>NW_024063008.1:0-2560905 GCF_006381635.1 Hibiscus syriacus
ATTTTGAGCTCCACTAATCTTTTCAAGTTTCAAAATCCCATCTTCCAGAGAAGACCGGATAAATGATATCTCAATGTATGTGCTTCGTCCTGGAATAAAAGACGGATTTTCGCTAGATGGATAGCACTTTGACTGTCGCAATACAAGACATTGTTTTCTTGTTTCTTGCCTAACTCTTCCAAGAAACTTGGAGCCAGACCATCTCTTTGCTGGCTTCCGTAACAGCGACATATTCTGCTTCGGTTGTAGAGAGAGAGCAACTATCTTCTGTAGTTGAGAACCCAACCACTGCGGTTCCTCCTAGAGTATAGACATACCCTGTAGTGCTTCTTCTGATGTCAACATTTCCGGCTAAGTCAGCATCTACATAGCCTGTCAGTATCGTATCTCCACCTTTGAAAAAGTGCTTTGTTTGTGGTACCTCGCAGATATCTGAGGATCCATTTGACTGCTTTCCAGTGTATTTGCCTGGATTTCATGTACATGCTAACAGCTCCCACTGCTTGAGCAATATCTGGTCTGGTACAAACCATGCATACATCATACTTCCAATTGCTGAGGCATACGGCACCTTCACCATGTGTGCACGTTCTTCCTCCGTCTTTGGTGACTGTTCTTTGGAGAGTCTGAAATGAACACCTAAAGGTGTACTTACTGGTTTAGCATCTTGCATGTTGAACCTGGAGAGTACTTTGTTGATGTACTCAGCCTGTGATAACATCAAAGTCTCCGACTTGTGTCTCTCTTGATCTCATCCCAAGAATCTGCTTTGCAGCGCCCAGATCCTTCATACAAACTGCTTCGACAATTTTTGCTTCAAGTGTATAATCTCTTGCATGTCTGAGCCTGCAACGAGCATGTCATCAACGTACAATAATAAAATAATGAAGCTGTTGTCGAACCTCTTGATGTAGCAACAATGATCTGCTTGGCATCTGGTAAAACCACTGCTACCCATGAAACTATCAACTTCTTGTACCACTGTCTAGAGCTTGTTTTAAACCATACAAGCTCTTCTTCAACCTGCATACCAGGTTTTTCTTGCCTGCCTCTATGAAGCCTTCTGGCTGCCTCATATAGATTTCTTCCTCCAAATCACCATGAAGGAAAGCTGTCTTTACATCTAACTGCTCAAGATGTAAATTTTCTGCAGCTACAATTTCAACACCAGTCTGATTGTAGACAGTTTCACGACTGGAGAGAAAATTTCATTGTAATCAATACCTTCTTTTTGCTGAAAGCCTTTGACAACCAATCTTGCTTTGTAACGTTTTCTCCCATCGTGCTCTTTTGATCCTGTAAATCCACTTGTTATGGAGCGCTCTCTTGCCTGGTGGTAATTCAGCTAATTCCCACGTCTGATTTGACATAAGCGAGTTCATCTCATCTTTCATGGAAGACTCCCACTTGACTGAATCCTCCACTTGCATTGCTTCATCATAACACTCTGGTTCACCATGTCAGTCAGCAACAAGTAGTGTAAGAAGGTGAATACCGTTGGGTTGGTTTAGGAATTCTGGAGGAGTCTCAGTTCTGGTGTGCCTGGTTCTTCCTCTTGAACTGCTTCAGGACTGATCTGAACATCATTTTCAGAAATCTCCTCGAACTCAGCAAATTCCTTTGTTTCAGCCTTGGTATTACTTGATTCTGCGGTTGACTGTCTTTGTACATCACATTTTCATTGAAAATGACGTCTCTGCTTCTGATGATCTTTCGATTTTCGTAGTCCCAAAACCGGTAACCGAACTCATCACCGCCATAACCAACAAAGGCACATTTGTTGGACTTAGCATCAAGTTTACTTCTTTCAGCAGAGTCTATGTGTACATAAGAAATACAACCAAACACTCTTAAGTATGAAAGGTTTATTTCTTTCTTGCTCCAAGCTTCCTCTGGTATTCCGCCATCCAAAGGAACAGAGGGCCCACGGTTGATCAGGTAAGCTGCAGTGTTGATAGCTTCAGCCCATAGAAATTTGGGCAATCCGGCATGTATCCTCATGCTTCTAGCACGTTCATTCAGAGTTCTATTCATGCGCTCTGCTACGCCATTCTGCTGCGGTGTTATGGGAACTGTTTTCTCCATCTTAATCCCATGTTTGCGCAGAAATCTCTGAATCTACTGTCTCTGTACTCTCCTCCATTGTCAGACCTCAACCTCTTGACTTTCAAACCAGTTTCATTTTCCACCATGGCCTTCCATTTTCTGAAGGTATCAAAGACTTCTGATTTCTTCTTCAGAAAATAAACCCACACCTTCCTTGTTGAATCATCGATGAAGGTGACATAATATAGTGAGCCTGCAAGAGATGGAACGGGGATGGTCCCCATACATCAGTATGAATCAATTCTAACCTTTCTGCCTTGGGTGCCTTGCCAATCTTTGCAAAACTGACTTTCTTTTGTTTGCCAAAGATGCAATCCTCGCATAGTCCGACATCCACATTCTTTAGATCCGGCAGCTTCCCTTTTGACAGAAGTATCTTCATTCCTTTCTCGCTCATATGGCCAAGCCTTTGGTGCCATAGGTTTGATTTTCCATCAGCATCTGCTACTGCAATGATATTCTCTAAATTTGAGGTTACATAGAGAGTACCAGTCTTCTTACCACGAGCAATGACGAGTGCTCCTTTGGTAATCTTCCATTCACAACCTGAAAAGGTTGTACTATATCCTTCTCCATCAAGCTGTCCAACAGAAATCAGATTTCTTTTGAGGCCAGGAATATGTCTCACTCCTGTCAGCTTCCAGGTGGTCTGGTTTGGCAGCTTTAGTCGGATATCTCCTTTTCCGACGATCTTCAAGGTTTCATCATCAGCAAGATGAACCTTCCCAAAATCACCACTGATATAGTTCTCCATGATTTCTTGGCATGGGTGGAGTGGAAAATGCCCCTGAATCCAAGATCCATGATTCAATCGACTGTTGACGCTTAGAATCATGGCATCACTGTTCCTCTGTCACGTTGGCAGATTCCTGTGCACCGGTATCTTTCTTCAGTGCTCGGCAATCTCTTTTAAAGTGACCTTTCTTGCCACAATTATAACAGGTAAAATCTTTCTTTCCCGTTCTGGATTTTTCCCGTCTGGATTTGGATCTGCCACGATTTGAATTTCTTTCTGAAGTTCTCCCTCTGGACTCCGTGTGCAAGGCTGAGGAGGTTGATGCTTCACCCGATTCTCTCCGTCGAATTTCTTCGCTCAGTACCAGATCCCGAACATCGTCGAATTTCAATTTACTATTTCCCGACGAGCTGCTAACTGCTGTAACAGTAGCATTCCAACTGTCTGGTAGAGATAAGAGAATTAAAGCTCGAACTTCATCATCGAATTCAATTTCTACAGAACTCAACTGGGTTGTGATTGTGTTGAGTTCATTCAGGTGTTGAGCCACTGATGCCCCTTCCGTCATCCGCAATTGAATAATCGCCTCATCAAGTGAACTTTGTTCGAGGCCGATGGCTTCTCATACATACTGGAGAGAGCTGCCATAAGACCTGCCGTGGTCTTTTCCTTTGCTATGTTGAAAGCAACATTTCGGGATAACGTCAGTCGGATAACTCCGAGGGCTTGTCTGTCGAGAAGAGCCCAATCTTCATCCTTCATGCCCTCTGGTTGTTCCTGAGAGGGGTTGATATAGATTTTTCTGGTACAGAAAATCTTCGATCTGCATCTTCCAAAGCCAAAGTCCGCACCATCGAACTTTTCAATTTTCATCTTCCCTTCGTCTGCAGCCATCGCTCCCACTCGAATCTGGCTTCGTTTGGATCGTTTTCTGACAATTTCTGCGAACGCCGTGTATTAGAACACCTCCGTCGACAAACTCGTATCGCCGACCGAATTTCACTATTCACATGAATAGTAATGAATAGTAACCTCGCAGAAAATTGACAAAATTCACAACCAAAAGCTCTGATTACCAGTTGTTAGGAATATAACGAGAACAAGTAATTTCCCTATTATAAAAAATAAAAAATTACAGCAGCCCCCCTTAGCAGCCCCCTTAGCAGCCCCCTTAGCAGCACATGTGTTTTATTAATTTTCAACACTCGAGTAATTTTCGTTTTTGGAAAAGTTTTCTGAGATAGTTCCTTTGTTTA
Source organism: Hibiscus syriacus (assembly GCF_006381635.1). Lineage (NCBI taxonomy): Eukaryota > Viridiplantae > Streptophyta > Magnoliopsida > Malvales > Malvaceae > Hibiscus > Hibiscus syriacus. Next base: position 4,099 of record NW_024063008.1, read on the forward strand.
CCCCAGGTTCCTTGAGAAATTTCAACAGGACATACCGGGAAAGGGAGTGAAAAGACAATTGGAGATCCTCTGCAATGTATATGCTTTGCATCTTTTACACAAACATCTAGGAGATTTTGTTGCAACAGGCTGCATTACCCCGAAGCAAGGTGCACTAGCAAATGAACAGCTGCGATTTTGTATGCTCAGGTTTGTTTCAATACTCCGATTTCGTTAACACGGTGCTCAGCTTTGGAAGGCTGCAGTGAATCCACTAAGTTTATCTCATTTTCTTCTCAGGTCCGTCCAAATGCCATTGCCTTGTCGATGCATTCAATTACACTGACCACTACCTTGGCTCGATCCTCGGTTGCTACACGGAAACGTCTATCAAAAACTCTATCAGGAAGCATGGAAGGATCCTCTGAACGATACGGTCGTGCCGGATGGTTACCTTGAGTATATTCGGCCAATATTGAAGCAGCAAATTCGCACTGCAAGACTGTGATGAACAAAGTAGCAAGCCGTTTAGAAACGTATATTAGGCCATTAAAGTGATGAGATATCGACCACCCGAGAGTAAGGGCAGGTTCACTGCTCTAGGCAACCTTCTGTTTCTACGATCTCTTGGATTATGGCATTAGATATACTACAGCCATAAAATTATGGCATTTTTAGATATTAGTCTTAAAATCGTGGGAGTATTAAGGACATTTTTTACCCACGCGAGTAGTTCCCTGGTAAGCTCATTATATATTTAAGTGTTCTTGGAATTCAAAGCAACTTACGAGTATTGTTTATTTGAATAAATCCACAATCGATTGTTAAGTGCGATTAACTTTAAATACGTACCTTAAATTCAAAGTAACTGTTGTAAAAGTAGAGCTTCAGGTAAACTAAGGGGTAGTCAGTTAATCTTAATGGTGAACAAATTCGTTTTATTAAAAAAATATAATTCAATTTTAAGTTGATGCTACAGTTAACATTAACTTATCGAAAAGAAAATTAGGTTTTAGTTTATATTGACTGTCTCTTTTTGTCGTCTTTCGATGAATTTTCGAGCGAAAAGATCATTTAATTATTGCTCTTCTCATTTATTATTATTTAAATTCGTCTAAAAATCTTTCTATATCTTCAAATTGTTAGTAAATCTTAATTAAAATTAAAATTTAAAATTTTTTGATCTATCACTATCAATTATCAGATCAACTTGAACTTAAATTATATTAATTTTCTAGTCAAATAGATTCTTCTCATTATTTGGATTAATTGACGATTGTTTTGTTAATTAAAAATTTGGTATTGACGGTAGCTGTAAATTTAGAGCCTTATGATTTTCTTTGGGAGAAGATTTTAATGTGTCCTGTTAGTATTTTTTAACAACATTGATCATAATAAAAAATAAAAAGTTTAACAACTGTAATAAAATTTTAAAAGTTTAGTAGCCACATAAAAACACCTAAACTAGTTTAATGGTCATTAATACAGTTTACTCGGTATATAATTAACTTAAAGTTTAGTTTAAATATTTAATATGTATATAAAAATTATTAAAAAGAAACAGAATGTAAAAGAGGGATAAAAGTATATAATTACCCTTTCAATGTATTAAAAATATTATGTTTAACCTATGCTTATATTAAATATATTAAATATATAATTTTATTTAAAAATAATTAAAAAATAACTTAATAACTACTTAAAAATTTCAGTTTATTAATTGTAATATTGCATAAAAAGTAAAAAAACAAATAATAAATTAATAATGACAATTCATAATTCTAACTGCCGAAAATCTTTCACTGAAGCTGCTCAACTAAAAGCAACCTACTATTTTATTTCTCATTACATATAGGTTAACTATTTTTATATTCGTCTTATCGAAACTTCTCCATCCAAAAGACCCCATGCCTTAAAAACGCGCCACGTTTCCTTCTCCCTTTTATTTGAAATAAAAAAACTCAAAATCAAAAACCCTTTCTCTGTATCTCTTTTCTGAGCAAAGCAAAAACCCTAATCTCTTCATTTTGTTTACCGTCAAATTTATAATGCTCCCTCACTCCTACGCCGTCAATTCCTTTCCCGATCCCAAGAACTCGCCTCCGCAATCCTCGCCTCCGCCGCCCCCTCCCAGATCTCCGCCACCTGCGCCTCCGTCGATTCCTTCCTACAATCGCATACACCAGATCAGTCTCGCCATTTCTTCTCCCATCACCTTCCCCACACTAATTTGCAAGCTCTTCGGCTTCGATGACGTCACGCCACCACCCCACATCCACCGACTCAGAAACCCAGCTTCCCCAGTCCAATGGCTGGATCGAACTTGCCTCCCAATCTAATCACGCGGATTTATCCTCTAAAATATTCTCCCTCCTTTCCCCGAATGGAACCTTGATGAACTCAATTTCAGCCGTTGATAGACTTTCCCTCGTCAAATACGTTTTCCCTGTTGAACGGCTCCCTGAGTGGGTCCGGTTCATGTTGTCGAACGAAAAATATTGCCGGGTTATATCCGATTTGTGCCCTTTCTTTAAAGGTAAATCAAAGAAGATACGGTTAAGGCTCTTTATGTCAAATTCAACTGAATGTTTTCGAATACTATCTGTTTTGGTTCGCTTATTATCCCGTTTGTAAAGGCAACGGTGAGAACTTGGACTCGAACACTGTAAAAAGAAGAAGTAAGTTTAGGTTAGAGAACTGGACGCTCAATTCCGGGGTTTTCAGGGTCAATTAAGCGTGAAATGGAGCAAAAATGAGAGTAATCTGTATATACAGCTTTTATTTGCTTATCTTCGTGCATTTGTGCCTATATTTGATTTGGGTGCTCACCAACCCTATCGTAGTTCAATTTTGAATCACTCTTTGAAGTGTGATGGTTCTGTTATTCGTGCCGAGCTTTTGGTCAAGATTTTCGTGCAGTATTGGTTGGTTGATAATGATTTTTCTCCATTGCCTGTTAATGTATGCAAATCTTTTGGTGTGTCGTTTCCATTTAGGTCAGTGTTGGGGGAGATCCCACCAACAAGCGGGCTGGGTGAGGTGGTGAAGTTGTTTGTGAAATACTTGAATTTGAGCTCAGTGATAAGTATGGATGGGTTTGACAATATTGAGTATAATGAAAGTCCAAGTTGGAGGATTTCTGGTGGTTTTGATGGTGGGATGCCAAGGGACTTTGTTTCCTTGTCACCTTCTGTGTGTTCCGTTGGCTCTTGGAACTCCTGGATACAAAGGCCATTGTATAGGTTTTATTGAGAACATTCTTATTCTCTCCTGTGGGAACTTCAATAAAGAATATATCCCAGTGTTCTCTGTATGGGTTAGTTATATGGAGCCTTGGACAATCAGCTTGGATGATTTTGCAGAGCTTGAAGCGGTTGTCAATGGAACAAGTATGGATGTGAGGAATCAGGAAACAGACTCAAATTTCTGGATATTCTCCGGTATGGCAAGCTTTTGTGTTGTCTAATTTTCTATATTACAGTTCACTGGTTATGCATTTCGTTGGGTTTGCACACAAGTTCCTTCATCAAATCCGAAAGTAATATCCCAGATGGTATTGAAGGTTTGCTTCTTAACTGTAGCATTTTACTTCGATTAAGTGAATTTTCTGTCAATTCTTTTATGGTTGTACAATAAAAGCTCCTCTAGGCACCACTAGGTGCCCGATGAAATGTGCCTCACCCGAAAGGGTCTAAGGTGCAATGATTAAATGTCTAGGACCATACCTTGTAGCACTGGTATTATCATGTATAGAGGGTACCGTACTAGATTAGGAGCTATGGTTATTTCATGTGGGCTCTTTCCTTTTGGTTATCCCGTTCATGTCTTATTGCTATTGTATAACTTTCCTATCATTTCCAATCATGGTTGAGTATCCTTTTATAGGCTATCAACAGTGTGTTGGTAAGGTTTAGATAACAAGAGAAGTATTGAGCTGAATGCTGAACTAAGGTAGACAATACTGTACACTTGGTAGTGATTGTTGGTGTATGTGCCTGTTTTCTTATGATTTAAGATAGATTGCCGTCTTCTAATATTTTTATTTTCTATTTTCTTCTAAGATATTTTTCATTCTTTCTCTTGTTTTACAGGTTATAAGTTTGCTGACATCCTCTAAAGAGCTGGTTGATCTTATAAAGAATGTTCATTATAAACAAGGTGGATCAAGCAGCCCTCAATGGCCTGTATAGATTTGTACCTTCAATTCGTGAACAATTGAAGTAGATTACTGACCGGATCCCTCCATGCTTTTTTCCTCTTGCTTATCAATTTCAGCAAATAGGGGTTCATAAGTGGAAGTCCCAATCTATGGGTTTTATTTTTTTTAATATAATTTGATTTATGGTTTCCCAATAGTTTCTGATGTGGTTCTTTGGCTGTTCCCTTAACTTTTTTTTTTGAGACTGAGCATATATGCACTATTGTCTGACCTTTGTCTGGTGTTTTTAGGACTGGGAGGATGGTTTATGTGAAAGTGATGCTGATGGATCTTTCTTACATGAGGAATTGGAACAAAGATCTAAAACTCTTTAGTGATGGGGAAGATGGGGGACAACGACTACTTCAGGTTTTTGTAACTTCTAATATTGTAATTGTAAAGCTGCAATTGCACTTTCTATAATATATCCCTATACCTGTCGTCATCCGCTGTCAATGATTTTGTTCGTGCAGTTGTTTATATTTCGTGTAGAAGCTGAGCTGCAAGGTGATGATATGGTACATGCAGTAATAGATTCATTAAAAGAAAAGGTGAGCTACTTGTTTGGTGGCTCTATGGTGAAGCCAATTCCAATTTCACCTGAACTGAGACAGTCTCAACAATCCGTGATGAACTCTTCAACCCAAAGAGTTGGCAACCAAACCTCAGCTAATGTCACATACAGGGGTGAGTGGATGAAGCGCCCAATCTCTGATGATGAGGTTGCATGGCTTGCAAAGTTGTTTATTTGGTTATCCAGTTGGTTGAACGAAAGCCTTGGACTAAACCGACCGGAAGATAATGATGTTGTTCAAGTGGTCCTATGTGGATCTCCCAGGTGATGCAGTAAACCTGAGCAGACCAGGTGAGACCGCAAAAACACTGGTTTGCTTAATTGGTTCATGGCTATTAACGATGGGTACAACAACAACGATTAATGAGAAAAACGGTTTAAGGATAAATCTTAGGGTCTTGGCTTCCAAGAAGGTGGTGACGTTGTTGCTCTTGTTTGTTGTATATATGAAGAAAGCTTTTGGATTGTGTCATTGATATTGTAAATAAATCAAACACAACAATCGGGAGAAATGGTTTTTTCTCCCCCACTTTTTTTGGGTTTGACCCCTCTTTGTGTTCAAAGCAAAGTGAAGCAAAGAAAGAAAATTTTCAAATCCCTTTGTATTCTCTTTACTTTTTTTGTATTCGCTTTGTATTCGGCGTGTACGCTAAAGTTTTTTAGGGGATAAAGGAAATGAAAAGAAGAAAAATGCAATACCAAGTCAAATGGACCAGTTATCTGCTTGCTTTGATATCAAAGGTGAAGTTTACTATGACATGTTTAACTCCAAATCTCTTGCACTGATGAAATCAATGATACGGGAGGGCAGATTCAGAATTCTTTTAAGGTGGCCAAATGGACCAGTATTCTTTTTATTGTACTAATTTAAAATTTCATAAATTCTCAAGGGGTATAAAGATTTTTTTTTTCATTTTGCGGGGTCAAGGCCGGTTTCGCCTTTGCCGATAAGATGCACGGTAAGTTTGGCTTTTACGTTTCGAGTTTAAATTTCATTGAATTCATATCTTAAGGTATGATCGTAAGAACATATAATGATTAGGGTAAATTTATGCACTTATAAAAAAATAATTTTAAAAATATATTTAATTAGTAGAGTATAATTATATGAAAGAATTTCGATTTTGAGAAATTATTTAACAATTACTATTTATATTATATATTTAATTCAAATTAAATGGTACCAGTCAACTTAACGTTAATACAGTTGAGAATAAATTAAGGATTTTGTAAATTAAGATTTGACTTTTAAAAAATCTCATTAAATTTATAAAATTTTCAATATATTTTAAGCTTAAAGTATATAAATGGTTCCCAACTATAGAGTGTTACTTTGTTAAGTCAATTGATTAATAAAAATTATAAAATGGTCTCCTGGCTATAGAATATTTTTTTGTTGAGTCCCTTGACTATTAAAAGTTACAAAATGGTCACTTGATTATTCATATGTTTTAAACTCATCTTTTTTCTTTAAAAAATCAATAGTTGTTTGAGTTGGACGTTAACATGTCGACTGAAATACGAAAAAATCATTTTTTAATGATGTATACCACTACTGTCGTTGCTTTTAAGCATTGTCTCAACGACATAATACAAACATGGAGTTGATACATAAAATACAACTCAAACGATTTTGGGATCATATTTTATCATATCACAATCAACATGTTAATACCCTACTTAGATGGTTATAAAATTTTTATCGAAAAATGACTAGTTTGGAACATATGAATATTTGGGTGATCATTTTATAACTTTTAATAGTCGAAGGACTCAATAAAGTAGTGGCCTATAATCAGAGGATCATTTTGTAATTTTTAATAGCCGAGGGATTCAAAAATAATAATACCTATAGTTGGGGATCATTTATGTACTTTACCCTATTTTTAATTAGATTTTTTTTAAATTTTCCCATTAAGTCTATATTTTTTAAAAAATAATTAGATGACTAATTTTTCTTTTATTGTTTTTACTTAAGCCACTCTTAAGAAATTCAATTGGACTTCTAAAATTCTTTAAGATTTTTATCTTTTCATATTTTTGTAATATATTAAAGAAAATAATTAAAAATACTACTTAAAAATTGAATAAAAAATAATAAATTTAAAAATAATAAAATTGAAGTAGATAATCCGACGAGGCTATGAGAAGCTTCTCTTGCTATAGTGAAAAACAATTTTGAAACACGTAGAGACTTAAAGCTTCGACCAATAACATGACACCATGTCATCAAGATACTGTATGGACCATATCAAATTTAAAATGACTAAAAAACCATCGAGTAATACTCTTCGTCCCGCATAGTTCATCCTACAATGTCAGAATTTGTCAAGGCCAATTACGTAACTTAAGTCTTCACCTATTTAATTCCCAGATCGCTACTTTTAAAGAACAAACGCAGAGCAAATAATTTCCTAATTTTATTTATTTATTTTCCTTTATGAATTTTTGTGATTAAACTGTTGAAGTCGGATTAAATCTCGAAATCGAAGTATTTAACTTCAAATTCGAGACCTCGTCGTCCATGGCCGCCCCCTTTTTTCCACTCCTTTCAACCCTACGTGTATCAGGTAACATTCTTTAAAAAAATTCTTCGTACTCTCAAGTCTTGCACTGAATTTTTGTTTGTTTCATGAGAAAAAGGTAAAATCACAAGGAAATTGAATTTTGCTTCTTGGAAAAGTGTCGTGAAATTTTAATGGAATTTAGGCTTTACTTTTGCATTTGATCTCGCATTGTTGAAGAATTTTAATTGGGATTTCCTTAAATAGAGTTGACTTTGATTCCGTTGTCTTGAAATTGATCCGTTTATAATCAATTTGTAAACAAACTTGTATAGACTGCTGTGATCAGAGTGTGAGAGTAGCTAGTTCGAATGCCAAATTGGGGAAACAGTTTCCCGATGAAACTAGAATGATAATGTTGTGTTGTTTAAATATCTCAGCGTGTATATTTATTACGTCATAATCTCTTGTTGGTATAAAATTTAGAGTCCGCAAGATGCTGTGACCGCATTTCAGATATTGGGTGGTGAAGCTCAAATAGTTCAGGTACTTCCTGATTTTTATCGAAGAATTTTCTTTTAGTTTAAGCATTTGACCTCATACCAACGATTATGATTTTTTTTAAACTTTGGTGATGATTCTTTCATTTACCAGATAATGCTGATGCCACAAGAAAAGGTTATTGCAAAACCCGGTAGGTTATTTAGTCTCTATTGGATTTCTTGGTTGGGTTAACACTACTATATTTGTATGTTTTAGTATAGGAAGATGGTCTTGATGCAGGATATCGTCATAATTCTAGTACTTCTTTGTGATCATAAGCTAATGTTCTTGGTAAAATTATGAATGGTGAGGCCTTCTGGATATTATAATAAGTAAATTGTTGGATGCTAGGCTAGGTGTTCAGCATATATTCTGGAATGCTACAAATTTCTAATGCCAAGAATATCTTGTAGTAAATAGTGACTAGAAGTGTCAAAAGTTCAAAAATGGAGAAGTTTTACTATCAATTAAATTATCTATGTGTATTCTATCGATTTTGCTTATAATTAAGATCACATTAGATCTCTGCAGAAGATCAATAAGGAGAACTGCTTAATCGATAAGATGATTGGCTCGAAGCATTCTGTTAGTTATTGCTTGTTATCATGCAGACATTAATTCTTCTAAAGTTGACCTGGAATGTAACAAAATGCAGGTTCCATGTGCTTCATGTCTGGGTCCATTGAAATGGAAAATACTTATGTCCCAGAAAATGAGGTAGGCATGTGGCATTGGCTTTTTGGGAAGAGTATAACTAGTATTGCTCTTTGCAATAATGGTCCAAACGATGGATTTGTTGGCATTGCTGCACCTTCTCTTGCAAGGGTTCTTCCGGTTTGTGTTTCAAACTCAAAATTTTTATATACATATTTATAGCACATGTCAAGCTTGAGTACTTCATGATCCCAAATTGCTGTTTTGTTATCGCTAACTATGAGTTATATTGTTCCTGGTTTGTGTTTACTTTGACAGATCGATTTAGCAATGTTTGGTGGAGTGCTTTTATGTCAGGTAGCTGACTTGTTCATGGAAATTCATTTTTTCTGCAAATTGAGCTTTGTTTTTCATTGCATTAGCTGGAATCTTTATGTCATCTTGTAAGCTTGTTTTGTAGCCAGATGCATTTCTTTGCTCTATCAATGATGTGAAGGTTAATAATACAGTTGATCAGCGGCCACGGAATGTTGTAACCGGTGTAGAGGTGATGTAATGATAAATTAATTTTTTATCATTTTCCCTTCTTCTCTTAGATTCATACACTTGCTGCGTTCAAAGATCTTTATCAGTTTTCTGTTTCTTTGGTTATTCCTCAGTTTTCTAAGCTTTGTGTATCTGTGAATTTGATGGATGTGTTACTGGCAACAGGGATTTCTGAGACAGAAGATATCTGGCCAGGGGCTTGCATTTATCCTTGCTGGTGGATCTGGTATGTATCTTTTCTTTGTTCATCCTTTTATTGCCTTTTGAGTTGCTTGAGTTCAAAGATAGCACGTTACAGGTCACTAAATAGCATGTTTTATTTTCCTTATTTTTCATATCTTTTGATCTCGTTGTTCTAAAGAGCATGGTTGCCAACCATTGATGATTGATAACATATTCCTCTTTCTAGTTGTTGCAATCTATTGAAATAAATTTATACACATAGGTAAACTGACCATTGGGATTCCGGGGGGTCTTTCCTTTGCTAGTTGTGCAGAAAAATCTTGAGGTGGGGGAGGTATTGGCAGTTGATATCTCATGCATAGTGGCCCTTACTACATCCATCGACGTTCAAATCAAATACAATGGTCCAATAAGAAGAGCAGTCTTTGGGGTAAGCTGCTTTCAATTAATATTTTTACCCGCTCGATTAACGGTGGTTTAGGAGTTCTGGTGCATGTATGTTCCTTTTACAATTGCGTGCTTTCAGTTATCGTTGACGGTATATTTCTAATGACGAAAAATATTGATTACATATGGTAAGAAGTCGGGGCTTGTTTAAAAATGTACATTCCGAATCTTCTATTATGAGCACACTGTCACTGGTTGATAACACCCTACTTGCTCGATGCACGTGACTGGGATTTGCATATGCAGCCATTTAAATTTTGTGGTTCTTTCGATGCAACCTTGCAGGGGGACAATGTGGTTACAGCTGTTCTAACAGGACCCGGAATTGTATTCATCCAGAGTTTGCCATTTCATCGATTTTCACAGCGAATCGCAAGGTAAAAATCCAGTTGCACCATCCACAAAACTTGTTGATCATAATTTCACTTTCCATGTCTTTTCTTTACTCCATTTTCACCAGCCACGAGGTTTTATTAACTAGGAGAGGATTCTGGTTTTGCAGGGCGGTTACATCTCCCAACATGAGAGAAAATCCAAAATTCTTCGTTCAGATAGGCATTTTCTTTTTTCTAGCCTATGTGGTGATTGTATCTTCCTTAATATTGACCGATGTGTGAGATTCTCTTTCCCTTTTTAATTTTCATCGACCAACTTATGATTCTTTTCCCTTTTTTTAATTAAACTTATCACTCTTTGCTTTTTGGAAAGAAATGTAACTCTTGTTTTTGAATGATAACCCTCTTTTTATCTTATAGTTAAATTTGAACTGTATTGGGTTTTGTCCTCGTAATTTAATTTTAATGATTTTTTAACTTTAGTTTTAATTTTATTGATTTTAAACATAAAATGCAAATTTATTACAATTTACCATTCATTTATATGTCCGGTCATTTTTTGTGTGTCAAATTACGTAATAGGTAGTGAAATATATAATATTTATATAGTTCACGGTTATTATAATTAATAACTATTACTAAGAAATAAAATTTCTAATATACTAAAGTATGATATTATACTACAAAACACATTATGGTACAAATATATTAATAAATTAAAATTTTTATAATTTTAAAACTAAAACATGAAATTATACAAAATTTTGGTTAAGACTTATCTACACAATATAATTTTTTTTTAAGTTTTATGTGTTTTTAAGATAATTGTGAAAATAGACAGTTAAGATTTATCTTTTTATTTTTTTATGTGAATATCTATTCATACATATTATTAAATATTCACCGTCTATTTTCATTTATCAAAGTGTAAATTTTAAAATGTTTTAAATTGAATAAGTGGTTCATGTCTCATACAAAATAAGATGGATATAATATAAATAAGACATGTATCAAAGTTTATATAATATGAATGATTAGTTTATTAAAATTTATGTGAATATAAAGTATTTAAAAAAGATTGTGATATAATAAAATACACTATCGTACAATAAGACAAAGTTTTGAAAAAAAAAATATAATTATTTAATATTTATTTTATTAAAAGATTTTGTAACAAATAAAAAATTATGTGAAAATTTAGCAGTTATTTTTAGTCTTTTGAAAAGGATGTAAAATTAGTAATCAATTAATTTTACTTGATGGAATTTGAGTAGTAGAAAATCAACATAAATTTTGTTTAAAATATTTAATTTTCATGATAAAATTATAATAAATGTAATCAATAATTCTATAAATATTTAATTTATTAATCATTTATATGTTATAAATTAAATTAAAATCCCTAATGAAGTAGGGTTAAACTCAAGTTATATAAGTTCTTAACTAATCCTTTTTAATTATACTTTTACTAACAAAATTATGGCATATTGTTGAGTCATCGATATAAAAAATGAGAAGAGACTCTAAATTATCTAATCTTGAAATAAGTAAGACTAAAAGGTATGTAAATAAAAATTAGGAGTAAGGCTCAATTTAGTTAACTTTAAAACTAAGAGGAACTGTAACGTATTAAACAAAAATAAGTTAAGGCTCAATTTATCTAACTTTAAAAAAGGGACCAGAAGGAGTTAATCCCAAAACAATTGTGGGCCAGGGCCCATAGTTCCGTCCCCGGTAGCAAAGAGTTGTGAGATAAGGAATTTGTTAGGGAAGGAGCAGCAGTGCCGATGTTTCGTCATTGAAGTCAAAATCGGTATGCGTTATTTTTTCCCCTAGCTTTGTTTTATTCTTGTTTGTCATGCGAGGAGGTATGCTACATGATTGTCAGCAATCTTGTCTAGGATGCACCGGCTTGTAACGTAGGAATATAAGATTTTATTTTTTTAGTGTCATTAAGTTTCATAATTGGGATTCACTGGTTGTTTCGATCGCCTTTTTTTTTTATAGCTTTTATGCTTTTATTTTTGGTTATGAACACATGGTTCCATTATTGATATTGAGAATTCAGGAAGTGTATAAAACTTGGAACTTTCTATTCTGACCGGCTGTTTTAGCTCAGGCCTACTTTGAAGTTTCTCCATTTTCTTGGTTTTTCAGTCGAAAATTTTTATGGTAGTTTACACTGAAAAACGATAACCATATAGAGTTGGTCAGAGTTGCACAGTTTAAGCCTTGTATTTCTTGTTAGCGACATGAGAAATTAGATGACCCGTTGATGATGTATCATTTCAATTATGTTTGTTTGTTGCAGAAGCCTATTCCACAAATGTCGGGCGGAGATCATCGCCGCAAGCATCATGGCACCGATCAGAGAGGACCACACCGAACGTTCCTTACGGGACGAAGCAAACACCTCCCCGTCCTTCAAAGAGGAAATCTGACCAGCATCATGACCTTGAGTGTGATTATGATCGAAACTATGATGATCATGATCACGGTCGTTATCGCCATCACCATCACCATCTTCGCTCTGAGTCTTCCAAGCATGCACCTGAACCAGCACCCAAATTAACGTCCACGACTTCTACATCAGGAATGGATAAGAAGTCAAAGGCAAGCGTGTTTTCTCGCATTAGCTTTCCAGAAGAAGAAATTAGCATGAAGAAACGGAAGATATCTTCTGATGCACCGGCATCTTCTGGCCATCACAAACCATCCTCCAATGGATACGATTACAAGACGTTCGGTCTCTGCCAAGGCAGTTTCTGCTACTAGTGGCGGTGGGAGGAAGAGCAGTAGTGGCAATGCTGTAGAGTATGAGTCCAGTGATGATGATAGACATTTCAAAATGAAGCCGTCAAGGTACGAGTCATCGCCGCCACCATCAGCTGAGCGGGAAGAGGAACCACGGCAGCTATAGTAAACATAGAATTTAGAAGATGTAGGACTGTTTGTTACTCGAGCAGCGTTTGCTCGCTCTCGAAGAGCTATCGCATACTTTTGCGCCTTTGCACCAATATGCTGCTATTACGCCTAATGGAGAGATTTGTGGAGAAAATAATACAATTGTTTTTATTCGTATTTTGCAATCCTCAATGATTTGAAAGTTGATGTTTTCTCATTAAGTATTATCATAATGTGTTCTTTCTTTTAAATAAATAGTTTTTTTATTCAATCTTAATTCAAGTTGGAATGATATATATATATAGATGTCATTCGAGTTTTAAAATTTTAAGAAATAATAATATTAAATATTAGATTTGTGGTATGAATTTAACTTTTATTTAGACTGTTAAATCAATAAACGAAGATGATATGTGTCTAATTTAGAGTAGGGTAAATTCCAGGTCAGATTAACTAATTTAGATTAGATTATACAGATTTATTATAAAGGTGTTCTTCTAAATCCTGTTTCATTTTAATAATTAAAATTTGAACTTTCAATCTTATTTAAAATATCTAATATTTTATTCTATTAAATTAGCGGGTTGTTGATAACAATTTACTGTTGATATTAAAATTATTATTAGACATATTTCATAAATATATATATTTAAAATGTCTAATTTAGAGTAGTGTAAATTTCAGGCCAAATCAACTAATTTAGATAGAATATTATACAGATTTATTAGGAAGGTGTTCTAAATCCTGTTTCATTATTAATAATTAAAATTTGAACTTCCAATCTTACTTCCAATCTTATTTAAAATATCTAATATTTTATTCTATTAAATTAACTGATTATATAGAAGAAACTATTTGACAAATTGTTTGTCTAATTTACTTTGAAAGGCTCGCATTTTATTTAAGTCTCCCAAGACTAGAATAATAACAAAATGGACGGCCCAGTTTAGGGTATCCAATAAAGCTCGTTCTTTATAATAGATTATTATTTTACCCGAAACCCTAGTATCCATCAACTCTATTCTCCTGCACAAGCGAAATCCTAGCCGCTCTGCTCAGCTCGCCAATGGGTACTCCTTCAAGCTCACTCTCTATCAATTTTTACTGGTTCTGGCTGCATATTTTCTCTGTACTTTCCTCTCAAGTATTTTTCTCACGTGTTTCACTTAACTACTTTCACATCTCCATTAAGGGATTGATTCTAATCTTATATAATATATATATATATATATTATATATATAATTTTTCAATAAGTTGAACCTTTTGTGATTTTCATTTTTGAGCTGGTAGCTATTGTTTCGTTTTGGTATTTTTGATATGTTCGTTTTTTCTCCAGATTTTTATGTTTTTTCCTTATGTCACTGTTATGCTGAAACATTTTATCGTTGCAGTGCAAAGCAATTGTATTTACAATTTCTTTAAAGTCTTTACCTTGCATTACTGTTTCTTTGGATTAAAGTGCGGGCTTTTACTTATGTAAATGATAAAATGTAGGGGCTTATAAGTACGTCTCGGAGCTATGGAGGAAGAAGCAGTCCGATGTGATGAGGTTTTTACAGAGGGTGAGGTGCTGGGAATACCGCCAGCATCCGGCAATTGTTAGGGTCAACCATCCTACTCGTCCCGACAAGGCACGCAGATTGGGTTACAAGGCCAAACAAGTAATGTCCAATTCAACATTTTCTGATGGCTTGTATTAGTTAGTTGCTTGCATCTTTTATTCCGTTCTAAATAACATATCGAGAATGCTAGCTTTAAAACTTGATTTTTGCTGAGGTCAAGCAATTATCCTCCACTTAATCAAGGAATTCTTTAGATCACTTAGTTTGCGTCAAACAATTGGTCGCTTGCAAAAGACATTTGTTATTTCTAGGTGTTTTAATGAAATGGTATATTATTTATATGTGAGCTTCTGAGACCTACTGGACTAAACAGATAGTGATTGTATACCCTTGGTTCCCTTTTGTGTTCGTATTAAATCGATTCGATTGTATGCTTGTATGTACTTTCTTTTCAAATGATTGCTTACGGAAATTTTGTGCATTCTTTGTCCAGGGTTATGTGGTTTACCGTGTCCGTGTTAGGAGGGGTGGCCGCAAGAGGCCTGTTCCCAAGGGTATTGTGTACGGTAAGCCCACAAACCAGGGTGTCACCCAATTGAAGTTCCAGCGCAGCAAGCGTTCCGTTGCAGAGGAGCGTGCTGGTCGAAAATTGGGAGGTCTCAGGGTGGTTAACTCGTACTGGATCAATGAGGTATGTAGGGCTTGCTATATGTTTCTGTTTTGCCACAAAGCAACAAAATGGCTTGGCTCTAATTTCTTTCCGATTCTATCCTTCAGGATTCTACTTACAAGTACTTTGAGGTTATCTTGGTGGATGTTGCACACAATGCCATCCGCAATGACCCAAGAATTAATTGGATATGCAATCCAGTTCACAAGCACAGAGAACTTCGAGGACTCACATCTGCTGGAAAGAAAAACAGGGGTCTGCACGGCAAGGGTCATCTGCACCACAAGAACCGTCCTTCTCGCAGGGCAACCTGGAAGAGAAACAACACTCTTTCCCTTCGTCGCTACCGCTGAGTTAGTGTGTTCCTGGACGTTTTCCTGCTTCCCTTGGTTTTAGAAGTCGTCATGTTGAGTTACAAAATTTTCTAAGTTCTAAAGATTTTGAGTCTTTGAATATTACATGCAATTTGTTTTTGTTTGAGATTCTATGAATCTCTTAAGTTGTTGCTACTTGCTTTTCAGAACAACTACTATCATTACGTCATATGCATATCTAGGGCCCTTATTTTCACTTTAATACCTTCTGATTTCATATTGGCTTGTCGCTGATTCGTTTTGTGACAATTACAATTTCATCTTCTTTCTTATTTAGAATAAGAGCAATAGGGGTGAAAAGTAAGCTTTAGACTTTACCATCAATATAGCCCCTCTTTCAGAAGTTGCAATGCCTGGCGGAAAGAGTCCTCGTTTTGATTAGAATACTTTAAGCATATTAGTTGATGAGCAACATGTTATGCCGACTTTATTTGATTATAATTCAGGCCGTTCACTTCCATCCGGTTCACTTCCTGGACATTAGACCTTATTACAATGCCGAATTAACAGTCTCATAGACACTAAAACTAAAGCATAGTGATTTAGAAATTCTGTTAACTGTAACGAAACTGGAAGCATAGCACAAAATAAACAAGGTTTTCATGTTTCTACTTTGACTGAAATTACCTTCTCTGTAATCCTTGAAGTTATGCTTCTAGCGGTATCAATCACTGAACTTGGTAGTCCCGCTACTTCTGCTAGTCGAAGACATAGCTTGCTACATGTCTCGGTCCATCATTGAGTTGAAACTGGGTAAAAATCAGAGTTCGAATCATCAAAAACATTATTTTAGGGCAAATATAGTATACCTAAATAAGATGGCCCAAGAAAGATGTTGATTGGTGCAAGTTTGGTCATTTGCTACACAAAAACTAAGGAAAAGTGCGTTGAGGGATAGCAGATGTTCACAGCAGCTCCTTGCTATTGCCAAACCATCAGAAGAAGAAGTAGCCCTCCCAAGTTCATCCATAACAATCAAACTCCTATATCATAAAGCACATATAATTTTCAGTGCGTTGCATATACCAAGATGTTAATGACATCTGAAGATTCTTACCTTTGGGCGATATTCTGCATGATGAAGGCAGTTTCTTCATCTCTGTCATAAACTGTATCACCGCAAACAAACTAGATGTAGGGTAAGAAAACACAATTTAACTTAAAGAAAACTGATTTTTTTCAGCTTGATGTTAAAAAACTTAATTTGTTTTGACCCGTAATTTCATAAACTTGATTTAAGTCGTAAAAATTTCAAATTCGGATCGAGTTATAAAATAGAATTCGATTAACTCAATTTTTAATAATTAGTGAATTGGTTTTGAAGTTTAGTCAAGTCTCTTAACTTTGCATATAATATGTATGTACGTATATCTTATATGGTCGCGGAAAATTACATAAATTAGAATCAAATAGTACCATAACATTATAAATGTTTACAACTAAATTTAAACAAAAATTTGAAAAATTCGACTTGACTCGAATCTCATAGACTCGACTCGAAAAAATTTCAAATAAAAGTTATAAAATAAAATGGTACGGAATGGACTAGAAAGATAGAAGTATTTTGTGCTTGTTTAGATATGACATTGTAAGGACTAAAAATGAAAATAGTAACAATTTATCAGCATGTTAAGTGAATATTGAAGTTATAACGGAAGAAACAGTGCAGTTGCTATTAAACACTTGAGATAAACATATATCTTTGTTATCGTCAATAGTGGAAGTAAGATGGTGGTATGAAAATATGGCTTAATATTTGCAATTGTGAAGTTCAGATATTGTACCGTACTAGAGTTTGATTCAAGATTATCCATTGATCCCATCCTTGTAAATATACGATCAACTACTCTAATTGTTGCAAAGTGGGCTGGAACATAGCAGCCAATCTGAGTTAGAATAACTGAGACACACTTGTTGAAGATAAGAGCTCTTTCCACTCCTGGTTGGAGAAAATTGATAGTCTAAATCTTAAACTAATAGATAGCAAGGGCTTTATTAAAGCAAAACAAAAAGGATATTTACAATGACTTGAATCTTAACGAGATGCAGTTTCCTAGAAAATTTCTTACATGTTTGGTCCCATTACAATAACCATATTTGATGCTTCAGAAAGGAAGATGATGTTGGGCTGCAACCAAAAGCATTTTAAAATATCTTAATGGTATCAAAGATCTTTAAGAAAACTCCATGGCACAGACAGTTCAATCATTAATATATGATAGCAGTGCTATCCAACTTCAATAAAGAATCTCATGAAAGCAGTAAAATTACTTCTCAATTACTGTACAAAAGAATATACCACAAAATCAGTGTGTATGCTTTCTAGAATGGGGTGTCTTCCAGCGTCAATTGCTAGAGGGTTATTATCTGCGAGCAACTAATAACAATTAAATTTACCCTAATCAAACCTGGAACATGAAAAGAATACATATTAGGAATTGGAAAATAAAATACCAGTAAATCCTGGCCTAATATATCGGTCAAAAGGCTTGGTTGATATTGCATGCGCAAATGAATTAACAATCATATCTAAGAGGCACAGTACTTCAGCAATAAGTGCGAACAGAGAGATGTCCTCCCTTATGGCATCAACTAGGGCTGCAAATCACATAAAGTTAACATAAGTAATGAATGAAACAATTAAACCTTCATAACATATAGAGAAGGTACCATATGTGAATCAAAATTTGAAAAGATAGTATGTTAACAGCATAAGCTTCAGCAGTCTTTAGTTAGGAAATTTGGGGGGGGGGGGGAATCTATTCAGGAAGACTGAATATGCCTTTCAAAAGTTTGATTGCATGCTCGATCCTCACAGGCAACCTTCTGTAATTATTAGGATAAAAAGAACCTTTCTTGCCACACAATTCCGGCATTTTTAATTCAGTTAAGGTAGACAACTAGACATTTACAAAACCAAGTTTCAGAAGAATTCACATGATAAGATACAAATGGACAAGTAGAACGTGTCAGTGACATTGAAAATAAGCAGTCATGAGTCAACTACAAACCTTCCAAGCAAATTTCTGTTCTAACATAGCACTCAGCAGCCGCAGATTTGTTTCTGACATTCAACTGCAAATTATGCAATTTACATCGAGTAATCAAAGCATTTTTTAATACCCAGACAAGCTGATAAAAGTAAAACTGTTAAAAACAGTAGCATGCTGATATCGACAAACAAAATTTGGCTACATAGCAACAAAATCAATTGGTGCCCAGGTTTTGTTCTGATATAGACTAATCAATCAACCCAATAATTGTTTCCAATGAATATACGCTCGCCAACACCGGTATATGCTCTTTTCTTTTTGGGGGGATAAGTGAGAAAATTATATCAGACCATGAACTAAGATCAAACCACAACTATGGCATCCTTAAACAATACTTACAGAAGCAAGTTCCAAAGTTGAGCAATGTACATTGTTCCCATGCTTCACAACCTGATTTTCCATCACAAGCATACTAAAGTCTGAGATGATAGGAAATTCTCATTTACATCAATACGTGAAGTGATAGGAAGCTTGCCCTGAATGTCTTTATGTGGAATGCTAAAGTAAAAACCCTGTCAATTGTTAAATGGGATTTTCAGATTTGGACAGCTTGTATTTACTTGTTTGCAAGGTTATGTCTAGCTGTAAAGTCAAAATGAAATAGTAAGAATAGCCGTCTTGGAATGACAAAAATAAAACACAGAACGGAATTAGATATGGAGAAGAGGAGGGGGTAACCTTCGCTGGTATCACAAAAGGATCTCTTTTTTTTTTATAAGAACACAAAAGGATCTCTGTGCAATATCTAATAGTCCATCAATTCCAGCCTTGACAGCAAAACACTGCTGTGTGCGAGCAACAAAAGGAACACGTGCGTGAAGCACATCTTCGTTAATCACCTCTCCAATTCTAAAAGGATAAAGCTTCCAGGAATTAGTAGCTTCATTTTATGCTTATATAGTTCTTTTTAACTGTTGAGTATGGGATTTACCAGATACCAATAAGAAAAATCGCCAGCAGTCAAGTAAATTCATGAACCTATGAGAGATGCTTATAATTAATTTCTTTCTTTTGTCTATCTATCTATCTATCTATATATTTTTTTAGTTATTCACTAGAGAAATTATGATCTGGAAGTCGATCTAGGGCAAGTTCAGATCTATTATGGCATATCCAAGAGACGCTCAATGTACCTTTTAAATCTGATAAAACCTTTTTTGGATTTTACTTACACTGGTGTAAAAACAAATTTTTGAGCAACTGGTGCAGCAAACATTAATCAATAACTGAATCATGTATAGCATATGACAAGTTATCATACATTCTCAAGAATGAAAAAACTGTAATTTATGTTATCAAACAATCCCAATGTTAAGTTCTTAAGTTTTGAGGGGAATCCACAATCAACACGTGACCCTTGCTCTAGTCCTGAGTTGCCTTTTTAATGAACATGAAATATTTTTTCCATTCTTCTTTTGGCTAATTAGCATCTGGAGAACACATGGAAAAACATATGAATGAACAATATTATCAGGCAAGGTTTCTAAGTTGTCAGTTTAGGGCAATGAGCCACATACCTCTTTCTAATGCCTTGTAAACATTTGCAAGGAGAAAACACCGTGCATCGTTAAGCACCTAAAGTTTTTATCATTGCCACCAGTATCAAAAGAAGTTCCAGAATTCCAGCAAGAGCCCACTGGTGAAAGGGAGAAGAATATTTACCTTGGACAGCAACGGCAAGACATCTAATCAGTTTTCAGAAGAACGATGCTTGATATCAATTTTGGCTCTTCTTAGCATTGTCCATACCTAAGACTTCATTTGTTATTTTCTTTGGCTTGAAGCAGAAATGACAAAGTACCCTATCTGAATGAAGAGTATGAACAGGTCAGATTTTAGATTGTAGTCATAAAATCTACAAACTTCTAATAGTTTGATTAATCTTTATTTTTGGGGGCTATTCCGCCTCATAAAAGTTCCACTTACCAGTCTCCTTTGGGAACTTTCGCAAGATCTGAGAGAGTCCATAGAATAGCTGATCATTGCTCATCAACTCATCCTGGAAATCAAGCACAAAAGAGATTATCTTTTGTATTGTTCCAAAACAGATGTCTGTAGGTTGTGGCATTGTGCCTTAATGAATTTAAGCATTAGGGTTGGGCTAAAGCTCAAAAGGTGACTATGAATGAATCTTTTATCCTACAAACTGAAATGAATATCCTAATTTCATATATTTCAAAATGTCCTAAACCAGGAAATTATCTACGACTGGAAATTAACTCAATCAATCAAAGGGAGGAAAACAACTTGTCAGACAAGGCCCTAAGAAAGTAAGCATTACAATGTCTCTGAGTTGTGACTTGTGAGCATCAGAATGTGTGTCACACTAAAATAATATGGATAATAAACAAATATCCCCTATTTGCTTAAGCTCTTGCTCACACTTGTTCCTAAAACATGATGGAACCATTACCGAGCAGATCTGAATGGTTAAAAAAGGATTCACCACAAGCAAGAGGTTGAAGAATGATGTTCTGGTGACTAAACTTGAAAAACATTTAGTAATCATATTTTATCTCATCATCATAAGTGTGGAGAATAATGAAAACAAAACTGAACAATGGAAGTAATTTTGGCATCACCTGTAAGTGCTTCTACAGTAAAAATATTCCAGTTGAACATAACGGTGCTTAAAAATTGCTGGTACATAGGGTACTCGTTTAAAATCCTCAAGACTCGGGAGATATTGGAGAGGTCTATGAAAGTTAGTATAATCTTCTCATGCAGGTATAAAGTTAATGCTCCAGAAGAGAAATCTGATGGAAAGCAAAGGCAAGACTAACCACACAATCCAGACGAGTATTGATAGTTTCAATATCTTTTAGAGGCTGCAAAAGATTGGCACGAAGAAGTCTAGTCCTGGAAAAGTTCAATATTTTTTGCATACAACAATAAAATATTAGGTGCTATCTAAAATCGTTTTCCATGATCAACTAGAAGTTTTAAATACTCCACAAGGAAACTTTTAAAGTGGTGAAACAGTGCACGGATGGATTAAAAGTGAATAGAAAACCTGAAACTGATGATAATGAGTTGAGAGATAAGCAACAGTTCACAAGATTACATGTCATTATCTGATTCTCAACATACCCTCCAATAGTTTTTGTTGTGTTAAGCAAGTGGAACAAGCTTCTTTTCTTGGTAGTATGTAACACCCCAACCCGTATCCGACCCGGATCAGAGTCCGAGGTGTCACATTGACTTTTCAAAACATTTTTTTTTACAAATTGGTTAAATTTTAAATCCATAATTCAAGAAAACGAATATTTTATATTAATTTAAAATCAATTGTTTTTACAAAAATATCAGAGCATATCCAATTCAAATATCTAAACTACATGCCAACTACATTCTATGTAACAAATACATGTATTCAAATACATTTCTAATATGATCTTTTGGAAGGAGAATCTGACATGTCTTTCTCTTCCTTACTCCTTAATCTTCTCGAAACCTACGTGTGAAACATTCACACACTAAATCGACGACTTAGTGAGACATATAAAATATATAATATAAACTATAACTCCTAACAATGAATGCATGTTTCATACTATGATATCATACCATCACATATACACTTCCATGTAATAAATACATACATACACATATGTCATCGTATCATATATGATGGTATACTATTTCATGTTCCTATAATAATTATATTTACACCATTTATCTTATATCACATTCTCCTGTCATCATTTAAGTCATTTTATTTACCTAATTTCTAATCATATAATTCCTATCACAAAGTCACATCTTATCTCTTATTTTCATATGTTCCTATTTATCATACTACCCATAGATTCTCATTGCATATTCTATATCTCTTGTATACTAATTTCTTATATTCTATTAGTTCATTTTTCACATAGTTTGTCACATAAACATATATTTTCATATTATTATCAAATTGCTATGATATTCATATAATTTTTAGATCCTTGTACTATATTTCATAACACCTAAGAATTTAACAAGTTTTAGATCATAGTTTCATTTAAACATATAAACCTTCTTATATAGCTTATCTAATATATTCTTATACTTATTTATGTACATGTTTCCTAGTTGATTTACTATTTGTTTTATCTCAATTCTTATATAATTCCATTATACTAGTTCACATACAAAGTATATTTCTACAATACAATCATAATTCTATTCATACAATCATATAATCAACCACCTTATTACCTATACATATACTTATAGAGCTCACAACATTTTCATATAATCACTTATACCATATCATATAAGTTCATTATACTCTCTTTATTCAAATATCATACAAACATATTTTCACATAGATAATATAACATATGCACATGTAACCTACATACTCATATTCAAGTACTCAACCACAATCATGCCAAATTTATTCATATTATCTCTTTATTAGCCCATGTACACATGTGAGAACTAAAGATATGTGAGTACATTGAGGTTGTGCACCTATGTTGTCACCACAACTTGTATAATTTCCACTGAGTGGCCTATGAAATTTGTTCCGAAGGACCTATGTCCAGTCCCAAAGGACCACTATGTCCCGAAGGACATGTCATAGGTCCCGAAGAACCTATGTAACCCTTGACTCTTGGCATGCCAACTATACCTCTAGCTCTCATTTCACATAACATGGACATTCTCTTTCATATCATTTCTCATATTCATATAGACATATGGTTCACTTTCACATATCACTTAGCTTATCACATATACTTTCTTTCATATATCTCATGTCATATCTCATATCTTATGATCATGTAAGCACATTACTTATTTTCATATAGTTCATATCATTTCATTCATAATCACATATTTCATGTTCATATGATCTCTTATGTTCATAACATATATCTTATAAAAGATTCTTATATCATCATAAATATCATTTATACTCATTCACATTTACACTGACATGTACTCATGTATATCATACAACATAGGCAATAACCAATAAAACACATATGTCATATCAAATATATGCTCATATTAACGAATTCATGCATACTATAGGAAATAAACTTGTCGCAAGTCTTATTTCCATTAAACATCATATACTATCTAATATGCACTCACCTGGCCTCACTAGTCAATTCGAGCACTTGTAACTCTTTCCTGATCGATCTTATCTCGTTGACTCATCCGATACTTGTTTTCGTTTGATATCTACACAATGATACATTTAGTACAAATATTAGAATTCTAAACATCATGATTCGATCCATAATTTCTTAGACTAAAGTAAAGCTGTAATTCCATTTTCTATTTGGAGTAGTATCGATACTCCCCCTGTAGGATATCAATACTTCCCTAGCTGTGGTATCGATACCAAGCCTGGGTATCGATACTCATTTTGCATTCAAAATCTTTATTTCAAAAATGTTACCGATATTGATCTTATTGTATCGATACCCTTGGTATCGATACTATCTTCCCAGGTATCGATACCCCATGAACAATTTATAAATTTCTGCCTTATGGTATCGATACTCTCTCTCAAATTTTGACCATTTTCTCTTGGAAGTATCGGTACTGGATGAACAATACTGATACCCCATGCTCAGAATTCATCTTTTTAGCTTGAAAATTCACCCAAACTTACTTATATCTTATGCTAGAACCTATTTTAAGTCCTTTAAGCTTAACTACACTTATTCTAATTAACTTAGATCACTTTAACTCATCCTAATATCCAATACATGCTTGAATTCAATAATCAAGCGATTCAAGCCAATAAATCAACACATGTTCCAAATTCATTTCTAACACTCCAAATTTCTTAGTTAGATCCTTGACAAGTCAAATTTCACTTCAAAACTTATTTATTAACTCTATCTCAATAATTCCTTTAAAAACGCTTTACCTTCAATCTTACATAATTTAATCCTCTTTGAGTTTTAAGCAATCTTAAGCTTTCCTTAACTTTCTTATCACTCCAAGAATCAAAACCAACCTTAATATGAAAGGAAAATCACTTGAGAAGCATACTTAACTTATGCAAGACCTCACGGTGGAGAGGAAGAAGAAGACTGAAGAATGCTCTGGATATCTCTTACTCTTTCTTTCCCCCATTTCCACGTGGTAATATCCTTTATAAAGGAAAGATAAAAATATTTCCTATGAAAAGACCAGTTTACCCCTTATTCCATCAAATATTTACTAACCAATCCTTTATAAAATATTCTCAATTTAATCCCTAAACTTTTTAATCTTTCGAATTCAAACCTCAAAGTTTCAAAACTTCTATTTTAGTCACTAGCCCTGATTTTGGGATGTTACATAATATGTATCTAGACCAAGTGTTGAAGGCTCTCTAGCTGCTAGATTCTTAATCAGCATCGCACCCTGAATACTTAATCACAATTAAATCCCACAAAATATATACAACCGTCAGCTTTGTTATATATCATGTTAATGAAGAGTGAGATGTATCGTACGACCTTGGTGTCATCAAAGCAACCACGAGCCATTACAACCTGCAAAACCATACATGATATTATCTAAGTCATCAAATTAACAGGTAAATTTCATGCAGAAACAAATTTTCTCACAACAACATCAGGACTCTCTAAATGTTGAGTTATATCACCTTCTTGACTGAAGCATAAAGATGATCCACCAGTTCCGATACTCCCACCGTACCTTCAGGAGCTAATTTGTCCGGAGGAACAATGATCACCATGGGATCATAGAAATGTCGCAAAGTTTTGTATTTTGATATAAGCTACTGGTTTCAATGTATTGAGACAGATGCAATGAAGCTGATCTTAAGTCGAAGGCAGCCATTCCAACCTGTACAGAGATTGCAGTTAGTCAAACATTATGAACTTCACTGCTAGATAATCATCTAACTCTAATCCTACCTAGAGAAGAAGGGAAGGGGAGTGCTCCTAGAGGGTCTAGAACTCATGACCTAAGGGAATATGGGGAATAAAGATGAGCGGCTTGGTCAACCGGCCATATGTGCTTGCTATTATTTTGAACTAATTACTCTCTTAAAATTAAACAGTACCATCTCATAATTATTTTATAAAGCCTAACCGTCCATTGTGATATAAAACGTTTAACCAGGCAAGAATATTCAAAATAAAAAAAATTAAAAGAAATGCAGGTTTTATCATATTTCAAGCGAAGAAATGAAGCTTGAGCGGCGAGATGTTTACTTCACCAAAAACTGAAGAGAACGGAATAAAGAGTGTTTAAATAGACCTTATTTTAGTTTTCAAATTCCGAGTGGAAACAATATATCGCCAAACTAAGGCACTAAAATCAGTTCACTTAAAACAAAAAAAAAATTATAAAAGCTGCCAGTACAACAATTGAAACAAAAAAGAAAAGGAAAATTACATTTGTAGAATTTCAAATATATTTTTCCGTTAACCGTGCATTTTCTCGAGAACCAAACGAAGTTACCTCTTTAGCTCTGTTTTCAATGAGACCGATCACGAAGTTCGACCTCTCTCCCACCTCGTCTTCCATTTTGATTAAGCACCAAAAACTTAAAACTTCAAAATTTGAAATGGCGCTAAAGCCTGTGATATTTATCCTGCATCGACGCAGTTGTTAAATTGAACACGGTGCGTAAGGCTTGTTAACATGCGCACCCCGAAAGTGCAATTGCAAATGAAAATTTAGTAGATCCCTTTTGTAGCTTTCAATATTTTTTTTTTTTTTGTTACATAAAAGTTTAGTTAATTGTTCAACGGTTCAAGGTCATGATATATCTAAAATTAAATTAGAATATAAATAAGACTTTATAGATTGTCTATTATTAGTGACGACGGTGAAATTAAAATTTGGCCTTACAAACTCAATTTTTTTAATTTCAACCACTTGTGTCAACACTCTTTGAACGTAGGTTTAAATAATTTAATTTCTTTTATTAGTTTGTATTAATTTTATTAATCTTTGTATTATAAAAATTTATAGATTTCGTTCATATATTCTAATTTAATAATTTTACATTTTAATCATAAATTAAATAATAACGATAAAATTATTAAATCAAAGGATAAAGTACACAATTGGTCCCCCTAGTATAAGGTACTACTTTTTTGAGTCTCTCAATTAAAAAATTAAAAATGATCATCTGACTATTTATATATTCTAAATCATCCTTTTCGTTAAAAAAATTGGCGGTCGTTTGGATCGTAACATGTTGATTGGGATGTGATAGAATATGATCTCAGAATCGTTTGAGTTGTATTTTGTGGAACAATTTCCTATTTACATTATCCCGTTAAATCAGTGCTTGAAATATTATATCGTCGGGTTAGTGCTTAAAAGCAACGACGATGCCAGTAGTCATCATTAAAATATGATCTTATCATATCTCAGCCAACAGATTAACGTCCAGCTTAGATGATTGTCAATTTTTTAACATAATAGAACGAATTTGAAATATATGAATAATCAAGTGATCATTTTGTAACTTTTATTAGTCGAAAGACTCAACAAAATAATACCCTATTGTCAGGAGTCTTCTTTATAACTTTTAATAGTCATAAAACTCAATAAAATAATACTCTATAGTCGAGGATCTATTTATGTACTTTATCCTAATTAAATTATAGTATTAGTTCGTGTATTGGATATATATGTTCTTTAATTTGATATTTTAAATCCTTATAATCTAACCTTATTACATTATTCAAAATTTAGAAAGTGCGTATAATACAAACACTAATGACAGATTTTGTCCAAAACAAATTTTGCAAAACCAATTTAATAAATAAGATGATTTTTTTTGGCTTATGAGTGAAGTAAACAAAAAAAAAAAGTAAATTATGGTGAATTTGAAATTATTTTTGCAAAACTACTATGTGGATTATTAATCCTTTGCAAGTATACAACAGTTATATAAAAGCTTAACAATTATGTTAATCCAAGACTTCCTCGATGCTAACAAACCCGCCCTTCTCGATGGAAAGCTGTGCTGCGACTCCCATGGCAACCGAGATCAACCCATCATTCAAATCCACAGCTGGAGCCTTTGCACCTTTTCTCTAATTGCAGACAAGAAGTTAAGGTGCTCCAATAGCTAGAACCGTGATGCAATCCTTCATACCTGAAACAAAACAAACAAACAGGGCAGTTCTGGATCAAATTGAGGGCTAGCCATAATCTATAACTTGATCATGCAGGATTGAGAAAAAAACATGTTCGAATTAGTAAAAGAGAGCGGCTGACTTTATTCGTTCGTCCTCGGCTTTTAGTGTCTGGACCCGTCTCTACCGTCAGTTCTAGAGCCGAACGAAAAACTTTCGGGAACGAAGGCTTCACCCTGTTGCAGCATTCATTGTTCAAATAAAAAATTAGGAGAATGCATTTAAAAGTTAACTATTGATGTAATTAACTATTGGAAAGGAAGAATGACAAACACCAGTAGTAGAAGCTTAAGAAGAAAGACGACCTTGCCAGTGTGACCAACAACGGATATTTCTTGCTCATTTTTACTCCCGTCAGCAAACATGCAGAGGTCGAGCATCCCTCGAGCACCGTTGTCAAATTCGATAATAACATATGCATTGTCGATAATGTCCGGTACCTGCATAAAACGAAAAAGAACTGAAGTTCAGGAAACATGAGCATGATATCAAGCAAAAAAAAAAATCATACTATGACCTTTCCATCATATATTTCATCTTTGTGATTAACATCCATGGCACCAGAAGCCATCACACGAACCGGGTTTGCGCCTGCAAAGAGCCTCATCAAATCAAAGAAGTGGCAACACTTCTCTACCAAGGTCCCTCCCGTGTAAGCGTTGAACCGGTTCCAGTTGTTAACCTATTACGAGAACAAAGTAAATGAACTACCTGGCCAAAATGATGGCAAGGGTTGAGTGGTTAGCTTTACCTTAACCAGAAAAGGGAATCGATGTTCCCGAATGGCCACCATCTTGACCTGTCCAAGAGTTCCGTCCTTCACTAAGTCTATCAATTTAGCAACTGGCGGCATATATCTATATTCCAATCCAACTTGTACCGCATATCAGGCCTGTTCTAGCAGAATTTACAACCTAATTGAATGAGAAACTATACTTAGACAAGGAAGAACATCGCACAAGAGAATCATATTCAGAAGATATATATTTACGATAACAGGAAAGCACCGGAGATTATTGAGACTATAGCAAAAGACACCTTTACAAATCACTCAGTGCTAACAATAGTGAAAAGGCTTACTCCAGGAAGCAAGTAACTTTTTACAGTTTCAAACAGAAAAATCTTTCTTTTCATCTTTTCCAACACTCATTCAGTAGAATTCCCTGATGTTCATCTTTTACCATTCAAATTATAGCATTACTAAAAAGGTAAAAAGATGGATGGACTAGTGAAGGCATGGATGAACCATCAAACATGTAGGTAAACATTTTTCCTAGGATGTGGAATAGTTATAAAACAACTGTTATCGTAGGACAAAATAAATTTGAAGCTGCCATTAACGTTACATCATTAAATATAAGCAACCAAGATATACTAGATTCCAAACTCAAAACAACCATTGATGCACTCAACAATAAAGCTATTTCAGTCATCAAAATTAAGCATTCTTTACTCCCTCAATGTCATATTTTAGAAACTAACAAAATTGAAGCATTTCTTCATATTCTGGTTGTTCATAGAAACAACCCCCAATTAGGGGTGAGTAGTCGATCGAGTGTAGTCGAAATTTTTTTATTTAGTCGAGTTGACGAGTCATATTTTATAACTCATACTTATTTGAATTTTTTTCGAGTCGAGTGTGTTATCGAGTTTGTTTGAATTATAAATATTTACAGCAATATATTACTAATTGATTCAAATAAAAACATATATATATATATATATCTTTTAATTTTTTTCATTTGTGATATACAAATATTATGCAGAATTGATGGATTCAACTCGAACTTGAAAAAACCAACCAAGAAACACTAAAATATTTTGAGCTATTTGAATCCTATTTCATAAGTCAAACTTTATTTGCAAGTTTTTCGAATAGAGTCATTTATGAAATTACGAATCGAGTGAAGTCTTTTAACATAGAATCAAACCAAAAGATTCAATTTTTTTCAAATCAAGTTGAATTTTGCCCAACCCTAACCCAACCTCAATTCGGAAAACATTGACACTCCCACAAATGACTGACCTTTCTGCAGTCAGCGACCGTAGTACACAATGGTTTCTCAACTAGCACATGATGGGGTTAGGATGAGTCAAAATATCCATCAGAATCTGAAAATGAGTCATATTAGGGCTTGATACGACCACCACATCACATAGCCCACTGTCCAGTAGCTCTGGTGCCCCGAAAACCTTAATGTGAAGTATACAAACAACCCAAATCACTATCCTTTATATCAAAGGCTTACAATCTTGTAATCTGAAAGAAAAATTTAGAAATAATTTGCACTTGAACAAAACCAACTTAGTGGCCAATCAAAGGATTGAGCCAGTTCCAAGGCGAGTTGCTGAGAGGGGATGTGAGGATCAGCTATGCAAACAACGACCACTCCTTGGCTTCTAAGATGGTGAAGATTAATGAGATGCTCTCTCCCCATCATCCCTACTCCGATGATTCCATACTTCACTGTTTCACAGGATGCCATGCTTGGAGTTGGAAGCCTTGAACTCAACTTCGGAATCTGTTTTTTTTATATTCGATTTGGGAGTAGTAGTTTCAATTTCAAGACTTGAGTTGTTTATGATTCCATGCTCTACGGTGGCTCGCTTGGCGCCGTTCTTCTATCTCCGGCCTTTCAGCTTTTCAAATTGGGTCCGGTCGTTTTTATCAAATGGCATCTATCAAGTTTTAACGATAATGTCAGCAAAAATAAAAATATTAAGAAAATGTACAACATAATTTATATATTTTTAAAATCTAATTATGCAAAATTTTAAATTTAAATTTCATATATCTAAAAAAAAACTACCTAAAATTCTAAAAGAGTTGAGAAATTATAATTATTAATATTAAAATTAAAATACAAAAAATAAAATTTTTGTATTGTATTTTTAGAAATTATAAGTAAAAGACCCTTAAATTTTTTAAATATCCTCAAGTCTTAGAATTCCTTATCCAAACTTAAAATCAAATCATAAACATAATGATGTGGACAAATGCACGTCCAGTTCTCTCATCTACCCCGAACCATCACAAGTATTAAAATATAAGATGAATTTGGATATAAATATATATAGATTCATTTTTATTTATGATATGATTTGGATTTTGGACAAGATGTTTGGCCTTTGATTCTTCTAATAAATTTTAACAAATTCCTTTTTGGAGTTTTATGTTACTTTTTTTTTATTTTCCCGAAATATCATAATTTGAATTTTGTATAGTCCAAAAAAGTAATGATTGCAAAAAAGAAAAAAAAACTCAGGTTTTTAAATCTTTTAGATTTTAATTTTTTTTAAAATCATAATATAAGTGTAAGAATAAATTATAAAATTTTAGATTTTTATATTTAAAAATATCTTTTAAATATTGTTAAAAAGGTTCAATAGGTCAGTTAGATGTTAACCATTGAGTTATAGATTATGTCATCAAGCAAGACTAAAACGTTACAAATTAACAATCTTAATGACCACTTTGTAGTGGTTTTTTATAGTTTTGATTGAATATCAAAATGTTTAATACATGCTTTGTCCCTTCACTATAGACAATTTCTCTGTTTGGTCCCTAAAGAATTTTTTCTATCAATTTTTTCTTTATATTTTCATCTCGTTTAACATATTACTTATTTCGTTTTTTATTTATATTATTAATGATTAAGTGATCTTTGATATAATTTATTATAAATATTTTTTTAAAATGAAGAAATTTCTAAAATCAAACTAAAAAATACCCACCATAACTAAAGCAACATCCTCAATAGTACATCACATGTTTACTTGACATAATTACCTCAAACATTAAATATAAATTTCATCCATTGCATACTATTACCACTTCTATTATTGGAGTCTAGAATTTGGAGAGAAAAATAAAAGGATTTTAAAACAAATTATGAGGCTTTGATGAATTTAAGTATAACTAAAAGATAAGAATAAAGGAATTCAATAAGCTAATCTGTTTCCATTGCTATGGAATTAACGTTACATTAATAAATCAAACAACAATGAACTTTGCTGCCTTATATTTTTATTTAAACTAATATCTGTATTTAATTTATAATAAAATTAGTTTTAAATATTGATTTATTTCAATACAAAAATATTTGAAAGTGAAACTAATTTAGATATTTTTAATCTTAAAAATAACAATATGAATTGGGTGAAAACCGAAGGAAATTGCTTTGCAATATGAAAGAAAAAAAAAAACTAGGGGGTGAAACTGTATAGAAAGGGACCATTAGCCTTCCTCAGTTCCTCTCAGAATACAGCAATAGTTTACCCAAATCCACGACCACTGAGATCTATAAAAATCCTTCTTGCCTACTCCCTAGCATCCTAGCATGAACAAACTTCCACCTCCCTATTCCCGTAGCTCTATCCTTTCTAACAAATCCATTCACCCTTAAAAAACAAATGGATAATACAATGGACGAGAAGCAAACTGGTCTGGATGTGATGATATAGGCCTGTCAAGAATGAAGAACTTACGTCATTCAAGGCCATTTGGTCTTACCGGAAGTCAAAAACAGGATCTATAAGGATCCATTACTATTCCTCATAACCTATCTTCTGTACCTAAGAATTTTAGGGTTGGACAGTACAAAGACAGACTTGATAGCACTCTTAAGGGAAAGGACTCAGTTTGTAGGTGAAATGGAAGACTTGGAACTAATCCTTGAATGTCATTTATTCTTACATGGCAATCATGGATATCCAACTCACTTCAGCACCATTACGGATACAAATTTCGGGCCTCCCTCTACAATACCTTTAGCCGCAAGATGCAAATATTATTGTCAATGCAGTGGAAGATGTTTAGGAGATATAATGACAGAATAATTTCCCTACGAACATCAGTTATCTTCTAGTTGAAGTACGGGTAAATTCGTGGCTACCCTTGTTTGCTAGCTACTTCATTGAGAATGGAGACAAAGCCAGAATCTGGATCAATTTAGAGATGGAGTTTGTAAGCTGTGCAGACACTCTGGAAAGCTAGGTCACACCTTACCAAACTGTTCTATTGATAACAGATAAGTTGAGAATATATTGAGGATTAATAGAACGCTATAAGAAGATTTGGCTATGAAACTTGATTAGATCTATTTGAAATTTTATTTATCAATTCTATACTACCTTATCACTGTAGAAGCCACCCCAAAAATTTGATAGTGTATTATCCCAACCCTGAGAAAGTTCATCTAGATTCGGTCAAGCACTTAGAATTGCCTGAGACATAACTAGCTCTTTTACTAGTAATTATAAATGCCCGAGACATAAACTAGTTCTTTTACAAGTG
Organism: Hibiscus syriacus; assembly: GCF_006381635.1. Taxonomy (NCBI): domain Eukaryota; kingdom Viridiplantae; phylum Streptophyta; class Magnoliopsida; order Malvales; family Malvaceae; genus Hibiscus; species Hibiscus syriacus. Next base: position 37,038 of record NW_024063008.1, read on the forward strand.
ATAGTTCCCCCATGGATGTTCCCTGATGATCCTGCACAAACATGCCCTTGCCTATGCTCCACCAGCATCATTCTTAAATCTCACAGTGAACAATGACTCCATCACCTAAACCACAAATGCCCAAGGAACCATTGCACTACCACGTGCCATTGCAATTAAACTCCAATGAACCACAATAGATCTCCCTACAAATGTATCATCAACTCGGGTACCACCGCAAAGTTGCTACCATGTCCTACCAATAGTCCAATACATAAACTAGTAGATAAAGGGAACATATTCTTTTGCTACTATTGCTAAAATCTATAGCTCCATTGTCAATCTACAACAGTTCGGTTCAGATGAACCACCAGTACATAAACTAGTCACTAGTGAAAATAGTAAATCAAGGGAATATATTCTTTTGCTACTATTTCAATAATATATCGTCCATTGTAAAGGAATTGTAAATCTAAAAATTCAGTTCAAATGAACCACTGCAAAGGTGCTAGCATGTCCTATCGATAGACCAGTACATACACTAGTGGAGTAAAGGAACATGTTCTTTGCTAATTGCTACTACTCTTAACATGAAACATATACTCCCAAATAATGGGTCAATTTAATCATTCAAACAATCTCTAATGAATGCATCTTATCATAAACAAGTTTGACATCAAGAAAATGAATTGGAAACAAAGGAATTTTTTAGATAGCTCTAGAACCGGCTCTAAGCTAATTTGTAATGCCAAAAAATGTCCTTGTTTGGTTAATCCCACCGGCAGACCATGCTTATAGTGATATACATATAACTAAGCATATCCACCCAAAATTCCAACCAAAGAAAAACGTAAGATGCAAGCTTTTTTCCAGTCCATGAAACACACAACAGAGACCCTATCAAAATTCCATTTTCATCACACGCCACATGAAAGGAAGAACCTATAGATGTTCCGGAATGGAAATGCAGCTACATGATGGATGCTAGTGACAATATATACCTAATCAAATGCATATATATATATATATATATAAGAAGACTTTCATAAACTCAAATTAGTAGCAAGACAACCAATATCATAGATTTGATATATTTCGTTGCTACATTGGCAACCTAATCAAAATCCATATTTTGAACAAAACAACACATTTCATCTTTTAAACTTCAATTAATACCCAAACAACTAACACAAAATAGGACTGAGGGTTTTATAAGCCATTGACATTTTTGTATCTGCAGGTCATTCGAGGCCTTCTTTCAACACTTCCCTCAACTTCAAATTTAAACCATCAATTTCGTGTAAAAAAATATCTCTCTTCAACCAATATCTCTATATTAAAACTTTGTTCCTGAAATGACAATACCAAACATAAATACCAATTTGTCATGTAAATGAAATACACTTCTATCCAAACAAAGTCCAAAGTTGTTAAATCTCCAAAACTGAGAAATTAAGAAACGAACCTCAATTAACACTAGATCTAATTGGACAACAAGTGATTCAAATTGAGAAGGGAAAAATGGTAATCTCTTTAAAGGAAATGGAAATGTAGCATTTAAGTAAAGGCACACCTACGTCTGTTTGGAATAAGAGGAAGAGGAAGGGACACGTTTGTTACGGAACATCATGTATCCCACTGGCAATACGACTCCGATCATCATGACCGTTGCTCCGATGATATATCTTAACGGACTCGGCGGTTCAACCTCTATCATTGTTTTGAACTGCACCGCACGCAATCATAACCTAAGATTAACTATCAATTGAATATAAAATTTGAACAACAAAAACAAAACAGAATCATCATTGTAAACTTCAAGATCTGGATCAAACCGTAAAAGGAGACTTACAGACATTATTGGGGGTGTTTCCTTTGAGTACAACTCTGGTTCTAAACGCAGGGGATTTGGCTCACCGGCCGCAGAAATGGAAGGAACTAACAGAGAGGAGAATATTTAGGGTTAATTTGAAAAACCTGGATCTGCTGGGTTCGTAATTCTCAGTTGCGAGATTTGGGGTCCGTGGTAACTTTCTTATGCTAAAGAGATACCAAACTGGCAAACTCTGTCAGAAAGGTTCTATAGATTATTTTTTTCTTCTTAGTGTAAAGTTAAAAAAAAAATCCTTACACAACACTTAAATAATTTATTAATAATTAATTTTTTTTTAAAATTATAAAAATACATTATTTAAATACATTTTATTGGATTGTTATTATCCAATATCCATCGAGTTTTTAGGTTTTAGCACGTTACTTAAGAGTTTTTCAAACAAATATTAATGGTATTTATATCAAATTAATAAAAAAAAATTTGTAAATTTATTTGGATAAATTACGTATTTAGTCAATCAACTATTACTTTAGTTCTATTTTATCACTCAACTATTTTTTCAAAATCATAACTAACGTTATATTTTGGTCACTCTTTGTTAGGTTCAATCATTGATTTAATGAAAATGATGATATGACATGATACAATAGCAATTCTAATTCTCAAAATTTACATATTATATCAATTTGATCATAATACAAACTAATTCAGTAAAATCTTCAAACGTTTAGGGACTTATTGTATGAATGTCCCATTTACTTTTTATTTCAAAACTTTTACTTGAATTCTTCGATCAACCACGTCGTTGTCATAATCTTCATACCCTAACCAGAAATCGTCGGTTTCATTTCCGCTATATCGAAAACCGTCTACCATAAGTCAACGTTGTCTTTCACGAATCTCTCTCTAACATTCTTGACTTTAAAATCTAACCAGACATCAACAAATACCTTTACTATACAGACACCGCCTTACCACCCCTTTAAACCTCACCTCGACGAAGATCCAAACCACGCCTTTGATTGCCTCTGCGTCACCAAGTCTCCTGTGACCCTCTGTCCTACATTCGATCAACTTGAACCCCAATAACCCCACATGACACACCACACCATACCGCACTTGAGCTTGCACACACCGCCCCTCTGGACCTAAGCTTGCATACAGTGTAGCCACCAATTAAAACTTTGAAATTCCCTTTGAAATCATAAACTAAAACCCTAATTCTCACTAATGCAATCCCATTAAAACCTTAAATTGCCGTTGAGAGCTAAAATTGAAAACCCAAAAAAGGGGTAAAAACAAAATATATAATTAAAAATGCAAGACTAACACTTTAATCTAAAAAAAAATGGGTAAGAAATATAACATTATAAGATTTTAAGGACTAAAACTACAATTACATCATACTATATTAACATCATAGTTAAATTTTTAACCGTAGGTGACCAAAACATAATCAAAAAGTAAAATTACATTTATTTTTAAAAAAGTAATTAAAAATAGAATAAAAATAATAATTAAGATACTAAACATGTAGTTTTAAAAAATTAATACTTAAGCCTTTACGTAAAAATACTTCCGTTAATAAAAAATCATAAATAGCAATAAATACATAACCTGATAAAAAGTACATTTAAGTCAAAATTAACCACAACGACTATGTTCTAGACCTGTCATATTTATAAATAAAAAAATTATTAAATCAATTTAACTCTATCAAATATCTTCAAAAGATTAATATATATGAATGATGAACGAAATTTCTTTTCAAACATATCTTAATAGATCTAAGGGTGCGTTTGGTTCATGGAATGTAAGATTACCAGTAGGAATAAAAGATTATCAGGGAATAGGATTACTGGGAATGTTGTATTTTGTGTTTGGTTGGTTTAGCAGGAATGTAAGATTACCGTGTTTGGTCAAAGGAATAAAAGATTATTGGAATGTATATTTGACCAAATTGTCCTTATTATATATTTGTATAATATTACAAATTGTAAAATATTTATATATTTTCTTTAAAAAATTAAATTCATAATATTTATATAATTTTTTTACAAAATTAAAAATATAAAAAATGCTTAATAAAAGGGTAAAAAAAATTTAACCCCTAAACTTCATATAAAATTTTAATTATAGACTTTTTTTGTAAATCTAAAATAATTTAAGGATAAATTTATAATTTAACCTTCGTAGAATTTTTATTATTCAATGACAGAAGAAGGATATTTTTGAAAAAAAAATAAAAATTTAAGGGCATTTTAGTCCAAAATGCCGGTAATGTTACAATACCTAAGGGAATGGAGGTAATGACATTCCCGGTAATATACCCCAAAAAATCTACTATTGGTAATAAAACATTACCGGGAATGAGATTCCCAGCCAACCAAACATGGGAATGTAGGATTCCCATCCCATGGGAATCCCACATTCCTTGAACCAAACACCCCCTAAGAGTATATAATACGCAAATGATCCCGATTATATGATATTATTTTGTTGGGTATTTTGATTATTAAAAGTTATAAAATAATTTTTTGACTATAGGATAATGATTTGTTGAGTCCCTAAACTATTAGAAGTTATAAAATGATTAATCGGTTATTCATATGTTCTAAACTCGCTTTTTTGGCTAAAAATAACGATAATATGAGTTGGACGTTAATCTGTTGACTGAGATATAGTAAAATTATATTTTAATGATGTCTACTAGCACTGTCGTAACTTTCAAGCACTAGCTTGACGTCGTAACTTTCAAGCACTAGCTCGACATCATAATGTAAATAGAGATTTGATCCACAAACACACTTCAAACAATTTTGATATTAGATTTTATTATATTCCAATAAGCAAGTTAATGTCCAACTCATACGACTACCAATTTGTTAATATAAAATGACGAATTTGAAACATATGAATAGTCGAGTAATTATTTTGTAACTTTTAATAGTCGAAAGATTCAACAAAACAACACCTTATAATTAAGGGACCATTTTGTATCTTTCAATAGTCACCTACTTAACAAAACAATGCTCTATAATTAGATATAATTTATATACTTTACCCTAAATCTAAACTCTTTATTTATTATGATAAGTTTTATGTATTCTTTATCATATAACTAAAAATTATAAAAATAGTGAACATAAATTGAAAATACTTAAATCTTAAAAATTAAATTAGAATGATTATTCTTTTACTCTCTTAAAATAAAATTTGGACAAAAATATCCCATTAAACAGTGTTTTTCCGAACAAAGAACCTTACAAATCTTATGACCAAATATGACGGACTTCTTTGGCAAATCATTTACTGTTAACAAATAAAGCAATCAAACAAGACAAAATTGATCACCAAACCCACGTACTTTAGCCTTGTCACTATAAATTATGTCCCAACCATAACTAGGCGAAATCCAAGCCTCTCGTTGGGACCAAATATTTCCTGCATTTTGCCTTTACCGTAGGGATATAGTCATATAGATTATAGAATGGTACAACATCTCCAAAATATAATTTCTGATATCATTGTTATTTTAGTGTTAGTTTAAGACATTTTTAATTTATAATGTTATTATGTTTAACCTACAAATTTATATAAATTTGTAATTTTTTGTTGCAACTGAAAAGTTAAATTACGAGCATTTAGGACTTATAACTAAAAATATTATGAAGAATGTAATATTTTCGATTGCAACATGTCTTACCTAAAAAATTAAACTCTTAATAAGATTTTCGATTGTAATCGATTTACACCGTATTTTAAACATGTATTAGCGAGTTGTATTTTAGAATTTCCTCGCAATGACAATGAATAATTAAAAAAATTGATATGACTTCCCAACTACTACGTGCTGCTTTCATTCGAATCCATCATGCAATATAAATTAGGTACATTCACAATCCACGTGAAGCATTATGTGACAATGGAGTCATGTAGAGGTAATTTGAAAAGGGTTAGAGATAGGGATGGGCATGAGACCCGAACTTGATGTGTTTCGACCCGACCCGACCCGGCCGAGTCGGATTTTTTTAAAAAAAATTGGGTTCGGGTTGACTTAGGTTAGATTCGGACTTAAAATGAAAAATACTCAACCCGGCCTGACAAAAAAATATAATTTTACCTTATATATTTAGGAATAATTATAATAATACATCTCTCTATATATATATTTTCCAATTAAATCATTGTTTTTAGTTTTTATTGAATAAAAATATTTTTTATTATTTCGGGTCCAGTCGGATCGGGTTCAGATTTTATCTCAAAAAATCGGGTCGGGTAGAGTTGGCCGAAACCCGACCCATGTCCATCTCTAGTTAGAGATTATAAATCGAATTTTATTTGTTTAGATTTTAAAAGTTTACGGTATAACTTTTTGGTGAAAAAAATTTGAGATAAAAATATAAAGATTCTCGGATCCCTCGTATTACGATACAAGTTTAACGTCGAGGATTTAATGTTCGAACACTTACATATATACATACATACTTATGATTCTTTTAGGATTAACATGTTTTCATCGCGTAGTATTTTCGTGTATCATAATAAAATTTTCTCTTCTGCTGGTAATTTATCGTATCAAGAGGTTATCAAGTAAATTTATACGTTAATATTTATTTTCTTTTTTATTTACGATCGATTATTTGCTATTATCTTCCCTAATTTTGTAACCAGAAATGTTCCAATGCATTTTCAGGTAAGGCACCTTAAAAAAATTAAGGTGAGTCGTTTTTGTTATTTCATTTGTAAATTAGCATCTCCAAAATTAATAAATTTCAATTATACTCCAAACTCTATAGTCATACACGTGAGAAAGTCAAGTGGCATCGCTGGTAAAAGGGAATATTATTTTTTCTAGAGATATTGGGTTTGAGCAACTACGTTTGCAAAGTGTGTGTGCGTTGTCAATAGATTCGACAACATGCAGGCGAGTAAAGACTAACAAGATCAATGGAGACTTGGAGAGTAGCCACATACTTTAGAAGCCAACACTAATTTGCAAAATTTCTCATACTCGAATTCTAACTGGGGTAAAAAAAAATCAGACAGGAAAAAAAGGACAAGGTGAAACAACTCCTCACATTGAATGCACTCAACAACTCTGAAGGTGATCATCTAAAGCAGGCAACTACCTGGTCCCATCGGGGAGGGAAAATTTTTGCCTTGTTTACTTCACAATCTTATGTTTGAACATTTATGTTTCGTTTGAATTCAATTACTTCCATTTTGATGAGCCATCTCTCTTGAGTTTGGTTACTTTTATTACAACTTCATCATATAACATTTGCCAGGAAGTTTGTTTTCCTTATCACATTTGAATGTTTTTAAACGAGGAATATGTAAGTTTGAATAGTGTATAGAGTTGCGGACATACAAGAAATGGGTGGTTTCCGATTAGATCAGGAAGAAGGAGCTGCAACAGCAGGAGGAAGAAAGAAAGAGACTGAAGATTCTTCTTGGTCAACCAATCCACATATTCAGGCTCAACATAGGCGTTCCAAGAGGTGATCTTCACATCTTACTAGTTTCTAACGCTGTTTTTCTCGGCTTGTTGTCTAATAATCAACAGAGAATGGAGTTCTTTAACCATGTCAATTTGTATGGAGTTTTGAGGGTTTATTTTTCTTTGTACTTAACTGTTGTTTGCTTCTTCTTCTTTCAATTCTCTATGGTATTGCCTTCACTTGATAAGCAAGTGGAAGATTTGGGATCTTGTTTTTTTTTCAGTGCGTCTGACAGAAATATCGATGTTTCGAGAGATGGAGTTTCGAATCTTGCTAAGAAAGAGCTACAAGTGAGGATACATTTTCTGGCTTCAAGCTTTTCCAATGCTTACATTTTAGAATTATGAATGCTTCTTTATTTGTGATTTACCCTTTTATTGTTTTCTCAAATGTGAAAAGATGCAGGCATCTCCATTATCGACAAGAGTTTACAGGAATCGAAGTCCTCTTCATGACAGCTGCGCTGATGGAAACCAGATTACATCGTTGAACCAGCGAGCCTCATTAGAGAAAGATGTAAGCCTTGAAATAAGACGTTTTCCTTTGATAAATGACGCAGAGATGAATCAATGTGTATCAACTATAGTGCTAAATTATGCATAACCTGAGAAGGCCAAACCCTTTTAATTCAACTTCTGTTGGGACAGGAAATGGATAATGACCCTCTATGTATTCTATAAGAGACTTGCCATGTGCACATAAACAATGGATCAATGGCTTCTTAATGCTGAATAGCTGTATAATATGTCTCTTTGCTGCATAAGTTTCAACAATAGCATTACCATGGTTTTCCCATTTTCAGATAGAACTTCTGCAATTACATCTGCAACAAGAAAAATCTATGCGACTTATGCTTGAGAGAGCGATGGGGCGGGCTTCAAGCACTTTGTCTCCAGGACACAGGCATTTTGCTACACAGGTAACATTATTTCTGTGTCGTCGATGAAAACCGAGCCTCGTCAAATATTGTGATGTTTTTTCTCCAATATTTGTTTAATCAAACAAGAAACTCCCACATTGTTTGACTTGCAATGTAAAGGTGTGTGTTCTGTTTAACGTTCAACGTGTGAGTTTGGAAAAGACACTCTACCTGAAAATAACTTGACAACTACTGGTTAATTTCAGACAAAGGAATTGATTGCAGAGATCGAGTTACTCGAGGAAGAGGTCTCGAACCGTGAGCAGCATGTACTATCTCTCTACAGGAATATTTTTGACAATTGTGTTAGTCGGCAACCTTCTGAGCAGAGCTCAGGCAAGGCCTCTCCTGCCCATATGAAGCATACATCGAGGAAACACCCGAGTATTATTTCTAGTGCGTTTTGTTCTTCGAAAAAGTTCCCTCTGAGACCTTGGCAAGCTCTAGTTTCCACAAATGACTCTGGGAAAAGAATCTCTAGTATTGATGCTTCACAGTTTTGTGGAAAAACTGACATTCTATTTGACAGGACATCTTTACACCTAGTTAAGGTAAAAAAAAACATGGATACTCATTTTCTTTACAATATTAAACTCCAAGATTGTGTTCATGTGGAAAGACTACGCATTTTGTATACAATATATTACTGTGTGCATCATATGGCTTATCCGTCATATATTGTCGGTCATGTATGCTGTCCGGATGTTCTTATTCCATGCATTTCCAGGCTCATGAAAAGATTCAAGGTATTGAAAAAACCTCGGTGTTACGAACTCTGAAAGACCATCTTCATCAATGTCCAAGCAAGCTGTCGGAGGAGATGGTCAGATGTATGGCAGCAGTATATTGTGGACTTCGTAGTGCAACATCTTCGAATTCTGAGAAAAATCTATGGCCTTCGTTGTCAAGGTCATCAACTAAGGTTGTACTTCCCACACGCGGCGTTGGAGAGGACCAGGGTTTCTCTTGCACGTCCAATGTTGAAATATCTTGGATATCAACTGATAGGAACCGATTTTCTCGAGCATCTTATGCCATTAGTAACTACAGGTTGGTTAGAGAAATACTGTGTTTTAAGGAAATTAAGATACACATTGCAGCATAAATCTTGTTGGAAACTCTTCCCTAAAAAAAAGAAGCTTAAGAAAAACTTCTGCTATGTTTATTTCTCGTGCATTACTTTGTCGATTTCAGAGCTCTAGTGGAACAACTAGAAAAAGTGACAGTGAGTCAGATGGAATATGATGCCCAAATTGCATTCTGGATCAATGTGTACAATGCCCTTGTTATGCATGTAAGCTTAAATTTATTTACCAGCTCTTTCATTGTCTCTTTCTTTTTACTATCATGAACTCTCAAGTTTTCCTTGTGCAGGCATATTTAGCATATGGAAGTCCCCACGGTTCCTTGAGACGGTTAGCCTTGTTTCACAAGGTAGTCCTTTACTTTATCTAAATCAAAGACAATTTAGGCAGGCCACATTTTGTTTCTAGTAATTCTGATTTCTGGTGTTTCCTGGAAGATGTGGAGTGGATGCATCTTCGACATTTTTTCGTTATGATTTAATCGGCTATTAGATGATGAAATCAATAGTTTTTTTTTCTGTATAGTGCAGGCTTCATACAACATAGGTGGCCATGTCGTAAGTGCAAATGCCGTAGAGCAGTCGATATTTTGCTTCCGTACACCTCGAACCGGACGGGTATAACATTTACCATCTAAGGTAATTAAGACACAAATTGCCAGTTTCCTGATATTCAAATGTTTGATCTGTTTTTACCAGTGGCTAGAGACAATCCTCTCCACAGCCTTGAGGAAAAAATCTGGTGAAGAAAGGCAAATTATCAGTTCAAAATTTGGTCTTTCATATTCCCAACCACTTGTCTGCTTTGCTCTTTGCACTGGAGCTTTTTCTGATCCAGTGGTAATTTCTGCTTCTTTTTTACATTGTATTGCACTAGGATTTCCAATGATTTTCATCTCAAAGTCATATTACTCCAACTAACCTGCCCTCTGCTCATCTTACACTTTGTAGCTAAAAGTTTACACGGCATCGAATGTTAAACAAGAGCTAGAAGCTGCAACAAGAGAGTTTCTCCAAGCAAATGTAGTTGTAAAGAAGTCGAAGAAAGTATTTCTACCCAGAGTTCTTGAAAGGTTTGCGAAAGAAGCCTCAATCGGCTCGGATGATCTACTGAACTGGGTTCTCCAAAACGTCGACAAGATGCTCCACAATTCGATACAGAAATGTATGGATGGCAAATCCAAGAAGAAACCATCGCAGGTCATTGACTGGTTGCCTTATACCTCAAGATTCGGGTACGTTTTCTCGAAAGACTTGACAGAGAAGCTATGGCGGGCATAACTTCGACTCTTGGACGACAGGCGCCGGGGAGGTATCGGTCACCTTCACTTGTAATTCAATGTCAAATTCATTGAACATTCTAATCTATAGATCATTTAACATATATTCTGCTTGATCTAGAGCTAACACCTTCGCAGAAGTAGGAACCGTCTGCCAAATTTAGCTCTGGGATTATGATAAGCCTTGAATTTTGGTGTAGAATATAAAGTTTGATTCTAAACTTCTTTGCTATATACATATTTACACTGTAATTATGTAATCTTCTTTACTTTTAATTCCTAGAGCCAGATCGTTAACAACAGCTCATATCAGGTGCCGACATGGTACAATGAAATTGGCCATGTCAGCATTAGTGATTTTTAATTTTCTGTATCCGATTTACGATTATATTCTCTCCTTGAAAACATAATATGCTTCATTAATGCACTCACCATTTAACCATTGAAATCTAATCCCAAATTTCGACATCAACACTATGCTTCGAACTCAACGTACTGTGTGTGTTTTTAATGTAAATTTAGGCCATAATTTAATTAATTTGTGTATATTCTTTACATTTCTAGTAATGATATATATATATATATATGTGAGGAGTTGAATTTTTATATGGAAATAGTTGGTAAAATTAATTTTAGGGTAAAAATCACAAATGGTTCCCAAACTATAGAGCGTTGTTTTATGGAGTCATCCGACTATTAATAATTATAAAATGGTTACATGGCTATTCATATGTTCCAAATTCATCATTTTCGGTTAAAAATTTTGTGGTTGTTTGAGCTAGCAGTTAACATGTTGATTGATATATGATAAAATCTGATTACATAACCGTTTGAGTTGTATTTTGTGGATCAATTTTTCGTTTACATTATGTCGTCGAGCCAGTGGTTGAAAGCAACAATGATACCAATTGACATAATTAAAATATGATTTTATCATATTTCAGTCAGCAGGTTAACGTCCAACTTAGACGTTCCCCAATTTATTAACCAAAAAAGATGTGTTTGGAACATCTAAATAGTCGGGCAACCATTTTGTAACTTTTAATAGTCGGGAGATTTAACAAAATAATGTCCTGTAGTCAGAGATTATTTGTAACTTTTAACAGTCGAATGACTCTAAAATAATATCTTATAGTCGAGGGATTATTTGTTTAATTTTATGAGTTTCTAGTAAGTATATGTTATGTATGTTCATATTTTCATGTAGTGCTCAAATATGTCAACCTCTTATTTGAGCTAATTTTGATTTGAACATTGACACATATGTTTTATTTGACTACAAAAACTAGTTTCATAAAGTAAAAATACCAAAAATGTATAATTGGTTAAACAAAGAAGTGTTTTTTGAACTAAAAATTATATGAAAATGCTTTTATTTGTTTAACCCTTTATTTCAAATGCATTTTAGGATTGTGAATATAAATTTTTAATTATTTTTATGTCTAATTGATATAAGAATTGATCTCTTATCGTCTATATATTTTTTAAATAAGTTTAAAAACTTTTAAAATGACACTTTTAATATTTCTTTGATACTAGATCAAAAGTACCAAAATTAGATAAAGAATTTTGACACTGTTCTAAAATAGGAGGTTCGAAACTATTGGATGAATTTCAGAATTCTCCTTTAAATTTTGATTTTCTACAAATTTGTCCTTTAATCATATCTTGACCAATCGACGTCCGTTTGGTTGTGGTTTATATTGAAATTTATAATTTTGTTTAAACATGTGTTTAATCACATGATTAGTTGAACTTTATAATTCAATCCCTAAAGTTTAAAAATTTATCAATTGATGGTCCTTTTCAAATTTGATTGACATGGTTTTGTCACTTCAGTGGTTAATATATAATATTCTATTCGACTATACTTCTAGGTTAGGTAAGAGACACTGCACCTTCTATAACGAGACTCAGTTTAAGCTCCATGCGGACTATATCCAACTCGACAAGTATGTGTAGGTTCGAAACAAAATAAAATAGAGCTCGAGTCTAGCAAGCTACAATTTATCAATTGTTGTATTCAACAACAATCATTGGTGTAGTTTATTCTTTTTTTAAATAACGAGATACACATTAAAATTAAAAAATAGGTGGAAAATCAAAAAAGGAACTAGAAAGCTACAATATTTTCTTAACAATTTAACTATGAGATCAAATTTTTAAATTTCAAAATCGTTAGTGATTAAGTTGAAAATTGAAGTTAGGTGATCAAATAGAAATGATTATAAAGTTAAGTGCCCATTTTAGGTAATTCATTTTTAAATCCTTAGTGCATAGTGTAGATTTTATCGGACGTCTAATATAAGCCACGCGTCATATTCCGTAACGTCGAGGGCCATTTGATGTTCGTCATATTTAGAGTTCACTGAACCCCATTTCTTTTTGTTCATTTTTCAAAAGCATCACTCGTTTCGTTTATTTATTTTCTTCAGCGAGAAAAAGAGTCTAATTACATCGGAAATATCTCCCCTCTTTCTCTACTTTGTTTTTTACTTCGATTCAACGGAACCCTAACTCAACCAGCTAGACAATTCAAGATTCTAGTAAGTTGTTCTATTCATTTACTCCGCCGTTAGTTTAGGTTTTTATTCAAATAAAATTTTCTCTTGTTCCTTTTATTTTACCTTCTTCCCCCGTTTGTCTAGTTTGGCTCCTTCTTGTTGCTGATGTTCTTGTTGTTATGGTGTGCTTAAAGTGATATTGTTTTGAATTGGAGTTCTTTTTGGTGCAGTAGATGACCGTACGATTAGGGAGGAGTTGAGATCAAGCGGCCAGGGATTTTTCCACCGAATGGAGGGAGGTAGCGCCTCTAGACTTGCTTACTCTGGTAACTGTTCACATTCCTACTTTGTTTTTTTATAAACAATTTCTGTTTAGGGTTTCGTTTTTTGTTTTTAATTAGAGAACCTGGAAATATTTATCTATCTTCTTGAAGTGGTGAGGTATATTGTTGTTTAAGGTCTGGAACTTAATTTTTGTTATTCTGTGCGTAAATATATTGGAACCGAGTTCTTTTATTAAGTTTTCAAGTTTGCCTCAGTCAATTCTTTTTCCAGTTTCTATTATTTAGTAATAACATTCTAATAGTTAATATGATTGAGCTGGAGGTTTTGTTTAATTCAATTCGAAGTTGACTGATTAATGGTTTCAGCTAGATCTTTGTTTGGAATTAGTTCGTTGTATACTTGCATTAATATCCAAGTGTAACCAACTGATAGTTCAGGAACAAAAATACATGTTTATTTTTATTCTTAAGGATTATTAATGTGTACACTGTAGTGGGTTTGAAAACTCCACAGGTGGCTTTTCACTTGCTATGTTTTGGTTTAACTATATTTGTTAGCCTGATAATGTACTTTTGATTTCCTTATATTGGAGACATGAAAATTATGCACAGGAAGTGTAAATTAAAATTAGTACCATTTCTGCATTTTGTATATCAAGTGAGTGGCATATTTACTCCAAGAGATGAGGTCGGGCTATTCCATGTGAACAGTTTAACTTCTTTTCCCTTCCTTACTCTTCTTTGAACTGTACATTAGTATTCAACTCTACTGGAACTAGTTGGATGGGTAACGTGGATTGTTCTGTTTGTGTAAAGGTTGTAAAGTTTAAGCTTTCTGATGCAATTCATGCTACGACAGGATACACTTTAAACTCAAGAATCCTGATCACTTTGTCTGATTTAACAGTTTGTTTTCTTCCGAACTTTTTCTGTTGTAGGGATACACTCATGGATTATGATGACAATGATTCCCAAAGCCAGAATCTTCATTTAGCTGGTGAAGGAAACAATAAATTTCCTCCTGTTTTGCGGGCATATGATCTCCCAAGATTTGATTTTGATGATAATCTTCGTGGAAATTCAAGATTTGATGGTTTAGTTGAAACTGAAGTTTTTCTCGGTATTGAAAATAGTGAAGATAATCAGTGGATTGAAGATTTTTCGCGTGGGAGTACTGGGATTGCATTTAGTTCAAGTGCGGGAGAACCGTGTTTGATTTCTAGGCGCAACAATGTCTGGTCTGAGGCAGCGTCCTCAGAATCAGTTGAAATGCTGTTAAAATCTTTAGGGCAGGACGAAAATACTCTTGCTCAAACTATTAGTAAGGATTCAGATGCCTGCGATGAACTGGCTTGCATGATAAAGCAGATGGAACCTAGTTTGAAGCACAAAGATAGTAGCCTTTCTAAATTTGATGACATAAAACCTGTTCTACAGACAGGTGAGATTCCCGGAAAATGTATGGGAGACCATCAACTGGTTGAAGATGCTTCTAAAACCCAAGAGAAAGAGCCATCTGTTCATGGGGGATTAGAAGATCCAAATAGCAGAAATACTGGCATACCTTTGATTGAGATGGGCGAGTCTAAAGATGGTAAACAAATTGTTCTTGATGAAACTCGAGCGGAAGCTTCGGTTGATCAGTCTTTGGATTACAGGGGACAGGAAGATAAATTTGCTTCTGGGTCAGAAGTTGATACTGTAATCCCTTCTGTGCAAGGCACATGTTTGAGTGGTGTTTTGATAGATGATCAAGATACCACAGATTTGAAAAATGATATCATTGATAAAAATGTGGACAGTTTAGAGGGTGAAAATGTTGATTTAAGTCCAGAACATCACATTGGTGGTAGGAACTTGATTGATGATACAGTTGCAAGTGTCACCTCGCATGTACAGAAACATTCAGCTTTGGAAATGCAATCTAGGGAAGAAGAACATGCTGTCGGAAACAACACAGTTAATGTGGATGAGCCTTCTGATAGGATATCAGAAGGGAGTTCTTACCTCCATGTGGAAGAATGTAATGAGGTTGTAGGTGTAGAAATTCCTCTGCAGACCGGCAAGTCTGAAGACATTGTTTTGTCAGAAGGAAAACTGCATGACACACCATCAATGCCAGTTGTTATTGATAATACCCTCAAGGAGCATGAAAATGTGGTTATTGATACTGATACTATGCTTTCTAAGGGTCTAGAGTCGGAGGTGAATTCAATGGTGCAGGTAGCACCTGATGCTATTAAGGAGGACTTTTTAGAAAGTGATTGCCACCTAGATAAAAAAATCTTGAGCAGCAAGTCTGAGAAATCTTTGTTGTTAGTGGAAGATGGTAAAGGTTCTAAGGACGAAGATAAAGGTTCTCATGTCACTTTGGTAACTGAACCAATGAGAGTATGTAAAAAATACATTTTCACCGAACATAATGATGATCATAAACGTGATGAAAGTGTTTCAGCTGCTGTTAAGCAGAAAACCAGTTTGCCTTCTGATTCTAGCACTGCAGATTGTTGTGATGATGGATCCCCAGTTGGAACGAAGGGAGTTGATTTCTCATCGTTTGGTGCTGGTGGCAAGGTAAATGAGTTAACGTCAAACCTACAACCTGATGTTGCTGTCAGCAGTATGTCGGGTATGTATTTTCTGAAGCATTATGTCTAACAATTGAGCTTTTATTTCCTTCTTTATGGTTTTGTTTACCCATTCTGTATCACATACTAACATAGTGATTTGGTACAGTGGATTGTGTTCTTTTGCCTTCCGTCATGGATATACCGGCCATTACTGTTTTGGATCAGAAAGAGGTGCAGGTGCCATCTTTAGAAGCAAGTTTCTCGGTCATAAATACCTCTGGAACAACAACAGAAAAGGATGCTTCGTGTGAGGATGGTGAACAGTTCTCATGCAAGAAAGTTGATCAGTCATTGTTAATGGAGGATACCACTACCCTTGAGGGCAAAAGTGGAGACCAGACTCTTTGCAGAGTCACACCGGAGGTTGGAAAGGATATGCACTTACCATCTATGGTCTTTGATTCAGCAGCGAGGAATACTGATGGTGACGAAGCTCAAGCTATATCTAAAAAGGTTTCTACAGATGCTGCAGGTGACCTATAATTTATAGAATATCTTGGTTTACTGTTTAGCTATCATCTCAGCTTAAATTTGAATATAATAAAATTCTTATTAGCTATTTATTTTAGGATTTGTGTGCTAATTATATTTGGTAGTCTTCCATAGCCAGTGCATTTGTTTAATTGTCTGTTTCACTGTTTTCCTGGTTATTATGGTACTGTTTCCTTGGCTCATTCTTTCTGAACTATTTTGTTCACGTGATGATAACTGGTGTTATGCGCTGTTGGTGCTTTACTTTATGAAGCATATCACCTAGCATTTATGATTTAGAAACTCCATAAGGTTAATGTCAGCGAACAAAAAAAATTTCATCAGGTGATGTATCAATTCAGATGGACAAGACGTCGATGAATTCAGTGGCTTCAACTTCAATGGAAACCCCCCATAATGCTGACCAAAATCACCCTAAAGATAATGATTCCAAATTGGTTTCTGAAGAGATCAGTGGTCATGTTGCTGTGCATTATGTTGATGGTTATTTTCTTTATCAGTTTTTCTTTAAGTAATCACAACTTTATTATTTTGTCTGTCACGGTGAATCTCTCCTTTACTGCTGTCCCTAGTCTTTTTCCCTTGTGTTTTTTTTATTTGTTGGGTTGTTTTCTTCTTTTTTTGCCATCCCTCCTGCCTTTCCCTTAGGTTCTTGAGATGGGTCTTTCTATGTTCTTATTTTCTGTATTGTGAAGTTTTATCATGTTCAAGGGTGACTTATATTTTTATTGTTTTTGCATTCTTAGCTTCTTTGATGACTCTATTTTTCCTTTGAGATCATTTCATTAGTTTTTCCTGTTTTCCTCCCACAATTTTCATGTTATTGTTCATGGAATATTTTGCTGCTGCAGTTGATCCTGCAAAGACTTCTATAACTTCCTTTGCACCTTCATCTGAATCTCAAACTAAGTTTCACATGATGGAAAGCGGAAGTGGTAGTGCTGATCTTGACAATCCTTCCTGTGGCTCTCCAGTTGTCATTAGAACTTCTGAGCAGTCACAAAGTAAAATCGAAAATGCAGTTGTGAGAGGATCCAAAGATCAGAGTGCTGTAGTGTCTGGCATCACTAAAAGGGAAGCAAACAAAGAGCAGTCAATTTCTCGGGATACAAAAGGAAATCATGCGACTCCAGGAGACAAAAGTTTCACCTTTGAGGTGCCTCCCTTGTTAGCTGTGTCTGAACAAGAAGCTGGGAAGAATTGGAAGCCTTTTTCAACCATGCAACTTGAAAAAATATCCCCGGTAATTTTTTTAAGTGGTGCATAGGGTTATGTTAAGGTCTTTTTGTTCTAATAATGTCCTGCTTCTCGTCTTCTAGCTGAAGACTTTTAAGAAGTATGATTCTGTTCTTTATTGTTTCATTCTGGTCATGCCCTGCCTTCTTGCACTTGCTCTCTCGCTCTGTCTTGATACAAGAAGGCCGTGGAAGGAACTCCATCAACATCTGGATTAAGCATAGCAGGGCCCGAAGCTGCTCAAGAGACAGGTCGTACAAATCCTCAGGTAACTAAAAGGGGTGATGCACGTGGTGGCTCCAAAGGGACTTCTGAGCGTAAACCAAGACGATCAGGTGGTAAGAGTGCTGGAAAGGTAGCTGCTAGGAAGGGAAATGCTACAAAAGAAACAACACCTGCAAGGCAATCAGAAAGAAGTGATAGAACAAGCAATGTGTCACCCAGATCAGCTGGAACTGGTCAGCTTGTGCAATCCAGTGAGATGCAGCACCAGGGACACACAGAAGGCGGTAATATAAAACAATTTGGTGTTATTTCTACTTCAGTATCTAGTCTGCCAGGCTTGAACACATCACCTTCTTCGTATGCAGTTTTTCATCAGCCTTTTATGGATTTGCAGCAAGTTCAGTTACGAGCTCAGATTTTTGTGTATGGAGCTTTGATGTAAGACTTGTAACTTCCATTTTGTCTTTAGCATGTAATAAGATTTTTGTTCATGTGCTTTGATATCATTGTCAAACTCGATTGTCTTTGGTATTGCATTTTCATGTTTTACTTCTGATCATTTGAGCACATTTATCTAATTGTTTTTAACAATGTTGCTGCAGACAAGGAACAGTACCTGATGAGGCATATATGATAGCGGCATTTGGAGGTCTTGGTTGGGTTTCTTATCTCTATAGATGTTATCTCTGGGACCTTTTATGCAGATATATTCACTATTTTGGTTGTCTGCAGATGGTGGAAGAACCATTTGGGAGAATGCCTGGCGAGCAGGTATAGAGAGGGTACATGGTCAAAAATCGCTTCTTGTTAGCCCAGAAACTCCGGTGCTGTCTTATATAGGTATCATTCCTGGTCTTAAGTTGTTGAAATAGTTACTTCTGATTCTGTTGTCTATTAACTTTATGCCTTGGTTGAGTTGCGCAGGTGCTAAAACTTCTGATCAACCAATCAAACAAAATCCACCTCAGAGTAAGGTTACATCCTCACCTGCTAGTTGGTCTACCGGAAAGGGTACTCCAACTACGTCAATTGTAAAGCCAATGATGCCTCTTTCATCTCCACTATGGAGTATTCGTACACCTTCCGTTGATGCCCTTCAACCAACTGGCCTTCCAAGAGGTGCAGTTATGGATTATCAGCTGGCAATTTCTCCATTACATCCTCCGCCTACAAGGAATTTTATTGGACACAATCCTTCTTGGATGCCCCAATCCCCTTTTCGTGGTCCCTGGACTCCACAGACTTCTGCATTTGATGGCAATACTTGTTATCCTGTTCACTCCATCACGGAAGCAGTTAATTTGAATCCTGTAAAAGCATCTGTGCCTCAATCTTCTAGCGGGAAACAGGTTTCTTCAGTTCCTGTGGTCCAGGGTGGAAGTCCTGCTAATGTTTTTGCAGGGACTCCCCTGCTTGACACAAAAAAGACAGCATTAACACCTGGTCAGCATTCTGCTGATCCAAAGCCTAGAAAACGAAAAAAGTCTACAGTTTCTGAGGAGCCTGTGCAGGTTATACCTCATTTTCAATCAGAGTCCTCGTTGTCTACTGTTGTGGTTAGTCATGCCTCTACACCTGCTGCCATTACCATTCCTGCTGCCAGTATATCGAAGTCCTCCACTGATAAATTGGTGACATATTTCTCTAATCATCTCAAAAAGGGAGACCAAGAATCAGATCAGAGGGCTGGTCTGTCTGAAGAGACTCTTAGTAAACATGAGAATGCTCAGAAGCATGCAGAGGATGCTGCTGCTGCTGTTAGTCACTGTCAAGAAATATGGAATCAGTTGGACAAGCACAAAAATTCAGGGTTGGCACCAGATGTTGAAACTAAATTGACTTCCGCAGCTGCTGCAATAGCAGCAGCAGCTGCTGTTGCAAAGGCTGCAGCTGCAGCTGCCAATGTTGCCTCAAATGCTTCCATGCAAGCAAAACTGATAGCTGATGAAGCATTGGTTTCAAGTGGCTACAGAAATTCCATTCCCAATAATTCAATCTCTGATAGCTTGAAGAAGTTGAGCAAGGCTACTCCTGCATCCATCTTAAGGGGTGAGGATGCTACTATTAGTTCGAATTCTGTCATTGTTGTTGCTAGAGAAGCTGCTAGGAGGAGGTTGGAAGCAGCTTCAGCTGCCTCAAAGCAAGCTGAAAACATGGATGCCATTGTCAAAGCTGCTGAGTTGGCAGCTGAAGCTGTGTCACAAGCTGGAAAGATTGTTGCTATGGGGGAAACATTCTCATTGATCGAATTGGTAGGAGGTCCAGAGGCATACTGGAAAGTACCCCAAGCATCTCCTGAGCCGGATGGTGCTATTAGAGAACACATAAACATAGGTAGTAGTGTGAAAGCTCCTAGTTCATCAGTTGGGCATCTAAAAGAAGTTTCTGTGAACAAGAGGGAAAAGCAGAGTGATAACCATGGAAAGTCACCTACCCTTAGAGAGATGGCCAGGGAGTCTATGGAAGATCATTCTAGGTTGACATATTTGGCTCCTGTTGCGACTGGTGAGAAGGATAAAAAAGGGCAAAAGGGCCGCAAAGCTTCAGATGTTGCCAAAACTAAAGGGGTTGCTTCTGGATCTCAGATTGGGTTTGGATCACCTTTGATGACCACTGCACATGAAAAAGCAGGGGAAGGGGAAACTTCTAAAGATAATAATATAAGGGAAGGCTCACATGTTGAGGTTTGTGATTTCTACTAAAATGTGATTTGAGATTTTTAGTTGAAATACACTTGTATTTGATGGGAATTTGTCGAGATAGTATTGAGTTTGACATTTGTCCAGGTATTGCGAGATGGAAGCGGGTCAAGAGCAGCATGGTTCCTGGCAGATATACTGAAGTTGAAAGAGGGCAAAGCTTATGTGTGTTACAATGAACTTCGACAAGAGGGTGAGCAATCACATCTACCATAACTTATGTTTTGTTTGAATCAAGTGAGTGTTGATAACTATTAAAGCATATCTGTTGGTGTCCTTCAATTTTTATGTAATTCCTTGTTGATGTTTCTTTTTCTTAAATATTGCATGTTCATCTCTAGGCGGCTGAATCTTAAAATTTTCTTGTAAGATGTGTGCTTCTGTTGTGGGGAGATTTAAAATATGATTAAATGCACCAGAGTGAGGGTATATTTCCTTTGTACTTTCCTACATAACTTATGTGTTGAAACTTTTAGTTTCTTATGACAAAGCAATTTCTTTTGTAAGTCTTGTGACATGTGCATGTCATATAATAATTTCTTAATATCTTGAGTGCTTGTCTTACAGATGGTGATAGGCTAAAGGAATGGGTGAAACTTGAAGTTGAAGGTGATCGGGCACCCAGGATACGCTGTGCCCGTCCTATTACAGCCATGTCATTTGAAGGAACAAGGAAGAGACGCAGGGCAGCCTTGGGGGATTATAATTGGTCTGTTGGAGATAGGATTGATGCATGGATGCAAAATAGGTATGCATGCATTTTTTTTATTTATCCTCTCTATTTCTTGCAATCCATTGGACAGAAATGATATTGTTGGAGATTATATTTTTTTGATCGGAAGATTATAGTGATACTATAAAATCTATATGAGGAAGTAGATTGTTTATTTTTCCTAGCTGAACTAGCAACATGAGTGATTTGTCATATTGCCCAAAGCAAGTAGTGCTTGATGAATCTGTATGCGAAATTTAAATTGTCACTAACTGCACTAAAAATTATGTTGAAAAGTATCTGAAAAATTTTTATCAAAAAAAAAAGTATGTTAAAAATCGTTTCATGAATAGTGTTAGATAAATCATACAAGTCTACGTTATTTTCATTTGCATGTATGTTAACTGTGTAAAATCTCCTGGAAACCCATCAAATAGGTTGTGCTTGACTATGGACAAAAGTGATTATGAATATCAATAAAAATCTGTCCTGAAATCCATAAAAATATTTCGCTAAATATCAAGTTAATGACAGTACAACCTTTAGAATATCCATTATGATGTTTTGGGGAACCCTATGATTTGTCATTTTCTAATCTGTCCATGCTATGTATTTCCCATCCATCATGTATTTCCTTCTTCCGTTAAGAGAGGAAGGAGAGTTTCAACCGTATCAAGTTGTTTCAATTTTAATTATGAAGGAATGAACTGATGTTTGAAATTATAATAAAATAATGTTTGTTTACTTGTCTTTCAGCTGGTGGGAGGGAGTTATCACTGAGAAGAGCAAGAAAGATGAAACTTCTTTTACTGTCCATTTTCCTGGTATGTATGACCAAACACAACATTTATTAAGAAGATTGAATCTGCCCAGTAGTAAAGTCTATACAGCCTGTACTCTGTTCATTTTATTATTTTTATTGCAGCACAAGGAGAAACTTCTGTTGTCAAAGCATGGCTTCTTCGTCCTTCTTTGATGTGGAAGAAAGGTAGTTGGGTTGAATGGTCCAGTTTTGATAATAATGAGTCTTCCCATGAGGTGATATGTTGGCTTAAACTTGTGGTTGATGCTTCTCTCATTTTCTTAAATTGCTTCTTGGTGCTAATTCTTTGATCTATTTTTCAGGGTGATACCCCACAGGAAAAACGACAAAGGTTAAGCAGTCCTGCAGTTGAGGCCAAAGGGAAAGATAAGCTTTCAAAAAATGTTGACATTAAGGAATCTGGGCAACCTGAAGACACGAGATTGCTGGATTTATCTGCAAGTGAAGGAACATTTAATATTGGTAAAAGCACCAGAGATGAGAGTAAGCCTGATTCACTCAGAATGATACGTACTGGTTTAAAGAAGAAAGGGTCAGGAGTGGTTTTTGGTGTTCCTAAGCCTGGAAAGAAGCAAAAGTTTATGGAAGTGAGCAAACATTATGTTGCTGATCAGAGTAGCAAGACTCATGAAACTAGTGATTCAGCTAAGTTTACAAAATATCTAATGCCTCGAGGATCTGAACCCCATGGAACTAAAAGTAAAATTGAACCAAAGGAAAAACGAATGGCTGTATCCAAGACCAAGATTCTCAAGCCTGGAAAACTGCCTAGTGTTTCTAATAGAAGTATTCCTCAGATGGACGACTTATCAAACACTATGGTTTCTGAACCTGATAGTGCTGGGGCCTCAGATGTGTCCAAATTGGAGGGTTCTATAAGCCATGCTGAGAATATATCAGGAAAGCCAAACATGATGGAGTTTAAATCATTTTCATCTTCGGATGGGGCAGCAGAGGGCCCAGTCTTATTTTCTTCTATGGCCCTCTCATTGGATGCACCCCCCAAGAAAGCTTCTGCATCAAATGCTAAATCTGAAAGGATTAATAAAGGGAAACTTGCACCAGTTTCTGGGAAGTTGGCAAAATTTGAGGAAAAAGCCTTCAATCACGATTCAACAAAAACAAGCTCTGATGTTGTTGAGCCTCGTAGATCTAATCGCAGGATCCAGCCAACCTCGAGAGTAAGTTCAAAGATATGATCATTTATCTAAGTTATGATCACCATACTGCAGTATCAAAATTTTTAGATCTTGGGATCAAATTCATATGCATACTACTCTTTTTGTGGAATTGTAATCGGAAATATCCTTGCTTGTACATCATTTGCCCATGTGAACTTTTGTGTGTTGCAAACTACTTTGCTTGCAAACCGGTGATATTTTATGTGCAATACTCCTGGTTTCAGACTCAGAGGGAACAAGCCGGGAAGTAGAGGTTTGCTTGGAATATAGAAACATTTCCTTTGTCGGGTAATAGGGAAATGAACTTGACAGTTGGCAAAGCTGTTGAATTCCTATTCTACTTACCAATATTAGGGTGTAGAGACATCACAAGCAGCGCCTTTGCCATAATTCTATTTTTTTTTGTCATAACCAAGGAAACCTACATAGAGTTAAGACATTTGACATATCTAGTTAGACAAATATATGTCAAAAATATAAATTCGTTTCTGGGTTTTACACTACGTTGATAGGGTATTTTGGTGGTGGTTTCAAACCACGTACAAGATTTTGTTGAATGACAGTAGGAACTTGAAGAGTTTGGTTGCTATTTTTGCTTCTTTGAGGAGTTTACTTACGTATGGTGCAGGCTGCATTAAACAAGGATATGCCACTCTTTATATTCACTTTCATGCATTTATTTTTATGGTTTGTACTTATCCGGTTATGTATCATTCTTATTGCCCACAGCTTTTGGAAGGGATACAAAGCTCATTGACGATCTCGAAAATTCCTTCTGTTTCACATGACAAAAGTCACAAAAGCCAAAGCAAAAGTACCAGAGGTGAATGGTAAGTTCGTGAATCAATATTGCTGTCATTTTAGCTTCCTTTGTTTTCAAATATGCAATATAACTGCCTGGAAAATAACAGGAAATAACCAAGGTTGATAGCAGCTAAAGGAATCCAGCCTTGAAGAAATTCAGTGTAGCTTGTGTAAATTATCAGATGATAGCGGAGAAAGCTTGGAATGAAAGTTGCTTCTTTGGCTTTTTGATGTAGCTGTAGATACTGTTTTTTGAGTTTTATTTAGAATTATTATGATCTGATATGTCTAGGCCATGCTCTTCTAGCGTTTGTATATGGAACGCCCCACAAGTAGTTAGGTTTGATATTCACAGAGCAGCCGTTGCGAAGCGATATCAGCCCATGTATCTCTGTTGCATCTAACTGCTCATCTGCTTATTCAGCCTTATTTTATCTGTGCGTGGACATATCAATTGGGGTTTCTTCTAGTTCTGTGTTGCTCCTAAAGGATTCGTAAAAGATCGGGATTCAAACCGTTATTCTTATGCTTTGTTTATCATCAGCTTTTACGTGTGTTAAAAATCCATGGAAGTCATATTTGTTCGAATGCAAAATAATTGAAAAACGTGGTCACCGTAAACTTGAAATGATCTCGACTGTTGTAGAGGTTCGAACTTGGGGATTGGGATAGAGTTGAAAAAAAAATGAGTTAGTGGAATCGACTACTTTTATTTTATAATTTGAATTTTATATAAATTGAGTTAATGAAATTTAACCCGAGTCAAGTTATTTAAATTTTTGTTTAAATTTAATTATAAATATTTATAATATTATTATATTAATTAATTCTAATTTGAATGAATTTTATATTCGTATATGATATGTATATATGTTCTTATTTTTCTTGTATGATATATATATTGAGAGAGGTAATTCAAAATTAAAAATAATCTATTAATTATTAAAATATTTGAATTTGAATCATATTTTATAGTTTAATTTTTTTAATCGAATTTATAAAGTTATAAATCAAGTCATTGAGTTGAATGGAAAAAATCAATTGTTTAACTTGAATTTTGTTCACCTTACTCATCGCTTACGTTCCCTGCACTGTGACAAATCTATTCGTCACCAATTGTGATAAAGAGAGAGCAAGTAAGGTAATGAGGTTCTGGAGCCATTTACAACGCTGAAGATCGTTGATTTGAATGGAATAACCGGCCGACTTTATTCATGTGCAAAGCATAAAACGGTGCAGCAAAGGTTCACCAGAATCATGATTGTAGAGCACTTGCAATAAATGGTTGTAATTAATTGTCCAAAAAAAAAAGGAATAAAATATGATCCATCAAACAAAACAATCTCTAGAATCGAACTTTGATAAATAGTCCATAAATAGTTGAAATAGATACCTATTTACCTAGCAAACAGAACAGTCGAAAGTTCTTAAACATGGTTCTCCCTGTACAATTCTTTCCTGCTATATGCTACCGGTAAAACGGGAAGGAACATCCCTGTACTGTGCTTTGGCTCAAAACCAAATGGCATGTGCTGTCAAATTTTCCGCCAGACATCACAACCAAATTCTAGTCATCAAGTCCAACATGCTGCATCCTTCTTTCCCCTGATGAAGGAAACACATTTTTCAACCTCCTTGGCTCCTAAAATTGGCTCTTCTTCCTTGCCTCTCTCCCTTGCTCCTTGATTTCCTCTTGTTCCGGCTCGGGATCTCCACTCTTTTTGCAGATGCAAGAATATGGAAATTCATGAAATTCACCACGTCCGGGTCTCATCTCGTCTGGCTCTCCCATGAATCCTCTTTGAACTGCCTTAACTTTTCTGGCAAAGGTGTCCCAATCCATTTGATCCCTTTCCCTCAACAAAGAGCTCAGCCTCTTGGCGTTTGGTCTTATAGTCCTTTCGTGCCCAATGTACCTCCTTCGAATCCAAACAAGAAATCATGGAAGAATGAAGAGAAATAACACTATCCTAAATATGCATAAATGCTGAACAAGATCAAATCTACAGTAATCAGTTTGATACCAAACTTTCAACTGAAGATGTTCATAAAAGTTCATACTTTACATATTTTCAGATGTAACATTTTGAAATCTAAGCTAATACACGGCCCACCAAGGTGGTAAAGCCTCACATTATGTTACAGGTAGGTAATTAAGACATGGTGATGTTAAGAGCATTATTCTGCTTGTGGTTGATATCTTTAGAGCCTGGTCCAAATTTCACATCTTTAAATTAATTCAACAGATAAATTTCTAGATAAACATAAAAGTCAGCATGTATATGCAAGACATGTGACTACCAGAAAAGAAAAGGGAGCATGATACAAGAAATAAGTGGATTTCTCACCTTCGACCTGCCAGAATCCTTGCCATATTTCCATTATTATTGGTGACAAAAACATCACTTTCATCACAAACAATGTAGTCAATGGCAGCAAGGCGAGAAGAGTAAGGAAGAAAAGGTTTCAGCTCTTCATTGGCAAGCCTCTCTTTTGTATAGAAGTTTGGAAAGAGATCTCTTAATGGTTGCAGTGTATCTTCTCCACCATATATTTCTCCCGAGGCAACATAGATGTATGTGTCATTTGCAAAACCAAGTGCCCGCAGCATCAATCCTACTTCATGAGGAGTAAGTGGACATTTACCTCGACTTCTCTCTCCATCAGCATCTAAATCCTGCACGAAAACAAAGATGAGTGCAATTTTACTGGATAAAAGCAGCATGCGGGGGGAAACGGGTATTCTTTCTGAAAACGAGTATTATGGTGTATATTAAAGAGAGAACTGCTCAGTCATAAAAGATGGCATCTAACTGGTAATGTTTCCCATCGTTTTCGTATCTCTCCAAGCTCGTATCTCTCCTTGTCCCCTCCACCAAAATAACAACCAGAAAATGCTAGCATATCAGGTTCAAATCTGTAATGAAGAAAAGGTTGAATAATATATAAGAAAAACAGATCTTAGAATTTAGAATCTTACATGCAGATGTTTCTGTTTTCATATGCGAATGAGCCAATGGGCTGTTATTGAACACACATGCACTAAGTTGCCATAGTTGTTGGGTATAAAGTCGAACATAACAGGAAAATGAATATATAAACTCACTGAAGTTAAGATTTATTTCCAAAATTTTGAGGAATGGGCACTTAAGGGAAAGGCATTCTACAATGTCACTAACTTATCTGGTTTAAATAATTTGAAATTGACCACCACCTGAATGTGAAGGGACTTAAAATAAGTCTAATCATGCCAATTCCAAAGTATGCAGCGTAAAATTGCGATTATGGCAACAAGAATTACTGAAAAAACCCAATTTCAAGATGCATATCTCAATATATGTTTTAAAGTTCCTTCTTATATGCATATAACTTCCGAAAGTCAAATTCTAGCTATCTAGAATAAGGAACAAACCTCAAATGGACTGCTATAAAACGTTTTGCCATCTCACGCATTCTCGTGACAAGTTTCTGTCCAAGTTCTTGAATAGGTTTTGTAAATCTTAAAGCATGAAAATTAGCCCGGCAACGTAATTTTTGTAGCTCTTCATCGATGTCATTGGCCAGTCTGTAATCAAACTTTGTCAGTTGCAGGACCTACAAAATTTTCAGTGTGTTAACGGCTGCAGTCCCACATGAGACGCATAATATCCTAGAAAATGTATAATTTAAAATATTCTAGTAACATGGTGCTTTAATTGGAAAGATACAAAGAAGATAAAAGGATAGGATGTTGTCAAAAACTCTCGCCTTTGAACCACAAAACCAGGAGGGGGACAGAGAGAGGTGAAAAGAAGAGAGGAAATTTACAACTTATAGATTCTCTTCTAAACTTCCAGAAGTGGAGAATAAAACATAGAGGAAAAACTACTGTAATTGTAGCATTCTTATTTTCTTTAATTACTATTTCTTTCCATCACAGACACCTAAAAGGAATTGAAGTTTATAACTTCCATCCTCTCTCTTCTTGTTTAATTTTCATCTTATTGACCCAAAAACAATGGCAGTCTTGATATTTTGAAGCATTGAATGCAATTAATTTCACAAAAGAACACAATATATAATTCATGGAATATAGAAGCATCAGGAAGTTAAATTATGTAGATTATATCTACGATCAGCCTAAATATCATTAGTGATAGAGTATCTGAAAGTAGTCTTACATGTCTTCTTTTAAGTAAAGGCAGAACTTGGTCTAGATAATATTCTGGGGGGGATTTCCTTGGGACACGCATACTATATGGATTTTTTTCCATTGATCGCATGAATTTATCAGGAACTCTTTTTACAACAGTAACATCTTTTACGAGGTAAGAAATGAACCAGTTGACATCAAATATGTTGGCAAAGTCACTGCATTTAGAAGAAGTAAAGAAGAAGAAAAATATTAACGATAAAACAGAGGAATAAGATATTAAGCATAAGTGCAGAACTTCTAAATAAGTTGATTCAACTTACCTATTATCCTTCCAATAGGAGTTATGATCTAACTCAGGTACCACTAAAGTTGCATTCAGAATTCGTGCAACAACTACAGCATCTGATATCTGTGTGGCATAAGCAAAATATGAATTCTAAACAAATTGTACTCTCCAAGGTCAGTGAGGATAATAAATTCAGTAGGCAGCCTAAATCTCCGAGGCACACTGAATCTTAATTTATTCAAATAAACTAAAGCAAAACTTATCGGTTCAAATAATACATAGTGAAGGAGTAACAATACTCTTTACACACAGATAAGCTAGATATGTCATTTTTTTTTTATAGGAATTGAAGGCCTCATTAAAAACCTCCTTCTTGATTAGAGAGACTTAAAGAGAAGCTCCTTAATCAGCGGAAGGAGGAAAAGAGTGCCTTAGGATTTCATTGAACATAAAAACACCAAAATACATCCAGATATCGACCCCGTACATAAAACAAAACACCATAAAACAATCAAAAAACACCCCCATAGCAGCAACAGTAGCTCAACCTAATATCAACCACAACAGCCTCTAAAGGACTGACCCAACTAAAAGTCTAACTCTTGACTCGGAG
The DNA here is from genome assembly GCF_006381635.1 of Hibiscus syriacus. Lineage (NCBI taxonomy): Eukaryota > Viridiplantae > Streptophyta > Magnoliopsida > Malvales > Malvaceae > Hibiscus > Hibiscus syriacus. Next base: position 66,262 of record NW_024063008.1, read on the forward strand.
AGCACCAGAAAACATAACACCTAAAAAAGAGAGATATGTCATTGAAGCAATTAAAAGATCTTCCATTAGGATATTTACCCACAAGTATAGCATAATGTATAAATAGTTCCACTTACTCCTGTTCTTTGTTGATTCAGTCCTCCACTTGCAGCAATAAGCAAGTAACCATTCGATGATCGTTCACGTACAGCATCTAAATATCAAATATTAATATAAATGATGAATCAATGAGCTTAAGAGACTGGTTTAGTAATATTTAAATAGAACAGTATCATAAAGATTGTTTATAAGAGGTGAAAACAGAAGATAAAAGGCACTAGGTATTAGACTCATTTTACTGGAAACCTATGCTAAAAAGAAAAGGAAAAAACGTATCAGAAAATTGCTCAATATGAGTTAATTCTATCTGATTCCACTAAAGAAAGAAATCTTCAGTAATTTAGTTTCATTCTTCAAAGTTAAAGACTAATATTATGAGCTAAGACATGACAAACATAGGCAAAGTCAAAGCCCAAAATCTATTTAAGCAAAAGCAGCAGTCCCTGTACATTGCATTATTCTTTTAACTATGACATATTTTTTAGCTGTATAGACTCGTATGGGCACAACTATCATGCTCTTGTCTCTATCAATAGTCGGTAATGTTGAAATTCAATGTGTCCGTAACACAACATATAGTCGTGGTTAATTGCTTAGCCCTTTCTTACCCTAAAACCAAACAATTTACTAATTGCCAACAAAAGAACTTAAAGCTACTGTCATCAATTACCAACTTAAGAGATGCACATAATTTTGAACTTTGCTTAACCAGCAATTAACATAAACATCTAAGGCATCAATCTTTGCATCTGTTAAGTGTTAACATTATGTTATCCCTTACATTTTGAAAAAAAAGAAAAAGAAAAAAGAAAGCACATAATTTCAGATAAAACCAACATAAATACTTGAGCAGAGTAAACATTCCTGTAGTCATTACAATGTGCTTCTTAAATCTTGATCCAGCTTTTTGCATTGAATACCAAAGTTTCCAAAAATAAATATAACGTACGAGGAAATTTACGGCTTCTTTTGCTGCATCCATAGTAGTGCTCTCCATTTTCTGATTTCCATATATCAATCGGTCCTTTGTCACTTCCATCCTATAGCATTTGCATCACAATTAGCCAAAAAAATGTATAAATAATAAAAAGAAAGAAAGTTACTCTTTTTCTTTTCACAGTACCAATTTGAAATAGAGTCTTTGTTTCACAAGTCGCTGAGAATACCAGTCGAGATCAGAGGCCACGTGTCCGGTGAAAAGCGAAACAATGCCTAAGCATAAAAGCATCAAGCCACAGACGAGCGGCCATGAGATTTGCTTACTCTGCCGCGGCGCTGAGGATCTCCACCTCCAACACACATCCTTGTAGCCAAGAACGGAGCCGTTGAGATGCTGTAACAAGGCCAAGTTCGCCGGTTTCACGCTGAACATCCGCGCTTTAGCCAAGCCCATAATTAACACTAAGACAGCAATAACGACTCCGCCCTCAACTTCATCACTTATTTACACCGAAATGCCACCTCCACCTCCTCCCAACAACCAAGATCATCGATGAGTAAATGAGGGTGAGACTGTAAATAATGCGAATGAGGGTTTTTGCTTTAGTTCTTTCGAATCGAAACGTGGCAGACTTGTAAGTTACTGTGAATTAAAAGGATGAAGAAAAGATGAGAAAAGAAAAGAAAGGAAGAGAAAACCGGGTGATTTTTCCCGAAAAATCACCCTAAAATGTTTTTATTCCCTTTCAGGCACGTTCAGACTTTATTTACTAATCTAACACTTTTTTTTTTGTAAGAAGGCATATCTTGCCCGTGCCTTACGCTGATCTGGCGTCATGTGAGTAAGGCGCGTCCCGCAACGTGCTTTGTGAAACGGGTAAAAAAGTTGAGTGATAATTTTGTAAATATTTTTACAATAGTATCTAATATGCAATTAATTTTTATTAGAGTTATATTTTTATAAAAACGTCAATTTTATTTATTTATATTTTGTGTTCTACATTAAAATCTTTAAATATTCCTTTACAAATTATTTTATAACTCGACAAATTTTAATTTTTTGCATGAAATTACGTAATAAGTATAATTTAGTATAGGAAAACTTTAAATGTAAGTATTTTAAAATATGAATAATTTTATAAAAGTTTTATAACTAATATTTATTTTATAAAATGATGATGATGGTGATGATAAATATTTTATAATTTAAAAAATTATAAATTTCATATATTTTTAAAAATTTATTGACTTTTAAAATTAATTATTTAAAAATATAAAAAATATTAAAATAAAATTTTAATTACAATTGACTTTTGCAATAAAAATTACTCCACTTTTAATTTTTCTGTGTGCACGTAGATAACTATATTCAACAAAAAAGAATTGGAAAAGAATTGAAAAAAAAATGAGCTCATAAGTAGGAGAAAATGATAAGACAAAATAATTTTTGTGAAGATTGAGTAGAAAATATCAACTCTTTGATCGGATGTTTATTCGTGGTACAATTGATTTGATATTTAGACAACAGTTAGACAATTTTGAGTTATTGACTTTGTATGATCGAATTTTTATTCGATTCATGTAGCTTTCCACACCTATAATTGTTTAACAATCATAAACTTGACTTTAGGTCTTGAGAATAGAGTATTTTAAAATTAATTGTTTAAAAATATAAAAAATATTAAAATAAAATTTTAATTACAATTGAGGGATTAAATGAATTATTATTCATTAATTATTATTTTTAACAACAGTTAATAATGTTTATTTATTTTTAATAAAATTAAAATTAAAATTTAATATTTATTTTATTTTTTTTAAAATTAATATTAAAAAGAATATTTTAAATAAAAAGATGATATTTTTTAGCTTTACATTCTATTTTTATTGAATTTTATTTACTTTTAATTTTTTTTTATTACATTTTTATTTATTTTTTAAAAAATTAAATAATAATTCATTTGATCTCTCAATTGTAATTAAAATTTTATTTTAATATTTTTAAATAATTAATTTTAAAAGTCAATAAACATTATTAATTGTTGTTAAAAATAATATCACATAAAAATAAATAGATAAAATTAACTTTTTACACAAATATTACCCTAACAGAAATTAATTACATATTAGACATTATTTTAAAAATATTTATAAAACTAACATCTGAATTTTTTACAGGTTTCACAAGACGCATTTCAGGGGCGCGCCTTACCCCACTGACGTAAGGCACAGTGCGACCTTCCTGCAAAGGGTATTAAATCGAAAAATAAATATGAACGATACCTGACAGAAAATAAAAGCTTTTTATGGTGATTTTTCGAAAAAATCGCCATAAAACCGCAGCCTCTGTTGGAAGGTATTTATAGTTCGAGAATTAATGGTTATATAAATGCAAATGTGAAGAAGAATCAAAGATCTAACATACTGTTTATATTAACAATTCTAGATATTGGAGATGAGAATTTGATTTGAATATTAAAATGGAAACCTAGCAAAGAGCTACATGTGGACAAAAACAATATCTGAAATTGAATTTAAATGTAAATTCATTTATTTTATGTCTCGAGAGAATAAATTTGAAAGACGAGGGAGACGAAATACAAATAAACCCACATTTCTACGTAATGAAAAGTTCTTTTCTAAAGGGAAAATCACATATTAATTAAAATGATTTTATAATAAATTATAGTGAGTAATCGATTACAAAATAAATTTAAAAAATAAATATATTTTTATATAATTAATTTTTCAATAAAATTATACAATAAATTTTATTATGTCAATAACAAAACATAAAAGAGATTAAAAAACATAAAAAATTTCATTAAATTTAGAATAACTAAGTATATTTCTTTGTAGATACCTTTTTTGTTGGTTTAATTGGAATATATTACACAAATTCACCCAAAAAATTGAAGTATAATATCTAAAAATATTATAAATAAATATCCTTTCAAATCAATAATAGACTGAACTATGACCACTTTGATAATGTCCCACTTAAAAAATAGATTTGGGTGCGCGAAGCTACTGGCCTCTTTGATAATCATGAAGTTTAAATTTATTAGGTAAGGTAATATATATTATGAATTTTTTTAGTTATTGACAACATACATGTATCGTACGTATACAATTGCTTGAACTTGAGTATGTGAAAGACAACGACATGAGGAAAGAAACGATTTAAACCATTTGGTTAAAGTTGTAGCGGGCAAAGTGTGATGGGTTTAATAAGCCGGATTCAAATAAAGGCTCTCACTCTATATGTGGGCCTATAAGTATATGCTTTTATGTGGACTGAGCTTCCTCTCACCTTCTCACATATGAATGCTTTTGTGCTGCCTAGAAAATTATAATATGAATTATAGAATAATTTATAATTTATAATAATTTTATTTGGCATGAAAAAACTTAAATTTTTTACGTGGAAATACTCAAAAAAATTCTTAAAAAATCCGATAAAACATTATTCTTCCCAATTAATTAATTGTGATTTGGTTGAATTTGTACCCTCCTCAAAGAAGTAATAGACATATTGCCAAATGGATAAGTTCAGCATCAATATCAGTTTCATAATTCTCAAAATCCCATTCATTGTGACATCATCAATGACTTATTGTAGGGTGGGTTATCTTCCTGATTAATTCATTTTATTTAAAAATAATTTGATTAATTAAACATTTATTATAAAACGAATAAAAAAAGTTAAATAATGCTTCTAATGTTAACGGAGTCCCTTTGTAGAAATTTTGAGGGGAAGCGATACTTTTAGGATAGACACAAATCTCCAACGCATATTTGTTAGGTGGTAGTTTTTAGGTCTTCCAAACATTGACCTACAAAAGATCGGACCGTCTCTAGGACACAGTTGTAATGAGTGTATATATATATATATATAATCTAAATCGAGTATTGCAGAAATAAGGACGATCCTCCTAATCTAATTTTTGTTGTTGTTGTAAATAACGTTATTTAAACTCTTGACCTTACTTAAAAGATATAGTATCTTATCCCACTAGACTAGTTGGTTGTTAGTAGAATCAAATATATTTGTTTAATTTGTATTTGAATTCAATTATAATTATTGATAATATTTTAATATTGTTTGGTTCCGATTTAAACGACCGTATATGATATATATATCGTCCTCGGTGGTAAATGAATTGTTGTTATTCCCTGAAGTTGTAGGTTCGAACACTAGGAATATCAAAGGTATGAACGTTCAATATTAAATGGTTAAGAGTTATCTTTAAAAATATACTACCTTATATTTACCCCAGATTAATCAAAACAAATATTTAAAATTTGAATAATTAATTTTAATTGTCTTGAATAATTTGAACATACAAAATTTTAAAAAATAATTTTTATTTAAATAAAAATTTTACTCTTATTACATAGTATTAAGGTATATTCTATTCTTAAAAAAAACAAGAAGCAACCATGAATTCTTAACCTAAACAATAAAACAAACTCAAAAACATATAATATATGTAAATATATAGGTCAACGTCATTTTTTACAAAAGGTCAAATGAGGGACAACTAATAAGATATAGCTTTTTATGTTTACATTGATTTGTATGATGAAATTAACCAAATGGTTCGTACTCGAAAGACACTGCCACGAAAGGAAAAGCGACGGTGGCTTGCTTCAGCCGTCCGAAATAGCTAATTCTTTTAAAGGAAACAAATATGAAGTATTTTATAGTGAATTAATGCACCCATTTATGAAAAACATCTTCATTTAATTTTAAAAGCAAAACTAACAAAGACTTCGGGATTGAATGTCCTTTTTTATCAAACAAATTAATTAATCATTTAATTTAAGACTTGATTTAATTAGTTTATATAATAATTTGAATTTTAACATCCATTGATATTTAAAAAAAAATATTCTATAAACTTAATTATTGTAAGAAATATTTGGATCAACCATCAATTGATATAGTGGGATGATGTATTAAATTCTTTAAACAATGTCATATATTTAATATTTAACGTTGTGAATACAATAAAGGGTAAAGTACACAAATATCCCCGACTATAGGATATTACTTTATCGAGTCATTCGACCATTAAAAGTTACAAAATGGTCACCTGACTATTCATTATGTTCCATACTCATCCTTTATCAGTTAAAAAAATTAATGGTTGTCTGAGTTGAACGTTAACATGCAGACTAATATATATAATAGTTATTTGAGATTATGATATCAAATTTTATGATATTTTAGTTAGCAAGTTAACGTCCAACTCAGACTGTCATCAATTTTTTAATGGAGAATGAAGAGTTTGAAACACAATGAATAGTCAGATGATCATTTTGTAACTTTTAATAGTCAATGGACTCAACAAAACAACTCTCTATAATTGAGGGACTATTTTTTAACCTTTAATAGTCGGAGGACTAAATAAAATATTATCATATAGTCGGGAGACCATTTGTGTACTTTATCCTATAATAAATTAGATCGAGAGGATTATCTCATGATAAACCTCGATATCACCTAATTTGAATTAATCGATAAGTAGATCAAATATCGATGGTTAATAAAAAAATTACTTTGAAATTGATTTGATTACATAGGGAAGTGGGTGTGATGATGGAAGTGAGTGATTATGACAAAATTAGTGAAAGGAAATAGGTATGGTTGCCACACTGGAGTAGCCTTGTATCGATGGTTATATTTATGATTTTATTTAAGCATGGAAAACTTTCAACTTATTAGAGGGCTTTGTATTACCATTTGAAAGCAAAATCAAATTTGGTAATGCGGAGCTTAGGTTCATAAAGTTGAAAAGTTCTTTCCAACACATTCTTAATATATCTTTAAACGATTAAACCCCAACCTAATTCAATTGCTTGCTTATTTATATCGCTTCTCAATTAAAAGAGTAAATTATCCAATAAAATACTAAAAATATTAAAAGTCATAATTTAATTGAGTCACACAATCATCTTTTATTTTTGGGAATTTGAATAAATTTCCTTTTTTTCTTCTTGGGTAAGATGAGGAAATTTCTATGCTGACTCCGACTCTTTGAATTTTTATTTTTTGGGGACAAGATTGCCTAACCATGTAAAAAACAACGGTCTAATTGACGGAACAAAACACGCAATCGAAGAATCTTGGGTCACCAAGAGTTGTCTTGTAGTAAAAGTTAGAACTCGGAACAATAGAAAACCTGATTGGAAAGTGATGTGAAATGAAACTAATGCTGAAATCAGCTCATTTGGTCAACAAACAACTAAGATTTTAAAGTTTATCCCCAGTTTAATCTCACCGAAATAAAAGAAATAATGAAATCAAGAGATTAAATTAAGGTTTCGAGAGTAATTTTGATTTTATTATATTATCATGATTGTAAATATGACTGATACTATTATAGTTATTATAAATATTATGATCGTACTTTAATGATTTTAGACAACACACCATTACTATGATATAACCACTATTATTTCGATAACGTATCGCTATTTAAATTTTTGCCGGATACTAAAACTATTTAATGAAAAATTTAATTACAAACTGAGGCAGTGGTTAACCCACCATTCTCTCCCTCAACGCCAGTGTCTCCAGGCAGGGGGCACGGCAGAATCTATCTACCTTCTCTTCCCTTTTCTTGTTCATCGATCCTATCTTTCCCATGCTTCGATTATTACAATTTTCTAAACAAATTATTAAAAGAAGTTCGATTATTTTTATGCGAATTTAAAAAAATGAATTCTAACCTAATCTCCTAATAAAAGCCTATCAATTCCTTCAATTTTCAGCTCTAATCCAAAAAAATAACTAACAACAGAAACTATGTTTCAGTTGTTTGGTTACTTTTCCCCCCTCTCTTTCTTCCTTTTCCTCTGTTTCCTCCCGCATCTTTGTTTTCCCGCCAGAATCACACCAGGACAGGTAACTGTCATAACGACCGATGATCACCACGTTACGTGGCTTAATTTTACTCGCTTTAAGGACGCCGAGAAAGGTAGCCACGTCAGCGGCATGTCGGAACTCAAGAAATACTTCCAACGGTTCGGCTACCTATCGATTCCAGACAACCAAAACGACAGCTTCACTGACGTTTTCGATGCTCAATTCGAATCAGCCATAATTTTGTACCAAAAGAAGTTCGGGTTGCCGGTATCCGGAAAGCTTGATTCCCAAACAATATCGACGATCATGTCGCCGAGGTGCGGCGTGTCGGACACCGGTCCAAAACTCCATGCAACCAAACACTTCGCCTATTTTTACGGAAGGCCAAGATGGGTCCGTGGGTCGCCTATGACTTTAACGTACGCTTTCTCGCCTTCGAACATAATCGATTACATAAGCTTGGCAGGAATCAGAGCAGTGTTTCAACGCTCGTTTTCGAGGTGGGCTTCGGTGATTCCAGTGAACTTCACTGAGATAGAAGATTACGGATCGGCCAATATCAAGATCGGGTTCTTCAGCGGCGATCACGGCGACGGCGAACCGTTTGATGGGGTTTTAGGAGTGTTAGCTCATGCTTTTTCGCCAGAGAACGGGAGGCTCCACCTGGATGAAGCAGAAACGTGGGCCGTTGATTTCGGGAAAGAGAAATCAAAGTCGGCTGTTGACTTGGAATCAGTGGCGATGCATGAGATCGGTCATATACTCGGCTTGGCCCATAGCTCGGTGAAGGAAGCCGTGATGTATCCGAGCCTGAGGCCTCGGAGTAAAAAAGTGGACCTTAAACTCGATGATGTTGAAGGTGTTCAAGCGTTGTATGGATCAAATCCCAACTTCAAATACAGCTCTTTGTTGGAGTCTGAATATTCTTCTAACAAAGCAATTGGCTTGCATTATAGACCATGTAGCTGCACGTTCTCATGGCTACTGCTAGTTTTCTCTCTTCTTTTCATGATTACATGACACCCTCTCTTTTGTATACAAGTTTGAAAAGAGATCTCTTTTGTATAGAAGCCACAGCATTTAGAAGAATGAAAGAAGAAAAAATAAAAAATAATCAGAGGAACAGGATACTAAGCATAAGTGCATAACTTCTAAATAAGTTGATTCAACTTATCTATGTGACCATTAATAAGGACCGATATATAATTTTATATTAAGAACGGAAACAAGATATTAATAAAACATATAATAAATATATAAATTTAATGAGAATTAAAAAAATTTAATCAATTAACAAACCCATCCTATAAATATAATTATTTTAAATCAGAATTTATAAAAAAAACAACAATCTCTTCTTTAATCACCACCACTAGTTGGATATGTGATTGAAACAATAAAAAGATATTCCATAAGGATATTTACCCAAAGATATAGCATAAGGTATAAAATAATGCCGGGTGAGAGGGTACGACTGTAAATAATGGGAATGCTGTGGTTAACAATTGAATGAGTAGGGTTTTGCTTTACTTCTTCGAATCGAAAACGGCACTGTGAGCTAATACCTAAACCCTGTCTTCCCGCTTTACTTCCTCCAAGGTTTGAGCTTCGATTAGTAAAGTTTTTCGATTTCCTCTCTCCTTTTATTATTTGCTAATGGCTTCAGCTTGCAAGAGCTTCATCAGTAGATCATCCTCCTCCATCAAATCCGCCTTTAAAACCAACGGTCCAAAATCCCCATTCTCAAGATCTGCCGCTGCTCCCTCCTCCACCCGATCACCTCTCCCCTCCCAATCCACCTCTCCTCTTCGCCGTTTCACTTTCTCCAGGTACCCTTTTTTGGTTTCCATTTTCTAGATTACAATTTCTGTAACCATTTGTTTCCTGAATTGGGAGCTATCGTTTTACTATTTTGAAGTTGTAATAATTATTTTTGTTTATTTTTTTATGATGGAAGGTGTCCTTCGGAGCTGGGATGTGCGCATTCACTGTTGCCGCTGCACAGTGCGGTGGCGGCGGCGAGGCTGTCGTCCTGCCTGAGCTCAACATCGAGGAGTTGCCGGGCACTTTCTCAGGGTACACTCTGCTGCACTTATCCCGGTCTCTAGTACTATTTTATCTGTTTTCTATTGTGAGTGGCTTTTTTTTTGCTTCTCATACTCTTAATATGGTTGTATATATATCTGCTCCTGTTTCATCATTCTTGAATTTGGTTTTGAATATTTCATGTATTAAGTTTGTTTTCCTCCCTCATTTGTTTTGCATATGAAGATATTACTAACATGACTGTTCTGAATGATTTTTTTTTGCTTATAAATGCTATTTCTGTGTTATAATTATAGTCGAAAGCTTTAAGGCTAAGAGCATGATCATATTTTTTAATGAGCATATAGCTAACTAACGTCAATTTAAAAACAATGATCAGATGAATGCCAAATTTTCTCTTTAAAATCGTTTCTTCTACAATTAAGAAGCAAGTACTAAGTCTCTCTGTTTCTATCTCTCTTACAAGCTGAGCATCTGTGGTAGACTGTCGAATTAATCGAAGAGGCAAGAGTGTTTGATAAACCGCCCAAGTCCCAACCTTGCATTAGATAGATGAGCCATGTAACCTTAAAACATGTATTTCAAAAATAGGCTTATGAGGTAAGTAGAAGACTACATAGATAGTAGGAAAATATGGTTATGATGCAAGTAGTAAGCATTCCTGAATTGAAAGTTTGGTTCCAAATTATACTTGAATTGCTACTTGAGTATTGCAAGTGATTTCTATGTCTGATCCCCTATAATAGATAAATTGACGTTTCTTTAAAATTTTGGTTGGGTTGAAGGTGTTAGTTCCGATTTTAGAGAGCATAGCTAATTAGGAAGTAAAATTCTAAACTTTTGTTGCTCAAAAGACGGTGGAAAAAATTCTAAACTTTTGTTCCTCAAAAGACGGTGGACACCATCAGATAAGTGATATTGCCTTCTGAGTGAAACACAAAAGGGCATATAAAATGGGGTCGGGTGTGCTTAATGATGCATAACAATGTCTGACTAGAATATTTGGTTCCTGCAGGCACATAAGTTCAATATGCTTGAAAGAAATAAAGTGGGAATTTACAGTGACAGGCTCATCTTCATTCTCAAGTACGAAACCATGAGTGCCTTTTTAGTGATCTTGAAATTTAATTATTCAGGATATGGCCATTATTTTTCACACTTCTCTTTCTATTATTTAAACCAGTTCCCTTCTTTATACTCTTCTTAATTCTGGAAAGAGAAACCTCTATTCAACGTTGCACGACCTCCCAGTGTAGTTGTGGGATTTTAACTCTACATAATATTTCTTGCATTTGTGTATAGTGTGGATTTTATCATCCTATCTTCCTGGGAATTATTGTTGCTTTTTTTATATATAGGATAAGATAATATCAATATTGACATGTTAAAGTCTGCCGATCCACTCGCCCTTCCATTCAGCTTTGTGCTTACAGTTCCTCCTTTTGCTTGGCATAGTCTTCTTTCTACTACCTGAAGTGTGGTAGTCTAGACAAATAGGCCGAGTGAATGCATTCTAAAAATTTGTGCAATAGAGGTCATCATATGATCATTTGTATTTGAGGAATCAAATACTGTGACACTGATTTATTTTATTTAGAGTGATTCATTCACAAGTGATCTAGAATACAATGGTAACAAAAATGTTCCTTTTTCCAGATGGAATTGATGGTACGTGAGACGTTGCTGTCTTCAGAAGGCGAAGCCTGTCTTCTATTTTTCAGTTTTGTTTGACGTTGATTTCAGTGGGAAACCAGTTTTAGATGATCTTAGTGACGTTTTTAGTGTTATGTTTAGAAGTTCGAAAACAGATATAATATACAGCATTCATTAATTTGCTTGCACTCAATTGTTGGTTGGAGTTTAATGCTATTATCAATGCTTTATTTACACATTGTGGAATGGTTTCTGCTAACAAGTCTCTGATTTGAGTGAATTCTGTGTACAATAGAGTTTGGTCTAGCTGTTCCAAGGTGACTTGTTAGAGACCATGGTTACGATGATACGTTGGAGGCGTGTTCGAATAACTGGAGCAGCAAGGACCTATGGACTTACATTTGGAAAGAAAATATTGTTGTCATTTCATTCTAACAGCAGTGGAGCTGATTTTGATTCATACAAGTTATAAGATTAAGAACAAAGTAGCCTTGTTTAACGAATTTGGGATGCTTATCAGGCTAAACCATCATGATTTTCCAACTTGAATAAGAAATTCAGTTGCCCTATGCTTTGTATCCCAAGTTAGGGACGAAGGCAAGAAATTTATAAAGCTCCGGGTAAATAAAAAATCAAATTATAAAGTTTTGAAAAATGAATTATTTATATTTATATATTCTTATAAAACAGTTTTATTAAATCATTTTTTTTTGGTATTTGGAAGATGCATAAATCATTTTTGTTTGATAAATCTTTTATAACTTATTTATTATAAATACTAAATATAATAAATAATATTATTCATTGTAAATTATTATAAAAATTTAATTAATATTATTTATTATAAAATTATTATTTAATTATTTATATTTGGTATAAGTTAAGGAAGATTTGGAGCGAGAGAAAATCAGAGATTCATGATGTTATTGTTGTTGACGTTTAGTGAGAAACTTGTGTCAATAAGGGATCGGTGTGTCGATGAGAGATGTTGGTGCTATAGTGGGGAAATGTATCGACAAGAATATTTTGAGTGTTTACTTTGAAGTGAAAATGAGAAAATATTTTATAGAAAATCAAATAATAAAATATAAATAATAAAAAAAGTGTGTTATCAATAAAATAAATTATATTGATTAACTTATTTCTGGCTAATTAAATATTAAAAATGAGAAAGAACATCTTTAATTAAATATCATAGTTACATGAAAAAAATTGTGTGGAGGAGAAGAGAGACCAGAAATGATGGGTGAAGTGGACAAATATTTAGTAGGAAAAAATGGGAGTTGTGCCCGTTAACAGTGCTCTAAAGATAGTTTAAATCTGAAGAGAGAGATGGCAAAACGTAATGTAGGGAGACAAATTTGTGAAAAAAGCTATAAAAAGATAATCAGAGGAGCCACTAAAAACAAAGACACCCCCCCTTTGTTACACCATCTTGCGAATAACCTGGAGAAAGCCTCCTAATGTTAGTTAAGTGCCAAAAGAGCAAGAGGTACACAGAGAGATAACCAAGAAAAACGAATAAACAAAAGTACTGTCATTTGGTTGCGATTACATAACCCGAATCCAAAAGGAAGAAAGAAAGAAACTCAAGTGATTTGATATAGAAAATCAGAAACAAACATTTTAAACAACAAATAAACAGAAAGGTGCTGGGTGTATATAACTTTTCTTTGCGTTTCTTTTCTTTTTTGTTCCCTGTTTGGAAGGAAAGAAAGTGGGGAGGAAAGTAAAGATGGTGGTGTACTTGAAAAAACTTATGCTTGAAGATGTGGCAATAATAGGAGGATTGGTAGGAGTGCAATTTGTTTATGCAGGGAACTCTGTTTTACTTGCTTATCTTATGTCGCTTGGCCTTAGCCCTTTCACCATTGTTATTTACTTCACCCTTGCCACCTTCATTATTCTCTCCCCTTTTTCTTTTTATTTCGAAAGGAAATTCATTTTCATGTTCTTTCTTTCTTTCTGGAGTTGCTTAGCCATGGAAACATTTTGAAGGCATCAAAATTCACATCCCATTCATTTTGCAGGAGCCGATGGCCGAACCGATTAACCTTGAAGTTCATAATTCAGTTTGTTTTAATCTCCTTTGGAGGGTAAGGTTAATTTTCATTTTACATTCTGTTTTAGTATTTGGATCATGCATAAAAATCCATCTAGAAATTAGAATTATTCATGTTATTGATAATCTTTGTTTCAGAATAACTTTGTTCCAATCCCTATTCCTCAAAGGGATTGATCTAACTTCACCAGCAGTGGCAACAGCCATGCCAAACCTTGCTCCTGGACTTATCTTTATAATTGCTTGGGCTTTCAGGTACTGTATTCCATTCATTTTTCTTCATGTACACATTAGTAATTAACACGTACTGATGAATTTTGGCAATGCTGATGCAGGTTAGAAAAAGTTGCTATAAATTGCCTATACAGTAAAGTTAAGATTGCAGGCACATTCTTGTGTGTCATTGGCGCCATTATAATGAGTGTAATGCAGAGCACCGTCTCGTCGGGAGATGTGGTGATGGATACCGTGGCCATTTATAACGACATTTTCAACAAAAATATGATCATCGGTTGCATGTACCTCATGGCAGCAGTCCTGGTTCTATCAAGCAATGTAGTATTGCAGGTAATCTTGAAAAAAATGGAGAAAAAATATAGGAGGTTGAATTTGTGCTTTTCTTTTTCTTTTTCTTTTTTCGCTAAGATATTGTGTTTTACAGGCGACGACCTTGGGAAATTTTCCTGCTCCGATGTCGTTGTGTGCGATAACGTCCTTGATCGGAGTGATTATAACTTCACTGGTGCAGTTGTTTGAAAATCATGATTTCGAATGGGGTTGGCCTCTTGTTAGTGCTTGGAACCTACTTGGCTTTTCTATACTGGTATGAAAATCTCATATACTGTGATCTTTAATGAAATATAAGTTAGTTAATACTGAATTCCCAAGCTCCAAACTACTATGAAGATACTAGTTTCATACCCCAAAAGCATGCTTATACATGAAGTTGTAGGAGCAGACAGAAACTACACACACTTCAGAATTTAAATGCACATCGAAAGATTCAAAACAGTAATGCACCTCGTTTTCTTCACCGATCTATTCGTTCATATTCGGATGCGCAGGGAGGAGCCGTGAGCGGAATTTGTGTAAGCTTCAACGGATGGGCAATGAAGAAGAGGGGACCAGTGCTGGTCTCAATGTTTTGCCCCATTGGAACAGTCGTAACAGTAGTTCTGTCTTTTATTACATTAGGACAGACCATTTCATTAGGAAGGTAAACCATACACATACAGATTTACAAATTTGCTTCCATGTTTGAAATCGCAAATGTACCAACATTCTATGAATCCATCTCTTGATACAGCCTTGCCGGAATGTTCCTCATGTTCACCGGCCTCTACTTCGTGTTATGGGCTAAAGGAAAAGAAGTTTATTGGCCGGGGAAGGCTTAACAAGCGAGTTCGAACCGGAGAAACGGAAACCTCTATTGAGCTAAAGAGCTATCTACTTCCCATACGAAGATCAACAAAAGTGAAGTTCCCTGACATGCAAGATCGACGCAGGCCATCTGAAGTGTGATGGAAGCTGTCACTACGAATGTAAATGTTCCTATATTTCAACTGTTTTTTTATTCTCTTTTTGCAGAAACTCAACGTACCAGTAGATTCATGTATGGTGTACTGAGTTCAGACTGTATATTAGAGATGATAAGAGATTAGGTTGGGTAAAAGAGGATTGAGAGGAAGAGTAGGGCAGATGAACCCTTGTATTGAATCAAAGAGAAATGTGTTGACAGATTGTTTGAGTCCACCAAATCAAATGGGATTTTAGATTCATAAATTATACTCAGTTTGGTGGCAGAGTAATGGCATTGCACAACAGTTTCATTAGCATGTTGATACTGGTAATGATGTGTTTGCAGGGATGAACAGAAGGATATTAGACATACTCTTTGAAAATTTTATATTTCTATGTGGTTTAAATATTTTCTTTATAATTTTTGTTGATAATTTAGTTTTACATGCTTAAATTTCCATAATTTCGCATCACTTAACTTTTTAATATAATTTATTAAATCTATATGCATCTGTTTATGCATGTTTATAATAGATAAAGAATGACAAGTGAAGCAGAGATGAATGAAAGCAGGTGATGAAGGCAGCTAATATAAGATTCTTTGCTTCATTTGTCTTCCCTTAATACTTTGCTTTGTTCGCTTTTGCTCCATTAATTGCGGTTTCAGACTTATCCGTCTTTTCGTTTACCGCTAGCTTTCTGTGGTTATTTTATTGCAAGAAAAAACATAAAATCTGTTCTTAAAAATTAGGGTAAAATTCACTAATAGTCACTATTTTTAGAGCATTTTTATTCTGGTTGCTCAAATTTTAAAAAAATTCATTGGAGTCACTGTCGTTAAAAAAATTATTTCAATCACTCGGCTGGCATACCATTAACAATAATTGACGTGACATGTCAAAGAGTCCTAAAAAAACCTAACAACTATCATTCTTTTTCGATTTAAAAGACCATCGAACTACTTATTTTTTTTTTTTGGTTCAACTCGTCGAAAACACTCCAATTTCCTCAAATCTCAATAAAAAAAAATAAAAGTTAAAACTTACTATTTTCCACTAAAATATGTCAGATTAATTTAAAAATTAAACTATGTTAAATAAAGTATTTCCACAATTGAGATTGACCAGTGACTTCTTCGTTGACCAGAAATTTTACTTTTAGGGAGTGTTTGGATCAAGGAATATGGGATTCCAATAGGAATGTGGGATTCCCATAGGAATGTAATCTACATTCCCATGTTTGGTTGGCTGGGAATCTCATTCCCGGTAATGTTTTATTACAAATAGTAGATTTTTTGGGGTATATTACCGGGAATGTCATTACATTCCTTTCCTTAGGTATTGTTGGATTACCAGCGTTTTGGACTAAAATGACCTTAATTTTTTTCCTATTCAAAAATATCATTTTTCTGTCATTGAATAATAAAAATTATACGAATGTTAAATTACAAATTTATCCTTAAATTATTTTAGATTTACAAAAAAAGTTTATAATTAAAATTTTATATGAAGTTCAGTGGTTAAAATAAAATATTACCATTTCATTAAACCTTTTTATATTTTCAATTTTGTAAAAAATATATATATATATATATTATATATATAAATTTTATGAATTTAATTTTTTAAAGAAAATATATAAATATTTTTCAACTTGTTAAAAAAAGAAATATATAATAAAGATAATTTAGTCAAATATACATTCTAATAATCTTTTATTCCTTTAACCAAACACAATAATCTTACATTCCTATTAAACCAATCAAACACAAAATACAACATTCCCAGTAATCCTATTCCCTGGTAATCTTACATTCCCACTGATAATCTTACATTCCGTGAACCAAACACACCCTTAAAGCATTTGTCAATTTAGAAATTTTAAAATTTTATGAAAAGAATACTTTAATATATCATGTCATCTTTTTTAACGACAATGACCGTAATGAAAGTAAAACAAAAATTTAGTTATTGTAATATAAATTTTAAAAGTTTGTTGACCAAAATAAAAGCATCATAGAAGTTTAATGACATTGCAATTTATCCTAAAATTTATATACAATAATAATAACAATGCATTTTATAAATTAATATTAAATTCATAAAATATGTCAAAAATAAAAAATTAATTGTATAATTATATAAATTTTATTAAATATCGTGTCAAACTACTTCATCAAATATTAATGAAATATAATTCGATTAGTATCATTTAAATAATTAATTAGTCTAATTAATAAAATTAAAATATCAATAGTCAACTAAAAAACTCCATAACTAAGTGATTAGGGTGTAATATACCTTCAGGGCGAAGCTAATATTAGATATAGATAAGGGCTGAAATATTAAATTTTTTAAGAAAAATACAATGACTTATTAGGTATTTAAACTTATAATTTAGAAAACAATGTCTAATTTATCTAATAATTAAATTTATATGGCCTAAATTGTTATTATACCAAAAAATTGAGAACATTAGATTAACATTCATTTTTTTGTATAACTACTGATTTCCAATCTATTTATCAACAAATTCAGATCGAGTACTGCAGAGGCGATGACGACCCTCTCAACCCAGTTTGCTCCATTCGCAATCGCCAATATTCAAACCCCTAACCTTGTTTAAGGGACCTAGTGTCTCATCCCACTAAACCAACGGTTGTTGGTTTTGGATTATCATTCTTTAGTTCGCCCCCTACTTGATTAAAGAGAAAATAACTTCAGTGATCGAAAATGCCTTATAATATACGATTTTAACCAACTGTTTTTGGATTTGCAAAAATAACTAACAAATTCGCAACGCGAACTCCTATTTCGCAACACAGTTTCCAAATTCGCATCTAGAACATGGAATTTTTTGCAACGCTAATTATCGATATAGGTAAACACAACTATTCGCAACACGAATTTCGTAAATCGAATTCGTCAATTTCGTAACTTAATTACCGATATAGGTAAAAACGGTAGAACAAATTCGGTAAAAAATCCAAATTCGACAATTTGAAAACCGAGTTGCGAATTTGGCAAATTCGAGTTGCGAAATGTAAAATCTCGCATCTTAAAGAAAAAATTAAAGGACATAAAATGCACTTGAGTGGTTTTCAACCTGTGACATCTCAGTTGCTAAGTCCACGTATGAATCACTCAGCTAAACATACGCCTGTAAATGAATTGAACAAACACGAACGAGGGTATGTTCATGTTCGTTCGTTCGTTTAACTTTAACCAAACAAACGAACTGTCGAAATGATTTTTTCTTTAAGAGGTGAGATTTTACATTTCGCAACACGAATTTGTCAAATTCGCAACTCAGTTTTTAAATTGGCGAATTCGGATTTTTGACCGGATTTTTTCTACCGTGTTTACTTATATCAGTAATTGAGTTGCGAAATTCGCGTTGCGAATAGTTGTGTTTACCTACATCGGTAATTAGCATTGCAAAAACGAAATTGGCGTTGCGAAAATTTCCATGTTCGAGTTGCGAATTTGAAAACTGTGTTGCGAATTTGAAATCGCGTTGCGATTTTGTTGGTTATTTTTGCAAATCCAAAAAAAGTTAGTTAAAATCGTATATTATAAAGAATTTTCGGTCACTGAAGTTATTTTCTCCTTGATTAAATATATAATAAATTCTTATATTTCTTAATTTAAATACTTAATTTTACATTAACTAAAATATTATTAGATCAAAATCTATCAAACATAAAATAATTTTACAGGGCCGGAACCCTTTGGTTCCTAAGGGAGCTCCGCCCCTGTTTACCCTTGTGTTTTATTATTTGCGATATGAGGTGGATGGTTTGGCACTTGTGTTGGCACTTGTGTTGGCACGTGGTTTTATGATGGATTAACGGGCAATTACTTGCGGCCGGCGCTGCAACAAATCCAATAATTTTTGCTTCTTTTGTATGTAGAAGTGGCTAAAACCAATAAGGATAAGCAAAAGAGAACCGCAGTAAACGATAACCATAAGGTTAAGGACTATTGATTCGCATAAATGTAAGTTAATAGATTTAACATGGCCTATAAATTGTTACATTTATCAAATTAGTATAAATCCGAACTCAAAATATTTATAATATAATCTCCAAAATCATGCTACTATATTCATCAAAGTTCACATTTATAAGTAAATTAGCAAGCAAAATGTTCTAATAGGACGAGTGACAATTTTATGGGCAAACTTTGCATGCTATGAACATCAATTATAATTTATATTTTCCAAATTTTAAATAAATATGCTAATTTTTTTTCATTCGTATCATACAAATATGTTTTTAGTTTATTTTAAATAATAAAATGAAAATCATAATTTTGGGTTGGATTGTGTGTTGGATGATGAATGCTTGTCGCCTACTTCATTTAAATTCCCCATCTTTTCTTTTTATTGTTTGTTCATGCTTTTTGGTGAGGGGAAAAAAGTTGGGTACTTTGATCTTTGGTTTGCTTCAGTTCTGCGATAATGGAGAAGCACAAATGCAAGCTCTGTGCTCGAACATTCTCTAATGGCAGAGCTTTAGGAGGCCACATGAAAGGTCACTTAGCCACTCATCCACTGCCTCAGAAGACGGCTCACCAGCACCAACACGGTGATCGCACTGACTCGGCTTCTTCGTCATCGTCTTCATCAGATGAGGAGCAAGAACTTGGAGAAGAGAAAATCAGAGTTCTCGAAGAGAAATGTTTGGTTTACGGGTTAAGAGAGAATCCCAAGAAGAGTTTCAGGTACGCAGATCCTGAATTCTCGTTTGCAGCCAATTTTGGGTCCGTTGTTCAATATATAGAAAGCGAGACCGAGTCAGGGAACCCAACTCGGAGACGATCCAAGAGATGTCGAGAGCTGGGTACTAACAAGGAACCAGAGGTGTTGATGAAATCCAGTTTGGTCGAGTCACCGACAGAGCAAGAACCGGTGAGCTCAGTTTCCGATACTTCACCTGAAGAACATGTTGCTATGTGTCTTATGATGCTGTCGAGAGATGTCTGGAAAAGCAAAAACGTGGAACAAAAATCCGTTCAGGAGTTGAACAAGAAGAAGATTCGTGGGAAGCATCGATGTGAGAAATGTAAGAAAACGTTTCGATCTTATTACACATTGGATGAACACAAAAGGGTTTGCTCTGAAACTGAGAAAACAGGTAAAATCGCCGCTGTTGCTGCTTTTGTTGGCTCCAACGACAGCAGGACATTTGAGTGCCCATTGTGCTGTAGAGTGTTCGGTTCAGGACAAGCACTCGGCGGTCACAAAAGATCCCATTTTCTCGCCGCCGCCGCTGCAAATTCAGGCAAATTTGACAACAATTTGATAGATCTAAACTTGCCAGCTCCATTGGAAGATGATGAGTTCAGTGTGGTATCAGATGCGTAGCTGTTATGGGATCGAATTCACGTACGTGGATCTGATGCTCTATATTCAATTTTTTATGCAATTTTTTCACTGTAGTTTCTAATATTTCTTCATTCATAGATGAATCACGAATGTTTGGATTTCTTTCTATTCTTCATTGTCTCTGACCCACACTCCATTTCTTGAATTCTCCGCAACTTATTACAAAATTACTGCAAATTATTACAAGCATTACTCTCTGTTTTGTCCCTGGTAATTGCTATTAGCTGCCATTGTTGAGGAGGCAGATAGCAGACTTTGAACCAAGTTTCATTTCCAGTGAATCCCATTTAAGAACAAAAAGGAAACTACAACACTAAAGCATTTTTTCTGGGATTTGGTTGGGTTATCTTATGGACCAAACACCGGCCACTGAACTCTGCAAGTACCAAAGGTGTTCGGTTCTGATAACATGTCCTGTTTCTTATTTTTTTCCACCTTTTCTGCAAAACTATCTATTACTGTACACTTGGAAGAATATTTTATGGCTTTTACTCTGTTTCGGCTTGAAGAATGATGGGAACATAAACCAGAAATTTTAACATGGATTGACTCAAATAACCTCCCTAAAAATTGGGTTTTACATTTAACATCCACCGAATTTCTGCATGAAAAGATGATTGATTTAAAATGTTAATGTGCCTTGAGATGAAAGAAATGATCGGGCAAAACAAGCTGCCATCAGCCTTATCCTATTATTGCTGCCAACAGATCCCTACTTATTTTATGCTAAAAACTATTTTTGGGTTGTCTTAGTAAACAAACATGTAAATGTGCTGGTTTTCAATACTTTCTAGAACTGAAAATTTTATATTTTTAAACTTTACGATGTTTTCTAAAATAAATTGTAGACTGTGATTATAAATTTATGGGTAAAGTATATAAATGATCTCTTGACTATGAGATGTTGTTTTATTTAGTCATCCGATTATTAAAAGATATAAAATGATCACTCGATTATATTGAGTTGTTCTGTCGAGTCTCTTGACTATTAAAAGTAACAAAATGATAATCTGATTGCTCATATGTTTCAAACTCATCATTTTCTTATTTGAGCTATAGACGTTAACCTGCTGATTGAGATATGGTCAAATAGTTTTTTTAATGATGTCTATTGACATTACTGCTGCTTTCAAGCACTGGCTTGAAGGCCTAATGTTTAATGCGCTGGCTTAATGACACAATACAAACGGAGACTCGATCTACAAAATACATCTCAAATAATTCTAAGATTATATTTTTATCATATCTCAGTCAGCATGCTAACATCCAACTCAGAAGGTCGACAATATTTTAACGGAAAAATATGAGTTCGGAACATAGGAATAGCCGAGTGACCATTTTGTAACTTTTAATAGTAAGAGGACTCAACAAAGCAACACCCTATAGTGAAGAATCATTTTATAACTTTTAATAATCGGAGGATTCAATAAAATAGCACCCTATAACCGAGAGACCATTTGTGTAATTTACCCGAAATATATATGGGTAATAATGCAAGGAGCACTTTCGTATTCCGATTTGGAAATGGAAATCACAATCAGCATCACAAGATGTAAATGGTAGTTGATGTACAAAGTTACTAAATAGTTTGGTGAGTCCATCAAGCTCCAAATTATTAATGATTCGTGGTTCATCTACATTGCTTTTAGCTGCACGTATGATTGTACAACACATGACAAAAAACAAATGAAGCATGAAACTGTCCGTTGCCAACCAACTATTGATGTGGACTGCCTTTACATGTTTACTATGCTTTGGATTATCATTCATCGACATGGCCTTTTCGTTTTCAAATTATTTAATTTAATTGTTTTTTCTCATTATTCAAAGCATATACCACCAGTTATTTAAGAAATTATAGTGCTGTAACATGTCTATGCTAACTTTACGAGCATTCTTCAAGATATCCTTCCGGGCAGTACATTTTGTTTTCCCGGCCAAATTAAATAGCATTTTAAACCATGTTTTGAGGCCACAAATGCTATGGTATTGTACCCCTATTTTAGGTTACAAACAGAGATTTAGCTGATCTAAGGGTATCGAGTTGTGCTCCTAACATTAAACTATACATCCTATAATCATTTCTAACAACAGCATACCTAAGTGGAATACAACTATATAAGAGAGGTTCACGTCTCAGAATTTTTTAATTTAATTTAATTTTAGGTACTTAAATTTGTTTTTGATTAATTTAAGATGATTATAATGTAATATGTTTTAAAGATTCACAATCATTTGACAATAAAAACTCAAATATTTTAACAGTTTCTGGTGCACGAACTTGAAACCCTTTAACTACTAAGGTAACTGAGATAACAAACATCTCTTTAACTACTAAGACAGCAGATATAACAAGCATCCATTTAACTACTAAAGTAGCTTAGTTCGCATAAGTTGTTACAAATTTAAATACTAATAAAATTATTTTTTCATTTCTAAAATATTCCTTCGACTTTAATTCCATTACTCTGTTGATACGCTAGTGTTTCTCACATGTGATCGAATATATGAGGCTTTGAAGAAGTTGGTAAACCTAGCACCGATCGAGCCAAACAAATGAATAAAAAACAAAATACATAAATAATCATTAAATTATGTTAAAATATTTTGTTTCATCATTAAAGTTTCAAAAATTATAAAATGATTATTAAACTTCTCAAAAAGTTATAAAATGATCATTATAATTTATTAAACGGTTACAAAATAGTCACTAAATTTTATTGTTATAAAATGGTCTTTAAATTTATCAAAATCAATCAATTTTATTATCTGGATTGACCATTTTATTACAATTAAATAAATTTAATAATTTTTTTATAACTTTAAAGTTTTGATGATAGAAAAAAAACATTTCAACATGATTTAATAATGATTTTATGTAGTTTACGCATGAAAATCCTACAAGAAATCATTCAATGGGACGGGGGATTAAGAATTAAAAAGATAATCCAAGTAAGCAATAAACACCTATAATTCAATATTTTTCTAAATAAAATAAGCTGCAACGAAGATTAAAACAAGTTTTTCCGAACTTTAACACTGTCGACTTTGTAGGTTTTTTTTAACTGTATGGGATAATTATAAAATAATATATTTTTAATCATTAATAATATATTCTATGTGCGCAACTGTTCAATTTAGGATTTCAAAAGAGAACGGACTTTGCACGAATTATTGTCGTGTTTAATGCGGTGTGAGCACACCCTAAGTTAACGTAATAAATGGCGACCCAATTATTAAATTGTTATTTTAATCACCCATCTTAATAAGCTTTAGATTTAATCACTATCATTACAAACATTGATTATTTTAATCACTCTATGTTAAATCTAAGGTTGGAAAAATGTGAACCGATTGAATCGATTCATTTTAAATGAAGTTTTTCGTTTTTAAAAAAATGGATGTGGTATGGGGTGGGGTGAATCTTTTAAAAAACATTGTTTATCATTTGTTCATGTAACATTTTAACTCGATTTAGTCGAACATCGGAGGAAAATATCATCATATTGATTAATCAGAATTTAGATGGATCTGAATTGGAACTAAACCAGATTAACCAAGACAGTGTTGGATATTAACTCTGGCGATTTGCCTAGGTTAGGTTTTTGAACAATTTGTTCAAAATACTTGGCTTTATTATTTATTATTATTTTTTGTTAATATGAAAGGAGGAGATGGATATGGTGAAGAAAAGAAGCAAGAATCTGGTTCTTTAACGAGTGGGATTGTAGGATTAGGAATGGGATTACGTGACTTGAATAGCAAGAAAACACATGAGGAAGAATTTATAAGAAAATATGCAGTGTTACATCTTGAAGAAGCAATTGAATGAAATAACTTTTTTTCGTTACAGTATATATGCAAACAAAAATTGAATTGAATCGGTGAAATAATACGAAGGGAAATGGAACATAGAATATGGACTAGGTTGTATATTGTTTGTTTGTGTTTTGGACTAGGCTTCCCACGGTGCAATCCAGTGTCTGCCATTGACAAAACTTTTGGCTAGAAAAGGATGCGCCTCGTCGAACTCTAGTTCCTTTGCCCACGACACCCCACGCACCGCAGCAGCTCCGGGACCCCAGCACTTATAAACCCCAAAGAACGCCGTCCTGCAAAGGCAACTAAAAAGATTAACGTGTGGAAAAAAAGATTAGGGTAGAAGTAATCAAAAGGAAAATGAAGGGAACTTACTTATTTTTGTTGCTGGCATGGTCCCAGTCGTCCCACCCACCATGAGCAACCAGGTCATCAAAGTAAGTGTAAGCATATACAATTCTCGAGTATTGACCCATGGCTCGACCCACATAAAGTGGACCCGTTCCCGTCACCTTGCAACTCACAAATGCAAAGCCCGTCTTCTCGTCGGGTGAGTTTCGGCCGTGGGCTGCTATGGATCCGAATCTTGTGGCTATGGAGTGCAGCTCACAGTCCTGGCAAAGCAGCAAGCAACCAAACAATAAATCTACTGTAGAAACGGCTCTTCTTGCCCTTTTATTCGAAGAAGATGGCTGAAGCAAGTAGAAATGTATGCTCATGCAAGAGAGAGAAAGGTTAAGTAATAGCTGCGATGGTGCCATGAAAAATACTGCATCTTTTATGATTGTTTACTTAAGTATCTGTCATTTATCTTTTCGACGAGTTGGGTACCACTAGTTTCTGATAGACAAAAGGCTCTGAGACTCTGATTGATAAGAGAAAAAAGCTCTCTTCATTTTCTTTAAACTTTATGGAGACAAGACTCAAGAGAGTCAGACTTGCTATAGAACAATGCGACGTCTTTTTCATTTTTCTTTATCAAATTGCATTATATTATAGTTCTTACTTTGTACATGGAGCGGCCGTTTCCAAAGATGAAGTCGATTGATCCCTCAATGTAACACTCCTTGAAGTAATGGCGACCAGCATCATCACAAAGAGTGTCTTGTGCACCGTAGAATCCACAGCCTGAGAAATAAGCCTTGTCGCCCGATATCCGAAACGCCACCGCTTGCCATCCTTGCATCCCCGGCATGGGTGCCGGTGCTGTATTCTACACAATGTACACTCATTAACATTATTATTTTCATGAGTTCAAAATGATTTCACTGTTTCAGTTAAAAAAACTACCGCCAAAATAAAGTCACATGCAGCACAGCGTTATAATAAATATATGTATCTACATTTATATCTATGGCGAATTATCTGCTGCTTCTACTTTCTCCATTCAGTCTGAAGAATTAATGGCGTAGAATGTCATTAGTTAGCTGTTCGGTGGTTTCTTATTATTCTTTACCTTGAAGCTGATGTTTCTAGCAGAGAAATAATTTGCATACACAGTGACAGAAGCAGTTTGATAAGTACGCAACTGTTGGCCGTTGGATCCAAGATCACTCGCTCGATCATGCCACTCGATGAAAGTCACCTCTCTCCCTGCTCCCTGCAACGTAATGTATGGCTTTGTCACCGGCACCACCACTTTCTGTCTGTAACGCCACCGTCATTAAAAAAAAAAACGCTTAGACAACCATTTTTTAAAGTGAAGTAGGTTTAGCATTTTTGAAGATTCTTTTTTTCTTCTTATAATGGCTTCCAGGGAAATAAAATTGAAGTATATTACATGTAATATCCAGCGCTGATACGAATTAGAACATTCTTTCTATTGTTCTCCGGGACAGCATCAACGGCAGCTTGAACTGACCGGAAATGACCCAACCCATTAATGTCGACGGTAATCAGCCGGTGACCGATGGGTCCGATCCACTTATGGAGGTGTCTTGTAGCTGCAACCGAGCTTGTAGCTACTGATAATGGCGGCGCAGGACAAAAGAAAGAAGCAAAACCGAAGACAAAACAGATGTAGAAGAACAAGAAGCAACTAAAAGACTCCATTAAAATAAAACAGAATCAACTGATCAGAGAATGGAAATGATGAAGTAGAAGAATGTTTCGATGTGAGATTCTTCTGAGGTTCGTAATTAGAGCTCGGGATCTTATAAAGAGACACATATTTATAAATTAATTGCGTTGGAATAATTTTTTGGGGGGTGTTTGCAACGGTCATTTCTTTTTGTATAAAGGCTTGTAGGGTTGCTTTTATGGAACCTGTTGGCTGTATTTTGCGCAAGTCTCGATGTCGGATTCTTTGTAATTTAGCAGAAACCGGTCGTTAGTAAAAACAAAATGAATCCCCATTTTAATTAATTAACCGGTCCATCCAAAATAAATCATGCATCGATGGAGAATTAGGGTTAATCTTTCCCCTTAATCCGAAAACGAAACGAATTAAAAAGAAACGGCCACGTTTTGTGAAGCATCAGGTGGTGTTGGCGTGCATGAAGGATTATGGTACAGGCATGGCTCAAATACTAAAAATTTTCAATGAACTTAAAAAGATACTCCTTTTTTTTCTAAAAATGACCCTAAATGGGGTCCACTTATGTTTTTTGAACGTTGGAGTACAAAAATCTTTGGTCTATTAGGGCTAGGGACAAAAAAGCCTAGACTCGTGGACATATATGCTTTTATATTCTTCATCCTATTATTTTAAACATGACGGTTTTTTTCAAATCGTAATTATTAGGGACCATTTTAACAAAGGCTTTAAATTTTAGTTTTTTCTTAACAATTCTCGAGATAGCTTAAAATACAATTTTCCCCACAATACTTCACTAGAAAACCAACACCAAAAGTCGTTGAATATATGGGAAAAGAAAGTCGTTGCTGATGATTGGCTTGATTATAGCTAGGGTTGGACCCACTTAAACATATGCTAGTAAAGTTTATTGTGATTGATGAAAACAGCCCAAAGAGAATTTTCTTAAATAGTATGAATGGATTAGAATTTAGGGTAGAGTATATAAATAGTCTCTAACTTTTAAAACGTGTAATACATAAATTTTAATTCGTTTTCAGTGAGACTTCTGATGTTACTCGTCGTTAGTTTTATCTAACGTGGCACGTTAACTCTATTAAATCAACCCCAATCTTCTTCTTCTTTCTTTCTTCTTCTTTCCATGTGTGGTGGCAAAATGAATTCTCATGAGAAAAAAAACAATGAATGTGAAAAAGTAGAACGATGACAATACCTAGGGTATGAGTGGAGAGTAAATGTAATCTTATTGCACTCACAACTCGAGTTCTTCTTCTCCGTTAATATAACATGAAAGGAACATGTACATACATAGCTTTTCCTCTTCTTTCTATAGACAACTCTATCACCATCCATATAGAAAGAAACAAGAAAAATGAAGTTAATCTTGAGACATACACCAATATCCTGCTTCCTTGAAACAAAATTTCATTTTTCAGAATCTCGTTATACCAGTCAAAGAAGATACTATAACCACAAGGGAAAAAGAAAGGCCAGGTCTTTATTTCTTCCAAAGGTTAGTGAAGCAAAGAGAAGAAGAAAATAATTTTTTTTAGAAAAAAACAATGATCTGAATGAGAAATAAAAAAAATTCCAGATTAGATAACATGGTCCAAGTTAAAAGAAAACCATTTTAATAGAGTTTGAAGCCATGGAGCAGAGAAGACAAGTTTGAGAAAGAAAGGTGTGTTAAAAAGATTGGTTTTTCCCCTCTCTTTGGTGTGTCTTGGAAGGGTTGTTCTAGTTCTAGAATTAGAGTTAGAAAAAAGTATTTTGTAGGGTAAAAACTGAAGTAGAAAAAGGTTAACTAACAGACATTGCTTCAGTCCTCACTGTCAACAACAATTTGTCTACTCTTTCATATCATCATCATCTATCTACTTTGATTGTGGTAATGTTTGACTCCCAACACTTAAAGGATAAGAAGGAAGAAGAAAGAAGAAGAAGAACAGGGGTGTTTAATGGAGTTAACGTGCCACATCAGATAAAACTAATGACGGGCAATGTCAGGGACCTTACTGAAAACGAACTAAAAGTTCAGTGACTATATTGCAAGTTTTAAAAGTTGGGTGACCAAAATATAAGTGCCCCAAAAGTTTGGAGACTATTTATATACTTTACCCTAGAATTTAATATTTATTCATACTTTTTAGTATCTAATCTATTGATTAATTAATTCATATCAGATTTTATTGAGGTTCAATATAAGTGCGACTCTCCTAACTAAATTTTCTTCACTCATAATATCATGATTCGAACCTATGATATTGTTTAAGCAATCTAATACCTCATCTTACTAGATAATCAATTATTAATTATTCATAATTTTTTTAATCATTGATAATGTATATATACTATATAGATTTAAATGTTCTAATCAATAATCTTTAGAAGAAACATGAGTCTATTATATGAGACTTTGTCCGTCAATTAGTTTTTTTTTTACAATATTAGATTTGGTTCGACTCTCGTATCTTTACAACATAATATTTATAATAATGATAAATTACATCATTAGTGATCAATATATTATTGTTTTCTTATTTTAATTATTGAACTGATAGAAAATAAATCAAATGAGCAAAATTTAAATACATGGAAAAAATCCCAAATTGAGAAAAGTATAGGGATGGAAATCACAATTTGACCTATAAATTATATAGAGAATAATAAAAATAGTGAAACCTATGGAGGTTTAAAAATCTCAATACATAGGATTATACTATGACAAGGAAATGAAATAAATGACAACATTATATTAACAAAAACAACCTAGTTAAATTCCCCTGTTTCATTGCACTATATATCAAGTCTCAGCACAACTTGTTGAAGCCCAGAGGTGGTGAAGATTCAGCCATTTTTGGGAAAAACTGTTCCCTTTCAAGAGAGACATAAAGACGAGCCAAGACCTTAACCGCCGAACCCCAAGCAATAGGAGCATAACAAAACGCATAGCCGAAAACAGCTAGAGCTCTTATAACTCCAGAAGAGAACCAAAAATCCCAATCAATGGAACGAAAACTTGAATGGCAGGCAGCAAGAACGAGTTGATCGTTATCGATGACAGAGCAACGGAGCCGAGGAAATACAGTGTCCAGCCTACTAAAGGGTGAATTGTGCGAGGAATAATGGCGAAGGGAACAAAATAGGCCGCGAGAATTGACCAGATTGCTACGAGCTTTAGTGCAGTTTGGATCAAGGACGTGGTTTTGTCTGAGTGCCGGTAGCATAGTTTGGAGATGCTGGGGCGTGCTAGTCGAGTCATTGCTATTATTCCAAGGAAGATAATGGTTTGGATTATAACAATCGGCATCTCAGCCGCGTAGCCTAGATTTTGACGACGATTTTCATGCCACTGAATGCCCAAAAGCAAGACAGGCCAAGACCACCAATACCATGGCTTCAACCATAGTGCACCAGGGAAAGTGATCACACTGTTCGGTCCACAAGGTTAGATTTGCAGCTCGGAATCATTATAAGATTTTTAATGGCATAATGTCAAAATTAGCCCCCAACATTTATCAAGATAATCACTTCAACTCTTCTTCTTCTTCTTTTTAGCACTTTAACCCTCAATGTTTCAAATTTTAGTTAAAATGGTCTTTATTTGATGAAAATAGTTAGTTAACTAATGGTCTACGTATGTTATTATGTAGAATGTGACACATCAGCAATTAAACTCATGTAAAAATATCACATCAACTGTTAATTAACGTTTCCATCTAACATGAGTCATTTTGACCAAAAATTGAAATATTGGATTAAAATACTCAAAAAAATAAGAACTAAAATGACTATTTTGATAAACGTTGGGATTTAATTTTGATATTATACCATTTTTAATATCATCACCAATCAGTAATAAGAAGCATCCATTTGATAGCCCAGTGGGAGCCTGTATTGTCCATCAAGGTTGGAGCCATTTAAAGGTGGGTGGAACATTGGCTGGTCGAGCAAGTCAGGGAAATAGGCACAAATAAATCCCTGGTCTGCACCATCAGGGTTTTCTTTACCGGATTCCAGTGAATGAATCATGTCTTTAAATACATCCAACGATGGCTGCAGATGACTTTCTTTTAGGAACCCAAAATTTGTTCACAAAACACAGTTGAAAACCTGGAACGAATCATTTACATAAGGAGCTCGAATTTTTTACCTGCAACACAAAGAGACCAGTATGGAAGATGCAGGGGTTGATAAAGACGGCACAATTTTTTAACTGCCCACATTGGAACAATTCATCGGTTTTCTGTAGGAAAAGATTGTCTGCGTCTAGCATGACAACTCTCTCATAGTCCACCAAACTCCAAGCATATAGTTTATTCAGTGTCAACTTGAATCTCTTGTCAAAATTTTTTTGACCATTGTAAGGGTTATTAATGTTCTCCACCCTCACCACCTTTGCTCCATCTTCCTCTTCCCTATACCACCAAAAAAGAAAAAAAACCACAGCCGGTCAAACTCATGTCCGTTTCATCACAATTTTCATTCTAATAAGGAACATTATAGCCTTTAACGATCATGTTTTTGAAAGAACCAAAGCAAAAGAAACCCCAAAATATTACAATAACGAGGGTATATTTTGAAGGGATCTTGCATCAGTCATGTATTAAACGAGTGAAAGATATTAATCTCACATTAAAAAGAAAAAGAGAGAGGTTTTAAAGTTTATAAACAATGATATTTTACATCTTATCACATATATGATTTTTAGAAGAGAATAATGATTTCGTGATAAGTGATATCATAGTAATATTTTGGTTTTTTGATTTCATGTTGGGCATCCTAGTGGATGGAGTAGATCGAATAGACAATCATAATGACGACTTATGACGAGAACGTCACGAGATTGAATAAAAAATAATATCACACCTTAAAGAGATATAAAACATTAGTTTCATAAAAAAAATTAAAATTTATAAATGATGATATTATACATTTTAATATTTAGTTTGTTATTTAAATAAATAAAATAAAATGATAACGTGCATGGCCCCAAGTCCTCCGTCTCTTACCGGTAGTTGACTTTCTCCAACCGACCCTAACTATCTCCGTTTGAGTTTCAAAGTTATTTTAATATTATTACCGACAGTGTTTTCTATCAGCAGTTTGACACGTAGTTGAACAATACTAAAATTAGATTTTAGCCGTCCATCTTATTATTATTTCTAATAAAAGTTACTTATATTTATTTTTAAAAATAATATGTTAATAGTACATAGATATTTTTTGGTTAAAAGTCTCATTACCAGTCATCGTCGATCGATTTTAATATGACACGTGTCATTTATAACTCAACTTAGTCCTTTTAGTATAAATAATAATATATTTTAATCCTTGTATGTTTGATAAAAGTAATCCCCCCCCAATACGTTAAAGTTATTGTTAGTTGGTCTAAATATTTTAACATAAACACTCTTTAGGTCCCTATCGATTTTGAACTCGAGCAAATGAATCTCTAAAGTTATTGTGAATTTTTACATGTACTGTGAATTTGTACATAAAGTTTCTAAACACTTATGAAATCTAAATGTAAAATGTGTTACTATTATAACTTTAAATTTCACTATCTTTACTTACTCAAATATTATAATTACAAAAACATGAATTAATTTCTACAATCGCACTGAGAAACACATAAATTAGTATTGCAAGTAAGACTACGGAACTTTAAGTTAGAATAAATTTTTTTTAAAGTGGGGTTATTTGAACTAAAATTAATCACACAAAACACCAGTCATACAATTTAACATATAAAAATGCAAAAGCTACATAACCAAATATAGTTACAACGCTACAGTAAGGACTTCAAGTGTTTAAGAAATTTCATGAAAAATTCATAAAAATATTAAATTAGTAATAAAAAAATATATATAATTAGAATTTTAAGATTTGGACTGATATAGTGAGATTAAGGATTTATTGGGAAAAAAAAGAAATATTTATAGTTTCAATAAAATTTTCAAAATTCTGATAATAATATTATAAAAAAATATTTTTTTGTTTATATTTCATTTAAAAAATTATTCAATCACAGTTGAAGACATACGGTGTACTAACAGACAAGGTTTGACACCATCATAAATCGTTCTTATTTACTAACTTGTAAAATATACATAGACTAAAATACTCTTATTTTTTTCAAGAAGGATCAATTTGTTCAATTTTAAAGTTGATAAAACTTAAAGTGTGTCTAAACTTAAATATTTAAGCTAATTAAGTATAAGTTTAACATTTTAAAGTTTATATAATCACCTTTTTAAATATATATAGATAAAAATATTTTTTATGGTAGGAACTAAAACATATTTTTTATGTAGTATAGCTATTTGAGGAGGACTTTAACCTATTTCTTTTTGCTCACCAACAATGTTTTGTTTCCTCCATCGTATAATTAATTACTTTTAAGGTAATTCATGAAGAAATTACCCGACGTTACAACTTGAACCAGAAAAAGAATGGTAGATTCAAGGGATTTTCATTTCTAGTGCTTGAGCTTCGGTATCCACTCAACATCAGCCATGTAATTGTTCATTAACGAGGTGATACTCTGTAAAAAGCATTTAAAGAAACTAAATAAAAAAGTATTGGATTCTTACAAGGCACGAACCCAACGGAGGGGAACATCGAGGGAGGCAATGACGATGAGATCGGCGTTTGCTCGTAGCTTAACAAGGGATTTGATCAAGACACGTGTGGCAACGTAGAACTCGTAGTCTCTCGGCGTCCCCATGTACATCATCGTCGCATAAGCGTTCCGGTGATCCTTCTTCCTCGGTTTAACCTCGTGAAGCGCTGTCGTTTCCACCACTGCCAGCAACACCGGCAAGACTCTTAAGAACGTAACAGCACAGTTTCGTCTCTCCATTCGTTTCTCTTTCTCTTTTTTTTTTTTTCCTCCTCTAAAAATGATTGGAAAGAATGGGCATGGCTTTGGATGGCAATTCTCAAAGCATATAAATAGGGGAGAATAAAGCAATGTACGAAGGAAGCAGACAAGGAAAGCTCTTTAAGACGAAGTACAAGTGCGGATTTTGGAAATTTACCTTACGAATCATTAAACTCCACTTTTGCTTCAAAGAAAAAAGTTTAGCATTTTAATTTTATTAAATTAAATTATTGATTATTTTTGTAAAAATTAAATTATTGAATTTAATATCAACTTTAATAATATCTAATCTATTAAATTTATTTATTATTATTTAAAATTTATGGCTTTTAAAATATTTAAAAATACATTTTAAAAATCTTCAATCAAATAATTTTACATATGTATTTTATAAATTTTAATTATTTAAAATATTTGAAATAGTTATGATTGAAAATCTTAAAAATTTAACCATCAAAATAATTGATAAGTGATAAATATCATAAAATCAAAATATAAATTATAATTTTTTTTATTAAATGAAGAAGTAATACATTCTTAAAGTAAATGTCGAAGTTTTAATCTATATAATGTGTGATAACATGAACATCCTTGACAATACAATCAATTAATAGATGTTATTAAATTATAAATTTTTTAATTGATTCATTATGACCCTAAAATATTTATTTATCGATAAATTAAATTATTTAAATTAATTACGTTAGAAGAATTCTAAAAGAATATCTAACTTAGCATGTGATTATGTGTAGGGATGGACATGCGTCAGGTTCGGCTAACTCGAGGCGATTTGAAAATTTTACATCCTTCACTCGACCCAAAATATATATACCCTTCACCCGACCTGACTTTTTGAGATAAATCCGAATCTAACCCAAAATAATAAAATATTATTTTTATTTAAAAATAATGATTTAATTGAAAAAAATAATATAGAGGGATATTATTGTATATATTCTGAAATATATAAGGTAAAAAATTGGGTCGGATCATGTATTTTCACCCTGAACCCGACCCGAACCCAATTTATTTTAAAGAAAACCATATCCTATCGGGTCAGATTCGAGTCCCATGCCCATCTCTAATTATGTGACATTTTATGTAATTAATAAATTTTTTTGATAAAGAAGGTATGATGTACTTAATATTTTACTAAATGTTTTTTTATTATAATTTTTAAAATAATATTGAATTATTAACAACCAGTTGATCTAGTGGGATGAGACATTAGATCTCTTAAGTGAGGTCAATGGTTCAAATCCTAACATTTGTGAATGGAACAAAATGATCTGAGAGAGCAATATCTGATCTAAACTAATCGAATAATAAAAATCGTAAATCGATAATTATAAAAAAAATATTGAATTAACTCTTAATCATAAACATTTGAAGTAGTCATGATGACGGACAATAACAAAAAAAAAAGTAGTAGATGAGTATAATTTTAAATTCTTTAAAATTGTTCATAAAAGTAGTAGGAATTATGTTATTTTTTAAATTTATAATTTAGACAAAAGGTACATTAAACCTTTCTACTTTTTAAAAAATAAAAAATTAATATTATCCTTAAATAATTTTTACAAGACCCTAAAAAACATAATATAACTTTTTAATCAAAGGTTTTTGTCATTGATCGCTAAGATATTAACATGGTATTTCACATACTCACATGATGGTCTACGTTGTTGACATAACGGTCTATGGTGACTGATGATATGGCTGATGATGTGACATATGAACTAAATATTTTTTTATTAAGTTCAAAGGTAATATTGATTTTTTTCAAAGTTTAGGGGTTTATTTAATTTTAAAAAAATATATTTTAAATTCTAAACATTAAATTGATATTATTATTTTTTATCTCGAGTATAGCCTAATTTTATTTAAATAAATCTAAACTCGTTCATTCTGCATTAATTTTATTTTATATATTTATTTCTAACTATCTTAAACTCCAACTTTCTAATTTTATTTCACTAATTTTTTATAAAATAAACTAAATAAATATTATAAAAATAAAATTTAAAAGTTATGAAATTGAAATTTAGTTATGAATTATCACGAAACTATATAATTTAAAATATATAATAATAATAATTATACGATTAAGATGAGTATTTTAGTAAATATGACAAGTAACTTAGGTACCTTTTTTCCAAACAAAATATCGACCTACTTGCCAATTTATGTTAGATACAACTCTATAAAAATTAAGGTGGCTATGAACTCCATGTGTTTGAGATTTTTTGTCACCCACAATATGTTTTTTTTAAATTTTTTTCAAGGAATAACAAATTCGTCTCTACAAAAAATAAAATAAAAAACTTACATTAGAATTGATATGTATGACCATAACAATATAATTATACAACTAAATAAAATAAAACTCAAATTACAATTTGTTTCTAAATTCAGTGAATTATTTAACAATAACATTTTCAATTAGTCTAGTTAATATAAATATGTATTTAATAATTTGATTTTTATTTTTAATATTTTATATCTATTTTTTATAATTGTATATTTTAAAATTTAATTTTAAAATATTTTTGAAAAAATAAAAAAACCCCTACACTTTGAGAAAAAGAATTTGGCCCTTGAATTAAATAAAAAATCAATTCATCTCATCCGTCACGTCACTAACCACTGTAAACTATCACGTCGATATTATAATGGTTAACAACAGAAATTGTTGGTTAAAAGACCATATTAATTATTTTCTAAGTTTAAAGACTACATTAATTTTTTTAAGAGTACAAAAACTTCATATACCATTTTTCCTAAAATTTATTGATACCTAGACTGTCTTACGGTAGCATTTCAATAAAAAAGAAATAATAATATTAAAAGAGGATTCGGAAGAGCATAAAATTAGATTTTTTTATTAATAAGGTAAATATAAGATAATATTTCTTTAAAAATAATTTTCACTAATTTAATATTAAATATTCATACTCTTAAAATTTATATTACTTTAATTATAACTTAAAAAAAAATAGTTTCACAACATTTGGATTGGGTCAAGAAATTAAATTTTGGAAGTTAGAAGAGGCCACTAAAAACTCGAAAGTGGAAAAGTCAAGTCAGCAGAGGGAACCTAGAATTACGAGATTGCCCTAGTGGACAAAGCAGACGTAGTCGTCGAGGGTAGCTCAGGATTAAAGGAAAAAAAAGGGGGGAGGATTTGAGTAAGGGGGTTTATTTTGTCTTTTTGACTGGGTAAAGGGTATATTAAATTATGAATAGTGTAAATTACGCGTAAAGCCAATCCTATTTTGTTTTATTTATTTGTTTGGAATTTAACAGGGGTAAAGGCAACTGGAATGTACTCATCTGGACTCTTACTTTCCCGTGCTTACTTCTACGAACAAACAATCCTTCTTTATTCATCTTAATAATTGAAACACTTAGAAGGAATTGAATTTGATATGTTTAAAGAATTATAAGAATATTATTTATATAAATCTTATATGTGATTCAACTTATATAAATTAAATTAAGATGATGGACTCGCGTGTCTATGATTTGAATTTATTTCATATAGTATTTTTATATTAGCGAATTTCTAAAAGAATCCGATAGTTTGGCACCCATTCTCGCCTAAACCATGATCTACGTATTCGACTTATATATACGTATTTTTATATTAGAAAATGTATAGTATAAAGTTTAACAATTCATATATTTTTTTTATAAACTATCCATAACGTTTTCTCATATCTTAAAATCGTTGAATTATATTTTTTATTGTCAATACTATTAAAAATATTTTCCTCAACATATCTAACAAAATAATCACTCATCCATTAGTTTCCAATTCAACAACTGGTAAAATCAATACAAGCTTAATCACTTTTGGCATTGCTTTTACTTTGATTTTCAATAGATTTTGTTTAAGTAAGAATTTCCCATTTTTTGTTTTTTAATTCCTTACATGTTTCACATTGGCTAATGATGGTTAAGACTTGAGGTTCTTGTTCAGTAAAGGTTCTTTATGAAAACTGCAGGACAAGAGTATCTGGAACATTGTTGAATCACATGTTGTAATTGCAGCAGCTTAGGACATTGATTGTTTAATTTGTTTTATTCCATTTCCATTTCTTTGAAAAGTGTTCTTTTTGTTGATGTTGAATATGCATAAATCAAACGAGAAATATAGGGAGGTAGTTATAGAAAGAGGTGGAGGAGACAGTGAGGACTCTCCCTGTAGAGATACAAATCAGTTTCCGAGGTGATGAATAAGCCTATACATCCGCCAATCGAAAACCATTTCCTCCTCCCTCCACCTCCTCCTCAAGAAGTCGAGAAGCCGACGAGTTCATTGGGGCTTAAGTCTGTGCTTTTGTATCCGCTCAAGGTTCATGATTTATTGAAGAGACTCGGGAAGAGCAAAGCATGGAAACCATCCTCGAAGGAACTCACGATCCGAAAGATGAACAAATTGTTCAGTCTTTCCGTGAATTACTTTTCCTTGAGGATCAGTTACCAGCAAAGCACAATGACTATCATACACTTTTACGGTAAAGTGAATGGCAATGTTCATACTGATGGAAGAATGTACGAATGCCTTCTAAATATATATCTGTCTAAATATATATATATCTGTATATATCTAGGTTTCTAAGAATGAGAGATTTTGATCTGCAAAAAGAAAAAGGAAAATTTCTAAATTATCTTCAATGGCGCAAGGATTATGGAGTTGATACAATCCACAAGGCAAGCAAAGTTCAACCTATATCTTGCCTTTTTATGCATGAATTTTTAGCACCACATTGATAAGTTAAGGACCACCTGGATTGCTTGCTCAAAACTCTCATTATCTTCTCATTTAAATCTGCCATCCTGGACTTTAAGTTCAGCGAGCTTGCAGAGGTGAAGAAATGCTACCCTCATGGATTTCATGGTGTCGAACGGTATACATAGAAAGGGTCGGGATGGTAGACCTGAATGCATTGCTACAAGTAACCAGCATAGACAGATTTGTTGAGCATCATGTATCAGAACAAGAGAAAACACTAAATTTGAGATTTCCTGCATGCTCAATTGCAGCCAAGAGGCATATAGCATCCACCACAAGTATCTTAGACGTGAAGGGAGTTGTAAGCATCTCTTCCATTCTAAATTTCACCCTCACTCTTTTGCATCTTTCAAAGGAGAAAAATGAAGCTTTATATTTTCTTGCTGAAGAGTTCTACTTGTCTTAATCATGTCTTTAAGTTGCATCATAGTATAGTACGCATTAATTGAGATCGATGTTTTTTTACTCGTGATATGACCGATTTACTATGACAATATTTACATCAGTATGTTGGAGCATGATATATTATATAAATGCTGACTTCCTGACAGTGAGTTCTAAATTTATTTGAGTGTTATCTCTGTCAAGGGAATGTCTAATTTCTCGAAGCCTGCAAGATATCTCTTCATGGAAATTCACAAGATTGACAGCAATTACTACCCAGAGGTAAGTTCAATTCCATTTTGTTTCACTGGTTTAGATTGGATAAACTAGGGAGAAGAAGATTGTGGGAACGGTTAACTTGTAAGGTCCGATTACAACTATGTGTTGACCGATTAGCCAAAAGCTCGGATCAGGATGCTTGCTAGTTGTAACTTATTGTTAGCCATTATTTGAGGCAATTAGTAGGCAAATCTCTGTTCCATTAGCTTTCATTACAGTAGAAATTTGTTCAGTATGCAGACACAACTGGTTCTTCCAATTATACTCTTGAATAAGCCATAGCTCAAGACTTGTTAGGTTGTGTTCATTACTCACTAATATTATTGGGTAATTTTGGTTAACCATATTTGTTCTTGCAGACTCTAAACCGGCTCTTCATTATCAATGCTGGTCTGGGTTCAGGATGCTATGGCAGGTCCTAAAGACCTTTACGGAGGCACGAACCTTGGCAAAAATTCATGTACGTACTCATGCAATCGATTTCCTTTGTCGAATTTGCGTGTGTAAATATATATTATATGCGGTTTCCTTCTCAAACAAGGGAAAAGTTTACTTGGGGAAAATAACATGATGTTTCAGGTGCTGGGATCTAATTACCTTAGCAACCTAATTGAAGTGATCGATCCTAGGTAATTCATCATTCTCATGTCTACTATTCATGTAGCAAAGTTGGCAGTTGTGCACGTACGGCCACATATATGTATGTACTTATGCTTTTAAGGCCTGTACTCAACAGTAATTTGCCGACATTTCTCGGCGGAAGTTGTACATGTGCCGACTATGGGGTTGCTTGCTTAGTGATAAAGGACCCTGGAAGAATCCTGAAATTACAGAGATGCTTCAGGTTAACTCCAACTTGGTAGATGTAAATATGAACATGATTTCACTGATTCACTACAATATGATCCTTAATGTAATCAATTATTATATTACAGGCAATTTCTACAACAGAAGAGACCATTAATGAAGGAAATGGTGACCTAGCTTCAGGAGATGCTTTGATGCATGATACAGTATCTCTAAGCTTGTACCTCTCATGCTCCTTATATGTAGTCAATTGATTCAAGGTTTAGTTGGACACAAAAACAGGATAATGGTAAAAGTAAAGACTTGAGAAAGGAGGAAAGGGCGGTGAGTGATAAGTTTGCAGCACCAGAACTCATGGCACAGGAAGCTGCTCATGCAGAGACCATTAAAGTAGGTACAATTTCACACTTGTCTCTAACAACAAATAAGATTGTCACGGTTGTAAGAGAAGACCAGGACGAGAAGATTAGAATTGAAGCGAGGGAATTGGGGGGAATGGACGAGGAATTAGGGATTGAGAGAAAAGAGATAAGGGAATTAGGGATTTCAATCTCTAATGAGAGGGCTGAAGGAAATTACCTGGAGAGGCAGCAGAAGAAGAGTTGGGCAGAGGAGATGGGCTCAGACGTGGATCCAGTTATCAACCCAAAGGAGGAAAATATTCAACTGCAAGGAGTTTGTTAGAGAATTAGTTATACAACTATCCTCTTTCTATTTGCTATAGTACATTGTAATCAAATAAAACTGTGTACTAAGGAATGAAAAAAATACCTGATGAATGAATGAAATTCTGATTTCTGAAATCTCCCTACTTTTCTTCTTCTAAAATCTTTATTCCTTTGATTTTTCCTTTTCTATTCTCTTCAGTTCATAACAATTGGTATAAGAGCTTAATTTCATGGCATTAGCAAACTGGGAAAACAAAGAAAGAATCAAGCTATGGCAGAGTCGGCTGAACTTACTGTCATTCAGGAGCAGATTGAAGATTTATCAAAAAGGGTAGAAAACGTCAGTGATGAAACAAAACCTCCAAAATGGTGGGAGGAGCAAAACAACCGTCTAAACAGTCTGGAATCGAAGATGAACACCAATCAAGCCTATATAGAACAAGTCTTACGAATATTAACGGGGAGGAACGATGAGCAAGACATGGCAAGCTCAGAAAAGGAGCAGACTGCTACGCCTACTCCAATTAAGGTTGATGGAAAGAAATCGGTGATGGTGACAGTGATTAATGATAAGTCCAGATTCTCGTACAATATGGATGAACCAGGTATCCTATAATCTAAACCCTATGAGTTGCAAATGGATCAATCAAAAATGAGGATGGAAAATCAAACAAAGGATAATAATGGGGACAAAATGGTTCAGGGAGGGGCAGTAGGAAACACTGGATTTATACTTCCTAGGCCTAAAGTAGAGCTAAAGAATTTTGATGGAACTAATCCAAGGGGCTGGGTGAAAAAATGTCATAAGTTCTTTCATCTCTTTGGAATTTCTGAAGAGCAAAAAGTTGAGTTAGCTGCCATGTATTTAGAGGGAAAAGCTGAATCATGGTTTGATGGTTATATCATGCAATGAGTTCGAAGCAGACTTATGTCATCGATTTGGTGATATGCAGTATGCAGATGTCATAGAGGAATTTAGTAAGCTAATTCAAAAAGGAACAGTAGAAGAATACCAAGTGAGGTTTGAAGAGCTGAAATCCTTTATTCTAATGTAGAACCCAACCTTGGGGGAGGAATTTTTTGTGTCCATTTTCATAAGTGGACTGAAGAAGGAGTTGAAACATAGGGTCAAAGCTCTTAATCTTAAAGAAGTCGCTGAAGCTTGCAGGCAGGCAAAATTATATGAGATTTCAATGGAGTTTGAAAGCAAAAGACAGAAACAGAATTCAAGATTCCCACCATATCCCACCCAAATAAATTTTAACAGACCTGCTGCTATTACAACAACACAGAAAATTCTACCAAATCCTCATAACAAGAACAATTTGCTGGAGTATCGCAGATTGAATAATTTGTGTTACAAATGTGGTGAACGATTTCAACCAGGCCACCAATGCAAGTTAAGACAATTAAATGTTATGGAGGAAGTGGATAACCAGGAAGATGCAGTCATAACAGATGAGGTTTTGGAAGATTCAAATGATAAAGATGAGAACCTGGAAATTTCAGTCAATGCTCTCACAGGTAACATTGGATATACTACAATTAGAATTCAAGGCTTGGTCAAGGGCAAACCTCTCAATATTCTTATTGACAGTGGCAACACACACAACTTTATCACTCCTAAGTGGGCTAAAGCTGGTACTGAGTTAGTTTCAACTCAACCACTAGCCATTACAGTTGTTAATGGTGAGAAATTATTCAGTTCAGCTAAGAGCAATCAGTTATGTTGGATTATGCAAGGCCATCAGTTTTTTCATGATTTTTGGGTACTTAATCTGGGAGGCAGTGATATGGTTCTTGGAGTCAATTGGATGCGCAAATATAGTCCAATCCTTATGGATTTTAATGCTATGACTATTACTTTTGAGAATGAGGGACAACAACTATCTATTCAAGGACATCAAGCACCATTCCTTATGAAAACAGTTTCTAATGACAAAATGCAAAAGATTACTGCCAATGATCCAAATTTATTGGGAGAAATTTATTTCTTAACTATGGAAATTGAGGAGCAGCAGGTGCCTCATGAGCTACAACCATTATTAGCAGAATTTGCAAGAGTTTTTGATGAACCTAAAGGATTACCTCCTAAACGAGTACATGACCATTCAATTACACTTAAACCGGGTGCAGCCCCGGTCAATTTGCGGCCTTACAGATTTCCACATCATCAAAAAGCAGAGGTGGAAAGACAAATTTCTGATATGCTAGCAACTTCTGTCATTCAAGCAAGCAAGAGCCCTTTTGCCTCACCTTGTTTACTTGTTAAGAAAAAGGATGGTTCTTGGAGATTTTGCGTCGATTATAGACAATTAAACAACCAGACAGTAAAAATAAGTTTCCAATACCAGTGGTGGAGGATTTATTAGATGAATTACATGGAGCAACCTATTTTTCTAAGTTGGACTTACGGTCTGGTTACTGGCAGATTCGAATTCAGCCTACAGACATCTACAAAACTGCCTTTCGCACTCATCATGGACATTTTGAATTCAAGGTAATGCCCTTTGGTCTTACTAATGCACCTGCTACATTTCAATCTCTTATGAATGATCTGTTCACTCCCTATTTGCGAAAGTTTGTTCTAGTATTTTTTGATGATATAT
The DNA here is from genome assembly GCF_006381635.1 of Hibiscus syriacus. Classification (NCBI taxonomy): domain Eukaryota; kingdom Viridiplantae; phylum Streptophyta; class Magnoliopsida; order Malvales; family Malvaceae; genus Hibiscus; species Hibiscus syriacus. The sequence goes on from NW_024063008.1 coordinate 109,126, forward strand.
TAGTGTACAGCACTACATTGTCTGCTCCTGCACGACACTTGAGAAGAGTTTTAGAAATATTGACACAACATCATCTATATGCTAAGAGGAGTAAATGTTATTTTGGTCAACCACAAGTGGAATATTTAGGCCATATTATTAATGCTCAAGGGGTTTCCACTGATCCATCAAAAATTGCTGCTATGAAAAATTGGCCAATTCCTCAAAACTTAAAATCTCTTTGGGGATTTTTGGGGCTAACAGGCTATTATACAAGGTTCATCAAAGGCTATGGTGCAATTAGTCGACCACTTACAATGATGTTAAAAAAGGAAGGTTTTATATGGACTCCTACAGCATTGACATGTTTTAATCAATTGAAGGAAGTAATGTGTAAGGCTCCAGTTTTGGCTCTTCCTGATTTTACTAAAGAATTTTGTTTAGGAACTGATATAAGCTCAGAAGGTATTGGGGTTGTTTTATCCCAAGGAGGTCGTCCTTTGGCCTATCTTAGCAAAGCTTTAAGCCCTAAAAACGTGGACCTTTCTATTTATGAGAAGGAATATTTGGCTATTCTTTTGGCAGTTTCGAAATGGCGACATTATCTTGAGTGTGGTCCGTTTATCATTAAACAAACCACGAGCCTTTGAAGTATTTGTTAGAGCAGAAACTCACGACAACAATTCAGAAGAAAGGATTGACTAAATTGTTGTTTGGACTACAAAATTCAATATCGAAAAGGGCGTAATAATGTTGTGGCTAATGCTTTGTCAAGACAATTTGTGCAGGTGGGTGAGTGTCAAAGGATGGGTGCCATGATTATAATTCCGGCTTGGGTTAAGGACATTGAACAAAGCTATGAAAATGATGCTGATGCTAAAGAATACATTTGAGCAGTAACTATTAACACTGCTAGTGTTCCAAATTGGAAGTATTCAAAAGGGGTGTTGCGTTACAAAAATAGAGTTTACGTGGGAAAGTCCGGTGATTTACGATTACAGATACTACAGATTTTACATGATTCTCCTCATGGAGGGCATTCGGGTATTCAGGCTACATACCAGCGGTGAAATCTTATTTTTATTGGCCTAAACTTAAACCATGGTCTCTAATTATGTACAGAAATGTGAAGTCTGCCAACGCACTAAGGTGGAGCATGTGGCTAAACCTGGGCTGCTACAACCAATTCCTATTCCTCAACAAGCATGGAGGTGATAACTATGGATTTTATTGGAGGTTTACCTAATTCTTTGCATAAGAATTGCATTTAGTAGTAGTGGATAAATTGACTAAATATGCTCATTTTTAGCACTTTCTCATCCCTACACTGTTATGGAAGTAGCTAAATTATATTTAGATCAAGTTTATAAGCTTAATGGTCAGCCTAAGATGGCCATTTCAGATCGTGACAAGACCTTCACTAGTCTTTTTTGGAAAGAACTAATGAAGCAGTTGGGAACCAGCACACTCTTTAGCACAGCTTACCATCCCGAGACGGATGGTCAAACTGAGAGAGTGAATCAATGTCTTGAACAGTACTTAAGGGGTTTGTGTTTCCTAAAACCTACTCAATGGACAAGATGGTTACCTCATGCTGAATGGTGGTACAATACAAACTATAATACATCACTTAAAATTACCCCTTTTGAGGCACTCTATGGATATAAACCTCCTACAATGTTATGGTGTTCTGAATCTAATGTTAACAGTGTTCAGACGTTATTACAAGATAGAGAGCAGATCAGGCAAATTGTTAGAGACCAGTTACAACAAGCCCATAATCGTATGAAACAGCAAGCTGATAAAAATCGCAGTGAAAGAACATTTGATGTGGGAGAAGAGGTGTACCTGAAACTGTAACCATATCGATAGACTTCCCTGGCAATCAGAAAAAATTTGAAGTTAGCAGCCCGTTTTTATGGCCCTTACAAAATTCTTGAAAAGATTGGTGAGGTTGCTTATAAATTGGAGTTACCAGAAACTGCTCAAATACACCCAGTTTTCCATGTCAGTCTCTTGAAGCGGAAACTGGGAGAGAAGACAGTGGCTTCATCAGACCCTCCTCAGGTAATAGATGATGGACAACTTAAAGTATTTCCTGCGAAAATTTTAAGCAAACAAATTGTCAAACGAGATAACCGTGCTGTTACTCAATTATTGGTTCGTTGGACGAATTTAAGTGCTGAAAATGATACCTGGGAAGATTATACAGTCTTGCGTGCCCAGTTTCCTGAATTCGATCCTTGTGGACAAGGATCTGCTGATGAAGGGGGTATTGTCACGCTTGCAAGAGAAGACCAGGACGAGGAGATTAGAATTGAAGCGAGGAATTGGGGAAATGGACGAGGAATTAGGGATTGAGAGAAAAGAGATATGGGAATTAGGATTTCAATCTGTAATGAGAGGGCTGAAGGAAATTACCTGGAGGCAGCAGAAGAAGAGTTGGGCAGAGGAGATGGGCTCAGACGTGGATCCAGTTATCAACCCAAAGGAGGAAAATATTCAGCTGCAAGGAGTTTGTTAGAGAATTAGTTATACACTGTCCTCTTTCTATTTGCTATAGTACATTGTAATCAAATAAAACTGTGTACTAAGGAATGAAAAGATACCTGATGAATGAATGAAATTCTGATTTATGAAATCTCCCTGCTTTTCTTCTTCTAAAATCTTTATTCCTTCGATTTTTCCTTTTCTATTCTCTTCAGTTCATAACAATTCCAATGCCAATGATTTTGATCATCTTTATGGGACAGAAAATTGATGCATTGGAAGTGGCACTTGAGGACACCAAGATGGTGAGTATCACAAACATTTTATGCTTGGTAGTCCAAATCAGATCATTTTATTATAATCTTTGCTTCTGTTTTGCTTTGATAGGTCCTTAGAGGACTTGCACAGCACATTAAAGGCCTGAATGCTTAAACTTACTGACAAGTATGACCAAGCTGAATGCACATTTTCCTATATTGCTTGAAGAAGTAAAGGTGGATGATACCCTACAAATTTGGTCACCAGCAAGCTTGTTCCACCCTCTCTATTGGCGATTCCATGTTGGCCAAGTCATTTTTGAAACTTGGCAACTACCACTTGAATTGTTTTCTTCTTGGAGATGTGATTATTGGGAAGGAAAGTTGTCTAATTTTAAAAAATTATGAATATAAATATTTAAATTAAATTGAAAAATATTATTAGTTCCGAGACTAAAATTTATTTTTATTTATTTTTTAAACGATGGCTTTTAAAACCTTTTATGGTAGGTAGTTGGAATTTAACTAGAACTTTAAAAGTTTTTATGATCTCTTTTTTTGTTATTAAAATAAGGATTTATCAATTCATATTTTTTAAAATATATATTTTTTAATGTTGGGTGTTGTTTGATATTCTTTTAAAAGAATTTAGTCAAATGAAATTAATATTTTCTACATTGGATTGCATAAATGTTATCACATGAAAATGTTTAATAATTATTTGAGTTTTAAATTTGTTTATCAAATATTAAAATTATAGATATAGATACAAATTAAATAGAAAATAAAACATATTTAGCCATTACTTCCAAATGAGCACGGGCGAACTTCTCACCAGCGAGCCTTCTGAGCTCAAGTTTCCTTGTATGTTCTTTTATTTTCCCTCCACGATCTACGGTTTTCGCTTTGTTTTGATTGTTTCTTCACTTTCTTGTGGTTTTTGGTGAAATGTTGAGCTGAGGAAGCAGATTTCATGTTCTCTTCAATTGTCGAATAAACTGATAATTATGTCTTTCAAGGTACGCATCTTTATTTATCAGCTTCGAATTTCCCCTTTCAATGTAGTTTTATAACTTTGATCTTGATTTATCCTAATCTTCTTACACTTAAATAATGCGACGCCGTAAGCCTCTGTTTGGTTGATGAAAATAAATCAGGAATTATGAATGGATCAACCTTTCGAACCTGAAACCTTTGATTTTTAAGGTTTAAATCTCAATTGATATCGTACGTTTCCTTTTGAGTTACAATTGATTTTGTTTTCAGGTGAAAACAACAAAACAAATCCAAAGAAGTATGCGTTCGTCCCAACGCAGGGTCGTCTTGCCTCGATCCACATGTGAAGTTATGGGTACACTAATTAATTATATTTGCTGGTTCTATCTCTACTTATTATTGGATTCATGGTAAATTCTAATACAATGTTTGATTTAGTTACAATGCAAGCGTAAAAGGAAGCTCCTCCTGATATGCAATGCAGGACAAATCCTCCTTCAAAGTGTAAAAGTGAATGATGGTGTAACGGCAAAGGATATAACTGCAGAAATGGTGGGTGATTATTTATTTTACTATGTTATTTACTATTCAAATTAGGAAATATGTGCAGCTTATATCTATGGGATGTTTCATGTTATAGTTCAACAAAGAAGCTGGACGTAGTTGAGGAGTGCAAATTGAGAATGGTTTATGTTTCTCCACCACCAGTTCAAGAAGAAGGGTCGGAGGAGGGATCTTCAGCGGGAGTCTCTGTTTCAGATGGCAGGCATGCAAATGCTGCTGAGTTTGCTTCGGTAAGATTTTGCTGCATATGTTTTTGTTATCACTTCACTTGTTATCTTTATTCTTTTGGTAATGTAGACACACTATTTCGTCCCATATGTCATGCCTTTACAATACATTATATTAAACATATATTATATATTATTTATTATTTTGTTACACGTTTCAGGTCAAGAACCAGTGGCCCAAACAAGGCCCAGCAACCCACGACCCACATCAGATTAGGGTTTCCAGAGACCCTAATCTCATCTTATCCAAGCCACCGCCGCATCTCCAAGCCTCACGTGTCCTCATCTTCGAGTTTCACGGCGCACGTCTCTCGCCTCCAACAGCTCCGAAGCGTCCGACGCTCGTCACCAACAACCAACACAAGTAGAGTTCGATTAAGACTCAAACAAGGCTAAAAATAGGGTTTATTTGTATTATAAATAATAAGCTTGTAAACCCAGCAAATGGGGGGAGGTGACACGTAAAAATACTCAGAGTTTACAAGAAACGCGACGGAAATAAGCACGATTACACGCACAAAGCCACAAGAAATCACACGAAAACACTTAGAGATATACGAGCAATCAAGGCATTTGTAAAGTGTTTTCGAAAAAGAAATAAAGAAAGGTACATTTTTTACCTTTTTGTTCGTTTTATTGTCCTTGCATGTTGATTCTTGTTCGCGTTTTGGCTCGGAAACAATCAAAATCCGCTCGACCGAGGACTGGGGAAGAGAAAAAATACAAGGGAGAAGAACAGAAGGATACGAGTAAAAAAGATAAACGTGGTTTCAAGTTTCCTTACACTGTTCGACGGATTCAGTGCCAAGGAGAGCCTTGGTGCTCCATTTCTTGCGCATTTGAGCCCGATGATGAACTCAAGAGAATCCCAGGAAATGGGCTTTACCAGAGAGCATTTCTCTGTTTCGTATTACCGCGTTGAAGTCAAATATGGTACAAGAACCTATTTCAATTTTCAAATCCCAGTTTTATTTTTTTAATGTAAAAGAATGCCAAAAGAAAAATCCAAGCGAATCACGCGTGAAAATCAAAGGATTTTTTGAGTTTCATAGAATTTTTGGGTTAAACTAGGGGAATGCGTCATTAGAGAGTTCCATATTGTAGCTCTGGAGTTATGTTTTATTTCTTTCAAGTTGGTCACTAATTGCATTTGTTTTTACTTTGGATCTCTATTTTACTTTATTTAATTTAGTCATTTTTGTTTTATTTATTATTTTTTCTTTCATGGTTTACGTTTAAATATTTATTTTATTTTATTTTAGTTATTCTTATTCTTATTTTATTTTTTAACTAACCCTTTTAATTTTATTTATTCATTTTATTTTCTTTCTTTCTTATTATTTTTGGTATTTTCTTTTTTACTAACTTTATTATCTGTTATTTTATTCTTAGAATTTTTTTCCTCGTATTTTTTATTTTATCATCTAATATTTTTGGCATTTTCAGTGGTAATTTCAATCGATCAAAGGTATAATTCGAATCGAATATTTCAAGTTTTAATTTAAATTTCTAATTTTCGCAATTAAGACAAACTGACAAATTAATTGGTACCGAAAGGGCGGTTCAAGGGTGCTAATCCTTCCTTGATTGTAACGACTCCCGAACCGAACATTTCTGATATAACGCAGATCAGGTAAGATGGTGTTCGACCCACCTAAATTCGTTTTAAAATGGTCGGTGGCGACTCTAATATTTTATTCCAAGTCGAAGCCCAATTCCGGGCCCAACCGAAAGACGGTTGCGACAGTTTGGCAACTCTGCTGGGGACAGGTAAGTGAGTCAGGCCGAAATTAATTTTCGGTTATCTTTTATGCGAAAACGGTAAATTTAAATTTTAATTTATTTATTCAATTCCAATTATTTATCTTTAATTATTTTCAAATAAATAGTTGTACTAACATTTTTTAATGATTTCAGATTTTTCAAAGTTTTCATCTCAGGCTCTATACCCGAGCTCCAAACCCTATTTAAGTGGGGGTGAAAGCGACGCCTTCGTGTGAATTTATTCCGTGCGGGCCTAGCAAGTAGCCTTCGAGATTCATATACCTTATGTTTCGTGTGGTTTATCACCGTGCGGGCATAAGGGAATGTGTCCTCTCGAGTTTAACTTAGTTCACACAAGCCTGTGATGAGTTTAAGACTAAGGGTCTGGTAAGCCTAAGGAGGCACCAGCAAGGAGAACTCGAGTACCATTTTTTAAAACCTAACTCGGGAGACTACAAGAAGTTAGAGCCCAACCTCAAAACCTCATTCAAACCCTAGGTGCCGGAATTATTTCCTGCTTTATTTCTGTTCAAGCATGAGAACTAGACAAATATGCGGTTAGGATTTGTGTGAAATTAGCATGCAGGATAGAGATCATGTCCGGGTAGGAATTAAAGCATGCGGTGTAGATATCATGTAGGGTAGGATTTTTCGTTTTTATTATTGTTTTGATTTATCTCACTAACTCTATTTTACTTTTGTTCTATTTATTTTGTTTTCATTATTTGCATCATTTAAAAGAGGTGTTGATCCCCAAAAACTTTTTGTTAAAACATGAATAATCTGCATTAATGGACAAAGGGGTTGTAATACAAGAGATAAAACGCAAGGGTCCGGCTATGGTCCGAAAAGGCTCAGAAAGAAAATGAGGACAATTGCAAGACAACTATGTGTCACATTCATGGTGCCCATCAAGTACATCAAAAGTAACTTTTCAAAAATGGGTTGACAAAGGTGGCAGAGGCAAGACGAGAAAAAGGTTACTGACCTCGAGAGTCCATTCAAGGACAACAGGAACAAGATGGCAAGTCATTGTCGACAAATTCAAGAAACAAGCAAATGAACTTCGAATAACCCATTTGATGGAGGATTTCAATGGAATTTCCGATTCACCAAAGGATGAAAGCCAGAGATGAAGTCATTCGACACTTTTTGGGAACCAATACAAAAAACTCAACATTTTCACGGTTCATCCAGAGAGGCCGGAGCGGTTCGACAGGTTATTCAACCTGTGAAAGACGAAGGCAAATGACTAGTCAACCGGTTCCGGCCTAGAGGATTTAGTCCGGATGTACCTTTAAATATGTTTATTGTCTCTTAAAAGATAAACACTTTTGTCCCAATAAAGGTTATTTACAATAACATACATGTTTTTGGATCAATGCCTCGAACATTTCATGCATTTCATGCATTTTTGCATTTTGCATATACATTTCTTTTTAAGTATTTTCATAAACATGAAATCTCTTCATGGAGAATTCGATGAAGTGGTTTTAACCATATGACACCACATGGAAGCAAGATTGTAACATCATAAAAAACTCTCACAACGAATGAGCCCAATCAGCTGGTTGTACGACTAAACCTGCCAATGATCTGAGCAAAAAGTCCACATATTCTAAGGGCTACAATGTTGAAGCTATTTGTAGTTGCCACATAGGATGCTCCAACATTCCTCTGAGAACTATAAGGCGCTGAAGCGCAAGATCCAAAACCTGCGGATTCAGGGGCATTGACAGCCGAAGAAGGGGCATGGCATATACTATTTGCACTTAGAGGATTGTTTTGTTTGAACACGTCACTGATATTCTGTTTGCTTAATCTTTTAAACGATTGAATTTATGCTACTTTCTAAGGTGGAGCAATTGAACAAATTTAATCTTTAGTTCTTCGAATATTAAATGAATTAAGGATTCTTTTAACTCTTCAAGAATTATAGATTTTTGACATATGACAAGATTAGACCTTTCTTATCATGTCTCAAACCCCAAAATGAAATACCTTGATCATTACCAAAAAGACCAAATTTTGACATAACTTCCCTTTGAAATTCTTGAACATTGTCTTTATCTTTTTGATACACCCATACCTTTCTTTGAGTCAAATAAAGTCACACCATTGTCTTTTTAGACTCAAAATTGACATTTTAATACCCAAGGCATTGAGTTGTTCATTTGAACATGAGCATTCTTCTAAGACACAATTTGGGGCATCTCGCCGGGAGCCTGAACATTAAGATATGTTGGGAGCAAGGAGCAAAAAAACAATTCATTGGAAATAATTCTATTACGCATTAACTACACTGTTTTCATGTGAATGAAATTAATCCTGAAAATCTATCCCCCTGGGGATACCTCTTCTGTGAGGACTTCCATGTATGAAATGATGAACAGCTTTATTTCTTTATCTCTTTACAACAGGAGAAAATATATATCCTTTGTCCCTTTGAGCCTGTAGTATTTTCTTCTGATTCACCCTAACCAAGGATCACCCTCCACATTGGGGGGCAAGGTGGAAGAAATCTGCTCACATGAGTGAAGACATCAATCAAAGGAGACACCAAAGAGTGGACCAAATGGCAAGTGCGAAGATCCAATCAAGAACAAAAAAAAGAAGCAAAAAAGCAAAAAAACAAAGAAAAAGAGAAACAAGAACAAAAGGAAAAAGAGCAAAAATCAAAAAGAAAAGGGACAAAAGCACATGCAAAGATTCCCTAAAGACAAATGGCACATCAAGCTTCAAACTATGAGATTGATTAAGCACAATCATTCCCGAATCTCTGAATCACTTCACTCGAAGATCATGGAACATCCAGAGAAAATCCAGAGAAACATATGAGCAGATCCAAATTGAGAAAGACAGGATGAAGGCATCAGAATGAATTGATCCTTGGTTCAACACCCTGAAACACTTGTTTGGGCCTATTTATCCTTTTCTTTCATAACCATGAGCCTTGGCCTACATTACGTGCCTTAAAAGTCCCTTCTAATCATACATGGATTTCTAAACAGAAGAGACTATCTTCAGATTTCATCCCGTCCATCAGGATTAATCTTTGTTTGCAAAAAATGTAATTAATGCATGGTAGAAAAATAACAAAGGGGGGTTCAAGACGTAAATCCTGAATAACGTCTTGAAACCAAGGAGGGTTCGAGTTGAAAACCTAAAAAGACGGCTCGAATAAAAATGTACAACAGAGGCGATCACGTAAATTCCTTGATAAGGCATCGCACAATCCGAGTGTGACAACAAAGGTTGGGAGTCAGGAACACTTCCAGCAGAGGAGCATGCAAGCACCCATCAATCTTTTGAGCATCCAATGTCAAACCTTTGAGCATCAAATGCCAAACCTTTGACCAAACACAATAACTGAGACTTTTTATCCTTTCCTTACTTGACTATCTCCCAAAGATAGCTTGGATCTTGGCAGTTGTCAAATAGCTATAATTTATGAAGGATTAACATTGTAATTAATTCTTTGATATCCGATGAACTCTAGTTTTATGATTCGTCTCAATTGTAAAACCGTGAAAGGGGCAATATTTTCAAAACTCTGATTAAACATTTTTTGAAACTCTTTTGATATTTTCAGGACTTTGAAACTAAAAGAGAAAGAAAAACATTTTTTCAAACAAGACAATCTCTTTAGAGTGGATCTTGGTAAATGACTGTGACTCTTAGACACAAAACTCATGCTTGGAATCAATGTTGAAGCAAGAATGAGGAACATTTGGGGCATCTTTGAGGATTCAACATCAAAATATTGGGGCATTTTTGGATATTGGGGCATCGTTGGGGATTCAACAACCCAATGCAATTATCAGACCTTTTTCAGGAGATAAAACAAACCAATTCATGTTACATGCATCTTATGCATACATTTTAGAGCATCATATCTATCATTTTTTCCATATACATATTTTTACAGCTTTTAGAGTCAGTTTCGACTTTAAGACGAAGGATACTCGATTCAAAAGCACCTTTAGAGATTGATGTTGGTTGTTTAACTCAGCAGCAAGAAGCTACATTTCCACCAACTCGACAGATTGAAAATGTTGACATTCATCTTCGGACTCGACATTTTCAATATAAATTTTGTCTCGCTTGAGACAATCTCATTTAACGCAGATGATTATCTCACTTGAGATTGTTTTTCTTAAAAAAGATTTATCTCGCTTGAGACCGTTTTCACTAGAAGATTTTATCTCGCTTGAGATAGTTCTCTTAAAACAACTTTGTCTCCCTTGAGACAGTTTCTCTTGAACATCTACTTTGAAAACGGTTTCCCTTGAACAAATATTTGAATATGTTTTCCTTAAAACAATTTGTCTCCCTTGAGACAGTTTCTTTTGAAACAAATTTTGTCTCCCATGAGGCAGTTTCGCTCGAAACAACACAATGTGCTCGAGAGTAGATTTCAACTTCACGACGGAGGATATCTAACTCGAAGCCAAACTTCACAACAAAGGGTCTCCACGGTTTCAACTTCACGGCGAAGGGAATCGTGTCCACCCGCAACATACAATACTTGGATTTCAACTTCACGACGAAGGATATTCAAGTCAAGGCTCAACTTCACGACGAAGGGGCCATCCGCGATTTCAACTCCACGACGGAGGATATCGTGCCACTCGAGACAGCTCAAGTTCAACTTCACAACGAAGGGGCCGCTGACTGTTAACAAACAATTTCCCAATCCAATTTCAACTTCACAGCGAAGGATATTGGAACTCAAGACAACACAAGTTCAACTTTACAACGAAGGGCCGCTGGTTGTTAACAAAATTTCCCAGTACCAGACAACACAAGTTCAACTTCACACGAAGTGGCCGCTGGTTGTCACAAAATTTCCCAGTTTAAGCAGCACAGTTCAACTTCACAACGAAGGGGCCGCTGGCTGTCAACAAACAACTTCCCAATTTCAGAGCCAATTCAACTTCACAGCGAAGGATATTGGACTCAAGACAACACAAGTTCAACTTCACAACGAAGGGGCCGCTGGCTGTCAACAAACAACTTCCCAGTTTCAGAGTCAATTTCAACTTCACAACGAAGGATATTGGCCTCGAAACAACGCAACTTGCATTGGATTTCAACCGACGGGGGATATCCAATTCTCAGGCTCAACTTCACGACGAAGGAGCCATATACAATTCTAACTTCACAAACATTGACCCAACTTCGCGCGAAGGAGTCATCTGTAACCCACAACACCACAGTCTTCAGATCAAGGTCACCTTCACGACGAGTACCTTGAACCAGAAGATGATTCAGAGGCCACTTACCAAAAGCTCCGAGTTCAATTTCAACTTCACAATGAAGGATTTCGGGCTCAGTTTGAACTCAACCTCACGGCGAGGGAGTAATTCTGTGATTTAGTCCAATTATCGGATTTCAACTCTACAACAGAGGATATTCGATGAGACTCGACCCCTTATATGGATGATTTTAATTTGGATACACTTGTGGTAAACGAAAAGTGTGTCTTTAATCTTTGCCCTATCCCCGTTACACGACTATGGGCAAAGAGGGGCAGCTGTAGACACACTATTTCGTCCCATATGTCATGCCTTTACAATACATTATATTAAACATATATTATATATTTATTATTTTGTTACACGTTTCAGGTCAAAACCAGTGGCCCAACAAGGCCCAAACCCACGACCCACATCAGTTTAGGGTTCCAGAGACCCTAATCTCATCTCATCCAAGCCACCGCCGCATCTCCAAGCCACGGGTCCCATCTTCGAGTTTCACGGCGCACGTCTCTCGCCTCCAACAGCTCCGAAGCGTCCGACGCTCGTCACCAACAACCAACACAAGTAGAGTTCGATTAAGACTCAAACAAGGCTAAAAATAGGGTTTATTTGTATTATAAATAATAAGCTTGTAAACCCAGCAAATGGGGGGAGGTGACACGTAAAAATACTCAGAGTTTACAAGAAACGCGACGGAAATAAGCACGATTCGCACACAAAGCCACAAGAAATCACACGAACACTTAGAGAGATATACGAGCAATCAAGGCATTTGTAAAGTTTTCGAAAAAGAAATAAAAGAAAGGTACATTTTTTACCTTTTTGTTCGTTTTATTGTCCTTGCATGTTGATTCTTGTTCGCGTTTTGGCTCGGAAACAATCAAATCCGCTCGACCGAGGACTGGGGAGAAAAAATACAAGGGAGAAGAACAAGGATACGAGTAAAAAAGATAACGTGGTTTCAAGTTTCCTTACACTGTTCGACGGGATTCAGTGCCAAGGAGAGCCGTGGTGCTCCATTTCTTGCGCATTTGAGCCCCGATGATGAACTCAAGAGAATCCCAGGAAATGGGCTTTACCAGAGAGCATTTTCTCTGTTTCGTATTACCGCGTTGAAGTCAATATGTACAGAACCTATTCAATTTTCAAATCCAGTTTATTTTTTTAATGTAAAGAATGCCAAAAAAAATCCAACCGAATCACCGTGAAATCAAAGGATTTTTTGAGTTCATAGAATTTTTCTGGGTTAACTAGGGAATGCGTCATTAGAGAGTTCCATATTGTAGCTCTGGAGTTATGTTTTTATTTCTTTCAAGTTGGTCACTAATTGCATTTGTTTTTACTTTGGACTCTCTATTTTACTTTTATTTTAATTTAGTCATTTTTGTTTTATTTATTATTTTTTCTTTCATGGTTTACGTTTAAATATTTTATTTTATTTTATTTTTATTTTATTCTTATTCTTATTTTATTTTTTAACTAACCCTTTTAATTTTTATTTTATTCATTTTATTTTCTTCTTCTTTCTTTATTATTTTTTTTATTTTCTTTTTTACTACTTTTAATTATCTCTGTTACTTATTTTATCTTAGAATTTTTTCCTCGTATTTATTTTTATTTTATCATCTAATATTTTTTGGCATTTTCAGTGGTAATTTCAATCGATCAAAGGTAATAATTCGAATTGAATATTTCAAGTTTTAATTTAAATTTCTAATTTTCGCAATTAAGACAACTGACAAATTAATTGGTACCGAAAGGGCGGTTCAAGGGTGCTAATCCTTCATTGATTGTAACCGACTCCCGAACCCGACACATTTCTGATATAACGCAGATCAGGTAAGATGGTGTTCGACCCACCTAAATTCGTTTTAAAATGGTCGGTGGCGACTCTAATATTTTATTCCAAGTCGAAGCCCAATTCCGGGCCCAACCGAAAGACGGTTGCGACAGGTAATAGTTTACATTCCGTTGCTGAATGCAGGGTGCAAGAGCATTTACCGAAGGGCTTGAAGCTCAAGATATGTCTTCCGAGGTATTTTTAATTGCGTCTTCTGTTTCACTCTGTGCTTCTGCATATGCATGATTGATTTCATTTATCTTGATATAGTATTTATTTTGGTAATCTGAATATTGTAATTTCATATGTTTAAGGTCAATTATCTGCATTCATTTGTTCAGTTGCTCTCATTAGATGATATTGTTCAGACCAAAATTTTTGACCTACTAGGCAGGGTTTTAAATAGCGTTCGCGATCATATTTTCTGTTGGGTCGCGTTTATCACGGTTGCGGATATAACGGATGTTATTGCGATCATTGAGGATATCGCGATCTTGAATTTTTTTCCGAATGAGCTGATTTTTTTTTAATAAAAAACCTTTTTTTAAAAAAAATTAAATAACAGAGTAATAGCGGATAGCGGTCTGCTATTGCCGCGATCCGTTAACTTGCAGCCACGATCTGCCGCTATTGGTGTCCCGCTTCACACCGTATTTCCGCGATAGCGGTTCGGACACCGCCGTGACCGAGATATACGGCCGCGGACACCGCTATCGGCCGTCATTTGAACCCTGCTACTAGGTATATTTTGAGCTTCTAAGCCTAAATCTATGATTCAGTACTTTGTAATTTGCACCCTGCAACAGGAGGAATCTCATGCAGTTTTCCATATTTCCCTAGCCAGATTTTGCACCATTAGAGCCCAAAGCTTTTTTTACTAAATGACATACATTTCATGTGAAGGTGATACAAGCACAAATGTAATAACCCTCGATGATTCTCTCTATAATTGCAGGCAAGAGCTCTTGTAACAAACTGACTGAGGAAAGAACAAGGCATTCAACAAAATAACAAGCTTCGCCAAGAACTGGTGAGGGAAATTTGACCATGACTTTTAACCGATATGGATTATAATTATTGTTAGAAATGTGTATAATAAGTATTATCTGTTCTATCCTTCCCTAGTTCCTTCTCGACCGATGCTTGCATGTATACAGCGAAAAGCACTTTTTTTGCTTTTAGTTATTCTGTGCTTCCCTGCCCTTTTCTTCCGTTGTGAATGATCACTTGGTAAATAAATCCATGTAGAGACTGCATTGGAAAGCTCTTTGTTTTCCCTATTTCTCAAAAATATGTCGTCTTGTTCGTAGCAAATACTTTTGTTTTCGTTCTTGGGAGACTGCAATCAAAAGCTCCCTTGCTTCTTACGTTTCTGTAATTTGAGTCTTTTAGGAACTTGTGAGGCGCGAAGGTAGCAGCGGCGGTGGCTTGCAGTCATGTTTGTCATTTTGATCGGCTTGCTCGGCATAATTATGGGATATATCATGAAGTCATAAGCGACCATCTCCTAGGTTCTTCGGAGTATTTTTCCTCGACTTAAACTTACCTTCATTTGGAGAGTATGATGAAGGAAAAGGGAAGAAACTCATGGTCTTTGAGCCTGCTGCTTCACCTTCAATTGGCTTTTGGTAGTTAGCGTCGTGGAAATTAGCAAACTTGGTAGTGTTAGTTCCTATTTATAGATACGCAAGTTATTTATCAATGTTGAATCTAATAATGACATCTGCGTGTAGATAAATTTATATTTTCATAAAGAATGGTTTTGATTATTACAACTGTAATTGAACACAGTGATGTCTCCAACACTGGGGAGAGATCAGATTTGCCATCACCCGACACATGCTGGAGACAACTTGAAGACTTCAAGTGGATGCCAATGTTTTCTCATTCCGGTCTTAGAAAAATAATTTTTCACTTCCCAACGAATCCCAATCTGCCTTTATAATCACGTGTTTATGCTGACATCCACTACGTACTCCTTCAGTCCTGCAAGTTGAACAATACGATTTCCTTTATTCTAGAATCAAGCTTACTTTCCCTATGATTCTGAGGTTTACCCATAATAAATATTTATAAAAATGATTTAAAACTCCACTAAATAATGTTTAAAAGTCATAAAAAGTTATTTTGTCAAATAAAGTACAAAAACTTTGAACCTAAATTTTTATGAAATTTTGATAATTAAAGTTAATCGAAAAATGGTTCAAAAACGAATCGAACCAAATACACTTAAGCCTAGAAGTGCCTACCGGTTATTTTAGATATAATTGAGAGACTTTCTTTCGGCATTCGGCGCACCCCATGTTTGCAGTCATCACTATAACCTGAACTGAAGTTTATGCAATGTAATTTCTGAATATTGAATAGAACTCTAAACAGCAATAGTTTCATTTAAATTGTCCATGCTTGTTTCGAGTTTGCATAAGCTTAAAGTTAACCCTTTTCGTTTTCATGATGGAGCCTTTAGAAGGAAGGTCATCGATGTACAAATTCGATTTAGAAACATCGGAATCATAGAGGAAGCAGCGAAATAAGTTTAAGCAGTTTGCAGATATTAATCAATGAATAAACCAAAAGGTATTGTCCCTGAAGTTTGGGAAACAATTAACATGAGATGCAGAGCATCTATGGACAATGATGAAGCAAGCTGGAAATTGATGGTGAACCAACTTTGATATAAAGAAAGTAACCCAGAAAACGTACCGACAAGAGTGCCAGGTCCTCGAATGCAGAGACTGTTCATATTCGATGCCATAAAACCGTTGAAACGAGTCTCTGCCTCAACCCAGGTTCTTACAAATTTATGACATCTTTTACGCTTCAAACAATCCCCTTCAGAGAAGAAACTGGATAGATTCGGCATGTTATGGCCACCAAGCTTACCGTTGTGACCTTCATGTTCTCAACATGGTTATATATATATAATGACAATCAATGTTAAAATCTTTGATTTTCGTGACAGATTAATTAAGCTCGAGACTGTATTAAATAAATTTGTTGATATAATGGACAATGGAAAAGCTAAACTGCTGAATGGACCAAATGATTTAATCTATTGGATGGTGCATCAGAATATTATTAAGTTTGAGAATTCTGAAAGCTTCCTTGACGACTTTGTCTTTAGCTTTGCCCATGAACAGGGGAGAACGGGACCAAGGCCTATCTCAATTTGAGATAATTAATATTTTAGAGTTAGAACTTTCTTATTAGACCTAATCAGATATAGTTTTGAAAATATATTTTTTAAGTATTCTCATGATAGTATTTGTTCTATTTTTAAATCAAATGAAATTCATATAAACCTTACTGACATTGCTTACTCGAAACTGGATCATCTAGGAGAACTGCACTATTCTTATGCATATCTTACATGAAACAAGATAATGGAACGGAAGGACAGAGTCAAAGATTAACTAGATTGAAGTTACAATTCTAATAAATGATACCATCAAGCATACTGTCATAACCATTTTTAGGTGAAATAATTAAATATTATTTTAAAAACGATTATGACTTTTATTTGGAAAAATTAGAAAATTGGTGATTTTAGATTTTTGAATTAAATTGAAAAGGAGTCGCCATCGACCTTTGGGTTAGGTAGGTCGAATACCTAAAAATGTCTTTTAAAACAATTTTAAGAAAAAAAAATCGTTTTTAAGACAAAAATGGTCTGCGTTTACCATAAATAGTATTAAAACGAGTTCGGGAGTCGGTTAGGTGTGGGAATAGTGAGCACCCCACAACGCCCAAATTGGTACTGTGTCGCTTACATATCGTCGTAATGGTGGAAACTATAAATCGCATCGATAATTAAAATGTTATCCATTTATTAAAATTAATTAATTTGCTTCGAATTAATTAATTACAGAAAATTCTTTAACTCAAAAGAAAGTCTCGAAATTAGTAATCCTCCATCGGGAAAGTTAACTCGACTATTTCTTATCAAATAAAGAATATTCCCTCATTAATAAATATACGAATCGAATATACATAAAAATCGACGATTTGCATTCACATACAATGAAATAATTGTGAATTAAAATAACAAACATGTATCAGCAAATAAATTAATTACTGAAATAAATTGATTTATTTCAAGTTTGTTTTGTTCGAATGTCGTATTGGATTGTACCACTTCGATCAAGTGATACTTTCCACGCCCATTCTACAAATTCGCGTTCTCGAAACTATTCAAATAACCTTAATATTTAAAGAAATATAGAAACACATATGATGTAAAATAAAACATTTACAACATAAAATAACAATATTTACAATATGTGCATACATAGGGGATTGAAATGAAAACAATAAAATTACAAATCGAGATATAAATGAGCAAAAAGTAAGTATTTGAAATTATAAAGGACCAAAATAGCAAACACAAACTCATGGACCAAAATAGTACAAATAGGAATTTAAAGGACTAAAATGGCCAAAACATAAATTTAATGGCTAAAAGTAAAAACATAATTTAAGGGTCTAAATAAAAAACAGAAACTTGAGGGGATAAATAAATAAACAGAAACTTAAAGAACTAAAATGGTATTAACATAAACTAAAAAAGGCTAAACAGTAGTTACAAAATAAACTAGAGTTCAAATGCAAATATTAAATAATACATACATTAAATGAAAATAACCCATAAATATGTTAGTGACCAAAATGAGGTAACAGAAAGATAAAGGGCCAAACAATACTTAAAACCAAAAGCCCATTGGTGACCAAAATAAAAGCCATACAATAACATGACCAAATTGAAACATCAAAGAAAAAAACACCACATCTAAATCAGTGACTAAATGAACTAAATCACAAATCAGAGCTCAAAACAAAGTATTTACCCAAAAAAAAACTAGTGAACAAAAGGGATCAAAATGAAATATAAAATAGGCCACTAAAGTAATTTAAACAAAAAAAACATCATAATAATAATAATAAGGACTGGGAATGAAACATATAAAATATGCATTACTTAAATACAAATATACTAAAACAGTATGACCAAACTGAATAATACCAATAAAAAATTTAAAACAAACAAGGACTAAATTACAATGTTAAACAGATAGAGTTCAAAGTGAAAGCCATTAAAATTTCATTCATGAATGAAAACCGAAAGGTTTACAAATTACAGGGACCAAATATAACTTAACCCTAAGCCCAGGACACGGTGAGTTTACAAAGGAGAAGGACTAAATATGAGATTAACCCCTTTTAAACACACTGAAACCCTATACTCACTGAACGACATCATTTCACTGGATATTTATATCACTTTAAGGGTTTTTGACACCCTTATTTCTCATTTGTTTCACAGCCAAAAAAAAAAAAGGAGTTTTAAACTCTCTCCCCAAACTCCTCAAATAATCGTCGATTCACGACGTTCCCAACAGCGACGAGGCTGTCGACACCTAAAATAAACCACCCACAGAGCCCTACTTATCCCTCCTCATTCATTTTCCTAAAACCACCTAAAACCAAACCCTCGATCCCTCAAAATTTTAAAACAAAACCTTACATTCAAACAAATGGACCCCTATTCGATGAGCAAAGGCCTGGTCGGGAAAGGGTAAGTTTTTTTCTCTATGTCAAATGGTCTATTTTTTTTTTGTTTGAATGGTGCATGGTTTTTTAATGTTCTCTGTTTGGTTTGAATCCCTCCGAATGCCCTCTCTTTGTTGCATGTTCGTTTTAATCGGTTCTTTTGGGTGAGATGATAACATCTATTCGATAGGCTTTGATTTCTCTTAGTATAGCTGAGTGAAAATCCCATATTTTTGGATTTTTGGGATTAGGGATTTTTTTATTTGGGGTTTGGATTTGGTGATATGGATTGATTTTCACTGTTTTGGTTTTTATTTTGCACTATCGGCCACTATTGATGACAAGGCTCGAGGGCTCACCGGCGATAGCTCACGCGGCAGTCTGGGAAGCTGAACGTTGAAGGCGGCGGCTAAGGTTGTTGATGAGTTTTAGGGTTTTGAACCTAATTTAAGTGGCTCTCTTAATGGGCTCGGGTCGATCCAGCATGGTCTGGGTCTTGTAATTAAGTATGGCAGCTGGGGTCATCTGATTTTGGGCCTCGGTTGTAACGGATCACTGGTGGGCTTAGGGATTAGGACTGCAAAAATATATATGTAACATAATTAATACTAATATAATAATAATAACATAATAATATAATAATTAAAAAAAGACCCGGACAAAAACGGTGTCTACAACTGCCCCTCTTTGCACATTCTTGTATTAACAAGAATAGGGCAAAGACAATAAGACCACATATTTTTCTGTTCTCTTCCTTTATGCGTAGAAATTGGATAATGTTGTTTGTTGGGGATGACACTGCTCATACGTGATGAAGAGTTTGGGTCGTCTAAGGTGACATAGATCCTACATGATGAGGATATCTGGTCAGGGGATGACACTGCTCATACGTGATGAAGAGTTCTTTGGTTTCTTTAGGAAGGGCGTAAACTCGGTCCTACGCGATGAGGACGGCTGGTTATCTAGGGTGACACAACTCCTACGTGATGAGGAGATCTGGTCGGGATGACACGACTCATACGTGATGAAGAGTTCTTGGCCATCTTTAGGAAGGTGATAACTCGGTCTGTCTCAAGAGAGACAAAATTTTGTTTCAAAGGAATGACTCAAAGATTGTTTTGTTTTAATAGAAACAACTCAAAGACTTTTGCTTCAAGAGAAACAACTCAAGATATTGTTTTAAGAGACAAAATTTTGTTTCCAAAGAAACAGACTCAAAGACAGATTATGTCTCAAGTGAGACAAATTTGTTTTAAGAGAAAAATTGTATCTTAGTGAGACAAAATTTGTTTCTAAAGAAACATACTCAAAGATTTTTCTTAAAAGAACTGTTTTAAGGGATAAAACCTTGTTTTCAGAGAACAAACTCAAAGATGATCTTGTGTAAGAGAAAATGTCTCAAGAGACGAAATCCGTTTCAAGGGAAACGACTCAATGGTTTTATTTCAAGAGAAACAAACTCAAAGATTTGTATTTCTAGAGAAACTGCTTCAAGGAGATAAAATTTATTTTAATAGAAACGATCTCAAAGGTGGGTATTTTCAAAGAAATTGTCTCGAGAGACAAATTTTGTTCAAATGAAATAAACTCAAGATTTTTTCTCAAAAGAAATTGTCTTTAAGAGATAAAATTTTGTTTCAAAAGAAACACTCAAAGATCCTTTGTTTCAAAAGAAACGACTCAAAGATGATGGTTTGTTTCCAGGCAACAAATTCTAATTTGGAAAATTGTCTTAAGTGAGACACATTTGTAACATTTGTTTTTTAGAGAATTGTCTCAAGAGATACAAATTCATTTCAAGAGAAAAAGATTCAAAGACTGTCATTTTGTTTCTAGGGAACAATTTCAAGGTGTTTGTGTTTAAAGGGGAAATTGTCTCACACGAGATGAATCAATTTTGAAATCTCAAGTGAAATTAATTTTGTTCAGTACAACAATTTAAATTTTTATTTCATACAAAAAATGTCTCAATCAAGACGAAGTTTGTTTTTTGAGAAAACGATCTCAAATGAGATCAACTTTGTTTAATGTGAAACAAATTCGAAATTTGTATCTCAAAGGAAAAATGTCTCAAGTGAGACGAATTTGTTTGAAAGAAATTGTCTCAAGCGAGACAAATTTGTTTTAAATTCTCAAAATTTGTGGAAAAATGTCTCAGCGAGACAAAATTTTGTTTCAAGAAAAACACCCTCTAAGTAGATAGAAAGTCTGATTGTTCCTGCATGTTGAGGAAATGTCTTGATTGTTGACTTCAGGAAGTCAAATCATTATTTCTTCAAGTTAGAGACATCTGGTCATTTCTGAGCTTTGATTTCCTAAGAGATCAAAATGATGCTTTTGTCTGACTATCTTGGATGTTATGATGGATGTCAAGATGAAATTCATTTGATTTGTCCTCAAGTGAGGCGAAAAATGTCTTTAATACACATGATGATAAATGTTTGATGCAAATTTTATGTATCATGTATGCACATGTATGTAAGTTTATATGTATGTATGTACGCTTTTCTTGATCTGGAAGGAGAATGGTTGCGAGATCAGTCTTCACTCTATCATTGATTCAGTTTCTCTTCATTTCCACCAGGGTGTACTCTTGCAAATCTCGACCTGAGATAACTTGTTTTCTTTGCCCCATCAAAATTTACCCCAAAAATTTGTCTTTTCTTGCCCCAGCTTCATCTTGAACTTCGAAAGGTACTCATTAAATTCCAAGATATGCCTCCAGAGAATTATCTTGTTTGAAAAACGTTTTTCTTCTTCTTGTATTTTCAAAAGTATGAAAATATCAATTAAAAGAGTTTTGAAAAATATTTAATCAAAAGTTTTGAAAATATTGCCCCTTTCAAGGTTTC
The DNA here is from genome assembly GCF_006381635.1 of Hibiscus syriacus. Lineage (NCBI taxonomy): Eukaryota > Viridiplantae > Streptophyta > Magnoliopsida > Malvales > Malvaceae > Hibiscus > Hibiscus syriacus. The sequence goes on from NW_024063008.1 coordinate 130,903, forward strand.
ACAATTGACAAATCATAGAACAAGAGTTCATTGGATATCAAAGAATTAATTACACTGTTAATCCTTCAATAAATTATAGCTATTTAACAAGTGTCAAGATCAATGCTATCTTTGAGAAATGGTTAAGTAAGGAAGGATAAAAAAATCTCAAGTGGTTATTTTTGGTCAAAGGTATGGTATTCTCATTTATTTGCTGTTCACTGATCTGATGGAGTAGCTTCTGTACTCATTTATGGAAGTGTTCTCCGACTCCCAGCTCTCATGATCTTATTCAGATTGTGCGATTCCTCATCAAGGGATTTGTGTGATCATCTCCTATGCAATAGTCTTCATATTCGAGCCACCTTTTTAGGTTTTCAACTCGATTCCTCCTTTGGTTTCAAGACGTTATTAAAAATTTAAGTCTTGAACCTCCTTTGTTATTTTTCCTCTATCATGCATTAAAGGTTTTAGAAAATCTTTTTTTATAAATAAAAGATTAATCCTGATGGGCGGGATGAAATCTGAAGTATTCTCTTATGTTTAGAAATCCATGTATGATTAGAAGAGACTTTTAAGGCACGTATGTAGCCATGGTTCACGTTATGAAAGATGGATAAATAGGCCCAACAAGTGTTTAAGGTAATTGAACCAAGGATCAATTCGTTATGATGCCTTTAATCTTGTCTTACTCAATTTGATATGCTCGTATGATTCTTTATTTTCTCTTTATTCCATGATCTTTGAGTGAAGTGATTCTGGAGTGATTGTGCTTGATCAATCTCACAGTTTGAAGCTCGATGCGTCATTTGAGTCGAGGGACTCATTGTCTGTGCTATTTGTCATCTTTTTGTTCTTTGCTCTTTTCTTTGTTTTTGCTTTTTTTCTCTTCGCTTTGATATGATCTTTGCACTCTGTATTTGGTTCACCTTTTGGTATCTCATCTAAATCAATGTCTTCACTCATGCGAGCTGATTGCCTCCAACTTGCCCCCAAGTGTGGAAGGTGATCCTTGGTTAGGGTTGAATCAGAAGAAAATATCATAATTCTGGCTCAAAGGGGGTCACAAGGGATATATATTTTCTCTTGTTGTGAAGGGATAAAGAAAGAAAGTCGTTCATCATTTCATACACAGACGTCATTGCAGAAGAGGTATCCCTAGGGGGATAGATTTTCAGGATTAATTGTTTATTCACATGAAAAATAATTAATGTATGATAGAATTATTTTGAATTAATTTTTCTTATTTTGCTTCTTGCTCTCATCATGTCTCAATTGCTCAGGCTCGTCCTCAGAAGATCGCTTCAAGATGCCCCACATTGTTTCTTCTTGTAGGAAATTTCATGTTCAAGTGAACAGTGTACTCAATGCCTTTAGGTTTTATTGGTAGAAAATTATGACGGTTTGACGCCTAAGAAGATGATGGTGACTTTATTGGCTCAAAGAAAGTTATGGTATGACTTTTTTGTGACTCAAAAAGATAAGGCAATGTTTCAAGGTCAGAAAGAATGTTCAAAGTCTCAAGGAAAATGCAATATTTCAAGGTCTTAAAGAAATGAATATCACAATTTGGTTCTTTGGTAATGACCATGAATTATTTCAGGTAAAGAATCGAAAGATTTTATTTTGGGGTTTTAGACAGATGAGAAAGGTCTAATCTTGACATATGTCAAAAATTTATAATTCTTGAAAATTAAAAGAATCCGTCATTTTGATATTCAAAGAACTCAAGATTAAAATTCGTTCAATTATTCAACCTTAGAAGGTAACATAAATTCAAATATTAAGATTTAAAAAATTTAAGAAAATATAAAAGACTGAACAAAAACGAGTTCAAACAAAACAATCTCTATAGATGTAAATGGTAGATGCAATGCTCCTATCCATCTTTGATTGTCCATGCCCCTGAGTAAATCAACTTTTGGATCTTGCGCTTTAGTGCCTTACAATTTCTCAGTAAAATGTTCGGGGCTTCGTATGTGGTAGTTTTACACGAGATCAATATCGTAGACCTTAGGGAACGGGGACTCTTTTCTCAGATCATCTTGGAAGGCTCAGTCTTATAACCAGCCGAACAAGCTTCCATCGTATTGGCTTTAGCTTCTTGCTTCTTATTTGTTCAAATCTTGCTTCTATTCTCAATGTCGTCACGTGATCAAGATCACGTCCATCGAATTCTCCATGAATTAGTTCCACGTTTTTATGAATAATGAATGCATATGCAAAATGCAAAGATGCAAATGCATGTAAATGTTGATCCCAACGATGAATATCAGAGAATAATTTTCACCAGAAATAAAAGCCTTCACATTACACGACAATCCACTTTACAAACATGCCTTTGCTTAGATGTTGAGTCTGAAGTGGATCACTATCTCGTCTTGGATCTTCATCCTTGAAAATGATGCCCCTTAAGCATTCTGTAATCTAACTCCATTACTGCCCCGACGGTCATGAAGTCAATGCGTCGCTCCTTGATGGTTAGGGATAGAATGTTCGTAGATGAGAATCTACTGTTAGATTACTCCTTGGCTCAATGGATCATCGTTTCAGTCTTGAATATTGCACAATCTTCGAGTTCACTACTTCATCTCGGATCTTTGTATTTAGATTTGATGCCCCTCGATGCTTGGTAAACTAAACTCCGTTAATGCCACGAAGGTGCTGAAATTAGTGCATCACTCTTTGGTGGTTTATATTAGTAGGATCGTAGATAAAAATCTACTGCTGGATTACTCCTCGAATTAGTGGATCATCATTTTAGTCCCGAATGATGCACGATCTCGATAAAACCTCATTCTTGTATTTTGAGCTTCTTTGAACCCTCGATGCATGCCTGTAAACATGACTGCTTGATTGAAAATTTTCACCTCTTCTTGTGAAAATTTCTCGCTCGAATATCCCCTTACGAATCCACTTTTGCATTATGATGATCAATGCAATCACAAATGATGAAAAATGATATAAACAAAGAAAGAAATAATTTAGTATACACAAACAAAAGGAAAAGAATTAGTTAATACATGTAGACAATCGATGCGGTACAATGTTATTCAAAGATGAATATAACACCTACACCATCATGATTTACCCGAACATGCTTTAAATAAATACATTCTTACCCGGACATGCTATTTACCCAAATGATTATTTCAAGGAAATGATCCTAACCGCATAGTATCTAGTTTGCATGCATTTATTTAAAAAAATTTTAAACAAAAGGAAAGGTTCAGAAACGCTCATCCTTTGTGTACACCTATTTTGGATACCTACCGACGACAAGATTCGTATATCTATCTAGGGTGATCACTCTACGGTCATTATATGCATGGCTTTGGCTCTAACAAAAAAGGACTTGAATTGTCCTTGATGTCGGTGCCCCCCTTGGGCTGCCAGACCCTCGATCCTCACCCATTACAGGTTTCGAACGGAACGAATTCAATTCGAGGATTCATGCCTTATACCCCTACGAGGAATAAATCCCTACAAAGGTATAAGGTATGTATCCCATGGGTTAATTGCTAAACTCATACGAAGAATAAATTCTTACGAGAGTAAGCATCACCCTGACTAATTTGGATCAAAGCTCGTGTCTATAGCTCATGTTATGCAAATGCAGTGATGTGTGGAGGAGAACGTACCTAACCTTTGACTCAAAAATGGAAATAAAAACTCGACAAAAACTTGGACAATCTGAAAAGCCAAAATTAAAATGTTAGTATGAAAATTAAAATGAAGCAATTAAAAACTTCATAAACGGATCATAAGTTAACTAAAGACCCGAACATGGGTTAATTGCTAAAACTCATACGAAGAATAAATTCTTACGAGAGTAAAGCAATCACCCTGACTAATTTGGATCAAAGCTCGTGTCTAGAGCTCATGTTATGCAAATGCAGTGATGTGTGTGAGGAGGAACGTACCTACCTTTGACTCAAAAAATGGAAAATAAAAACTCGACAAAAACTTGGACAATCTGAAAAGCCAAAATTAAAATGTTAGTATGAAAATTAAAATGAAGCAATTAAAAACTTCAATAAACGGATCATAAGTTAACTAAAGACCCGAATTAATAATTTGCACCACAACGACAATGTGTAAGCGACTTTACAGCTTGACTCTCATAAAAAACCGTCCCTAACAGAGTCGCCAAGATGTCATAACCATTTTTAGGTGAAACAATTAAATATTATTTTTAAAAACGATTATGACTTTTATTTGGAAAAGTTGGAAAATTGGGTGATTTTAGATTAATTTGAATTAAATTGAAAAGGGAGTCGCCATCGACCTTTGGGTTAGGTAGGTCGAATACCTAAAAACGTCTTTTAAAACAATTTTAAGAAAAAAATCATTTTTAAGACAAAAATGGTATGCGTTTACCAGAAATCGTATTAAAACGAGTTCGGGAGTCGGTGACGTGTGGGGAAGGGTGAGCACCCCACAACGCCCAAAATTGGTATTGTGTCGCTTACATATCGTCGTAATGGTGGAAACTATAAATCGCATCGATAATTAAAATGTGATCCATTTATTAAAATTAATTAATTTGTTTCGAATTAATTAATTACAAAAAATTCTTTAACTCGAAAGGAAATCTCGAAATAGTAATCCCCATCGGGAAAGCTAACTCGACTATTTCTTATCAATAAAGAATATTCCCTCATTAATAAATAAATGAATATACATAAAAATCGACGATTTGCATTCACATACAATGAAATAAATTGTGAATTAAAATAACAAACATTGTATCAGTAAAATAAATTAATTACTAAAATAAAATTGATTTATTTCAAGTTTGTATTTGTTCGAATGTCGTATTGGATTGTACCACTTCGATCAAGTGATACTTTCCACGCCCATTCTACAAATTCGCGTTCTCGAAACTATTCAAATAACCTTAATATTTAAAGAAATATATAGAACACATATGATGTAAAATAAAACATTTACAACATAAAAAACAATATTTACAAATGTGCATACATAGGGGATTGAAATGAAAACAAATAAAATTACAAATCGAGATATAAATAGCAAAAGTAAGTATTTGAAATTATAAAGGACCAAAATAGCAAACACAAACTCAATGGACCAAAATAGTACAAATAGAATTTAAAGGACTAAATGGCCAAAACATAAATTTAAATGGCTAAATAGTAAAAACATAAATTAAGGGTCTAAATAAAAAACAGAAACTTGAGGGGCTAAAATAAAAAAAAAAAAGAACTAAATGGTATTAACATAAACTAAAAAGGCTAAACAGTAATTACAAAATAAACTAGAGTTCAAATTGAAAATATTAAATAATACAGACATTAAAATGAAAATAACCCATAATATGTTAGTGACCAAAATGAGGTAAACAGAAAGATAAAGGGTCAAACAATACTTAAACCAAAAGCCCAGTGGGGACCAAAAAAAAAAACCATACAAATAACATGACCAAATTGAAACATCAAAGAAAAAACACCACATCTAAATCAGTGACTAAAATGAACTAAATCACAAATCAGTGCTAAAAACAAAGTATTTGCCCAAAAAACTAGTGAACAAAAAGGGATCAAAATGAAATATATAAAATATCAGGCCACTAAAGTAATTTAAAAAAAAACATATAATAATAAAAAAAAGGACTGGAATGAACACATAAAATGCATTACTTAAATACAATATACTAAAACAGTATGACCAAACTGAAATAATACAAAATTTAAAACAAACAAGATTAAATTACAATGTTAAACAAGATAAGAGTTCAAAGTGAAAAGCCAAAAAATTTCATTCATGAATGAAAACCGAAGGTTTACAAATTACAGGGACCAAATATAACATTAACCCCTAAAGCCCATGACACGAGTATGAGTTTACAAAGGAGAAAAGACAAAATATGAGATTAACCATTTTTCTAAAACATGTTGAAACCCTATACTCACTGAACGACGTCATTTCACTGCATATTTATATCACTTTAAGGGTTTTTGACACCTTATTTCTCATTTGTTTCAGCCAAAAAACAGAAAAAGGAGAGTTTTAAACTCTCTCCCCAAACTCCTCAAATAATCGTCGATTCACGGCGTTCCCAACGGCAACGAGGCTGTCGACACCTGAAAACAACCACCCACAGAGCCCTACTTATCCCTCCTAATTCCTTTTCCTAAAACCAACCTAAAAACCAAACCCTCGATCCCTCAAAGTTTTAAAACAAAACCCTTACCTTCAAAACAAATGGACCCCTATTCCGATGAAGCAAATGCAGTGGTCGGGAAAGGGTAAGTTTTTCTCTATGTCAAATGGTCTATATTTTTTTTGTTCGAATGGATGCTTGGTTTTTTAAAATGTTCTCTGTTTGGTTTGAATCCCTCCGAATGCCCTCTCTCTTTGTTGCATGTTCGTTTTTAATCGGTTCTTTTTGGGTGAGATGATAACATCTATTCGATAGGCTTTGATTTCTCTGAGTATAGCTGAGTGAAAATCCCATATTTTCAGGATTTAGGGATTTTTTATTTGGGGTTTGTATTTGGTGAGATATGGACTGATTTTCACTATTTTGGTTTATGTTTTGCACTATTCGGCCACTGTTGATGACAAAGGCGGCTCGAGGACTCACCGGCGACAGCTCACGCAGCGGTCTGGGGAAGTTTGAACGTTGAAGGCGGCGGCGGCTAAGGTTGTTGATGAGTTTAGGGTTTTGAAACCCTAATTTAAGCGGGCTCTCTTAATGGGCTCGGGTCGGATCCAACATGGTCTGGGTCTTGTAATTTAAGTCTGGGCAGCTGGGTCATCTAATTTTGGGCCTCGGTTGTAACAGATCACTGGTGGGCTTAGGGATTAGGGCTGCAAAAATATATATGTAACATAATTAATAATAATAATAATAAACATAAACATAATAATAATAATAATAAATTGAAAAAAGATCCGGACAAAAACGAGTATCTACACATACAATCTGCAATAATTTGGTAAAGAAATAGTGACTTTCATACATAAGCATCAAAAGCAGCTATTACAAAATATGGTGAAATTTTATATTGAATAAATTTATAAATCAATGATGTTCTAACAAATATCAAAAGGCCAGTTAGACCCTAAATGCATACAACTCGACAATTTGAACATTTAGAAACATGAAATTGCTGAGCGCTGGCTTCTGCAAACTCACCTCCTGGAAAACCTTGTATCCTTCAGAGTCCTATTCGTTTTGGTCCCCTTGATTAACAATGCCCGTTCTCTCTCCTTCTCCCGCAACTCTTCTAGTGTCTTCTTCCCGGTTTTCCTTCCATCATCCTTCTGCACTCTTTCTGACCTGTCATTGCCATTCCCCTCTTCAACATCTACATTCCGCTTCTCCAGGTACCATGGCAACTTTACTCCCTTTCCAGCAACCCCCATAACCCAATCTATACTTCTCGTCTTCCGGCGCCACAACCTTGGGTGTAGCCTCCTCTTTCTTCAATTTCTTCCTCTTGAACCCATCTTTCTCAGCACCCTCTTCCTTCCCCGTAACTTTAATGGGATCAAAAATCTTAATCCCTTCAAAGAGATTAATGTGACCAGATTTGGGTTCGGATTCAACAACCTCTTCAGGCTCTTCAGCAGCAGTTTCTGAACCTCCAGGTTTACTTAATGGAGCCAAACCACGAGCAGCCCGAAGCTGCTCAAGTCGGAACTCGGCATCCCTTTTCCTTGCCTGTTCACGTTTTAGCTGCTCTTCTTTTGCAGCAGCTTCTTCATCTTTCCGTACTTTCTCTGTTCTCGTAGTTATAAACATTCCAACGTTTCTGGGGTAAGATGTTTAACCTCCATGACCTCCCATAGCAACTCAATTCTAAAATTCAATGGAAAATCACCAGCGTATAGTTTAGTAGGTTTAAAAATCGGAATTTGGAGTCGACATAAAGCAATAGCCGGATGTAAACTTAACGCGGAAACTGAACTTAGGTTTGAACTTACAAACAAGAAAAAAATTAACAAGAACAGGAATTTCAGATCGAAAAGCAATTGGTAATGTGAAGCAATCGAATTTCAAAACAACAGAAACCAGATTGTAATTAAGGTATTTAATTAATTTATTGGGACTACAATTATACCCAAAATTGAATGTATTGATCCAAGAATAAGATGAAAAAGTGTGCTTACCTTTTTGCTACTTAACGATGATTGAAACAGGGGCCTCCTGCTTTGCGAATCAATCGAAACAGATAACCTTAATTCTTCTCTTTTTGGCAATCAGAGAACCCTAATTCACAGCCGATGGATAAAATTAGGAATATATTTCGGCTTATTAGATTAAATGAGATGTTGCAAAATAAATATGATAAAATGTTTTAAACATATCTAAACTACTCCTTTTTTACCCACAAATTTATTATATTTAATATTAAAACATATTAATAATATGGTTAATTACCCCATTCATACTTGAAGTATACTCAATTCTCAGTTTCATATATAATGTTTAAAAAATTTCGATTTCATACATGATGTTTTATACCGTTAACAGGTTCACTCATTTCTGTCACAGAAGGTGACGTGGAACCCTTAACAAAATGACACGTGAAACTTCAGAAATGGGTGACGGGAATGCCACGTGGCACCCATTTAAAGTGTCATATCACCTTCCGTCACAGAAATGGGTGAACCAGTTAACGATAGAAAACATCATGTATGAAATCGAGAATTTTTAAATATTATGTATGAAACATAAAATTAGGTATAGTTCATGTATGAATGAGGTAATTAACCCTTAATAATAATATAAAGTATTTAAAATAAAGTACACAAATATTTTTCGATTATAAGATGTTGTTTTGTTAAGTCCAAATTATTAAAAGTTATAAAATGATTATCTTACTATTCATATGTTTTTAAATTGTCATTTTTTTTATAAAAATTGAATGTCATCTGAACTGTACGTTAACCTGTTGAATGAATATGATAAAATTCGATTTCAAAATTATTTGAGAAAATAATTTTTAATAATAAAAAATTTAAGAAAACAACTCCGTATGATCAACTATATGTGTACCTTTACCATATACACCGCAAACCGTGTGGCGTTTTGACTGCATTAACAAGGCCGCTAAATTAAGGGATTGTTTGTTTACTTCAGAATGATTAATTGTTGAATGATTCAAAGGTTCTGTATGAATTAGCTTTGAATGTGACATGCTGTTTGATAATAGCTCTGAATCATTCAGAATGTACTTTGATGCTGAATCATTCAGCACTATTTTGTTGAATCAGTATTCAACGCTGAACAAACAGCCCCTAACTTTTGGGAAAAAAATGAATAAAGAATAAATTAATATTAATTAGATAAATAACAGCATCAGCCACTAAATAATTCAGAATCAAGGTTATCAAATTTGAATAAGATTCCTTGGGTTAACCAATTTTAATTATCATTTTTACCCTTAGCACCACTAGCAAAAAAAAAATTCAAATCCTCACTAATCAAAGTTCCAAAACAGTAATTAAACTTGAAAACAAAGACGAACAGAGACCTTAGAAATTCAATGGCGGAGGGTTATATATATATGTATGTATGCATCCTCAACACAGTTAAACATCGGGAAGAAGATGGTCAAGCTTGGGTGCGGCATCGACGGGGTCCTGAATGAAGCCAAGTTCAGTAAATCACTGCCTTGGATTGGTGTCTACATAGCAGCGGCGTCTCTCACCTGTGCGGTGGCTATGGCTGCCGACGTTATCCATGGATTCCGCCATTGGAAACTCTGGTTCCCTTGCAAATTCTTCACCATCAACGTCACTTCCTTGATAATAATAACCGTGGCCGTCAAACTATCGGTTTGAACACTCTCATGCCTCGGGGACAAGATCAGCTCACGAAGCTCAGCAGCACCGCCTTGATCTGTACAGTAGTGGGTAACTCTATGCCTTCTAGGAACTATGGAGAACAAAGAAATACTTACCAATATTATAACTTTGGGTATACTTGTGATTACCGTTGTGGAACCTATCCACGGTCCTTCCAAATATTAGGGTATCCTAATATCTTCTTATCTTCGTTGGGAAGTCTAGTTTCAAAGTTTATTATTTAGAATTTTATTTTAGTAGTTGTCTCGTGATCAATATGAAAGTGTCGAAATCATGTGGTTTTTAAAAATGGAAATCTTGATCTTAAACACTTGTTCTTTATTTTTATATATAGAGTGACTGCATGATTTTCGACGAAATTTCTTAATTTTTCAATTCTCTTAGATTGCCTTGTTGGTGACGAAGTTAGCTAATTCAAATAATCCGTCCATGAAGATAAATCTCTCAATGGTCTCGTGGTGTCCCCCACCCCTGGGTTTCTTCAAAATTAATGTGGATGGGGCAGTGAGCCAGTGACAAGTGATTTAAATAGTAGTGGAATTGGTGGTATCCTTAGAAATGAAGAGAGTAAGATTATGGGTTCATTTTCGGCATCTACCGGTCCAGGTCCGCCTATCTTAGCTGAGGTGAAGGCCATTCAAGCTGGTTTAGCTTTGTTTGTGAAATCAGAATGGTGTGATAGGGGTTGTTAATTATACTGATTCTGCAATTGCAGTGAAATAGATTAAGACTCCGAAATGTGTCCTACCGTGTTTTCACAACTAGTTAAGGAAATTGTCAGTGTTGTATTGGAACATAGTATTATTATAAGGTCTGTAAAAAGGGTTGTGAATTGAGAGGCTGACAGTTTGGCTAAGTCGAGTATAGGGTAATTGTTTAGTAATTTTGTTTGGATGATGTGTTTGTAGGGTGGGTGGAGGTTAAGTTGGGGGTGATGTTGTAACAGCCTGTAGTTGTATAAGGTGTAATTCTTTTTGGAATAATATTTGAGGTATTCTTTTCTTTCTTCCGATGTCCCGTTGAAGAACTTTTGTATAGCGGTGGGTATGAAGGGGATTTTTAATGAGGCTTAGTTTCTTATAAAAAAAAGCTTGGTACTGGTGTCATCTTTGTGTTTGAGTTGGAGCATGTTGTCATAATGTTTCTCATGCTTGTTTTGCTTGTTGTTTTAAGCTTTTCGGCTTTGACTGTTCCGACGATTAAGCACTATTTAGAACTTAAATACAAAAAGAAGTATGAAATGGCTCAGAAAGAATGCTCGGTGGCGAATGAAACCAACAACTCATTAGAAGATAAACTCAGAGAAGCGTTGATGAGATATTGGATGATGACTTATACTTGTAGTCCTCAGTTTGTTATTGGCAGATCAGTTACATGTACTGCCTCGGGTGCCTTATGTCTGTTGAGTGCTGCGACATTAGCCGAAGCCATGGTTCGATTTTATCTGATGCTGGGTCTTTTAAGTTCTGCAAGGGGGATTCTGATTATAAGTGGTCAATCAATTTAGTGTTACTTACACAGGCCGTTGCAGTTGGGATGGGTAAATTGCCCCTGCAATAAGATGGTTTGCTATTAATTTCATGTGTCCAACCAGAAGCAAGAAGAAAGGTAACAACACCATATGGTACAAACTAGAAGAATACTGGATTAGGACATTGGTGGAGATGAAAGAGTGCCCATTGAACATACCGGTACGTAATAGATTATGCAGGAGAATTGTCCATGATGCAAAGGTCAAATTTCTGAGCTTGTGTATTGGGATTCAGGCTGGAATTGTGTTCATCAGCAAAGTAATTCGTTTAATCTCGGTTTATTTTATGGGTGGGATTTTGTTATGTTACGACCGCTGTAGAGACCAGCTGATGAAATTCACACCTGATAACAGCATTGGGAATGACTCAGGATTAGAGTTACCCCATATCACAAAGCTAGATCTCAGCCATTTTGTTTTGCATCTCGAAGGTGAAGATTCGCTGGTTGAGGTAGTGATGAAGGATAATCGAGATGCTACTGATTACTGGAGGCGGAAAGCAAAGAAGAAACAACCAAAATATTTCATGGAACTGTTGGAACTATCAAGACCTTGTGAAGGATTCAAGGGACTTACCGAGTTTGATAGTTTCAAAGTACCCTCTCTAGATACCGAAGAAGCTCCAAATTGTTGGTCTCTTTCTTTGGTGCACTGACTAGCATCGTAATTGCAGTTCCAAACATCGAAAGCTGCTCGATCAAACGTCTTATAGCTGGAGTAAATGAAGGTTTGGTGTATGTCAGAAACATAGAGGACATGCAAGGGAATCTTGTAAACGTCAGGAAGGTTGCGGATGTTGTGTGGCTATGAGTCGAGTTGTATCATAGGTGGCTAAATGTGGACCTTTTGCAAACTGTCTCTCCAAGGAAAAAACACAAATGAAATAATGGAAATACTTTCTGATTCAGAAAAGAATATATTCATGGAGTTCAAGAAGTGCAATGCGAATCTGTGCCTACTGGATGACCCTTCAAAGTGGCCTATCAAGGTATTGGCTGCTAATTCCATGTATAGAATATGCCAATCCATTCTGCTAGACTACGAAGCCAAAGATTACAGGATCACGGAAAGATTATTCGAAGCCATAACGGTGATGGTTTCTGATACATTGGCTGCTTGTCTCACCAACTTAAAGCAGTTCATTACGATCAAGTGTTCGACCACCACGATAGAAGAAAGGGAAAAAAGTGTGTGACATGCAGCTCATGTTCTGGGGAAAACTGAAGCGATTCTGAAACTCCTCCATAAAAAATCACTTCCTGGCTTGAATCCAGATAAAATGGCCGTCATGGACGAATGACGATCATTTCATAAGCTGAACAATTCTTTGTATGATACTCCAAGTTCTCAGTTAGCTTCCCCTGCTCCCTATGATGTATACCTAACTGTTGACTAAATGTTTGGAGGCCAGAACTAGCATTTAGCTTAAGTATAATTTGTGTAAATGCCCTTATCAGTGGCTAGTCTCAATGTACATTATCGTTTTGTAACCAATAGCGGGACACTGTCCTTTCTATTAGTTTTAATGCAAAATTATTAGTTGTCATGCAACTAATAATAGTTGTATAATGCATAATAATGGTTCATAATGCATTGTAAGCTGTCAACAATAATGGTTCATAGGTGGCACTAATAATGGTTGAAAAGTGACATGACACAATCTCACATTTAGTCATTGTAATTTAGGGTATTTTCAAGATTAGTCCTTAAAGCTTCTACTATAAATACCCTAGCTCATTTAGCTTCAAAACCATCCCAAAGCATTCTAGCTTTCTTCCAATACTAGAGATAATTTAGAGAGTTTCTTGAGAGTTGTTTTTTCCTTTTTATAAAGAGAGAATTATCATTGTTTTCTCCTTGGTAAATCGAGAGATGTTGTAATTCCTATTTTCTCATAATGAAATTGTTCTACCGTTGCCCGTGGTTTTTACCCTATATTATTTAGGGGTTTTCCACGTAAATTTTGTGTCTTCTTTATCTTTATTTTTATTTTCTCAAATTATCAGTTGCGATTTTGCTCTATCCGATAGTCGTCTTCCGCAACAATTGGTATCCGAGCCAGATTTGAGTGTGTAATATCTGCTTATTTTCTTTGTGGATGCCACCAAAAGGTGGATCCTCCAACATAAGAAAGTAAGAAGGTATTACCCATTCTTTGAAGGTTCTAGAGAAATATTCACGATAGTGAAATAGTGGGAGCTATCCGTAATAGAAGCTATGGCAACGAAATTTGATATTGAAAAATTTAATGGGAGAAATTTCTCATTGTGGAAATTGAAGTTGAAGGCCATCCTGAGGAAAGACGGTTGTCTAGCAGCTATCAGTGAAAGGCCGGTAGATTTCACAGATGACAACAAATGGATCGAAATGGACGGGAATGCTATGGCAAACTTTCATCTAGCATTAGCAGATGAAGTATTGTCAAGCATCGAGGCCACATCATTGCACAATAAAATTTTCCTTAAGAGGAAATTGTACACTCTCCGGATGTCAGAATCTACTTCAGTGATGAAGCACTTAAACACACTGAACACTTTATTTTCTCAGCTTACATCCTTAAGCTGTAAAATAGTAGAACAAGAACGTGCTGAACTTCTACTTCAAAGTCTATCGGATTCGTATGATCAACTCATCATCAACTTGACAAACAGTAATATCACCAGTCTAGTCTTCAATGACGTTGCAGTCGTTGTTCTACAAGAAGAAAATCGGCGCAAGAACAAGGAAGACAGACAAGTAAATCTGCAACAAGCAGAAGCATTGACAACGATGAGAGGGAGATCAACAGAACGTGGCCAAAGCAGCAGTCACAAACATGGTAGATCGAAGTCAAGAAGCAAGAAGAAGAATTTAAAGTGCTACAACTGTGGAAAGATGGGTCACTTGAAGAAGGATTGTTGGAGTCTAAATAAAAACTCCAATCCATAAGGCAATACTGCAAACACTTCAGATGATGGAGATGCTCTATGCTGTGAACCACCGTGGAAGGTAGAAAGAGATATGCAGATATGTGGCTCATTGATTCGGGAGCAACATATCACATGACCTCAAGAAGAGAATGGTTCCATCATTATGAACCTGTCTCAGGAGGATCTGTGTATAGTTGAAATGATCATGCCTTAGAGATCATTGGCGTGGGAACCATCAAATTAAAGATGTATGATGGAACAATTAAAGTTGTTCGAGATGTGCGGCACGTGAAAGGCCTGAAGAAAAATTTATTATCCTACGAATTGTTGGATAATAATGCAAGTAAGATTGAAACAAGGAAAGAAATCATGAAGGTGTTCCGTGGAGCGCTTGTGGTGCTGAAAGACAAAAAGATAGCTGCAAACTTGTACATGCTGAAGGGAGAAACTTTGCTAGAAGCAGAAACCTCTGTTGCCTCATGTAGTTCAGATTCTGCAATGTTATGGCATCAGAAACTTGGACACATGTCAGAACAAGGAATGAAAGTCCTTGTGGAGAAAAAGCTACTTCCAGGCTTAACAAAAGTATCATTTCCTTTGTGTGAGCATTGCATAACAAGTTAGCAGCACCGGTTGAAATTCAACACGTCAAATTCTAGAGCCAAAAGTGTTCTAGAATTGGTTCACTCTGATGTATGGCAAGCACCAGTTACATCCCTAGGCGGAGCAAAATACTTTGTCTCATTTATTGATGACTACTCCAGGAGATGTTGGGTATACCCTATTAAGAAGAAGTCATATGTGTTTTCCACTTTCAAAAACTTCAAAGCGCGGGTGGAACTTGATTCTGGAAATAAGATCAAGTGTTTTAGAATAGATAATAGAGGAGAATACACAAGTGAATAATTTGATGACTTTTGCAGGAAAGAATGCATCAAAAGACAGTTCACAGTGGCAAACACTCCTCAACAAAATAGAGTGGCAGAGCAGAGCGGATGAACAGAACCTTATTAGAAAGAACAAGAGCAATGTTGAGGGATGCTGGCCTAGAAAAATCATTCTGGGTAGAAGCAGTCAATATCGCCTGTTATTTGGTGAATCGAGCTCCATCAACTGTAATAGAGCTGAAAACACCAATGGAGATGTGGACTGGTAAACCAGCTGATTATTCAAACCTCCATGTATTTGAAAGTATTGTGTACGTGATGTACAACGCCCAAGAAATTTCAAAGTTGGATCCAAAATCCAGGAAATGCAAATTCTTGGGGTATGCTGATGGAGTAAAGGGGTATCGCTTGTGGGATCCCACTGCCCGCAAAGTGATCATTAGCAGGGATGTTATCTTTGTAGAAGATAAGCTACAAAGAAAAGAAGATGATGATAGCGCTGAAAAATCAGAGACTACACAGATACATGTGGAAAAGGAGTTTGAACAAGGAGATTCTTCTGAAGCAGAACCAGCACATGATGAACAAGAACCAGAGAGTTCTGAAGTTTCAATAACTCGTCAATCAGATCGTGTGAGAAGACGTCCCAATTGGCACTCAGATTATGTTATAGAAGGTAATATTGCATACTGCCTTTTAACAGATGACGGTGAGCCATCAACATATCAGGAGGCAATAAACAGCTCAGATGCTTCATTGTGGACGATGGTGATGCAAGAAGAAATTGAAGCCCTTCATAAAAATAATACATGAGACCTTGTGACACTACCACAAGGAAGGAAGCCAATTGGTAACAAATGGGTCTTCAAAATCAAGCGAAATAGTGACGATCAAGTTGAGAGGTATCGTGCAAGACTGGTGGTCAAAGGATATGCTCAAAAAGAAGGTATTGATTTCAATGAAATATTTTCTCTTGTGGTTCGATTAACAACGGTTCGAGTAGTTTTGGCAATATGTGCTACATTGAACTTACATCTAGAGCAGCTAGATGTTAAAAGAGTTTTTCTTCATGGAAATCTTGAAGAAGAGATTTACATGCTCCAACCTGAAGGTTTTGAAGAAAAAGAAAAGAAGAACTTGGTTTGCAGGTTGAACAAATCTCTATGCGGTCTAAAGCAGGCGTCAAGGTATTGGTATAAGAGATTTGATTCCTTCATTATGTGCCTTGGATACAACAGACTTAATGCAGACCCTTGTGCTTATTTCAAGAGGTCTGGTGATAACAATTTTGTTATATTGTTGTTGTATGTGGATGACATGTTGGTTTCAGGACCCAACAAAGATCATATTGAAGAATTGAAGGCACAACTGGCTAGGGAATTTGAAATGAAGGATTTGGGATCAGCAAACAAGATTCTAGGGATACAAATTCACCGAGACAGAAGTAATAGGAAGATTTGGCTTTCACAAAAGAATTACTTAAAGAAGATCTTGTCACGATTCAGCATGCAAGATTGTAAGCCAATTTCTACCTCTCTTCCTATTAACTTCAAATTATCCTTCAGTATGAGTCCTAGCAGTGAAGAAGAGAGGATGGAGATGTCTCGAGTACCGTATGCATCGGCAGTGGGAAGTTTAATGTTCGCTATGATATGCACAAGACCAGACATTGCACAAGCAGTGGGAGTGGTTAGTCGGTACATGGCAAATCCAGGCAAAGAGCATTGAAATACAGTAAAGAGGATCCTGAGATACATCAAAGGGACCTCAAATATTGCATTATGTTACGGAGGATCAAATTTACTTATCAATGGGTATGTTGATTCTGAATATGCAGGGGATTTGGATAAAAGCAAATCTACTACAGGATATGTGTTTAAAGTTGTTGGTGGAGCTGTAAGCTGGGTTTCAAAATTACAGTCAGTTGTGGCTACATCCACAACAAAAGCATAATATGTAGCAGCTACACAAGCCAGTAAAGAAGCAATTTGGTTGAAGATGCTATTGGAGGAGCTTGGGCACAATCAAGAATATGTCTCTCTGTTTTGTGACAGTCAAAGCACCTTGCATCTAGCAAGGAATCCAACATTTCATTCAAGGACAAAGCACATACGAGTTCAGTACCATTTCATTCATGAAAAGGTGGAAGAAGGGACGGTAGATATGCAGAAGATCCATACAAAAGACAACATAGCAGATTTCATGACGAAAGCGATCAATGCTGATAAATTTACCTGGTGTCGATCCTCTTGTGGCATGTCAGAGACGTAAACAACATGATGATACAAGGTAGAAAGAATGGTGTGAAGATATGATTGTTCCAATCAAATCTTCAAGTGGGAGATTATTAGTTGTCATGCAAAATTATTAGTTGTCATGCAACTAATAATAGTTGTATAATGCATAATAATGGTTCATAATGCATTGTAAGTTGGCAACAATAATGGTTCATAGGTGGCACTAATAATGGTTGAAAAGTGACATGACAAAATCTCACATTTAGTCATTGTAATTTAGGGTATTTTCAAGATTAGTCCTTAAAGCTTCTACTATAAATACCCTAGCTCATTTAGCTTCAAAATCATCCCAAAGCATTCTAGCTTTCTTCCAATACTAGAGAGAATTTAGAGAGTTTCTTGAGAGTTGTTTTCTCTTTTTTATCAAAAGAGAATTATCATTGTTTTCTCCTTGGTAAATCGAGAGAGGTTATAATTCCTATTTTCTCATAGTGAAATTCTTCTACCGTTACCCGTGGTTTTTACTCTATATTATTTAGGGGTTTTCCACGTAAATTTTGTGTCTTCTTTATCTTCATTTTTATTTTCTCAAATTATCAGTTACGATTTTTCTCTATCCGATAGCCGTCTTCCGCAACACTTTCAATGAAAATTTTTCCTCTAGTTGTTATGCAGAAAGCAAGGGGAAATGGGCCTCTATATTTCGTTTTAGTTGGTTTTGCATTGTTTGTAACTGGGCTAGGCTGCTATTAACCTTTTCTGGTTAGAGGATTGATGGTTGTTAAGATTTTCACGGGAAAGGTAATTTCTCTAGGAGCTGAACTTGAATTATACATATAGTAGAGAGTTAAAAATATAATTTTACAGTTTTTAAAAGAACTAAATCACCATTTCATCATTTTAGGAGCAAAAATATAATCGTGCATCAAATTATAAATAGATAACTTGAAGAGGGGCCGCTTTATAATTTGACCAATTTTACAATAAGGGGGATTGAGTGTTCCCATGAAGCATGTTTCTTAATCATTGAACTATACGGTTTACAGATATTGGAAGGAACATATCCTCCAAATCCGAGGCAGTCAAAGCTTCCACACTATTAAACTCTTCGCTTCCAAGCATGTCCTTGTCCCTTAATACTCTTTTACTTTCCCTTAATCATCAGATTTAAGCAACTCAAACCCCAGAAGAAATACCAAAAACAAGCATACTGTAAACAACCAAACGTGTACGTGTTTGTCATCACAGACCAGAAAATATCAACATTTGTTTGGAGAATCAGGAATAATGGACCCACGGTTCTGAACATTTCCCACACGTGTCAACCTGTTGTGTTGCATGCATCTTACACCCTTTTACCCCACTATTTTTATACTCTATCCCACTGCCTCCTTTCGCTTTTCATTTCTCTTTACATCAAAAACATAACATCCATGGGGAAACAAGGTTCTGTTTTACACAATAATCCCTCTTTACTTTTCCTGCTGTTATTGCTTTTTGAAGCCACAAACGTTGGTGGAGACGCCCGGTTGAACCACTGGGAATCTGGAATCCGACTGCCTTCAGATGAGCCGCAAGGTGTTGATGATCAGGAACTCGGAACAAGATGGGCTGTTCTCGTGGCTGGTTCAGCTGGCTTTGGTAATTACAGGCATCAGGTAATATTAATAAAGCATTTATCAACTATAATACCACTTACTTTTAGTCTGTAATACTGGTTTGATTACATGGGGATGCAAGTGCAGGCAGATGTATGCCACGCCTATCAGCTGTTAAGGAAAGGAGGATTGAAGGAACAGAACATCATCGTGTTTATGAACGATGACATAGCCATGAATGACCTGAATCCAAGGCCAGGAATCATCATCAACCATCCCCAAGGCGATGATGTTTATGCTGGTGTTCCTAAGGTGATATAGACTGATACTAGTCTTTCCACTCAACTTGGTGTTTGAGCATACTTAATTTTTTATAGTTAATATTGATGGGTCTGTATGGAATGGTAGGATTACACTGGTGAGCATGTTACCGCTGCAAATTTGTATGCAGTACTTCTTGGTAACAGAAGTGCATTGAGTGGTGGAAGTGGAAAGGTTGTTGATAGCAATCCCAATGACAGAATCTTCATATACTACTCGGATCATGGAGGCCCCGGGGTTCTAGGGATGCCAAATATGCCATTTCTGTATGCCATGGATTTTCTTGATGTCTTGAAGAAGAAACATGCAGCTGGAAGCTACAGAGAGACGGTAACAGATCTTCTAGTTTCAAAACAAACCATCCTCTGCAGTTCGATAAATTCAATAATCTTTTGATGAATATTACTTGTATGATGACCTTTTATGTTGCATTTCTGATGCGACCAGGTTATATATGTAGAAGCTTGTGAGAGTGGAAGTATCTTCGAAGGCATAATGCCGAATGATCTTAACATTTATGTAACAACGGCGTCGAATGCGCAAGAGAGTAGTTGGGGAACTTATTGTCCTGGGATGGATCCTCCTCCACCTCCGGAGTTCATCACTTGTTTAGGAGATTTGTATAGTGTAGCCTGGATGGAGGACAGGTATATGCACTTATTCTACTTTGAACTCTTTCAAGACGAGTCCAGTCGGTCACGATCCTATTGATCTGCAGTTATCATCTTAATTGGACTTTGGTTTTAGTTTATGTTTCAAAAACTATTCCGAGCCTTTTTATTTTCTTATGATCTGCAGTGAAACTCACAATCTAAAGAGGGAAACCGTAGAGCAACAATATGAAACAGTAAGCAGCACAAAATTTATGCAAACTATTGCTGTTATAATTTTGAGTTATGGTCTGCTTAAGTCCTCATTGGAAATACTAATGTATGATTATTCTTGAATTTTCATAATGCAGGTAAGGGAACGGACTTCCAATTTCAACGCCGATGCGATCGGTGGATCCCATGTGATGGAATACGGGAATACAAGCATTAAAGCTGAGAAACTTTATTTGTATCAAGGCTTTGATCCTGCTACCGTGAATTTGTCTCCTAATGAATTAAACCACAACACATGCATGGAAGCTATTAACCAGAGAGATGCAGATGTTCTCTTTTTATGGTATATGGTGAGCTTGAGCCCTATCCTTTTTCTTTTCTCCCTCATGGGATATTTGTTTAAAATGATACCGATGTAGGTCGTCTCGTTTGTTATACAGTACAAAAATTCAGAAGACGGATCAAAGAAGAAAGAAATAATGACACAGATTACTGAGACCATGAGGCATAGAATCCACTTGGATGGCAGCATCGACTTGATTGGAACACTCCTTTATGGGCCAGCAAAAGGCTCTGCCATCCTCAACGCCATCAGGGAACCCGGTTTGCCGCTCGTTGATGTCTGGCAGTGCTTGAAACACATGGTATTACTCTCTCTTTCACTCAAAATTTAACTAGCCATATTCCTTCTGCTCTTGAACGTTCAATTAAGTTGCAAAACCAAATGTTGACTCCAGGTCCGGTTGTT
Source organism: Hibiscus syriacus (assembly GCF_006381635.1). Classification (NCBI taxonomy): domain Eukaryota; kingdom Viridiplantae; phylum Streptophyta; class Magnoliopsida; order Malvales; family Malvaceae; genus Hibiscus; species Hibiscus syriacus. The sequence continues at coordinate 151,780 of NW_024063008.1, forward strand.
CGAGATACACTGCGGATCACTGACTCAATATGGAATGAAGCACATGCGTGCATTTGCCAACATTTGCAACAATGGTGTTTCTCGGTCCTTAATGGAGGAAGCATGCTTCGCGGCATGCGGTGGTCATGATCCGAGACCATGGCATCCTTCAAACCATGGGTATAGCGCTTGATTGATGGATATTAATTCATATTATCATACGTAAATAACCTCTCAAGAGTAGTTGAAGGCATAAATATGTTGCTAAAAACAAAGGAAACGCTTCTGTTTTCTAAATGTTTAAGTCCAAAAGTAAAGAGAAAAAAATGGGCTAAGGTACATGGGTTAGTAGGGGTAAATGAAAGATTAGTTCAAGGCCAAGATTTGGTACTTATACATGTGAGGTCAGCAAATTTTGGTCCTCTATTATAAAATAAACACCTATGATTGGAACTTGTTGCCTTAGTTTCTTTGATTGTTGACCTATATATTCATCATTCTAGCCATGTTCTTCCCCTCTTACCACTATTATTGGGAATCAAATTATTTCATAAGATCATAATTCTGGACTTTTTGATTTATTTCATTAATCAAAGATCTTGTAATCATATTAAATATTGAGATAAAAGAATGTCATTAATGGAGGACCCCAAATATAATTTCCCAAAGATATGCACCGATCTGACAGGTTAAGCAGTTGGTAACTGGGATTTGGGGATTCTCTTTCCTGGTTCCTTTTGTTTGTTTTAGGGTGATTGTGTTTTCTTCGTTAATATATAATAAAATGTTTGTGTATATATTTAGAGTAAAAACTGTTTTATTTATTTGAAATGTATAACAATTGAATAATGAACATCTTCTCTATATTTACAGAAAAATTAGCTGAATCAAATTTTACCCGCCACCGAAGTTAGGGGCGAAACGTAAAATTACAAATAACGGCGGTGTTGTTTCCGTCGGCAATGATCCCAATCGGCAATTCTCATCTTAACCTTCTCAAACTCGGAAATTCCGCAAGGCAACGTGATTCCACCCGATTGATTTAACCCGTAAACCCGCTCCGCATCCTTCAACAGCTCACTGAATAGAGGATGATTAAAATAGATCAAAGGCACCACCACCCTCCTCGTATTTCCTTCCGATTCGCCGATGTACACGGCAAGGTGCCCCTTCGGAACTCCAACCCGCTTCGCTTCCTTTCCTCCCAATTGAATGTAACCCGGATCCGATTCCGAATCACACAGTCCCTTGGTTCCTCGTCGGAGAAACGCCGCGAAAGAGCATAGTCTTGTTAGAGGGCTGCAGTTTCCCAAGAAACTATTCCTCAAGTTTCTTCTTCTTCTAGGTCGTATTATCCAATTTAAAACCTTCACTAGCTTGCGCCCAAGCTTGAACCCTCTGATTTTCTTCATGATCATTACGTTGAGAAATGAAAATTAAACAAATTTGTTAATGCCTCTGTTTCTCTTTCGTTTTGTGTTTTTTCTTCAGGGGTTTTGAGTTTGGTGGTTATGGGGGATGCTTTGGTTCGAGAATTGGAGGAGGACAAGAGAATAAGGTTGCATTATTTGGAGGAGATTGAGAGATGTTTATATAGAAGATTTTTCTACGGTGTCAGGTTTTAGGTTTACTGTGGTGTAAGAAAAAAGAAAACAGAGATCGCAGAAAATATATGGTAATGGTCGGCGGCAGGCGCGCTGTAGTGACCAACAAGCGGCGATGCAAAAGTAATATAGAATTCAGGGTAAATTCAATATTTAGTCATTTAACTATGTTTTCGGTTATTTTTTATCATCCAATTATATTTTTTTAAAACAAAATAAAAACTGAAATTTAGATATAATTTTTTAAACAAAATAGTTGAGTGATCGAAATGATTCTACAAAAATGATTCAGTGAACGTAGCCTATAATTTATTATTTTTAAATGAAATTTTCAAAATTGATGTTATCATGAATGATTGAGGACGGACGGGTGAGAGCAGTCGCATCATGAAATTTTAAATTTACTCATGTTTTAGGTTTTTTGTATATTTTTTTAATTATCTATTTTTACCTCTTAAATTTTTATAAGTTTGTTTCATCTAAAATTTTATAAATTCGTTTTTCTAACATAAAAACATACATCATTTCCTGGATATTATAAATATTTAAAACTAAATAATATGCTAAAAATGTTTGTGTTATGCATATTGATTTTGTAATACATCCTTTAATATTATTATCGTAATTCATATCTCAATTGTTTTAAGAAATGTGGTCTATATTTTTTATTGACAAATCTTTCCTATGATCGGACTGAAGATCGAATTGCGGCTCTACGGTTTCCCAAGAGGCAGGATTTAAATTAATTATTTGTCTAACTAGGTTTGGCAATCCGATTACTGGAATCTTTGCTTATTCAATTCTGATTCGATATAATAATAAAAAATTGGAAACTCGATTCTACTTTGATTTAATATGTTTTTAAATTTTCATATATTTTATTAAAATAAAATTTAATTAATTTAATAATAAAAAATAAAAGCAAATTTAAATATTATATCATAATTCTAGTACTTTGTAAGTTAAATTTGTATTTATATTTTTATCATATCTTAATTAATAATACATAAATTCATAAAATATTTTTTTATTAATTATTCGAGTTAATTGCACCATATGTCTCTAAACTATGATTCTCATTTTAAATTAGACCCTAAACTTTTGAACATAACCAACTTTTTTTGGATTTGTCAAAATGACCAACAAAATCGCAATGCGAAATAAAAATCGCAACGCGATCTCCAGAATCGCAAATCAGTTCCCATAATCACAACGCGATTATGAAGAATCGCAATGCGATAGTACAAATTCGCATTGCGATTTTCCAGAATCGCAACGCGGATATGAAAATCGCAACGCGAACATATAAATCGCAACGCGATTCTGACTATCGCAACGAGTATCCATAAAATCGCAACGCGTATCCGTAAATCGCAACGAGAATACGTAAATCGCAACGCGTATCTGTAAATCGCAACGAGAATACGTAAATCGCAATGCGTATCCGTAAATCGCAACGACAATACGTAAAATCGCAATGCGTATCCGTAAATCGCAACGCGATTTTTAAAGCGCCATTATAATCGCTACGAGTATTTTATTTTCAAATTCCAAACACGAATATTAATTATCGGAACACTGAACCGTTCACAATATATCCCGTAATCGCAACTCATAACCTAAAACCTAAAAAAAATCACAACTCAGTCCCATCTCCATCTCTCACTCTCTACGGCGAAATCCGTCCCTATCTCCGGCGAAATCCCTCACAATCATTCAGAAATGGAAAATCAACCTCCGAGAGTTAGTTTTTTTAATTATTTTTATTTTAAAATTTTTGCATTATTTTAGGTTTTTTATATTGAAATTGATGATAAGTTTACTGGTAATTTCAATAATAGATTAACCATTTCACTTAGATTTCTTATTAAATTCATTCGATTGCCGCCAATACTGCTAAACTGTTTAGTCTTTAACCCTGTGAAGTTAGTATTTGTCTTTGTTTTGTCTTTTGGTTGAAGTAATGCAATCAATTAAAGTTTCAATTTGCAGAAGAATAATAGTTTCTAAACTTAAAATCGCAACATGAAAATGAAAATCGCAACAAGAAAATGACTATCGCAACGAGAGAAATGAAAATCGCAACGAGAGAATCGCAACGCGAAATGAAAATCGCAATGAGATAATCGCAACGCGAAACCAAAATCGCATTGCGATTTTCATTTCGCGTTGCGATTCTCTCGTTGCGATAGTCATTTCCGCGTTGCGATTTTCATTCTCTTGTTGCGATTTTCATTTCAACCAAAAGACAAAACAGTGTTGCAAATTTTAGTTTCAAGAATAAACTACTACTCTTTATGTTTATTGTTTTTGGTATATCTTCACTGTTTAAATATCATGTTTGTTTATTTACTGATTTTTGTATTTAATTATTTAGTGGCCCGATAAGGTGGATGCTTTACGTCGGGTTTTTCTTGCAAGACAGAGTTCACGCATCAGACGGCGTGCACGTGCTATTAAGTCTCCATACACCCCAATAGTAAGAAGACACCGCAAGAAGAAGCCCGACTCGCATGTCATCCCTCAAGAGTCCACTCCTATCGTTGAAGAGGCCCCTATCATTCCTTGAGAGTCCTCTCCCACCGTTCAAGAGGCCACTGTCATCGTTGAAGAGGTCCCTCCCACCATTCAAGAGCCCCGATTCACATGGCGTCATATGTAAGATTCTTGAGAAACCCTCTGACGTGCCGGACATGATGGATGAGAGTTGGCTCTCGTATGAGTTACCGGCCAGTACCATTCCGGTATCTGAAGTGGAGATGAGACAACTACCAGACACAATTCTGGATAACACCCTTTGGGCTAAGACCGCAGTTGATTTTTATCTACATGAGCGGAGCCAAGGGTGTATCACTGACATATGCAAGCTCAACGATGATATCTATTTGTTGCTTGATCGGTCTTAGTGGGGCATATTATTAGGGGTCGAAGACAATGGCTATTTCGATGGAGGGTAAGTCTTATATTTTTCTTATATTTCAATTTGATTTTTTTTTTTAAATTTATGTAAGTTACTAATATATGTCTTTTTTTTTGTAAAACAGCATATCGATGCGTGGGTGTCACGTCTTCTAATAATTAGGAAACTTAAGAAAAATAAAAAGAAATACACAATATACAATTATGCCGACGTCTTTTAACGTCGTTCACTTGAAGAATCAACGAGATGAATCATTTGCGTTGGGCAATGGACAAGCTAAACTTTATCCTGGATGGTGGGAGGTCGATAAGGTTAGTATTTATTTTAGATTGAGTTTAAAGGTATTCATAAATAAGTGCACAAATGAATGAATTATTACTTATGATTGCAGGTGTTTATCCCTGTTTTGGAAAGTAAACATTGGCTTCTCGTCGAGCTTCAGCTCCCATCCCTTAAGGAAATAGTATATGACAGTATGATAAATTACATATCATTGGCTGATTTAAGAGATATTATTAAGGGATGGAGCTCTCATTTGGTTAAATTCTTGGATGCGATAAATTATTAGACTCGTTCTGGAAACAAGAAGCCAAAGAAGCTCAATATTACAGTTAGCAGAGATGAGACCGCGCCACAACAAACGAAGGAACCCAGAGGGGATTGTGGTCCTCTCGTATACATGTGCCTGGAGCGTTTGACGACAGGAAGTACACATTTTCTACCTCCCACCAATAGAGATAGAGGTGCAATAGGCTTGTGGTTTCGGCATTTTATGGCTAGAGCGATATATGCGAGACACTTCCTACCTGCATCCGCGTTATGAAAGTGTCCATAAACAATTGGTAATTTATAGGCTTTTGGTTTAAAAATGTTTGGTTAAGTACCTAGAATTCAATAATTTATTGTTTGTAGGTTTTAGATGTGTAGAAAGTGTTGTTTGAGCAAATGTTTGGTTTCTGCAGGTTAATCTCAGAAGTGAGCTGCGTGAAAATGATGTATGGCTGCAAAAGTTGATTCAATAGTAGATGAGGAAATAAGAATTATTGCTTATTTTTTGATTGTTTAATTGATTTGTAAAAGTTGATTTGTTTAATTGATGTGAACATAATTCTTATTTGTGCTTGTTTAATTGATTGAAATGTAATGGTTGATTTTGTTGATTTCAATCTGCATTATGTTGAAGGCAAAAATGACTATCGCAATGCGAAATGAAAATCGCAACGAGAGAATCGCAATGCGAAATTAAAATCGCAACGACAAAATCGCAATGCGAAACTAAATTCGCGTTACGATTTTCATTTCGCATTGCGATTCATTCGTTGCGATTTTCATTTCGCATTGCGATTCTCTCGTTGCGATTTTCATTTCACATTGCGATAGTCATTTTTGCGTTGCGATTTTCACGTTGCGATTTTCATTTCGCATTGTGATTCTCTCGTTGCGATAGTAATTTCCGCGTTGCGATAGAAATTAAGATGATTGCGAACGTCATTTCCTTGTTGCGATAGTCAAATGAATGCCTAATAAGTGATAACAACTGAACAAATCATAGCAATTTTCAAACTCAAGTTACTAATACATGCCTAACTAAAAATGTTAAAAGTTCACACATAAAATCCACATAATACAACGTTTGCATTTAAAAAATCACCTAAGTTAACAGTCCCAAAAGGTGAAGCCGGTTGTGATTGGGATTTTAAAGATGATTGCGATTTTGATTGCCTTTTGCTTGACACCATATGAGCTTTGGATTTTGATGAGGATCCATATTTTGGTAGAGGAAAAGATGATTGTGATGGCACTGGTGATCCACATGTCAACCTTGTATGACCACTTTCCTTGCACAGACTACATGTCGATCTCTTCTTCTATTCACCCTTAGACGGTATACGATCGTGACTTTTTGGTCGGCCAGGTAGTCTTCTGTCCATGGCTGGTGACAAAACTGTTTGTAAGTCATCTGGTATGTCCCACTCAGAAGGATGTGGAATAAGGTAGACAATCTCGCCATAAGTATATCGATATACTTCTGTAGTGTAGCAATCCATAGCGTATGCGCTTGAATCATCTTGGTTTAGATGAAGAGAAACTTTTATAACATGGCCACACGGATAACCAGATGTTTTCCATTTCATACAACTACACGTCTTTGCATTTAGATCGACAAGCCCATTTAAGTTATTATCCAGTACTTCAAACAAGTGTTTGAACATGGTTCAACTCTCCATGACGTTGACTTCACAACACGTTTCGTTGTCTTTTTTCTGTCCATGATGTAACACGATGTTCCAATGTTCCTGTAAATTTAAATAATAATACTTAGTAAAATATATGATAAGTTACGATTTAAAGAAATAATACCTGCATGGTTTCTTTTCTTGTAGTACCACTGTTGAATAGAGGCTCGAAAAAACTCCATTAACATAGTAATGGGTAATTTCCGGGAATGACGACTTAGAGCGTTGATTGATTCTGCACTATTAGACGTCATGAAACCATATCTTGCTCCAAGTTGATGTACTCTTGACCATCTTTCAAACCCGACATCTTCTAGTGTTTGAGCACACTGAGGCAAAACATGTCTTAAACAGTTTATATGCTTATTAAAATCCACTTCCCGATAAGCTTTTACAGCATTCCAGTATGTCCATTTGTGATTTTTTATACCAGCAGACCTTGATTTTAGATTTCTATACAAATGAACACCACAAAGTCCATGAAAAGCATCTGGGAAACACCTTCTAACAGCGTTGTCAATTAAGTTTGCCCTATCGGATATGATTGTCAGATTGCTAATAGGAACTATGCAATCCCTAAGATGCCCCATAAACCATGTCCATGAATCAGAGGTTTCAAATTTGCCAACCCCGTAAGCTATTGGCAGTATCTCATTGTTAGCATCCATGGCTACTGCTAATAAGTTTACTCCAAGGTATCGACCTTTTAAATGTGCTCCGTCAACTATAATAACTGGGCGCATGCAATTAATAAACGAACGAATCTACAAAATCATATACACAAGAAATATAATCATTTAAATGTGAAATGCATGTAACTAACAAAAATGAGTCAACAAAATTATATTGATTTACTAACCGCAGCACCAATGGCGATAAACATCAACTCAAAGCGTCCATCTCTATCTGTTACGATTTTTCTATATCCGATAGCCGTCTTCCGCAACACTTTCAATGAAAATTTTTCCTCTAGTTGTTATGCAGAAAACAAGGGGAAATGGGCCTCTATATTTCGTTTTAGTTGGTTTTGCATTGTTTGTAACTGGGCTAGGCTGCTATTAACCTTTTCTGGTTAGAGGATTGATGGTTGTTAAGATTTTCACGGGAAAGGTAATTTCTCTAGGAGCTGAACTTGAATTATACATATAGTAGAGAGTTAAAAATATAATTTTACAGTTTTTAAAAGAACTAAATCACCATTTCATCATTTTAGGAGCAAAAATATAATCGTGCATCAAATTATAAATAGATAACTTGAAGAGGGGCCGCTTTATAATTTGACCAATTTTACAATAAGGGGGATTGAGTGTTCCCATGAAGCATGTTTCTTAATCATTGAACTATACGGTTTACAGATATTGGAAGGAACATATCCTCCAAATCCGAGGCAGTCAAAGCTTCCACACTATTAAACTCTTCGCTTCCAAGCATGTCCTTGTCCCTTAATACTCTTTTACTTTCCCTTAATCATCAGATTTAAGCAACTCAAACCCCAGAAGAAATACCAAAAACAAGCATACTGTAAACAACCAAACGTGTACGTGTTTGTCATCACAGACCAGAAAATATCAACATTTGTTTGGAGAATCAGGAATAATGGACCCACGGTTCTGAATTTCCCACACGTGTCAACCTGTTGTGTTGCATGCATCTTACACCCTTTTACCCCACTATTTTTATACTCTATCCCACTGCCTCCTTTCGCTTTTCATTTCTCTTTACATCAAAACATAACATCCATGGGGAAACAAGGTTCTGTTTTCCACAATAATCCCTCTTTACTTTTCCTGCTGTTATTGCTTTTTGAAGCCACAAACGTTGGTGGAGACGCCCGGTTGAACCACTGGGAATCTGGAATCCGACTGCCTTCAGATGAGCCGCAAGGTGTTGATGATCAGGAACTCGGAACAAGATGGGCTGTTCTCGTGGCTGGTTCAGCTGCTTTGGTAATTACAGGCATCAGGTAATATTAATAAAGCATTTATCAACTATAATACCACTTACTTTTAGTCTGTAATACTGGTTTGATTACATGGGGATGCAAGTGCAGGCAGATGTATGCCACGCCTATCAGCTGTTAAGGAAAGGAGGATTGAAGGAACAGAACATCATCGTGTTTATGAACGATGACATAGCCATGAATGACCTGAATCCAAGGCCAGGAATCATCATCAACCATCCCCAAGGCGATGATGTTTATGCTGGTGTTCCTAAGGTGATATAGACTGATACTAGTCTTTCCACTCAACTTGGTGTTTGAGCATACTTAATTTTTATAGTTAATATTGATGGGTCTGTATGGAATGGTAGGATTACACTGGTGAGCATGTTACCGCTGCAAATTTGTATGCAGTACTTCTTGGTAACAGAAGTGCATTGAGTGGTGGAAGTGGAAAGGTTGTTGATAGCAATCCCAATGACAGAATCTTCATATACTACTCGGATCATGGAGGCCCCGGGGTTCTAGGGATGCCAAATATGCCATTTCTGTATGCCATGGATTTTCTTGAAGTCTTGAAGAAGAAACATTCTAGGGTACCGATTCCCTCACTGTTCATCAGCCCAACGGTCATAATATTTGAATATTATGAAGGGGTATCGATTCCCTATGAAGGGGTACCGATTCCCCCCATTCTGGGCAGCCTATTTTTGTAGAAAAATCATTCTCAAACGGCTCCAAAACATCCCCAACGGCTAGATATGACTTCAAACACATTCCAAGCTATAAATACAAGCTAAGGACACTTGAAGAAGTAAGAGAACAACTATCCAAGTAATCAAACACAAGAGAAGAGTTTTTCATTCTTATTTCATCTTTCTCTTGTAAATATTTTGTTCTTGTGAGCTTAATTCTTGTAAACACCTACCTTAGAGAGGTTTTATTGTTTACATCTTTTATCCTTTTGTAAAGGGGAAAGGTTCTAGTTTAGCCCGTGTAAAAGCTAGGGAAGGTTCTAGTTTAGCCCGGAAAAACTAGGGAGTTGTAAGGTTATCTCTTTGTCCTCAAAAGAAAGAACAAATTAGTCAATTTGTTGGAAAATCCTTGGTGAGGAGCTAAGGTAGTAGACATATACTTTGATTGAGAAAGTCAAACCACTATAAATCGCTGATCAATTCTCTATCTTTCAATCTCCTTACTCCCTAAACACAAAATCGTTCCGACCCCTCTTTGCAAAATCGTTCCGGTTGTCGTTTCGAGCTTCCAAAAATCCTAACACGTTGCGATTCTGGAAAATCGCAATGCGAATTTGTACTATCGCATTGCGATTCTTCATAATCGCGTTGCGATTCTGGGAACTGATTTGCGATTTTGGAGATCGCGTTGAGATTTTTATTTCGCATTGCGATTTTGTTGGTCATTTTGGCAAATCCAAAAAAAGTTGGTTAAAATCGTATATTATAAGGCATTTTTTGTCACTGAGGTTATTTTCTCTTATTATAAACCACGCGATGTCTAATTAGCATATCCCTTACGAGTATTGGTATAATTTTGTAGGCTAAAGTACATATATGGTGATACTAATTTGTTGAGTTTTTTTTAGTAGGGAAAATCTCACGTGCAGCGTTAATATACATTTAAAGAAATGCGCTAATCTTTTATTATTATTTTTTTTAACAAAATCGGTAAAAAATTACTAGAAACATTATTATTTTTGCCGATTTTGTTATTATTGGGCACTTTGCCGGAAATGTTAAAAAACATTAATGTTTTAGGTAATTTTTTACCGATTTTGTTAAAAAATAATAACAAAACCAGTAGCGTCTTCTATAGACGTATATTAAGGTTGACGCACGGTAAACTTCTCATACATAAATGGTTTCAACTCTTTTGTTGAGATTTTTTTGACTATGTTTATAAAATTTTTTGTTGAGTTTCTCTTTAAATTATAAAGTATTGTTTTATTGAGTCTTTTAAACTATTCAAAAGTATAATATGGTCATCCGATCATAGGATATTGTAAATGTCATTGTCTCTAGTTTGGGTCTAAATTGCCCAACTGCAAATGAGACAAGATAGATCGTGAGCTACTTGAGATCGACTTGATCAAAACTCAATAGATACTCTACTTAAAAGGACTCGACTCGAGTTTTTAATGAGTCAAAACGAGTTACTTGATAATCTACTTGAAAAGCTCACGAGCAATAATATAATACTCTACTTAAAAAGACTCGACTCGAGTTTTTAATGAGCCAAAACGAGTTACTTGATACTCTACTCGAAAAGCTCACGAGCAACTTAAAAAAATAATATATTAATTTAAAAAAATAAACTAGTAATAATTTACTTTCATGTGTTGACTTTTTTTATAAAAAAAATATAGTTTAGATTTCATATAGAGGTGTTCATTTTTTGAGTTTAACCAAATTAACTTACCGAACCATATTAGTTTAGTTAATTCAGTCGGTCACCGAATTAATTCTGTCGGTGAACGATTAATTACCCGAATTAACCGATAATATTAAATATTATATATGTTATATATATAAATACATATGTTAAGCTCAAATATATTGAGAATTAAGACTCAATTATTTTTTAGCGATACTAAACTCATTAATTATCAAAACCTAATTAAATTTTAACTCAAATAAAAAATACTTTTATTAATTCAAATTAACCTAACTAAAAAAATTATATAAATTTTTTTGTTTATCCAACTTTGATCAATTCGGTTAATATTAAAAAAAAGTTTGGTACGGTTAACGGTTAAAGAAAAAAAGTTTGGTTAGTTCGGTTAATGGGAGTTCGGTTCTGTCGGTGACCGAGTTAACCGAATGAACAATCATTTTTTCATATACTTAAGGTTCGAGTTCCAGTTGAGCTTCAACTGAGTTTAGTTTAAGATTTTTTTATTTCAAGTTTTTTCGAGTTTCAATTCATGGTTTCAAATTCTAGTCGAGTTTGAAAATTTTATAATTTTCAAATTATAAAAGATGATTGTGATGGCACTGGTGATCCACATGTCAACCTTGTATGACCACTTTCCTTGCACAGACTACATGTCGATCTCTTCTTCTCTTCACCCTTAGACGGTATACGATCGTGACTTTTTGGTCGGCCAGGTAGTCTTCTGTCTATGGCTGGTGACAAAACTGTTTGTAAGTCATCTGGTATGTCCCACTCAGAAGGATGTGGAATAGGGTAGACAATCTCGCCATAAGTATATTGATATACTTATGTAGTGTAGCAATCCATAGCGTATGCGCTTGAATCATATTGGTTTAGATGAAGAGAAACTTTTATAACATGGCCACACGGATAACCAGATGTTTGCCATTTCATACAACTACACGTCTTTGCATTTAGATCGACAAGCCCATTTAAGTTATTATCCAGTACTTCAAACAAAGTGTTTGAACATGGTTCAACTCTCCATGACGTTGACTTCACAACACGTTTCGTTGTCTTTTTTTCTGTCCATGGTGTAACACGATGTTCCAATGTTCCTGTAAATTTAAATAAATAATACTTAGTAAAATATATGATAAGTTACGAATTTAAAGAAATAATACATGCATGGTTTCTTTTCTTGTAGTACCACTGTTGAATAGAGGCTCGAAAAACTCCATTAACATAGTAATGGGTAATTTCCGGAATGACGACTTAGAGCGTTGATTGATTCTGCACTATTAGACGTCATGAAACCATATCTTGCTCCAAGTTGATGTACTCTTGACCATCTTTCAAACCCGACATCTTCTAGTGTTTGAACACACTGAGGCAAAACACGTCTTAAACAGTTTATATGCTTATTAAAATCCACTTCCCGATAAGCTTTTACAGCCTTCCAGTATGTCCATTTGTGATTTTTTATACCAGTAGACCTTGATTTTAGATTTCTATACAAATGAACACCACAAAGTCCATGAAAAGCATCTGGGAAACACCTTCTAACAGCGTTGTCAATTAAGTTTGCCCTATCGGATATGATTGTCAGATTGCTAATAGGACCTATGCAATCCCTAAGATGCCCCATAAACCATGTCCATGAATCAGAGGTTTCAGATTTGCCAACCCCGTAAGCTATTGGCAGTATCTCATTGTTAGCATCCATGGCTACTGCTAATAAGTTTACTCCAAGGTATCGACCTTTTAAATGTGCTCCGTCAACTATAATAACTGGGCGCATGCAATTAATAAACGAACGAATCTACAAAATCATATACACAAGAATATAATCATTTAAATGTGAAATGCATGTAACTAACAAAAATGAGTCAACAAATTATATGATTTACTAACCGCAGCACCAATGGCGATAAACATCAACTCAAAGCGTCCATCTCTATCTGTTTTGATATGAGTTACCAACCCAGGATTTTCAGCTTTAAATTGTGACAATAAGCCGGCAGTGGGCAAACGATGCTTCTGGCGACCCCCTCAACAATTCCACGGCATAACATTTGGCTCTCCAAGCTTGAGAATATGAGATACTAATCTTGAACCGAGCATTCATGTCAGTCATAATTTCATGTCCCCGATATACCCTACCATTCAAAAACATTAACTCAGCCGAAAACCACCCAACACCTTTTTGTTTGCCTGTCTATGGTGAGGAAAACTTGGGTTCTTGAACATGTATGTTTATCAATAAAAGTCCTAACTTGAAAAACATTTCGCAATCTTTTATCCTCTTTGCAATCATACACCCACATACAGTTTTTGTCATCATACACCTTGTTTCGAAACGATCTTTGCTTGATTTGTTAACTTTTAGTTGATAGCCATCTTCCACACATTTCGTATACAAAGCTATCTTCAAGTCTTCCTTTGTATCAAAACAATCATCTTTCTTGATACGAATAATTTTTGTGTAACAATCAACTGCTATCTTACCAACTCTTCTTCCGGTATCTGAAGTAATTCTGGCATATTCCAGTTATACTCCCGTTGCATTTTCTTGGGGACTTTCTTTGGGGGTTTCTTCTTCTTCTTTTCTTCTTCAGTGTTATATGAATTACAGAATGGATGTTCAACATGTTCATTTACAGTCGTAACTTCCTCCTCATTATCATCAACAACATCTTCCTCGACAACGGCTGTTTCATCATCAAAATTTAGGTATTGACCAATATCAAAATCATTACACGCAAGGTCTGTTTCTTCTTCTGAAAAATCATCAAAATCCGATTATTGACCAAGATCAAAGTCCGGGTATTGACCAAGATCAATTTTTGAATACTGACTAGTACTCATAATTTTTTCTGTTGGCTCATCATCGTCTAACTGGTCAATACGAAAACCGGAATTTGGTGCTGAAAGTTTATTGGGATTTGGATTAGGGAAAGGTTGTGGGTTTGAGATTGTGTTTGGTATTAGAAATATGGTGAAACAATATTTGCTTGGTGATGAAATTGTGGTGGAACCATTAAATTTTGAGCACCATAAACTAGGGTTGAAAAACTTAGTTGATTACTACCCGCTACTGACCCAACTTCACTACTTCTAGGTTTAACAACATACAATGTAACATCATCACTTGAAACACTAATGTAAGCAATGAATCGTTCAACATCTTCATTGTCGGTTAACAAATAAACTTTACCATTTCTCTGATAAGATAGCCTAAATCCACTTAGGGGCTCTAATTCAATTTATTTGCAACACGTAACATTAGAGTTTCATAAGTTAACTTTTTTAGTGACAGTTTTAGTTGAAGATTCATGGGTAAAGGCATATATTGTAAAACACCATGAACATTCTCCCATGACCCTCCAAAACACAAATCTATCCAAACATGATCAACATTAGATGATTTCATTATTGTAAATTAATTTACTAAACAAACGAGCTGCGAAACTAAAACCTGTTGCCGGATGGGGAAGGATGTCGTTGGATATAGGAACGGATGTCGCCGGAGAGAGTGATAGATGGAGATGGAATAAGTTGCGATTTAGGGATTTAGGTTATGAGTCGCTGCTGCTGCGTAGTTATATACCCAAAACATTTGTGTTGCGAAATTAAAACCTGTTGCGAATTCAGAAATCGAATTGCGAATTTGAAATTCAGTATTGCGATAGCCAGAATCTCGTTGCGATTTACAGATTCGCATTGCGATTTACGTATTCGCATTGCGATTTACGTATTCACATTGTGATTTACGGATACGCATTGCGATTTACGTATTCTCGTTGCGATTTACAGATACGCGTTGCGATTTACGTATTCTCGTTGCGATTTACGGATACGCGTTGCGATTTTATGTATTGTCGTTACGATTTACGGATACGCATTGCGGTTTTACGGATACTCGTTGCGATAGTCAGAATCGCATTACAATTTATATGTTCGCGTTGCGATTTTCATATTCGCGTTGTGTTGAACTATGTTTCGATATAACAATTTAAGGCAAAATGGTTTTTTGCACTTGAATTGAATTTACAAAATGTATTTGGACTTAATTGAATTTATTCAAATTTTACAAAAATAATTCAAAGTTCTTTTAATTTAAAATTGAGCACAAAAATGTTTTTATGAATAGTAATTTACTATTTGAACAGTAAATTACTATTTGAACAGTAAACCACTGTTTGAACAGTAACCCGAGGCTCAAAAATTCCAATATGTAAAAGGGGAACCGATTCCCCCCAAGGGGGTACCGATTCCCTCACTGTTCATCAGCCCAATGGTCATAATATTTGAATATTATGAAGGGGTATCGATTCCCTATGAAGAGGTACCGATTCCCCCCCATTTGGGCAGCCTATTTTTGTAGAAAAATCATTCTCAAACGGCTCCAAAACATCCCCAACGGCTAGATATGACTTCAAACACATTCCAAGCTATAAATACAAGCTAAGGACACTTGAAGAAGTAAGAGAACAACTATCCAAGTAATCAAACACAAGAGAAGAGTTTTTCATTCTTATTTCATCTTTCTCTTGTAAATATTTTGTTCTTGTGAGCTTAATTCTTGTAAACACCTACCTTAGAGAGGTTTTATTGTTTACATCTTTTATCCTTTTTGTAAAGGGGAAATGTTCTAGCTTAGCCCGTGTAAAAGCTAGGGAAGGTTCTAGTTTAGCCCGAAAAAACTAGGGAGTTGTAAGGTTATCTCTTTGTCCTCAAAAGAAAGAACAAATTAGTGAATTTGTTGGAAAATCCTTGGTGAGGAGCTAAGGTAGTGGACGTATACTTTGATTGAGAAAGTCAAACCACTATAAATCGCTATTCAATTCTCTATCTTTCAATCTCCTTACTCCCTAAACACAAAATCGTTCCGACCCCTCTTTGCAAATCGTTCTGGTTGTCGTTTCGAGCTTCCAAAAATCCTAACACGTTGCGATTATGGAAAATCGCAATGCGAATTTGTACTATCGCATTGCGATTCTTCATAATCGCGTTGCGATTCTGGGAACTGATTTGCGATTCTGGAGATCGCGTTGCGATTTTTATTTCGCATTGCGATTTTGTTGGTCATTTTGGCAAATCCAAAAAAGTTGGTTAAAATCGTATATTATAAGGCATTTTTGGTCACTGAGGTTATTTTCTCTTATTATAAACCACGCAATGTCTAATTAGCATATCCCTTACGAGTATTGGTATAATTTTGTAGGCTAAAGTACATATATGGTGATACTAATTTGTTGAGTTTTTTTTAGTAGGGAAAATCTCACGTGCAGCAGCGTTAATATACAGTTAAAGAAATGCGCTATTGATTTTATTATTATTTTTTAACAAAATCGGTAAAAAATTACTAGAAACATTATTATTTTTGCCGATTTTGTTATTATTGGGCATTTTGCCGGAAATGTTAAAAAACATTAATGTTTTAGGTAATTTTTTACCGATTTTGTTAAAAAATAATAACAAAACCAGTAGCGTCTTTTTATAGACGTATATTAAGGTTGACGCACGGTAAAACTTCTCATACATAAATGGTTCAACTCTTTTGTTGAGATTTTTTTGACTATGTTATAAAATATTATTTTGTTGAGTTTTCTCTTTAAATTATAAAGTATTGTTTTATTGAGTCTTTTAACTATTAAAAGGTATAATATGGTCATCCGATCATAGGATATTGTAAATATGTCATTGTCTCTAGTTTGGGTCTAAATTGCCCAACTGCAAATGAGAAAAGATAGATCGTGAGCTACTTGAGATCGACTTGATCAAAACTCAATAGATACTCTACTTAAAAGGACTCTACTCGAGTTTTTAATGAGTCAAAACGAGTTACTTGATAATCTACTTGAAAAGCTCACGAGCAATAATATAAATACTCTACTTAAAAAGACTCGACTCGAGTTTTTAATGAGCCAAAACGAGTTACTTGATACTCTACTCAAAAAGCTCACGAGCAACTTAAAAAAAAATAATATATTAATTTAAAAAAAATAAACTAGTAATAATATTAACTTTCATGTGTTGACTTTTTTTTATAAAAAAAATATAGTTTAGATTTCATATAGAGGTGTTCATTTTTTGAGTTTAACCAAATTAACTTACCGAACCATATTAGTTTAGTTAATTCAGTCGGTCGCCGAATTAATTCTGTCGATGAACAATTAATTACCCCGAATTAACCGATAATATTAAATATTATATATGTTATATATATTAAATACATATGTTAAGCTCAAATATATTGAGAATTAAGACTTAATTATTTTTTAGCGATACTAAACTCATTAAATTATCAAAACCTAATTAAATTTTAACTCAAATAAAAAATACTTTTATTAAATTCAAATTAACCTAACTAAAAAAATTATATAAATTTTTTTGTTAATATCCGAACTTTGATCAATTCGGTTAATATTAAAAAAAAGTTTGGTACGGTTAACGGTTAAAGAAAAAAAGTTTGGTTAGTTCGGTTAATGGGAGTTCGGTTCTGTCGGTGACCGAGTTAACCGAATGAACAATCATTTTTTCATATACTTAAGGTTTGAGTTCCAGTTGAGCTTCAACTGAGTTTAGTTTAAGATTTTTTTATTTAAAGTTTTTTCGAGTTTCAATTCATGGTTTCGAATTCTAGTCGAGTTTGAAAATTTTAAACTCACTAGTTTTTAAACCGATTGAGCTTTATTTTAAAGTTTTTATGTCGAATCAAACTAAAAAATACTCAAATTCGATTCGGTTCGTTTACATCCCTATGCACAGCCGTTATTCCATAATTCTTTCATATTTAGTTTCTGTTGAACCATTGCTAGCTTAGTTTAGATGGAGAACCTTTCACTGTTTTCTACGGATAAACACAAAAACAAAAATGGTAATCCAAATAAAAGTGCCAAAATTGTGCCTACCAAAACAAGGAAAAGACAAATAAACCAGAAAGACATGAGGCGTGAAATCAGGCCTTTGTTCTGCAGCTCTGTAGTGTCATTTTCTGGTACAAACAATTCACTCATGGCAATGACAGCTTACAGCCAAATTTTCATTTAGTGCTGAAAAGAGACAGAATTACCTAGAAGTGTGTCCGATTGGGATATTTATAAGTTTAATTTAAAATTAATTTAAGTCAGTTTTAATTACGTTCTTTCAGAGGATATGTGAATTTTGATATAATTATATAAGTATGCTCCTTAGTTATGTTTTTCAATTTTTCAATTACGTTCTTTCAATTAGTATAGAGGATTAAGACTTTTTTTTAATTATTAGATTCTACTTAATTATTCATCTTTAATTATATAAACATATAAATGCTACCTAATATTTATTCTTTCTTACAATTTTTCCAAGGTTTAAATCTACCTAACTCACAATTATAAAATAAAAAAATAGCATGAATATAATAAAACTAGGGAAAAAATCTGCGTCAATGGTGACGAGACAGTAATCAATTTTTTTGTGTATATCTAATTTATTGTACGAAACATGGATCATACACTAATTTTGTCTGCTTTATTACATTAATCTACTTAAAGGCGACAAATTTACTTGCAGAAATTGCATACACAAGTGGACAACCACTATTGCGTTTGCGAAATTTAGTAAATTTCCAAGCCGATGACGATTATTGCAAGGCTTAGACCTTGGAGGGATCACCATTTGCTAATGGTTGGTAAAACGTAATTATCCTACTTCTATACCTCAGAACCTAACTAAGCCCTTGTAGCTTATAATTTTGTTTCATCTGTTCGGGTAGTTGCAGGTACAACGTACTTGTTGGCGGTCCACCCGCAGCTACAATAAGTAAAAGAATTTGATCAAGTCAACTAACTTATTTTAATATTAATTTATTGTGATCACATCAATTAGCTTCGTAAATGTTATTTTTTCTTGAGATTTTTAATTCGAGCAATTACATATGCAGTGTATGTGTACGTTATAATGATTAAGGGAAAAATCATAAACATATATTATTTTATAATCAATTAAATTATTTTAAAATTTTGATTTATTGCATAATAAAGATGATACAGTAGTAGAGGCGAACCGATCAGAATGGCCCAACGTCGTTTACTTCTGCCCCAAAATCATTAGCATTTGAAACCCATAAATGACCCAGTTGTTGATATTTGTAGAATGAACATGAACTGGCATAGTGAGCCAGATAGCTGTTGAACCATTTTTCTGGCTTTTTGTTTGGGTTGCTACGTCAATGGCAACTTAATTAAGGCAGATGTTGATCAGGGATGGATTAAAAGAGTAGTTGTTTAACCATTTTTTTAATTTTAAATTTTTATATAATTTATTTTTTAATATATTATATTAATAATATATGTTCATCTTTCAAAAATTTTATAAGTTCATTCTTTGATATTATATCCTACGCCTGTCTCTGGATGTGATTTCTTTTGTTTTGAACATGAAGACTGAATGTTCACATATGTTGATGGGTGTTTAATTAAGTGATAAATATTAATGTTTTACATGAATTTTGGTCAAATATATAATGCGGAAAATAATAAATTGTAATAGTCATTTTTCCTACATACCCCATTTACAACAATCAAACGGACCTCAAGTCCAACCCAACCAACCCCAAATAGAACTCAACTTGAAACCTAAACCAACCCCAAATAGAACTCAACTTGAAACCTAAACCAACCCTAAATTTAAACCCAAACTAAACCCAGACCTGAAACCCAAACAGACCCCAACTGGAGCTCGAAATAAACCCAAACACAAAGCTCAAATCAAGACTTGACCCGGGGCTCAAACCAAGCCCAACCCTAACCTAAATCTAACTCTAGGATAGTCGCCCCCAATACCCCAATCATCACTCGCCGTTTTCTGCCCCAATGCCAAAGGGATTTCACACACGCCACCACTACCCAGCTGCTCCACACAACTGCAGTAAATAAAAATAAAATGTTTTATTAAAATCACATGGTTTTTACGATGTCCCAATCGCACTTTAAATGATTAGTGACGACTCCTCACATTTCAAAATTCTTTTCAAAGAAAAATTTCCAAGTCGGTATTGGTCTTTCCCTGCCCGGACGAAAAATGGTGTCGACATAAATTTATATAATTCAATATATGAACTACATATATCTATGCATACATGGTGCTCTATGCGTGTATATATGTATATATATATTTCTAGCTTGTGTTCTACGTATGAATATATACACACACGTACCTTGTGCTCTACGTATGAATGCTGTTCCTTGTGGAAATGGTAATTATTGCTACAAAATATTTTAAGCAAATTTTCCATTAGCATCCAACACCGTGTTCCTCCTCCTAAGCAAAATATTGCTTGAATTATAAGAAAATAATATAGGCAAACTTTATATAAAATTAATGGGATTTGATGATTTAGATTTGATAAAGGCTGCTCAAGGTTCCACTTTCCACATTAATTACAAGGAAAATTATATTACCAGAAAGGCCTGTCACTAATATTATTAGAATAATATATTTTAATTGACTCTTTTTGATGTCGTTCAGTCCCCCACTTTTATATACAAAAATATTAATAAGTTCATAAAAACAGACAAAACCATTAGAAAAAAATGTTGTTTATATATAAATATATACATATAATACTAAAATTATTTAACAATAACCCCACCCATAAGTCGAAATATATTGTGTGCTTAAATACATTTAAATTTATATTTTTTATATGTTATAATAATAATATTATCAACTAGGCATTCTTGCATGTTACAATAATAACTTTATCAAATAAACGGAAAATTCAAAATATAACATTTAATTGTTATTGTTCATTAATTTGGATAAAATTTATTAATTTGTTCAATCAAATATAATAATAGTGATAAATTTAGTTTTGAATTCATTAAATAATCTGATAAAAAAGATATTATATATTAGAAGATTCAGATTTGAGTAGCTGCCCACGTAAAAGATAGGTAGCCAAAGTGAATGGTGAGCAAATTGTTAGCAAAAAAGGCCTTTTTCCGCTTGTTAAACGTGGGGAACCGAAACAATAATGGGTTGACATCAACAATGATTAACCTCAGACCCCACCATTACTTGAGATTCAGCTCACCCCACTTTTCCTTCCCTCGTTACTAACGCAAATCATTTTCAAACCAACAAAATCAAAATAATTTTATTAACAAATCATGTCGTACCGCTAATATTCCTTATACATTCGAAAATGTCATATGTTGCATTACAGAAAAAACGGGCTTCAGAACTATTTTTCTTTTTTCCTTTTAGTTGTCATTAGCTCTCATTGGTTGGTTACCTTGTTTGCTCTTGTCACTAATACGTTCAATTAAATGGCACTTTTCTACACTTTCTAAAAATATATATAAATAAATAATCACTTTTCTAATTCACTATCTGATTACATCATTAAAAACCATATGTTACGAATTATACGGCAATGCGTCTCTCCTCCTGAACTCTATCTTGCGCAACTGCCACTATCAATATATGGTTATATTAACAATACAATCAAGTACCATCTATTTAGATCATATGTTTGCAAAATGTTAATCATTCTATGCATGACTTGAATGTCCAAAAGAGTCTATAAAATATTTTTTCCCTATAATAAGTTAACATTATTTGTCATATGCAGGTATGGTTTGAGACTTCACTAAAGTTCCTGGGATAAATCGCTTCATTGCTTGTAATAAATGTGGTAGCTCATTGTACTATGTATCCCAATCTGCATATGTCAACTTCATTACCTTCATTTTTGCATTCCAAACCTTGTGTTATTTTAGTTGTTATACAAATTAGCTTTGAATAGATGCAACTAGAACAAGGGATCCTTGGATTCTTCTCAAACAACACTTTCACGTAGTCGCATATTACATCGGAGTCCAATAGTCAGTGGCCTTGTTCGATTGAGTTTCGCAAACATATGTGAGGACCATTGTACCTTGTGATGACCCAAGCATATCTTGCCTCTGAATTTTGGACTCTGATCTTCCACTTGCACTTTGGGTCGTATTTAACACATTTCGCATATATGGTTTTTTGGTTGGACTCTGCAACATGGACATCAACATGGCCTTTAATGCAATACTCTTTAATCGTCAGTGTAACTTCATATTTTCTCTAAATTGCATCCCAACCAAAAATTCACCAGAATTTTTGAATGATTCAACCATGTGGTATGGAGGTATATTTGGCATGTCAGGGAATTCTGGTGCCCTCATCGCATCATAGTCTATCTCGTACATGTGAGGGGTAGGTTGATACGGTGTCAGAACTTTATCAGTGGCTAGGTTAGGTGCACAACCACAACCAAAATTATCATCGTCGGCCAAAATCTGTTCCTCAGTTTCTTCATATTCGCTGGAATCATCATGTATTTCTCCCCATCGATTTTCAACATCAACATCAACATTCAATTCCGAGTTATATATGTTTCTCTCCTCGTACTCTGTTGTTGCGGATGTTCCACCAACTTCATTTCCACTTTCCAATAGCGCCATAAAATTGTTTATTAATCTGTATGTCGGGTCATCAATCTCACTTCCGAAAGCCATTTGAGATGAATCTCCAGCCATATTTCTTGATGACCCAGGAACATCAGATATCTTACGCAAATCAACAAATAACTCAATAACTGAAATATTTGTTGACCCATGTAATCCAATTATGGTTCCAATATGTTGGGATTTTTATGAAGCTCAATCGATCAACCAAATAATTTACCAAGAGGGGGTGAATTGGCTTTTGAGTTTCAGGAGTAAGGAGTATAAAGGATAGGAAAATTTGCACAAGGATTTATAGTGGTTCAACTTCTCAACCAAGTCTACATCCACTACCTTAGCTCATCACTAAGGATTTTCTAACAAATTCACTAATTTGTTCTTTCTTTTTACATGATTAAGAGATAACCTTTACAACTCCCTAGATTTTCACAGGCTAAGCTAGAACCAATACCGTTATACAAAGGTATAAAAGAAGTAAACAAGAAAACCTCTAAAAGGTAGGGTGTTTACAAGATTAAGCACACTAAAACACTTATATTTACAAGAAAAAGGAAAATAATAATGAAAAGTTATTCTCTTGTGTTTGAATACTTGGATAGGTGTTCTAACCCTTTTTCAAGTGTCATCAACTTGTTTTTATATGTTGGAATGAGTTTGTGACTATTTTTAGTTGTTGTGGATGTTTTGAAGCTGTTGGGGATTAATTTTCTACAATAAAATTGCCCAAGACATGGAGTATCAATACTCCTTTAATGAGTATCAATACTACCTTTGTAATATTTAAATAAACTAGCTGTTAAAGACTGTTGGGCTTGACCAGTATCAATACTATGCTTCACGGTATCGATACTACTATATAAAGTAGTATCAATACTCATTTGAGTATCAATGCCTATTTTGCATTCTGGATTTTAGTTATTTGGAAAATAAATTGTAGTATCGATACTACCTAGAGATTATCGATACTTCTCTTACCTTTGGTACTGGTACCACGTGAATATTATCGGTATTGTTCATGCAGTATCGATACTGTAAGAAAAATATTGGTACTACGTACTCAGAAAAACTATTTTGTGCTCAAATTCTAGTTTAATGGATTTTGAATTATTTTTGAAAACTTTGAACAAATTCAATCAAGCCCAAAAACATTTTGCATTAATTTGTTATATCAAAATATTATAAAACATGGTTCAACACAATATCATCTTCTTCTTCAACTGGTACTGCAACATATCTAACTGGATTAGGACATACCATGAACCTGTACTTCAAACCACCAACTATAGCTCGAATTTGCCTTTTTATCCTATGTTTCATTTCTACAAATGCGATGTCCCTTTTGAACATCGTATTTATAGATTTTTCATACTGAAAAATAACTCCGACCTCATTTTCCATAATATGTCCATTATAACGGACAAACATGAAAAACTTGTTTTTCATTTTCTCTACAAATTCAAAATTTGTATTTAGAATGAAAAAATTATAGTACATTATGATCATAGATCGTAAAATTGATATTATACAATACAAAAATTATATTAACATAACAATAATCGTAAAAATAACAAATATTTATAAAAATAATATTAACATAATAATCAATAGTAAAAGACCTCAAATAAAATTTCTTCAAACTTAATTCACCTTTGTTCTGCAAAAAACAAAAAAAAAACAAATTTATTACACTAATTTCACACAAAATAGCATGAATTTAAATCAATTTACCATATAATGCATACTCAAATTAGAATATCGAAAGAAAAGCACACAAATTGTTTTGAAATTCTCCCTCTGTTAATCTTCTATGCAATTGTTTCTACTCCCTCTATCAATTTTCTGAATTGCAATTGCCCCAATTTCATTTTTACGTATATATAGTTGAAATGAATTTCTTTAATGTTCAACTTGTTATTACAGGGTATGTGTTAGGATAGCATAGGGGTATGGGTTAAACTTTTATCATTTGAATGTCAGCTACCTATTGCACGTACATGAGGCATGCCATGCGACTTTGCAGGCCACGCGAGAAGGAGACACGTGAGATTTTTCTGACCACGTGAATGGACCAGCGCACATGAGACGGTGGCAACCTTGCCATGCATCTCCCCCTTGGAGGACAATGCGTCTTGACTTGGAATGCCAGGACGGCAGCGCATCTTAGGAATTCCTGTAGCATTCGCCCTATCTCGTGAAATAATTTTTACACTACATTATTCGAGTAATGATTTTTTTTGAGTTCATTATTCTAAAAATTCAGCCAATCTTATGGTTCATGATATATGTAAAGCGTTTTAGGGTCGAATGGCACAATGACAAGCAAACAACGGTGGGGCCAAGACAACACTTGGATAACGTTTCATACTTTTGCTTTACTTCTATCCTATGTATACTTTGTTCCAACAAAAAAGTAAATAAACAAGTGTTGCTAAATTTCAATGGCATCCCTCAACCCCAGACAAAGGCTAAACTGCACTTTTATATTTTTCTATTGTTTATGGTAATTATTTTGTATCATAATATAAATGGACCTCTTTAGTTTTTCAAAGGAGATGCAAGCATTTAACATAGTTGAAGATTACCATTAAAATTACACCTAATAAAGCATAGTTGGACAAAAACTTAAGTCTATATATAAATTAATTTTTATTTATAGAAACCACCAGCGCTAATGATAATCAATAAATAAGAGTGCGAAGATAACGGTAAAAGTGGGGTCCAGATCAGATGGAAAACGGGTAGGGCCCACTTGAAAGAAGCAGCCTGCAATACACAACGGTGAGCCTAATGATTGCGGGCTTGTCCACGCCAGACCATTAGCCGCCACGTCCCTGAGATCCCGATATATAAATTCTGTGTTGTGGGCTCCACTCTCCACTATTTATAGAACATGGCAAATGAAATGAAATAAATGAGATGGCTTTAACATGCCAAATGAGTGTTTTTTTTTAAAATAAAATTTATGGCTAACGACATATCAAAACCTTAAATAATTTGAATAGAATATTCTTATTCAAATTTTGATTAAGAAAAACAAGATTAGAAATATCTTTTTAACAAATTTTGATTAATTCAAATTTAAATTTTAAATCAAATAAATTGTATTGATAAAGAAATATATATATATAATTCATCTTTTTTTTTGTTGAATACAGGTGAATGGGCCGCTTAGCTGCCCATTATATCAGTTAATAACAACTCCTCGGCTTTCTTTGAGTAATTTTGCAGAAAAGTTGTATCTTCTTGGTGTTTCCATATTTGTTTGGCGACACAATCAGCAACGCGATTGGCCTCCCTTAGTATGTGCTTAAAATTTACTACCCAATTTCTTCTTATCAACTTTTTTATATGTTGAAGAATTGTTAAAGAAAATATATATAATTCATCCTTTTTTTTATTGTATCAATCATGTATACAAACATAAACCAAGTGAATTTAATGATTAAAAGTATGATTATTATTTTTTAAAATCTTAGATTCGAACACGAAGTTTAAAGGGATATATAAATATTAATTATTAAAAAATTAAAAATCTTTTAAACGTATATTATCTTAAGAGATAATTATCTCTACCTGACAGAAAAAAAATCAATCATGTATGTAATGATACCCACTTTTATCTTTTACTTTTATCACATCTTATTGACGTGGACTTGGGAGCTTAGGCGAGTCAATTTAATAATTTTAAAAGAATTTTCAATATTATTTGAAAATTTTAATTTGGAGAGGTGTCGCCGGGTGAATTCACGAGATAATGTTCTCGAATTTTTTTTTTCACGATATGGTGCACATCCCAGATTAATTGTTGGAATGGGGTGAGTTCAACAGTGATCGCCATAGGACGCCATGCAATCCAGGCGACCTTGGAGGACGCCATGCAATCCAGGCGACATACGGGGTGACATACGAGGGTGACATACGAGCCATATACGAGCCATACGAGCCAATGAGGAGCATGCAACGAGCCATATACGAGCCATACGAGCCAATGGGGAGCATGCAGGAATAGAGAGCCAATGGGGAGCATGCAACGAGCCATATACGAGCCATACGAGCCAATGGGGAGCATGCAGGAATAAAGAGGTCGCCATGCAGCCTAGGCGACCTTGTAGGTCGCCATGTAGTCCTGGCGACCTTGTAGGTCGCCATGTAGTCCTGGCGACCTTGTAGGTCGCCATGTAGTCTCGGCGACCTTGTAGGTCGCCATGTAGTCTCGGCGCCATTCCCATCATCCATGCACAAGCACAGCCACATAGATTCCTTCACGTGCTCCCCGCTGCATGCCTACAGCTCCCGATGCATGCATGTGAACCATTTGAGCCAATGCATGCATGTGAACCATTTGATTATTGGTACAATAATTGAACCATTGCTGCGTGAAATCAGCTGATGATATCATAGCTGCAATTGTACAATTATTGGTGAAATAATTGAGGCAGCCGGTTATAAAGAAAGAAAGAAAGGGAGAAGATTGCAGAAGAAGGGAAGAGATTGCAGCCGAGAAAGAAAGAAAGGGAGAAAGGAAAGAAAGAAAGGGAGAAAGGAAAGTAAGAAGAAGAAAGGGAGATAAGGTAAATTTTTTTATATTTAAATTAGTTTATTATTATAAATGTTTAATTTGTTAGTTTAGGGTTTAGGGTAAAACAAAAAGCATTTAATTAGTTTGTTAGTTTAGGGTTATATGATTGTTAGTTTAAGTTATAGTATACATAAATTAAAAATTATTTAATAGTATATTTGATAGTTTATAGTTAAAAAATAATTAATTAGTTTGTTTTGTTAATAGTTAGTTATATAAAAAAAATTATTTAATTAGTTTGTGTTAGTTAAATAGTTAAGTTATATTGTTTGTTGAATTTATATTATATAAAAATTAGTTAGTAAGTTTATTAGTAGTATATTATAATGAAAAATAGTTTATTAGTTAGTTTTAGTTATATAAAAGAATATTTTATTAGTTGTTTAAGGGTTTAGCGTTTACGTTTAACTTATATTTTAAAAAGTTTAGTTTGTTAGTTTATTAGTTTATTATATTATAAGTTATTATATTAAAGTTTAGTGTTGTAAATTAGTTAGTTAGTTTATATTAGATTATATTAAATGATTTTTTAAATATTGTTGTTTAATTTTTTTTACAGATTCATTCTAATGGCTGACCAAATTCCACTGTTGAGGCTTGACAATGAACATATTTCAAGTCATTTGGGAATAATGGTGAATAAAATATTTGTTTAATGAATTATAATTAATAAATATTTGAATATTATTTTATGATTGTGATAATTTTTTTGAAATATTTAATTGTAGGAGGACGAGCAGCAAGTCCTTCGTCTTCGACTACATAAAGTGCCCAAGCCACACCCACTAATAGAAGAAAATTTGCAAGAGGCTGAATTTTGGTATATAACATTTGTGCGAGATTACAAGTTGGTCCCAGGTTTGATCAGTGCGTTGATTGAACGTTGGAGACCAGAAACGCACACGTTTCATTTGCCGTGTGGCGAATGCACGATAACTTTGGAGGATGTGGCAATGCAACTCGGGGTTCAAACTAATGGGATGCCGGTGGTAATGTCACATGAGTTTAATAAGGTGGAACAACTTTGCAACTTGTTTCTTGGGAAAGCGCCCGTACCACCAGAGTGTAAAGGGTGGCGGGTGAGGTTGTCATGGTTGAAGAATGAATTTCAACTTCAATCAAATAGTACGGAGCACGAAATTATATATGCAACACGAGCATATATATTACAATTGATTGGGGGAATTTTGATGCCTGATAAATCCGGTAGTTATGTTCACACTCAGTATCTTCTTTTTTTAACAAATTTTGAGAATTGTAGGCAATATAGCTGGGGTTCGGCGATATTGGCGTTCTTGTATCGTGAGATGTGCAAGGCGTCATTAGTCGTGAATGATAATAATACAGTAGAAATCGGTGGATGTCTGTTGCTGCTACAATCATGGGCTTGGCATAGACTTCCGTTTTTTGACACCGATTAGTCGGACTGCGTTGACTTTCCACTTGCCGGAAGGTAATATGAATCCTCTATTTTAATATAAATATTAATTAAAAAATATTTATTTTGATTAAAATTATTGAACAAAATGTCTCTATTTTTGTTTTGATTGATATACAGATGGAGGCATAAAATTGAAGGCACAGGGTTGGTGCACAACAACATTAAAGAGTTCAGGTTGAAGATCGACATTAAGGCCAAAAAGGAGGTATGCATAATTTGTATTTTTTAATTATTATTTAAATTAACTATATTATTTGATTTAAATAAATTTTATTGTTTTTGTAATTTTACAGTTTAATTGGAGACCATACATGAATGAAGAATTATTTGCGTTGATACCGCACGATATTTTAGATGGGTTTCAATTTTGGTGTGCTGTTACACCATTGATCAATTTTGCTTTTGTTGAGATCCAATTTGGGGATAGAGTGCTGAGGCAATTCCACTTCCACCAACCTATTCCGCGGAGTCCATGGGATCATGACCTCCTCCAAAACTTAGATGGTCGTCGTCCAGTGAATTGGGTTGAGACGCATGACGACCTGCACAGATTTGATGGTCGTCGTAAAGAAAGCGTTAATTGGGTTGAGAAGCATGCAACCTACATTAATGCTTGGAACAATAGGGCTTCGTCTTACAGATTTGAAACCTTAATTTTTATTAGTTGTATCAAGACATTGGCAAAATAAAATAATAATTTAAGAATCTTTTAATCTTTTAATTTTTTTTAACAAAATCAATAAAATATTTGATTTTTTTATTTAATTAAAGTCTTAAATGTTGAATTAAATCAATTAATCTATTTGACTAATTTTGATAGTTAAATATGAATAATTGTTTCTTCAGATATCACTTCATTTTAAAAACTATATTTCCACCATTTTGTATTAAATATTTTTAAAAATATATATATAATTTTTTTTAATTTGAGAATTTTTGAAAAGAAATAAGAACCTTTTAAATTGTGAAGTGATAACATAATCACATAATATATTTTTAAAAAGTTAATAAATTATTATAAATAGAATGATAAAATATATCAGTAGCTGTTGGGTATGGCATTGAAGCTTGCAGACTCCTCTTTCTCTTTGTTTTGTAATTGTAATATTACATATATCTTTGTCAAGGACTCTCGCTCTCGATCTTCCTTGAACCATTATCCGCCTCCCTTCTTTCCCGCAAGACTTTTGCAGTAATTAAGCTTAATATAGGAAAGAGAATATATGAGAGGGATAGCATTTTAGGGCATGTGTATTTCTTATTTAACCCCATCTCCTCCTCTTTTCCCATTCTTCATTTCCCTTTATTTTCTTTTTCCTTGTGATCTCCCTCTGCCCCTTCCCGACAACTAGTGGACAAGTTCTTGAGTCCACAAAAGTGTTAGGGGGGCCGTGGGGTTTCAGTTCAGTTCCCGAGGGTTACGACTTTTCTTTCTTTAAAACCACCTTAATCTTCTTACATGATCTCTCCTGCTTTCTTTTCTGCGTTGCTTGTCTGCTTCAATTAAAGTTTAAAAAGAGAGAGTGAACAAAAAGTTAGCTCAAAGTTTCTAGGCCTTAAGTTGATTTGGTGCAAACACATGATGAGTCTGGTTTTCGGTCAGATCTCTGAGGATTAACCAGTTTCAGTTGGTTAGAATTATGAAGCTTGCCGGTACCGTGAGCTTCTCTTCCTTGTTTTTTTATTTCTTTGTTTTTTGTTTTTTTGTTTCTTCTTCCTTTCACGGGTGATCATTTCCCAAAGGTCACAAAGATTGAAGTGAGGGATGCTTTTGGTATACGTTAAGCAATGAAATTATGAAACTATGAAAGATACAATATGATGTATTTAACTGTTTTATTTTTCTTTTCCATTGAGAATTGTTGTTTGGTGTTAGCATAGTGAAGATCTCGTAGCCAACTTTTAGACGTATGGAGGGATGTTAATAGAAAGGTTAAGTATCAGAAATGATAACACTTTCCATCTCGAGAAAACTTGCCTTACAAGTACATCCAAGTTAACCACTCATAATTAGATATAATTAATGAATTCCTTTTGCTGTTATTTCCTTGCTATCTGCTGGGAAACCCCACCCTCTTGTTTGGAATAACATGAATTACTTTTCTTGCTGATAATGCGACATTTTAATGCAGGTTTTGATTGATCTTTCTTTGGAAGAATATGAATACCTTTTCAAACGTTCCTCCAGGCTTTAGGTTTCATCCCACGGATGAAGAACTGGTTGACTATTATCTCAGAAAAAAAGTTGCTTCAAAAAGGATAGATCTGGATGTCATCAAAGATGTTGATCTTTATAAAATTGAACCATGGGATCTGCAAGGTAGCAAAAAATGCAATAAAAATCCTCATGTTTTATTCTTCTTGGATTTACAAATGTTTAGATTATTTGATTATGTTTTGTTTTGTGGGGATCATAAGAATTGTGCAGAATCGGAACTGAGGAACAAAACGAATGGTACTTCTTTAGCCACAAAGATAAGAAATATCCAACAGGTACTCGCACTAATAGAGCAACAAAAGCAGGGTTTTGGAAAGCTACGGGAAGAGATAAGGCTATTTACTGCAGACATTGCCTTATTGGTATGAGAAAAACCCTAGTCTTCTACAAAGGACGAGCACCCAGTGGACAAAAATCCGATTGGATCATACACGAGTATCGACTCGAAACTAATGAAAATGGTTCTCCTCACGTAAGTATATCTATGTATATAATATAACTACATTGGAAGAAAAAGTTGTATTACAATTTGTTGTCTTTGTTATTCCACCAGGAAGAAGGATGGGCGGTTTGCAGGGTATTCAAGAAGCCAATGACAACGGTGCAAAAAGTGAGTGAATATGAATCTTCGTATTGGTACGACGAGCAAGTCTCGTTCATGCAGGAACTTGAATCCCCAAGGCGAATTCCACAGCCATATGCATCACCGCCATCACCATACCATCACCATTATCCCTGCAAGCAAGAGCTTGAACTGCAACACAGTTTGCCTCATGACGCTTTCCTTCAACTCCCTCACTTGGAAAGTCCCAGAGTTCCACAATCCGCTGCGAGTGTAAGCTGCTGCAACTCGGTTGTTCCTTACGGAAGCGCTTTGCAGTTGTCGACTCTCACACAGGAAGAGCACATGAACCCGGTGGTGCATCAGCAAAATCTGAACTCGGTTTACAACGGCGAGCAGGCGGTGGACCAGGTGACCGACTGGCGAGTTCTTGACAAATTCGTTGCCTCTCAGCTTAGCCATGAGGAGGCATCCAAGGGAAACAACTATTCCAATGCAGACGCCAGTTTTCAAGTGGCTGAACAAATGAATTTGCTAGCCAATGAATCCAAAAGGCCAGGGATTTCTCATCAAGAACATACCTCTATGTCCACTTCGAGTTGTCAAATTGGCCTGTGGAAATGAAAGCATATATACTAATTATAGAAGGGAATTTATAAGAAAGGATGTGTTTAATACTGGTTTCTGTACATAATAAAACAACAATATATGGTATTGCATTAGCTATGAACCAGGCAAGCAGTTATTATAAACATTACTACTCAAAGTACAAATAAATTACTACTTTTACTATGGCCGACAGTTCTTTGGGACTGAGTCGGCCTAATATTGAATGTATTTTTATCTTGATATACCTACGATGGTTTCTTTAATGAAATCTTTGTTCGTATTATGTATTTATTTATTTTAAAACTTTTAATCACCCTTTCAGAAATTTTCAGATACACAGAAGAGTTTACAAATCCTTTATTAGTTGGTTCAAAAGTTTGCTCTGAAAATGAATTAATTTAATCCCTTTGCGGAAGAGCACGACACTCACAAGTCCCACACCATTATCCTCATCTTTGTAGTTTCATATAAACGCAGAACGGATACTGTTGGCATGATTTGTGAAGTATAAAAAGATTAATTCAGCTTCTGTTAATCCGGCATATCATCACGGCTCATGTGCGGCGGGTTGAGTTGGGTTAGATTGGACATAAAATGAACAAAATATTATGAGAATTGTGAGGTTTAAAGAAGATAATTTCAACTTATGCTCTCATGACATGCTCGCTTCCGGTGTTCGAATGTGACTTGTAACAAGCGTTATTTCATTGGGTTGAACTTGTTATTTTATGCTAGTTTTGTATCTTGGATGTTAATAAAGTTTTCGACTTACCAAGAAAAGATTAGACTATACATTGTGAAGAAAGAACAAATATTGAGCTACAGAATTCTAAATTTCTGATATATAGTCCAGTAATTCAAAGTTTGGGACACAGAATTTAGATGCTAAATTTCTAGTATTTACCACTTGTTCCCAGAACAATTACCTTTGGTTTAGCTACGAACCTGTTCAACAGGACGGATTCAGATATTCAGCTAGACTCCATCTCCTTCAGGTTGGCAAACTTGTTAGACCCTTATGGCAAAACTACGAGAAACAGGGAAACTTATATATATCTGAAACTGAAACCTACAGCACTCCCTTATTTGACATGAAAAATGTGAAGAATAAACCGCAGTGCCCAGCCCCAGGCCTTGACGATAAGCTGACATGGGAGCTGAACTTGAAGAAACTATCTTTGTTCAAAGAATAGCCAGGGAGAGGGATGGCGGCAGTAGACAAGGTGATGTTTAAATACGTGGAGGAAGGAAACCAAAGTTGAGGTTTTGAGTAAAAATGGATGATTTAAGAGGCAAGAAAAGTAGTATTGTTCATTGGTTGTTGCTGACTGAGAGAACATCCTTTTTACTTGGGTTGAAGCCAAGCATGACAATGTATCACTTTAAAGCAATGAAAAATAATTTTCAGAGAGACAATATCATTGGGCGTGCTCCAGTTTTATCATGAAGAACAAAGCTTTAGGGCTTTAGTTCATGGCTTCGTCTCTAATTCTGTTCACTTCTGGTAAAAGAAGCCATAGCCAGCAGCTCATGCGCACATTGATCCAGGTGTGGCTAAATAATTTAGGGTTTATTAAAAATGTTGTTTGCAGACTAAAATAACATAATTGACCATATTTGAAAGCAAGAACTCCATGTGTAGCATCGTTACCAGTGCGCTAAATTTTAGGTTTCCCAATCCCAAGACCTCTACAGTCCTCGGCGGCAGACCTTGTACTTTATCCATTTTTATGTCTATTTTTTGGCATAATGAACTTTTGGCCCCTTAAACTTTGTAACTTTTATCATTTAGGCCTTCAATTTTTTCATATCTTTTTAACCATTGAATTTATATTTTTCTATCAAATTAACCAAAACCAACAACAAAATATCGTATAACTATCATACTGATATCATTGATGCTAGTATTTTATTTTTTCTATTACTGAATCCTGTTATTTAAACCTTATTTAAAAAAAACAAAAAACAAAAACTCAAAAATAAAAGATATTTACAAAATTATAAAAAATACTTTTAAAATGTGATTTTAAAAAAATATTATAAAATTTATAAAAGTAAATAAATATAAAATGTAAAAATGTAAAAAAGTTGTAAAGTATTATAAAATTTATAAGAATTGTATAAAAGCAATTTTGGAGGTGTATTAGCAAATCTCAAGTCCCAGTGAATTAAATTGGCTGAATTAGGCCCTGGTGATTTAAGCTTGAACATCCATCTAGGCCCAGCCAAGTGCGATGTTATGTCAATCAAAATCTTCTACGTTCTGATACTTGGCTTCGTCAACAAACTGAAATTGAAAATCCAAAATTGCAAAATGCAGAGAGGGACACAACCATAAAAGGGAATTTTTTTTGGTTGAGGTTGCATTTTGATTTATAGCATAAATAGAAAACTTTTTATCCATGAACAGCGATTGACAAAAACGGGGTTGTTCCAGCATTAGAAGCTGTGATCCAATGAAGAAAATCGACCCAGATTCCACTACTTATGCCTCTGAAAACTGACTGCAATTCTTGCTTTAATGAGTCAAGTCTGAGTTGTAAAGTGGAAACAGTGCAGCTTATGAGGAAGAGCAAGAGTAGTTCCCCACACAGTCTTAAACATGGATAAATGCACTCCAAACTGAGCAAAGCCACAATCTAAAAGAGCCATTTTTGGTTTTCGACCATCTTCCCACTTGTCATACAAAAGGCAGAAATGAAATGCGTGAATTAAAGAGTCTCATCTTGGTTATAGGGATCTTTCCGATTCCCAAATCAATCAGGTAAAAGACTGACTCGCCTAGGACAGTGACCCTGACAGAGTAAATGACCATTGTAATCTGCTTAACGTTTCGCACTTCCAAGTCTTCAACTGGGCAGGCATAATCACCCAATAAAAAGCTAGGGGAAAATAAAGGGTATGCTTCAATTTTAACAGAACACTGGGCCACTCAAATTTACACAAGGGCAAATGGCAATCCAGCTGCTTTTCTAGCATGATTGACAGCTACATGTTTTCTGCTACCAAAGATGGGCCTAGAAAATGGGACCAGCACCACCTATCTTTTACCTTCTCTGCTTTGTTTGTGTCACATATGTTGAGTCAGATGTTACCATTCTTGCCCCATAAGGCCGAAAAGTAATAATTACTCACAACTGTGCAATGCGATGAAATGCCATTGTTGACCTGCATGAAAAACCTTGAATGAAATGGCTGTATTGATGAACAACGCTTTCACCATTACTACAACCACCAACCATATCAGTGAAGGCCATCAATTGTGCAATGCGAACCCACCTGGGCATAAACATATACATACGTATCTGTACACTCACGTACGTACATGTATATTCATGTGTGTAGAACTTATTCAAAGCTTAGAGGTTAAGTTGTATTGAAATTTTGATGAATTGTCAGCAGTACATAAATTATAGGTATTGAAAGAATGATGTCCCTCATAAATTAAACAAGAACAGAACAAAATACATGTCAAAATCACCCAAGATTCATATCAACAAGACTACTTACACACCTGAAATTAACACACAGACCCAAACCTTTCGTGACAAACTAGGATATGACAAGAACCGACACCCTGAAAGAGAACAACTAGCGGAAAAGGAGAAGTACAGAGGCAAGCATCAGCACCGTGACAAACAGTTTTGATCTACTGCCTGTGATTGATGTTGCGAAAGAGATATCCTGTGGCCTGGAAAAGAAACCAAGTAGCATTAGAAACTAGACATTATCAGTTTTTAAAGCCAACTTTTGAAGAAAATCTTTCACATATGCATACTTCTGCATTTTGCTTAGGGCGCCACAATAGAGGACGTTGTCTGGCATAGGGAATTCGGTTTTGTTCGTTTTCTCCGGATTCATGACCCTGATATATGTTTCTTGGCCAAGATACCACGAGTCGAGGTTTTCTGTTCTAAGGTTCCAGACTCCAACGTTGTCGAGTGATATCAAGATTGCTGTCCATGCACCAGGATAAACCTACAAGACAGAGAAGTCACATTTTTTGTGAGTTTCATTAAAAAAATCCAGCATGCGTTTTACTAGAAAACTTCAATTCAATTCAATTAAACTGAAAGCATGTTCCAAAGACCTACCTGTGTTGTGGAGCGGGCAATGCCATCCCACTTGTTATATGTGCCTCTGCTATTTTCAGACCACTCACCATAATCCATTCTGCAACAAGATAATTGAAGAGTTGGTGTCAAAATCATAGTACAAACCAATATGTTTATAGATGACAATTCCTAAAGGAAACGAATTCCTACCCGACAACAAAAAATGCATATCCGCTCAAGTGATATGTCTGCACCTTGGTGTCATTGTTCTGTAGGATCACTTCCATAAATCCCCTATACGTTCCATTGATTACCGATGTCTCCATTTTAGGTGGACCTGTAAGTGGTCTTTTAGGAAAATCAAGCTTATATACTCCCTTAAGCTTGAACTGATCAGAAAGCCGGATCGGTGTAGCAGGATTGGCAAACGATATCCCACTGAGCGTTGTTCGTCGTTTTCCACCAATAGTCACAGGTGGCTTGTTTCTCAACACAAAAATGTCGGTCACATTGATTGAACCATATCTAAAGGATCCCTGTGGGTTAGGGCGAGCACCACTAGCAGATACATTCCACCTGCAGAATTTAAGCACAGAAAGTAAGAAGACGTAACCAGCTAATGTATTTCGAAATTTTGAAGATAACCGATAACCCGAAGATCAATACTACACATGTTTTTGACTAATACGTTGTTTGAAGTCTCAATGAGTATCACCATCATGCATGGGAGAAATGTGCTTGAGCACTTGAACCACAACGAAAATTAACCTGATAGATCTCGCTTGGTTCATTGAAAAGGTTTTGTCGAATTCATCTTGCGGTGGATCAGGGAGAGGACCAGCTGCCTTTCCTTTGGAATTTGAATAACGTAAAATAGCGACACCGGTAACTCGTTTCCACTGTGATTCATTCACGAACCGTGCACTAGCTACAATGTAGTAATCACTACTTGCATTCTGATCTGTAGTTAGCAGGAAAGAGTAAGACTGTCCGACGTGTATGTCTAAGCTAGTGTAGTTCTGCTGCACCGTATACGACCCCTCAGTTTCCGCGATAAGCAAATTATGGCTCTGAATTCTGAAATTCAACGTGGTTGATATTCCCACATTGTGCACACGAAGGCGGTAAGTTTTCCCTGCCCAGCATATAATGTTATCATTTAGGATCTTGAAAAACACAGCATAAACATAAAGGTAAACAACATATTAAGTTAGTTATATGCATGAATCTAACTGCCAGTCCAGTTTAGAACATGACTAACTGAATACTCCCAACACAGACAGAAGGCTGCATGCTGAACTCTGCTGTGAAATTGAAGTTAAGTAGTTGCATTTCATAAATAATCACCTGGGTGGACGTTAATCGTTTCATAAACGATGCTATCAGGTACAAGAGTATCATTATATCGGTAAGGGCCTTTGCCGTTGATAAGAACTCCGTCTGGCATCCCTAGATCTTTTCCAGCATCAAGTGCCTTCCTCAATGCCTAAAACAAAACAAAGTTTCATCATAGAACACACTGAAAAGTAAAACATAACTATAAAATCCAGTAACTCAACAAAGTACTAACCGTATGGTTACGTGTGTACCAATCACCTATTAAAATCGTAATGTCCCCGTCAGGGGCATCAAAAGGAATAGGAATAATATCACGGTTGTTTATGATAAAGCCGCCAAAACCACCAGCCGCTCGTTGGAAATGCAGTGATGGGAAGTAGAAGAAACTCCCAATTTGGTCCTTAACTTGAAACTGGTAAGTCCAGTTCCACTTGGGAGGAATAGGACAATTAGTCCCCGGTAGCCCATCTTGCCATGAACTACGCCTCTGTTGAATCCCAGACCTATAAAACCAAGCAGTCAGTCACACTATCTATTGGTTTCACTTAACAAAGATTATTGCAAACTAAGATCTCACCAATGCATGAGTAAACTCTCGTCCAATTTGTTTCTAACATTGACGACGACGTTGTTGTTAGTAGTTGAATTGATAGTAGGGCCAGGGAACTTTTTATTAATAGCAATAACCTACAAAGCAATGCATATACAGAAACCATTATAGAACTTAAACAGTTCAACAACAACACCAAATCTCACTGAACTGAGCAAGTAAAAAGGAGCTAGAGAACCACATGAAGAAAATATAGTAAGATAAAGTAGATAATGGCAAAACACGAGCAGACCTCTTGAGGAACACCCAAAGGAGAAGCAGTGATGTAAGAGACCTCAAAATCATAGAAAACAAAGGGATCTTCAGCAAAACACGAGCTCAAGAGCAGAACAATATTGATAAGAAACAGACTCAAGAACTTATTCAAGGCCATCTTTCAAGAAAAAAAGTTTTTTAGAGGGAACTTAGCTAAAACTTGACTGGTTTTACATTATCCGGTAGGCAAAAGACAGAGAATAAGAAACCAGGTGCAGAGGCTCTAAAGATAGAAAAGGGTATAAAAAATGTAGCTTTGTGAGTTGGGTTTGTTTAGTAGGATAAGAAAAATGGAGGCGAATGATGAATACTCAAAGGCCAAAGCATTTTGTCGGTCACCCATTACCAGTCATCATTCATAAGATGAAGATAGAGAGAGAAAAGAAAGAACTTTAAGCATATGGAGAGAGAAAGAGAGGGTGACAGGCAGTCGCCAGTTCACAAATACGCATAAGTGGCAGTATGAGAGGGTTTTGTCCGTGCCATACATCATGTTTTAACACCACAGATTTCTGTAAAAGACATGTTGACGGATGTGGATTTTGGTTGGATGGGAGAAGAAGAAATTGAGACGTTGGAATCGGATCCCATGAAAGAGCGACATGATTGCCGGCACATGATTTCGCCTGTGGACCCCTGCCGTGATATCAATGACCCTTGTTTTTCTTCTCTTTTGTTATAAATTGCAGTAGCGGCTAAGCTACCTTCTTCCTCACTAATAAACCCACTAATATGATTATGTTTCTATTTTAATTCCATGCATTGCTCCAAGTTCTTTTGGTAAATTTTCCATTAACGAGCAACCAACTGACAATGGGGGACTGCGGAATGCTCTTGTACAATTTAACATTTACCGACCTCGAGATGCCAAATACTATGAAGAGGACTTGTTCATAGGAGAGTTTACTGTTGTTGTTTGACATTTTATTTATTTTTTCTATTATTTTTTGACTTAAGCGTTATTTTTGTCCATGTAATATAATTAATTTATCATTTTCGTCTCTATCGTATTTTTCGCTTCAATTTAACCTTAAAGTTGTTTAATTACATCATTCTATACCCTACCTCTAACTTAATACTCTAAATTGATAACATATGAACCCTAACTTAAAACCCCCAATTTAGGATTTTAAGTGAGGGATAAGGTATAGAATGATGCAATTGAACAACTTTGAGAGCTAAATTGATGCGAAAATACGATAGAGACTAAGATGATAAATTGGGTTTACTATAGGGACAAAAGTTACCCTTTTGCCTTATTTTTTTATCCCATTGAACGGTACTAATGATAAAAGAGAGTGTTGTTCTCTTAAAAGTTTCACAGGTTCAAACATTTACATATGCAGAGTGGATATAATGTCAATAATTAAAAAAATCTTACGTCTAGATACTACATTATAATCCCATCGTATTAATAAAAGTAATCTTTCACTTTCAAAACCAATTGGATGAACCTTTTTGTTTTGTTTTATGAAGGAGTATGATTAAGCTAGGTTTA
Source organism: Hibiscus syriacus (assembly GCF_006381635.1). NCBI lineage: Eukaryota > Viridiplantae > Streptophyta > Magnoliopsida > Malvales > Malvaceae > Hibiscus > Hibiscus syriacus. The sequence goes on from NW_024063008.1 coordinate 191,504, forward strand.
GTGAAATCCAAATAAGATTTGCCATATACTTATGGACAATTTGCCTATGTTAATGACATAGTTGAATTAGTGAGTGGAAAATGTTTAGGTTACCAAACCCTTTGTCCCAAAATCTAATCTAAGTATCTAACAGCATAAACTAAGGTATTATTAAAATGGAGGAAAACCAAATTTTTAAGACAAATAAAGGCAAACTTCCTTTTGAAATAAATACTTTTTTTTTAAATGAAATTGTTTGTTTCTTGGAAGGAAAAAATAAAATAGCAAAGGCCAGCTTTTATTCATGAGTTAAAACTTCAAGTACATACTTGAACTAGAATTGGTTAACACAGTGACGATTTAGTTCGAAAGGGTCTAATTTAAATTTTCCATTTTTTTAATGTTTAATTAAGTTTTTAAAATATATTATTTAAATTCTAATTATTTTTTTATAAAATATATGTTATCTATATCCTTTACATAATAAATAAAATTTATTCCTTTACATTGTGTGTTTCTTGTGCTTTGGAGGCCTAGAACGTAGTGGACAATGACATGTGGAATTTTCAAATTCTATTATATTTTAATTTTTTTTATATTTTTTATTAATAATTGTTTTTGTCGTTTAAAATTTTATAATTTCGTTATTCTTTAAAATTTTATAAGTTTACACCTAACATAAAATTATACGCTCGCCCGTACTTGTAAATAAACAAATAAATATGGGTAAAAAATACGTATACCTCATAATGTTATAATACATATTTCAAAGAGACAAAAACTTCTTATATTGTACCTAACACTATATTATCATTTTAATTTGACTTTTTTCAACTAATAATACTGAAAAAAGGGGTAACGGTTCCATAATTCCAGCAGCGATTGGCTCCACCATTGTTTTTATTTTATTCATTTTCCTTTTTCCTTCTTTATGGACCATCCACTACGTTTTTAACGTTGAAAGCTACTCTTTGTTTTTTATTTTATGTTGAACATAATTTAAGGGCGAGGAAAATAAAAACACCATAAGTTAAATTTGGATTAATTTAAATAAAGATAAAGATCTATTTATATTATTTAAAAATTTAAAATATAAATCTAAGAATTAAGGGTAGATATTTAATAGAACTGAGTGAATTTTTTAATTAATTAAATTGATGAATCATGTTTCTTGATCTTAATTTAATACATTTTCAAATTAAATTAAATTTAAATTTAATCAAAATATTTTTCAAATTAATTTTTTTAAATGCTTGTATAGATGAACTCTAAAGAAAATTATACATATTTTATGAACCCACAATACTTGTCGATGTCATCATAAAATTAGGGGTTGATTAATTAGAAATGGGATTTGAATTTTGCCTCCATTTTACAAGAGTGGAAGAATTTTAATTAAAGCTAAGCGTAAAAAAATAAAGTTAAAATATGGGTGTCATTTCATTTAATGAAAAGTAAAAGAATAAAATAAAATTTAATAATGAATACATTGTTTTATTAATTGGTTTAATAGAATTGTTTGAATTTGAGAATTTCAATTTATTCACATTTGAAAAATTGAACATTAATTTGAGTTGATTTGACTTGACCAATTTGTTTTGAATATTTTTTATTTATCAAATCGAATCCAATATTGTTCACACACAATAATAATGTTCCGTTGATAATAGTGTTAATAATTTATGAAAATTAGATAAAACAAAATCTCAGATTTAAAATTACATAAAATCAAAGTTGATACATATGCATCAAATCAAAATTTGGATATAATTGTAATATTTGTGTCTTTAATTTTATTCGGTCTCATGTAATTTCGTTGTTTACTTTTATAATTTATATTTTATGACTACGATTTTTTTTAAAATGGTTTGGGTGATTATTATTGACAACACACACATATCTTGTAAATATGGATGTGTATGAGACCCGAACTCGACGGGTTTCGAATCGATCCGACTCGATCGGGTCGAGTTTTTTTAAAAATTTGAATTAGGGTCGAGTTTTTTTAAAATTGATGTTTGGGCCGGGCCGGGTCGGGTTTAGGGTGAAAAATATCCAACCAGACCTGACCCAAAAAAATATAATTTTTCCTTATATATTTATGAATAATTATAATAATACCCTCTCTCTATATTTTTTTTTCAATTAAGTCACTGCTTTTATTGAATAAAAGTAATATTTTTTTTATTATTATTTCGGGTTGGGTCGGATTTTTAAGTTATATATCAGGTCGGTGAAATTTTGTTTTGGTCAGGTCTCGAGTGGAGGATTCATTGTTCTCAGGTCGGGTGGACCAAAAACCCGTCCCATGACCATCCCTACTTGTAAACGTAACTACTCGAACTCAAGACTTTTAAGGAGAACATTATTTCTCTTAACCTCTAGATCACTGGATAAATTCTTATCATGATTTTAAAGATTAAAAATAAAGAAATAGCAAGGTTTAATAATTAAAAATAAAGAAATAGCAAGGTTTAATACATAATTTAGTTTTTAAACCAATAAATCTTTAGTTGCTCGACCGTGCAATGGGTTAGTCGCCAGAATCAAGTAAACTCTTCAATTTCTAATAAATTATTTTATTAGCCTCACAAAAAAATGGAAAAGAGAGATGCATTACAAATACAAGATACTTCATTTTGCCTTTGAAGGATAGAAGAAGAAACAATGGCGAGCTTTGCATTTCTCATCGGTTCTATTGGGAGTTGTTCTCGAGATTTGGATATGGCCTAATGAATGCAGAGTTCATTGGCCAAATCTTAAGTGACGCACTAACACCCGCTTCAGTAGCATTGTTGAACAGGAACAGTTTTGCAGCTCCATAAATCGCCTTCGTCGGATAAACCCGAGATGTGATCACTGTCCTTCCGCCTTGAGCAAAGCTTTCGATAATCGAATGATCCACCTGCGAAAAAACATTACCGTTTTCATGTCCATTTGTTCTCATAATAATGCCATTGTACCATGAAACAAGTACCTTTTTACTCACCAATACTCTGAGGGATAAGTTTTCGCCTTCTAGTACGTGAACCATGCTCCCGTAGATTTCTTTATTAACATCCGATGCCTCAGATGATCTGAAATATCAAATACAATGTGATAATAGGTGAGTCGATGGCTCGTGTTACATTAAGAAAGGCTTTGGGTTTATATATGTACCGACCGAGATTGGTCGTTGCAGAAGAACGTCTTGAGGCTGCCGTCGGATCCTTTGGCGATGTAGAAATACACAGGTGTCTGCTCGCTGAGGCTGTCATCGGCAAGCACCAACAGACCAAATGGTCCCAATGCCCCACGCTGTACAGCTCCACCACTGCTGCTGCAGCTGAATGTTAAATTGGACCCAGTTGCTTTTTCTAAAGCTTCTTTATCGATCTCGAACTCTGCTATGATATCCAACTGTCACATGACAGAATCTTGTCGATTAACAGGATCTTGGTCGATGAAGTATCGTGATACACATGAAAACGTGAGAAAAATAGGAACCTGAGTGGCTGCGCCGATGTCAAGAGGAACAACTGATCCTGCCTGGACTGTCACCTGGTTAAATTCGTAGCTGTTTAACCTTAAACTCTCTATTTCTTCCACTGGCCATTGAAGCAAATGAGTACCGGTCTTCTTGTCTAACAAAATTGTCCTTGGGATGCTCTGTGAGTATAGTGAAATAGCACATTAGAAACTGAAGAAATCTGAATGCTTTACGGAGTCTATGCCTCTATGGTCCAATGAAACAGAAATTTTTTTACCTGAACAGATGCCCATCCTTTCTGCACATCGGCGGCTTCACTATCGGATTCACCGATCCAGCCCCACAAAACTCTTCTGTTTTTGTTCTGATCATAGAAAGTCTTGGCAGCATAATATACACCATAATCATACCTTAGTCCAATGCCAACATCAAGCTCAGTATCATCGGGAATAAATGTGACATTCTTCTCATGATAAGTCCCAATAGTGTAGTAATCATGCCTGTCATCATCCAGGCTAACCTTCATCACATGCTTAACATCAAGACTGTTAACGGATGTGTCCAATCCTTTTTCTTCCGTTTTCGAAACAGGGAAGAAATCGACACACTCCCACATGCCAGTTCCATCCACAGCACGAAGGTAACCGTCCAATTTATCATAGTTTATGAAGTCCTTAGTATCATACACCAAAGCTATGCCACTTTTAATGATTTTCGACCCTATGGTAATGCGCCATTTCCCTTCAGAGGTCAACCAGGCGGTCGTAGGGTCACGGAAATCCTTGCTAAGGATGCCCGGTGGTGGAACAAGAACAGGGTTCGCATCGTACTTGACCCAATGGATAAGGAGAGGATCAGAGTGGTTGGCAGGATAAGCAAGGTTTTGAACTTGAACATGCTCGGTGTCGGATCCCGTATATAGCATAACAATTTTGCCATCTGGGAGGAGTGTCGCGGAACCGGTCCAGACACCGTTCGTGTCGTATGTCTGGTCAGCAACCATTGCCAATGGGAGGTGAAGCCAATGGATCAAGTCCTTGGATACAGCATGACCCCAAACTATTTTACCATACACAGCCGCACGGGGATTGTATTGGTAGAAGAAATGATACCATCCCTTGTAGAACAATGGACCTGTTATGATTTGCAACCAAAAAAATTTCAGAAAGCCATAAACTAATGTCGTTTAAGTTTTTTCTGACATTTCTTTATGGAACAGATTGCCATGCCATTTTTGCTCTTTATGAGTTCAACTCCAAATACAAGAAGTTTAGTTGTCAAAAACCAAATATACCTATGATTAATGGACAAGAACTTAAAGTTTCTTCCCTTTTTACAGATCTCATCGGGAATTCACAAACTTTCAATTTCTTAAACTCATTTCAGAAGGGGAAAGGAACAAATAATTATATTTATTATAATAGCAACTTTTAGCCACTCAGTCGTGAACTTTCTATATAAAGAAAGAAAAGCTATAATGCAACAGGTAGTCATGTGCACGTTGCAGATTTACAGTCCAAATCCATAAGAACATTAGGCTGGATTTGACAAATCAGAGTAAGAATATACATAAACAAACAATTCCATCTTTTCATGAGCTGTCAACAAAAAATAATCATGACACATCTAATTTTTGTGGATGTTATATCTGTAAGAATAATTGAATTTAAAATTTAATATTACATAAATTAATAGAAAAGGTGACGTCATCTTTTGGATTAATTGGGAATGATGGAGAAATTATGGAATCTAAAACATTAATTAATTAATCTTTAATTTTTAATTAATTGTATATTCAATTAGATACCGTTCATAAAGTTCTTCGTTGGATAATGTCTGGCCCCAGAAAAAAGTCTCTACCCATTTAACATTAGAGTAATAATACATCATAAAGGTCTCACTCACTTCCATTCAAGTTATGTCATACAAAATTATAGAGAGAACTGCATTAACAAAATTGAAAAAGATGGGGCTTACCATTAGGATCTGAAGCAGAAAGGAATCAGATTCCATGTCAGAGAACAACGTACAACAAGCACCCAGCCATGCAAAAAATCCAAAATGTTGGACATGTTTAAAGAAAAACAGAAACCCAGATCCAGTGAACTAAGGAACTATATGAACAATGGAAATAAAACCAGAAAATTTTCATTCTCATACCATTCATCCAGTTCTTTTCAGGTTGAAAGTGAAAAGCTGTTCTTTGCCATGACAACATGCTATTATTCCATGAAAACGCCACCGTGTTCTCATTATCTTTCCCGACAAGCAGGTTCACTTTCTCTGATACCCCGGAGGCCGGCCCTCGTGAACCCGGCCGTAACGGTTCAGGTTTGGTGGTGGTCGACGAAGCCAATGAGCCGTGTTCGTTTCCTGTTACGAAATCTGACCCATTGTTACTTGTCAACACAGCCGCCAACAACCCAACAGCTAACAACCCAAAAAATATTGAGAGCTGCACTTTCATCGGTTTGCGGCGATTTGCAGGAGGCTCAGAAGAATTGGAGCCATCGGAGGTAGAGACCGGAAGGAACGCCCTCGTATCCACCATTGCCGATTATTCGGTATAACAGATAAGAAAAAAGAAAACCGCAAAAGCAAAGAATACACGGTCTTAGAAAGAGTAGAGATGAGGACTGCTGAGTATGTTTGAGGAGTTAGGTTCCGAGCATTATATAAGGGCAGTGGCAATGCTTCGCTTGGCCAAGAAGCTGGGTGGTTTCCATGATTGAGATTTGACGGGACTATGATAAGGACCAAAACCAAAAGAAAAACAGAAAATTTACCTTACATTTTTAATATTTTTTTAATAGTAAAAGATTTAGTTTACGTGGGGTTTTCATGATTTACTCAATTAATTATTAGCTCTAATTTTCAAATTTTATTCAAATTAAATTTCTTATTTTTAATTGACATTTAATACAATTATAATCATATACAAACTGAGTATATATGTTATAAGATCTATTAGTAAGGATTTTGTTTGAACTTGTAAGACATTAATCATATCTTTATTTTTTTCTTTTAACTTTATTTGTTCATTAATGAGATCGCATAAGCAACCTTTTAAATCAAATCAAAATAAAATTAGAATTACATAATTCCAATAATTCCCTCGAAAAATTGAAGTTAGATTCTCTTAGGGTAAATTGCCCCCCTATATTTTCATATGATTTGTGGGCAAGTTGAAGTGCCATAAATTGTATTAGCTGTTACTGTTTGAAATCATATGATCCAATCATGTTAGTCATGCAGTTGTGGTAGACAAGACAGAAGTTGGACAAGTCTCGTGTATGTTGTTGTAGAGTTTATGAGGTTTATGATTTGCTATCACAGCCCATTATTGTTTTTATTTTATATTAACAGCCCACTCAGTCGGGGAGGATTAATTCGAATATTTGGCTTATACCAATAATAATTGCGTATTTGCATCTATGGAAGTATATTAATAATGATTTTTAAAACATTAATTATATAGATTCAAATACAATAAAGTTTATATCTTAAATATTTAATAGTGACAGCAAAGGTAATAAACATCTAAAATAGTCAATAATTGAATTTGCGAGTATTTATTACCAGAAAACTGAAGTCTTTGGTCGGTCAATTACTAAAGTCTTAGGTTAAACAATAATGGACGAGTAAGTGGTGATTAGGATGTGAAAAGAGCTGGTTCGACCAAAGCCAAGAGTTGAATAATTCATTTTAAAATGCCAATACATTAATCAGTGTAGTTCATAGCCACATGCAAAATATAATCGATGATTCTGCTTCCCTTGTCTGATTTCGCTGGTATATTAAGATAATTAATCACTTATTTACAGAGCTCAATACAAATATACTTCATGAAGGTGAGCCAGATCGCATGTTCCTGTGTTGTTTTTATTTCTTGCCTGTCCCTCCATGATTCCACATGGCTCGGGGGAACAACTGTTTGCGCCGGCCTAGGAGTTCTGAAAATTTTAAGATCACCATTTTTCTTTTGTCGTGAAAACAAGATACGTGGACCAATGGGGAAGGCTCTAGTGCAAAACGTACGTGATTTTGGCTACAATTATTGAAATAGATTGTTGGGGTGGGCTCTTCAGGGTTTTGGTTATTATTTGATTACATGCAATACTTTTGATTGGTGGGTAAATGAAAGTCCTCATATTTCAGCTTTTTTAATATAAAAAAATATTTAATTATGGGTTTTTTTTAAATTATTTTTTTAGCTTTTTATTTTTCATGTAGATGTCAAACAATATTTATTCAAATTGTCTTTCTCCATTATTCTTCTTTGTCACTAAAGAATTTTCTTTTTATTAGAAATAAGATATCGAGCTATAGTTCTCAGATAAACTCTGATCTCTTTTAGACACGGAAACACCTTCTTTTATCTAGTTAAGAAAGATAAGATGATTAATAAACTCTTAAACCCTCCCCCAAAATATTTTCTTTCTTGAAAACTTAGTTTTCATGTGTACCTTAAAGAAGAAGTAACAGAAAACTAAGTTTTCATGTGTACCTTAAAGGAGAAGTAACAGTCGATGAATACCTTAAAGAAGAAGTAGCAGTCGATGAAGAATACCCAACGAACCGAACCGAGGATGCAAAACAAGCAAGAAGAAAACAGTAGATACAAAAGAACTAACACCGACACCAACTTAATCAACAACTCAATTCAATTGTATATCAAACATTCAATAACCAACTTAAAACCAAACCATCAACAACTTGTAGCAGTAATAAGAGTAGTACATGTCAACAATCGACAGTAAACAGTAGTGATCAACAATCGACAAACGATCTATATTCAAATCAACCATGATTAAAGCCTTTTGCGAAGCTCAACACAGAACAATATAACATGCCAATTAACCTTAGAAAAACTTTACTATCATCAAAACAAACCAATTGATGAGGATCGAGAAGCAACCACATATATCATGGGCATATATTTATATAAATAAGAATTTGTTATCAATTAAAAATATATGTTTTCAAATTTCTGACAAAAGATTTGGAATACTATGGCCAATTGCATTGGAATGGCCGGATTCATTGTAGATTTTCAATGTAAAATATACTAAAAGAAAATAAATATAATAATAATAATAATAATAAAGTGCTCCTCTTTCATGAAGCTTAGTTGTGCTGCTTTTCTTCAAGCCTTTTCATACTAGTCCCATGTCACCAAAGCCTTGAGAAACTTCTTAACCTGTGAACCACGATTCCCATGTTAGTCCGTGTCTTGAAACAAATGAAATATGAACATTTCTTGAGCTTAGCTTTACCTCTGATGGGTCCTTCAGAGAGAGAAACGCCTTGGTTTCTTTGGGAACTGAAGACACCAATATCCCATAACCCAGATTTGATTCCCTGATAACCTGATTTACAAAGTTTTAAAAACTGTATTTAGAGCCTGAACAAATATTTTGGATAAAATCTGCAATTACAGTTATATACTTGCCTTGAATGCATCCTCATCAGTCATGTCATCTCCGATATAGATTGCAAGCACATCATCTCTATCACTTAGTCCTGCATCAATTTGCATAAATTATACTACTAAACGAAAGTATATTATATTAACATTGAATATCAGAGAGAAAGCGAAGTACCGAGGGATTCAAGCAGAAATTCAACTGCCTTCCCTTTATTCCAGTCAATCACAGGACGGATCTCTAAAACCTGAAGAAAAAGAAAAATAAGCATATATATGCAAGGAAGTAAAATGGTAGAGTTTTATGATAATAGTAACACAAATGTCAATGAACCAGCAGAAGGGGTAGAGTTCCGTTGAAAAAACATACCTTCCGCCCATGAGTTAATCTTAAACTAGGATAGTCTTTCAGAATATCATGAACACGTTGTGCGATAGTCGGCCAATTCTGAAAAAGCAGAGTAAAATTGCATTTACATGTTGGAATTAGTAACTAGGTAGACTAAATCTCAGGTACAATGTTGGAACTATGCATCTCACCTTCTCTTCTACATTACGATAATGTACAGAGGTGCAAAACTTGTGATTCTCAATGTTTGCACCTTTAATATCTTTAGTATTCTCAACGAGGTTTTAAAAACCTGCAAAACAAGCCAAGCGTGTTCAATTTAAGCATGGTCTATGGATAAGAGGTGAATGGAATGTGTGTGATCCTAGCGTTTACGCACCTCGTCGATCATAGGGATGAATTCTCTAGCAGGCTGGAAAAGATTCACCTCCTTTCCCTGTTATATAAGATAAGGATTAACATGAAATCGAGAATGAAGTTTATAATATAAACAACCTATTTGACAACCTTACCTGTTGGTCAGTTGATCTAACACAATTTGGATGGTCATCAGACTCTGCATGACTCACAGGACCCATAATGTCCATCCCATGACTACCAGCATAATAAAGTTCAGTTAGTCCTACCAATTCATAAACCTGAAATAATAAAAACAAAAAAGCAGTAAATCAAACCATATCATAACCGGATTTGGATGATAACTACAGAGGATTAGAAACAAAAGAAAGTTCGTGAATGATCTACCATCTACCTTATCACGACTTCTGCCGCTAATAATTGCTGTTGGGAAATGCTTCGCAACTTCTTTGACAGCAGAGCGCATCTGCAAATAAATAAAGATTTTTTCCCCTTAAATTTCAATCAAAGGAAGAAGTAGGCAACCAAAAATAATATATGCATGCACCAAATGAATTGTCATACTTACAGAATCAGACATAACTGCCCGATTCGGGTCATCTACTATGGGAGAAAGGGTACCATCATAATCTAGAAAAACGGCAATCTTTTTGTTCTCGGCATTTTTCGAGATTTGGTCAATAGACTTAAGCGCAGAGGGATATTTAGTCTGCACAATCAGCATAACAACAAGCAAGTAAGTTTATCTAGTGAAATGTATAATACAAGTAAAATTACATATACATATCAACAATTAGATACATGCATACCATCCAGGAGCAATAAGCAATATCGAAATCATCCACAGCAGCATCAATATTGAAGTCTTTGTGCTTGATTAACTTCTTACGAGGGGGCGACGATGATCTCATTGCCTCCAGCCAACCGTTGGACCAAACATCCTCAAGCTTTCCAGGTTTCTTCCTGGGAATCGTCATATACTTGCCTGTGGGCAAAGATTCTCCTGATTGCTGATAGGAAAGCAGATTCGAATGGATGCCTAGTCTCGAATTGTTCATAGGAATAGGATCAGTGAGAACAGGAGATGAATGATTCGACTTCAACTCCATTAGTTTCAGACCACTTTTAAATAAACTAATAACAAGTTAAACCGTATCTTTTACGACGGAATCAGCTTTGTAAAGTACAGTAATGAACCTTGAATCCTTGTCAAACTTTTTACCCGACTCTTTTGTCAATGAAAAACCACCTCTTCAATGTTTTCTTATCACTTCTAGTTGGTGAGTAGTCCATCAATCGCAGGCTTCCTCGAAACTGGCAGTCGAACATCAAAGCATAAATTCAGAATATCAAATCAGCAAGTTATAAATTTGAGATTTGCGGTTCATGATGCTCAAGTAAAACATGTGTACCTTAACATCTCCAAAGCTACACCGCATTTATGGCAGATAACAGAACATTATTTGTGCAAAGGCTCTCGAGAGGACAGTACCTAATTCGTCACCAGATCATATATGTACAATTAAGTCCAAAATCTAAATGAAACAAGAGCTGGGATACTATTCATGGTATATAATCTCATGTAACAATTATGATAACTAATAAAGTTTTCATTTTTTTTCATGAAAAAATAATTTCCTAAAAATGGTTTTTCTTCATAAGGACATTCCAATGGACAAGACCAAAGAAAATGTCAAGTCTTGAAAGAAAATCATTCAATCATATAAATAATTTTTTTTTTGCAATCAAATCATTCAAACAACAATATGGAATTTTCAAAAATCTTTATTTCGGGCAATCATCATCAATTTCTTACTATTGAGAGTTAACATCAGTCTGCAAAATGATTAAGACAAGTTTCTAAATTTTCAATAATCTTATAACCTAGTCCTTCCAAGGTAGGGACCGACAAAATAGAAACTTTTACAAAATCAAATAAACAAAACAAATCATTTTTCATTTGGCACGCATGCCTTATCGAGACCTTATTGTGAGTTGAGTTAAAGATCTCAATCCTTAAAAGCATCAGAGAAAGAAACAAGAATCTAACAGATAAACTATAAAGACAGAAATCTGAATGTAAACGAACCTGGATAACGAGGTGAAACCCAGGCAAGAACCGGTTTATAAAATGCACTTGTTACTAGAATCGACGAAGCCGGAGAACAAAAACACCAGAAAACCAGCTATGGAAATGGAACAGAGACACAAATATGGGAGAGAAAAATGGAATATAAACAAAAAAAAGGAGGAGGATTTAGAGACAAATATGGTTACCTATTTATAGCGTTTGAAGAGGATGGAACGTGTTTATCAACATAACTTGGGTTTTTTTCTTTCAAAAATAAATAAATAAGAAAATATGACCCCTATTACAGCAATGCCACCTGTAAGAGTATTAGGTGATGTGGCCACGTGTCAGTTCGGGTCCACGGCCGTCTCTTTCTTGCATTGCTGGCAGTCGTCGGTGACCGTATTCCCCCCCCCCCTCTTTTTTTTAATAAAAATTAGAAATTGTTTTAACGCATTATTGTCCAGTTTACTCATTATAAGCAGATTTCGCCTTTTTTCCCACAGTTTGTTTATGATTCGAAGCACAAATCTCGTGCCATAAATCACGTGCCTTCGCAATTTAAGCTGCCGTTTTATTCGGTAAAAAAAGTACTAAAAGAATTTGTAAAAGAAACAATAGAATATGGTATCAGTTTTGACTTAACCTTCGGTATTCAAGAATGAAAATTTGTATATTTTTTAATTAATTGTTGCTAATGTCCGATGATTAATTGTGGAATAAATTTAAATTTTAAATAATTTATGTATTAAAAAGAATTCATAAATGATAATATAGATATAAAAATTTTCTTGGGGAGACGAATGATGATGACAGATCTTCTACTACGTTCCAGAAAGCAATGTTTAAAACATTTTACCATGCATGATGGCGATTGGACCTAGTATCTTGGTAATAAAACTGTTGTTGATGGTAATAAATTAGTTGTCATATTATAGGTAATTTAAATTTTTATAATTTGGATGAAAAATTATAGTTTATAGATTCTCGATCGATGATATGTATAAGATGATAAAGTTATAAACGGTTCATGTCGTCTAGTAATTATATTTGAAGTGTATCAAAAAGAATTTGAGAAGAAGAATTTCACTTTTCACTTTAACTGTGAGTTCTACAGTGATCCATAATATTAGTGTCATGTCTAAGGTCATGATATCTCCTCGTACATTGGCAAGTTGAATGAATATGACTGTCTAACGCTATATTTGACTATGTTAGACTACGTAAGCATGTTTGAGATTTTGTCAAGAGAATAAATTGTGGTCGGCGTGTGTGAATCTTTAAAAGATAGTAATAAGTTAGAGGATGTAGACTTTGAAGACTTCGAAAAACTTCAAAAACTTTAGTGCTTGATAAATAAAGGAACGGCAGTAAATATAAACTCCATAAAAAAAAAACTGGATGAGATACAACATTTTAGAAGCTTATTTTGTCACGAGAGTGCTACAATGAGGTCTTGTCATGAACATTTTTTTATAAGTTCTTCATGTTACATTTACTTAATCACTGTCCTAATTCATTAATCATTTGGTAGGGTGGGTGTTGGGTAGATTAGCTTGTATAAGTTTCATAATTCGATAGCTAGGTTATTTGTAATAAATGTAGAGAATATGATATGATTGGAGTTATTTCACTAGTTTCCATCTAAACATAATATTTTCCATGTAGGGCACAAGCTGTCTTTGAAATATTTTATTAAATAACTTGTAGGGAACTATTTCATTTCATAATACGAAAAGAACCCAGGCTCCTTTTGGGCAAAGACATTGATGTAATTACTATTTACCCCTTATTTCCTTTTCATTACTCTAAATTAGGGAATCCCTACTTGGTTATTAATTAAATGTCATATTCACACCACGTGGGGGGGGGGGGAATGGGGGAAAATGCTGATGCTGATTCACTTTTGAGTGAAATCTAAGTTTTTACCAAAAAGGAGTAAATCAAGTTAATTTGATATGAATGTATTTTAATTTTCCTTTTTTTATTAACAATCTTAGACTGGCTCCTTATTCCTTAATTGTGTAATTGAGGAAGATATCAATTAGTTTTTTTTAAGGTTCTTTGTTGTGGTTTTATTATAATATTTGTATTTAATTTTTATGTTCGAATAAACTCACACACCTTACAAATAATAATGTTTGAATCTAAATAACCATATATAATTTTATAAATATGATATCCTACATCACCTGAGGTTATTCTTTGAGTTCGACATCGATTAATAATTATATTGTACATTATTAATATTAAGAAATATAAAAATATGGTTGGATTAAAATTACCTATTGGATCAAGCCACCGGCTGATTGCATTGTGCATGTTTTGTGTGGTCAGCCTTTGCCTGTGTCGTTTGATGCAGGTGTTGTTGAATCCCATGCCATCTTATGGGGTGTCAAACTTGTTCTTGAATTCAGTTCTCTTACTGTAATTGTTGAATGTGATGCTATATGAATATTGTCCGACAGCTTGAGGATCATCATCGAGACCTCTCTGTGCTCTATTTCTTCTATGCCGACGCTAGATAATTACTAGATTCTCATCCCATATCCGTATTCAACATATATGTACGTCGCTCTGCTAATGGTGATGCACACCTTATCGCCCTTTATGCTTCAACATTGTCTCCTACTTTAGTTTTGATTATCTTTTATGTATTCGGGGCATTGTTATTTATGGATAATGCATATATGTTTATTTTAGAAAAGTAATATAGAAATATTCATTTAAATTTATAGAACAGCCAAATGTGGTTGGTAATTTTAAAAGTATTTATGCCCCTAATTTCTGACTAGCAACAGCAACATGAGCAAGTGGAAAACATGAAGCTGATTTTCGTGAAAGTTTTTATTAGTAACAGTTATCGAGATTACAGTTACATCACAGGGATTTAGACAGCTACAGAATTTCAACTAATTTAACTTCATCACGTGAACCATAAATAAAGCCTTTCACGATTCTTCTCCAAGGTCAAGCTATAGTTTAGTCCATGTGTTGTGTGGACCTCAGAAAATACCTTCTTTTAGGGGTAAATATATAATGAAAAAAAATCCCCTTCTTATCACAATTAATAATAGTATATGTCTAATAAAAAAATTATATGTATTTACCGACAGTCATGTAGTTTGATAGCCAAAATGTATGAAGGCAAGGAATGTGACACCACTGTGTCATGTAACATGACGCTATAACGCCATAATCATGATGTAACATTGAAATTTTACATTTATTAATGTTTTTGTCACTGTTTTTCGTCACCCATTTAAGAAATGAGATTTGAGTGGCTAAACACCTAAAGATTTTAGTAAGGAAGTAGGTATTAGAGTTGTAGTGGAATGTAAAGGGGAATTTATTTAACCTAAACATGTGTTCTTCATTTGTAAAACAAAACCCATTAGATAAATTAATAGGTAATTAGGTAAAGTAGCACCAAATGTAAGGGATTTATTGATGTCATTTTCGAATCCATAGAGGCAAAAAGTTGGTAAAGGTTGGCAATTATCAAACTCCGCCAAGGAATTGCCGACCAAACAAAATCCTAGCTACCCTCTCTTCAAAGCTTGCCCAGTACTTCCTCCTTTTTTTATTTCTCAAGTTTTGTTTGAAAATTGGCTTCAAATCTTTGTCTCATGCCACCTCCCTTTCTACCTTCAACATCATCAATTTGCTTATTCGATATATGCTATAGGCACTCTCCATTAACTCTTTTAAAGAAAAGTTAATTTTATTCATATAATCAGATAAGTTTTATTTAAATTAAGTTAATTTAAGGTGAGTTTTATATTCTTTGCGAGGCACTTTGAAGTGCCATAAACTTAAGGAAGAGGAGTGGTAGGAATAGGGGCTTCATCAAAAGGAAATGCATTAACCACCCACCCTTGTCCAAAAATAAATATATCTTAAAGTATAATAAATATTATTATATGGGTGTTTTATTTTTTCCATTATTAGATTAAGCAGATATTTTTACAAAGAAATAATAATAATAATAATAATATAATAATAATAATAATAATAGTAGTAGAGTAGAGTATACAAGTATGAGAATGACCAAGTTGTTCCAATTATGCTTGTTTCATGCACAATCGTACCCATGGTTAGTACTAAATAATTAAAGAAGTTTTTAGAGATCCCGAGCATATTACGTATCTTTTACGAAGAAAGCAACATTATATCGTTAATATATTGGTTAACATATTTTTATAATGATTAAACACGTAATACATTGCCCAGTTGAGATGTAAAGTATCATGTGGGGGAAGAAAAAGAAAAACAAAAAAGGAATTGCAAAAGTCGGGAGTACGGTTTGGCTGCAGCGACCAGCCACCTCGGATACACGAGGGTCTGTCCTTGTCCCTACCCTAAAAGACAAAACTTAAACCCTAGCCCCGTCCTCACACACTAGATGCCCAATCATTCTCATGCTGACAAGGCAGAACCTTTTCATCGGAAAGCTGTTCCTTTTCAAATTTTTGTACTTCGTTTATTTGCTAAATTACAGTTTTTAATATATATATATAATTTGGTGTCAATAGATGATTATAATCAGTTACATTTATAAGTGTGTATATATTATTAATAATTAAATATAATTTTAAATAAATATAATTTTATAATTATTTTAATAAAATATTTAAGTGACGTAAGGGTGATGCTACGAGAGGGGACCTGACTCGGCGCTGACACGGCCGAGTATAATAATAAGGTGTAAAGTATAGAAAAGGAAATGGGCTCCCTTTGTCCGCGTCGTTATGAAGAAACAAAAGACAAGAGAAGAACGAATTCCAAGGCCAACATACGAGCCTTTAGGACTTATAGGGCTTCTTTCCAACCCCCCCGGCATCTCGTTGCTTTCCACCAAACCAACTCTCTACCCTTTTTCACATTATCAACCTAAATATTTACCACAGTATATATTTTAAATAATGATGTTATAAATTTACTAAGGTACGTTTGATTCACGGAATATATATTACCAGTGGGAATAAAAGATTACCAGGAATAGGATTACTGGGAATGTTACATTACTGTGTTTGGTTGGTTTGTCAGGAATGTAAGATTACAGTGTTTGGTTGGAAGAATAAAATATTACTGAAATGTATATTTTACCAAATTGTCCTTATTCTATATTTATTTTTTTAACAAGTGAAATTCTAAATATTTAAATAAAAATTATTTATATAAAAATTATATTTGTTGATAATATATTACTTGAGTATTTAAATATATCATGTATTATTTTAATTTTAATTAATATTAAATTTTACATAATTTATGTAAAAATATATTAAAATTTTACATCAACATTTAACTAAATGTTTATATTGTGGAAATTCTTCATAGATATTCATAATAATAAAAAGATGTAAATTATTTTTGTTATCTAAGATATAATATTTATTATATCTTCTATATACAATAATTTATTTATTTATCTTTTATATTTATACTTAATTCTGCATACTTTATCATTATTATTTATCTCATTAATTTATATTACAAAAGCATAATTCAAATAAGTAAGAAAATATAACACTAAAAATCATATTGTCTATAATTTTATATTTCACCGTCATTCATCATTATCATATTCGAAAAGAAGATGCCAATGCCCCTAAACATCTTTCTACTGCTTTCTTTTTATTCATGTAAGGACCCTTCTGTTAGCCTTTTTTGGCTTAATTCCATGAGTTTAAGTTGGCAGACAACTCTCTATTACAGGGGTACACATTTCTCATTCATGTGATTCAGATGGTTCTTATTTTTAATTTTTAGATATTAAGCATTTCATTTATGAAATTTAGGTTGCAAAGGAAGGTTGTTAAAATGGGTCTGTTGGAAGAAGTAAGTCCTTGATATTCATCATTATTTAAAATTAGTATTCATTGGAGCTAGAATTTAATTAACTTAAACCAATTTAGTTAAAATGGCAATCATGCTATATTGTCTTCTTTGACATGAGAAGGCTGAAGCGAGTTTTCTTCTTTAAAGTAAAGTTTCATGAATTAGCAGTAGTGATGATGACAAGATTTCATCTTTAGAGGTGCTCCTCAAATTTTCTTGTGTCGACATTTCTAAAGACAAAAGTGTTATTTCATAGCATTAATTGTCTCAATGTAATGGTTATGCAAAGCTGGTAAGTAATAAAAATATAACTTATTTATCATAGATATAGTTAAAACTTCATACTGAAACAATGTTGTTCCGTAATAGTTATTAGTAAAATTGTGCTTGAAATTACTAGTGGAAAAAGGTAAAAAAAAATGTTGTTAGTGCTGTAAAAACATGAATCTGCAATCTTGAAATAGATGCTGGAATGTGACCTATAAACTTGTTGCTACTCAATGAAAGGCTAGTGAGAGACTTAAGATTCCCTATCTGGTCCGGGATGGTTCCAGTGAGCTGGTTGTGGCTCAATGACAAATATGATAGAATGACCAAGTTGAACATGGAAATGGGTCGGTGAGCTGATAAGTGATTATCGGATAGGTCGATAAAAGTAATGTTTCGAAATTGTCCTATAAATTCAGGGATAGAACCAGACAATGAGTTGAAGCTGAGATCAAAAGACTGCAAATGAATAAGAGTTTTGAAAGTAGAAGGGATAGGATCTGACAAGGAATTTCTCCCTAAATTCACCATCACAAGGTTTCTCAAATTCCCTAAGCTTGGAGGAATTGCCCCCTTTAAATGATTACCAGCCAATGAGAGTGTCTGGAGATGGGATAACCGGCCTAAACTTAAAAGAAGTTTAACAGATTACTTGTTGTTGTTATCATTATTACTATTATTTACATTCATTCCCACATCATATACACTTTCAAAAATTACCAACATATGTATTCTACTAGCAACCCAATTTCTCAACAAAAAATTCAACACACACATACCTTTTGAATTCACAATATATCGGCTGTAATTCAAGGCAAAAATTTAGCTAGAAATCTAATCTTAACAAATACCTTTCACTTCTACAAATTCCAGACCGTTTATCTAAAGGAAAAACATATGCAAACCAATCTTTAACTCAACAAAAAAAACCTCAAAACAATATTTTAAGGTCATCGCTCAGGATTATGTACTGCAAACCTAAAAAAATAAAATATAAAGCAAAGAATACATAATCTTTAACATAAATGACATAAGTTAATCTTAAAGGAAAATAGTGATTCTTGGTAACTGATCTGGTTTGTGAAATCCCCGAGCTGACAACTATCGAAGATATTGAATTTGTATATTTTGAATTGATGGAGAGAGGCAAAATGAAAATGCTTTAAACAATGTTATTTAACATTGTCACAAATATTTTCTATGAACACTGTAACTAGATAAACTTTCATTTTAGTATCATAAGATAAACTTACATAACAAAAAGAAGTATAACATTAACCATCAAAGTTTGTACAAGTTCAGACTTACAAAAGATAATAGCCATGATATTCTAAACTTAATCATATATGTTGGCTATATTATATACACAAAAATTCTCCAAGTCAAAAGCTTGACATATACCTGGATAAGCTACACAAAAAAGTTGGGACCATATTCTAAAGTCATAATCAAAAAGAGATCGATAATTGTAGAAGGACCACAGTCAAAAGGATGGTCTAAAGTGATGCATTCAACTAATGCTTAATCACATAATCTTTTTTGAATTCTTTTGGCAAAGAAAAGAAGAAATCTACCTTGTGCGCATCTTTGTTGATATACTCTCCTGCAGTAAGCATTTCATCATTGGATAGGCCTTCAATTTTCATGATTTCTGTGAAAATCGACATTCTTCGATCATTTCCTTCTGCCTCCTTTTTCAATAAAGCAGTAATATCCTTAATTTCTTTGGCAGTTTCTCGGTATGCAGCACCAAACTAACTTATCTCCTGTACAAGCTCGGTTAACCCATCAT
Organism: Hibiscus syriacus; assembly: GCF_006381635.1. NCBI lineage: Eukaryota > Viridiplantae > Streptophyta > Magnoliopsida > Malvales > Malvaceae > Hibiscus > Hibiscus syriacus. The sequence continues at coordinate 211,057 of NW_024063008.1, forward strand.
CACTTCGAGACCTTTTCTTGCTAGCTACTTTTTTCATTGCAGGGGCAGAGGCAGTGGCATCAGATGTTTGGCAAGTTGAAGCACCAACATCCTCTCTTGATTCAGAATCTCTTACTCTATCTTATTCAAGTAATGCATCTATAAATGCATTGTCTTCAACATCAATATGTTCTACTGCATCAGCTGCTGTCTCGCTTCTATTCCTGTAGCTCTTTCTTTTCCAATATATGAACAAATCAAAGAATGGAAATGACTTGTTTCTCAATCCAGCAGAAGTTGGATGACTCTACAATATAATAAAATCGCAAATTTAATAAATCTTACAAAGATAAGTAGATAAGAAAGAGTATGGAAAGAAGATAAATTCAATTAAAATACTTACTCTAACCCAATCATCAAACACATCCTTTGGTGCAGTTAAACATTTTCTTCTTCATTCCAATCAAATCCACTTCCAATATTCAACATTTCAGATAAAGCATTGTATTGTCTTTTGAGTAGCTTCACTCTAGATTAAATATGTGGATGGGCCCTAATTTGTGATGTTGGAAGCTTGATTTCTAACTTCTTTTCAAGTTTAGATAGATAACCTGATCTAAATATTCCATTATCAGCTTTCCAATATGGGTCTTCAGCCAAAATGTGTAAACATTCAACAAGTGCAACATCCTCCTCTTTAGTCCATGTCCTTTTAGTTACTAAAGACTTAACCTTTCTAGATGTCGGTGGTTTTCCCCCCTTTGAGATTCCATATTTGATGTTGACATATTTTTCTTCGAAACAATCTAAGATGTATATAAAAAATGTATACCATAATAAAAACATGTCATCATTGTCAATACTAATCATAAATGAAATTTAAAATAGTAACATAATATAAATCAAATGTAGTGAATGACATAAGTAATGAATATCCATAACAAATAAAATTCGAATTTTATAGAAGAGAATTACAGAAAATTTAATAAAGTTTATGCCATAAAATATAAAGATGTCAAATATATGAAAGTAATGACCACTAACATTAGATAAAATAGAAGGTGGAAGTCATACATAACATAAAATAACATCTATCCTAAAGTACATGACGCCAACCAACTAGTAAACATATCTTCTGCTAATTTGTCTCTCCACTCAGTCCAAGCACTGCTTGGCTCACAATGTTTGATCATTTCTACTTCATTAATCTCTTTAACATGACTACTATCCTCAGTATAGTCAGATTCAATAGGATCGATTGGCATCTCAGATCTTATGAAATTATGGAGAAGACAACAAGCTGAAATAAGTCTACATTGTGTTTTCACTGGATAAAATGATTTTTCCCTTAAAATTGCCCATCTCGCTTTCAATATGCCGAAGCATCTCTCAATGCAATTCCTAGCTTGAGAATGTTTCATGTTGAAATATTCTTGAGGGGTGGTAGGTTGGTGTCCTTCTCTCCAATCATTCAAGTGGTATCTTTGATCTCTATATGGTGCAAGAAATCCCTCTCCATTCGTGTATCCAGCATCACATAAGTAGTAACACCCTATATTATTTAATTTAAAAGTAAATTAATATACAAAACTTGGAAGATTTTACATACATCTTTTATATATATATATATATATTAATGACCTAATAATTTACCTTGTGGAACATTTAAACCATTTATTCTACTAATGGCATCTCTGAGTATTCTATCATCAGCTGCAGAACCTTCCCACCCAGGTAAACATAAATGAATTGCATGTTTGTGTGCAAACACCAAGTACATTTGTCGCAATTTCATTTTTCTTGTTCTGTATCTAGGTTTATCGATTGCAGCTACATTGACCTTAATATACGTTCCATCTAGAGCACCCAACATCCCTATATTCATCAAATAAAGTTAAATTGCATTATTACTATCCATTATGTATTAAGCATTACTAATTAACTTAAAAGAAAGTTTAGAATTATGATACAATACCTTAAACCATTTCCATCTATCGTCTGTTGAATTATCTTGTATCGGTTATGGTTTTCTAAAAAGGATCGGATGTAGTTTCAAGACTGAAGCTAACTGTATGGAGAACTCTACTAATTGTTTCACCAGATCTTAATGTTTGATTTTAAAACTCTAATCTTAATATGGTGGGATATAATATGAAGGAAAGTAATAACCATTTCTTCTATAGACATATATCGACTCTCTTTTAACCCACCTTGACTTTGTAATAGGTGACACAATTTGATAATGCTCTCTATCCATTCGACAATTATCAACACTTTGTCGATCACTTTCAAATACAATTTTATGTAAATTAAGTGATCTAATATTATGTCTATGAAGTCTTTCATGTGCATAAGTTATTTTAGGTCGCTTTTTATATTTTCTAAGAATAACTGAAATAACCATAAGCATATGACACACAATCCATCATTTGCAGTTGTAAAATAAGAATTGTGGCGATATGCGTCTTCTTTCGCATTGGTAAAGAGCATAACTGTTATTATGAACAAATATTTTAATATTAGAAAATAATAATATTTAACAAGAACATTGTTTGTCATCACAATAAAAATAATTGAACACAATAAAAATGGCACCATAACAAAATGATGATAGAAGAGCAACTATGTCAATACAGTTCAGCAAGTTACTGTAAAACAAGTAGGTAGCCACACATTTCTTTTTTTGCTTTTAAACCTCAACCTATTTCACCCTTAAAAACAACCCTATTAACCATTTTACTCGCTTCCTAGTTTTTTTTAAGTAACTTAAACCTGAAATTCTATTTATTTTATTTTTTTATCAAGGAAAAGATTTTCAAATTTAATAACTGGTAAGATCTCATGAAAGAGCAATTGAAATTTTTAATTCTGACCAGTTCAACTGTTAAAGACATTATAATCTTACTGCCCATCTGTCCAAATTTCCCTATTGATGGGTATCAACCATATCACATAGAAATGTCATACATTTTAAGCAATCTGACCTCAACTTACAGGCAATTGTTAACAGTTTTAGAACCTAGACTCAAAATAAAGAACCGCCAAGACCTCAACTAGGCAGTTGGCACCACAATAAATTTCTATAATTTAACATGGCTGCAGTTAGAAGATGAAAGACAATATCAAACAACTACTCACTCCGTCTGATTATTTAGCTGATTCAGCAGCCTCGGTGGTTTTGACTTCTGTAATAATTCAAAATTCAGTACAAAATAAGACCTAATTATATTCATATTTCTACAGAGTCTAACTATCATATACTGTTGAACAAGAAAACCATGGAAATTAACTACTTCAAGCTTTCCCTTCGTTCTTCCTCCATTTTCCAGTAATTTAAATGGACATCCCTACTCCTCATAAACTAACCAGTAACCACTTATTAGTTGCTGTTATGGACCTTAACGACTTCTCGTGTTATTTTTCTATTATACTGTTTACTAATTTATCGTGATTTTTGTACAAGGTAAGTGGATGTTTTCGACTGAGGATTTCTCAATTACTACATATATATTTTAGTGTTTCACAAGCATTCTTTGATTTTTTTTTCCAACTGCTTCGAGCCTAGGGTTAAGTTAGTTCTTGGATTTTGTATATTATGATAGAAAAGAGTCACATCCACCCGACCACACTTGAATTTATGTATCAGTATACTCTTAATCAATTGACAATGCAGATTTTCAGTTGAAGCCAGATTATGATGATCAATTATTTGATTTGCAGTTGCAAATTTTGGAAATTGAAAAAATAAAGGGTTTGGTGCATTTACAGAATTGAACTTAGTACCTCTCATACTTGAATAGAGAATCATACGACTAGATTACATGTTCAATGATTGATGTTTAATAGAATGTGTTTTTATTTGTTATCTATTTTTCTTCAAGTCCTTGTGAATTTTGATTGGATTCTCTCCGCTAAACTGTTTGCTAGATGAATGCTAGTGGAATTATACTACTAGCTGAAGTACCCAATTTTTTTATGTTTAACATGATTTCTTTTCAATCATTAGCTCTTTTCTTCAAGAATCTGATAAATTTGGATGGTTATATGGCTATATGCTTAGTTGTTGGTGAGTTGAATGTTGTACATTAGTTGATGAACCATTAGCACTTGTAGATGAGTTTTATGCCTTGTGAGTTCATCTATTATCAGAGTGTCAATAGCCTTCATGATGTACATTCTTTTAATTCTGATCGCATTTTATTTCACTATTATGTTACCGGAAGATAAATTCTCCAGTGAATGATACACATGGCATTATATGTGTATGTATCTAATTTTTTTCTGGTTTTAAGTGATCTATGATGATTTATCTATTAGTTTTGCTCATATAATTTACTCGAGCTTTTTCATGATAAGGACATGCACTTGTATCGGGTTGTCTTTTGGCATTTTCACTATATGATACACTTTTCAAATGAAAAGTGATTGGTATAGGTGTGTGCCTGGTGCAAATGACCTATCTTGTATTATACTTAATTTGCTGAATGCCAAAATCATGATTGGTCATTAGTCATTACCATTGTAACATGAAGACTTATTATCATATTAACGACCACACTTCCACTTGTTTACTTGTGGTTTCCTATATATTTAAAGCTTTAAGGAATAGCTTCTATATTATTCCACTTTTGGAGTTGACTTAATTCCCAATTTTATGGTCATATAACTTGGGAACTCTTGTACCCTATGCAAGAATCATACCACTGCACCTAATTCTGCATATTGATTTTTACTAGTAGTTTTGTGGAACTTTGTATATAAAGATGATATGTGGGGTAACATTGTGCCTATGACTACCACTTGCTATTTTCTTGTTTAACAATATATGATAGTGGCCCAAATGTGGCAAGGAAAAATGACAAGATTGTTGAACCTGGAAAGACATACTTAACCACACTACCCATAATGAAAATCTAAGTAGAAAGTAAATAGAAGGTTGTTGATGCTTTGAATAGAATGATCTACATCTTAATTTATATGTCGGCTAAATTAATTGGACTTGAGCAATTGAAGAGAGATTATTCAAGATACAAATATTTTAGCTAATACATGTTGCATTACTGGCTGGACAGTAAGGCGAATATCCACTCTATTCATACATGATAAGCAGATTTATATTCCATACAAATTAGCATTCAAGATAAGTATATTTTAGAGATGATAAATGTTTACTGCTTATATCTGACCAGAATGATTTCCTACAAGAACTTTCAAGAAACTACATTTGAGGGGAGTAGAACCTTACAAAACTAAAGGGAATCAGTTCTAATGATAATGTTTTGGAGTTACCTAAAGATTAAGATTAGTATAATGTTCAATGTAATCTTACCACTTATCATGGTCCTAATGGTGTCACAAAAATGCAAACATCAAGAAAGCAAAATAAATAAATAAATAAAAATTGAAGAACCTCAAACAGACCAAATTGAATCAACCAAAGAAGATGGGTTCCAAAAGTTCCTAATCCCAGCTGCGGTTACAATTTTAAGGGGAAACATTTTGGAATCTGCTCCACCTTCTCTAACTTTTTACTGATATAATATTATATTTTTAACTTTTTATAGCCAGGGTATGCAACAATTACTGCTTTTGCAATCGGAACTGATTTGAAAAACATAAAATTTTATCTCCAGCCTCACATGGCCAGGTCTAAGATTTTAGATTTGCCTCAGACCAAAGAAAGTTGGAGTAAAGCTTAAACATCAGCTTGCTTTGATTAGAAAGCAATCTTCATCCTACATTTTCATAGACCCAGACAACAAAAGTATATTAAAAAAACAAGAAGAAGAAAAAAGGGTTTTATTCCTTACGAATGAGACAACTGTAACCCGAGAAGAAACATAGAATAAAATGGACCCTAACAGTCGATGGATTTTTAATCAGAAACAAACAACAGTAGCAACAACAACAAACAGAGAAGAAAATGGCACCCAACGGAGATAAATTCTAAATATTTCAAAAATGTATGTTGCTACGAAAATGACACACAAATGGATGGTTTTGGATCAAGAAATGGCAGAGTACGAAGGAGAAGAGAGACATACATGTTGGTGTCTGCAAACAGGCGACAACGGCGTGAAGCTTCGCTTGGGACGATGGCTGCAGAGGCCTTAATACATGAAAATGGATGGTAAACGATCACAAAAATGGCAGAGAGACATAGAAAGATATCGTAATGGAAAAGGAAAAAAAAGGGTATTTAAGCCCTTAACACACAGAATGAAAGAATACCTAAGGGGTGTGAGGGAATAACATTCCCAAGCATATTCACTGATGGGAAACAAGTATGACCTTGACTTGGGAAAGGATACTCAACCAAACATGGGTATACTTGGTTAGAAAAAAAATATTCCTACCGGGAATCCTAAATACCTCCATCCAAACGCCCCCTAAATGATATCGATGATTAAAAGCAAAATCACTCTTTTCAAAAGAAATTAAATTAAAATAGTTATATATTATAAATTAAGAAATAATTTATGTAGATATAATATTGTCTCTATTTTAAGAAAAAAAATTATTTTCTTTTATTATCTTTCTACATACAATATAATAAAGAACGTACATTAATTTAAAAATGTTTACTTGTTTTACGCAATCAAATCATAACAATACTACCTACCTTCTTTTAATGTGCGTCACGTTTCATCATCAGACATCTCGTAGCTTAATATTTTAGACCTTGTAAAATTTCCATACAGTTTTACGAAATCTATAAAAAAAAGGATAAACTACACAATTTGTCACTGAACTTTACTCTCTTTGTTATTTCATTCATTATACTTTTAATTTTTTTAATTTACTCATTAAACTTTCGAATTATTTTTATTTTAGTCATCATAAATTATTTTTATTATTATTCTATGACGTGTTATTTATTATTATTATTATTATTATTATATATATACACATCGTATAAAGGCGGGATGACTAAAGTGGAGGGCTGCAACTGGAGTTTTGTGTGACAAGAGGGTGCCTCTAAAACTTAAGGGAAAATTTTATAGAATGAAAATAAGACCAGCGCTGCTGTATGGATCATAATGTTGGGCAATCAAGAAGGATCACGTAAGGATGGAGGCGCAGAAATGAGAATGTTTCGATGGGCATGTGGTAGAACTCTGTGGGACATGACACCAAACTCTGCTATTAGGATGTCCTTGGGGGTGGTGCCTGTATCCGAAAAATTGAGGGAGGGAAGACTACGGTGGTTTGGGCATATCCAAAGGCGACAACCGTCGGATGCGGTCAGGAGGGTAGAGTTTATTACAGTCGACGGTGCCAGAAGGAGAGGAAGACCAAGGCGGAAGTGGGAAGACTGCTTGAGATCTGATTTGAAGGATTTAGCCATTACCGAGGACATGACATCTGATAGAAAAGTATGGAGACTTAAGACCAGGGTAGCCGAGTAGTGCGGGTCACAGACATATGGTATAACATCTATGTCTTCTTTTTAACGCCTTTGTAATAAGTTCCATGACTTATACTTTATATACGTTTCTGTCATTAGATTTTATGAAGGCCTAGAACTAGGGTAGCGGAGTAGTGTTGCCTTAGTTTAGGTTTTAACCCATTTGACTTTATTCTCTCTCGTAGCTTGTTATCGTTGACTGTTGTGTATCCTTATCTTCTGGTTTTCTCTTTTTAAATTTAGTGGGTCTTACGTTTCTGTCTATATGCAGAGATTTTTACGCAGGAATTTATTTATAGGGATTACTTCCCATTACAGACGCGCATATGAAGCCTGCATATGAAGACTGTTCAACTATGTATTTATTTATTTACTTATACATGCATTACATTTAATCTTTATCTTTGATTTTCTGACTGCCGGAGGTCTTCCACGGAAGTTGCTCTCAATCCTGGCATTGGGGGCAGCCTACTACCCTACCTCCCCCTTATCCCATTACACATGAGAATAAGGTTTTGTTGTTGTTGTTGTTGATACTTTTAATTTTTTTAATTTACTCATTAAAATTTCGAATTACTTTTATTTTAGTCATTATAAATTATTTTATTATTATTCTATGACGTGGTATTTATTATTATTATTATATATAGATAATTTAAAATAAATAATAAAATAATATTTCTATTATTATTAAATTTAAAAAGACATCATCGCCCCTTCTCGTTATCGTTGACCTTCGGAATTGAAATCCTAAATTGTACCGAGACACTCGCTTTGACATGCTAAATTCGAATCTGGTGGTTGTTTCACCGAAAAATGTTCCAAAATATATGAATCTCGACTGAACATTTCGGTTTGTTTACTTTTGATCTCCAATTCATTGACTTTGGAGCATGTTCCGATAAAATAGAAGTCGGATTCGAATCCAAGGGTTGAGGCAAAGTGACCCATGAAATTTGGGACTAAATGACCACCATCTACGGCCGACGACATTTAGATTTCCTCACTTTTGATTTGATTTGTAACATGTTCCGACAAAATGGAGGCCGAATTTGAACTCAAGGAGTCGAGACGAAGCGGACAATAAAATATGGTACGAAACGGACACCATCTACGACTGTCGATGGTGGCGTCCAACAATGACGAATAGTGGACGACCATTGTTAGGTTTTAATTTAATATTTTAAATTAATTTTATAATAAAAAAATATCATGTCTTATCAAAATAATAATAAAATAATTTAGAGGGACCAAAACAAGAACATTCAAAAGTTTAATAAGTAAATTAAAAAATTAAAAGTAAAATGAATAAATTAGGAGAACGAGTAAAATTCACTGATGAATAATATATTTTACCCTAAAAAAATCTTGAATTAATCGTTGGATCTATATAATCATATGCAGACGATATTGAAAAAAATTATAATAGTAAATTTGTGGCTGAAATTTGAAATGCCTTCGATCATTTTCCAATCACTATTCTCGATCATACTTGATTTTAAAAGTCCAACACCCATGTCACTGAAATCATATGTTGGGCAGTCACATTAACTCATAATTTTTTTTTAATTTTATATTTGAAAATATTATAATTTTATTTAGTACTATTAAACGATTTCAATCGTAAAAGTGGTTGTTTTATCTCTAGAGCTTTCGAGTTCAAACATATACATATCTAGGGACTAAGATATATGTATGTTATCATTGATTGAAAAAATTATAAATAAATACTACTTCATAATCACCTCAAAGTAATAAAAAGAATTCATAACTAAGTGATCTTTGCATCAACCACGTTCATTGTATGATATGTTTTTTAAGGATTGAACATATCTAAAATGAGTTCCGCAGACAACACGATAGTTAATGTAAAGACTATCGAGCTTTGTTCATTACGAGATATTTGTCCAACTTGAAGATGAAAATAATTTTGTCCAATAAAAAACACCTCATAAATTGAATGTTATCCTATTAACATGGGACCATTTCTGTACCTATGGTCAATGTTTTACATGTCTAACAAGACATTGCAACAGCATTTAAGTGAAAAACTTACTTCAAACAAACTCTTTTCACTTGAAAATTGTTGACACTATTCCATGGGCGAGTACGAATGGACCAAAACCACCGGACATGGTCGGCCTCTTACAAAGGTGGTCCATCAAAAGCTTGTACTGACTCTGACCAAGCCCTCCGGAGCCATTGTCGAAAACGACAAGGGTCCCCTTCCACGGTTACCACCTAATTAACTAGACGTATATATGCGGCATCGATACAGTTCGAAGATGAGCCCTAAAGTCTAAAAAACTCTCTTTTAAATGAGTAGTTGCATGAAAGAGAGAGGGAAAAGACAAGATCAAGACTTTGTTTGAAGGGATAAGTTAATTTAAAAAAGGAAGACAAGACAGTTTCACAAGTTCCTCGGGCAAAATTAATTGCAAATCGTGGATGACTGTTTTGTGTGTGGTAATGTGAAAGAAGAAGAAGACCAATTTGGCTTGAATGACCACATATTTAAATGAAACAAATAGTCAGGCTTTGTCTGGACTTGTGTTTCAGATTTATTCCAACAATTTACCCAGTTTTAATATCAATAACAAAGATTTTCACCTGCAAAACTCACTGACTCAGACTCAAGTTGACACTGTAAATGTCCTCAAGATGATGACCAATTTTGTTATGTACTTTCAAAATGACTGTTTTTGGGTTTGGATAAAGTTTTAAGAACTTCACTGACAAATCACTATATGGTTTTGTTTGATTAATTATTAAGACAAGTGTAATTGGTATATGGTTATGTTGATGGATAAAAACATATAATTGCACATGGTGCAACAGGAGACGTGTTGGTGATAATGTTGGTTTGGTGCTCAACAATGTCGTTGTTGCAAACATTTTAAAATATTAGCAGAAATAGGAAACCGAAGGCAGCTTTCTTCTATTTGCTGTTCTCCACCGAGAATACTGGGTCCAGGCCCGTTTATGAAATTTTGGAAAAAGAAAACGAAGCAAATAATGTGCTAAAGAAATTAAAAAAGCAGTGAGTAGAGAGTTACTTACCCAAGAATTGAGAATTTAAAAACAAGACAGGCATTTGTCTCAACACAACGCAAATCAAAATGCAAATTTGTAAGTTGGTGTTGAAATTATCGTTGTTGGCGTCAAACATAAGTGGACCACTTAACAAACAGTGTGACAGAAAAAAAAAATGTTAGGAATAAATTTATTTCGCGAAAAAGATTATTATTTGGATTTTATTCAACGCTGGTTGAAAATTGAACCCGGTTTCGTTCTGTTAGGCGTATGGGTTTGGGCTATAATGACTGCTACTTCAAGGGTTCTACTTGGAAGGCATTTCCTTTTCGACGTTTTGGCGGGGCGCTTGAAGGGATTGTCGCGTTTCGGTATTTGAGGTTCTAGGAAGCGTTCTCAGAGGTATGGGGTTGCTTCTTGTTGCCAAAGTTTGTACTTTTTACATGAGGGGAGTGGATTATTTGCTTTATGGCAACTGATGTAAAATTTTGATAATTCAAATTGCAATTATGCATTTTAAGCGAATCATATATTTATGGATTGCTTTCAAAATTTGGTTTTTGTGTACAATTTCTAAGCTTGAGAAATGTTTGCATACGTCTCTTTTGCTTCATCAAGCTTTACGTTGCGCATGGTTATATTCGTCGATCAGCTATGCAAATGAGCTTTGGCATCCATTTTCACATTTTGAAGGTATTTTAGTTACTGATTGGATGAGGAAGTTGATTATTTTTATGAACACAGCATGGTTTGTTGTTAATTGATGAAGTTAGTGGCCTAGTTCCTCGTGTAAATCATCAACCTAGTCATACAATTAGCTCTATAAAATCAGACTGACCTCCTTTGGCAGAGAAGCTTTCGTATCAACCTTTATAAATCACGATTCTAGTTATAAATGTGTATGCTATCATCATTATTTCACACCTCAAGGTTTGATTGTTTAATAAGTGGGTATGTATTTCTTAATCAAATACTTTGGTTAACAAGCAGATATACTTCGGTATGTATTTCCTAGTCCCATGTGCCTTTTGTTTCAATAATTGTGATCCCCTTTGATTGATCCAAGGTGACCTGCGGATACCAAATATTATTAACATGTATACAAATCATCTCTCGTTATTTGCTGATTAGAAATTTATAGAGTTTTTCTTAAAGGTCTTATCGGACTAACAGGTAGACAGGCATGTCTCTGAGCCTAGTCAAGAGGGACACTTGCCCAGGAGTCAGACCCAAAATTATAAATTCACGTATAATTAGAAAAAGATAAACTATTTATTTATTATCTTATTTATGTTTTAATCATCCAATTTTTTTTCCAAAATCATACTTAACGTTATATATCTTTCATTACCCACAATTAAAAAATTAACAGCGATGATGATATGGTATTTTTAAATTACTTTTTTTTACTTTCCACTTAATTATTCTTTTATTATTTTTTTGACAAGATAAGTTAACATCTAATATGTACCTTCTTAAAAGAGAATCATGTTTGTTTTGTGTGAGTAGTTTGATGTCTAATAAAATTTCTTAATGTTTATTTACTATTGAATAGTTTTTTCTTGTTTTTATGATTTAATTTTTTAGTACTTGTTGTTAAGTACCTAATTCTATGTTCGTCTCGAACCACTAAAAACTAAACAGGCACGCAGTAGAGAAAATCGGTCATTCTAGATAACTCTTAGAAACTTGGTAATTCTATTTCTGTTTTTGTGCAGATAGACATGTAGAAGTTACTCTTTGACCTTAGAAACTCGGTAACATATTCCTTTCCAAGACAATTTTGTGTAATTGCCTTGTATGGAATCACTTCTTGGGTTATCGTTGTACCAACAATAATGCAGCAACTCTGATTGCAGTTCGTAAAATTTTGGTAGAGATTACTAACATGACAATTTAAACAAATAATAAAGAACATCACAAAATCCGTATCGTGATAAACTATTATTTTAGAAACGAATTTGTCTTAATATATGTAACCACTATAATATATGAATGTTTCTCGAAGTTAACATGATCTCTTCAAAAATTCATGCACGTGAAAATTAGAACGGACTTAGACGTTACTGCTTTTCTCTAAGGAACATAACTTGAAAGAAAGCAAAGGGCTTTTGAGAGTAAAAACGATGAGAGAGAAATGGTTTTTGCAGTGCGTTGAAAATGTTGAAAACATTTGACATTTAAAAGCTAAGACCACCAGTATAAAATGAGGATTAATCAACTATAACAATTACAAAACCAGTAAAACGTCGAAATGAATACTGTAGACAATTCACAATCAATCTAATAAAAACAACATACAAGAATTCCAGAAAATATGTTGTGATTGATAGCGGTTAAGAAGGTTTCATTTTGGTTTTACAATTCTAAAAGAAATTCTCGCAGATTTTTACTAAAAGGATAACGTGTTGTATGTGTCAAATACATGTAATTACACAAACATGAATTGGATGGCGACGTTGACGTATGTACGAGAGACTTGTCATTCCACATCCAACCAGGAAAGAAATGAAAAACTCATTGTAAACCCATCCAAAAATATTTCCCTTTCCAATGTGATATTACTTTTAAACTCTTTAAGAGTTACCACAACAAATTACTTTTAATTTTTTTTTTATTTTGATTAATCTGGGTAAGTACAAGATGATATATATTTAAAGATTACTTTCAAATGCTTACACCCCTGTCATTCGTGGTTCTTGAACTTGAGACCTCAAAGAATAGCAACAATTAATTTACCACCAAGATTGTTTGGTTCGTGCTACTTTTTAAAATAACAAAAAGTATTTTAACCACATTTCTTTATATATTAAATAAAATAAATAAATTATTTATGTATTATTTTAAAAGTCATTAATAAAAGATTGCTTATAGAACTTTTATGAATTGCACTATTTTTCATTAAGATTAAATACAGAGAAACAATACTGATACACCAGCTAAACCGACAGTGTCTCTTAAATTATTATGGGTTCCACAAAATTATCACAATGAGAAAGAAAGAAAGAGATTTGGGTCTTATTTGTATAATATTTTTTTATAAATAAATAAAAAAATTAATTGTGTACCAAGCTGGGGAGTGGAGATAAATATCAGTAACACAACTGGATGGATGATCCGCATTCATGTTTGCCCAACTAGCCGACAATGAATAAATAGGACGGTAGATATTAATTCAAAGTTTAATTAAAAATCAATTAAAAATTAAATTATATTTTATTATAATTATAATAATAATAAATTATTTAGTATTTAAGTTTATTTAATAATAAAAAATTTAACGATTAAACTCATTAGTGGATTTTTGACACACACACATATATATATATATATTGAATTATAAGGAATAAGTGGTTTCATTAACTTTTAGTTTTTATGATCTTTATATTTTACTAAGATTTATTTATCTTATTATTGAATGTAAAAGATAAATAAATCAAATTACATTATATCTTATATTTTGTACAATACTTATATTATATTGATTTTCGCGTTATTTTACTTTCAGCTTACAAAATAGCCCAGGATTTATCCTTACGTGATTGCTCCAACATGCGATCTTCATTGATTGTTATTGTGTCATATATTTTTTAAGGAGTTGCATGGATGATAATGGAAAGTTTAAATAATATTTGTATTAATTCCATAACCATAGAATATGCATTTTCCCCACTTTTCAGATGAACGAAAGGTCACTCTTGCCTACCTTATCCTGTATTGCCACTCATACAACTTATCGTTTTCAAACAAAAGCAAATATATATATATACATACTTTTTTTCTTCCTTTTGGTTGACTTTCTTCTTTCCCATCACATCCATTTTGTACATGCAAAGGGCGTTCCAAACTTATTTGAACGTCCAACGAAGGACTTATATTACAAAGTTACAAACACAAAATCTTAATGAAAGTGATTTTGTTCCACTCCAAGTCTCTTGTTTTCACGTTAATGGAAGGTAGGCTCTGCTTCTTCTAATTCAATCCCATGATCAGCAAGTCTCTTGTCCTTGTACACGTACCGCTTAGCAAAAACAAAGTAAATTACCAAGTTCAAACAGCTCATAATTGCCAGAAGCCAGTAAAAATCATAGAGCCTCCCTTTATTCAGATTGTCTGGGAGCCATGGATGCTTGGTTCCAGTCACCTTGTGAACTATGGTCACCAACAAAGAACTTAAGAAAAACCCCAATGAAAGGGTACTCAAAAACAAACCCGTGCTCATTGTTTTCATCCCTTTAGGGCACTCCCTTAAGAAAAAGTCGAGCTGCCCTGTGTATATAAAGGCCTCCCCAGACCCCACTATCAGAAACTGGGGGATCAGCCAGAAGACCGTCATCGGGATTTGAGCCGATGGGTTGTTCGTAAGACCATGTGAGCTTGCGACTTTCAACCGCTTTATCTCGGTAAGTGCAGCGGCTATCATTGCAATAATGGACAAAACTAAACCAACACCAATCCTTTGCAAAGGGGTTAAACCTTGTGGGTTCTTAAGAAACTTTCTGGTAATTGGAGCAATGATTCTGTCGTAGATTGGGACTGTCAAGAGAATGCTACCGATGAAGAAAACCCAGAGTGATGCAGGTGGGATTTGGAATTTGCCCATGTGACGGTCCATGGTATTGGCTTGAGACACTGAAAAGGTTGTCATTTGGGCATGGACGGACCAAAACATTATGGTGGTTGCCCAAATGGGTAACATTCTTATCACCAATTTCACTTCTTCAACATCTGTTAAGGTAGCTAAGTTCCACTTGTTTGCCTCGGCAACAGATGGATCCTTGACCGCTGCCCTGTCCAAAAAACTGTACAAAATTCCATGTTTATGATTATGATCAATATGAAGCAATAAAGAATCTAAAAGCAAGTGTTACAAAAGAACTGGTTAGTATTAACAGAGCGTGATGGAAGGCAAGTGAACAGGCTTTGGACAACTAAGCCAACATGTCTGACCCTTTAACTGGGGGAGGTGTAAATTAATCGTTTCGAAGACAAGATTCGTGATGAACGATTAGGGAACAGCTGGTTCGGTGGCTCGTGATCTCTTTTTTTATTCATATACTAAATATATATACCTCTTGTTTTAAATATTATGCTAAAATTGACATTTAGAGAAGAAAATTGCTAGTTACTAACCGGTACTCTTTGCTGTGGGGCAACTTTTGCTTCTTCTTCTTCTTCTTCTTCTTCTTCTTCAGTCCCTCAGCTGCATCATCAATTTCGAAAAGCAGCGACGCATCAGATGGCAACTCCAAATGTCTCTTCTTCCAGGCAGCGACAAACACGGCGGCGATTTGGGTTAGTGGGCTGCCCACCAATTTCTTGAAACGGTACCGCCTTGTCCCCGATAGAAATACCACCAACCCTATCACGATAGCACATGCACAGATACCGTACCCCCATTCACGCCCTAAGTTGTCCTGGATGTACACCAGGATGGTGACTGAACAGAGCGAGCCTATGTTTATGAAGAAGAAGAACCAGTTGAAGAAGTTTGTCATCCGGGATTTTTCTTCGGGGTCCGAATCGTCGAATTGATCTGACCCGAACCCTGAGACACTGGACTTGAGTCCCCCGGTGCCAAGGGCAGTCATGTACAGTGCTAAGTAGAGAATAATGAGTTGCATGCCGCTAGCTGGGGTGCAAGCTGTTGAACCGTCCCTGTTGCATTTTGGAGGCCTTAGACTTGGGACTATTGTTGAGATTGTCAAGATGGTGACGCCCTGATCGGCAACGTAAAAAAAAAATCAGCTTTAGCTTTAAAAGTGGACGTTTTAGTTATCGGGTAAATTCTTCATTAAGGGTATGAATCTTACGGTTGCCTGAACGGTGGCGAAGATTCCGATGGTTAGATATCTGTGAACAGGAGAGAATTCATAAAAGTTATTTACTTAACTGAGCTGGTGCATGGGAAAGTACTGTAGAAACTAGAAAATGTTTCGAGAGTCGGAGAAGCCGGCAAACCTGCCAAGAAAAGTGTCTGCTACGAAACCACCGAGCAGACAGAGCAAAAAGGAGGTGCCTAGGAAGTTGGTGACGGTGGTGGCTGAGGTAGCACTGCCCAAATGCATGGTCTCAGTCAAATACGTCACCAAATTAACAGCGATACCTAACGTGGTTAGCCTCTCACATGCTTCAGTACCTGAGAAACCCCATATGCTTAATTAGGTCCAAACCAAAAGTATATAAGAATTCAAAGCAAAGCACAAACTAAAGAATGTAAAGACCTAGAATCATGGCAGCACTGGTCCAGCCACCGGAGTTGGAGCGGTCGGCGGGTTTTCCCCTATAGTTCCAGGCATCAGAGAGTGTTTTCCCTTGTATTATCGGGAGAGACATTGTTTGAGAGAAAGTGAAAAAAGCTCTGAACGCAATGGTAAGATGAAAGGAGTAGTTGTGGCGACGATGAGAAGCAAAGGGTGGTTATATAGAGGGAGAGAGGGTGTGGCTCAGGGGTGAATTCACGAGATAATGTTCTCGATTTTTTTTTTTCACGATATGGTGCACATCCTAGATTAATTGCTGGAATGGGGTGAATTATACAGTGGTCTTGGAGGTCGCCATGGCATCCGGGCGACCTTGGAGGTCGCCATGGCATCCGGGCGACCTTGAAGGTCGCCATGGCATCCGGGCGACCTGTGTGTATTACAAAGGAATAGGTCGCCATGCAATCAACATGGGACGTGGGAATGCATGGGGGAGGGGATGCATGGGGTGGGAATGCATGGGGGAGGGATCAACATAGGATGTGGGAATGCATGGGGGAGGGGATGCATGGGACGTGGGAATGCATGGGGGAGGGGATGGTGCATTGGACGTGGGAACTGTGCATGGATATGCACGGCGAACGGTGTAGGTGACGGTGGTAGGTAGGTCGCCATGGAGTCTCGGCGACCAAGGTCCTGTAGCTGCATGCATGCGTTGCATCATAGCTCATAGCTCAGAGATTCCTGCACCCGTAGCTCTGTATGTGTTGCATCTATAATTACGTTATTGCAGCGTTAATTTAGCTGTGAGCCTTTCAATGCTCAATAGTTAACGCTCAGTTGCTTTATATAAAGGATATGGGGTATAGGGTAGAAGCACAAGCAGAACCAGCACATATAAATTTTGTCGAGAGAAAGAAGATAAAGGCTCAAACATAGTTGAGGTAATTTTTTTATTGTTTAATTTAGTTTATTATATGAAATTATTAGTTTGTTAGTTTCGGGTTTAGCTTAAAACTAAAATCTAGTTAATTAGTTTGTTAGTATAAATTATTAGTTTGTTAGTTTAAGTTATATTATATTAGTTTATTAGTTTAAGTTATATATTATATTATATAAAAAATTAGTTAATTAGTTTCTTAGTTTAAGTTATTAAATATAAAAAATATTAATTAATTTGTTAGTGTCTTTAAACGTATATTAGGTTGTTCGTTGAAGTTGAAGTTATATTATAAAAAAATTAATTAGTGCTTAATTAGTTTGTTATTTTAACTAAGTTATATTATAATAAAGAAATAGTTTATTAGTTTAAGGTATATTATAATATATTAGATTATATAAAATTAATTTGTGGGAGCTATTGTTGTTTAAATAAATATTTTGTTTACACATACATGACATTATTTTACAATATTTGCCCACGTACAGATTGATTCGAAGAAAGAAACAAGGAAGGAAAAGAAAGTAAAGGAAGAAGGCATAAAGACGTGAGTAATTTATTATTTTTTGTTGTCCATTTTGTTGTTGTTGTGTATGTGTAAATTAGTTAGTTAGTAAGTTTATATTAGATTATATAAACTAATTTGTGCGAGATAATTTCCGTTTTAAAAAATATTGTGTTTAAAAATATTTAGTGTTGTTTTAAAAATATTTTGTTTAATTTACATTGTATGTGTATATTAGTAAGAAGTAAAAATTAATTGAATGAAATAATCCGGACAACGCATTATCTCGCGAAATAATTATTTCGAGAACATTATCTCGACAGTTTTGCCTAACAAATTTGTTTGATATTTTTAAAAAAAAATATTATCAAACTAATCATTATTATTAGTAATAATTACTAAATGATTAGTATCAAATCTAAATCATTAAATATTTATAATAAATAATTATTAGTGATTATGACTAAATCATATATTATTAAATCATTAAATATCAATCATTAGATTAATAGTAATTATCAAATCATTATTAGGTTTATTAGTAAGCAATCAATCAAGTTAAATAATAACTTTTATTTGATCATTAATATAATAGTATATTATATTATATTTAATAATTTATGAAATTATCTTATCTAATTTTTTAATCTAAATTAATTTATTTTTTTTATTTGTAGAGAAAATGAGCAACAACTTTTTCACGATTGTCCATTATAATGGACAGATTATGGAAAATGAGGTCGGAGTAGTTTTTCAGTCTCAAAAACCAATAAATATGATGTTCAAAAAAGACATCACATTTATAGAAATGAAGCATAAGATAGAAAGAAAAATTCGAGCTGCAGTGGATGGTTTGAGGTATAGGTTTATGATATGCTCTAACCCAGTCAGATATGCTGCAGTTCCACTTGAAGAAGATGATGATATTGGAACCATGGTTGGATTACATGAGTCAACCAATATAGCAGTTATTGAATTATTTGTTGATGTGCGTAACATATTCGTATGGCTCGCATGGGGAGAACGCTCGTATGGCTCGTATGCATGGGGAGAACCATTGGCTCGTATGGCTCGTATGCATGGGGAGAACCACCTCGCATGGGGAGAACGCTCGTATGGCTCACATGGGGAGAACGCTCGTATGGCTCGTATGCATGGGGCTCGCATGGGGAGAACGCTCGTATGGCTCGCATGGGGAGAACGCTCGTATGGCTCGTATGCATGGGGAGAACCATTGGCTCGTATGGCTCGTATGCATGGGGAGAACCATTGGCTCGTATGTTCCCGTATGTCGCCTGGATTGCATGGCGTCCTACAAGATCGCCTGGATTGCATGGCGTCCTATGATCACTGTATAATTCACCCCATTCCAACAATTAATCTCGTGTGTGCACCATATCGTGAAAAAAAAAATCGAGAACATTATCTCGTGAATTCACCCGGTGGCTCAGTCATGTTGAGAAAAAGTCAAAATTAGAGAAAATGACACATATGGCCTACACTGATTGGCTTTGCTTTTATTTAACTACACGAATGATTGATGCGCACACCTCCTCCTCTTTTGGGACGTCCGACTTTGGAATTGGAAACCATGGTAAACATTGGTCGGCTGACTTAATAAGAAAATTAAACTTATTTATACTAGTATAAATGTAATTTTACTTTTATAAAATAACTATGTGAAGACACTAAATTCTATCTGTTGTAAATATTATATGATAGTTACTAACTATATTATTTAATATGCATACTTATGTATTTTTCATGTTTGTATACAGGCCCATCACAAACAAAACCAACATCACGTGTAACCCAAGACCCGTTCTAAAAATCAGGGTTTCTAGAAAACCCTAGCACGCCGTCGCTTCTTGCATCTCATCCAGAAGCCCCGAAGTCCCCTGGTTCATCACGTCTTCCTCAGCCGCACTTCACGGATCCAACGTCCCCATCAACACCACCAACGACGCAAGAATCTCGCAAGGCTCATCCACAACCAACAAATGTTAGAGTCCTATTAGGACTCAAAATAGGTTTTTACTATAAATAAGTGTAATCAAACCCGTTTTAAGGAGGGAAAAAAAAAAGAAAAGGAGGAGGGGATTTACAGAGAGAGTTTACACTTGAGCCCATACACAGTAACTTTCACACAATCTCACACACACGAGATACACAAACATTACGAGAGGGTACACAAGAAAACACAGGAAACTAGCAAATCTCTTGTAAATTTCGAAAGAGAAATAAATAAAAGGTATCGCTTTTACCTTTGTTTTTCGATTCGGTTCCCTTACACTGCTTGCATGCCATTATTGTTGAGTTTTTGAACCACCAAGAACCATTCGGCCGAGGAACGAGAGGGAGGCCCTTCGTTTTTCAAAAAAAAAAAAAATTCAGATCTACGTTTTTTTAGTCGATTTTTGAAAAACAATCTTTGTTTTTAGAAAGGAATTTCAAAAAGCTTTCGAGATCAAAAAAAAATATATAAAAACGCGAGTTTTACCGCCGATGAACGACGGCCGGCGCCGTTCAACGGTGACGGCGAGGCGGCGTATGGTGGCGTTTTACGGGTTCACGAAGAACCATGGCCCTGTTCTTCATTTCTGAAGAACAGGCGAGAACATATTAAAGGAGAAGGGAACGTTTTTTTTGAGAAGAAGGGAAAATGAAGCATTAACCCTAAGCGTTAGCATATATGCACGACCCATGGGTCGGTTAAGACCCGCTTGCCTACTCGGTTTCACCCCAGATCCACGCGTTTTCAAAATAGAATGGGGAAACTCCCGTTTGGCCCTCTGCTTTTTCAAAACTTTCATTCTGACCCAAAATTTGACTTTTACGTTTTTTAATTTCGACCCCAAACTGGATCTCTCTTTCAAACCAGTCCTTATACTTGTATGCATATATAATTAATTGTATTTTTTATCGGTTATATTTTTTTGGTTATTTTTATATATACACTATTTGTACGTTTTTTATCTTCCTATTCCCTTTGTTTATATTATCATTATTACAATACATATATTTCGTTATTACTATCTTATGTATTTTATATTCTAATTTTTTTTATTATATTACACCTTTGATTTATTATTTTTATTATTTCTCAGTACACATTTTGTCCACATGCATAATTGTTATATTCGTTTATTTACTTATTTTACCTTTTTCTTTTAACCCCGTTGTTTATTTGTTTATTTATTATTTTTTTTTCTTTGCATTGTTAACATCATTTTTCCCTCTGTTCTATGTAATTTACTCATTTCTGTTTGATGATTCTTACCTTTTTTATTTATTTGTTTATTTTATTTAGTTATTTTTCTTTTGTTTTCATCATTTCATTTGTTTTCCCATTTTGCTTTCTTTATTTCGTTTTCATTCTTTTTATCTAATGTGTTTTTTGGTTCTCTTAAGGGCGCAATTTAAAACAATTTAAAGTAAGTAGCTTGGATCATTGTTTTTACCTTTAAATTTAAACTTTCAATTTTTCTTAATTTAAGACAACTGGAAATTATATAGTATCGAAAGGGCAGTTCAAGGGTGCCAACCCTTCCTTGACTGTAACCGACTCCCGAATCCGACACATCTTTGGTAAGACGCAGATCAGGTAAGAAATAAGGTACCCGGTCAACCCATTTATTTTTAAATAAATGATCGGTGGCGACTCCAATCCACATTTTTCTAAGTCGAAGCCCAATTCCGGGGCCCAACCGAAAGACGGTTCCGACAGCTTGGCGACTCCGCTGGGGACAAGGTAAGCGAGTTAGGCTAAGGTAATTTCCAGTTGTCTTTTTAACGAAAAGGGTAAGTTTAAATTTTAAGGTAAAATTTCGATCCTTATTGCTTACTTTTGATTATATTTTTCGAGTAAATAGTTGTACTAATCGTTTTCTCATGATTTCAGCTTTCCAAACATTTTTCATCTAAGGCTCTAAACCCGAGCTCCGAACCCGTTTTAAGTGGGGGTGAAAGCGACGCCTTCGTGTGAATTTATTCACCGTATGGGCCTAGCAAGTAGCCTTCGGGATTCATATACCTTATGCCTTCGTGTGAATTTATTCTCCGTATGGGCATAAGGGAATGTGTCCCCTCGAGTTTAACTTAGTCCACACAAGCCTGTGATGGGTTTCGGACTAAGGGTCTGGTCGGTCCAAGGGGACACCAGCAAGGAGAACTCGAGTACCGTTTTTAGAACCCAAACCGGGAGGCTTTGAATATATAGAGCCTACCCCAAAACCACATTCCAAAACCTAGGACATTTCTTTCCTAACCTTTTTTTTTATGTTTTTTCATTTACCATTTATTTTTATTTATTTTTATCTATTTCTATTTTACTAACGTTTTTGCCTTTGTGTTTGTTTTCTAGCATTTGCATCATTACAAGAGGCTATTGATCCCTAAAAAACGTTTGTTATACACAAAATAATTCGAGTTAATGGACAAAGGTGTTGTAATACAAGAGATTGAAAACGCTGAGGCACGACTATGGTCCGAGAAGGCTCAGAAAGAGAAGGGAGACAGTCTTCAGGGAAACTATGTGTCAGAACTGGTTAGTTATGCCGCTGTCAGCCTGAAACAGAATAATGTCCAGGAGCTGCGAAACATTTGGGACAGTTGGAAAAATGACAGAAAGCAGAAGTTCAGCCAACGATATGGTGATATCGCCCTCTTGCTCCATGTCAAGACTGATGAGCCCTTACTCCGAGCATTAATTCAATTCTGGAATCCGGGATATAGTTGTTTCACCTTTAACCAGGAAGACATGGTGCCTACTATCGAAGAGTATACTACTCTACTACACTGCGAAAGCATCAAGCTTGAGCGAGCCTACATTAAACACATCAAAAGTCAGCCCTTCAAGAATGCACTGGCCAAAGTTGCAGGAGTAGATGAGAAATGGGTAATCGATCAGACTCAGCGTAGAGGCGGTGGAGAAGGAATTGAATGGATACAAATAAAGCAACTAATGAAAAACCACCCTGATGAGTGGAAGACTATAGACCTTTTTGCACTGGGTCTGTACGGTTTGATTATCTTTCCGAAAGCTTTGGGGTGCATTGACGTTGCCGTGGTGGAACTATTTGAGCAACTTTCTAAACGAGTTAACCCAGCACCAGCCATCTTGGCCGAGACCTTTCGATCGCTCAACCATTGCCGAAGAACTGGCGGAGGAAGATTTACCGGGTGTATTCAGCTCCTTCAGGTCTGGATTCACAGCCACTTCTGGAAGACTAACGGAGTTGCCTACCGCCGTTTCAGCACCACCTATTCACCTCTAGGTGAATTTATTACCTTAAAATGGCATGAAGGCGCCTCGAAAGAAAAATGGATGAAGGTCTTTACGCATCTTCAAGACCGAGATATTGTTTGGAGAGCCCCTTGGTTATTCCTCAGTGATGTTCTTTTTCGGTGTGGTGACTCCGACACTGTGACCTTACTTGGACTTTGGGGAGCAGTCGGGTATGCTCCGCTATTAGCACTTAGACAGTATGGAGCACGTCAGTTTGTCCCAGTAACATGCGGGTTAGCTAGGTCAGAGTTTGAGTATCACGGCGACAGCTATAAGAAGATGATCAAAGAGGCAGCCGAATCGTGGAGGAAAGTATTCCGGATGGATGTTGTAGCTGCCAGAAGCATGCTCACTCCGGATTATATGGAGTGGCGAAGATTGAGAAAGAATGACAATATCCCGGTGCCAGACTGTGATGACACCCGGACCATGGAAGAACATCTCAGGCATGTCCCTTCTGAACTCGAGATAGCCAAGACCGAGTTTGAAGCCGTGAATAATGAGCTGAAGCAAAGAATAAAGGAACTTGAAGCTGAACGTTATCAGTGGAAGCTTGATGCTGACTCTCAGAAAGATCGGGCAGAAAAACTGGAAAAAGAACAAAAAGAGTCCGTTTTGAGCTCGAAGACTTGAGAAAGGGGTATCAAGATAAGGTCAAGGATAACTCCAAGTTGAAGGTAACCTCTGAATACTGGAAAGACGAAGCTCATAGCCTGAAAAGGAAGTTGAGGGGCCTGATGAGAAAGCTTGGAAGGAACAGATGAAGACTGCCCAAAGACGCTTGGCAGATAGTCAATATCAGAACCAGCACTTGAGAGTTCGGATAGCTGACTTAGAAAAACAACATGAGAAAGATGGCAAGACAATAGCTGAGTTAGAAGCTATTGTAGATGGGTTCAAGAGGGAAGCAAACGAGCTTCAGATAGTGCCTTTCGACGGAGGATTACAATGGCGTTTCCGTTGGGAACAAGCACAACGAAGGGTGAGGGCCCGAGACGCAACCATACGAGATTTCCTGGATCAAGTGCAAAAAGCAGCCCGTCATCTTCACGGTCTAGCAAGGGAAGCTGGTGTGGTTCGACAAGGCATTCAACCAGTGACAGATGAAGGCAGAAGACTTGTCAACCTACTGGAAGCTGTTCGGGGTCTAGAGGATTTAGTCCAAATGTACCTTTAATCTGTTTTTATGTCTCTAAAAGATAAAACATTTTTGTCTGAATAAGGATTATTTATAATAATGAACACTTTTCTGGATCAATGCCTCCAATTGCATACATCATACATTGCATTCATTGCATTTTATATTTCATGTTTGTTTATTTTATATTCTCCATGTTTTTACATTCGTATTAACTAACAGAACATGTCTCAGACACCGAGCTTACCACCGCAAGCATCAGATACACATCACCCGCACAATACTCGAGCAAAAAAGAGACAAATGGAAGCCAGAATAGAGAAGATCGAAGAACACATGGCAAGACTTCAAAAGGAACTAGAAGATAAGATGGCTCAGAACAGCGAAAGTACTCTTGAGTCCATCAAGAAAATCAGGAGTCTTTGGTCGACCAAATCGTAGCCAAGTTGTCGGGTCTACAACAAGCTAGTGCATCAGGGGGCATCTCTTCTGAGGGGGTGGCCATACCACCAACCCCGCAAGTGGTTATCTCACCCGGAATATTACCCGGGGACGCATCTGCTACTAAAGGGAAAGTAGCACTACCCGGGGACTCACTCGTTACCAAAGCAAAAGTTGCACCTGATGCGAAGATGCAAACTTCTACAATCGTCCCTGATGATCATCCGGATGATTATCATGTCCCAGACTTTGACGAGGAAGATAAAGCCAAAAAGATGGAAGAAAAGATAAAAATATTAGAAGATCAAATAAAGATGGTCCAGGGAGACCATGATTATTATGGAGTGGACGCAATGGAGCTAAGCCTAGTTCCAGACTTGGTGCTTCCACCAAAGTTTAAAATTCCTGAGTTTGAGAAGTTCGACGGGAACAGTTGCCCCTCAGTCCATATCACTATGTTCTGTCGAAAGATGACAGGATATGGCGGGAATGACCAACTCCTGATCCATTGTTTTCAAGAGAGCCTGTCCGGTTCAGCTATTCGGTGGTACAACCAGC
This sequence comes from Hibiscus syriacus, assembly GCF_006381635.1. Taxonomy (NCBI): domain Eukaryota; kingdom Viridiplantae; phylum Streptophyta; class Magnoliopsida; order Malvales; family Malvaceae; genus Hibiscus; species Hibiscus syriacus. The sequence goes on from NW_024063008.1 coordinate 236,549, forward strand.
TTAGCCGAACTCATATCAAAACGTGGAAAGACTTAGCCAAGTCTTTCTTGGAGCAGTATAAGCATATCAACGATATGAGACCAGACCAGGTCATGCTACAAAGCCTAGAGAAGAAACACAATGAGAGTTTCCGACAGTACGCACAGAGATGGAGGGATTTATCTGTGCAAGTTCATCCACCCTTGGATGAAAAGGAAACAAGAAAGCTGTTTGTACAGACCTTGAAGGCACCTTACTTCGGGCACTTGGTAGCAATCACGTCGGGAAGTTTCTCAGATTTGGTCATGGCCGGTGAAATGATCGAGTTGGCCATTAAACAAGGAAAGATTGAGGGAGGAGACTCCAGTAAAAAACCTCCTATGAAAAACAAGGAGCAAGAGATCAACAATGTGAACACCTACAACGTCAACAAGGGGGTTACAATCTCAAGCTCAAATTCCACAGCAGCTGTACCATTCGGTACTTCTAGACAGAACCAGAGAGAACCGAGAAGAGAAAGGGAAAGGGAGCAGTTTGACCCGATTCCCATGACGTATAAAGAATTATACCAACAGCTCTTCGACACTCATGCAGTGTCGCCTTATCCTATGAATCCAATAAATCCCCCTTACCCGAAATGGTATGACGAGAGCGCTCATTGCGAATACCATGGCGGTGTGCAGGGGCATTCGATTGAAAGTTGTCTCGCATTCAAGAGACTTGTGCAAAGAATGAGAAACAAGAATTGGATCACTTTCAATTCCGGAGCACCAAACGTCGCTCAGAATCCCTTGCCCAATCATCAGGAGACAGGAATCAATGCCATTACTACTGAAAGGGGAAGGAGAATTAAATCAAGTGTTTCGGAAATCAAATCTCCTTTGGCTTGGGTATGGAGCCAAATGGTAAAAGCAGGATTTCTTGCACCATATTCAGGTACGATAGAAAATGAAGATGGTAACCATTGTTGTTACCACAACAAAGAAGGGCATAAAGTGCAAGATTGCCCAGAGTTCAGATTGTTAGTCCAGCTCATGATGGATCGAAAGGAGTTGGAATTTTACGAAGAAATTCAAGATTCTTGGGAAGCAGATGTTTGTGCCACCGGAGAATCATCAGATAGAAAATTTAGTAGGGGAAGTCCTTTGATAATTACCCCTAAGGCAAGCATGACAGTGACAACACCAGCCAAGGTGGTAATCTCCGCACCGCGACCCTTTCAATATAAGGACAATCGGCAAGTGCCATGGAAGTACGAATGTCAGGTGAGTACTTCCAAAGTGGGGCAAAGACCACTGGAGCCATTCAAAGAAGATGTGCTAGTCGTCAATGAACCTATAAAGGAGGAAGAAGCTAAAGAGTTCCTCAAGATCTTGAAGCACAGCGAGTACAACATTGTAGAACAGCTCCACAACTTACCTACACGTACTTCAATGCTAGCACTATTTTTAAGCTCGGAAGCACACCGGGAAGCATTGTTGAATATCCTTAATCAAACGTTCGTACCACAAGACATACCAGTCAGCAAGATGGATCGACTGGTGAACAATATTCAAGCTGATAATCTCATCTCGTTTTCAGATGATGAGATTCCATCCGGAGGAAGAGGCCGAACGAAGGCGTTACATATTACTACCTACTGTAAGGGGCACGCTTTACCAAGTGTCTTAATCGATAATGGTTCAGCCCTGAACGTGATGCCTTCGATTACATTGAAGAGGCTACCAGTAGATACCTCTCATATGAGGACTTGTCAGAATGTGGTCCGAGCATTTGATGGGACCAAAAGAGAGGTAATTGGAAAGATTGAGGTACCATTGACCATCGGACCAGCCACCTATGATGTTGAGTTCCTTGTGATGGATATCATGCCGTCCTATAGCTGTCTTTTGGGAAGGCCGTGGATTCATCAAGAAGGTGCAGTACCCTCCACGTTGCACCAGAAAGTTAAATTTGTCATTGATGGGGCCTTAGTAATTGTCAACGCTGAGGAAGATATCGTAGCAAGCGTGACCACAGAGGCTCCATACATCGAAGTAGGCGAGGAAGCGGTAGAATGTTCGTTCCGTTCCCTGGAATTTGTGAATGCCACATTCGTGGCAGAAGGAAAAGAATCCCAAGACCTCGACTCTCCAAATGCACAAGGATGGAGATCAAGCAAACCCTAGGCCGAGGCGCAAGAACCGGGAGAGGTTTGGAAAATATTTGCAAGGAATGATCAACCCTGTACGTCCTATCCCAAAATTAGACCAATTTGGGCTCGGTTTTCAGCCCTGTTATCATGAAAAGAGAAAGGAGATCCAGAAGAACCGGGAGAGAAGGATAGCCAGATTGACTGGAAACGAACTCCAATGGAAGCCTATGACATTCCCGCCGCTCTTCAGAACATTTAAGTCAGGTGGTTATGTGTTTGAGACCACCATGTCCGAGTTACAAACGGCTCTGGAAGATCTGAGCGTTAATGCCGTGACCACAGAAGATGTTGACAACGGAGATAGATCCGGGATATGCCTTCTGCCACATGGGTTCGTGCCTAGCAGTTGGTCGGTGGAAGAACTACCTGTGGTTTACAAGAATCTTTCAGAGTATATTCGAACTATCCCTATTTGCCTATACCCGGGGCAATAGGTGATCTTTTGTAAGGGTGAATAAATGTTTTGTTTAAGTTTAATAAAGGATGCATTTTTCTTTTCCATGGCAAAAATGTTTCTTTTATTTATTATCTATCTCCCTCATTCCAGTACTTCATTTCCAGTTACTCTCAAAGTTAGTTCTTGACCATTCCGTGTGGGATATTATCCTCTCACATACACATCTTCCTCCTTTCAGGTTCCCAGATAACGATAATGTGGGCACTAATGACACTGATCCGGAGGTGGATTTTGAATCAACCATTTGTCTTGGGGAATTTGAAGAAGGCGATAATGAAGAAGAGTATAACTTGCCTATCGAATTGTTGAGAATGATAGAAAAAGAAGAAAAGCAAATACTGCCACATGAGGAGGCGATCGAAATCTTAAATTTGGGCACTGAGGAAGATCGAAAAGAGGTTAAAATCGGCACAACTCTTTCGACTGAAGCAAGAAAAAACCTGATAGCCTTACTCCAGGAGTTCGAAGATGTGTTTGCTTGGTCGTATCAAGACATGCCGGGACTAGACACAGATATGGTTGTTCACAAACTGCCAATCAAACCAGAATTCAAACCAGTGCAGCAAAAACTGAGAAGAATGCGACCAGAAATGCTCCTTAAGATCAAGGAGGAAGTCAAGAAGCAATTTGATGCCGGTTTCTCCAAGTAGCCAAATACCCTGAATGGGTGGCCAACATAGTGCCTGTGCCGAAGAAGGACGGGAAAGTACGCATGTGTGTCGATTACCGGGACCTTAATAAGGCCAGTCCCAAGGACAACTTTCCTCTGCCACACATAGACACTCTGGTGGACAATACGGCCGGGAACGCCTACTTTTCATTCATGGATGGATTTTCGGGTACAATCAGATCAAGATGCATCCCGAAGACATGGAGAAGACCACTTTCGTCACAATGTGGGGAACTTTCTGTTACAAAGTAATGCCTTTCGGATTAAAGAATGCTGGGGCAACATATCAGAGAGCTATGGTGACCCTGTTCCACGACATGATGCACAAAGAAATCGAGGTTTATGTCGACGACATGATTGTCAAGACACAGACCGAGAGTGAACACGTCAAGAATCTGAGAAAGCTCTTCCAGAGATTGAGAAAGTTCCAACTAAGACTGAACCCTAGCAAGTGTACCTTCGGGGTAACATCTGGAAAACTACTAGGCTTTATAGTCAGCAGGAGAGGCATACAGGTCGATCCTGATAAGGTTAAGGCTATCCAGAATCTACCTCCACCACGAACCCAAAAAGAAGTCCGAGGTTTTCTGGGCAGACTAAACTACATAGCTCGGTTCATCTCTCAGTTAACCGACAAATGTGACCCCATCTTTCGTCTCCTCCGAAAGAATAGCCCTGGAGCATGGGATAAAAACTGTCAGACTGCATTTGAGAAGGTAAAAGAGTACTTGTCTCACACTCCTGTCCTGATGTCCCCTATCCCAGGAAAACCTCTGTTTTTGTATCTCTCCATATTCGAGAACTCCATGGGGTGTGTTCTGGGTCAACACGATGAGTCTGGGAAGAAGGAAAGAGCCATCTACTACTTAAGCAAGAAGTTCACCGATTGCGAGGTCCGATATCCTCCTATTGAGAAGGTTTGTTGTGCCCTGATATGGGCTACAAAAAGACTTCGACAATACATGTTGTATCACACCACTTGGCTGATTTCCAAGTTAGACCCACTAAAATACATGATGGGTGTACCTGCTCTATCCGGAAGGTTAGCCCGATGGCAGATGCTTTTGTCTGAATTTGACATCGAATACGTGAGCCAAAAAGCGGTAAAAGGCAGCGCCATATCCGATTTTTTGGCAAGCAGAACTGATGAGAGCTATGAGCCACTGGACTTTGATTTCCCGGACGAGGACTTAATGGCCATATCTTTAGAGGAAGCAAGCATTTCAACGGATGGTTCCTGGAGAATGCACTTCGATGGGGCATCAAATGCACTAGGACATGGCATCGGGGCAATTCTAGTCTCCCCAGAAGGGAGTCACTACCCATTTACCAGCAGACTGAACTTTGATTGTACCAATAACATGGCAGAATATGAAGCCTGTGTCTTGGGAATTCGAGCTGCACTGGGGCAAAATATAAGGACTTTGCGAGTGTATGGAGACTCAGCCTTAGTAATCTATCAGCTCCGAGGAGAGTGGGAAACCAAGGATATAAAGCTATTAGAGTACCGAAAACTCGTGTTGGATCTGCTCGAAGAGTTCGACGAAGTCACTTTCCACTACGTGCCTAGAGAAGAAAATCAAATGGCTGACGCTTTAGCTACCTTGGCAGCCACATTCAAGGCTGGCGGGGAGTCTGAAATGATGCCAATTAACATGCAGTCGTATGAGTACCCAGCTCATTGTTACCAAATTGAAGAAGTGAAAGACACTAAGCCTTGGTACTACGACATTCTGCAGTATATCAAGCATCGGAGTTATCCAGAAAAAACCACTGACATCGAGAAGAGAACCCTTAGAAGGCTGGCAGCTGGATATGTCCTTGACAGAGAGGTTTTATACAAGAAAAGCCATAACCAAGTTCTGCTAAGGTGCGTCGATGCTGAAGAGGCAAAAATGATAGTGGAAGAAGTACATGATGGAGTTTGTGGAGCGCATGCAAATGGGCATATGATGTCAAGACAAATAATGAGATGCGGATATTTTTGGTCCACACTAGAGAGCGATTGCATCAACTATGCTAGGAGATGTCATAAATGTCAGATTTATGGAGACAAGATAAATGTTCCACCCCATTCACTTCATGTAATGACGTCACCATGGCCTTTTTCTGTGTGGGGCATGGACGTTATCGGGCAAATTCATCCGAAGGCTTCGAATGGTCACCGTTTCATTCTTGTAGCAATTGATTATTTCACGAAATGGGTAGAGGCTGCGTCATACGCCAGTGTCACTCAATCCACTATTTGCAAATTTCTGAAGAAAGAAATTATATGTCGGTATGGTCTACCTGAAAGGATTATCACCGATAACGCAACAAACTTGAACAACAAGATGGTGAGTGCTGCTTGCGAACAGTTCAACATAAAACATCACAATTCCACTGCTTACAGACCAAAGATGAACGGAGCAGTAGAAGCAGCAAACAAAAATATTAAGAAGATAGTGGAGAAAACAACTGAAACCTACAAAGACTGGCATGAGAAGTTGCCTTTTGCTTTGTTCGCTTATCGAACCTCGGTACGTACATCGACTGGGGCAACTCCATTTTCACTAGCCTATGGAATGGAAGCAGTGCTACCCATTGAAGTCGAGATTCCGTCTCTCAGGGTCTTATCAGAAGTCAAACTAGATGATGCAGAGTGGGCACAATCCAGATATGATCAGCTTAATCTGATAGATGAAAAAAGACTGAAAGCCATTCATCATGGTCAAATCTATCAGAAACGAATGATCCGAGCACACGACAAAAAGGTGCGCCCAAGAATATTCCGTGAAGGGGATCTAGTGCTAAAAAGAATTTGGCCAGTCCAGAAAGATTTCCGAGGAAAATGGACGCCAAATTGGGAAGGACCTTATGTCGTGAAGAAGGCTTTCTCCGGAGGAGCCCTTATCCTGGCTGAAATGGACGGACCTGAGCTGCCACATCCCATTAACTCGGACGCAGTCAAGAAATACTTCGCTTAGGATGAAAACCCGAGAGGGCGTCCTAAGTTGAAAAAAAAAAAAACACGTTTAGGGTGAAAACCCGAAAGGGCACCCTAATTGAAAAAAGAAAAAAGAAAAAGAAGAGGAAATAAGGTGGGTTCAAGATGAAAACCCGCAAAAGGGCGTCTTGCAACTAAGGATGGGTCCAAGTTGAAAACCCGGAAAGGGCGATTTGGATATCAACGGTGGAAACATCCCGATACATGAATCTTCTACGAACTCAACAAATCGGAGAAATGTTGCATCCTCCCAAATTGTGTCGCATTTTCAAAGATCCTTTGGCAAAGGTTGCATTCAAAGTCACCAAACGGCTTTTTCAACTCAGAAGTGCCCACGTTATCGAGATCTAAGACATTCATTTACACATCATTGTGTATTCATTTTCTAGAATGTTTGCTATGTATTATTTGTTCTTCTCCTCCCTTATGAATAAAGACCATCTTTCCTCCAATTCCTTTTGAGCATCTTGAATTAGATTTAAACCTAATGGTTTATTTATTTTTATGAAAGATAATCGCATATTACTGTACAAAGATTCATTGAAAAGTACAGGTATCCAGAAGCCGATCAAGGCTCATGCACATGCTTGAGAGGGTTGAGGAGCATCTTCAAAAAAAAAAAAAAAATCATCAAACATTTGAAGAATTCAAGATCAGAGATCGGAACTCCAAGCTCAAGAGTCAACAACGACAGGCCACCGGAGATCGAGATTACTCTCCAGAGCCCAGAATAACATGTGTTGCATATGCATTTTAGGCATACCTAAGAGCATGACATCCATAACATCACATATATGCATATCTTTGCAGGTTTTACCCAGAGCCAATTTCAACTTCACAACGAAGGATATTGGATTCCAGACAACGTAAGTTCAACTTCACGACGAAGGGACCGCTGGTTGTCAACAAACATTTTTCAATTTCAGAGCCAATTTCAACTTCACAACGAAGGATATTGGACTCCAGACAACGCAAGTTCAACTTCACGACGAAGGGACCGCTGGTTGTCAACGAACATTTCTCAATTTCAGAGCCAATTTCTGCTTCACAACGAAGGATATTGGACTCCAGACAACGCAAGTTCAACTTCACGACGAAGGGACCGCTGGTTGTCAACAAACATTTCTCAATTTCAGAGCCAATTTCAACTTCACAACGAAGGATATTGGATTCCAGACAACGTAAGTTCAACTTCACGACGAAGGGACCGCTGGTTGTCAACAAACATTTTTCAATTTCAGAGCCAATTCCAACTTCACAATGAAGGATATTGGACTCCAGGCAACGTAAGTTCAACTTCACGAAGAAGGGACCGCTGGTTGTCAACGAACATTTCTCAATTTCAGAGCCAATTTCAACTTCACAACGAAGGATATTGGACTTCAGACAACGCAAGTTCAACTTCACGACGAAGGGACCGCTGCTTGTCAACAACAACTTCCCAATCTCAGAGCCAATTTCAACTTCACAACGAAGGATATTGGACTCCAGACAATGCAAGTTCAACTTCACGACGAAGGGACCGCTGCTTGTCAACAACGACTCCCCAATCTCAGAGCCAATTTCAACTTCACAACGAAGGATATTGGACTCCAGACAACGCAAGTTCAACTTCACGACGAAGGGACCGCTGCTTGTCAACAAAATTTCATTCAGATTCAATTTCAACTTCACAACGAAGTATCTTTGGCTAGAAGACAATCCATGAAATACTTCCAGTACTCTGAGCTCGATTTCAACTTCATAACAAAGGATTCAGACTCAGAATTTTCCAGTTTTGACTCAACCTCACGACGAGGGGGTCATTTCGTATTGACGAATCAGTTTCCGTATCGGATTTCAACTCTTCGACAGGGGATATTTGATATGGCCGAAATTTGTGTCTTTTAATCTTTGCTCTATTGTCGTTACACGATAATGAGCAAAGAGGGGCAGCTGAAGACACTAAATTCTATCTGTTGTAAATATTATATGATAGTTACTAACTATATTATATAATATGCATACTTATGTATTTTTCATGTTTGTATACAGGCCCATCACAAACAAAACCAACATCACGTGTAACCCAAGACCCGTTCTAAAAATCAGGGTTTCTAGAAAACCCTAGCACGCCGTCGCTTCTTGCATCTCATCCAGAAGCCCCGAAGTCCCCTGGTTCATCACGTCTTCCTCAGCCGCACTTCACGGATCCAACGTCCCCATCAACACCACCAACGACGCAAGAATCTCGCAAGGCTCATCCACAACCAACAAATGTTAGAGTCCTATTAGGACTCAAAATAGGTTTTTACTATAAATAAGTGTAATCAAACCCGTTTTAAGGAGGGAAAAAAAAAGAAAAGGAGGAGGGGATTTACAGAGAGAGTTTACACTTGAGCCCATACACAGTAACTTTCACACAATCTCACACACACGAGATACACAAACATTACGAGAGGGTACACAAGAAAACACAGGAAACTAGCAAATCTCTTGTAAATTTCGAAAGAGAAATAAATAAAAGGTATCGCTTTTACCTTTGTTTTTCGATTCGGTTCCCTTACACTGCTTGCATGCCATTATTGTTGAGTTTTTGAACCACCAAGAACCATTCGGCCGAGGAACGAGAGGGAGGCCCTTCGTTTTTCAAAAAAAAAAAAAAAATTCAGATCTACGTTTTTTTAGTCGATTTTTGAAAAACAATCTTTGTTTTTAGAAAGGAATTTCAAAAAGCTTTCGAGATCAAAAAAAAATATATAAAAACGCGAGTTTTACAGCCGATGAACGACGGCCGGCGCCGTTCAACGGTGACGGCGAGGCGGCGTATGGTGGCGTTTTACAGGTTCACGAAGAACCATGGCCCTGTTCTTCATTTCTGAAGAACAGGCGAGAACATATTAAAGGAGAAGGGAACGTTTTTTTTGAGAAGAAGGGAAAATGAAGCATTAACCCTAAGCGTTAGCATATATGCACGACCCATGGGTCGGTTAAGACCCGCTTGCCTACTCGGTTTCACCCCAGATCCACGCGTTTTCAAAATAGAATGGGGAAACTCCCGTTTGGCCCTCTGCTTTTTCAAAACTTTCATTCTGACCCAAAATTTGACTTTTACGTTTTTTAATTTCGACCCCAAACTGGATCTCTTTCAAACCATCCTTATACTTGTATGCATATATAATTAATTGTATTTTTTATCGCTTATATTTTTTTGGTTATTTTTATATATACACTATTTTACGTTTTTTATCTTCCTATTCCCTTTGTTTATTTATCATTATTACAATACATATATTCGTTATTACTATCTTATGTATTTATATTCTAATTTTTTTTATTATATTACACCTTTGATTTATTATTTTTATTATTTCTCAGTACACATTTTGTCCACATGCATAATTGTTATATTCGTTTATTTACTTATTTTACCTTTTTCTTTTAACCCCGTTGTTTATTTGTTTATTTATTATTTTTTTTTTCTTTGCATTGTTAACATCATTTTTCCCTCTGTTCTATGTAATTTACTCATTTCTGTTTGATGATTCTTACCTTTTTTATTTATTTGTTTATTTTATTTAGTTATTTTTCTTTTGTTTTCATCATTTCATTTGTTTTCCCATTTTGCTTTCTTTATTTCGTTTTCATTCTTTTTATCTAATGTGTTTTTTGGTTCTCTTAAGGGCGCAATTTAAAACAATTTAAAGTAAGTAGCTTGGATCATTGTTTTTACCTTTAAATTTAAACTTTCAATTTTTCTTAATTTAAGACAACTGGAAATTATATAGTACCGAAAGGGCAGTTCAAGGGTGCCAACCCTTCCTTGACTGTAACCGACTCCCGAATCCGACACATCTTTGGTAAGACGCAGATCAGGTAAGAAATAAGGTACCCGGTCAACCCATTTATTTTTAAATAAATGATCGGTGGCGACTCCAATCCACATTTTTCTAAGTCGAAGCCCAATTCCGGGGCCCAACCGAAAGACGGTTCCGACACTATGTAAAGGTAAATAACATATTATAAAAACAAGGGTAAACTATACGTTTAGTATCTCAACTATCACTTTTATTTCATTTTTGTTACCTAATATTTTTTGTTTTAAAATCATGTTTAACGTTACGTTTTGATTTTATTTTGGTCACCCACCCTAAAAAAATTAATAGTGATGATGACGTGTCAACATAAGGTAATATCACGTCAACTATTATTTTTTTAATTATACCTAATGTTCAAAATTTTTTAACTTATTAACAATATATATATGTCCTACATATATTGTTACTCAAACTCAAGACTTTTAGGAAATGTAACATTTCCTTTTATGCACACAAATTATCAACTCATTTAAATATGCAATCCTGCGTGAATTAAGCGACTTAGGTGATAAAAAAGTTGTTATTATTCCTTGACTTTCGAGTTCGAACACCACAAATGCAAAAAATCTAAGCGATCAATGTCTTTTTTTTTTTTGCTCAACAAAATATGTTTTATTAAGGATATGAAAAAGCGAAACCCAAGACCTAAGTTGTGTGCCTCATTAAAAACCTCCCTATACCTAATTGGAGGAAAAGAGTACAACACAACTAAGAATAATTACAACTCAACAACTGATTTCTACGGACTATCATCTAAAAAGCGATCAATGTCAAATTGTTAAATGTGTTCTATAAAAAGATATTATTATATATTTATCTTAGATTAATAAAAAAAATAATCCCTTTTAAAAAAAGTTTTGCTCCTCTTTCAAATGTTTTATACTCGACCGAACTTGCTAGAGGACCTTATTCATTTTCCATTAACTAAAATCTTAAACTTCGGTCAACAGTTACTTAGTAAATTAATAAAATGATAATTAACTCTTAATTGCAGCTACAAAATTAAATAAAATAATTTTTTTCAGTATTTGAAGCCGGTATTCGCCTACCACTCGGGATGTAATTGGAATCCATTATTTCCAAGTCGATATAATTGTTGTTAAAGATTTTATGCATAAAACTTAATTTTATTAAATTAACTTTTTTCCTAAAAGAAACTGATATTTTAATACAAGTTGCTTTGGGTTTTCACATTAATCATTATTACTAGTCACGCAAAAAGCGACATTAATTTGGTCGATCTCCTCTTCCAAACGTTAAGCATCACCAATTGTAAGAAACCATGTTAGGAAATATCCATTACAAAATCTTTTCGTAACGGTTCATATTTCTCATGCTATGAACACCACCCAATGCCCCTGACCAGCTTACGAATTGAAGGTCAAAATCTTGGTTGCACTTGTCCCTACCCACCTACTGCCATGGGTTTACTGTATATGTTGCATGACCATGACTCATTGCTTTTCATTATTTTTTTAATCGTATCTGCTGAGTTGGATGAATATATCAATACATAAGACGCTTTAATTTTAATATGTTTTTATAAATTGAGTATTATTTTATTTTACATTGTTATAATTAAAAAATTTCATGATGTTGAAGATCAAAAACTAAAATTTCATTATATCATATAGGATAATATTGGCAATGAGTGTTGGTTCAAGTGGTTGCTATTTAGAAATTTGAGTTTGTAAAGTTAAGTTTGAATCCTACTATCGTCACTTTTGGTGGACAATTTGTAAATTCTTATGTAAATCCCAAGATATTTTAATTTTACACAAATTTAAAACAATAAGGTAAAAATAGATGACGACTTCTTGTTTATTTTCCAGTGAATGTCTTCTTCTTTTCTACTGATAATCTCAACCGTCTATTTTCATCCATCCAACGGTCTTAAATGTATGTAAAACTAAAAAAAATTATATTGTGTAATTGAATTATATCTTTTTTATGTGTTTGATTTTATTTTTGACTGATTGAGCGTTGATATATCTATTGTGTTTAATTAGCAACATGAGCTATATTACATGTTTAATTAAATTTTAATTAATAATTAAATTAAATTTTATTTTAATATTAGTGATTGAATATTACTTGGTGATTAGAATTATTTAGGTAATAATTCTCATAAAGTAAGGATTTTTAGTGACGAAATTTTATTTTCTATGTGAATATGGAGCATGTATGGGAGATAATTATTTCAAAAAGATTAATCATTTTCACGATTTTTTTAATTTTTAAACTTTATGTTATATATATAAATTTTGTAGAAGTGTTGGAAGAATGTTAAATTTCAAGATATAAGAGAATTTTATGTATTTGTATTCTTTATGAATTTTACGTTTATAGTTGATTATTGTTTCTTTCACACATAGAGATAAGTAAAGTATGAACTATATTAAATATTGTCTTTTGTATATGATATATTCTTTGTTAATTGTATTTTATTTTCACTTATATATTCCTAATTAGTTATATAACTAAAATTTTGTTGATGCGGAAATTACTAGAAGATTGTATTTGAATGAAAATGCAAAAATATTGGGAAGTTATCATAAGGGTTTGTTGTTGTGGAAATGGAATTTAATTGGAGAAGGAGACGAGAGGATGGGGTGAAATCAGAAAAGTTGGGGGATATAGGTGGGTGCACCTCCTTACATCACATTAGTGACGAATATAAGGCTTGATCAGAGTGAGTACGTGTTTATTTTGAAATCAGAATTTTTTTATATTAGTTGTTCATTTTATTATCGGTGTTCATCTTAAAATTTTATTTATGTTTATCTCATACGAAAATTTCTTATTATTAATATATATATATGCCTACCTTAAAAAGTATTTCTAGATCTATCATTGCATGACAACGTCCGCATGAAGCTGCACCGGCTTCCTCGTGAGGATTTTATCTTTCGCATGAACATTCTATTATTGCCCACGACTTCAATAAAAATAATTTTTATTTTTGGTTACATTCTTTTAATTTTAATTTCAAATTCTAATGGTCAGAAAAAGTTACAGTTATAGAAAATAGAATAAAAGTTAATAAAATATTTATTTATTATTAAGATGAAAACGAGAGGCCTAATATACTAATACAAGTAATACTGAAATTGACTTAACTAAAGTTTAAGGATTTGTTTCATTCTAATAGCTAACGCAAAGCTTTCGTCTTGGAGCATTTCTATTTTATATTTACATATACTGAATTAATAAGAGGATATATGTTCTAAAATATAGTTAAGAGGGTGACATGTATCTAATTATAATTATAAATGAATAGCTGGATTGTATTTAGTTTGTAGTAGTGGATACTCTGACATTAAAGCAATAATTGCACCAAATATTTAATCAGGAAAAAAATTAGCATTGGTTTTTGGATTCTGGAAAGGTCATTTCATGTTTGCCAGCGAAAGAACCTAATCGTCCCCACAAATGGAACACCCGACAACTCTGATTCCTAAGATTCTCTCTTCTCGGATTCATTCTCCGCCACTCATGCTTTCTCCACACTGATCCAGCCTTAGGGTTTGAGTTTACTAGAAAGATAAAGAAAAAGAAAACAAGTCAATAAAAAAATACTTTTTATATATTAAAGATAGATTTATAAGTGAAAATATATTATTAATAAAAATTAAAATATTAAAATTATATAAAATTTTCAAAAAATGCTATTGCTCTTATTGGTACTACTCAATTCATCTTCGCATGTCCAATTCCTTTTTCTGTTTCGGATTCGTAATGACAGCAATTACACTATAATGTATTAAATGTTTGTATCATTAAGGTTTTGTAATGACAACAGAGTAGAATATTCATGTATTTCTTCACCTTCTCCAAGAGCCAATACACTGCACAAATTATATATGACAAGTGGCTAAGCTGTAGCTGTTCACAAAACTTCGAAGATCGAAAACGATAAACCACTCTGGTACGTTGACTTCTCACTAAAATAGTCCCATAATAGAAGAGAGAGAATCAAACTTATCCACGTGTAATACTATAATTGGATGATGTGCTATTATTGTTTTCTAAATTAAGACAAGGAAAAAGAACTTAGGGTCGCCCCAAGTTTTCATATATGTAAACTGGTTTTGAAATGATAATCTATTGCCTAATGAATGGACGGCACAAACTCTTGCAAGTCAAACAATGAAAAATATAAAATAGTTATATGGATTAATTATAGACTAATTTTTTTTAAAAAAAAATTCAGCATTGGGACATAATTAGGGTAACCAAAGATTTCATCATCCACCACGCATTATAATTTTTAGAACAAACACGATGTCATTGTCTGATGTGGCAATTAAACCGACATCGTTATCGTGTTCTTTGGTACATTGTTTCATTTGATTATAAGATGACACACTAATTCGTTTACCTGGTCAGGATCCACATTGTAGCTTCATCTGTAGTCATGCTGTTCTTTTATGATAATGGTTTTGCAATCTAATGGGGATTAGCAAAATGTGGATTGGAGTTGCCACCGATCACTTTAAAACGAATTTAGGTGGGTCGGACACCATTTTACCTGATCTGCGTTGTACCAGAAATGTGTCGAGTTCGGGAGTCGGTTACGGTCAAGGAAGAATTAGCACCATTGAACCGCCCTTTCGGTACCACATAATTTTCAGTTGTCTTAAATTAAGAAAATTGTAATTTTAAATAAAAAGATAAAATTTGATCCTGATTACTTACTTTAGATTGATTTGAAAATATCCTTAAAAATCGAGAAATGTGTTAGATAAATAAGGTAAAGAAAACAAATAAGATAAAGAGAATAAAATAAAAGGAAAATAAATAAAATAAATAAATAAGATAAGGGAAAAAATAGTAAAGTAATATATAGTAATATTTGAAAAGGAATATATATATATATATATATATATATATATATATATATATATATATATATATATATATATACATCAAAGTATTAATAAAATAATAAGCTATATATATACAACAAATATTTAAAATAGAAAAGCTACCCTCTCACTTCACCGAAAGTGGGGGGCTTTAGTCAGAAATAAGACAAAAAGAGAAAGTAGGAGAGACTTTAGTTAGAAATAAAACAAAAAAATGGGCCCTTTAAGTTAGTATATATATATAATGTTTAATAATAATAATGATAAAGACACAAGATTTTTTAAAAAATAAATAATGAATAAAAAAATGAAAATAAAAAAAATATATATATATATATATATATAAAGTTATAAGATATATTACGTAAATAAAGAAATAATCAAATAAAAATAATTAAGAATATATATATATATTAATAATAGGTATATAAATAAACTATTAAAAGTATAAAAAAAATATAACTAGATAAAGATAATTACAATATATATAATAATAATAGACTTATAAGTAAAATATTAAAGATATATATATATATATATATATAAATAAAATATAGTAAAAAAATCAATGAAAATAATTTAATATATATATATATATACGTATAATAACATGAATAAAAATAAATGAATAAAATATCCATATAATAAATAAAGGGACTAATATAGATTTTTAAAAAGCTCTTCCCCTCCTTTAACCGAAAATCAAATCGGTTTTTCAAAATAAGCCTCGGGGAAGCGTAGATCTAAGAGAAAAGATCTCGATTCCCATGTGTTCATCGGCCCTTTCAAAGTAAAAACGAAAAAGAAGAAGTGAAACAAGCCACATGCAAGCGAGAATCGAAGCAATATAAGTAAAAATACCTTTTTTATTTCTCTGTTGAAAATTACAAGCGAATCTTTGGGGCTTATTGCATATTTGCTTTGGGTATTTTTGTGTGTGCGTAATCCCGTATGATAATCGTGTCCCCTGGTGTGGTAATTACAAGGCTTATTTATAGTACTAAAAAAATACTATTTTATACTAGTATTTGAGTTCTAATCCAACTCTATTTTAGACTAGTATTTGAGTCCTAATCCAACTCTTCTTTTTTGGTTACATGAAGACTCCTCGGTTGGCAGGACAAAATCTGGTGTCTTCAGCTGCCCTTCTTTGCTCATTATCGTGTAACGAAAATGGAGCAAAGATTACAAGACAAAAATTTTATCCATATCGAATATCCTCTGTCGTAGAGTTGAAATCATTGTGAGGTTGAGTCAAAATTGAAAAATTCTGAGCACGAAATCCTTCGTCGTGAAGTTGAAAACGAGCTCAAAGCTTTTGAAAAGTGGCCTCTGAATCGTTTTATGGCTCAAGATACTTCGTCGTGAAGGTGGAACTTGACTTGAAGACTTTGGTGTTGTGATGTTACAGATGACCCCTTCATCGTGAAGTTAAGTCAATCCGTTGGGGTATGATACCCTTCATTGTGAAGTTGTATATGTATATGGCCCCTTCGTCGTGAAGTTGAGCATAAGAATTAGATATCCTTCGTCGTGAAGTTGAAATCCAAGTAGCTTGTATTGTTCCGAGTCCAATATCCTCCGCCGTGAAGTTGAAATTGGCTCTGAAACTGGAAAATTGTTTGTTGACAGCCAACCGCCCCTTCGCTGTGAAGTTGAGCTTGTGTTGTCTTGAGTCTAATATCCTTCAATGTGAAGTTGAAATTGACCCTGAAATTAGGAAATTATTTATTGACAACCATCCGTCCCTTCGTTGTGAAGTTGAACTTGTTTCGTCTCGAGTCCAATATCCTTCGCTGTGAAGTTGAAATTGGCTTTGAAATTGGGAAATTATTTGTTGACAACCAGCCGTCCCTTCGTTGTGAAGTTGAACTTGTGGTATCGAGTCCAATATCATTCGATGTGAAGTTGAAATTGACCCTGAAATTGGGAAATTATTTGTTGACAACCAGCCGTCCCTTCGTTGTGAAGTTGAACTTGTGTCGTCTCGAGTCCAATATCCTTCGCTATTGGCTCTGAAATTGGGAGATTGTTTGTTGACAACCAGTCGTCCCCTCGTTGCGAAGTTGAACTTTTGTTGTCTTGAGTCCAATATCCTTCGCTGTGAAGTTGAAATTGACTCTAGCTAAAATCTGTCTGGAATCTTGAAGTTTCGATCCCTAGTGTTGAATTCTTCAAATATTCAAATCTGATGTTTTTTATTCTTGATCTGAGAAATACTTCTCGACCAACTCAAGTTTGTGCATGAGCCTTGATCGGCTTCCGAGTACCTGTACTTTTCAATGAATCTTTGTACAGTAATATACGAATATCTTTTGCATTAGTAAATAAATCATTAAGCTTAAGCTCAATCCAAGATGCTCAAAAGGAATTGGTCTAGAGAAGAAGATTGTCTTTTATTCATGGGAAAAAAGAACAAATAATACATGACAAACATTCTGGAAGGTGAAGATATGACGAGTTGTAAATGAATGTCTTAGATTTCAATAATGTGGGCACTTCCGAGCTGAAAAGCCGTTAGGTGACCTTGAATACAACATTTGCCAAAGGATCTTTGAAAATGCGACAACATTCAAGAGAGTGTAACCTTTCTCCGACTTGTTGAGTCTGTGGGAAATTTAGATGCCGGGGAGTTTCAACCGTCTGGATTCCTTGAATTATCCAAATCGCCCTTTTGGGTTTTCAATTTGGACCCATCCTTGGTTACAAGACGCCCTTTGCGGGTTTTCATCTTGAACCCACCTTTTTGCTCTTTCTCTTTTTCTTTTGTTTTTTCTCTTTTTCATTTTTTTCAATTTAGGGCGCCCTTTCGGGTTTTCACCCTAAACGTTTTTCCTTTTTTTTTCCGACTTAGGATGCCCTTTCAGGTTTTCATCCTAAGCGAAGTATTTCTTGACTGCATCTGAATTGATAGGATGTGGCAGGTCAGGTCCGTCCATTTCAGCCAGGACAAGTGCTCCTCCGGAGAAGAACTTTTTCACGACATAAGGTCCTTCCTAATTTGGCGTCCATTTCCCTCGGAAATCTTTCTGAACTGTCAAAATTCTCTTTAGTACTAGATCTCCTTCACGGAATATTCTCGGGCGTACCTTCTTTTCATGTGCTCAAATCATTCGTTTCTGATAGATCTGACCATGGTAAATGGCTTTCAGTCTCCTTTCATCTATCAGATTAAGCTGATCGTATATGGATTGCACCCATTCCGCGTCATCCAATTTAACTTCTGTCAAGACCCATAACGACGAAATTTCTACTTCAATTGGCAGTACTACTTCCATTCCATAAGCTAATGAAAATGGAGTTGCCCCAGTCGAGGTTCGTACTGAGGTTCGGTAAGCGAATAAAGCGAAAGACAACTTCTCATGCCAGTCTTTGTAAGTCTCGATCGTTTTCTCCACTATCCTTTTAATGTTTTTGTTTGATGCTTCTACTGTGTTGTTCATCTTTGGTCTGTAAGTAGTAGAATTGTGATGCTTTATGTTGAATTGCTCACAAGCAGCCTTCATCATTTTATTGTTCAAGTTTGTAGCATTATCAGTAATAATTCTTTCAGGTAAACCATACCGACATATGATCTCTTTCTTCAAAAACTTACAGATAACAGATTGAGTGACACTGACATAGGAAGCAACCTCTACCCACTTAGTGAAATAATCGATAGCTACAAGGATGAAACGATGACCATTCGAAGCTTTCGGATGGATTTGCCCAATTACATCCATGCCCCACATAGAAAAAGGCCATGGTGATGTCATGACATGAAGCGGATGAGGTGGAACATTTATTTTATCACCGTAAATCTGACATTTATGACATTTTCTAGCATAGTTGATGCAATCACTTTCTAGTGTGGACCAGAAATATCCGCATCTCATTATTTGTCTCGACATCATATGTCCATTTGCATGTGCTCCACAAACTCCGTCATGTACTTCTTCTATTATCATCTTTGTCTCTTCAACATCGACGCACCTTAACAAAACTTGATTATGGCTTTTCTTGTATAAGACTTCCCTGTCAAGGACGTATCCACTGTCATCCTTCTGATGGTTCTTTTATCAGTTTCAGTGGCTTCTTCTGGATAACTTCGATGCTTGATATACTGTAAAATTTCGTAGTACCAAGGCTTAGTGTCATTTACTTCTTCAATCTGGTAGCAATGAGCCGGGTACTCATACAACTGCATGTCAATTAGCATCATTTCAGACTTTCCGCCAACTTTGAATGCGGCTGCCAAGGTAGCTAAAGTGTCAGCCATTTGATTTTCTTCTCTTGGCACATAGTGGAAGGTGACTTCATAGAATTCGAGCAGATCCAGTATTAACTTCCGGTATTCCATCAGTTTTGTATCTTTGGTTTCCCATTCTCCACGGAGCTGATAGATTACTAATGTTGAATCTCCATATATCTGCAAGGTCTTTACATTTTGCCCCAGTGCAGCTCGAATTCCCAAGACACAGGCTTCATACTCCGCCATGTTGTTGGTGCAATCGAAGTTCAGTCTGATGGTAAATGGGTAGTGACTCCCATCTGGAGAGATCAGTATTTCCCCGATGCCATGTCCTAGTGCATTTGATGCCCCATCGAAATACATTCTCCAGGAACTATCTGTTGAAGTATTTGCTTCTTCTAAGGATAAAGCCATCAAGTCTTCGTTCGGGAAATCAAAATTTAAGGGCTCATAACTCTCATCGGTTATATTTGCCAAGAAATCTGATATGGCACTTCCTTTGATTGCTTTCTAATTCACGTACTCGATGTCGAATTCAGACAATAACATCTGCCATCGAGCTAACCTTCCAGATAGAGCGGGTACACCCATCATGTATTTTAGTGGATCTAGCTTGGAAATCAACCAACTGGTGTGATACAACATGTATTGTCTAAGTCTTTTCGTAGCCCAGAATAAAACACAACAACCCTTCTCAATAGGAGGATATCTGACCTCGCAATCGGTGAACTTTTTGCTCAGATAGTAGATGGCTCTTTAATTTCTTCCAGATTCGTCATGTTGACCCATGACACACCCCATTGAGTTCTTGAATATGGATAGATACAATAACAGAGGTTTGCCTGGGATGGGGGACATTAAAATAGGAGAATTAGACATGTACTCCTTCACCTTCTCGAATGCAATCTGACAGTTTTCATCCCATGCTCCAGGGCTGTTTTTTCGGAGAAGGCGAAAGATTGGATCACATTTAGCAGTTAACTGAGATATGAACCGAGCTATATAATTCAATCTGCCCAGAAAACCTCGGACCTCTTTCTGTGTTCGGGGGGGAGGTAGATTCTGGATAGCCTTAACTTTGTCAGGATCAACCTCAATGCCTTTTCTGCTGACCACGAAGCCTAACAATTTCCCGAAGGTACACTTGCTAAGGTTCAGTCGGAGATGGAACTTTCTCAATCTCTGGAAAAGCTTTCTCAAA
Source organism: Hibiscus syriacus (assembly GCF_006381635.1). Classification (NCBI taxonomy): domain Eukaryota; kingdom Viridiplantae; phylum Streptophyta; class Magnoliopsida; order Malvales; family Malvaceae; genus Hibiscus; species Hibiscus syriacus. Next base: position 256,992 of record NW_024063008.1, read on the forward strand.
TGCTCGACATATTCACTTTCGGTCTGTGCCTTGACAATAATGTCGTCGATATAAACCTCAATTTCTTTGTGTATCATATCATGGAACAGGGTCACCATGGCTCTCTGATATGTTGCCTCAATATTCTTTAATCCAAAGGGCATCACTTTGTAACATAAAGTTCCCCACATTGTGATAAAAGTGGTTTTCTTCATATCTTCAGGATGCATCTTGATCTGATTATACCCCGAAAATCCATCCATGAATGAAAAGTAGTTGTTCCTGGCTGTATCATCCACCAGAGTGTCTATGTGTGGCAGAGGAAAGTTGTCATTGGGACTTACCTTGTTAAGGTCCCGATAAACGACACACATGCATACTTTCCCGTCCTTCTTTGGCACAGGTACTATGTTGGCCACCCACTCCGGGTATTTGCCTACTTGAAGAAAACCAGCATCAAATTGTTTCTTGACTTCTTCCTTGATCTTAAGGAGTATTCTGGTTTGATAGGAAGTTTGTGGACTACCATATCTGTGTCTAATCCTGGCATGTCTTGATACGACCAGGCGAACACCTCTCTGTACTCCTGAAGTAAGACTATCAGGTTATGTCTTTGTTGAAAACATTTTGATATTTCGATATAACAAATTAAGTTAAATGAATTTTAAGATTTTCCAAATGATTTTCTAAGTATATTCGATACAATTATTCGAATATCAAAACATTACTCCAAATCTTTCAAAGATCATTTTTAATCCTTACTCAAAGTGTAAAATTAAGTTTTAATCTTAAAACAATTTCAAAATAATTTTACAAAGTATTTCGAACCATTTCAAAGCCAAAAATTCCAGATTGCTCAGAGGGAACCGATTCCCCCCCAAGGGGGTACCGATTCCCCCTGAATGGTTTGGCTCTGAGAATTCCAGTATGCTCGGAGGGAACTGATTCCCCCTTGTATAACGGTCGAAATATTTGAATTTTACACTTAGGGAACCGATTCCCCATAGGGGGTATCGATTCCCCCACGCTCAAAATTGTTTTATTAATTATTTTCACACTAAAACGGCTATATTATTTTCTCTAATCATCCCCAACGTTCAGAAGTGATTCAAGGTGTATTTAAGCAAGCTTAGAAGCCATTGATCAATAACAAGAAACATCAAGCAATTAGAATCAAGAGAGAATCAAAGAGAAAGCATCAAACCTCAAGTTTGAGCATTTCAAGCCTATTTTTCATTCAATATTCATTTTTCTTTCAAGAACACTTATTGTGCTCAATTGTATATATTCTTGAGTGTTCTTTCTTTGTTCTAGAATTGTGCAAACATATTTGCCTTGTGAGATTTTTCTTGTAAGTTTGCAAATTTGTATTTCTCTTTGAGAAAAGAGTGTTATCAAGAATTGGGGTATATTCTTGAGGGAGTTTGACAACTGTCGTTTTCGATGTCAAAATAATTCATTATTCTCAATCAATAAATAAAGGAAATACGTAGTATAGAGAAATAAGGGTCGAATCCTCAGGACTTAGAAAATCATAATTTAATGTTTGAATGGTTCTAACCAGGCGAAAATAGTAAAATGGGGGGTTTGTAATATGAGATTAAATTGGTAAAAATAAATAAAAAAACAATTTAAATAAAAATAAGAGTATGAAGATTGTGAATAAATACGGTAAAAGTAGCCTCAAGCTTCGCTTTGATTCAATATCTTTTAGATCATCGAATAAGATTTTCTCTTCGGGATTCACGTCGGTTACTTTGTCTACAAGGGCTATCCTTGTGACTCTATCTTGTATACCGAATACCCAAGGCAATCTTTGATTCCAGCTTCGGTAGTTGATTCTAACAACATCTATTGTCGTAGATCAAATACCGTTTAAGTTCGTGGCGACCGACTCGGATTGTTGTTTCTATAACCGTCAATTCCGATCTCAATTCCCTCTTGGCGAAGCTATCTCGCCAAGTGTGTTCCCAGGAAGTCGAATTGCTTTCTATAAGCCGAATCTTCCTCCCACACGTTTAATCGCAACAACTTCTTGACCAAAGTCAATCTTCGATTTTTGAAAACTGTTTTGATTTTGAAAAAATAAGCGCAGAGATTGAGAGAGAGATTCCGAAGATATTAAGGGACCGTTTCAATTCTCCCGTTGGAATTGAATCATCGCGACAGCTCTCGGCTTATGAAAAGTTTAGCTAAGCATGACAAAATTCATACTTAGCATAAAAATAAAACTTGAAAATAAAGAAAAATAAAAAGAACTTGAAAAGGAAAAGAGAAAACTTTTATAAAAACTAGAGAGAAAAGAAGAATGTATTCTGAATGATGATTTTAGGCTTACCCCAAGTGGGTATTTATAGCCTCTCAAAGCCTAAAGGATAAGCAAAGAAAATAATAAAATAATACAAAAGATAATTGTTTTTAAATTTAAATTCAAACTTAAACTAGTCTCCTAATGCAACTCTACTCGTCAATCTTCCAGAAGGCGTGCGGAAGAAGTCTTCTAGAAACCGCCGCTGACTGGACCTTCTAGAAACTGCCACGTCATACCGCGTCGTGCCCAGAGTCGTGCCCATGTCTCCAGCCGTGACCAAATAATAAAAAAATGCAGAATTCGCCCGTTTTGTCACAAATTCTGGAAAACAATGACCTGTACGAAAACAAGCACAACACGACCAAATCAACAGCAATAAATCCACAAAACTGAAGAAATAACGAGCAAATATTAACTATTCTGAACACTCATCAAATTCCCCCTCACTTATCTCATGCTTGTCCTCAAGTATGATTAACCAAATCAGTCAAAAACTTCATTAAACATTCTTTCTCAAGTTTCACATTTAGGGAAGCAAGGTAGAGACCACAATAACTATTCAAGTCAAGAAATCAATCAATTGAACATCACCAATTAGAACAAGTCAAGTGCAATTGTAATATCCATTCATTCATTAATTTCAATGCTCATAACTCAATACCTTACCGGGATTCACTCAAATCACTCCATGTGTTTGGAGTAAAGAAACGCTCAATGTCAGAATTTACACAGTATTACCATAAGCCTGTAAGTAAATCAAATCTCCACTACTAATAAGAACAAGATGCATAAATCAAAGGGTCTTTTATTGGTTGTAACGGGGCTTAGGTAAAGGTGGGGAAAAGGCTAAACATAAGGCGAAATGTTCAAGGCAAGGAACTAACAAATAATAATCTCAACTCCATCAAAACATTAAGCACAACAAGATAAAAAAAAAACAACAAAATATCAAACAACAAATTTCTTATCGAAATGCATTTTTCACAATTTTGTTGTTTTGTCTTGCATTTTTTTTCATGTTTTTTTTGTGTTCTTTTTTTCTTTCGAACAGTCTCTCTTTTTTCGAACAGCTGCTTTTTTTTTCATTCAACATTTTTTTGATGGAGAATACAATGGCAAAAATTATTCACTTGCCCTGAAAAAGGTAGAAAAGAGGGATAAAATAAAAAGGCTCGGGTTTATGAATATGGTGAAAACAAAGAAGCGGGAATAGGCTCAAAAGTGTTTAACTAAGGGAAAATATGCATGGGTAGGCTATTTAGTGGGGAAACGGAATGGTTAATCCTAAGGTGCCCAAATCATTTTTAAGCATCATGTTCATGTGTAATCTCGACAGTATTTAACATGCAGGTTCTAGAATACCAATGCCAAATTCGACACACTCAATCAAACAAAATGAGAGCGAAAATGATATGCTCGTAAAGGCTCAAATCTCACCAAATTGTTTCATGCATTGGGCTAATCACATTTCAACCAACAAAGTCATGGAATATCACAAAACTACCAACTTATCACAATTCATGCTATTCGTTATCAAGAATATCCTAACCTAAACAATTATGTGTTCCCAAGCAAAGCATAGCATTCCAAAAAATTTCAACAAGACAAAGATAATTAATGAAATTTCCGACCAATTCAACCAACACATACTAGATTCAAAGCATAAAGATAAGCGAAATGAAATTCAATCCTACACTCTACTCCCCCTCACTTAAAGCGTTTTGCCTCAAAAAAAAATTAAAGTGCAAAAGAAGGAACAGAGTACTCCCCGGATTTACTGTCGACCGGTCTCCTTAGAAGTGTGCTAACGTGCACCGTTACATGCTCCTAGGGGTAGAATTTGGCATTGTTCGGACGATAATCTCTCAATTCTTCGTTGTTTAAGTTTGAAATTCCTGCAAAATTAAATAAAATATGCTTAATCGGAAAAAAATAATAAAAGAAAAAATAAAAATAAAAATATAACGGAATTGAAAACAATGGGTTGCCTCACATGAAGCGCTTTATTTAACGTCATTAGCTTGACGACCTGGTTCAGACTACAGGTTTCGTGACAAACACTTCCGCTTCATTCGCTTTCTCCAACTAAGAAATTCCTTATGAGAAATTTGAAAATTCTCACAAAGATTTCTTCGGATATTTCCCAATTTTAAAAACTTGTCCAGAAGAATGGCCGTCAAAACATTTTTTTACCAAAAAATGATTTCTTCAAACGGCTCCTTGATGATTTCGACTTAATTTTTGGTGCCTGCAAAAAGGAAGGTAAATCTTTAGTTTTTAAAGGAGTTGAGATCAAATTTGAATCAACAACTGAAATATTTTTCAACTCCCTTATGTCGTCTTTTTATCATCTGATTCATTGCATAAATTGTCAACAAAGTTAGATTCATCATCAACAAGTTCAAAATGCCAACAAATTAATACTATGAACGTTATCCGGATATCTCATTGCTTTATAAACATCAAATTTTAAGATCTCACCGTCAAACTCCATAGTAAGAATACCGCTTCGAACATCAATTTTTGCATTTGCCGTGCTCAGAAAAGGATGACCGAGGAGGATTTTAGAACCAATGTTGCTACGATCATTTTCCATATCAATCACATAAAAATCAGCAGGGAAAATTAAGTTTTCTACCTCCACTAGAACATTTTCTATGAGTCCTTCAGGATAAATAATTGATTTGTCGGCTAGCTGAAGTGTAACTCTCGTCTCTTTCAAAGGCTTGGTGGAAATTAAATTATAGACGGAGAGAGGCATTACATTGATAGAGGCACCTAGATCGCACATAGCTCGCTTGATCTTAACCTCACCAATTTTACAAGGTATTGAAAACATACCTTGGTCTTTATACTTCGGTGGAAGCGGTCGTTGGAAAACTGCTGAGACGTTTGCGCCTAAATCCACTTTCTCGACCCCGGTAAGCTTCCTTTTAGTCATACAGAGATCCTTCAGAAACCGGCAATACCTTGGAACTTTCCGGATAACTTCGAGGAGAGGTATGTTAACTTCCACCTTCCGAAGTACATCTAATATTTCCTTTTCCTCAGCTTTCTTATCCTTTTTAACTAACCTTGATGGAAAAGGTGGTGGCCTGTCGTAGGGAGATGGCTTCGGATCGTCCAATTGTTCTTCATCGTTCTCTTTCTGGGATTCTGCGTCAACTGCTTCTTCTTCACTTTGGGAGTTTGAATCTTCTTCTTTCTTCCGGGATCTTGTGCTTACCTCCTTAGGATCTGGTTGTTCAACAATTGTACCACTTCGGAAGGTGATGGCGCGAACATTCTCTATTGGATTTGGTTCAGTTTGTGATGGTAGCCTCCTTTGTGACTCTAATCTCCCCACGGTTTGAGCCAGTTGGCTCAATTGCTTGTCCATCTCTTGGAAGTGGGTTTCAGTTCGAGTCTGAAATTTCTCCTGGGATAGTGCTAACCTCTCGACAATCAATTCTAATGATGACTTCTGCGGTTGTTGCGGTGGTGGAGGTCTCGGAAAGTTTCCGACTGCGTTGACTTGAGCTGTTGCGTCGTCTTGAATCAGTGGATAACCGTCTGTTGGATGATCAGGTAATGCACATATTCCACATGATCGATTTTGTCATGTCTTTCCTACAACAAGAGAGTTTACGATTTCAGTTAACTTATCTATTTTATTTTCCAAGGAATATGAACTTATCTCATGAACCCTTCGATAAGGTTCATTATTTGCGCGGAACTGTTGGGAATTTACAGCCATTGTCGATATTAAGTCTCTTGCCTCAGTAGGAGTCATATTCACCAAGGCTCCACCGCTGGCTGCATCGATCATCTTTATTTCCAGGGGAGATAATCCTTCATAAAAGTATTGAAGGAGTGTTTGTTCGGTTAACCCATGTTGTGGGTAACTAGAACATAACTTCTTAAAACGCTCCCAGTAGTCGTAAAGTGACTCTCCATCAAGCTGCTTGATTCCAAGTATTCTCCTTCGTAGTTCACTTACTTTTGCCACAGGGAAAAACCTGTCAAGAAAAAGACGAGTCATATTAGCCCATATAGTAACAGAATTAGGAGGAAGATAAAATAACCACTCCTTAGCTGAGTCGGCTAAGGAAAAAGGAAAAGCTCTAAGTTTTATTTGGTCCTCGATTACTCCCTGTGGTCTCATGCTGGAGCAGACAATGTGAAATTCCTTGAGATGTTTGTGTGGATCCTCGTTTGGCAATCCGCGGAACGTAGGAAGGAGATGAATAAGGCTAGTTTTCAATTGGTATGGAGTTTCGCCTTGGGGAAAATCAATGCACATAGGCCCTTGTTCAGTGGGTGCCGCGGCTAACTCCCGAATAGTAGGTTCGGCCATCGGATTTGTATTACCTGAATTTGATCTTTCTTCTGGATCTAATTGTTGTCTCCTTCTTTCCCGAAGTGTCTGTGCGTGGAGTCTCCTAGCTTCAGCTTCGATCTCCGGGTTGTACTCCACTAATGTGCCCGGATTAGTCCTGGTCATAAATAAAAAAACAAACAAAAATTAGTAACTTTGGCGAAGTCCCCGGCAACGGCGCCAATTTGACAGCTGTCGTTTCGGATGTCAAAATAATTCCTTATTCTCAATCAATAAATAAAGGAAATACGTAGTATAGAGAAATAAGGGTCGAATCCTCAGGGACTTAGAAAATCATAATTTAATGTTTGAATGGTTCTAACCAGGCGAAAATAGTAAAAAGGGGGTTTGTAATATGAGATTAAAATGGTAAAAATAAATAAAAAAACAATTTAAATAAAAATAAGAGTATGAAGATTGTGAATAAATATGGTAAAAGTAGCCTCAAGCTTCGCTTTGATTCAATATCTTTTAGATCATCGAATAAGATTTTCTCTTCGGGATTCACGTCGGTTACTTTGTCTACAAGGGTTATCCTTGTGACTCTATCTTGTATACCGAATACCCAAGGAAAAATCTTTGATTCCGACTTCAGTAGCTGATTCTAACAACATCTATTGTCGTAGATCAAATACCGTTTAAGTTCGTGGCGACCGACTCGGATTGTTGTTTCTATAACCGTCAATTCCGATCTCAATTCCCTCTTGGCGAAGCTATCTCGCCAAGTGTGTTCCCAGGAAGTCGAATTGCTTTCTATAAGCCGAATCTTCCTCCCACACGTTTAATCGCAACAACTTCTTGACCAAAGTCAATCTTCGATTTTTGAAAACTGTTTTGATTTTGAAAAAATAAGCGCAGAGATTGAGAGAGAGATTCCGAAGATATTAAGGGACCGTTTCAATTCTCCCGTTGGAATTGAATCATCGCGACAGCTCTCGGCTTATGAAAAGTTTAGCTAAGCATGACAAAATTCATACTTAGCATAAAAATAAAACTTGAAAATAAAGAAAAATAAAAAGAACTTGAAAAGGAAAAGAGAAAACTTTTATAAAAAAACTAGAGAGAAAAGAAGAATGTATTATGAATGATGATTTTAGGCTTACCCCAAGTGGGTATTTATAGCCTCTCAAAGCCTAAAGGATAAGCAAAGAAAATAATAAAATAATACAAAAGATAATTGTTTTTAAATTTAAATTCAAACTTAAACTAGTCTCCTAATGCAACTCTACTCGTCAATCTTCCAGAAGGCGTGCGGAAGAAGTCTTCTAGAAACCGTCGCTGACTGGACCTTCTAGAAACTGCCACGTCATACCGCGTCTTGCCCAGAGTCGTGCCCATGTCTCCAGCCGTGACCAAATAATAAAAAAAATGCAGAATTCGCCTGTTTTGTCACAAATTCTGGAAAACAATGACCTGTACGAAAACAAGCACAACACGACCAAATCAACAGCAATAAATCCATAAAACCGAAGAAATAACGAGCAAATATTAACTATTCTGAACACTCATCAGAGTTGTAAGGCTATCTCTTTGGCCTCAAAAGAAAGAACAAATTAGTGAATTTGTTGGAAAATCCTTAGTGTGGATAGCTAAGGTAGTGGACGTAGACTTTGGTTGATAAAGTCGAACCACTCTAAATCGCTGTGCAATTTCTTTCAATTTTCTGCAAAAGCTTCCACAAAATTTTTTATTGCCAATTCACCCCCCTCTTGGCCGATTCAGTCAATCGATTAACTCAACAATTGGCATCAGAGCCTAACTTATTTGAAGGTTTAATCGCCTCTTGAGTCGATCCGAGAAGAGTTAAATCGATAAATATGGCGTCTACTTCCGGTTCATTCTCAATGGAAGAATCCAGACCTATTAACGTGCCTCCACACTTCAATGGAACAAATTATCGTCATTGGAAGAGGTGTATGATGATATTCATCAAAGCATTTGATATGGAAGCTTGGATGATAATCAAGAAAGGATATTCCTCTCCTACAAAGAAGATAAAGAAGTGGAGTGTTCAAGAACGGAAGGAAGCTCAACAAAACTCAAAGGCTATGCACATGTTGTGTTGTGCAATTGATCCTAATGTATATAAAGGAGTTTCTTCTTGTTCAAGTGCCAAGGAAATGTGGGATAAGCTTGAGGAGATCTATAGAGACAAGGAAGAAGAAGAACCAATAAAAGTGGTGTCTCTATTAGTTCTCACAGAGCCAAAGGTATCTTCTAACTTAAATATATCAAATTCAAAATCTTTTAATGAGTTACAAGATGCTTATGATAAATTATTTTCGGAGTTTGAGACCATGAACTCCAAATACAATAAATTGATTTCTAAATTTATTGCTAAAAATGATCTTCTTTTGAAAGCTAAAACAGACTTGGAAAATCAAAATGAAATGTTGAGAAAGGAGTTAGAGCTTTCAAAAATAAAATCTGAAAACTTTGAAAAAGAAAATTTCAAATTAAACAAACTTCTTCTAGAAATGAAAATAGATTTTGAAAATCAAAATGAAATCTTGAAGAAGGATTTAGAACTCTCAAAAATGAAATTTGAAAGTATCGAAAAAGAAAATTTCAATTTGAAAGATAAGCTTGAATGTTTAACAGAAAAAGAGATCATTCTAAATAATTCATCTAGTTCAATAATGACAATATGTTCACATTGTCATTATCATGGTCGTAAGGAACATACTTGTCCTTTAAAGAAAGGAAAACGATTTAAAATTAGACAAGTATGGGTTCCAAAAGGAACAAGAGGCATTGAAACTAATGTTCAAGGATCCAAAGCAATTTGGATACCAAAATCTACTTAAATGTCTCTTGTAGGTGTGTGAGAGCAATGGTGATAAAGATGATGATATTCAAGATGCTCTAGCCACACATGAAAAAGGAATGGGTAACCTCTAAACTTAATTTTTTTATTTGGTTGCTCATTTGGTTTATGCATGCATGAGGTTTTAAATGTTAAATAATTCTAAATGATTATGTTTTGTCTCATGTATATTGAAAAATATTGTATGATGAACATAATAATTTTTGGTAATGTTTTATAAACTCTAGTTCATCATATTTTTTTGGGTCAAAATTGTTTTTAAAATGTAATTGATATCTCTTTAACAATTGATATCGATTTTTCAAGAACTTTGGTTTTGCAAAATTTTGACTTGAACTTTTTCTTAATGTTTATGCATAGATTTTTGTTTAAATATTATAAAGTTTTAATGCATAACATTTTCAAAAACTTTATGCATGTGCTCTTAATCTCTATAATCAACATTGCATAATGTTTTATATGTGAATGGGTTAAAAGCATAATCTTTTGAAAAATAAATTTGATAAAAGATACAATGTTTTATTTTAAATGATTGCAAAATTAATTGACATTGCATCTAATCGGATTATGCTTGTTGGTCATAGAATAGGAAATATATACATGGTGCATTTAGATTCTTTTGGTATGACTAATTTATGCCTAGTTGCTAAGGATGAACATGATAGTTGGTTATGGCATAGGAGACTAGACATGATAGTATGAGTGTTTTGCAACGGTTAATTCAAGGAGACCTAGTAAGAGGGTTGCCTAAAACTTAAATTTGATAATGATAAAATTTGTGATGCTTGTGCAAAGGAAAACAAAAGTGAGTTTCTTTTAAATCCATTAATGATGTATCAACTAGTAGAGTTTTACAATTGATCCATTTAGATCTTTTTGGGCCATATAGAACTACTAGCTTGGGTGGAAAATAATATGCATTTGTCTTGGTAGATGACTATTCTAGATATACTTGGGTTCTATTTTTAAGTACTAAAGATGAAGCATTAGAACAATTCATCACGTTTTCAAAAGTAATCCAAAATGAAAAAGGTTACTCTATAACTAGTGTTAGGAGTGATCATGAAACTGAATTTGAAAATCTTGGATTTACTGAATTTTGTAACTCTAATGGTATTAGCCATAATTTTTCAGCACCTAGAACCCCTCAACAAAATGGAGTTGTTAAGAGGAAAAATTGAAATTTAGAAGAAATGGCTAGAACCATGCTTTGTGAAAATAATTTGCCAAAATATTTTTGGGCGGAAGCCACAAATACCGCTTGTTATGTTGTAAATCGAGTAATGATTAGGCCAATTTTAAAGAAAACTCCATATGAAATTTTCAAAAATAAAAAGCCTAACATTAGTTATTTTCATCCTTTTGGATGTAAATGTTTTGTTTTAAGCAACGGTAAAGAAAACCTTGGCAAATTTGATGCTAAAAGTGATGAAGGAATTTTTCTGGGTTATTCCTTAAATTCTAAAGCCTATCGTGTATTTAATAAAAGAACTTTAGTTGTAGAAGAGTCTATACATGTTGTTTTCGATGATAATCCCCTTCCGAGAAGGATTCTTGTGTGAATGATGATGTAGGTGTTATAAATACAAATGACGTTAGACATGACGTTGGAGAACCATCATCAAAGGAAGAAACAAAAAATGAGGAAACTCATGATCCTCTTGAGAATCCAACCATTGAAGAAAAGGAAGTATCTTATCCAAGAGAGTACAACTATGTCAAGGATGGTGAAATTATAGGTGATCCATCCAAAGGGGTAACAACTCGATCTTCTCTTAGAAATATTTGTAATTATGTTGCATTTATCTCATGTATAGAGCCTAAGAATATTAAAGAAGCATTAAATGATGAACATTGGATTATGGCTATGCAAGAAGAGTTAAATAAATTTGAGAGAAGTAAAGTATGGACATTAGTTGAAAGGCCTAGTAATAAATCTACTGTAGGTACTAGATGGGTATTTAGGAATAAGCTTGATGAGAGTGGTAATATAGTGAGAAACAAGGCTAGACTTGTTGCTCAAGGGTATACTCAAGAAGAGGGCATAGACTATGATGAACATACGCTCCCGTAGCTAGGATGGAAGCAATTAGAATGTTATTAGCATTTGCATGTTGCAAATTATATCAAATGGATGTTAAAAGTGCATTTTTAATGGTTTTATAAAAGAAGAAGTGTATGTGGAACAACCTCCAGGTTTTGAAGATTCAAATTTTCCGGATCATGTTTAAAATTGACAAAAGCTCTTTATGGTTTAAAGCAAACTCCTAGAGCTTGGTATGAAAGATTGTCAAATTTTTTAATTGAAAAGGTTTTTCAAAAGGGAATGTTGACACTACATTGTTTTTGAAGCATAAAGGTAAAGATTTATTAGTAGTTCAAATTTATGTTGATGATATAATATTTGGTTCTACTAATGATGTTCTTTGCCAAGAATTTTCTAAGCTAATGCAAAGTGAGTTTGATATGAGCATGATGGGGGAGCTCTCATTTTTCTTGGGACTCCAAATCAAGCAAAGAAAAGATGGCATCTTCATCAATCAAGCTAAGTACGTCAAATATATGCTCAAGAAGTTTGGACTGGAAAATGGGAAACCTCATGACACTCCAATGAGCTCTTCAACAAAGCTTGACTTAGATGAAGGAGGTAAATGTGTAGATGTTAAATTATATAGGTCAATGATTGGATCTCTACTTTATCTAACTGTAAGTAGACTGGATATTATGTTTAGTGTTTGCTTATGTGCTAGATTTCAATCATGTCCTAAGGAATCATATTTACTAGCTGTTAAGAGAATCTTTAGATACCTTAAGGACACTCCTAGTTTAGGACTTTGGTATCCAAGAGACTCTAGCTTTAGCTTGTATGCTTTTTCTGATGCAGATTATGAAGAATGCAAATTAGATAGGAAAAACACCTCCGGTACTTGCCAATTCCTTGGAAATATGCTAATTTCTTAGTTTTCAAAGAAACAAAATTGTGTTGCATTATCTACCACTGAAGCCGAATACATTTCAGCTGGTAGTTGCTGTGCACAAGTTTTATGGATGAAACAACAACTTTTTGATTATGGAATTGAAGTAGGTACCATTCCTATCAAGTGTGACAATACTAGTGCTATTTGTCTCACTAAAAATCCCATCCAACACTCTAGAACTAAGCACATTGAAATAAGACATCACTTCATTAGAGACCATGTCACTAAGGAAGATGTAGTTCTAGAATTTGTTGATACTTTGCACCAATTAGCGGATATCTTTACAAAACCTTTAGACAAGGAACGATTTTGGACACTTAGGAGAGAATTAGGTTTGACCAACCTATCTTCACTGAGTGTTTAAAATAATTTTAGCACTTTTAATAATAAATGAAAAATGCTTATAATAGTAATTTTTGATTGCATTCATTGCTATTAGTTAGGGGGAGTTTATGATTCTTGATGAAAAAATTAATTTTATGTTCAAATATCGTTTAAAGATTAATTGAATTGTTTGAACATGATTAATTTTCAATATATGAGTTGCCAATACCACTAGAGGAAATTAATTTAGCATTTTGGGTGTTTAAAATCGGATTTTAGCATTTTGGTGCAGAGGGGAATCGATCCCTCCTTGAGGGAATCGATACCCTTCTGGGGTTCTGGTTAAACACGGACAGAACCCTTATTTTTATTCAAAACCCTTTTCTCACTTCCGTCGTTCCATCTCAATTCTCTCCCTATCTTCATTCTTGCCTCAAATCATCGATTTCAATCGGAATTCACTTCAAATATCATCTCCTAAACTTACAATCATCATTAAAATCGTGAAAACAACATCAAAATCCACTCAATCTCATCCTTCAAGGTTATTAATTCTATTCCGATTTCCTAAACCATGTCCAATCCTAAACGTGCTAGGTCATCATCTAGTCGTTCACACCGTCAACCAAATCCACCTCCAAATCTTCCTCATATTCCAATTTCTAATCCTAATCCCATTGATCCTAACTTGACTATCCAAAATTCGTGTTTCAATCATCCTGGTCCTAGAAATCATCGTTTTTGGTATTATCAATATTTCGACTCTTACAAAATCCGGGAAGAACATATTCCTTCTCGTCAAGCTATGTTAGCTATCAATTTTAAATATCTTCCTCTTTTACAAGAGTGGAAATTTGATAAACTCTTTGACCTTGAACCCATCGTTTACCATCAACTTGTTCGTATTTTCTATTCTAATGTCGTTTGTGTTAAAAACCAAACTGAAACCGGAACCATAGGAATTCGTTCCTACCTCCTAGGAAAATTCTTATATATTGACTCGGCTTACATAGCCAATACATTCAGACTATATAATGATGGTATTTCAAATGAAAAACAAGTTTTAGGATCTCGTTATAAAAGAAGGGATATTGCAAGTGTCATAGACCTTCATGAACATTTTCTTCATCTAATGATTTCTTTGTGGTTTCGACCATCCGGAGGTCGTTATTCTACTCTTAGAGCCTTAGATCTTTGGTGGTTTCATTGTTTCGAAAACAATATTAAAATTAACCTACCTCAGATTATTTTTGCTGAAATTGTTGAAACCATACATCTTGTTCTTAACAAGAAACTCTGTTCATCTCTTGTTTACGGTTGCATTTTGAGTAATCTGTTTTCCAAAGCTGGGCTTAGAGTCGGTCTAGATGCCGTTTTCCCCTTTAAGAAACAAATTAACCTTCTTTCCTTAACGAGAGCGGGATGGATTAAGGATAAGGAAACCGATGAATGGGTTCGATCTTCTGCAAATACTCCAGGAGCTAGTTCTTCACAAGCTCCACCCGAAGCTGACGAAGATCTCGAGCTTGAGCAATTAATGCGAGACATCGATGAAGCCGAAGATGAGCCTGAGCAGCCCGATGAGCAACCCGAAGAGCAAGCACAACAAACGCATCAAATGTCTCCATATTTCCAATCCTTTATGGAGACATTCGATTTTTGATACACTACCATGGATTCACGCTTTTCTTCTATAGAGTCCCACTTATCCACAATGGGAGCTCAACAATTAGAAAATCTTCGGGAGATACGTGAAAACAATGAAGCAACCAACGCGCGTATTAATGACCTCACTCACGAAATGGCCGCTATGCGAGCTCGTTTTCCTCCTCCTGATCCTGATATGTGATTCTATGTTTTGCTTTGAACTCCAAACTTATTGTTTTAACATTTTGAATATTTTGGAATGTTTAAATTTGTGGATTGATTGACTTTGAATTTGTTTGGATTTATGAATGGTTAGAAATTATCTATTTGGTGTGATTAAATTTATTCATTATTGCATCATTTACTTCATGATTAGATATATGACCAATTTTGCCATTTCACATTAATTATGAATATTGATTATGAAACTAATGGCTAACGTTTCTCTTGCTTGTGATCTTAGCAGCTTATATTATATATAATCAATTGGCTACATGATTTTAAAACCTTGTTTAAATTCTTTAAAATGTCTTTTTGATTTAACAAAAAGGGGGAGAAGTTAAATGTGTTTTAAATGATAAATGGGAGAAGTGTTAGTGTTAAAGTAAGGGGGAGTAATTTCAAAACTTGATTTCAAAATCTTAAAATTACTAAAATGTTTTGTTATATCAAAAAGGGGGAGATTGTTGAAAATATTTTGATATTTCGGTATAACAAATTAAGTTAAATGAATTTTAAGATTTTCCAAATGATTTTCTAAGTATATTAGATAGAATTATTCGAATATCAAAACATTACTCCAAATCTTTCAAAGATCATTTTTAATCCTTACTCAAAGTGTAAATTAAGTTTTAATCTTAAAACAATTTCAAAATAATTTTACAAAGTATTTCGAACCATTTCAAAGCCAAAAATTCCAGATTGCTCAGAGGGAACCGATTCCCCCCAAGGGGGTACCGATTCCCCCTGAATGGTTTGGCTCCGAGAATTCCGGTATGCTCGGAGGGAACCGATTCCCCCCCAGGGGGTACAAATTCCCCCCTTGTATAACGGTCGAAATATTTGAATTTTACACTTAGGGAACCGATTCCCCATAAGGGGTACCGATTCCCCCCACGCTCCAAACTGTTTTATTAATTGTTTTCACACTAAAACGGCTATATTATTTTCTCTAATCATCCCCAACGTTCAGAAGTGATTCAAGGTGTATTTAAGCAAACTTAGAAGCCATTGATCAATAACAAGAAACATCAAGCAATTAGAATCAAGAGAGAATCAAAGAGAAAGCATCAAACCTCAAGTTTGAGCATTTCAAGCCTATTTTTCATTCAATATTCATTTTTCTTTCAAGAACACTTATTGTGCTCAATTATATTTATTCTTGAGTGTTCTTTCTTTGTTCTAGAATTGTGCAAACATATTTGCCTTGTGAGGTTTTTCTTGTAAGTTTGCAAATTTGTATTTCTCTTTGAGAAAAGAGTGTTCTCAAGAATTGGGGTATATTCTTGAGGGAGTTGTAAGGTTATCTCTTTGGCCTCAAAAGAAAGAACAAATTAGTGAATTTGTTGAAAAATCCTTAGTGTGGATAGCTAAGGTAGTGGACGTAGACTTTGGTTGATAAAGTCGAACCACTCTAAATCGCTGTGTAATTTCTTTCAATTTTCTGCAAAAGCTTTCACAAAAAATTTTTATTGCCAATTCACCCCCCTCTTGGCCGATTCAGTCAATCGATTAACTCATCAGTCTTGCTTCAGTCGAAAGAGTTGTGTCGATTTTAACCTCCTTTCGATCTTCCTCAGTACCCAGATTCAAGATTTCGATTGTCTCTTTATGGGGCAGTATTTGTTTATCTTCTCTTTCTACCATTCTCAACAATTCGGTAGGCAAGTTGCACTCCTCTTTAGTGTCGCATTCATCAAATTCCCCGAGACAAATAGCTGATTCAAAATCCACCTCCGGATCAGGATTATTAGTGCCTATATTATTGTTATTTGGGGATCTGAAAGAAGGAAAAATATGCATGTGTGAGAGGAAAATATCCCACACGAAATTAAATTTGAGAGAAAGGAAACGAAGTATCGAAATGAAGAAAATAAACAATGAATTCAAAAGAAAATAAAGGAAAAATTTGTTTGCCATGGGAAAAGAAAAAATGCATCTTTTTATTGAACTTAAACATAATGTTTATTAACCCTTACAAAAGATCACTTATTGCCCCGAGTATAGATAAATAGGGATAGTTCGAATATTACTCTGAAAGACTCTTGTAAACCACAGGTAATTCTTCGACCGACCAACGGCTAGGCACGAACCCAGGTGGCAGAGGGCATATCCCAGATCTAACGACGTCGTCAGCATTTCTAGTGATTACAACATTAATGCTCAGATCTTCCAAATCTGCTTCTAAATCTGACAAGGTGTCTTAAATACATAACCACCTGACTTGAATGTGTGACAAAGAGGTGGGAATGTCATGTGCTCCCATTGAAGTTCATTTCCAGTCAACCTTGCTAATCTCCTCTCCCAGTTCTTCTGAACTTCTTTTCTCCTCTGAAGGTAATTGGGCTGAAAGCCGAGCCCAAACCGGTCTGGCTTTGAAATAGGAAACACCGGATCAATCCTCCCTTGCAGAAACTTCCCAAACCCTTTTTCAGTCTTGGCACCTTATCCCAAAGTTTGCATGATCTCCATTCTGGTACACTTGGAAAGCCGGGGTCCAGGAATCATTCTTCCTTCTGCCACAAAGATGGCATTCACAAATTCTAAAGAGCGGAATGAACACTCCACCGTTTCCTCATCCACCTCGAATTATGGGGCCTTCGTGGTCACACTTGCCATAATATCTTCCTCAACATTGATAATTACTAAGGCCCCGTCAATAACAAATTTAACATTTTGGTGCAGTGTGGATGGTACTGCACTAGCTTGATGGATCCAT
Source organism: Hibiscus syriacus (assembly GCF_006381635.1). NCBI lineage: Eukaryota > Viridiplantae > Streptophyta > Magnoliopsida > Malvales > Malvaceae > Hibiscus > Hibiscus syriacus. The sequence goes on from NW_024063008.1 coordinate 274,353, forward strand.
GGCCTTCCCAAAAGACAGTTGTAAGAAGGCATAATATCCATCACCAGAAACTCAATGTTGTAAGTGGCTGGTCCGATGGTTAATAGTACCTCAATCTTGCTAATTACCTCTCTCTTGGTTTCGTCAAATGCTCAGACCATGTTCTGGAAGGCTCTCATATGAGAGGCATCTATTGGTAGCCTTTTCAAAGTTACTAAAGGCATCACATTCAGGGTTGATTCGTTATGAATCAGTACACTTGGTAGAGCATGCCCCTTGCAGTAGGTAGTGATGTGTAATGCCTTTGTTCGGCCTCTTCCTCCGGATGGAATCTAATCATCTGAAAATGAGATGAGATTATCAACTTGAATATTATTTACCAGTCAATCCATCTTGCTGACTGGTATGTCTTATGTCACGAATGTTTGATTCATGACTTTCAACAGTGCCTCCCGATGTGCTTCTGAGCTTAATAAAAGTGCCAACATTGAAGTACGTGTTGGCAAGTTGTGGAGCTGTTTTACAACACTGTACTCACTATGCTTCAAAAATTTGAGAAATTCTTTAGCTTCTTCCTCCTTTATAGGCTCATTGATAGCCAATACGTCTTCCTTGAAGGGCTCTAGTTGTCTTTGCCCCACATTATCGTCACATCCTTTGGAAGTACTCACCTGACATCCGTACTTCCATGGCACTTTCCGATTATCTTTGTATTGAAAAGGTCGAGGTGCCGTAATCACCAGCTTTGCTTGTGGAGTTGTCGTTGTCATCTTTGCCTTAGGGGTAATGATCAAAGGACTACCCCTGCTGAGTCTTTTTTCTGATGATTTTTTGGTAGCGCAAATGTCTGTTTCTGGGGAATCCTGAACTTCTTCGTAAAACTCCGGCTCTTTCTGGTCCATCATGAGCTGGACTAATGTCCTGAATTCGGAGCATTCTTGCACTTTTTGCCCCTCTTCGTTGTGGTAACAACAATAGTTACCACCTTCATTATTTGCTGTATATGACTGGGGTGCAAGAAGCTTTGCTTTAACAATTTGGCTCCATACCCAAGCCAAATGAGCTTTAACTTCCGAAACACTGGTTTTGATTCTCCCGTTGTTTTCAGTAGTGACTGCATTGATTCCGGTTTCCGGGTGATTAGGTAAGGGATTCTGGGCGATATTCAGGGTTTTAGAGTCGAAAGTGATCCAATTCTTGTTCCGTATTCGTTGTACAAGACTTTTGAATGCGAGACAACCTTCGATCGAATGCCCTTGCACACCACCATGGTATTCGCAGCTCGTGTTCTCGTCATACCATCTCGGATATGGAGGCTTCATCGGATCCATTGGGTAAGGTGACACTGCGTGAGTGTCAAAGAGTTGTTGATATAACTCCTTATATGTCATGGGAATGAGATCAAACTGCTCCATTTCCCTTTATTTCCTTGGTTCTCTCTGAGCTTGGTTTGAAATACCAGATGTTACAGCTGCAGTGGCTTTTAAGCTTGAGACTGTAACACCCTTATTGACGTTATAAGTATTGACATTGTTGATTTCTCGGTCTTTGTTCTTTATGGGAGGCTTTTTACTAGAGTCTCCATCGATTTTTCCTCGTTTAATGGCAAACTCGATCATTTCACCAGCCATGACTAAATCTGAGAAACCTCCATATGTAATTGCCACCAGGTGCCCGAAGTAAGGTGCCTTCAAGGTTTGTACAAATAACTTTCTAGTCTCCTTTTTATCCAATGGTGGATGAACCTGCACAGACAAATCCCTCCATCGTTGTGTATATTGTCGGAAACTCTCGTTGTGTTTCTTTTCCAGGCTTTGTAGTATAAACCGGTCTGGTCTCATATCATTGATATACTTATATTGTTCCAGGAAAGACTTGGCTAAGTCTTTCCATGTCTTGATATGAGTTTGGCTGAGCTGGTTGTACCACCGGATAGCTGAACCGGACAGGCTCTCCTGATAGCAGTGGATCAAGAGTTGGTCATTCCCCCCATATCCTGTCATCTTTCGACAGAACATAGTGATATGGGATGATGGGCAGTTGTTCCCATCGAACTTCTCAAACTCAAGAAGTTTAAACTTTGGTGGAAGCACCAAATCCGGAACCAGACTCAACTCCCTTGCGTCTACTCTATAATAATCATAGTCCCCTTGAACCATCTTCATTCGATCTTCTAACATCCTGATCTTCTCTTCCATCTGTCTTGCTTTGTCATCTTCATTGAAATCCGGGATATTATAATCATCCGGATGGTTATCAGGATTAGTTATGGAAGTTTGCACCTTTACAGCAGATGATGCTTTTCCTTTGACAGCATAAGAGTTTTCTTGTGGTCTAGGTAAGATCTCGGGTGAAATAACCACCTGTGGGGTTGGTGATATGTTTACCCCCTCGGAGGGACTTCCCCCTACTGCACTAGCTTGCTGTAAACCCGATAACTTGGCCACGATTTGGTCGACCAAAGACTCCTGGTTTTTCTTGATGGACTCCAGAGTGCTCTGACTGTTTTGAGCCATCTTATCTTCCAGTTCTTTATGCAGTCTTGTCATGTTCTCATTGAGTTTTTCCATTCTGGCCTCCATTTGTCTCTTCTTTGCTCGAGTATTATGTGGATGATGCGAATTTAATGTTGGCGGTGGTAAACTTGGTGTTTGCTCTCTCTTTCTGAGACATGTTCTATTAGTCAATATGAATGTAAAAACATGGAAAATATAAAAATAAACATGAAATATAAAATGCAAAGTATGCAATTCATGATGTATGCAATTTAGAGGCACTGATCCAGAAAAGTGTTCATTATTATAAATAATCTTTGTTTAGACAAAAATGTTTTATCTTGTAAGAGATATAAAAACAATCAAAGGTACATTCGGACTAAATCCTCTAAACCCCGAACAACTTCTAGTAGGTTAGCAAGTCTTCTTCTTTCATCTGTCACTGGTTGTATACCTTGTCGAACCACTCCAGCTTCCCTTGCCAGGCCGTGTAGATGGCGAGCTGCCTTCTGTACTTGATCCAGGAAGTCTCGGATGACTGTGTCTCTGGCCTTCACCATTTGTTGTGCTTGCTCCCAACGGAAACGCCACTGTAAACCTCCGTCGAAGGGCACTATCTGAAGCTCGCTTGCTTTCTTCTTGAACCCATCTATAATAGCTTCTAACTCAGCTATTTTTTGCCATCTCTCTCATGTTGTTTCTCCAGATTAGCCATCTGGATTTTCAAGCATTGGTTTTGATGCTGGCTGTCTACTAAGCGCCTCTGGGCAGTTTTTATCTGTTCTTTCCAGGCTCTCTCATCAGGCCCCTCGAACTTTCTTTTCAAGCTATGAGCTTCATCTTTCCAGTACTCATAAGACACCTTCAACTTGGATTTATCCTTGACCGTATCTTGATACCCCTTTCTCAAGTCTTCGAGATCAAAACGGACTCTTTTATGTTCTCTTTCTAGTTGGTCTGCTAGATCTTTCTGAGAGTCGGCATCTAGCTTCCACTGATAGCGCTCAGCTTCAAGTTCCTTTATCTTCTGCCTCAGTTAATTATTCACAGCTTCAAACTCTGTCATGGCTATCTCGATTTCAGAAGGGACAGACCTGAGATGTTCTTCCATGGTCCGGGTGTTCTTACAGTCTAGCACCGGAATATTGTCATTTTTCCTCAATCTTCGCCACTCCACATAATCCGGAGTAAGCATGTTTCTAGCAGCTACAACATCCATCTGGAATACTTTCTTCCATGAATCGACTGCTTCTTTGATCAGCTTCTTATAGCTGTTACCATGATACCCAAACTCTGCCATAGCTAGTCCGCAAGTTGCTGGGACAAACTGACGTGCCCCATACTGTCTAAGTGCTAACAATGGAGCACACCCAACTGCACCCCAAAGTCCAAGTAAGGTCATGGTGTCAGAGTCCCCACATTGAAAAAGAACATCACTGAGGAATAACCAGGGGGCTCTCCAGGCAATATCTCGGTCCTAAAGATGAGTGAACACTTTCATTCACTTCTCTTTTGAAGCACCTTCATGCCATTTCATGGTGATGAACTCTCTCAAAGGGAAATATCTAGTGCTAAATTGACGGTAGGCAACCTTGTTAGTCTTCCAAAAGTGGTTGTGTATCCAGACTTGAAGAAGCTGAACACACCCAATGAATATTCCTCCACCAGCTCTTCTGCAATAATTAAGAGAACGAAAGGTCTCGAGTAAGATGGTTGGTACTGGGTTTACTCGCTTCGGAAGTTGCTCAAATAGTTCCACCACAGCAGCATCAATGTATCCCAAAGTCTTCGGGAATATAATCAGACCATACAGACCCAGTGCAAACAGGTCTATTGCCTTCCACTCATCGGGATGGTCCTTCATCAGTTGCTTGATATGAAGCCAGGCAATTCCTTCCCCACTGCCTTTACATTGAGCTCGATCTGTTACCCATCTTTCGTCAACCCCGACAACCTTGGCTGGTGCAATCTTGAAAGACTGACTCTTGATGTGTTTAATATAAGCTCGCTCCAGTTTGATATTTTCACAGTGCAACAGTGTAGTGTACTCTTCAATGGTGGGTACCATGTTCTCCTGATTAAAAGTGAAACAACTGTATCCCGGGTTCCAGAACTGAACCAAGGCTCTGATTAAGGGCTCATCAGTCTTGATATGAAGCAACAATGCAATGTCACCGTACCGTTGGTTGAACTTCTGTTTCTGATCATTCTTCCAACTGCCCCAGATGTCCCGAAGCTCTTGCACGTCATTCTGCTTTAGGCTAATAGAGGCGTAGCTAACCAGTTCTGACACATAGCTTCCTTGAAGATTGTCTCCCTTTTCCTTCTGAGTCTTCTCGGACTATAGTCGTACCTCGGGGTTTTTAATCTCTTGTATTACAACACTTCTATCCATTAATTCAAATTATTATGTGTAACAAACACCTTTTAGGGATCAATGACCTCTTGTTATGATACAAATGCTAAAAAAAAATACAAAGGCAAACAGTTAGTAAAATAAAAAAAAATAGAAATGAATAAAAAAAATGTCAATAGAAAAAAACATAAGGAAAAAAACATGGTTAGGAAAGAAATGTCATAGGTTTTGGAATGTGGTTTTGGGGTAGGCTCTATTTCTTCAAAGTCTCCCGGTTTAAGTTCTAAAAACGGTACCCGAGTTCTCCTTGCTGGCGCCCCCTGGGCTTACTAGACCCTTAGTCCTAAACTCATCACAGGCTTTTGTGGACTAAGTTAAACTCGAGAGGACACATTCCCTTATGTCTATGCGGAGAATAAATTCACACGAAGACATAAGGTGTATGAATCCCGAAGGCTACTTGCTAGCATATGCGGTGAATAAATTCACACGAATGCGTCGCTTTCACCCCCACTTAAAACGGGTTCGGAGCTCGGGTATAGAGCCTTTAGATGAAAAAAAAGTTCGGGAAGCTGAAATCATTAGAAAACGGTCAGTCAACTATTTACTCGGAAAAATATAATCAAAAGTAAGCAATAAGGATCGAAATGTTACCTTAAAATTTAAACTTACCCTTTTCATTAAAAAGACAACTGGAAATTACCTTAGCCTGACTCGTTTACCTGTCCCCAGCGGAGTCGCCAAGCTGTCGTAACCGTCTTTCAGTTGGGCCCCGGAATTGGGTTTCGACTTAGGAAAATGTGGATTGGAGTCGCCACCGACCACTTTAAAACGAATTTAGGTGGGTCGGACACCATTTTACCTGATCTGCGTTGTACCAGAAACGTGTCGAGTTTGGGAGTCGGTTACGATCAAGGAAGGATTAGCACCCTTGAACCGCCCTTTCGGTACCACATAATTTTTAGTTGCCTTAAATTAAGAAAATTGTAATTTTAAATAAAAAGGTAAAATTTGATCCTGATTACTTACCTTATATTGATTTGAAAATATCCTTAAAAAATTGAGAAATGTATTAGATAAACAAGGTAAAGAAAACAAATAAGATAAAGAGAATAAAATAAAAGGAAAAAATAAAATAAATAAAATAAATAAATAAGATAAGGAAAAAAATAGTAAAGTAATAATTATATATAGTAATATTTGAAAAAGGAAAAATATATATATATATATATACATCAAAGTATTAATAAAATAAATAAGCTATATATATATACAACAAATATTTAAAAATAGAAAAGCTAACATCTCACTTCACCGAAAGTGGGGGGCTTTAGTCAGAAATAAGATAAAAAGAGAAAAGTGGAGAGACTTTAGTTAGAAATAAAAAAAAAATGGGCCCTCTAAGTTAGTAGTATATAATATAATGTTTAATAATAATGATGATAAAGACACAAGAGTTTTTAAAAAATAATATAATAATGAATAAAAAAACAAAAATAATAAAAAATAATATATATATATAAAGTTATAAGATATATTACGTAAATAAAGAAATAATTAAATAAAAATAATTAAGAATATATATATTAATAATAGGTATATAAATAAACTATTAAAAGTATAAAAAAATATATAACTAAATAAAGATAATTACAATATATATAGTAATAATAGACTTATAAGTAAAATATTAAAGAAATATATATATATATATATAATAATAATAAAATATAGTAAAAAATCAAATGAAAATAATTTAAAATATATATATACACGTATAATAATAACATGAATAATAAAAATAAATGAATAAAATATCCATATAATAAATAAAGGGACTAATATAGATTTTTAAAAAGCTCTTTCCCTCCTTTAACCGAAAATCAAACCGGTTTTTCAAAATAAGCCTCGAAGAAGCGTAGATCTAAGAGAAAAGATCTCGGTTCCCTTGTGTTCATCGGCCCTTTCAAAGTAAAAACGGAAAAGAATAAGTGAAACAAGCCACATGCAAGCGAGAATCGAAGCAATATAGGTAAAAATATCTCTTTTATTTCTCTGTTGAAAATTACAAGCGAATCTTTGGGGTTTATTGCATATTTGCTTTGAGTATTTATTTGTGTGCGTAATCCCGTATGATAATCGTGTCCCCTAGTGTGGTAATTACAATGCTTATTTATAGTACTAAAAACCCTATTTTAGACTAGTATTTGAGTCCTAATCCAACTCTATTTTAGACTAGTATTTGAGTCTTAATCCAACTCTTCTTTTTTGGTTACATGAAGACTCTTCGGTTGACAGGACAAAATCTGGTGTCTTCATTACTTTAATTTATATAGATGAACATTCCATTTGTGAAAGAATGGATTATTTATATAAATTGGAAGAAGGTATAATTATCAAATACTCTAATAAAGTTTAATTGCTGGGAAATTACGACTCTTTAAAAGAAAAAAAGAATGGAAATAATGTTGTAGGTTCCAGGAACCCTGATACTAGACAGATGGTAGAAAGGGATTTGATTAGTGAATTAAAATAACTACAGCAATGGGAGATACTACCTAAGGAAGTCCACAACTGGGGGAAGTGTCGACAACAATAATAATCTGCGCCAGAAACAATTCAATTTCTTTATGATTAAAGATGATTCCATGTGTTTAGAATGTACCATTTTTCTTTTTTCTTTTTTAAACTTTTTGGATTCAGATCCATTTTTCATTCTTTAAATTATATTATGAGAAGTTTTGGATAAGTTGATCCCATCGTGTTGCTAATTAATCCCGTACAGATGAATTGGGAATGGAGTTAAAAGAAAGTGGCGTTATGCCTGTAAACCAACAGAATGAACACAAACGGAGTATGTTCATGTTCGTTCGTTTAACTTTAACCAAATAAATGAATGAACACGAACATAAACAAACAAAAAATTTCTTGTTCGTGCTCGTTCGTTAAGGAATATAGCTTGTTCGTGTTCGTTCATTTAAATGATAAACGAACACAAATGAACGAACATAAACAAACATAATAAACGGACCTAAACGAACGTAAATGAACATAAATGAAAATATTTTTTTTTCTTTCCTAACAATTTTAGGATTATATTTTATTTAATTATTTTGAGCTTTTTTATTTGTATTTAAAATTAATTAAATTTTAAAATATTTATGGGTATCATATTAAAATTTATTGGGCTTTAATATTTTTAATAGATCTAAAGAGATTTGAATAAACATAAATGAACACACATAAACAAACATAAACGAACGAACATAAATGAACATAAATGAACATATTACCGAACGTTCATGAATGTAAATGAACGAAAGAGCCCTTTGTTCATGTTCGTTCATTTAATTAAACAAACACAAAATATTGTTCATGTTCGTTCGTTTAATAAATAAATGAACATAAACGAACTTCCCGTCGAACGGTTCACTAAACGTTCAGTTCGTTACATCCCGTCGAACGTGAAGAATTTATTTAGTAAAGAAGTGTTTTGTATTTTATAGTGGTGAGATATTTATTTAGTAAAGAATTTCGTTACATCCCGTCGAACGTAAAGAATTTATATTGAGTAATAGAATTTGGGGTAAGGTATACAAATGGTTTTCAGGCGTTGCTAATTTGTTAATTCCTTCAACTATTTAAAGTTGTAAAATGATCTTTTAATTATAAGATGTTGCTTTATTGAGTCCCATGGCTATTAAAAGTTATAAAATAGTCACCTGATTATTCATATGTTCCAAACTTGTTCTTTTTCGTTAAAAAATTAATGATCGTCTGAGTTGGACGTTAACCTACTCATTAGAGAATGATAAAATATGGTCCTCGAATCGTTTGAGCTATATGTTGTATATCAGTCTCTATTTGTATTATATCGTCAAGTCAATGCTTAAAATATTATGACGTCAAGTTAGTGTTTGAAAGCAACGAAAATAGCAATATACATCATTAAAATATAATTTTATCATATCACATTCAGTAAGTTAACATCTAGCTCAGACATTTGTCAAATTTTTAATGAAAATGATGAGTTTAAAAACATGTGAATAGTCGGATGATCATTTTATAACTTTTAACGGTCTAGGGACTAATAGAATAACACTCTATAGTCGAGGGATACTTTTGTAATTTTTAATAATTAATAGACTCAATAAATCAATGTCCTATAATGGTGGATCATTTGTTTACTTTTCCCTAGAATTTATATATAACATATAAATTTATGGAAAATGTGATAAACGTGATAGGGATGACCAATTTTTAAATAATAGAATCAGAGGGTATTTTCAGTTTTTTAAAAGCTATTATCCATTTGTTGATAGAGTTATAATACAAATATGAAAAAGAAAACCTTTTTACTCAACATCAATCAATCTAATTCATCAAATCTTTAATATAAATTCACTGCTCGAGTTTTCACTTCACAGCCATGAATATTAATTAAGAGAGAAAAGTATAATGAAGTCCATAAATCTCGAGTTTTCGCTTCACATTGCAAGTGGAAAATAGAGAATGAAAGTCTGTGGAGTTCTCACTTCACAAATAGGGCAACACCTCATCAGCCCTCATGGGATTTGAAACCAACAATTAATAATGCAAACATGAAGACCAGTGAATACGTAAAAGAACGAGGGTGAAAGACTCCCACGTTGTCGCTTCACGGTCCAACCCATAAATTATTTTTCATTCCTTCAAATGGGGTTTTTTTTTGGTATCTTTGACCCATATAATATATTTTTACCATCTTTCATATTTAAAATATTGTATAGCACAATTTTATTTATCGTTTTATATATTATTTACGTTTTTCATACCGAGTTTGGGCTAGAGGAATCTCTCTTGGGCAAATCATGGGCCCTTATAAGGTGGGTTTGCCTTCATTGATTTCAATTAACTAAAAGGGTAAACTACACAAATGGTCACTAATATTTGAGTAAGTTTTTATTCTTATTATTGATGTTTTGAAAGTCACAAATCAGTTACTAACGTTATACTTTATTACAAATTGGTCACTCGAGATTAATAACCGTTACTGTGGGTGACGAAAAGCTGACACGGTGTGTTAATTGTTGATTTGACATCATTTGACCATTGTTTTGACCTACCATTCTCTTCCATCTTCACTCTCTCATCTCCATACTTATTTTTAACTCAAAACCCACCCACCATTTTTATTAGTCTTTCTTCTTCAATGTTCATCTTCAAGCTCATCCCACAACTCTCTTTGTCTTGTGCAAAGAAACCATGATGAGTCTTGATGTTTTGGTGGCCATCCATCAAAGAAACGATGGATTGTTGTCATATGTTTGAAGAAGATGAGCTCGTTGTTAATGGCATAAATTGCCATGAATCCTCCATTAATGAATCTGAGAAGCTCCTAGAAGGCTTAGTGGCATGTGTTTAAAGTGATAGCCCAATGCCAAGAGCTCTTGAGGCATGGGGATACATGAAGCGGTCATTGAGTTGTGATTGAAAACCGGTGTAATCGATTCCATGGTGGTTGTTTTCATTGTCGGAGGAAACAAGCTTAAGGACAAGATTTGGATTGTTGCCGGAGTGTTTGTCATTGTTGTAGCACTAGGTTTCATAGGCTTTCTCGAACAGTTTTTGCCTCTATACATGTGCCTTTCGTAGCTTGTTTCGAGCATCTCCATTTTTTCCCATCGGTTCTTCAACACCTCCCAGGCTCCGAGTCCATTTTTCTCATCTTGAAACAATTCCATCCAAGTACCAAACACAACAACGAAACACCATTGTTAAAACCAGAACCAAACAACAACAATTCATTACAAAAAAAATTGAGGCTTCAAGTTTTTACCATGTTGAGGCCAGTGACAGATCCAAAAATTTAAGAATGAGGGTCCAAAATTTTAATTTTCTTTTCTTAAAAATGTGCAAAAATTGTAATTTTTTTCTTTTTTCCTTAACACATTAAGCTAAATTTAACAACTTTTCCAAAATAATAGGGATGCACTTGGCCCCTATAGGGGCTTAGTGCATCCGTCACTGGTTGAGGCTGATAAGAGAAAAACCTGGAAGAAAATGAGGAGTACTCCTCCAAGAAGCTTCTTTTTATGGAGAAGATGATATCATGTGGTATAGGAATGCCTGAGACTATATACTTGAAGATTAAAGCTTGATGTTCAAGCTCTTTCAATTGAGTAGCAGCAAAAGGGTATATGTTTCTTCCACTCATCCTCATCCAAGCGAAGCTAACGAGAAACCTCAAAATTCAATAAAAGAAAGAACATTAACATGAAGAAGAATACTTTATTATACTAATTGAAAGGCTTGTAATTGTAGTAGAGTAGGTATATTTATATTGGGGGGTCATTTTCACTGCAAAAACCTTCTTAACATGGATGAAAATTAAAAACTAACGATTCTGATTATTGTCATGCCATACCATGATATTTCCTCTTCTTAGGGGAGCTTTGCATGAGACAAAGAGAGCCATGGGATGAGCGTGAAGATGAAGATTGAAGAAGAAAGACTAATGAAAATGGTAGATTTTGAGTTAAAAAGAAGTATGGAGATGAGAGAGTAGAGATTGAAGGGAAGGGTAAGTCAAATTAACGATCAAACAGTGTCAAATCAACAGTTAACATGCTATGTCAACTTTCCGTCACCCGCTGTAACGACTGTTAACATTGAGTGACCAATTTATAACAAACGATAACATTAATGACTGATTTATGACTTTTGAAACATCAGTGGTGAAAACGAAAACATACTCAAACATTAGTGACCATTTACTTAGTTTACACTAACTAAAAAGGAACCGAAATGGAATTGTTTCATTCGCTCTCTAAATGACAAAAAAGATAAATTAATCTGATGTCGGCCATTGTTTGTTAATAAAGTAGTATTTTATATCTAATTTCATTAAATTTAATCAAATTCTGATAACTTCGACTATATATGGATACAAATATTTTACTACGTACATAAGATCAACCGACTTACTCTCTTCAAACCGCTATAAAATCCCCCACCCTTGGCTCCAAATCCTCCATCCTATACTCTATCCTATCAATTACTTCTACTTGAAGCTTACCGTAGCCCTATTTTTTGCACTCAACATTCTCTTCTTTTCTCTAGTCAGTGTTTGTGGTTCCTGCCCTTCCCCCAAGCCTAAACATAAACATAAACACAAACCTAAGCCAAAACCCACCCCATCTCCCACTCCTTCTGCAGGAGACAAGTGCCCCACGGATGCCCTTAAACTAGGTGTGTGTGCTGATCTGCTCGGTGGGTTGCTCAACATCACCCTTGGTACCCCTCCGGTTGAGCCATGTTGCACCCTCATCCAAGGCCTTGCTGATCTTGAGGCCGCCGTTTGCCTTTGCACTGCTATCAAAGCTAATATTTTGGGCATCAACCTTAATGTCCCACTTTCCCTGAGTTTACTTCTCAACGTCTGCTCAAAGAAAGTTCCCCCCGGTTTCCAATGTCGTTAAGTAGTTTTCTCTCTTCTTAGTCTTGTTGCGTGGTTTTTGATGTTCTAATGTCATCCAACATGGAGTCATCAATGTTTTATTGGTGACTGGTTGTTTAATTACCTTGCTGTACTTGTAGGGTTGTTTCCTTTCGGATTGATACCGAATAAATGTAATACTATATAAAAAAAAGGTGTTTAATTTCTTTGGATCTATGTATCTTAATTTATGGGAAATGAAATACTAGTGTAATTCAACTTGTTTATTTGAAGAAGCCGGCAATCTTTCTTTATTGCAGAGTAGAAGCATGTCGGATTTCTCAGTTTTCTCATGCCACAGTCTTTCTTTCCGTGAACTTTTTATTTATTATTCGATGCTCTAAAATCTTCAGGTTGAAACATCGCCTGGTTTTGTACCCTTGTCTCTATCGCTTCTTACTATCTTACTGCAAGCCCAGTGTAGCGCACACGCAATAAATACATCATATCGGTTTTTAAGGTCACTAACTTTTAATAAAACCACCACTTAAAATGATTATAAAGTAATATTTATTTATTATTTTTTTAATATTTGACAAAGCGAATATATCATGTAAATTCAACTACTTAAACTTGGGATATCAAGAAAAAAATAACACTTACTTTAACTACAAGGTTACTATAAATTTTATATTTCATAAACAGCTCCAAAATCTTTAGAACATTTCCAAAAATTAAAGGGTTTGAGCTAAACCTTGAGCAATGAATCGCGTGCACCGAACCTAACGGAATGTAATCATAAAGCACAATAAATATGAAACACTACCAAAACCTATTGATTAAGCAATAGGATATGCAAAATATAATCTAATTAATGAAGCAGTTGGAGAAGGGAACTGTTGGGGGAAAACAGGTTATTTCCCACACGAACGTAGTTTTAAAATTGACCTAAAATATCAAGATTAAAACCACCAAAGGTTGCACAGCGGATAAACCTGTCAAACTATTGAATATTGAAACACAATAGAAAAGAACCGAATAAAAAACAATAAAGGAGAGAACACACCAAATTTACGAGGTTCGACAAGAATATCGTCTACTCCTCGGGCACCACACCGGATGATGACTTCACTATATCGCCAATATTACAACAAATAGAATTCTTTAGAATTCCCAAAGTGGGAGAATGAAGAATACAAGAGGAAGAGAGAACTTGTTTTTGGGATAATTTCTAATGGAAATACTTAGGCCTATTTATAGTTGAGTTTCAATAACAATATGTTCAAAGTTTGGCCACCTACCAAAAAATTTTCCAATGTGTACAAGTTAGCCACCAAATATGAAATTCACATGTTCAAAGTTTGGCCACCAACCAAGATGAAATTTCCAATAAGTTGGCCACCAACCAAGATGAAATTTCCAACTTGTCAACTTAATTTCTAGACAAATCTAACAAATCTCCACCTTGGCTTGAAATTGCCAAGCCTACTCAACTTCTTCAACTCCCCAAATTTGTAAAGCCTCTAATTGCGCTCACAAGCGCCACACACCCGAAGGTGTTCATACTTTCAGGATGTTAATCAAGTTCAAACAATGATTGAACTTGATTACTGTTACCACCTTGGTCATCATATCTGTAGGATTTTCTGATGTCGCAATTTTCTGAAGTAGAATCTTTCCTTCTTTAAAGATCTCCCGCACAAAGTGATACCTCACGTCGATATGCTTAGTCCTTGAATGGTAGACTTGATTTTTTGCTAAGTGAATAGCGCTCTGACTGTCACAATAGAGACTAATGTGACTTTGAACAACTCCCAAGTCTTCCATCAACCCGTTAAGCCAAATTGCTTCATTTACAGCCTCTGAAACTGCCATGTATTCTGCCTCTGTAGTAGACAAGGCCACCGTAGATTGCAATGTAGACTTCCAACTTACTGGGGCTTTAGCAAAAGTAAACAAATACCCAGTAGTTGATCGACGCTTATCCAAATCACCAGCATAATCGGAATCAACATATCCAACCATACACTGACCAAGTGCTTCATCCTGTTCAAAAACTAAACCAACATCCACGGTTTGTTGGAGATACCGTAGAATCCATTTCACAGCTTGCCAATGTCTTTCTCCAGGATCATGCATGTACCTGCTCACAACTCCAACTGCTTGTGAAATGTCAAGACGCGTACACACCATTGCATACATCAAGCTCCCAACTACATTAGCATATGGAACTTTTGCCATATACACTCGTTCTTCGTTAGTTTTAGGAGATAATTAAGAACTAAGTTTCAAATGAGAAGCCAATGGGATACTTACATGTTTGGTATTTTCATTCATGCCAAAACATTGTAATACCTTTCTCAGATACTACTTCTGTGTTAAACAAAGCTTCCCTCTCTGTCTATCTCTGCTTATCTCCATACCAAGAATCTTCTTGGCCTCACCTAGATATTTCATCTCAAACTCTTGATTCAACTGAGCCTTTAATTTGTCTATCTCCTTTTGACTCTTCGAAGCGATCAACATATCGTACAAGAGAAGATAAATGAAATATCCATCTTTGAGCTTTTGCAAATACACACAATGATCATATTTGCTTCTAGTATACTTTTGCCTCCTCATAAAGCTATCAAATCGCTTGTACCACTGCCTCGAAGATTGCTTCAATTCATATAGCGATTTGTTCAGCTTACAAACCCATTTCTCACGACCACCATCTTTGTATCCTTCTGGCTGATTCATATAGATCTCCTCTTCTAAATCACCGTGCAAGAAAGCCGTCTTTACATCAAGTTGAGCTAGCTCCAAATTCAACTGTGCTACCAAGGCCAACAATATTCTAATGGAGGAATGCTTCACAACAGGGGGAAATACTTCATTGTAGTCGATTCCCTCCTTTTGAGCGTAGCCTTTAGCTACCAACCGTGCCTTGTAGCGAACATCTTTCTTGTTATGAGATCCATCTTTCTTTACAAATACCCACTTGCATCCAATGGCTCTTTTACCTTTCGGTAATTGTGCCAGTTTCCAAGTGTTGTTCTTTTGGAGAGATTGCATTTCTTCATCCATGGCACTTTTCCACTTATCACTTTCCAAGCTTTGTATTGCTTCTTGGTAAGTGATAGGGATATCATCATCAACAACTGGAAGAGCATAGGCCACCATATCAACAAATCGAGCAGGTCTACAAATTTCTCTCCTTGGCCTTGTAACTGCAAGTGTTTCTGGTGTCTCCAATGGTTCTTGGGTTTGAACCTCTTCATCTTCTGATTCTTCTATTGGAGTTGAAGAATCAGCTGCATCAACTTCTGGGATCATCAACTGCTGAAACTCCACCTGTTTTGGAGTATGCTCCACCTGCTGCGGAGTACTACTTGTCTGGACAGCTTCACTTGTTACCTTCTTTACTAGGGCAGATTCATCAAAGGTAACATCTCTGCTACAAATTACCTTTTTGGTGTCTAAACACTAAAGGCGGAATCCCTTCACTCCATGGGTGATTCCCATAAAGAGAGCCTTCTTTGCTCTCGGATCAAGCTTGGATTCCTTCACATGATAATAAGCAGTGGATCCAAATACATGTAAGGAATCATAATCAGTAGCAGGTTTTCCAGACCATACCTCCAATGGTGTTTTCCCTCCTATCGCTGATGACGGCAGACGATTAATGAGATGGCCAGCATATGTCACAGCCTCAGCCCAAAATGCCTTGCCTAACCCAGCATTAGACAACATACATCGAACTTTCTCCAATAGTGTTCGATTCATAAGCTCTGCCACCCCATTTTGTTGTGGTGTATGTCTAACAGTGAAGTGTCAAACAATACCATACTCATGGCAAACGTCAAAGAATGGGTCACTTTTATATTCCCTTCCATTGTCCGTCCTAAGACGTTTAATCTTTCTACCAGTCTGGTTCTCGATCATATTTTTCCATTTTAGGAAAATTTGAAGCACTTCATCTTTAGACTTCATCGGATACACCCAAACTCTTCTGGAAAAGTCATCTACAAAAGTTACAAAATAATGGTTTCCTCCCAAAGACGATGCCTTTGAAGGACCCCATACATCTGAGTGAATATAATCTACAATACCTTTTGTATTATGTATAGTGGTGCCAAACTTCACTCTCTTCTGCTTTCCCAGAACACAATGCTCGTAAAAGTTCAATTTACAAGCCTTTTCACCTTTCAACAATCCTTTCCTTGCCAGAATTTGCAAGGATTTCTCTCCAGCATGTCCCAACCGCATATGCCACAACTGGGTTGCGTCCAAATCATCACCTCCAGAAGCTGCTGCAACTGCTCCAATAATTGTACTACCTTGGTAGTAATACAAATTATTTTTCCTGATGCCCTTCATCATCACAAGTGCGCCATATGTGACTTTTAAAACTCCATCTCATAGTGACTACTGAGCCTTTGGATTCTAAGGTTCCCAACGAGATGATATTTTTCTTCAAACTGGGCACGTATCGGACATCCGTCAGAACTCTGGTTGATCCATCTTGATTCTTCAATCGAATTGAACATATCCCAACAGTTTTACAGGCATTGTCATTGCCCATATAAACAACTCATGCATTTAGTTCCACTAAATCGGAGAACCACTCCCGATTAGGGGACATATGATAGGTGCAACCCGAATCTAATATCCACTCATCGGAATGGAATGTTGTTGATGAAGAAACCAATGATATGTCAGAGTCATGTGCATCATTCTCTGCAATACATGCATCTGGAGCAGCTTTTCCTTTCTTCTTCAGCTTCGGATAATCTTTCTTCCAATGGCCTTTCTCATGACAAAAGGCACATTTATCTTTTCCCAGTCTGGACTTCGACTTTGATCTCCCACTCCACTTTGGCTTTTGACTTTTCGAGCGACCTCTTGCCACCATGGCCTCTGCTGCTTCGTACTTGCTCTCCTTCTTGGTTTTCTTCCAGAGTTCATAACTATACAAAGCAGCAGTTACATCTTTAAGGGTAACATTATCCTTACCATGAAGTAACGTTGTCTCAAGGTGCTCAAATTCATCTGGAAGAGATGACAACAACATCAAAGCCAAATCTTCATCTTTGAAGGTTTCATCCATGCCCAATAAGTCTTCCACTAGCTCATTGAACGCAGTGATGTGTTCATTCATACTGGTGCCTGGTTGATAATCAAATCTGAACAATCTTTTCTTCATGTGGAGACGATTCTGAGAGCTTTTCTTCAGGAATTTTTCCTCCAAAGCTTTCCACATCTTACTTGCAGAAGTCTCGTTCTTGTAGCCGTACTTCTGCTCCATGGAAAGACAAGATCGAATCGTGTTGCACGCCAAACGATTGATTGTTCCCCATTCTTTCTCCTCCATATATTCGGGCTTTTCTTCCTCAATGGCGATGTCTAGACCTTGTTGGAATAAAGCGTCTAACACCTCGCCTTGCCACATGCCAAAATGACCGGATCCATCGAACAACTCCACCGAGAAATTTGCATTTGACATCACCCTCCTCACCGGTCCAGATGAAGAGCTTGATGTCTCAACTGATCCGTATTTTGGCATTTTAATTCTAACGAACAATATTCAATATAACGAACTGTATCTTTTCAGCAACGGAACCACCAAGATAACCTCAACCGAAGCTCTGATGCCAATTGTTGGGGGGAAACGGGTTATTTCCCACACGAACGTAGTTTTAAAATTGACCTAAAATGTCAAGATTAAAACCACCAAAGGTTGCACAGCGGATAAACCTGTCAAACTATTGAATATTGAAACACAATGGAAAAGAACCGAATAAAAAACAATAAAGGAGAGAACACACCAAATTTACGAGGTTCGACAAGAATATCGTCTACTCCTCGGGCACCACACCGGATGATAACTTCACTATATCGCCAATATTACAATAAATGGAATTCTTTAGAATTCCCAAAGTGGGAGAATGAAGAATACAAGAGGAAGAGAGAACTTGTTTTTGGGATAATTTCTAATGGAAATACTTAGGCCTATTTATAGTTGGGTTTCAAAAACAATATGTTCAAAGTTTGACCACCTACCAAAGAATTTTTCAATGTGTACAAGTTAGCCACTAAATATGAAATTCACATGTTCAAAGTTTGGCCACCAACCAATATGAAATTTCCAATAAGTTGGCCACCAATTAAGATGAAATTTTTTAACTTGTCAACTTAATTTCTAGACAAATCTAACAGGAACGTGGTCGCATATCCATGCAGATATTCATGCAAGGCACAACAAGTGTAAACGGTAGTCGGATTACTGCGAGCTATCTCTGTCGTTCTTACGTTTTTCATGTCGTTCTTACGTTTTTCATGTCGTTTATTGCTTAGAGTATTAGGGAAAAATAGAGATATAGGTGTCAGACTTTTTTTTAGATAACCATGCAGTGGTTTCAGGTCGGTGTGGTGGCCCATGGCTCATGGTTTTGAGAGCCATAGAGCAACTAATGAAGCACAGTATGAAGTCCGTGACTAATATGAATGGATTCCCAAATAGGGGAAAGAAAGGAAAAGAAGGTTGATTTCACTTCAACATCCCTCACTGCCAAAAAAAAAAAAGCAAAAGATTCCTTGGCATTGCCGTTGGATTTCCACTAACCACAATATCCAAAAGAATTCAGGATAATTAATGTTGGTGATCATCTTCTAAAGAAAGAGCAGCTTAATTGCATTGTCCCACTTAAGCACTAATTCAATCCTGTGAACCATTTTTGTCGCCTATTATGACCCATCATAATCCAATTATCAAGTTTCCACACTCTCCACGACACATGCATGGAACACGTATACTACCATAATATAATTAAAATACAACAATGATTAAAGAAAAAGTTCTACCGAAGGTTAAAGAAAAACAAATTCTAAATCAATTGAAAATACAACAATGGTGAAACCCTAGGACAAACCGACCTAATCAAACCTAATAATGGAAAAGTACACATTATTTTCAAAAAAAAAATTTGTAGTTAATTAATGAAACAGTCAGCATGGGTGGCCAAGGTGGCAACCCTGCCTAGAAACTGAGCTCACGATCTGATTATTTTGTTACTTGTGCGTCCGGAGAAAGTTTATTCGATCACCTCGTTTTTGGATGAATGGCGGCCATTAAAGAGGAGGACAAATGAAACCAGGTGGAGGGTTTTTCCCACACGTTATTAAAGCTTGAAGAGCGAGGGGGATGAAGATGTTAAGGTTGAGGAGCTTAAGCCTTATAGCAGTGCAAAGACAAACGGCTGCTTCAAGCTCTAGTAAACCACCCAGCACTGGGCAGCAAGAGTTCTCAACTGGGTTTCCTAATCCAATATGCACCAATCCTCCAAGCACATCCACGCACAGTCCTAGCTTAAGTGCATTAACCGGGCATGTTGGTTGTGTAGTTGGTGGAGCAGGAATGCTACCCCCACCTCCGCCACCGCCACCACCACCACCACCGCTACCACCGCCTCCTCCAGAGGGTGGACTGCCGGCGTATGGTGGATAAGGAGAAGAAGGTGGTCGGATTGTAACGGGAGGGTTCGTTATTGGTGGAAGAATAACAGGTGGCCTTGGCGGCTTTACCTTTGGGGCGCCTCCATGTCTCGGTGGATGTTTTATTTTAGGGTTACCGGGGTATTTTGGACGGTGGTATGGGGGAGGTTGTGGTTGCGTGCATGGCGTACAAGCATAAATGGGTGGTAACGACACAAACAAGAAAATCAACAAGATGAAAAACATGGCTGTAATCTTCCAAGCCATGACTTAGAGTTTCAAGATTGTTCCCCCTTGAGTCTTAACAGGGTTTGGATCAAAGCAAACTATATATAGCTGAACTTTACGTATAAGTGTGTTAACAACTAGTCCATTACAGCTGTACCTGGTGAATAAAAAATATGGAGGATACGATTTCCTAGAGATGAAGTTGAAAAATAAATTGAAGATTTTGGAACCGTGTAGGTTGTTTTGCAAACTACAATGTCCTATCCGTGACTATTGAGCTAAGTTCGAATCCGTGAATAAGTGTTTAATTTCCAAGCAGCAGCAGGTTCAGTTTCGCAGATTTCAATGACCTATTCTTTGTTTGTTTCTTTCCCATCTTCATTTTCTTTTCTTTTTCATCGTTTTGTACGCTTTTGGCCATTAGGTTTTAGTTCTTTCTTGGGTTACTTCTGCAATTTCCTTTTTTTGATATATATCTTCTAATTTACAAATGATTCTGCTGAGAAAAGAAAAAACGATTCTCCAGAATCTCCACGATCTTTCGAACTGAATATTTTACTGCCCCACATCCTCTATTATTTCTGCTTTGCTTAGTTGTAAGATCAGTGGATGGTACAGAAAGTGACTGTGTCAGCAGAATTCATCGATGAGGTAGGTAGGGTTTTGCATTTTGCTGTTGTAGTGTGTATTTTTCCCCTCTTCGTTACTTTCACTAATCGAACATGTGAAACTTCATTCATCGTTTCATATAATTGATGATCTACGATGTTATCATTTATTTCAAATTTCCAGCAATTGCTTTCTCGAATTAGAACATTAATTAGTTGGTGGTTTTTCTGTAGTATTCGTAACTTAATTCATTAAAATTATAATTTTTAGGCTTAATTATACAAAAGGTGCCCAATATATGCCCATTTTTTTAATTTAGTGCCTAACGTTTATTTCGTTTTAGTTTGGTGTCTAACGTTTCATTCCGTCACTCAAAATGGGTCAAGCTGTCAACGGGCATTCATTTCCTTCGTTAAATGACATATGTCACAATCTGATAATTTTAAAAATTTTATACAAAATTTAAAAATTATATATATTTTTTAAAAAGAAAACACATAAAATTCTAAATAGCCCCAAATCTTTGAAAACTTTCATTTCAACCCTAAACCCACGCCGACCGCCGCCCTTCACCGTCGACAAAGCTCCATCCAACATCACCTCCCCCCGGCGACCAAAACCCCTATGAAATTGTAACTGATCAACGGTTGATCGATGGCGAATCGTCATTTTATACCCCGCGAACCCTAGGATGAAAATTGCAATCCCAAGCGATTTCAACGGTCAATCTATGACAGCTACGGCGACTTATAACTAGGATGATGACAATGACTACGTCGGCGGCGGTGACGAGTTAGTGTTAGTGTTAGGATTTGAGGATTTTTGGGATTTTGAGGCTTTTTGTAATTTAAAAGAAATAAGGGGTTTTTTAATAAATATAATAATATTTTTAATATTTAATTACGAGATTCTGACACATGTCACTTAACGGAGAAAACTAACAGTCCTTCACAGCTTGACACATTTTGAATAAAGGAATGAAATGTTAGACATCAAACTTAAACAAAATAGACATTAGACGCTAAACTGGAAAAACTAGCATAGGTTGGGACCTTTTATATACTAAAGCCTTTTTTTCTAACATGCATGGTGTACTTATACTTAATATTAGAGAGAGAGATTACTTTTTTTTATCAAATATATTTCTCTGAGTTATTTTTTTTCGAAACTAGAAAGTGGCTAGTTTTTTAAAAAAAATATATAATATGTATATTTGATGAAGGTTTATAATCATCATCGTAAACTAAAAGTATAATAAGACATCTTTGTTATGGAATTTGGGTTAATTTCCACCAATAATAACAAATTCACCTTGAAAACTATTATCTAGGTGACTAGTGTGAAAACGATTGTACTAAAAATCACCCCAAGGTAGATTCCCAGGAAAGAGGAGGGGTCACAATGGTCCCTCTTAAAATCCACTTTCCTTAGACATAACTACCAAGACAAGTAGTTTTAATAGGACAATAATTAACAACAACTATACCCGACAATAGCTATTAAATAGACATAAAGAGAACACCAAAATTTAACAAGGTTAGGCCAAAATTATGCCTACCTCCTCGAACACTACTAAAATAATATTTCACTAGTAGAGGAAATATTACAAAGAGAAAGAAAGAATACAAATAGCCTTTAATATAGAAGAAGGCTTATATTTGTGGGATACTAAACTAAGGAGGAGGAGGGCTCTATTTATAACAAAAGAATTTCCCCTCCTCCTTATACAAAACCAATGTGGGATATTTGCCAAAAACCAACAAATCTCCTGTAACACCCCCAACCCGTACCCGACCCGGATACGAGTCCGACGTGTCACATTGACTTTTCAAATCTTGACTCTTAAGAAAAATCCCGGGAAATTTAAAACTTTATTTAAAACAAAATACAGACTTGATCAGAGTGCTCGTACTAAATGACTTATTACATGCCAACACTTTATACATAACCAAATACATACTTTGTCAAATACTTCTGATCTGATCTTTTAGTAGTGATACTGTCTTTGCCACTTCTATTCTTTCACTTCTCGTTCTTGGTACCTACGTGTAAATCACTTACACGCTAAGTCATAAACTTAGTGAGGCATATAAAACATATAATATAACCATATATCATTTCATATAAATAAAAGACATACATATACAAACACTATCAATAATCCTTTCCACTTACCATATACTCATCATATAACACATATAATTCATGTATGTGCATTCATATCATTGAATCACTACATATCAATATGCATGAATCTATGGTATGATAACAATATACAATCAGGTCATGCACACATGCAACTTACCTTCTTTTATCACTTTCACTTTCATTTGTCTTTCAATTTCATTGCCCATGTATATTATTGAGAATAGAGGTATGTGAGTACATTGAGGTTGTGCACTAATGTTGTCACCACAGCTCGTATAAATGTCCCGAAGGACCTATCCAGAGGTCACACAGACCCCGGTAACTATCCAGAGGTCATAAAGAACCTCGGCAACTGTCCATAGGTCCCAAAGAACCTAGGTAAACTGTCCATATGTTCCTTAGAACATAGGTATACTGTCCATATGTCTCGAAAGACATAGGTAAAACCCTCGAATCTTGGCATGCCAACTATATCTATAGCTCTCGTATCATATAACATGGGCATTTTCACTTATATCATTTCACATATACACTTTCATATCACATGCCATATAAGCTCATAGCTTCTTTCACATATACATGTAGTCACATAGCTTCTTTTCATATTCTCATAGGATCACATAGTTCATATCTTATACTTTGTTTTCTCATGTTCACATATATCATGTCATATGGCTCATATCTTTCTCATGCAGTCACATAGTTCAGTTTCACATATGTTCATATATATACATTACATAGCACATACTTCTCATAACATTACATTCAAAAGCATGTCAACACATATAATCATGCATACATACAATTCATGTCATTCATATACGTATAATCATATATTCATGCATTCTATCATAGGAAATAGACTTGTCACAAGTCTTGTTTCCATTTAGCACCATAAACTAATTAATATGCACTCACCTTAGCTTTGCTTTGATTCGATTCTAATTCCTCAATTGTCCTGAAACGGATCACTTTCTATCTCTACATAACAATACACAGATTCATATCAATATTCCAATTGATATATTCTAAACTGTCACTTCTTAGGCTAAGAGAAAAGCCCATTTCCTCTTTCAATGAATGTATGCATCGATGCACTACTTGTGCATCGGTGCATAAAATGCATTCGATGTTTTTTATTTAAATTCATGCATCGATGCACTGCATGTGCATCGATGCACCTTAAACAATTTCTGGTATTTATCATCGATGCATCGGTGCACAATGAATGTGCATCGATGCACATTGCCCAGAACTGACATTTTAGCACGTAAATCATCAACTCTTCCCTTAATTCTTCTATTTTAAGCCCCTATTTTGACATTAAACTCAACTACTATAACTTGAACCAACTTATATCCATGCAAATCATCTTTAACCTCAAAATCCTATCTTCTTTATGAGATTTAAGAATCATACCAAATTTTCTATATGTTCTAAATCCAATTATATCACTCCAAATCTCTTAATTTAACCATTGACAAGTCAAATTCATCCTTAGAATTTCAAAAACCTTTCTATATCAAAAGTTCATTTCTAATCTTTTAATAGAAATTCCTTTCTCATTCTCTCTTCTTGATGTTTTAAGCTTATATAAGCTTTCCTTAAGCTTATATAATACTCCAAGAATCAAAATCAACTTATAAATCCAAGAATTAAACAGCTTAAATTAAGCTCACCTTTAAACGAGGCTTACGGGGAGAAGAAGAAGCTGGAGAAGAAGACACTGGATAATTATCTCATATCCCACGTGTTTTATAACCCTTAAAAGAAAGATAAAAATATTTCTGGTCAAATGACCAATTTACCCTTTATTTCCTTTAATAATTACTGAATAACCTTAATCATATTTCCAATAAATCATTGCACTATTCAATTATCCTACTTTAATCACCAATTTCTGAAACTTTATAATTTGGTCACTAACCCGGTATTGAGGATGTTACAAATCTCCCCTCCTTTAAAGAAAATTCGTCCTCGAATTTTCACTGAACAAATCAATAAGAACATATCTTCTATTGTTCTCATGATACCTCATTTACTTATTTTTTTCCTTCCTGTATTTCTTCAATTGTCTTTTTCTTTTATACATTTATTTTCTGTTACTTATCATAAACACAGTAACTCATAACCTCAATCCATTTCCTTTCTTTATTTTATTTCTCCTTTATTTATTCCTTATACACAAATCGTATCTTTCTTTTCATATTCACATACTCTTGTCTTATCACTTATACTCATCTTTATGTACCAATCTTCATTGCATCCTCATTACTCTGATAACCCATTTCTTATACATAACTTCATTCTTTATCATTTCTTATACTTGTATTTCCTTCCTGAAGGTTCCATGCAAATACTTATCTCTGTTTCTACATCATAGCTATCTGCTCAGAATATACAACTATATTCAAATTCACATCATAATCAATTAACTCAACTTTTTCTTTTCCCTCAATCTTATAACTCTATCACCTTTACTCTGACAACTAGTCAATAACATATGTTCAATATAGGGTACAAACCCTAATCAACCAAACACATACATCCTTTCAAATCGAAATTATCTTAAAATTCATTTATTTAACTTGTCAATTCCACCTCCATTCTCATACATCCTGTACTTTTCGTTATTCAAACTAAACGTTCTGACTTCCTTTGTCTTATAAATTGATCATCGATATACCCATTCTTAAACTCTTCTTATTAATCCTGAGCTTTACTCAAATATACAATTGTATCCAGATCCATTCCATATTTGATTATCATATCCCGACAATATCTTACATTCTTATACTTCCCGTACATTCCCATCGCATATTCTTGTTAGCCAACGCTAACTTTTTCCTTCTAGAATGCAAAACAGTATCTACATCACTTGATCCATTTAAAATACTTCTTGTTCTTCACTTTATATATAATTTCTAGCAAAACTCTGAATTCATTCCTCCACTTTCATATATATATATATATCTTTAACTTTTCATTCACTTATCCAGAACCAGATTCTACTACTTAAATGAGTCTGACTTTCCTCCAATTGATCTTTTATCTTGAAATACCACCAATTCCAATCAAGTTTGTAGTTGATAATCATTATCTCTATCTCTCTTTGGTAGTGCTAATTTATGAAATACCAGTTCCCTTAATCATTCTGAGTTTTCTCCAAAACCTTAACACAATAACCACTTTTTGAAAAGGGACCCATTTCAACACCTACAACACTTCTTTAAATCCAGGCACCAGCCCTCTACACATCACTTGCATGCATCATTTTCATTTAAATTAGCTTCACAACCTTTCACTCTACTCATCAAATTGTACTCTTGTCTATACACATTACGATTTCCCCCTGTATCAAACTCATAAACTCTAGCTTCATATACCTTATACACTTGTCACTGATGCACTTATCCTGGAACTCTTTTGCAATTCTCACTGCATCATTTGATCTTTTAACGCTCTTATGGTGACACTTGTTCACCATATTCTATCTTATCCACGTCCTAACAAAACTAATCCATATCGTTTTTACGATTCAAAACCATGAAGATCTTCTATCACTATTCTAATATGATTTCAATCTTCTGAAATCAACCTTTAATCTTATAGACACTTTCTGAGGTTTCTACTCTTCATCTTGCCTGGCCAGGGCAGGTGAATTGCTATCACCATCAGATTTGTCAGTTATCGATTTACTTTACTTTGACAATTTCTATAATCAATTCTTACTATCTCATACAAATCTTATTCTATTAGCAAGACAGTATACTCCTTACACTATCAGATCAGAAATTTTCACCTTTAGTTGGCATGTACACATTTTTAAACCTCCTTTGACTTCGGTTTAAGCCTAGAATCGGCTAAACCTTAGCTCTGATACCATTAAATGTAACACCCCAACCCGTACCCGACCCGGATACGAGTCCGGCGTGTCATATTGACTTTTCAAATCTTGACTCTTAAGAAAAATCCCGGGAAATTTAAAACTTTATTTAAAACAAAATACAGACTTGATCAGAGTGCTCGTACTAAATGACTTATTACATGCCAACACTTTATACATAACCAAATACATACTTTGTCAAATACTTCTGATCTGATCTTTTAGTAGTGATACTGTCTTTGCCACTTCTATTCTTTCACTTCTCGTTCTTGGTACCTACGTGTAAATCACTTACACGCTAAGTCATAGACTTAGTGAGGCATATAAAACATATAATATAACCATATATCATTTCATATAAATAAAAGACATACATATACAAACACTATCAATAATCCTTTCCACTTACCATATACTCATCATATAACACATATAATTCATGTATGTGCATTCATATCATTGAATCACTACATATCAATATGCATGAATCTATGGTATGATAACAATAAACAATCAAGTCATGCACACATGCAACTTACCTTCTTTTATCACTTTCACTTTCATTTGTCTTTCAATTTCATTGCCCATGTATATTATTGAGAATAGAGGTATGTGAGTACATTGAGGTTGTGCACTAATGATGTCACCACAACTCGTATAAATGTCCCGAAGGACCTATCCAGAGGTCACACAGACCCCGGTAACTATCCAGAGGTCATAAAGAACCTCGGCAACTGTCCATAGGTCCCAAAGAACCTAGGTAAACTGTCCATATGTCCTTAGAACATAGGTATACTGTCCATATGTCTCGAAAGACATAGGTAAAACCCTCGACTCTTGGCATGCCAACTATACCTATAGCTCTCGTATCATATAACATGGGCATTTTCACTTATATCATTTCACATATACACTTTCATATCACATGCCATATAAGCTCATAGCTTCTTTCACATATACATGTAGTCACATAGCTTCTTTTAATATTCTCATAGGATCACATAGTTCATATCTTATACTTTGTTTTCTCATGTTCACATATATCATGTCATATGGCTTATATCTTTCTCATGCAGTCACATAGTTCAGTTTCACATATGTTCATATATATACATTACATAGCACATACTTCTCATAACATTACATTCAAAAGCATGTCAACACATATAATCATGCATACATACAATTCATGTCATTCATATACGTATAATCATATATTCATGCATTCTAACATAGGAAATAGACTTGTCGCAAGTCTTGTTTCCATTTAGCACCATAAACTAATTAATATGCACTCACCTTAGCTTTGCTTTGATTCGATTCTAATTCCTCAATTGTCCTGAAACGGATCACTTTCTATCTCTACATAACAATACACAGATTCATATCAATATTCCAATTGATATATTCTAAACTGTCACTTCTTAGGCTAAGAGAAAAACCCATTTCCTCTTTCAATGAATGTATGCATCGATGCACTACTTGTGCATCGGTGCATAAAATGCATTCGATGTTTTCTATTTAAATTCATGCATCGATGCACTGCATGTGCATCGATGCACCTTAAACAATTTCTGGTATTTATCATCGATGCATCGGTGCACAATGAATGTGCATCGATGCACATTGCCCAGAACTGACATTTTAGCACGTAAATCATCAATTCTTCCCTTAATTCTTCTATTTTAAGCCCCTATTTTAACATTAAACTCAACTACTATAACTTGAACCAACTTATATCCATGCAAATCATCTTTAACCTCAAAATCCTATCTTCTTTATGAGATTTAAGAATCATACCAAATTTTCTATATGTTCTAAATCCAATTCTATCACTCCAAATCTCTTAATTTAACCATTGACAAGTCAAATTCATCCTTAGAATTTCAAAAACCTTTCTATATCAAAAGTTCATTTCTAATCTTTTAATAGAAATTCCTTTCTCATTCTCTCTTCTTGATGTTTTAAGCTTATATAAGCTTTCCTTAAGCTTATATAATACTCCAAGAATCAAAATCAACTTATAAATCCAAGAATTAAACAGCTTAAATTAAACTCACCTTTAAATGAGGCTTACGGGGAGAAGAAGAAGCTGGAGAAGAAGACACTGGATAATTATCTCATATCCCACGTGTTTTATAACCCTTAAAAGAAAGATAAAAAATCTTTTTGGTCAAATGACCAATTTACCCTTTATTTCCTTTAATAATTACTGAATAACCTTCATCATATTTCCAATAAATCATTGCACTATTCAATTATCCTACTTTAATCACCAATTTCTGAAACTTTATAATTTGGTCACTAACCCGGTATTGAGGATGTTACATCTCCACCTTGGAAAATTCCACACACGTCTCTCAAAAAATCCAATCTTCAGTAGTGTCTGCAAATTCATCTTTCAATTTGTAACAATATTGGCCAAGTCTAAACAATGCTTAAACTTGATTGCAGTTACCACTTTTGTCCACATATCAGCAGGATTCTCAGTGGTCCGAATCTTCTGGATTATGACTCCACATTCTTCTAGAATCTCTCGTACAAAGTGATATCGAACATCGATGTGCTTCGTCCTTGCATGGTAAACTTGGTTCTTTGCTAAATGAATAGCACTCTGACTGTCACAGTGCACTTTGATGTGCTTTTGTTCCTTTCCCAATTCACCAAACAACCCTTGAAGCCAAATTGCCTCCTTCACAGCCTCTGTAACTGTCATATACTCTGCCTCTATAGTGGACAAAGCCATTGTTGACTGTAAGGTGGACTTCCAACTGACTGGTGCTTTTGCAAATGTAAACACATAACCAGTAGTTAATCGACGCTTGTCCAAATCACCTGCATAGTCTGAATCACAATACCCAACTACACACTGACCATCTTGTTTGTCCTACTGAAAGACCAAACCAACATCTACGGTGTTCAGAATATACCGCAGAATCCATTTCACAGCTTCCCAATACTCCTTTCTAGGATCATGCATATACCTGCTCACAACCCCAACTACCTGTGAAATATCGGGTCTCGTACACACCATTGCATACATTAAGCTACCAACAACACTTGTATACGGAACCTTTGACATGTATTCCCGTTCTGCATCATCCTTAGGTGACATGGATGCACCGAGCTTGAAATGAGGAGCAAGTGGTGTACTAACTGGTTTTGACTTCTCATTCATGCCAAAACGTTTTAGTACCTTCCTTAGTTATTCTTTCTGAGACAAACAAAGCCTCCCAAATTTTTTATCCCTTGATATCTCCATGCCTAGAATCTTCTTTGCTTCACCAAGATCCTTCATCTCAAACTCCCTGTTCAATTGAGTCTTTAGTTTCGCAATTTCTGTCTCACTCCTGAAATCTATCAGCATATCATCAACATAAAGAAGAAGATATATATAGGATCCGTCTTGTAGCTTGCGTAAATACACACAATGATCATATTTGCTTCTTGTGTACTTCTGCCCTATCATAAACTTGTCAAATTGCTTGTACCACTGCCTTGGAGATTGCTTCAATCCGTATATCGATTTTTCTAATTTGCACACCATCTCTTCTTTTTCAGCAACTTTGAATCCATCTGGCTGAGTCATGTAGATTTCCTCATCCAAGTCTCCATGTAAAAATGCAGTTTTTACATCCATTTGAACTAGTTCCAAATCCAACTGTGCTACCAAAGCCAACAAAATTCTGATGGAGGAATGTTTTACAACTGGAGAAAATACTTCATTATAATCAACTCCCTCCGTTTGAGCGTAGCCTTTAGCCACCAATCTTGCTTTGTAGCGGATGTTATTCTTGTCAGGAAATCCATCTTTCTTTGCATATACCCACTTGCACCCAATTGCCTTCTTTCCCTTCGGAAGACTAGCTAGTTTCTACGTCTGATTCTTTTGAAGGGATTGCATTTCTTCATTCATGGCGATCCTCCACTTTTTATGTTCTGAACTTTGTACTGCTTCATTAAAAGTGGCAGGAACGTCATCAATTGCAATTGGTGATGCAAAAGAGACCATATCAGCATAACTAGCAGGTTGTCTAATGGTCCTCTTTCCCTTTCTGAGTGCAATTGATTCATGTTTCTGTGGAGGTTCTTGGGTCTGAACCTTTTCTTCATCTGACTCTTCTTCTACCATAGGAGAGTCAACATCAGTTTCTTTACTGGCTGGGTCAATTCTGCTTCCTTCAAACTATACCTGTTTGGGAGTTCCATCTGTCTGCTCCAATTTTTCTGAAGTCACCTTTCTCAACATGGTAGATTCATCAAAGGTAATATCTCTGCTAAAGATTATTTCCTTTTTTTCTGGACACCAAAGACGATAGCCTTTCACACCAGAGGTGATCCCCATAAAGATTGCCTTCTTTGCTCTTGGATCCAGCTTTGACTCCTTAACATGGTAGTATGCAGTGGAACCAAACACATGTAAGGAATCATAATCTGTAGCAGGTTCTCCAAACCATTTCTCTAATAGTGTTTTACCACCAATAGCAGTCGATGGTAAGCGGTTGACAAGATAACAAGCATAGACCAAAGCCTTAGCCCAAAATTCTTTGCCTAACCCAGCATTAAACAACATACACCGAACATTCTCCACTAATGTACGGTTCATACGCTTTGCCACCCCATTCTGTTGTGGTGTACTTCTAACAGTGAAGTGCCTGACAATACCTTATTCTTCACAGACTTTCAGAAATTGATCATTTTTGTACTCTCCACCATTGTCTGTACGGAGACGTTTGATTTTTCTGCCTGTTTGAATCTCCACCATCTTTTTCCATTTAAGGAAAATCCTAGCACCTCATCCTTTGTCTTCATTGTATACACCCAAACTCTCCGGGAAAAATCATCAACAAAGGTGACATAATAGTGTGTTCCTCCCAATGAAGTTGTCTTGGAAGGCCCCCATACATCTGAATGAACATAATCCAAAATACCTTTAGTATCATGGATTGCTGTTCCAAATTTCACCCTCGTCTTCTTCCCTTTGATGCAATGCTCACAAAAAGCTAATTTGCAAGCCCGAGCACCCTTCAATAATCCTTGATCTATCAGTAATTTCAAGGATTTTTCACCAACATGCCCCAAGCGCATATGCCATAACTTGGTTGCTTCTGACTCCTGTTCATCAGTAGAAGCTACCACTGCTGCTGTCCCAACAATTGTACTACCCAGAAAGTAATACACATTGTTTCTTTTTCGGATTCCCTTCATTATCACCAGTGCACCAGAGATAATCCTCATAATCCCATCTTTTGCCCTCACTTCTAAACCTTGTGACTCTAAGGTTCCCACAGAGATGAGATTTCTCATTAAATCTGGTACATAATGGACACCTGTTAAGATTCTGATTGATCCATCCTGATTCCTCAAGCGAATTGAACTAATCCCAAGTGTGTCAAGAGGGGAATTATTTGATGTGTAGATAATTCCACCTTTTAGTTCTTTAAAATCAAAGAACCATTCTCTATTGGGGGTCATATGGTGGCTACAAGCTGAATCTAACAGCCATGAACTGGAACAGCTGGTTGATGGCGTAGCAGCGAATGCGAAATATGAATCTGCATCATCATACTCGACCACATTTTATTCTGAGACAGCCTTTCCCCTTTCAGGTTTGTCTTTGTTCTTTAGCATGGGACATTCTTTCTTCCAGTTCCCTTTTTCTCGACAAAAGGCACATTCATCTTTGCTCAATCTGGACTTTGACTTCGATCTCCCTCTCCTTCCTTTATTCTGACTCTTCGAACGGCCTCTAACAACAAGAGCTTCTGCTTCGACACTTGTGTTTTCTTATTTGTCTTTCTTTCTCAATTCATAACTATACAAGGCAACAGTTACTTCACTGAGAGACACATCAACTTTCCCATGAAGTAGAGTAGTTTTAATATACTCAAACTCATCAGAAAGTGATCCCATTAACATCAAAGCCAGATCTTCTTCTTCAAAAGTCACGTTCATATTCATCAGATCAGTCATCAGCTGATTAAAGCTAGTAATGTGATCATTCATAGTGGTACTTGGTACATAGTTGAAGCAGAACAATCTTTTTTTCATGTAGAGCTTGTTCTGACCGCTTTTCTTCAAAAATTTCTCATCCAGTGTCTTCCACTTGCAGAAGTTTCCTTAGAAAATGCATACTTCTGCTCTCTAGAAAGACACGATCGAATAGTACCACATTCCAATCTATTGATCCTCTTCCATTCTTTCTCCTCAACATCATCTATTTTCTCTCCTTCAATAGCAATGTCTAGACCCTGCTGAAATAGGGCATCTAGAACCTCACTTTACCACATGCCGAAATGACTGGTGCCATAAAAAATCTCCACTGCAAATCTAACATTTTTCACAGCTATTGATGACGATGTGGATGTTTTTGTTGAGTCTGCCATTTCTGCTACAAATTCTATTTAATAGCTGTCAATGCGGAATGTCAATTATCTCAAGGAATTTTTTTTTCTGATGTGAAAGATCAGCCTAAGCCGCAACCACAGAGCATACTAAAATAAACCAAGAGCTCTGATACCAATTGTTGTGGAATTCGGGTTAATTTCCACCAATAATAATAAATTCACCTTGAAAAATATTATCTAGGTGACTAGTGTGAAAACGATTGTACTAAAAATCACCCCAAGGTAGATTCCTAAGAAAGAGGAGGGGTCACAATAGTCCCTCTTAAAATCCACTTTCCTTAGACATAACTACCAAGACAAATAATTTTAATAGGACAATAATTAACAACAACTATACCCGACAATAGCTATTAAATAGACATAAAGAGAACACCAAAATTTAACGAGATTAGGCCAAAATTATGCCTACATCCTCGAACACTACTAAAATAATATTTCACTAGTAGAGGAAATATTACAAAGAGAAATAAAGAATACAAATAGCCTTTAATATAGAAGAAGGCTTATATTTGTGGGATACTAAACTAAGGAGGAGGAGGGCTCTATTTATAACAAAAGAATTTCCCCTCCTCCTTATACAAAACCAATGTGGGATATTTGCCAAAAACCAACGTGGGATATTTGCCAAAAACCAACACTCTTCCTATAATCATTAATGCAAGAAACTAACCACTTTGTTACTCTCTTTAATACAAAGTATCATATTTCAAAAAAAAGGACCTAACAATGAAAATGTTAAAAATCTAACAAAAAACTCGAACAAAAGATAAATATAAACCCAACCACAAAAGAGTGTCAAACTATTTAAAGATCACTGACAAATTGCAAATTACAGTTGAACGACATGAGAAAAATATCCACAAACGCGTATCACATATCAAAATTCAATTCGAGGGTCAACAAGGAACATTATTAGGATAACTAACAAGAGCTATCTTTATCAGTCGACGCGATGTTGAATTTAACCCTAAAAAAAGATAAATGAAAATAATGACTAAATGATCAATAATGTGCCAAAAGACAGAAGAAAATGTGTCATAAAAATAGAAAAAAAAAATACAATAAAAATATAATTATTAAAAACTAAATAAATAAAATAGAAAAAACAATGTGATATAAAAAAACAAAGAATATAGACTGTCGACAACTAACACTAAAACTAATATCTTCGTCTACTGATCAAAGAAAAAAATAAACAAACGATTGAAGAGAGCTTAAACAGAACATGCTGCGAACTCAGATTAAAGAGAAAATCAAATCAATTTTTTTTTGGCAAAACATTAAACTTCTATCAACTTTGAGGTACCAAACCACATTGTAGAATATACACGTAATTCATGTTAATATGACACTACTTATTTTGTATATCATATTAAAAAATAATTTAAAATTATAAAAATAAATAATATATGTAAAAAAAAATTTACACGAAGTATATATAAATTGTGTAGACATTGATTTTTGTTCGAACTCAAATTCATTTATTCTATTTCCAAACTTAGGCCTAGACCCAAATTTACTCAAACGTCTAGATCAAATCAAAACAAGCCCCACATCAAGGTCTAAAATCGGATCAAAACCCCAAATCTACTGCTATGATATTCGAGATTTTGGCCTCCATGAACAGAAGCTGTAAATAAACGGAGAAAGAAGGGATTAGCTAAGGAAAATAGAGAGATCAATTATTGAAGAAAGAAAGTTAGGAAAGATCGAAAAGAAATAATCACGGGGGAGGAGTTTGCTACAAAACTGAGAGCTATGAAAGAATTAATGCAGAGGTTATCTATGATACAAAGGAAAAAAGAGAGCTATAAAAGGCAAAGAAAAAGGAGAAAAATGTATATAATAAAATGGGATATTAGAAAAGGCATTTTGTTTATGATCGCCTACAACTCTTATCATTCATACTCTTACTTAAAATATGAAATGAAACATAAAAAATAAAATGGATTGCCTAACATGAAACGCTTCTACTTAGACGTGACTGTAGAGACATAACATTAATGGTTTCTGCTAAATTTAATATGGTATGTTTAATTTCAACAATATCGAGCTGACATCAGTGGCGGATCCAGAAATTTAAGAATTGGTCTAAAATTTTAATTCTTTTTCTTAAAAATAATGGGTATGCAAAAATTGTAATTTTTTTCTTTTTTCCTTGACACATTAAGATAAATTTAACCACTTTTCCAAAATAATGGGAATGCACTTGACTCTTATGGGGGCTTAGTGCATCTGCCACTGGTTGACATGGCATAAAGAACATACTTGGATTCTTGTATTTTTTAAGAAAGTTTCTTTTGAAGGACTGTAGAGATATTCTTACTTATTTTTAACTTTTCATTATCATTTAGTTTTCTCTTATTTATGAACAATTCCTAAGAAAATTTGCATAGCAAAAGATTAATTTGATGACAGAGTAATAGAATATTCATCTCTATATTGTAAAAAAGTCCCGAGAAACTTTTTTTTTTTGTCAGTGCTAACCTTTGAGGGAAATTAGGTGAGAATACCAACGATTTTGTGGGTTTATCAATATTTTACACTTTCTTCTCGGTTTCCTTTTAGTCAATTGTTGTTTCTGTTTCATACAATTTCATATCAGTCCTCAAAGTAATAGCGTTTACGTCTTGTGTTGGATTCACAATGGTTTGTGAAGATAATTTACCTTGAGATTCTAATTGGCTAAGAGATGAGGCGAGTTGATTTATATGATTTTCCCGAAAAAAAAAATATACTTATTTTAGTCTCTTGCTAAAATTGTTGCATGTTTATGACAAGGGATCAAATGATTTCCTCTAAACACGAGTTTGACTTTGTTGTTGTTGGGTGAGTCCATACATAAGGTGTGAGCTGTTGGCTTTGGTAATATATAGGATTGTATGGTTATATTCCATAATTGAAATTTGGGTGATTTTTCCACTCTAGATTGTAAGAATTCAAGTGGGGATCATACTTCCTTTGAGTTTAGTTTTAGAATCCACCAATGTCCTTCGCGATTTCAATTATGTGCCTCTTAGAGTGTTATGCACATATCATTTGAATTCCTATTGCTTCGCAAATGCCACAAGCCTTTACTTGTTGTTTATCACATGTTAATATTTGTTGTACAAGAGAGGTAAGATTAGAAATATGATTTTGAAGGGTTGAAATTCTTACCTCCTTTACTCATCTAAAGATAATATCCTGATGTGAATCAAATTATTGATAATTTTCTACCATGACATTGATTAAATCCTTGGCTTCTATAATAGTTTTGTTAACTATCATTCCTCCCCTTTATGCCTCAATTATTTTTCTTTCCATAGGTAACAATACCTCATAAAAACATTGAATGAGAAGTTGACAAGAGATTCCAAGGCACATAATTATTAAAAGTTGCTATTAAGTCATTTTTGTTTAGTCTTGATCGGTGCCCTAAAAATGATTTTGAAACTAAAAAAATTGCAAAAAGGTTTCTTATGCTTCAGAAATATTTTAATATATACTCAGGTTTGTACGCATTCAATCATAGCGTATGATTTTGGGATATTAAACATATATTTAAGTAATTAGGACATGAATCACAAGATAGAAGCCAAATTAATTCATATGATACATTTAAGAACAAAAATATTACATGCTCACATATCGGAGGTCAAGTAAGTAAGAGATCAAGTTTATGGACTTCGATTTATTGGAATATGAATACAAAATTTTGTCACATGAACTTCTAATTATGGATCGATAAGAAAAATCACTTGAATTATTTTGTGACAAGAAAGTTACAATCCTTTATTCCATATACAACATAAATAACTTAAAGTCTAAGCATATAGACAATATATTTCGGATTGTTAAAGAAAATACATAGTGATTGTGTTTATAGATCATATTGGTACAAATTTATTATTGCACACTTATTAAGGAACTGTCACCCTAGGTCTTTAATGAGCACACTACTTATGTGGATGCAATATCATTTAAGGATATTCAGTTTTATTGGGAGTTTGTAATTTAAATGCTTGTTGGTTATAAACACAGTTTCAGTTACTTCAGTTTAAGAATATTTATTTTAAGATTATTTTCTGCAGAAATAAAGTTTGTTTTGGTTTATCCACATTTTGGTTTTAGTAAAATTTGATATCACTAAAGATGACCAGTTGGAAATAGACATGTACAGTTCACATTGCATGTAATTTTCCAGGTTACGTTCCATGATTTGATTTATGTCATGTGACTGTGTTTGTATACGTGACCATTGATGGGTCTAGTCATGATTTGTATGACAAAGGCTGCTTTAATCCTATATGGATATAATTGATGGACGAGATTGTTATAGAATAACTATTGCATTATAATAAATTTTGATCTCATAAGTTTATACATTTATCAGAAAACATATGAATATAGTTGATGAACGATATTGTTATAGAATCCCATTTGACTTTAGAATATATATAAATTCCCATTTGGCACTCCAAATTGGATCACCTTTTTGTGTTTTAATACCGAAACTGTTCCCCACCTCCCATCTATAAAAAGCCTTCTCAACTCTAACGTTTTTCATCAACTCCACCAGGCTTTATAATATTCTCTATCACAAATTAAATTTCTGTTTCCTTTGAGAAATGGCTTCAAAGGCTTTAGCAACAATTGCCCTTTTTCTCTCCCTCAACTTGTTGTTTTCTCAATGACTGACGCTGTCATTACAGGTACACTTACCCAATGTCCCGGCACTGACCTGAATGTTTGCATCAACGTGTTACCCAATTAATTTGAAAATTATTAATCAAACCGAATTAATGAATTTTTTTCTTTAATCATTAATCGAACCGAAATTTATTTGGAAATTATTAACCGAACCTAACAAATTTCGGCTAATTTGGTCAATTTTTTAATTAACCAATTTTTTTTATTTTCTAATTTATATAAAAATTAAATATTTTTAATTCAAAAAAGCAATTTACAATTAATTTAAATAATAATTTGTTTAATATTTTATTATTATCAAACTTTTACAAGTCAAATATAAATTGTTGTAAGTTTAAACCGTTGTAGACTTTTGGCCCAATGGTTTAGGCGTCGGGTAGTTTTTCCCTCTTGACACAGGTTTAATTCCCCTTGCAAGCATATTAGTCTCTTTATTTTCATTTCAATTGGGTGATGACACGTGTCACCACCTGATTGGATATAAAAAATATTTAATTAAATAATTTAAAATTTATAAATACAATATTTCAATCATGTATTGACATGCGTCACATTTTAATTGGATAGTTATATTTATTTAATTGAATTAAAATAGTAACTAAATTGACAGAATGTGTAAATATTAAGGACCAAATAGATAATTATGCCAATTTTATTAACAGACATGTCACCACCTCTGTTAAAAATTAACGGCCGGTGGTTTGATTGAATCAATTAAATAGTTGGATGGTCTAATTGATTCAATTGAAAGTTTGGTGGTCACATTAATTTTTTATCATAGTTTAGTGGTCTCCCGTGTAGTTTACCCAAAAAAGAATGTATCAAATATCACGTTTGATGTGTAAAGAAATGTATAATTCTTATTTTGGTATTTTCTAAAATTAATTTAACTTCAATACTTAGAATTTTGATAGATGGATTCTAGTGCTACTATTCATATAAATATTTCTATGTAGGATTGTCCGAGCTACCGATAACCAAATAACGGTGAAAGACACATTTTTTGGACAAAAGAAAATCGATGAAAGTTGAAGAAGTTGGACAATTTAAGTTGTTATTAAGAATTAATTTTTATTTGGATTTAGAAGAAATTTGGGTGGAATATAGTTTCTATTTCTTTAATGACAAATTATGATATTTTTGTTCATTTAAAAATAATAGGCTTACCTTGTATTTAAATTCAAATATTATTAGAACTAGTTATTTAAATCCTTATGATAATCATAATAGCACATCGAAATTTTGAATCGATTTTTTTAGTTTGGTGACTAAAAATTCATTCTAAAGATTAAATTTATTATTTTTTAAGCCTTTGAATTGATGTTTAATGGATCAAATTTAGTAAGTGAAATTCATGTTGCAAGTAATATTGTGTAATTGATATATATATATATATATATATATATATATATATATGGTTATATTGTTCAATTTTGATATATGTAAGTAATATTTTGTAATTGATAAATTATGCATAATTGGCTCAATCTGAGCATTTGATTAGGAACCAAGTTGCTAAGGTATTTTTAAGTATATTTTGATATGTTTGAGTAGGTATGATTTATGAACATGTAGTGTTTTCCTTATTAATCCGATTATATACCATGTTTGGGTATGAAAACATACTAAAGGCTTATTTGAGAATAAGATGTTGGCTACATAAGTTCATTGCTATTGTATTTGGTATTTTTGTTCATTTGAATTTGTGTAAGTGAGTTTCGTGGTACGTCTTAGAGTCTATAGTGTTTGTGCACAAATAATTTAAGACTTAGATCTTGACTATGAGAAGGAATGTTGTGTATTTAGACTTCGGTCTTGGTGAAGAGGATGAATGTATATTGATTTTGTATCATTTACAGATACGTGGTGAAGAGATGAGATCCGAATACCCATAGCTAGGGATGGCAAAAAAACCCGAACTCGACGGGGAAAACCGAAAACCGAATTAAACGGGTCGGGTTCGGGGATGATAAACGGGGACGGGGACGGGGACGGGGAAAACCCATTTATTTTAAACGGGGACGGGGACGGGTTTGGTAATCCCCGCCCCGATTACCCGATTACCCGCCCCGATTACCCGCCCCGATACCCGACCCGATAAATATTAAAAATAATTATTTATATATATATATATATATAATATTAATAAATTTAATTTAAATAAAAAATATATATTTAATTTAAATATATATATATACCCGGCCAGATTCCCAGCCCAATACCGACCCAATACCCGACCCAATACCTGGCCCAATACCCGTTTAAATAATCGTTTGTGCTAAACGGGGATACCCGTTTCCCCGCGGTTTTCCCCGATTACCCGACGGGGATCCCCGTTTAAATCCCCGCGGTTTTTTAAACGGGGACGGGTACCGGTTTTTTAAACAGGGACGGGGACGGGGGACCAATACCCGGCCCGAACCCGGCCCGTTGCCATCCCTACCCATAGCTACTATTTAACCATCAGTCTATAAATGAATGACGAAGAATTGCAACGCACGCCGTTAGTTTGGTTAGTGCATATTACATGTGTTTGTATATGTACATTGTTAAATGATGTTCTAAATTTTATGCTCAATATGCTATATTTAATTTAATTAAATTATGATTAAATTGATAGAACGTGTAAGTATTGAGGACTAAACGTGTAAAAATTGTTGACGTTATTTAAATAGTTAAATGATCTAATTGACAAAATTAAAAAAACCGATAGTCAAATTAGAATCTATACATAACTAAGTGGTCATAGTTTTCTATAATATTAATAAATCTCCTAATTAATAAAGTGAGTTTTTGAACTCAACAAAATTCATACGTTTAATTAATTAAACTTACATTTAATTCTTCATTAAAAAAACAACTTTAATTTCTAGCACTCACATTTATAAAAAGCCTCTTCCAAACATTTTTCATCAACTCGACTAGGCTTTATAATATTCTCAACACAGATTAAGTTAAATTTCTGTTTCCAATGGCTTCCAAGGCTTCAGCAGCAATTCCCCTTCTTCTCTCCCTCAACCTGTTGTTTTTCTCAATGGCTGACGCTGCCGTGACAGGTACACTTACCCAATGCCCCGGCACTGACTTGACTGTTTGCGTGGACGCATTGCCTGTTAGGAAATAAACCGAGTACACGTAATTTCCCTATAACCAGATTAGTGTGAATACGAAATAAAAGCAGAAAAATAATACCCGAAAATTGATAACGGAGTTCAGCCAATTGTGCTTACGTCTCTGGGCTGCTGCAGATCTTTTACTAAGAGAGAAAATTTACAGGTGTTTATCAAAACACTCACTACTCACAAGAAAGCTCTCTAGTATAGGAAGAAAGAAATGTTTTGGGATGATTTTGAAGCTAAATGGGCTAGGGTATTTATAGTTGAAACTTAGGACTAATCTTGTAAATACCCTAAAGTGTGCAGTGGTTAAATGTGTGATTTAACCATTTTTTATTTTAATTTAATATTGGGGCATCGAATTCGGTGCCCCTTTTGTCAATGAGAATGTGCGGTGCCCCCCCCCCAATTTTGAAAATTCTGCTGAGAAACAATTCAGCTGGCCCCACCTTTTATTACTTTCAATAATCTCCCACTTGAAGATTGATTTTAATCTGTCTTCACTCGATCGATGCAGCAGTATTTCTGTTCTTTTAATCTAGCATGCTAACTGAAGCTGAACACAACTTCAGTTTGTCTGTAGTCACCGTCTTTGTCAACATGTCTGCCAGATTTTGAGCTCCACTGATCTTTTCAAGTTTCAAAATCTCATCTTCCAGAAGAGACCTGATAAAATGATATCTCAATTGTATGTACTTCGTCCTGGAATGAAAAGACGGATTCTTTGCTAGATGGATAGCACTTTGACTGTCGCAATACAAGACATTGTTTTCTTGTTTCTTGCCTAACTCTTCCAAGAAACTTTGGAGCCAAACCATCTCCTTGCTGGCTTCCGTAACAGCGACATATTCTGCTTCAGTTGTGGAGAGAGCAACTATCTTCTGTAGTTGAGAAACCCAACTCACTGCAGTACCTCCTAGAGTATAAACATACCATGTAGTGCTCCTTCTGATGTCAACATTTCCGGCTAAGTCAGCATCTACATAGCCTGTCAGTATCGTATCTCCACCTTTAAAACAAAGTGCTTTGTTTGTGGTACCCCGTAGATATCTGAGGATCCATTTGACTACTTCCCAGTGTACCTTGCCTGGATTATTCATGTACCTGCTAACAGCTCCCACTGTATGAGCAATATCTGGTCTAGTACAAACCATGGCATACATCAGACTTCCAATTGCTGAGGCATA
This sequence comes from Hibiscus syriacus, assembly GCF_006381635.1. Classification (NCBI taxonomy): domain Eukaryota; kingdom Viridiplantae; phylum Streptophyta; class Magnoliopsida; order Malvales; family Malvaceae; genus Hibiscus; species Hibiscus syriacus. Next base: position 316,349 of record NW_024063008.1, read on the forward strand.
CGGTACCTTCACCATGTGTGCACGTTCTTCCTCCGTCTTTGGTGATTGGTCTTTGGAGAGTCTGAAATGAACACTTAAAGGTGTACTTACTGGTTTAGCATCTTGCATGTTGAACCTGGAAAGTACTTTGTTGATGTACTCAGCCTGTGATAACATCAAAGTCCCCGACTTTGTGTCTCTTTTGATCCTCATCCCAAGAATCTGCTTTGCAGCGCCCAGATCCTTCATAGCAAACTGCTTCGACATTTTTGCTTCAAGTGTATAATCTCTTGCATGTTTGAGCCTGCAACGAGCATGTCATCAACGTACAACAATAAAATAATGAAGCTATTGTCGAACCTCTTGATGTAGCAACAATGATCTGCTTGGCATCTGGTAAAACCACTGCTACCCATGAAACTATCGAACTTCTTGTACCACTGTCTAGGAGCTTGTTTTAAACCATACAAGCTCTTCTTCAACCTGCATACCAGGTTTTTCTTGTCTGCCTCTATGAAGCCTTCTGGCTGCCTCATATAGATTTCTTCCTCCAAATCACCATGAAGAAAAGCTGTCTTTACATCTAACTGCTCAAGATGTAAATTCTCTACAGCTACAATTTTCAACACCAGTCTGATTGTAGACAGTTTTACTATTGGAGAGAAAATTTCATTGTAGTCAATACCTTCTTTTTGCTGAAAACCTTTTACTACCAATCTTGCTTTGTAGCGTTTGCTCTCATCGTGCTCTTCTTTGATCCTGTAAATCCACTTGTTGTGGAGCGCTTTCTTGCCTGGTGGTAATTCAGCTAATTCCCACGTCTGATTTGACATAAGCGAGTCCATCTCATCTTTCATGGAAGACTCCCACTTGACTGAATCATCTACCTGCATCGCTTCATCATAGCACTCTGGTTCACCATTGTCAGTCAGCAACAAGTAGTGCAAAGAAGGCGAATACCGTTGGGTTGGTTTAGGAATTCTGGAGGAGCGTCTCAGTTCTGGTGTGCCTGGTTCTTCCTCTTGAACTGCTTCAAGACTGATCTGAACATCATTTCCAGAAATCTCCTCGAACTCAACAAATTCCTTTGTTTTAGCTTCGTTATTACTTGATTCTGCGGTTGACCTGTCTTTGTACATCACATTTTCATTGAAAATGATGTCTCTGCTTCTGATGATCTTTCGATTTTTGTAGTCCCAAAACAGGTAACCGAACTCATCACCACCGTAACCAACAAAGACGCATTTGTTGGACTTGGCATCAAGTTTACTACTTTCAGCAGAGTTTATGTGTACATAAGAAATACAACCAAATACTCTTAAGTGTGAAAGGTTTATTTCTTTCTTGCTCCAAGCTTCCTCTGGTATTTCGCCATACAAAGGAACTGAGGTCCCACGGTTGATCAGGTAAGCTGCAGTGTTGATAGCTTCAGCCCATAGAAATTTGGGCAATCCGGCATGTATCCTCATGCTTCTGGCACGTTCATTCAGAGTTATGGGAACTGTTGTCTCCATCTTGATCCCATTGTTTGCGCAGAAATCTCTGAATCTATTGTCTTTGTACTCTCCTCCATTGTCAGACCTCAACCGATTGACTTTCAAACCAGTCTCATTTTCCACCATGGCCTTCCATTTTCTGAAGGTATCAAAGACTTCTGATTTCTTCTTCAGAAAATAAACACACACCTTCCTTGTTGAATCATCGATGAAGGTGACATAATATAGTGAGCCTGTAAGAGATGGAACTGGGGATGGTCCCCATACATCAGTATGAACTAATTCTAACCTTTCTGCCTTTGGAGTCTTGCCAATCTTTGTAAAGCTGACTTTGTTTTGTTTGCCAAAGATGCAATCCTCGCATAGTCTGGCATCTATATTCTTTAGATCCGGCAGCTTCCCTTTTGACAAAAGGGTCTTCATCCCTTTCTCGCTCATATGACCAAGCCTTTGGTGCCATAGGTTTGATTTTCCGTCAGCATCTGCTACTGCAATGATATTCTCTAAATTCGAGGTTACATAGAGAGTACCAGTCTTCTCACCACGAGCAATGACGAGTGCTCATTTGGTAATCTTCCATTCACAGCCTGAAAAGGTTGTACTATAACCTTCTCCATCAAGTTGTCCAACAGAAATCAGATTTCTTTTTAGGCCAGGAATATGTCTCACTCCTGTCAGCTTCCTGGTGGTCTGATTTGGCAGCTTTAGTCGGATGTCTCCTTTTCCGACGATCTTCAAGGTTTCTTCATCAGCTAGATGAACCTTCCCAAAATCACCACTGACATAGTTCTCCATGATTTCTCGGCATAGGGTGGAGTGGAAAGATGCCCCTGAATCCAAGATCCATGATTCAATCGGACTGTTGTCGCTTAGAATCATGGCATCACCTGTCTCCTCTGTCATGTTAGCAGATTCCTGTGCGCCGGTATTTTTCTTCGGTGCTCGGCAATCTCTTTTGAAGTGACCCTTCTTTCCGCAATTATAACAGGTAAAATCTTTATTACATGTTCTTGATTTTCCCCGTCTGGATTTGGATCTGCCACGATTTGAATTTCTTTCTGAAGTTCTCCCTCTAGACTCCGTGTGCAAGGCTGAGGAGGTTGATGCTTCACCTGCTTCTCTTCGTCGAATTTCTTCACTCAATACCAGATCACGAACATCGTCGAATTTTAATTTGCTGTTTCCCGACGAGCTGCTTACTGCTGTAACAGTAGCATTCCAACTATCTGGTAGAGATGATAAGAGAATTAAAGCTCGAACTTCATCATCGAACTCAATTTCCACGGAACTCAACTGGGTTGTGATTGTGTTGAGTTCATTCAGGTGTTGAGCCACTGATGCCCCTTCCGTCATCCGCAAATTGAATAATCGCCTCATCAAATGAACTTTGTTTGAGGCCGATGGCTTCTCATACATACTGGAGAGAGCCATCATAAGACCCGCCGTGGTCTTTTCCTTTGCTATGTTGAAAGCAACATTGCGGGATAACGTCAGTCGGATAACTCCGAGAGCTTGTCTGTCGAGAAGAGCCCAGTCTTCATTCTTCATGCCCTCTGGTTGTTTTCCTGAGAGGGGTTGATATAGATTTTTCTGGTATAGAAAATCTTCAATTTGCATCTTCCAAAATCCAAAGTCCGCACCATCGAACTTTTCAATTTTCACCTTCCCTTCGTCTGCAGCCATCGCTCCCACTCGAATCTGGCTTCGTTTGGATCGTTTCTGACAATTTTTGCGAACCGCCGTGTATTAGAACACCTCCGTCGACAAACTCGTATCGCCGACCGAATTTCACTATTCACGAAAATCACTATTCACATGAATAGTAACCTTGCAGAAAAATTGACAAAATTCACAACCAAAAGCTCTGATTACTAGTTGGTAGGAAATAAACCGAGTACAAGTAATTTCCCTATAACCAGATTAGTGTGAATGCGAAATAAAAGCAGAAAAATAATACCCGAAAATTGATAACGGAGTTCAGCCAATTGTGCTTACGTCTCCGGGCTGCTGCAGATCTTTTACTAAGAGAGAAAATTTGCAGGTGTTTATCAAAATACTCACTACTCACAAGAAAGCTCTCTAGTATAGGAAGAAAGAAATGTTTTGGGATGATTTTGAAGCTAAATGGGCTAGGGTATTTATAGTTGGAACTTAAGACTAATCTTATAAATACCCTAAAATGTGCAGTGGCTAAATGTGTGATTTAACCATTTTTTATTTTAATTTAATATTGGGACACCGAATTCGGTGCCCCTTTTGTCAATGAGAATGTGCGGTGCCCCCAATTTTAAAAATTCTGCTGAGAAACAATTCAGTTGAGCCCCACCTTTGATTACTTTCAACATTGCCCTTGGAGATTCTCGAGGGAGGTCAGGGTAGCCCATGTTGCAACCTCCTTTCAAACCTGGTCGCTGCTGATGCGCAAATTTGCCTTTGTGGTATGGTCAAGTTCCAAGTCTTTGGTTTCCGTAGCCTCAATGTTAACGCTTATCTTAACGAACTGCTAAAAAATTACTGTAAAATTCCAACAACCAAAACCTACAGGTGCCCTCTGATCTATTAAAATTGGTGTAGGTCTCGACTGTCCCGCAATCATGAATAATCGTTTCTACCAATGTTGTTGTTCTGATTATGCATGTTAATGTAATCAGAGTGTTTTCATCTATGAAACGTAACGAAAATAATTGTTGCAACTCTTCTTTTTATGATACCATTGCATACGTGATCACCCTTTTTACCCTCTCTTTTGGATGTTATTTCGGATCCAAACATTTTAATTTTTCATCGTGGATCACCATTAGAAAGAAAAAAAGGTTTTGCAGGTCCAATATCTCCAAAGTTAAGGTAAAGTTCATCAACATAATCTTGCCTCTCCATGATAGAGCAGACGAAAATCTTTTAGTCTCATTTCTCTGAATTTGTGCCAGAATCGACAAAAGATAATGTCTCTTTTTTTCAAAATTGTGGTAGAACAGACTATTTTTTTATTCTCAGATCCTTGAAGTTGCAACGGGGAAGATAAAGTAATGAGAACTTATTTCACAATTTGAGTATTCTAATTCTTCGAGAATACCATAATGGACAAACCAAATCTCAAATACAACATTTAGATTAAACTTTCAAATTTACAAATTTTTTTTTATAAAAAAATTGATTATATTTTCGTGAAGTTGCAATGAAGTACATCAATTTTCCAGGATGTTGGTAATGTCCAATCCTACATAGAGTTGGAAACACTATTGAGGATGAGTATTTAAGGCTTGCATTCTCTACTCCCTTGTTGCATGATAGAGAACAAGGAGACTATCGAGCACGGCCACCGCCGTCCGTCCGTCTCGTGGTAGTACGTGCCGAAGCCACGTCCACACAGATAATATCATATAATATTTATAGGCTACTGATGACTATTTAAATTCAAATATTTCAGATGATAATAGCATATTAATTAGCTGTCTGAAACTAAGTAAAATTAAGTAAATTTAACAGTTATCTTCCTAAATTAAATCAGAACGTTAAGATGTATCTGGCTGATTTCCAGCTTTGTTCAAAGGAGAGACAAGCTGTTAATATCAGGAGTTACATGATTTAATTTCAGGAGTTATAACAACTGAATATTGATCTGATTCAGATTAATCAGTATATTTTAGCAGTTATAATAGGGTTTAATTCCATAATTAAAATTAGATATTAATATGATTTTTTGTTGGATGATTATACCCTTATTTCTAGCCTATAAATAGAGAATTGAATTCAGCTTCATAACTCACTCAACAACTCTCTATTATTATTTCTAAAGTTGTTCTCTCTACACTTTCCAATCAGAAGTGTAATACCGCCAGCAGTCCACACCAGTTTCGGGTGTACAAAATTTGAAGCGACCGTGTTAATCTCGAAAGACGATCCGACTGCCGTCACAGCTGATCATACAATCATGGTTGGAATTTTAGAGGATTTAGAAAAATTATAAAGGTGGCTAAACAATAGAATGACCTAAAATGAAATTTAGGTAAAAAATTTATGTATATACTTACCCGAATAACTATCCAAACCAACCCATATAATCCCTTTAGATCGGCACTTTTCCATTAATTTAGGATAAATTATTCAAGCACACATCATGCTTTCTAAAACCTTTCGATTAGGTCCTCAAATCAAAAAATTATTTGCAATTGAGTCTTGTAATTCTTATTTCTCTCGATTTGGTTTAAGTTTACCTTCAAAGAATTTAAATCTATAATGACTTTATCAAAATAATAGACATATAAATATATTAGTGCCAAACCTAAATCATGGATTATTTTAGGAAACAAAATCAAGGAATTAGAATCTATAAATATATAAATATTAAATCAATACATTATCAAATCAATAAATCAAATCTGTAAATACATTCTAAAAACTAATTTATTTAAATTAACTAATACATACCAAAAATAAATCAACCTTAGAGTTCCGACTCAGAGAAGTACGATTGTAGTCTAGGGGCATGTATTGATCATACATCTTTTAAAATTCAACCATCTGGTCTATTTTAAAAAAATATTTGACTCAATCTAAAGCTCTGATACCACTAAATGTAACCCCCTCAGACCGATGCAGATAGCCCGATCCGATCTGGAGTGTCACATTAGGGCCACCGGAGCGACCCACTATAAAAATCTCAAAAAATTTAAAACTTTTATTAAAACATGTAAACTTATAAAATCATTAATCGGTATGCAGAATTAAAACAGAATTTCAGACTCAAATATAAAACAAAATACAATTACATGCCCCCTAATCACATGTATCATACTCTGTAAACAACGCCGGAAGCATTCCCTTACTGAAGTTGATAATTGCACTGATACAATTATTTTAACCTGCAATGGTGAGTAATAGAGTGAGCTTCGAAAAGCTCAGTAATACAGAACTACCAGATGATGCTGCAAGACATGCTGATAAATGGAAAGTCGTATCATTTCTTATTTAATCAGATATATATACAAATTTTTGGGATAATCTGAGGTTTCCACTAGTAGTTCATCGAATAGAATCCATTAAATATTTCAGTTCATAGGAAGCATTCACCTTTTCAGGAGATCGACTAGGATGTCTAGTGTGTTCCATCAGTACGATAAAATCATAATAGGTACACTAATCAAATGATAGTTCATTAAATCTCATAAACCATACTGTAGTGGAGCTTTTTAAACTCGTATTTTAAAACCATCGTATAAATAGTTAACCTAAGGGAACATCTTAGGGCCTGAGAGTCTACCCAAGAAAGTTCGGGGCCACGGAGCCTACCTAAGAACACATCTTAGGGCCGTAGGGCCTACCCGGGAATGATCTTAGGGCCGCAGAGCCTACCTAAGAGTCACATTAGGTCCATAAAAATTTTCCAGCTTGATCAGAGTTGTACGTTACAAATCAGTATCTCCAAGATACAATTTATATCGTGATACAAATCCATAAGCCAGCACCATTAAGTCGGTGCATCCATAAAATAGTAACCATAGATTTTAGTGTACCCCGTGTTAAAACAATAAAACAATTTATTAATATATAGGGAACACACTTGAGAATCCAAGTATTATTCAGAGACATTTTGTAGTCATCAGTATGGATAACAAAAAACTTATGCAATTTGATCGAATTACAGGAACAATACCTTATTAAAGAGAATTGATTTCTAACCGATCTAATCAAACATTTCATATTGATACTTTATAATTCCACTATGTTTTCATGTGCATCAGGAAAACGTTCAAGAATTGTTATACATAATAATTCTATATTCAGATTTACTGAGTGTGATTCCATTACCCAAACAATCAAGAGTATTCAGGAATATACTTTGAATTCATAAGATTTCAGCCCAAATGAACCAAATGGGTATTCATAATCTTTTCCTTCAACGTTACTTGCGTGTTCAGACCTAACCGAAGTGATTTAAGATGAAGATATAGAAATGAAGATTCAAGACATTTACAATTTATGCTGATCGATCGGATTATCAAACAACTTGAGTTACACAACTCTCAGACTAATGCATATCGACAAGTTCATTCAATGCCCTTCCAGGGTATTCACTCTTTAATACTAACAATTCTTGTCCATTGACCATCTTCAGAGTCATCGTTGAATATACCTTAAGGAATCGAATATGTATCACCCCAAATTAAGGTTAAATTTTAGAATTATAAAGTGGTAGATTTAATTGGTATTTTGGGAAGAAAATTGAGGATAAAATTGAAAAATTTCAAAGTTGGCAGACCGTTTTATAAAGTACAGGAAATTCAGTGGCTAAACTCATAGTTTAACCATTTTTTATTTTTGAGACAATTATAATTATCTTCCCCGTGTAATTCTGCAGAGAAAATTCTCATTTTTCGTCTCCCCGGTCAAAAACTTTGATGTCCAATCTACTCATCGTCCGGCCTCCGTTCGACGAACCGAAACCACCATTGTGTTCGTTGTCGACCAATGAACAAATCCCCTTAAACATCTTGTCGTTTTGTCGTTAATTTCAGTTGGAAGTATCGTCGGTTTTAACTCGATTTCCGTTGGTTTTCCGTCAATTCACGTCGATCCGGCCACCCATTTTCGACACCTCCCACACCATCGTGTTCCTTGCATCGTTCCGAGTTCACCGTTTTCGTCCTTGAAATTCATTCATATCTCAATATTGCATAAATGAAACTTCCATCAGTTCTTTCATAGTTTCAGAATGTTTTTGCCAAAAGTACGCATCCTCTACAAATTCTTAACCAGCTGAGTATACATTCTCATCAAAACTCTCCCTCAGTCCAATAAATAATCAGAAAAAATTTATTCTTGCGGAAACAATTCAGCCTTAGTTACAAAACTAGACTCATAGAGCGATAACATATCCCAATTTTATTTCTAGAGTCGGATCGGAATTTCTCATATAAGTAACTCTCACATGTCTCGTGTGGTACTTTTTAGAATTTAGACAAACGTTACTCGTATTCCTTTATAAAACGATAGAGTTCTAACGGATGAAAACTTAGGTTTGCTCATTACAGATAGGGACTCAACCTTGGAGTTCCGGCTCAGAGAAGTATGATTGTAGTCTAGGGGCATGTACTGATCAGACATCTTTTGAAATTCGACCGGTTGATCTATTTAAAATAATATTTGACTCAACCTAAAGATCTGATACCACTAAATGTAACCCCCTCAGACCGATATAGATAGTCGATTTGATATGGAGTGTCATATTAGGGCCACCGGAGTGTACCCACTGTAAAAATCTCAGAAAATTTAAAACTTTTATTAAAACATGTAAACTTATAAAATCATTAATCGGTATGCAGAATTAAAACATATTTTCAGACTTAAATTTAAAACAAAATACAATTGCATGCCTCCTAATTACATGTACCATACTCTGCAAACAATGCCGGAAGCATTCCCTTACTGAAGTTGATAACTGCACTGGTACAATTATTTTAACCTGCAATGGTGAGTAATAGAGTGAGCTTCAAAAAGCTCAGTAATACAGAACTACCAGATGATACTGCAAGACATGTTGATAAATGGAAAGCCGTATCATTTCTTATTTAATCTGACATATACAAATTTTCGGGATAATCTGAGGTTTCCACTGGTAGTTCATCGAATAGAATCCATGAATATTTCAGTTCATAGGAAGCATTCATAGTATCACCTTTTCAAGAGATCGACTAGGATGTCTAGTGTGTTCCATCAGTACGATAAAATCATAATAGGTACACTAATCAAATGATATTTAAGTAAATCTCATAAACCATACTGTAGTGGAGCTTTTTAAACTCGTATTTTAAAACCATCGTATAAATAATTAACCTAAGGGAACATCTTAGGGCCTGAGAGCTTATCCAAGAAAGTTTGGGGCCTACCTAAGAACACATCTTAGGGCCGCAAGGCCTACCCGAGAATGATCTCAAGGCCGCAGAGCCTATCTAAGAGTCACATTAGGTCCATAAAATATTTCCAGCTTAATCAGAGTTGTACTTTACAAATCAGTATCTCCAAGATACAATTTATACCGTGATACAAATCCATAAGCCATCACCATTAAGTCGGTGCATCCATAAAACAGTAACCATAGATTTTAGTATACCCCATGTTAAAACAATTTATTAATATATAGGGAACACACTAAAGAATCCATGTATTATTCAGAGACATTTTGTAGTCATCAGTATGGATAACAGAAAACTTATGCAATTTGATCGAATTACAAGAACAATACCTTATTGAATAGAATCAATTTCTAACCGATCTAATCAAACATTTCAGATTGATACTTTAGAATTCCACTATGTTTTTATGTGCATCAGGAAAACGTTCAGGAACCTTTATACATAATAATTCTATATTCAAATTTACTGAGTGTGATTCTATTACCCAAACAATCAGGGGTATTTAGAAATATACTTTGAATTCATAAGATTTCAGCCCAAATGAACCAAATGAGGTATTCATAATCTTTTCCTTCAACGTTACTTACGTGTTCAGACCTAACCGAAGTGATTTCAGATGAAGATATAGAAACGAAGATTCAAGACATTTACAATTTATGCTGATCGATCGGATTATCAAACAACTTGAGTTACACAACTCCCAGACTAATGCATATCGACAAGTCCATTCAATGCCCTTCCAGGGTATTCACTCTTTAATACTAACAATTCTTGTCCATTGATCATCTTCAGAGTCATCGCTGAATATACCTTAAGGAATCGAACATGTATCACCATAATCTTTACTTTCTTTCCATATTACAACAATATCAAGAATTGATGATGTATTTGATTCTTGGTTCATAACCCATAGGGATCGTACATCATACAAGTTCATTTGGTCTTCCAAGACTCATCCAATTACTTACTAAATTTTTCGTCATTAAGTTTACTTTATTCATTTAGAATTCAAGTCTATCCCAGTTAGTTCAGAGTTTTCCAGAGTAATTCAGACGTTTTTGAATTTCAGATACATATTGTACTTCCTTTCAGATCAATTTGGTCTTCATGGTTGATTTGTCTAACGAATATTCCCTTCTTAGTATAGAATGCGATCTAGAATTGAGCTGGGTTGAATACTTCCAAAATTATAATCGAGTCAAACTTGAGAAGACGAATGCTCATTCAAGTGTATACCGTTCAGGTACTGATATATCATTAGGGTTGATTGGCTCACTTAAATTGTTTTCCATAACTTTTTAAAGGTAGTACAACACCCATATTTACTTGGATTTCTTCATTAATCCAAAACATATACTTAGTCTAGGCCATAAGGGTATTTTGGTCATTTTGGTTCTCAATTTTATTCCATTAATTTCAGAGCTTGAGGATATCCAATCATTCCTGAGTTTGGTGATATTCTTGTTCATTCCCATTACAGGGGTATTTTGCTCAATTTACAGATCCAGAGTATTACAATAATTCATTCTTATCCTTTCTTCTGATCTTATTATTAAATTCAAACTTATCATTTATATCAGTCCCTTCGAACTATTCTGACAAAATATCACCCTCGATAAATTATTATTCATGTATTTATTCATAACTCAGAGATTTTCGGGTCAAGTGCCTTCTCAGATGTTACAACCGGTTACCAGGAATTTTCTATACCAATATAGGATTTTAATAATGAATTCTGTAATTTATCGAGTTAAAAACGAATCCTCAAAGTACCTTCTCGTTCATGGTCAACTCAGACTATTTTTACCTTCCAAGGGTATTTTTGTAATTTCTTAACCAAATAATTTCGGTATTAACTCTTAACGAAAATAACTATAATTTAACTATCTTATGGTTAATTGCTTTCCCGAAAATTCTCTAATTTTGAAATGTTCTTTAACTGACTTCTAATATTTTGCATTAACCCTATTAGGGTTAAAAATCGGTTATCCAAATTTTTTAAGCAAAACTAGCATTTCTTATGCACATCTGTAAATTTATCAGATCAATACGCCTTTTCAGAGTTATTAATTAACTTCAGGGACAATTCTTATCATTATACAACATAAGGGTATTTTCATAATTTATCACTTAATCTGTATTCGGTTCGAATCCATCCATAATCAAGCAGGCTTAATAGACCAATCATATATATATATATATATATATATATATATATATATATATATCAATGCATTTATCCATTATCAACATGTTCCATAAAGCATAAAGAGATAATAATATATTACCTCGATTTTCATGCCATACTGATCGACCATAAAAATTCCATTCAAATGTCCTCTATCTTGAAATCATCTCCCAATAATTCCTCATATACATGTTAACAGAAATTACAAAAAAAATGGAGTTTAATTCTGAAAAACGGATCGAATCATGTGATAAATCAGTGAAAAACAACTTATCGGGTTCGAATTTGGTGAAACGGACCCCAAAAACGGATTCAGAACGTCAAAAAACATCAGGATAAGTATACCCAAAAAAAGTTAACGGTCGTTTAATGACCGGTCAACGCATGTAAAAGTTCTGGTCAACGAAGGTTAACGGTGGTCTACGACGGTCAACGGTTTTACACAAATATCACCCTAATAGAAATTAATTATATATTAGGTACCATTTTAAAAATATTTACAAAACTAGCACCAGAGTTCTTTTTTTTCTTCCTTTTAATCGGTACAGAACAATCCCTACGCGCAGGGGGAGGCGCGTGCGGTGCGTGCGGCGTCTTCGGATCCCCTATAAATACCGGAAAATTTTCTAAAAATTATTTTATGGCATTTTGAGACACTTACCAAGCTCGGTTCACAATTGTGAACGGCGGAGAGCTCGATTCCTGAACATCGAAAACTTTAACTTTCTTACCCCTCCATACGCCGACGACGACGGAGACACCGAGATCACCAGAGAACTCGGAACGATGCAAGGAATACGATGGTGTGGGAGGTGTCGAAAATGGGTGGGCGGATCGACGTGAATCGACGGAAATTGAGTTAAAACTGATGATACTTCCAACTGAAATTAACGACAAACGACGACAATTCACGACGAGAGGTTTGAGGGGATTTGTTCATTGGTCAACAACGAACACGATGGTGGTTTCGGTTCGTCAAACGAAGGCCAGACGGTGAGTAGATCGGAGATCAAAGTTGTTGACCGGGGAGAGGGAAAATGAGAATTTTCTCTGCAGAATTACACGGGGGAAGAGACTTATAATTGTCTCAAAAATAAAAATGGTTAAACTATCAGTTTAGCCACTGAATTTTTTGCACTTTATAAAACGATCTACCAACTTTGAAATTTTTCAATTTAATCCTCAATTTTCTTCCAAAAATACCAATTAAATCCACCACTTTACAATTCTAAAATTTAACCCCTAATTTGGGGTGTTACATGTTGTCATTGCAAAAAAAAATCAAGCTAAACAAGAATATCGAATTCATCTTACATCTACAATTGATTGTGTTTGATTCCTTATTGGCTTTTTATGGACATGATGAATCTCATGATTCTTGTAATCAAGGTAACTTTCTTGAGCTTTTACATTTTATTGCTACTCATAATGAAAATGCTAACAAAGTTTTCAAAAATGCTCGTGGCAATCTTAAGCTAGTATCGCTGACTATACAAAAAGATATTGTTATTGCAACTGCTAGTGAGACTACTTGTGCAATTATTGATGATCTTGGAAATGATTTTTGTGCTATTTTGGTTGATGAGTATCGTGACATTTCAGTTAAAGAGCAAATGGATATCGTTCTACGGTACGTAGATAAAAAATGAAGAGTTGTCGAACGATTTTTGTGTATTGTTCATGTTTCTAATATTGTTGTTGCTTCACTTATGAATGCTCTTGAAAATATGTTTGCAACTCATGGATTATGGTTTTTAAGAATAAGAGGACAAGGTTATGACATGGCAAATAATATGCAAGGAGAATTTTATGGGCTTAAAAGTTTGATTCTAAAAGATAACGAGTGTGTTTTTTTATGTCCATTGCTTTGCACGCCAACTTCAAGTAGCACTTGTTGTTTTTGCTAAAAAAAACAAATTGAGGTTGTTTTTATTTTTAATTTGGTTGCTAATGTGGTTAATGTTGTTGGTGCTTCATGTAAGAGAAAATAACTTCTTCAATCTAGTCAAATGATTAAGGTAAAAAAACATTACAAAATGGTGAAATCTTCAATGGCCGTGGATTAAATCAAGAAATTATTATAAAGAGAGCTGGAGATACTCGTTAGGGTTCACATTATAAAACTGTTGTTAGCTTGATTACTATGTTTTCTTCTATGATGGATGTGCTTGAAATTATTGAAGAAGATGGAACACACTCAGAGCAAAGAGTTGAAGCTTGTATGTTGTTAAGTTCTTTACAGTCTTTTGAGTTTGTGTTTAATTTGTACTTGATGAAAAATATATTAGGGCTTACTAGTGAATTATCTCAAGCATTGAAACGAAGTGATCAAGACATTGTGAATGCTATGCAATTAGTTAATGTGTCCAAGCAGCAATTGCAAATAGCGAGAGATGTGGAATTACAATCTTTACTTGAAGAAGTTTATTTGTTTTGCGAAAAGAATAACATTGAGGTTCCAAAGATGGAAAATATATTTGTTGTTTCAGGAAGGTCTAGGAGAAAAGCTCGTGAAGTTTCAAATTTGCATCATTTTCGGGTTGAATTATTTTATTAAGTGATTGATAGACAACTTCAAGAGCTTAATAATCATTTTTCCTAGACATGTACAGAATTGCTTCTTTGTGTGGCTTGCTTGAGTCCAAAAGACTCATATCGTTCTTTTGATAAAAAAAAAAGGTTAATTCGTCTTGCACAATTTTATCCTTGTGAATTTTCTACATGAAATCTAATGTTGCTTGATTGTCAACTTAAGAATTATTTTATTGATGTTAGTTCAGATGAAAGATTTTATGATCTAAAAGGACTTTCTGATTTATTTGAAAATATTGTTGAGACAATGAAGCATGTTGTGTACCCATTTCTGTATTTACTTTTGAAGTTAGCTTTGGTTCTATCAGTTGCAACCACGACAGTTGAAAGAACATTCTTTGCGATGCTCTTTATAAAGAATCGACTGCGCAACCGCATGAAAGATGAATGGTTGAATGATTGTTTAATTATTTTTTATTGAGAAAGATATATTTGATAATGTAACAATGAAAAGATAATACAACGATATCAGAACATAAGACTTGAAGGGAGCAATTGTAAAATTTGATTTTAGTTGTATGTTTTTGTAAGACTTTTTATTATAATTAAAATATTATTAGTATTTTTATATTAAAAAGTTATATTATTATTATTATATTGTATCCACTCTTAATTTTTTTTCTAGATCCGCCACTTGCCGCAACTGCCTCTGAACTTCAAGTAAGTTTTAGCCGATTTCCTAAGCCTTTGCTCCTCTTCATCCGTCAAATGGATATTGGTGACGCCCAATACACCAACCCGGCCCAGCTGCGCCGGCAAGCTCAAGAAAACATCACCACCGTCGATGCCGTAAAACCCCTTTGCAAGGACTGAAACTGGGTGGATTTTCCTCTGGTCTCTAAGCAGGCTTCTGGCCAAGTTGCCACTGAGTAGCCAATTGCCCATGACGTATATCCTTTCAGACTGATCACCTCATATGCACTCTCAATAACTGCCTTGTGAATGTTCTCAAGCGTCTCTTTTTCGTATGCAATTTGCTGGTTCTTTAGGAAGCTTAACACCGGCACTCCACCGATACTAATGCTAGACCACAGTGCGACGGAGCTGTCTCCATGCTCACCGACTATGTAGGCCTGCAAATAATTATATAAGCTTTTCGATATAATCATATAGGAAGACATAATTGTATCAAGCTGACCTGCACATCCTGAGCGTTGACATCCAAGTGATCGGCGATCAAGAACCGGAACCTGGACGAGTCCAGGTTCGTACCCGAACCAATGACCCTATTCGATGGGAAGCCTGACAACTTCCAGGACACATACGTTAGCACATCCACGGGATTCGAAACGATCAAGAGAATCGAATCTGGTGAGTATTTTGTTAATGGAGGAATAATGTTCGACAACAGAGCAACGTTCCTCTGTAACAGATTCAGTCTAGATTCCCCAGGGTTCTGACGGGCGCCGGCAGTAACGATACAGAGATCCGATCCGACGGTCACGGAATAATCAACGGAAGCGACGATCTTGGTACGTGGAAGGAACGCTGCGGCGTGTTGAAGGTCGAGCATTTCGCCATGGAGCTTGTCGGACATGGCGTCAACGAGGGCGAGCTCGTCGGCTAAGTCCTGAGTGAGGATGGTTTGGGCGATTGCCATGCCGACATTCCCGACTCCGATGACGGAGATTTTGGTGTGCCGCTTGGTGGGGGAAGGTGGGGCGGTGTCTCGGATGGGCTTGAAGAAAGCCTGAGACAGGTCTAGACCACCTGGACCAAAAGAAGAAGCTGAAGCGCTCTTTTGCATTGTAAATAATACTACAAAAACTCCAAGTGAAGAGAGACAAAATAAATTTGTTTGCTTTGGATTTTTTCCGACTGTGCCGGTCGGTGATTTATAGATGGGAAAGGAAAGCGGGTTGAGTGCAGAAGAAGGATGTAGTCAAGTTTTCAGTTTTTTTTTTGACAGTCAACAACGTTATTTCTCCAAGACAGTACAGACTTTCCTTGTTCGAGTTAATTCAATGTTTAATCCTCTTTCACCTAAACATGGAAGGTTCCATGCAGACCTTATTTCAACCAAGGAACACGCGTTATTCCTTATGGAAGATGCAGGTTAAGATAAAGTGTGATGTATGGATCATGATGGACAGAATTAAGCAGCAACGCGTGGCACAAGATCAATTGCTGCGTACGAGTGCTACAGTTGATCCGTACTAAATTCCGTGATCCCCAATCTAAAGTTTGCCAAATCCGTGTGCCGCAGTGAATGAACCTCCTTGTTTGTTGATATTTTCATGATCTCATTACCTTTCCTCATGGCTTTTTGCAACATTACAAGAAAGTTGAAACTTCAACACACATTAGTTGGACCAGGTGATTTGAGTTTCTAGACAACTATCGTGCTAGTTGCCTTTTAAGACTTGAAGTTTTCAATTTTCATTCCCCTTTTCTTTGTGTATAGTTTAAGGTAATGAAAACATTTCCTGTTTTCTAAAATTTTCGTAAAAGAGGAATTTCATCTGGCCCCGATTTCTACAACATCATCAATTTTCAACTTGAAGATAATGGCAATGGCCAACTGCTCTTGCTCGTTGTTCGAGAAAAAGAAAAAACCTGGGGCTGTTTTCAGTTTCAACTATCTACGTAGGTTCTCACCCTTTCCAGATTCATCTCTCTAGAAAATCTATTTTTCCCCTTTCAAGTAGGATGAGGGAATATGATGATAAGTGGCAGTAATAGAGCACCATGAAACCTAGCCATATTCTCACATTTAAATGTGATGATAAGTGGCAGTAATAGAGTTCGGGTTTAGCATTTTGATAAGAGTAAAATAATTCTGATTTCTTCTGGTTGGGCGGAGGCGAGGTTGATTTGAAGCTTGGAATCAAAACCTCTGAGTTCATCAACTTTGTCAAACCTTTCGTTGGCAACTTAGTAAAAGAACAACTCTTTTTTACAGAGATATTAATAATTATTTTTAGGATTAACTACTTTAAATACCACCCACCTTTAAGCCCTAGCTCGTTTATGTTACTGACGTTTTAATTTTATCAATTTTAACACTGTCATTTATATTTAGCTACAATTATGTCACTCCGTCGCTAATTCATTAACAGAGCGATAACATGATATCTTTGTTCTGTGACGGCAATGACATGATTACCTCATCAAAACGACGTCGTTTTGACATGATCATTTTAATGCTCAAAAAGCTCAAAACGACGTCGTTTTGTTGATGAAAAAAATATTTTTTATGAGATTCGAACCATGTACCTTTAGAATCTAAAACTAAATACCCAACAAAAAAAAAAACTAATTTAAGAACTTTTTACAACCTTAACAAAACTATTATAAATGTTAAATAACAATTTGAATTTTTTGAGCTGACAACACATAAATATGCCTTCAAATGATTTTGTTCGTTTTAAGACCAGCAAAATAAAGCTGGCAAATACTTGGTCAGTAGCATAAGCTTTTCTTTTCCCCTATAAAAACACTTTAAATCTCTGCAATCCGAAGCACACAACATCTTCAATAGCTTCTCTCACTTTTTTTAAAATTTTCAACAGTGCTTTTCTTTAGTTTGAGTTAGCCCGGAAAAATGGAGGGAAGCAAAATGGCCATTGCCTGCATTATGTTGTTGCGGTATTGGACAGTGGAGCCACTGCTTTGAGGGAAGACCAGGGTTTGATCGCACCATCACCGATGGAAAGTACGGGTGTGGCTCTGGGTGTTCCTGCTGCTGCTGCACTAGCTGCCTTGGCTTCTATGGTTGCATGCTTCTTTTGAAGTTCATTCCTTTGTGTTTATTTCTCTTCTAATTCCTTGGTGAATATTGTTTTATGGCTTTTGATTCCATTTCTGGTTTTTGGTTCTGTTGGTTAATTACTTTAATGGTTGCATGGTTCTGTTTGTTTACCTTCTTTCTTACTACAAATAGGTGCTTAGAATTAGATCCAATGTACTAAACCATTGAAATCATAAGCTCCAAAGGTCCATAAAACAATAGCTTACAAGTCACTTAAAAATGGGTTTAATTTTTTGTATTCATAAAAACTAAAAGTTCAAACTGTTATTTAACATTTATAACAGTTTTGTTAAGGTTGTAATAAGTTTTTAAGTTAGCTTGGTGATTGTGTATTTAGTTTTGAATTATAAAGGTCTACGATTCAAATTCAATGAAAAATATTTTTTTCATCAACAAAACGACGTTGTTTTGAGCTTTTTGAGCATCAAAACGGTCGTGCCAAAAAGACATCGTTTTGATGAGGGAGCCATCTCATCGCTGTCACGGAACAAAGATGTAATGTCATCGCTCCGTTAATGAATTAACGACGGAGTGATATAATTGCAGCTAAACATAAAAATCAGTGTTAAAATTGACAAAATTGAAACGTCAGTGACATAAGCGAGCTCGCGCTTAAAGGTAAATAGTATTTGAAGTAGTTAACCCTTACTTTTATTAAGATTCATGTATTTATATCATTAAATTTGAATATTTATTTTTTTCATTGTTGAAAAAAGTAGTCTATATGAACATGGTCTACACAAGAGTAGCTTAAAATCCCCATGGTATTACAGTAGAGTTCGGGTTTAGCATTTTCAGTGTTTTGTTTCATGCATGTACCGTTAATCAAAACGCTTTTGCTCTCATATTTCTTGTTAAACAGGCGTATAAATAATGAGCAACAGTAAATCTAGGTCCTACCATGTGTCTGTGCAGAGGAAGTCCACTCCTTGCCCCCATTAAAATGTACAGCATGCGCATGGCCTTTTATTATTTGTTTTCCATTTTCATAGGCAGTTTCCTTCGTTGAAGGTGTGCAAGTGTTATAACCGTAGTTCAAAGGTTAGTTGCACTTCTGTTGTGCAGGTTAGTTCTCTTGGGTATTTCTATTGTATGAATTGCATTGTTAGCCAAGTAGTTATGGATTAGTTGAGTTGGTTAGGAGTCTGTTAGAGTGCTAAACTCAACTAATTCATACAGCTTGCTTTGTATAAATACTACCGACCGCTCTCTCTTGAGATATACGGGTTTATCAATAAAATGTGTGAGAGTGCCGCCTCTCTTCTCATGACTGTATCTCTCAGTCCTTTAGTTTTATAACAGTAAGCAGTGTCGTTCATGAAGAACAGATAATAAATTTTCCACTGTAGGCTGATGAAGAAGAAGAAATATTAATGCTATATAAAAACAAAATCCATGCTTAAAACAATATCTAGCATTTTGGCTTTTGCGGTGAAACAAAATTTGGAAGTTAACTACGACTCTACAACCATCAAAGCATTATGGGACCGACAGTGGAATGGAGGGGGGGTTAGAGGCCAATGGTTTGAAGACAGAACTGCATGGCCAACCCGTTCCTGCGGCTCCTGTGGAGGGACAAGGAGGGTCAAGTTTCCCATACAAAAGAGCCGGCATGGAGCAAGCATGCCACATGGCATTCACTCTGCTATGCTGCCACGTCACTCACTAGGCCCTTCATATGGACCTCAGCCCTGCAAGTGTTTATGTCTATGATTTTTGTCTCTTCATGTCCACAGGATTACATCTTGGCTCGGCACACAGTGCGATAAACATGAACCTCCCCAACTTACACCGATGTTCGACACATCTAATTCCCACAATCGGTCTCCGATTGGAACCACTAGCTAAGAACTCAGACGGAACTTTGTAGCTGTTAAGTAAAACACTGACAAGTGACCTGTTTACTCAGTTACCGGCAGATGGTGAAAAAAACCTATCACATGCAGATGTTCCGGTGTGAATTATATGTTTTGGAGCCCAGCTCAAATACAGAACTGGCACTTATCTTTCCGTGGGCTGATTTAGAAATGTTAAAACCGAAGATCAAATGATGTTAAACCACAATTCAAAATGGCCCAAATCTTTCTTGATCTCTTCTCATATTACATGCACATTCTTAATCTGATAATTATTCTACTTGACCAAATCTAATCATTTTTCAGACCATTTTTTGTTATTAGAGATACAAGCAACAAGAAAAGGCACCTGATCCTAATTGTGGAGGGAACTGATAGTATGCAGCAGCCACATTTTTGCAAGGGATGCAATGGGCCATAGCCTAATTCAGATGAAACCACAAGAAGCAAAAGACTCCAGCCGAAAGCAAAGCTTGTCTCCTCCTTTTGTTACCACTTTCATTTTAAGAGTTCATCATCATAATGATCTGATGGCTTTGATTGCTTTTTCTCCGGAGGCCAGCCCCCGACAGACACCCAAATCATGATGCCCTATTATCTACTAAATCCATCGGATACTTTCACCAATAATTGGTTACTTAATTAGTTTTAGTAACGTGTTAATTAATTAAACAGTGGGTGAATGGAGCTTTATAAGGAGATGGTTCAAAGCTTACCAATGGTACATGAATTAATATTACTATAAACAAAAAGTCTACAGCCTTACAGTTTGAAAGGTCATTAAAGATGGGTAACATAGATTTTAAGCATTCCAATGAAAAATAAATAAAGGCATACATTATAATATTGAAAAGATCTTGAAAGTTTGCTGATCTATGATGTGAGAACCCCATACTCTAAATCTGCTTAATTAAGCAAAATCTGATTTGTTTATGGTCTTTTTTTTATTATCTTTTCTTCTTCTTTCTTAAATCATAATTGAAAGAAAGAAGATTAGAATCTTGAACGGGGACTGGTATACAACTTTAAAGATCTTATAGTATAAATGTAAAATAGAAATGGGGGCGAAGTGTGGGACTGGATCCTGCAATTGCTGGCCTTAATGAGAGGGAAAGAGATTGGTGAAGTTTTTGTCTTTATAACAATCCTAAAAACAACGTGAAGAAACAAAAAAAAAGAACACATAAAAAACAGTAGTGGGGGAAAATAGGAGTAGAGCAGTGACACTTTCCAGTTCATAAGATGGAAGGAGAGGCTTTGTTTCTTTTATTTTTATTTTTCAAGAGAGGCTTTGGTTAGACATCACATGATGCTGGACATAAAATAAAACCTTCTTCCCCCTGACAACATGTCCATATCATGTTTTTCCTATAAAATTCAAAGAGGTTTGTCCCTCCCTCTCCACACAAATTACCCTAAATCTTCTTTTATTTAATGCTATATAAAAACAAAATCCATGCTTAAAACAACATCTAGCATTTTGGCTTTTGCGGTGAAACAAAATTTGGAAGTTAACTACGACTCTACAACCTTCAAAGCATTATGGGACCGACAGTGGAATGGAGGGGGTTAGAGGCCAATGGTTTTAAGACAGAACTGCATGGCCAACCCGTTCCTGCGGCTCCTGTGGAGGGACAAGGAGGGTCAAGTTTCCCAAACAAAAGAGCGGCATGGAGCAAGCATGCCACATGGCATTCACTCTTCTATGCTGCCAAGTCACTCACTAGGCCCTTCATATGGACCTCAGCCCTGCAAGTGTTTATGTCTATGATTTTTGTCTCTTCATGTCCACAGGATTACATCTTGGCTCGGCACACAGTGCGATAAACATGAACCTCCCCAACTTACACCGATGTTCGACACATCTAATTCCCACAGTCGGTCTCCGATTGGAACCACTAGCTAAGAACTCAGACGGAACTTTGTAGCTGTTAAGTAAAACACTGACAAGTGACCTGTTACTCAGTTACCGAGGCAGATGGTAAAAAAAACCTATCACATGCAGATGTTCCGGTGTGAATTATATGTTTTGGAGCCCAGCTCAAATACAAAACTGGCACTTATCTTTCCGTGGGCTGATTTAGAAATGTTAAAACCGAAGATCAAATGATGTTAAACCACGATTCAAAATGGCCCAAATCATTCTTGATCTCTTCTCATATTACATGCACATTCTTAACTGATAATTATTCTACTTGACCAAATCTAATCATTTTTCAGACCATTTTTTGTTATTAGAGATACAAGCAACAAGAAAAGGCACCTGATCCTAATTGTGGAGGGAAATGATAGTATGCAGCAGCCACATTTTTGCAAGGGATGCAATGGGCCATAGCCTAATTCAGATGAAACCACAAGAAGCAAAAGACCCCAGCCGAAAGCAAAGCTTGTCTCCTCCTTTTGTTACCACTTTCATTTTAAGAGTTCATCATCATAATGATCTGATGGCTTTGATTGCTTTTTCTCCGGAGGCCAGCCCCCGACAGACACCCAAATCATGATGCCCTATTATCTACTAAATCCATCGGATACTTTCACCAATAATTGGTTACTTAATTAGTTTTAGTAACGTGTTAATTAATTAAACAGTGGGTGAATGGAGCTTTATAATGAGATGGTTAAAAGCTTACCAATGGTACATGAATTAATATTACTATAAACAAAAAGTCTACAGCCCTACAGTTTGAAAGGTCATTAAAGATGGGTAACATAGATTTTAAGCATTCCAATGAAAAATAAATAAAGGCATACATTATAATATTGAAAAGATCTTGAAAGTTTGCTGATCTATGATGTGAGAACCCCATACTCTAAATCTGCTTAATTAAGCAAAATCTGCTTTGTTTATGGTCTTTTTTTATTATCTTTTCTTCTTCTTTCTTAAATCATAATTGAAAGAAAGAAGATCAGAATCTTGAAAGGGGACTGGTATACAACTTTAAAGATTCATTATCATTAGCTTTCATTAGCTGACCATATTCTCATATGTAATGGGGTAAGGGAAGGTAGGGTAGTAGGCTGTCCTAAATTCAGATTGAGAGCAGCTTCCGTGAAAGACCTCCGTTATGAATTGACTTCAGTAGGACTCGATCCCACAACCACAAGATTAAAAGCCTTGCGTTCTACCAACTGAGCTAGATGGACAATACGTATACAACTTTAAAGGTCTTATAGTATAAATGTAAAATAGAAATGGGGGCAAAGTGTGGGACTGGATCCTGCAATTGCAGGCCTTAATCAGAGGGAAAGAGATTGGTGAAGTTTGTCTTTATAACAGTCCTACAAACAATGTGAAGAAACCAAAAAAAAGAACACATAAAAAACAGTAGTGGGGGAAAATAGGAGTAGAGCAGTGACACTTTCAAGTTCATAAGATGGACGGAGAGGCTTTGTTTCTTTTATTTTTATTTTTCAAGAGAAAGGCTTTGGTTAGACATCACATGGTGCTGGACATAAAATAAAACCTTCTTCACCCTGACAACATGTCCATATCATGTTTTTCCTATAAAATTCATAGAGGTTTGTCCCTCCCACTCCACACAAATTACCCTAAATCTTCTTTTATTTAATGCTTATAATAGGGGTATAGACAAGAGCAATGCTTGCCCTATAGATATTACTTGTCATACGAGTCTCACTCATTAATTGCTACGTCCCATTTTAAACTATATATTTTATATGAAATAATTTATGGCATATTATAGCATATGTAATTGGGATTTGAGGCTAATCCCAGATCAACAATGACCCCTTGGATAAGTAATAAGGATAAAAGTTGTGGGCAAGAGTGTCAAATCTGTTTATTTTTTATCAATAGTTTAAAAATGGGTACTTTTTACATGTTTTACAGCAGCGGTAAGTCTGTGTGCAGATGAAAAAACGAGTGTCAAAATCTTTCATCGATACGGGCGCCCTGTCTTGCCAACTTCCGCTGTGTGGCGTTTAAAAAAAGGTTAAAAAATAACGTGATAGATTAAATAATTGATCAGTTAAAATTTAAATTGGTTATATTATATCATTTAATCAGAAATATTATAAAGCACAATAACATATTAGGTAGCGCTTAGATAATATAATAGGTAGCGCGTATATAATAAAATAGGTATTTAACCGGAAATATTATCAAGTACAATAATAAATTAGGTAGCGCTTATATAATGTAATAGGTAGCGCTTATATTGACCTATTTTCTCATAAAAACGGTAAATTTAAACCGGTTACATTATAAATTGACCTATTACATTATAAATATCAGTTTCGATGTTTTCAGGATCGATACAATTTTAAATGTATCAACACTTTATGCGTACAACTCGTTTGTGCTTTATTTTGAAAAAAAAGTATCGACACATATTTAAAGAGTGTCGATACATAATGTAGACCTATTTGCTAATTAACCGATATATTTTAACCGGTTACATTGTAAATTTACCTGTTACATAATAATTATCGATTTCGATGTTTCGAGGATTGATACTTTTTAAAAAATGTATCGACACTTTATGCGTACACCTCGTTTGCCATTCATTTTGAAAAAATGTATCGACACAAATTAAACAAAGTGTCGATACTTTATGTTGACCTATTCTCTCATGAACCCGGTATATTTCTACCGGTTACATTAGAAATTTACCTATTACATTATATTTATCAACACAAAATCTAATAGTGTCGATACTTTATGTTAACCTATTTTATAATTAAACGGTATATGTGTACTGGTTACATTGTCAATTTACCTATTACATTATATCATTTGTCATTAAAATAGTCTAATTTTACCACCTACATTATAATTTTACCTATTACTTTAAAGTTATTGAATTCTGTAGTTATTGTACATACCTGAATATGTCCTGCAAATTTAATGTTGTATCCACCCTTCAACTATCACCACTACCAATAACACATCCTATTGAAAGCACCACTGAAACATGTTGTTCAATGAACCTTTACTTACATACATCTCCATCAACTCCTGTTGGGACCACTGAAATTGCACAACAAAATTTTTGCCATGGATCATACTGATGCAGACAATGTTAAGCCAACCGAGGAATGCAATAAAGTACATAATGTTGATGAATCTGACATATTGGTTGGTAAGCTCTTCTCTTCACGTGATCAAGCTTGGTATTTTTACAAGGAATTCATACGGGAATATGGGTTTAGTGCACGTCGGGGAACAACACGGCTTGACATGAAAGGGAATGTGAAGACACAAGAATTTTGTTGTTTCAAAGAAGGGTTTCGAGTATCAAAAGTCAATACCGTTGATCGTCAACGTGCTCATACGCCAATCACAAGAACAGGATGCAAGGCTAGAATCGTAGTTACATCAACAAATATAAACGATCAGTGGGTTATAAGTAAGTCTTATCAGAAACATAATCATGCATTGTGCACACCTGCTATGACACCATTTATGCGTTCTAATAGAGCTGTAATTAAGGCTGATATCGATGAGGCAACAACATTGAAAGAGGTCGGTGTTGGCACGTCACAAGTAATGAACTATTTAACGCATCAGGAAGGGGGCTATTATAATGTTGGATTTACACATAAAGACCTCTACAATGCACTTCAAAGAGGCAAAGCAAAGGAAATCGTCGATGGGGATGTGAATGCGCTTATTGCTTACTTTGATTATAAGAAACATGATGATCCTGGGTTTTTTGTGACATACTCGGTAGACGAATCAGGGGCGTTCTATAATCTTATTTGGTCGAATTCTACATCGAGATCAGATTACATATGCTTCGGTGATGTAATTGCGTTCGACACAACGTACAAAGATAATTTATATGGTCGACCAATTATGCCTATTGTCGGTGTCAATCATCACCATAACACAATTGTGTTTGCTACTGCCATAATCGCTGACAAGACGTCCCAATCTTTTGAGTGGGTGCTACAGAATGTTTTAGAAGCCATGATGAACAAATCGCCTATTTCAGTTGTCACTGATGGGGATAGGGCAATGCAGAGGGCTATCAAATCTGTTATCCCTAATGCTAAGCACATATTATGTTCTTGGCATATTTCTCGCAATGCACAAGCTAACTTTGGTGACCCAAAATTTACAGCAGTATTCTCAAAATGCATGGTTTCCTGGTGGACAACCGACGAATTTGATATTCAATAGCGTTCAGTTGTTTCAGAGTTCAACGTCGAAAAACATCCATGGGTGATTGAGAAGGGAAATACTCGTCACTTATGGGCACAAGCATATCTAACCGGTCATTTCTTTGCTAATATTCGCTCAACACAAAGGTGCGAGTCTATGAATGCTTCACTCGCAATTGCATTGAAACACAATAAGACATACTTAGATGTTGTTCGTGCAATTGAAGATGGAATTAGTAGAATGCGTCTGAACGAGTTGAAAGCGGATTACTTAAGTTCCCAGACGAAGCCCTTCCTGATCACAAAACTGGTTAAATTTGAAAGTCATGCTTCTGAGATTTATACGCGCGATCTTTTCGTGCATTCCAAGAAGAACTTCAACGGGAGACATTGTACCGGATTCAGGAAGAGATTGAGTCATTATCAGATGAATGTCAATATTTTTATTTGAAAAATACAAAGAAAAAATAGGACATTTGAAATTAGTTTTGATTCTCGTACGGAAACCCTAAATTGCTCATACAGAAAATTTGAGACAGTTGGACTTCCATGTCGCCATCAACTTCACGTTTTGAAGCACTTGGATTACACATATTTGCCCGGGTCTTTAATTCAAATTAGGTGGACTAAGGATGCGAAGGCTTCTGCACCCAGTTTTGTTGATTTTAATGTGCCTCCAGAAATAATGCAAATGGCAAGGTTTGCTTCTCTACGTGAAACATCAAGTATGTTATGCTATGCTGCATCAAAGACAGACGCGTCTTTCAAAACCGCAAGAGATGAGATGAAAAGATTAACAGAAGAATTTGAGAACTCATTTGGTTTGAATGATTCAGTCAATCGGAGCAGTGTATTAAACAACGTTCGCGACCCTCAACGAAAACAACGCAAGTGAAAAAAAGTAACAAAGAACAAGGTCGAGAAGAAAATTAGGCGATGTGGGTTCTGCAACGGTGAGGGACATAACAAACTAACATGTCCTCAAGTCAAGCTGGGTTTGAATACAAGCACGCAGCCTACTTCAACTGATTTTTTTGAAGACGAAATGGACTGGTCATTCAGTCTCGCACATGATGTTAGAGACATTTGGAATAATACAGACAACGATTTCCATATATCCTAAGTATCAACATGACTCCTACTGTGTATAGGAAACATGTACAACAACCTATTGTTATTGCAAATTAACCACATCATTCAATCATGTTTGAACATTACAACTATATTCGTATAAAATTAAAAACAATTCTTCAACAACTGAATACAACTATTATATGTAATGTTCAATCATGTACTCCTTATGTTGTAGGGATTCAGTCCCTAAACCCTCAAAAGAAAGCTTGTCTTACCAATTCGTAGCTTACCATTTGGACCTTAAAAGGGTATTTTATTGGCTATGCAGTCAACAGGATTATGAGCTTCCTTTATCATTTTGCATTCAGTCAGACTGTAGAGATTTGAAATTTGTAATGAATTAAAAGATCTTAAACACTTGAATCCAATTACCATTTCAAGAACAATTACATGAATACATTGATATTTACTGGTCGCTTTCGATTTTCTTCAATGTTGATACGCTGGGGCTCCATTTGAAGGTCATCACCGTCGGAGTGGAAGAGTTCTCTGCCTTTAGGGTTTTTTGTTTTGGGTTTTGTATATATAAGAAAAAAACACGCGTAATTTTCAAAAGTATCGACACTAATTTAAAAAGTGTCGATACATTCTGTAGACCTATTTTCTCATAAAACCGATAAATTTAAACCGGTTACATTGTAAAGTGACCTATTACATTATAATTACGGGTTTCGATGTTTTTAGGATCGACACTTTTTCTAAATGTATCGACACTTTTTTCGTGAACTTGTTTGGAAAATTTATTATGAACATAAAGTGTCGACACAAATGTATAAAGTATCGATACATTATGTATACCTTTTTTTAAATAACCAGTATATTTAGACCGGTTACATTGTTATGTTACCGATTACATTACAATTATGTGTTTCGATGTTTGTAGGATCGACACTTTTTATAAATGTATCGACACTTTGTTTGTGCACTTGGTTTGGAAATACATTCTGGACAACATGTATCGACACAAATGAATAAAGTGTCGACACATATTGTAGACCTATTTTCTCATAAAACCGGTAAATTTAAACCGGTTACATTGTAAAGTGACCTATTACATTATAGTTACGGGTTTCGATGTTTTTGGGATCGACACTTGATATAAATGTGTCGACACTTATTTGTGAACTTGTTTTGTTTGGAAAACACATTATGGACACAAAGTATTGGTACAAATTTATAAAGTGTTGATACTTTATGAATACCTCTTTTCTCAAAAACCGGTATATTTAGACCGATTACATTGTTATTTTACCTATTACATTATAATTACGGATTTCGATGTTTTTGGGATCGATACTTTTTATAAATGTATCGACACTTTGTTCGTGCACTTGGTTTGGAAATACATTCTGGACAACATGTATCGACACAAATGAATAAAGTGTCGACACATATTGTAGACCTATTTTCTCATAAAACCGGTAAATTTAAACCGGTTACATTGTAAAGTGACCTATTATATTATAGTTACGAGTTTCGATGTTTTTGGGATCAACACTTGATATAAATGTGTCGACACTTATTTGTGAACTTGTTTTGTTTGGAAAACACATTATGGACACTTTTGCCTTTGTTTTGTACCCCCAAGACGGCTGCAGCAGTCGATAACCCCAGAGGGAATGAATAATCGCCATATTTAGCAATACATTGTTTGACATCAAATTGCTCCATCAAGGATCGACACAATTCCCTCCCAATTGGTCGATCCTTTACTCCTATCAATGATCTAAACCCATTACACTCAGCACATTCAACTGATCATTCTTTTTAAGGTGTTCAATTAATGAATACACCCTTTTTATGCTGCTCCTTGTCGACACATCCTACATTTTTTAACAGTATATAATGTTATTGTTCTTATATATCTTGTATCAACGTATTTACAAGTTTAATGAATACATTCTTTTCATGTGCTTTCCTCCGTTCTTTGTATTTTTTACTATCATTCCTTGACAGTGTGATGTAAGGTTCCTTTTGAGCATCACTCATCGAATTCCATTTCGACCTCACATCTTTTTTCACCTAATATTAAGCATAAACGTTTCTTAATCAATACATTAACGCTAAATAATACTCAATGTCAATTTCATTTTACATACCGAACCGCTGTGTGTGCCATCTTCCTTCATCCTTTTGCATTCGTCCATACTGTCAACATTTAAAATTTGTAATCAATTTAAAGTTCCTAAATACTTTAATCCAATTACCATTTCAACAATAATAACAAAAAGAAATTGATACTTACTAGAAGTACATATATCCACCCTTTGGTTGCTTTCCACCAATTGACTTCATTTTTCCTTCATATATCAGTTTACGCAAATCAAATCAAATACTTGTATACAAAAATCGATAACCACTCTTGTGGTAAAACGGTTGGTCTTCAATAGAATTTGAATGGCCACTACAACAAGTGTCGGCATATTTATATAAACCTCAAATATCATTTTCTACCTATAATATTATATACAAGTATCCATATTTATTTTCTACCTATAATATTATATACAAGTATCCATATTTATTTTCTACCTATAATATTATATAATAATCGATCCAAAAACCTCCTTATTTCCTTCAAATGAATGGGAACACTCAATACTCAAAGTATCGGCATATTTATACAACCTATAATATCATTTTCTACCTATAATATTAAATAAAAGTATCGATATTTATCATCTACCTAGAAGATCACTTTCTACATGTAATCGGTCACAAATGCTTCTTTACTTCGAAAACCCCAAACAACAACACATAAAAACCCTAATTACTGTAATAATAAAAAACTAGGGTTTCAACAATGTACCTTTCGATTTGAAATGCAGCAACAAACAAAACAAACTTCAACGTAGAAACGCCTTCTGAAATGCAGCAACAATTACGCTTCAATTTCAAAAACTCTATTTATTTTCAGAGGAAATTTAGCTATGCTTTATATTTACACCGGATATGTTATTTATATTTAATCGATACAATTACATAAGTGTCGATACTTTTATGTGAAGTGTCGATACTTTCGAGAGGATATTTACCTATTTCTCTTAAAGTGTCGATACTTGTTTACGCGTACTTATTAAAGTACTGACACTTTCAACATAACCGGTAGCGCTTTACCGGTTTTGTCATTTCGATACCGGATATATTACTATGGATCAATACATTTGTATAAAGTATCGACACTTTTCAGCGCTATAACTTCTTCTCTTTTAAATTATAAAAGTGTCGATACTTATATTAATTTATCGACACTTTCAATATATCCGATAGCTTTTTATCGATTTTATCATTTCCAGATATGTTTTGTCATATTATTACCTGTTATATTGCTATGGATCGACACATTTTTATAAAGTATCGACACATTTTAGGCGCTATAACTTCTTCTCTTTTAAATTACAAAAGTGTCGACACTTATATTAATTTATCGACACTTTCAATATATCCGGTAGCGCTTACCGGTTTTATCATAATGACACCGGTTTTATCATATTTTTACCTGTTATATTGCTATGGATCGATACATTTTTAATTTGTATCGACATAAACCGACAAGCTAAGTTTGCCGGTTGCCAAATTTTTTAATATTTTCTTCATGATTTCCACCTACAACATTGTTATTAATCGATATTTCAGGTACGCTAAACCGAATTTGTTAAATATATTATAATATATCAAGTAACACCGTATATTAACCGTATATTAACCCGCCTTTCCTGAGACAATCCCCTGCCTTTTGCTCCATCCATCACAGAGTTGTGCCTGCCACTGCCACAAGATTTTCATTTTCTTTTCATTTCACTCCCCATTTACCTACTGCTGTATAAATTGCAGGTCAAGTTCTGTCATTAGTTCTTGTATTATGTATAAGTTAAGGATTTAGTGTCAAAACCAAAGACAAGCGAAGATTGGATTTGTTTTAGCTCAATGTTTCAGCCCAAGAGCAAAAAGCTACCTAGATTTTCCATTATGCATGATACTCACAAAGGAGGGATATACTGTGTAATTACGATGGGAAAGTAGCCAAAGGTTAAAAGAAGATCCTATGGATTTTGCAGATTACCATTTACGTAATAAAATGTGTCGAGTTTAAAGTATCAATCAAGTAATTTACCCATTTATTGAAATTGAAATTGAAATTGAAATTTAAGAGGGACTGTAAACGAATTTCGAATTGAATTTGGAGCAGCCAAATATAGAGAACGGAGAAATGAAAAGATGGGTGCATAAAAAGGTATTTTTACCTAAATATCACCCTCACACTCATTAATTATCTGTCAGACACCATTTCTCTTAATATTACCAATCTAGCATCTTTTAGACAAAACGCATATCACCAACCGCATATTTGCGGGATTCTGTCTGAACTGACACCACGTAAGGAAGGTGTGGATCATGAAGTGCACCTTACATGAGAAATATTGACATGACACCACGTGAGAAATCACGTTTCAAGGGACACGCCTTCCAACATCCACGTCATCCTTCAAAGTATTTTTAAAAAAATATATTTTAAAAAAATAAAAATATAGAGACTAACATTGTAATTTAATACATATTAGTTCATGAGTTGAAGAACTTAATGAGGTATCTTATATAGACATATTGGAATGTTTATGTTATACTTTTTGACAATGTGAGATAAAAACTAAAAATTGTATTCCTTAACTTATTTATCTTTATATCTAATGAATTTACTTATACACTATTGTTAAATTACATTAAGTTAATATTTATTATTAAGGTTTATATCTTAGATAGTTTTTATATGTTAATATATTTAAATAATTACATTATGTTAATATTTATTATTAAGGTTTATACTAAATTAAATTTTGAAGTTGATGTATATCAAAGGGGAAATGGTATACTCATATAAGGTCGAATATAAGATTAATTATATTCGGTTGACTCAAACGCCTTAAAATATTATATGTTCTTTTATTTAAAATCTATATTATGAGATAATGGGTAATTTTTGTAACCCCTCAGACCGATACGGATGACCCGATCCGATTCAGGGTGTCATATTAGGACCACTGGAGCGACTCAACGTAAAAATCTCAAAAAAAGTAATTTTTTTTGTTAAAACATGTAAAATCATAAAATAATTTATAAATACAAAAGTAAAATTTCCCCAATATTTAGAAATAAAACAAATTTCAGGCTCATATATAAAATAATTTACAACCTATATGCCCCTAATCACATACACCGTACTCCTCAAGCAACGCCAGTAGAACTCCGTTAATGATGTCAGAAGCTACACTGGTTTGATTCTTTCAACCTGAAATAGTGAGTCAAAGAGTGAGCTTTGGGAAGTTTAGTAATATCATATTACCAATTGATGCTACAGGGCATGTAGATAAATGGAAAACCATAAAATTTCCTTATTGACTTAGACTTATATAGGTTTTTCAGAATGATCTGCAGTACCACTGATATTTCTTCGAGTAACATGCATGAAGATTTCAATTTAGAGGAAGCATACAGAGATCTGGGTTCAAGAAATCAGAATAGTGTGTCTAGTGTGTTCCAACCAAAACCAGTGAAAAGATATAAATCTTTTAAAATAGTAATTGTTTAAAACATATTTCCAAAACCATAGTGGTATCCTCAAACCGAACACCGTTATACAGTTCTCCTAAACTATATTCATAAGGGCTTACCCTAAGCACACAACAAAGGGAGCCACCCTAAATGAATACCTTGGGGCCGGAGAGCCTACCCAAGGGTCACCTTAGGGCCGTAAGGATTTACCAGTTGGATCAGGGTTGAACTTCCATACTTCATAATTCTACCCATATAAAATCCAGTAGAAATCAGTTTTAATAGTAAACCGTAATATCTGGATCGTGATCCAGTAAAATCTCGTAAACATGTCAATGAAATAAATCATATAACTGTCATCCACTTGTACACATATGTAGTCTCATGATTAACCAAAGGGAGTTCCTTGGGGCCTAAGAGCCTACCCAAGAATGTTTCTCGGAGCCTTAGAGCCTACCCAAGGGTCACCTTAGGTCCGTAAGGATTTACTAGTTTGATCAGAGCTGAACCTTTAGCCTACCTGTTAATGTCCCAATAAAATAATTCAAGTAGTAACCGGTGGAAACAGAAAATCATAGTTCATAAATCAGTAAATTCCATGATTCCATAGATCAGGAACAATTCATATTTTTCGGTGAAAACCATAATCGAATAACACATACAAGGAATCCATGGTTCATTAGCCAGTAAATCAATAAATTTCGGTAAAACACATTTCAAAACATATAAAAAAATTCATGTAGTACATGGGAAACACATTAGAGAATTCCAAGTATTTTTCAGAAGCACTTAATAGTTATCAGGAAAACATGAAATTTATGTAATTTGAACGGATTCCAGGAACGAGATCCTATTGAAAAGGATCAATTACTAATGGATTTAATCAGACATTTAAAGTGGATACTTTAAAATTTCGTTATGATTCAGGTGCATCAGGAAGGTGTTCATGAACCTTTTATGCAGAATAATTCTAGATTTAGATTTACCGAGAGTGATTCCATTACCCAAACAATCATGAGTATTACGGATTATGTATTGAATTATCATGATTTTGAGTCCCATTGAACCAAGGATCCCAATACTGCAATAGTATCGATCATTCAGACTGTGATACTTCATTATAATTCACTTCTTATTACTGACTGCACCAGCTGATCTGATCAATACCATAATCTTCCTTGATCAGTTCTTGAGGAGACGAATAGGTATTCCAATGGTATTTATTTCTTTTATGTATTGCAACGATATCAATAAATGTCGACTTGCTTGATCTGGGGTTAAAATCCTTGAGGGCGGTGCAACATACAAGTTTATCAACGTTTCCAGACTTGTCTGAGTCATTCCTTAATTATAGGTCTTTGAAGGTACTTAAGTCATTTAGTAGTTAAGTCTATTACGGTCACTTTGAAATTTCTATAGTAATTCAATCATTTATGACATTCAAATATATACAGTTCTTCCAATCCATTCAACGTGATAATATAATTTAGTCATTTCATGAAATTCAGGCGTGTAAAGTACTTTCAATAATTCAGTCTCTGGGTATTATCTCAGAAAATATAATTTATAGGTTGTTTGGTATTCGAGGTTGACTTATTCGTTTCAGAGCTAGAGAATTTAGTTATTTTCGTGCTTAGACATTCCTTGGGTCATTTTACATTTCAGGGCATTCCAATATATAGATTCAGAATTTAAATCGTTGATTCCAAGGTTCAAGTATAACAAGATATGAGTTCTCAGGTCGTCTCCATTATCATAGACATCTATTGTTCTTAACACTTTAAGCGTATCATCATCATTCCACTTAATTCGATCAGTAACATTACTTTTG
The DNA here is from genome assembly GCF_006381635.1 of Hibiscus syriacus. Lineage (NCBI taxonomy): Eukaryota > Viridiplantae > Streptophyta > Magnoliopsida > Malvales > Malvaceae > Hibiscus > Hibiscus syriacus. Next base: position 350,765 of record NW_024063008.1, read on the forward strand.
ATAAATTAAGCTTGAAAGCATTCTAGTTCCTTTAGCGATCAGGGTATTTGGTTCATTTGATCAATGGAGGTTATTATAGTTACTTCATAACTCAAGGATATTTTGGAAAATTATTTTAATTTAATCATATGCATTTTTCTGATAATTGGTCTAATATGTCTTTTTTGGGTTATTTTCACCATCCAGTGAAGTCTTATTCTTATATAATATAAGGATATTTTGTAAATTTTACCTCCAATCGTTTCCATTTATGCGTTTATCATTTATCAATGAATTCCGAAAAGCATACAAAAGGTAATAGAGTATTACCTTGATTTTTGCACTATATCGATCAACCATTAAACTCCATTCGATTGCCCTTGGACCTTACTTCAATATCCAACAATTTCTCAAATACAAAGCAATCGAATTTACGTAAGAAATTGAACTTAATTGAGAAACCAATTTGAATCCGAAAATAAAACATTGAAAAACGACTTACCGGGTGCGAAATTGGCAAAACGAACTTCGGATTCGAACTTAGGACGTCAAAAAATATAAAATAAAACCTTTTCGAAAAAGTTGACTTTTTTGGTCAAAGTCAACGAGTTGACTCGGACGAGTAAACTCGGTGATTGGACAGACAAGGCGGGTCGAGTCAGATCGGACAAGCGGGTCGGGTCAGGTCGACCCGGTTCTGGAAATTTTCCCATACTAAAACAAGCCCCACACCCATACGACGGCGCATGCGACGACGATAGAGGTCCGGTTAGACGATCGAACATTCCCTGTTTCAATATTAGCCATAATCGCTCCAAATCACCATCAATAATCAATTAAAACCAATTAAAAATAATTAAAAGAGTAATCGGAGTTCATTACCAACAGCGACCGGAGAAAAACACGACGACATAGGACACCGTCGTTTGGGTCCTGAATGCGACGGAATGAGGAGTTCGATGGGAAGAGCGGTGAGACGAGCCGAAGACGGAGGTGGCTGGAAACGATAAAAAATCAGGGCGACAATTTTGGGTTTCAATGCAGCTTGCAAATGCTCGATCCCGACGAACGACAATCGATACAAGGTCGATGACGGTCAAGGTTTGGTCAGGGTGGGATGCCAGTTCGATTGGTGATGACAACGCATACTGCCGACGACTGGACGGTGAAGAATCGATAAATGGCGGTGATACGAGGTGGGGGAAAAATAAATTAGGGATTTAATTTCAATTTGGGGATAAATTCAGGGGGAAGAATTTGAGGATCTTATTTTTATTTAACACTTAACTATAAAAATGGTCCAGGATAAGTCCCAAATTCCTAAATTTTTCTAAAATTGTCTATAAGTTTCAAAAACTTATAATTTGACCCATATTTTGGGTGTGCATTTTTCATGTAATTTATTTAATTATATGATTTTGGTAGTAATTTGAGATGGAATAAGGTACAAGATGTTATTCCTTCTAAAATTGGCGAGTTAAGAGTCTAACACATATGTAAGAAACACATGGAAGTGGTTTTTTTCACGTTATGATAATCAAGATTGTTGCTTTATTCTAATCAAAAAATTGATTAGGTATCTAAACTTCAGCAATTTTAAAGGAGAGATCCCGAAGGAGTTAACAATAGTGTATAAGTAGATCCATTAGATATAGAGATAAAAAAGTTAAGGAATACACCTTTTAACTTTTATCGTACATTATCAAGAAACATAACATAAACACTCAAATATGTCTATATAAGCTAACTTCATTAAGTTCTTCAACTTATGAAACTAATAAGTATTAAATTATGATGTTAGTCCTTATAATTTTATTTTTTTTAATTTTTTAAAATATAATTTTTTAAAATACTTTGAGGATATTATAACCTTGAAAGACATACCCCTTAAAACACGTATTCTCATGTGATATCATGTTAATATTTTCTATGAAAGGTGTGCTTCATAATTCGTAGTTTCTCTTACTTGACATTAGCTTGGAATCCGTGTTTTGTGAAAAAAAAATATTAAATCAACAATATTAAGAGAAAAAATGTCTAACAGTTAATTAGTGTGTCTAAGGTGATATTAAGTAAAAATGCATCATAAAAAATAAGAAAGCAGAAAAGGGAAAATATATTGATGGACAGATAGGGACTACAGAGAGAGAGATAAATGGGAAGGAAGAAGGCCACTTTATTCCTTTTTCTTATGATACACGCATCCTTGGCACACCATCGAAGGGTACACAGTACTGCTTCGACACAAGTGTAGCAGCAGACCAACAACAACAAGCAAATCAAAATCAAGTTCCCTTGATGGAATTACTGAAAAAAATGGAGTGTTTGCAAGACTGAATAGTGGAAAAGAGCAAGGTGAAGGATGAAAAAAAGTAGCTATTTTGGTTAAATGGGTGCTTCTGATTTTCTTCTCTGTCCAAGTCGGGAGATTGATTATTTCATGACATGCAAAGAAAGATTTTTTGTGTTTCCGTTCATAAAAATATAGTCTTTCTATAATCTTTGATTCTCCAAAAACACGGCGAGCGTCTTTGTCTGTGTGTTACAGTACAAATGCACTTTCAGTTACAGGCTACAGAGGCTGTGGAACTCCCGGGTTTTACTTCGATTTGTCAACAAGACAAGTGGATAAAGCAGCAAGAAGCTAAATAGCTTTGGCTTTGAGAACAGCTTCTATTGCAACAACCGACAAGGACCAACTTCTGTTCTTCATATAAGAAGAAGCCAAAGCCCACCCACATCTGCTTCCACTCTCTCTTTTTCTTTCAACGGCGGAGCCGCCTGTTCTGGAGGTGAAGTTGATTCCATCGGAAATACCAACACCAGGGAGGCCACCATAGCACCACTCGAGACTACGGTTCCGAACAACAACAAAGAAGAATGGTCGACGGAGCTTCAACCCATCCCGATTGAACTTGACCTTGTTCCAGGGGGTGGAGGCGCTCAAAGATGCATTAACGGATTGGAAGATTGGGGGACTATGCTTTCTGAGTCAGCCGCGCCTCTGAGTCAAGACCACTCGCTTCTGCGTTGGTTCGCCGGTTACGTAGATGACCCTTCTCCCGGTCTCAAACAGATGCTTCAGAGTGGAAGCAATGGTCTTGATTTCGAAGGCAATGTGCGGGTTGTTGATCAGGGTCTGGGGTCTGAACCCAATTGGTAACCTTGCTTGTTCTGATAACGCGATTTCAAGTGCTGCTCTTAATTTGGGTGTTTTTTCTGGTTCTGGGTCTGTGCCAAATGCCGACAATAACCAGAATGTAAAGATAGGTTCGATCATTCAAAGTTCTTCAGTTGAGCTGGTTAACAATCGCAAAGTTCTTGGTGCTGCTGTTGGGTCCAATACTAATAGTCAAAATCCAACCTTTACATCTCAGGCTAGCAATTTTGGTCTTCCTGATTCTTTTCCTGTTCTTTACCAACAGCAGCATCAAGTTCAATATCTTGAAAACCAAGAAGGGAAATCTCAGATTTTGATTGGTCAGCAACAGCATCCCCAAAATCCAAACTTTTTCTTGCCATTGCCACAAGAACAGCAGCTACTTCAGCCTTTACCGAAGCGCCTTAATCCTGGTAACTTAGAACTTTCTTCTCAGATCCCTAAACTCCCATTTTCTAATATCGGGCATGAGTTGTTTATGAGAAAACAGCAGCAGAACATGGGGTTTTCTTATGGAGTCCAGTATGTTTCACAGCAGCAGCCGTTGATGGTGGAGAAACAGAAAGTACTGGGTCTGGGAGAAGAGACAGCACAGCAACAGCATCAGTACCAGTTACACCAGCATGAACAAGCCACATTGTTCGACCAGCTTTACAAGGCTGCCGAGTTGGTAGGGACTGGGAATTTTTCACAGGCGCAATTGATATTGGCGCGGCTCAATCACCAGGTCTCCCCTGTAGGTATGCCCCCTCAAAGGGCTGCTTTCTACTTCAAGGAGGCTTTGCAATTACTTCTCCTCATGCATAACCCAGTCTCGCCTCCGCCTCCGAGGTGCCCTACCCCTTTCGATGTGATCTTCAAAATGGGGGCATACAAGCTCTTCTCTGAAGTCTCTCCACTTGTCCAATTCGTCAATTTTACTTGCAATCAGGCTCTCATTGAAGCTCTTGACGATGCTGATCAGATTCACATTGTGGACTTTGATATTGGATTTGGTGCTCAGTGGGCTTCCTTTATGCAGGAGCTTCCCATGAGGAGTAGAGGAGCTCCCTCGTTGAGAATTACTGCCTTTGCCTCACCTTCAACACACCATCCCATTGAGCTTGGGATCATGCGTGAAAATCTTGTGCAGTTTGCTAATGAAATTGGTATAAGTTTTGAGCTTGAGGTGCTTCATTTTGATTCTTTATATCAAACCCCTTATTCTTTTCCAATGTTTCATTCAAATGAAAATGAGGTCGTTGCTGTGAATCTCCCTGTTTGGTCTTCTTCGAATCAGCACTTGACTTTGCCCAATCTTATGCACTTTGTGAAGCAGCTTTCACCAAAAATTGTGGTGTCTTTAGACCAAGGGTGTGATAGAAACGATCTGACATTCCCACAACATGTAATCCATGCCTTTCAGTCATACATAAACCTCTTAGAATCACTTGATGCTAGTAATGTGACATCCGATGCTGTGAACAAGATCGAGAGGTTCCTTCTTGTGCCAAGAATTGAAAGAACTGTGTTGGGGCGTCTGCAAGCACCTGAGAAGATACCTCTTTGGAAGACACTTTTTTCCTCAGCTGGTTTAACCCCTGTGACATTCAGTAGCTTCACTGAAACTCAGGCAGATTGTGTGGTAAAGAGGGCTCAAGTAAGGGGATTTCATGTTGAGAAGCGCCTGGCATCGCTTGTTCTTTGCTGGCAGCAGAGAGATCTTATCTCAGCTTCAGCTTGGAGATGCTGAGTAGCAGCCTCGGAGACAGGCATGGGAAGTTGGTTTTTTCAGTAACTCACAATCTATCAACTCTATCCGGAAGAACTATTTAAGTCAATAATTGTTAAACTCTGCAGCTTTTATGACTTGTTCATTTTCGTATTTGTGAGTCCCCTCAGCTTGTTTGTCTAGTATAGTTGCATTTTCCAGTAGTAGAGAACATCTGACTGCAAAACTCTAGTATGGGCTTTCGTTTTGGATGTATCGATATTTCTGCTATGGTATTCTGGTTTCTTTTGGTTTTTGGTGAGAAGTTGTTCCGTTTTCTGGTTAAGGTGGTGACGATTTGTTGTACATTCGACAACAAATCATTTTTAAAATTACAAATACAACCTACCAGAATTTAGTTTTACGTTTGTTGGATATTGTTTGATGCTTGAATCCTATTTCCTATTTTCCTACCATGTTGCACATTTTAAGCAGGAGAGGTGTATGCCATTTTTTTCATATGGTTTGTCAGATGACAAATGATTAAAAAGAATGTTTTTTTGTGCATAGTTAGTCATTATTTTTCCTTGATGTTGAGATTTGGTTGAAAAGCTGATGATATGGAAGTGCTAAATAAAGCAAAGAATCATGTCCATTATGGAGTGCCTTGGCCTTTAACTGCCCTGTGAATAATACCATACACCTTGTTGTTCAAACGTCTATGAATTGCAACATTTCTTGTGGGGACATAATGGTTCCTTGATTCAGCAAGCGTGTAGGAGAAATTCCCCATGCTTCACCATCAACAAGTTCCTATCTTAGAACCTATAGTTCCTATCTTAGAACCTATTTACTTGTTTTAGTGGTAGAAGGAAATGTTCTTCTATATGATTTAGGTTTGAGCAGCTACATCTATAAATGTGTATACGATGCCAATAGTTTAATTTTTTTTGAACATAAACTACATTTTAACCATCCGAGACTATTGTATAACTAATAGAGTGACAGTAAGAAATGCTGAGCTAAATGTCCTTTCGCTCGAACCTTCAGTTCTTGCTAAACATCACCATCTCCATGGAAGCTCCTCGATTGCTTCCCCTACCTTTTATCTCTTTAAAATAACAAGCAACATTTGATTTGTTGCAACCTTGGATAGAAGACAAGACACCTAAGATTAACAATATTTGGTCAAAGTATGTTAAATACCTTGAAACTAACATGGTTGTGTTACATATTTGTATTTTTCTGTCGTGCTGTATCAGAACTATCTATTTGTCTGCACGTCTTTTTTTCTCTTAGTTTTCATCTATAGCTGCCTGCTGTATGTGTTATAATTGTTTTCCCATTTGTTTTCCCCTTTTTTTGTTTAGTTATTGGAGACCTGCTAATGTTGGTCACATGGCTCATGCTTTATTGCTTGCTTACGGCTTACCTTTTCATTCTTTTTGGTGTATTGTCGATGGGAGTTTATTTATTGTCTAAACTACATGATTGATCACCCTCGTTTTACTTTTGTATTTTTCCTCAATGAATTCAACAAACATCATATTTGATCACTTTTATTTTTATTTATTAATTTTTATTTAATTAAGATGCAATCATTGAAAGTTAATTGTAGTTATACATTTAATGGATTGCTGATGTGGCATATGTAATATATAAAATTAAAAATGGTAAACTCTACAAATGGTCACTAATGTTTGAATAAGTTTTTTTTCTTCATTGAAGTTTCAAAAGTAACAAATTAGTCATTAGAACATCAAAAGTTTTTTAATTTCTAATATTTTTTTTCCAAACACCCCATCGTCTTTACTTTATTCACGTGAATCACCTTTCACTCAACACCATCCAAAGACGGCTTGTTGGTTGCATGATGAAATCGTTGCCTTGATAGAGTATTATCTATATTCTTTTGAATCGAGCTAGATATTTGCCATCAAGATGTTGCATCCGGTTCAGCAAGATGATACCAGGACCTTGTTGGTAATCTGAAATACTTGAGCCAACCAGAAATACTTCTCTTCGTTTGTTCAAACTATGCACAAAAAAGGAATAAGAACTTTTTCCTTTCTCTTGTTTGTACCTCCAAGCAGTGCCCTTCTTGAGAAAGCTTAACTTTCAGATGCTCATTAGTATGAGAAGATGCAGTGTGGACTGGGAAGTATAACATTTGTGCGTGAAAAAATTAAGGGAAAAGACCTGAATGGAAAATAGACCTTTTGAATAGGAAAAATAAAAACGAAAATAACTAAATATTTTTTTTAATACAATGAAGAAAATTATACAAATTTTAAATGAAAGTGATTAATTATGTAGTTTACTTTTATTTACTTTTAAGGACAATAAATATGATATAAATATATCAAACAAAAATATACAGTTGTAAACATTAATGTTTATAATTTTAAATATAATACTATATGTTTGCAATATGTAGGGATTTAAATAGTGATCGGATAATAGAATATTAATCTTTATATAACGGTAGCGGTAGCGTTAATATCGTTGTTATGGAAAATAACGGTGTGAAGCGGAATCACATCAATAATAGTGGATCGCGGTCGAAATTTAACGAGCAACGGTCAATTACGACAATAACAGACCGTTATTCTTGCTATTGTTATGTTATTTTATTTAAAAATGATAGTTCGTTTTAAAAACTCAATTTATTTAGGGAAAAAAATTATGACCGCGATAAATGCAACACAATTAAAAATACGATTACAATCTCAATTTAAATCCATGGCAACAAGCTATTACAATCCAACAAAGACATATCTATCATCAATTACTCAATTTAAAATATCACATTTACAAAATCAACTCTATCTATATATTTGTCAACAAGTTTAACTTAACAATCTCTTAAGAATAAGTAAATTAATTATGATTTACTTAAGAATATATAAAAGCACTCCAAACTAAGGAATAAGTGTAAAGAAAGGTTTACTCTTAAGGTGTATCGTAGCCCAAGCCAGCTCCTTCTCTCAAGTGAGAATCGGTGAATACAAGCCGCATGCACTCAGTATAGCCCTTTAGATATTTTCTGAAAACAAGCATTCAAAGAACAAATACTCTCTAATTTTCACAGGATTTCCAATCATCCACAGCAATACCCATACAAATTAATCTAACCTTCGTCTCATATCATATGGGTACTGAATTTTCTCCTATGTTTTGCATATGTTTTGCTTTTCTTTTCTATCGGTCTTCTCTTCTATTTTATACCCTTTCTTTTATTTTAATTAAATTAAATTATTTAATATTTCTCAAACTATAAATAAATTATTTAATCGCTTAATGAATCATTAAAAGTGTGATATTTCCATTGCTTAAAGGAGGTGGAGTCTTCTGGCCCAATACAGGTGTAAAATAATGAGGGATGACTATGACCCATTTAAAATGGTCTTAACATGATGTGGTCCAACCGGGTTCACTTGTTCCGGCCTTTTAGTTTGAAATCTCTTTTTCTCTTTTAGATTTTGTTAGGTTTTTTATATTTGATTTTTTTATTAATATGAGGTAAATACAAGTTAGTATATGTTCAAAGATAACTCTCAACAATTTGACATTGAATGCTCTTACCCCTAGTATTGCTGGTGCTCGAACCCTGGACTTTAAGAAATAACAATAATTCTTTTACCACAGAAATCATTAGGTTCGTACTCTATATTTGAATTTATATGTTATTTTATTTAATATGTATTATCATTCTCTTAATGAAAATGATAGATTTTTTTTGTCTAGTTTTATAGCATATTTTTTTTAAGATCACATCCGGGTTGTTTTCATATTTATTATGATTCGATTTTAACATGAAATACAAATATTTTGGTACCAGTCTTGTCGCGAATGGTGATCGATGATTTGTTAACAATGGCCAAATTGATTTGCAAATTAATATTCATTGCTTAAAATTAAAATATTTTAAAATTTAGTAAAAAATCAACACACAAACTAAAGTTTCACATTAGTACATTCCAATATCAAACCGCCACATCATTTGATTGTTAATGGTTTAACAACCTAATGCTTACATTAATCTCAAAACTAATATTAAGTGTTATAATTGAAGCTTTCAAAAGTTTAATTCTATTAACCTACACCACCTAAAGTTCAATAGTATTTGATGTAGTTAATCCATATTTTTAAAAATCATTAATTTTCCTTCATATTTAATTTTTGGGTAAAGTACATAAATGGTCTCCCGATTATAAGACACTATTTTGTTGAGTCATCGACTATTAAAAATTATAAGATGGTCCCCCGATTATAGGAAGTTATTTTGTTGAGTCTATTGACTATTAAAAGTTACAAAATGGTCACTCGACTATTCATTATGTTCTAAACTCGTCGTATTCCGTTAAAAAATTAATGGTCGTCTGTGTTGGATACCTCATGCTTACATTGAACTCAAAACTAAAATTAAGTGTTATAATTAAAGAATTTAAAGTTTAAGTCTATGAACGGTACACCACCTAAAGTTCAGTGGTATCTGATTTAGTTAATACATATTTTAAAAATCATTGGTTTTCTTTCATATTTAATTTTTGGGTAAAGTACATGATATTATTTTATTAAGTCCCCAACTATTAAAAATTATAAAATGAGCCCCAATTATAGGAAGTTACTTTATTAAGTCCCTATACTATTAAAAGATTACAAAATGATCACTCAACTATTCATTATGTTCCAAACTTGTCCTCTTCTGTAAAAATTAGCGGTCGTCTGAGCTGGATGTTAACATGTTGACTGAGGTATGATAAAATTTGATCTCATAATCTCAAACGATTATCATATCTCAGTCAACATGTTAATGTTCAACTTAAGAAACCGTCAATTTTTAACGGAAAATGATGAGTTTGGAACATAATGAATAGTCAGGGTGATAATGTTGTAACTTTTAATAGTCGAGGGACTCAACAAAGAAACTCCCTATAATTGAGGGATCATTTTGTACCTTTTAATAGTCGGAGGACTTAACAAAATAATATCATATAGTCGAGGGATCATTTATGTCCTTTACCCTTTATTTCTTAACCTATGCAATTTTTTATTTTTTTAAATAAGTAAATTTTTTAACCCATACAATTATAAGCGCCTGAATATTTATAAAAAATACATATCTAAATAAACAATCATAAATATTAATATTTTAAAATATATCATTTTCAAATCTTAATATTCTATTTTTTTAAAATAACTTTTTTATTCAAATAAACTCTGAATTTATTGTATCTAAATTTAACACGTTAAGAACAAAATAGACTAGAGTAAAAAAATGGATTTAATATTTCCATAAATATAAAATTAAATATTATCTTCGTGAATGAATGAACATCAATGAAATAGGGATGACAAACGGGTACAATTTCATAGATTCTGCATCGTACTCGCTTTAGTTGGGGCGGGTGTGGATTTAGAAAGTGGTACCCGTTGCGGGTAGTGGGCAGGTGATGGGTTTGAGACCTTACCCGCCCCACATCTGACCGCCCCGTATCCGCCCGCCCCACTAAATATACATTAAATTTTAGACCATTATGAATTTATGTATAATTTTATAGACTAATTTATAAATCTCAATATTTTATAAGATATAACTTATAATTTTCGGATACCTAATCCGAACTATCCGAAAATTGAAAAATGGATCAGATATTCGAATTTTTGGATCGGATCAACGAGTCAACAGATCGGATCGGATTTTTTTGCACACCCCTAGCTGTCAGGTGGGTCTAGTCAGATACGTCTCTAGTTGGGTAGTGGGTGTGGGGATAGATTTGAGAATTTATCCACGTGGACGGGTGTAGATTTGAAATTTTTTACCCATCATGAGTGGTGGATTAAAAAATATTAAATGGGTATAGGGATGGGGAGGATGTATCCGCACCAGACCCGCCCGTTTTCCTTTCCTACCATGAACCATAATTCATAACTGAATTATTTTAGCAAATTATTAGGAAAGAGGAAAAATAATATTTCCATAAAAGAGAAAAATAACGATCTCATCAAAAGCACAAGACGACATCATGCAAGAATAATAAATATTATATACTTTATGGAAATATTTTTTTTAAAAAGGGATATTACTTCTGTTATTAGAAATTATTATTGGCCAACAATGATATCAATGTAGGAAACAAATCCGAAATTAAATTCTCTCATAAATATACTCTTTCTAGAATTCTAATTCAAAATTTGCCAATATAAATATAATGTATTATACTATGCTTCTTACCCTCATCCGTACTCTTACTTTAAACTTACTATGGATGATAAAATGAAGTCACTTTTTGTCGGAACTGTAGTTATTTTTTTTGGCTATGAGGGGATCGAATTAATTTAATTTTAAAAAATTGGGGTTTTGAAAAAACAAATTTTGAAGTCGTCATCGATCTTTGGGTTAGGTAGGTCGAATACCTAAAGAAATTACCTTTTTAAAATAATTTAAAAAATTAAATTAAAAGATAAAAAAAACCAATATGCGTTTAACCAGAAAACTACTTGAAGAAGGGCTCAGGAGCCAATTACACGTGGGGAAGGGTGAACACCCCCATAGTGCCTAAAATCGGTATCTAAGCGATTATATGTTATCTAGATATTGAAAATTATAAAATCGAATGGTACTTAAATTATGACACTCTCCTTTAAATATATTTTTTAAAAGGATATTTTTTTAAAATACATTCTTTTATCTAAACAATCTTCGAAAACACACGAGTAAGAACATATCATTTTGTACGAACAATTTCGCTGAGACACACTTCTTGCTAGTTAAGGCACATCTCCATAAATTATTTGCACAAAATAATATCTCAGCAAACACTAGTGAAATGATAATGTTCTCCATTAGGTGAGACTAATATTGCCCTAATTCCATGCCCCAAAGCATTTGAAGTATCGTCAAAGTTAAACTTCCAATGTTTGCTGGTGGAAGTAATCGATTTTTTTATTGAAATATCCATCAAATCTTCATATGAGAAATCAAAACTCAGCGGCTTATATTTTTTTAGAAGCCCTGTTTGCGATAAAATCTACTATGGCACTCCCCTTAACTACTTTCTGGCTTACATATTGGATGTCAAACTCCGACAACAGAATCTGGCAACGAGCTAATCTTCCAGATAAAACTAGTACACCCATAACTTATTCCAAAGGGTCAAATTTGGAAATCAACCAAGTGGTGTGATACAACATATACTGCCTAAGCCTTCGAGTAGCCCAAACCAAAGCACAACATAACATTTCGATTGATGAGTACCTTAACTCACAATCAATAAACTTTTTGTTGAGATAATAAACTGCTCTTTCTCTCTTCTCAGTTTGATCATGCTGCCCTAATACACACCCCATTGAGTTCTTAAAGACTGACAAGTAAGGAATTAATAGTTTACCCGAGATAGGTGGCACTAAGACTGAGGTATTTGACAAATATCGCTTGATTGCTTCAAAAGCTTCTTGACCATCATCACTCCATACGACTGAGTTATTTTTAAGGAGAAGGTGAAAATGGGATCACATTTCTCAGTCAATTGTGAAATGAACAGAGCAATGTAATTTAATCTCCCCATGAATCATTGAATTTCTTTTTGTGTTTGTGGGGGTGGAAAATTCTGAATGGTTTTGACTTTATCTAGATCTATTTCAATTCTTTTTTTGCTTTGCTCACTACAAACCCAAGAGCTTCTTGGATGTTACCCCAAATGTACATTTACTTTGATTGAGTTTCAGTTGACATTTCCTCAATCTCTATAAGAGTTTCCTCAAATTCTCAACGTGCTCTTCCTCTGTCTTGGACTTGACAATCATATCATTGACATAAGCTTCTATTTATTTATGCATCATGTCATGAAACAGTATTACCATGGCTCTCTGGCATATTGCTCCTGTATTCTTCAGCCCAAACGACATCACCTTGTAGCAAAATGTGTCCCATATGGTGACATCTTTATTTGATTGTAGCCAGAGAACTCATCCATGAATGAAAACAGAGAATTTCCAGCAGTATTGTCCACCAAGGTGTCTATATGTGGCAAAAGAAATTATCATTCGGACTGGCTCTATTGAGATCTCTATAGTCAACGCACATACGAACTTTTCGATCATTCTTTAGTACTGGGACGATATTTGTCACCTACTCAGGGTATTTGGATACTTTAAGAAATTCAAAACCAAATTGTTTCTTTACTTCTTCTTTAATTTCTAGCAACATCTCAAGTCTCATCCTTCTATTGTTACACGGGTTTACATTCTAGCTTTATCGACAACTTGTACTATTAATTATGTATCCAATCCCAACATGTCTTCATATGACCAATCAAATACATCTTTGTACTCTTGAAGAATTTTTACCAAACCTTAGCGTCCCTCTCGATAAACAAAGTGGTATCAATCTTTATTTCTTTTCTATCTTTATTTCTTTTCTATCTTTATTTGATCCCAGATTCAAAGTTTCAGTAGGCTCCTCATGAGGCATAATATGTTTATCATCATTTTCCACCATTTTTAGCAGCTCAGAAGGTAATTCACATTTCTCATCATTATCACAACTCTCGATTTCCCCTTGACATTTGGGTAGCTCAAAATCAATCTCCGGGTCAGTGTCATCGGCATTCATACTACTGATATCTGAGGTCCTGAAAGAATAACAAATGAGAGGATATATATACATATACACATACAGGAGAATCTATTCCATATCAAGATAAATAGAATGAAATAAAATATACATAAATAATAAATAATGAAAAAATGCATGAGAGAATGTTTGCCACTTTGTGAATTAATAGAAATGCATTTTTCATTGAAAATTAAAACAAATAGATTAACCCTTTACACAAGATCACATACTATCCCGGGTTTAGACAGTAGGAAAAGTTTTTCTCTGAAACAGATTTGTTAAACATGGGTAATTCTTCAGCAGTCCAATTATCCAACACGAAGCCTGGCGGTGCGGGGTAAATTCCTACAACCATTCCTTCATCGGCCTCATCATCCAGTATCACATTACTGCTCAAATCTCCCAAGGCATCATCAACAATCAATTTCTTGACTTGGTAGCTTCTTTGAAACATATGACCTCCAGACACAAATGTATCATCTCCAATTAACATTGCTCTTCTCATTTCTGGCTTTTTTGGATTCCCTTCAATTTTTCTCTCAAAGTTGGTTGTTATCCCAAGACAAAGTGATCTCTTTTGGTGGTGGGAAAAACGAGATTAATAAGTTCCTGTAGGTGGCTTCCTAGCCCTTTTCTAGCCTTGGCTTCCCAGCCCTTTTCTAGCCTTAGCTTCCCCTCCTAAAGTCAACTTGAGTTTCATTCGGGTGCAGTTGGACAATCTCAGCTTGGATATCTCCATTTCATTAACCACGAATATTGCAATGATAAACTCTAGAGATATGAAAGAACACTCCACAACTTCCTCATCTACTTCAACGTAAGGGGCAGTGGTGAAAACAGAAGCAATAATGTCCTCTTCGACATTGATGTATATCAATCTTCCTTCAATCATGAATTTGATCTTTTGGTGCAGTGTAGATAGAACTACACCTTCATAATGAATCCAAGGCCTTCCTAATAGGCAATTATAGGTAAGCATGATGTCAATGACAAGGAACTCAACCTCGTCGGTAGATGAGTCGATAGTCAAAGGAATGTCAATTTTCCCATCACTTCTCTTTTAGTTCCATTGAATGCTCAAACGACACTATGACAACTCCTTATATGTGTATTGTTGATAGACAACTTCTTTAGGGTTACCATTATCAACTAGTACTCGAGATAAGACATGCCCCTTACACCTGATAGTGATTTGTAGAGCTTTGTGGCTGCCAATCATCCCCGACAGTATCTCGTCATTGGAGAAAGAGATGAAATTATCTGCTTGGATATTTACTACTAATCTATCCATCTTTTCCACAAGTAAATCCTTCTACATGAAAGTTTGATTCAAGACCTTCTCGGTTTGCATCAGAGCTCAATAGAAGAACAAGGATTAAGATGCGAGCATGTAGCTTATGCAGATGTTCAACAATACTATATTTGATGTGATTCAAAAATTTTAAAAATTCCACAACCTTTTTTTGTCATTGGCTCATTAATGATTTTCTCGTCCTCATTCAGCAGTAAGTCAACCTTCTTCATATTATTGGTGGCAATTCTTTTCTCAGGTTCTTTGGTCTAATTGGGAGAGTAACATCTCCAACTCCTAGTAAAATGGCCTACTTCATCCACTTCGTTTTTGGCGATCTATGAAGTATCCATATTATTTATCTTGCACTCGTATCTCCAAGGGACTTGTTTATTATCCATATAAGGAAAAGGAGATGGGGGCGAGATTATCATCTTAGGAATTATTTTTTTAGCCACATGAGTTTTAAGTGTGATGACTAGAGGATAGTTGGCGTTGTAAACTCCCCTAGAAGACCCCTTAGATGCACAAACCTTTGTCTTTTCTTCTTCTTCAACAGCTTCTTTATAAAATTCCATCTCTTTGTCATCCACCATTCTTTTCACCAAAGCTCAGAATTCAGAACAATCTTGTATGGTGTGTCCCTAACAATTGTTATATTGGCATACATGCTTGTTCTCAACTTGTTTAACTGTCAGGTTAGAGACCACCATACATGCTTTGATCATCTGACCCCATATCTAGTGTATGTGTATTTTACCTCAATTACCCTTGTTATGATATTCTTTCATTTTTCTTCAGTAATTGTATTGATTTATGTGCCTGCATGGTTTGGTAGTGGATTCTTAGCCACATTTGGTTGCTCACTATACCCAAGTTGATGATTTTCTTTTGCCTTAACCTCTGGAAAATCTTCTTAAATGCAGTGTAGTTCTCAATTGAGTGTCCATGAACCCTTGCATGATACTCACATTGAACATTAGCATAATACCATTTAGGGTAGAGAGGTTGCAAATATGACACATGGTAAAGTGACACCACATGTATATCGTATAAGATCTAGACCAATTCCTTGTAGGACATGGGGATAGGGTCAAACTGAGGCTTTTCTCTTTCTTGAATCGGTTCCCTTGTTCCATGTCTGGCAGAATTTTATCCAGGTGACCCTGTGGCGTGAGGTTGAGACACATTGATGTTATTGGATTCAGACTTCCTTACGTTATTGACTTCATTATCCTTTCTTTTCATTAGTGGTTTCTTGCTAGACTCACCTCCATCAAGCCTTCCACTCTTGATTGATATTTCGATAATCTCTCCTGCATTAACCAAGTCATCAAAACTCTTGGACGAATTCCTTATGAGGTGGTCAATAAAAGGAGCTCCCAGAGTGTTTATGAAGAGCATGTTGTGTAACACCCCTAACCTGTACCCGACCCGAATACAAGTCTGATGTGTCATGTTGACTTTTCAAATCAAAGTACTTTACAAAAATGGTGGAAAAATTTAAACTTGTAATAAACACAAAAAATAATTTACATAAATTTAATACAAAAAGTATACAACGGATCAGAGCATATACAACTTAAACCTTTAATTACATGCCAACACTGATTACTATAACAAAAGAACCTATAGTTTAAGTTGCTTCTGATCTGATATATGAATGAGTGATGCTATCATATCAGCCTATCATTCTCGGTTGACTTCCTTGATCCTACATGTTAAACACTCACACGCTAAGTCATCGACTTAGTGAGACACAATATATATAATGATACTATAATGAAATGTGCTATTATGCAATAATATATTCATTCAATGCAACCTATATAGTCATGCATTTCACACATTGAACTTATCACATTATTTAATATTAATTCATATTATATCTTTCATTAGCCTATGATACAATACCGAGAACTTAAGGTATGTGAGTGCATTGAGGTTGTGCACAAATGCTATCACCACAGCTCATATAAAATGCACCGAAGTGCCGCGTAGAAATGCACCAAAGTGCCATATAAAATGTCCCGAAGGAACACATAGAAATCTCCTTAAGGATTATATATATATTCCAAAGGACCAAATATGTGTCTCAATGAACCACATATATGTTCCAAAGGATTACATATATGTCCCGAAGGACCACGTAGAACCATCGACTCTTGGCATGCCAATTATACATATAGCTCTCATCTACATAACATGGGCTTTTCACAATTCATATAGTTTATATCTCATAGACATAGAAGTTCGTAGCTTTTATTACATAGTTTATGTAAACTTCTCATACATATTCACTTAGATCATTGTCTTATAATGCATATCATACGAGTTCATGTCATATATCATATCATGTAATGTAATCAAGACATGTTTACACCCTACCATTCATGATTATGCTTCTACTTATGCAATCATGTATTAAATATGTTGAAACTAGACTTATCACAAGTCTAATTTCAGTATCGTACTATAAATATTCTCTAAGTATGCACTCACCTTAGTCTCACTATTACAATCAACACACTTATATCTCTTTGTCTTTCCCTAGATCAATCTTACTCGTCAATTATTCTGGAACTTGTTTATGCTCGATATCTACATAAATATGATTTCCAAAACAATTATCAGAATCCTAAACATTATGAATCGTTCTTAATAACTTAAGCTATCTGACGGACATAATTCACATTTTCCTTATTAAGTAGTATCGGTACCCAAGGTACAGTACCGATACTTCCTTTATAATGGTATCGATACTCAAGCACAATATCGATACCTTTTCCCGATTCTGTAATGCTATTTCCTAAAATGATATCGATATATTCCTTATGGTATCGGTACCCTTGGTATCGATACTACCCCTTTCAGTATCAATACCTCATAAAGAAGTTGTTCATATAGGCCTTATGGTATCGATATTGTTCATGCAGTATCGATACCTACACAATATTTTCACCTAATATGACTTTGTAGTATCGGTACTTGTTCATCAAGTACCGATACTACCAATCCAGAATATACTCCCAACATCCGAAATTTATCAACACTTTACTTAATTTCCACCTTTAAAGTTCATTTCATACCACCAAACCCAATTACAAGCACTTTAACTATTTTTATCATTCTAATACCTTAATAACTTCAATATCTTATTCAAATTCTTGAAATTAAGAATCTTACAAAATTTTCAACATAATCCAAACTCATTTCTAACACTTATTACTTCTTATTCTCACTGTTGACAAGTCAATTCCAACTTCCAAATTCACTTATTTCATCTTATTCACAATTTCACTTATACACTTCTTACATTTAATTATCCATAACTTACAATTCTTTAAGTTTCTATATCCCTTTTTGTCTTTATAATCTTTCTAAAGCTTCATCAATCAAAACCACTCCTAAATTTCAAGAATTAATCAGTTGAAACCAAATTCACCTTAGTTTATGGAGTTTCACGGTTGGAGGAGGAAGAAGATGAAGAGATGTCTAGAATCCTTTTGTTCTTCCAATTATGAGCTCCATGTGGTTATAAAATAACCACAACCAAATTTTTAATTATTTTCCTTGTCACTTGACCATTTTGCCCTTTTATTTCTCATTCTTTGCTAATCAATCATACATAAAATATTCCAATTAAGTCCCTAAACTTTTCAATTTATCTAATTTAGTCACTGAATTCTAAAATCTCACAATTTGGTCACTAACCCGATGTTTGGGATGTTACAAATATCCCCCTTAAGAAAATTTGTCCTCGAATTTTCATTGCACGAAGAGATGGGGGTATTGATTACGTATATATTCTTCACGTTCCCACGTTGCTTCCTCTACTTTGTGATTTCTCCATAAAACTTTGACCAATGGATGTGTTTTATTCCTTAACTGGTTGACTTCATAAGCTAATATTCGCACTGGTTCCTCCTCATAGGTCAAATCGGGTTGAACTTCTATTTGTTCCAGTGCAACGATATGGGAGGGGTCGGACCTATATCTCTGCAGCATGGACACATGGAAAACATTATGAATTTTCTCCATTTTCGGTGGTAAAGCTAACTAATATGCCACTGGTCTTATCCTCTTAACAATCTCGTATGACTTAATGAATCTAGGAATCAATTTTCCTTTCCAACCAAACCTTAATACTTTCTTCCAGGGAAATACCTTCAATAAAACTTTATCTCCAACTTCGAATTCAGTTTATATTCTTTTAAGATCAGAATATGACTTCTGCCGGTCGAATGCCACTTTAAGATTATGCTGAATTTCCCGAACTTTTTCTTTCACATCTTGAATCAAATCCAGACCAAGAACACTTCGATCTTTAAGCTCATACCAATTTAATGGCATACGACATTTCCTCCCATATAACGCCTCATAGGATGCCATCTTAATGCTGAACTGATAACTATTATTGTAAGTGAATTTTGCAAGTGGTAAATACTTTTCCCACGACCCTTTGAACTCAATTATGCATGCTCTCAACATATCTTCCAATATTTGAATAGTACTCTCGGATTGTCCATCTTTCTGAGGGTGGAAAGTTATACTAAAGTTCAGTCGAGTTCCCAATGCTCTATGTAAAAATTTCCAAAATCTCGAGGTGAATTGAAGATCTCGGTTAGAAACTATTGAAACAAGCACTCCATGTAATCTAATAATTTCTCTAATTTACAACTCAACATACTTTTCCATAGAGAAATCAGTTTTAACAGGAAGGAGATGTACCGACTTGGTCAATCGATCAACAATTACCCAAGTTGAATCTCTTTTGTTCGGAGTCAGATGTAGCCCCGAAACAAAATCCATCGTCACATTCTCCCACTTCCATTGAGGAATGGAAAGTTGTTGCAATAATCCTGAAGGAACTTGATGCTCAGCTTTGACTTGTTGACATGTTAAACATTTAGACACAAATTCAACAATACTTCTTTTCATTCTTGGCCACCAATATCAATTCTTCATATCCATATACATCTTGTTTCCACTCGGGTGCATCATCAATGGACTGTAGTGGGCCTCTTTCAATAGATCCTTTTTCAATTCCTCATCATCTGGAATCACCACTCTTCCTCTATAGTACAAATTCCCATTAGACTTAATCTCGAAATCCTTATTCTCTTCATTCTTTACTTGTTCCAATCTTTTCAAACACATTTCATCTTTATTTTTCAATTCTCTAATTCGATTCAACCATGTTGGTTTAAACTTTAATTTTGCACATAGACCACCATCTCCATTTAAAGATAACCTACGTCTAAAGTTCGTAAGGCTGCAAACGTTTTTCTACTTAAAGCATCTATAACCATGTTAGCTTTTCCATGATGGAAATCAATTATTACATCTTAATCCTTTAAGAACTCCACCCATCTTCTCTGCCTCAAATTTAATTCTTTCTGAGTCATCAGATACTTCAAGCTTTTATTATATCTATAAAGATAACAACATTCTCTATATAGGTAGTGACACCAAATCTTGAGAACGATACTACTGCAGTAAATTTCAAATCATGTGTTGGATAGTTATTTTCATACAGTTTCAATTGCCTAGAGGCATATGCTACCACTTTTTCTTCTTGCATCAATACACATCCTAAACCGTTATGAGATGCATCACTATAAACCACGTAATTCTTACCAGACTCAGGTTGGACCAACACTGGAGCTTCTATCAAAATTCTCTTTAATGCTTCAAAACTTTCTTGACAGTCGGAAGTCCAAACAAATGGTACACTTTTCCTCATTAATTTGGTCAAAGGTAGAACTATCATCGAGAAATTCTTAATAAATCTTCGATAATAACCAACAGCTCAAGGAAACTCCAAACTTCAGACAAATTCTTTGGAACTTCCCATTCTAAAATTGATTTTATCTTTTGAAGATCCAACCGAATCCCATCTGCAGAGATCACATGCCCTAGGAAAGTCACTTCATTTAGCCAAAACTCGCATTTAGACAATTTGGCATAAAACTTCTTATCTCTTAGGGTTTGCAAAACTACCATTAGATGTGCACTATGCTCTTTATTAGACTTCAAGTACACCAATATATCATCAATAAAAGCAACTACAAACTGGTCCAGATAAGGTTGAAATATCCTATTCATGAGATCCATAATAACAACAGGTGTATTTGTTACCCCAAATGGCATCACGATGAACTCATAGTGACCATATCTCATTCTAAAATCTATCTTCGAAATGTCTTTCTCCTGAATCTTCAATTGATGATAACCAGAATGTAAATCAATCTTCGAGAATACCGAATCTCCCTTTAACTGATCAAACAAGTCATCAATTCTTGGGAGGGGATACTTATTCTTGATTGTTACCTTGTTGAGCTATCGATAAACAATGCAGAGACACATTCAACAATCATTCTTCTTAACAAACAACACTGGAGCTCCCCCAAGTTGACACACTTTGTCTTATAAATCCCTTCTCTAACAATTCTTGCAACTGATTTTTCAACTCGCTCAATTCTTTTACAACTCGCTCAATTCTTTTTGTGTCATTCTATAAGGTGCCATTGAAATAGGCGCTATTCTAGGCATCACTTCAATTTGAAATTCTATTTCTCTATCTGGAGGTAGTCCTGTCAACTCTGCACGAAAAACATCAGGGAACTCTCTGACTATTGGAATTTCTTCTAAACATTTCTCTTTAGCTATGATATCTATCATATTTGCAAGGAAACCCTGACATCCTTGTAGCAGCAACTTCTTTGTTGATATTTCTGATATTACATTTGCTAAATGATTCACTCTTTCACTGATCGCATTCACTGTTATTCCATTTGAACTAATTAAAGTTACATTTTTTAGTCTACAGTCGACATTTGCATGATAATGATACATCCAATCTATCCCCAAAATTACTTAAAACCCGTCAAAGGGTAATTCCATCATATTAACAAGGAATTCAATTCCTTGAATCCTTATAGGACACCCTTTAAAACCTTTATTTACCCGAGCACTATGCCCTAAAGGATTAGTCACTATCACCTCACTACTCGTAGTTTCTAATGGAATTCTAAACTCTTTTACTAATTTACTACTAATATATGAATAAGTGGAACCCGAATCAATCAACTAACACCAATTTATCAAACAACTGAAAAGTACCTGCTATAATCACTGGATCATCATAGTCTTCATTTGTCTTTATACTATACACTCTTGCAGTTGAACGCACTTCATGTTGTGTAGAGGATTCAGTCTGGTTTCTCCCTCTACCTCTTCCTCATCCTCTTTGCGATGCAGAAACGATTCTCGCGGATGGTGCAGATTTTTCAACCATCAATGGACAATCTCAGATAAAATGTCTGGTGTCCCCACATCAGAAACAGGCTCCGGAGGCCATCAAACACATTCCAAAATGATTTTTCCCCACAATGCTGAAACTATCTTGATTGACCCTGATTTGATCTCCCAATACCAAATCCCACTAATTGTGTATGTCTAATTCTCATCTGACTTAATCCTCTTGCAAAGGATGCAACTGACTCAGACCTAGCCTAAAGTTGAAATCCAGAATCTCTACATCTTTTTGATGGTGCTGAGCTTGAAGAAATACCATTTCTCTTAGATGTCTATACCCTTTGTTCTCAAAATCTTTTATTCTCATTTTGTTCGGGGTTTCATTTAATCTTCGTTTGTTTATATATATATATATATATTAATAATTAGTTTTAATATTAGGTTCATTTGACAATATTAGTTGAATAAAACCCAAGATTGCAAAACCCAAATATAGCTCGTGTGTTAAGGTTGGAGAAACCCTATCCCTTTTTTACCCAACACTGCACAATTCACAACGTGCGCTTCAACAGTTTCCACGTGCCTGTAATTGAACTCTGGATTTACCCATGCCATTGGAATCAACCGGAAAGGCAGAACCTTTTACTTCCATCGCATACATGCAAAACACAAGCACAATAAAGAATCAGAAAAAATGAGGCATTTTTCGAGTAAAAAAAGGATATGTAGCAGCAAAAGAAAACAATAAAAGAGGATATTTTCCCCTCGGTAAATTGAAATAGTAGCCAATATGCATAAAATGGGGTTCCCCTTTTTCGAGAAAGATCGCAGAACATGAAAGAGGAAAATCATTTTCCTCAGTAAATTGGATATATCAATGAGACAACAACAAAATAGGAGGAAACATTTTCATCTAGAACGGTAGCAAAAAAACATTATCTTTATCAACAACCAAAAGGAAAAATTGGAGGGGTTCTTCGTAAAAAAGATAGATTTTTAGAGGAAAAAAAGAGCAAAGTAAAACACAAAATCGGGAGGGATATAAAAAGAAAAAAATAAAATAAAATAAAAAACAAAGATTTGAAAGAAATCTTATCTTTCTCCTTCAGGTGGGGACGAACTCCGGCTATTGAAGTAGAGGATACCTTTAAAGTGAAGAATACTGGGAACTTCCAAGCACCCGTACAATACTAGGAAAAAGGTAATAGAGGAGAATAGACCAAATTGAGAAAACACAGCTAGAAATACATGATAATATAAGGAAAACTCAAGAATATATGCGTGAACAAATGTTGAAATCCCAGAATGATATGATGGAGAAACTTGCAAGCATGTTATAGGGAAAAAATACAGATCGAGAAAAGACCTCAGTTGTCGGTGCTATTGTTGAAGAACCTTTGTACCCGCAAGATTTGTATCGCGTGAAGATCATGGAAATGCTCCAATTGTTGATGTTCCCACTGAAGAACCCCTATACCCTTCAGGCTTTACACCACCTCATGTTAGAGTACAACAAGGAGCAACTGCTCAGCCAAGAAAAGTGCACATAAACTTACTTGGCACCTTCGCGAGCCCACAACAAGCTGAAAACGTTCCAGAGAAAGGCAAAAAAGAGTAGAACAAATAGAAGATAAAATCAAGGCCATAAAAGAAAACATTAGTGTGTATGGAATCGATGTCAATGAACTGATATGGTTCCTAATTTGGTGTTACCTCCAAAGTTTAAGGTTTTGGACTTTGAAAAATTTGATGGCACAAGTCACACACTAAGTCATCGACTTAGTGAGACACAATATATATAATGATACTATAATGAAATTTGATTTGGTGTTCCTCATCCTCTTTGCGATGCAGAAACACTCATACACTAAGTCATCGACTTAGTGAGGCACAATATATATAATGATACTATAAAGAAATGTTGTATTATGCAATCATATATTCATTCAATGCAACCTATATAGGCATGCATTTCACACATAGAACTTATCACAGTATTTAATATTAATTCATATTATATATTTGATTAGCCCATGATACAATATCTAGAGCTTAAGGTATATGATTGCATTGAGGTTGTGCAAAAATATTATCACCACAAATCGTATAAAATGCCCTGAAGTGCCACGTAGAAATGCACCGAAGTGCCACGTAGAAATGCACCGAAGTGCCACATAGAAATGCACCGAAGTGTCATATATAAAGTCCCGAATGACCACATAGAAATCTCTTAAGAATCATATATATATTCCAAAGAACCAAATATGTGTCTCAAAGAACCGCATATATGTTCCAAAGGATTATATATATGTCCCCAAGGACCACGTAGAACTATCAACTCTTGGCATGCCAATTATACCTATAGCTCTCATTTACATAACATTGACTTTTCATAATTCACATAGTTTATATCTCATAGACATATAAGTTCGTAGCTTTTATCACAAAGTTCATGTAAACTTCTCATACATATTCACTTAGATCACTGTCTTATAATGCATATCATATGAGTTCATGTCATATATCATATCGTGTAATGTAATCAAGACATGTTTATACCCTACCATTCGTAATTATGCTTCTACTTATGCAATCATGTATTAAATATGTTGAAACTAGACTAATCATAAGTCTAATTTCAATATCTTATTATAAATATTATATAAGTATGCACTCACCTTAGCCTTGCTATTCTAAGCAACACACCTATATCTCTTTGTCTTTCCCTCGATCAATCTTACTCGTCAATTATTTGGGAACTTGTTTATGCTCGGTATCTACATAAATAAGATTTCCAAAATAATTATCAGAATCCTAAACATTATGACTCGATCTTAATAATTTAAGTATGACGAACATAATTCACATTTTCCTTATTAAGTAGCATCGATACCTAAGGTACAATATTGATACTTCCTTTATAATGGTATCGATACTGTGCTTGAGTATCGATACCCTTTCCCAATTCTGTAATTCTATTTCTCAAAATGGCATCGATACCTTTCTTATGGTATCGGTACCCTTCGTATCGATACTACCCCTTTCGGTATCGATACCTCATGAAGAAGTTGTTCATATAGGCCTTAAGGTATCGATATGTTCATGCAATATCGATACCTACACAATATTTTCACCTAATATGGCTTTATAGTATCGATACTTGTTTATCTAGTACCGATACTACCAACCCAGAACATACTCCCAACATAAAAAAATTATCAACACTTTACTTAATTTCCACCTTTAAAGTTCCTTTCATACCACCAAACCCAACTACAAGCATTTTAAATATCTTTTATCATTCTAACACCTTATTAACTTCAATATCTCATTCAAATTCTTGAAACTAAGAATCTTACTAAATTTTCAACATAATCCAAACTCATTTCTAACACTTATTACTTCTTATTCTCACTATTGATAAGTCAATTCTAACTTCCAAATTCACTTATTTCATCTTATTCACAATTTCACTTATACACCTCTTACATTTAATCATCCATAACTTATAATTCTTTAAGTTTCTATATCCTTTTTGTCTCTATAATCATTCCTAAAGCTTCATCAATCAAAAGCACTCCTAAATTTCAAGAATTAATCAGTTGAAACCAAACCCACCTTAGCTTATGGAGTTTCACAGCTAGAGTAAGAAGAAGATGAAGAGATGTCTAGAATCCTTTTGTTCTTCTAATTATGAGCTCCACGTGGTTATAAAATAACCACAACCAATGTTTTTTTTATTTTCCTTATCAATTAACCATTTTGCCATTTTATTCCTCATTCTTTGCTAATCAATCCTACATAAAATACTCTAATTAAGTCCCTGAACTTTTCAATTTATCTAATTTAGTCGATGAATTCTAAAATCTCATAATTTGGTCTCTAACTTGATGTTTGGGATATTACATGTTAGTTTATCTTCCTCAAGTGACGGATGAACTTGTATGACCACATCCCTCCACCTTTGAGCATATTGTCTGAAGCTCTCATTAGATCTTTTCTCCATGCTTTACATCATGATTCGATTATGCCTCACATCATTCACGTGCTTACATTGCTCAAGAAAAGCTTTGGCCAAATCCTTCTATGTTTTGATATGAACCCTGCTTAACTGGTTGTACCATCGAATGGTTGAACATGCTAAGCTCTCCTGAAAACAATGGATCAACAGTTGATCATCCCCATACGTAGCCAGTCATTTTCATGCAGAATATAGTGATGTGAGCATAGGGGCGTCTTATGCCATCAAATTTTTCAAAGTCCGAAACCTTAAACTTTGGAGGCAATACCAAATCAGGAACCATATCAGTTCATTGGCATCGATTCCATACACACTAATGTCTTCTTTTATAGCCTTGATTTTATCTTCTAATTGTTTCCATTTCTCTTATAACTATTTGTTATGCTCTTTTTTGCCTTTCTCTGGAACATTTTCAACTTGTTGTGGGCTTGTGAAGGTGCCAAGTAAGTTTATGTGCACTCTTCCTGGTTGAGCAATTGCTCCTTGTTGTACTTTAACATGAGGTGGTGTAAAGCCTGAAGGGTATAGGGGTTCTTCAGTGGGAATACCAACAGTTTGAGCCTTTCCATGATCTTCACGCGATACAAATCTTGGGGGTACAAAGGTTCTTCAACAATAGCACCGGCAACTGAGGTCTCTTCTTGATCTGTATTTCTTCCCTGTAACATGCTTGCAAGTTTCTTCATCACATCATTCTGGGATTTCAACATTTGTTCACATATATCTTCTTGAGTTTTCCTTATATTCTCATGTATTTCTAGCTGTGTTTTCTCAATTTGGTATATTCTCTTGTCTATTGCCTTTTTACTAGTATTATACGTGTGCTTGGAAGTTCCCATTATTCTTCACTTTGAAGGTATCATCTACTTCAATAGTCGGAGTTCGTCCCTACCTGAAGGAGAAAGATAAGATTTCTTTCAAATGTTTTTTTTTTGTATTTTCTTTTTTCCTTTTTATATCCCTTTGATTTTGTGTGTTACTTTTCTCTTTTTTTCCTCTAAAAATCTCCCTTTTTTATGAAGAGTCCCTCCAAATTTTCCTTTTGGTTGTTGATAAAGATAATGTTTTTTGCTACCGTTCTCGATGAAAATGATTCATCCTATTTTGTTGTTGTCTCATTGATATATCCAATTTGCTGAGGAAAATGATTTTCCTTTTTCATGTTCTGCTATCTTTCTCGAAAAAGAGGAACCCCATTTCGTGCATATTAGCTGTTGTTTCGATTTATCGAGAGGAAAAGATCATCATTTATTGTTTTCCTTTGCTGCTACATATCCTGTTTTTACTCAAAAAATGCCTCATTTTTTCTAATTCTTTATTGTTGCTTCTGTTTTACATGCATGCGATGGAAGTGAAAGGTTTTGCCTTTCATGTTGATTCCGATGACATGGGTAAATCCAGAGGTCAGGTACAGGCGCGTGGAAGTTTGTGAAGCGCGCATTGTGAATTCTACAACGCTGGGTAGAAGAATGGGCTAAGGTTTCTCCAACCTTAACACACGAGCTTTATTTGGGTTTTGCAACCTTGGGCTTTATTCAACTAATATTGCCAAATGAACCTAATATTCAAACTAATTATTAATATACATATATATATACACACACAAACGAAGATTGAATGAAACCCTGGATAAAATGAGCATCTACACTTTTGATTTTCGTGATTTCGTCCATGTTAGTCATAATGTCTGAAGCACGAAGACCTGATAATCCAAACGGGTTTGACAACTTGATAAATAATATAGAAATGAAGTTATCGATTGTCGGAAGATCTAATCTTCTTTATGGTTCTTCTGATATTAAAAACATAATTGTGAAGAGACAAATATCGAATATATTATATCCTCTTTACAATACATCTCTCGGTCCTGCTACTATTAATGAGTTCGTCATGAAGAGACAAACACTGAGTGGACCAAATCCTATTCATAATGGTCCTCCTGGCTCTCCTCCTTCTAATGAGTTTATCATGAAGTGAAAACACCAGAAGAACCATATCCTCTTCACAATAAACCTATCATCTTTTCTACCTCTAATGAGTTTGTCGTGAAGAAACAATCAATAGGAGGATTGAATCTTCACAATACACCTCTCAATCTTCCTGCCTCTAATGAGTTTGTCGTGGGGAGACAAACACCGGGAGGACCCAATCATTTTCACAATAAACTTCTCAGTCCTCCCGCCTCTAATGAGTTTGTCGTGAAGAGACAAATATCGGGAGGACCCGATCTTTTCACAATAAACCTCCCAGTCCTCCAGCCTCTAATGAGTTTGTCTTGAAGAAAGTAACACTGGAAGGACCCGATCCTCTTCACAATAAGCCTCTCAGCTCTTCTGCTTCTAATGAGTTCGTCGTGAAAAAACAAACATCATGAGAACCCGTTTCTCTTCACAATAAACCTCTCAATCCTCCTGCCTTTAATGAGTTCACTGTGAAGAGACAAACACCGGGAGGACCTAATCCTCTTCACAATAAACCTCCTAGTCCTTCTGCATTTAATGAGTTCGTCGTGAAGATACAAACACCAAGAAGACCAAGTCCTCTTTATAATACTCCTCTCGGTATTCCTACCTTTAATGAGTTCATTACAAAAAAATAAACACTGGAAAAAATGAATCCATTTTATAATGCTTTTGTTCCGCTTAACATTCATAATGTCATTAGAAAAGAAGAGTATCAAGGCCCACTCCTCTTAATGATGGGCATTACTAGTCTTTGATTAATGTACTAATTCATAAATCTTTTAAAAGAATAAAATAGTTTTATACATATTTATGGAAAATGGCAAATCACTAAAAAAATCATTCTTTTTAAATAAGTGTAAAAAGGAGTGCATTTGAATAATTCTTTCAATAAAGAAAATTCAATGTTTAATACAATTAGATGGTTCCGTCAATTTATCTTTTTATTAAAATCAAACGAACTTAATCCGGTAAAAATGATACTCACATGGTACAATTTTATTGATTGAGATTTTAAGGTCCTTTTAACCTTGGCCCTTACAGTTGAGGTTCATTTCAGTTTTCATTACAAATTATGATCATAATTATGATTACTTGTAGTTGTATGGATAGTAAAAGGTAATAGTACCTTATCAATATGAAAAATTATATATTTTTTAGATTGGTATAAAATTTTTAAGTTCTCATATAATTTATGTATTTTCTTTATATATTTTTTAAAATTTTATAAAATTAAGTATTTTAATTTTTAAAATTATCTCATACAAAATATCCAATTAAAAAAGTCAACAAACAACAACATTTATATTTTCCTTTTTTACTCTTATATGTCTCCCTCCTTTACACCTATCAAAATAAATCTATCAAATTTATTAATAACTTTTTAGGGATAATATTATTATTTACTTTTATCAAATATATCTTCTAAAACTATATACATATTTAATATAAGACATAAATTATAGAACAGAAGAAGTATAAAATTTTATGTATCTTTACCTCTAAATCGAAAGGCTAATTGCTGGGTAGTCCAATTAGATGGTGTATGGGAAAACCATTTAAACAAAATATAGAAGCCCTTCTCCCTCGTATTAAATAAAATTGCATAATTTTTTTATTTTAATATTTATTATATTGTAATAACCTAATTTTGCTTGGGTTAACAAACCTGGCAGAACGTTGATGCCTCAACACACGCCACAAGCACCACAATAAGCCAACAACCGTACTGGTCCAAGCAGCTCCGCTCCTTGCCACGATAACACTGAGCTCACATTCCAACAATGGTCCCATGGCCACGTGAGCATTCCCTTTGCAGGTCCCCTCTCTACCACGTCCTCAAGTGAAGGATAACAACAACATATAGAGAGCACGAATCAAGCCAAAAAAGGAGAGGAATCACAACTTTCCATTTGGCACTGTACAACAGCAGATTAATGGCCAAGGAATCAAGAAATTCTTGGTATAACCTGCACAAAACAAGAAAAAAAGGAGGGATAACCAGAGGAGCGAGCAACCCAAAAAAAAGAGGCCCTTATATTTTCATCGAGCAACCAAAAACACGACAAAAAGGAGAAACCCCTTTCGATTTTTGGGAACAACCAACCAAAACCCAACAATCAAACAAAAAAGGAAAGGCTTTTCCTTTATGAGCAAATCGAGCACCCAAAAAAACACCGAAAAGAAAGAAAACACTTACCTTCTCTGTGGGAAGGGGGTCGTCACCGTCGTCTGGAGTTAAACCCCCCAAATCGAAGGTAATCTATTCCAGGTGTCTTATTTAGGAGGAGGGGTTAGAGATTTTTGAGGGATCTTTGATTGGGGTTTGTTTTAGGGAGAGTTTAGGAGCCCCTCGGCTCCTCGTCGAAGTCCCAGGGGCGAATGGAGGCTGTAGTGGCCATTTGTTTTGTTAGGGGCGAGGAAGAAATGAGAAAAGAGAAGAAGAAAAAGAGAGGGCGACAGAGAAAAAACAAAAGAAAGAAAGAGGGGAAGGATGCAAATGAGGGCTAGGTTAGTTTCTTACCCAAAATACCTTATATATACTACTGCCAAAACGTCAGCGTTTAGGGGTTAGGGCAACCCGCGTCTGGTTAGTAGGGTAATATCGCTTTAGGTCCCTGATACCTTTGTAATCTTTCGCTTCAGTAATCAATCGAAAGTTTGCATCTTTGTGATTTGGGTCGTTGATTTATTTATGTTTATGTTTTAATCACCGTTCATTTTAATTACTGGTTTACTATTTGAGTTTGTACATGTGTAATTCTTGGTATATTTACATGTTGGTCCTTATTAGCTCTGTTCAACTGTGATTTGATCCTTGTTTTAAATGGGTAAAAAACATTTTAGTCCCCATTCCTTTCTAATTAAATTATTTTTAGTCCTCATATTTTACATATACACACACCCACATATATATATAAGGGTTGTAAACCTGAAATAGAAAATATTACCTTTTGTGTTAGAGTTTAGGATAAATCATGTAGAGGCCCTCCCTATTTTGGCTTATTCTTACACTCTGGTCACTAGTCTTTGGGTTATTCTCCCTTTAGTCCTTTTAACTTGGTGTTTTTTTTTTCTATTTTTGTCACTTATTTGTGTTGTTTTGAAGTAATTTTCCCTTGATATGCTGTTTTAAGTTGAATCTTTAAATTTAGGTCTCAAGTATTTTAGTCATAATTTAGATTATTTTATCTATTAGATTTAATTCTTGCATTTTTTATTTATTTTAATTTAGTCCCTTGTTAGATAGTTGTATTCTTTAATTAGTTGTATTTATTTGTTTTGCATGTTGATAAGTTTATACGTGTACAAGTGTGCGAACGATCTATTTAAGAAACACATGGCATCATTTGTTACATAATATGTATGATATCCTCACAAGCATTACTTGACTCGATCCAAATAATTTGAATAAGAGTAATACCTTTTCGTTTTAAAATTGACGTGAGATGGTTGTCTTAACTTATGAGAAGGCTACTTCCAACAATTTTAAATCAAAAATGTATCTCGTTAAGTGAAACCCTAAAATTTGACTATACCTAAAATTTGGGAACGAGAGAACAAGAAATGTTCATCTATTTAGAGTCTTCAAGAAAATATTGTTAGAACTTATCTAAGGTTTAATCTCGATGTCTTTAAATAATCAAATATTCTTCTTCTTTCTAAAAAGATTGGTAAGTTCTAATTAAATTTGTTTAAATTACGTGCATTTGAATATTACAATGAAACCGTAATATTTCTTTATTTCGATTGGAGTAAGAATTGATTGTCTCAAGGTACGAATGTTGTTTTAAGGGATCTTAAATTAAATTAAATTTGAACTCGTAAATTTCATTGTAAAGACAATTAATTAATTGACTAGGTACCGATTTAGGGCGCTGTGGGGGTGCTGATCCTTCCCCACACGTAACCAACTCATGAACTCAATTTTCTAGTATGCAGACCGCAAATTTGTTGTTTTAATTAAAATTAATATTTTTTTATTAAAATGTCAAAATGTTTTTGGGTGCAAAATCACACCCTAATTAAATATTGGTAGCGACTCCTCGAACCATATTTTACTTTATTTAAAGAAAATCTCAAATTTTTTGAAGCGAGGGATATTTTAAAAATCACATTACTTTTAATTAAAAATTAATCAAAAGATAATTAAATGTGTTTTTTTAATCTGAAAAAATCGTTTCGACATATATACTATAAATTTAACTTTTATGAGTTATAAATTACATAATATGTAGAAACAAAAAATAAAAGTAATATATTAAAACATTGAAATGAGCTGGCCACGTAAACTTGAACCTTGAATATTGAGAATCAAGCTCAATCCACATATTAAATGGGCATAAGATTTTTTATTTCAAACTTTATTTTTCAAATTAAATTCTTTTATTTAAACCTCTTAAATATAGAATAAAAGTTAAAATTCAGTAGGATTATCCCACTTTTGAATAGGCCTAAGACACAAGACTGAATTGTAATATTTCAAAAATAAAAATAAATATTGTCGGAATTGTCTTTCGGGTGGGTCCGAAATTGGGCTTTGACATGAATAAATGAGTTAGAGTTGCCACCGATAATTTATTTTATGAACAAATGGGTTGATCGGATACCTTGATTTCTTACATGATCTAAATCTTACCAGCGATGTGTCAGATTCGGGAGTCGATTACAGTCAAGGAAAGGTTAGCACCCTTGAACTGCCCTTTCGATACTACTTAATTTTCAGTTATCTTTAATTAAGAAAATTGAAAGCTAAATTAAAAGGTAATAGTTGATCCTGATTACTTACCTCTAATTGATTTTAAAAGTGTACCCTTAAGAAGTCATGGAAAGCATTAGATAGGAAAAAATAAATAAAACCAAGCAAAAAAGGGAAAAAAGACTAGGTAAATAAATAATCTAAAAACAGAAGGTAAAAAAGAAAAATAAGATAAAGTAATGAAAATAAAAAAAATAAAATCAATAAAAAAATAAATAAAAAATAAAAAACTGAAAACCAAACAAATAATAAAAAAATATAAAAATAATAAAAAATAATATTTAAATGAAATAAGAAAAAGAAGAAAAATATGTGTATACATTAGTAACAAGAAAAAATAGAAGAATAAAAAATATATGTATATATAAAAATGTTTAACAAAATAAAAACAAACAAAAGAAAAAAACTAATATATATATATATATATATATATATATTAATGTAAAATAAAATAAAATAAATAAAACAAGAAAGAAAAAAACATATGTATATATATAATAATAAAATATAATATTTAATAAAATAAAAATAAGATATAAAAAAATTAAAATGTGAACGGACTGAATTGAAAAAAAAACAAATCGGGGTTCAATTTTAAAAGAAATTCAGGGTTAAATTAAATTAAATGGGCCAAAATGAAATATTTAAAAAACGGGGGGACCAAAAACATAATTCCCCCCTTTTTCTAATGAAAACACGTGGATTCTATGTCCGGGTCGGTCAACATGTGGGTCTAGGTATAAAACCCAAACCCAAAACAAATTCTCATTTTCTCCCTAGCCTCCAAATAGATCAAAACCCCAAATTTTCAAACTCTCCCCCTGTTCATCGTGTTCTTCTGCAAATGAAGAACACGATCACTTCAGCCCAGTTTTCGGTGGCTGTCATCGGTAGTGGCCCAAAATCTTTTTTACACCATTCGAAAGGTTTTCTCCTATTCTTTTTAAAAATAGGGTCGTTTTTGAAAATAAGTCTCAGAGAGCTAGATCTGAGGAAAACTCCTCGGTTGCCCTCCCCCGATCATCGGCGTTTTGGTGTTTTTTTTTCAGTCAAAATTGACGAGCAAAAAGAAGCAACACATGAAAAATCGAGCAAGGTAACAATAAAATACTTTTTTATTCTCTTTCCCATTCAAAAATTACAACAATTTTCCTGCTTTTTCTTTTGTATTTCGTTTGTATTTCAGTGTGTAATTTCTAGTAATCTCTTGGTGTATTTCATATATTGTTTACATCCATTTATAGTGCTAAAATGTCCTATTTTTAGTTTGTTTTAGACTCCTATTGAGACTAAAATTGCTCCTTTATTCTCGGTTTGTTGAAAGTCCCATGGGACTAACTTTTTTTTTGTTGACTTGGTGATGTTGGTGTCGTGAACTCTGTGGAGAGGTTGTGGTCATGGCGAGGAGTCTTCGAACGAGGGGCTGGAACGACGCTGTGGAGGGAAAAGGGATACGATTGGAGCAAAGTGAGGGTTAGGGTTTTAAAACCCTAACTGGTTCGAGTTGACAACTAGGCAGGTTCGAGTTGCTGGTTCGGGTCGCGGGTCTTGGATTTTTTCTGGATCACTGTGTTGAACCGCATGTTGGGTTTGGGTGTTCTGTTGGGCCACAGGTTGCACTTGTATTCGGGCCTGAAATATGTAAATGAAATGAATAATATATATATATATATGTTGAATATAATATATATAAATATTATAAATGTGTCACATATGGTGATATAAATACGTAATATATGCGATACATAATATCACATAAATCGGGATGAAATGACGTTTCTACAGCTACCACTGTTTGCTCATTATCGTGTAATAAAAATAGGGAAAAGATTTAAAAGACACAAATTTCGTTCACATCGATTGTCCTATGTCGTAGAGTTGAAATCTGATGTCATGAACGGTTTGTCAAATTGGACTAAATCGCGAAATGATTCCCCTGCCGTGAGGTTGAGTTGAACTGGAAAATTTTGAGCACGATATCATTTGTTGTGAAGTTGAAACTGAATTCAGAGCATTAGGAAGTAACTCCTGGATCATCTTCTAGTCCAAGACACTTCGTCGCGAAGCTGAAAATTGACCCGATGGCTTCGGTGTTGCTGTGTTACAAATGACTCTTTCGTTGTGAAGTTGAGTCAGTCTTTTCGGTACGATATCTTTCGTTGTGAATTTGAAATCATAGGAAAATCGAAAAGTGGCTTCTTATTGACAATCTTGACCTTGGTCTTCTTCTCGACTTAAAGACCTTGGTGTGGAAATTTGACCGGAAAGTAGTTCCTTACTACTACTTGCGACAGATATGTTCTCAAGCTGAATGAAATCGAACTCGCCAGTGTTTGTTAAAAATATCTCTTCTCGCCTTTGAGTTATGTTGTACTTGGCTGGGGAATAAATCCATGTTGTTGCAGATGACTTTAAGTCGATTCGTTGGGTACGATATCATTCGTCGTGAAGTTGAAATCGTGGATGGCTCCTTTATTGTGAAGTTGAGCTTTGAGTTCGATATCATTCGTCGTGAAGTTGAAATTCAAGTATTATTTCACCAAATTGGCTTTGAGTTGGATATCATTCGTTGTGAAGTTGAAATCTAATCTTGAATATTGTTTGGCTTTGAGTTTGATATCCTTCGTTGTGAAGTTGAAATCCAATCTTGAATATTGTTTGGCTTTGAGTTGGATATCCTTCGTTATGAAGTTGAAATCCAATCTTGTATAAATTGTGTCGCTTCGAGTCCAATATCTTTTGCTGCGAAGTTGAAATTGACTCTAGCATGAATTTGCAAAATTATACACATATGTGATGCTATGGATGCAATTCTCTTATGTGTGCCTAAAATGCATATGCGAAACATGTTATTTTGGGCTTTGGAGAGAAATCTTAATCTCTGGTTGCCTGTTTTGATTCTGGAATCTTGAATTTCTGATTCCCGATCTTGAATTCTTCAAATGTTTAAATCTGATGTGCAAATTTTATTTTTTTCTCCTTGATTTGGGAAATGTTTTTCAATCATATTAAGTGTAGTGCATGAGCCTTGATCGGCTTCCGAGTACCTGTACTTTTCAAAAATCTTTGTACAATAATATACAATTATCTTTTTCAGAAGTGAATAAATCATTAGGTTTAAATTCAACCCAAGATGCTTAAAAGGAATTGGTTTAGAAAAAAGATCGTCTTTATTCATAAAGAAAAAGAACCAACGATACATGACAAACATTCTGAAAAGTAAATACATAGAAGAAATATGAATGTATATTTTAGATTTCAATAATGCAGGCACTTCTGAACTGATAAGTCGTTAGGTGACTTTGAACATAGCCTTTGTCAAAGGATCTTCGAAGATGCGACAACGTTCAAGAGAGTGCAACCTTTCTCCGACTCGTTAAGTCTGTAGAAGATTCATATGCCCGGATACTTTACTATCTGGATTAGGGACCTATCTTGAATCAATATCCAAATCGCCCTTTCGGGTTTTCAATTTGGACCCATCATTGGTTTCAAGATGCCCTTTGCGGGTTTTCATCTTGAACACACCTTATTTTTTCATTTCTTTTTTCTTTTTTTCTCTTCGTTTTTTCTTTTTCTCTCTTTTTCTTTTTCGACTTAAGACGCCTTCTCGGGTTTTCATCCTAAGCGAAGTATTTCTTGACTGCATCCGAATTGACGGATTTGGCAATTCTGGTTCGTCCATTTCAACCAGAACGAGCGCTCCTCTGGAGAATGCCTTTTTCACGATATAAGTCCCTCCCAATTTGGCATCCATTTTCCTCTGAAGTCTTTTTGAATTGGCCAAATTCTCTTAAGCACAAGATCTCATTCACGGAATGCTCTCAGGTGCACATTCTTGTCATGTTCTCGAATCATTCGTTTCTGATAGATTTGACTATGATGAATGGGTTTCAATCTCTTTTCATCTATCAGGTTCAGCTGATCATATTGGGATTGCACTCATTCTGCATCATCCAGCTTGACTTCTGACAAGACCCGGAGTGACGAGATTTCTACCTCAATGGGCAGCACTGCTTCTATCCCATATGCCAATGAAAATGGGGTTGCCAGAGTAGAAGTTCACACTGAGGTTCGATAAGAAAACAAGGCAAAGGGCAGTTTCTCGTGCCAATCCTTGTAGGTCTCAGCCTTTTTCTCCACTATCTTCTTGATGTTCTTGTTTGCTGCTTCTACTGCTTCGCTCATCTTTGGTCTATAAGCAGTAGAGTTATGATGCTTTATGTTGAATTGCTCACAAGTAGCATCCATCATTTTGTTGTTTAAGTTTATAGCATTATCGGTAATGATCCTTTCAGGTAAACCATATCGACATATGATCTCTTTCTTCAAGAACTTGCAAATAGTGGACTGAGTGACACCAGCATATGATGCAACCTCTATCGATTTCGTGAAATAATCAATTGCCACAAAAATGATCCAGTGACCATTTGAAGACTTAGGATAAATTTGTCCGATAACATCTATGCCCCACATAGAGAAAGACCATGATGACATCATCACATGAAGTGGATGAGGTGGAACATTAATTTTATCTCCGTAAATTTGACATTTATGACATCTTCTAGCATAGTTGATGCAGTCACTTTCTAGTGTGGACCAAAAATATCCACATTTCATTATTTGTCTTGACATCATATGTCTATTTGCATGTGTTCCACAAACTCCGTTATGTACTTCTTCCACTATCATCTTAGCCTCTTCTGTATCTACGCACCTTAACAGGACCTGATTATGGCTTTTCTTGTATAAGACCTCCCCGTCAAGGACATATCCAATTACCATCATTCTAATAGTTCTTTTATCAGTCTCAGTGGCTTCCTCTGGATAACTTCAATTCTTAATGTACTGTAGAATGTCGTGGTACCAAGGCTTAGTGTCTTTTACTTCCTCGGTTTGGAAATAATGAGCCAGGTACTCATACGAATGTATGTCAATTGACATCATTTCAGACTCCCTGCCAGCCTTGAATGTGGCTACCAAGGTAGTTAAAGCATCATCCATTTGATTTTCTTCCCTAGGCACATAGTGAAAGGTGAATTCATCGAATTCATCGAGCAAATCCAGTATTAGCTTCTGATACTCTACCAGCTTCATATCCTTGGTTTCTCATTCTCCACGGAGTTGATATATTACTAAGACTGAGTCTCCATATACCTGCAAGGTCTTTATATTATGCCCTATTGTAGCTCGAATCCCCAAAACACAAGCTTCATATTCTGCCATGTTGTTGGTACAATCAAAATTTAGTCTGCAAGTGAATGTGTAATGATTCCCTTCTGAGGAGACCAGTATTTCCCCAATGACATGTCCTAATGCATTTGATGCACCATCAAAATGCATTTTCCAGGAATTGTCTGTGGAAGTACTTGCTTCTTCTACGGATATAGCCATCAAGTCTTCATCTGGGAAGTCAAAGTCAAGTGGCTCATAGTTTTCATCAGTTCTGCTTGCCAAGAAATCTGATATGACACTTCCCTTTATGGCTTTCTGGCTCACATATTTGATGTCAAATTCAGACAACATCATCTGCCATTGCGCTAGCCTTCCAGAAAGAGCATGTACACCCATCATGTACTTTAGAGTGTCTAACTTGGAAATTAGCCAAGTGGTGTGATACATCATGTTTTGCCTGAGTCTTCGCGTAGCCCAGATTAGAGCACAATAAACCTTTTCGTTAAGAGAATATCTGGCCTCGCAATCAGTGAACTTCTTGCTCAAGTAGTAGATGTCCCTTTCCTTTTTTTCTGGATTTATCATGTTGACCTAGGACACACCCCATTGAATTCTCGAATATGGATAGATACAAGAATAGAAGTTTTCCCGGGAAAGGGGACATCAAGATGGGAGTGTGAGATAAATACTCATTTACTTTTTTGAATGCAACTTGATAGTTCTCGTCCCATACCCCAGGGTTGTTCTTTTGGAGAAGGAAAAAGATTGGGTCACACTTGTCGGTTAACTGAGATATGAACCATACTATGTAGTTCAATCTACCCAGAAAACCTCGAACTTCTTTTTGTGTTTATGGAGGAGGCAGATTCTAGATAGCCTTAACTTTATCGGGATCGACTTCAATGTCTTTCCTGCTGAACACGAAGCCTAAAAACTTCTCAGACGTTACTCCGAATGTGCACTTGCTAGGGTTCAGTCTCAACTGGAACTTTCTTAATCTCTGGAAGAGCTTTCTGAAATTCTCGACATATTCATTCTCAGTTTGTGCCTTGACAATCATGTCTTCGACATAAACCTCGATTTTTTATGTATTATCGTGGAATAGGGTCACCATAGCTCTTTGATATATTTCCCATCATTCTTTAATCCGAAAGACATCACTTCGTGAACGAGAAGAAGGCGTTCCCGACAGTATTATCCACCAAAGTGTCTATGTGTGGCAAAGGAAAGTTATCTTTAGAGCTTGCCTTATTAAGGTCCCGGTAATCAACACACATGCGCACCTTCCCATCTTTCTTCGAAACTGGCACTATGTTGGCCACCCACTCTAGATACTTGGCCACTTAAAGGAAATCGGCATCGAATTGCTTCTTGACCTCTTCCTTGATCTTAAGAGCATTTCTGGGCGCATTCTCCTCAGCTTTTATTGCACGAGTTTGCATTCTAGTTTGATAAGAAGTTTATGGACTATCATATCTGTGTCTAGCCCGGCATGTCTTGATACGACTATGCGAACACATCTATGTATTCTTGAAGTAAGACTATCAAGTTTTGTTTTGCTTCAGCCGAAAGAGTTGTGTCGATTTTAACCTCATTTCTCTCCTCTTCAGTGCCCAGATTTAAGATTTCGATCTTATCCTCATGTGGCAGTATTTGTTTGTCTTCTCTTTCTACCATTCTCAACAATTCGGTAGGTAAGTTGCAGTCTCTTCATTGTCGCATTCATCAAATTCCCCGAGATAAATGGCTGATTTAAAATCCACTTTCGGATCAGGATCATCAGTGTCTGCATTATCGTTATATGGGACCTGAAGGAAAAAAAATGTGTATGCGTGAGAGAACAATATCCCACATGGGACAACCGAAAATTAAATTCGAAAGAGAATGAAATGGAGTACTGAAATAAAGAAAATGGAAAATGAATTCAAAAGAAACGAAATATAAAAAAAACTTGTTTGCCATGGAAGAAATTGCATCTTTTATTGAATTTAAAACAACACGTTTATTCACCCTTACAAAAGATCACCTATTGCCCGTGTATAGGCAAATAGGGATAGTTCGAATATTACTCTGAAAGACATTTGTAAATCACAGGCAGTTCTTTCTCGACCAGTTGCTAAGCACAGACCTAGGTGGCAGTGGGCGAATTCCGGATCTATCCGTGTCCTCGGTATTTTCTGTGATTACAACATTGACACTCAGATCTTTCAGAGCCACTTCCAAATCGAATGAGGTGGTCTCAAACACATAATCACCTGACTTAAATGTGTCGTTAAGAGGTGGGAGTACTATGGGTTCCCGTTGGAGTTCATCTCCAATTAACCTGGATATTCTTCTTTCTCGATTCTTTTGAATTTTCTTTCTCTTCTCTTGATAACTGGGTTTAAAACCAAGCCCAAAATGATCAAACTTTGATATAGGAAGGACTGGATTAATTCTCTCTTGCAGCAGTTTTCTAAATCATCTTCCCGTCTTGGCGTATTTTCTCAATGTCTGCTTTATTTCCATATTGGTGCACTTGGAAAGTTGGGGTTTGGAAATCTTCTTTCCTTCAGCCACGAATGTGGCATTCACAAATTCCAAGGAGTGGAATGAACATTCTACTGCCTCCTCGTCTACTTCGATGTATGGAGCCTCTGTGGTCACACTCGCCACAACATCTTCTTCAGCGTTAATAATTACTAAGACTCCGTCAATGATAAACTTAACCTTTTGGTGCAGCATGGATGGTACTGCACCATCTTGATGAATCAAAGGTCTTCCCAAAAGGCAGTTATAGGAAGACATCCTATCCATCACTAAGAATTTGATATTATAGGTGGTAGGTCTGATGGTTAATGGCACCTCAATCTTGCCAATTACCTCCCTCTTGGTCCTATCAAATGCTCGAACCACGTTCTGACAGGTTCTCATATGAGAGGTGTCTATTGGCAGTCTTTTCAATGTGACTGAAGGTATCACGTTCAGGGTTGAACTATTGTAGATTAATACACTCGGTAAGGCATGCCCCTTAGTGGATGGTGATATGCAATGCCTTAGTTCGGTCTCTCCCTCCAGATAGAATCTCATCATCTGAAAATGAGATGAGATTATCGGCTTGAATGTTGTTTACCAGTCGATCCATCTTGTTGACTAGTATGCTTTGTGGCACGAGCGTCTGATTCAGGACCTTCAACAATGCCTCTCAGTGTGCCTCCGAGTTCAACAATAGTGCTAACATTGAAGTACGTATCGGTAAGCTATGCATCTATTATGCAATGCTTTATTTGATGTGCTTCAAGAATTTGAGGAACTCTCTAGTTTCTTCCTCTTTTATGGGCTCGTTGATTGTTAGTACATCCTCATTGAAAGGTTCAAGTAGTCTCTGCCCCACTTTTCTAGCATATTCTCTTTAAGTGCTCACCTAAAATTCATAATTCCATGGTACTTGTCGGCTGTCCTTGTAGTGAAAAGGTCGTGGTACTGTGATAACCACCTTCGCTTGCATTTTTTCTACTGTCTTTGCTTTATGGGTAATTATCAAATGACTACCCCTGTCGTAACTTCTTTTTGATGACTCTCTGGTAGCGTAAATGTCTGCTTCCAAAGAATCTCAAACTTCTTCATAAAATTCCAACTCTTTCTATCCATCATGAGATGGACCAACATTTTGAATTCTAGGCAATCTTGTACCTCATGCCCCTCTTCGTTGTGGTAACAGTGGTTACCATCTTCATTCCTTGTTGTATCTGACTGTGGTGTGAAAGCTCTGCCTTCACCATTTGGCTTCATACCCAAGCCAAAGGAGATTTTACTTCCGAAACACCAGTTTTGACTCTCATGCTCTTCTCGGTAGTGACTGCGTTAATCCCTGTCTCCTGATGATTACACAAGAAATTTTGTTCAACGTTCGGTGCTCCAAAGTTAAAGTGGATCCAATTCTTGTTACACATCCGTTGTACAACCTTTTGAATACTAGGCAGTTTTCGATCGTGTACCCCGACGTACTACCATGGTATTCGCAGTGAGTGTTCTCATCTTACCATCTGGGGTAAGGGGACTTTATTGGCTCCATAGGGTAAGGTCACACCACGTGAGTGTCAAAAAGCTGTTGGTATAATTCCTTGTACGACATGGGAATATGATCAAATTGTTCATTCTCTCTTTCTTTCCTAGGTTCCATCTGATTTTGTCTAGAAGTACCAGATGATACAGCTGCACTTGTTTCGGTGCTTGAGATCTTAACACCTTTGTTGGCATTGTAGGTTTTGACGTTGTTGATCTCTTTGTCTTTGTTCTTCATGGGAGGTTTCTTTCTTGATTCCCCTCACTTTATTTTGCCTTGTTTTATGGCTAACTTGTTCATCTCTCCGATCATAACCAAGTCTGAAAAGCTTCCTGATGTGATTGCGACCAGGTGCCCGAAGTAAGAAGCCTTCAGGGTCTGTACAAAAAAATTCCTAGTTTTCTTTTCATCTAAGGGTTTATGAACTTGCACACCAAATCCATCTATAAGACTTAGCTAGGTCTTTTTATGTCTTGATATGAGATCGGTTCAACTGATTATACCATCGGATAGTTGAACAGGACAAGCTCTCCTGGAAGCAATGAATCAGGAGTTGATAATTTCCCACATATCATGTCATCTTCCGACAGAACATAGTGATGTGGGCTGAGGGGCAACTATTTCCATCGAATTTCTCGAACTCGGGACTTTGAATTTGGGTGAAAGCACTAAATTTGGGACTAGGCTTAGCTCCGATGCATCCACCCCATAGCAGACATGGTCCCTTTTGACCACTTTCA
This sequence comes from Hibiscus syriacus, assembly GCF_006381635.1. Classification (NCBI taxonomy): domain Eukaryota; kingdom Viridiplantae; phylum Streptophyta; class Magnoliopsida; order Malvales; family Malvaceae; genus Hibiscus; species Hibiscus syriacus. The sequence continues at coordinate 393,466 of NW_024063008.1, forward strand.
TTTGGTCTTCCAGCATCTTAATTTTCTCTTCCATCTTCTTCGCCTTATCCTCCTCATCAAAATCCTGTATACGGTAATCATCCGGATTATTGTCAGGGTTGGTTATAGAAGTATGTATCTTAACAGTATATGCGACTTTCCCTTTGGTAGCAGATGAGTCACCAGGTAAGATTCTGTGTGAGATAACTACTTGTGGGGTCGGTGGTATAGTTACCCCTTCAGATGAACATATCCCTTGTGCACTCGCTTGATGTAAAACAGATAACTTGGCCACTATTTGATTGACCAAGGACTCTTGGCTCTTCGTGATGGTATCCAGGGTACTCTGACTTTCTGGGTTATCTTGTCTTCCAGTTTTCTCTTCAATTTCAACATATTCTCCTCGAGTTAATCGTTTTGGCCTCCATTTGTCTTTTCTTCGTTCGAGTGTTGTGAGGATGATGTATTTCTAGAGCTTACGGAGGTAAAATCGGTGTTTGTTCTTTCTTCTGATGAGACATGTTTTGTTAGTTAATATGAATGTAAAAACATGGAAAATATAAAAATAAACATAAAATATAAAATACAAAAGATGAGATGCATGATATATGAAATTTTAGAGGCATTGATCCAGAAACATGGCTGTTATTATAAATAATCCTTATTTAAACAAAAGTGTTTTATCTTCTAATATACAATAAACATATCAAATATACATCCAAACTAAATCCTCTAGACCCCGAACTATTTCTAATAGGTTGAAAATCATTATTCCTTCATCTGTACTGGTTGAATGCCTTGTCGAACCACTCCGGCTTCCCTTGCTAAGCCATGCAAATGACGAACTGCCTTCTGTACTTACTCCAAGAAATCATAGATGACTGCATCTTTAGCCTTCACCCTTTGCTGAGCTTGTTCCCAATGAAAACGTCACTGTAAACCTCCGTAAAAGGGCACTATCTTAAGCTCGCTTGCTTGTTTCTTGAATCCATCAACAATGGCTTCTAACTCAGTTATGGTTTTGCCATCCCGCTCTTGTTGTTTCTGAAGAGACTTCTCTAAGTCAGTTATCTGGATTCTCAAATGCTTGTTCTGATGCTGGCTATCTATCAAACGACTTTGAGCAGTCTTTAGCCGTTCTTTCAGAGTATCTCTTTCATCATGCCCTTCAAACTTCCTTTTTAGGTTGTTAGCTTCGCCTTTCCAATACTCATAAGTCCTTTTCAGATTGGAGTTATTTTGGACTTGCTCTTGGTAACCATTTCTCAACTCTTCAAACTCAAAGCGAACTTTTTTCTATTCCTTCTCAACCTTGTCTGCCTGTTCCTTCTGAGTATCGGCATCTAACTTTTTTCTATCCCTCAAGTTCTCTTACTCTTTGTTTCAGTTCATTCTTCTCAGCTTCAAACTCTTCATTTTCTATTTCCAGCTCGGAAGGGAAAGGCCTAAGATGTTCCTCCATTGTCCGGGTGTCCTCACAATCTGGCATTGGGATGCTGTCATTTTTCCTTAACCTTCGCCACTCCAAATAGTCCGGAGTAAGCATGTCTTTGGTAGCCACAACATCCATTCGGAACACCTCTTCCATGGCTCAGCTACTTCGTTGACTCGTTTCTTGTAGTTGTCACCATAGTATACAAATTTCGATCCAGATAGTTCGTATGTTGTTGGGACAAACTGGCGTGCCCCATACTGTCGAAGTGCCAAAAGCGGAGAATACCCTACTCCTCCCCATAATCTAATCAGGGTCATAGTGTCTAAATCCCCACATCGGAAGAGAATATCACTGTGAGTCAACCAAGGGGCTCTTCAGGCAATATCTTGGTCCTGAAGATGTGTGAAGACTTTCATCTATTTTTCTTTTGAGGAACCTTCATGACATTTCATTGTAACAACCCGAGAAAAAAAATTTAAATCGGTGTAATTTGGTGAAATTTAGTGACTAAATTAAAATTTATGAAAATTTATAGGTCATATTAGAAGTGAAGGAAATTTAGGGACCAAGCCCTGAATTACTTCTTTTAGTGTCGACAGGAAATTTGATATATACGTATGAATGGTTTTCTGTTTTCAAAACAGAAAACAATTGTGAAATTCCTCCTCCCGCACTCTACTTCAAAGCCCGATTCCGACGCCGTCCGACCTTCGATCGTCAAATTGAAACCACCATCGTGTTCATCTTCGACCCGTGATCAAAACCCAGTAAACCAATTATAGCGAAACGCTGCCAAACGACGTGAATTTTGAGTCAAAGTCTCGATGTTTTTTAGCACCACCGCCGGGAAAATCTTAAATTCATCTCCGATGTTGATCGATTTTTGACACCTCCCGCACCATCGTGTTCCTGGTGTCGTTCCGAGTCCGACGGTGTCCTCCTTGTCTCCGTGGGCGGCGGCGCGTGAGGGAGGTGGAGCAGTCAAAATTCCGATCGAAGTGAAATCGAGCTCTCCACCGTTCAAAAATTTGAACCAAGGTTGGTAAGTGACTCAAAAACGCTTAAAAGAATTTTTGCAGGAATTTTTGGAGGCCGGAGGCGGTCTCACGCGCCCCCACGCGCCGCCCCTGCGCGTGGGGAAGATTCAAACTGAGTGTTAATTGGTTGACCGGTTTGACCTGACCCGTTGACCGACCAGACCCGGTGACATTTTAGGAATTATTTTAAAAATGGTGACATTATGGGAAATATTTTGAAAATGGTGACATTTTGGGAAATATTTTGAAAAAGGTGGCATTCTGGAAAATATTTTGAAAAAAGGTAACATTTGGGAAATATTTTAAAAAATATGACATTTGGGAATTATTTTGAAAAATATGACATTTTAGGAATTTTTGAATGTGGACTATTGAACCCCTTTGACCATAACTTTGACCGGCTTTAAACGGCCATTAAACGACCTTTGATTTTGTTCGAGTATATCTATTCTGACATTTTTCGACGTGCCGAATCCGTTTCCAAAGTCCGTTTCGCCAAATTCGAACCCAAAGGTCCTCCAAATCATCCATCAAACCCGTTGACTTTGATTTTGACCAAGAATTTGAATTTTCAAAAAGTCATACTTTATGTTTTTTGACGTCCTGATTCCGATTCAGCAATCCGTTTGGTCAAATTCAGACTCGAAATCATCCAAATTGATAGTCAAACCCGAAAATGCTTATATACTTAAGATTTTTAGCTTTGATCAATTAAGTAAGACTTGAAGTTGATAAATTATTATTGTTTGAAGGTATAAGAGACTCTCCGGATCGTTCGACAGCTCGACCCAGCTCTTCTAGATCAGTTAAACCACGTGTACCAGTATTCACCCGTAAGACCCGTAAATTTTATGATTTTAGAGATTAATTATGTTACCCATTAGTAATATAGTGTTATTATAAATTAGGTTCGAAAACTGTAGCAGAGCGTGGTGAGACCAGCAATCAGTAGATCTACTATTTGAACCTATTATCGAGGTGTGTCCCTATTTATTACTGAACTATTTTATTTATTTTAATATGTGGTACACTGAATTCTTTGGTTATTGTTTTATTGATGCACCGATTTAATGTGATGGTTTATGGATTATGACTGTTATCTGATTTTGTTTTGAAATGGTATATGATTACCATGTTTATGGATTTATGGAATTTATGTCACGGTGCAATTGAATTTTTGGAATACGAATTTATAAAGTACAGCTCTGATCAAGCTGGAAAATTTTACGGACCTAATGTTACTCTTAGGTAGGCTCTGCGGCCCTGAGATCATTCTCGGGTAGGCCCTGTGGCCCTAAGATGTGTTCTTAGGTAGGCCCACAGCCCCAAAATCTATCTTGAGTAGGCTCTCAGGCCCTAAGATGTTCCCTTAGGGTAACTCTTTTATGACATTTACTGCAGTATAATTTTATGAGATTTACTGGACTATGATTTGTTTAGTGTACCTATCATGATTTTATAGTAATGTTGGGACACATTGAGCCTAGCTCATTTCTCGAAAATGTTTTCCCCTTTCAGATACTGTTGGTTAGATTCACCTGATTGAGCACTTGGATGATCAACATATCTCTTGAAGTATATCGTATTGTAATGTTTTATCTTTTAAGTTGACACTATTTTGGTAACATGGGCTTTATTTTAAAGTATTGGATTTTATAATGATTTCTCCTTTGCTATTTATATTTGGGTTATTGTAAATTTGGATTTTTTAAGACATGTTTAAATTAATTTGTTTTTCTTCATTATATTTATGAGATGTATTTTATAGTATAAATTATTATAATTTCATAAACGTCATTTATAATGTGATTTTACCATGATTGAATAATGGTTTCGGAACAATATCTTTAAGAATCATGAATGTGATTCACTAGACTTAGTCTAAACGCATAGACTGGGTCTAGGGGGTTACATTCATAGTGATTAATTCTCCCAAAGGTGAATAAGTGGTGTTGAATCGGCGGTATGTAATCTCGTTAGTCTTCCAGAAATGAGTGTAAATCCAGACTTGGATAAGCTGAACACACCCTATGAACCTTCCTCCGCCAGTCTTTCTGCTGTGGTTGAGAGAGAGAAATATCTCGACTGAGATGGTTGGTGCTGGATTTACTCACCTCGGGAGTTGTTCAAACAGTTCCACCACAGCTGCGTCGATGCACTCTAAAGTCTTCGGGAAGATAACCAAACCATAAAGGTCTAATTCGAAAAGATCTATTGTCTTCCATTCATCTAGATGATTCTTCATCAGTTGCTTGATGTCAGACCAAGGAATTCCTTCCCCACTACCTTTGATTAAGTTCGGTTAGTTATTCATTTCTCGTATACTCCCACAACTTTTGCCAACCCATTTTTGAAAGTTTAACTTTTGATGTGCTTGATATAGGCTCACTCCAATCTGATCCTTTCACAGTGTAGCAGTGTAGTGTACTCTTCGATTGTGGGCACCATGTCCTCCTAGATAAAGATAAAACTGCTATACCTAGGATTCCATAATTGAACCAAGGCTCTGATTAAGGGCTCGTCTATCTTGACATAGAGCAGGAGTGCGATATCACCATACCGCTGGCTGAACTTCTGTTTCCGATCACTCTTCCAACTGTCCCAAATGCTTCGTAGCTCTTGGAAATCATTCTGCTTTAGGCTGACAGAGGCGTAGCTAACAAGTTCTGACACATAGCTTCCCTAAAGACTGTCTCCCTTTTTCTTTCTGAGTTTTTTTGGACTATAGTCGTACCTCGACATTTTTTATCTCTTGCATTACAACACCTTTGTCAATTAATGCATATTATTTGCGCAACTGACACCGTTTTATGGATCAATAGCCTTTTTTATGATGCAAATGCTAAAAATACAAACACGAAAGCAAAAGGTTAGTAAGATAAAAAAATATAAATGTTAGAAAAAAATAAAAATAAAGATGACACACAGCATGAGTAAGAAAATCATCATAGGTTTTGAAATGGGGTTTTGGGGTAGGCTCTAATTCTCTGTAGTCCCCTGGTTTAGGTTCTAAAAAAGGGTACCCGAGTTCTCCTTGTTGGTGCCCCCTTGGGCTTGCTAGACCCTTAGTCCTAAGCCCATTACAAGCTTATGTAGACTAAGTTAAACTAGAGATGATACATTACCTTATGCCCATACATAGAATAAATTCACACGAAGACATAAGGTATATGAATCTCAAGGTTACTTGCTAGCCCCATACGGAGAATAAATTCTCATGAGAGCGTCCATGTCACCCCCACTTAAAAACGAGTTTGGAGCTCGGGTATAGAGCCGTAGATGAAAAACAAGGTTGATAAGCTGAAACCACTGAAATAAATCATCAGTATAACTATTTATTTGAAAAGATAATCAAAAGTAAGTAATAAAGATCAAAAGTTACCTTAAAATTTAAACTTACCATTTTCATTAAACAGACAACTGGAAATTAACCTTAGCCTGACTCACTTACCTGTCCCCAGCAAAGTCTCCAAGTTATCGGAACCGTCTTTCGGGTAGGCCTGAAATTGAGCTTCGACGTGAATAAATGGGTTAGAGTCGCCACCGATCATTTATTTTACGAACAAATGGGTTGATCAGATACATTGATTTCTTACCTGATCTGCATCTTACCAGCGATGTATTGGATTCTGGAGTCGGTTACAGTCAAGGAAGGGTTAGCGCCCTTGACCTACCCTTTCGGTACTACTTAATTTTCAGTTATCTTTAATGAAGAAAATTGAAAGCTAAATTAAAAGGTAACAGTTGATCCTGATTACTTAAACCTCTGATTGATTTTAAAAGTGTACCCTTAAGATGTCATGAAAAGCGTTAGATAGGAAAAATAAATAAAATAAATAAAACCAAGCAAAAAAGGAAAAAAAGACTAGGTAAATAAATAATCTAAAAACAGAAGGTAAAAAAGAAAAAATAAGATAAAGTAATGAAAAATAAAATCAATAAAATCAATAAAAATAAAAATAAATAATAAAAACAAATAATAAAAACTGAAAATCAAACAAATAATAAAAAATATAAAAAAATAGTATTTAAATGAAATAAGAAAAAGAAGAAAAAAATATGTGTATATATCAGTAACAAAGAAAAAAATAGAGGAATAAAAAAATATATGTATATATAAAAAATGTTTAACAAAATAAAAAACAAACAAAAGAAAAAACTAAAAATATATATATAAATATTAATATAAAATAAAATTAATTAAATAAAATAAAAAATAAAAAATAAAAAACATATGTATATATATAATAAAATATAATATTTAAATAAATAAAAATAAGAAATAAAAAAATTAAAATGTGAAGGGACTGAATTGAAAGAAAAACAAATCGGGGGTCAATTTTAAAAGAAATTCGAGATTAAATTGAATTAAATGGGCCAAAATGAAATATTTAAAAAAACTGGGCCAAAAACACAATTGTCCCTCTTTTAATGAAAACACGCAGATCCTGTGTCCAGGTTAGGTCAACACGCGAGTCTAAGTATAAAACCTAAAACCCAAAACAAATTCTCATTTTCTCCCTAGGCTTCAAATAGATCAAAACCCTAAATTTCCAAACTTTCCACGTGTTCATCGTGTTCTTCAGGAAATAAAGAATACATCCACTTCAACCCGTTTCCGGCGACTACCGCCTTATCGGCCGCTGTAGAATGGCGTCGGCCGTTGTTCATCAGCATTGGGCCAAACATTTTTTTACACCATTCAAAAGGTTTTTCATCATATTTTCAAAAATAGGGTCGGTTTTTAAAAAATAAGCCTCGGGAGGGCTAGATCTGAGGAAAACTCCTCGGTTGCCCTCCCCCGATCATCGGTGTTTTGGTTTTTTCAGTCAAAATCGACGAGCAAAAAGAAGCAACACATGTAAAACCGAGCAAGGTAACAAGAAAATACCTTTTTATTCTCTTTCCCTTTCGAAAATTACAATAATTTTCTTGCTTTTTCTTCCGTATTTCCTTTTTATTTCAGTGTGATTTTCGTGTGTAATTTCTGGTAATCTCTTGGTGTATTTCGTATATTGTTTACATCCATTTATAGTGCTAAATTGTCCAATTTTTAGTTTGTTTTTTACTCCTATTGAGACTAAAATTGCTCATTTATTCTCGATTTGTCGAGAGTCCATTGTTTTTTGTTGACTTGGTGATATTAGTGCCGTGAACTATGGGGAGTGGTTGCGGTCATGGTGAGGATTCTTTGGACGAGGGGCTAGAACAACACTATGGAGGGAAGGGGAATGCGGCTAGAGCAAAGTGAGGGTTAGGGTTTTAAAACCCTAACCAATTTGAGTTGACAACTGGGCCGGTTCGGGTTGCTGGTTCGGGACGCGAGTCTTGGATTGTTTCTAGATCACTGTGTTAGACAACATGCTGGGTTTGGGTGTTCTATTGAGTCATAGGTTGCACTTGTATTCGGGCCTGAAATATGTAAATGAAATGAATAATATATACATATATATTGAATATAATATATATAAATATTATAAATGTGTCACATATGGTGATATAAATATGTAATATATGCGATACATAATATCACATAAATCAGGACGAAATGACGTGTCTACAAATATCAAATCTTTTCTTCATCAACGAATATATTATACTCTAACAACATTGCATAGAACATGGAATCAAATATTATATACATAAACGAAATAATTATTTTGCATAAAAGACAATTAATATTTCCATAACAAAACCAGTGGAGTGGCACTATGGAAGTATAAATTCAATGTGCTTATAACTATTTTATTATTAATAAAATGAAAAATGTTGTCAATAAAAATATTGCTGCAAAATAGAGTTGTTAGTATTGACTAACACAAATAATAAATAAATAAATAAAGTAAAGACAATATAATCATTGTTCCATGTAATTATTATTTTAGAAATAATTTCGTCGGTATTGATGTAATCTGGAAAGTGGATGCTGCCTAAAGGAATTTGTGTCACCAATAGTGAAGTATAGTTTGATATTTAAACAAAATGTTAGAGATAAATCAATAATAAATATAGATGATTATCATAAAATCTCAACCACTCTCTAATATCTTTCAAGTATAGAAAAAAATCTTCTCTAAACAATATTTATATTTTATTTAATTATTTGCATTATCCAACAAATACATGTTTCTAAAATTCTTATTAAGTCCACGCAATCAAACATAAAAAAGTTAAAAGTCATAATTACACAGTATCCCAAAATGTTTCCTTCATCGGGATTCTAATTGAAATTTTGCCTATATAAATAGTTTACCATACCATGCTTAGTACCATCACCTATATTTTTACTTTAACTTAGAAAATGTCTATCAAAATAGAATATGTTTTTATTTACGTGATTTTATCTAAGTTACTCATAATTTCTGAAGCACGTAGGTCTAATGGCCTGAACTCTCGAAAGAGTTTACCACGAGCAGGATCAAATTCTCTTCACCACAATCCTCCTCCTCATTCGTCGCCTCGTGATTTGAATAACATTGTGAAGAGAGATACTCCAGGAGGACCAAATCCCCTTCATCACAATCATCCTCCTTCATCACCTCATAATTTCGATATCATTATGAATAGAGATAAGCTGGAAACGCCAAATCCCCTTCAGCACAATCATCCTTCTTCGTTGCCTCATGATTTCGATATCATTGTAAAGAGAGATACGTCGGGAGGTCCAAATCCCCTTCATCACAATCATCCTCCTTCGTCGCCTCATGATTTCGATATCATTGTGAAGAGAGATACGCCGGGAGGACCAAATCCCCTTCATCATAATCATCCTCCTTCTTCGCCTCTTGATTTCGATACCATTGTGAAAAGAGATACGCCAGGAGGGCCAAATCCCCTTCATCACAATCATCCTCCTTTTTTGCCTCATGATTTCGGTATCATTTTGAAAAGAGATATGCCGGAGGACCAAATCCCCTTCATCACAATCATCCTCCTTCGTTACCTTATGATTTCGATATCATTGTGAAGAGAGATACACAGGGAGGGCCAAATCCCCTTCATCACAATCATCCTCTTTCGTCGCCTCATGATTTCGATATCATTGTAAAGAGAGATACGTGGGGAGAGATACGCTTGGAGGGTCAAATCCCCTTTATCACAATCATCCTCCTTCGTCGTCTCATGATTTCGATATCATTATGAAGAGAGATACGCCGGGAAGGCCAAATCCTCTTCATCACAATCATCCTCCTTCGTCGCCTCATGATTTCGATAACATTGTGAAGAGAGATACGCTGGGAGGGCCAAATCCACTTCATCACAATCATCCTCCTTCGTCGCCTCGTGATTTTGATAACATTGTGAAGAGAGATACGTTGAGAGGGCCAAATCCCCTTCATCACAATCATCCTCCTTCGTCACCTCATGATTTCGATATCATTGTGAAGAGAGATACGCCGGGAGGGCAAAATCCCCTTCATCACAATCATCCTCATTCGTCGCCTCATGATTTTGATATCATTGTGAAGAGAGATACGCCTGGAGGGCCAAATCCACTTCATCATAATCATCCTCATTCGTCTCCTCTTGATTTCGATATCATTATGAAGAGAGATACGCCGGGAGGGCCAAATCCCCTTCATCACAATCATCCTCTTTCGTCTCCTCATGATTTCGATATCATTGTGAAGAGCGATACGTCGGGAGGGCCAAATCCCCTTCATCATAATCATCCTCCTTCGTCACCTCATGATTTCGGTATCATTGTGAAGAAAGATACATCGGGAGGGCCAAAACCCCTTCATCACAATCATCCTCCTTTGTCGCCTCATGATTTTGATATCATTGTGAAGAGATATACGCCAGGAGGGCCAAATCCCATTTATCACAATCATCCTCTTTCGTCGCCTCATGATTTTGATATCATTGTGAAGAGAGATACGCCGGGAGGGCCAAATCCCTTTCCATCACAATCATCCTCCTTCGTCGCCTCATGATTTCGATATCATTGTGAAGAGAGATACGCCGGGAGGGCCGAATCCCCTTCATCACAATCATCATCCTTCGTCTCCTCATGATTTTGATATCATTGTGAAGAGACCAAACCCCCTTCATCATAATCATCCTCCTTCGTCGTCTCATGATTTCAATAGAATTGTAAAGATAGATACATTGGAAGGGCCAAATCCTCTTTATCACATTCGTCCTTCTACCTCTATTTCTCGAAATGACTAATCCTTGTAATTTCATTAGAACAATAATTTTAACTTATTTAAATAAAATAAGCATGTGGTTTTATTTATTATTTATGAAGTGATATATCTTATCTTCTTATAATAACTTTATTGTTCTTTTACTATATTATTTTATTTATTTTATGTTTTTATATTTCACACATTAATAACATAAAATTTTATACACTGTTAACGGATACAATTATGAATAATCTAACATAACCAAAGTTTCTGATGAAAGAGCCATGACATTCTCAAAGAAATTGATAAGTTTTGAATATTGCATATTTTTCCTATTATTTACTCCTCATTTTTCGCTTGAATATTACCAATTTATTTCCTTTTGGATTTACTTTGCACAAGAGCTTCATTAGATTAATTAGCAGCCCAAAACTAGCAGATTTTGATGGTCCAGTTAGTATATTCTAGAAGTCGAGTGAAATTATCTTGAATATTTAATTGAATTTTACCTAGCATAAGATTATGCATAAGATGAAGCATAATTCAACCAGAACTACGAGACTTAAATATTTAATTTTATCTTTTGTAGTTTCAAAAAAATTATCTTTTGTAATAAACCTATTAAATATAGAATTTTAGTTTGATTATTTTATTTATTATTAGTTATTTTATTTACTTAGAACTCTCGGGTTATAAATATCCCTTAGGTTCAACCTTTGCTCTCATATTGGAATTTATATTTCCTTGGCTATTTATTAAAGTTCTACTTTTATTTTATCTCTTTATTTTCTTTTCATTATGCTAAGTATGATCCAATCAATGCATAGTTAAACTCCATTAAGCCTAAAGTTTTATGAAGCTCAACTAAATTGTGAGAATTGAGTCTTGTTCTTCATAACTTCAGATAACATTATTCGGTTCTCTAGAAACTAGGAGTGGCAATCGACCATTCCTTTAAAGTTAATTCATCTTCAATCCAAAAAGACATCATTGGCTTGAAAGTTGTTTTGGCTTACAGTTAGGAAGATAGATCGATTGGTCATAATTCAACTTCCTATGAACAAACTTAGGTGTGATCCATTAAGGGAAATCAAGATCGAGTTCAATTTTCAGAGAGACGATATAACTTGAGTCGGGCTCTACCAACACTCAAAATTGTCTTGGTCTAACAGTGATAGACATGGTTAGCCCAACAAAGACCAAATTTCGGAGATAGACTTGGAATTTTCGGTTAACTTGAGAGAAGAGTTAGTTGCAAAGGTCGAGCTCCGTTAACTGTAATCAGCGTGCATCAAAGAGAGAAAATAGATTTCGATGATCGATCGAAATTGAGGCTAAGCAAAGTCTAAGGCTATATTATCACAATTGAATTTTCTACTTTATTTATTTGATTATTTATTTGTTTATTTTCTCATCATTTATTCATTATCTATTTTTACTATTTTATTATTTTCATTATTTCTAAATCCCCATATTTATTTTTGCAATTTAAACCAAAGGATCAAAACAAGCAAATTTATCAAACTTTCTTAGTCCCTCGGGATCGGCCTCTACTTTTCTATACTATTTTTATATTTATTTGAGATTAGAATATTTATTTAATTGACAAATTTAACGCTTGTTAGAAGTCATCCATGCTGGCATCTTCATCAGTCAAAGCTGCATTGACCCATGTTTACACATCACTCATTCTGGAAGCAAAGCTTGTGCCTTGAGTCTCTTCCATTTTAGAAATAGACCGTGTGAATTCATCAACGAAATCACTTATTTCGTCCACGCAATCCTCAACAGCCACAACCTCTTTAGGGTTTAGTTAGTCCCTGCGTTTTGCCGAGGTCCGTTGGTGTTTGTGAAGCCGAGAGCGTGGCGTTAAGTGCCATAGAGAGGGATACCATGACTAACATTTTGGGGTTGGCTTGGATTTCAGCTACGTAGTTAGAAAAGGTGGTGAAATACAGATCAGTGTTGGTGGTCGTATTACACCAAGTTCTGATATTGATGTTTGTATCTGCGTCGGAGCTGAGAATTTTTCAAACTGCTAAGCAGTTATTTGGGTGACTTGTAAAGAGAATGATGATGAAAATAGTTGCTGGTGAAAACTCTTAAGTAACTGCCATTTTACTTTCCTTTTCTCTTTAGCTGAAAAGATTGATGAAATGTTGGGGAAGAGAGGTGAAGACAACGCTTTTTTCTTTTAGAAAATCGTTCCTAAAAATACAATATGAATTTTGATAAAATAGAGTTGATATATATCGTTTTAATTTTAGTATAATTGAATATTCATAGCATTATACTTTTGAAAATATTTTTAGAATTTATTTCTATTTGTTAGATAAAATATTTTCTTTTAATAAAATGGAATAATTTTAAGAATTAAACCGCAGGGTACAAAATATTGGTGCAAAGAGAAAATAAAATAAAAGGTAAAGAAAATTTGTTACTTGCAGAATTTGTTTGTATATAGGCTAGAGAATTTTTAGATGAAATAGATAACACCGCGTGTTTAGTTCACACAAACATTTAATTTAAATTTCACTCCAATTTTTAACATTTGAGAGCTTTTATGATCTAAAATATCATTTTAAAAAATAAAAATAATATTTATGATAAATAAAAGAATGATATTATAATAATTGGCCTTAGAAAAAAAATGTTACTAATTTTAGAGATTCATATTTAAAATTAAAACAAAAATTAAGTTTAAGAATCAATTATACGAGAAAAAGATTCGAGCATTTCACAACGTAAAAAAGAATTACACTGACTTTGAAATTTTTTATATTGACAAAATAATTTTTAAAGTATAACACTTCTAAATAAACGACACTGGATCAATGAGTGTTGGTACAAATAGTTGGAATTCAGAAATTTGAACTTGTAAGGCTAAGTTCGAATACTATAACCGTCACTCTTGGTGGACAATCTGTAAATTCCTATGTAAATCTCAATTGGGTCTTAGGTATGCCCTGACACTGGAATGGATGAACCACCCCTAACCTTAACTTTTTTGTACAAAAAAAAAAAACGAAACCGAAACAAAAATATATTAGTAATAATAATAACAATAAATAATAACATGTTCAAGGACTGAATTAAAAAAAAGGAATTATAAAGACTAAATAGTAAAGAAATTAAAATTTATTTTATAGCGTGTGATTTTTTTTATTTTGAATTTTAAATATTATTTTGAATATTATTTTTTATATTTTAGTTTAATGTTTTTATTTTTTTAATTAAATAAACTTTCAAATTTTAGAAAAAAATTCAATTAGGCCCTAAACTTTATAAAAGTATCAATTAAAATTTAATTTTAGTTTTAATTTTTAATTTTAATATGTAAATTTTTATGAAATCTCAATTGTGTCTTATGTATTTCTAGACCCTGACTAGGGAACCATCCCTAACCTAAACTTTGTTGTACAAAAAAAAATAAACGAGACTGAAACAAAAAATATACTAGTAATAATAATAACAACAATAAATAATATAAATAATAACATGTTCAAGGACTAAATTAAAAAAGGAAATTATAAGGATAAAATAGTAAAGAAATGAAAATTTATTTTATAGCTTGTGATTTTTTTATTTTGAATTTTTAATATTATTTTGAATGATTAAAATTTTAATTTTAATATTTATTTTTATAATATTTATTATTTTTATATTTTAATTTAATGATTTTTATATTTTTTTAAATATTAAATAAAATTTCAAACCTAAAAAAAATTCAATTAAGTCATAAACTTTATAAAAGTATCTATTAAAGTTCTTTATCACATCATCATTTATTATGAACTGTCACGTCATCATCATGAATTATCATATTGACTTCATAATTTTTGCATCAATATTATAACGAGCAACATTTAATTCCATAAGTTAAAAAGGTTAAATTATTATTATTTTTAATTTAAAAATTACATTAGATATAAAATAAATTCATGAAACATATTATTTAAAATTTGACCTTATTTTTTTTAAATTTTCAAAAGAAAAATAAATAAATAAAACAAGGCCTTATATAAAAGCCCATCATCCCCCAAGCAAAATTTCCACATATACTCTATATACATAAAAAGAAAAAGAAAAAATTATAAAGTATAATCTGCGAAAAATTAAATTCAAAAAAGGGGGAAACACTAATTCCTGCAATGGCCAGAACTGATCAAGAAGCAATCGAAACTTTCATCGGCATCACTGGGGCATCAGAAGCTGTTGCAGTAGAAAAGCTCGAGGTAGTTTTTCGGAAACTTTTTAATTTAATTTATTTATTTTAGCTTGGTTGTCCAATTGGATTCTCATTATAGGTAAATAACTTATCGGATGCAGTATTGATTGATTTGTTAATTAATTGGATTTTTGTTGCTTCGCATTGTTGATTTAGTTTTGCTTGCGGTTGGATAAGAATTTTATTCAGTGACTTTAATCAATGGGTTATTTTAATGGATGAATGAATTATCCATAATTTCCCCCTTTTCAATTAGTTTTTATATGCGTATATTTCAAATGAACAAGCTTAAAAAAGGAAGAAATTGGATGGTTGGAATCCGAAAGGCGAAAATTGAATGAAATGACGAGGTTGCATTTTTCAAATTTGAAGTTTTGTTCTCTTTGTAGTTTCTTGAAAATGCATTTGATGTTGATTAGTATAATGCCTAAGGTTTTCTGAACCTCCAGTAGTTAGTCTCGAATCTCTTACAAAGGCTATAGAAGCAAGGGGCACTAAACATGGATTGGTGCCCCTTGAATGTTTTTAGTGATTTTAGAAGTCTTGCAGTCGGTGCCTTTGGAACTCTTGCATTTGGACTCCTTAATGAGCTCACCCCTTATTCATCCTGATGGTTAAATTGAGCTTTATTCTAAATATCTGACTCTGTAATTCCTAGGCATCACTTCAATTTATAGTTTGCTAAGGTGTTCTATGGAATTTTATGAAGAAAATTGCTTGAGGATGAGATGTTTGGATAACACCATTATCACTATCGAATTGACTTCTTGAGTTGCATTATTTAAGTTTGTTTGGATTCTTTGTATCTGTTCCTAAATTCAAGTGTTAGATATTTGCATCTCTCACTTATCTGTTATTTATTTTGCTTGGAATCAGGAGCATGGTGGTGATCTAAATGCAGCTGTCAATGCACATTTCAGCGAAGGAGATAGAATCATATTTGTCAATTGTGCTATTCTCTCTTATGATTAGTAATACTCTGTTTATAGCTTTATTTATTTATTTATTTTTCCTGTTTACAGCACAAGGTCAACATCGGCTGTAGTTCCTGTAGATGATGCCATGGATATAGACAATCCATTAGAAACTGTACCAAGCAGGCCAGTCTTTCCACTTCTCCCCGCGTCTAGAACGATGAATGCATTCTCATTGCTTGACCCAAACTTTCGTAGAAGCTTCTTTAATGGTGTTTCTGATTTTACAACTTGTGAACCATCAGTTGCACATCCAAGAGAGGTGAGAGAGATACCAATAGAGGCTAAGGATAGCAATGAGCCATCAAATCATTCTGGTCATGCTCCTGTCATTGAGGATGTCTCTGAAACTGCACAAGCACATGGACCTAATTCCAATGAGACTGCTATAATTGATGAAGTGGATGAGGACTCTACCATGCCGCCACGTGAGCTGAACAATCCCTCTTGGGACCAACGTGTTACACCCACTGCTCCTGTCTTTGATAACTTGCCAGACTATGGCAATGACATTGAAGAACAAATGATTCGAGCTGCAATTGAGGCTTCTAAATGGGAAGTTGAGGTAAATTTTTACAGACAGGTGTTTCCAGTGTCATACTGTTCTGGTGCACTTCTTGTAGATGACATAGATGTTTGCCTCACAATTTGCCTTTTAATGTTTGTGCAGGATACCAGTGATCTGGGGCCTCCACCCAATCAGTCTCATATGGAAGCAGTTTCATTGTCCTTAAAGGTTTGTTGTGCTTTAGTTTGTTAAAACCATGCTTTCATATGATAATCTCTTCATTTTGTTCAATGTTACCAAATTCAGTTAGCAGAGCAAGAGAGGGAATTGCATGAGCAGGGTCGGTCTGCCGTAACATTGGAGTCGGTAACTTCTAAACCAGCTGAGGTGCAGCTTGGAAACTTGGCTACCTCAAATGGGAGGTACATCTCATGGTCACTTGTTAAGCATTAGGTGTTATGTCATGTTATTGTGTTATGATGACAAAACTGTAACTCTATTTGCCTTTGCTTCATTTTATGATGTACTTAATTGAGTTGATTTAGGTTAATGAGAGGAAGCTCTTCCATTCAAGATGATACTGAAGATGTGGAGGAGCAGCCTTTAGTTAGGCACAGGCCCAGACAGGCATTATCTGGCTCGAGGGAATCTGTGAAAGAAATTGGAGCTGTTGAGGCTAGCCCACCATCAAGTCCTGGACAGCAAGACATAGGCAATCTCCCACATAGAAATGGAAATGCCTTTCCTTCTGATGAGGTTAAACCCTTGCCCAATTTCCTCTGCTGTGCAGTTAGAACTTGAGTATACAATGCATTTCATATCTTTACTCGACTTTGTCTTCTAACCGGTTCCTTTCGCTTATATTATTTTCTAAAAGTAATATTTGGTTTCTGATCTCTACTAAATCATAGTGGGGAGGCATCTCATCTGAGGAACATGATGAAGCAGTCATGCTTGAAGCTGCAATGTTTGGTGGAATCCCTGAAAGTGGATATCGTTCTGCATATGCACCTCATCAGTTCATGCGACCTGAGGGCTCCAATCCCTGGCGTGCCCATCATCCTCCGTCACCCTCTTTGCAGCCCAACGCTTGATACGGGAACAGCAAGTTAGTTTTTATTTTGTTTATATTTTTTTCTATTTGACTGCAAGGTGAGTATTTTGGTCCAGCAGAAATGGTATAACATTTGCCCACATACATGATGCATTCAGGATGATGAATATCGTGCATCATTGCAAGCTGACAGAGAAAAAGAAATGAAAGCAATAGAAGAAGCCGAAGCTCGCCATTTAGAGGAGGAAGCAGCTAGAAAAGCTGCTCTTGAAGAACAGCGAAAAGAGGAAGAGCTGCGCAGGAAAGTGGAGGAGGAGCAGGTAATTATTTTGTTATAGTTCTGATCATTAGTAAACTTAACCGGTGTATATTTTTGGTCCATGAATTGAGGAAAATGATATGTTCTATCTTGTGTCTTGATTTTGTGGATAAAGAATTACATTCTAGCAATAATTCAAAGGCAATTTTTTACATAGATGCTTGTTTTTAAATTTATGCAGGATGATTAAATTTTTACCAGCAATCTTTTTCATATAGGTGAAACAAACTTTTGTTGTAAATCTCGTACAACTATTGTCCTTGTCAATTTTATCTTCATTACAGCAATTCATTCTGTCGATGTCTTACTGTAGCCTGATATAAAATGCATTTTATTATTGAGATAATTTATTTTTTCCCTATAATTAAGAGAAAAAAAAAGAATTGTTAATTTGGCTGTTGCTTTCCAATCAACCTATTTGTACTTAATTTATGCTTTGAAAATATAACTTCATTCACTGTAGGAATCTAGTTTTCATGGTTCTGAATTGCATGATTTCTGATTCCATTTGCAGGAATCTGAGAGACAATTAGCTGCTAAAGAAGCTTCACTGCCTCAGGAGCCAGCAGCCAATGAGCAAAATGCTATAACCCTTCTTGTGCGAATGCCAGATGGAAGTCGCCGGGGGTGCAGATTTCTTAAGTCTGATAGGCTGCAGGTAAACATGCAAAGAAGAATCAGTTGTGTCACCTCTCCTTGTGCATGCTTAATGTTAGACCTGACTTTGATTTTGTTTTGCAGTCTCTATATGACTTCATAGATATTGGTAGAGAGGTCAAGCCAGGAACTTATAGACTGGTAAATTCTCATCCAAAGTCCATACCCTATCATTCGAGATGGATGGATGAATTATTTTTCAGCATTGGACGAAAATATTCGCTACTTGCTTCCTTCCTGCAAGGAATATATATATACAGGCGCGTTCTAATTACAACATTTGCTGCACAGGTGAGGCCATACCCAAGGTGTGCTTTCGGCGATGGAGAGAGCAGTTTGGCACTAAACGAACTAGGGTTAACAAGCAAACAAGAAGCTTTATTTCTGGAGTTGATATGAAGAAGTAATAACATATTAATTCCTACACGATTATAGTAGAAAATTACTGGGAAAATCTTTAAGTTTTATTGAAACCTGAAGAACATGAATTCCATTAAGGGTTGATTGATTAAATTTCAGGATAGGATACAATTAATCTGACTTGACAATGGTCAGTAGTATTTGTGCATTTTGTTGGTGGTGGTTTTCTATTGATTAATAGAGGATGATGCACTTATATTTATTTGTTGGTCCTTTACTCAAACCGAACCCCTACCTAAGGTAGATTGTAAGCATATTCTAGTTATAATAGGAATAATTACACTGTCAATCACTTAATTATTGGTATTTTTTTAATCATTTAACAATAAAATGTTATATGCTAAAAAAAGAGTTACAATTTGATCCTATTATTATCAATATTTTTATTTTCACTCATCTGTTAACTTAATAATGGACTGGTAAAGAGACCTTTAAACTATAAAATTAATACCTAATTATAGCTAAAAGAGGTTGAGAAGTTAAAAGAAAAGGTTAATTTTCGTAAGATGACAAAAAGGAAAGTTGGAAACAAAATATATATAATTGAGGTATGACTGTATGAGAGCCGGTGATCCAACGGTTAAATGAGTGGGTATCAGCCTATCAGGAGACAAGCACGTGCACATCGTGTGAATTTCAGCACTCTCGAAATTATAAAAATAAAGAGTTTATTTCACATTATATCCCCAAATTATGACCCATATTCTAAATTGGTATCTAAACTTTACATATTTTATATCAATACTTAAATTATGACCACATTCTAAAATATTCTTTAAACTTTGAAATATTTTTTATCAGTTATCAAATTATCAAGATCATTCTATTTTTTAATTTTCTATTAACATGTCGTTAACTCTATTTATTAAAAGATTAATATGTTTTGAAGTACTGAGAATTGAACTTATAACATTCTAAAAAAATTATAGGACCTTAAAAATAGATTAATTTTATTTAACTAATAGAGTTAATGACACATTAATATAATGATCAAAACAGATATTGATAGTTTAAGAATTGATGGATAATATTTTTAAGGATTAATTTAGAATAAAAAATATAGTTTGAGGACATCATTTGCAATTATCTCAATAATAGTACAAGTAAACAATGAAAATTAAAGGAGAAAATTCGCTCAAAAAACATTTAGACACCAACTCCTTAACGGTCATATTTCAGCGACAACACTCCAACGGTCACAAAGGGTATTATTCACCATGGTATTTTTTGCCTGAAATCAAAGTCCAGAAACCAGAAAAGAGAAAGCAATGATGGAGACGTGAAGGGTGTGAAAGAGGTAAGTATTTACTAGTAAGGTGTATACAGTAGTAGTATACTATAGACTATAGTCGTAGAAAGAGTTGATTCAAGAACATGAACCCAGACAAATACTAAAAGGTTTTCAAAAAGCCCTTATTTAGTTTTCTTGGGTTGAGAGCTTCGAGGAGTATGTTTCATTTGTTGGTTGATCGTTTAGTTTGATTTCAGTCCTGGGTAGTTTGGGTTCTGTTTTCAGTTAGCTTGGAGTCTTTGCAAACATCAAAAGCTGAGATGGGTGTCAATGTTTTTCAGGTTATCAACTCCAGGTTTGAGTTTCTATGCGCTTTTGCTTCCAATTTTCATGTCTTTTACACTGTTGATCATACCCTTTTCGAATAAGTTTTTTTTAATGTTTGGGAATCCGATGATTGTTTTGTGGTACATGTTTTAGTGTAGTTCTTAACAAATCTTTTGATTCTTTCTGGGCTGGGATTCTTTTTATTTCTTTGTACACACACAATGTTCATATAGGAACACTTGCATTTCTAATATTCGTCAATTCGTTTCTGTACATTTTTTTAGAAAAAATCGGATTCATTCTTATTTTGTGTCTTGAAAATCACACACTCACTTAGAATTTGTCCATCTCTCTGGATTTAGTTGTCCAAATATACATGCAAAGTTCTATATGAACATATAACATTTTATACATAGAAAAGAGAGACAAAAACTCATACAACGTAAAACTTAGACAAACAAAGAGAGGGGAAAGAAAATAGAGAAAACAAACTGGGGGTGAGTAAATTGAAAGGGGGAAAAAAAGACAAATAGCAAGGTTGTAGAGAAATGTTGGCAGGGTGTTCTAGTTCAACATTGCTGTCACCAAGGCATAGATTGAGGAGTGAAGCGTCTGCACAGTTTCAAGCTTGCCATTTCCCAACTTCAATGAGCACACAGAGATTGGACTTGCCATGTAGTTTTTCTCGCAAGGACACTGCTTCAAGGTCACAGCCTATTAGGCCTGTTGGCCTTTCTGTGGAGAAACCGATTGAATCCAAGACCAGCGGTTGTTCTCTCAAGCAGAATATCCTGCTGCCGCCATTGACTACTGCCGCGCAGAATCCATTTCAAGGACGGAGAGAGATCAAGGATGAGCTTTGGGAGAAAGGGAGATGTTTGAAGAGGTTTGCCGACGGTTGCATTGATGAGTCAGTCATTGATAGGGCCAAGAGGAAAAAAGGTAGCTGTCATAATCAGATTTCTGGTGATATTCATGAAGGTGGTGGAGATAGTTTGAGTTTGGCTGCAGATTTTTGGTTTCGGCCAGGTTTTACTGGACAAAGTGCTCCTCAAGTTCCTTTCTCTCTGGCTTGTTCAGGGGATGAAGAAAGGTCGTGCTTTGTGCCTAGTGAAGCGATTTCACTTCCTTTGCCATTGTCCAACAATCCTTGGACTGAATCAGTAATAACTGAAATCACTGATGTCGGGGAAAAGGATGTTGAAACGACCCACAGACCGGTAAGGGAAGCTTCGGGATCGAGTACTTCTTCGGAGAGTCATAGTTTGGGACTTCGGTTAAACGAACAAGCCACAGAATATGAAGTGGGCAACGGGTCAGGGAATCCTCACCCACATGAGGGTGCTGGTATGGGTGCTTATGAGGAGGAGAACAACCATGGGGAGCATCAGGGGTTCGAGCTTGTTCACTTACTGACAGCTTGCGTTGAAGCAATTGGATCAAAGAACATTGCAACCATCAATCATTTTATAGCTAAGTTGGGTGATCTTGCTTCTCCAAGAGGAAGTGCTATAAGCCGCGTAACTGCTTACTATACTGAAGCTTTGGCTCTTCGAGTCATGCGGCTTTGGCCTCAGATTTTTCACATCTCAATTCCTTGTGAGTTTGATCGGGTTGATGAAGACAATGGTACAACATTGAGGCTCTTGAATCAGATAAGTCCAATTCTGAAATTTGTTCACTTCACATCAAATGAGATACTCTTGCGAGCCTTTGAAGGGAAAGACAGGGTTCACATAGTAGATTTTGACATCAAGCAAGGGCTACAGTGGCCTAGTTTGTTCCAGAGTTTAGCTTCAAGGACTAATCCACCAAGCCATGTTAGAGTTACTGGGATTGGCGAGTCGAAGCAAGAACTGAATGAAACAGGAAACAGGCTCTTGGGATTTGCCGAGGCATTGAATTTGCCTTTCGAGTTCCATTCAGTTGTGGACCGGTTAGAGGATGTAAGGTTGTGGATGCTCCATGTAAAGGAGAAAGAGACTGTAGCTTTGAACTGTGCGTTTCAACTGCACAAGACACTTTATGATGGAAATGGAGGAGCTCTGAGGGACTTCTTGGGACTTATTCGTAGCACGAACCCTACGGTGGTCATCATGGCGGAGCAAGAAGCTGAACATAATGTACTCAGCTTAGAAGCAAGGGTTGCCAATTCATTGAGATACTATTCTTCCATTTTTGACTCCATTGATTCAAGCCTTCCCATGGAGTGTCCAGTTAGGATCAAAGTGGAGGAGATGTTTGCAAGGGAAATCCGGAATATATTGCTTGTGAAGGAAGTGACAGGCACGAAAGGCACGAGAGTTTCGAGAAGTGGAGGAAGTTGATGGAGCAAGGAAGGTTCAGATGCATGGGCATTACAGAGAGAGAACTGGTGCAGAGTCAATTGCTGCTAAAGATGTACTCTAGTGATAAGTACAAAGTGAAGAAGCAAGGGCAAGATGGAGGGGCGCTTACTCTAAGTTGGTTAGATCAGCCACTTTATTCAGTCTCAGCTTGGACTCCCATTGATGTTGCAGGCAGCTCATCCTCATTTCCTCAGCCAAATTGATACCATTATTACATAAAGGGATTCTTTGTAGGCAGAGAAATCATTCTTTCATTCTTTTGTTGCATACAGTAACTTCATACATACCGATTCATTTGTAGTACCAGAGTCAATTAATTTGCTGTTTATTCTTTGATACTTTATGCATCATAAAATTCTTTGTAGTTTGTTGTAAGATTTATCAGAAGTTAATGTAGTTGGAAATTTATCTTCATATAAAGGATTTTGTTGATTTGTGTTCGTTCTTGCTTTGGTTTTCTCTTTATCTTTACCTCTTGTTTCATAAAATTCTACATCCAGCAGCTTGTTTCAAGGAATGCATCATAAAATTCGATCTGGGCCAAGAAATGCAAATGAAATGATACTCCATACTCTGGTGATGAAATAAGTACTGTCCTCCCAAGAATCTCTGCACAAATAATGTTATGTTATCTGCAATAATGTGGTGTAGCTTTGGAGATGAGAAGGTACACATGTTTTACTTGAGGAAAAAGAACTACAATATCTCAAATTTATAACTTACTGATTTGATATTCTGAATTTATGCTTTGATGTTTGATTTCCTGTTTCAGGAAGCCTGCGATTGATGGACTGCTCGCAGAACACTAGTAGTGATAAAAAAACATTGAAGAGGTGGTTTTTCATTGACTAAAGGGTCGGGTTTTGACAAGGATTCAAGGTTCACAACTTTACTTGACAGAGTTGATTCTGTCGTAAAATATACAGTTTAACCTGTTGTTAGTGTATTTAAAAGTGGTCTGAAGGTAATGGAGTTGATTTTGGTACGTCAAACTATTTCTTTTATGATAAGAGGGTATTATTTCTGAATGTCTGGTATGTAGTCTCCAAAACCATAGCTGAGGATACTTCCTGGACATTTGCAAAAGAGAAGGGCCTTGACGTGGTTGTCATAACCCGGCAATGGTGATTGGTCCTCTTTTACAGCCAACACCTAACACGAGTGCAAGCATTCCCAAATGCAACTTTTGGTTATTATTAATCTCCTCTGGATCCTCTGTTCTATCTGCAGGAGCAAGCATTCTCAAATGCAACTTTTGGTTGGTTAATGTAAAAAATGTTGCAAATGCACACATCCAGACATTTGAGATTCCATCAGCTAGTGGAAGATATTGTTTAGCCGAGAGAGTTGCACATTGCTCGGAGGTTGTAAATATGTTAAAGAGAGCTATATCCTTCTTTCCATCTTCCAGAAAGGTAATTTTCCGGCTTCTAAATCCAGAGAGTTGCACAGTGCTCGGAGGTTGTAAATGTTATACATTATCGTTGAATGCTCGTTTTTTCAGATATATATTATATTCTGAATCAGTGAGCGATTTTGATGGCAAATGTGCAGATGACAAGCCTTATGAGCCGCCAACATAAGGCACATAAATCTTACAAGAAGCTACAAAGAATTTTACGATGCATAAAGAATCAAAGAACAAACAGAAAATTAATTGACTCCGGTACCACACACTTTTCTAAAAAAATCCTGTCCTTGAAACAAATGAATCGGTATGAAGTTACTGTATGCAACAAAAGAATAATGACTTATTACTCTACCTACAAAGAATTCCTTTATGCAATAACGGTATCAATTTGGCTGAGGAAATGAGGATGAGCTGCCTGCAACATCAATGGGTGTCCAAGCTGAGACTGAATAAAGCAGCTGTTCTAACCAGCTTAGAGTAAGCGCCCCACCATCCATGGACAAAGATCCACCTGATGACTGATAGGAAAGCAGATTCGGTGGATGCCTAGTCTCCAATTGTTTACAGGAGTAGGATCAGTGAGAACAGGAGATGAATGATTCGACTTCAACTCCATTACCTTCAGACCACTTTTAAATAAACTAACAACAGGTTAAACCGTGTCTTTTACGACAAAATCAGCTTTGTCAAGTAAAGTTATGAACCTTGAATCCTTGTCAATTTTTTACCCGACCCATTTGTCAATGAAAACCACCTCCTCAATGTTTTCTTATCACTACTAGTGTTTTGTGAGCAGTCCATCAATCGCGGGCTTCCTAACTGGAAATCAAACATCAAAGCATAAATTCAGAATATCAAATCAGCAAGTTATAAATTTGAGATTTTGCAGTTCTTTTTCCTCAAGTAAAACATGTGTACCTTCTCATCTCCAAAGCTACACCACATTTATGACAGATAACATTATTTGCAGGTTCTTGAGAGGACAGTACTTATTCATCACCAGAGTACGGAGTATCACCTCATTTGCATTTCTTGGTCCAGATTGAATTTTGTGATGCATTCCTTGACACAAGCGGTTGGATGTTGAAATTTAAGAAACACACGGTAAAGATAAAAACATGTGTACCTTCTCATCTCCAAAGCTACACCACATTTATGGCAGATAACAAACATTATTTGTGCAGAGGTTATCAAGAGGACAGTACTTATTTCATCACCAGAGTACGGAGTATCACCTCATTTACATTTCTTGGTCCAGATTGAATTTTATGCTGCATTCTTTGACACAAGCGGTTGGATGTCGAAATTTATGAAACACGTGGTAAAGATAAAGACATAACCAAAGCAAGAAAGGCACAGAACGAACACAAATCAACGAAATCCTTTATATGAAGATAAATTTCCAACTACATTAACTTCTGATAAATCTTACAACAAACTACAAAGAATTTTATGATGCATAAAGAATCAAAGAATAAACAGCAAATTAATTGACTCTGGTACTACAAACGAATCGGTATGTATGAAGTTACTGTATGCAACAAAAGAATGAAAGAATGATTGATTTCTCTGCCTACAAAGAATCCCTTTATGTAATAATGGTATCAATTTGGCTGAGGAAATGAGGATGAGCTGCCTGCAACATCAATGGGAGTCCAAGCTGAGACTGAATAAGGTGGCTGATCCAAACAACTTAGAGTAAGCGCCCCTCCATCTTGCCCTTGCTTCTTCACTTTGTACTTATCACTAGAGTACATCTTTAGCAGCAATTGACTCTGCACCAGTTCTCTCTCTGTAATGCCCATGCATCTGAACCTTCCTTGCTCCATCAACTTCCTCCACTTCTCGAAACTCTCGTGCCTTTCGTGCCTGTCGCTTCCTTCACGAGCAATTATATTCCGGATTTCCCTTGCAAACATCTCCTCCACTTTGATCCTAACTGGACTCTCCATGGGAAGGCTTGAATCAATGGAGTCAAAAATGGAAGAATAGTATATCAATGAATTGGCAACCCTTGCTTCTAAGCTGAGTACATTATGTTCAGCTTCTTGCTCCGCCATGATGACCACCGTAGGGTTCGTGCTACGAATAAGTCCCAAGAAGTCCCTCAGAACTCCTCCATTTCCATCATAAAGTGTCTTGTGCAGTTGAAACGCACAGTTCACAGCTACAGTCTCTTTCTCCTTTACATGGAGAATCCACAACCTTACATCCTCTAACCGGTCCACAACTGAATGGAACTCGAAAGGCAAATTCAATGCCTCGGCAAATCCCAAGAGCCTGTTTCCTGTTTCATTCAGTTCTTGCTTCAACTCGCCAATCCCAGTAACTCTAACATGGCTTGGTGGATTAGTCCTTGAAGCTAAACTCTGGAACAAACTAGGCCACTGTAGCCCTTGCTTGATGTCAAAATCTACTATGTGAACCCTGTCTTTCCCTTCAAAGGCTCGCAAGAGTATCTCATTTGATGTGAAGTGAACAAATTTCAGAATTGGACTTATCTGATTCAAGAGCCTCAATGTTGTACCATTGTCGTCATCAACCGATCAAACTCACAAGGAGTTGAAATGTGAAAAATGCGAGGCCAAAGCCTCATGACTCGAAGAGCCAAAGCTTCAGTATAGTAAGCAGTTACGCGGCTTATAGCACTTCCTCTTGGAGAAGCAAGATCACCCAACTTAGCTATAAAATGATTGATGGCCACAATGTTCTTTGATCTAATTGCTTCAACGCAAGCTGTAAGTAAGTGAACAAGCTCGAACCCCTGATGGTGCCGATAGTCGTCCTCCTCCTCATAAGCACCCATGCCAGCACCCTCATGCGGGTGAGGATTCCCTGACCCGATACCCAGTTCATATTCTGTGGCTTGTTCGTTTAACCGAAGTCCCAAACTATGACTCTCCGAAGAAGTACTCGATCCCAAAGCTTCCTTTACCGATCTGTGGATCATCTCGACATCCTTTTCCCCGACATCAGTGATTTCAGTTATTACTGATTCGGTCCAAGGATTGTTAGACGATGGCAAAGGCAGTGGAATCACTTCACTAAGCACAAAACACGACCTTTCTTCATCCCCTGAACAAATCAGAGAAAAAGGAACTTGAGGAGCACTTTGTCCAGTAAAACCTGGCTGAAACCAAAAATCTGCAGCCAAACTCAAAATATCTCCACCACCTTCATGAATCACCAGAAATCTGATTATGACAGCTACCCTTTTTCCTCTTGGCCCTATCAGTGACTGACTCATCAATGAAACCGTCGGCAAACCTCTTCAAACATCTCCCTTTCTCCCAAAGCTCATCCTTGATCTCTCTCCGTCCTTGAAATGGATTCTGCGCGGCAGTAGTCAATGGCGGCAGCCGGATATTCTGCTTGAGAGAACAACCGCTGGTCGTGGATTCAATCGGTTTCTCCACAGAAAGGCCAACAGGCCTAATAGGCTGTGACCTTGAAGCAGTGTCCTTGCGAGAAAAACTACATGGCAAGTCCAGTCTCTGTGTGCTCATTGGAAATGGCAAGTTGCAGACGCTTCACTCCTCAACTTATGCCTTGGTGACAGCAATGTTGAACTCGAACACCCTGCCAGCATTTCTCTACAACCTTGCTATTTTGTCTCTTTTTTTCCCTTTCAATTCACTCACCCCCAGTTTGTTTTCTCTATTTTCTTTCCCTGTCTCTCTTTGTTTGTATAAGTTTTATGCGGTTTATGAGTTTATGTCTCTCTCTTTTTATGTATAAAATATTATATGATCATATGAAAGTTTGCATGTATATTTGGACAACTACATACAGAGAAATGGACAAATTCTAAGTGTGTGATTTTCAATACCAAAATAAGAAGGAATCCGATTTTTTTTTTTAAATACAGAAACGAATTAACGAATATTGGAAATGCAAGTGTTCCTATATGAACAATATGTGAGATAAAAAGAATTTAAAAAAGAAAAAGAATCCCAGCCCAGAAAGAATCAAAAGATTAGTTAAGAACTACACTAAAACATGCACCACAAACAATAATCGGATTCCCAAACATTAATACACAAAAAAACTCATTCGAAAAGGGTATGATCAACAGTGTAAAAGACATGAAAATTGGAAGCAAAAGCGCATAGAAACTCAAACCTGGAGTTGATAACCTGGAAAACATTGACACCCATCTCAGCTTTTGATATTTGCAAAGACTCCATGCTAACCAAAAACAGAACCCAAACTACCCAGCTCTGAAATCAAACTAAACGATCAACCAACAAATGAAACATATCCCTCAAAGCTCTCAACCCGAGGAAACCAACTAAAGGTTTTCCATGTTTCATTGGGTTAATGTCTTGAATTAACTCTTTCTACTACTATAGCCTACAGTATACATCTTACTAGTAAATACTACCTCTTTCACCCGCTTCACGTCTCCATCATTGCTTTCTTTTCAGGTTTCGGACTTTGAATAATAGCCTCTGTGAGTCTGTGATCGTTGGGTTATTGTCGGTGAAATACGACCGTTGGGGAGTTGGTGTCTAAAAATTTTTTGAGCGAATCTTCCCCGCTTTTTCCTTTACTATATTTTTATTATATTTTATTTTTAGAATTTAGAGAGTGCTGAAATTCACGTGATGTTCACGTGATACACCATTCATTAACCGTTGGATCGCCGGTCTTATACCTCAATTATATATTTCGTTTCCTTCTTTTTTGTTGGTTTTATAAAAATTAACATTTTTTAACCTCTTAATAATATATTAGCATCAAGCATGCACATGGAGAGGTAAAATTTTGCTGGTAAAAGTTTTAATCATCCTGTAAAAATTAAAAACAAACACTATATAATAAATTGCCTTGGAAGTATTGCTAGAAAGTAATTCATGCGAAATATGATGCATGATGATTTCATGCTCCTCCTCCACCTCCATGCGAAGCCCTTCCTAGTATAGTATAAAAATCTAACCCTTCATGTTTGAAATTTCTATCATTTGATCTTTCTTCTCCTCCTAATAGCTTGTTCTTCTCCCGTAAATGTTGTAAGTATTACTTTCTATCACTTTCTTGGAATAATAACAATTTAACAGTAATTATTGTTTATGATATAATATAGTATTCAATTATTGTTATAATTCGACAGACTGTTTAGTCTGAAGTATCGTAAAAAGAACTAAATGAAGTAATTTTTAAATATAGAGTGTTAATTTATGAATTATTTGAATTAGGATCAAATTAATAAAAAATTATAAAATTTGTGGAATAAAATTATTATTATACCATGACATGTTAAACAATTGTTTCAGTTTTAATAATTTTTGCCATATTTCAACCAAATTCAGTTGGAATTTCAGAATGCTCTTAGGTAAACAGATCAATCAATTGATTAATTTGGTTGGCAAGTCCAGGCTCAGAACCCCGTCAACTTCTCTCTTAAATTAATGCAATTGTTGATCATTTCTAAGTAGGTATGAAAACTACTCGTACCATGATTTTTGCCAACTTGTTTTTTCCATGCATATATTGCATCATCTTAGGCAGTTTACCGTCTCAAGGTTAACTCAAACATTGGCTTATCGATTTCCAGATCTGCCAGTTTGCATTGGCAATCAATCACAATCTCTCAATTCCTTAGAACAGATTCGGGTATAGTTATAGCAATGTTTTCTGGGATCAGCACCGTGCTTAGGCTCAGATTACACAGAAGTTAGCTATTAAAACCGCATTGGAGATTTTGTGGAGGCAAATTGGCCCGGAAAAGCAGAGTTGATTATAGAGTCCGACTCGGAAGTTGCATTGAATTGGGTTTTTCATCCAATACGTCCTCGGAGGCGATGGAGTCTTTTTGATGAAATTGATCGATTGAAGAACAAGATTACTAGAGTGCAGTTTGTTTATGTACCAAGGGAATTAATGCCATGGCGGATCACTTATTAAAGCGAGACTACAAAGAAATGACCTATTTAAGGCGTCGTGGTAATGCAGCAATTGGTAGGTGATCCTACTTGCTTCTCCGTCACTGAAAGGATGAATTTATTCAAAGTTTTCTGGTGTTCCTAGCAGCTGCCATCGCATGGATTGTCTTGCTAAAGTAGGTAGCAAGTGGCGAGGTTAGTTTGTGTGTTATGCTGGATGGCTATAGAAGCTTGAAGTTTGTGCCTTTGTTCTGTGGGTTAGGCAGTGTAGTTGAGTTCTGCTGCATTTGTTGGTACCTTACCACCAGTTTAGTTGGTTTTATTTTTGGAATTAGATATTATAGTTGTAGCAGTAGGTTTTGTTTCGTCAGAGTGTACGTACTCTCTGCTCCTCTTAAGATTTGGAGATTTTTAACTAGGCATACAATTGAATAGACTTTGTTAAATTTTTATTAAAGTCATCTTGCCTAGCAAAAAATATATATATATATATATTAATATTGTTTTGAAAATCGGATCGGACCGGTCGGTTCAACCGAAATCATTGTCTAGTCCGGTTCAATCTAAACCGGTTGAACCGCTACTAGTGAACCGGCCAGAATCGTTGAACCGTTCAAACCAGACCGACTGAAAATCAGAAAAAACCGGAATTTTTTTTTTAAATTAAACCAAACGTTTGTTAAACGAGCCAAGTCGAACTCGAGTATTGCTGAGCTCAACTCGAACTTGAAAACTTTAAAAGTAAGCTCAACTCCACTCAAACTCACAAGTTAAAAATTATCAAGTTCAACTCGAACTCGAAATATAATATTGAAACTTGAACTCAAAAAGGCTTGAACTAAAAAAAAAATTAGAGCTCAATTGAAGCCTAAAATTCAAGCTTGATTGAAGTGAAAGAATAGTTCACTCAATGCTCACCAAAAGGTTCCATGATTTGAATGCCAAATTACCTCTATTATTTATAGAAGTTAGTTGTGATGCTCTTCTATATTCTTAGCAATGTGGGATGTTTTGTTCTCATATTTTTACTTTAGACTTTTAGGAGTTCTTCTATGTTTCTTAGCCATGTGAGATTGTTTTAAAAAAAAAAACCAAACAATCATTATTATGATTTTTTAGCCCCAAATTTATTTTTAATTATAGTTATATATTATTATTATGTTTTACCTTAAATATTATGTTGTAGTAATTTGAATCATTTTCACTTGATTTTATTTTTTAATTTATATATGTTATGACTTGCTTTGATATGACTTGTGATATAAAAAATTTTTTTTTTTATTAATATTTTGGTATTTTTTTTAATTTTTTAAATAATTATGACGTCGTCCGGTTCTTCCGACCGGTCGAACCGGTTCGACCGGTTGAACCAGTGAACTGGTAGCATGATGGTTCGCTAACCGGTCCGATTCTGAAAACCATGTATATATATAAACAAAATTAAGGGAGGCTAAATTCCACAAAGGCATTTAGCAGGTGTACTGTGTTTGTGCTGCAAAAAGGGGCAGTTTAGGCATTAGTTTTAGACTAAACAAGGCGATTTACAGTTTCATCGTTTCCACTTCAGTCTAAAGCCCTAAAACAAAGGCATTGCAACACAATGGCTGGCCCTGCCGGGCACGCGAAGTGCCCACGTTTTAGCCTTTTTTTTGTTTAGAGTGTTGCCGAGACCCACTAAATATCATATATATTACTGTAAAGTGTAAAGCTTTCAATGAAATTCTCTTTTCTTTGAATTTTATTCGTGGTTAATATATGATGACTGACAATAATCCATCAGTGTGCCTCAACTAAACCATCCTTCTAAGTCACCCGTACTATCATCCTTAGACCACCCAAACGTCCAAGTACCACATCCTTTACTCACGACAACTAATAGCATGTGCCAGGGCCCCTCCCACATGTCCTTCCAGAACTACAATGGCCTCATCCTCCTCGGAAAACACCCAAGTATCATGGAATCCGATACCGGAGCGGCAAGGTGTCTGAAATCTGGAGCCACGCAAAACTACGCGTATATTACCCTACCCCGGAAATGGCTGCGGCTGCCTATGATGTGGCTGCCTAGCCCTAAAAGGCGGAGAGGCTGTTGTTAACTTCCCGTCCTCTGCTTCTTATCGGCTTCCCGCTTCTCTTCGTCAGCTGATATACGTAAAGCAGCAGCCGAAGCTGCTGTATCACTTAAAAAGGCAGAAATCAGGAGTGAGATTGAAATAGGAACGTTGATGATCATGAGGCCAAAAATGAAGAAATGAGAAAAGAGGAATATGTGGACGAGGATGCCCTTTTAAACCTTCCTGATTTGCTTGTTGAAATGGCGCATGGAATGCTGGTGTCGCCGCCCAGGATAAGCTCAGCGCCATCCAATCACTCGCCGGATAATTCTGATGGAGAAAGCTTGTGGAGCTACTAATCATCCATATTTTTTTTTTCTAGTAATGCTGAGAGAGCATGAGTTTGACAACATGGAGTAGGGGGATGCGGCATTTGATGCAGCTTGAGCTTAAACCTGTCTGCCTATGAAACAATAAACAAATGTTAAATAAATACAAATATGAAAGGAAAAAAAACCAAAAGGATTTTTTTTTGTGATATGAAATAGTGATTTCCACGTAAAATACTATGAGATTCAAATCGTTGATAGGGTTCCATCTTTCTTTGCTTACGAGTGATGTTGTGATATGTATATCAAATGATGTAATTTTGGCCTGTTTGTATCAATTGTTTTTCTTCTTTTTCCTTCCGTTTTGAGATGTTCTCGCATCTTCTTCTCAGTTCCTCTATGGCTCTGTCTTTATATAATATTTCATCGTTTTCCAAATGTGTTTTAATTTAATTAAGATTCACTCGTTCAAAAAATTATTTAAGTATATGAATAAATATGACTAGAAACTCAGAATTCATCAAAGGTGTTAAAGGAAGGGAATATTATGATTATGTATAATTTGTGTATACCGGTAGCCTATAATAGAGAGTGAAAATGATGCATAACTCATATATACGGCTGACCAAAATGTACATACACTCAATAAATTATTTGATTATACGCATGCTAGCTTCTATAAGGTTTCAAATCCAAACACACATCAAAGCCAAAATCGAACCTTTCCTCTCATTTTAAGCAAGAAGCAGATGATGCTTCTTTAATTATGTCAGTCGCTAGCTAGGTATGATGCATATGTTAGAACTAAAATATAATAAGATTTAATCACGTCAAACCATCACGAATAATAAATACTAAATTTATAGAAATGTACCTAAATATATGGTTGGAGATTACCTAGAAGTTTGAGATCTTAAAGATTGTCTTATGGTTGAAATCTTCAAGAAGATAGAATTATCTTTAATACAAACTTTCTAACGTCACTACCAGGGAAATGCATTTTTAGTGACGCTAAGAATCGAAAAAAAAATCAAATTTAGTCACAAAATATCATAGTTACAAAATTTTGAGGTCACTTGCCGTCACTAATATCTTTGTCACTATTATATTAGTGACAACTTAATGAATTTTGTTACAATTACTTAATTTTTTGTGACTTCATTTTCGACACATAAAGATTAATAAATTGACCAAAATAACAAATTGCATATAGTATAGAAATTACTGATAAATTTATCTTTGACAAACTAATGGTAACTACATTTAAATTTTTTGTCAATATTTAAAAAAAATAAATTTTAAGTGACAAGCCTTTATTGTCACAACAATATCAAATAATTGTGATCGTTTTATATGCTGTTACTATCATAACATTTCCTTCCAAGAAAATAATTTGTGCCAAAATTACTCACAGTCACTATCAATTTGTCACTAATTTTCTTATAGTGTGGAATAAGTTAAATATGATATGATCTTTTCTTATGATCATAACTTCTTTAAATAGTTGATTATGAATCGGTTATTATATGTAATTATAATTTTGTCTCTCATCAAATTTAAATACAACTTTAATAGTATTTATACTTTTACTTTCATGATACTTCTAATACCTTATGACTTGCATAATATAATTAATCACTTAATTTATGCATATTTATAATAACAATATATATTAAATATAACTCATAATTATATATTTTAATCACATCATAAATTTTGTGACCTTTTGCAATGGATAAATTACAAAGTCAAAACGTTAAAGGAGGAGACATCTTGAACTTTGTAAATATCAATTAAAAGTAGGGGTGTAAAAAGCTGACTCAACCTGTGAAATTGACTTAAGTTAAACTGTTTTTGACATGCGTTGTGGTGATCCGAAACTGACTCGGGTTGGAATTGGTGTTGACCTGAACCTGAGTTGGACCTCAAATTATGGATCTAAACCCGACTGAGAAGCTTGAACCTGAATTGAACCGAAAATATGATACTGAACACGAACTGCATCTGACTGATATTAACCTGAATCCGAGATTGACCTGGTAAATAACTGGTATTACCTGACTTGTTTTTAACTCACCTGCTTTCAACTTGACATGTAAATGATCCGACTTGTTATATGACTTGATCTGATACTTACCTGACTTGACATTTACCTGACTTATATATCATCGATGAAATTATAAGATTTTAATAAAATTGTGAGATTTTGAGTTTATAATCATCATATTCATTAATATGATTAATTTTTAAATGTTATAATAAAATATTGATTATGATAATTAAATTAATAAATAGACTTATTATATTAATTTGATTATTATATGATTCTTATATTATAAATCTTCAATATATCTTAACTTTATTTTATTAAGTAATTTATGTATTGAACATTATTAATTAAATTAATTATAATGATTGCAAGTTAGAATAATTTATTGGCATTGAACATGATTAATAAAATTGTTTTAAATATATAGTTTAATTTATGTAAAAAATTTATCTAACAATTATAACATATATAAAACATAATATAAAAGATGAATTTAATTGATATTGATAATGTAAATAACATTTGATCTAAAATTTGAATAACGACATTTGATTTATTGCAGTTGAATACAATAAAATCACAATAAAATGAACAAAAACAAAGTTTTTTTAAGCTCTCAGATCTTATAACAAAAGTTTTAGGTTAAAAGCCTAACTTTGTTACCCAGAATTTCTTCATTGAGCTTTTGCATCAAAATATCTACATGTTGCCAACACTGTTAAATTATGGGAACTTTCAGCTTTTCAGCTTTAAAGCCACCAACATAATTTAACATTAGTAACAATAGAGAAAAAAAATAACAAGTTACAACAATTATTTCTGCATTAAACAAGCATGCAGTCAGTGGTAAAGCCAAAGGGAATACGATGACAACAGTGCCAAACATTTCCGACTTTACCAAACCCTTATAGAATCAAGCATTCAACATAGTTTTAATAACAGAACAATATCAAGCAGAATCAAGAAAAAAAATAGTAAGAAGCATTTAGAATAATGTTGTTGTAACTTGCAAGGTACCCTACAAAAAAACAAATTAGTAAACAATGGTTTCAGTTGCTCTTAAACATAAAAATAATAAGTCATTAGTAATAAAAGTTACTTGTAAAGGGAAGAAACAAGACAAAATCTCCAATTCCAATGGTTTCACTTACTGTTAAACACCCTAAAAAATTAAAATTAAAATAATTAATAAACAATTTGAAATATTAATAACATTAACATAAAAATAAAACAAAATAAAACAATTGGCATACCTTTACATAGAAGACTCATTAACCACAGTAAGGTATTCTTCATCCTTATCCTCTGACTCAAAACCATACAACCAATTACGAGTTGTTAAAAAATCTCAACATTTTTAGGTAAGAGTTTAGCTCTTAATTTGTTCAAAATTCGACCCCATACTAAAGGACGATTCAGATGCAACTGAAGTAATTGGAATAGCCAATATATCTCTCGTCACGCGAGAAAGTATCGGATATAAAATACTTTGATTTTTCCAATATTCAAAAATATCAAAGTCAGATTCTCCAGTATGAGGGACAAGGGGCAAACTGATGTAAGAGTCAACATCGAATCG
This sequence comes from Hibiscus syriacus, assembly GCF_006381635.1. Classification (NCBI taxonomy): domain Eukaryota; kingdom Viridiplantae; phylum Streptophyta; class Magnoliopsida; order Malvales; family Malvaceae; genus Hibiscus; species Hibiscus syriacus. The sequence continues at coordinate 429,426 of NW_024063008.1, forward strand.
TCCACTCCTTGAAGCAGCTAAATTGGCATCAAAATTCTGAAAAATAAAAGACAAAAATTAGTAAATGAAAACATGAAATAAATAAGATAAAATTCAACTCGAAATTAAAATAACTAACATGAAATAGATCTGATTTTCTAAATGTTCGAGGCCGTTTGAAACTTGAGTCACTTCTATCTAAAGATGTGTTACTTTAGATAGAAGAAAAAGAGGAAGAACAACAATGTGCATTTTTTTGAATAAAATACATATAACTCAAGAAACTCATTATAAATAAGACTTACCCTCCATCGAACCTCATCCTCAACATAAAGAACATTTTACAATTCTTCCAGAAGTTGTAATTTATATCGAGGATCAAGTAAAACATCAAAATATAGAATCATTGAGTGATCAAACCAATATTTCTCATATAGTTCAAGCATGGGTCTTGTCATTGCAGAAATATCTTCACAAGGATCATTATGAGTTTCACACAACAAATTTTCAATTACAATAATGTTAGCCAAATACAAGTTAGAAGTGGGATACTTAGAACCAGAGAACAGAGTAGTAATTTTCATAAAAAGGCTCAAGAAAATCACAGATTGTTTGAATAATTTCCCATTCATGATCAGTAATGATATCCAACTCATTTTCCCTATTAACAAACAAGTTAATTGCTAATCTATCCTCAAGTGCCCTATGAATCATCAAGTAAGTAGAATTCCATCGAGTAAGAACATCCAATACTAACTTGCCAGAGAGAGAAGAATCACAGTCTTTAACAGCTAATTCAAAGGCACAAAGTCGAGAGTGAGAAGAATAAATAAACTTAATGTCGAAACGATTTTTTTCCCGTGTGAGATTTTGGAAACCACACCAATTTTTAATTATTCTCTTCAGATTAAATTTAAATTAAAAGTGAATGTGATTAAAAAAACCTCTCGTTTCGAAAATTTGGAAATTCTTTTATGATAAAAATACGGTTCGAGGAGTCGCCACTAATCTTTAATTAAGGTGTGATTGGGCACCCAAAAACGTTTTGTCATTTTAAATAAAAATTAATTTTAATTAAAACAACAAATTTAGGTCCGCGTTACCAGAAAATGAGTTCGGGAGTCGGTTACACGTGGGGAAGGATTAGCACCCCCACAACGCCCTAAATCGGTACCTAATCGATTAATTAATTGTCTTTGCAATAAAATGTACAAGTTCAAAATTAATTTGATTTATGATCCCCTAAAATAATAATTTTCAAAATTTTGGATGAAAGAATAATAATATTTAATTATTTCCTATCGAGAAGAAATGATCTATCATACCTTGAAGCAATCAATTCTTACTCCAATCGAAATAAAAAATATTAAAATTTCATTCTAAATTTCAAAATAATAACACCCAAAATAATTTTTAGAGATAAAATAATAATATTTAATTATTTATAATCGAACATTATTATTTTGAAAAATCCTTTAAAAACACATGGAAAAGTAAAAAAAAACTATCAAGCAATTGATTAATTATTTATTTACCAATATTTAATGAGAATAAAGGTATTCAATTAATTAAATATCAAGAGACGAGACCATAGATTCGATCTAACTGTCTTTTCTCGATGAATTTAATTAAAAGAATACGATCTTTTCCTCAGTCCCCAAATTTTAAAAAAATGAATCTGTTTTAATTGGTGTCACTTATAGGATAGACTTTCATTTTAAAATTATCGAAAGTAACTTTCTTATACGTTAAGACAGTCACTTTACGACGATATTAAAATGCTCGAATATTACCCTTAGTCAATTTATTTCAATTCAAGTCAAGTAATGCTCATGAGGCTATCATGCAAATTATGCAAAAAAGTGTTATGTAAAAATATTTAAACACCACAAATTATATATATTATAACTTATATATATATATATATTAATAATATAATGTACGAAAGTGACTTAAAAAACATATTAACTTCAAAATACAAATTTCACGAAATAACTATATTTAAGGATTAAACCATATTAAATAAAATATTATTTTTAAATACAAACAAAGTAAGAATTAAAGTACATGCAGATATTAAATGGTCAAATATATGAAGAAATAAATCAACCTTTAGGACCTAAAAAGAAACATGCAAAAACATAGAACTCTAATGTCTAAATGACAAAAACAAAATAATCAACATTTGTGACTAAAATTAAATAAACATGCAATATAAAGACCAAATAAAAACACAACAAATTAAATTTAAAGGATAGAACATCAATTAATCATAATTACGCGCCAAATGCATAAACAAACAAAAAATTAACATAAATTGATGACTAAAATAAAATAACAGAAACTATAGTGTTAAAATCAAGAAAACATATATATTCATATGCTGGAATGAAAAACACACATAAAAGTTCAGGGATTAAGCAGAAATTATACCAAAAATACATAACATGTGTCATAAATGATTCACCGGCCATCGTGTTGCTGCGCTGCCGTGCCACCGTCCGATTGTCCTGAAATTTCAGTATGTTGTTCGTGTTGACATCGCGCAATTTTTGACCGTTCGGAATATTAATCGAAGGTTCCGATCACCGACGAGAGGCTAAAAACCGTCTGGATTTGTTTTCTCCCGATTCACCACCGTCTATGGTCTGATCGTCATGAAATTTCAGTATGCTGTTCGTGTTGACATTACACAACTTTTCACCGTTTCAAGTATTGATCGGAGATCCCGATCGCCGGAAAAAGGCTAAAAACCATTCGAATTATTTTCTCCGATCCACCGCCGTCCACCGTCTGATTGTCCTCAATTTTCAGTATGTTGTTCATGCTGATCTCTCGCAACTTTCGACCGTTCGGAATGTTGATCGAAGATCCGGATCTCAGGAAAGACGCCAAAAATCGTTCGGCTTATTTTCTCCGATCCACCGCCGTCCACCGTCTGATCGTCCTGAATTTTCAGTATGTTGTTCGTGATGGTCTTGAGCAACTTTTGACCGTTCGGAATGGTGATCTAAGATTCCGATCAACGGTGAGAATCCGGAAGAATCACTGAAGCCTTTTTTTTCCTTTTCTCTCTCCCGTATATCCTCCCACGTTTTGCTCCCCTCCTCCTTTTTTCTTGCACTCTCCCTCGTATTTATGGTTGCTTCGAATCCATCTTTTTCTTTCTTCCTTAGATTAGTGCTGAAGCAGGTATGTTTTAATCCCATAATTTCTGGGATTTATTTTTATTTCAAAGTTTAGGTAAAGGTTTGTCGAATATTTTTGACTTGGGTGGCTGATTTGGTGCATGTTTTGCTGACTTTTGATAGAAGATAAGGAAGCATGGATGGCGTGGCATGTAGTTTTCAGTGGTGGTGCCAAATCTGTCATTTTTTTTACTTATGGGAAAAGGAAAATCCACTTGGACATAATGCAAAAGCCATATTCATGTGTGGTCCACCCCTAGATGTAAGAAAATGATATTTCACCAATCCTGTGTATGAATATCTCATGTAAGAAAATGATGATTGGCTGCTTGCATGGCCTACAAAAGCAATATTAATATTAATAAATAATAATAATAATGATAATAATAATAATAATAACGGGATGAAAATCGAGTATCGACAGTGCCCTCTTTGTCCATTCTTGTGTTAACAAGAATAGGGCAAAGATGAAGAGACAATCATTTTAAGTCCAGTCACTTCATAGTTGAAATATGATAAAGGATCTGTTCGCTGTCATTCAGGGATTATCAGATCTGGGATGTTGATCCACTCCATTGTTCTTCAGGGAAGATTGAATCAGGGTAGACTTGTTCCATTATCACTTCTGAAATATCAAATCTTGAAAGAGATTTGATTTGTTCCACTTCTTTTGAGGGAATATATCAGATCTAGGAAAGTTGATCCATTGAATCAGGGTAGACTTGTTCCACTGTCACTCAGGGAATATCAAATCTTGAAAGAGAGGGATCTGTTCCGCTTCCTCTGAGGGAATATCATATCTGGGAAAGTTGATTTATTGAATCAAGGTAGACTTGTTCCGCTGTCATTCAGGGAATATCAAATCTTGAAAGAGGGATATGTTCCACTTCCTCTGAGGGAATATCAGATCTGGGAAAGTTGATTCATTGAATCAAGGTAGACTTGTTCCGCTGTCACTCAAGGAATACCAAATCTTGAAAGAGAGGGATTTGTTCCACTTCCTCTGAGGGAATATCAGATCTGGGAAAGTTGATTCATTGAATCAAAGCAGACTTGTTCCACTTACTCTGAATGAAATATCAAATCTTGGAGAAATTGATCCATTGAATCGAAGCAGACTTATTCCACTTACTCTGAAGGGAATATCAAATCTGGAGAGTTGGTCCATTGAATCAAAGCAGACTGTTCCACTTACTCTGAAGGGAATATCAAATCTTAGAGAAGTTGATCCATTGAATCGAAGCAGACTTGTTCCACTTACTCTGAAGGGAATATCAAATCTTGGAGAAGTTGATCCATTGAATCGAAGCAGACTTGTTCCACTTACTCTGAAGGGAATATCAAATCTTGGAGAAGTGATCCATTGAATCGAAGTAGACTTGTTCCACTTACTCTGAAGGGAATCAAATCTTGGAGAAGTTGATCCATTGAATCGAAGCAGACTTGTTCCACTTACTCTGAAGGGAATATCAAATCTTGGAGAAGTTGATCCATTGAATCGAAGTAGACTTGTTCCACTTACTCTGAAGGGAATATCAAATCTTGGAGAAGTTGATCCATTGAATCGAAGCAGACTTGTTCCACTTTTTCTGAAGGGAATATCAAATCTTGGAGAAGTTGATCCATTGAATCGAAGCAGACTTGTTCCACTTACTCTGAAGGGAATATCAAATCTTGGAGAAGTTGATCCATTGAATTGGGATCGAACCTGAAAATTAAAACATTAACATTTGTTAGTATGTGTTTGAGGATTCAAAAACATCATACCTTAAAGTCTTGGGATGATATTTTTTTTTGAAAAGATTTTTCTTGTGGAGCTTGTCTTGCCATGACAAACATGAAAATTTGAATTGGTTATTTCTATGTTGGGTCTTTACATCTTTGTCCTTTTTAAGAGAACCTGCAACACACATTATGCATTTTATGTCATGGTCCTGTTTATGCCTAAAATGTGTGCAATTATGCATTTATTTTTAAGGTATTTCTTTTCAAACGAGAATATTTTGTTAACGGCCTTGTCCTTCAGTTTGATTTGGGCACGAAAAATCAATCAACATTCCATCTCAATCAATAACCCTGATTAGACACTCTTTGGTTGAGCTTGACTCTGATTCTCTTTACTCTTTGAATCCATGTGCTTCTCATGACCCGCTATTTAATCAGTGACAAAACCTCTTGGTTATCCCACATTGTTGAGTATTCAAGTATATCCCAAGGCTTTAAATTCTTGTGGTATGACATTGCATAAGCCTTATGCTAAAACCATTTTCGGCTTCAGAATATCTGTATTTTCCAAAACTTTTTGTACAATAATGCACAATGACCTCATGTTTCCCGAGTTAAACTACATTTTTATTTTCAATAAGTATGATTGCAACGTGGTTAAAAACATCTTTTTTATTTAAATAAAGAGTTTTTAATTTCTTTCACCGTCTTTCAGTATAGAAAAAGACTTGAAGAGCAGATATTTGTTGGTAATCTTTAAATCGAACCATAAAGTCAAAGGAAATGGTATCTTGAAGCCGAAATGTATCTTTCGGTTTCATTTTGTTTCTTTTTCTGGCAACTTTCCATGTTGAATGAAGCGAAAGAGTTTGACCATAAATGGCCGACATAGCACCTTTGTTTGTTTTTTCCCCTACTTCACTTTCTCTCCGCTTGGTAACGTGTCTTCTCTCTATCACTATCTCTCTGTTAAACAATGTATAAATACATTCAGAACCTCCCCATGCACGAATTCTGAATTTACACCATTCTCAAGCCAACCTTTACGGGTTTTCAACATGAGACCTTTTCTGGTTTCAAGACGCCCTTTACAGGTTTTTATCTTGAACCCTTCTTTTATTTTTCTTTTCCTTTTTCCTCATTTTTTTTTTTTTTCATTTTTTTCCATTCATTTTTCCATTCATTTTTTCAGGCGAAATACTTCTTGACTGCATCAGTATTCACAAGGTTAGATAACTCTGGTCCATCCATCTCGGTGAGGATCAAAGCTCCTCCAGAAAATGTCTTCTTTACCACATAAGGTCCTTCCCAATTTGGCATCCATTTTCCTCGAAAGTCTTTCTGAATTGACAAAATCTTTCTTAGCACCAAGTCTCCTTCTTGAAACTCTCGTGGATAAACCTTTTTATTATGTGTCCTTATCATACGTCTCTGGTACATTTGCCCATGACAGATAGCTTTTAATCTTTTTCCTCAATCGGGTTCAATTGATCATACCTAGCTTGCACCCATTCTGCTTCATCTAACTTAACCTCTGACAGCACTCGTAGTGACGGAATCTCAACCTCGATGGGTAACACAACCTCCATACCATAAACTAAAGAAAATGGAGTTGCCCCAGTAGATGTCCTCACTGAAGTTCGATAGGCAAACAGAGCGAATGGTAACTTCTCATGCCAATCTCTATAAGTCTCAGTCATTTTCTGTATGAGCCTCTTGATGTTCTTATTGGCTGCCTCTACCGCTCCATTCATCTTTGGGCGATAAGTGGTGGAATTATGATGTTTAATTTGGAATTGTTTACATACTGACTCCATCATCTTATTATTTAAATTCAAGGCATTGTCAGTGACAATCATTTCTGGTAGCCCATACCGACAAATAATTTCTCTCTTCAAGAACTTGCAAACTGTTGACTGAGTGACATTTGCATAGGATGCCGCTTCTACCCACTTAGTGAAATAGTCTATTACCACAAATATGAAACGATGGCCATTAGAAGCTTTGGGTGAAATTTTCCCAATGACATCCATGTCCCACATAGAGAATGGCCACGGAGCATTCATTACATGTAATGGATGAGGAGGGGTGTGGAGCTTATCTCCATAAATCTGGCATTTGTGACATTTTCTGGAGAAAATGATACAATCAGTTTCCAGAGTTGACCAATAATATCCAAATCTCATTATTTGTTTAGCCATTACATGTCCATTAGCATAGGTACCACATACTCCTTCATGCACCTCTTCAATGATTGTTATGGCTTCTTTGGCATCCACACACCGTAACAAGACTTGATCATGATTTTTCTTGTACAAGACCTCACCATCAAGCACATATCATGCCGCCATTCTTCGAATAGTTCTTTTGTCATTCTCAATGGCATGCTTAGGGTAGCTTTGATTTTTAATATATTGCAGGATATCGTAATACCAGGGATTTCTATCCTCTTCCTCTTCTATGCTATAGCAATGGGCTGGATACCCGTAAGCTTCCATCGTAATAGGCATCATGCTTGAATATTCATTGACTTTGAAAGCTGCTGCCAAAGTGGCCAGAGCATCCGCCATTTGATTCTCTTCTCTGAGGAGATAATGAAATATCACCCTCTCGAATTCTTTAATGAGCTCTAAGACCAACTTCCGGTATTGCACCAACTTCGTATCTTTTGTTTCCCATTCACCTCTGAGTTGATAAATTACCAGGGCTGAATCTCCATATACTTCGAGTATTTTCACTTTACGCTCAATGGCAGCTTTCAGACCCAGAATACATGCTTCATATTCGGCCATGTTATTTGTGCAATCAAAATTCAATCGGCTGGTGAAAGGATAGTGTTTTCCATAAGGTGAGATGAGAATTGCCCCAATCTCGTGCCCTAAAGCATTAGAGGCACCATCAAAATTCATCTTCCATTGTTCATTAGTAAAGGAAACTGCATTCTCTGTTGAAATAACCATTAAATCTTCGTCTGGAAAATCGAAGTTCAGTGGTTCATACTCTTCAGAAACCCTACTTGCAATGAAATCGGCCACAACACTTCCTTTAACTGCTTTTTGGCTTACATATTGGATATGAAATTCTGACAATAAGATTTGCCAATGAGCCAATCTTCCAGATAAAGCAGGTACATCCATTAGATATTTCAGAGGATCAAGTTTAGATATGAGCCAAGTAGAGTGATACAACATATATTGTCTGAGCCTTCGGGTAGTCCAAACTAAAGCACAACACAACTTTTTTATTGGTGAGTACCTTGTCTCGCAATCAGTAAACTTTTTGCTGAGGTAGTAAATTGCTCTTTCTCTTTTCTCAGTTTGATCATGCTTCCCTAATACGCACCCCATTGAATTCTCAAGATTGATTAATACTGGAGCATTCGACAATATCCTTTTATTGCTTCAAAAGCTCCCTGGCAATCATCATTCCATACCCCTGGGTTATTTTTACGGAGAAGGCGAAAAATGGGATTGCACTTCTTAGTTAATTACGAAATAAATCGGGCAATGTAGTTTAATCTTCCCAGAAATCCTCGAACTTCTTTTTGTGTTTGTGGGGGTGGTAAATCCTGAATAGCTTTGACCTTGTCAGGATCTACTTCAATCCCTTTTTTGCTTACTACAAACCCCAAGAGTTTTCCCGATGTTACCCCAAAGGTACACTTGCTTGGATTGAGTTTTAACTGGCAGTTCCTTAATATTTTGAAGAGTTTCCTCAGATTCTCGATGTGTTCTTCCTCCGTTTTAGCTTTAACAATCATATCATCGACATAGACCTCTATTTCCTTGTGCATCATATCGTGGAATAGTGTTACCATGGCCCTTTGATAGGTTACCCCTGCATTCTTTAGTCCGAACGGCATCACCTTGTAAAAGAACGTACCTCACATAGTGACAAACGTAGTTTTTTCCATATCATCTGGATGCATCTTTATTTTATTGTAACCTGAAAACCCATCCATAAATGAAAATAGAAAGTTTCCAGCTGTATTGTCCACCAGGGTGTCTATGTGTGGCAGAGGGAAATTATCTTTTGGACTGGCCCGATTAAGATCTCTGTAGTCGACGCACATGTGAACTTTTCCATCTTTTTTTGGTACTGGAACAACATTCGCTACCCATTCCGAATACTTGTTTACTTTTAGGAACCCATCATCAAATTGTTTCTTTACTTCTTCTTTAATTTTAAGTAACATTTCGGGTTGCATCCTTCTGAGCTTTTGTTGTACCGGTTTACATTCAGGCTTTATTGGCAATTTATGTACCACTAATTTAGTATTTTACCCTGGCATGTCCTCATACGACCAAGCGAACACATCTCTGTACTCTCGAAGCAGCTGAATCAGATTTTGTCGTCCCTCAGCAGATATGATGGTGCCAATCTTTATCTCCTTTTTATCATCCTCTGATCCTAGGTTCAAGATCTCAATGGGCTTTTCATGAGGCAGAATTTGTTTATCTTCTCTTTCTACCATTTTTAGTAGTTCAGAAGATAAGTGGCTTCCCTCATCACTATCATAACCTTCAATTTCCCCTTGACATATGGGCAACTCAAAATCTATCTTCAGGTCAGACATCAGCATTCATACTATGATATCGGAGGTCCTGAAAGAATAACGAACGAGAGGATATATAACATACAAATACAGGAAATCTATCCCATATCAAAATAGAATAAAATAATAATATATAAAAAAGAAATAAATAAAAGAATGTAAATGATGATATTTGCCATTTCGTGAATTAAGAGGAATGCATCATTTATTTAAAAAAACAGATAGATTAACCCATTACAAGAGATCACCTATTGCCTCAGGGTTTAAACAATAGGGAAAGTTTTTGTGCATTACTCTGAAATAGTTTTGTAAACTACAGGTAATTCTTCTGCAGTCCAATTGTTTAGCACAAAGCCTGGTGGTGCGGGATAGATGCCCATAGCCCTTCCATCTTCGATTCATTCCTCTGATATCACATTTATGCCCAAATCCTTCAGGGTATTTTCAATAACAGACTCTTTTGATGATCGACTCCCCTGAAACATATGACCCCCAGATATGAAGGTATCACGCAACAATGGGAAATTCATGGGTTCCCACTTAATATCTTCCCCGACTAACCTGGCTTTCCTCCTTTCCTGGCTCTTTTGAACATTTTTCAACTTTTCCTTTAAGGTCGGGTGATATCCCAGACCAAAACGATCTCGCTTAATACCAGGAAAAACTGGACTAATATTTCCTTGTAGACGGCTTCCCAGCCCTCTTCCAACCTTGGCTCCTCTTCCCATAGTCATTTTCAGTTCCATTTTGGTACAATTGGATAGCCTAGGCTTCGGAATTTTCTTTCTTTCGGCAACAAAGGTGGCATTAATGAATTCCAAGGCTCTGAAAGAGAACTCGACCGCATCTTCATCTATTTCGACATATGGAGCGGTAGTAGATATGGAAGCAATGATCTTCCTCAGCATTAAGGCATACCAGTCTCCCTCAATTACAAATTTGAGTTTCTGATGCAAATGGATGGCACAACTCCTGCCTGATGGATCCAAGGCCTTCCTAACAAGCAGTTATAGGAAGGCATTATATCCATTACAAGGAATTCGACCTCATAGGTTGATGACCAATGGTAAAGGAATATCGATCTTCCCCAGCACCTCTTCTTTGTTCCGTCAAAAGCTCGAACGATGCTTTGGCAATTTCTCATGTATGTACTATCAACGGTAGTTTTTTTCAATGTCATAATGGCATCACATTCAGGGCAGAGCCATTGTCGATTAGTCGCGATAACACTGTCCCTTGCACCTGATGGTAATGTGGCTCTTCTTTAGGATTGCCCATCATTCCGGACGGGATTTCATCAGAGAGAAGAGATGAAATTGTCTACTTGAATATTTGCAACCAACCGGTCTATCTTTTTCTACTGGCACATCTTTTGGCACAAATGTGATTCAAGACTTTCATCAAGGCATTTCGATGCCTCAGAGTTAATAGTAGAGCCAGGATTGAGATGCGAGCTGGCAACTTGTGTAGTTGCTCGACGATGTTGTACTCGCTATGCTTCAAAAATTTTAAAAACTCCACAGCTTCGTTCTCAGTTACAGGCTCATTAATTGTTGGCTCATCATCTTTCAGCTGTATCTCGACCTTTTTTCCTTTATCCGGGGTTGCTATTTTTTCGGGTTCATTTGTCGGATTAGGAGAATAACACCTCCCACTTCTGGTGAAGTGGCCTACCTCATCCACCTCTTCCTTGGCATCCTTTGAAACACCAACATCACCTAGATGGCACTCGTACCTCCAGGGGATCTGTTTGCTATCTTTATAGGGAAAGGACGACGGGGGTATGATCATCACTTTTGGGGTTATATTCTCTACTGTACGGGCTTTCGGTATAATAACCAAAGGGCAGTTGGAATTGTAGACTCCTTTGGATATACCCTCGGAAGCACAAATCTCTACCTCTTCCTCCTCCATAGCTTCATGGTAAAATTCCATGTCTTTACTATCCATCAGCCTTTGAACCAAAGCCTTAAACTCATCACAGTTTTGAATGACATGATCCTCACAACGGTGGTAGGGGCAAGCATGCTTATTCCCGTTAACATTAAAGGTCAACCAACCTATTTTGACCATTTGCCCCCATAACCAATGCATGGGTGATTTCACTTCATTGACTTTGGTTATGACTTTGTTCACTCTTTCTTCAATAACAACATTAACCCCTGTCCCTGCATGGTTCGGCAATGGGTTCTGAGCCACATTCGGCTGCTCACTATCACCGAAATTAATGATATTTCTTTGTCTTAATCTCTGCACCAACTTTTTAAAGGCCAGACAATTTTCAATTGAATGCCCCGATGCACCCGCATGATACTCACATTGAGCATTGATGTCAAACCATTTTGGGTAAGGAGGTTGTATTGGAGAAGTGTGGTAAGGTGATACCACATGTTTGTCATATAGGATCTGGAATAATTCTTTATAGGTCATGGGGATAGGGTCAAATTGAACCCTTTCTCTTTCCTGTCTTGGTTCTTTCACTCCTTGCTGGACAGGATTTAATGCTGACGACGCAGTGGCCGGTGGTCGAGATACTGTAATGTTATTAGAATCATATTTCTTCACATTACTGACCTCATTATCTTTTCTTCTCACTGGAGGCTTTCGGCTAGATTCTCCCCCATCTAGCTTCCCGCTTTTAATCGTCATCTCGATCATTTCTCCTGTATTAACTATGTCAGCAAAATTCTTGGACGAATTTCCAATGAGATGTCCAAAGAACGGGGCCCTCAGAGTATTTATAAAAACATATTGGTTTCTTCCTCTTCTAATGGTGGATGAACTTGTACAGCCACATCTCTCCACCTTTAGGCATATTGCCTGAAACAATCATTGGATCTTTTTTCCATACTCTGCAACAGAATTCGATTCGGCCTCACATCTTTTACGTGCTTATATTGCTCTAGAAAAGCCTTAGCCAAATCCTTCCAGGATTTAATCTGAGCTCGGCTTAGCTGATTGTACCAACGGATTGCTGAGCCTGCCAGGCTCTCTTGAAAACAATGAATTAATAGATGATCGTTTCCCACATAGCCTGTCATTTTTTTGCAAAATATGGTAATATGTGCAGAAGGACAACTGGTGCCATCAAATTTCTCGAAGTCTGGAACTTTGAACTTCGGTGGTAACACTAAATCATGGACCAGACTTAGCTCTCTAGCGTCAATTCCATATAAGCTAGCATCTTCTTTCATAGCTCGGAATTCATGCTTCATTTGTCCCCATTCTTTCTTAATCTCCTTATCATGTTCTTTTTTGTCTTCCTCATCCAAATCAGGGACATCTTCAATTGGTTGTGGGTTCGTGGAAGAACCAGGTAGGTTTACTTGTATTTTTTCGGTTGGATGGTCGTGGCTTGTTGTGTGTTGATATACGGTGGTGTGAAGCCAGGGGGATATAAAGGTTCCTCAGCAGCAGGACCGATAACTGGAGCCTCTCCTTGGACCACACTATTTATCTGTAGCAAACTAACCAAATTTGCCATCATGTCGTCTTGAGCCTTCATTATCTGTTCGCGCATTTCCTCTTGCGCTTTCTTTAAATTCTCTTGCATTTCAGCTTGAACCTTCTCTATATTGACAATTCTATCATCCATTGCCTTTTTTCGCGTGTTGTATGGATTCTTATAAGTGTCCAGTATTCTGCCACAATATTTTTTATTAATCATGATATTTTATTAATGAGGTGTGAAAAATGTGATTAGAATGTTATTCATAAAAGGAAATGCAATGTAGATGCAAGATGAATGCAATACAAGGTGTTGATTCTGGGACGATTCCTTAGAACAACTTTTTATATAGGAAACGAAGCTCAATTACAAGGATTAAACAGATCACAGATACAATAGAGCTATCTCTCCTAATTGTTGGATATGTCCCAGTAATTCCACTATCTTCTGGTTTTCTTCTGCCTCTGGATCCAGTTCTTCAATCACATTATCAGCTTCCTGTGACAGATCAACCAAGTGCTGAGCCACTCCTTGAGCTTGCTGTAGGTATCTTGCAATGAGATCCTCCCTTTGCTTAACTCTCCGTTGAGCCTGCTCCCAACGATAGCGCCATTGCATAACTCCTTCATAAGGGACCAATGTAAGTTCATTTGCTCTTCTTTGCAAATCTTGAACTAAGGCCTCGAGTTCATTCGCACGCTTCGTCAATCTTTCCACTTCAGCATGTGAACTACTTTCTCGACTTCGATATCGTTGCAAAACAGTCTCTAAGCTCAAGACCCTATTCTTTAATTTCTCATTCTGAGTCTGATTCTCTTGCAATTGTTGTTCAAGGGCATTTTTGTCTCTCAAGAGTAATTTGGCCTGATGTCTACTCCGTTTGAGTTCTTCACTGCTTTCCCCAACTTCTCTTTTCAGTCCTGCCACTTCTTGCCTCTATTCAGTAGAAGACTTACTAGAGTTAGCAGATGCCTGATCTTTGATCATTCGCTGGTGTGATAAATAGAGGTCATTGAAATCCAATCTAAGTTGCTTCTCCACTTTTTCAATCCGATCATCCCGACTCTTTTGGATGTCAGTCTCCAGCCCTTTCTGATACACTTCATCTTCTAGCTTTTACAAAGTTACTCTCCATTTTTTCCTTTCTGCCTCAAAATCAAGCCTGGCTTGCTCGAGCGGAGACGGGATCACCATGAGGTGTTCTTCCATAGATTGGATATTCTCTTGATTGCCTATTGGAATATTATCATTAACTCGGTTGCTTCTCCACTCCTCGTATCCTCGAGATAGCCTTGACTCAAAAGTAAAGAGATTTACCCGATGGGTGTGTCTCCAAGCATCAGTGACCCCTTTAACTTTATTCTTATACAGTTCTCCCCTGAATACAAACTCAGACTTAGATAACTCCCTTGTTGCCGGAATAAACTGTCTCGACCCAAATTGTTGGGAAACCAATAATGGGGGCATACCCTACAGATCCCCAAATACCAGGTAATAGAACCCAATCTCTATCTCCACATCGATACAATATGTCAGATGAGACATTCCATGAGGTACGCCATAATATGTCACTGTCTCGGATACTTTTGAAAATGATCATCCACTTTTCCTCAGTAAAACCCCTAGGCCACTACCTAGAAATGAAATCCTTCAACGGTGAAAACCCATTTAAGAAGACCCGACCAGGTGCTCTCTCGACGTGTTTGAAATGACTAAGGATCCAGGTTAACAATAATGGTGCACAACCTATGAATCGTCCTTCCCCTTCTCGTCGGCAAGAGCTCAGGGAACGAAATGTTTCTGCCAGAATAGCTGGAACAGGATCCACATGTCTATCCAATCTTTCGAACAGGTCTACCACTGATACATCAATATGCCCGAGAACTCTCGGGAAAATAACCAATCCATAGATACCTAGAGCAAAGAAGTCAATCTTTTTTCTTCGATCAGTATGACAGTCAATCAAATCTCTCATAAGGGTCCAAGTAACGCATTCGCGGTCTCCTTTCTTTTTTATGCCTCTCATAACCCATTCTTCACTCATGCCAGTCATCAGAATAAGTTTCTTCTTAAATGAAGGAGTATTTGGGGGTTTGGTATATACTTTGTCTACTTGGAACCTCGGACAGCGAATCAAGGCACGATACTCCTCTATAGTAGGTGTCATGTCTACTCGGCCAAATGTAAAACAGCTATAAGCGGGATTCCAAAACTGAGCTAGAGCTCTAAACAAATTCCGATCAATCGGGATATCAAGGAGATATGAAATGTCACCATGGAGTTGATAGAACAATTGCTTATCGGACGCTTCCCATCTTCCCCAAATCTCTTTCAGTTCGTTCAGATCATTCTGACAAACGTTGATGTGAGTATACCCTCTCAGCTCTGATATATACCCTGGTGATAAACTGTCTCCATTTGTTAGTTGAGACTGCTCGGACCATATCAAGACGTCTGTATTGTCCTCTACTTTTTGAATCATTCGTTCCATAATACTAGTCTTCTATATGGACATCAGTCATGGTTCAACACCAATGAAATGAATAGTGCAATGCAAGATGAGGATAAAGTAAACAAAAAGAAAGAAAATCGGTCAGTAATCATAAATGAATTGACTAAACATAAATCAATTTATCGATAAAACCTACCCTACATGTTAGCTACCCAATCATGCTTTAGTAGATTCTACCCAGTCATGATTTCTACCCATATGCTTTTGTTATTCACAAAAATCCTAACCGCATGATATCTAATTCACATGTTTGTTCAGGAAAATAATCCTAACCGCCTGATTTCTAGTTCGCATACATTTATTCAAAAAGTGAAAATAAATGACTCAAAAACTTTTCCTTGTGTACCCTCCTCACGAGACTCCTAAGTTTCAAGTCAGACTCGACCTAAATTTGGGCTCTATGTTCACTATATGCTGGGTTCGGTTCTAAAGTAAAGGGTCCTCGAATTGTCCTTTACCGGTGCCCCCTTGGGCTACCGAACCCTCAATCCTAGCCCATCACAGGCTTTCGGATTGAGTTCAATTTGAGGGGACACACTTCCTTATGTCATTGCAGAGGTGAAAACCTCCCGAGGATCATAAGGCGTGAGCCCAAGGAGCATTTCACTATCCCGCACGGAGGTGAAAACCACACGAGGGATTAGTTACTTTCTCCTACTTAAATAGGACGGAGCGGGGTTTTAACTCATGTTATGCGAATGCAGTTATGCAGTGTGTGAGGAAAAGCGAAACAAAGCAAACAACACTAAACATAAAACTCAAGACCCTGAACAATTATTTAATCTGACAACATTAGCAAACAGATCAGTACAACTATTTAGTGGTTAAGCAAATTAAGAGTCAAAAAGCAAACAAAACTTATTTAAAACAAAACAAGGGATCAAAAACCAAATTAGAACGAACTTGTATTTTTTATTTGCAAAGACAATTAATTAATCAATTATTGGCCTGACTCTCTAAAAAAAGTCCCCAGCGGAGTCGCCAAGCTGTCGAAACGATTTTTTTCCCGTGTGAGATTTTGGAAACCACACTAATTTTTAATTATTCTCTTCAGATTAAATTTAAATTAAAAGTGAATGTGATTAAAAAAAACCTCTCGTTTCGAAAATTTGGAAATTCCTTTATGATAAAAATACGGTTCGAGGAGTCGCCACCAATCTTTAATTAAGGTGTGATTGGGCACCCAAAAACGTTTTTTCATTTTAAATAAAAATTAATTTTAATTAAAACAACAAATTTAGGTCCGCGTTACCAGAAAATGAGTTCGGGAGTCGGTTACGCGTAGGGAATGATTAGCACCCCCACAACGCCCTAAATCGGTACCTAATCGATTAATTAATTGTCTTTGCAATAAAATGTACAAGTTCAAAATTAATTTGATTTATGATCCCCTAAAATAATATTTTTCAAAATTTTGGATGAAAGAATAATAATATTTAATTATTTCCTATCGAGAAGAAATGATCTATCATACCTTGAAGCAATCAATTCTTACTCCAATCGAAATAAAAAATATTAAAATTTCATTCTAAATTTCAAAGTAATAACACCCAAAATAATTTTTAGAGATAAAATAATAATATTTAATTATTTATAATCGAACATTATTATTTTGAAAATCCTTTAAAAACACATGGAAAAGTAAAAAAAAACTATCAAGCAATTGATTAATTATTTATTTACTAATATTTAATGAGAATAAGGGTATTCAATTAATTAAATATCAAGAGACGAGACCATAGATTCGATCTAACTGTCTTTTCTCGATGAATTTAATTAAAAGAATACGATCATTTCCTCAGTCCCCAAATTTTAAAAAATGAATATGTTTTAATTGGTGTCACTTATAGGATAGACTTTCATTTTAAAATTATCGAAAGTAACTTTCTTATACGTTAAGACAGTCACTTTACGACGATAATAAAATGCTCGAATATTACCCTTAGTCAATTTATTTCAATTCAAGGCAAGTAATGCTCATGAGGCTATCATGCAAATTATGCAAAAAAGATGTTATGTAAAAATATTTAAACACCACAAATTATATATTTATAACTTTTATATATATATATATATATATATATATATATATATATATATATATATATAATTAATATATAATGTACGAAAGTGACTTAAAAAAACATATTAACTTCAAAATACAAATTTCACGAAATAACTATATTTAAGGATTAAACCATATTAAATAAAATATTACTATTTTTAAATACAAACAAAGTAAGAATTAAAGTATACATGCAGATATTAAATGGTCAAATGTATGAAGAAATAAATCAACCTTTAGGACCTAAAAAGAAACATGCAAAAACATAGAACTCTAATGTCTAAATGACAAACAAAATAATCAACATTTGTGACTAAAATTAAATAAACATGCAATATAAAGACCAAATAAAAACACAACAAATTAAATTTAAAGGATAGAACACCAATTAATCAAAATTACGCGCCAAATGCATAAACAAACAAAAAAATAACATAAACTGATGACTAAAATAAAATAACATAAACTATAGTGTTAAAATCAAGAAAACATATATATTCATATGCTGGAATGAAAAACACACATAAAAGTTCAGGGATTAAGCAGAAATTATACCAAAAATACATAACATGTGTCATAAATGATTCACCGGCCATCGTGTTGCTGCACTGCCGTGCCACCGTCCGATTGTCCTGAAATTTTAGTATGCTGTTCGTGTTGACATCGTGCAATTTTTGACCGTTCGGAATATTGATCGAAGGTTCCGATCACCGACGAGAGGCCAAAAACCGTCTGGATTTTTTTTTCTCCGATTCACCACCGTCTACGGTCCGATCGTCATGAAATTTCAGTATGCTGTTCGTGTTGACATTACACAACTTTTCACTGTTTGAAATATTGATCGGAGATCCCGATCGCTGGCAAAAGGCTAAAAACCGTTCGTCTTATTTTCTCCGATCCACCGCCGTCCACCGTCTGATCGTCCTGAATGTTCAGTATGTTGTTCGTGCTGATCTCGCGCAACTTTCGACCGTTCGGAATGTTGATCGAAGATCTCGATCGCAGGAAAGAGGCCAAAAGCCGTTCGACTTATTTTCTCCGATCCACCGCCGTCCACCGTCTGATCGTCCTGAATTTTCAGTACGTTGTTCGTGATGGTCTTGAGCAACTTTTGACCATTTGGAATGGTGATCGGAGATTCCGATCAACAGAGAGAATCCGGCAGAATCACTGAAGCCTTTTTTTTCCTTTTCTCTCTCCCGTATATCCTCCCACGTTTTGCTCCCCTCCTCCTTTTTTCTTGCACTCTCCCTCGTATTTATGGTTGCTTCGAATCCATCTTTTTCCTTCTTCCTTGGATTAGTGCTGAAGCAGGTATGTTTTAATCCCATAATTTCCGGGATTTATTTTTATTTCAAAGTTTAGGTAAAGGTTTGTCGAATATTTTTGACTTGGGTGGCTGATTTGGTGCATGTTTTGCTGACTTTTGATGGAAGATAAGGAAGCATGGATGGCGTGACATGTAGTATTCAGTGGTGGTGCCAAATCTGTCATTTTTTTGACTTATGGGAAAAGGAAAATCCACTTGGACATAATGCAAAAGCCATATTCATGTGTGGTCCACCCCTAGATGTAAGAAAATGATATTTCACCAATCCTGTGTATGAATATCTCATGTAAGAAAATGATGATTGGCTGCTTGCATGGCCTACAAAAGCAATATTAATATTAATAAATAATAATAATAATGATAATAATAATAATAATAACGGGATGAAAAATCGAGTATCGACACTTAACAATCTCACGCAATTTAATAACAAAAGAATCAATTACCTTCAAACTTTTTTGAACTACCAAGTTCAAAATGTGGGCAGCAGACCTTATATGGAAGTACTTACCATTACAGGGAAGAGGAGAAATGACATTCACATCATCTTTCAGTCTCTTAACCATTTTACCATTTGCAGAAGTATTATCAAGTGTAATTGTAAATGCTTTTTTTTCAAGACCCATTCACATATCATCTTTTTAACAAACTTAAATATTGACTCGCCATCATGAATAGGAGGAAAACGATGAAACTTAGGTATTTTAAACTAAAGTTTCCAGTTATTATCAACATAATTAGCAATAACAGTAAAATAAGAACGTGAAGTGTAGGCAGACCAACCATCACATGTAAAACAAACAAGACTTGAAACAAAATGCATTGAATCAAGTAGCAATTTTTTATGCATTTCTTGCTCCAACATACAACACTTAGTAACAATATACCTAGATATATGAATTAAGTAGGCATGTAAACGAACCGAACGCACACGAACGGAGGTATGTTCATGTTCGTTCATTTAATAAATAAACGAACATAAACGAATACGAACATAAACGAACATGAACATAAATGAACAAGAACATAAACATTGGAAACCCTACCTTCCATTGTTCTTTCATGAAAAAATAGTCGACAGTGCAAATCAACCAAATCTACAGTGATAAATAGCGTAAGAACTGATTAGCAGTGATGAAATGTTTGAATATATAACTTGTTTTGAAGCTTTCAGCGATCATCTCCACTCTCCAGTGAATACTAGGGTTTGGGAAAAAAGGGGAAAATGAATATAGGTGCAGGTACCTCACGGGTTAACATATTGGATTTAATCTCCAAATAAAATTGGGTTAATTATGGAGTTGGTCATCAGAATATCAGATTAATTAATATTTTTAAGATACTTACAAATTGGTCAGCAAAATTGATTTAAGAAGATTGGGTTAAACATAAATGAATGAACATAAACGAACATAACCGAACGAACATAACCGAACGTTCACGAACGTAAATGAACGAACAAGACCTATGTTCATGTTTGTTCATTTAATTAAACGAACACAAAATCTTGTTCATGTTCATTCATTTAATAAATAAACGCACATAAATGAACTTCCCGCCGCACGGTTCATGAACGGTTCACTGAACGTTCAGTTCATTTACAGGCCTAGAATTAAGGTAATGATGCAAATCCCTAAGTTTTTCATGCTCAACAATACTATATGCATAACCATGACACAAAATAACCTCAACAAACAATTCACAATATTTGTTTTGATCAAAAGAACTTACCAAAGCAGGATTTTCAGCAAGATATTCCTTATAAGATTGGCATTTCTCAGTATGCCTTCTAGGGTTAGATATACAAATATAAGAATCAATTTTATATCTTTTAATTTTTTAATACTTACACTCGACATAAAAAGAACCATCTGTAGATTTGATGAATGTGTAATGCTCTCAAACAAGAGAAGTTATTCTCCCAAACTCGGCTGAACATGTAGCCTTCCTCTTAGAGGATTTATTGACATCAACTACTTTGGACAGTAGATCATTTACATCACATTGCAAAAAAAAAAAACTAGGGTTAGTATACAAAATTAAAAATTTTAAATATATATACATATATATAAAGCATATACAAAAACAGGAATGGGTAGTTTACCTCTTTAAGAATGTTATTCATTCTGATATGTTGGGTTTTCTCCTACAAAACAAACGAAGAATATATTAATTTGAATATTAAAATAAAAATAAAAAATAAAAAAGAATGTTAAATACCTGGATAATTCAACTCGTGAGACAAACTATCCATGAAACCATAGAAAAAATTACGATTTTAAATAGTTTGTAACAGTCTTGGTTAGATATAGGGTTACATAAGATGAACAGAGACAAGAAGAATATGATGAATAATATCGGTTAAGGTTAGAGAAGATGTACAGAAAAAGATGATGATGATGAATAATAAGGGTTACGGTTAGAGAAGATAAAAAGAGACAGAAGATAAAGAGGCTCGGTTTAGGTTTGGGGTTAGAGAATATAAATAGAGATAGAAGATGAAGAGGCTCGGTTTGGGTTTGGGTTAGAGAAGATAAATAGAGACAAAAGGTGAATATTTTAGGTTAAGGTTTAGGATTAGAAAAGATGAACATAGACAGAAAGTGAAGAGACTCGGTTAGGGTTTGGGTTTGGGTTTGGGTTTGGATTTAAGAAGATAAACAGTTGTGGGTTTGATCTAAAAAAACAAGTTGGGTTTTGGTTTTCGATGTTTGTAAGGATCAAAGAAGAGTTTTGGGATGAACTGGTGTTTGGGTTTGGGGTGTGATAAAAAAAAAATACGTTGCTTTAAGTTTTGGATATTTGTATGGATCAAAGAATGGTTTGGGGAAGAACATGGATGAACAAGGGTTGAATTTTTTTGGTGTTTGATAAAAAAATAGGAAATGGTTTGGGTTTTGGTTTTGGTGTTTGTGAATATCAAAAGAGTGTTTTTGGGATGAACATTGATGAATTTCTAGATAGAAGTCAGAGAATTTTGAGAGAATCGGAGAGTTAGAAAGAGAGAGCACAAAATGAGAACAAAAAAGAAAATTGTTGAAATTGGAAAAATTTTGGTTTATATACGAGTCCAATCCAAATTCAGGATTGGGTTATGACTCGCGTGTTTTTGAACTTCATTTGGCATTGTAGTGTTGTACCCTAGTTTTAAATTTCTTCAATTTAGTCTAAATTTAATGATGCAATTTATTAATTTAAGCTTCATATTTTAAATTTGTTCAATTTGATCCTTATATATATTTCAATTCTTTCAATTAATATATATGTTTATTTTAATAAATTAATATATAGTTTATATATACTAATGAACTATATAATATATAGTTTATATATACTAATGAACTATATACTATATAGTTTATATAAACTAGGTAGTTTATATATACTAATGAACTATATAGTTTATATAAACTAATGAACTATATATTATATAGTTTATATACACTAATGAACTATATAATATATATAATTTATATATACTAATGAACAATATATTGTATAGTTTATATATACTAATGAACTATATACTATATAGTTTATATATACTAATGAACTATATAATATATAATTTATATATACAAATGAACTATATAATATATAGTTTATATTAATAAACCATATAGTTTATATTAATAAACCATATAGTTTATATATTGTTCATATATACACTACATAGTTTATATACAGTATATAAAATTATAAATATAAACCATATAGTTTATATATATTATACTAATATATATATTATAATTGTTTTAATTTTTTTCTTAACTTTTGAAATGAATGCAATTTACTCTATTTTCATATTTGCTTTACATTTTACAATTATTTTGATTTCATCCTTTTGTGTTCTTTATTTTATTTAAATTTTAATTAATTCATTTTCATATTTATTCAATTTAGTCATTAAATTTATAGTTGCATCTGAATTTGACCCATTCTTATTATTATTTATATTTTTGTAATTAGCCCATAATTTTTTAAATGGGTATAATTTAGTCATTTTCTATATTAATTTCAACATCACATTTTAAAATTATTTATATTTGGTCCCTCATCAGTGCGTGTTGTTTATTTTTTAATTTTTATTTGTAATTTCATATTTGTTCAATTTAATCCTTAAATTTATATTTTTCATAAAATTGATCCATGATTATTTATATTCTTAATAATTTACTCTAAATCATATACAACTACAAATTGCAATTCAATGTTTGCGAAAGACGAAAATTAATTAATCCAAAATAAAAATTAACCCAGTCTGAACTCAATTCGTATCTGATAAAGATTTGACCTGAATTTTATCTGCCAATGAGGTGACCCGATCTGAACAAGATCCGCCTGAAGTCCATCCGAACCTGAAGTAACCTGGTCTTTAACTGCTCTGGACCTGAACTGTCACCGATCAGAACTGAAATAAACTTGAACTGAACCTAGTGTCAAATCAAACAGAAAAATTAACTTGGTCTTTAACTACTCCGGACCTGAACTGACATCGATCTGAACTGAAAGGAACTTGAACTGAACATGGTGTCAAATCAACCTAAAAATGACCCGACCTGATTTGACCTAAACCTGACCTGATCCGAGTCGAAGCATCAAATTGACCTGACTTGACATGTATCCGATTTTATCCGACCTGACAGGATCCGACTGTCCCATTCATCTACTATATTGATATCTCAAACCATCCATAGGGCTCTGCTTTAACCTTAGGGATGGGCATGGAACCCGAACCCGACGGTTTCGATAAGACCCAACCCGATCGGGTCCGATTTAAAAAAATAATCGGATTCGGGTCGGGTCGGGTTCGGGTTTAAGGTGAAAAATACCCGACCCAAAAAAATATATAATTTTACCTTATATATTTATGAATATTTACAATAGTACCCTTCTATATATTATTTTTTTAATGAGAAAATAACCTCAGTGACCAAAAATCCCATATAATATACGATTTTAACCAACTTTTTCCGGATTTGCCAAAATGACCAACAAAATCGCAATGCGATCGCTAATTCGCAACGCGGTCTCCATTATCGCAAATTCGCGTTGCATTTTCGCAATGCGATAGTTGAAAATCGCGTTGCGATGGTCTACAGTATCGTTGCGATTTTCCCAATTCGCAATGCGAATAAGTAAATCGCAACGCGAATTGGGAAAATCGCAATGCGAATAAGTAAATCGCAACGCGAATTGGGAAAATCGCAATGCGATACTGACTATCGCAATGCGATAATAAAAAATCGCAACGAGATACTTACTTTCGCAACGCGATACTGACTTTCGCAACGCGATAACATAATCGCAATGCGATTTTCAAAGCGCCATAGTATCCTGCCAAGTATTTTATTTTTAAATTCCAAACATGAATATTAATATATTGGAACACTGAACTGTCCACAGTATATCCCGTAATCGCAACTCATAACCTAAACCTAAAATCACAACTCAGTCCCATCTCCATCTCTCACTCTCTCACCCATCTCCGACGAAATCCGTCCCCATCTCCGGCGAAATCCGTCTATCTAAATCTCTCAGAGCCACCCTCACAATCAGAAATGGAAAATCAACCAAATCAACCAACGAGGGTTAGTTTTTTTAATTATTTTCTTTTGAAATTTTTGCATTATTATTAGGTTTTTCATATTGAAATTGATGATAAGTTTACTGGTAATTTCAATAATAGATTAACCATTTCACTTAGATTGCTTATTAATCAACCAAGAATCGCAACGCGAAATGCAAATCGCAATGCGATTTTAGTTTCGCGTTGCGATTCTCGTTGCGATAGTCATTTTCGTGTTGCGATTTCATTTTCAGAAACTATTCTTCTTCTGCAAATTGAAACTTGAATGAATTGCATTACTTCAACCAAAAAACAAAGACAAATACGAAATTCACAGTGTTGCATATTTAAGTTTGAAGAATAAACTACTACTATTTATGTTTATTATTGTTTTTGGTATATCTTCACAGTGTAGTTTTTGATATATCTAATTTAGTATGTTTATTGTTTTTGTAGACTTTTATTCGGCTCAATTGACCTTGAGAAATAAAGTCAGCCTGGCCAAAACAATTGCGTCGAAGCTTTCACCTGCACAAAGAAAAATGTTTGAGGATACATGCTTCGGGCCATGGCTGAAAGTACAACATCCCGGTGGAGATGCGATGTTGACACACCTGTTTCTTCAAACCATGACTAGCGATCTACCAGAGACTATACAACGTCGTGATGAAGAGATATGGTTTGATTTTCCACCGGCGTATACGTGTTTTGGGCGGGAGGAGTTTTGCTTAATCACCGGTCTACGCTTCGGACACGATGATGTAGGTCGGTACACTAGACACATTACCCGCCCATCATGGCTATCCTGGGTTTTTCCTGAGCTGGAGAGGCCGAATCTACACGTAGAAGACCTGACAAGATTTTTGAATAATAAAGATGGTTTTACTCGGATGGATGACGTCGACGTTGTCCGAGTATGCCTTCTAATTCTTTTGCATGCCGCTTTTTAGGCAGAGAGGCCAGACAACCTATTCCAAATGATCTAATCAAATTGGTAGAAGACCTAAATGCGTGGAACCTGTTTCCGTGGGGCTCGTATTTATGGAAAGCTACATGGAATAAGTTATCGTCTGCCTTGGATGATCGAAAAAGTTTGCATGGCGATGGTTCCAAATACACTTTGACAGGCTTTATTTGGGCCTTTAAGGTAAGAATTTTGATATGATGTTTCCAAAATTAAAGTAATTATTTAACAATTACTAATGTTTGTTATTATATTGTTTGTAGATTTGGATATTTGAGGCCTTTCCCGCCATGAAGACATATGCAATAAAAACTTCAAATGATATTCCCAGGGCTATTTCCTGGAAGAGGAAACGGACCTTGCAATGGGAAGATTTACTACGGTATACGACAATAAATAATGTAAGTTAACATAAATACTACCATATGTTTATAAACAAGTTATTACTAGTACACGTTTAACTTTGTTTGAGCTTTATATTGTTAGGAGGCCAACACTCCTCTACAGAGGCTGACACCCACGAAAGCTGAGCTTGCCACTGATTGGTGGCAAGCTAGTAAGCGTTTTTTTGATTGAACGGTTGATGAGCAGCCTCCACTTCGGGAGCCATCACCTCGCCCAGAGCTATCACCTCACCCAGAGCCATCATCTGATCGACCCGACTATACACCTCTACAACGACAGCCATCACCTATTCTGTCACATCATCGAGCCTCTTCTCCACCATCACCGCAAGATAGGCGACCGGCAAAGATGCCACGACGTTTATCTCCCTGTTCTCCACCTCCACCTCAACGGGATGAGTTAGGGGAGTTACGTGATGAGGTCAATGCCTTGCGTGAGGAGGTCGGTACTTTACGCAAAGACGATGGTGCATGGCATGTTGAGGTGTCTACATTACGCGGTGAGGTAGCCGCTCTACGTGAGATGGTAGCATCGTTGCAGAATGAGGTTCATACTCTACGCAACGTGGTAAGTTTAAGATTTTTCATACTCGTAATTCATTCGGTTGCTGCCAATACTGCTAAACTGTTTTGTTAGTATTTGTTTTTGGTTTTGTTTTATCTTTTGGTTGAAGTAATGCAATCCATTCAAGTTTCAATTTGCAGAAGAAGAATAGTTTACTTTCGCAACACGAAAATGACTATCGCAACGCGGAAATGGATATCGCAATGCGAAATGAAAATCGCAACGACAAAATCGCAATGCGAAATGAAATCGCAACGAAAAAATCGCAACGCGAAATGAAAATCGCAATGCGATTTGTATTTCGCGTTGCGATTTTGTCGTTGCGATTTTCATTTCGCATTGCGATAGCCATTTCCGCGTTGCGATAGTCATTTCGCGTTGCGATTTTAAGTTTCGTGTTGCGAAAGTAAACTATTCTTCTTCTGGAATGTTTATCCTTTTAAATGTTTATATAAGTGCTTACTTCTGGAATGTTATCTGAGCATTTGTGAACTATGATAGAATAATGATTTGGTGAATACAATGCTAGTTTGAAACATATTTGTCTTTGTTTAATATCATGTCTGTTATTTACTGATTTATGTATTAATTTTTTTTAGCGGCCCGATAAGGTGGATGCTTTACGTCGGATTTTCCTTGCACGACGGAGTTCACGCATCAGACGGCGTAGACGTGCTATTACGTCTCCGTTCACCCCAATGGTGCGAAGACTCCGCAAGAAGAAGCCCGACTCACCGGTCATCCCTCAAGGTCCCCTCCAATCGTTCAAGAGGCCCCTATTCTCCCTCAAGATTCCCCCCCCCCCACCGTTCAAGAGGCCACTGTCATCGTTGAAGAGGTCCCTCCCACCATTCCAGAGCCCGATTCACATGGGGTAATATATCGAAGTATTGAGAAACCCCCACCGGTTCCGGACATGATGGATGAGAGTTGGCTCTCGTATGAGTTATCGGCTAGTACCCTTCCGGTATCTGAAGTGGAGAGGAGACAACTACCGGAAACAATTGTGGATAATACCCTTTGGGCTAAGACCGTAGTTGATTTTTATCTACATGAGCGGAGCCAAGGGTGTTACACTGACATCAGCAAACTCAACGATGAAATGTTTTTGTTGCTTGATCGGTCTTGGTGGGGTGTGCTATTAGGGGTTGAAGACAGTGACTATTTGGATGGGGAGGTAAGACTATATTTGTCTTATATATGATTTTGATTAATTTGTTTAAAAATTAATGTAATTCACTAATATATGTATTTTTTTGTAAAACAGCATATCGATGCGTGGGTGTCACGTCTACTAATAATAAGGAAGCTTAGGAAAAATAAAAAAATTCGCTATATACAATATGCCGACGGCTTTTCACGCAGTTCACTTGAAGAATCAACGAGATGAATCATTTTTGTTGGGCAATGGACAAGCTAAACTTTATCCTGCATAGTGGGAGGTCGATAAGGTTAGTGTTTATTTTTTAAATTTTTTAAAGGTGTTCATAAATAAGTGCGCAAATAAATGAATTATTACTTATGATCGCAGGTGTTTATCCCTGTTTTGGAACGTCGTCACTGGCTTCTCGTCCAACTTCAGCTCCCATCCCTGAAGATAATAGTGTATGATAGCATGATCAATTACATATCACTGTCTGATTTGAGAGATATTTTCAAGGGATGGAGCTCTCATTTGGCTAAATTCTTGGATGGGATTAAGTATTGGAGTCATTCTGGACACAAGAAGCCAAAGAAGTTCAATGTCACAGTTGTCAGAGACGAGACCGCGCCACAGTAATCGCCGGGAGCCAGAGGGGATTGTGGTCCTCTCGTATTCCTTTGCTTGGCGCGTTTGACGACGGGAAGCACAAAGTTTTTACCTCCCACCGATAGAGATAGAGCTGCAGTAGGCTTGTGGTTTCGGCATTATATGGCTAGAGCAATATATTCGAGACGCTGCCTACCTGCATCCGCGTTATGAAAGTGTCCATTGTTAATTGGTAAGTCAAATGCAAGTTTTGTTAACATATATACTCCTTTTGGTTTGAAAATGTTTGGTTAAGTACCTAGAATTCAATAATTTGTTGTTTGTAGGTTTTAGATGTGTAGGAAGTCTTGTTTGAGCAAATGTTTGGTTTCTGCAGGTTAATCCTTAAGTGAGCTGCGTGAATGGATGTACGGGGTCACAAAGTTGTTGATTCATTGATTCAATAATTGATGAAGAAATAAGAATTATTATTATTTTTTGATTGTTTAATTGATTTGTAAAAGATGATTTGTAAATCTTGATTTGTTTAATTGATGTGTACATAATTTGTGTTGAAATGTAATAGTTGATTTGTTGATTTTCATCTGCTTTATGTTGAAGGCAAAACAGACTATCGCAACGCGAAATGGCTATCGCAACGAGAAAATCGCAATGCGAAATGAAAATCGCAATGCGAAATGAAAATCGCAACGAGAAAATCGCAATGCGATTTTCATTTCGCATTGCGATTTTCTCGTTGCGATAACCATTTTCGCGTTGCGATAGCCATTTTCGCGTTGCGATAGTCAAATGAATGTCTAATAAGTGATGACAACTGAACAGATCATAGCAATGTTCAAACTCAAGTTACTAATACATGCCTAACTGAAAATGTTAAAAGTGCACACATAAAATACACATAATGCAAGTTTTGTTAACATATATACTCCTTTTGGTTTGAAAATGTTTGGTTAAGTACCTAGAATTCAATAATAATTGTTAAAAGTTTATGCATGTTAATCCTCATTTCCTTTTTCATTTCGCATTGCGATTCTATCGTTGCGATTTGCATTTCGCATTGCGATGGTCAAATGATTGCCTTTCGCAACGCGATTCTGACTTTCGCAACGAGATAATACAGAATCGCAATGCGAGTTTCAAAGTTCGCAACAGGTTTTAGTTTCGCAAGCCAAATTTTTAGTGTATATATATACGCAGCAGCAACAACTCATAACCTAAATCCCTAAATCGCAACTCATTCCATCTCCATCTATCACTCTCTCCGGCGACATTCGTTCCAATATCCAACGACATCCTTCCCCATCTGGCAACAGGTCTTAGTTTCGTATCTCGTTTGTTTAGTTACAACCATGAAATCATCTAATGTTGATCATGTTTGGATAGATTTGTGTTTTGGAGGGTCATGGGAGAATGTTCATGGTGTTTTACAATATATGCCTTTACCCATGAATCTTCAACTAAAACTGTCATTAAAGAAGTTAACTTATGAAACCCTAATGTTACGTGTTTCAAAAAAATTGAATTTTAGAGCCCCTAAGTGGATTTAGGCTATCTTATCAGAGAAATGGTAAAGTTTATTTGTTAACCGACAATGAAGATGTTGAACGATTCATTGCTTACATTAATGTTTCAAGTGATGATGTTACATTGTATGTTGTTGAACCTAGAAGTAGTATTGTTGGGTCAGTAGCGGGTAGTAATCAACTAAGTGGGTCAAAAAACCCACAGTCTTTCTCTAATCCAAATCCAAATCAACTTTCAGCACCAAAATTCCGGTTTTCGTATTGACCAATTAGACGATGATGAGCCAAGAGAAAAAATTGTGAGTACTAGTCAGTATTCGAAATTTGATCTTGGTCAATACCCGGACTTTGATATTGGTCAATACACGGATTTTGATGATGTTTCAGAAGAAGAAACAGACCCTGCGTGTAATGATTTTGATATTGGTCAATACCTGAATTTTGATGATGAAACACCCGTTGCCGAGGAAGATGTTGTTGATGATAATGAGGAGGAAGTTACGACTGTGAATGAACATGTTGAACATCCATTCTGTAATTCATATAATCCTGAAGAAGAAAAAGAAGAAGAAAAGTCCCGAAGAAAAGAAAATGACACGGAGTATAACTGGAATATGCCAGAATTACTTCAGTTACCGGAAGAAGAGTTGGCAAAGAAAGCAGTTGATTGTTACACAAAAGTTATTCGTATCAAGAAAGATGATTGTTTTGATACAAAGGAAGACTTGAAGATATCTTTGTATACGAAATGTGTGGAAGATGGCTATCAACTAAAAGTTAACAAATCAAACAAAGATCGTTTCGAAACAAGGTGTACGATTGACAAAAACTGTACGTGGCGTATGATTGCAAAGAGGATAAAAGATTGCGCAATGTTTCAAGTTAGGACTTTTATTGATAAACATACATGTTCAAGAACCCAAGTTTTTCCTCACCATAGACAGGCAAACAAAAGGTGTTGGGTGGTTTTCTGGATGAGTTAATGTTTTTGAATGACAGGGTATATCGGGGACATGAAATTATGACTGACATGAATGCTCGTTCAAGATTAGTATATCATATTCTCAAGCTTGGAGAGCCAAATGTTATGCCTTGGAATTGTTGAGGGGGTCGCCAGAAGCATCGTTTGCCCACTGCCGGCTTATTGTCACAATTTAAAGCTGAAAAATCCTGGGTCGGTAACTCATATCAAAACAGATAGAGATGGACGCTTGAGTTGCTGTTTATCGCCATTGGTGCTGCGGTTAGTAAATCAATAATTCTGTTGACTCATTTCTGTTAGTTACATGCATTTCACATTTAAATGATTATATTTCTTGTGTATATTATTTTGTAGATTCGTTCGTTTATTACTTGCATGCGCCCAGTTATTATAGTTGACGGAGCACATTTGAAAGGTCGATACCTTGGAGTAAACTTATTAGCAGTAGCCATGGATGCTAACAATGGGATATTGCCAATAGCTTACGGGGTTGGCAAATCTGAAACCTCTGATTCATGGACATGGTTTATGGGCATCTTAGGGATTGCATAGGTCCTATTAGCAATCTGAAAATCATATCCGATAAGGCAAACTCAATTGACAACGCTGTTAGAAGGTATTTCCCAGATGCTTTTCATGGACTTTGTGGTGTTCATTTGTATATAAATCTAAAATCAAGGTCTGCTGGTATAAAAAAGCACAAATGGACATATTGGAAGGCTGTAAAGGCTTATCGGGAAGTGGATTTCAATAAGCATATAAACTGTTAAGACGTGTTTTGCCTCAGTGTGCTCAAACACTAGAAGATGTCGGGTTTTGAAAGATGGTCAAGAGTACATCAACTTGGAGCAAGATATGTTTCATGACGTCTAATAGTGCAGAATCAATTAACGCTCTAAGTCGTCATTCCCGGAAATTACCCATTACTATGTTAATGGAGTTTTTTCGAGCCTCTATTCAACAGTGGTACTACAAGAAAAGAAACCATGCAGGTATTATTTCTTTGAATTCATAACTTATCATATATTTTACTAAGTATTATTTATTTAAATTTACAGGAACATTGGAACATCGTGTTACACCATGGACTGAAAAAAAGATAACGAAACGTGTTGTGAAGTCAACGTCATGGAGAGTTGAACCATGTTCAAACACTTTGTTTGAAGTACTGGATAATAACTTAAATGGGCTTGTCGATCTAAATACAAGGACGTGTAGTTGTATGAAATGGCAAACATCTGGTTATCCATATGGCCATGTTATAAAAGTTGCTCTTCATCTAAACCAAGATGATTCAAGCACATACGCTATGGATTGCTACACTACAGAAGTATATCGACAGACTTATGCCGAGATTGTCTACCCTATTTCACATCCTTCTGAGTGGGACATACCAGATGACTTACAAACAGTTTTGCCACCAGCCATGGATAGAAGGCTACCTGGCCGACCAAAAAGTCACGATCGTATACCGTCTAAGGGTGAAGAGAAGAAGAGATCGACATGTAGTCGGTGCAAGGAAAGTGGTCATACAAGGTTGACATGTGGATCACCAGTGCCATCACAATCATCTTTTCCTCTACCAAAATATGGATCATCATCAAAATCCAAAGCTCATATGGTGTCAAGAAAAAGGCAATCAAAATCGTAATCATCTTTAAAATCCCAATCACAACTAGCTTCACCTTTTGGGACTGTTAACTTAGGTGATTTTTAAATGCAAACGTTGTATTATGTAGATTTTATGTGTGAACTTTTAACATTTTCAGTTAGGCATGTATTAGTAACTTGAGTTTGAAAATTGCTATGATCTGTTCCAGTTGTTATCACTTAATAGGCAATCATCTTAATGTCCATCGCAACGCGGAAATTACTATCGCAATGCGAAATGAAAATCGCAACGCTAATTTCGCAATACGAAATGCAAATCGCAACGAGGGAATCGCAATGCGAAATGAAAATCGCAACACGAATTTAATTTCGCGTTGCGATTTTCATTTTCGCGTTGCGATTCTCTCGTTGCGATTTTCATTTCGCATTGCGATAGTACTTTTTGCCTTCAACATAATGCAGATTGAAATCAACAAAATCAACCATTACATTTCAATCAATTAAACAAGCACAAATAAGAATTATGTTAACATCAATTAAACAAATCAACTTTTACAAATCACCTTTTACAAATCAATTAAACAATCAAAAAATAAGCAATAATTATTAGAGAAAATAACACTTCTACTATTGAATCAACTTTTGCAGCCATACATCATTTTCACGCAGCTCACTTCTGAGATTAACCTGCATAAACCAAACATTTGCTCAAACAACACTTTCTACACATCTAAAACCTACAAACAGCAAATTATTGAATTCTAGATACTTAACCAAACATTTTCAAACCACAAGCCTATAAACATACCAATTGTTTATGGACATTTTTATAACGCGGATGCAGGTAGGCAGCGTCTCGTATATATCGATCTAGCCATATAATGTCGAAACCACAAGCCTACTGCAGCTCTATCTATATCGGTGGGAGGTAGATACTTTATACTTCCTGTGATCAAACGGTCCAACGCCAAGCATACGAGAGGACCACAATCCCCTCTGGGTCCTTTCGTTTGTTGTGGTGCGGTCTCGTCTCTGCTAACTGTAATATTGAGCTTCTTTGGCTTCTTGTTCCAGAACGAGTCCAATTTATCACATCCAAGTATTTAGCAAAATAAGAGCTCCATCCCTTAATAATATCTCTTAAATCAGCCAATGATATGTAATTTATCATGTTGTCATATATTATTGCCTTAAGGGATGGGATCTAAAGCTCGACGAGAAGCCAATGGTTACGTTCCAAAACAGGGATAAACACCTGCAATCATAAGTAATATTCATTCATTTGCGCACTTATTTATGAATACCTTTAAACTCAATCTAAAATAAACACTAACCTTATCGACCTCCCACCATGCAGGATAAAGTTTAGCTTGTCCATTGCCCAACGCAAATGATTCATCTCATTGATTCTTTAAGTGAACGGCGTTAAAAGACGTCGGCATAATTGTATACCGTGTATTTCTTTTATTTTCCTTAAGTTTCCTAATTATTAGAAGACGTGACACCCACGCATCAATATGCTTTTTTACAAAAAAAGACATATATTAGTAACTTACATAAATTTACAAAAAAAATAATCAAATGAAAATATAAGAAAAATATAAGACTTACCCCTCCATCGAAATAGCCATTGTCTTCGACCCCTAATAATACGCCCCACCAAGACCGATCAGCAACAAATAGATATCATCATTGAGCTTGCATATGTCAGTGAAACACCCCTGGCTTCGCTCATGTAGATAAAATCAACTGCGGTCTTAGCCCAAAGGTGTTATCCAGAATTGTGTCCGGTAGTTGTTTCCTCTCCTCTTCAGATACCGGTATGGTACTGGCCGGTAACTCATACGAGAGCCAACTTGAATCCATCATGTCCGGCACGTCAGAGGGTTTCTCAAGAATCCTACATATGACGCCATGTGAATCGGGCTCTTGAATGGTGGGAGGGACCTCTTCAACGATGATAGTGGCCTCTTGAACGGTGGAGGGGACTCTCGAGGAATGATAGGGCCTCTTCAACGATAGGAGTGGACTCTTGAGGATGATAGGCGAGTCAGGCTTCTTCTTGCGGTGTCTTCGCACTATTGGGGTATACGGAGACTTAATAGCACGTGCACACCGTCTGATGCGTGAACTCTGTCGTGCAAGAAAAACCCGACGTAAAGCATCCACCTTATCGGTCCGCTAAATAAAATACAAATATCAGTAAATAAACAGACATGATATTTAAACAGTGAAAACAAAGATAAATATATTTCAAACTTTCAACCAAAAGACAAAACAAAGACAAATACTAACTTCACAGTGTTAAGTAAAAAGTTTAGCAGTTTTGGCAGCAACCGAATAAATTTACTAAGCAATCTAAGTGAAATGGTTAATTTAAGTGAAATTACGAGTAAATTTATCATCAAGTTAAATATGGAAAATCTTAAACTTACCTCGTTGCGTAGAGTATGAACCTCATTCTGCAACGATACTACCATCTCACGTAGAGCGGCAACCTCACCACGTAAAGTAGACACCTCCACACGCCATGCACCATCGTTATCGCGTAGAGTATCGATCTCCTCACGCAAGGCATTGACCTCATCACGTAACTCCCTTGACTCATCCCGTGGAGGTGGAGAACAGGGAGATAGAAGTCGTGGCATCTTTGTCGGTCGCCTATCATGAGGTGATGGTGGAGAAGAGACTCGATGATGTGACGGGATAGGTGATGGCTCTCGTTGTAGAGGTGTATAGTCGGGTCGATCAGTGATGGCTCTGGGTGAGGTGATGGCTCTCGAAGTGGAGGAAGTGGAGGCTGCTCATCATTCATGCCATCAAAAAAAACGCTGACTAGCTTGCCACCAATCAGTGGCAAGCTCAGCCTCCGTGGGTGTCAGTCTCATTAATGGAGTGTTGGCCTCCTAAAAATATAAAAACTAAAACAAAGTTAAACGTCTACTATT
Source organism: Hibiscus syriacus (assembly GCF_006381635.1). Classification (NCBI taxonomy): domain Eukaryota; kingdom Viridiplantae; phylum Streptophyta; class Magnoliopsida; order Malvales; family Malvaceae; genus Hibiscus; species Hibiscus syriacus. The sequence continues at coordinate 464,544 of NW_024063008.1, forward strand.
AATAACTTGTTTATATATGATAGTATTTGTGTTAACTTACATTATTTATTGTCGCATATGGTATTAAGTCTTCCCAATCCAACATACGTTTCCTCTTCCAGGAAATAGCCCTAGGAATATCATCTGAGGATTTTAATGCATATGTCCACATGCTGGGAAAGCCTCGAATATCCAAATCTACAACAATATAATAACAAACATTAGTAATTGTTAAATAATTAATTATAATTTTGAAAACATTATATAGAAATTCTTACCTTAAGGCCCAAACAAAGCCTGACAAAGTGTATTTCGACCCATCGCCCCGCAAACTTTTGCGGTCATCAAAGGCAGACGACAACTTAGTCCAGGTAGCTTTCCATATATACGAACCCCACGGAAACAGATTCCATGCATTTAGGTCCTCTACCAATAATATTAGCTCCTGAGGAATAGGTTGTCTGGCCTCTCTGCCTAAAAAGCCGGCATACAAAAGTAGTAGAAGGCATACTCGGACAACATCGACGTCATTCATCCGAGTAAAACCATCTTTCTTATTAAACAATTTCTTTATGTCGTCGACGTGTAAGTTCGGCTTCTCTATTGACTCATCAGGAAAAACCCTGGATAACCATGATGGGCGGGTGATATGACGAGTGTACCGGCCTACATCATCGTGTCCGAATCGTAGACCAGTGATTAAGCAGAACTCCTTCCGCCCAAAACAAGTATACGCCGGTGGAAAATGAAACCATATCTCTTCCTCACCACGTTGTATACTGTCGGTAGATCGCTAGTCATGGTCTGAAGCCACAAATGGGTCAAACTAGCATCTCCACCCGGATGCTGTACTCTCAGCCATGTCCCGAAGCAGGTTTCTTCAAACAATTTCTTTGTGCAGTTGAAAGCTTCGAAGCAATTGTAGTGGCTAGCTAACTTTATTCCTTAATGTCAATGAAGCCGAAAAAAATTTCTACAAAAAACAATAAACATACCAAGTTAGATATACCAAAATTACACTGTCAAGATATACCAAAAACAAAACAATAACATAAATAGTAGTTTATTCTTGAAACTAAAATTTGCAACACTGTTTTTGTCTTTTGGTTGAAATGAAAATCGCAACGAGATAATGAGAATCGCAACGCGGAAATGACTATCGCAACGAGAGAATCGCAACGCGAAATGACTATCGCGACCAGACAATCGCAACGCGAAATGAAAATCGCAACCGCGAAATAAAAATCGCAACGCGAAATGAAAATCGCAACGCGAAATGAAAATCGCAATGCGATTTTGGTTTCGCGTTGCGATTATCTCGTTGCGATAGTTATTTCCGCGTTGCGATTTTCATTCTCGAAACTATTCTTCTTCTGCATTACTTCAACCAAAAGACAAAGCAAAGACAAATACTAACTTCACAGGCTAAACAGTTTAGCAGTATTGGCAGCAATCGAATGAATTTAATAAGAAATCTAAGTGAAATGGTTAATCTATTATTGAAATTACCAGTAAACTTATCATCAATCTCAATATGAAAAACCTAAAATAATGCAAAAATTTCAAAATAAAAAAAACTAACCCTCGGAGGTTGATTTTCCATTTCTGAATGATTGTGAGGGATTTTTTATTGTGAATGGTTGTGAGGGATTTCGCCGGCGATGGGGACGGAAATCTTTGGAGATGGGGACGGATTTCGCCGTAGAGAGTGAGAGATGGAGATGGGACTGAGTGTTGTGTTTTTGGGTTTGAGGTTATGAGTTGCGATTACTGTGGACGGTTCATTTTCCGATTTATTAAGAAAAAATTCGTGTTTGGAATTTGAAAAAAAAAATACGTGTTAATACGAATGGCGCTATGTAAATCGCGTTGCGAAAGTTAGAATCGCGTTGCGAAAGTCAGTATCTCGTTGCGATTTTGTATTATCGCATTGCGATAGTAAGTATCGCATTGCGATTTTCCCAATTCGCGTTGCGATTTACTTATTCGCATTGCGATTTTCCCAATTCGCGTTGCGATTTACTTATTCGCATTGCGAATTGGGAAAATCGCAACGATACTGTAGACCATCGCAACGCGATTTTCAACTATCGCATTGCGAAAATGCAACGCGAATTTGCGATAATGGAGATCGCGTTGCGAATTAGCGATCGCATTGCGATTTTGTTGGTCATTTTGGCAAATCCGGAAAAAGTTGGTTAAAATCGTATATTATATGGGATTTTTGATCACTGAGGTTATTTTCTCTTTTTTAATTAAGTCATTATTTTTATTAAATAAAAATAATATTTTTATTATTATTTCGGGTTGGTTTCTAAGTTATATATCAGATCGGATTCGGGTCGAGTGAAATATTGTTTTGGTCGGGTCGGGTCGGGTCTCGGGTGGAGATCCTTTTTCTCGAGTTGGATAAACAAAAAACATGATCCATGTCCATCCCTATTTAACCTAACATTACCCGTCTCTTTCTAATAGCTGCTGCCCCTTGCATTAATCTCGTTTGTAAAATAATTTCTTTTACCGTCTTTCAGTATAGAAAAAGACTTGAAGAGCAGATATTTGTTGGTAATCTTTAAATCGAACCATAAAATCAAAGGAAATGGTATCTTGAAGCCGAAATGTATCTTTCGGTTTCATTTTGTTTTCTTTTTCTGGCACTTTCCATGTTGAATGAAGCGAAAGAGTTTGACCATAAATGGCCGACATAGCCACCTTTGTTTGTTTTTTCCCCTACTTCACTTTCTCTACGCTTGGTAACGTGTCTTTCTCTCTATCACTATCTCTCTGTTGAACAATGTACTAAATACTGTATATATGTATATTTAACTGCAACAACTTCAGACTTCTCTAGATTCTTCGCGCATTATCCCAATTAGTCAGCACTTTCATGCAATATCTATTACCATTAGATACTACTTCAATGGAAACAAAGATGCTTCAAAACCCTTCAATTTTGCACACAAAGCTGCATATATTGACTTCTTTCTGTAACTAAGATTTTAAAATAAATTATTCTCATTAACAAATAGTTTCCACTTTATCAACAAAAGCTATATATATATATATATATATTAATTTTTTAAATAAGTCACTGTTTTTATTAAATAAAAATAATATTTTTATTATTATTTCAGGTTGATTTCTAAATTATATATCGGGTCGGGTTCGGATCGAGTGAAATATTATTTTGGTCAGGTCGAATCTCGGGTGGAGAATCTCTTATTCTCGAGTCGGGTAAACAAAAAACATGACCCATGTCCCTCCCTATTTAACCTAACATTACCCGTCTCTTGCTAATAGCTGCTGCCCCCTTGCGTTAATCTCGTTTGTAAAATAATTTCTTTTACCGTCTTTCAGTATAGAAAAAGACTTGTAGAGCAGATATTTGTTGGTAATCTTTAAATCGAACCATAAAATCAAAGGAAATGATATCTTGAAGCCGAAATGTATCTTTCTGTTTCATTTTGTTTTCTTTTTCTGGCACTTTCCATGTTGAATGAAGCGAAAGAGTTTGACCATAAATGGCCGACATAGCCACCTTTGTTTGTTTTTTCCCCTACTTCACTTTCTCTCCGCTTGGTAACGTCTTTCTCTCTATCACTACCTCTCTGTTGAACAATATACTAAATACTGTATATATGTATATTTAACTGCAACAACTTCAGATTTCTCTAGATTCTTCGCGCATTATCCCAATTAGTCATCACTTTCATGCAATATCTATTACCATTAGATACTACTTCAATGGAAACAAAGATGCTTCAAACCCCTTAATTTTGCACACAAAGCTGCATATATTGACTTCTTTCTGTAACTAAGATTTTAAAATAAATTATTCTCTCATTAACAAATAGTTTCCACTTTATCAACAAAAGCTATATATATATATTCCGTTTTAAGCAAGTTTAAAGGTGGCAAAGGTAAGTTCACTACCAACAATAAGAAAATTGATGATGAATTTAAACTATATATGTGAGTTTGATTTCACTTCCACGTCTCACTTCATATTATTATATAAAAGTCCAGCGACAATATGATTCTGAATGTATAATAAGATAAGTTAAAAAAAATTGGAAACAACGGTCGACAGCATGGTTGCACAATTATTTAAAATATGATGCAGGAATCAATTACAGTGTGCAAAAGGTGGATTTAACATAGATTTTTTTTTTGCACTCAAAAACACGTATCTATGAAGGGGGAACAAGCATCCAATGTGGCTGACAAAATATATTTTTTCCAGTAGCTTTTAAGTTAACTTAGTGTTTTTATTCTTCTTTATATAAAGAAAACCAATCTTTTTTTACTGTTTTACATTAAAAAGAAATGCCCCCTCCTGACGGCACCCCCTGAAATGCAAGAGGATGGACTAAAACTCACGTTTAGAGGCCCAGAAAAGTTAAGTCTCCCAGATGATCCTCCATCATTATGTCCTTTTGATTTTGTTAGTCATCTGTGATCATTGTTTTTGAAGTCCATTCTTGGCTTTAATCCGTAGATTGTTACAGTAAACTGTGTTGTCTGGGACATGGATAATATGTTCAAATATGGTTCATGTCTGCATGATAAAGTGATTTACATCATGAATTTGTTAGTGATTCAAAGAGACGTTTTGCCCAATAAATCACCGGTGATAGCTATATTTACCGATCTAATACTGGTCAGATTATATTTCTCGATCTAATATCCGTAGCAGTAAAGCGCGCTCCCTGAACCGCGTTATACGCTGATTTGACGCCACGTGGGTATAGCGCGCCCCCTGCCCCGCGATATACGGTGATTTGGCGCCACGTGAGTATAGCGCGCCCCCTGATCCGCGCTATACCTGGGTGTCTGACACGTGGGGTATAGCGTGGTGCAAGGGGGGCGCTATACCCCTAAATACCCGCCCTCCACATCCCAATCCTCCCTATAAATACCCCCATCCTCAATCACTTTTATCACACCAAATTCTCTCAAATTCTCTAAATTTCTCTTAAATATTCTCTCTTTTTAAGGTATATTTTATAATATTTTTACTATTATGTATTTAATTTATTTAAGTATTTTACTTTATTTAATATTTTACTAATATAATTCTTTTGCATATATATAATGGAAGTCAGTCTACTTCGCTCGAATGGAAATCATATATCTCTACACTTTGCTGATACGGTAACATTTTAACGTTTTAATTTAATTTAAATTATTAGTAATATTTAGTTGATTTATTTAATGCATGATTATTAGATTAAGAATTAAATATCTCGACACTTTGCTGATACGGTAACATTTTAACGTTTTAATTTAATTTAAATTATTAGTAATAATTAGTTGATTTATTTAATGCATGATTATTAGATTAAGGATTAAATATCTCGACACTTTGCTGATACGGTAACATTTTAACGTTTTAATTTAATTTAAATTATTAGTAATAATTAGTTGATTTATTTAATGCATGATTATTAGATTAAGAATTAATTTTTGTAATTATTTATTTTTAGGAGAATGACCGTGTATTAGATCCTTTTATTATGAATATTAAGTTAGTGATACCCAACCGTGTCTTACCGTATTTAGTAGAGGCTGGATTCAGTTACATAGGTAGATATCAGGGTCACTGTAAGATAGATCCAAACTTGATTTCTACCTTAGTAGAGTGGTGGAGGCCGGAGACCCACACATTCCATCTTCCGTGCCAAGAGTGCACGATCACGCTTGAGGATGTTTCTATGCACCTGGGGCTTCCGATGGATGGAGATGTGATATCGGGGATAGCTTCCGGTTTTTGGACTACTTTGTGTCGGGATAGTCTAGGACGTGTCTCGAAAAATTTTATCGGATGTAGGATACCGTTAAATTGGTTAGATGCCAATTTTCGGGAGTTGAGCGCAGACGCCTCTGAGGATGAGGTTAAGATGTATGTACGGGCATGCATACTGCAGCTGATAGGAGGGTTGCTGATGCCGGACAAATCGTGCAACCTAGTTCACTGCATGTGGTTGCGACATCTTAGCGACTTTCGTCTCGTCGGATCATTCAGTTGGGGCTCGGCAGTTTTGCCTTTGTTGTACAGGGAGATGTGTGGAGCCACTGACTACAGGTGTAATGCTATCGGCGGATGTCTCCTGCTGCTGTAGTCTTGGGCATGGTATCGATTTCCCTTTTTATGTCCCGTTGTGAAGAACCCATTCGTATTTCCACTACTTCTGAGGTAATTATAAAACTGATTTTGTATATTAATAATTTTATACAGCGTATAACAAATTTTTTTTCCTTGAATAGGTGGTCTACTGATAGGAAAAATCATCAGGAGCTACCTGATGATTTAGAAAAAATTAGGGTGTTAATCGATCAGAAGGCTGGCACACATGTATGAATTTTAATGTTTAAAAATCGATTTTAGAATATAGTTATATAATTAGATTATTATTTTGATAAAAATTATATATTATTTGTTTTAGTTTGAATGGGTGCTATATTCTACTGATGATGTGAGGGCGGTGATCCTACCTGAGTTGAGGGGTCCATTTGATGTTTGGATGGCGATAGTCCCTCTGATCTGTTATGCGACCGTCGAGTGGCATTCCACTGATCACGTGCTCCGGCAGTTTGGTTGTTTTCAACCAATTCTGGAAGCACCTCGCAATATGGACGAGTTGCATAGCTTAGATAGACGCGGCAAGACAGATACATATTTGCTGGTGAGGTATCATGAGTAGGTCGTGTGTGGGAGGATCGACATCGGCGCCTTCTACGTAGAGAGCCCATTTTTACTGACTTCTTGATGTATGCTGAGGATTATTATAAGTGGTTCAACAGTAATGGGAAACCGTTTCTACTTCCCGAGGATGCACGAGGGCAGATTTTTCCACGACGTCGACAAAGACGTTCACCGATACAGCACCATCGTCCCCCGACTCGTGGACGGAGAGCAGGTGCTTCCGGTTCATCCTCAGCTGCACCAGCAGGACCTTCACAGCAGCCACCGTAGCCATTTATGATGTCGCAACCATATATGATGTCATCATCGCCTTTTGATTACCAGATGATGCCGTCGCAGCCTTCACCTGGTTTTATGACCCCGCCGCCACCGTCACAGATGACCCCTCCTGGAGGCTATTATGGGTCTATGTTTGCAGATTCGAGTTGGGGTTCATATACTGGATATTGGGCAGGTTCAGCCTCATCACCCATGGCCGCAGCACAGACACCTCCTGTACAGTTTTCACACTCAGCGATGTCTGGGTTTTCCCAGTTTTCGCAGGCCGGTGGGATAGTCAGTCATACACTTCCAGGGTCCTTATTCTATGGAGGTGCTTCATCGTCATCAGCTCCTCATCAACCTAATGTACCTGCTCAGGACGACGACGACGACGACGACGACGACGATGATAGCGAGGAGTCAGAACCAGTGATACGAAGAAATCCTCCTCGAGACCGACAGCCACCGCCCTGCGGAACACATTCGCGACACAGGCATCGATAGATTTTTTTATTATATTTGTATTTACTTTATTTTGTTTCATTGTAATTTTTTATTATTTCTCATTTAATACTTACTTTATTTTGTTAAATTTGTTGGACTTTTTTTAAATATATTTCAGTTAATTTTGTTTATTACCATTTAATATCAGTTATTGTAATTTGGTTATCATTTACCATTTAATTCTTATTGTAAGTTTGTTGTATTTAAATACCAAATCGTTATTAGTTTGATAAAATTTAATGATTGTGTTCGTTTTTTTAATCTTCATCAGCGATAATTTAATGACATTAACTTGAAGTAAATGCAAATTAAAATACAAGAATTATTATTTGATAAACAAATACATCATTTCCTCATCAATTGTTACTTGATGACAACAGAAGTGGACATGTTTTTCCTAGTGTGTCCTGGGTTTCTACAATGGCCACATCTTCTGTCTTGTCTAGATCTTTCTCGAATATCCATATCGCAATGAATTCGATTGGATTTTGGATGACCACGCTCCCTCAATAAACTCGGATTTGGTACAATCGGAAGCCAATTTTGAACCTCATTAGGGTCTTTATCATTACCTATGGGGGGAACTCAAATTCGTATACCTTAAAAACTTCAGATAATAGGTATACGGGATCCACAAAATGGTTATAGTCTTAACGTGTATGCGAGCAAGCTGATATCACATGAGAGCATGGATACTTCAGAGCTTGAAAAAACCCGCAGTCGCACGTTCTGTCCCTTAGATTTTCTCTTAACGACACAGCTTCAATCCCTTGAAGAGGTCGCATCAACTCTGTGACACGAAACATTTCATGCCTTCTAGAGAAGCTTGTTACAGACATTCCATTTGATGCAGCAATTTTTTTTTGTAGATCTGCAACTAATCTAGGGTGATAGACACGAAATATGTAGTTTTTACCAAAGCCGCTACAGGTAAGTGACGTGCACCCTTTAATGTTTAATTGATTGCCTCAGCCAAGTTGATCGTCATGTGTCCATATCGATATCCACCATCATATGCGTTCGTCCACATTTCTTTATCGATGAGGCTGATGTAATCGTATCCTTCCTCGTTCTTCGCCCGCAAATCTTGAAGCATTGATTCAAATGTTTGAGGAAGTAGTTCGTAACCTGATAAAAAAATGTATAACTTACAAACTTGTTTTCTTTGCAAAATTAAAATGATCAAAAAATGTATAACTTACTAACTTGCTTTCACTTACCCATGCGCACAATTATTTGACGCTCATCATTCTTCTTGTACCTTCCATGATAGTTCGCAGCAATGTGTCGGAGATAATACTTATGTTAGACAAAGGGTGGTTTCCACATTGGACCCAAAGACTCCATTGCTGCTTTGATCCCAGCTCCGCGATTTGAAATGACACAGATTTTTCCCCTCTTGATAACATGTGCACGTAAATTTTGGAGGAAAAAAGCCCAAGAATCTGTATCTTCTCCTTCGACAAGAGCAAAAACAACTGGAAGAATGTTGCGATTGCCATCTTGGACAACTGCCAATAATAAAACTTGTTTGTATTTTCCATACAAGAAAGTCCCGTCGATCTGGACCACAGGCTTGCAGTACTTGGCAGCATTAACGCACTGTGGGTAACTCCAAAAAACTCAGTAGAATTGGCATCGATCGCGAAGAACTCGATCATTATGCTATGCATAGGAGGTTTTGAAGTCCACAATTATCCCAGGATTCAACGTCCGCACCAGCCTAAACCAACCTGGAAGTTCGTTGTAAGATGCATCCCATTCGCCATGAAGTTTGACAATGACATTTTGTTTTGCCAACCAAGCTTTTTTATAGGAGACAGTGTACCCATACTGCGATTGTATAGCTGAAATCAACACTGCAACAGCTATATGAGAGCTTGCTTTTACCATGGGCATGATGGCTTGGCATATCACTTCAGAGTCCAAGTTGGGATGATCTTGGTTGACCCCTCCAGCACAATATGTGTGAGGACCGTTGTATACTGTTAGTTCCCATTTGTTATTTTTCCTCTTCATTTTCGATACGCGAACCATCCAATTGCATCCGTTTTCGCGTAGGGCACAGTAACATACATATTTTTCGGTCGTCGATCGATTGACTCTGGACTGAACAGAATTACGGATATTGTAATTTTTTATAGCCATCATCGCTTCTTCTTTGCTTGAAAACTCCATGCCTAAAGATAACTCACCATTATTTATTGATGAGTAATATCCATAGTCACCGAGATTAGGCATATTCGCAAATTCTGGCCCGTACATTGCACCATAATCAGCTTCATACATGTGTGCAGGAGGGTCAGTTTGTGCCATATTTCCTGGAACTTCATCATCATCGGAGTTGAATTGCGGTGATTCTGGGTGAATGAATAGTCCAGTCTCAGCACCATCCGCACCAGGCTCACGAAGCGGTTCTTCTGGTGGAGATGATGGTTCCTCCATGCTCTCTACATTTAGGTCGAAGAACCTACTACTTGCACGCCTTCCCCTTGAACTGGAAGGCATATCGATATTCAGATCGAAAAAGCTCGCAGTCGAATGCCTCCCCTAGAGCTTGAAGCCATCGTGTCAAATGGAAACTGTACAGATTATTACGTCGATGACATCTCCATATTAAAGTCAAAGAAATTTGCAGATGAATGTCTTCCCCTTGAACTGGACGCGGTGTTGCCATACGGATTGTTCGTGGACCCACCTCGGTACATATCGTAAGGAGTTGCGGATGAATGTCTCCCCATTATGGCATTAAAATCATTACACATTACTGTAGTCGGGCTGTCAACTTGTTCAGCCAGCCCATAGTGTGAGCTTAAAGATTGACCCCGAACAGCACGCACTTGAACAAAATGTGCATACATCTCAATAGCGGCGTCTGAATAATTACTTTGAGCTTCAACCATCATTTCAACATCATCATTGTTCGAAAGTTCGAACGCTGTATAAGTTAATGGCAACAATGATGTTGGAAATCTGTACTGCAACGACGGCATTCTTCTACTACTTCCAACATGAATCTTCCTCGAAATCTTCGTTATCAGCTCCTCAAGAGTTATGTTTCTCTTAAATGATATTTTAACACGCTCATTTGATACGAAAACAACGCCGGTTTCATCTTCTCGAATTTCACCATCATAATAAACAATAGCTGAAAGTCGCACCATTCTTTGAGTTTAAAAGTGCGACAATATTATATCTGTAAAAAAAATAACTGAAACAAACCTGATTAAATAAATTATATATGATCGAAAATATAATACAAATTTTTTTTTACACATCAATGTAAATAATTTAAATAATATAATTTTATATTATTACCTGCACCGCAAAACTATATCGACATATGCTCCCGCTTTTCAATTTTACAAACATAAAAATTAATTGAAAATAATTAGTATAATATTTTTTCAAATAATGATAATAAACAATAAGTATAATTAAAAAATTATAACAAAATTACCTTATAAAAAAAATCGCACGAACTTCTAAATCAAATATGAGAAGATTACCAGAATTATTACTCGTTGACGGAATTATTGTATTAATTTATAAGAGAAGAGAGATGCGAGGAGATGTGAGAACCGGAGGAGTGTATTTATAAACATATAAGGCGCGGAGCAGGGGGCGCGCTATACCCCATGTGTAACCCAGTCAGCGTATAGCGCGGTATAGGGGGGCGCTATACTCCACGTGGTGCCAAATCAACATATAGCGCGGTTCAGGAGGCGCACTTTACTACTACGGGTGTTAGATCGAAAAATATAATCTGACCGATGTTAGATCGGTAAATATACCGATCACCGGTGATTTTTCAGGAAAAACACCTATTCAAAGGATTAGGGTGGATAACATTGGCCTTTGGAATTGGAAATGAAGTTCTGGCTAAATAATAATAATAATAATTAAAAGACTGGCTAAGCAAAGATACTGTATTTCCTGTACGTAAAAAAATGAGGATATGGAGTGGAGTAGTTGAGCCCAGTTCCAATGCTTGAGAAAAGTAAAATTCAGTCCATCAACGACTTTGGGCTTTGTAAAATGGACTGCACTTCTTAATAGCATTGGTTGGGGCTCACAAATCACAATTATCATTCCTAAAAGAGAAAAAAAAACAATTAAAATGAAAAATCGTCTTACGACATCAATTATAACGTCAAGAGATTGACGTCACCCTGTGTCCTTGTTCATTACATCACGTCTTTTTTTGTAATGGTTGGTGGTATGGTTGTGTCGCATTCGCACAAGCACGGATGACTAATCAGTTTGGTTGTGTTCATTGATTTGGACTAATGGGATATATAGTGGAAATTTACATGGTATGATATGGGTTACAGGAGGAGTCGACCAAACAGGTTGTTAGCAGAGGAAGAGTAGATTCAAGAAAACGCTGATTTTACTTTATGAGGGATACCAAGATCGGTTTGGACCTTACTCTGATAGAAGGTGGTCTGGGTTATAGTCCGTTTAGGTTTATTAATATTCGGTTAATCCAAGTGAGAAGTTTAGAGATATTTTAGGAGACGTTTGTGGATGTTGGTTCGATTGGACTCGTTTTTTGTTGTAAAACGACGAAGAGTTTTAGGAGCACTGTAAATGTGGTACAAAGAGGCCGATAGGATTATAGTTATTGAAGTGCAGGTGGAGTCATGGTTAATTGAGCTTCAAGTGTAAGGAAGTAATGTTAGTTGAAATGTCTGGAGCGTGAGGATCTAGTAAAAGAAATGAAAAAGCTTTGGGATTTGTTGAAAATAGAGAATGATGTAGGGTGCCAAATATCCAGAATGATCTGGTTGTAAATTGGGGATGAGTTTTCGGTTATTTATAGTAGAGCAGTCAAATTCTATATGATGCTCTGTTATTTCTATCCGAGAGGGCTGGCCAGTTTTGAGATAAGGATGTTCTTTGTTCGGAAATGCTGTGAATTTAGTTATTAGGATTGTTGTGGAGAGCCAATGCCCGTTTTGATGTTTTTCGTTTTGTTTGCGTCAGTGGACATGTACTTTGTACCTTGTTAAGAGTATTAGTTTCCTCCAACTAAGTTTAGGGATGTTTTTAAATAAACTCTTAATATAGGTTTGTTTAATTAATAAAATTCATTTTGCCGAGCAAAAAAAAATTGTCTCTTATCAAATTATAAATATTACTTTAATAGTATATATACTTTTATTTTCATGACACTTCTAATATCTTATGACTTACATAATATAATTAATCACTTAATTTTATGTCATATTTTATAATAATAATAATAAATATATACTCATAATTATATATTTTAACCGCATCATAAATTTTGTGACCTTTTGCAATCGGAGAAATTACAAAGTCAAAACGAAGGGGAGGAGACATCTTGAACTTTGTAAATATCAATTAAAAAGTACGGGTGTAAAAAGCTGACCCGACCTGTAAACTTAACTAAAATTGACTTGAGTCAAAATTATTTTTGACTTGTGTTATGGTGATCTGAAACTGACTCGAGTTAGAATTGGTGTTGACACGGACTCGAATTGGATCTGGAAATCGCGGAACTGAACCAATCTTGCACCCGACCTATTTTTAACCTGACATGTTTTCAACTTGGCCTGTAAATGATTCGACTTGTTATTAACTTGATCTGGTATTTACTTGACTTGACATTTACCGGACTTATATATTATCATTTAATGAAATTATAAGATTTTAATAAAATTTTGAGCTTTTGAGTTTATAATAAATCATATTAATTAATATGATTAATTTTCAAATGTTATAATAAAATATTAATTATGATAATTAAATTAATAAATAGACTTATTATATTAATTATGATTCTTATATTATGATTCTTATGTTATAAATCTTCAATATAATCATTAATTTTATTTTATTAAGAATTTATGTATTGAATACTATTAATTAAATTAATTATAATGATTGCAAGTTAGAATAATTTATTGGCATTGAGCATGATTAATAAAATTATTTTAAATGTAAATTATATAGTTTAATTTATGTAAAGAAAATTTATCTAACAATTATAACATATATAAAACATAATTTAAAAGATGAATTTAATTGATATTGATAATGTAAATAACATTTGATCTAAAATTTGAATAATGACATTTAATTTATTACAGTTGAATACAATAAAATCACAATAAAATGAAGAAAAACAAAGTGTTTTTTAAGCTCTCAGATCTTGTAACAAAAGTTTTATAAGGCTAAAAGCCTAACTTTGCTACCATAAATTTCTTCATTGAGCTTTTGCATCAAAATATCTACATGTTGCCAACATTGTTAAATTACGGGCAAACTTTTCAGCTTTAAAACCACCAACATAATTTAACAATAGTAACAATAGAGAAAAAAAATGACAAGTTACAACAATTTATTTAAGTCAAATAAAATAAATTACAAGGCAGCAACAGGAAGAAAAAACAACAACCAACAGTCAGCAACAGCAAACATTTATGCATTAAACAAGCATGCAGTCGGTGGTAAAGCCAAAGGGAATACGATGGTCAACAATGCCAAACATTTCCGACTTTACCAAACCCTTACAGAATCAAGCATTCAACATAGTTTATAATAACATAAACAATATCAAGCAGAATCAGGAAAAAAACAGCAAGAAAGATTTAGAATATTGCTTGTTGTAACTTGCAAGGTACCCTACAATAAACAAAAACATTAGTAAACAATGGTTTCAGTTACTCTTAAACATAATAAATATAATAAGTCAATAGTAAATAGAAGTTACCTGCAAAGGGAAGAAAAAAGACATAATCTCCAATTCCAAAGGTTTCACTTACTGTTAAAAACCCTAAAAATTAAAATGAAAATTAAAATAATTAATAAACAATTTGAAATATTAATGAAATTAACATAAAAAATAAAACAATTCGGCATAGCATTACATAGAAGACTCATTAACCATAGTAATGTATTCTTCATCATTATCCTGTGACTCAAAACCATACAACCAATTACGAGTAGTTACAAAAATCTCAACATTTTTAGGTAAGAGTTTAGCTCTTAATTTGTTCAAAATTTGACCCCCACACTAAAGGACGATTCAAATGCAACTGAAGTAATTGGAATAGCCAATATATCTCTCGTCATGCGAGAAAGTACCGGATATGAAATACTTTGATTTTTCCAATACTCCAAAATATCAAATCTCCGGTACAAGGGACAAGGGGCAAACTGATGTAAGAGTCAACATCGAATCGTCCTCTCCTTGAAACAGCTAAATTGACATCAAATTTCTAAAAAATAAAAGACAAAAAATAGTAGATGAAAACAGGAAATAAATAAGATAAAAATCAACTCGAAATTATAATAACTAACCTGAAATAGATCTGATTTTCTAAATGTTCGAGGCCGCTTGAAACTTGAGTCACTCATGTCTAAAGATGTGTTACTTTGGACAGAAGAAAAAGGGGAAGAACCACAGGGTTCATTTTTTTAATAGAATACATATAACTCAATAAACTCATTATAAATGAGACTTACCCGTCGTCGAACCTCGTCCTCAACATAAAGAACATTGTACAACTTCTCTAGAAGTTGTAATTTATATTGATGATCAAGTAAAATAGCAAAAGATAGAATCATTGAGTGATCATACCAATATTTCTCATATAGTTCAAGCATGGGTCCTGTCATTGCAGAAATACCTTCACAAGGATCATTATGAGTATCACACAACAATTTTTCAATTGTAACAACGTTAGCCAAATACAAGTTAGAAGTGGAATACTTAGAACCAGAGAATAAAGTAGTAATTTCACAAAATGGCTCAAGAAAATAACAGATTATTTGAATAATTTCCCACTCATGATCAGTAATGATACCCAACTCATTTTCCCTATTAACAAACATGTCAATATCTAATCTAGCCTCAAGTGCCTTATGAATCATCAAGTAAGTAGAATTTCATCGAGTAGGAACATCCAATACTAACTTACCAGAGAAAGAAGAATAATAGTCTTTAATAGCTAATTCAAAGGCACAAAATCGAGAATCAGAAGAATCAATAAACTTAACAATCTCACACAATTTAATAACAGAAGAATCAATTACCTTCAAACCTTTTTGAACTATCAAGTTCAAAATGTGGGCATCACACCTTATATGGAAGTACTTACCATTGTAGGGAAGAGAAGAAATGACATTCAAATTATCTTTTAGTCCCTTAACCATTTTATCATTTGCAGAAGCATTATCAAGTGTAATGGTAAATGTTTTCCCACTCACATATCATCTTTTTAACAAACTTAAAGATTGACTCACCATCATGAGGAGGAAAACAATGAAACTTAGGTATTTTAAACTAAAGTTTCCAGTTATTATCAACATAATGAGCAATAAGAGCAAAATAAGAATGTGAAGTGCAGGCAGACCAACCATCACATGTAAAACAAACACGACTTGAAACAGAATGCATCGAATGAAATAGTAATTTTTTATGTTTTTCTTGCTCCAACTTGCAATACTTAGTAACAGTATACCTAGATATATCCTTAACAGGTAATGATATAAATCCCTAAGTTTTTCATGCTCAACAATACTATATGCATAACCATGACACATAATAGGCTCAGCAAACAATTCACAATATATGTTTTGATCAAAAGAACTTACCAAAGCAGGATTTTCAGCAAGATATTCCTTATAAGATTGACATTTCTCAGTATGTATTCTAGGGTTAGATGTACAAATATAAGAAACATTTTTATATATTTTAATTTTGCAATACCTACACTCGGCATAAACAGAACCATCTGCATATTTGATGAAGGTGTAATGCTCCCAAATAGGAGAATTTCTTCTCCCGAACTCGGTTGAACATGTAGCCTTCCTGTTAAAGGATTTATTGACATCAACTGCTTTGGACAGTAGATCATTTACATCACCTTGCAAAAAAAAAAAACTAGGGTTAGTATACAAAATTAAAAATTTTAAACATATATAAAGCATATACAAAAACAGGAATATGCAATTTACCTATTTAATAATGTTATTCATTTTGATCTATTGGGGTTTCTCCTACAAAACAAATAAAGAATATATTAATTTAAATATTAAAATAAAAAAAAGAATGACAAATACTTGGATAATTGAACTCGTAAGACAAACTATCCATGAAACCATATAAAAAATAAATGTTTTGAATAGTTTGTAACAGTCTTGGTTAGATGGGTTACAGAAGATGAACAGAGACAGAGGAAGAAGATGATGAACAATATCAGTTAAGGTTAGATAAGATGTACAGAAAAAGATGATGATGATGATGATGATGAACAGTAAAGGTTAAGGTTAGAGAAGATGAAAAGAGATAGAAGATGAAGAGGCTCAATTTAGGTTTGGGGTTAGAGATGATAAACAGAGATAGAAGATGAACATGCTTAGTTTGGGGTTAAATAAGATAAATATAGACAAAAGGTGAAGAGGTTAGGTTAGTGTTTGGGATTAGAAAAGATGAACATAGACAGAAAGTGAAGAGACTCGATTAGGGTTTGGGTTTGAGAAGATGAATAATTGTGGGTTTGATCTAAAATAATAGTTTAGGTTTTGGTTTTTTGTGTTTGTAAGGATCAAATAAGGGCTTTGGGATGAACATGGATGAATTGGTGTTTGGGTTTGGGGTTTGATCAAAAAATAGGTTGGATGTATGGATCAAGAATGATTTGAGAAAGAACATAGATGAACAAGGGTTGAATTTTTGGGTGTTTAATCGAAAAAAATAAGAATGGATTTGGTTTTTGGTGTTTGTGAAGATCAAATGGGGGTTTTTGGGACAACAGTTTAAATTTTGGGTGTTTGATTGAAAAAAAGGAATTGGTTTGGGTTTTGGTGTTTGTGAAGATCAAATGAGGGTTTTCGGGTTGAACACGAATGAACAAAGGATGAACACGGATGAATTTCTAGATAGAAGTCAAAGAATTTTGAGAGAATCAGAGAGTTAGAGAGAAAGAGAGAAAGCAAAATCACAAAATGAGAACAAAAAGGAAAATTGTTGAAATTGGAAAAAAAAATTGGCTTATATACGAGTCCAATCCAAATTCAAGTTTGGGTTATGGCTCGCGTGTTTTTAAACTTCATTTGGCATTGTATTGTTGTACCCTAGATTTAAATTTGTTCAATTTAGTCCAAATTTAATGATACAATTTATTAATTTAAGCTTCATATTTTAAATTTGTTCAATTTGATCCTTATAATTTTTTCTATTCTTTCAATTAATATATATAGGTTTATATTAATAAATTAATATATAGTTTATATATACTAATGAACTATATAGTTTATATATATTAATGAACTATATAGTTTATATATAATTCATATACACTAATGAACTATATAATATATAATTTATATATACTAATGAACAATATACTATATAGTTTATATATAATAATGAACTATATAGTTTATATAAACTAATGAACTATATGAAGTATATGAAATATATACTAATGAACTATATACTATATAGTTTATATAAAGTTTACATATACTAATGAACTATATAATATATAGTTTATATATACTAATGAACTAGTTTATTAATATAATTATATAAAAAATAAAAAATAAAAACTATATACTTTATAGTTTATAAATATAATTATATAAATTATATACTTTATAGTTTATATTAATAAATATATAGTATATAATATAGTTCATATATAGTTCATATATACACTACATAGTTTATATACAATATATAAAATTATAAATATAAACTATATAGTATATATATATATATATATATATATATATATATTATAATTTTTAAATTTTTCACTTAACTTTTGAAATGAATGTAATTCACTCTATTCTTATATTTGCTTTACATTTTACAATTATTTTGATTTCATCATTTTGTGTTCTTTATTTTATTTAAATGTTAATTCGTTCATTTTCATATTTATTTAATTTAGTCATTAAATTTATAGTTGCATCTGAATTTGACTCATTCTTATTTCTTATTTATACTTTTGTAATTAGCCCATAATTTTTTAAATGGGTATAATTTAGTCATTTTCTATATTAATTTCAACCTCACATTTTAAAATTATTTTGATTTGGTCCCTCATCAATGCGTATTGTTTATTATTATTTTTATTTGTAATTTCATATTTGTTCAATTTAGTCCTTAAATTTATATTTTTCATAAAATTGATCATGATTATTTATATTCTTAGTAATTTACTCTAAATCATATACAATTACAAATTGCAATTCAATGTTTGCGAAAGATGAAAAATAATTAATCCAAAATAAAAATTAACATAATATGAATTCAATCTGTATCTGATAAAGATCTCACCTGAATTTTATCTGCCAATGATGTGACCCGATCTAAACGAGATTCGCCTGAAGTTCATCCGAACCTGAATTAACCTGGTTTTTAACTGCTCCAGACTTGAACTGTTTTGACCTGAACTGATATCGATTCGAACTGAAAGTAACCTGAGCTGAACTGAACCTGGTGTCAAATCAACCTGAAAATGATCCGATCTGATTTGATCTGGACCTTATCCGAGTCGAAGCATCAAATTGATCTGACTTGATATGTATCGATTTTACCCGACCTGACAAGATCCGACTGAAACATGGACTATTACCTGATTTTATATCCCTGTTAAAAAGTATACACATACGATAATAGATATTTATGTCCCATGATTTGCAGTTCCAACTGTCTCATTCATCTACTATACTGATATCTCAAACCATCCATAGGGCTATGCGTTAACCTAACATTACCCGTCTCTTGCTAATAGTTGCTGCCCCCTTGCGTTAATCTCGTTTGTAAAATAATTTCTTTTACCGTCTTTCAGTATAGAAAAAGACTTGAAGAGCAGATATTTGTTGGTAATCTTTAAATCGAACCATAAAATCAAAGGAAATGATATCTTGAAGCCGAAATGTATCTTTCGGTTTCATTTTGTTTTCTTTTTCTGGCACTTTCCATGTTGAATGAAGCGAAAGAGTTTGATCATAAATCGCCGACATAGCCACCTTTGTTTGTTTTTTCCCCTCCTTCACTTTCTCTCCGCTTGGTAACGTGTCTTTCTCTCTATCACTATCTCTCTGTTGAACAATATACTAAATGCTGTATATATGTATATTTAACTGCAACAACTTCAGATTTCTCTAGATTCTTCGCGCATTATCCCAATTAGTCATCACTTTCATGCAATATCTATTACCATTAGATACTACTTCAATGGAAACAAAGATGCTTCAAAAACCCTTTAATTTTGCACACAAAGCTGCATATATTGACTTCTTTCTGTAACTAAGATTTTAAAATAAATTATTCTCTCACTAACAAATAGTTTCCACTTCATCAACAAAAGCTATATATATATATTCCGTTTTAAGCAAGTTTAAAGGTGGCAAAGGTAACTTCACTACCAACAATAAGAAAATTGATGATGAATTTAAACTATATATGTGTGTGTTTGATTTCACTTCCATGTCTCACTTCATATTATTATATAAAAGTCCAGCGACAATATGATTCTGAATGTATAATAAGATAAGTTAAAAAAATTGGAAACGACGGTCGACAGCACAGTTGCACAATTATTTAAAATATGATGCAGGAATCAATTACAGTGTGCAAAAGGTGGATTTAACATAGATTTTTTTTTTGCACTCAAAAACACATGTATCTATGAAGGGGGAACAAGCATCCAATGTGGCTGACAAAATATATTTTTTCCAGTAGCTTTTAAGTTAACTTAGTGTTTTTATTCTTCTTTATATAAAGAAAACCAATCTTTTTTTACTGTTTTACATTAAAAAGAAATGCCCCCTACTGACGGCACCCCCTGAAATGCAAGAGGATGGACTAAAACTCACGTTTAGAGGCCCAGAAAAGTTAAGTCTGATAAGATAGCAGTTTAACTATCTATGAAAACAAGAAAGAAACTGAAAGATCTTGTAATCTTTTTTATTATCAAGAAGCTAATCTCTCTTGAATTAGAGAGCAGTATTTATACAGTCAATAAGGAAAGCATATGCTGCTATAAAGAACGGTTAACAGCTCAACAAACTAACTGCTACAATCTAACAAACTATTCTAGAACAACACTATTCTAGAACTCACAACATATCCACAATCACAAGCACATGTTCACTAACATTCACCCTGCTTTATTAACTTCTTCAGCACTTCTTGACTTCAATATTCCCCCTGCCATTCCACTTTGTAAACCTGAAGGAAGCCCTCTTAGCTGTGTTACCAAGAGTTTTTGTCTATGCTTGAGAAACGAGGCAGAAGACAGTGGCTTTGTCAACACATCTGCCACCTGCTCATAGGCTGGAACCTCATTAACCTGTAAACGACCATCAGCAACCATTTCGCGTACAAAAAATAAGTCAAGCTCAACATGCTTGAACTTAGAATGCTGAACGGGATTGGCACAGACTGCAACAGTGCTGGAATTATCACACCACAAGGTAGCTTTACCATGTGGAACCACGCACAACTCCTGAAGCAATGACTCAATCCAAACAATCTCAGCAGCTGCAGAAGGAACACTCCTATATTCAGCTTCAGCCGTGGAACGAGAAACAACTTGTTGCTTGCGTGAGCTCCAGGAAATAAGATTCCCACCAAAGAAAATGCAGTAGCCAGTCATGGAATGTCTATCATCAGGATCGGACCCCCAGTCTGCATCTGCAAAACCAATCAGAGACATGCGAGAAGATGCTGTGAATCGAAGACCATAGTCAGTCGTCCCTTGAAGATAACGTAAAATCCTCTTAACAACCTGAAAATGGCTATTACGAGGTGACTGCATGAACTGGCAGACCTTGTTTACAGCAAACGCAATGTCTGGCCTAGTAACCACAATATACTGAAGAGCACCAACAATGCTCCTGTATTGAGCCATATCTTCAACAGGTTCCCCAGCATCAGCTGACAACTTACAATTAGAAACCATCGGAGTAGGGAGACTCTTTGCCTCATTAAAACCGTGCTTATGCTACAACTCATGAATGTATTTTTGTTGAGTCAGGACAACACCATCAGCATCATGACACACCTCTATACCAAGAAAGAAATTAAGAGAACCAAGGTCCTTCAACGCAAAACGAGTGTTCAGTTTTTCAATAACACACTGAACCTCACTGGCATCACTCCCTGTCAAGATAATATCATCTACATATACAAGCATGTAGACAACACTATTTTCTGACTTTCTAACAAACAAAGAAGAATCAGATTTAGATAAACCGAACCTTTCAGAGACCAGGTACTCTCGAAGGCTCTCAAACCAGGCCCGAGGAGCTTGCTTCAAGCCATAGATTGCTTTATGAAGCTTGCAAATTAAACTACCACCAGCTTGCACAAATCCAGGAGGTTGAGTCATGTAAACCTCTTCCATCAATGCCCCGTTTAAAAATGCATTATTAATATCCACTTGACGCAGCAACCAACCTCTTGTCAAGGCAAGAGTAAGAATCACTCGGACCGTTACAGGTTTCACAACCGGACTAAACACCTCATGGTAATCAATTCTTGGTTGTTGGAGAAACCCCTTCGCAACAAGATGAGCCTTGTATCGAGACACCGAGCCATCAACATTACGTTTCACCTTAAAGATCCATTTGCAGTTGACGGGTACACGATCTTTAGGAAGAGAGACCAGAGACCACGTCTTATTTGCAATCAAGGCATCAAATTCCTCTTGTGCAGCTTTCTTCCAATGAGGAATCTTCATAGCCTCTCTAATTGATCGAGGTTCTTCATCAAGACATTCAACATGCAGAACACGAGGTTTCCGAATACCATCTTTGGCCCTGGTAACCATAGGATGTATATTTTGAACCAGAACAGGCTCATGTGCACTGTCACCCGTTGAAGAAGCCCCACGCACATTGTCACGGTCGGCCATTGCTCCAAAAGACGTGACCCCATGCGCAACATCATGGTCGAGTGGTGCATTATCAAACAAAACGGTCCCATGGCTATCATCATCATGCGCAAAAGATATGTCCCCAATAATATTATTTCTTGGATTATGAGTACCTGTCCCAACAATATTATAATTGGGTGTGGCTCCATGCGTATTATCACAAGTAGCACGCACATGCACATTATCTAAACCTTGACCCTCGACATTAGGCATCTCGGCAAAAGGTGTGGTCCCAAGCGTTGAAAACAAAGGCACAGCACATTGGCTATTTAAAAACTCATCCATTGAGTGCGTTGAAAAAGCATCACAATGATTATTTTCACTTAGTGGAGGCCTTGCACGCATAATAGGGGCATTTGCAATTAAAAAACCATTTGGTGGAGCACCAGACGTGGAATCAATTGCACGAGAAACATTGTCACCTAATGGAGCACACGTTGACACTGTGGAGAAAGGAACATGCAGCGCAGCACGTGGGCTGATTGTATGGAAAGGAGCAAATGTTGAATTCAATGGGCCATGCGTTGAATTCAAAGGAGGGCCACGCATTGAAGTTAATGGAGAAGCACATGGACTGCTTTCACTTAGTGAAGTAGGCGTGACATGTGTTGGTGGAGCCGTTGGAGCATGCGCATTGTCACGACTTAGCAGCGTGGTCCCATGCGCGTTTTCAAAAGCTATAGCCCCATGCGCACCTGACCCTACGAAAATGCCTTCATTCGCATTACCAAAATCACGTTCACCCAACACTTAGTTCTCGACCATTTCAAAAGGTGTGGCCCCATACACATTATGCCTTTGACTATTTGATGAGTCATGTGTTGATGGAGAAGCACATGGTGGCAGATGTGTTGATGGAGCAGGTACTGGTGGAACACACTTTGATGGAGCAGGCACTGGTGGAACGTAGGTTGATGGGACTTGCAGTGTCTGTACAGGAGAGACAAGAGGAATAATACCCGTGGAGACACCATTATCTGGAGCAACACCTGAAACATTACAAACTTCATAAGGAAATATACTTTCATCAAAAACAACATGCCTCGAAATTATTACTCTGCCAGAGTCATCCAAAAATTTATATCCCTTATGAGCAGTGCTATATCCCAGAAACACGCACTTCTTTGATCTGAAATCCAGCTTATGTCGATTAAACAAACGCAAGCAAGGATAGCAAGCACAGCCAAACACCCTGAGAAAAGAGTAATCTGGCAAGACATGATGCAGAGCTTCAAATGGAGACTTCCCATGTAAAACAGGTGTGGGCAATCTATTGATAAGATAAACGGCAGAAGCAAAAGCATAGCTCCAAAATTTCTGAGGTAAAGAAGCCTGAGCTAACATTGTCAATCCTGTTTCTACAATGTGTCTATGCTTCCTCTCAGCCTTACCATTCTGCTCCGAGGTGCCAGGGCACGAGAGACGATGCTGCACCCCATTGGCAGAGAACCACTTTCGAAGTGGTTGATATTCCCCACCACCATCAGTTTGGAGAGCTTTAATTTTGTATCCAAACTGGACTTCAACCAATTTCGCAAAGTCAAGAAAGCACTGAGTCACCTCAGATTTACGTTTCAAGAGATACATCCAGGTATAACGACTACAAACATCAACAAAAGAAACATAATAAAGAAATCCCTCAGTGGAGCACACAGGAGCTGGTCTCCAGACATCAGAGACAACAAGTTGAAAAGGCTCATTATATTGAGTGAAAGATTTACAAAAGGGAAACTTATGAGACTTCCCTTGCATACAAGCAGAACACACATTCACTGCTTCAGTTTTATTGAAAACAAGACTACACGACTTCAAAACATGCTGAACAATATCAAGAGATGGATGGCCAAGACGCTGATGCCACAACTTCAAGGACACAGGTGATTTCGAGACATTATTCACCAAACAAGAAGACCTCTGATCCTCACAAGGCAGCAACTGATACAGCCCGTCACCCGTGAGCCTCCCGCGAAGTAGAGTTGCTTCAGTCCGAGCATCCTTCACAAGACATTCAGAGGGATAAAACTCCATGAACACACTATTATCACGAGTGAACTGAGAAACAGATAGCAACTTTTTCTTTATGTTAGGCACATGCAACATATTCTGCAAAATCAAAGGTTTCTTACTAGAACTCAAAAAACCTTGGCCTACATGCATGATTGAAATTCCCTCACCATTACCCATGAGCAAGGAACTACCTCCAGTATAGGTGGTACCTGATTGAAAAACAGACAAATCATTCGTTACATGGTGAGTAGCTCCGGTGTCAGGGTACCACAAAGAATCCACAGACACTGAGGAGCTAGAGCCCGAGGGAGTTGGGACAGTAGCAATATAGGCTGCTGAACCAGGCGTCAAAGAGGAATGCGATGCACCATGAGAGAAGCGATAAGCATCTGGAGGAAAACCAGGAGAAGTACCAGGAAAGGGATAGTGCACAGGAGCATACGGCGAAGGAAAATAAAATGGTGTGGGAACAAAGGATGAAGGTGGAGGCATGGAGGTTACGGTGTGAGCATAAGTTTGTCCACCAGATTGCTGATGTTTAGCAGAATTCCCAACACCAGTGGGCTTTGAGCCATTCTCTTGCATCGACTCAGACCCGGACACACCAGTGTAGTCTCTATCAAACCGATGATAACACTTCTGGACCACATATCCAAACCGACCACACAACTGGTATTGAGGACGATTATTATTACGCCCTCGACCTCGACCACGATATCCATTCGACTGTCCACGAGACGAATGATCCTGTGATGAACCAGTATTAACATCCTGAGTTCCACAAGAGTCAGTTTCAGCAGCAGCACCTTCCCGAGATTGAAGAACAAGATTTACAGAAAAGTTTTCACCCAAGAACATCTTCTGTCGAGCCTCACAATCTAACAACATCTCAGTAAGAATATCAAGAGAAAAATTTTCTCGTGATGCAATTGCAATAATAGACTCAAATTCCATTGTAAGTCCAGCTAACACAACATTAACATGTTCTTGCTCAGTAACCACACTACCTGAAGCATTCAACAAATCACATATGGATTTGACTTTGGCAAGATACTCCCTAATCGTCAAACCAGTCTTTCGCTGTGAATGAAGATTATGTCGAAGAGAAGAAATCTTGGCACTGGAACGAGCACCAAACAGACGAGATATAGTATTCCAGATTGACATCGCAGTTGTAAGTCCAGTCAAGTGAGGCAGAACCTCTGTACTCACAGTAGTTAAAAGCCAGGAAGCAAGCAGTTTATCTTGCTGGCGATGAGCTGCAAACACTGGATTCTCTTCAAGTTGTCCAGACGCATTAGTGATGAACTCATCTGGTGCAACATATCCGACTGAGATGAACCTCAGCAAGCCATAGCCATCAATTATCAACGCCACTTGATGCTTCCAAAGAAGGTATGTGGATTCAGTGAGTTTAACAGTATCATGCTTTGGTATGTGTTGAATGCCAAACATACGTTGAGATGTTCCCGGACTCAGGGAAGAAACATTCGGAGACACATCCTCGGGATCAACCGTCAAATCAACCATGATGCCAAGAATCACACGAGACGTGAAAGCTTAATCTCGTGCAGCTACTGGAAAGAAGAAGACACAGCGGAAGAAACACACCCAGGTATTGGCGAAAGATACCATTATAAGATAGCAGTTTAACTATCTATGAAAACAAGAAAGAAACTGAAAGATCTTGTAATCTTTTTATTATCAAGAAGCTAATCTCTCTTGAATTAGAGAGCAGTATTTATACAGTCAATAAGGAAAGCATATGCTGCTATAAAGAACGGTTAACAGCTCAACAAACTAACTGCTACAATCTAACAAACTATTCTAGAACAACACTATTCTAGAACTCACAACATATCCACAATCACAAGCACATGTTCACTAACAAAGTCTCCCAGATGACCCTCCATCATTATGTCCTTTTGATTTTGTTGGTCATCTGTGATCATTGTTTTTGAAGTCCATTCTTGGCTTTAATCCATAGATTGTTACAGTAAACTGTGTTGTCTGGGACATGGATAATATGTTCAAATATGGTTCATGTCTGCATGATAAAGTGATTTGCATCATGAATTTGTTAGTGATTCAAAGAGACGTTTTGCCCAATAAATCACCGGTGATAGCTATATTTACCGATCTAATACTGGTCAGATTATATTTCTCGATCTAATACCCGTAGCAGTAAAGCGCGCTCCCTGAACCGCGTTATACGCTGATTTGACGCCACGTGGGTATAGCGCGCCCCCTGCCCCGTGATATACGGTGATTTGGCGCCACGTGGGTATAGCGCGCCCCCTGATCCGCGCTATACCTGGGTGTCTGACACGTGGGGTATAGCGTGGTGCAAGGGGCGCGCTATACCCCTAAATACCCGCCCTCCACATCCCAATCCTCCCTATAAATACCCATCCTCAATCACTTTTATCACACCAAATTCTCTCAAATTCTCTAAATTTCTCTTAAATATTCTCTCTTTTTAAGGTATATTTTATAATATTTTTACTATTATGTATTTAATTTATTTAAGTATTTTACTTTATTTAATATTTTACTAATATAATTCTTTTGCAGATATATAATGGAAGACAGTCTACTTCGCTCGGATGGAAATCATATATCTCTACATTTTGCTGATACGGTAACATTTTAATGTTTTAATTTAATTTAAATTATTAGTAAATAATAATAATAATAATAATTAAAAGACTGGCTAAGCAAAGACAGACTGTATTTTCTGTACGTAAAAAAATGAGGATATGGAGTGGAGTAGTTGAGCCCAGTTCCAATGCTTGAGAAGAGTAAAATTCAGTCCATCAACGACTTTGGGCTTTGTAAAATGGACTGCACTTCTTAATAGCATTGGTTGGGGCTCACAAATCACAATTATCATTCCTAAAAGAGAAAAAAAAACAATTAAAATGAAAAATCGTCTTACGACATCATTTATAACGCCAAGAGATTGACGTCACCCTGTGTCCTTGTTCATTACATCACGCCTTTTTTTGTAATGGTTAGTGGTATGGTTGTGTCGCACTCGCACAAGCACGGATGACTAATCAGTTTGGTTGTGTTCATTGATTTGGACTAATGGGATATATAGTGGAAATTTACATGGTATGATATGGGTTACAGGAGGAGTCGACTAAATAGGTTGTTTGCGGAGGAAGAGTAGATTCAAGAAAACGTTGATGTTACTTTATGAGGATACTAAGATCGATTTGGACCTTATTCTGATAGAAGGTGGTCTGGGTTATAGTCCGTTTAGGTTTATTAATATTTAGTTAATCCAAGTGAGAAGTTTAGAGATATTTTAAGAGACGTTTGTGGATGTTGATTCGATTGGACTCGTTTTTTGCTGTAAAGCGACGAAGAGTTTTAGGAGCACTGTAAATGTGGTACAAAGAGGCCGATAGGATTATAGTTATTGAAGTGCAGGTGGAGTCATGGTTAATTGAGCTTCAAGTGTAAGGAAGTAATGTTAGTTGAAATGTCTAGAGCGTGAGGATCTAGTAAAAGAAATGAAAAAGCTTTGGGATTTGTTGAAAATAGAGAATGATGTAGGGTGCCAAATATCCAGAATGATCTGGTTGTAAATTGGGGATGAGTTTTCGGCTATTTATAGTAAGCAGTCAAATTCTATATGATGCTCTGTTATTTCTATCCGAGAGGGCTGGCCAGTTTTGAGATAAGGATGTTCTTTGTTCGGAAATGCTGTGAATTTAGTTATTGGGATTGTTGTGGAGGGCCAGTGCCCGTTTTGATGTTTTCGTTTTGTTTGCGTCAGTGAACATGTACTTTGTACCTTGTTAAGAGTATTATTTTCCTCTAACTAAGTTTAGGGAAGTTTTTAAATAGACTCTTAATATAGGTTTGTTTAATTAATAAAATTCATCTTGTCGAGCAAAAAAAAACTGTCTCTTACCAAATTATAAATATTACTTTAATAGTATCTATACTTTTATTTTCATGACATTTCTAATACTTTATGATTTGCATAATATAATTAATCACTTAATTTTATGTCATATTTTATAATAATAATAAATATATACTCATAATTATATATTTTAATCGCATCATAAATTTTGTGACCTTTTGCAATCGGAGAAATTACAAAGTCAAAACGAAGGGGATGGGACATCTTGAACTTTGTAAATATCAATTAAAAAGTACGGGTGTAAAAAGATGACCGACCTGTAAACTTAACTGAAATTGACTTGAGTCAAAATTATTTTTGACCTGCGTTATGGTGATTTGAAACTGACTCGAGTTAGAATTGGTGTTGACATGAACTCGAATTGGATCTGGAAATCGCGAATCTGAACCCAACTTGCACCCGACCTATTTTTAACCTGACATGTTTTCAACATGGCCTGTAAATGATTTGACTTGTTATTAACTTGATCTGGTATTTACTTGACTTGACATTTACCGGACTTATATATTATCATTAATGAAATTATAAGATTTTAATAAAATTTTGAGATTTTGAGTTTATAATAAATCATATTAATTAATATGATTAATTTTCAAATGTTATAATAAAATATTAATTATGATAATTAAATTAATAAATAGACTTATTATATTAATTATGATTCTTATGTTATGATTTTTATGTTATAAATCTTCAATATAATCATTAATTTTATTTTATTAAGTAATTTATGTACTGAATATTATTAATTAAATTAATTATAATGATTGCAAGTTAGAATAATTTATTGGCATTGAACATGATTAATAAAATTATTTTAAATGTAAATTATATAGTTTAATTTATGTAAAGAAAATTTATCTAATAATTATAACATATATAAAACATAATTTAAAAGATGAATTTAATTGATATTGATAATGTAAATAACATTTGATCTAAAATTTGAATAATGACATTTGATTTATTACAGTTGAATACAATAAAATCACAAAAAAATGAACAAAAACAAAGTGTTTTTTAAGCTCTCGGATCTTGTAACAAAAAAGGCTAAATGCCTAACTTTGATACTAGAAATTTTTTCATTGAGTTTTTGCATCAAAATATCTACATGTTGCCAACATTGTTAAATTACGGGCAATTTTCAGCTTTAAAACCACCAACATAATTTAACAATAGTAACAATAGAGAAAAAAAATGACAAATTACAACAATTTATTTAAGTCAGATAAAATAAATTACAAGGCAGCAATAGGAAGAAAACAACAACAACCAACAGTCAGCAACAGCAAACATTTATGCATTAAACAAGCATGCAGTCGGTGGTAAAGCCAAAGGGAATACGATGGTCAACAATGCCAAACATTTTCGACTTTACCAAACCCTTACAGAATCAAGCATTCAACATAGTTTATAATATCACAAACAATAGCAAGCAGAATCAGGAAAAAAACAGCAAGAAGCATTTAGAATGTTGCTTGTTGTAACTTGCAAGGTACCCTACAATAAAAAAAACATTAGTAAACAATGGTTTCAATTACTCTTAAACATAATAAATATAATAAGTCAATAGTAAATAGAAGTTACATGCAAAGGGAAGAAAAAAGACATAATCTCCAATTCCAATGGTTTCACAGACTGTTAAACACCCTAAAAATTAAAATAATTAATAATTAATTTGAAATATTAATGAAATTAACATAAAAAAATAAAACAATTCGGCATAGCATTACATAGAAGACTCATTAACCATAGTAATGTATTCTTCATCATTATCCTGTGACTCAAAACCATACAACCAATTACGAGTAGTTACAAAAATCTCAACATTTTTAGGTAAGAGTTTAGCTCTTAATTTGTTCTAAATTCGATCCCCTCACTAAAGGACGATTCAGATACAACTGAAGTAATTGGAATAGCCAATATATCTCTTGTCATGCGAGAAAGTACCGGATATGAAATACTTTGATTTTTCCAATACTCCAAAATATCAAATCTCTAGTACGAGGGACAAGGGGCAAACTGATGTAAGAGTCAACATCGAATCATCCTCTCTTTGAAACAGCTAAATTGACATCAAATTTCTAAAAAATAAAAAACAAAAAATATTAGATGAAAACAGGAAATAAATAAGATAAAAATCAACTCGAAATTATAATAACTAACCTGAAATAGATCTGATTTTCTAAATGTTCGAGGCCGCTTGAAACTTGAGTCACTCATGTCTAAAGATGTGTTACTTTAGACAGAAGAAAAAGAGGAAGAACCCCAAGGTTCATTTTTTGAATAAAATACATATAACTCAATAAACTCATTATAAATGAGACTTACCCTCCGTCGAACCTCATCCTCAACATAAAGAACATTGTACAACTTCTCTAGAAGTTGTAATTTATATTGATGTCATTGCGTGATCATACCAATATTTCTCATAGAGTTCAAGCATGGATCATGTCATTGCAGAAATACCTTCACAAGGATCATTATGAGTATCACACAACAATTTTTCAATTGTAACAACGTTATCCAAATACAAGTTAGAAGTGGAATACTTAGAACCAGAGAATAGAGTAGTAATTTCATAAAATGGCTCAAGAAAATAACAGATTATTTGAATAATTTCCCACTCATGATCAGTAATGATATCCAACTCATTTTCCCTATTAACAAACAAGTCAATATCTAATCTAGCCTCAAGTGCCTTATGAATCATCAAGTAAGTAGAATTTCATCGAGTAGGAACATCCAATACTAACTTACCAGAGAAAGAAGAATAATAATCTTTAACAGCTAATTCAAAGGCACAAAGTCGAGAATCAGAAGAATCAATAAACTTAACAATCTCACACAATTTAATAACAGAAGAATCAATTACCTTTAAACCTTTTTAAACTATCAAGTTCAAAATGTGGGCAGCACACCTTATATGGAAGTACTTACCATTGTAGGGAAGAGAAGAAATGACATTCAAATTATCTTTTAGTCTCTTAACCATTTTATCATTTGCAGAAGCATTATCAAGTATAATGGCAAATGCTTTCCCACTCACATATCATCTTTTTAACAAACTTAAAGATTGACTCACTATCATGAGGAGGAAAACAATGAAACTTAGGTATTTTAAACTAAAGTTTCCAGTTATTATCAACATAATGAGCAATAAGAGCAAAATAAGAATGTGAAGTGTAGGCAGACCAACCATCACATGTAAAACAAACACGACTTGAAACATAATGCATCGAATGAAATAGCAATTTTTTATGTTTTTCTTGCTCCAACATGCAATACTTAGTGACAGTATACCTAGATATATTGTAACATCTTCAATACCGGGTTAGTGACTAAATTGTAAAGTCTCATAATTTGGTGATTTAAAATAGAATGATTGAATAATATAAAGATTTATTTGTAAATTATTGTATGGAATTGAATTGAAAGAAAGAAGGAATAGAAGGGCAAAGATGTTATTTCTAAGGGAATAAGAAAAAAAAGGGTTATATATGTATCCACGTGGGTTGAAGAGGGGAGAACACAAAGGCTTCCAGAGTTCTTTTTTTTTTTCTTCCTTGTACGTGTAAAGCAAAACAAATGTGAGTTTTCTGATTATTGAGTTTCTTGTTAAATTTAAGATTGGGTTTTGATTATTAGATGATAACTAAGCTTAAGGAAAGCTTAGGTTATCTTAAAATCAAAGGATGATGGAGTTAAAATAGATTAAAGATTAGAGGTTCTTGAATGAAATCTTGGAATAGAGTTTATATCTAGAATTGGAAGTTAAATTTGACTTGTCATCAATCTAGTTAAGATATATTAAGGGTTAGAAGTGGAATTAAATCATGTTGCAAATTTGGTATAATTCTTGGATTTCACAAGGAGGATAGGATTCTGAGGTATAAGATGAAATAAATAAGTATAGATTGGTTTAAGTATGTATAATGGAGTTAAGAATATAAAAGGGGATGAAACATGAAAGATTTAAGATGAAATGGATAAGTTTTCGGGTTCAAGAAATGAATTCTGGGCAGAGTGCATCGGTGCACATTCAATGTGTACCGATGCATCAAGAAAAAATCCCAGAATTTGTTGAAGGAGCATCGATGCACATGGAGTGTATCGATGCACTCATTTAAAATAAATGAACATCGAATGCCATTAGTGCATCGATGCACCTGCTTAAAATACAAACATCGAATAGGATTTATGCACCGATACATGGGTAGTGCATCGATGCACCCGTCAAGGGATGCATCGATACATGGTGTAGTGAAATCGATGCATACCTTCAGTAAGAGATGAAAATAGCTTTCTTTTAGCCTAAGGATTAATAGTTTCGAATATATCAATTCTTATGTTGATAAGTATCAATGTATTACTATGTAGATTTAGAGCGTAATCTTATTCCAGGACAATCGAAGGATTAGAATTGAATCAAAGCAAGGCTAAGGTGAGTGCATTTTATAGTTCAAGTGTATAGAGACAAGACTTGTGATAAGTCTATCTCTGATAGTTGAATTGATGATTCCATACTCATGTATATGCATACATATACTATTGTAATAGTGATTGCATGCATAATTCATTATATGTTCATATGACATTGAATTAACGAATATCATTGCCAGAGAATATAATCCAGGTATGTGAAATAATGGAAAAGATTATGTGTTTATATGAAAAGTGATGAAAGAGATATGAAATGAGAAATGTATGCATATTGCCCATGTTATATGATACGAGAGCTATAGGTATAGTTGGCATGCCAAGAGTCGAGGGTATATTAGTCCTTCGGGATGTATCCAGTGGTTTTTCGGGACGTATCCAGTGGTTCTTCAGGAGATAGTGGTCCTTCGGGACAAATACTGAACAAATGTTCGGTGCCCCATGAGGGAAATTATTGAGTTGTGGTGACAGCATTAGTGCACAACCTCAATGTACTCAAATACCTCTGTTCTCAATAATGTACATGGGTAATTGAAAGATAAATTAAGGTGAAAGTGATATAAGAAGATAAGTTTCATATGTACATGACATGATTATTTCGGTTATAGTGAAATATATACATGCATATTGAAATGTCATGATCAAATGGTAAGAATGCATATTCATGAATCTATAGCTGCATGTTTATTTATTGCCTCACTAAGTCTATGACTTAGCTTGTAAGTGATTTACACGTAGGTATCAGGAAACAAGAAGAGCAATACTAGAAGTGGCAAGAATAGCATCACTACTAAAAGATCATATCAGAAGTAATTGGAAAAGTATGTATTTTGGGTTGTGTATAGAGTGTTGGCATGTAATAAGTTGTTAATTACGAATGCTCTGGTTGATTTTGTATTTCGTGATCTCTTTTATGTAAATTAACGTATTTTGTTTTAATGAAAGTTTAAAATTTCCATGTTTTTCTTTAAGTAGCAAAGTTTGAAAAGTCAATGTGACACCTCGGACTCATATTCGGGTCGGATACGGGTTAGGAGTGTTACATTTAATGGTATTAGAGCTACGGTTTAGTCAATTCTCGGCATAAACCGAAGTCTAGAGAGTCTTATAATGTATACATGCCAACAAATTAGTAAAAACTTTTGATCTGATAGAATAGTAAGTATGTTGTTTTGCTAATAAAATGATATTATTGTGTCTTAATAGATGTCCGGACATGGTAGTTCTAGAAATGAAGCAGGATATGATAGACCGCTGAAAGTATCAATTCACCTACCCTGGCCAGGCAGAGTGAATAACATACACCCTTTGGAGTGCCTGTGAATGACCAAGATGTATTCTTTAGAACGTTAGACGCGGTATTGACGCGTTTGTAACCTCCTACTACTTCAACTCCAAAAATGAATGTTGCGAAAGAGTTGAAGGGTTTAGGATCTCCAGAGTTTAGAGGGGAAGTTGAGGAAGGTCCTGTTACTGCGGAACTTTGGCTTAATGACATAAAAGTCATGCTTGAGGGACTTTATTGTTCTGATACTGAGAAGCTAGATGGAGTACTTTCCTTGTTAAGAGGGCAAGCAAGGATTTAGTGGACCAATGTTACATTGAGGATGTCTAGTAATCAAGTAACTTGGTCATTATTTTTAGAAGAATTCAAGCATAAGTACATCGGAGATCAATTTGTTCGACAGATGAAACAAGAGTTCATGAATTTGAAGCAATGGAATCACACTGTATATGAGTACGAGTGTGAATTCAATAAGTTGAACTGCTTTGATGCCGAGTTTGTTCCTACAGAGAAGGATGCTTGTGAATGATTCGTAGAAGGGTTACGTCCTCGGTTGAAGGAAATGTTGATTGTATTGAATCTATCCTCGTTTCAAGAAGTATTCAATCATGCCAAAGCTTTGGAAAGAGCTCAGAATGAGAGATTTGAAAATTCAAGAGCTCAGACAGCCAAAAGAACGGGTGATTCTTCAAGTTCTGCACCATCAAAAAGGGGCAAAGATGCTGGTTCTCGACCCCAAGGGAGACCAGAGTCAGTGGCATCCTTCGCTAGAGGATCGAATCCGATGAGAGGTAGACAAATTCAGTCAGTGGGATCTGGAGCTGGGAGAGCTAATCAGAGTCAAGTCAGACAATGCCCACATTGTGGAAAGAATAATTCAAGGATATATAGGATAATTTCTGGAGTTTGTTTTAGATGTGGGGAGACCGAACATTTTGTTCGGGATTGTCCCAGGGTATCTGATGATTTTGCACAACTAGAGAGGTCTATTTCTACAAGCCAAAGGGGAAGAGGTAGAGGCAGAGGAAGAAATCAGTCAGAGTCCTCTGCTCAACAAGAGATACACTCCACGACTTGAGTGTATAATCTCAAGACCAATGAGGATCGGGATGACCCAGAGATTGTAATAGGTACCTTTCTATTGTTTGATAAACATGTTATGGTATTGATTGATACGGGGTCTACATATTCATACATTACTAGTAAGTTAGTGAGAGAATTGAACATTTAGTTAGAAACTACTAGCAATGAAGTGATAGTGACGAATCCATTAGGGCACAGTGCTCGTGTAAATATGGTGAGTCGAGGATGTCCCATACGGATTCAGAGAATTGAATTTCCTGCTAATCTGATGGAATTACCTTTTGACGAATTCGAGGTGATACTGGGAATGGACTGGTTATATCGTTATTATGCTAATGTTGGCTGTAGAATGAAAAGAGTAACGCTGAGAAGTCCAGAAGGGGTAGATGTGGTGGTATTTAGTGAAGGATGGAATCCATTAGCAAATGCAATTTCAGTAATGTCGACGAAGAAGTTAATGTTACAGGGATGTCAAGGGTTCATTGCTAATGTATTGGATGTTAGAACCAAGGAGAAAGTGAGGAGAAATAGATTGACAAAATTCCTATAGTCAGAGAGTTTTCTGACGTTTTTCCTGCAGAGTTATTGGGTTTGCCTCCAGATAGAGAAGTGGAATTCCAGATTGAAATAATGTCTAGAACTTCACCTATTACAATGGCACCATAAAGAATGGCTCCAAAAGAGTTGCAAGAATTAAAGATTCAATTACAAGAATTGCTAGATAAGGGTTTTATTAGACCAGTGTATCGCCTTAGGGAGCTCCTGTTTTGTTTGTTAAGAAGAAAGATGGTTCAATGCATCTCTACATTGACTACAGGCAACTCAATAAAGTGACTATTAAGAATAAATATTCACTTCCTCGAATCGAAGACTTATTTGATCAATTAAAGGGAGTTTCAGTATTCTCGAAAATTGATTTACGTTCGGGTTATCACCAATTGAAGATTAAAAAAAAAGATGTTCCAAAGATGACGTTTAGATCAAGGTACGGTCATTGTGAGTTTATTGTGATACCGTTTGGAGTTACGAATGCACCAGCTACTTTCATGGATTTAATGAACAGAATATTCCAACCCTATATGAATTAGTTCGTGGTGGTTTTCATTGATGATATTTTAATATATTCAAAGTCAGAGGAAGAGCATAGTTCGCATTTGAAAATTGTCTTACAGATTTAACGAGATAAGAAGTTTTATGCTAAACTTTCTAAATGTAAATTCTGGTTGAGTGAAGTGACATTTCTTGGACATGTAATTTCTGCAGAAGGAGTTCGAGTGGATCCTCAAAAGATTAAAGCTATTATGGAGTGGAAAGTTCCAAAGAATGTATCGGAAGTTAGAAGTTTTCTGGGATTAGCTGGTTATTATCGAAGGTTCGTTAAAAACTTTTCCATAATAGCATTACCCCTAACTAAGTTGTTGAGAAAGGAGATAAAATTTTCGTGGACCCACGAATGTCAAGAGAGTTTTGAAAGGTTAAAGAAGATTTTGACAGAAGCTCCAGTGTTGATTCAACTCGAGTCTGGCAAGAACTTTGTAGTGTACAGTGATGTGTCTCATAGCGATTTGGGATGCGTGTTAATGCAAGAAGGCAAAGTAGTGGCCTATGCTTCGAGGCAACTAAAACCACACGAAAAGAATTATCCTACACACGATCTGGAGATGGCGGCAGTAGTGTTTGCTCTTAAAATCTGGCGTCACTACTTGTATGGTGAAAAGTGCTACTTGTATACGGATCATAAGTTTAAAGTATTTGATGACTCAGAAAGAGTTGAATTTAAGACAGAGAAGATGGGTGGAATTTCTTAAGGATTATGACGTAGTGATCGATTTTCATCCAGGGAAGCGAATGTGGTAGCGGACGTCTTAAGTCGAAAGACGTTTGCAGCATTACAAGCTTTGGATGCTAGACTATTGTTAAGAGGAGACGGTGCCATATGTGCAGAATTGGCTCTCAAGCCATCATGGCTAGATCGAATTAGAGTATTGCAAGCTAGAGATGAAAAGTGTTCAAAGATGCTACATCAAATAAGGAATGAAGAGTGTACAGATTATGAGATGAATATAGATGGAAACCTATATTATCAAGGGAGACTAGTGATTCCAGATGATAATGAATTAAAGACTGATCTATTAATAAAAGCTCATTGTAGTCCATTAACGCTGCACCCAGAAGGAAACAAAATGTATATGGATCTCAAGAGTCGATATTGGTGGTCTGGAATGAAGAAAGACATTACAGAATTTGTATCAAAGTGTATGACTTGTCAACAAGTCAAAGCTGAGCATCAGGTTCTATCCGGACTATTACAATCAGTATCAATTCCTCAGTGGAAATGGGAGAATGTAACAATGGATTTTGTGACGGGGTTACCTTTAACTCCGAGCAAAAGGGATTCAATATGGGTGATTGTATATAGATTGACTAAGTCAGCCCGTTTTATCCCGGTGCGAACTAATTTCTCCATGGATAAATATGTCGAACTATATGTTAGAGAAATTATACGTTTACATGGTATACCTATTTCCATAATTTCTGATCGGGATCCTAGATTCACATTGTGATTTTGGAAATCATTACATAGAGCGTTGGGAACTCGGTTGAACTTTAGTACAACATTTCATCCTCAGACCGATTAACAATCCGAGCGAACTATCCAAATTTTGGAGGATATGCTTAGAGCTTGCGTAATCGAATTCAAAGGATCGTGGGAAAGGTATTTGCCACTTGCTGAATTTGCATATAACAATAGTTATCAGTCAAACATCAAAATGGCTCCCTATGAAGCTCTTTATGGAAAAATATACCGTACGCCCTTGAATTGGTTTGAGCTTAATTATAAAGAAATTATTGGTCCCGAGTTGATTCAGGAAATGAAAGAAAAAGTTCAAGTGATTCAAAGTAACATCAAAGCAGCAGCTGATAGACAGAAATCGTATGCAGATTTAAAGAGAAAGGAAATAGAATATCAAGTTGGAGACAAAGTGTTTCTCAAAGTTTCTCCTTAGAAGAAGGTTCTGAGATTTGGACGTAAAGGAAAATTGAGTCCTCGGTTCATTGGACCCTACGAGATTATTAATAGAGTATGACCAGTAGCATATCAATTAGTTTTGCCATCTGAAATTGAAAAGATACACAATGTCTTTCATGTCTCAATGCTTCAGAAGTATCGATCTGATCCATCCCATATCGTGAATACTGAAGAGATCGAGGTTCAACAAAATTTGACTTATGAAGAGAAACCTATTCAAATACTAGCTCATGAGGTTAAACAACTAAGAAACAAGACAATTCCATTAGTTAAAGTCTTGTGGAGGAATCACAAAGAAGATGAAGCAACATGGGAGCGTGAAGAGGACATGAGGATTAAGTACCCCTGTCTCTTTGCATAATGAAAATTCGAGGACGAATTTTCTTAAGGGGGAGATTTATAACATCCTCAATACCAGGTTAGTGACTAAATTGTAAAGTCTCATAATTTGGTGATTTAAAATAGAATGATTGAATAGTATAAAGATTTATTTGTAAATTATTGTATGGAATTGAATTGAAAGGAAGAAGGAATATAAGGGCAAAGAGGTTGTTTCTAAGGGAATAAGAAAAGAATGGTTATATATGTATCCACGTGGGTTGAAGAGGGGAGAACACAAAGGCTTCCAGAGTTCTTTTCTTCTTCTTTCTTCCTTGTACGTGTAAAGCAAAACAAAGGTGAGTTTTCTAATTATTGAGTTTCTTGTTTAATTTAAGATTGGGTTTTGATTATTAGATGATAACTAAGCTTAAGGAAAGCTTAGGTTATCTTAAAAGCAAAGGATGATGGAGTTATAAGAGATTAAAGATTAGAGGTTCTTGAATGAAATCTTGGAATAGAGTTCATATCTAGAAATGGAAGTTAAATTTGACTTGTCATCAATCTAGTTAAGACATATTAAGAGTTAGAATTGGAATTAAATCATGTTGCAAAGTTGGTATAATTCTTGGATTTCACAAGAAGGATAAGATTCTGAGGTTTAAGATGAAATAAATGAGTATATATTGGTTTAAGTATGTGTAATTGAGTTAAGAATATAAAAGGGGATGAAACATGAAAGATTTAAGCTGAAATGGATAAGTTTTCGGGTTCAAGAAATGAATTCTGGGCAGAGTGCATCGGTGCACATTCAACGTGTACCGATGCATCAAGAGAAAATCCCAGAATTTGTTGAAGGTGCATCGATGCACATGGAGTGTATCAATGCACTCATTTAAAATAAATGAACATCGAATGTCATTAGTGCATTGATGCATAAGGAGTGCATCGATGCATCTCCTTAAAATACAAACATCGAATAGGATTTATGCACCAATGCATGAGTAGTGCATCGATGTACCCGTCAAGGGATGTATCGATACATGGTGTAGTGCATCGAAGCATACCTTCAGTAAGAGATGAAAATAGCTTTCTTTTAGCCTAAGGATTAATAGTTTAGAATATATCAATTCGTATGCTGATAAGTATCAATGTATTACTATGTAGATTTAGAGCGTAATCTTATTCCAGAACAATCGAAGGATTAGAATCGAATCAAAGCAAGGCTAAGGTGAGTGCATTTTATAGTTAAAGTGTATAGATACAAGACTTGTGATAAGTCTATCTTTGATAGTTGAATTAATGATTCCATACCCATGTATATGCATACATATACTATTGTAATAGTGATTGCATGCATAATTCATTATATGTTCATATGACATTGAATGAACGAATATCATTGCCAGAGAATATAATCCAGGTATGTGAAATAATGGAAAAGATTATGTGTTTATATGAAAAGTGATGAAAGAGATATGAAATGAGAAATGTATCCATATTAAAGCTCATGTTATACGATACGAGAGCTATAGGTATAGTTGGCATGCCAAGAGTCGAGGGTATATTAGTCCTTCGGGACGTATCCAGTGGTCATTCGGTACGTATCCAGTGGTCCTTTGGGACGTATCCAGTGGTCCTTCGGGACAAATACTGAACAAATGTTCGGTGCCCCATGAGGGAAATTATTGAGCTGTGGTGACAGCATTAGTGCACAACCTCAATGTACTCAAATACCTCTGTTCTCAATAATGTACATGGGCAATTGAAAGATAAATTAAGGTGAAAGTGATATAAGAAGATAAGTTTCATATGTACATGACATTATTATATCAGTTATAGTGAAATATATACATACATATTGAAATGTCATGATCAAATGGTAAGAATACATATTCATGAATCTATAGCTACATGTTTATTTATTGCCTCACTAAGTCTATGACTTAGCCTGTAAGTGATTTACACGTAGGTACCAAGAAACAAGAAGAGCAGTACTAGAAGTGGCAAGAATAGCATCACTACTAAAAGATCATATCAGAAGTAATTGGCAAAGTAGGTATTTTGGGTTGTGTATAGAGTGTTGGCATGTAATAAGTTGTTAATTACGAATGCTCTGGTTGATTTTGTATTTCGTGATCTTTTTTATGTAAATTAACATATTTTGTTTTAATGAAAGTTTAAAATTTCCCTATTTTTCTTTAAGTGGCAAAGTTTGAAAAGTCAATGTGACACCTCGGACTCATATTCGGGCAGATATGGGTTAGGGGTGTTAAATATATCCTTAACAGGTAATGATGTAAATCCCTAAGTTTTTCATGCTCAACAATAATATATGCATAACCATGACACATAGTAGGCTCAGCAAATAATTCACAATATATGTTTTGATCAAAAGAACTTACCAAAGCAGGATTTTCAGCAAGATATTCCTTATAAGATTGGCATTTCTCAGTATGTATTCTAGGGTTAGATGTACAAATATAAGAAACATTTTTATATATTTTAATTTTGCAATACTTACACTCGGCATAAACAGAACCATCAGCATATTTGATGAAGGTGCAATGCTCCCAAACAGGAGAAGTTCTTCTCCCGAACTCGGTTGAACATGTAGCCTTCCTCTTAGAGGATTTATTGACATCAACTGCTTCGGACAGTAGATCATTTACATCATCTTGCAAAAAAAAAACTAGGGTTAGTATACAAAATTAAAAAATTTAAACATATATAAAGCATATACAAAAAGATGAATGGGCAGTTTACCTCTTTAATAATGTTATTCATTTTGATCTATTGGGGTTTCTCCTACAAAACAAATGAAGAATATATTAATTTGAATATTAAAATAAAAAAAAAGAATGACAAATACTTGGATAATTGAACTCGTAAGACAAACTATCCATAAAACCATATAAAAATAATTGTTTTGAATAGTTTGTAATAGTCTTGGTTAGATGGGTTACAGAAGATGAACAGAGACAGAGGAAGAAGATGATGAACAATATCGGTTAAGGTTAGAGAAGATGTACAGAAAAAGATGATGATGATGATGATGAACAGTAAAGGTTAAGGTTAGAGAAGATGAAAAGATATAGAAGATGAAGAGGCTCAGTTTAGGTTTGGGGTTAGAGATGATAAACAGAGATAGAAGATTAATAGGTTTAGTTTGGGGTTAAAGAAGATAAATATAAACAAAAGGTGAAGAGGTTAGGTTAGTGTTTGGGATTAGAAAAGATGAATATAGACAGAAAGTGAAGAGACCTGATTAGGGTTTGGGTTTGAGAAGATGAATAGTTGTGGGTTTGATCTAAAAAATAGTTTAGGTTTTGGTTTTTGGTGTTTGTAAGGATCAAATAAGGGCTTTGGGATGAATATAGATAAATTGGTGTTTTGGTTTGGGGTTTGATCAAAAAATAGGTTGGATGTATGGATCAAAGAATGGTTTGAGGAAGAACATAGATGAACAAGGGTTGAATTTTTGGGTGTTTAATCGAAAAAAACAAGAATGAGTTTGGTTTTTGGTGTTTGTGAAGATCAAATGGGGGTTTTTGGGACAACAGTTTAAATTTTGGGTGTTTGATCGGAAAAAAGGAAATGGTTTGGGTTTTGGTGTTTGTGAATATCAAATGAGGGTTTTCGGGATGAATACGGATGAACAAATGATGAACACGGATGAACAAAGGATGAACACGGATGAATTTCTAGATAGAAGTCAAAGAATTTTGAGAGAATCAGAGAGTTAGAGAGAAAGAGAGAGAAAGCAAAATCACAAAATGAGAACAAAAAGGAAAATTGCTGAAATTGGGAAAAAATTGGCTTATATACGAGTCCAATCCAAATTTAGGTTTGGGTTATGGCTCGCGTGTTTTTGAACTTCATTTGGCATTGTAGTGTTGTACCTAGATTTAAATTTGCTCAATTTAGTCCAAATTTAATGATACAATTTATTAATTTAAGCTTCATATTTTAAATTTGTTCAATTTGATCCTTATATATTTTTCAATTCTTTCAATTAATATATATGTT
The DNA here is from genome assembly GCF_006381635.1 of Hibiscus syriacus. Classification (NCBI taxonomy): domain Eukaryota; kingdom Viridiplantae; phylum Streptophyta; class Magnoliopsida; order Malvales; family Malvaceae; genus Hibiscus; species Hibiscus syriacus. The sequence continues at coordinate 507,057 of NW_024063008.1, forward strand.
TATATTAATAAATTAATATATAGTTTATATATACTAATGAACTATATACTATATAGTTTATATAAACTATATAGTTTATATATACTAATGAACTATATAGTTTATATATAATTCATATACACTAATGAACTATATAATATATAATTTATATATACTAATGAACAATATACTATATAGTTTATATATAGTTTATATACACTAATGAACTATATAATATATAATTTATATATACTAATGAACAATATACTATATAGTTTATATATAATAGTGAACTATATAGTTTATATATACTAATGAACTAGTTTATTAATATAATTATATAAAGAATAAAAACTATATACTTTATAGTTTATAAATAAAATTATATAAATATAGAAACTATATACTTTATAGTTTATAAATATAATTATATAAATTATATACTTTATAGTTTATATTAATAAATATATAGTATATAATATAGTTTATATATAGTTCATATATACACTACATAGTTTATATACAATATATAAAATTATAAATATAAACTATATAGTATATATATATATATATATATATATATATATATATATTATAATTTTTAAATTTTAAATTTTTTTCTTAACTTTTGAAATGAATGTAATTCACTCTATTCTTATATTTGCTTTACATTTTACAATTATTTTGATTTCATCATTTTGTGTTCTTTATTTTATTTAAATGTTAATTCGTTCATTTTCATATTTATTTAATTTAGTCATTAAATTTATAGTTGCATCTGAATTTGACTCATTCTTATTTCTTATTTATATTTTTGTAATTAGCCCATAATTTTTTAAATGGGTATAATTTAGCCATTTTCTATATTAATTTCGACCTCACATTTTAAAATTATTTTGATTTGGTCCCTCATCAATGCGTGTTGTTTATTATTATTTTTATTTGTAATTTCATATTTGTTCAATTTAGTTCTTAAATTTATATTTTTCATAAAATTGATCCATGATTATTTATATTCTTAGTAATTTACTCTAAATCATATACAATTACAAATTGCAATTCAATGTTTGCGAAAGATGAAAAATAATTCATCCAAAATAAAAATTAACAAAATATGAATTCAATATGTATTTGATAAAGATCTCACCTAAATTTTATCTGTCAATGATGTGACCCGATCTAAACGAGATCCGCCTGAAGTCCATCCGAACCTGAATTAACATGGTCTTTAATTGCTCCAGACCTGAACTGTTTTGACCTGAACTGATATCGATTCGAACTGAAAGTAACCTGAGTTGAACTGAACCTGGTGTCAAATCAACCTGAAAATGACCCGATCTGATTTGACCTGAACCTAATCCGAGTCGAAGCATCAAATTGATCTGACTTGATAGGTATCGATTTTACACGACCTGGCAAGATCCGACTGAAACATGAACTATTACCTGATTTTATATCCCTATTAAAAAGTATACACATACGATAATAGATATTTATTTCCCATGATTTGCAGTTCCAACTGTCTCATTCATCTACTATGCTGATCTCTCAAACCATCCATAGGGCTATGCGTTAACCTAACATTACCCGTCTCTTGCTAATAGTTGCTGCCCCCTTGCGTTAATCTCGTTTGTAAAATAATTTCTTTTACCGTCTTTCAGTATAGAAAAAGACTTGAAGAGCAGATATTTGTTGGTAATCTTTAAATCGAACCATAAAATCAAGGAAATGATATCTTGAAGCCGAAATGTATCTTTCGGTTTCATTTTGTTTCTTTTTCTGGCACTTTCCTGTTGAATGAAGCGAAAGAGTTTGACCATAAATGGCCGACATAGCCACCTTTGTTTGCCTTTTCCCCTCCTTCATTTTCTCTCTGCTTGGTAACGTGTCTTTCTCTCTATCACTATCTCTCTGTTGAACAATATACTAAATACTGTATATATGTATATTTAACTGCAACAACTTCAGATTTCTAGATTCTTCGCATTATCCCAATTAGTCATCACTTTCATGCAATATCTATTACCATTAGATACTACTTCAATGGAAACAAAGATGCTTCAAAACCCTTTAATTTTGCACACAGAGCTGCATATCTTGACTTCTTTCTGTAACTATGATTTTAAAATAAATTATTCTCTCATTAACAAATAGTTTCCACTTTATCAACAAAAGCTATATATATATATATTCCGTTTTAAGCAAGTTTAAAGGTGGCAAAGGTAACTTCACTACCAACAATAAGAAAATTGATGATGAATTTAAATTATATATGTGTGTGTTTGATTTCACTTCCACGTCTCACTTCATATTATTATATAAAAGTCCAGCGACAATATGATTCTGAATGTATAATAAGATAAGTTAAAAAAATTGGAAACGACGGTCGACAGCATGGTTGCACAATTATTTAAAATATGATGCAGGAATCAATTACAGTGTGCAAAAGGTGGATTTAACATAGATTTTTTTTTTTTGCACTCAAAAACACATGTATCTATGAAGGGGGAACAAGCATCCAATGTGGCTGACAAAATATATTTTTTCCAGTAGCTTTTAAGTTAACTTAGTGTTTTTATTCTTCTTTATATAAAGAAAACCAATCTTTTTTTACTGTTTTACATTAAAAAGAAATGCCTCCTGACGGCACCCCCTGAAATGCAAGAGGATGGACTAAAACTCACGTTTAGTGGCCCAGAAAAGTTAAGTCTCCCAGATGGTCCTCCATCATTATGTCCTTTTGATTTTGTTAGTCATCTGTAATCATTGTTTTTGAAGTCCATTCTTGGCTTTAATCCATTGATTGTTACAGTAAACTGTGTTGTCTGGGACATGGATAATATGTTCAAATATGGTTCATGTCTGCATGATTTAGTGATTTGCATCATGAATTTGTTAGTGATTCAAAGGATTAGGGTGGATCACATTGGCCTTTGGAATTGGAAATGAGGCTCCTGGCTAAATAATAATAATAATAATAATTAAAAGACTGGCTAAGCAAAGACAGACTGTATTTCCTGTACGTAAAACAATGAGGATATGGAGTGGAGTAGTTGAGCCCAGTTCCAATGCTTGAGAAGAGTAAAATTCAGTCCATCAACGACTTTGAGCTTTGTAAAATGGACTGCACTTCTTAATAGCATTGGTTGGGGCTCACAAATCACAATTATCATTCCTAAAAGAGAAAAAAAACAATTAAAGTTAAAAATCGTCTTACGACATCATTTATAACGTCATGAGATTGACGTCACCCTGTGTCCTTGTTCATTACATCACGTCTTCTTTTGTAATGGTTGGTGGTATGGTTGTGTCGCACTCGCACCAGCACAGATGACTAATCAGTTAGGCTGTGTTCATTGATTTGGACTAATGGGACTAGACTGCTTGCGATTACTTCATTGAAAACAGAGGCGTATGTGCTTTGGAGTTTTGCTCCCATCGTTTCACTATTTACACATTATACGTGGTCTATAGTGTTGGAAATATGGACTCCAAAATCATATTGTTATCATTGATTGAAAAAATAAATAATAATTTAAAAATTGAAATTGTAAACCGTATCGTGGTAAAAATTATTGTCTTAGAAACGAATTCACTCTGATGTGTGTAATTGCTCCAATAGGCGGATTGTACCCCAAGTTTAACACGTTCTCTCTAAATTTCATATACCTGAAACTGGAGTAGACTGCTGACACTATTACACTTCTGATCGAAAAGTATAGAGAGAACATCTTTAGAAACACTAAGAGAGTGAATAGTGAGTTGTGGAGTGAGTTGAGAAGTTGAATTCAACTCTCTATTTATAGGCTAAAAATAGTTGTATAATCGTCCAATAAAAAATCATATTAATATATGATTTTAATTATGGAATTAAACCCTATTATAACTGCTGAAACATATTGATGAATCTGACTCAAAAATAGTCCAGGTTCATTGCATCAATATTAAATTGTTATAACTCTTGTAACTCTTGATATTAACAATTTGTCTCTCCCTTGAACAAAGTTGTAAATCAGTCCATATACATTTTAACGTTCTGATTAATTTAGAAAAATAATTATTAAATTTATTTAATTTCAAACAACTAATTAGTCAGATGTTATCATCTAAAATATTTTAATTTAAACAGTCCTCAGCAGCCTATAAACATCAGATGAAATCTTTCACATTTTCATTTGTTCTTTCAAAGAGATATTTCACACGAATTTTTTCTAAAAAGATAGTATTCGCAAGGATGTGTTGAAGACACGTATTACCGAGATTAAACGGACGGACGGTGACGGCGGTGATTGAGAGTCTCATTTGTTATCTATCACTCAACAATGGAGTAGAGTATGCAAACTTTAAATACTCATTCTCACTAGTATTTTTAACTCTATATGGGATTAAACATTACCAATAATCCCCCACTAATGTGAAAGAATTCTTCTGAAACTTGAAAACAATCCTTTCAGAAGAGCAATGGTGAGGTTAGTTGCTTAAGCCCTAGTGAACGTATCTTGAACTAGTATAGTGATGATGAACAATCATTCTTTTGGATAAGTGAAACTAGTACATAGTACATAGGGGTAAACTCATAACACACAACTAACCCCTTTATCCACTTGAGGCCTTGATGTGTAAGATATATATACAAAAGTATATATTTGGCCATCTTACCTCAGGATTCTAGTAAGTGTGCTAGAAAAGAGGCCCAATGTTTTTCATCGAATGCGATTAACCATTCTCACTTACATATATTATTTTATCTGGTTTATCTCGACATAAATCACCCTTAACAGGGCTATGAAATAATAAAGAGCTTTAATAATGGCTCAACCTCACAAAGTGTATGGTGATTTTCTTCAAGTTCATTACTAATGAACCACCCAAACTCTGGGATAAGAATCTATTAAGAATAAATATTCAACCTCATTAATCGATAAATTCAATAAGTCCTTCTCACTAGGACCATCTGAACTCTTGGAGTTGAATTTACTAAGAGTTTAACAAACTCAACCTTTCTGTCGGTAAGTTAATTTTGTCCTTCTCATTTAGAACTACCCACTCACTCTGAGTTATGAACTTATTAAGAATAGATATTCAGCCAAAGTCGGTAAATTCATAAAGTCTTTCTCACTAAGACCACCCTTAAATGCTCATTCTCAACAGTATTTCCAACTCCATGTAAGATTGAGCATTACCAATTAACAATAATTAACATGAACCCACGCCCTTTCACCGCTCAACCCAACACCCATTCATAATGGAGCCGACTGGATTCACATTTTATTTTTTTGCTAAATTTACTATTTAATACATAATTTATTTTAATATTTTTATTTTAATTATTTATATTTTTTAATAAAATCATACCTAACATTATTTATTTTATTTTGAATATTATCATTAAATTAATAAAGAAGGTGACATTATATAGAAAATAATAATTTAATCTCAAAACTTATAAGTTCTGTTAAATTCGTCTTAATTTAAAATAATTCAATAAATATTTAAATTTAAAATTAATTAATTAATTTTAATTTTAATTCAATAAATTTAAACAACCTTATATGGCTAGGAGAATCATTATTTCGTTGATCATCTTCATTAGATGAAAAATTTTAAAATGTAAAATATATTTTAAGGGTATCGAATCTAAGATAACTATGTGAAGGAACATATAATCACTATGCCAAACTTGATTATCAATATTATAATCACAAATATATTTATCATCTTAACTAAACTAATTATTTAAATTGATTATTTTCAATTATAATGATAAAAAATAAAATTAAAATACAATTTGATAAAATGTTGAAAAAGGAAACAAGACAAATCATACATATCGTATCATAGGAATTAAGGTTATAAATAAAACAAAAAAATATCATCGATTAATAATTATATGGTTTAATTATCCCCATAATTTTTTAAAAAGATATCTCTTGCAAAATTACTATAATTAATAATATTAATAAATTTTAATGAGAATTTATATTTAAGTTGACTAAGCAAAAAATAGAATTTTTATTTTTCATATTTGAAATATTTTTCTTTAAATCAAATGTATTTGTCATTTTTTAATGAAATTATGAAATTTATAATAAATATATATAATTAAAATGTATATTATAAATATTTATAAAACTGAAAAATTAAAATTAAAATACAAAAAAATTATTAGAAAATTGGAAAATTGATATTAGACGAATATTTATAATTTTGAAATCGATCCAGTCTAAAATTAAAAAAAAATAATTCAAAAGTTGACTTTAAAAAACCCATCCTCATAACCGAACGGGTAAAACCGTCGGTTCAATATTCTTTTTCCGTTATGTGATATTTTCGAATGTCGTACATTTTGCTGAACAAATTATGTTGGGAAATATGGGCTAAGTGCCAAAAGGCCCAATAAATGAGGTTATAAGCTAAGGTTCACGTGATCAACGTGGAACATAAAGGAAGAAAAGTTTATAAATAACTATTCAAATATTAAAGGACTAATATATTTTTCATTTTTGCATCACCAAGATAACGTTGAAAATTAATATTTTCGCTAATAATATGCAACATAAATATTTTAAGCTGCATTTACAAGGCCATTTCCTAATTAGATTTGGTCTACTTATATATGGGATGGAGATTTTAATTAATTTAAACTAAACCTAGAAATTTAAATTTTTTATTTAGATTTGACTTAACTGGACATTTGATAATTCTTCATTTGACTCGAATTATAAAAAAATTATATAAATTTTAGAGTTAAAAAAATTGTTTTTATTTGCATAATAAGAATAATAAATATATATATAAAAAGAAGAAGAATATAGTAACTATTACTTTTGTTGCGTAAAATTATAGAGGTAATTGGAAAAAATAGAGAGTGTTATTATATTAATTATTTCTAAATATATATAAAAAAAATTATATTATTATCCTAGGAGAAACCGATGCCCGGATGTATGTGTGTCAACACTGATGGCGATGTTGCAAGTAATTCGATGCGAAGTGCTGCAAGGGGTTTCCTCTGTGACTGTGAAGGAAACTGGATGCTCGGATTTATGTGTTTCAATGGCTTCTGCTCTCCGCTCCAATCTGAGCTATGGGAAATCCTCACTGGTTTAACCATTGCTTGGGATCAGGGATACGAAAAAACTATTCTTCAATTTGATTGCTCCGTTGTTGTGAGGTTAATTAATGATGATAACGTCTCTGATTCTCATTGCTCTTTGATTTGGGCAATTCGACGACTACAGAGACGAGAGCATGTGCAAAACACATCGAATGGATTTCACGCGAAGCTAATACAGTTGCAGACAGTTTGACTAAAATGGTGTTCTCAAATCAAATGAGTATTACTTTACTCGATTCTATAACTTCAAACATCATTGAACTAACTACAAGGGATGTACATGGCCCTAGAGATGGGCATGAGACCGAACCCGATTGGGTCAAGTTTATAAAAAAAATGGGTTCGAGTCGGATTTTTTTAAAGGTGATGTTCGGTCGGGTTGTATTCGAATTTATGGTAAAAAATACCCGATGAAAAAAATATAATTTTACCTTATATATTTAAGAATAATTACAATATACCTCATATATGTTAATTTTTTTCAATTAAATCACTATTTTCATTGAATAAAAATAATATTTTATTATTATTTATGTTCGGGTCGGATTGAGTTTGAATTTTATCTCAAAAATTGAGTCTGGTTCAAGTCCGATGGAATGTATATATTTTTCGGGTCGGAAGATCCCGGGAACAACTAGCGTCTTTGGAAAGATGACCGAAGTACATGGCTTCTTCAAGCTCAGGCCAACCCACCATGGTTAGCTTCCTTCTCTTCCTCCCTCCCTCCCTTTCTTCAGGAAATGCTAGGTGCTCCGGCCGTCTTCCAGAAGACACCATGTGCTTCGGCCTCCAACGTTCACTGTAGCTTTCACCCCATTTCAAGAAATAATTTTTTTGTTCTCCCGTTTCAGCCATTTTTTCCCAAAGTTCCATGGGAGCAAAATTACCCTTTACTTTCAATAGAAAAAAAATAATCTTAAATTGATTCTGACCAACCCTATTTTATTATTCCTAATTTGTTGTGCCTTAATCATGTTAGTATTGCTGGTCATAATTTTCGTTAAAACATGAAACTGAAAAATTATTATAAATATTATACACATATATATAACTTCTCAATATGTACACTTGTTAATTTCAAATTTAGTAAGTCAAAGGTATACATTTTAAACAACCAAACTAGAATATTTGTTTCACTAATATTAAGTTAAGATTGATTTTTATAATATTAAAATTTTAAAAAAATTAATAATTTAATAAACATGTTAAGATGGAGTTATAAATTTAAAATCCAATAATTAAAATTTAATTTGCTCTAAATTACCTCCCCGGCTGTAACTCATTTCCTCCAAATCCCACACCAAGAAAAAGATAAACGTGTGAATGTGCAATTCCCACGTGCTAAACACCTTAGCTTAGTGAGTACCTATATTGTCTTAGCTGTAAAAACAAACAAAATCGAACACCTGGAACTCGAATTGGAGATTAGACCTTTGTTTTTCGGCTCCAATGTGGGACCTTTGGAACTTCAGAGCTGGCACTCTATCATATGCGTGTCCGTGTCTAAATCGCACTCATTTGCCCCACGCCCTTTCCTCGCAAAACTATTTATATCTTCCTCTCACTCTCTTTGCTGCTTCAAAAATTCCAAACCCAAAATCCACAAGCTTTCTAGGAAAAAAGATTCAACCACCAAATCCAAACTGAACCCAGATTCCATAATCCCAAACAGTTGATCTTAAAAAATTTGACCAGCACAATAAACCCACAACTTTTGTTACCCATGGATATTTCAAGCAAAATCTCTGAAACCTGCAAGTCTTATTCCATGCGAGCTGAAAGGGTGGAGCCATCTTCATCGTCTGAAGGGGGCATTGGACGCCGGGCTGTTCACTCCGATGAGGAAGTTCTTTTACTAGCAACCAACAGGCCTAAGAAACGTGCAGGGAGGAGAGTATTCAAGGAGACGCGCCACCCGGTTTTTAGAGGCGTTCGAAGAAGGAACAATGATAAGTGGGTATGTGAATTGCGGGAGCCTAATAAAAAGACTCGTATTTGGCTCGGAACCTATCCCACCCCAGAAATGGCTGCTCGGGCACATGATGTAGCTGCATTAGCATTCAGAGGAAAAGCTGCCTGCCTGAATTTCGCCGACTCTGTTTGGAGATTGCCTATTCCGGCTTCAAACGATGCCGCCGATATCCGGAGAGCAGCAGCTGAGGCGGCCGAAGCATTTAGGCCTCAAGAACTCTCGGGTAGCTACGCCAGGCAGGGAAGTCTCAAGGCTTCCGATAGTGAAGTTTCCAGCAGCGACGTTAACAAGAAAAAATGGGCAGTTGAAAGCGAGTTTTCGACGGAGAAAGTTGACTTCGTGGATGAGGAAGAAATGTTCTACATGCCGAAGCTGCTGGATAGCATGGCTGAAGGGCTTCTACTCTCTCCGCCGAGGAATCACGATGAAGCCGACAGTGATTTCGATATGTCTTTATGGAGTTATTCAGTCTGATCACCTTGTCGGGACTAAATGTACAAAGTAGTGCAAGTGTTTGTGTAATATATTGTTTTCTTAAGTTTTTAGATATGGTATTGACGTTGAATTTGAAGTAGTCAAGGGCATGTAAGATGTACGACTTGTACTAGTTTTCCCTCTGTTTTCAACAAAGTCATCAAGAGAATAATTTTATTATTGTTGGTATTTCATTATGAATCCAAAAGTTGATTCCGAAGAGCAACCAACATGTTTGAACTTTGCAAATATTGGATGGAATCAAATCAATATGGAGTAAAACCACACGGAACCGGTCTCCTGGCCCCCTTTTTTGCTTAATCATAGATTTATCCGATTTGATATATGAAGCGCGTGGCAACGTAAATGGTGTCACATCACTAATGACTCCATGCTTGTATCCGCTTATTCTTATCAAGTCAATGAAGATCTTTCATGCAAATAGAAATTTTAGCTTTTAAGGGTAAATACTTTTTTTTACTCAATTTTTTTCAAAATAAATTTTATTAATTTTGGTCATTTTACTGTTAAATATTCAATATTATTTATTATTTGCAAATTTATAAGAAAAATCTATTTTTCTCTTCTTTTTTTTGGAAAAAAAATCTTTAAAGTTCATATAGCTTTTAGTTCGCCAAAGTATTTTTTACATTTAAGATGATTAAGAGATAAAGAAAAATTTCATATCAAATCAATATAATTTGAATTGAAACTTTGATTTATGAAAAAAGTATAACATTATAGAAATAAGACACATTTTTCGTGAATGCAACAAATATGCAAACCATCTCGCAAATCTAGCATACGAACAAGACGAGATGTTAGCTATTTTGTAGGAACCACCGACGAGTTTAATTCATTTACTTAGAAGCGATGCTAGGGAAGTGGCGATGAGGAGAGTGTAGTATTGATATAGTAGTTTCTTCGTCGTTTACAAAAAAATATATCTATTATTATTTAAGAAATAGATAATTAATCATTTTTATATTTAAATTGATGTTAAATTTACTCGTAATTTAAATTCAATATAGTATTTTACATATAATATATGTAGGATCTCTCCTTAATTGGAGAGGTTCTAAAAAATTCTAGAGCTTTCTGAGAAGTGTAGAATTCCCTCATAACAAAGCCAATTTAATTCAACGGTTGGTGAAATTGGAGTATAAGGATGGTCAAAGTATGATTGAGCACTTAAATAATTTCAAGGGGCTCGTAAATCAATTAACAAAAACCAAGATGAAAATTGATTATGAGTTGCAAGCCCTTTACTCCTTAGTTCCTTACCGGAAAGTTGGAATACACTCGTTGTTACACTTAGTAATTCAGCTTTGGAAGGAAAGCTCACCATGGATACCGCTAGTGATAGCCTCCTCGGTGAAGAAGCAAGGAGAACGAAGTGAGTCTATTCATCCCGAAACTAATATTATTGAGAATCAGGGTAGGAATGAAACTCGTGGATGTAACAAAAGCCGAGATCTACATCAATCCTGAGGTAGATCCAATGTAGATCTAAGTCATGCTCGAAGATTACATGCTATTATTATGGAAAGATGGGCCATAAGAAAATATAATGTCTATCCTTTAAGAGAGACCAGAAGGTCGGTAATGTTAAGCCAGACCAAATCAGCCCAACAAAGAAGCAAGAAGATAATAGTACTACTGTCGTAGTATCAAAAGAAGATTTGTTATATCTCGTTGATGAAGGTAATATCCTAAACATTGCTTATGATGATAGTTCTTGGATTGTCGATTCCGGTGCTTCATTCCATGTTACTCCACATGGAAGTTTATTCTCTTCCTACCGAAGCGGTGACTTTGGTTAGGTGCAAATGGGAAATCAAGACAGAAGCAAGATCTTCGGGATAGGGGACAACATCCTGACGACAAGCATTGGATGCAAGCTTATCTTAAAAGATGTGAGGCATGTTCCGTCCATGCGCCTCAATCTTATCTCTGCTGGAAAGCTAGATGATGCTGGTATGATAAATTACTTTGGTGAAGGAAAGTGAAAACTCACCAAAGGAAGCCTAATAATGGCTCGAGGAAAGAAGGAAAGGGCCATTGTACATGATGCAAGCTAAGCTCTGCAAAGGATATGTAAATATCACCACTGAAGATGTGGAAATATGGTATAAACGACTTGGGCACATCAGTGAGAAGGGTCTTCACATACTCGCTCAGAAACAACTCATTCCTGACATGAAAGGTAAACCATTTGATCTTTGTGCTCACTGTTTAGATGGAAAACAACACATACTTGCTTTCCAAAGATCTTCTCTGCCCACAAGGAAAAAAAACATCATAGACCTCGTACACACTAACGTGTGTTCGATGTCCGAGATATCAATTGGTGGTGCATTGTACTTTTCACCTTCATTGATGACCATTCAAGAAAGGTGTGGGTGCACCTGTTAAAATCAAATGATCAAGTATTTGACGCATTCAAAGAATTTCATGCCCTAGTAGAGCGTGGGACCGGAAAAAATATCAAGTATGTACAATCTGACAATGGAGGTGAGTATAAAGGTCATTTTGAAGCATATTGCAAGAAATATGGCATTAAACTAGAGAGAACTCCATGCAAGACACCACAATTGAATAGACTAGCTGAGAGAATGAATATAATTATTGAAGAAAGAGTTCGATGTGTGCTCTCTCATGCTAAGTTACCCAAATCATTTTGGGGAGAAGCTATAATGGCAGTGGTTGACATTGTCAACCTCATACCATCAGTTCCCTTTAATGGGGGCATCCCAGAAAAAGTTTGGACTAGCAAAAGGGATTCATACAATCATTTCAAGGTATTCGGGTGTAAGATAATTGTTCACATACCTAAAGATTAGAGAGCCAAGCTTGACGCAAAGACGAATGAATACATCTACCTTTGTTCACCTAAGGATGAATTTGGTTATCGACTTTGGGATCCAGTCAATAAGAAGTTTTTTCGCAGCAGAGACGTTGTATTCTTCGAATACTAAACAATCGAAGATATCAAAAATTCAGAGACGCCGAGATTGAGAAGCGACAAGAACACCGAACCTACTTCAATTCGAATTGAGGATAATAATACACAAGAAACAATGATGTTGAAGATCATGAACCTATGTTAGAGCAAAGCAACCAGGAGACTCATAATGAACCAGCTTAAGAAGAGCCTCAATCTAGCTCTCCAGTAGCACCAAAGCCGAGACGATACTCGAGAGATAGAAGACCATCCACTCGGTATAATACAAATGAGTACGTTATGCTCACTGATGAGGGGGAACCTCAAAGCAATAAAGAAACAATTAGTGATATTCATAAAGAAGAGTGGAGAAGAGCCATGTAAGAAGAGATACAATTTTTGCATGAGAATCATACTTATGAACTTGTGGAGCTACCAAAAGGGAGAGGAGCCTTGAATAATAAGTGGATATATCGGATCAATACCGAAGATAGTAGCTTAAAGCCTCGCTAGAAAGCTCGGTTGGTCGTCAAATGATTAACAAGAAAAATGTATATATTTTGAAGAAATATTCTCTCTCGTGGTAAAGATGGCATCCATCCAAATGGTCATTAGCTTAGCAGACGTACAAGATTTAGAGATTGAATAGCTCGATGTATAAGATTTGGAGATTCAATAGCTCGATGTATAAGATTTGGAGGTTGAATAGCTTGATGTCAAGACAACGTTCTTACATGGCGATTTAGAGGAAGAAATCTACATGGAGCAGCCTGAGGGATTCAAAGTTCCAGGCAAAGAAAATATAGTGTGTCGTCTGACTAAGAGTATATACGAGCTTAAGCAAGCACCAATGTAATGGTACAAAACTCTTTTATGGTAAAACATGATTTCAAAAAGACGGAAAGTGATCATTATGTCTTCACAAAAAAGTATGTAAGTGGCGACTTTCTCATATTTCTGCTATATGTTGACGGTATGTTAATTATTGGACAAGACCGCAATAAGGTAACTGCTTTAAAGAAAGAACTAAGCAAGAGTTTCGTCGTGAAAGATTTGGGATCGGCTAAACAAATCCTTGGGATGTGAATAACTCGTGATAGATCAAATAGACTGTTATGGCTATCCCAAGAGATATACATTGAGAATGTGTTGGTAAGATTCAACATGCACAAATCAAAGTCGGTTAACACACCACTTGTTGGATACTTCAAGTTGAGTTCGAAGTAGAGTCCCACAAGTGATAACAAAATTGAGGAAATGAAGAAAATTTCATACTCATTTATAGTAGGCAGTCTCATGTATGCAATAATAAACACAAGACCAGGTATCGCCTATGCAGTTGGGGTCGTGAATCGCTTCTTGGTCAACCCAATGAATGAACATTGGGCTGTAGCCAAATGGATCCTCTGATATCTACATGGAACTTTCAAAAGGTGTTTATGTTTTGGAAAATGAAAACTTGTGTTAGAATGATACTGTAACATCCTCCATGCCGGGTTAGTGATCAATTTGTAAAGTTTCAGCATTTGGTGATTTAAGTAGAATGATGGAAGAGTTCAATGACTTATTTGAGTTATTTTGTGTAGGATTAAATTATAAAGAATGAAGATTAGAATGACAAAATGGTCTTTTTATAGCAATATAATTTTGGGTTTAGTATTATATTAAGCACGTGGAAGAGTATGAAATTAAAACAAACTTCCAGAGTCATCTTCTTCTTTCTTCTTCTTCATACGTGAGACCCAAGCTAAGGTAAGATTTTCTTGTTAGTGAATTTCTTGACGAATGTATGGTTGATTAATGACCATTAGGCAATAGTTAAGCTTAAAGGAAGTTTAAATTGTTTTAAAACCTCAAGAGGAGAAGTATATGAAGAATTAAAGAAAGGAAGTAGAAAAGTGAAATCTTAGATTAGAGTTCATAATAAGAATTGGAAGTGAGATTTGACTTGTCATCAAGTTAATTAAGGGATATTAAGTGTTAGAATTGGAATTAGAACACCTTGAAAATTTAGTGTGATTCTTGAATGCCATGTAAATGATGGAATTTTGGGTTTAAAGAAGTGATTATGGAATAGAAATGCGTTTAAATATGTATATGAAAGTTAGGAATATTAAAGGAAGTAAAATATGAAGGTTTAAGCTGAAATGAAGTGATTTTCGAGCTCAAAATAGGATTTCTGGGCTAGGGGAATCGATACCCATTCAAGGGGAATCGATACCCCCTCAAACGAATATGAATTTCCAGAACGCTAGAGGGGAATCGATACCCCCAGGGGGGACCGATTCCCCCATAATAAAAAAAAAAGAAAAGAAAGAAGAGAGACTAAACTATCAATGTCTTAAATTGGTAGGCTATTAGAGGTTAATTTCAAGACTTAGGCATCTGATAATCATCTTGAAAATTTTGCTTATGTAGATATTGAGCCTAATCGAGTTCTGGAACCATCGATAATTAGGATCAATCGAGGGAAAAACAAAGAAATCTAGGTGAGTACATATGCATAGCATGAATATGTATTTTATTCAGTTCTAGACTTGTGATAAGTCCAGATTCAATATTTTGATACATGATCGTAGTTCATATGATGATATATGACATAAATCCATACCATATGCATTATGGGAAATGAATATGAAAGAAAAGTTATATGAGTTATATGATAAAGGTATGGAAATAATATGTCTACGTGATATGAATTAGATAAATTGTGAAAGCCCATGTTATGTAAATGAGAACTATAGGTATAGTTGGCATGCCAATGGTAGAGGGTCTATGTGGTCCTTCGGGACATATATGTATTCTTTGGAACATGTGTGAAGTCTGGTGAGACACATACTTGATCCTTGGCATATGTATATGATTCTTAAGAAATGATATGTGGTCCTTCGGGACATATATGTATTCTTTGGAACATGTGTGAGGTCTGGTGAGACACATACTTGATCATTGGTATATGTATATGATTCTTAAGGAATGATATGTGGTCATTCGGGACATATATGTATTCTTTGGAACATGTGTGAAGTCTGGTGAGAAACATACTTGATCATTGTCATATGTATATGATTCTTAAGGAATGATATATGGTCCTTATGGACATTATTATATGGCACTACGGTGTAATTCTACGCGGCACTCCGGTGCAATTCTACGTGGCACTTAGGTGCAATTATATGAGCTGTGGTGACAGCATAGTGCACAACCTCACAATACTCACATACCTTAGGTTCTCTGTATGGTACCATGGGCTAATGAACTTACTAAGGCGAATTTATGAATGTGAATTTGATAAGTATATGTGTAAGAAACATGGTTTTGGTTATTGCATTGTTTACATACATCTTATTACTGCAACCCCTCTTATTTTGGCAATTACTTTATATTTATTGATATTATTATTATATTATTGCCTCACTAAGTCGATGACTTAGCGTGTGAGTGGTTCACATGTAGGATCCGATAAAGTAGACGATCGAGGTTAAGCAGCTGGACAACATTACTCCTGCAACTATCAGATCAGAAGCAACTTAATTAGTAGGTCATTTTGTTATGAAAATGGATGTTGGCATGTAATTAAAGAGTTAAGTTGTGTATGCTCTGAATATTTTGGTAAACTTATATTACCACATGTATATTATTGTATTTTACTATTATTTGTAATGAGTTGTGTTTTAAAAGTCAATGTAATATCTCTGACTCGTATCCGGGTTGGGATACGGGTTGGGGGTGTTACATTTAATGGTATCAGAGCTATGGTTTAGCCGATTCTAGGCATAAACCAGAGTCTATAGAGTCTTTAAATGGAATATATGCCAACAAATAGTGAGAACTTATGATCTGGTATAGTATGAGTACGTTATTTTGCTAATAGAACAATGTGTTTATTCTTATTAGATGTCCGGAGATAATAGCTCCCGAAGTGAAGCGGGAGAAAAGAGGCATGCTGAAAGCAGTAATTCACCTGCCCTGGCCAGGAAAGGTGAAGAACAGGCATCTCAAGGAGTGCCTGTGCAAGATCAAGATATGTTCTTCAGAACGTTAGACGCTATTCTAACGCGTCTTCAACCTCCTGCTCCACCAACTCAAAGGATGAATGTAGCAAAAGAGTTGAGAGGTTTAGGAGCTCCCGAATTTAAGGGAGAAACCGAATAAGGTCCGGTTGCGGCAGAGCTTTGGTTAAATCATTTAAAAATCATGTTGGATGGTCTCCACTGTTCTGAAGTGGAGAAGTTAGATGGAGCTGTCTCGTTGTTGAGGGGTCAGGCGAGAATATGGTGGACGAACGTCACCATGAGGATGCCTAGTGACCAATTGACTTGGTCTTTATTCTTAGATGAATTTAAAAACAAGTACATTGGAGATCAATTTATTCGACAGATGAAGCAGGAGTTTTTGAATTTGAAACAGATGAACCACTCTGTATATGAGTATGAGTGTGAGTTCAACAAGTTGAGTAGGTTTGCATCCGAGCTTGTCCCTACTGAAAAAGAGGCTTGTGGAGGGTTTGTGGAGGGTTTACGCCCTAGATTAAAAGAGATGCTGATAGTATTGAATTTGTCCTCGTTCCAAGAGGTGATCAATCGTGGCAAGGCTCTTGAAAGAGCTCAGAATGAGAGATTCGGGGATTTTAGAGTTCACACATCAAAGAGAACGGGTGCTTCTTCTAGCTCCGCACCATCAAAAAGGGGAAGAGACTCGGGATTTCGATCACAAGCTAGATCAGAATCAGTTGCATCGTCTGCTAGGGGAGCAAGTCAGGCAAGACCTAGACAGACGCAGTCAGTGGGATCTGGTGTTGGGAGATCTACTCCGAGTCAAGCGAGACAGTGTCAGCACTGTGGGAAAAACCATTATGGGGCTTATCGGATGGCTGTTGGGACTTGTTTTCGATGCGGAGATGCCGGACATTTTATCCGGGATTGTTCATTGATTTTTGGTGAGCCTGCACCATCTGAAAGAGTTGGTTCTTCCTCACAAAGAGGACGAGGAAGAGGAAGAGGAAGGAACCCGTCTGAATTCTATGCTCAACCTGAAGTTCGATCAACCACACGGGTGTACAATCTAAAGAAAAGTGAAGACCGTGATGACCCTGATATTATAGCAGGTACTTTTCAGTTGTATGATAAATTAGTATTGGTACTGATTGATCCGGGTTCTAATTATTCTTATATTACAAGTAAGTTAGTAAAGGAATTGAAGATTCCCTTAGAAGCTACTAGTAATGAGATTATAGTAACAACTCCGTTAGGTCATAGTACTCGGGTGAATAAAGTCTGTAAGGGGTGTCCCATAAAGGTTCAGGGAATTGAATTCCTTGCTAATCTGATGGAATTACCCTTTGACGAGTTTGAAGTGATTATGGGAATGGATTGGTTGTTCCGTTACTATGGAGATGTTAATTGCAGATTGAAAAAGGTAACCCTGAAAAGTCCAGGAGAAACAGAGATAAGTGTGAGCAGTGAAAAGTTTAATCCATTAGCAAATGTAATGTCAGTAATGTCAGCTAAGAAGCTATTGCTACAGGGATGTCAAGGATTTCTTGCAAATGTGATAGATTTAAGAGCTATAGAGAAAGGGCTAGAGGAGATTCCAATAGTTCAAGAATTCCCTGAAGTTTTCCCGGCTGAGTTGCCAGGATTACCTCCAGATAGAGAGGTAGAATTTCAAATTGAGATAATGCGAAACTGCTCCAATTGCAATGGCACCTTATCGGATGGCTCCGAAAGAATTGCAAGAGTTAAAGAAACAATTGCAAGAGTTGTTAGGAAAAGGATTTATTCGACCAAGTGTGTCACCTTGGGGAGCTCCGGTGTTATTTGTTAAGAAGAATGATGGATCAATGTGTCTCTGTATTGATTATCGACAACTTAATAAGGTGACCATCAAGAAAAAGTATCCCCTTCCGCGCATTGATGACTTGTTTGATCAACTAAAAGGAGCTTCGGTATTTTCGAAGATCGATCTACGTTCGGGTTATCATCAATTGAAGATTCAGGAGAAAGATATTCCGAAGACGACTTTCAGAAAGAGATATGGTCATTATGAATTCATCGTAATGCCATTCGGAGTAACGAATGCACCATCTGCTTTCATGGATCTCATGAACAGGATTTTTCAGCCCTATTTGGACCAGTTTGTTGTTGTCTTTATTGATGACATACTGGTTTACTCGAAGTCCATTAAAGAGCACAGCGCACATCTGAGGCTAGTTTTGCAAATTCTCAGGGATAAAAATCTCTATGCGAAATTGTCCAAATGTGAATTTTGGCTAAACGAAGTAATTTTCTTGGGGCATGTAATCTCGACAGTTGGGATTAGAGTAGACCCTCAGAAGGTTAAAGCTATAATGGACTGGGAAGTTCTAAAGAATGTATCTGAAGTTCGGAGTTTCCTTGGACTTGCCGGTTATTATCGAAGATTCGTTAAGAATTTTTTGATGATAGTGTTGCCTTTAACAAAGATGGTGAGAAAGAATGTATCATTTGTTTGGACTTCTGAATGTCAAGAAAGTTTTGAAGCTTTAAAGATAATTCTGACGGAAACTCCGATATTGGTTCAACCGGAATCTGGCAAGAATTTTGTAGTATACAGTGACGCATCCCATAACGGGTTGGGGTGTGTATTAATGCAAGAAGGGAAGGTGGTAGCGTATGCATCGAGACAGTTGAAACCACATGAAAAGAATTACCCCACTCATGATTTAGAAATGGCTGTTGTAGTATTCGCTCTCAGGATTTGGCATCATTGTCTTTATGGGGAGCGTTGTTACTTATATACGGATCATAAGAGCCTGAAGTACCTGATGACTCAAAAAGAGTTGAATTTGAGGCAACATAGATGGGTAGAGTTCTTAAAAGATTATGATGTGATAATTGACTATCATCCCAAAAAAGCTAACGTGGTAGCAGATGCTTTGAGTAAAAAGACGTTTGCAGCTTTACGAGCTATGGATGCAAGATTATCTTTAACGGGAGGCGGTGGTCTTTGTGCAGAATTAACCCTTAAACCAGCATGGTTGGAACGAATAGGAGAATTGCAAAGTAAAGATAAAAATGTGTTTGAAAAGAATTGAGCAAGTAAAGAACAAAGAGATTAAAGACTTTGAGATTAAGTCAGATAGAAATCTATATTGTAAATGAAGAATTGTAATACCCGACAATGATGACTTGAAGAAAGAAATATTAACAGAGGCTCATTGCAGTCCGTTAACGATGCACCCGGGTGGAACCAAGATGTATATGTATTTGAAGGATCGATTTTGGTGGTCAGGGATGAAACGAAGCATCACCGAATTTGTGTCTAAGTGTTTGATATGTCAACAAGTCAAAGTCGAGCATCAAGTTCCGTCAGGATTATTGCAACCTCTTTTCATTCCTCAATGGAAATGGGAAAATGTTACAATGGATTTTATTTCGGGGTTACCCTTGACTCTGAACAAAAGAGAATCAATCTGGGTAATTATTGATTGATTAACTAAGTCAGCACATTTCCTTCCGGTTAGAACGGATTTCTCTATGGAAAAGTATGCAGAGCTGTATATTAGAGATGTTATTAGATTGCATGGAGTGCCTGTTTCCATAGTCTCTGATCGAGACCCTCGATTCACTTCTAGATTCTGGAAATCTTTGCATGTAGCGTTGGGGACTCGTTTAAACTTTAGTACGGTTTTTCATCCTCAGACTGATGGGAAATCAGAGAGAACTATTCATATATTGGAAGATATGTTGAGAGCATGCGTAATGGAATTCAAAGGATCATGGGAAAAGTATTTACCGCTGGCAGAGTTCTTTTACAACAATAGTTATCAGTCTAGTATAAAGATGGCCCCATATGAAGAATTATATGGAAGAAAATGTCGTACTCCATTAAATTGGTATGAACTCAAAGATCGAAGTGTTCTTGGTCCGGATTTAATTCAAGATGTAGAACAGAAAGTTCGAGAAATTCAGCATAACCTCAAAGTGGCCTCTGATCGGCAAAACTCCTATTCTGATCTTAAAAGAAAGGAGATTGAATTTAAAGTTATGGATAAAGTGTTTTTAAAGGTATCTCCATGGAAGAATGTGTTGAGGTTCGGTCGGAAAGGAAAGTTAAGTCCTCGGTTTATTGGACCATATAAGATTGTAAAAAGAGTGGGACCCGTAGCATACCAATTGAATTTACCACTAGAAATGGAAAAGATTCACAATGTATTCCATGTCTCAATGCTTCGGAGATATCGATCGGATCCCTCCCATATCGTAAACCCAGAAGAGATCGAGGTACAACTGGATTTGACTTATGAGGAAGAACCGATTCAAATTTTAGCTCATGAGGTTAAGCAATTGAGGAACAAGACTATTACATTGGTTAAAGTTTTATGGAAGAATCACAAAGTAGAGGAAGCAACATGGGAGCGTGAGGAGGATATGAGGAATCAATATCCCCATCTCTTTTCTTATTGAAAAATTCGAGGACGAATTTTCTTAAGGGAGGGAGATTTGTAACATCCACCATGCCGGGTTAGTGATCAATTTGTAAAGTTTTAGTATTTGGTGATTTAAGTAGAATGATGGAAGAGTTCAATGACTTATTTGAGTTATTTTGTGTAGGATTGAATTATAAAGAAGGAAGATTAGAATGACAAAATGGTCTTTTTATAGCAATATAATTTTGGGGTTAGTATTATATTAAGCACATGGAAGAGTAGGAAATTAAAACAAGCTTCCATAATCATCTTCTTCTTTCTTCTTCTTCATACGTGAGACCCAAGCTAAGGTAAGATTTTCTTGTTAGTGAATTTCTTGATGAATTTATGGTTGATTCATGACCATTAGGCAATAGTTAAGCTTAAAGGAAGTTTAAATTGTTTTAAAACCTCAAGAGGAAAAGTATATGAAGAATTAAAGAAAGGAAGTAGAAAAGTGAAATCTTAGATTAGAGTTCATAATAAGAATTGGAAGTGAGATTTGACTTGTCATCAAGTTAATTAAGGGATATGAAGTGTTAGAATTGGAATTAGAATACCTTGAAAATTTAGTGTGATTCTTGAATGCCATGTAAATGATGGAATTTTGGGTTTAAAGAAGTGATTATGGAATAGAAATGAGTTTAAATATGTATATGGAAGTTAGGAATATTAAAGGAAGTAAAATATGAAGGTTTAAGCTGAAATGAAGTGATTTTCGAGCTCAAAATAGGATTTCTGGGCTAGGGGAATCGATACCCTCTCAAACGAATATGAATTTCCAGAACGCTAGAGGGGAATCGATACCCCCAGGGGGGAACCGATTCCCCTATAATAAAAAAAAAGAAAAAAGAAAGAAGACTAAACTATCAATGTCTTAAATTGGTAGGCTATTAGAGGTTAATTTCAAGACTTAGGCATCTGATAATCATCTTGAAAATTTTGCTTATGTAGATATTGAGCCTAATCCAGTTCCGGAACCATCGACAATTAGGATCAATCGAGGGAAAAACAAAGAAATCTAGGTGAGTACATATGAATAGCATGAATATGTATTTTATTCAGTTCTAGACTTGTGATAAGTCTAGATTCAATATTTTGATACATGATCGTAGTTCATATGATGATATATGACATGAATCCATACCATATGCATTATGGGACATGAATATGAAAGAAAAGTTATATGAGTTATATGATAAAGGTATGGAAATAATATGTCTACGTGATATGAATTAGATAAATTGTGAAATCCCATGTTATGTAAATGAGAACTATAGGTATAGTTGGCATGCCAAGAGTAGAGGGTCTATGTGGTCCTTCGGGATATATATGTATTCTTTGGAACATGTGTGAAGTCTGGTGAGACACATACTTGATCCTTGGCATATGTATATGATTCTTAAGGAATGATATGTGGTCCTTCGGGACATATATGTATTCTTTGGAACATGTGTGAGGTCTGGTGAGACACATACTTGATCCTTGGTATATGTATATGATTCTTAAGGAATGATATGTGGTCCTTCGGGACATATATGTATTCTTTGGAACATGTGTGAAGTCTGGTGAGACACATACTTGATCCTTGGCATATGTATATGATTCTTAAGGAATGATATATGGTCCTTATGGACATTATTATATGGCACTACGGTGCAATTCTACACGGCACTCCGGTGCAATTCTACGTGGCACTTAGGTGCAATTATATGAGCTGTGGTGACAGCATAGTGCACAACCTCACAATACTCACATACCTTACGTTCTCTGTATGGTACCATAGGCTAATGAACTTACTAAGGCAAATTTATGAATGTGAATTTGATAATTATATGTGTAAGAAACATGGTTTTGGTTATTGCATTGTTTACATACATCTTATTACTACAACCCCCTTATTTTGGCAATTACTTTATATCTATTAATATTATTATTATATTATTACCTCACTAAGTCGATGACTTAGCGTGTGAGTGTTTCACACGTAGGATCCGATAAAGTAGACGATCGAGGTTAAGCAACTGGACAACATTACTCCTGCAACTATCATATCAGAAGCAACTTAATCAGTAGGTCATTTTGTTATGAAAATAGATGTTGGCATGTAATTAAAGAGTTAAGTTGTGTATGCTCTGAATATTTTGGTAAACTTATATTACCATATGTCTATTATTGTATTTTACTATTATTTGTAATGAGTTATGTTTTAAAAGTCAATGTAATATCTCTGACTCGTATCCGGGTTGGGATACGGGTTGGGGGTGTTACAGATACACAGATGCAGACTTGGCCAGTGATATTGATTAAAGAAAATCAACATCGGGATACCTAACTACTTTTGCAGGGGGTTGTCTTATGGCAATCAAAGCTGCAAAAGTGTGTTGCATTGTCCACTACTAAGGCAAAGTACATCGCATCTACTGAAGCTTGTAAAAAGATGTTGTGGATAAAGAATATGTTGTTGGAGCTGGGAATAGATCAAGAAAGATATGTCTTAAAGTGCGACAATTAAAGTGCAATTTATCTAGCAAAGAATTCAACATTTCATTCCCGCACAAAGCACATAGACATTAAATATCATTGGATCTGAGAAGTTCTCGAAAAAAAAAAAGCAAATACATCTTGACAAGGTTCACACATATTATAACTAGTCAGACATGATGACCAAGGTAATACCGATAAAGAAGTTTGAAGATTGTTGTTAAGGTGTCGGCTTTCTACTACCTCTCAATTAAGTCGAGAGGGGGAGATATGTTGGATCTCTCCTTAATTGGAGATGTTATAGAAAATTCTAGAGCTTTCTGAAGAAGTGTAGAATTTTCTAGAACATTCTGGAGAACTCTAAAGAAGTGTAGAACTCTCTAAAAGCTTTTGGAAGAGTGTGGAATCCTCTGGAGATGTGTGGAACCTTATGGAAGAGTATGGAAGAATACGGAAGGGAGTGGAAGAGTGTAGAGCTTCTTAGAGTGTGTAGAGTATTCTAGATAATTAATCTCCACCCTTGGATGTAAGTAATCTCCACCATTCATTGTGGAGGTGGAGTAGTATAAATAGGGATGAGAGACTTCATTCCGAACTATCCAAAAATCCAAAAAATACTAAGAGAGTCCACTTCTTAGAGTGAGAAACTAGAGAGTTGGAGAGCCTCTTTGAGAGATAAGATAGATGGCTTGGGAAGTCTTTATCCTCAAGCTTGAGTGAGCCACCAAGTTTGAGTCAAATTTTGTAAACACATCCTTGTAATCTTACTATTCTTTTGTATAGTGGAAGAATCTCCAAATTAGATAATTATACTCTTGTGCTCTCTTTACTATCTTAATCTCTAAGTGTCTATCTTAACTTCACGAAGCGGGAAAGACCGTGATTCCCAACAATATAAATAGATTAATCATTTCAAAGAATATATAATATGAAATTTTTAAAATTATTTTATAATAATCTAAGACTTTACTTGGTTGATTGAAAAAACAATGAAATTGCCCAATGAGAGTGAAAAAAAGAAATTTGAACATGTTTTATAAGAAAAAAAACTTTTCTCAACACTGATGGAGTTTTCGACCCCAACACTTCTCTTGGCTCAACTGGCGGGCTCACTCGCAACCATGATGGAACTTGGATCATTGGTTTCAACAAATATCTGAGACCTTCTTCTATTCTTGAAACTTAGCTTTAGGGAATTTATGAATGTCTTAAGCTTGTTTGGTCCTTGAAATCAATTGTATCAAGGTTCAAATTGATAGCACAGGCGCTTTTGATTCAGTTACCTCCTCTGCTTCCACCGCCAGTTCTCTCTCTCTCACTCAGGCTATCACTCGCCTCTGCCAGCTACCTTGGCAAGTTAACTTCATCCATATATGTCGTGAGACAAATTTTGCAGCAGACTCCCTTGTTAAACTTCCTTTCACACCTGACGGTCAGGTCCAAACTTTTGTTGAAGCTTACCCTTCTCTTACCACGACTCTTGCTAGAGATCTTCTTGGTCCTCCTTATTTGAGGAACCATACAATATGATGTAAAGGCTTTGTCTTCCCTCTATTAAAAAAAACTAAGCAGAAATAAAGGAAGAGAGGTAACCATTTCTCATTCTTATGTATAAAAGTAAATAAAATAAGAATATAAATTAATTCAAAAAATGATTTTTTTCTAGTGGTAATTAAATAAATCCCTAATTAAAATCAATTAAATG
The DNA here is from genome assembly GCF_006381635.1 of Hibiscus syriacus. Taxonomy (NCBI): domain Eukaryota; kingdom Viridiplantae; phylum Streptophyta; class Magnoliopsida; order Malvales; family Malvaceae; genus Hibiscus; species Hibiscus syriacus. The sequence goes on from NW_024063008.1 coordinate 532,181, forward strand.
AGTAAAAGTCAACATGTTCTTTTACAAGAAAATTATTGATTCATAAAGATTAACTTTGTTTCAGTACAATCTCTTTTTTCCTTTTTATTTTTTTGATAGAAATCAAGGTAAATTCATTTTATCAATTCTTTATATGATTATAAATAGGATCGTAAATATCTCAATGAAGAATATCTAATAATTGGATTAAGTAAAAAATAACAGGAGAATTATTTGATAGAGTGTCTATCATAGTGATGAAATCAGTCGCTACGTTTGCTTCTCGATAGATATTCTTGAAACCTATGAACCATGTTTTGCTGTACAGATTTGCGACTGCTCTCATTAGTGCAAAAGGACTATCCATAGACGGAGGGAAGAGTAGATGAAACAGCCTCGCAACTGTCGGTCTAAATAATAACTTGTTCAAAACTATATTGTCACGTGATTTTGAAATCTTCAAGGATACTCCAAAAGTCAGCTTCCAGCACTTTTCGGACACAATCTCAACTCTACCTTAACGCTACAAATGACCCATTAGTAGCATGTCGTTTCCGGCAATGAACAATAACACTATATCTAAATATGGACTTGTTTCCAAGATAATTGTACGTTAACGCGTACTTAAAGTACATAAGCTTGGAAACAATAACTCAAACTGTTTAGGTTTCTTGCATTAATTTTGCCGCCCACAAAAACATAAGCCCCCAACATCAATTTTTGATGTTATTTTTTCATGGTGACGGTGACTGGTATTATTGAAATAGTAAAGGGCCGCAAGTTAATTAACATGTCGGCTGCTATATCAAGGAAGTGGGCACCGAGCAAATGTATGGGAAGCCACGTGTCTGCATTTAGTACATGCAATCCCCTTCAGGTCCATGCCTGACAAAGATGAGGCCCAATTGACATTCTCCTTTCATATAACAGAGTGCGACGATAGGCCCATTGTGTTTTTTTTAAACGTCATTTCAAAATCTTATATGTCCTCGCCTTTTGTTAATTATTTTTTTAATTTATAATGATTATAAGGTAATATGTATTTAGAATTTTCTTCCGTTACTAATAATGCATGTCATCCTATAAAATAATTGCTCCAACTCAAAACTTGTAAGGAAAATAATTTTCCATTTTACCACTTAGACCCATGTTGATTCCGTTATTTGTTAACTGTAACTAAATAAGATTGAAGAAAATCTGTACATAAATCAAAGGCAGTTAACCACATAAGACAGTCCAGGTGCATTAGATAATGAAATGAAGCCAGCAACGCGCAAACCTGAAAAGGAAATGGTGGTCGGACGTTGACCATGTTAAATTCCACATCCCACACCAATATTCATAAACGTACATTAATTTTTTTATAGTATTAGTGTGAGGTGGTGGAAATGATAAATTAAAGGCTTTACTCATCAGTAGCAAGGCCAGTAACTCTTTCAGATAATGCCCCGAGTTAAATAAAATAAGAGAAATTGTGTTTTTGGACTCTGGTCCTTTTTGCAGTTCGCAGGGGAGACTCATATGTTGGTAGTGGGTGCAAGGCTCGAATCAGGGCGTGGTCCGAGACCCAATGACACCGCAGGGGTACATTCTTTGTTGAATTAAACCTTTTTCTACATTTCTGTAAGCTTTCTTTTTGGTGACTTCAAAATCTGTAGCCTTAGCTACTTTTAAATTGTTTCCTCTTTAGTTTGCAAGTTGGGATTCATCACTCACTGTTTGAACACTGAAAAAGCCTGGATCAGGGCATGAAATTAATTGATTCTGGCATGCGCCCCAGACACAAATAATTACACCAACCATACCTACCTCTTCTGCTAGTTAAGCTTCTAATCAAACCAATAATCAGCATCAAAGACACTAATTGTAGACTTATTGCAACATAATGTGTTATAGATTAGCATTAACGTGTTTGTTATTGAATTATTTTACATTCTTGTAGAGTATCGATACTATTATTATTATTATTATCATTTTGAAAATGGTATAGTGTTATTATTACTGCTACTATATTATGAGATGTTAATATTTAGTTTATTATCTTGATTTTCAAACTTTTTCATATATTTTTTCAAACTCAATCTTGACGGCAACTAATTTGTAATTAAAGAAAGAGAATCCAATTACATGCTTAATAGTTAATCCTACAATTTCTTTTGACCAAAAATGTTTAATACTATTATTATTATAAGATTCGTTTGCAATGAAATTGTAAAGCGACAGGCAAACGTGGCTAAGCGCGTGATGGAAGGCCTGGGCAGGGTTCTCCCTTATCGCTCTCCCCTGCTTGCATGGAGTCCCAGATTTGTCTAAGGTCAACCACTGGTCTCTCACACCATCTCTTCCCTCTATAATCTATCTATCTCCATCATTTACTGTATAGTAATTATAAATAAAAAGGTTGGGTAAAATACATTAGAGGTCATCTATTCTCAAATATAGGTTTGGTTACAAAACTTTCAAAAGTTATTAAACCATCATTAAATTTATCAAACTTTTATAAAGTAATCATTAAATTTTGTCAAACTATTATAAAATAATAATTAAATTGATCAAAATTTTACATTTATTATAACATAACATTGATCATTTTGAAATGGTTCGATAAATTTAATTATTATTTTATTACCTTTGAAAATTTGTTAATCCAAATGTTCATTTGAGCATAAGTTAGTGACTTATAGTGTAATTTATCCAGAAACTTTTACATGCATTCAATTCACCCACTAAAATATTCAGAGCTAAGATTCAAAAACCAAATATCAACAATAATTATAAGAAGAAGAAGAAGCATCCAAGCTTCCCTAACTCCTGGAAATCTTCATCACTACCTTAACACTTTCTTTCCCCTATAAACCTCGGTTTTATTTTTCTCTTCTTCATGTGTTTCCTTGTTGTGCAAAAAGCTGCTACTCTTTCAGCTAAAACATTTATCTACTGATGATTCAGAGTCTTATTTTAAATGCTCTCTTATCTCCTTCAGGTTTCCATACTCACCATTATCATTACCACAGCTGTAACAACTAACTCCACAGTCTACACACTCTTCTTTCATTAACTCCCTGAATTCTTTTGACCCAGTTTTGTTTTCTGAGCTTCTTGGTAAAAAATGACTTTGATCAATATTCCCACTGGTCGTATCCAGGTTAGGAAAACGCTTTCAATTGATAGAAAGCCCTTGATGCTCAAAGATTACCTTAGAGACGATCTGAGTTCTTGCTCTTCTAGTGGTTTCAAATCGTTTCCACGCCGCCACTGTTGCACCACCGTTCGGTTTCTTCTCGAGACCGACTTGAAGAGATCTAATGGTAATTACTCAACTTCTACTAAACGGCTTTTAAAAAGAAGTCGATCGAAGGCAAGTTCAACTTCCACCACCATTTCTGCTCTGCAAAGAGCTTCGGAGGCTGTACTTAACGCCGTCAAGATACTGCCTTTTCCATCCATCAAGTCATCGTCGTCGACGCAAAGCAGTAGAAGGAGGAAAGGGAAAGCCGATTTACCCAGGAGCTTTGCAAGGAAGCTCTTCAAAAGAAGATCCTGGAGAAAAGCTGACAAGGAAGATAATCATGGCCGTGGTGAGATCAAACGCTGGAAATTGTTTCGTAAATTTCTTGAAGAGAAAAACCAACAGTCTCTTGAGATTAATATTAACAGTTACACCACCACCGACACCTCCTCCACTGTTGTCACTACCAGTAAGGTCTCCACGAGCAGAAGCAGTAACAGATGGAAGAAAGTGAATTTACAGCGAAAGTTTTACGGTCTCCGAGCAGTAACTCCGAGAGCTTGGGTGGTGACGACACTGTTTCGAGTAAAATAAATTTACGGGAGAAGAAAAATGTCAGCAATATGGTAGGCGTAACAGGTGGTGAGGATTCCATCAACTGCACTAAGGTGATTCATTCAATATTTGTTTCCCAATATTAATTTTTTGTCCGTTTGTCTGTTGATGGCTTTTCTGATTGGCTGTCGCCTTATTATCCGTATTTAGAGGGGATAAATTATAAAATTTGGTGAGGGGATTATGAAGTTTGTTGAGCGTGGGATCGGCGAAGAGCTTATTTAGGCAAATAACGAAAAAATAAAATAAGAAAATAGGGATGTAAAAGAATTATTTAAGTAAATAGGTTAAAAATTATATTGAAAGTAATATTATGATCGTTATCTGATATTGAATTTGGATAAAATTATCGTGTCTTGTGATAATTAATAGTTTTTCTTTTGAAATGCTAAATTTGTGATTATTTATCAGTGATAAAAAAAAATACACACTGTACATGGGAAGCACACGTAAGGATATTGACTCAAATCATTTAAAAAAAGTTTAAATATGTTTAAATATTTAAAAATATTAATATTTAAACAACGTGGGATATACTATTTTTTATAATATTCTCACATTGTTTGAATATTGATTTTTAAAAATATATAAAATATAATATTCTTATTAATTAGAGTCATGACCCTCATATGTAATGTATATTGCATTATATATGTTTTTACCTGTTTTATTATATGTCTATGCAAGTATCGTGTGAAATACTTTTTTTTGTACAATATCAATTAAGAATTATGGGTTAAATCACAATTTTAATCCTTACCTTTTCATTTTTACTATCAAGAGACACCAAAATCGTCTACAATTGTTCACAATTTTATTAAAATCATCTACATGTGATCACAATTTTGACATTTCAAAAATATCAATAATTGTCGTAACACAGTGATTTGGTGGATTAGGTACATCCCGGATCAAGGTTTTTGTTTGTGATCTTCCGGGATCCAAAGTGGAGAGAACTCTGCAGACCATCAAATTTCCTTGTTTAGAATCTTTAAAAAAAATTAAAGGAGTTAGTTGAGTAGTTTGGGAATTAGGTTAGACAGGAGAATTGGCACTTTATTATACATTACTATAAAACTATATATATATATATATATATATATATATATATAAGCTTGAATGGATTCCATTACGTGGACTGATGTTGGTTAGGTTTAATCTGTACACTTTGGGTCTTCATTTAATTATTTTAATCGATTTGTTTGACATTAATTATTATATAAGTTTAAGTTTACTTATGCTTTCTGAATTTTATATATTGTAATTATATATGGGCCGCTAAGAATAATAATTGTTTTGATTAAAAATGTTGGTCATTGGCGCTTTTAGGTGAGTAGCTTGGGAGTAGGTTAGAAAGGATAATTCGAATAGTAATCAGAGATAATCTAAAGGTGATTAGAGGTTAATTGTCTTTCTAAAAATTTAAGTTATTATATTTTAAATAATTTTTTTAAATTTTTTATTAATTGTTTATTTTTTATCTTAAAATTTTATAAGTTTATCTTATAACGTAATAGAATATCTTCGTTTTTAATTGTAATGATTAGTTTTTTTTTGTTGAAATAGTTAGAAAATAAAAATGATAATCGAATGAATTGGAACAGGATTGGACAAACAACGAAACAAAGCAACAGTTGAGTCCGGTATCGGTTCTAGATTGCCTCTCGATAGAGAAGAAGAAGAAGACGGCTCTGTTTTCGAAGATCAGTTGGCCCGAGTGGAAGGTCCGTCTCTTTCTTAAATACCAAGCTCCAGTAGTTAACAACCGCGATTAACATTTGTGGTTTGACCAACAGGAACCAAAGAAAGGCTCATGCAAAAGATCACAAGGTTTGAGAGGCTGGCTCAGCTGGAGCCACTGGAATTGGAAAAACGGATAGCAACGGCAGAGGCAGAGCTTGAAGATGAAGATGAAGAAGATAAACCTGAATCAAACCATCAGAAACTAGTTGAGCTATCGAAACCCAAAATCCCAGATTTGTTTGTAAGGGAGAGACTGCTGATGGAAGAGTTTGGGGTCAACATATTGAAGAATGAGAATCCGCAAGAATGGAAAGAAGCTTATGTTAAAGAAATGGAGGAGAATGTAAATTGGATTAAGTTTAATGTAGAAAAGGAAGAGGTTGGATCAGCTCTACAACTTGAGCTTTTCACTTCGCTGCTGGATGACTTGTTAATTGATCTCTTTTCCCTTTAATTTCACTCATTTTTTATTTTTTGTCATAATCGGATTCTATTCTGTACATTAAAATTTAATTGCTTTGACTTTTTAATAATGTGGGTTACATGATACATCTTTTTCAGCAATGTAAATTAAGATTCATGGGTTTAATTATGACTCTGGTTCACTAAAACTGTCTGTATCCGATTACAAGTTCATAACATTGTCAAAGTTCAATGACAACTGTAAAGGGATTGGTGAGACTGTGGCCATACTTCTAGAAAAATTAAAAAATTAAAAAATTCTTTAGAATATATATATATATAGTATAATCCAAGTTTAGATTTCTCTTAAAGATCCCTGGTAAATTTATTTTTTTTAAATAATCTTCAATAAGTGAATATAAAATTTTATCAATGTCAAACTTAAAAATAATTAATCACGATCTTAACCTTTTAAATAGCACTCCAATTCTAACAATACATGACGACTATATTTTATGATAAGCGATGTTAGTTGTTAGTGTTTTTATTTGAGTAGTTTGAGAATTAGGTTAGAGAAGAGAATTGGCACTTTATTGTATAATTCTCTAAAACTATATATAAAAGCTTAAATGGAGTTCATTTTGTGGACCAACGTTGGTTAGGTTTGATCTGTACACTTTGGGTCTTCATTTAATATTTTTTAATCGATTTGTTTGGGAATTAGGTTAGAAAATATAATTGACACTTTTAAACTATTTATAAAGGTTTAAATGGGCTGCATTTGATGGATTGACATGTTAGGGTTAGTTAGTGTCCATAATGACTAATAACTTCATAAAATTAAATGTTTAAATTATACCAAATTAAAGTAAATAGATTAGATCTCAAATTTCGACATAGCTAATGGACTAAAATTATAATCGTACCTTTCTTTTCTTCCAAAATCCCAACCACGTGCATCCCACCTCCCATTCTTAGGGAGTAGAACAAAAGAGAAATTGGGAATTTAGAAAAGTAAAACTAAAGAGATGTAGGCCCTCTGATTTTTTTCTGCTTGGGCTAGTACCGCCAACAGGTTTTCTTTATAGCCCAACAATGACCAACAACAGATTTGGTACACAACAGTCCAACTCTTAGAGCTAATGGGGGGAGAGAATTGAAGGTGAAAATTGAACGAGTCGAGTAAATTTTTTTGAGTTTTCGAGTAATTTGACTCAGATTTAAAAATTAATTTATTAATTATTAAAAATTTAAACTATTTAAGTTCTATTTTATAATTCAAACTTTATTTGAATTTTTTCGAGTTGAATTAAGTTTATAAAATTATTAATTGAGTCAAGTCAAATCTAATTTTTTAACAATGAGTCAAATAAAAAATTTAAAATTTTCAAATCGAGTTTTGTTCACTTCTAACATAATTACCAAGGTAAATTACTACTTTTTGTTTGTAAACTTTTATTAGATAAAAGCATCCTAATTGAAATATAAAAAATTTAGATCTACTATATTTACATTTATGTGAAATTTAGAATATATTGTTTTAAATAAACTTACTATAATAAAAATAGCACATGATTGGTTAACTTGTAACGACAGTGGGTAAGCGTAGCCATGCGGATTCAGTTAAAACGTTCAGTAAATAAACATTAAATTAAAGTCTGAATTAATGACACTTTCGACAAGTAAAGGGAAAAATCTCTAGACAAATCAGTTTTTTTTGTTTTTTTTATTCTCCTCTCGGTTCTAAGATTTTATTTTAATTAATTTAAATTAATCCATACCGCACATCTAACTTTAATGAATAAATTTTATGATAGAATATTTCTGTACATAAGTCAGTATTTCATAACAATAAATATACAGAAGTCATGGTAGTCGTCTCATCAATTTTTTTGGGTATAATTATTGGTTAAATTTGGAAAACAATTTATCGGTTTATAAATAAAATAGTGTAATTAAATTAAATAAAAATAGTTTTAATTAAGCACGTGAAAGTGATTTGGATATTTGTCGAAAATGTTAAAGTTTATTAAAATTATTTGCATTAAATTTTAAAGTTTATTTAGTTTTTTGTTATAAAAATATTTCAAAATTTTCATAGTGATTTGGATATTTGAATGATAGATTGTCATGTTAATATTATGACCGCTACATTAATAACATGAATTGTTATGTCATCATTATAATAGTAAATAACATAAACTGTTGGTTAAAGAATTATATTATTTTTTTAAAATTGAGAGCGATATTTAATTGAATGAAAAACAATTCAAAAATTATATTAATTTTTTAAAGGAAATTAAAGGATTCAAATATTAATTATCTTGTCTGGCCAGCCACAGACCGGAGTGCCACCACCTACAAATTGCAAGCTTTTAATTTGCACAAGGCGAGATGGGTCACGAAGTCGACCACATAAAAACTCAACCATTTTCTTGATTGGAAGCGATAGGTTCCCATATTTCTACTTGCAATTGATTATATTTTCTTTTATCGATCTAACATTTTTGTGTTTTGTGAATTATATATATGCATACACATTAATCAGATTTGTTATTTTTAACAAAGGGACTAGAATATAATCTAGAGAATAGTATTTTCACTGTACAATCTCATATAACTTGGTAAAACTAAGTTCGCTGTATCAAATTATACCAAGTAAATAATAGAATTGACAATTGGAACGAGCATTTGTTTTTTGGAAAAAGAAAACAATTAAAAATATTAAATTAAGATATGGAGGAGAGATAAAGTTGTTGGAATGGTTAGGTTGGTCAAATGAATAATTGGCACATGACATTAATATCCATGTTCGTTATGGTATGTACAAATGGACCAACCATAAAAGGACGAAATGAAAAAGTAAACATTATGAACATTTGTTGTATATGTTCTCAATTGACAGCAAATCAAAATTGGCAATCGGATCACTAACTATTACCGTGCCATCTCGACTGTAAAGCCAAGTACTTGTTAAATGTATTTTATAAAATTTAATTACTTGAAATAATTATAATCAAAATTTTAAAAATACTACTAAAAGAATTTAACAAATGAGAAAGGGGAGAGGTTAAGAAGAAAAGACAAGTGGAAAGATGAGAAAGGAGAACTGGAAACTTGTCACCATTATCATCTCATATTGTAAAGATTTGAGAAAAGGACAATTCTACCTTGAATTTGACATTTAAAGTGATGTATATATGAATCTATTTATATAAAAATGACATTCGAAATGAAGTACATATAAATCTATTTTTAAAATTAATAATAATCACCCATTTTATTAAAATAAAGAAATATTAACATTATATATAACATTTTTTACCATTATACTTCTCTATATAACATTTCTTCAATTTTGGCTCTATAAAAGGAACGAAAGCAGGTTAGCAAAAATTCACTAAAAATACAGAGAACACAGTACAAAACTACATTATGTTCGGCCTTTTCTTTTAAATCACATTAATTTTTTTTCTTTTAATTACTAAAATTAAACCGTCAAAATCCACATTATTTGATAAATAAAACATCGGGTTTTCGAAATTTAAAAAAGGAAAATATCTCTCTATTTGTTATAGGCCTCTCCTCGTCACCTCTGTTGATCTACCTATATTTCTATTACATTCTTTCATATATTGAATTTGATCCACACTTTCTCTTTTTCTTGAAATGCGCTTTTCCTCTTCCGTTTTATTTATTTTTATAGTTTTTTTCGTTCGTGGTAGAGTGGTTCTGATTTATTTTATCAGGTAATGCTTTTTCTTTCTTATTGTTTATTATTTCTTCTTCTTTTTGTTTGCTCCTACCTCTGTTTGTTTGCTAAGATAACAACAAAGATGAAGAAACAACTGAAGACAAAGCTGGATTTATTCTTCCATTTCTTTCAGTTTCGCATCCCTGCATTTCGTTACAATGCGATTTCGAGTTTATATAAGTTTTCCTTTTTTTTTTTTTGAGGATTCTCAGTTATAAAACAGGAATCATTATGAATCTCTAGAATTCGCAATCGTTATAATTTCACTGAATCATTTCAACGTCGCATTTGATTTCATTTTTTATTCTAATTACAGAATATCAATGGAAGAGTTCTTTTGTTAATTGTTGCATTTATACATAGCTGTTCCAACTAGAAAACTCGTGTTTTAACTAAGTGATTATAAAGTTTCCTTCAGGTAATTAATTCAGCAATAAGTAAGAACCAGAAACACATGATTTCACTGGCCAATTCGATTAGCGTGACTTTTCCACTCGAGTTTGATGCATTGATAGTTCAATTATATTCTGTTCTATGATACGTAAACGCAATTTTTATCTGTCTAGTGTCTGGTTTCAAACCTTTTTCTCTTGCTCTCTACTTTTTAATGCAAAGGTTGCATATTTTTATAATTTTTCTTGCAGCATTCTTTTAATATTTATTTCATTTATTTGCAGTGAGATATGGTTGCCTTTGGGAAGAGTTTGAAGGAAAGACAAATTCAGGAATGGCAAGAGTATGTTTGATATATTCTCATTTTGTGTGCATTGCTCTTAAACCATTTTCCATTTATCATTTGTTATATACTTTTCTACTGCACCAATACTATGCTTTTTGCTTGTGCAACATGCTGCTAGTTGCAGTTTAATCTAACTATCATCGCCTTCTTTAATATTATATGGTGCTTGATTTGCTAGTTGCTACTATCTATCTTATGTGATGAAGAGTTTACATGTTTCTTTGTATATAATTTAGCAACTTTTTTATTGTCTTTAGTCAAGAATAATCTCAAAAATTATCTTTCCTAATACAGAACAATCCATAGATATGTGTGTGAGACAGGAGGAGAGAGACAGTTTGTTGTGCATGTTAACAAACTTGAATGGTATTAGCAGCGAGGCAAAGATCATGTGATGTGTTCGTATTTCATTTCTCTTGCAGATATTACATAAACTACAAGTTAATGAAGAAGAAAGTCAAACTGTACGCTCATCAAATTGAAGTCGGGACACTAGATCGTCCACAAGTTCTCAAAGATTTTTCAAGAATGTTGGATAATCAAGTATGTCTAAAACTGAACCTAGTATCTGCATGTGGTTATTCTTGGAAAACTGAGACCAAAAGCTTGAATAGAAGGGACTCTTTTATGAACATACTGATATTATGCTTTGTTCCTTTTGCAATATATATACTCTCCTTTTACTACATTTAGATTTTCTTTAGTGTCATCCCTTTTCCCATTTTTTTTAATATTTATGGATTGTTAAGGAGAAAATAGTATGTTAAATATAGAGGGTAGGATATCAGTTTATTAATGGGAAATTCTGTAATTTATCCTTTACCTTTTTCTGTCTTGTTCTGCCTGTTTGTTGTATCACATCTTAAAGCCTCTTTTAACAATCATAGAAGTAATGTTAGTTTCCATAACCTTATGTGCTTTATGAAAAATGTCTTTTACAAGGCTGAATCTGATGTATTTCTTGCTTTGTTGTAACTAAAATTTCAGATTGAGAAGATTGTCCTTTTTCTATTGGAGCAACAAGGTCTATACGCAAGCAAGTTAACAAAGCTTAGAGAACAGAATGACGCTCTTGAGGAGCATCCACAAATATCCAAAATAACTGAACTAAGAGAAGCTTACAGAGGAGTGGGACACAATCTTTTGAAGCTTCTCTATTTTGTTGAAATGAATGCCATTGGTCTGCGAAAGATATTGAAAAAGTTTGATAAACGCTTTCGCTATAGATTCACTGATTACTATGTTAAAACACGCGCTAATCATCCTTACTCTCAGCTGCAGCAAGTGTTCAAACATGTGGTAATGCGCCACACTCAGCAAACTTTGCCTTTCTTTCAATCAATCCTATTTCTATCTTTAACATCCAGCTCTTTTCTAGATGAGATTGTGAAAATATAACAGGTTGGCATGTAGAAGTGGTTTAAACTGTATCCATAAGATCATTTTCTAAATGTATAATTTGCAGGGATTAGGTGCTGTTGTTGGGGCAGTATCTCGTAATCTTCATGAACTTCAAGACCGTCAGGGAAGCTACTTATCAATTTATGATTCGCCCTCCCTTCCTCTCCAGGTTTCTGTTATATATACTTTTTATAAATTTTTCATTTTATTTTCTCAGCAAAATTGTTATATGGTAATAAAGATATGGCTATGCAATTTTACTTACTCGGATCATCTGCAGGATCCTGTGGTTGATTCAATGAAAGCGGCTGTTGATAGGTTAACTCACTCAACAAACTTCCTAAACTTTATGGCACAACATGCTCTGATTATGCAAGAAGAGCTACCTGCTCCCGTGGACCAACGCATTGACGAAGAGAAATACCATTTTATGTCACTCCTCCTGAACTTAGCAAACACGTTCCTTTATATGGTCAATACATATATTATTGTCCCTACAGCAGATAACTACTCCATAAGCCTTGGAGCTGCTGCAACAGTTTGTGGTATTGTTATTGGGGCAATGGCTGTTGCACAGGTGTTTTCTTCAGTGTACTTTAGTGCGTGGTCTAACAGATCGTACTTCAGACCTCTCATATTTAGCAGTATAGTCCTTTTTATGGGAAATGCCCTGTATGCGTTGGCTTATGATCTGAACTCATTAACAGTTCTTCTACTAGGTCGACTTTTTTGTGGGTACGTCTTTGTCCTATTTATCTTCTTTTCTTCTCATCGGAGTTCACAGTACCTATAGTGATTGAGGTGGCATGGTCATTGGGGTTTTTTGGGGTGCTCGCAGTTTCAATATAGATTACAGTATGGTAGGAGTTCTTAGTGTATTTTTTTTGGTACACAGGAGTTCTTAGTGTATAAAGACTCTAATCTAACTATTCCAAATTCTATCTTATTGGAATAGTTGTTATTTTTATCATATGTTTGGCAAACCTGAGTCTTATTGGAAATATAAGTAGGAATAGGATCAGAGATTAAATATGGCTTTAGGACCCAAATTGAACTCACCTATGAATATTATTAATTTGAGAGACTAGGAGGTACGTATCATTTTTACTTTTCCATGTAGCTTGATAAAATTAATCTTGTCATTACAGATTCGGTTCTGCAAGAGCTGTTAACCGCCGGTATATCAGTGATTGTGTACCACTAAAAATCCGAATGCAGGCATCTGCTGGATTTGTTAGTGCCAGTGCTTTGGGAATGGCATGTGGTCCTGCTCTTGCTGGCATACTTCAGACAGATTTCAAAATTTACAAGTTAACATTTAATGCAGTCACTTTGCCAGGATGGGTTATGGCTGTTGCTTGGCTCGTATATCTGATATGGTTGTGGTTCTCATTTAAGGAACCAGCTCGTTATATGGAAGAGAATAATTCTCCTCGTGCAACAAATGGTGGTATGTTTTCTTCTCAGTTTGGCTTGATAGTTTGGAGCTCTTCCTTTTTTAATTTTCTTCTTTGTTTTATTTAGTTACAGGAACGGTTCAACCCGACCCGATCGAGTCGGGTATTTTTTAAAAATTCGAGTTTGGGTCGGGTCGGATTGGGTTTAGGATGAAAAATACCGACTCGACCTTACCCGAAAAAATATAATTTTATTTATATATTTAAGAATAATTACAATAATACCTCTCTATATATTATTTTTTCAATTAAATCACTATTTTTATTGAATAAAAACAATATTTTTATTATTTCGGGTCATGTCGGATCGGCTTTCGGATTTTATCTCAAAAAATTGGGTCGGGTTGACCGAAACCGACCCATACCCATCCCTATTAATGCATTAAAAATATTGATACGCGCATGTTCTCCCATGTAAATACAGAAAAGGCAGAAAAAAGTAAACTTGAGAAGGGTCTTAAACAACCATTGCTGATTACTTCGGAAGAGAAGAAAGAAGATGATGAAGACCCAGAAGCTGATGGAAGTGAAGAAGATCCCGAGGAATCTCGTCGTCCTGCTACATCAATGGTTTCAGCCTATAGATTACTTACACCCTCAGTCAAGGTATATGTTAAACAATTACTGACTTCAGTTTCAAAAGTTATATAGCTTAGTTGAGTGTCCATCTGAAGGTATTTGCAATATTGAAGTCGTTAGAATACTTAAATGGGAAAAAGTGGACAAGCAAGATGTTTATCTTCATCAACTTGTTTGTACTTGTGTATAGCTCTAACCAAAGAAAATGATCTTAGTTGTTGATATATTTGGATGTTCTCTAACCCGAGTTCTAATGATATCATCAGGTTCAATTGTTGATATATTTCATGCTCAAGTATGCAATGGAAGTTCTACTTTCGGAGTCTAGTGTCATCACCTCATACTACTTCAACTGGTCAACAGGCACAGTTGCCATCTTTCTTGCATGTCTTGGCTTAACAGTTCTTCCTGTAAACATTGTTGTTGGGAGCTACATTAGCAACATGTTTGAAGACAGGTATTTTGAAAGGCCTGTACCTTTTTAACATAAATCGGTATTCATATTGTTGTTGATCTTCGCTTGGGAATTGTGTATCTAATGCATCCATTTTCGTTGGTTCGTTGCAGGCAAATTTTGTTGGTATCTGAAATTGTAGTTTGTATAGGTATACTGCTGAGCTTCCATATAATAATACCATACTCCGTACCCCAGTATGTATGCTCAGGGCTCGTCATGTTTGTTTCTGCTGAAGTTCTCGAAGGTAAAGATTATATAATTTGGTTTATACCTGCAAAGGGAACTTGATTTTTCGTAAATAGGACTTTCGCTTCTAAGAATTGAAGATTTTGTTCATATTACACCGGAGTACAGCCGAGTCTGTGGTTTATTGATTGGGCCTTTGTTGTTCAAAATTTTCTTGACCTCCGTAGGTGTCAACTTGTCACTGCTATCTCGCGTAATGTCGTCTAGGCTGTCACGCGGAACCTACAATGGAGGACTGCTCTCGACGGAAGCCGGGACTATTGCTCGAGTGATTGCAGATGCCACAATAACAATAGCTGGCTTCTTTGGTCAGAGTCAACTTTTGAACATCACTCTACTTCCTTCACTACTGATATGCGTTGCCTCTATCGTTGCTACATGCTGTACCTATAATTCTTTATTTTGATCAACTCCATAAAGAATAAGAAGAAAAAGAAATCAGTATCTCCCTCGCAAAATTCAATGATAATCCTTCACAGATTTTACCTATTCAAATTAATTTCCATCATCATTATCTTTATTATCCAGGTTTAGTAGGTGAATGTAGAACATGGATATGTATACAGAGCGAATGTATTGAACTTTTTAAATTAAATTGTGCACATGCATTAGTTTAATAAATTTATGAATATTTATAGCTAGTAGTTTTTTCCATAAGGTGCATTAAACCATGCCCTACTTTCTTTCCGTACTTATTTGTCCGTACAATTCTTGTGTCCATATAAATGTATGTACAAATTAGAATGGATTGGAAAATCAGCCAACCTGGACTTCATTGAGTGTCCTATGCCCTATCCTTTCTCTTTTACCGGGTGGAAAAAAGTAGTTTAACTCATCTTAACTGGCTCCGAATATGTCCGGTACCAAGTTTGCACCATATAACATTATTCCATGCAGATTGGTCAGTTATCTACGGTGCCACCTAAACAAAGGACCACAGAAGCCATTGCCAAAGCTGTTGAATACATGAATAGTCTTGACCAAACAGCTTTACAAGGTGGATCCATCTTGGAAAAACTATGGGTCCGGTTTCAACAGCCCATTTGGAGCTCCAACCCGTAATCCGATTATTAACTCATCTGTTACCTTCAATTATTTCTTGGATCCTCTACACCTGCAGAGATGTGTTCAAGGGATTGAAACCATAGTGAAAATCATTGAATCAGAGTCTTGGCAAGAATGTCTTAATATGACCGATTTTCCCCCTGTAAATTTGTAGCCTAAACATTACAACTCCTCAATGCCACTGGAAGTGTTAGAGGAGACGTGGGGCCTGAAATAATTGATGAGGTTGTTGTTATATATGAACTCTTTGGTTTCTATGTTGGAAAAATGGAGTGTGGATATTTGAATTCTGATGAGTTAAAATAATTTAAGCACATTATTTGAACTTCAATCTGAACCTTCTCAAAGAAGGTGGAAATGGTCAAATTCACTTTCTGATTTGAAAGCTGTGGCTTGTCTATAACGCTTTCAGTGTTTTGTTCTTCAGTTCAACAGTGTAAGAATGACATTATGTGTTTCGTTTTGGAACTTTTCTTGGTCATTTGATGTGTGTACATAAAAGAAATTTCTATGAGAAGGAACCGTTTCCTTAAGTTTTACAATTTGATCAGCTAAATGTAAGGAACAAGTTTAGTTCACGTTAAGAATCCACCAATTTTGTCGGTTTGAACTTATAACACTTCTTCATATCTGAGCTCTACAAGAAAATGGTTGTAATAAAAGAACAATAGTCTGTTAATTAGTGAAGAAGATGAATTGAGTAGGCTTCTTGCTGAATGCTGATAGGAGTTTCCATTGTGAAAAAACTTTCCGATCCTCATAATGGAAGACCATGCAATCACCTTGGATAAGAGAGGCCACAAAAGCCTGCTGTCCCGGTTGTTGTCCGAATTGTTTTCCGGGCTTTCCCAAATCTGAGGCTGCAACTTCAGGGATTCTGAGCACCGCAGCAGCGACATTATGGTACGAGTTCGAGGTTAGCATAGTTTCTTCTCTGTACCCACATTTCAAGTTCATGAATCACGAATCACTTCCTTCGTTCGAGGAATCGTTTTCTTATTTCAACAAAGTGTATCCTCTATATTCCCAAACGGATCAGGCTGACAAAATCCGAGCTCTAGAATTCTATCATCTTCCCATCTCCAACTATGTTTTCCTTGACTACATTGGCCATTGCCTTTTCTCTTATTATCAGCTTGAAAATCAATGTCCAGGGTCTCCTGTTACTTCTTCATCGCCTCCATTGCACTCACTTCCCTTAGAATCTGTGTTTTGTAATGTCTGTAAACTTAAATTCTTAGCTAAAATATGGTGGTGAAGAGTCAGAATTTCAATCCCATATCAGGAAAAGGATCATGGCATTCATGAATATCTCAGAAGCTGATTACAACATGGTTTTCACTGCAAATCAATCAGCTGCTTTCAAGCTAATAGCAGAGTTTTATCCATTTCGATCCAGTCGAAATCTTTAAACAGTTTACGACCATCAAAGTGAGGCCATGGAGGTGATGATCGAGAGCTTGAAAAAGAGAGGAACCAATGTCATGTCCGCTAGTTTCTCGTGTCCTAATCTACAAATACACAGAAATTTTGAGAAAGAAGATGGTTAGTAAAAACAAGCGCAAGAAGAAAGGACTTTTCGTTTTCCCGCTTCAATCAAGGGTTACAGGGTCTATATATTCATATTTATGGATGAGCCTGGCTCGGGAGAATAGGTGGCATGTGTTGCTTGATGCAACTGCATTGGGAGCCAACGACATGGACACCTTGGGGCTTTCTCTCTTTAATCCCGACTTTCTAATTTCCTCACCCTTTTGGATTCTGTTGCTTCTTTGTCAAGAAATCCATTGCTTCGGTTCTGAAGGATTCATCTACCGGCACAAATGTGGGGATGGTGAATCTGGTCCCGGTATCATGGCCAACTCAAATCCTCGAAAAGCCAGCTATAATTTCCAGTACCGAAACCAAAAAGGTGGATGAATTTCCAGTTCAAGCTTCATTCTCAGGCCCCTTATCTAAAACCAGTGGTGAAGTGCAGAACCCTGAAGGAACCAAGGCAAAGAAAAAGACAATATCGTTTTCTGAAATTGAAGAAGTGATAGATGCATCCTTTGAAACTGGTAGCATGAGCAATACCCTTCACAGGAAAAACCGAAAACCTAAATGCAGAAGCTTGGATTGTAGACTCATTAGGCATGATAAAAATCAAGATCAGGACAAGGAGCCTGATCAACCGGTTGGTGAATGCACTGATGAGCCTTCATTATCCACATTCAAAAAATGGAGTTGTTGCTGTGAGATTCTATGGCCCCAAAGTTGACTTTTACCAAGGACTCGCTGTCGCATTTAACGTGTTGATTGGAAAGGAGAGAAGATCGATCCAACATTGGTACAAAAGCTGCCTGATAGAAACAGCATTTCTGTCACACCCCAATTTATGGGTTAAATTATAGGTTTTTGAAACTTATAGTCAGTTTTAGAAATTTGCAGGAAATTCGGGGACCCAGACTGAAATTATCTAATTTTTTGTTAAACTGAAAAATAACTTTCCCTGATTAGGGAAATATTCCCAAAATTAAAACACAATTTTCCCTACCACAACCCTAGTTGTCGCTCTCCTCGACCGTTTCACCTCGCTTCGACCGCCGTTGCGGTATTCTGACCGTCCCATTGAGCCGATGTCCTACCCCGACCAAACCCCAGGCGTCGAAATCTCCTGATGAGCCGCCATTCACCGGGATCGAACGATAGAATGTTCATCGAAAACCCCCATTATCGCCTCGATTTTCATCGATTCCGGCCACCTCGAGCGTCAGCTCGCCTCACCTCCTCGAGAACCAGAATCCCTAGCTTCGTGTGATCAAAACCCGACCAGGTTCACCGACTAACGTCGTCATTTTCTTCGTCACTGGCGTTGGGTAAGTTTCAATTGAATTTTGGTATTTTGACGCGATTTCAGGTCGATTTTTGGTTAAATTCTTGTAATTGTTGAATGGTTGATCAGGGAGTACTCGGCCGACCATCCCTACCTCTGTCGCTGCCGCACGCGCCGACACCCGCTCGTGGGACTTGTTTTGGGTCTAGAGAATTTTCCAGAACCGGGTCGACCCAACCCAACCCGCCTGGTCTGGTTCAGTCACAGAGTCAACTCGGGCCGAGTTAACTCGTCCGAGTTAACTCGGTCTGAGTCAATCTGTCCGAGTCAACCCATTGACTTTGACCGTTAACTTTGACCAAAAAGTCAAATTTTCCGAAAAGCCCTATTTTATGTTTTTCGACATCCTGAGTCCGAATCTGAAGTATGTTTTGCCAAATTCGCACTCAATAAGCCGTTTGTCAATGTTTTATCTTCGAATTCAAGTTGGTTTATCATTTAAGTTCAGATTCTGAATTAAATTCAATTGTTTTGTATCTAAGGAATTATTGGATGTTGAATTCAAGTTTGAGGGCGATCGAATGGAGTTTAAATGATCGATCGGTATAGCACGAAAATCGAGATAATACTCTACTACATTTTGTATGATTTTCGAAACTCATGGATAGATGGTAAATGCTTGATTGGAATGAATGGCCCATTAAATGTATTTAACTATCATTGGATTCAGACGTAAATTGAAATAAAGACAACATTATATAAGACTCAAAAAGTTCGAAAAAAGGTTCATGA
This sequence comes from Hibiscus syriacus, assembly GCF_006381635.1. Classification (NCBI taxonomy): domain Eukaryota; kingdom Viridiplantae; phylum Streptophyta; class Magnoliopsida; order Malvales; family Malvaceae; genus Hibiscus; species Hibiscus syriacus. The sequence continues at coordinate 551,454 of NW_024063008.1, forward strand.
ACACTCCAATTGAACCAAATGGGTTCTTGAACACCTTCCTAATGCACCTAGATCATAGCAGGATTCTAAAATATCAACTCTAAATGTTTGATTAGATCCATTAGTAATTGATCCCTTTTAATAGGACCTCGTTCCTGGAATCCGATTAAATTATATCAGTTTCATGTTTTCTATTACTGATAACTACCAAGTGCCTCTGAAAAAATACTTGGGTCCTCTAGTGTGTTCCCCACGTACTACATGAATGGCTTATATGTTTTGAAAAATGTTTCATTGATATTATTGATTTACTGACTTATGAACCATGGCTACATGATATGTGTTTTCTGATTATGGTTTTCACTGAAAATATGATTGTTCTTGATTTATGGAATCATGGAATTTACTGGTTTATGAACTATGGTTTTCTATTTTCACTGGGTATACTTGAATTGTTTTATTAGGACATTATATGTGTAGACTGAAGGTTCAGCTCTGGTCAAGCTGGTAAATCCTTACGGACCTAAGGTGACATTTGGGTAGGCTCTAAGCCCCAAGGCACTCTCTTGGGTTAATAATGAGACTACATATGGTGTATAGGTGAAAATCAGTTATATGGTTTATTTCATTGTTACGTTCCGAGATTTTACTAGATCACGATCCAGATATTATGATTTACGATTAAAACTGATTTTTACTGGAATTTATATGGGTAGAATTCTAGAGTATGGAGGTTCAATCATGATCCAGCTGGTAAATCCTTGCGGACCTAAGGTGAACCTTGGGTAGACTCTCGGGCCCCAAGGTATTCCCTTAGGTTGGCTCCATTGTAAGCCCTTATAGATGCAGTTTCAACGGAGTTTGGTTGGAGGGTTCCACTATGGTTTTGAAAATATGTTGTAAACAATTACTGTTTTAAAAGATTTATATATTTTCACTGGTTTTGGTTGGAATACACTAGACATCCTATTTGATCTCTTAAAAACTTGATATTATGAATGTTTCCTATGAACTAAAATCTTCATGCCTATTACTCAAAGAAATATCAGTAGTATTGCAGATTATTCTGAAAACCTGTATAAGTCTAAGTCATTAAGGAAATTTTATGGCTTTCAATTTATCTGCATGTCATGTAGCATCAACTGGTAGTATTATATTACTAAGCTTCCCGAAGCTCACTCTTTGACTTACTATTTCAGGTTAAAAGTATAAAACCTATGCGGATGTCGACATCAGTAAGGGAGTTCCTCCGGCGTTGCTTGCTGAGTACGATACATGTGGCTAGGAGGCATGTAGGTTGTATTTTGTTATATGTACAAGTCTACAAAATTGTTTTATTTCTGAATAATGATAAATTTTACTTTTGTATTTATTAATTGATTTCATGATTTTACATGTTTTAATAAAAATTTTAATTTTTCCGAGATTTTTTACTGTGTCGGATGCACTAAGCCCCCATAGGGGCCAAGTGCATCCCATTATTTTAGAAAAATAGTTAAATTCAACGTAATGTGTTAAGGAAAAAAGAAAAAAAAAATATAATTTTTAATACTCATTATTTTTAAGAAAAAAATTTAAAATTTTAGATCTCTATTCTTAAATTTTTGGATCTGTCACCGGTATTTAAGCGTTGGGATTTTGCAGCACATTTGATTCTCGGATAGGCATGAAGAAGAGAAGGTGAAGGCATCGGAGACAGTGCGGAGCAAGAAAAGAGATGAGCTTGATTGTGGGGTATCTATCGTCCCTGCTGCGGTTGGGTTCTTGACGAAATTTGAAGAAGTTTATAAGGTTTGGGCATTTGTTTCCAGGTTACTGGATACTGATTTTTTGGAGAAAGAGACACGGAGATACAAAATTATTAATCAGAAAACAGTTGAAATCTTGAGACTCTAATCATCAGTTAATCACCATTTGTATCAGATCCGATATTATAACAACAAAATATAATCTTGATCTTGATTTAATTAAAAATTCAACTTTTACTCTCAGCTTAATCCGACCCAATCAACACTCCTTCTCTACTTCGACTTCCACATTCGATGGGGCTTCCTCAATCCAATACATATCAGATAAGTACTCCCATCCCTCTCTAGCCAAAACATGAGTTGCATTATTCGTATGGCGTTGCACGAATTGGAATGAAACCATTTCAAAATGTTTACTTCTCACTCTGATTTCCATCACCGAAGCACTAATTAATGAATTGTGTTCCGACAGAAAATTGTAACTTCTTTGTCACCATCATCGAATCACCCTCCATTATGATCTGTCGGAGACCCAAATCTGCAGAAAACTTGATCGCCTTCAAACATGCTAAGTCTCTGCACCCCTAGATCAAAAACATAATTTTCCGGGTTCATGCATGCTCTCACAATAAGCTATGCATCATTTCTTGCCAATACTCTTGTAACTGAAGTTCTAGTTTGACTATGAAATGAGGCGCCAAAATTAACTTTAAACATGCCCTCGCATGGGAGACCACCTAAGCGCTGCATGATGTTGCATATTAATACTACCATCGCTTGCAACCTTTAACTCCTCAAAAGGCATAATACTAAAATTTGCCTCCAACCTTTAACTCCTGCTCGTTGTTTTATGTACGCAATCAGTCTCTTCAGAATTCAGTCATCGACAAAAATGTAGATCGATGTTTCGACAAAAATAATTAATAAAAGGTATTTTTATATTTTAAATTTTATCAACAAGAACCGTCTACCTCAGTTGGATAGAATACAAGGTTTTTAACCTTGTGGTCGTAGTTCAAGCCCTACGATAGGCGTTCGTGTTACATATCTTTTTCTATTTGATGTTCCTCATATTTGTTAATAATACAATGTTATATCTATTATTTTTCCAACTTGTTAATCAACAATCTCTGTCTAACTCAATTGGTATAACGTAAGTTTTTAACTTTATGATCGTGAGTTCGAGCGCGTCTAAATCTTTTTTCTTTGTTTTTTATGCGGACGTCGTTTTTACTAAAACATTTTTATTTTGTTTGTCGCCACTTTCTCAAGTATCTCTGGTTCAGCCAACTTTCTTCCTAACCAAACGAAAAAAATCCCTCAAAATAAATCAAATAGATAAACAAACCCAAAGGAAAGGAAGTTAAAACTTGAACGAATATGCCGAACCTTGAATGTCGCATGTACGAGCGAAGTACCCTCAGGTGGATATGGCGGTGATGATACAAGTGAAAAATATCGCCGACATGGGTGCCTATGTTTCGCTCCTGGAGTACAACAACATAGAAGGCATGATCTTGTTCTCGGAGCTCTCCCGCCGCCGGATTCGTAGCGTTAGCAGTCTAATCAAGGTGGACAGAACCGAACCCGTTATGGTCCTACGTGTTGATAAGGAAAAGGGTTACATTGATTTAAGTAAAAGGAGAGTTGGCGAAGATGATATTCAAGCTTGTGAAGAAAGGTATAATAAGAGTAAGCTTGTTCACTCTATTATGCGACATGTGGCCGAGACTCTGGACATTGATTTGGAGGTAATTTGTCTATTTTCATTTTTCATTTTTAAAATTGAGGGCTGTTTTGCTTGCTCTAGGTGGTTTATGAAACTTATGGTTTTCTAAATTTGGATAAGATGAATACTTTTTGCCGTGCTTTATGGATAGTGAAATGGAAGTAAATTTGGGGTTTTCTTGATTGATTGGGGGAATTTGATCACTGTTTTATGGGTTTTTTGCTTTGAAAATTTGGTTGGGTTGATTTGATGCTAAATGAGAATAAGGGTACTTTCCTATTGTTTTATGATTTAATGCTTACGCGGAGAATGATTGTTTTTGTTACCGAAATATGATAATCAAAATGCAAATTGGCTGATGTCCTTGTAAAAAGTTTTACTTTTAGTCAAAATGTCGTAATTTTTGCTCACTTTTGGATTACATTTTACCCAGTTTCTTTAAGAAACATGGACAATTTATCACAATAATTTATAAATATTGCCAGTATTGGAAGTAATTTATGTCATCAGCTGATCAGCATACACTGATACAATTGACTGATGCTAATTATTTGTGACAGGAGTTGTACATTAAAATTGGTTGGCCTCTGTACGGGAAATATGGCCATGCTTTTGAGGTAGGAGTCTGCCATTTTTGAAATGTTCTATATTTTACAGACTGTTATCATGGCCTTAATATTTATGTTTGCAGGTATTCAAAATCGTTGTGACTGACCCTGACTCAGTCTTGAACACCCTTACGTACGAAGTAAAAAAACCTGGCCAGACGGACAGGAGGTAAACTTTTTATTTGCAAGATTCATCGGTCGTTATTTCTTCAGTTGGTTTGAGTCTCTAACCATTTCTTTCTTTAGGTGACTGAGGTGATTCCAGCTGTAACTGAGGAAGTCAAAGATGCTTTGATAAAAAACATTAGGGGAAGAATGGCTCCACGACCTCTCAAGATTCGGGCTGACATTGAAATGAAATGTTTCCAGTTTGATGGCGTTCTTCACATTAAGGTATCATTCACAGAATCTCTCATGCTCTCTCTGCTTTGTTTGTTGGTAACATATTTTATTTTTTTTGAATTCGCAGGAGGCCATGCGTAAAGCTGAGGTTGCTGGGAATGATGATTGCCCTGTTAAAATCAAGCTTGTTACTCCTCCACTTTATGTTCTTACCACTCAAACCGTTGACAAGGTTAGCCTAATGTCCCTTTTCATTCATCTGCAGTGAATTATTTTACCTGTCTTTGAAATTCCAATCCACATCTTTTAGTTCTGAAACCTGAAAGCATTTTCAGTGAATTATCTTCTGTTAACCCTGTTGATTCACATCCGACATTGTTTCCGCCGTTGGAGTTGCCATTTTTGCTTCTCCATGCCAGATTCATCTGCTGATATTGCCATTTGCATGCATGTCTGTCTAACATTTTCCTTTCCTTTCTAAATTATGTAGTTCTTTATTGTGTGCTGTTCAGGAGCAAGGCATAGCCATTCTTACTAAAGCAATTACAGCTTGCACCGAAGCAGTAGAGTATCACAAGGGAAAACTTGTTGTCAAGGAACAACCTAGAGCAGTGAGTATCCATATTCTCTCATATTTGTTCTTTAATTCAGTGTTAATCTTCTTGCTACGGAGATTCTTAGCACGGAATCATTAGTGCTATTAGTCTTTGTCTCATGATTTGAAATCTTCAGTCTTTCTCCGAAGTGCCTCACATGTTGGATTGATTTTAGGTGAGTGAACGAGATGATAAATTGCTTGCTGAGCACATGGCTAAGTTGCGAAATGATAATGAAGAGGTAAGTGGCGACGAAGATAGTGAAGAAGAGGAAGACACAGGCATGGGTGAAGTTGATGTTGAAAATGCAGGTCATGGAATCATGGAATGATGCTGCTGCTGCGATAATGAACATGATAGTCCCCCTTTTTTTCCCTCCCAAAATCTCTTTTTAGCCCCCTTCTCCAGGCAGTTGAAAACCTTTCTAAAAATAATCGTCATGTTGAGTTGTTTTGCTACTATTCGATTTTAATGGAGAGTATACAGATGCATTAGCCATTGATTCTAGCATTGTCTGATTTCCCCATTTGAGATTATATTAATCAAGGCGAAATTGTTTATAAGACGATACTTTTACCACGACACAAATTTTGTAACTTCTCCATTTTCATGTCGGGTAGAACCATGATCTTAATAATAACGAAGGAAAGTACATGTTAATAAATAAGTTATTAAACTTGTGCTGTGGTGGAATCATTATCTTATAAATAATTTAATCGTGATTTCTGTAATTCAAAGTACATTTCGTTTATTGAGATCAACACAAATCTTTCTCAAGTAAAAGAGATGGAATTCATTTGTGTGTTCGAATTCGAGATATGTGCCAAGTGTGTATTTCAAATAAAAATGGTGCTTCATATTTATAGGCTGAACCTGACTTTAACAATGTTGAGAAAGTTACTGTTGCTATTATAACTTTTTTGTACCCCATTACCAATTAAGCAATTACTAGTCGTACACAAATCTTCGAAGCGACGTAACTGACCAAATGGGATAAGTAGGTCAATTAAGAAAGGGCCTGCCTACAAGGAATGGACCACAAGCTGATAAGATTTAATCCGTAGGGGCCTAGGAAGCACTGTTCATTGGTGTACGACTGGATGCCATGTGTCCTTTTCCCACATGGAAGGGTGTCCCATAAACATGCAGAGTTCGATTCATTACCGTACGGACCAACGAGCTCTACACTTATAAATCTAAAACTTAGAGAATGGACTCCTGAAATAGTAAAGATGAGACAGAGGCCACCTCTAAACAACCTCAATCAAAGCCCTAGCAATTCATAATGATTAAGCGCTGAATGATTCAAATATTGAATGATTTAGAGGTTCTATATGAATTAGCTCTGAATGTGACATACTGTTTTATAATACTCTGAATCATTCAAATGTACTTCTGTGTTGAATCATTCAATATTGTTTTACTGAATCGGTCAGCACTGAATCATTAGAATGCGAAAGAAACGTTGAATGTTGAACGATTCAACATTCAGCGCTAAATGATTCCATTAAGAGTCAAACAAACAACCCCTAAATTAAAGAAAAATATTCCATCGAATTAAATCAAATTCAATGAAAATTTTTGAATTAATCAAGTTTATAAGTTTAAATTCCACACTTAAATTTATTATATGATTTGCTTTCTACATGTTTGTTTAAGCTCTATCAAAATCATAGACTCTGGCATGTTATTATCAAACACACCCCCTTGAAGTACAACAACTAATTTATTAACGGAGAAATAATTGTAAAGTAATGCCAAATTTTTATCTCAAAACGTAGATTCTCATCACTAAATTAGTTGTCCACGTCATACCCTCAAAAGCAGAAGGGCACGTGTCCCTAATGTGGTCCCCTGAGTTAGTGAGAGTTAAGACCAACAAAAACATTATTAAAAAAAACATACTTTTATTTTTTGAAAAAATCGAGGATCCAATAGTGCGCCACCACTTGCTCATTTCACAAGTCAAAAATAAGGGTAAAAACACTAAAGGATCTTTGAACTATATCAAATAATATTTTAGTCAGAAAGCTTTCAAATGTTATAAAATAATCATTAAATTTATAAAATTATTTTAAAATAGTTATCAAATTTTAAAGTAATTATAAAATTACCATTAAATTTATTGAACTATTATAAAATGATTATTAAAGTTATTAAGCTATTAGAAAATAGTCATTAAACTTCTCAAGTGATTACAAAATGGTCATTTAATTTATCGAAGTATCACAAAATGATCATTAAATTTCTCAAATAGTTATAAAAATGATAATTAAATTTATGAAATTGTTACAAAATGATTATTAAACTTATTAAACTATTATAAAATGATCCTTTGACTTTCAAAATGATTAGAAAATGGTCATTAAATTTATTAAATTATTACAAAATAATCGTTAAATTTATTAAATAAATATTAAATATAGCGAATTACTATAAAACAATGATTAATCTCATCCAATTATTATAAGATTATTATTAAATTTTTCAAAATTTATTATACTTATAATAATATATAGTTGCAAGAATAATTTTATAACAATCTCATAAATATAATAATATTTTATAAATTTAAAAGTTTAAAAATGAAAAAAATCATGAATATAAGAATTCAAAACCAAATGGTTGAGATTACCTTTAAACAAATATTTTCTTATACTTATCATAAATTAATCAAAAAATAAATATAAAAATATAAAAAATCATTTATACTTTATTCATCACATGTGATGTACTTTACCAAACAAATAAATAAACGAAGATAATAAACAAATACTCCGAAAAGGCAAAAAAGACCCAAAAACCCACAACCAAACATGGATTGGCCATGTGAAACCCAGTCAGATAATGGTCACTCCGATGAACAACGTGGCCAACTCCCATTGGTGATTTTCCTATTTAATAGTACGGACGGATGCAGACGTGTTTCAACCTTGTACGGACACAAGGTAGAGAGAGAGAGAAAGAAGTTTTGAATGGTGTCCGGGGGAGTGTCCAACATTTTCATGCAACCGACAGAACTGTCGCGTGTATTTTACTATCACCTCACAGGCTGGTTGTTGCTCCTTTCGGTGGATACCGGAAGCGGAGGTTGTCGGTAAAACCCAACAGGTGTCATTTGTTCAGGCGGTGGGCACACATTTTCCGTGCATCCGTCTTGCTCGTCGTTGTGGAATCACACGTTTTGTCATTTATTCTCTGTTTTTCTTTTTTTGGGAGGTCGTCTTCCATTTTACCAAAAGAAGAAAGAGATTAGGTTCTTCACTTCCATAGACTTTGCCTATTATGATATCCTTCTGTTTTTTCATATTTATTTACTACTAAAATATAGGGTTAGAGAAGCTTGAGTGAGTGATTGGTCAAGTCATTTCTCATCTGCAAAATCTAGGGTTTCTGTTAGATTTTTCGTTTTCAAAGAGAAATTTTCTTATTTTTTTTCTTTTTCCCTTCACATCAACTCAACTTTTGCAGATTTTTCTGTCATAGTACTATTTTTAGAAATCTCTTTTTCCCTGATAAAAAATCACTTTGAGTTGAGACAAATTATTTTTCTGGGTTTGTGTATGTAGGAGAAAATGGGGAGACAGAAAACCCAGATGAAGAGAATAGAAAATGCAGCAAGCAGGCAAGTAACCTTCTCAAAGAGAAGAAATGGACTGCTTAAAAAGGCCTATGAGTTATCCGTTCTCTGCGATGCCGAAGTTGCACTCATCATCTTCTCTCCCAGAGGGAAGTTATATGAGTTTTCTAGCTCCGGGTGCGTAATTTTCCTGCAAGTTTCTGATAATTTCTTTGTTTTTGCTAATTAAATCTTGGAAGATATAAGTTTCGGTAATTGAACTTGGATTTTAACTAGACAGTCCTCCCGCTGTCCTACCATGTACTGTATATAGCTGCAGGTAAGTACTAGGAGTCATTGATGATCGCAAGCTTTATTATAAGGGGGTCTGATTTCTGATCTCTTTAGAATCAAATCTTAGGAGTTGATTTCGTAATCTGTTGGGTTTCCTTGTTTATGTGTTGCAGATTTCTGTCATTCTTCAACTAGCATAAGTCCCGAGACAGGCAAAAGAAAGAGAGTCCTTAATTAGGGTTTAATGTCTTGGGTAAGGATATAGTGAGATTATTAGTCGCCACGGCTTGGGAGTTGAGTCATTTAGCCTTACCTTGACTTAACAACCATTACAAGGGTTTTAAAGATTAATGAAAAATAAGCATGGAGCTGCAATATATATATATATAATGTATGCTACATGCAATGATTTTATGAGAAAATTTCTTGTTTCTTTCTATCTATAAGATCTTGGTTTATGTTAAAATCTCCTATACATAAACTACACAAGTGATAGAAAGGTCAAAAGAGTTCCATTTTTTTAACTAAAAAAGAAAGAAAGAAGGAAATTAGTAAATTGGAAGTGGAAGCTGTTTACTGTTGGGGGCTCTGTGTTATTGTACTTGGGGATTTCTTCTTTATCATATATGGATTAGGTTACAGTGGAGAAGTAATTTGCCTTTTTTTCAAGGTAAACCCCACTATCTTTGATAGGCCGATAACTCTTAGAGTCAAGTACCCATAGAGAATCGGACAAGAAACCTACCACAATGATCTCTTAACACCTCCAATGTTAGTTTTACCAAACCTACCATGAAATGAACCGTCAACATTGGACTCTAAGGATTTTAATGAAGAAGACACCCAACAATCTTTAATGTTACGATCTTTAAGCATAAAATTTTAACATCTCAAATCAAATCCAATTCAGTCGTAAATCAAATCAAAGATGCTACGGCAGGTAATTGAAGTAAAATCAGATTTGATAGAAAATTAAAACAAAGACTTTACGCAATGAGAAGATTAAACTATAAAATAGATTAATCACGAGACAAATAATACAATTAATAACAATCGTAAGGTCTAACAAAACGAACTAATTTTTTTATTATTATTCTTTGAGGTCACGAGTTCAAGTACTATGAATGTCAGGGGTATGGTTGAGAATTAATTTTAAACAGACACAACCCTTTATATTTATTCCCGGTTAATAAAAAAAAAACTTGCCAATAAAGACAAGGTAGTTTTGAAACTAGATATAGGGTATCAAAACTCTTAAATACAATGTAATGAAAGTATCAAAACTTCTTTTAAGAATATCGATACACACATCACACAATTTCGAAATTTTAAAATTAAAATACAAATTTTTAATTTTTAGATTTCGATCTCACACCAAACATACACTTCAACCTACTAGACATACTAAAATTATTTTATAAAATTTTAGACTAGTCTCAACCATCATTTATCATATAACACTCAAATTAGCTAATACTAGCATGTGTTGTTCAATCGTCCACACTATTCAAACATACTTGTACCTCAAAATAATTCAACAACCATCAATCTATTGCTTATCCTAAAGTATCAAACTTATCATTTGATGCATATGTGCCAAGCTTATTTATTGTACCATATCATGCTATTATCAATCATCTCATGTGCATGCTTTTATAATATTTATTCGATAATTCACTCATAATAATTTACACGCAAGTATAACAAGTGTTGTGCATATATCAAAACACAACTTGAATCAAGTAAACATATACACATCTCTAAACATGAAAGACTTGCAAAGCGATCATTATAGTTAGACCTTAATATCGATAATTATTATATACATGTCACCGACTCTAATAGTATTCAAAAGAGATATATACGATACAAGAGATGATGACTTATGATTTGCTGATAGTACAATCTCATCTATTCGAACTATCTAATTCCTGTAAAAACAATGGAACAGACAAATTAAGCTTTAAGAAGTTTAATAAAGAAGTCAATTAACAATTTACACAAATACATCATAGCATAGCACGTATTATTAAAGCATGGTATGGTTTTACAAGGTGTATCATGATGCCATAATAGAGTTTAATGAACTACACATAACATGTCAAACTACTAGGGGTGAGCAAAACACGACTTGAAAAATTAAATTTTTCGATTTGACACGACTCGAATTAACTTCGAGTTGTAATTTCATAAACTCGACTCGACTCGAAAAAATTTCAAGTTCAAATTGAGTTGTAAAATACAACTTGAATAGTAACTCGAAAAATTTGAAATTTATGACCAACACCACTTTAGCTTTTTAGTGATTAATTTCTCATTTCTTTCTTAAAAATCCCCTCTATAATTAACTTGAGTTTCTCAACACATGCCATATACACATTGAAAACAAGATATACTGAAAATTAATCTAAATTTTCATATTTGAATTCTTGCATGAACCAAGGATGAGGAGTTGGAGTTCATGAACCAAAGATTCCTAGACAATTATTTACTAATCTAACGACACATAAAGATGGCCAAGTTCATGGGTAACCAACATGAGCTTTCAAATTAAGAATTTGCCTTTCAAATAATGCTAATTTAAACTTTTCTTTCTTGATGTTTCAAGCACTCATCAATGGTGAAAACCAAACAAGAAAATGAAAATGACAAGAATGGTAGGGAAGGGAATGTCTTTCTATGGGGTGTAGATAGTTCTTTCTAGTGGGTTTTGACACACTTTGATGTATATATATTTGCTTTGAAAAATATAATTCTATTAAAATATGTCATCATGTTTATACAATATAAATATATAACTATAGTACACATTTTCTTCCACTAACTTAACCCTCAACTAGGGGTGAGTGCTCGATCGAGTCAAGTTAAGTAAAAATTCAAGTTATTTGAGTCCTATTTTATTATTCAAACTTGATTTGAATTTTTTTTAAGTCAAGTCGAATTTATAAAATTTGAGTCGAGTCAAATTGTTCTAGTTTCATTTTAAATTTAATTGTAAATATTTATAATATTATGATACTATTTGATTCCAATTTAGATAGTTTTCTATAACTTCATATATATTTCTTCATATTTTTTTTCATGTGATATACATGAATGATACAGAGTAGATTGACTAGACTCAAACTTAAAAACCAATCCACTAATTACTAAAAATTTTGAAATATTCGAGTTGTATTTTATAACTCGACTCAAATTTAAAACTTTTTCAAGTCGAGTTGAGTTTATGAAATTACAACTCAAAGTCAATTTGAGTCGAGTCGAGTCAAAAATATCGATTTTTTGAGTCAAGTAAAGTTTTGCTCACTCCTACCCTCAACTATCTTTTTAGGTGAACTCATTGAGTGATCTCAGTGGTTAAGGGAGTGTGTTGTTCTTCATTAAATTCTTGAGTTTAAGCAGCTGTGTTGATGTGTGTTCAATACAAATGATTAAAAAAAAGTACGAATTTACTACTTAAAAAAAAAACAAAAAGCAATCATTTTAGATCCAATACCGCTTCACGCCTCATTTCTCACACTTTCCTTAGAACACTCTTCATTACAATTAATCTAACTCGATTACTAATTCGAATCCCCCAAAATGGATAACGGAGCATTTGATTGAACTGCAATTAGTGAATACTAATCACAAATATTACAATGTCATTAACAGATTTAAAAAAGTCCAACCATTTACCATTACATCACCAACTAACCCTCGTCGTAACAATGTTAAAAATTTGATCTTCATATCAAATGATTGAGAGTACTTAGAACAAATATTACTTTATAATCTTTATCGGCCTGAATCCTTTTAAAGAAAACCTTGTTACATAACTATCATAAATTCTAAAAGTTCGAATAACCAAAGAATTTAATATAAAAACTACGTTATTTTATGATTTTTGTTAAATAATTTAATTGTTTTGTGATTTGGTCTATAATTTTCCTATTTCTTCAATCTCTTCCTTGTTTTAACTTTTAAGTCTACTTTGATCAAATTTGACACATATTCTTCTCTTTCACTTTAGAATATATATGTAACTCGAATTTCTCTTTTCAACCATAAATCTCCTCTTTTTGTAATTTAATATATCATCTTTGTATTTTATTTAATTTGGTCCTCCAACTATAACTCTTTTCAAATTCTTTCATCCTTTCAATTCATTGACTCCCTAGTACCCTCATCAATTTTTTGTCCTCAAAATCTATTTTTAAAAAATAATATTTTATATCATTTTAGATGATATTTGATCTATTAAATATAATTATAAATCTTTTTTTTATATATTCATTTAATTGGAACCAAGCAGTACAGTAATACTCACCCTTACTTGAAATTGTGTTGTTCGTAATACATACAGGTATCTAACACTTACCTAAATCCGAATAATTCTAACTTGAAATATTAAATTGTGATTGAAGGTAACTAAATTAAATACATGTTTCTATATCTGAATTGGTTTCAAACTAGCTAAGATTTAGATGAGCTACAATGCTTTATCATATAGCAGAGAAATTTCGTAAAGCGTGGGCTGCGTCACCCGCACCATTGATGGGCTGAAGGGGGCAGTTGTCCTAATAAAAATTTCAAATTTCTATATGTTTTAGATATTTTTTATTGATAACTTTTTTACGCACTTCAATATAAAATTTTATGCCCGTGTCTATCCCGCACCTCGACTAGTAGTATCATGTTTATTTTGTAAGCCTAGCTGCCTAGGATGTCTCGAGTTAAATTGGACAGTGCAGTGCTTATTGTGTGTGTTTTGAGATGCTTTCAGTATGAACAAAACCATAGATCGATATCAAAAGAGAGAGAAGGATGCTTATGGAATCAGCAGCAAAGCAGTAGACGAAAATATGCAGGTATAGCCCCACCCTAATATATATTATCTTCTTGGTGTCTTATTTACATATTTAGCAAGTCAGAAATAAATATATATTTACATGCACACACATACACTGCACTAGGCCGATCATACATGCATCGAGTCTTGTCGGTCAATATCTAATGATTGAATTTGCATGGACGTGAAGAATGTAAAGGAAGACGCTCAAAGCATGGCAAGGAAGATTGAATTCCTGGAAGATTCTAAAAGGTTAAACAAACCCTTGAGCTTCAAACTTGTTCTTAATGTTGAGTTCAACTTCATATTTGGAATCCCTTTTCTTCATCTTCATGTGTAAACCTCTATATGTTTCATAACAGAAAAATGCTGGGACATGGACTAGAACCATGTTCTGCTGATGATCTGCAACAGTTAGAAAACCAGTTGGAACGAAGCTTATGCAGAATTAGGGCAAGAAAGGTACATCCAAATCCATAAACTATATATCTATATATAGTTTCGAATCTCTATTTTCATGCATGTATGTATATAATGTTATAAAATCTTAAAACATTTATTTTAATGTGTTGCAGAATCAGGTATTCTTGGAGCAGATTGAGAAGTTAAAGGAAGAGGTGAACCATTTTGCATGCTTTCTAATTAACATATTATATGATTCTTAACAGCATAAATTTCAAGGATGCTATTTTGGATTAATAATTAATTAAGCTAAACATTAATTCAGGAGAGACGCCTTGGGGAAGAAAATGCTAATCTGCGTGAACAGGTATTTGATCTCTAATCGTCCTCTATGATAATATGATTTTGTTTGAACCACTTATCATATATATATATATCCAGTTACATAATGCATAATTTTTAAATTTTAAGTATTTTTTAAATTATTAGACGAGTACAAATGAATGACTAAAATTAACAATTATAAAAGAAGAAACTTTAAAATTTCATCCCTTATCTATATATATTTTTTCATTAATATTTTAACGACATTATGGAACATATTATTACATTCTAATGAATAGTGTGGGCTGCGACCACGAGAATCATCGTCAACAAGCCTGTCAGATGAGCTCCAAACTCAGAACACGGAGGTAGCGACGGAATTGTGTATAGGACTACCGAAGAGAAGAAATATCCAAAAGCCCTAGTTTTAAAATATATATTGGTGATTATTCAATTTAAATGAAGCTTCAACATCTACCTTCATGTTACCAGAGAGTTCACATATTATTTGAATTTGAATGTAAGAGACTCATGAAAATGTGACAGAATTAAATTAAATAAACTATCATTAGAATATACTATCATTAGACATATGAAAATGTGATAGAAATAAATTAAATAATTTATCATTTTTAATTGTTTGATATTAGAATTTTAAGGTGTGGAATATACTGTTTAATGAAATGAAATTGTTAAAATTTTTAATTTTTTTTAAGATTTGTTTTTGATTTTGTTTTATATGATCATAAATATAACTCTATCTTTTGTTTTTATAGATAAAGAAAAATGAATTTGTCTAAGTTTTTTTTTTCTATTTCCCTCTTTTGTTTTTTAAAATATAATGTTTTTTTTCTATTTTTAATTCTATCTTTTGTTTTTATATTTTTTTTAAATATTTTTTATTTATTTGTTTAAGAGAATGATTCCGTCGATCTTTGACGAAACAACGGTACCTATATTTTATTATGATCTTTATTGTGTTCTTTTTTCTAATTATCTCCTTTTTCTTTCTCTCTTTTTCAATTTTTTAATTCTTTGATTATGCATATTAAAAAAATTATATCATTTGATTAATAAACTTTCTCTTTTTTTAAGATTAAATTTGATATCGACTCTTTAATTTATGTATTTTAATGGTTTTAAGTGAAATGATCAATTAAAATGATTAGTTTATTTTAATATTTATAAATTCTTACAACTTCATTGGATTTCCTCATTTAATAAAATTATATGATATTATTAGTTCAAATAAATAAAAATATCTCATGAAATAAATCTGTTTTATTTGATAAATATTTGAAAACATATTGTGTAAAATTTAGACTATAATTTATGTTATGTAACAAATAAAAATAAAAACTTAATTTTCAAATAAATATACGTCAATAATAAAATGATACATCATATTATTGTTAATGATTTAAAGACTCATTAGAGCTGGGTATATGGGCTAAGGTTCGCGGGTTACCCATATAACCCGCGGCTCGTGCGGGCTTCGGGCCTAAAAAATAAAGCTCGTTTAAATTGCGGGCTTATTAGTCCGGACTGTTAAATTCGTGGATTTAATGGGTATATCTGTCGGTAGCCCGCTTAATTTAATTATTTTTTTCAATTTATTTTATGTTTTACGGAAGACAATTCACGTTTAGCCCAATTCACGTTTTATGTGCATTTTAGCCATAGCCTAATTCACGTTTTATGTGCACTGAAATCTGAAGCCCAATTCACGTTTTAATTTGATGATATCCAATTTTGAAGTTCAAACGTATTAATTATACCTATGGTAACGTAATATGATAACATAAGCAAAAATGTTTCCATCTTTTTATATATGTATTTACCATTTATAATTAATACCATCAATATATATATAAATAAGCCATAAAACGTTTATTATACTACAATAATTAATCATAAGAAAAACTACCATTTATAATTAATACCATCAATATATATATAAATAAGCCATAAAACGTTTATTATACTACAATAATTAATCATAAGAAAAACTATATACATGTACGTTAAAAAATAGAAAAAAAAACAAATCAAAGTATTAAACCATGTATAAATATAATAATTAAATTAATCATAAGAAAAACTATATTTAAGGATTATATTGCATTAATTCAAAAGTGGGTGGAGCCCTTACACGATTAGCACATTAAAACTTGTCATGGTTGCCCTAAATCCCTAAAATACGTTGTTTTGTGTGACTTATATTATATATACGTCGTTATAAAATTTTAGGAATCATAGCCTCATTTTTTTTTGTTTCCCTTCTCCGCCGTTTCTCTCTATCTCCCCAACTTCTCTCTTTTTTCACATAAATAGTGAACAGTGAACGGGTAAGCCCGTTTAGCCCGCGAGTTAAATGGACGGGCCACGGGCCTTAGAATTCAAGATCGTTTATGATTGCGAGTTTTTTAAACCGCTCCGTTTAAGCCTGCACCGTCAAAACCCGCGGGCTAAACGGGCGGGTAGCCCGTATTAAATTTAATAATATTTAAATAAAAATATTAGTCCCTATTAAATTTAGGCATGTAAACTAACTGAACATTCAGCGAACTGTTCGTGAACCATTCGACAGGAAGTTTGTTTGTGTTCGTTTATTTATTAAATTAACGAACATGAACAATATTTTGTGTTCGTTTAATTAAATGAACGAACACAAACAGAGGGCTCGTTCGTTCATTTACGTTCATGAACATTCAATAATATGTTCATTTATGTTCGTTTATGTTTGTTCGTTTACTTTCGTTCGTTTATGTTTGTTCATTTATGTTTACCCCAATCTATTTAGATCCATTTAAAATATTAAGAGCCAATAAATTTTAATCTGATGCCCATTAATATTTTAAAATTCAATTAATTATAAATACAAATAAAAAACCCTTAACAATTAAATAAAAATTAACTATGAAGTTGCAACTTATATTAATGAATTTTATATGACTATTATTGTTGTGTTTTATGTTCATTTATATTCATTTATTACGTTAGTTTATTACGTTCATTTATGTTCATTTATTATGTTCGTTTACATTCGTTTATTGTATTCATTTATGGTTTTTTACATCCGTTCGTCATTTAAATAAACGAACACGAACAAGATACATTCCTTAACGAACAAACTCGAACAAGAAATTTTTGTTCGTTTATGTTCGTGTTCGTTCATTTGTTCGGTTAAAGTTAAACAAATGAACATGAACATACCCTGTTCGTGTTCATTTTGTTCATTTACAGGCCTAATTAAATTGGATCGAATCAATTCAACCCGTTTTATAAATTTATGATATATTATGTTATTTTTATATATTTATATTACAAAAAATAATTTATAATATAATATTTTAGTATAAATATTAAATAAGATGTTGAGTTGTCCATATATAAAAGAATTAAATTTTATAAAATAGAAATTATATAAAGTATTGAACATTAAATTAAATTAAATTAAATATTTTTTAAAAAAAAGTAAAATAATATTATGAATAGACCGAAAACATACTCGAATTAACATTTACAAATATGGATGGATTTGGACAAAATTTAAAGTCTATGTTTCGAGCTAAATTAAATTTAGACAAAAATAAAATGTATTAACTCTGAAACATAAATCTAGCCTGACTCATAAACACCTCTACATCCAAGTGACAACAAACATTTAGTGACAATTAAATATTTTTAATGACCCAAAACAAGACAACCTAAAGCTAAATGAGGTTGAATTTAAAATTCGTTTCATCATTTAAGAATATTGAAAAATATATTTTGTTAAATTATAAAAAGACTATGAAATAAATAATAATTCAAATTTACTCGCATTACAAAAACCCTTTAGTATGAATTTATTTACAAACACAAAGAAACGTGCTACGGTGACAAACTCTGCGACCTTTTTAATTTACAAAGGGAGGGAGGGAGCGGCTACCGACAATTGATGCAACAACTCCCTCTTTTACATTAATCAAAATGAAAACTGGGATCCAAAATCAATAAACTAACAATAAAATAGTTGCTGCCCCTGTCCTGCTGCAAATTCAGAGCATGAGAATGCTCACAAGCGTATGAATATCTGATAAACCCCGAGCTTACAGCATCGTTTCTTCAACTTAGCGAATCGTGGTTCTCCCCAAAGATGATGCTCCTATTTCGCTATCAGTGTTCTGCGTTAGAGATCATGCCACAAATGTATGAGTTGCTTCTATAGACCATTGCATTATTTGCATAGCAGATGTTTGCATTGATGGCAGAAAGAGGAAAACTTGAAAGAACTATGTGATTCGAGGCAAGCCACAGAATAATTCAGCATTTACTTTTCAATTAAAAGCAGACATTTAACAGTACAAAATCAAAACTACTTTATATTCCATTTGCTCCCTATGAAGTAAAACATACAATCCCCACAAACAAAAGTAAACTTACGAGACTGGTATTCGAACGAAAGCCAGATTAAATGATCAGAAGAAAGAAGACTAAAATTTTTCAGATAGCCTGGACTCCACCAAATGCCATTACCTGAGATTTCTGAGAAGGGAACACAATCCAAAACCTTAGCGTCTCATCTCCAGCTCCAGTAACTATTGTCTGCAAAAAGTGTAAAAAGAAAAAAGGTAATTTCAAACACAAGTAGAACATTGATGTACAAATAATGAGAAAATAAAATTGCAGAACTTCTCATATATGTTAATATTTTATTGTAATACGGAAGTAGAAACCAAGGACAAGTATATAAAGCTTGGAAGGTGACCAACCTGTCCATCAGGTGAGATGGCTAGATAAAGGACTCTGTATGTGTGGCCCGTAAGAGTAGCCAACTGCATTAGTAGAATAAACTTTTAGAAGACAAAAAGTAGACTAGAGGTAATAATCATATATACACTTCTTCTACCTTTGACATCATAGGGTATCTCCAAACAATTATCTGGTTTTGAGAGTATCCATGAGTGCTGACAAGTTCATTAACATTCTTAGACCAAACGAGATTGCATACCTGCCATGCATCGAGCAGACATTATAAGCATCAAGAATTTGTAACTCTAGTCTTAAGGAGCACAGCCAGGGCAAAAAGGAACTTGTAACTGTCTTCTGTTAATTTCTATAATAAAGCTTTGACATGGATCTGTTCAAAGAACTTATACTAGAACTTAAAATTAGATATGTAGAATAAAATTTTCCTAATCTCTCATTATCAACAAGGTTACTGCATTGCATATTGATAAGAGAATTAATTTGACCCCCATGCAGTCATCATTTCAAAATTCAAACTAGTTGGAGAAATATCACCTATATCAATGCAGTCAAGGAAGAAACTTTATGCACCTAAGAGTCCACTTGATGCAAATTTAAGGACATAGTTGAGGGGCATGATTTGATAAAAAAAAAACCACCTGACTTCCAGTGTCCATGCAGCTCAAGTGTGTGTTAGTGGTTGTATTCCAGAATCTAATACATCGATCAGCTGTACCACCCCCAGATGCAAGAAGGCCATGTAGATGGGGAGACCATGCAATTGCTTTTACAGCAGCAGTATGGTCACAGTATTTCAGGACAGGCTGA
The DNA here is from genome assembly GCF_006381635.1 of Hibiscus syriacus. Lineage (NCBI taxonomy): Eukaryota > Viridiplantae > Streptophyta > Magnoliopsida > Malvales > Malvaceae > Hibiscus > Hibiscus syriacus. Next base: position 571,428 of record NW_024063008.1, read on the forward strand.
GTGGAATGTTGATTCCAAACGAAAAGCTGCATATGGATGAGATTTGTCATTCAATCAGTTTCAAAGTTAATGCATATTAAGCCTCGAATAAGTCCGACAGGCAAAAGAAATGTTTTTACATACTTTGTTGTCATTTCCACCTGATGCTAGTTCCCGGTTATCATAAGACCACTTCAGTCCACAAACCTACTCAATGCCCAATAGTCATTCAGACTCGGAATTCAGAACATGAGCATATAGCAAGAGCCATAAATGAAAACAATAATGATGGGTAGAACATGCAATTTCCAAAAATAAATAATAATGATGACCAGCATGTAAGAATGAATTCTTGATAAAACATGAAAAAGAGGCATTTACGAAATCAAAGGACATACATGTAAGAAAAGATAGTGCTAGGGGGAAAAAACCAAATGTATTTATATGTAAAATACATAAATATAATTGTTTGGCCAAAAAAGTTATATAGTTGATCAAGTTGAATCAAACTGAAAGGGGATAAGAGTCTAACCTCTGACTTGTGACCGGAGAGTTTACTAGCAAAATCATCCTGAGCACGTATATCTCTTTGAAGAATGCTCTTATCACGACTACCAGAAGATAACAGAGAAGAGCTCCACGCCAAGGCCCCAACACGTAACCGATGCCCCTCCATTGTTCTTACCCTCCGGCAGCGAGTTGCATCCCAGATCTACACACAAAGTGATAGCCATTAACTAACTACATAATCCTACAAGCAAAATGCAGGAATTCGGATATAGACAGAAACTATAAGATTCATGCAAAGGCAATAATAGAGAAAAAAATTCTCTCTCAAGCCCAACGCAGGGCTGAAATTTTGGTTGCCTTCCATGACCACGGTAGAAGCAGACCAGACCTAAAGTTTTTTGATAAAAAGGAAGGCCTCATTAAAACCCCCCTTCATAACCGTCAAGCAACAAGAGTGGCTCAACGGACATTGGAAGGAGGAAAAGACTGCCTCAAAATTTTATTGCATAAATCCAAGTACAAGAAAAATACAATACCACCAAATAACCTTGACCACCGCCTCAACAATGAGCTACAAAAAAACTACAAAAACAAAGCAATTACCAAGCCGAACTCATAAAAACTATATCCTAAAGACAATCGACCAACCGCAAGCAAAACACAATTATAAAAAATGACCAAAATTCCCCAAATACAACACACTCAATGCAACAAAAATACCCCAATTTAGCAAATTCATCCGCTTCCCAGTTTGTCGCTCTCAACACATGCCTAACAATAACACTTTTATCAACCACAATCGAGGCGATATCTTTAACTATAGACAAGAACAACGGAGTTCTTGATCCATTCCACAGCCACAGCGCTATCGGATTCTAAAATAAGTCTACGATTCACCGACATCCCCGATTCCAAGAAAAGCAACAACCCTCTCTTAATTACCAACAGTTATGTCAGAATAGGAGGGCTAAAACCAACTCTCTCAGAGAACGATTCCAACACCACACCTTTCTCATCTCTAAGCAACCCTCTGATGCCACCTTTCAACCACATTCTATCCATAGCACCATCCATGTCCACTTTAACAAAACCGATTGGAGGCAGAGACCAACTCACCAAATTTGAAGGGATCTTATCAGGATTCAAAACACGATCAGCTAATGAAGGATCCCCACTAGACTATCAAAAGAAATCGGCACTTTTGGAAATTTTGAGGTAAACCATGCTGCTACTCTATACCTCGAGAGAAAGGATAACAATGCAAAATCCAACTTTACTTTGTTAAATACGATCTCATTCCTCATCTTCCAAATTGACCACAAAATTGCTCCTGGTATGAACCCCAAATGGTTGATCGAGACACAAGATCAAACCAACCGGAAATCAGTGTTGCAAGACACTCATGAATAGCAAAAGAGATCTCCCAAAGCCGCAAGAAGCTCACTCATAAACCCCAAGACACTTTACACGAAACGAACAAATGAAAAATAGTTTCTTGAGCCAACCCGCAAAACGGACAAGATGGATCTTTAATCCCTTGCACCCCACATTTAATTAAATCCACTTTGACTGTTACCTTCTTATGCACCACCTGCCAGACAAAAGATTCAACCCGAGGAGGAGCCGCACCAGACCACACATGTCTTGACCACAAAAAACTGTTATCCGAATTGTCGAGAAGGATTCTAAGATAAGATTTAACTAAGAAACGACCATCACCTTCTCCTAACCACACAAAGTTGTCATCAATCATAGGCGAAGGATTAAAATTATACAACAATGAAATAAGTTTATCTCATTGCAACATCTCCCAATCGGCAAGATTTCTTCTCATTGGAATGTCCCAAAAACAACCTGAGGAGTTTAATTTCCTGAAATCAGCAATCTTCCCCTCCTTGTTAATCGAAAGAGTGAACAACCTTGGAAAACGCTCTTTCAATGGAACTCCATCAAGTCAAGCGTCATGCCAAAACAAAATTGAATCCCCATTGCCCACCTTCATTTTAAAATTATTCCGCAAACAAACTCCAAATTCACCATTCGAACAACAATTTTTAACAACCCCTTCCATATCCAAGATGCTTTGTAAGAGGCCGAATTTTCCAACCTCATTGAATTAGGATCAATTTTGTTATTGCAACAAATAATCCTTTTCCACCAAGTTTTCTCATTAGCAAATTTTCATGTCCATTTTCCCAATAACGCTCTGTTCATAAGTTCTAAATTTGAAACCCCAAGCCCTCCCAAAGCCTTAGGGTTACAAACGATAGACTAGTTAACCCAATGAATTCTGCTTTTGGAAACCAAATCCCCCCAAAGAAATTTTGCCATAATTTTCAATACACAACTTGGCATTCTAAAAATTGACATGAAATATGTTGGCAGGGAACAAAGAACCGATTTTATCAACACAACTCTATCAGCAATAAACAAAGAAGCTGCCTTCCACCCAACCAATTTCTTGTAAAATTTTTGAATAACCGGGTCCCATAATGATGGTGAATTTTCTTCATCCAAGAGGTAACCCCAAATAATCTGTTGGGAAGGAACCCACTATGCACCCTATTATAGCAGCCCACTCACTAAGGACCCCTTCATTCACGCTGCTTTTGGATAAATTAATTTGCAAACTAGACATCATCTCAAAGATCAAAAACACCTTACTCACATTCTTCAACTCCCCGATCGAAGCATTGCAAAAGATTAATAGATCGTCTGCAAATTGGAGGTGAGTGAGCTTAAAGGAATTACCCAAACTTCAAATCTTAAATCCTCTAAACAAGACTAAAGACACATCCTTCGACAACATCAACCAAATTAAAAAGAAGAGAAAGAGAGCAACCCTGTCGAAGACCCCTCACAATCCAAAACTCATTCGAAGGAGAACCATTCACTAAAACCGAAATTGAAGCCGTGGGCAAACACATTTTCATCCAAGATCTCCACCTTTGCCCAATCCCCATACTATCCATGATTTTCAGCAATATACTTCAATTAATTGAGTCATACGCTTTCTTGAAGTCAACCTTGAATGCTATTCCTTCGAGGCCTTTCCTTTTCCAACAATCAATCCCCTTGTTCGCAATAAACGAACAGTCCATAATATGCCTCCCCGGAATGAAGGCGAATTGGGAAGGGCTAACAACCGAATCCATACATTTTCGTAATCTCCTAGATAATACCTTCGACAAAATCTTATAAAGCCCTCCGACAAGGCTAATCAATCTAAAATCCTCAATACTTTCCGAACTTGTCTTTTTCGGAACAAGGGTAATGAAAGAGTGGTTTACTCCTTTATCCCATCTTTTTCCCATATAAAGGTCACTGAAAAAACTCAAGATTTCCACTTTTAAATTTGGCCAAAACTTTTTGAAGAATCCCATTGTCAATCCATCCGGCCCCGGAGCCTTGTTACTATCTGAGGACGATATTGCATCTCAAACTTCTTCCTCCGAAAATGGTCTCTCCAAGAACAAATTTTGCTCCATTGAAATCTTGGAGAAATTGAAATCCAATGCCTCTACCTCAAATGTAGGATTCCTATTGTAAGCTTCTTTGAAAAAATTTGCAATGCTTGATTTAATAACTTCAGGATCCATCGTTAATTGACCACCCACTTTCAACGCTTTAATGGCATTCACCCTTCCTCTGTTTGCAGCACACGTATGAAAAAATCTAGTGTTATGATCGCCCTCTAAACACCATCTCACTCATGATTTTTGCTTCCAAACCAGCTCCTCTTTTTATTCAGATCCCAAAGCTTTTTTCTAGCCATACCCAAAGACTCCATAGATAAAGAAGAGGACCCCTGCTGCATTTCAATTTCCGTGTCATGAATATGTTTTTCCAGCTCCAATATGGACATTTTCATATTGATAAGACTGGCATTAGACCACTTTTTGATTGCCGCTTTAGAGAAATTTAGAACACTGGAAATCCCTTTTCTCATGCTTCTCATCCTTGCTTTTTGAAATTCCTCTACCATTTTCTCTTTAAAACCTTCCTCCTCTAATAAATAATTAAACAATCTAAATGGCTTCAGGCCCCAATCCAACCCTTTACTTTCCATAATAATTGCATTATGATCGGATAAAGATCTCAGGAGCAGACTTTGATTTAGCATCGGAAACACTGATAAGAAATTCATATCTACTAGAAACATGTCCCAATCTAACAAAAGTAGGAATTTACCTGTTGTTACACCAAGTGAAGTTATCACCCGACAAAGGAAGATCATTTGTCCTATGCACGAACTCGTTAAAAACTCTCATCTAGAATATGTCCTGCTTTCTCTCTATTTTCTCCTCTTGTGATAGGTATGCATTAAAATCACCTCCCAAAAAAATGGGACAATCCAGTTGTAGCACAAAAGACAACAACGCCTCGAAGAATGATTCTTTCTCCGAATCCACTGATAGCCTATACACATTAATAAACCAACATTTAACAGACAATTCTTTTAAGTTACCTTTAAATGTAATAAACCTCTCCTGAGCACATTCGGTTTCCACCTCCAGCTTGCTTTCGTCCCATAATGTTAACAAGCCCCCTGTTGATTCAACCGCAAGAGACGCCACATATCCTCTCAACAAATTCCCTCCTAATCTCGTTAGTAAGGAATAACTGACAGCCTCCCCCCTTTGATTCTTGGATAAACGTCAACACTGGTTTCTTCCCTATAATAAAATTCCTCATACCCCTTCCCTTGCCTTTTCTCTTCTCCCCAAACCCGTCACATTCCAAGATAAAATACTTAAACTTGACATAGGAAATAAGAAAATAACATGACAACCACAGGAGATCAATTCTCAGTCCCCTTCCTCATTTCCTCTATCACAAAATTCGCCTTTTTCATAAAGGCTTTTTTACCTCCTCGGAAGGTTACATCCATCACATTGCTAACTTCCCAACTTGCCCAGACTTCTTCATCCACATCCGGACACTGTCTTGGAGACTTAGAACGATCATGCTTTTCCTCTCTCGAAAATCCCCTTCCTCTGCTTCTGCTATAGACTCTAATAAATGATTTGCACCCAGTTCTACCCATTGACACACTCCTTCTTAAGGTGCGACCACAATTTGAAGAAAGATCCTTCCTCTAAGAACAAGAAGAAATTGAATCTTCGCCCACTCTAATATTATTATTTTGAGGACCGCCTGAACCCTTATATGATTACCATTACTACTTAGAGAATCCAAAGAACTGGATCTCCTATGAGACTCACGTTGAAAATGTCCACCTTTGCTTGTTCCTGGATCAGCCTGCATATTCTCCACGTTCTCCCTACAAGAATTGAACCTATCTGACCCGCTATTAATTCCCCTTGCCAACCCATAATCCACTTCATTAATCCACGACAGAATCTGCTGCATAAGAACTACACAATTAACCTACCTCTCTTCATCAATCCCCACCGAATTAATTAGCCTCGTATCAGTTGCAGCATTAACTCCAGGAACGAGAGCCTCTATGGCACCTGTCGAAATCTCTTGAAGCCATGTATCCACTCTTTCTAGGGACACCATTCCTGCCTCTTGGATTTCCCGATCCCTCAAGACCCCTCCATCATCGGACTAGTTCTCCGATGATCCGCCTCCCATTCATCTAAAAGCTCTCCATCACTCTCTCCATTCGATAACTCAGGAAAACCATCAATCGATATCTCTACTTTAATCTTTATCACATACAACCTACTGTTAGTGTTGATGGAGATCGATTCCGGGAAATCAAAAGGACTAGCAGCCTTAACAACCTTCTGGGCTACTCTGCAGTCCAACTTTAGCAGTGTTTCCATCTTGATCTCCACAAACTCCCCCCCACCTTGAAGCCAGACTGGAGAAAAAGGCTTCATTCCAATAATTAAGAGGTACTTTAATTAACGACACTTCACAAAACGCCAAAAGAACACCCTCATCCGAGGAAACTGGCCTCAACCAATCGAACCATAAATTTAACTCTAAAGCTTTTTCTTTCAAAGCTTTCACTTTCACTTCTTCCGACAGGAAAGTGACTAAACAAGAATTCCTAGCGTACCCCCAGCTTGCCACTTTTGCATTTATACCATCACTGTGCAGAGCTTTCTAAATTAGTTCCATATCATACGATTGTTTATGAATGCCAGTCAGCGACCTCTTCAACCAACATCGCTCATCCACAGGGATAAAGACATAGTAGGGATTCTTCAAAGCAACTCCGCCACTCGTCAAACTATTGCGAGTCCCTACTGGTAACCTCTTCTTTCCCACCAGTTTATCGCGATAAGAGCTCCCATCATGAAACTTTTTAAACACCGTACCTTTACCTTCAAGACTCTTTGTTTGAGTTTCAATCCTCTGCTTAGCCCCTTCAGCTTCTGAACTAATCAGCTTCTTCCCTCTTGCCAACCTCTGATACTTCGCCTCCCTGATCGAAACTCTCTTCCCATCAATCATCGCATTATCGACCTTTGCTACTGCTTGCAAAAGATCCTCCTGACTCTCAAAGTGGACAAATGCAAAAGTTGAATCTCTGTACTTCGGTCTCTTGTTGACAATGGAAATAAATACCTTAACAACCTTGCCATGAAGCTTGAACCGTTCCCACAACACTCTCCTACTGATTGTTTTACTCAGATTATCAACAAAAACAGACCAAGGAACTCCAGTGGGGAGAGAATCTTGAATTGACTTTTCGCTTGCCATATGAGTTTCAATCAGAACAGGAAGCCGACGATGACAGGCAAGATTCACAACACCAGACCTAAATTTTCAAATTTTCAAGTAACAAAATACTTTGAAGCAATTAAAGAATGTATTTTCCTTGCATAAGGAAGTTAAGATGAGCTTTCAATGTGGTAATAAAATAGATGAAAGTTTCAGTCCCAAATTATCAGAAGACATCTCGCACTACACAGAAATCCTGCAAATTTGTACATATCTTTAAAAGGTACCCATGCTTGCATCTGACAAGACCATTAAACAGTTTTTAAGTTTCTCTCTTGAATCCATAAACCATGGATAGAAGCTTTCACTTTTGGATCATGCCTAATCTGACCTTTGAAGAAGATTCCGACCAAATTTGAGGCCTTTTCTCTACTTATTTCTCCCGATAGTTAACTACAATCTTAAAGTTCTCTGAGCTACATCATAAAGTCCAGCTATTATTTTTGGTTTGCAATTTGGACATCATGCGATAGCTTGATAATCCCGTAACCGAAAACACCATATAATAGCATAAGCAAATTCAAGAACAATTCCATAGAAAAATAAATATTAGGAATTTCCAGCTAAATCAAATGAATGATGATAAATATTACTCTTATAGCTCCAGATTGTTTTAACAAATCAACAATACTTTTCTATGGAAGGCAAAGCTTTCAAACTTTGCATGCATTCTGCCACCCCTGTTTGTGAAACAACTTTGAAAACATTACTGCACTTGTTAAGAACTAGTGCTTTCGAGTTCTGATCACATAATTAAATTATCTAACCATGACAGCCTAAAAGTAACACAGCAAAATCAGAAAGCAAGCATACACACATAGATAAACTACACAAGTTGGAAACATAACGGTTCTTATCATCAAAATACTAATAAAGTTAAACCTGAACTTTTCCGTTGCTAGTCCCAACCGCAAGATGAGTTCCACGTTGAGCCCAACCAACTGAACACACACTATCATCGATCCCCAAATCACACAACTTGGTAACCTTACTACTACAAGCATTCCACAAATAAACACAGTTCCCCAACCCCACAGCCAACACATTATTTGATGACCAATCCACCAAATTCAAATAGAAATCATCTTGTAATGCAGGTGCATCCAAAACCTAAAAAACAGAAGAACAAACATTAACTCCTAAAAAAACGGAAATCAACCAAATTTACCGTGAAAACCATAAAAAATGTTAACCTTGTAAGGTGACCTGGGAACTTTCCTGGAAGCCTTAACTGGGCTATGGCTAATTCCGGGAACCGATTCATCAAGTCCGAAAGGTGAAAGCGAATGTAATGGCCGTTTAGTTTCTGTTTTGAATCGGAAAATATTACGGCAAGCCGGAGGTCCCAATGGATCTTTCTTGTCTGGTGTATCGGGCCCAAAAAGCGCAGAACGTAAAAGGCTGTGATAAGTACCAGAGCCATCTTCTTTTCCTTCAGCTGAAGTCGGTGAATTTGAGATGTCAAAAAGGGCAAAATTGGATCCCGATCTACTGGGAATGAACCTATCTGAATAAATTGTGCGCGACGGAGAGCTGTTGTAGTTGTAGTTCAGCAGACGGTTGATGTGCATTGTCCGAGAAGACCGAGACGGACCGTTTTCGAGATGGAGGGAAGAGTCGGACATTCTCGACGGGAGGTTGAGATGGGGAGTTGCCGGAGATGATTGGTTACGTTGATTACTCAACGCCGGGTCGTCCATCGATAAATAATTGTGTTTTGAGGGGATGATTACAATCGGACAAACCCTAAAAAGAGAATAATTGAGAGGTTGAAGACGAGTTATTGCTTGGGGGCAGCTTTTCTTTGTCGTTTAGATTCTTTTTTCTGGCGACGAAAAATCGTTGGATGTTCCTATATTTTTTTGCGCGAAAGGAAGGAATCTACTACGGACCAATCCATATTTATCTATGATGAACCTGAGTCGGTTTATTAATCTTAATTTTTTAATAAGTTACCATTTATAAGATACGGAAAAAATAATAATTATTAGCAAGTTAATATATCATGTAGACATGTTCAAATACCAAAATTCATATAAATATGATATTTCAAATTAATTTATAGAAATTATATTAATTCATATAAATTGTCATATAAATATGATATTTCAAATCAATTCTATTTTAATCTAATATTATTTTTAGGAATGAACACGGTACTTGTATTTAACGTAGGGTGAAAGATTTTCTTTTTGAAATTTATTTTTGAGTTTGATTGAGATTTAGAAAGGTAAGTTCGTTTGTGATAAAAAATTATTAACTTGAAAAAACAACGTAATTAACTCTTATATATAATTAAGAATAATTGCAATATCATATTTTTTTTATATTTTCAATTAAATCTCTATTTTACCTAATAAAAATAAGAACTATATGTATACATATTAGGTTAGATCAAGTGTATTTTTTTACACAAAAAATAAAATCGAATCAAAAGTCGAGTAAAACATCCTTAAATTTGAGACCAGATGATGGAAGGAAGAGTATAATACCTAGACCAAATTCAAATCGACTAAAAACTCAATCCAATTCATATATGTCCCTAATTATTTCACTATTAGATAAAAATACCTCCAAATCTTAAGTGAAAATAAATATTTTAAAAAATATTCTTAAACTAAAATAAATTAAATAAATGTAACTATTAAATTTACAAAATATTTAATAAATTATTATTTGGTACATTATCATTGAATGATGTTTCATAAATAATATTCATATATCATATATCTCGTTATTTTATATTTTAATTTATTTAAAGATATTTAAGATCCCCTTGCTAATTATTTTTATTAATAATACGTTTAAATAATAATTTATATATATATATATATATATATATATATATATATATATATATATTCATCTTTTCAAGTGAGAATTTCGACAGCGTTCGGTTAATGCGTTTCACTTTCCCGGTAACTGGTAACTGGTAACAGTCAGTACTGAAAGAAAGGAAAGGATTTAGTGCGGCCGAAAGCAGAACTGAACCGTTACACTCGAATCTGCTGCCTGCTAATAATTGGGCCAGCCGATTGGAAAGTGGCCCAACTCATTTTATTCATTCTCTTTCTCCCCCTCTTCTTCTTTTGCCAACAGCCTGGACCTTCAAATTTGAAGTTTTATTATTTCAAAACTAATCACATTTATGTGGAAATTTTAACTAAAAAGTACGTCTAATTCTGTTTATAAAATAATTAAAAATAAAAATTAATATTCAAAATAAAATAAATGTTAAATCCTTAAACAACATTCAATATTCGATTTCTAATATTATAAATAGAATAAATTAATTTGATTTATTAGTCTTCCTAATGATGATATAATGATATGACCATGGCTAGACCTAAAATCCTAGAAAACTCTTGGGTTCAAAGCTTGGAAGGGGTGGTGCAGCAAGAATATCATGGTAGATTTGGTTAACGAGTGGAAGAACGCTGAATGAAGTGATTAAAGACATAATACATTATAATTTTTCTTAATTATTATAATTCTTGTATATCTTACAGATGTAATTGTTTGAATTTAAAATATTTAGAAAGAATAACACTCCCTTTAACACATCTTGAGAGGAGTGGTGCAACAAGATCATGGCAGATTTAATTAATGAGAGGAAGAATGTCGATTGAAGTGATTAAAGATACAATACATTATAATTTTTCTTAGTTATTGATAATTTATATACACTTCGCAGATGCAATTACTCAAATTTAAATTTTTTGAGAAGAACAATATTGACTTTAATTACTAAAACCGCTTGCGATATCTTACTATAAAGTAATAATTGCCCGTTTCTCTATTGAATCATTGTATTTCTTAATTTACTCCTTCCTTTCAAGGGTCTTTGGCTGATTAAAGTCATCTATGTGGGGATGGGTAATATGATTACAGGGTATATGTATGGTTTTAGTCCCTCTATTATATTTAAATATGTTCACAAGGGCAGATCATTTTATCCCCACTTTTGTAAGGTTATTAATAGACCCGATAAACAGTTTTGCCCCTGCAAATAAACAATAACATGATCAAGGATAGATTGAGAGGAGTTGATTGCCCTCTAAAAGTTTTAAAATCTCAGATAATATAGATTTTTTAATATTTTATTGATAATTTGTTTTTCCTTTAAAATTATATAAATATATCTCTTATACTTTTATAAATTTGTATTAAAACTACCCGCTCTTCTTTGTTCCCAATGGTTAGGTGCCTATAAAGTAAATACAACTTTAAGCATTCGGTTAAGATGTTGTGTTTTTAGTTGAACATGGTTGACATGTGACCCACTATGTGACGGAATACCAGAAAAAAGAGACTAAATTAAAGTAATGTGACTAAATACAAATTTTTATAAAATAAAGAGAATAAAATCATAATAAGGTCAACGTTGAAGGGTCAATGGACACTTGGGTTTTCTTTCTGTTCGCAATCATTTTTTCAGAATATTCAAATCCCACGCTCATGGCTTTTTGACTGATGCAAAACCAGAAAGAAAGAAACCGAATAGCCCTTTGAATATGTCTGAACAAACCAGCTAGGTCGTTTTCTGGAAACTTATGGATAAAGAACATAAGAATATTTTGGTTGGAATTGTTTTCTATGTCAAAAACAAACAGAACTAATCTTACAGAAAGAATAATGATGAGATTTCAAGAAGCAAAAGGTGTGTAGTCATGTTCGATTGTAGGCGTTGTTCGAGTACCGGATGCTATTGGAGCTCTCGTATGTCCAACCATGGAAACCTGGAGAGCTTCTTCTTCATACGCTCTCCTCTCCAACTCATCCATTCTCGCTTTCTTCTTTACCTTAACAAGCATTGTCACCAAAAGCAAGCCCAAGAGGAAAGCACCCAATGCAGCTCCGATCGAGCTTCCGACAGCCAATTTCCATCTGCTAATCTTCTTCTGCCTCACCGGCATAGGTGGCGGTAACTCAACGACCAAACCGAAATGCCCATGCCTTGTCGCAACACAAACATCGGGTGACACTTGGTTTCTCAATGTCACTTTACCATCCCCTTCAAAACTAGCACACAATGCCATGATTCCTCTCGTGTTTGATGCCTTTGTAATGTTGCTGAAGTTAATTTTGATCGGATTTTCCCCTGCAAGAATTCTGACCTCAAAAGTGTTGAAAATTGGCACACCAAATTGCATCAATTGTCAACATTATGGGTGGCAATTTGGTGGCATTAATAGGGTGACAAAATTGGTCAAATTTGACAACCAAATTATTGAAAATTTTGGATGGTAAAACTATGCAATTAGTCATTATAATTTAGGGTATTTACAAATTAGTCCTTAAAGCTTCAACTATAAATACCCTAGCTCATTTAGCTTCAAAACCATCCCAAAGCATTCTAGCTTTCTTCCAATACTAGAGAGATTTTAGAGAGTTTCTTGAGAGTTGTTTTCTCCTTTTTATCTAGAGAGAATTATCATTGTTTTCTCCTTGGTAGATCGAGAAAGGTTGTAATTCCTATTTTCTCATAGTGAAATTCTTCTACCGTTGCCCGTGGTTTTTACCTTATATTTTTAGGGGTTTTCCACGTAAATTTTGTGTCTCTTTTATCTTCATTTTTATTTTCTCAAATTATCAGTTGCGATTTTGCTCTATCCGATAGCCGTCTTCCGCAACAATTAGTATCCGAGCCAGATTTGAGTGTGTAATATCTGCTTATTGTATTTGTAGTTGCCACCAAAAGGTGGATCCTCCAACATAAGAAAATAAGAAGGTATTACCCATTCTTTGAGGTTCTAAAGAACTATTCACGATAGTGAAATAGTGGGAGCTATCAATAATAGAAGCTATGACAATGAAATTTGATATTGAAAAAATTCAATGGGAGAAATTTCTCATTGTGGAAATTGAAGATGAAGGTCATCCTGAGGAAATACGGTTGTCTAGCAAGTATCAGTGAAAGGCCAGTGGATTTCACAGATAACAACAAATGGATCGAAATGGACGGGAATGCTATGGCAAACTTTCATCTAGCATTAGCAGATGAAGTATTGTCAAGCATCGAGGAGAATAAGACAGCTAAGGAGATATAAGACCATCTCACCAAATTGTACGAGGCCACATCGCTACACAATAAAATTTTCCTTAAGAGAAAATTGTACACTCTCCGTATGCCAGAATCTACTTCAGTGACGGGGCACTTAAATACACTGAATACTTTATTTTCTCAACTTACATCCTTAAGTTGTAAAATAGGAGAACAATAACGTGTTGAACTTCTACTTCAAAGTCTACCGGATTCGTATGATCAACTCATCATCAACTTGACAAACATTAATGTCACTAGTCTAGTCTTTGATGATGTTGCAGCTGCTGTTCTACAAGAAGAAAATCAGCGCAAGAACAAGGAAGACAGACAAGTAAATCTGCAACAAGCAGAAGCGTTGACAACGATGACAACGATGAGAGGGAGATCAACAGAACGTGGCCAAAGCAGCAGTCACAAACATGGTAGATCGAAGTCGAGGAGCAAGAAGAATTTAAAGTGTTACAACTGTGGAAAGAATGGTCATTTGAAGAAGGATTGTTGAAGTCTAAATAAAAACTCCAATCCACAAGGCAATACCGCAAACACTTCAGATGATGGAGATGCTCTTTGCTGTGAAGCGTCAACCACCGTGGAAGGAAGAAAACGATTTGCAGATATATGGCTCATTGATTCGGGAGCAACATATCACATGACCTCAAGAAGAGAATGGTTCCATCATTATGAACCTGTCTCAGGAGGATCTGTTTATAGTTGCAATGATCATGCCTTAGAGATCGTTGGCGTGGGAACTATCAAATTGAAGATGTATGACAGAATAATTAAAGTTGTTCGAGATGTGCGGCACGTGAAAGGCCTGAAGAAAAATTTATTATCTACGGATTGTTGGATAATAATGCAAGCAAGATTGAAACACGAAAGGAATCATGAAAGTGTTCCGTGGAGCACTTGTGGTACTGAAAGGCGAAAAAATAGCTGCAAACTTGTACATGCTGAAGGGAGAGACTTTGGTAGAAGCAGAAGCCTCTGTTGCCTCATGTAGTTCAGATTCGGCAATGCTATGGCATTAGAAACTTGGACACATGTCAGAACAAGGAATTAAATTCCTTGTGGAGCAAAAGCTACTTCCAGGCTTAACAAAGGTATCACTTCCTTTGTGTGAGCATTGCATAACAAGTAAGCAGCACCGGTTGAAATTCAACACATCAAATTCTAGAGGTAAAAGTGTTCTAGAATTGGTTCACTCTGACGTATGGCAAGCACCAGTAACGTCCCTAGGTGGAGCAAAATACTTTGTCTCATTTATTGATGACTACTCCAGGAGATGTTGGGTGCACCCTATTAAGAAGAAGTCAGACGTGTTTTCAACTTTAAAAAACTTCAAAGCGCGGGTGGAACTTGATTCTGGAAATAAGATCAAGTGTTTCAGAACAGATAATGGAGGAGAATACATAAGCGAAGAATTTGATGACTTTTGCAAGAAAGAAGGCATCAAAAGACACTTCACAGTGGCGAACACTCCTCAACAAAATGGAGTGGCAGAGCGGATGAACAGAACCTTGTTAGAAAGAACAAGAGCAATGTTGAGGGACGCAGGCCTAGAAAAATCATTCTGGGCAGAAGCAGTCAATACCGCCTGTTATTTGGTGAATCGAGCTCCATCAATTGCAATAGAGCTGAAGACACCAATGGAGATGTGGACTGGTAAACCAGTTGATTATTCAAACCTCCATGTATTTGGAAATATTATGTACGTGATGTACAACGCCCAAGAAATTTCAAAGCTGGATCCAAAATCCAGGAAATGCAAATTCTTGGGGTATGCTGATGGAGTAAAGAGGTATCTCTTGTGGGATCCCACTGCTCGCAAAGTGATCATTAGCAGGGATATTATCTTTGTAGAAGATAAACTACAAAGAAAAGAAGACGATGATATCGCTGAAAAGTCAGAGACTACTCAGATACATGTGGAAAAAGAGTTTGAAGAAGGAGATTCTTCTGAAGCAGAACCAGCACATGATGAACAAGAACCAGAGAGTTCTGAAGCTCCAACAACTCGTCAATCAGATCATGTGAGAAGACGTCCCAATTAGAACTCAGATTATGTTATAGAAGGTAACATTGCATACTGCCTTTTAACAGAGGACAGTGAGCCATCAACATACCAGGAGGCAATAAACAGCTCAGATGCTTCACTGTGGATGATGGCGATGCAAGAAGAAATCGAAGCCCTTCATAAAAATAATACATGAGACCTTGTGCCACTACCACAAGGAAGGAAGCCAATTGGTAACAAATGGGTTTTCAAAATCAAACGAAATGGTGATGATCAAGTGGAGAGGTATCGTGCAAGACTGGTGGTCAAAGGATATGCTCAGAAAGAAGGTATTGATTTCAATGAAATTTTTTCTCCTGTGGTTCGACTAACAACAGTTCGAGTAGTCTTGGCAATGTGTGCTACATTGAATTTACATTTGGAACAGCTAAATGTTAAAACAGCTTTTCTTTATGAAAATCATGAAGAATAGATTTATATGCTCCAGCCTGAAGGTTTTGAAGAAGACGAAAAGAATAACTTGGTTTGCAGGTTGAACAAATCTCTGTACGGTCTAAAGCAGGCACCGAGGTGTTGGTATAAGAGATTTGATTCCTTCATTATGTGCCTTGGATATAATAGACTTAATGTAGACCCTTGTGCTTATTTCAAGAGGTCTGGTGATAACGATTTTGTTATATTGCTGTTGTATGTGGATGACATGTTGGTTGCAGGACCCAACAAAGATCATATTGAAGAATTGAAGGCACAACTGGCTAGGGAATTTGAAATGAAGGACTTGGGATCAGCAAACAAGATTCTAGGGATGCAAATTCACCGAGACGGAAGTAATAGGAAGATTTGGCTTTCACAAAAGAATTACTTGAAGAAAATCTTGTCACGATTTAGCATGCAAGATTGTAAGCCAATTTCTACCCCTCTTCCTATTAACTTCAAATTATCCTCCAGTATGAGTTCTAGCAGTGAAGAAGAGAGGATGGAGATGTCTCGAGTACCGTATGCATCGGTAATGGGAAGTTTAATGTTCGCTATGATATGCACAAGACCAGACATTGCACAAGCAGTGGGAGTGGTTAGTCGGTACATGGCGAATGTAACACCCCCAACCCATATCCGATTCGGATACGAGTCCGAAGTGTCACATTGACTTTTCAAACATTTATTCGTATAAAATAGTGAGTAATTTAAAAACTTTGATAACATTTAAATTATTTCAAAACGTTTACAACAGATATCAGAGTTCATACCATTTATATCTTTAGACTACATGCCAACTACACTCTGTAAACAGTACATACATTTTCTGATCTGACATTTGGTAAGGAGAACTGACCTGTCTTGCTCCGCATTACTCTTTATTCTTCTCGAAACCTACGTGTGAAACAATCACACGCTAAGTCGTTGACTTAGTGAGGCAATAATTAAACATATAACAATAAATTCATGAACGTGCATTCATACCATTGAATCATGACATTTCAATATGCATGTATCTATTGCATGATAACAATATATATAATCATGTCATACACACACGCAACATATCTTCTTGTATTACTTTCACTTTTCGTTTGTCTTCCAATTGCATTGCCCATGTATATTATTATCTTTATCAACATCATTATAATTCAAGCAACCATGACATATCACCATAAGTATATACATCACATATATCTTATACATTACATTCCATGTTATCTTATTAGCCCATGTGCACCTGTGAGAACTGTAGATATGTGAGTCTATTGAGGTTGTGCACCACTATGCTGTCACCACAGCTCATATAAATGTCCCGAATGACCTATCCAGAGGTCACACAGACCCCGGTAACTATCCAGAGGTCATAAAGATCCTCGGTAACTGTCCAGAGGTCATAAAGATCCTCGGTAAACTGTCCATATGTTCCTTAGAACATAGGTATACTGTCCATATGTCTCGAAAGACATAGGTAAAACTGTCCATATGTTCCGTAGAACATAGGTAAACCCTCGACTCTTGGCATGCCAACTATACCCCTAGCTCTCATATCACATAACATGGGCATTATCATTTATAACATTTCATATCACTTGTTCTTTCTCTTTTGTCACATACCACATGTAGGTGTAACCATACTTCATATCATATCACATGTATCACATATTTCATATTCATGTAATCATATAGATCATGTCACATGGCTTATATCATTTCTCATATTCATATATATAGTTCACTTTCACATATCACATTTTCCTTTTCTCCTATTTTCATATCATGTCTCTTATAACCACATATGTCTGTCTTATCTCATATCCTATAATTCTTAGCTTATATCTTATATCACATGTTTATATCATATAACTTATGTAATCACATATACTATTTATACTAGTTCACATAGCTTATTTCACTAACATGTATTCACATGTACATTTCACTTTTCGTATGATTTCATAATCATCTGTCACGTAGCTTATAACACTTCTCTTGTGTTCATCTGGCATGTAACTCATTGTCATCTCTTATTCTCGTATGATTCTCATACACCAAGTATATCACATAGCTTGTTACCTATATAAATATTTTCATAACTTATCATCACATAGTTCCCATAACATTTTCCTATAGATTCATAAATCTTTACCATATGACTCATGTATTATATGTTCATTTCCGCTCATATATCCTCTCTATATAACTTATTTACATATTCATAATCACTTCTGTCAATGTCTCCTCATTTATATATCATTCTTATATTGCCCTATAAATCAATGTTATTTAACTTATCTCACTTTCATTTAATCTCATAAGTGATTATACAATTCCTATATATATATATATATATATATATCTAACTCATGTAATTATATCCTTTCTCTTGTTATCATATAAATCATTGCCATATAACACATATCATATAAATTCATACCACCTAACATGTAATACAACTAAACATATTCATGTAATATAAACATAATCATACAATCATATATTCAACATATTGGAAACAGACTTGTCGCAAGTCAAATTTCCATACACAATACGTATATTCTAATAGTACGCACTCACCTGGCCTCACTAGTCAATATCGATCTGTTATCTTTCCTTGATCGATCTTACTTGCCAAACGTTCCGGAGTTGCTTTATGCGTAGAATCTACATACATGTACATTTTGAGGCAATCATTAGATACCTACACCTTGTAATTGGATACTAGCAATTTAAACGAACTTATTAAACCAATATTCACATTTTCCTTTAGGGGGAATCGGTTCCCTACTATGGGGGTATCGATTCCCTCATGACATTCTGGAAATGTTGTTCGTTTGAAGGGGTATCGGTTCCCCTTGAATGGGTACCGATTCCCCTTGCCCAGAAATCATATTTTCAACCCGAAAATTACTTCATTTCCACTCAAACACTTCATATATCATCCTCTTTTCATTCTTAACTCTAGTACACATACTTAAACCAATCTATATTCATTTATTTCATCTTAAACATCAAAATCCTATTATCCATATAAGATTCAAAAATCATACCAAATTTTCAATGTGTTCTAATTCCCATTCTAACACTTCATACTTCTTAATTAGATTGATGACAAGTCAAATTCATCCATAAAACTTCAACAACCATACCATATCAAAATTTCATCTTAAAACTCATATGGCAAATTCCTTCATAATTCCTTTATCTTATTGTTTAAATCTCATATAAGCTTTCCTTAAGCTTATTTAATACCCAAAGAATCAAAACTAAGCTTAAAACTCAAGAATTAACCAACTGAAATTAAACTTACCTTTGCCTTGCTTTCCCACGTATGAAGAAGAAGAAAGGAGAAGAGCACTCTGGATGGTTCTCACATATCCCCGTTATATTACCTTAAAAAATATATAAAAATCCTTCTGGTCAAATGACCATAATACCCTTAATTTCCTTTAATAATTACCAAATAACCTTCAATATATATTCAAATAATCATTGAATTCCTTCATTCTTCTACTTTAGTCACCAAATTCTGAAACTTTACAATTTGGTCACTAACCCGGTATTGCGGATGTTACAAATCTCCCCTCCTTTTAAGAAAATTCGTCCTCGAATTTTCACTGCACATCTTAATAAGAACATATCTTCTAATGTTCTTATGTTGCTTCCCTGACTTATTCTTTCTTGTCATCATCAGAAACTTACTTTTCAATCCTTTAGTTTTCCGACTATCTTTTTCGTTTATACATTCATCCTCTGTTGCTTATCATATCAACAATAACCAGTAATACCAATCCATGGTTGTCTTTTCTCTCATTCGATTATGCATCTTTCCTTTGACCTTTCTAAAATTCAATATAATGTCACTCATCATGTTGACAGTAACATCCATCTCTATATCATAAATCCATTTATTTCTTCATAACTTCCTAATTACCTTATAACCATACCAAACTTGTATTTCGTCATCATTTAACCAAAACACAACTTTAAATCTTCTACAATGTGAGTAAACATATACTTTAAGGAGTCAAACAATATTTTCACATCACCTTGCACACTTGTCTTATTTCTATATCAAAATTGTCCTCTGTACTTCCATATTTATCGTATCTGATCCTTTAAATCAATACCTTTCATTTCTTTATTCCTTATTCCTTATACATAAATCATATATTTCCTTTCATGTTCACATACTCTTGTCTTATCACTTATACTCATCTTTATGTACCAATCTTCATCGCATCCTCATTACTCTAATAACCCATTCTTATACATAACTTCATTCTTATCACTCTTATACTTGTATTTTTCTTCCTAAAGGTTCCATGAAAATACTTATCTCAGTTTCTACATCATAGTTATCTGCTCAGAATATACAACCATATTCAAATTCACATCATAATCAATTAACTACACTTTATCTTTTCCTTCAATCTTATAACTCTATCACATTTACTCTGACAGCTAGTCAATAACATATGTTTAATCTAGGGTACAAACCCTAATCAACCAAACACATACATCCTTTCAAATAGAAATTATCTCAACATTCGCTTACTCAACTTATCAATTTCACCTCTATTCTCATACATCCTGAAATTTCTTTTGCTTCAACTCAACATTCTGACTTCCTGTGTCCTATAATCTGATCATCGATATACACATTCTCAAACTCTTCTTATCAATCCTCAGCTTTACTTAAATATACAAATTCTTACTTCCTTTTCCTTTACTATACCACATTATTATGATCCAAATATGCAACTGTATCCAGATCCATTGTAGATCTGGTTATCATATCCTGACAATATCTTATAATCTTATAATTCCAGTACATTTTTATCACATACTCTAGTTAGCCATACTAACTCTTTTCATCTTAACTGCAAACCCTTATCATAAACATACTCTTGTTTATGCGCAATACTATCACTTCGTTTCAAACTCATAAGCTCTGACTTTATACATCTTATACACTTGTCACTGATGCACTTATCCTTGAGTTCTTCTATACGTACTCATCACGTCCTTAGATCTTTTTAACATTCTTATGGTGACACCGGTTCACCATATTCTATCTTATCCACATAATAACTCTATATCGTTTTTCCGATTCCAAACGATGAAAACTTTCTATCATATTCAGATATGATTTCAGCTTTCTGAAATCAACTTTTGATCTTACTAGGCATTTCCTGAGGTGTCCGCTCTTCATCCTGCCTGGCCAGGGCAAGTGAATAGCTATCACAATCAGGAATATCACCTTTCACTTACTTCGAAATTATCACGATCGGATTTCTACTGTATTAAACTATTCTTATTCTATTAGCAAGACAACATACTCCTTACACAATCAGATCAGAATTTTTTTTTTCAATCTATGTTGGCATGTACACCTTTTATGACACTTTGGACTTCGGTTTATGCCGAGAATCGGCTAAACCTTAGCTCTGATACCATTAAATGTAACACCCCCAACCCGTATCCGATCCGGATACGAGTCCGAAGTGTCACATTGACTTTTCAAACATTTATTCGTATAAAATAGTGGGTAATTTAAAAACTTTGATAACATTTAAATTATTCAAAACGTTTACAACAGATATCAGAGTTCATACCATTTATATCTTTAGACTACATGCCAACTACACTCTGTAAACAGTACATACATTTTCTGATCTGACATTTGGTAAGGAGAACTGGCCTGTCTTGCTCCGCATTACTCTTTATTCTTCTCGAAACCTACGTGTGAAACAATCACACGCTAAGTCGTTGAATTAGTGAGGCAATAATTAAACATATAACAATAAATTCATGAACGTGCATTCATACCATTGAATCATGACATTTCAATATGCATGTATCTATTGCATGATAACAATATATATCATGTCATACACACACGCAACATATCTTCTTGTATTACTTCACTTTTCATTTGTCTTCCAATTGCATTGCCCATGTATATTATCTTTATCAACATCATTATAATTCAAGCAACACATGACATATCACCATAAGTATATACATTACATATATCTTATACATTACATTCCATGTTATCTCTTATTAGCCATGTGCACCTGTGAGAACTGTAGATATGTGAGTCTATTGAGGTTGTGCACCAATATGCTGTCACCACAGCTCATATAAATGTCCCGAAGGACCTATCCAGAGGTCACACAGACCCCGGTAACTATCCAGAGGTCATAAAGATCCTCGGTAACTGTCCAGAGGTCATAAAGATCCTCGGTAAACTGTCCATATGTTCCTTAGAACATAGGTATACTGTCCATATGTCTCGAAAGACATAGGTAAAACTGTCCATATGTTCCGTAGAACATAGGTAAACCCTCGACTCTTGGCATGCCAACTATACCCCTAGCTCTCATATCACATAACATGGGCATTATCATTTAAACATTTCATATCACTTGTTCTTTCTCTTCTGTCACATACCACATGTAGGTGTAACCATATACTTCATATCATATCACATGTATCATATTGCATATTCATGTAATCATATAGATCATGTCACATGGCTTATATCATTTCTCATATTCATATATATAGTTCACTTTCACATATCACATTTTCCTTTTCTCTATTTTTCATATCATGTCTCTTATAACCACATATGTCTGTCTTATCTCATATCCTATAATTCTTTAGCTTATATCTTATATCACATGTTTATATCATAACTTATGTAATCACATATATTTATACTAGTTCACATAGCTTATTTCACTAACATGTATTCACATGTACATTTCACTTTTCGTATGATTTCATAATCATCTGTCACGTAGCTTATAACACTTCTCTTGTGTTCATCTGGCATGTAACTCATTGTCATCTCTTATTCTTGTATGATTCTCATACACCAAGTATATCACATAGCTTGTTACCTATATAAATATTTTCTCATAACTTATCATCACATAGTTCCCATAACATTTTCCTATAGATTCATAAATCTTTACCATATGACTCATGTATTATATGTTCATTTCCGCTCATATATCCTCTCTATATAACTTATTTACATATTCATATAATCACTTCTGTCAATGTCTCCTCATTTATATATCATTCTTATATTGCCCTATAAATCAATGTTATTTAACTTATCTCACTTTTCATTTAATCTCATAAGTTGATTATACAATTCCTATATATATATATATATATATATATCTAACTCATGTAATTTATATCCTTTCTCTTATTATCATATAAATCATTGTCATATAACACATATCATATAAATTCATACCACCTAACATGTAATACAACTAAACATATTCATGTAATATAAACATAATCATACAATCATATTCAACATATTGGAAACAGACTTGTCGCAAGTCAAATTTCCATACACAATACGTATATTCTAATAGTACGCACTCACCTGGCCTCACTAGTCAATATCGATCTGTTATCTTTCCTTGATCGATCTTACTTGCCAAACGTTCCGGAGTTGCTTTATGCATAGAATCTACATACATGTACATTTTGAGGCAATCATTAGATACCTACACCTTGTAATTGGATACTAGCAATTTAAACGAACTTATTAAACCAATATTCACATTTTCCTTTAGGGGGAATCGGTTCCCTACTATGGGGGTATCGATTCCCTCATGACATTCTGGAAATGTTGTTCGTTTGAAGGGGTATCGGTTCCCCTTGAATGGGTACCGATTCCCCTTGCCCAGAAATCATATTTTCAACCCGAAAATTACTTCATTTCCACTCAAACACTTCATATATCATCCCCTTTTCATTCTTAACTCTAGTACACATACTTAAACCAATCTATATTCATTTGTTTCATCTTAAACATCAAAATCATATTATCCATATAAGATTCAAAAATCATACCAAATTTTCAATGTGTTCTAATTCCCATTCTAACACTTCATACTTCTTAATTAGATTGATGACAAGTCAAATTCATCCATAAAACTTCAACAACCATACCATATCAAAATTTCATCTTAAAACTCATATGGCAAATTCCTTCATAATTCCTTTATCTTATTGTTTAAATCTCATATAAGCTTTCCTTAAGCTTATTTAATACCCAAAGAATCAAAACTAAGCTTAAAACTCAAGAATTAACCAACTGAAATTAAACTTACCTTTGCCTTGCTCTCCCACGTATGAGAAGAAGAAAGGAGAAGAGCACTCTGGATGGTTCTCACATATCCCACGTTTATATTACCTTAAAAAAAATATAAAAATCCTTCTGGTCAAATGACCATAATACCCTTAATTTCCTTTAATAATTACCAAATAACCTTCAATATATATTCAAATAATCATTGAATTCCTTCATTCTTCTACTTTAGTCACCAAATTCTGAAACTTTACAATTTGGTCACTAACCCGGTATTGCGGATGTTACAGCGAATCCAGGCAAAGAGAATTGGAATATTGTAAAGAGGATCCTAAGATACATCAAAGGGACCTCAAATGTTGCATTATGTTACGGAGGATCAAACTTACTAATCAATGGGTATGTAGATTCTGACTATGCAGGGGATTTGGATAAAAGCAAATCTACTACAGGATATGTGTTCAAAGTTACTGGTGGAGTTGTAAGCTGGGTTTCAAAATTGCAGTCAGTTGTGGCTACGTCCACAACAGAGGCATAATATGTAGCAGCTACACAAGCCAGTAAAGAAGCAATTTGGTTGAAGATGCTATTGGAGGAGCTTGGGCACAATCAAGAGTATGTCTCTCTATTTTGTGACAGTCAAAGCGCAGCATTTCATTCAAGGACTAAGCACATACGAGTTCAGTAACATTTCATTCGTGAAAAGGTGGAAGAAAGAACGGTAGATATGCAGAAGATCCATACCAAAGACAACATAGCAGATTTTATGACGAAGGCAATCAATGCTGATAAATTTACCTGGTGTCGATCCTCCTGTGGCCTGTCAGAAATGTAAGCAACATGAAAGGTACAAGGTAGAAAGAATGGTGTGAAGATATGATTGTTCCAATCAAATCTTCAAGTGGGAGATTGTTGAAAATTGGCACACCAAATTGCATCAATTGTCAACATTATGGGTGACAATTTGGTGGCATTAATGGGGTGGCAAAATTAGTCAAATTTGGCCACCAAATTGTTGAAAATTTTGGATGGTAAAACTATGCAATTAGTCATTGTAATTTAGGGTATTTATAAATTAGTCCTTAAAGCTTCAACTATAAATACCCTAGCTCATTTAGCTTCAAAACCATCCCAAAGCATTCTAGCTTTCTTCCAATACTAGAGAGATTTTAGAGAGTTTCTTGAGAGTTGTTTTCTCCTTTTTATCTAGAGAGAATTATCATTATTTTCTCCTTGGTAGATCGAGAGAGGTTGTAATTCCTATTTTCTCATAGTGAAATTTTTCTACCGTTGCCCGTGGTTTTTACCCTATATTTTTTAGGAGTTTTATACGTAAATTTTGTGTCTCTTTTATCTTCATTTTTATTTTCTCAAATTATCAGTTACGATTTTTCTCTATCCGATAGCCATCTTCCGCAACAAAAAGGGCTGCCGGAACTTGCATCTGTGCCGGCATTATAAGCGAGGAGGCCTAATATTGGTGACACAAGCTAGTAACCTGAAATATCATAGTTATAGTAGATGGATGACCGATTAGAACCCAAGTTTTGTCTAACTACCACGACTCTCTCTGTACAGGGATGCACATTCACGCCTCTCCCCAGATAAAATTCCTTAACTTGTGCACCATATCTGTGAAGGCTTCCACATCTAAACCTTGTTGTATCGATTTCGATGCCGGAGAAATTCGCAGGTAGATTTATAGTTTGTTCAATGCATGTTTTCAAATGCCTGTCAAAGGACTTCACTATGTAGTCCCTAATGAGAAGATCTAGAAGAGAAGCTGATTTGATCCCCTCGGCTTCAGCTTCCGTCGAGAGCAATGATACCCATGAAAGTAATATCAATGTTAGAGAGAAAAGAGACCCCATGACTCCATGAGAGGAATGGCTAGAACAAGTTTTGCAAAGAGGGATTGAAGAGAGGAAAAATGAAAGTTCTCAGTGTCCTTTTCATTATATGGTGTCCCAAGTAGAATTAATATACTTGATCCATTGAGATGGTTATAACAGTTCAGCTAAAATCCATCTAATATATTAATAAATTCACTTGAAATTTTGGTAAAAGCTTCCAAAAACATGAGGCCTTTTGCTTTATGTCATGTAAAGAAGCTTTGAGGTGCAAGGATGGGAGAAATGATTTGGGGAGTGGGTTGATGATGACCCTTCATAGTCTGGCGTGCTGCTCAAGGGGTTGAAATGAGGGCATATTTCCCCTTTGGGAGCATTATGGCTCAGTCGTCAGTAATCAAATTTTGTGGTTTCAACATGTTCCCCACCTCAACAAATCTCTGGTTCTCAAATCTCCTATTAGCTGGCCATGGATTATAATATACCTTGTGTTAGGCATGGAATATAATATATATTGGATCAGAGACTTACAGCTTGTTCACTTCACTTTCTGTCAACATTGCCTGTTGTAGGTATAATTATAAAGTATATTACATTACATAAACATATATACATTCTGCAATGAAGCACATATCGAAACCTACTCCTGTGCTGCAAATTTGACCCAACATGTTTAGAACATGCATGATACTCTTCACTCCAACTTAATGAGTTAGTAGGCTAGTAGCTATCTTGATGTGGATCCCTGGAAGTAAATTGTCCAGCATCCGTAGCCGGTTAAAAACTGGGAATTACATAGTCCGTTAAAAGAGTTGCAAAGTAAACTACTACTGTCATTTCTCTGTCAGAAGGTTACTTGAAAGCACCGGCCAGGCAGGGGACAGAAAGTTTACAAGAATTTCAATTTGCAATTAAGCAGACAGGGAAGACTGTAGATCATATGTTTGTTTGAAATTATGTGAACTTATTCATTTTAGGTGAGCCTTTTAGGTATACTATCTGATATTTTTAAGCTTTCCAAGGAGGGATTCAAGGGTGGACATGGTATATACCTCCAAATCAAGCTTGACTTCCCTCTAGCATTGTAATCAACCAAGTTTTCGAATAATACTCCAATGGGGTTCCGCAATTGAAGTGAACAAAGAGTTCGAACTTAAACATCTTCAAATAGTCTACGGTAGGTCACTGTACACCTATGAGAAGAATGATGATCAAATGACTATGAATCAGACTTGTCGAATCTTAAATATAATGGTTGAGTCCTTTCCTACCAAGTTAAGCATAAGCTTTTGAGTTAATTGGTCATCTAATGTATGAATCAGACTTGTTGAATCTTAAATATAATTGTTGAACAAAGACTAGCCTTAATGGAAAGTAAGAACAATCTGCGTCCAAAACAAAGCTGCTCTCCATTGGATAGAACCCTTGTGGAAGAAGATGAAGAGAAAGACATGGGATTATTGATGGCTATGATTCATCATTTCTACATAAGAACTTCATTCAAGTGGAGCTAGTGAAAGCAAAGGCTCATTAGAAAAAAATGCCTTCAAATTCCCTATAACCAGCTCTTGCAATGCCGCAGATGATTCTGGAGTGTAAACAGAAGCATGAGGAGCCAACACCAGGGTTTTAAATAGCGTTCGCGGTCACGTTTTCGGTCGCGTCGCGTTTATCGCGGTTGCGAACATAACGGATGCCATCGCGTTCACTGCGGGTGTCGCGGTCGTGAATTTTTTAAATTTTGGACAATTTATCTTAAAACATAATAAAAAATAATTATAATTATAATGAATCATTTTAAAGATTTTTAAAATGTTTTTTAAGCAAAATTGACATATATATATATATATATATATTAATCAAATAAAAGACTTTAAAAATCCGATGATAGGATAAGATTACTAAATCAAATAGAATTAAAATAAAAGTATAAAATTTAAACTGTAGAAATTTATATTACTGAAATTAGGGCTAAATTAAATAAAATCTAAAGTTTATAATCTAAACTAAAGACTAAATTTTAGATTTTAAAAGATTGGAGGAAGTGATGGCAAATAAACATATCATTAAATTTTAGAATTAATTTAAAAATAAAAATATGAGGGTGAGAGTAGAACGGGCAAAAAAATCTTTTAAGGCTTCAGGAGTGAGGAAAATTTCAAAACCTTTATTCTTTTATTTTCTACTCACAGCTCTCTCAACTCTCAACTCTCTCGAATCTCATTCCAATTCTCTCAACTTTTTTGACTCACAAATCTTTAAAGCTTTTAATTTTTTACCTTCAATGGAAGCTCGTTCTGTTTCTCCTCTTCTTCATCGGCGGCAAAACATAACAGATGCAAGATTTTCTTCCAAAATAACTGTCTTTGCCTGTTTGTCCCCTCTCCTTTTTAATCTTTGCCTCTTTGGTGAGTTGATTTTGAATTCTTGATAATTAATATGCTTTCACTCTTGATTTTTTAGGTGTAAATTTAGGTTTTCTTATTATTTTGGCAGTAACGGTGGAATAGCGTTAATAGCGTTCCATTATCAACGATATCCACCGTTACCCATTAGATTTCAGATAGAGCACTATCAACGTGAATCCGCTACCCACCGCGAAATTCATTAATATCAATTTCGGACGGTGGCGTTATCGCGAAATAGCGGCCGCAATAGTGTTTGCGTTCCGCTATTTGAATCCCTGGCCAACACAACATTCTCCATCGCAAACAGCTCTTGCGGCACAGAGGGTTCGTCTTCATAAACATCGAGACTGGCTCCACCGATTCGCCCTTGCACCAAAGACTTCACCAGTTCCTTCTCATCGATCAAAGCCCCTCTTCCAATGTTAATGACCACTCCTTCCTTCCCTAACGCTTCCATGACGCCACTGTCGATCATGTGGTGAGTTTCTTTTGTCAAAGAAAAACAAAGAATGAGACCATCGCTGTTCTTTGCAAGGTCATTGACGGTGGAATAGTAAGCGTAAGGGACTAATGGCTTCTCCTTTCTAGAGCAGTAGGCAATGCTGCAACCAAATGCTACCAGCCTTTTTGCAACCTCGGACCCGATTCTTCCAAGCCCCACAATTCCATTTCGCTTTCCACTCAACTGCAACTATGAATCAAAGATTACATATCTAGCTTTAAGACTTATCGATCATTAATTGAATTCGTAAAACCCACAATATACAATGGTTGGCCTTATGCTTTTCATAATATTAGGGATAAACTATCAAACCATTGCTTTATAAAGAAGGCTTAAAACAAAAGTAAGTGTCTAAATTTTATCCAAAAAAATGATTTGGTGTCTAAAGAAATTTTTGTTAAAAATAGTTGTCTAACGTTTTCTCAATTACACTTTTAGGTGTCTACAATTATATTTTTATTTTTTTAATAATAAAAATATTTTTTTAAAAAAATTAAAAAAAAAACTTACCTTATTTATAAAAAAAACCCCAAAATTTTAATGAAATTATTAAAAACTCTAAAAATAAAATATCTCATTTCAACCCCTATTACCAACCGTCGCCGAACACTTGGGTTTTGATCGGAATTACACGGTGGTTCAAATAGTGGTGGCGGTCTGGCTTATAAACATCGGGATCAGCTTAAATCAATGAAAACAGAGACGGTGACTTAAAATCCAACGAACCTTTGAACATTTTTCCACAGCAAACGGTGACAGTTTACGACAAAAATCCAACGGAGGTTTGATCGATGGTCTAATTGGGGTCGACGTCGGTACTGCTAAAGGTGGTAATGACGGTCGCAACTGACCTACCGATGACTATGGAAGGGGAAGAGGCAAGGGGAGGAGAGGGGGACACAATATGTTGTTTGGTTTCTTTTGTAATAATAAAAAAAATTTATTTATTTTTTTAAATAAATTTTCAAAATTACCAGAATATGACACGTGTCACTTAACAACCAAAATTAACAGTTGTTACGATCCAGACACCTAAAAGCGCTTTGATGAAAATGCTAGGCACCTAGTTTTAGTGAAAAAAATTTAGGCACTAAAATATTTTTCGAGACATAGTTTAGACACTTATTTTTTAATTAAGCCTTGAAAAATAACTTTTTAATTATTTATGTTATAGATTTATAACATTTTGATTTTTGAGACATTAAATGAGGTTAGTTTGATGACGTAATATATTAATAAAAGAGGTTAATTTTTGAGTTGTTCTTTAAATTTTAAATAAAATACTAATTTGACCATTAAAATTTAGATAAAATATTAATTTTACCTTTAAACTTTTGGTGAAATATCAATTTAACCCTTTAATCCGACCAAAGTCCCCCGCCATCAGTCCTATCAACTGTCATCGTCAACGATCGATGGACAAAAAAATTTGATTCCCTACTTTTGACCTCATGAATACGAGTTAAATGCTTGATTCATCAAAAAAAATATATTGGAATCTTTAAATCTAACTTAGAATCCTTGACTTCATTCAAATTTAATCATAATAATAAATTCATCATTAATATTCTTTGGAAAAAAAATACTAGAAATCTATATTTATGTTATAGTAATCACAAACGGGTCTATATTTTTATTGTCCTTATTACTAAAGTTAAAAGATAAGATTAGATTAATTTTCTATCTAAAGTTTAAGGGTTAAATTTGTATTTTATCTAAAATTTAAGAGTTATTTCAAAAATTAATCCTTGTAATATCATCAAGCTAAACGGCATTTAACACCCCAATTACCAAAATATTGTAAATTAATAACGTAAGTGATCGAAACATTAATTTTTTAAAATCAATGACTAAAAGTAAACAAAAATGATACAAATGAGATCATTTTGACAATTTACCCTATTATAGGCTTAATACAAAATAAGTGCCTAAACTATTCCTCGAAACGTTTTAGTGCCTAAACAATTTTTCGTAAAAAATAAGTGCCTAAAGAATTTTTCTCTAAAAATAGGTTCCTAACATTTTCATCGAAACACTTTTAAGTGTCTGAACCGTAATGGCCGTTAAATTTGATTGTTAAATGACATGTGTCACGTTCTGGTAATTTTGAAAATTTATTTTAGAACTTAAAAAACAAAAATATTTCTTTATTATATTTTTTATTAAAAAAACCCAAAAAGTTCATCCCCTCCCCCTCCATCGGCCGGTTAGCCGTGACCGTCACCACCACTTTAATCAGCATTGGCGTCGACCCCTGATTAAATTCCCGTTGGCGTTTCATCGTAAATGGACATCGTTTGTCGTGGAGAAGCGTTCAAAGCTTTGTTAGATTTTAAGCCATTGTCACTGTTTTTCATCAATTTAAATCGATCCCGACGTCCATAAGTCACACCGCCACCAACATTCAAATCACCATGCAATTTTGGTCAAAAACCCAAGTGTTCGACAATAATGATGGCTAGAGATAGCCAACGACGGTTGGTAGTGGGGTTGAAAGAGATATTTTAGTTTTCTAGAATTTTTTTATATAATTTCATTAAAACTTTGAGATTTTTTTATAAATAAATTAATTTTTTATTTTAAATTAATTTTTTATTATTAAAATATTAAAAAAAATAACAATAAACCTTAAAAGTGTAATTAAAAAACCGTTAAACACTTATTTTTAATAAAATTTTCTTTAAATATCAAATTATTTTTTTAATAAAATTTAGGCATTATTTTTGTATTAAGCCCCTATTATACGATAATGTCGCAGTCGTTTGAAATTGCAGTTTACGTAATAATTACCTTGCCACCAAGTCGGTATGTTCCCTTTGTGACCCACGACCCGGACCGAACATACCGATCACCGGCTGACATTCGTATGAAAACATCGATTAGAAGCCCAACAGCAAAGTCTGCAACATCCTCGGAAAATGCTTGACCAGCGTCTGTGACGGCAATGCCTCGGCGGCGGCATTCGTGCAAGTCGATGTGGTCAAGTCCAGCACTTGAACCGACAACGAGCTTCAAAGAAGGAAGAAGGGAAAGGGTTTCTGAGGAGACTGGAGTATTTCCCACGCAGAGAAGGGCAAGCACGGAAGGAGCATGCCGGGTGAGGAAAGAATGATATGGTTCGGAGGAGTCGAGCGGGTCGAGGAGATGGAAATGAGCTTGTAACTGGGATTTGAAGAAGAAAGGAGGCATAGAAGGTGAGCGAAAGACAAGAAGAAGAGGCAGAGTTTTGGAGAGATTTTGTTGAGAATCCATAATTCCAGGTTTGTTTATCACAAAACAGAGGCACACATAATTCTTATCATCATTGTTTGGACTTCGATTAAAATGGTGCAGAGCTGCTATTCTGTCAAATGGCCCAGTCTCGACATTGTTTTAATAATACATTAGTTTTTTTAGTCAGAGTTACGGCTTTATTACCTGGCTTATTTTAATATTAAAATCAGTCATCTTTTAAGACCTTCAGAATTTTGGGTTGATAAGTCAACCTTGTCTTTCTCTCTCTTGTTTTTCCTACTCATTTTTCTTATGGGAATGGAACAGTTAACACTGAAAATTTCGTAGGTCCCCCACAGACAAAGTTTGATGCTTCCATTCCGAATTTAAGGGTGTGTTTAGTTAGGAGAATGTGAGATTCTCATAAGAATGAGATCCACATTCTTTCGTTTAGTTGGCTGGAAATGTTATTTTCGGTAATTTTACATTACCAATAGTGGTAATCTTATATTACTAATAGTGAATTTTTTAGAGTATATTACCGGAAATGTTATTTACATCTCTTTCCTTAGGTATTGTTAGATTACCGACGTTTTGGACTAAAATGCCCTTAAATTTTTTCTTCTTCAAAAATATCATTATTCTGTTATTGAATAATAAAAATTCTACGAATGTTAAATTACAAATTTATCCTTAAAATATTTTAGATTTACAAAAAAAAAGTTTATAATTAAAATTTTATATGAAGTTCATGTGTTAAAATAAAATTTTACCCTTTCATTCAACCTTTTTATATTTTTAATTTTGTAAAATATATATATATATAAATTTTATGAATTTAAATTTTTTAAAGAAAATATATAAATATTTTTCAACTTGTTAAAAAAATAAATATATAATAAGGACAATTTGATCAAATATACATTTCAATAATATTTTATTCTTTTAACCAAACACGGTAATCTTACATTCCTGCTAAACCAACCAAACAAAAAAATACAATATTCTCAGTAATCGTATTCCCTGGTAATCTTACATTCTCACTGATAATCTTACATTCCGTAAACCAAACACACCCTAAGTGTATTGCTATAAATAACAGTGAAACCGTTCGTACCGCCCATAATAGTTTTGCAAGGCCCGAACCTTTTCTTTCTTTGCGTTCTATGGATGCTTCCCTTGCATGTACTACCTCGACAAATCCTCATGGGATGGTCACCACTCGTAAAAACACAATTTAAAGGAAAAAGTTTTTCCTTCTCACATAAAAAGATATGGGTTTTTTTTAATTAGACAAAATGGTTAATTCGAGATAATAATAATAATATTATTATATAATCGAACGAAACAAAATAATTATAAAGAATTAAAATAGAAGAATGAAACTTGTTACTCATGTGTAGACACAGAATCAGATGAGTGGAGTAAGATAAAGCGAAGAAGGATTTTTCTTGAGGCTTGTATGAACAGTTTCCTTAAGACATATTCATCTTCTCTTAGGTGATTTGAGCAGCATTGGACGTCGGTCTCCCAATATATAACAACAAATTATCACAACATTAAGCACAACAGTAGTGATCATTCAAACACAATCTTGTCTTTCTCTATCACCGGAAATAACGAATTTGGAATGAATTTTCTAAGTTTTTTCCTATTCCAAAGTTCTAAGCTTGTTTAACTTGTGTCTCATTGTGCCTAAACTAGCCTATATATAGGGAGAGGAAATTGATTGAAAGGTTAAGACCTTTCAATGAAAGGACTTAACCTTTTGATTAAAAGACTTCTCCTTTTGATGAAAGGGCTTAACCTTTTCATAAAAGGATTTAATCTTTTCATGAAGAGAATTGTTGAATAGATATGATTGAATGGATGCAACTTTAAACCAAAAATTAAGTTTATTCACCAAGTGACAATGACTTATAATTAATTAGTTATAAATAGCATCAATTCATTCATTTTTTCCAACAATCCCCCACATGAATGAACCTGATGATTCAAACACCGACTCGATATGGTGATAGATTTTACGTTCGATATTTGCATATGATAGGTAGGCGTCCCCCTTTGAACTTTCCCTTGTGAAAATATGTTTACCTTACTGGTTGTCCAATAGACGTGATGTCCTTGAACTGTCCTATCGTTAGTGTAAGTGATGACATACCTCACACAAATATCTCATTGACAATAATTTTGTTCTCATGGTTATGTCCATATAGCCGTGGACATCTCCTGGTTCTGCAAGAGTTTAGAGACCTATGCCCCAATAGTCTCTTTGAAGCGACTCCACTTCACTCTCACATAGGTGACTTATGTTGTTCGACTCACCGAAACACATAGTGGTCATTAAAAGCATTGCTTAACCTTTTCCTCATTGTAGTCATAATTTTCATCATAGGAATGAACTTGGGATAAGGACCCCTACAGTGACCTCACAAGGTCTATGCAAGTAGGTTGTCCCATTGAACCTAGATCATGGGATCTCCAATCAACTAGGTTGGGTTTTCCTTCATATAGCACCTTAGATATTTATGGGCTTTAGTCACATTCCTTTCGACATTTATCAACATGATCTCGATTCAACTTGTTGTTTAGCGAATCCACAATGTTATCTTTTGATCTTACAAAATCAGTATAGATAACTCTAGTCGAGATCAATTGTTTAATAATATTATATCGATGACCTATGTGTCTCGTCTTACAATTATACTTATACAAGGCACCCCCCACACTTTGATGTAGTTGTAGGAAAATTTTCTACATTTCCATAACTCATATGGTGTTTCACATATTTTCTTGTAAGTTACCTTATTTAAAGGTAATTTGCTAATAAAATAGCTTCATCCACATGTTCTGTGACAACTCATGACATGACCAAATGTCATTCATAATTCTTAGGCAATCTTATGGATATTATACACTTCATATGGTGTATCTGACAATCCATTCAAGATATAATTCCGACATAGAAACTTAGAATGCTTTTAAGCTTTAATGACAACAATGTCTATCTCATCCTCTCTATGAATAGGAGGATCATCCTATATTTGACCATATTCAGCATGATTAAATATAACATCTTATGTCGTTATGTCTTGAAATTCTATCCATGAATTTTACATGCTTCTCGTTGTGGCTCACAACCACTGACACGGTTGAACTTTATGCAAAGCTTGAGTAGAAATCAACATTTTTCTTGAATTTTTTATATTAATTTCATCGCTGTCAACTAGACTTTATTCATTGATCTTTGGGTCAACGCAACCACAAAGGATAAGGCATAACTTGAATTTGAAGAGATTTAATCCAACAAGTAGCCTTATACATATAATCTCATCACCGATAGCAAACAACTAACACACTAGTTTTACAAAGAGAAATAATGCATTGGTGCAGTGGTCTATCGATTCAACATTAAAATTTTAATTGATTTCTTGATTCATCGAATCACTATTGGTTACAAGAAAACTTTTTCTTTTTCTTGCAGACGTACCTTATCACAGTACAACATAATCTCTTTGCCAAGGATTGCATGTAAATACAGACAAATTTGCATTGAATGCAAATTGCTTTGAACCTGCAAATTACTTTTGGAATTTGCTTTGACATGCAACCTGCAAACTCAAACCAATGTCTCTTCACTTCACAAAGGTTAGTGGGCATGACCACATATGCCTTAATTATTGAATTTCTTGTCTTCAAACCTGCAAATTGGTTTTGGAACGTTTAATATGCAAATAGATTTTAAAATTTATGGGGAACTTCCTCGTCATTGGAATACTTGGATCCCTTATTATCTTCGTTGTCAATCAAACTTGAACCAACAAGTTGAGGGTTAAGGTGCAGTGTGCTCATGCCTAACATTGAAGGTTGGCACTTACACTAAACATTAGAAATGTTTCATAATTATAATCATGCCTGTAAATTTTTTTGAATCGACATGACCATTTCCTTGGACTAGAATCTTTTCGGGTAAATATGCTTTGAACCGAACCGCATCACAACAATACCCACTTGGTAACTTCCAAGGCACGTTGATAACCAAATTGCCACAACCAAACTACGTTTGTGAAGGTCCAAATAAGAAACAAGTGACGGTCCTGCAAATTATCAAACCACACAAACTAAAAGTTTCCAAAGAATATAATATTCTAGGTACCTTAATGCTTGTTCCAGTAATTTGCCTTGTAGACTAAAGAAAACAATTTGAATGAATTATGTCTTTGAAATGAATTGTCAATTCTCAAGATTCTAAAGCAGCAAACACCGTGGAACCACATTCTTGTCTTAGACACCAAGGCATCATATCATGGCAAGCATTACATGAATGTCTGTAAGTAGGACTGAATCACCGTACAAAATCCTCTACTGAAATTGTGTTTCCAAACTATTTCAGATGAATCGTAAATTCTACCGTCCATAGTGATTGTGAACTTGATTCCACTTCGCTCATCTTAATAATTTGATTGTCTCGTATCTATCTGTAATCTGTTTGATCTTAAACTCAAAAATAATTTGCTCGTTCGTCTCGGATTAATTTTTTTTATCAAAGTATGTCTTAAGATTGTTAGACAAAATGGTTAATCCGAGATAAAAATAATAATAATATTGTTATTATATAATCGAAAGAAACAAAATAATTATAAAGAATTAAAATATAAGAATGAAACTTGTTACTCATGTGTAGACACGTAATCAGATGAGTAGAGTAAGATAAACCGAATAATGATTTTTGTTGAGGCATGTATGAACAGTTTCCTTCAGACAGATTCGTCATCTCCTATGTGCTTTGAGTAACGTTGGACGTCGGTCTCCCAAGATACAACAACAAACGATCACAACCGTAGTGATCATTCGAACACAATCTTGCATTTCTCTATCGCCGTAAAGAACGAATTTGTAAGGAATGTTCTAAGTGTTTTTCCTATTCCGAAGTTCTAAACTTGTGTAACTTGTGTCTCATTGTGCCTCAACTAGCCTGTATATAGGGAAAGGAAATTGATTGAAAGGTTAAGACATTTCGATGAAAAGACTTAACCTTTTTATTAAAAGACTTCTCCTTTTGTTGAAATGGCTTAACCTTTTTATAAAATGATTTAATTTTTTTATGAAGAGAATTGTTGAGTAGGTATGACTTAATGGATGCAACCTTAAACCAAAAATTAAGTTTATTCACCAAGTGACATGACTTATAATTAATTAGTCTCATTAAATTTTCCAACATTTTCATCGCATGCATGTCAATCTTGTTTTCATTATCCAAATATGTTAATTAAGAAGTGTTTTAGGATGTCTATTGGGATGTAGCCAAAAAAATAGAAGTAATAAAATTTCATTTATGATGCCAATCCCTGCTCCATGCAATAAGACATAAAGTTGTAAGGTCTTATAGTCGTTAAGTCTATAAGCTTGTTTTCATTATTCTAATAATGGCGACAGCAAGGAACAGGTAGGGTTTCATGAAGAAAAGCTTGTTTTGGGAACTGAATTGTGTCCTAGAACGGTGAAAGTCAGCATAAGCGACTGGGAGAATGATGATGGGCCAAGCACCAGTCTCAAGCCGGCTTGAGAACCAAACTCGTTTCCCATCATGGATGAAGTAGAGGCGCATCATAAGTGGACCCGCACATTTGCCTATAGAAAGGATGGTGTAGTTTATTATTAGAAGAGCTTTTCTCATAGTGATAGTGTTTGATTCAGGTTCCTTTCCGATTTGATCTTTCTTGGTTGCGCGGTTGATCCGATCGAGTTTTCATCAAAGAAAGAAGCAAGATGGATAGCTTTAGGAGAAAGCAGTGTACTTCTGTTGCCAACACCAAACCAAATACAAAGTCCGTCCTCCCAAGTGCTTGGTCAATCACCAAGAATTCAAACAACACAAGCAGTTCGATCCGATCACTTTCGTAGGAGGCAGGTTGGTCTGAGGCTGATTCCATTTAATAAGTAAGACCTTGCATCATTCTTTGGATCAAGGCATTTATGTCCCCCTTCGCCTAAAAAATGGAAGATTGAGAGCTATTAACAGAAATAAAAACAAGGAGAGTACCAGAAAGCGAGAGCTCATGCGACACCAGCAGAACGACTTTCGACTTCATGAAACTGAGCGGACTCGGCTTCGCAGCAGCGATCTGCGGAGTTCGTTTCTCAACAGAAATGTTTCGATCACACGAGTCGAAGGTGGCTCTCATGGAGAAGGCAAAAATCGTTGAAACATAAAGCACTGAGAGAAGAGCCAAAAGCCAGTGGTATGTAAGTGGTGGTGGTGGCCCCAGCTAACGACAACGTGCTTTTCCATCATTTTCTTTTTCTTCAGTCTCGGAGATTTGCTCCGTAAGTGGCGTTTGGTGGAAAAACTATGGCGTTGAGACAGAAACGAAAGAGGTAAGTTTGTTGTTGAGCTAACAAGAGGGAGATCATAAGATGCCGGAAATAAACATTTTTTTTTTGCTTGGATGGTGAAGCTAAGCCACTGTTAAAAGGTTAATGGGCGGAGTGATTAAAAAAATTAATGTATAAAGTTTAATTATTGAATTGAAAACTTTTAAAATTAGTGAGTAAAATATTTTAACAGCAGAGTGATTAAAAAATCAATATATAAAGTTTAATTATTAAATTGCAATCTTTTGAAGTTTAGTGAGTAAAATATGAGAGAGTGTAAAGTTAAGTTACTATATTTGTAATTTACCCTTTTTTAATTATTATAATTTTTCTTTTTCTTTTCTTTACAAAATCGTCATTAACATTTTAATTTGTGTAAAAGAAGCTGCTAATCCTCACAGGAAGAATATTAACTCAGAATTCTCTTTGCTATTCAATTATACTTCACCAGCTTTTATAAGTTTTTGTCAGTTGATTACCATTTATCATTTATGCAAAATCGTCATTGTTAATTTGATACTTCTAATGTTTCGGATGGCCAATGGGAAATAAAAAGATCAGAAGGTGGCGCGATCAGAAGCCAAATTACAGAAACAATACAGTCTGTTTACAGTAAATTAGCTAATCCTCACAGGAAAGAGAAGGGTGAATCATCCATACATGAAATAGTACGTGTTGGAAAGGAATCTGAGAATAATGGTACCTTTAAGGCTACAGCTATAAGAGTTGATGAGACATTATCTGATGGTGACCCAAAAGAACCACCAGGTTTCTCTCTGTCAAATAATTGTCACAGCAACCACCGTCAACAGTAACACAAGGCAAAGCAGCACCTCCCTAGGCCTTATGATGGAGCTGTGGAAAACTGTGAGGCACAATCCAGTCACTCACAGGTAGGGCAGGAAGAAGATGATGTTGATGTTGGAGTGTCACCTGGCTTTTCTTAAGAAGTCGACCAGAAGCAGCCATGTGATGTCAATGATGATGACCCTGATGTTCCTCTTGGATTTGGTTGATGAGAGTCAAATTGCAAGCATTTCCCACTGGCATCATGCAGCTGTAAATGTGGGTCGCTCGCCATAAATGGATTGGTAACGAGCTACTGAGGCCGTATACCTTTTTCTTCTTTCATGTTTCAGTCAGGGAGGGAGCTCTTAGTCTACTATACTTGACCAGATTCATATTGTTTCTTGAATGATTTTTTTTTCTTTCTTAGTCTGCTATAGGTGACTTGATTTTCAATAACTGATGCAGCATTCTTGAGAATCAGTAAATAAGTACTAATATGTAAAGAGTGTTTTTACAGGAACAACCGTTCTTATAGTCAGTTATTGGTCTTCCCTA
Source organism: Hibiscus syriacus (assembly GCF_006381635.1). NCBI lineage: Eukaryota > Viridiplantae > Streptophyta > Magnoliopsida > Malvales > Malvaceae > Hibiscus > Hibiscus syriacus. Next base: position 610,979 of record NW_024063008.1, read on the forward strand.
GTTCCCAACCTCATTTGTTTTATGTTGTTAATAGTAGCTAACTTTTTGGAACTCTTGAAAATGCATGAGGTAGGGATTTGAAAAGTTAAACCATATGGAACTCCTTTTTGAACAACTTTCTGAATTTTGTATGCTCTTTTTTGGACTTTGTATCTCTCTCTTTCTAGAAATTTACCTTGATTTAAGCACCAAGCAGGCTGAGTTCCAATGTTTATAGGAGTAGTATTTTATATAATGCACTTTGTATGGACTTCTTTGGCACATGGAATGACACTAAGAAATTTCTTTTTATGGGTAGTCCACACCTATGCTTGGTTATAATGGGTGTCAGGTATGGGTATGTGTTTTACATAATTATGATTAGTTTTTCAGTTTGTTTATATATTTGGATGTTTATACCCCCATGCTTATTTCCAAATGTCTAGCATTCGATGTTGAATATAGTTACTTCATGAAAATGGAGAGTCTGGTTCATCAGGATGACAATTTCGCCATGTTACTGAACAACACAGATTAAGATGTTACAAATTTGTGATGACATCCAATATTACTTGAGTAAATGTTATTAACTTCTGGTGAACTCTAAGAAGTATAGTATACCAAGCTTCACAATCAACTCCATTTGGAGCTGTAACCATAATTTCATAGGATGAATTTGCCTCACAGCATGTGTACAGTCCTTGGTGTGTATCTGAGGAAGGAGAGATCATAGTTCGACAGAAAACGAAGAATAGTTTAGCACTCCTTATGGTATAGTATATGGTGTTTTTCTTGGTACTCGACTGATCTAAGTGCAAGCATCCCAGTTTCGTTATCTTTCGCACTTGGCAGTTTATAAAGCATCTCAACATAGACATTGCTCATAAACTGACCTGTAGCGATGCTGGCTGTGGGAGTCCCTTGTCCCTATTTATCAGTTGGTAGTTACCCATTTCCACTGTGATATTCACACCTTTTGTTCAGTTTGGTCGGGTAGGCAACATTCCTTCATCACTGAATCAAGGACGATTAGACGAGATTTCGAGAGTCCAGCATGCTGATTATGACACTTCTCCAAAGGATGATTCTTTCCAAATTCCCAGTTTGCTTGATGCCGTGCCACGAACCAGGGTGTATGTGTTGTCTTTCTATGTTAGTATCCTTTAGAGGATTTGCTGAGACAAACCCCTAGTTCTTTCTCATGACTTGCACTACCCAGATCCTCCTCTATCGGTCTTGCAGGGAAATCACATGACATTTTTGTACGAGTAAACCATGGGTGATTCCATGTCTGAGCTTGCTGTACTAATGGAAGAAAAGGTACTAGCTCTACCTCTACAATGTCTGATTTGCAAAGAACTCCTAAATCCAGCTTCTCATCATGGACAGTGTAAGCAAGCAGATCTTTCTTTTCATTTATGTTTATATATGGAATTCACTTGAACAATCACAGAATGAAAGTTGTGACATACACCCTAATGTTAAAAAGTTATCCTATGAATAGTTTCTTTGTTGCACTTGAAATAAAAAAAGGTTAAATTCTATGAGTGGTACTTGTACCATGTATAACTTGTGGATTTAGACCATCTACTTTAATTTGGTCATTTTTAGTTTCATATTTTAAAATTCCAGTATTAGGATGCTAATATATATATATTTGAAATCTGTAATGCAGCATTTGTAAAGGTTGAATTCAGTGTATCATTTAAGTTTAAGCTGCTTAATTTGGAAATGCCAGAAATGGGCTACACAAGGTAAATCAACCAAATTTGAAACAGCAACTACTGACCAAATCCTACTCATCCACCCATCGGCCATAACTCTCTTCAAGGATCATATCAAAATTTTAAGTCCCGGTACTCACGCCTGATGTTAAATGAAAATCAAACTGTTGCTTGTTCTTAAGAGGGGGAAAAGGCCAAAAAAAGTAGACTGTCTCTTTGTCATATTCCGCGGGTCCCAAGTTTTCTACTTGTCCCGATTCATGACCTCCTGACATACGCGTTTGTGTCTGCAAACACCCTGCACAGTTTGTCTGACATGTCAGAACAGTTTCAGTCTCACTTTAATCTCTCTCTCACTTTGTGTTTGGATAGGAACAAGGATTCAAAGAAAGACAACTGGGGCGTGCTTGCTTGGTGTCATTTGCTGCATTTGTCAGTTTTATAAACACAGAATTTTCATTTTTTATTTTCTGTTTTTGTTATATTGAAAAACTCATTTAAGAAGATACCCTCCCCTCACCCATCCCCATTCACTCCATCTCTGCCATGAACTAAACTTTTTTTTCTCTGACTTGAAAAATCTATTCCTACTGCTGCAACTTTCAGAATCTTGTGTATATCTCTTTACCTTTTTTACTACTGTTAATTCAGTGTATGTTGCAGTTCATACTGCAACCTCTGCTTTGAGTTTGACCCTTTTGTTTTTCTCTGATTTGTGCACATACTGATATAAAAGAAAATGGAACCTCAACACTCATCTCACAAAATTGCCCGTTTTGCTGACTTCGGTACTCTTCAGTATCTTCCTTTATAATCTCTCTTTTTACTCTAAAAAAAAAAAAAGAACCTTTGGTTATCATGCATTTGTAACTTCTTTTTTTTGCAGGCATTGGACTTACAAATATGAATGATTCCTGGAACATGGAGAGTGGTAATATGTTGAGTGGAGGAGGTGAAGGGTCGCCTCCAATCGGGCTAGGTCTGGAGCTTGGACGTGGGTCTAGTCATAGAACAACCGGGTTCACAAAATCATGTGGGTTCACAGTTTTTCAACTGCAGGAACTACAGCTCCAATCTCTCATCTACAAGTACATGGAAGCTGGTCTCCCTATCCCTAATCACCTTCTCCTCCCTATTTGGAAAAGTTTTGCCGGTTCTCTTGGCGGACTCCTCGGCAGCCCTTATCAACTCTACTCCGGATGTGAGTACCCAAAACCCATCTCCCTACCGTATATTTTTTTGTTGGTTAACCATTTTGTTCGATGTTGGTCCAGATTTGGGTTGTGGATCATTCCCCTTGGAGTACAAGAATGGAGTCGATCCAGAGCCAGGAAGATGTAGACGAACAGATGGGAAGAAATGGAGGTGCAGCAAAGAAGCAGTTCCGGATCACAAATACTGCGAGAGACACATGCACAGAGGCCGCCTGCGTTCAAGAAAGCTCGTGGAAGCTTCTCAAGCAACCACCACCAGTAGTCGTGTTAGCCATCGAAGTGCTGACACCAACCTCTCCATTTCACTGCAGCACGATAGTAGCAGTAGCAGCAGCAACAATGGCAGCAATCTCTCTTCTGGCTTTATCGGTTTTTCTCCAAAGAGTGTTCTTCGAGGAAGCAATCCAAAATCTGAGCCTTCACCGGCACTGCAGTTTCAAGAGTTTTAGGAATAACTTTCGATTTAGTTGCTTTTTTGATGTAATGTCTGGGATGGGAGGGACATTAATGGTGTTTGTAGGTTAGGTGGTGGGTTGCTTGGTGAAAAGGGCAGTTGAGCAGTGATGGTGTTCTAAGCTTGGAATTGTGACGATAGTTATGGAGTTGCAGTTGATTTTGGTCATGGGTGACTCTTTTTAATGCTGTCGTCGAATCATATGCCAAACTTTCTATATTACACATCTTCATTTAACACCTCATCCTGCATTCAAATCTTAGATAACCCTACTACTTAAAACACTTTGTAATTATGAATTGTTCGAGATATTAAATCCCATTTCACAAAGAAATAGTAGAATTTTGAAAGAGTAGACATTTTGTAGTTTATCAAATATTTTTATTATAGCGAAGACATTTATCTCGTAACAAATGATAACAGAGCTAATTTTAATCGTCTGATTATACATAATTAAAATAGACAATTATGATGATTTAAAGTATCATCCTAATAAGATTAGGTGAAATGTTACACCTTAAATGAATAGGGGATATGAACCATACATAAAAAAAGAGAGGATATGGTTCATAACCTGTCATCGTGAATAGAATAAATTTTGTTGGGAATGTCACTTTTATAACTAACATCTATAATACTCGATATAAATAAGTTAAAAAGAAAGATGAGATAGTTAAGATCTTGTCTTAGACCAATATGAATTTGAATTGAAAACGTCTAATCTTTGAGGATTATGTTCTTAACAATATATATATAAGGGAGAAAAATGTTAAGTATTCGTGTTTCGTAATTTAACAATTAAACTCTAAAATGAAAATAAGACCAAAATCTTTAAAAAGAATTCTCTTAAACAATTGTTTAGAAAAATAATTGTTTCCAATTGTTATGTTCTTTTTTTTTGTTGAAGAATCCAATTGTTATGTTCAATCACATGCAATAAGTGTTTATTTGTAGGTTATCAAAATTATAAAATTTAGATAAATTGCATAGAAATGTATTTGAATTAAATTATGAAATTGATAAAAATAAATAAATTATAATTTATTTAAAGATAAATTACACGATTACTATTCTAATTATTACTTTTATTTATTTTAATTGTTTAATATTTTATTAAAAAATTAGTTAATATGTTAAATGTATTAGAAAAAGAATAAAAGGAATAAATGGTCAGAGTTGAGATTCAGACCAGTCTTGCTTGCTGGCGAATCCATTACCGACAACACTCCTACCAACTTTAATACTCATTTCACACCACCAAATCTAACTGGAGCTATTGCCTCCCTTTTCTTCTAATCCAACGCTTCCCGTTTATCTAATTTTCAAATCTAAATCTCCACCAGATGACCTTACTCAAGCATATCCTCCTCTCTTTGACTCTATCAGATCTAAACGGCCACACATAAACACAAGTTTGAGTCTTTAAGCTTCAAAGTTACCAACTTTACCGTCATCCCAAGACAGCCAGATGGTGGAAGCGCAGACATGGACTACAAGGCGGATGAGCAACCCAAAACTGGACTCAACGGCCACTGCCGACCACGAGGTTCTGGACATTCCGGTGACCCCAACTGCGGACGTTAGGAACAACATCTACACCGTTGGATCTCATCTCTCTCCTAACCTTTTGACGGCACTTATCATTGCTTCCTGGTTCATGTCCAACATTGGGGTCCTTTTACTCAACAAGTATCTCCTCAGCTTCTATGGCTACCGTTATCCAATCTTCCTTACCATGCTTCACATGATATCATGTGCTTCTTACAGCTACGTAGCCATAAACTTCCTCGAAATAGTCCCAAGGCAGCACATTTTGTCGAGGAAGCAGTTCCTCAAGATCTTTGCTCTGAGCGTCATCTTTTGTTTCTCTGTGGTGTGCGGGAACACTTCCTTAAGGTACATTCCGGTGTCGTTTAACCAAGCTATTGGTGCTACGACGCCTTTCTTCACCGCCATTTTCGCTTTCTTAATCACTTGCAAGAAGGAATCCGCCAAGGTTTATTTCGCACTTTTGCCCGTGGTGTTTGGGATCGTATTGGGTAGCAATAGTGAACCCCTGTTTAACCTTTTTGGCTTCTTGGTCTGCATCGGTTCCACCGCTGGTCGTGCCTTGAAATCCGTAGTTCAAGGGATATTGTTAACCAGTGAAGCCGAGAAGCTACACTCGATGAACTTGTTGTTGTATATGGCGCCTGTGGCCGCCATGATATTGTTACCATTTACTCTATACATCGAAGGGAACGTTGCGAGCGTCACGTTAGAGAAAGCTAGGATTGATTCTTTCATTATTTTCTTGTTGCTTGGGGATGCTACGGTGGCCTATTTGGTGAATTTGACAAATTTTTTGGTTACTAAGCATACAAGTGCTCTCACTTTGCAGGTGTTGGGCAACGCCAAAGCCGCATTGGCAGCGAGTGTATCGGTTATGATCTTTAGGAATCCGGTGACCGTGATGGGAATGACCGGATTCGCCGTTACAATAATGGGGGTGGTGCTTTACAGCGAGGCCAAGAAGAGATCTAAGGCACAGCTCGCGGCACATTGACATCAATAAGTTCAATTTTCAAAAGATAAGATGGAATTCATTTTGATTGCCTTTTTCTTTTCCTTTTTGTCGTTCACTACAATATCTTGCCTTTTTTATATTTTTTGTAAACTTTTGGTTACATTCAATGGAGGGAAAGAATCCAAGAGGAGATTTTGGATAAAAATGAGAAAATTGTGATTGGAATTGTATAGGAACGAGTGAGGGAAAAGTATTGTTTCTGGGATGGTTTAAGAGAATAAAATTCTCTCTATGTAATCTTAATATATATATATATATATATGCTTTTGCTGCATTAATATGGACTGATAACAAGACCCAAACTTGCTGCTGTTATATTCTGTAGCTTGAACTCTTACAGGATTGACATTCTTTGGTATTGTTTCTGATGTTGTAACTTCATTTTCTGATAAATTTTGTTATCAGTTCTAAATCACAAATGCCTTTAGGAGCAAAAACATGTTTTTGTATGATTGAACAGCCTATAGGCCTATTTCTTGATATGCTTTGAGGTCACTGACCATGCATCTACTTTCCTCCTAGGTGTGCCTTTCATTGATGAACAAGCATGCCCTATGCTTTTCAGTTTATTTTATTGGTGGATGTTAACTTTGAATTTAAAGCCATTCTGGGATCATTTAATTCATTTCCGAGTATGAAACAGGTGTTTCAGCCTGAAGGCAACTTGTTCCCTGACCTGTTTAACTTGACGTCGCTGTTTATGTGCCTCAATGATGCCGGTTGCCATGAATGTGTCTAGCAGTTTAAACTATTAACTTGCAGCAGGGAAGGAGTTAAGGTTGCTTTGTGGTGGTTGAAACATAATTCTCGGGGTGGCTAGCTTTAAATTAATCTGTGTTGGTTGAAAGCAAGAATTTTGAAACACGTCAAACAGGGTTGTCTCGTTCAAATTTGGACATCGGTTAGAAGGCAATTCAAACAAAAACATGACCTATCCCTGTTTGTTTTAATCCCCCGTCTTCCTTGCAATGGATACAAGAAGTTGATATTCTTGCTTAGCATAAAACAGGACATAGGAGCCATTTGGCAGAGACTTGGAACATTTGCACAGAAATTGGTTCAATACATGTTTACAGCAACATCAACCGCAACACATTTTACAGGAAAAAAAAAGTGGTTTTGAATTGAACCCATTCCATGAAACAGAATGGGTTTTTTTCCCCCGTGACTGCAACGAAACTTGTGAATGCGATCTGAAGGGTTCGAGTCACTTTCCCGTGCCTCTCTCATGTTATCATGACGTTAGGGCATGAGCTCTGGCTTTAACCCTAATTGACCGTTCCCTAAACGCTGAATTATATATTTATCCTCTAAGTTTCGGGTTTGAGTAGGTTCATTTGCGGATGTAAAAATTATAAACATGTATTATCTTATAATTATCCGAGATTATTCAAAAATAAATAAATTGATCAATCAGAATTAAGGATGGTAATGGGTTGGGTCAAATTTTTAACTCACCCAATCCCGTCGAAAATTGAAATTGTCTACATGCTCTTGACCTGAATCGGGTTTAAGATGTCAAATCTGATCTAATATTTCTAGTTAAAACCTGCACCCGTGACCCGATTTAACTCGAAATATATATAACTTAGTTCTATTAAATTAAATAAGAATCTAATTAAAAAATAAATAAAAATAGATATTATTACAATTATCTGTAGATATAAAAAGAAAATTTATAATTTTATTTTAGGTCGAATCAAATTTTTTACCATAAATCCAAATTCACCCCGATAATAACCTTAAAATTTTTTTACCTGTGTGAACTCAAACTTAAATTTTTAAACTAAAAAATCAATTCAAATGATTGAATCAACTTTCATCCGGTGATTTATGACACGTTGGCTTATTTCTAAATTCCTTTATCGAAAAAAAATAAAATTCTTAATTTTCTAAAACCCTTATAATCCCCAAGTCATTAAAATCTATAATCTCTAAATCTTTAAACTCCTAATTTTTTGAAATTCATTTGTCGTCGTTGAATCAACCATCATCGTCTAATCCTTTTGTCGTCAGACTCCCACTAATTGATTCTCCCTTACCATCGCATGGAATCACTAAATTCTTAAATCCATTCAAATGGTTGACGGTTCAAGAGGCGCAGTGCAGTTGTTTCATTCCGTTTAAGCAGCAGTGCAAGCTTGTATACGGTGACGAATCAGTTGGCGATGACTGGGTGAACAACGAAACAAAGATTTGAGGGGATTTAGAGATTTAAGCATTCCATGCAACGTCAAGGAATGAACAATTATTGGAGTTCGAAGATGATATTTGATTTGATAGTGCAGATTTGTGGACAATGATAAATCAATAACCGATTTAATGCTTTGAAGATTAGAGATTTAGAAATCAGAGACTATGAATTTAAGAATTTGGGGATTTTGTTGTTTTTTATAATAGAGATTTTAGTACTTTTAAACTCCAGCACGCCTCTTAGTTTACCTTCATTTTTAAACACGAGAAAATAAATCTCTTCATACACATTTGTTTTCTTTTCAAAGTTAAACACGTGATCTAAATGTTGCAACAGCCATACCAGATAGATTTATTTGTGTTAATGTTTTTTTAATATGATATTTTGATATCATGTATCAAGCCAAAATTTCCGAATCTTATCTGCACTTGTACCGTTGTACGTAAGCAAGCGTGTTCCAACAAGGAACAAAATCAGAAATCAAGCAAGGGGATCTCTTGGCATCAGCAATCGTGTCTGTATAACTCGTGTCGAAACCTTCTTCCACGCCTTGGTTTGGTACAAGCAGTCATTGTCTCCTAATGACTTGATTACCATAGATTAATGGCCATTAACATTTGTTGATAAAGGGTAAGAAAGTACACCCAACATGTTCGGGCTGTACAATGTGTTTTAACTTCTTTTTTCTTCCTTTTTTTGGGAGTATTATTATGCACTTTTTTGAGTCGTGTGACTTGAAAGCATTCAGAGCACACAAGTGCACACCTAACATGCCAAGTTCCTTTGGATGTAAAGATTGATTTCTAGTATCAAGAAAAAGAGATCTATGTCGATCTATGCTCTTGTCAAAGTGTTGATTCTTCAAAATTCCGAAACAACAGCAACATATTAAGTTGGATGTCGATGTCGCAAATCATCAGGGAACATGTCCATCTCCTGTATAATCTCCGTGTTGAGTTATTCTCTAAAATTATCAAAATAAGACCAAAGAGATATTATTGTGCTAACGACCCCAATGTTACCTTATGCTCAATTGATTACCAACTTCAGTGATTATTTCCCCCAGAGAAGCGTTTTCTCCTTTCTCAAATGCCTCGCCTACAAGAAATTGGCATTTAGAGTTATTACACGAGGGCAAGGACGGATGGAGAGAGAGAATTGGTAGACCTAAAAGATGCTAATGGAACTTATGTACTGAAATTATGAAACTTACCTCGTGTTCTGGTTGGAATGAAGTGAATCTGTTTTCTTTTGAGCCCTTATAACAAAGAACAATTATATGAATAACACAGAAAAATCAAAAGTTCACAAGCGCTAAAAAGAAATTAGAGTTATAATACCAAGGCAATCTTATTAGATGTAAAGGTAGGCCGAGGAGACTTCATCTGAGATCCATTGCTTGGCTGTAGCTCAGATGTAAGAGATAGCTGGCAGATAGATAGACACACAAAACCCCCCAAAATATCAAACACACCAAATGTTGATTGGAATAAAAAGGATGAGCATATTAAATATAAATGAGACATTTATTAAGGTTCACCTTGCTAGAAAGGTCGACGGGTGGATTTTGCGGAACCCTCTTCTCGGTTTGGAAATTAAATTCCTGTATGGTAGACAAAACACATTTTCATCTCAAACAATTCAGCAAACAATCAGTACGTATAAAAAGAGGAAAGAACTTCCATGCCATACCATTGGCACTGTGGTTTCCCTCTTTATATTTCGAAAAACACCAATATGACCTTTACTGGAAAATATCTGCATAAGGAATTAGATTCATTAGATCGGAAACATTGATACCTAGCTCAAGCTTTTAAATAAACAATACATTGATGCAATTTATTCCTTCTTTACCTTCCTATTTAAAGGACGGGCTTTGAAGTTGTACTTTGTGTCACAAACATCCTGGCAAGCGGCATCCATGACACTTCGTCTAAGGAATAAAAAACAAAAAGAAGAGGGAAAAAATCAAAGTCACTCCTTTATCAGATTCAATACAAAATTAAAATTAGGTTATACACAGGGGGCCGCATAAAAAAGAATTGGCACAAGCACATATGATGCTAGATACCTATATATCTTAAATTCTGCATAAAACCGGTCTCTAGATAATTCAATTTTAAAGCATTTACCTTCTGGCTTCTCTAGTTCCATTGCCATTAGCAGAAATTGTACAAGGTTTTTCAATCCCCTGCAATGACAGAAGATTCCAGATATCCAGATATGAAAAAGTTCAATGTATGATAAATAAATATATCGGTGGTTACCTTATCAGCAGCATTTGTATGTATTGACAAGGAGGATACAGCGGATGAGAGTTGCACCACCCTTTCCAATGTCTTCAGGTGAAATTCCTAAGGAGCAATGAGAAAGAAATCAGTGCTACGTATGGAGGGTAAGAAACCTCGTTTTTTCTAAAATAACATTGCTTTTGATGCTTCGACAAAATGCCATTAATTCAGGAACAACGAAGAAACTGCATTTTATTACTTGAAACTCTGGCAACTTTGGAACACTCTTTTTTGAAACAGGCAATGAAGGACCCTCGAGAATCTGCAAATTGTGAACATATTTGAGAGGAGAGAAGTACAATAAAATCAGCTTTGGAGGAAGTCCCTTTTGTAACACAAGTACCAACTTTTCTATTCAATGGGCGTGCTTTGAATCTATGTGTGACACATGTAACAAGTCCTTCCTCTCTACCATTCTTAGGCCTGAAATGAAGGCAACATTGCGCCAGCAGCTTGTTAAGGATACTCTTACTTTACGCCTCAATATGTAAAAGATAGTGGACCTGAACTAACCGTATTCTTTGAGCCCTGTGTGCTGTTTCAAGCTCAGGTTCCCTTGGAATGGTAAGCCGCAGCCTGGTATTGATGGCATTTCTACCTTTGGTACCTTCCTGCAACCAAAAAGAAAAACTCAGAATGTCTCATATGCAACACAGGTTAAGGTCCAATTGCATTCCCAAAATCTGAACATTATTCAGGGGTATACTTTTTTAGGTGCCTTGCGGAGCAAAGTCATTTGCTGCTTCACCTCATCAACCTACCATGAAGAACATAAGCGAGCCCAAATCAGTAGTTTATTCAGTAAACGTGTAACTGAACCATGGTAGTAAATAAATGATAATTTCAAATACAAAAGTCAGAAATCTAATGCGAGAAAAGTGAAGCCAGATGCCAAACTGATCTACGTGAATCTAGTTTGTCTTTATTCTCAATTTTAATAGGTCTGTCACTTCATATGTGAACAACACAACCCATAAGAAGACCCTATGATAACATGCACTCATTTTTCGTTGCCAATTTGAGAACGTTAAAGGGGGCAAGGTTCTTCAACAATATAAAACTAGTTTTTTATTGTGATTTAAAATCAATAAATTCAATAAAAACAGTTTCCATAGGAAATTCAGCGGTATAAGCAACCATAGTGGGAATATGGGAATTTTCACAATTCATGTACCTTACGCAAGAAACCTCCCTCTAGCTTCTGCCTCTTTGCAGCTTGACTTTCAACCACAGAAGGATTACCTAGGCATCTGATATTGTTTAGCGCCTGTCGCTGCTGAAATCTACAATAGGAAACCAAATACAAAGGCCTTAATTTTTAAGGATTTAAGGTTGATATTAGTCACCACCAGGAGACAGGCATTTTATTATAGAAGCTTTCACACAAGCAAGTCTACTTATTGACACTAGGATGCTTTTACATTACAAGGAATATAAAACTGAAAGTAATCATTTTCAATAGGTAAGATACCTGGATTGTGAGACTACCAAAAACTGGGAGGGGGTCAACATGTCCATGACTTACCTGGAGGTAGCAGCTTGAGGGGGACAATTTTGTTTGGCTAATTGGCTAGCAGTAGGTTTCATAAGAGTTGAGCTCCTATGCATAGGTTTTGCACTCTTAGATTTAGCTTTTAACTTACCACATGATAAGTGATTGTAAGTTGTCAAGTCTGGGAAAGGGAACAGAAAAAATGAAGTAAGCAAAAAAGTATAGGAAGTAATGCTGGAATTAATGATTAAAAAAATCATAAAACTTGAGAGAAGGCAAATATGATAACAATGAGAAAGCAACATCACTAAGAGAGAGGCTACAGAAAACTAAAAACTACTTTGTAAAATTGTCTTGGTCACCTGTAGCTAATTGAAATGATCGATTCAGAGCTTTTTGTAAAATTTTCTGTATATTGGCGGAGATCCCTCTGTTAGTTCCTTCATTTCCTAAAAAAAAAATTAGTATCAGTCCAGCACAATTTCCAGGATTTCAAAAGAACATCCCTTTTTTAACCATTTGTTATTACTGATCCCCCCCTCTCTCAATGGTTTAACCAGAAACTTTAAAACAAACGACACTGGAACACAAGCTCCATACAACTGACGAGAAAGTTCCATACCCTCTCTCAAAGACTGTCTTTTCCGAACCAAGTTCCACGGCTCTTTAATATCAGGCAAACTATAGTATTCGGCTTTAAAATTTAAATAGAATGCCAGTTCAAACTTCAAAGAAATAAAAGCACCAAACATTGTCAACTGTACCTTCGTTAATGGCACCCACAGCTGAAAATTCCAAGGCCGTTAGATTTTCAGGATCACTTTCATGTAGTGTACTAGTATCTTCTTCACCACATTTTGGGGACGTAGTCACAATTTCCAGGAGACTTTTCTCTCTCATAACCATTTTTTTTTCACAAAAGCTTCAAACCAAAAGAAAGTAAAGAAATGTCAATCATTGATATTAGAACTCTATTTTTAAAAAAGAAAGTTAAATATCTCAACGGCATACTTTCTTTAGTCAAACAAGAAGAAAGGATAATAAAAAAATAAAATATAACACTGATGAAAACAATTCTTGCTTCAAGCAACCGTTATTAAGTAAAAGAGACACTGACGAGAAGGAGGATAATTCGGCGCCGATTCGAACCAAAGTTCAGCTTCTTCGGCCTCCTCCGGCGATTCCTCGCGCGTGAAATCAAAGAACCGAACCGCATCGAACTCGTAATCAAGATCGATCTCCCTTACCTCGAATACTGGCTCTATCTCCATCTCTATATCTTCTTCCATCCCTCTTACCGGACTCTCTCTCCGAAACTCACTCCTCAGTCCACAATCCCCGCTCTAACTTCACCTGAACTAACCAGAACTAAACTCCGCCGCCATTGCCACTGAAAATTTGAAACTAGTTTTCACTTTGAAACCCTAGGATTCTTGGAAACGGCCAGGTTGAGTTGATAACGGCGAAGACTACAGTTGTGCCAACTTCACTGTAGCATTCAAAGCAAAATAATTTTTATGGAAAAAATAAAAACGAAAAACAAAGGACAACATCCAAAGCGTAAGGTACAAGCTAGCGGACCGGGCTGCGGTTTTTTTTTTAATATATATAGCGCCGAGGGATTGTAACGATCCGAATTTTGAAATTATGGGCTTCTGAAAATTATTAAAATAAATAAATAAAGGCTGCCTGATATATTTAGACGAAAATATCCCTGCTCTTTTATGAAAATTTTGAGGGTTGAACGTTGTGGAGAGGGTAAAAGAGTGAAGTTCATTTGAATATTTTTGTCTTTGTAGTGAGAAGCAGTGCTATTGTGGTTCGAGCACAGCGGTTTCGAGTGGTGAGATCCTATCGACGGGGCTGAAATTTCGGCGCCGGTAGAGTTTGTCATTGAGATTTGATGATAATTGCGAGATTACCCCTAACGGTTTTATTCGTTTGTCATGAAGTAAAGGGTGGAGAGGGTCCCTCTGATACGAATTCAAATCTGGAGGACAAAAGTTTTGAAGGGTAGAAAGGGTATTCAAAGGTTTATAAAAGAAAAGTCTAAATTTCACTTTATTTAATATTTTAAGTTATAAATATAATTATAATAAAAAATACAGAATATGTTATAATCGGAATTAATAGTTACATGAATTAATTGGAATATGTTATAATAAAAAAATTCTTAAAATTTATGATACTAAATTAAAAGAATTTTTATTTTAAAGATTTGTACTGTTTATTTAAAAATTTAAAATAATTAATATATTTTTAGAAAAAAAGGAGAAATATATCTTAAAATTAATCTCATTGAACAATTAATACAGAAGTTTAGAGTATTAAAAATCGAATCTTTAAATAAATTTTGAATGAATTTGGAAAAAGATAACGATTGAATGATTAAAACAGAAGGATGAAATAAGTGGATGATTAGGTATATAGTTTATCCTAACAAAAAAATCAATTCAAAATATTTGATGAAATTGCAATTTTTATAATACAGTGATCAAAACTATATATCACCTAAAAATTAATGACCAATAAACTAATTTAACCTTCAATGCTGCTGTGGTGTCTTGTCACATACTAGTTTACATCGGATTCTTTTCTACATTACCCCCACACACATGTGAAAAAGAAAAAAAGTCAAACGTTCATGGTTTTATACCAATTCACATCTCACCTAAATCCAACCATTTGATGCATTTTGGTTCCATTTTCTTGGGTTAAAACCATAATCACCACTCTCGAGGTAATCAATGTCACTTGGACCGTTCAGTTGGAGGAACTTTACATTATTAAGATAAAAATTAATGTAAAAATAAGTGTTTAAAATATTTATAAATTTATTTTTAAATGTTTAAAGTATTTTTTTTTGTTAAAAATTGGTAATTAATTTTTTTTATACTTTTAGGTGTCTAATGTTTTAGATGTTATATTTTTAGGTATATGGACTGTAATGGGTGTCAAATTTGATCATTAAGTTACATGTTGATTTTATAGAATTTTTAAAAATTTATTGCTAAAAAATACTTTAAAATTTTCTTTTTTTAAAAAAAATTCTTGAAATTATTATAAAAAATCAAATTTCCTTAAAAATCTAATTTCAATCCCTTTGTAACCGTCGACAGCCACCAACCGACCAAACTTCCAACAACATGAGACTGGTCGAACACCCAACGATCGAAACACTTGCTCCAACCTCTAATTGCAACAACCAATCGTTTGATTCGCAAAATAGATCAATATTAAGTGAAATAATCTTTTTTAGAATTATATTTTTACGTTTGGTTCACGAAAAATATCATTATCAAATAATAACTTATTAACAATAGTAACATCTATTGGTTAAAATGGTTGAAATGTCATTACTTCCAAATTTTTAATATTACACAATTTTTGATACTTTGGACAATAATACTCTTGAAATAATAAATTCTTTTCATATGAATTATTCTCAATTATATTCTTCGTGTTTTACTTATAATTATAAACATAATAATAATATACAAAAAGTTTCATTCAGTAAAATATTCATAAATTTGAATAGTTAAAATTATTTTATATATTTTATATTTAATATATTAATATTTTATACTTTTATGAGATGAAAATAATATTAATAGAAAATATGTAAATTTTTAAAATAATATTTAACTTTAAGTTATTAAAAATAGATCATTCACATTAAAAAAATATTTTTTTCCACTAGAGAACATAAAATTATTTTTTATATTATATTATATTTTATATAAATAAATATGATGCTTATAAAAATTATTTAAAAATATAAGTTTGACATACTAATTATGTTAATTATATGTTAAATGTATTTTTTCTCAAAAGTTAAATAATGTAACCATTAAAATATTTCTATGAACTTTTACTCAAATATTTATAATTTAATATTAAAGTTTAATTTGTTGAAAAAAATATATATCACGTGGATAATTTGGTAAAAAATATATTAAAATAATTTTATATTCCCCAAACCAAACATTGTAATCTTACATTTTTGCTAAATAAACCAAACAATGTAATACAACTAGGGATGAGAATGAGACCCGAACCCGACGGGTTCCGACCCAATTGGTTCAGATTATTTTAAAAAATCAGGTTCGGGTCGGGTTCAGGTTTAGAGTGAAAAATACCCTACCCAACCCGATTTTTTTTTATAATTTTACCTTATATATTTAGAATAATTATAATAATACCCCTCTATATATTATTTATTTCAATTAAATCACTATTTTTATTAAATAAAAATATTTTTTTATTATTTTGGGTCGGGTCAGGTTTTTAAGTTATATATCGGGTCGGGTGAAATCTCATTTTGGTCGGGTCGAGTCTCGGGTTGAGGTGTAACATCCTCCATACAAGGTTAGTGATCAAATTGTGAAATTATAAAATTTAGTGACCAAAGTAGATAAATTGAATAGTTGAAAGATTTAATGTGAATGTTTTGTGTAGGATCAATTAACAAAGAATAATGAACTAAAGGGGTAAATGAGTCTTTTAATAGGGGAATAATTAAATATTAGATGAGGATATTTAAATCCATGTGGAAGGCAAATGAAGAGAACAAAAGTTTCCAGATTTCTCTTCTTCTTCACTTCTTCTTCTCCATCGAGAGACCAAGCTAAAGGTGAGTTTTCTTGTTGATTAAATTCTTGATGAATTTAAGGTTGCTTATTGATCCTTAGATGATAACAAAGCTTAAGGAAAGCTTAGATTATCTAAAACCATAAGATGAGGAGTATATGAAGAATTAAAGAAAGGAAGTAGAAAAGTGAAATCTTGGATTAGAGTTCCTAATAAGAATTAGAAGTGAGATTTGACTTGTCATAAAGCTAACTAGGAAGTATGAGGTGTTAGAATTCAAATTAGAACATGTTGGAATTTGGGTTAGATTCTTAAATTCTATATGGAGAATTGGATTTCTAAGTTTTAGAGGTATGAGATGGATAATAATTAGTTTAAGTAAGAGTATGCAAGTTAGGGATATAAAAAGAGGGAATATATAAAGTGTTGAGAAGATTCAGAAGAGTTTTTAGTGCTTAAAAGACATTTTTGGGCAATGTGCATCGTGCACATTCAATGTGCACCGATGCATCAAGGATAAATCCCATAAATTGTTCAAGGTGTACCGATGCACATGAAGTGCATCGATGCACTCTTTTAAAATACAAACATTGAATGCCATCGATGCATTGATGCATAAAGAGTGCATCGATGCACCCCATTAAATACAAACATCGAATAGAATTTATGCATCGATGCATGGTGTAGTGCATTCGATGCATACCTCCATTAAAAGATGAAAATGGGTTTTTTTTAGCCTAAGAAATGATAGTTTATAATATACTAATTAGTATACTGATAAGTATCAATGAATTACTATTTAGATATCGAGCCTAAACGAGTTCTGGAACAATCGACAAGTAGGATTGATCGGGGGAAAACAAATAAATCTAGGTGAGTGCATATGCATAGCATGAATATGTATTCTATTCAGTTCTAGACTTGTGATAAGTCTATATTCAATATTTTGATACATGATCGCATTTCATATTATGATACATGACATGAATTCTGACCATAGGCATTATGTGACATGAATATGCAAGAAAAAGTTATATGAGTTATGTGATAAAGGTATGGAAATGATATGTCTATGTGATAAAGGTATGGAAATGATATGCCAATGTGACAAAGGTATGAAAATAATATGTTTACGTAATACAAATTATGTGAATTGTGAAAGCGCATGCAATGTATATGAGAACTATAGGTATAGTTGGTATGCCAAGGGTAGAGGGTCTACGCGGTCCTTCGGGATATATATATATATTCTTTAGAACATGTTTGAAGTCTTGTGAGACACATACTTGATCCCTAGTATATGTATATGATTCTTAAGGAATGATATGTGGTTCTTATGGACATTATTATATGGCACTACGGTGCAATTCTACGCGGCACTCTGGTGTAATTCTACATGGCACTTCGGTGCAATTATACGAGCTGTGGTGACAACACAGTGCACAACCTCACAATACTCACATACCTTAGGTTCTCAGTATGGTACCATGGGCTAATGAACTTAATAAAGTGAACTTATGAATGTGAATTTGATAAGTATATGTGTAAGAAACATGGTTATGGTTATTGCATTGTTTACATACAACTTATCATTGCAACCCATCTCATTTTGGCAATTCCTTTATATTTTATTATTATTATTATATTGCCTCACTAAGTCGATGACTTAGCGTGTGAGTGTTTCACACATAGGATCTGATAAAGTAGACGATCGAGGTTAAGCAGTTGGACAACATTACTCCTGCAACTATCAGATCAGAAGCAACTTAATCAGTATGTCATTTTGTTATGTAAATGTATGTTGGCATGTAACTAAAGGGTTAAGTTGTGTATGCTCTGAGTATTTTGATAAACTTGTATTAATATATGTATATTATTGTATTTTAATAAAATAAGTTTGAATGTTTTATCGGGTTTTTTTTAAGTATTGTTTTGTTTAGTCAATGTGACATTCTGGACTCGTATCGGGGTCGGAAATGAGTTGAGGGTGTTACATTTAATGGTATCAGAGCTATGGTTTAGCCGATTCTAGGCATAAACCAGAGTCTATAGAGTCTTTAAATGGAATACATGTCAACAAATAGTGAGAATTTCTGATCTGGAATAATATGAGTATGTTGTTTTGCTAATAGAACAATGTGTTTATTCTTATTAGATGTCCGGACATAATAGCTCCCAAAGTGATGCGGGAGAAAATAAGTCTGCTGAAAGCAGTAATTCACCTGCCCTGGCTAGGCAAGGTGAAGAACAGGCATCTCAAGGAGTGTCTGTGCAAGATCAGGATACGTTCTTTAGAACGTTAGACGCTATTCTGATGCGTCTTCAATCTCCTGCTCCACCAACTCAAAGAATGAATGTAGAAAAAGAGTTGAGAGGTTTAGGAGATCTCGAATTTAAGGGAGAAACCGAGGAAGGTCCGGTTGCGGCGGATCTTTGGCTAAATGATTTGAAAATCATGTTGGATGGTATCCACTGTTCTGAAGTGGAGAAGTTAGATGGAGTTGTCTCGTTGCTGAAGGGTCAGGTGAGGAAATGGTGGACGAACCTCACCATGAGGATGTCCAGTGACCAATTGACTTGGTCTTTGTTCTTAGATGAATTTAAAAACAAGTACATTGGAGATCAATTTAATCGGCAGATGAAGAAGGAGTTTTTAAATTTGAAACAAATGAACAGCTCTGTATATGAGTATGAATGTGAGTTCAACAAGCTGAGTAGGTTTGCATCTGAGCTTGTGCCTACTGAAAAAGAGGCTTGTGAATGGTTTGTGGAGGGCTTACGCCCTAGATTGATAGAGATAATGATAGTATTGAATTTGTCCTCGTTCCAAGAGGTGATCAATCGTGCCAAGGCTCTTGAAAGAGCTCAGAATGAGAGATTCGGGGATTTTAGAGTTCAGACATCAAAGAGAACGGGTGCTTCTTCTAGCTCAGCACCATCAAAAAGAGGAAGAGACTCAGGATTTCGATCACAAACTAGATCAGAATCAGTTGCATTATCTGCTAGGGGAGCAAGTCAGGCAAGACCTAGACAGACGCAGTCAGTGGGATCTGGTGTTGGGAGATCTACTCCGAGTCAAGCGAGACAGTGTCAGCACTGTGGGAAAAACCATTATAGGGCTTGTCGGATGGCTGCTGGGACTTGTTTTCGATGCGGAGATGCCGGACATTTTATCTGGGATTGCCCATTGATGGTTGGTGAGCCTGTACCATCTGAAAGAGTTGGTTCTACCTCACAAAGAGTACGAGGTAGAGGTAGAGGAAGGAGCAGTTTGAATCCTTTGCTCAACCTGAAGTTCGGTCAACCGCACGGGTGTACAATCTAAAGACAAGTGAAGACCGTGATGACCCTGATATTATAGCAGGTACTTTTCAACTGTACGATAAATTAGTATTGGTACTGCTTGATCCAGGCTCTAATTATTCTTACCTTACGAGTAAGTTAGTAAATGAATTAAGGATTCCTTTAGAAGCTACGAGTACTGAGATTATAATAACTAATCCTTTAGGCCATAATGCTCGGGTGAACAAAGTCTGTAAGGGGTGTCCCATAAAGATTCAGGGAATTGAATTCCCTGCTAATCTGATGGAATTACCCTTTGACGAGTTTGAAGTGATTCTGGGAATAGATTGGTTGTTCCATTACTATGGAGATGTTAATTGCATATCGAAAAAGGTAACCCTAAAAAGTCCAGGAGGAATAGAGATAAATGTGAGTAGTGAAACGTTTAACCTTTTAGCAAATATAATATCAGTAATGTCAGCTAAGAAGATATTGCTACAGGGATGTCAAGGATTTTTTGCAAATATGATAGATTCAAGAGCTAAAGAAAAATGATTGAATGAGATTTTAATAGTTTGAGAATTCCCTGATGTTTTCCCAACTGAGTTGCCTGGATTACCTCCAGATAGAGATGTAGAATTTCAAATTGAAGTAATGCTAGGAACTGCTCCAATTGCAATGACACCTTATCGGATGGCTCCGAAAGAATTGCAAGAGTTAAAGAATCAATTGTAATAATTGTTAGAAAAGGGATTTATTCGACCAAGTGTGTCACCTTGGGGATCTCCAGTGTTATTTGTTAAGAAGAATGATGGATCAATGCGTCTCTGCATTGATTATCGGCAGCTTAATAAGGTGACCATCAAGAATAAGTATCCCCTTTCGCGTATTGTTGACTTGTTTGATCGGCTAAAAGGAGCTTTGTTATTTTTCAAGATCGATCTACGTTCGGGTTATCATCAATTGAAGATTCAGGAGAAAGATATTCCGAAGACGGCTTTTAGAACGAGATATGGTCATTATGAATTCATTATAATGCCCTTCGGAGTAACGAATGCACCTGCTACTTTCATGGATCTTATGAACAGGATTTTTCAGCCCTATTTGGACCAGTTTGTTATTCTCAGGGATAAAAATATTTATGCGAAATTGTCCAAATGTGAATTCTGGCTAAACGAAGTAATTTTCTTGGGGCATATGATCTCGGCATATGGGATTAGAGTGGACCCTCAAAAAGTTAAAGCTATAATGGACTGGGAAGTTCCAAAGAATGTATCTGAAGTTCGAAGTTTCTTAGGACTTGCCGGTTATTATCGAAGATTCGTTAAGAATTTTTTGATGATAGTGCTGCCTTTAACAAAGATTTGTTTGGACTTCTGAATGTCAAGAAAGTTTTGAAGCTTTAAAGAGAATTCTGACAGAAACTCCTATATTGGTTCAACCGGAATCTGACAAGAATTTTGTAGTATACAGTGACGCGTCCCATAACAGGTTGGGGTGTGTATTAATGCAAGAAGGGAATGTGGTAGCGTATGCATCGAGGTAGTTGAAACCACATGAAAAGAATTACCCCACCCATGATTTAGAAATGGTTGCAGTGGTGTTTGCCCTCAAGATTTGGCGTCATTATCTGTATGGAGAACGATGTTATTTGTATACGGATCATAAGAGCTTGAAATACTTGATGACTCAAAAAGAGCTTAATTTGAGACAAAGGAGATGGGTGGAGTTATTGAGAGATTATGATGTGATAATTGACTATCATCCCGGAAAGGCTAACTTGGTAGCAGATGCCTTAAGCAGGAAAACGTTTACAGCATTACGAGCTATGGATGTAAGATTATCTTTAACTGGAGACGGTGGTATTTGTGCAGAGTTAAAACTTAAACCAGCATGGTTGGAACGAATAGGAGAATTGCAAAGTAAAGATGAAACGTGTTTGAAAAGAATTGAGCAAGTAAAGAGCAAAGAGATTAAAGACTTTAAGGTTAAGTCATATGGAAATCTGTATTGTAAAGGAAGAATTGTGATACCCGACAATGAAGACTTGAAGAAAGAAATATTAACAGAGGCTCATTGCAGTCCTTTAACGATGCACCCGGGTGGAACCAAGATGTATATGGATTTGAAGGATCGATTTTGGTGGCCAGGGATGAAACGAAGCATCACCGAATTTGTGTCTAAGTGTTTGACACGTCAACAAGTCAAAGCTGAGCATCAAGTTCCGTCAGGATTATTGCAACCGCTCTACATTCCTCAATGGAAATGGGAAAATGTTACGATGGATTTTGTTTCGGGGTTACCCTTGACTCCGAACAAAAGAGAATCAATCTGGGTAATTGTTGATCGATTAACTAAGTCAGCACATTTCCTTTTGGTTAAAACAAATTTCTCTATGGAAAAGTACGCTGAGTTGTATATTAGAGAAATTATTAGATTGCACGGAGTGCCTATTTCCATAGTCTCTGATCGAGACCCTCGATTCACTTCTAGATTCTTGAAATCTTTGCATGGAGCGTTGGGAACTCATTTAAACTTTAGTACGGCTTTTCATCCTCAGACTGACGGGCAATCAGAGAGAACTATTCAGATATTGGAAGATATATTGAGAGGATGCGTAATGGAATTCAATGGATCATGGGAAAAGTATTTACCGCTGGCAGAGTTCGCTTACAACAATAGTTATCAGTCCAGTATAAAGATGGCCCCATATGAGGCATTATATGGGAGGAAATGTCGTACTCCATTAAATTGGTATGAACTCAAAGATCGAAGTGTTATTGGTTCGGATTTAATTCAAGAGGTAAAAAAGAAAGTTCGAGAAATTCAGCATAACCTCAAAGTAGCCTCTGATCGGCAAAAGTCATATTCTGATCTTAAAAGAAAATAGATTGAATTCGAGGTTGGAGATAAAGTTTTCCTTAAAGTATCTCCTTGGAAGAAAGTATTAAGTTTTGGTCGGAAATAAAAGTTAAGTCCTAGATTCATTGGGCCATATGAAGTTCTTAAGAGGATAAGACCTGTGGCATATCAGTTATCCTTGTCATCGGAAATGGAGAAGATCCATAACGTCTTCCATGTGTCTATATTACGAAGATATAGGTCCGATCCCTCTCACATAGTTGTACCAGAACAAGTAGAAGTCCAATCGGATCTGACATATGAAGAATAACCAGTGAGAATATTGGCTTATGAAGTCAAACAGTTAAGGAGTAAGACAGTTCCGTTGGTTAAGGTTCTTTGGAGAAATCACAAGGTAGAAGAAGCCACGTGGGAAGATGAAGAAGATATGCGACTTCAATATCCCCATATGTTCGTACAATGAAAATTCGAGGATGAATTTTCTTAAGGGAGGGAGATTTGCAACATCCTCCATACCGGGTTAGTGATCAAATTGTGAAATTATAAAATTTAGTGACCAAAGTAGATAAATTGAATAGTTGAAAGATTTAATGGGAATGTTTTGTGTAGGATCAATTAACAAAGAAGGAGGAACTAAATGGGTAAATGATTCTTTTAATAGGGAAAATAATTAAATATTAGATGAGGATATTTAAATCCATGTGGAAGGCAAATGGAGAGAACAAAAGTTTCCAGATTTCTCTTCTTCTTCACTTCTTCTTCTCCATCGAGAGACCAAGCTAAAGGTGAGTTTTCTTGTTGATTAAATTCTTGATGAATTTAAGGTTGCTTATTGATCCTTAGATGATAACTAAGCTTAAGGAAAGCTTAGATTATCTAAAACCATAAGATGAGGAGTATATGAAGAATTAAAGAAATGAAGTAGGAAAGTGAAATCTTGGATTAGAGTTTCTAATAAGAATTAGAAGTGGTATTTGACTTGTCATAAAGCTAACTAGGAAGTATGAGGTGTTAGAATTCAAATTAGAACGTGTTGGAATTTGGGTTAGATTCTTAAATTATATATGGAGAATTGGATTTCTAAGTTTTAGAGGTATGAAATGGATAATAATTAGTTTAAGTAAGAGTATGTAAGTTAGGGATATAAAAAGAGTGGATATATAAAGTGTTGAGAATATTAAGAAGAGTTTTTAGTGCTTAAAAGATATTTCTGGGCAATGTGCATCGATGCACATTCAATGTGCACCGATGCATCAAGGATAAATCCCAGAAATTGTTCAAGGTGTACCGATGCACATGAAGTGCATCGATGCACTCTTTTAAAATACAAACATCGAATGCCATCGATGCATAAGGAGTGCATCGATGCACCCCATTAAATACAAACATCGAATATGATTTATGCATTGATGCATGGTGTAGTGCATCGATGTATACCTCCATTAAAAGATGAAAATGGCTTTTCTTTTAGCCTAAGAAATGATAGTTTAGAATATACTAATTAGTATACTGATAAGTATCAATGAATTACTAAGTAGATATCGAGCCTAAACGAGTTCTGGAACAATCGACAAGTAGGATTGATCGGGGGAAAGACAAATAAATCAAGGTGAGTGCATATGCATAGCATGAATATGTATTCTATTCAGTTCTAGACTTGTGATAAGTCTAGATTCAATATTTTGATACATGATCGCATTTCATATTATGATACATAACATGAATTCATACCATATGCATTATGTGACATGAATATGCAAGAAAAAGTTATATGAGTTATGTGATAAATGTATGGAAATGATATGTCTATGTGATAAAGGTATGAAAATAATATGTTTACGTGATACAAATTATGTGAATTGTGAATGCCCATGTTATGTAGATGAGAACTATAGGTATAGTTGGCATGCCAAGGTAGAGGGTCTACGCGGTCCTTCGGGATATATATATATATTCTTTGGAACATGTGTGAAGTCTTGTGAGACACATACTTGATCCCTAGTATATGTATATGATTCTTAAAGAATGATATGTGATCCTTATGGACATTATTTTATGGCACTACGGTGCAATTCTACGCGGCACTCCGGTGCAATTCTACGTGGCACTTCGGTGCAATTATACGAGCTGTGGTGACAGCATAGTGCACAACCTCACAATACTCACATACCTTAGGTTCTTAGTATGGTACCATGGGCTAATGAACTTAATAAGGTGAACTTATGAATGTGAATTTGATAAGTATATGTGTAAGAAACATGGTTATGGTTATTGC
The DNA here is from genome assembly GCF_006381635.1 of Hibiscus syriacus. Classification (NCBI taxonomy): domain Eukaryota; kingdom Viridiplantae; phylum Streptophyta; class Magnoliopsida; order Malvales; family Malvaceae; genus Hibiscus; species Hibiscus syriacus. The sequence goes on from NW_024063008.1 coordinate 635,902, forward strand.
ATTGTTTACATACAACTTATCATTACAACCCATCTCATTTTGGCAATTCCTTTATATTTTATTATTATTATTATTATATTGCCTCACTAAGTCGATGACTTAGCGTGTGAGTGTTTCACACGTAGGATCCGATAAAGTAGACGATCGAGGTTAAGCAGCTGGACAACATTACTCCTGTAACTATCAGATCAGAAGCAACTTAATCAGTAGGTCATTTTGTTATGTAAATGGATGTTGGCATGTAACTAAAGGGTTAAGTTGTGTTTGCTCTGAGTATTTTGATAAACTTGTATTAATATATGTCTATTATTGTATTTTAATAAAATAAGTTCGAATGTTTTATCGGGTTTTTTTAAGTATTGTTTTGTTTAGTCATTGTGACATATTGGACTCATATCCGGGTCGGATATGAGTTGAGGGTGTTACATGAGGATTCCTTGATCTCGGGTCAGGTCAGTTGGACAAAAAAACCCGACCCATACACATCCCTAAATACAAAATTCTTAGAGTAATATTACAATAAAATAATCTTATTCCCAAATATAAGAGTAATATTACAATACAGTAATCTTATTCTCAAATATAATCTTACATTATGTTAATCAAATGTTCCCTTGTTATTAAGTTTGATTTTTAATATTATTATTACATGATAATTTTAATAATTGTTATTTATAAATGTTACTATAAAAGTTATTGCTACTTTTTTTGAAGTAATGTAAATCTATTATTAATAAATATGATTTATATAATTGTATTTTATAAATTATTTATTTTTTATGAATTTAGTCATGTTAAATATAAAATAAAATATGTCAATAATTAGTTAGTTTTGTAACATCCTCAATACCGGGTTAGTGACTAAATTGTAAAACTTCAGAATTTGGTGACTAAAGCAAAATAATTAAATAGTATTATAATTTGGTATAGGGTTAAATTGAAATGAATATGGAATTTAAGGATAGAATAGTCATTTGCATGGAAAATAATTAAAGAAGAGATATATATTAGCTATACGTGGAAGAGAATGAAGCAAAACACAAGGTTCCAAAGTTCTCTTCTTTCTCCACACGTGAAGGGGTCAAAACAAAGGTGAGATTTCTCATGAGCTAATTGTTTGCTGAAATTTAAGTTTTGTTTTGATCATTAGATGATAATTAAGCTTAAGGAAAGCTTAATTTATCTTAAAATAACAAGATGAAGAATGTAGAAAGAATTAAAGGTTAGGAGTTCTTGAATGAAATTTTGAAATAAAGTTCATAATGAGAATTGGAAGTTGAATTTAACTTGTCACGAACTTGATTAAGGAATATGAAATGTTAGAATTAGCTTTAGAACATGTTGGAATTTGAATGAGATTCTTGAATTTTATGTGGAGTATTGAATTTTAAAGTTTAAGAGATATTGAATGGGTATAAATTAGTTTAAGTAGGTGTATGCAAGTTAGGGATATTAAAGGAGGTGAAAGATGAAGAGTTGAGATGAAAAGAGAATGAATTTCGTGCTTAAAATGGAATTTATGGGTTATGTGCATCGATGCATCTTCAATATGAATCGATGCACTCTCAAATAAATGAACATCGAATGTAATTAGTGTATCGATGCACTCCTCATGCATCGATGCACCCCTCATGCATCGATGCACCCCCTTAAGATTAAAACATCGAAGGTGATTTGTGTACCGATGCACAGGTAGTGCATCGATGCACACGTTAAAGAATGCATCGATACACTGTAGAGTGCATCAATGCATACCTTCATTAAAAGATGAAAATATCTTTCTTTTTAGCCTAAGAAGTGATAGTTTAAAATATATCAATTAGTATATTGATATGTACCAATGTATTACTATGTAGATATAGAACGTAATCTTGTTCCGGAACAATCGAAGGATTAGAATCGAGTCAAAGCAAGGCTAAGGTGAGTGCATATCTTATATAAAATTGTATTGAGATAAGACTTGCGATGAGTCTATCTCTTATAGTTAAACTTATGATTTCACATTCATGTACATGCATATTTATATATGTATTAATGATATAGTGCTTTCATGCATAATTCATTCATGCTTTAATATGAACTTATTTGAATGAATGCAATTATATGAGAATCCATTCAGGTATGGGAAATAATGAAAATGATCATGTGCACTCATATGAAGTGAATTATGTGTTTATGTGAAAAGTGATAGAAGATATATGAAAATGAGAATTGTATTATAATTAAGCCCATGTTACTTAATGTGAGAGCTGTATGTATAATTGGCATGCCAAGAGTCGAGGGATTATCAGTGGTCCTTCGGGACATAGTGGTCATTCGGGACAAATATTCAGTGCCCCTAGTGGGATTTTATTCGAGTTGTGGTGACAACATTGTGCACAACCTCAGTGTACTCGCATACCTTATGTTCTCAATAACGTACATGGGTGATCCAAAGATAAATTAAAATGAAACTAGTATAAGAATACAAATTTTATATATGTGCATGTTATCATCATATATGTTATAGTGTAATAGGTACATGCAAGTTGAAATGTCATGATCAATGGTAAGAATGCATGATCATGAATTCATTATTATATATGTATATACGTATATTTATGTTATGTCTCACTAAGTCTATGACTTAGCGTGTAAGTGATTTACTCATAGGTACCAAGAATCGGGAAGAACAGAAATAGGAGTGGCAAGAACAACAGATCAGAAGTAACTAATAAAGTATGTATGTTGATTTTGTATAGTATGTATGTTGATTTTGTATAGTATGTTGGCATATAAGGAAAGGTGTTAGTTATGAATGCTCTGGTCGATTTTGTTTATTTTGGTCAAATTATGTAAATAAACTACTTTATTTTAATGAAAGTTTTAAATTTCCTTAAATTCTGTCAAGAGTCAAAGTTTAAAAAAGTTAATGTGACACCTCATATTTGTATTCGGGTCGGGTACGGATTGAGGGTGTTACAAGTTTAGTGTGATAAGATATTAGATCTCTTAAACATTGTCAGAAGTTAAAATATTGACATTTGCGAATATAGTAAATTGAGTTGGAAGAGTCACATTCATAATAAATCTCTATAAAATCTGATATAGAATAATCAATTAACAGAACATATATAAGTGATTAAATTAAAAATATGCATATTTAATAAAATATAAAAGGAAAATCAAATTAAGAAATGTAGTTAATTAATTTATTTTTGAATTTGCACAAACACAATCATATTTAAGGTTAAATATATGTATAACCCTGAATTTCCAAATGTCTCCAAGTGAGCTTCTGCCATCTTCTTTTTCTTAACTCCTTTTAAATAGTAATATTTGTACGGCTGGTGCAAGGTCGCTCTATATTATCTAACCTATCATGTTTGTGGTTACCCTAATGATTTGATGGTTCTTACAAGGTTAAATCTTTATCATATAAAACTGGAGAAGTTTTACAGTACTATACTTAATATATGGTTAAAAGAAGATACTATCGATTTTGTCATTGTTTAAATAATAAAATTGATAAAAAAAATGATTGAAATTATTATTATTTTTCACTTAAAACATCATTTTTTTAACATTTTCGATAAAATTGTCCAACAATAATAAAACTGGTAGCGCCTAATAATGTTTCTAGTCATTTTACCAAATCCGGTTAACAAAATAGGTAGCGTCTAATAATGTTTTTGGTCATTTTTACCGGTTTTGTTATTGTTACAATAACAAAACCGGTAACATCTTTTTTTAGTCGTATATTAAGGTTGCTTCACAAAAAAAAAAGAATAAAATGTATGAGAACTACGAGAGAATAATGTATTGCTTTCTTAATATGAATTGTGAAGTATGTAGAGAGACTTCTCCTACCTATATATTTATAATCATAAATAGTAAATATCATATATAACTCTAATATTAAAAAATATTAATTTTCTGATAATGAAATATATCAAAATTTTATCTTATACATAAAAGTTGACGTCTACGTACATTAATATTTATAAAATGATTGAAACTTTTAGACAATGTTAGGGTTTTTCCGTCACTCTTTATTAGGTCAAAATATAAGTAAAATTTGATGCTAAATAATTAAACCAACTTCTATCTTAATAAAATAATGTTAACTTAAAATGTCACATTTGTATAAAAATTATATTAAATATTATTTAATATATCAATTAAATTAATAAAATATTAAAATATAAAAGTTAGATAGAGTTTAAATGAAAAAGCTCTATAAGTTTTTTATACGAGTATTTTCTAATTGGACGATGATGTCATGTTTGACGAGCATTGATGAATACCATTAATGATGATGATTATTAAATTAATTTATAAAACATTAAATTATAAAGTATCAAATGTATAATTATAAATTAGTTAAAAATCTAAATGTAATTTAATTTAAAAACAATATTTATAATTAGTTTTTAGGGTAAACTATATCATTGACCACTTAACTATTTATCCTTTTACTTTAACCATCAATTTTTAATTTTGTCAATTGTGTCACCTAACTATTTAAATCTTGTCAATCAAGCCACATGCCGTTAAATATTAACGGAGGAGATGACATGGCGGCTAATAAAAATTTTAATTAATGTTTTATTAATATTATGTTTTAATTAAATTACATTTAAATTTTTAACTAATTTATAATTATATGTTTAGTACTTTATAATTTAATATTTTATAAATTAATTTAACGATGCTCATCGTTAATGGTGCTCATCTACACTCGACGAGCATCGTAGAATTTTCTTTCTATAATTTGATGTTGAATGCTAATTTTATTAATAACCAATTTATTACAATGATAACTTAGTAAAGGGTATTACTAGTTAATTTTTCATTCCACCAATAAAATAATAATTTTGTATTTCGGTCACATTGATCAAATAAAATAAAATAATATTCTTGTTAATGTGTTAAACAATGTTATATTTTAATAATAAAAAATTAAAACTAATGTTACATCTCGTAGAAAGTACTATTAGTTAAGTGCTCATTCCATCAACGAAAAACAAATCTTATACTTCGATCACATGATTAGTATGAAACAGAACACAAAGATTGGAGTGTTAATTGTCATTGTCCAACGAGGGTCATGTTTAGTGAAGGATTTTTCCATTTCTTATCTGGAGGTAAAAATTGGTTGTTGGTGAGCCAAAAGTTTTCTTCTTCCAACGATCAAAAGCTCAAGACACAGACGTGGAAGTAAATATGGTTTTGGAATTAGGTTTGAATAAAGACCTCTAATCACACGCAATTAATTTCAGATAAGAAGTTTCTACTTTAGTGATTTCAAATCTGTTTACTTTTTCCTGTTCAACATAATGAAGTGAGCGGCCAGTATTTCGCTTCCTGTTTTCTGTAGCTTGTGGTAGACAAATAGAAGGGACACTGATTGGGATGATATTTGTCTTCATTTGTCGGCAGATTCCACAATTCAAACTTCATTTAATCAATCAAATCGGAATATATAACATTCTTGTGCTCTCTGTTATCTTAGCAAGCACGTGCAGATGATTCAATTGTGCATCATTGGAGAAAACGAAGGAGATCGATCATACTAAAGGTTAGTAGATGCCATTTGAATTTCATAGCTCAGATTAGATCAAACACGTTAAGTTTAATGTATTTGCAAGCATTGATAGATCCGAGACAGGTTCCGAACTTACCTTGGGGTAGTAATCGCTGTAGCAAATTTGCATCGGATCTCTCGTCTTAACACCAAAGTCAAAGAGTTCTTACTTGTAAACTGTTCTTCTTATACTTTTAGCAGGAAACTGAGAAATTCAAAATAAATTGCGAAAATTCCCACCTAAAGCGACGCCAAAAATTTTCACAAACAAAGAGTAAGGCCATTTCGGTAAACTAACGCAGCTTTTCCCGCCTAAAAATCACAACTGCTAAATCCCTAAAAAATCTAGCGAAGAATGGCTTAGAAAGATTTGTGTATCCCATATTCGAAAAGAAAGCACGAAAGGGACGCATTCCCATCTCTTTCTCTCTCGATATGTTTCCATGACTTCACTGCAATGACACAAACCCTTTATTCCCGGACTCGGAGCCCGGAAATCGAAAAGGAAATTGCCGGAGGAGGAGGTGGAGCTGCCATGAGAGTGATAGTTCCTCTACAAGGTGTTGTTCAAGGACGAGGGGGTTTAGTTTTAGGCTCCATAATCCCTTGCGCGCTCTTTTACTTCCTCCAATTCTATTTGAAGCGAAACCGTAAAGACACGGATGACCAGAACAACTCAAATTCCTCGGGTCAAAACCCAAACCCCCGTTCGTCGTCGTACGGGAAGTTATCGGAGCTTCCTGGGCTGACACGTAGCTTGTCTCGGGGTTTGCCATCGCCGCGTAGTCTGCGTGGACCCGTCTTTGTTTCGGGTCGGGTTAGAGGGATTGTAAAGGATTCGGATTCACCGTATTACGTGGGACTGAGGCGGGCTAAGGAGGATCCATATGATGAACTGAGTAATCCAAATGGGGTTATCCAGCTGGGTTTAGCAGAAAACAAGGTAGGCTCGTTTTACCTTTTTTTAAAAAAAATAATTTTTAATATGCTTTATATTGTTTTAATATATCTATTTTTTTTCAGTTGTCTTTGGATCTGGTTAAGCACTGGCTAGCAGACAATGCGGAGCAAGCCATATTGAGAAACGGGAAAGAGCTGAGCATTAGCCAGATTGTCCCTTATCAGCCTTTTGATGGATCGATGGAGTTCAAAGTGGTAAACTTTGTGAAATTATGTTCAACTTATCTGTTTTCTTTTTTACTTTAGTTTAATGCTATCACTCTATTCAATATCACACTTTCAGTTTATTGAGTTAGTTCTCCTTTTAGGGTTTTTTTTTAGCTTTTTATTGTATGAAGAAGTATTTAAACCTCAAATGGTTCAAACGATGCTAGTGAGGGAAAGTCTTACAATCCACATTTAGCCTTTTAGGTGACTTCAAGATGTTTAGGATTTAACTGTTTGGAGATTCAGATACTTAGAGCTATAAGAACTGCTTGCTTATGGCTGTGATTAACGGTTTATAGTGTTAGTTAACAATGGTGGCGCCAAAATTTTAGTAGAGTATAATGTTTGTATTATGAGGAATTCAGTGAGTGTGAGGTCGAAAACACCAAATATATGAATTTTACTATTGGAGGTCTGAGTAGATTGGTGGCAGTCGCTAGACAAGCCGTGCTTGTTTCTTATAGAACTTGAAGATGACTTCTACTTGGGTGTTATATCTTCAATAGAAGAGGGATAAAAAACAATAAAGCATGTAACATGCAATGAGGCCTTGTAATTTCCAGTTCAGTTCACCTCTTAAAATGCGTGCTTTCTCACCACCACTTTATCACGTACTTGGATTGCTTGCTGTCTAGGCTTTTGATGAAAATTGAAAATTTAATTGAATAATTGTATGCCCGTGATCATAAAGTGACCTCTTTTCATTTGGAGAAGAAAAGGAATACAAAAGAGAAGGGAGAAACATATTACCTATTAGTGACAAGTTTTGAGCACATGTTTTCTAGAAGTATTTAAAATTTTCAAGTGATATAATATGCTGAAAGAATACCTTAACAAGTACAAGTTTGTAAAATTTTAAATTTAGTAATGCATTGAAAGTCAAGATGTTCGATATAGTTGGAAGTCCTCTGGTCTAATGATTCCTTCTAGAAATATTTTTTTCTGTCAGTAAATAGTGCCTAAACGCTTGTGTTCCGAATTGTCATTACTTTGCAGGCTGTAGCAGGATTCATGTCTCAAGTCATGGAGAAAGCTGTTTCTTTCAACCCTTCACAGGTAGTGCTGACGGCTGGTGCGACCCCTGCAATTGAGATTCTTAGTTTTTGCTTAGCAGATGCTGGAAATGCATTTCTTGTTCCAACACCATATTACCCTGGGTAATATTTCTCACCATTTTGACTGTTTTCATTCTGGTAAGCAGCTATCCAACAAGGAAACTAATATTTCTAACAAAATCTGCACTCTCCAGGTTTGATAGGGATATAAAATGGCGAACTGGGGTTGAAATAATACATGTTCCTTGCCGAAGTACAGACAACTTCAATTTAAGTATAGCTGCCCTAGATCAAGCATTTGACCAGGCAAAGAAACGCGGACTTAAAGTCCGCGGGATAGTTATATCAAACCCTTCAAACCCTGTTGGCAATCTTATAAGTCGAGGAACACTTTACAGTCTGCTAGATTTCGCCAGAGAGAAAAACATCCATATTATCTCTAATGAACTATTGGCTGGTTCTACTCATGGAAATGAAGAATTTGTGAGCATGGCAGAATTACTTGACCCAGATGATTCTGACCGGAAAAGAGTTCATATAGTGTACGGGTTGTCAAAAGACCTTTCTCTTCCAGGTTTTTGGGTCGGTGTTATCTACTCATATAATGAGGAGGTTTTGGCAGCTGCTAAAAGGTTGGCGAGGTTCTCATCTATTTCAGCTCCAACCCAGTGTTTGCTTGTCTCCATGCTATCTGATGCCAAGTTTGTTCAAACATTAATTACCATCAACAGAGAGAGGCTTCAAAGTATGTATGCTCAGTTCGTGGCCGGGTTGAAAAAGCTGGGCGTCGAGTGCATAAAGAGTAGTGGGGGTTTCTACTGTTGGGCTGATATGAGCGGGTTAATCCGCTCTTACAACAAGAAAGGAGAACTTGAGCTGTGGGATAAGTTGTTGAATATTGCGAAGGTGAATGTAACTCCAGGGTCATCTTGTCATTGTATTGAACCTGGATGGTTCCGCTTCTGTGTTACTACATTGACAGAGAAAGATATCCCTGTAGTCATGGATCGGATTCAGAAAGTTTCTGAAACCTCAAAATTGAATAGATGAAATGCTATTATTTTATTCTATGATTTTGAATAATGTGCAGATTTGTTCTTGATTGGAAGCTCGTATATTCGACACACTATAGTTCGAAAGTCATAGTCAACTGGAAAAGTACCGGTGCATATCCCAGGTTTGTTGAACCCAAGTACAAAACTTTGAGGCATAATGAAAAAAAAATCTTCAAATGTTTGATTAAATAATAATTTAGTCTTTATTCTTTTTGAAACATTTTTACTTTAAACGTTTTATTTTAAGACAAAAAATCTTTCATGAATAAAAATTATTAGTTAATAAATGATCAATGGTCCAAAATAAAAATCTTTTTATCTTAAAGTGAAATATTGGTGGTTAAAATGATCTTAAAAAAGGGATTAAAATGACTATTTAATCAAATCTTAAGAGTTTTTTTGCTCTAAATTATAACATTTCCTCAACTTCCTTCCTTAAAGCCACTACCATGGCTTCTAAGGAATCGCCTCGATCAGTTGCCTTCACATCCAAATCGTTGAGTGAATCCTGAACCTCCTCCCTGATACTCTCCAAGGACTCCAGCTTATCGAGATCCAACGACCCCAGCTTTTCAAGGTCTACGGACTCTAGCACATCCAGCACTACCTTGGCTTCCGTCATGGAACCCTCGAGCCTGGTAACCTTCTCCTGGATGGACGTGAGAACATCTTTCGAGGGTGTTCTCTTCTTTCCAGCATTGCGGGTTTCATTCCCATCAGAACCCGTCGCTTCACCATGTTGTGGTGCCATCTCGAACTAACGAAAATAAAAAAGAAATAGGCCACTCAAACTATTCCCACGGAGCATCGACGAATTCCAATGTCACACTCACATCACACTGCAGGTTGTGATAGCAGGAATTTCACCAAGGAATTCGTTTTGTGAAACATTGAAATAAGTAATGCTGTTAAATTCAACAACTCCTAGTAGTGCCAACCCCGTGAATGAATCTGTATTTTCCACTACTGTCTCCATATTTCTTTACATTTCAAAGCTTCAGTGATCCACGCCATGGCCTGGTTTCTGCAAAACTTTAATTATATTTATTTAACTTGATACTGTTGTCTTGTTGCATTTCACCTAGTGCAAGGGTCTGGTTTAGAAAACATAGAAGAATGGATCAAAGTTCAAGAGACAAGTACGTAAAGAAAAGCTAAAAGGTGTATTAATTTAACTAATTAGTGCAGATTAACTTGACGTAAATGAAGAACTTACTAGCATGACCCTGGAACCTTTTTGCCTTTTGATATATATTGTTCATGCCCATGTGAACGTCGTTCACCTTCAGGTGTTAGTGTCATGCGCATTGCTCCTACCGAAAACACTGTTTAATATATGCTTTAATGAAATGCCAGGCAAGCAGCTCCAAACAAAGCATGATTACATGAATGGCAATTCTGGATAGACTCCCAACTAGGGAGAGGCTACTGAGAATGAGAATCGTTACAGACGGTTCGTGTATAATCTGTAATAAAACTACGAAGTCTAGGGATCACCTGTTTAGTGAGTGCTCAATGGCAGTTTCTTTATGGAAGGCTATTATGAATCTCTCCAGCTTAAGCACTCCTCCTTTACCATTAGTGAACATGTTACAATGGACAAGTGGTTATTGGAAAGATAAGTCCCTCCTTACAAATATCTTAAAACTTGCTTGGAGCGCTTTAATCTATTCTATATGGGAAGAAAGAAACAGAAGACTGTACCGAGGAAGCAAAAGAAGTAAGAAACAATTTTGATTTTCATTCAAGAGATTGTAGGTATTCAATTAAGAGGAAATAATATAAATAGATTAGATAGTATCAAAAATTACCTTTGTAATCGTTGAGGTGTTGATCATCATCTCTGTTGTAAGTAGTTGTTCTTTATCCCTCTGATGAGATGTTTTATGTAGCAGAATTTTATATCTTGGATAATAAAATTAAAATTATTCAAAAAAAATATTTACTCATAATATAACATATTTGAAACTAATAACGGTAAAAAAACCCCGGAGAAAAAGGTAAAATATACAAGGAAATTTTACATGTTGACCTGAAGGATATTATTCATTTAAATATAAATTTATTAACATTAATTGTAATTAAACCCTAATATCCCCACCACTATATATCTACGTTCCACAGTTTCAGGGGAAAAAATAAAAATCAGAAAGGTGAAATCCTTTAACCTAATTGTTCTTTAAAGCGGCTTTAATAATAATATTATTTATGTGAACATGAATAATTCTCCCACAGACTCATCTTCTTTCTGTTTATAATGTTAGTTATTCTTTTAAGTGTGGTAAACTCTGCCGAAATCAAACTTAAAATACCCACGAAAGAATAGAACTTTTCCATTATTAAAAAAGTATGCTAAAGAATCTCAGTGGTTAAGGGGTACACTAATAAGGATTAAAGAAATTATGAATTATTTAATTATTCTTTCCCTTTTGGCTTTACGCCAGATAAGTCGTTAAATGTTTCCCTACGCTACTTGTCAAGAGAGTTTGAAGACCCGGTGAGAAGGGCTGAAATCCATTTCATTCATTCATTGTTGAGAAAAAGAAATCAATTTATAGAGAACCGAAAATGGGTTCTACTACTGGCCAATTCTTTATCCAGCGTCCACGATTCAATCGTGTTTTCTTGCAAAACAATAATTTCCATTTACCAAAGCGAGTCCAGTTTCCGGTTTTGCCGCAAAGTTCCAATTTTCATGTTCCTGTCAGTTCCATTTCTCAGTGTAAGTTCTGTTGTTGTTGGCCTTCAATTCTTTATTTGTTGGTCATTTGATCATCTGGGTTATGTTCTGAAAGAATTTTCATTTCATCCTTTGCGTGTGTGTGTTTGTGTTCCTTGTTGCAGATGGGGGTCTAGTTTTTTGGAGTGCATATGTGCATCAGAGAGTGTATCAGGATCTTTTGAAAGGGAAACGGTTCAGGAATATTTACCCGAACCAATTCAGGTACTCATAGAATCCAATAGTGTTCAAGTTTCAGCTAAATTGAGTTTCCTTACAGTTTGATAGTTATAATGTAATCATCTCTTCATACTTTTCTATATGTAGTACTATAAAATGTTACTACCTAATAGTCAGCCTCAAAGATCGAAACTTTATAATGGGGAGGTTTGATAATTGGTACCCTAATCCTAAATTTGATAACTTTTATCCTGTTGTATTGAAGTATTGGATTTTCTTTGCTATGGTGCTCCAAGTTAATCCTATTATCTATTTAGTTATAAACATTGGCATTATCAACAGTTTTGGGCAAAAAATTATAGTTCTCGTGTATGACTTGTTTCAGATGGTTGAAACAAAAGAGGCTACTATAGCGGATGTTTTGAAGCAATCAGATTCCTTTCTGCCTCATGTAGTTCTTGCAAGTACCATTCTGGCTCTCGTGTATCCGCCTTCTTTCTCATGGTTTACCAGCAGGTCGTTGGCCGATTCTTTCTATGAATATGTTGTCTATACAATGTATTTTACTGCTTTTGCTTTTAATGGCAAATGGATCTTAGTTCCAGCTTCTGTTTGTTTAAGCCATCGTTTTAAAATCAGGATTACTTCTTCCATTCCTTTTCTCTTATTTATATCTAACATCCATTGCAGTTTTTTAGTATTAATTTTCTAATTGAAGTAATTTTTTACAAATTACAATGAAAGGAAAGGAAAGAAGTCCACTATGATAGAGTGAAATGAATTTTTGGACTGATATCTTAGCTTATGCTTTTATTATCTGCTCTCTTTCTAGGTACTATGCCCCTGCATTAGGGTTTTTGATGTTTGCAGTGGGGGTTAATTCCAGTGAGAAGGATTTTATTGAAGCATTTAAAAGGCCAGATGCTATTTTGGCCGGTTATGTTGGTCAATATGTTGTGAAGCCTCTGCTTGGATATATTGTTGGAATAATAGCTGTGACCCTGTTTGGTCTTCCGACACCTTTAGGTGAGTCTGTGTTTGTCTTTGTGGCTAATGCTACCAAGGATTAGCTTTTTTCTTGCCTAAAAAGACCATAGAGTTTGTGCTGATAAATGTGGATCTATGAATCAGGTGCAGGGATTATGTTGGTATCCTGCGTTAGCGGTGCCCAGCTCTCAACTTATGCTACATTCCTGACAGATCCACCACTAGCTCCATTAAGCATTGTTATGACATCGTTATCTACTGCTACTGCTTTTTTCGTTACACCGATGTTGTCTCTCCTGCTTATTGGGAAAAGACTGCCCGTTGATGTCGTGGGCATGGTGTCTAGCATTCTGCAGATTGTTATTGCTCCTATTACAGCAGGATTGCTTCTGAATCGGTTATATGCTAACCCCGAATAAATATGGTTAAACTCGAAAATAACTTTTCACAAGTTTCACCTCTAACGTGTTTTTCAGGTTGTTCCCTCGTCTATGTAATGCCATGAGGCCATTTTTGCCTCCGCTTTCTGTTCTTGATACGGCTTGTTGTGTTGGAGCGCCACTTGCTATTAACATTAACTCGGTTCTGTCCCCTTTCGGTTTAACTGTTTCGTTGCTTATTGCTGTATTCCATTTATCGGCATTCATTGCTGGTTATTTCCATAGTGGTTCGGTCTTCCATAATGCACCTGACGTGAAAGCATTGCAAAGAATTCTATCCTTTGAGACAGGTGAGAGCCTTTTTCCCTTTCCCTCTTGTTAGTTTGCACCATTGCTGATATGATTTGATATTGCAGGAATGCAAAGCAGTCTTTTGGCGCTTGCGCTTGCTAACAGGTTCTTTCAGGACCCACTAGTCAGCGTGCCTCCGGCTATCTCCGTAAGCCTTTTTGTTACCTCTTGCGCTTGCTTTTTCCGGTGTTGTTTCTGATGCATTGATCCCTTGTTCATAAATGGTTAATAACCTCTTTTCAGTCCTCTACAATCCAAATCCCATCGTCTCGGTTCGAAATGGTTAGTTGTGGTTAAAACGAATTGCCCCTAACTGTCTTGCTTTGGGGATTTGCAGACTGTAATCATGTCTTTGATGGGCTTCGCGCTGGTCATGCTGTGGGCAAAGAAAAAAGAATAATGGGAGAATGGTGAATCCATTGTTATCTGATGCATAAACTTGTGCTGCAGTCCAAAGTTTGATCATTGTAGAGCAGAAAATAGAAAAGAATCCTTGTAATTTTATACGGGTGAGCGTAGATTGAACTCAGCTAGTTCATGTAGCTACAAGCTTTTTAAGAGAGGTGATTTCGAGTATCACTTGATTTACGAAGCTAAGGACCATCGTTCACCGTAGCTGACCCTGGCCTTGCCTCTTGCGGGTTCCATATCACTTTAATAAATAAAAAAATAGAAATTAAAATAATTATTTTCTTGACATTATATCTTTAAAATATTCTATTATTATTAAATTTGACATTAATAATTAAATTTAAAAAATAAAAGGATTAGACAGCGTCCATCGTAAAAGATGTGGTTCCACACCAGTAACCGTCAGATGATGGAACTTTTGACGTCACCACATCATCATATTCAATCGAACAGCTAAGCATTCTCTCGACCCCTGTCAAAGTACCGTGTACCCTTCCCACGCCGACATAAAAAACAGTGGGTGCCGCAGAAACAAAACCAAACTCAATTTACTTTAAAGCTTGGAAACCAAACCAAACCAAACGTCTCCGTTTTCGGTTTGGTTTTTGGTTTTCAGTTTCGTATTTTGTTCTCTCATTTGTGATGCTGTTAGTTTCCACCGAGAAAAGAATCAAGTTTCTTCTGCTGTTTCTGTAAATTATTTCTCAAATTCTGTAGAATTGCTCACTTTTTTTGTACAACGATAAAGAAACAACCCCCGATCATCAAATTAACGAGGTAAGTATGTTTTACATATCTTGTTTTTCGATTTACTTGTTCATCGATTGAATAAATGTTAGGAAAATTCTCCATTTATTATTTGACCCATAACTATTGGTGACCGTTCGATTTATTCCGCTTTATTCGACCCATTATCGTATTAGGATTTAACTGGATTCTTCCCGATTACTGGTGGAGTCCGGTTTTAAACGGACGTTCGAAACACAAAATTACCCTGTCTTTTATTACCACCTAAACATCAGTCCGGGGGATATATTTGACTTTTACTTTTTATTCTTTAAACTTCCAAATCCCTTTCTTGCCGGGCAAGTGTTTGATGAGATTACGCAATTTGTTCACATGTACGATAATACCCTTACTATTGGTGGAGGGGTATATTCGTTAATCTCTAAATTAAAAATACAGATGTTTTAGGATTCGGAAGATAATCAGATTTTATATATTTTGATTCGAGCCTGCTTAGGGTAATTCAACTTTGATCGCATCTAATCGTTTCGTGAAAATCATTAATCAAAAGAGATCTTAAACAAAACCCTGAGGATTTTCTCATCTTTGCTTGTAGAAAGGAAACCATGGGTTCTGAACAGAATGAAGGAACTAGCTTTCCACCATCTGAGCCAAAGCTTTGCGCCAACGGATGTGGGTTTTTCGGCACGACGGCGAATATGAACCTTTGTTCCAAGTGTTATCGGGACATCCGTGCCGGGGAGGAGCAAGCTGCGCAGGTGAAAGTTGCCATGGAGAAGTCCCTCCGAGTCAAAACGAAGAAGGAAGATGAATTTGCGGAGACTTTGACGCCTGTTATTGAGGTGACTTCTGTGGGTTCATCATCTTCGACCGTGGTCGAGCAACAACCTGCTACTGTTTTGGCCGATGAAAAACCGACAGAGCCGAAGGCGGCGAACAGGTGCTCCGTCTGCAGAAAGAAAGTTGGATTAACCGGTTTTAAGTGCAGGTGTGAAAGTACATTCTGCGGCGAGCATCGGTACCCGGAAAAACACGAGTGCTCCTTTGATTTCAAGGGTGTTGGACGTGAGGCGATTGCGAAGGCGAATCCGATCATTAAAGCCGATAAGTTGGGGAGGTTCTGAAAAAGAAAGTGTGGGAGTTTGGAGATGGTTTTTGTGGTCGTTCCACTTGGTTGTTTAATGGATTTGGAAAATTACCGGGGGTGTTTTGATGTTGAGGGTAGTGTTTGATTCCATAATAGCAATGAATATTTAGTTTTCAGTTTTACTTCAATTGTTTCTGGGCTTTATCTTTTCATCAGACCCACATAGTTGGTTAATAATCGAACAGAATCATCCAACACAGAATTAATTGAAATCTGATTTTATTCCCAGAAAATCATTAATCAAATTGAAGTTGAGAATTTTATTGCTTAATTCAAGACCTTGAAAAAGCATTCCCTGGCTTGCAATTCCGCTCCTTAGTATCAAAAGCTGTTTGTTATCTGGTAGAGTATTACTTTTATTCTCATAATTGCAGTGCTTTCCTCGTATCCTTTTCCTTTATGTTGAAAAATCATAAAATTAGAAAACAACATTGAGACCTAACTAATACGATGCGTAAGTCGTAAGAATTTGTTCGTCCAAAGACGAGACTTTCAACTCTAGTATCTTTTAAATAGTAAAATTTAAGGATAAAGTACAAAAACGGTCTTTAACTAGTTAAGATTTATCGAGTACTTTAACTATTAAAAATTATAAAATAATTTTTTAATTGCATGAGGTTGTGTTTTTAAGTTCATCAATTATTAAAAATTATAAAATAATCATTTGACAAATCATTATGTTTCAAATTTATCTTTTTTGCTTAAAAAAATTAACGATCAATTAGTCAATTGAGCTTAACGTTAACATGTTGACTGAAATATGATAATCGTTTGAGATTATAAGATTATATTTTATCATATCCCAGTCAGCTCAACTTATACTATCAATTAAAAATTGGCAGGTTTAGAACATAATGAATAGTCAGGTGACTATTTTGTTACTTTTAATAATCGAGGATTCAACAAACCTACACCCTATAATCGAGAATCATTTTGTAACTTTTAATAATCGATGGATTCAACAAAACAATATCTTATATTCGAATCAATTGGGAACTCTACCCAAAATTTAATTAGAATTTTATAAATTTTTATGCATGATACATGCTTTGTTTTGGGGATTTCAACCACACCGTAAAGAGCAAGTTGAGGTGTTGAAGTCATAAAAGTAGCTTGGAAAACACATTAAATAGGGTTTGATGGAAACTCCGACCCTGCCCAACTCTGCACTTCCAATTGAAACCTGTATTGGCTTCACATCTTCCATCTACCTCTATGCAACCTCCAACACATTCTAGTGGGCACCCAAGACATAAGCAAACCTTAAGGTATTCAAAATTTAAATACTCATTATTTGCTTTTGTTTTATACAAAAGTAATCTCCTTTCCCTGTGTCTCCGTCTCTTTTTATAATTATTTGCAGATTGAAACTTTAAAAATTACCATATAAATTTCCAAACTTTCAAAAGGGAATCAAAATTAAATTAAATACTAAATCTTGCCATATAAATCCTAATGACAAATGACCCATCGAAATAAACAGTTGGATCTGAGGGGCGGGACAGTAATTTAAGAATTCTCCCACTATTCCACTACAGGCACGCCCGATTGATCTAAATCACGAGCCGCACGTACAAGTAAAGTAACCAACGAAACGTCTTTATGTTTCCAAAGGGTATTTTCGTTAGGGAATGCTTTTACTCTCTTCTCTGCTAATTTAATTGTTTAAACGCTCCAAAAGTTTCACCCCGTTTTCACTGCATTTTTCTTTGCAACCAACCAAAGGATAAGCGAAGAATCGGAGAGTTCGGAAGAAGTAGGTGCCTTAAAGGCTGGAGCTTTTTGTGGTTTTTGTTACTGGGTTTTTTTTTTAATGAAGAAATGGCCAGTGGTGGTGGAATTTATAGGAATGGGACTCATAGGAACTCCCTCAAAGGAACAACGACAACGGCAACATCATCAACAGATAGGCCATTCTCTGTGAATTCCAACCCTTCGAAGCCTGCACTAAAAAATAAGTCTTCGTCTTTGGTCGGTGCTTCTTCTTGTCCAAGTAAGAGTAGCCCCGGCTCACTTGGAGGTGGAGCTGCCAAAGATGATGCTGGAGGTTAGTTTTGGGGTTTTGTTTGAGATCTTCGGTGATAAATTCTTCTTGGTTTTCTTGTAAACGTCGTGTCTCGTTTATTCCCCCCCCCCCCCCCGTTTTTGGGGTGTCGGATGTCTGAAATTTCACTAAAAGTTGATGAGTAGCTTTTCTCAATTGTCGATGATTATAACATAAATTGTGTAATTTGCTCTTTATAAGTAGCATTCTGCATCTTTTTTTGGAAGGTTATAAACTTATATTTGTTATTATCTTAGCTCTGAGAAGTGGTAGAAGAGAATTTTTTAAGTTATTTCCAGTTATGCAATCTGAAAATGCTCCACATCAGACTGGTAAACCATATACTGGTGGGGTGAAGCTGGACACTGGTTGAGGCCCAAATTAAGTAGCCCCTCAAACTAGCAGGATTTAGTACGGCTTTCTTGATATTCACTTTGAGAATATGATTCGTTATTTCTGATTGTTAGTATGTTAATAATGCTGAAATTTAGTACGCCTTTCTTGATATTCACTTTGAGAATATGATTCGTTTTCTCTGATTGTTAGTATGTTAATAATGCTGAAATTTATACAGAAAAATATGATTCCTCATTCAGGGATGAAGTGTCAGGTTCTTTGTAAATTCAGTCTTCATTAGAGCGATGGTTTTAACTTATCTAGTATTGAGTTTTTCTTGGAAAGTATAATCAGCATGCTACTTATGGATGTAACCTATGCTTGTACTGCGTATATTATTTGTTAATTTGAATCCTTTATGTCTCTCTTCAGTTCCTGGAAGAGTTAGAGTGGCTGCGAGATTGCGTCCACGTAACGCGGAAGAGTCTGTGGCAGATGCTGATTTTGCTGATTGTGTAGAACTTCAACCAGAGGTATTTTGTTTCTATTTAACAGTTAGATGTGCAGGGTCAATGGAACTAGGATTAAACATTGGGAGGGGCCAGTGTGCTTAGCTTCAAAAGAACAATGACCTATTAAGTATTTAAACCCGAAAATGGGGGGATGGCCCCTCCCAAGCACTGAATAGCTCCGTCCCTGTGCAGGGTTATATGTTTGATCTTGAAGTAGCACTGATTGAAGAAAAGTTAAGAGAATGACATATTCATTTTATCATGTACGGGTTGGCACCATGAGGGATTCATCAGCCTAAAAAGCGAGATATTCAAATTAAATGGAGAAAAGTAGTAAGGATTGAATAATATAATCACTTCATTTCAGTTAGTCAAGAAGGATTTAGTTTCTAACCGCATTAGAAAAAGAGAAGTTGGATGTGCCTGTGCCTGTGCTTGTGCATGTAGCTGACGTAACTAGCTTTTAAAGTTATTGAATTTTGCTCCCATAAAGTTTCTGCAGGTGTTTACTACTAGAGTTTGATGAAGTGCTCTCCAATGCTTCAAATTTTCTTCTTTTTTCAGCTTAAAAGGTTAAAGCTTCGGAAAAACAACTGGGACACAGACACCTATGAGTTCGATGAAGTGCTCACAGAGTTCGCTTCTCAAAAGCGTGTGTATGAAGTTGTTGCAAAGCCAGTTGTGGAGGTTTAAGTACATGGGATTCTACTTCTACCAAAATTTGTTAGAAATTTACTTGCATTTAGTTATTCTTCCTTGCAACAGCAGAAGTGGTGAATTCAAATATTTCATCTAGCAAAATATTTGGATTTTTATTATGTTGGATGATAATTATTTTCAGAAGTTGATGACCATCCTTTTCCTGCCTGCTACAGGCTGAAAATAGTAGTTTCAGCCTATCATTGTGTTTTGTGTTGTCCTTATCCTATGTTAGCAATTGTTTTGCCCTTCTTTAAATAATTGTTGTGCTTGGCCATAATTTGTTGTAAAGAATCTCTTTCCTTTTTATTTTTTTGATGCTTTGTTGATTTTATAACGATATCTTTGTGTATTTTTGTTTATAGGGTGTTTTGGATGGTTACAATGGAACAATCATGGCTTATGGTCAGACTGGTACTGGCAAAACATATACTCTTGTACAACTTGGGGAGGCAGATACAGCTAATCGTGGAATAATGGTCCGTGCTATGGAGGATATTTTAGCAGAAGTTTCACCAGAAAGGGATACTGTTTCAGTCTCCTATTTGCAGGTTGCATAGTACTTCAGATCTTGGTGTTGATTTCTGATATTGTCATAGTTTTCATTAATTGTGTTAATTGGTCTAAGCTTATTTAGAATATTCTTATCATTTTCTCCAAAGTTATAAATGTTTCAATGTTCCTAATAGTTTTGTTCATTGAAAATTTGTGAAGCTCTACATGGAGATCTTACAGGATCTTCTTGATCCTACCAAGGACAACATTTCCATCATTGAAGACCATAAATCTGGAGATGTTTCACTACCTGGGGCTACCATAGTAGAAATAAGAGATCAGGAGAGTTTCTTGGAATTACTACGATTACTACAAACACAAAATTGAACGCTGAATCTTCTCGGAGTCATGCTCTTTTGATGGTGAATTAATTTTTTGTTGACAATCATGATTGAGCTTTATTTATCTTATCACACCATTAATTAATCTCTTTCTGTTTCAGGTGAATGTCAAGAGGCCTGTCAAAGGAAGAGAACCTGCTCATTCAAGTGAAAACGGTAACAACACTAGCATGGCTAAGTCTCTTAGGCCTCCACTTGTTCGAAAGGGCAAGTTAGTTGTTGTAGGTCTTGCTGGTTCAGAGAGAATTGATAAGTCGGGTAATGAATCCGGAAGCAAAAAGCTTTCTCCCTCTGTTTAACTGTTTATTTGATGACGATCCTACTTTCCACCTTTTTACTTGTGAAAAGCGTCTTCTCTTGTTTATCCTGCAAATTTAACTTTGTTTATTTTCTATTACTTTTCAGGGAGTGAAGGTCATACACGTGAGGAAGCCAGATCTATCAATCTTTCTCTTAGTGCATTAGGGAAGTGCATAAATGCACTTGCAGAGAATAGTGCTCATGTTCCTGTTCGTGATTCAAAGCTTACTAGGTTACTTCGAGACTCATTTAGAGGTAAATCAATTACTTTTTTCTCGTGTTATTAATTACTAAGCTATTATCCTACGTACTCGCAAATGTACATGTAGCTGTAAACATGAATGTTGTGACTTAGAGTTTGTCTGTTAAACTATAAAATCTTGTTCTGTAGCATCTTACGTCCCATTTGAACAATGTAAGACCATCATCTTCCATACTGCAAATTGTTCTGCTGACATTTTGTTTCTTTAACAGGCACAGCAAGAACATCATTGGTTATAACTATAGGTCCATCTCCACGTCATCGTGGAGAAACAGCTAGTACTATAATGTTTGGACAGAGGGTGGGCTACAAAACAACTTCCTTTATATTATTTCATCTTATTTTATTATATTATGACGCATTCCTGAATTAGTTGGAGGGATTGTCATGTACTAGATTCCACTGTTTATTTATAATGTCATTTAATTGCTCAACATAAGCTCTTTCTTTGCCTTTTCTAGGCTTTGAAACTGGAGAATATGTTGAAACTCAAGGAAGAATTCGATTATAAAAGTTTGGCTCGAAGGCTAGACATACAATTAGACAACTTGATTATGGAGATTGGAAGAATAACAACAGATGTGCAAAACCAAATTTCTGAGGCTGAAAGAAACTATGCTGATGCAATGGAGGTAAGGTTTTTTCCTTTTTTTTGTATTTGTTGGTTCGCATGTGCACATGGTTGTGTGAAGTTTGTGTACAGGTGGGGGAAGAAAATTTTTCCCCTTAGAATTTCTCTTAGTTTGTAGGTATTCTAAATTTAGATGGAAAGTGGTGACTGCTGTGCTAATGTGTAATGCTATAAAGCTTATCACTGTCATAACTTTGCCAGTTTTCTACCTGAAAGGTGGTAAGTACAGTAGAAATTTCTACATGGTTTCAAACAGGGATTCAAATAACGGTCCGCTATTGGAATAGCTGCCGTTATATAGCGGTAATGGTGCCATCCGGAACCGTTTTTGCACGACCGCAATAACACCCGCTATGCCCGCAATCCCAATAAATCCAACGCAACCTCAATTTAAATCCCTGGTTTCAAATAACATGACTTATCAATTGTGTAACATATGATCTTTTTAATGATTTGGGAAATGGTGCTTTAATTGCCATATACTTCTAAATTTCAGTACAAGGATGGGGTGCTCTGAATAGAAATCAAAATGGGGTTTGAGTGGTATCTTTTTTCTTCTTTTCTAGCAGAAGGAAAGATTGAAGTATCAGGACTATATGGAGTCAATAAAGAAACTTGAGGAGAAATGGATAATGAATCAACAAAATCAGGGCACTGAAAGAAAGGTGAGATTATAATATTGTGTAGGAGTATCTCCCTTATTACATGATATTGATTGCTCATATAATTTAATTTAGTTGAGCGACCATATTTTTCGTCTTTTTCTTCATTCCTTTTGTACTTCTCTAGTTTTCTGTCACTTATAGCTAACTTTTAACCTTCCTTTATCATATATATGCCAATTTCTATTCGACGCAAGAGCAAATAATCCACACTGCTGAAGAAGTTGCTGAACTAAAAAAGTTACTTAGCAAAGAAACTTCACTAAGGAAAGCAGCTGAAGAGGAGGTCAATAACCTTAAAAGTCAACTAGCTCAATTGAAAATGTCGGAGGTAAATTTTGTGTGTCTATTTTTTTTCTGTAGCACTGCTTTTCTGCTACTTGTTTGGCATATAGACTGCTGTCCCATGCTGTCATACTTCTAACATATAGGCATCAGCAAATTCGGAGATCTTGAAGCTGCGAAAGATGCTAAAAGGTGAGGTATCACAAAAGGATAAACTTGAAGGGGAAATATCAATGCTGCAAAGTCAGTTATTGCACCTAAGTTTTGAAGCTGACAAGGTATATTATCAATTGAATCTACAATGTTTCACATAGTCCATCCACTTATTGGTACTAATCCTGTGATGCAATACTTCCAAACTTCTTTTGCTTTATTGTTCAGCCCCTTCATTTGCTAATTAATCATCCCTCGCATGAAGAAATATACATAATATGTATGGTAACTGTTAAAAGTTTTGTTTGTTTCCTTGTAATTAAACTGCATATATAATATTCACCTGACATTGATATCAATGGCATTAAAACAACCTGATTTAAAGAAATGAAAATTGTCTTATAGAAGGCGAGTCTAGTAACATTTAAGGACACTCATCTATTCCCAGCCTGAGTGACAATAGCTTTATGTCTACTTTATAAATTTTAATTTGATGCTCATTGTTATAGACTAGAAGAAGACTTGACAAAGGTGGGGCTGGGAATGACACGGGTGGTCTAGATGCTCTCATTTCTCAAGTTAGACCTCAACTAAAGGATTCAGGAAATGGTGAGAAGGCATCTGTAGCAAAACTTTTTGAACAAGGTAGTAGTAATTCCTGAAGTTATATTATGAAACAATAATAAACAATAATGTATTTATAGTTAATCTCATTGCTTTCTCTTACAGTGGGATTGCAAAAGATATTGTCATTGCTTGAAGCAGAAGATGCTGATGTGCGGATTCATGCTGTGAAAGTGGTAGCGCATTTAGCTGCAGAGGGTATTTTTTCTGCCTGTCTGTTCCTCTTTTACTTTTTGTCATGGCACGGACATTGCTCTAAACTCAAAATAATTAAGATATAGCACTTCCATTTTTATGTAGTTGCATGTTTTCTTGATTTTATCATTTTTTTTGTTCCATAATAATACCTGTGAATCTTGTAGAGGCAATTTTAGTAAGATTGAAACCGTCAGTTCTACTTAACTGTGGATTGACATGGATGCATTTGCTGTTTGTCTCTCGTGTGTGGATAATAATAACTTTGATAGTGCTGTTTCTTATATATGTCAATGACACTGCTAACCCCACCTCTATTGTTCAGAAATAAACCAGCAGAAGATTTTAGAAGTTGGAGGTCTAAAGTCCTTGCTGATGCTTCTTGGAAGCTCCGAGGATGAAACCATACACAGAGTTGCAGCTGGTGCAATTGCCAATCTTGCGATGAATGGTAAATTTTTGTGCCTCTGGTTCATTATTTTTATACTGCTAGAAATGCAATATGATGTCACTTTTAAAGTCTTTTCTCTTTCTTCTCTTCCTTTTACAAATATACTCTTGTTTATTTTCTCAGAAACGAACCAGGAACTTATAATGTCTCAAGGGGGTATTAGCTTATTATTTTTTTTTATAGGAATAGGAGGCCTCATTAAAAACCTCCCTCTTAGTTGGCTCTTGTGAAAGAGGCAACTAGCAGAAGGAGGAAAAGAGTACCTCATTTTATTAATAACCCATAATTACATAAGATACAACTTACATAATAAACTTCCCTAGAAAATTTTTAATTTTCTGACTGCCGGAGGTCTTCCACGGAAGCTACTCTCAACCTGGCGTTGGGGGTAGCCTACTACCCTACCTCCCCCTTACCCCATACATATGGGAATTGGGTTTTGTTGTTGTTGTTGTTGTTGTACAACAACAGAACACAACACCTCAACCAATCCCCTCTTTTGCTAACTTGTCTGCTTCCCAATTACAACTCCTTGGAATCCAATTAATAATAAAACCCCTAGCAGATACATAGGCCCCAATTTCCTCAAACACTTAGAATGGTTGCTGGGGCGCTCGCCAATCTTTGTGGCAATGGTAAATTGCTTTACCTCTTCTGTGTTTATCTGTGGCTCTTATTTGCTATGCTTTTGGCATTTTTTAAGGAGACTAAATGATATGTTCATATGAAAGAACTAACAGTGGTGTATGGTGTAGGGCTTAACTGAATGAGTTGTTCGATCAATAACTTCCTTGAATGTTAAGTTGATCTGTAGTTTTACCTCTTCAGTCGAATTCAATTATGTTCTGCAGGTAAGCTGCAGACTAAGCTAAGTGGTGAAGGTGGTATTAAGGCTTTGCTAGGAATTGTTAAATGTGGACATCCAGATGTTCTTGCTCAAGTTGCTCGTGGAATTGCAAACTTCGCTAAATGTGAGTCGAGAGCATCAACTCAAGGTACATTTTCCTGGAGGATGGCTTCTTCAATTTTTTTATATTTCAAAGCTTATAAAGTACCATTGTTTACCTTTTCGATGCCTTGCTAACAAAGTTAAGGGTGCATGTTCAGCACATATTTATGATTTCTTTATCTTCAAGGGTGGGGTAATTTGGTTCTGAAATTATACAGGGAGTAAAACTGGAAGATCTCTTCTGATTGAAGATCGTGCTCTCCCATGGATTGTACAGAATGCTAACAGTGATGCCTCACCAATCCGACGTCATATTGAGCTTGCACTCTGCCACTTGGCACAACATGGTTCGTTTCTTTTTCCTTTGAAAATTTTGAGACATCTCTAATGAGGCTCCAATTCAATACTACATTACAGAAGTGAATGCTAAAGACATGATAAGCGAAGGTGCCTTGTGGGAATTGATCCGCATCTCCCAAGATTGTCCGCGGGAAGACATAAGAACACTAGCACATCGAACACTTACTTCTAGCCCCACCTTCATAGCTGAATTGAGGCAGTTACAGATGGACTATTAATACAAATCTGTAAAATTCAATCGAAGTACCGGACTCGAAGTGCAGAGATCACGCCTGCTTAAGTTTTGCCATGAAATATAGAATGTTGCTGGCTTTGTCGATTAGAGAGGGAACCTCTGGTTTATTAATCAAACTGTGTCTTGTAATGTCCTATAATATATTCATATGAGATTGCCCGTCTTGTGCAGTTTGCTAATTATAGTAAAGAAACTATTTGTCCATATGGAATGGAAAGGAGGGGAACTAAGATCCAGTGGTTCTTGTATATAAACAAGTTCAAAACTATTGTGTTCTGTAAGCATTGATTGGTTTTTTAAAATCTTTTTTTTTTTGTTCCAATCAAACAAAAATGCCCCCACTGTGTTATTGCCAATTTGTTCATTTTTTTCTCTTTTTATTAAATATATTAATTTACCTATAGCAGAAGGAAGTGTAAGGAATGACAGAAGCTGAAGGGAATGGATAAGCTTTGGGAAATAGGGGAAAAAGCATACAGCTGTGAGTTTGAGTTGTTGAGAGAATCTGAAGGGGGTTTTGGGTGATTGGTGCTTTAAAAAGGGAGTATAAAGAACGACAGTCTAATTTAAAATTAAAAAAAAATAACAATTCGAAGATATAATAAAAATTATAATATTTTAAATTTAATGTAACTTGAAATGTTATCACTTTAGTTGTGTTCCAAAATCATCAATTTTTAACTTCAAATTAGCCTATCACACAGCAAAACTATCCATTTAAACAGCTCTGCCCAACCTCTCTTCCTCAGAGTCCAAAAAGAGACAGACAAGGATGAACTAAGAACCTGCTAGTGTTTCGTGGTATTGCCTCGAAAAGGAGCTTGTTCAGAACAATGCACGTGTAATACCACCCCCTAGACCTTATCCTTTCTCGTTATTTCTCTCTCAATAAACATACAGCTTTACTATACGATTTGGTATTTATGTTCGTATTAGTGTCCTGATAAATACGGTACTTTTTCTCCTAAAATGCGTTTTCGTTATTTATCCTTTGTTTATTAAAATTTCTAGAGTTTTATATTTCTCAACTAGCTACGATTACTTTACGTGATTAATAATGATCATGATTTATTAAAGTTAAATTTATTATTTTACAAATATTTTTGTTCGTCTTATTAACTTACAAATAACCATCGTCACTTTACGTCATTGCATATGTAAAAAATCATTTAAACAATTATTTATTCTCAATTAGTTTTATATTTCTCAATTATTTATTATTTGATATCATTTAAGCAAGGACTCGAGTTTGAGTCCTTATATATGCAAAAAAAATTGTTAGGGGACTCACCTACCAAAATTAGATGTGTGACACGGGTCAGTCTAGATTAATTAAAGTAAAGTCTAAGAATCGTGAGGGCAATAAAAAAACATATATATAAATCATCATGTAAGTTTGGAGAAGAATTTTTTTCCTCCTCTCATATACTATTTCTCTCTCAAGATAATTTGCCCTACACTATTAATCATTTTCTTCCGTTCAATAGAACTATCAACCGCAATTCTTTGTTAAAATTAAAAGGAGTTATTATAAACCGTCATAATCTCATTTCTCTTGTCAACAATAAATGACATCACTTTTTTAATTAGAGAATTTAAACTTAAACTTAAATTTAAAAATAATATTATTGAAAAAATAATTATAAATTCCGAATATGGATTATAAAATAAATCTAAAGATTAAAAAAATAATTTGATATTTAAATTTATCCATTTCTCTAATTTAGTTTGGTATCTAAACCAATATTTGTTTCAATACAATACTCGAATTTGATAATTTAACTATATGATAAAATAACATTTCAATTATCACTTATGAAATTGTGACAAGTAATAAAAATACCACATCAACACGTATAAAATTAATAAATTTAAGTACCATTTTGAAAAAAATTCACATTTAGATATCAAATGGATTAATAAAAGAAATATAAATACCACATTCATAAAAATGATAAATTTATGAGCTAAATTAGATAAAAACGCACACAAATACTACACTTCTTTACAAATCCAATTACAAAAAACGTATATTAGGTAATGCACATTCGTGTTCTGGGAAATAGTTTGGTAGCCCCATGCACCCAACCCATTTAGAAGGTTTGATCCTTTGACCTTGTCTGCTTCTTTACATAAACACACCAACAAATTATGAAATTGTACTTATCTTCAACTGTCTTCCTAAGTATGGGTTCTGATCATCATCAACAGAAAAGATACTAGCTAGTTTTGTGTATAAGAACGAACCTTCCTTTATCCGAAGGAGATCGAGTAGCGTGTGTATAACTGGGTGTATCTATATGAACAAGTAATGAAGTGTAAAATCACACAGCAAAATGACATTGATAATGGGGAAGTATAATTATGAGAGAGTGATGGAGCTGCAACAATAAAAATATAGGTGAAAAGAAGTACTGCAAGTAGCACCTAAGCTATTCTGGAGGCAGTTCCATTCTTCTTCTTCTTCTTCTCAGAAAATCAAACTATGAGTTAATTGTCATTCAATCAACACGCTCAATTCAGTAAACAAAACCTGAAACTTTGCTCAACAAACCCTGATTTCCTAGCTGCCTGTGCACCTGATTGTTAAAGCTGAAGTTGAAAAGGAATTAACCAACAATCGTATCATTGAGTTTGCTTAGAATGGAGGGCGAGCAGTAGCCCAAAAGGCCTCACTTGGTAATTGAATAGAATTGAGAAGATTAGGTGGTAGTCCATTAAAAAGAGGCGCATTTGCATTTGACTGCGCTAGTATTTGTTGTTGTTGCGGCTGGTGTTGCCCTCCAAGTGCACCGGGTGATCCTATTCCATCCCCTTGCAATGGAAACTGCCCTTCTTCTTCTCCTCCTCCTCCTCCCAACGGAAGCCGCTCGTACGCGGCGTTACTAAAAGAAGCTGCCATGATCACAACGGGACCTGAACAAATGAGTGTCCCAACAACACTGCCACCCACCACTTGGCCTTGACCACCAGCCTAATATACTGTCATCCCCGTAGCAGCCGGCGGTGCGGGTGGAGGCAGGAATGATCCCATCAATGATAGTATCTCGAATCGGCCGTGTAAGTTGACAACCGCAGTACCGGCCGAGCCCGGTTGTCTAAGGGTTACGTTCGTGACGGTCCCGGTTCCACTCATTATGCATACCCCTCTCTGGCGTCTCCTGGCGAACGTGGCGACGCTCTCGACGACGTCGCATCCGTCCCCTATTTCCATGACATGAGTGCGTAAAGCGTTGTCACTGTCGCGGGTGATGATGATGGGTTGTTTAGGCTTGTTCTTGGATCCAGCAGGCCTACCTCGTTGTCTTCGATTCATCTCTCCTTCACCACTAGCCATGAAGACTAAGCTCTTTGCCTTCGTTACCGTTGTTGTTGACATCGTCTCGATCCCGTTTCTTAAGGCCACCGCTGCTTCCACTTTGTTGTTGTTCATCTTCTGAATTCTGGGGATGGTACTGATTTTGTCGCTGTTGAATATGTGGATGGTGAAGATGGAAATCTCTTAAATGAAATGCAGGTGGGACAGAAAGGCCATGTGATGAAACTGGATCCATGTTTTACAATCTCACTTGCTCGCATACAAAACCAGGAATCGCAGAGCAAAGCAGTGATTAAAACAGCAAAGAGAGAATAAAAGCAGGCGCAAAGGGTTAGCTTGTAAAAGAAATAAAGGAAGTATAGAAGAATATATAATGAAAACAGACTGATTGCACAGCTCTTTTCTTCTTCTTCTTCCTTTGCTTTCTGGCTATCCCTATACCTCATCATCACTTGGACTTAAAGTTTTGAGCTGAATTCCAACATAAGAGATTGGGATGTCATGGAGAAATTATTAATCAAATAATCTTTAACTCCAATTCAATCTCTCGTTAATTGCAAGTATTTTCTTGTACAATAATCTTATATTGAACTTGAATACTTGATCATAAGAACCGTAAAATCAAAACTCAAGGCACTATGAACGTGTTTCTTTACTAAGCAAAAAAATCTTATCCATTTTCGGTTGTCATGAAGAATCCTAGAGCAATCAATAGCCATTAATTTTTTTTGTGCGTAAATTAAATACTAATAGATAAATCTCATCTTTTATCTTTAGTTACCTCTGTAATTCAATCTTTTGACTATACTTGAGGGATCTAGTATACTATACTAACTGGTTGTTGGTATAAAGAATAGTATAATGGTGCTATTTAGATAATTTGGCCTAAGTGTAGGCATAATCCAGAGTGTTGGGGAGAAGACGCGTAGGAGGCGCTGACAGAGAAGCACAACTTAAGGCAAAGGCAACGGCAATGGCAATGTCAATGTCAATTTGCAGGCGGAGAAAGCCAGACAGGGGTTTAGTAAATGCACGTTTAATGCTGTTGCCCAGTAAGGCCTCCACCCACCGGCTGATCCTCAAACAGAAAATCCACACAGATTAGGTTGTTCAATTGACTCCTCCTCCTCAAATGAATTTATTATGATTATATAAAAATATTAATTATTTGTCGAATTGAAATATTTCTATTAATTTGATCGGACTTCATTTAATTAAACAAATTTAATCTTTTAAAAACTGAAGGGCATGCTTCGAATCTGGCAATATAAATGTTTCTTCTGCTGCCTTTTCTCACGTGGTCCATGTTGTTGATCCTAAAATTAATTAATTAATTACACCATCATCTTCTAATTAAATAATTTTAATTAAGAGCCTTGGTGTTGAATTATTCAGTGTAAAATTGATTCATTGGTCATTCATCTTTCAAAAGTTGTATGAAATGATTCATGCTTATTATACTAAAATTAGTTTATGCACCATTGATACAAGCCATTCTTTTCCTGCTTATATCATGTCGTTTTCATTATCAAATTCTAGGTAATTTGTAGGGTAGATATAATTCGAATATATATATATATATATATAATTTGAATCAATTTAAATGTTTAATTTGGATCTCGTAATCAAGTCGAATCTGAATTTACAAAATTAAAGGATGACGAAATGGCTGATAAACAATATTGTCGTGATAGTGTGCACATAAAGTAATAACATATAAATCTTATTAAACCTATGAGCCCATTTGATGGGAAATAATACAGAACACTAACCGAGGCCTGTTCCTGCCTCCTTACGAGGTGCATCGGCCTTGATACGAGGCGGTCTGACTATACGATCAATAAGCCCGTATTCAAGAGCTTCTTGAGCATTGAAGCGTTTCATCCTACTTAAATCCGTGTTGATCTGCACGTGTACAATCGTTGTTAGTTTGGTTTCAATGGGTAAAACAATCAAAATTTAAAGAAAAACAAATGAATTTTCGGCAGAGAAAGCGAATGAAAGCTCGAATGAGAGATATGATGTGAATGTTTGTGTCTCGAGCCGAAAAGGGAAGTGCTCGCTACACATAAATGAATCCAACAAAATGAAAACATTACTATAGTTAAATTTTGAGCTTGAGCTGTTAACATCACCTTCTCAACAGGCTGGCCTGTGTTCTTAGCTAGCTCATTGTAAAGGTAATCTCTGATTCTAAGAAGCTCATTTGCTTCATTGCGGATATCATCAGCCTGTCGACATTAGATAATTTTATGATAATCAAAATAATATCAATGAAAATGTTTAACATAATTCACAATCAGGTAGCCGGCAGTCATACCTGACCACGAGCTGCACCAGCTGGAGACTGTAGTGCGATTCTTGAAAGAGGCATTGCAAAGCGATTACCCTTCACATATAGAAAACAAGAAAGAACTATATCATATTTCCAATTTCAGATTCAAATTACAGATGCATCACATAAGGCGCTAAAGAAACTTCATGATCTGGTAATAGGCAAGAGAACAGCAATGATGCACCAATCACAGGTAATAAAAGCTCAATTAGGTCAGAAAAGACAGCTTTTTCAGTTATTGTCATCACCTCCAGACCAACATAGAATACATTTTACGAATCACTATGTAGTCAGCACAGCTATTTACGGGACTACTTCATGCCTCGTCCCATAAGAGTTTACAACCTTCACTCGCAAAATATAATACCATGGGCTTTATAGATATAGATGGAAGAGATACCTTATCACCAGCTGCAAGAAGGAAGCCTGCAAGATTATAGGCATAGCCTACACAGTGGGTGCCGATAGGGCTCTTCAAGCTTTGCATGGTATCATAGATGGCCAAGCTTGGAGTAAGCTGTAAACAAAGCCAGTCTATATCAAATAGAGACCAGAGATAAGAAACTAGATATAGAAATATATACATCAACAAAGGATTTAAAAAGGGAAGTTACATCTCCACCAGGACCGTTGATGTAAAAAGAGCCTTTTATTATCATCGATACTATCAAGGTATAGCATCGTTGCCAATATTTGGTTGCTAAATTCCTCATCTATATGTTGTCCGATGAAGATAACTCGCTCTCGGTACTGCATTCAAAGAATGTCATTAGCCTCTAGAAGTCACATGCTAGAATTTAAAGCTTGTTTGAAAAGATTCAAGCAGCAATGAAAATCAAGGAGACAATGAAACAATTGTCAAACCACTTCTCAAACTGAAAGATATTCATAAAACAGGACGGTAAAAGAAAGATTATATGGTACGCTTGAATCATCTCCAACATAACAAGACCCTGAACAGAATGCACGCTACAATTTGTTTAAAGGTTGTTTGAAAATATTCAGGCAGCAATGAAAATCTAGGAGATGCTGAAACAATTGGCCAACCACTTCTCAAACTGAATCGTAAAGCAGCAGAACTGTAAAAGAAATATTATATGGGTACGGTGGAATCATCTCCAACATAACACAATCCTGAACAGCATGCATGCTACAATCTGTTAAGTTTATAACTAAGGTTCTCCAATCTTATAATGTAAAATGAGCTAAGTTTACTCACTAGAGCATTCCATAAATCAACCCATTGCCAAGTTCCTTCGCCTGGAACTCTATAGGGAACTTTCGGAGTTCCTATAGGCATCATCCCTACTCGTGCCCTTGTTGCTTTATAGTTTTGTGTTCTGCAGACAAAGAAATGCACAATCATCAATACATTGGAAGGACTAATTCACAACTTGAATTTAGAGTTGTCATGTATCATATAGTTGAGACTACATCAGATAAAGCTCCACGTTTCCATGAAAGAACATAAGCAACTAGAATGCAACAAAAATCAGAATAAGGCAGGCATAACAGATAAAAAGTAGCCATCAAACATGCTAGTATGCTACGAAACCTTAAAGAAGCAACCTTTGAATCAAACATAAACATTAAAAAGATGCACTTTTGCTTTTCTCTTGGAGCCAAAAACAATATTCAACAAGTTAAACGTGATTTTCACTAGCAAGAAGAACATTGTAAAATAAAAAATTCGAATTTGTGAGCTGCAAAGTTGCCCTAGAGAGTGCCACGATCAAAATAAACAAGAACAACGGAAGATCTCCAATTACAAACCCTAAACACAATCAATTAAAACAATAAATTAAAACTAGAGACTAGTTACCTGCATTGGAGACTCTTATTAACTCTGGTATAGAAGTCTGCAGTTAAATTTGGTCTCCCAGTTGCAAACAAACCTTTAAAATATTAACAATTACAAAAAAAAGGGGATAAAAATTTAGGGTAGATGTAAAAAAAATGCATGAATAAACTAGAGAGGAAGACGAACATACAGGGAGATTGAAGCTTCAAACCAGTAAAGCTTAGTCCCACAACTGCAAACAATAAACGAAGAAAATACAAATACCCATGTCATATACATACGTATAAAATACACCGTAGATGTGTTATACAGTGATAGAAATATAACCTGGGAGAGGGCTGACAAAGATTTGTATCAAGTGAAGTGGCCATTGTTTTTGGGGTTTGAAGAATCCGAAGAGAGTTATATTCGGAAGAAGAAGATAGAGAGAGTGGATTATATAGCAAGGATCTGGTGAAGCCGTTACTATTTTCGACAGGTTCAAGAACAAATCGTTGCCGGTTGAATTAGGTTTGAATCATTTGATGCAAAAACCAAAGACTGCCAACGGAACCACCTGGTAGCTGCCTTTAGGGACATGAAATTCTTCCTTTTGTCGAACTCAAACGGAATCGTTTTATGGCTTTCAATAATTTAAAGGGTTAATGAAAAAAATAAGTAACAAAATTATACTCAAAATTAATTTTAAATGTTTAAAGAATTTATTTTTGTTAAAATAAGTGTTTTGATATTTCTAACATTACACTTTAAGGTACTTATACTATAACGGTAATTAAATTCCACAGTTAATTAACAAGTGTCACTCTAATATTTTTTTTTGAAGTTTTTATTTTATAAAAAAAATTAAAAAAATTATTATTTAAAAAACTCAAATTTGTCTGAAATTACCAAAAAAAAAACCAAAACTCTAAAATCCCTCATTCTGACTCTCATACCAGTCGTCTCCGACCATCATCGGCTACCTTCGCCATTATCGAACGACTACCCATCCCTCCGCTGTCGACTATCCCTTTGTCATCATCTCCATCCCCCTAAATACATAAATCTTTAAATTTAAATTTAAATCTCTAATCTTAATCCCAAATCCTTAACTCTAATCTCATAATTATTATATTATTTTTCGATTTTTGGAGAGGGGAATGATGTGACAACGGAGAGGGGAAGCAGTGACCAATGATGACGACAAGACTAGTAATAAGGGAAGAGGAAGCATGTGGGGGTTGGAATTTTTTTATTTTTTTTTAAAAAAATAATATTTTATTTTTAAAAAAAAAGTTTAAAAATATATAAACATGATATATGTCATTTGACTGTTTTTTAAAGGTAGACACTTAAAAATATAACGAAGATAATTTTAAATATCTATTTTCAACGAAAAATTCTTTAGACACTTAAAAGTTAACTTTGAGTATATTTTATACACTTATTTTTACATTAAACCATTGTTAAAATATCCCAGCATGATTAGATACTAATTTTAGATTTTTTTTTCTAAATTCAGATACCAATTTGAAAAAACTACAACTTCAAGTACAAATTTGTATAACAAACACGTAATGAATTATTAATGTATTAGAATATATATATAATAATAATAACACAAATAACACACACAAACATATATAGATGAATTCAAGATCCAAATATAGCCCTGAATTATACCAGGGTCTGCAGTAAATTGCTCATATTGAAAACACTAGAAATTCTTTGTTCTTTATCGGTTTCATAGATGAGCCCCATTCAAGAAGAAAATGCATGTATACAGGGAAATGAAGTGATACTGAGCTGAAAATCAAGTTGGCTTTTCGTACGAGTTCTGATCTCTGAACTCAGATATAGCACTTCGTATCATTCCAGCAACGTCGGGATGCACGAAAAAATGGGTGCTATCCAGGACGTGTATTATAAACTTCTGCGATGCCGGCAGCGCAGCATTCATATTCACTATAAACTGTGCCATGGGAATGTCACTGTAAAAATGTAATGGAACAGGAATCCTTCAGCGACAATGCAGACGGAAACTAGATATCCCGACAAACTTGGACTCATGATACCGAAAAATAATGATAAGAACACAAATACGTAAACTTGTCAAAAATGTATATAAACATATAATAACAACTTAAACACAATTAAGACATTAAAATATATATTTATATACATGTGTGTGTGTGAAGACAATACAAATATATGATAAACAATCAAGTTACTTTCATTATTACATCAATGGATAGTAATAAGTGACAACGTCAAACAAGTAATAGAATCACCATGCTACGATCTTTAGACAGAATAGTAACGATCTCTGTTAGAAACTCCAATTAATCATATGATTCCGAGCAACAAACCAAGGTTTTAGAAAGCACAGTTCTTATAGCTCTTTTGATGAATGTTAGACCTTCAAAATGAACCTGATGTTTCCATTTAAAACTAGATTACCCTTGCCCCAACTGGCTAGATGTAGACACTGACTCATACGAGGGCAAAGAAACAAGAAGCAACAATTGAACATTGAACCTTAAAATATATCTGTCAAGCATAAATAGCTATCTTACCAGGAAATGAACAGTCCTTTAGTAGCATTGACCATGATGAACCAACAACCGTAAAATCTGTAACTGCAACACAGTCACACAGACACTACAGAGTAAAAGGAAAGCATAGTTATATCATACATGCTGAATTTCATGTTAAAATTAGAGGGGACTAAAGTATCCTATCCATTTCCAAGCCGAGTTTTTTCTCAGGCATTGGCTGAAAAACCAGAAGCATCAGATCCATGGTCCCTATTTCTAAATACCCTTTTCTTATGTTATCGTATCACACAGTTGAGCATACAAATCCAAAGGAGCTGTTTGCACCAAACGACAGTTGCAAAGCCCCATATCTATAATAAACCTGAGCATGGATCAAACCTCCAAAATTTACACTCAGCTATAGCTCAATGCTTTTAAATCAGGTGATATAGCATGTGTGGTTTGGGCATTTTAACATAAAGATTATAGGCATCTCAAGTAAACAATAAAAGGAAACTAAATATGATTGCCCTATAAAATAAAAAACAACGGAATTCACTGTTTCAGATTAATTCAGCAATTTCATTGGATCAATTACCGAGATAATCCTAACACAAGGGATGGAACCCTTTCCAAATATCAACAACAATATCGTCAATGTGAAAACCAATAAAGAGAAGAAAAAAATCCTTTTCGTTAGCAACATATACAAATATAATTCTCACAAAGTCGATTCAAAAGACATACCTGAATCAGACAGAACCCAGAGACTGATTTTGAAACCTAAAAATTTTGCCTTTAAAGAACTGTCCTCCTATCGTTTAGATTTGGTTCCAGTTAAGTAACCCGTCTGTTGTAGCTTAAATGTTTCTTAAGGGTAGAAATACCTCTTAGGTCCCTCTTAATTTATAATTGGGCAAATTAGCCCTTCTAAGAAGAAAGAAGTGTGATTTAAACCAGTCAAATTCGAAAATGAGCAGTTAAAACAATTAATCACCGCTGTAATGTTTCATCAATTTTACATAATTTTTATTAGGTTTTGTATTTAGTCACCCATTTATTCCTACGTTTGTGTTTTGGTCACGTATTGTTAAAAAAATTTAACGACGACGCTAACCTAATAATTTTTAATATTATATTTAATTTACACATTATTTTATTTGTGATCGTCAGCAACCCAATGGCAATTTAAAAAACTAATTCTAACAGAAGAATGCAAGATTCATTCACTAGTTAAATTAGAGGTTGAAAAGGCCCTTTGTTTGAACAATACAAGCACAAGGGTACACAAATACCAGATGCCTGGAAAGTTAATACATATTTAACTAAAATCAACTGAAATTCTCACAATCATACAGCTTTGGAATTTATAATATATCAGTTTACAACAGACACAAGTCGAAATAAGATCAAGAAATAAACAGCCAGTATCCAATGCAAGGCAGCAGTTTGAGAAACAATTGCTTCAAGTTAAGAAAGCCGTCGTCTCCGACTAATCTTCCATATCATCCAATGTTGACCAGATCATCCTATCAAATACATATAAAAGTTTCCATGTTAGGAGCTACTAGAATAAAAGGTACATGCTTAAAGGGAGGACCATGTGTGCCATTGGAAACAACAAATTACCAGAATATGGAGAAAAAGAGGAGAACGACCACGTAGCCAAGCTTAAAAAGGCGCTGCTTCTTCTCCCAGGGAAGTGTGTTAAATATCTCCGTAACATCTGCTAGGTGTTTTTTCTGCGTGTAACTGATAACAAGGGGAAAGCATGTACAATTTCAAAAGCACTCAACAAAATATATAACTTAATAGAGCAATACAATGTTTTTCATTTGCCTGCAGAGTAAACTTCAGATGCCCTGAGAACCTAGACGCTTGTGCCCATGGTTGATATTATAAAGTAATTTTTATCATAATGTAATTCTTGAATCCAACAAACTTGGCAAAAGGGATACACAGAATATTGTTTGGGACTGATGAAATTTATTTGTTACCGAGTTAAACCGAAAGTCAATACTATGTCTGCTAATCAATCCCTCAGGAAGATCACTAAAACATTCTATTGTTTCCATTGATCAATGCAACGCTCAGCAGATGAATCACACTTTTCTTTACAATTAGTAATTAATAGCATGAGTTTTTAACCTAGGAGAGGCTAAAAGGCTAGCTAATAGAGCAAACAATCAATATCCATTCACCACAAGGAGGTTCAGAATACCAGCACATTGTATGTCATAAAACACAAATTTTCCATTTTATGAAGTTCTAATGCTACCATTCCATGATTCATGTCTTCGCACAAGTTAGAAGTTACGAGTCTTAAGAAGACTAAATAGACCAGTCAACCAGATGGGCTTAATTCTACGAAACATAGGGTTGCAAACTTGATACATAAACAGAAGGGAAGGAATTTGAAATTAAACAGTGAATTAAAGCTAGGAAAACTATCATTTGACCCGTTCCTCAAAACAGACTACATTAACAATAAACATTAGAATAAGAAGACGAGAGAAAAACTTACAGTCTCACATTGTAGTATAATATGGAGCACACATGAGTGACATAACCCAATGCCCCGTTAATAGATGGAATACACATAAAACTCCTTGCAGGATAAATTCCGGCAAGACCACTTTGTTTATCCGTGACGAAGAGTCATAAGGATTGATGTAATCGAACTCTAAATCAGCCAAGCACATGAGCTGCAGCAAGTTTTGAAGCTGTTAAATGCCTTCGAACAATCTTCAGATGAATAATAACATCACTAAATAACTTAGCACGGCAACGATTTCTGTTGTTAAGCTTCACAAATTCTTTTATGATTAAACTACAAACCAAAGCCCCAATAATCTAGTTCCTCAAAAGGAAAGGGCAGTGGGATAATATACCACGAATCAGAACTTTAACCCACAAGCTTTTCTCTGATAATTCATACCCCATCCTTTTTTGCCGCAAAATAATCCAGATAAATGCATTCCAAATTCCAACAATACTACACAAAGGCACAGTTTTTAGCATTTATTAAGTGGTTATCTAGCAACTAAATAGAAGAACGAACTAACTAATCAATACCAGCAAGGTAATAGCAAAAGAATCATATAGTTTTAAACCATAAATGGGGGGGGGGTTTAAAAGCAAAATTGCACGAAGACCCAGACAAGGATTCTAGGGTTTATGAGTGAATTTACCTGATAAACAATGAGAACAAGAAGAGCAATGAGAATGAAGAAAGAAATAAGCCATATGAAGATATCTCCCATGCCTCTCTTTATCTATCCCCCCCCCCCTTCTTCCCTTATTTATCGTTTGGGATTTTTGCTCCGGTGGTAACAGGAAGCCCCGAGGACAGCAGAACCGAAACCTGGGTTCGACTGTGCCGAAGGAACGCTGTTGGCTTGACTTGGTCTGAAATTATGAAATATCTGAAAGATCCTACAAAGTACTGTATGACTCTTAACACTTGAAAGGCTAATTATCATAAAAATTATATTAAAATAATAATTATTATTAAAGTTACAAAAATTATATAAGTATCATTAAATTTGTCTAATTATCATAAAATAATCATAGTACATTATAAAATAATAATATATTCTGATATATTCAAAGGCTATTGTCTAACCTGCATAAATTTTTGCACGAACTTGGTATCCGTGGTAAATGAATTGTTGTTATTCTTTGACGACTTGGGTTCGAGCACCATAGATGTTAGGGGTGTAAGAATTCAATGTCGAGAGATTGAGAGTTATCTTTAAACAGATAATACATTGTACTTAGTTTAAATTAATAAAAAAATATGGATAAAATTTTATATTATTTTGAAAAAAATTAATTATTAATTTATAATAATTTATAATTATAATTATTATTTTATAATTTTTAAAAATTCATTATCTAAAATTTTTTCAATATAATTTATTGAATATTTATATACTCTACTTAAAATTTTATTTAAAATTATAATATATAAAAAACACAACACTTCTTAAAAAAAACAACAACACACAAAACACAACATAACACGTACATGTCGCTGTATCCACGAACGTAAATCGTGTGTCTAAATCCAATTCGAGAATCTAAAGTAAAGAAGACTAACATGATAATAAATAAGTGTAATTTTAATAAGTTGTATCCAAATAAGTAAATATATAATATAATAAAAGAAAAGAGAAACAACGAATGTTAGCAATCAACAACCAACATCAAAAGTAATGTCGTTATCGGTTATAAAAATAAAAAAAAGTATAAAATTAAAGAAAAAAGAAAATTAGAATTAAAAAATTCTTTATTAAATAACTGCTATAGTATATCTCTTTGATTTGCTAAATTCTAATTGATTTTTATAATTTTGTTATTATGATGTTTTAGTCTTTTAGATATAATAGAAGAAGCAATTACATTAGTCAAATAACATAATTATGTGATTTTTATACTTTTTGTTATACGGGGTATTAATTATGTCGACTAAATTTATAATGTAATTATAATGAAAATAATCATAAATAAGTGAATATGATTTTAAAAAATTCAAAAATTTAAGCTTTTGATATTAGTGATTAATTTTAAAAATTTATTTATAGACATACATTATTATTTTTAATTTTACATCATTTTAAAATTATAGATACATCATACAGAACCATTAAATGAGTTAAATGTCACCAAGAACATGACTACTGTGAAATATAATTTTTATAACTGGATCAATTGAATTAAAACTCGATAATTTAATTGAATGAATTATTTATTTAACCAAATATCTAAACAAATAATTATTTATTTAAGCATATTTAAATATACAATAATCTCTGATTTTATTTTTAATATTATAGTTAAAATAAACAAATTCAAAATTAATTTATTGGTGTAACTATTATGCTCCACTGTCGACATTTATAAACATCCCCTAGGCTTGTAAACGAACCGAATGCACACGAACGGAGGTATGTTCGTGTTCGTTCATTTTATAAATAAACGAACACGAACATAAACGAACAAAAAAATTATTCATGTTCGTTCATTAAGGAATATAGCTTGTTCATGTTCGTTCATTTAAATGATAAACGAACACAAACGAACGAACATAAACGAACTTAATAAATGAACATAAACGAACAACACAAACATAAAAAACAAACTTATTCGAACAAAACAAATGAATGTAAAAAAAGTAAACAACAAGAATAACAACTTAAAATTCTTTAATATAACATGCAATTTTAGAGTTAATTTGTTCGAATACGACAAAACATATATAAATCATATATAAGCTATATGAACATAATAAAGTTTTAAAGTTAATTTGTTCAACAAAACAATTTTCTTGAAATCCAAACAACTTCAATAATCTTCGTAACATATTTAAATTGCACTCTGTTCGAACATAAATAAAGGAACATAAATGAACATAAATGAACGAACATAAACGAACATATAATCGAACTTTCACGAACGTAAATGAACAAACGAGCCATTTTTTCGTGTTTGCTCATTTAATTAAACGAACATAAAATCTTATTCATGTTCGTTCATTTAATAAATAAACGAACATAAACGAACTTCCCACCGCACGATTCATGAACAATTCATTGAACGTTCAATTCATTTACACGCTACATCCCCTAAATTCTACCGTTGAGGCTGATATATCTGCTTGCTTGAACGGTCAAAACCGTAGAAAAGCTTATTTTATCTACCTGTTAGCAAAAATAGTAATCAGCCAATCACCTTTTACTT
Source organism: Hibiscus syriacus (assembly GCF_006381635.1). Classification (NCBI taxonomy): domain Eukaryota; kingdom Viridiplantae; phylum Streptophyta; class Magnoliopsida; order Malvales; family Malvaceae; genus Hibiscus; species Hibiscus syriacus. The sequence goes on from NW_024063008.1 coordinate 676,974, forward strand.
TACATCGAATTATGTCACTTCACAATTTGATCCGGTTTCGATTTCTTTTATATGAAATTCAATTGTTCCAAATCAAATCAAATCAAATTAAAAAAAGAACAATAATGATTTATATGTGTATTCGGTTTAAGCTTTGAATGTAAAATTTGAAAAATGGTGATCGAATAGAAATTACAAAATTGAATTAAATTGAATCAAATCGAATCGAAAATTTTGATTTGTTATGTCATTTGGTATCAATTTCGGTTTTTTTTTAAACATAGATAATTTAATTTGTCTTTTATTAAAAAATCAAATCGAACTTAACCGAGTGCATCCCTAGTTTATAGTGCCCTAAGGCTAAGGGGATGCCAACCTTAAAGCATAACCTCACTTTCGGTTCAAAAGTAGAGATTGGATTTGGAGGGATACAATCCCCCAATAAATTCATTGAGTTTTGCATTGAAGTTTTACCTGCAAACCCTTTTAACTCTACAGGCCAGTGCGAATCGACCAAAATTTGAGCTTTGCAAACCAATACGACAAAGCCTGTTTTTGAAACATTATTTGTCGACTCTTCCGAGTCAGCTATGGTTTTTCATATACACTTACAATATACGATGATACAAATGATGGGTAAATAACAGAAGACCAATCCCAATTATAAAAAAATGGGGGGAAGCAATAAAAAAACATGATAATCAGCAGGTAGTATCTTATGACTTGATTAAGGTTGTCTTACTCTAATATCCTGATCATTTCAAGCAAATCAAGAATTTCCAGAGCCGACGCGTTCTTCTCACGATTTTGCTGAGTTTTCGAGCAATGAAACCCGGAACCAAATAAGCCGGATGTGGAACGGCCGGAGGAGAGTCGGGTCTCGGCGGATTGATTTCCGAAACAAAAGATGCACCATTGCTGCTATGGCCACTGCTATTCTTTCTTAGATAAAAGCTTCTGCTACCAGCATCCCCAATTGACATTGATTTGTCCAAACCTATTCACCCAAAGACAGAACCAAACTTATGTCTATAACATGTTTGGAGAACATTATCACAATCAAAATGAGGATCAGAATGTAAGAAGAAGAAGAAGAAAAGAACCATGAGACTGCTTACTTTGAAGGCTAAAATAAGAAAGATGCAATTCGAGCCCTGAACTAGAATCAAGCTTAGGGGTTCTCCCTTCTTCAGCATACTTGTCTACGACAAGCTTTATTGTGTCATCGACACTGGACCCCAATTTGACCATGGTCCGGACCGGTCCTGGACTTCCTTCAACTGATACATTGATTACAACCTTAGCATCTTTGTTGTAACCATGCATCCCAAACTTCAAAAAAACAAAAACAATTGAAGAATTAATATCTAAACTGGTTGACTGGCTTTTAATCCCAATTGATTAATCGACTCTGGATTTTACATACCTCAAACCCCAGTCTTGGAGAGGAAGAAGGGGAGCAAAGACCCAACAAAGAAGGAGACGAAGCGAAGACGTCCTTACAAGTTTGAGGCCCGAATAAAGGGCCTCCTTCCGTTTCAGACCCCAAGAAACCACTCCTTGTTTGTTGATCTTCAGTGAAACTACTGCAAAGACACGGCTCCGATGCAGATCGCTTCAGGATCCTACCGTACTTGGACGACTTTTTCAACGATATGAGATGTGGAGGAGGCGTCGGTAGGCGTGGAGAGGGCGAGGGGTGTGGCAGCCGTGGTCGCCGGCATCTGGGAAGCGGTCGTCGGAGACTCTTATCGGACATAAAATGAAAGGGGGACGATCTGCTGTCTTTGATTTGGTGTGTCCTTTGGTTTTTATGATCTGTGTATTGAGAAACAAGAGGGAATGGGAGTTGGAATAGAGACTAGAGAGGGCTGTTGTTGGCAGTTTGCTTGGGAGTTGAAATAGAGGAGAGGGTAATGTAATGTAATCTACCTGATTTGTTTGTTTTCAAGATGTTTCCTACCTTGTCTTGGATTTGGAATAGACTAATATCAAAATTAACCAACGTTTATTAAAATAGTCCTTTTTGTTATTCTAATTTTTTTTATATTTGAGCTTTAAAGAGTTTAATAAAAAAATAATTTTTAGAATATTTTAGTCTCAAACATTTTATTTTAGAGTAAAAACATCTTTAACATTCGAAAAATTAATCATTTTATTCCTTGTTATTTTAGGAGTTTTAACTTTCAAAGTTTAATTTCAAGTTAAATAAAATTCCTGTTTTGGATGGTTATTCTAAATGGTTAATAATGTCTTAACTAATAATTTTTATTTATAGAGAGAGTTTTTTGTCATAAAATAAAATATTATCGATTAAAATATTTAAAAAAAATAAATAAGAATCAAAATGATAATTTTAATAAATATTAATAGCTATTTTTTACATTATGCATTTGGAATAATGGCTTTCCTTTTCTCCCTTCTTTTCCTCCTTTATTACTTCTTTTGGGTCCGGTTTTTCATGTCCTTATTCCTTGCGACAGGAGTAATCAATTTCCTTGTTTATCAACATTTGTTTAAAATTTTATTGAATTATGTAATATTCATAAGGGAAAACATTCGATTAAGTCAAAGTTAAAATAAATATTTTTTAATTAATTATGTTGATGAGTTTTATTTTATAATTTAAATTTTATTTAAATGAAATTTTAAAAAATTAAGTCGAGTTATTCAAGTTTTTATTTAAATTTAACTATAAATGTTTATAATTTCATGATACTAATTAATTTGAATTTAATTACTGTTCTATAATTACTTATGATATACACATTTTTTAATATTATATATATAATGTGCATAGTTGCAACTCAAACTTGAGAATAGATTCACAAATTATTAAATATTTTGAGTTATTCAAATTATATTTTATAATTCAAAATTTATTTAGAAAAATTGAATCGTATTTAATTTATGAAATCCTAAATTAAATCGAGTCAAATTTTTTAACTTCGAGTTGAAAATTTTGAATTTTTTTCGAATCAAGTTGAATTTTACTCACTCTTAATAATAACGTTCACATGTAAATAACAACAAGATTCTAGATTCCTTAAGCAATGTCAGAGGATCGAACTCTGACGTTTACGAATAGAGCAAACCGGATAGGGAGGGTCGCCTTCGCCTCTACAGTATCCGATCTGGATTAGTCGATCAATAGATCAGATACCAAATGATTAATTAAAAAAAGGTATTTATATAATTTTCATCAAAAGTATAAAAACAATATATAAATTAAAAATAATAATAATTATTATGTATTCAATTAGCCAATACTCCAAACATAATATTGTCAAGTATAATATAAATATACGCGTATTAGAATGTAGCTTTTCGCCTTGGGCATGAGCCATTATCCTGTGAGGTGGGAATCACATGTAAGTTTAGTCCACCGCCCGTCACGTCATCCCCGAAATTATTAATCCTTTAAAATTTAGAAGGGAACAACCCAAACTAACGATCCAAGTAGGGGGGTTCAAAATTCGGTTTTAATCGAATTAATTGATTGAATTAAATTAGTTCGGTTAATTCGGTCGGGAAACGGTTAAGGATTTTTTAGAATTCGATTAACGGTTAATTCGGTTCGAAATCGGTTAATTAACTGAATTAACCTTTAAATATAATTATATTAAGAGGCTCAATCCATTTAAAATCCATTTAAAATTCAAATCAATATTAATTAATTAAAAAAATATCAAAACTAAATGCAAAATATTTGAATCAAATTAATTAGATATTACTTATAATTAGATATTATTTAAATTAATTGTAAATTGTTTTTTTAATTAAAAAATATTAAATTCTAAAATTCTAAAAAAATTCGGTTAATTCAAAAATTAACCGAAATTTATTCGGTTCGGTTAATATTTTCGAAAAAAAGTTTGGCTCGGTTAACAGTTAAAGAAAAAAAAATTCGATTAATTCGAAAATAAATAGTTCTATCGGTTTGACAACCGAATTAACCGAATGAACACCCCCTAGATCTAGGTTTCTTTGAAGTGTCCTCTTGACTCGAAATTATTATAGAAATACCCATGGAATGCGACTCTGAAATTTGGGGATGAATGGAAGTATAGCCGTACATGTCTGATTTATTTTTAAAACATACTCTTATTTACTAACCAACCTTTATTGATCAATGTCAAAATTACACAATTTTACACGACTGCTCTTTCCTTTTCCATCTTCCGTTTTCTTATTGGACAGAGCTAGCATCTTCTAACGAGGCTTCACGCCCAAACAAAGAAAGGAATAAAGAGGTAAAGCATTGGCCTATGTTTCGGCTTCTTGAATTTGTTCAAACCCAATAAAGCAACAATCAAATCCTTTTTATTAAGTCCACAAATAAACTGATATGACAAGTGTGTGCAAGATACGTGCGTTGTCAATAATAATCAAGTTACTATTTGGGGATAGCATGTACATGCTCATCTTAAAAGTTAAATATTTTCTGATTAATTATTTAATTTATTGATATATTCAGTCTAAAATTTTATTTGTGTCTATCCCATTCAAAAATATTGTGCTATTAACGTATGTGTGTTCACACTCAAAAATATTTTTGGATCAGTCACTAATTGTCAATCACTAAAAGAAAATTATAAACTGATATTACACTTATAATCACTTCATATTATTAAAAAAATCTACAATTAAATTGATCTTTATTTATTTTAGGTGTATAAAATGTTTATAGGCTAATTTGATCAAAATTGTCAGGGTTAATTTAACGGGGGAAAATATGATTTATGGAATTTGATGATTACAAATGTCAATTAATAAAAGAGAACCAATTCAAAAGTCCAAAGTAAGGGTAGATAAAAAGATATTCGAATAAACATTAACTGAAAATACAACATTAAATTTAATAATGAGAAAATTAAAAAAAATGTATTATAAGAGTAAAAGAAAAAATATTTAATATTATGATTACAATATATTATATATAAATATATTATTTATAATTATGATAATATTTAATATGTAAAATTCTGATACATATATTGTATAAAATTTCTATAAATTTGATTGTTTTAGGATTTATGGATTTTATTTGGAGTTTGAGATTTATGAGTTTAGGTTTTAAGGTTTAGAATTTGAAATTTAAGGTTTATAGTTAAGATATTAGATTTAAAAATTTAAGATAAAAAATAAATAAATTTATTTAATTATTTATGAGAAATTAATTATAAATTTCACGATTAAAATTCATCTTCATTTGCAATCGCAGTTCATATCATAGTAAAATACACATTCAATATGGCCCCTTTATATATATATATATAAGAACCTTTTGATATATGCTTGTTTGGCAATTGGCGTGCTATGATCATCTCCAAAACCAATGATTTACTTATTATATTTAAATTATCAAATTTATTAAAAATGTCATAATTTTAGGAAGTGTTATATATATATATAAAGTGTATTTGCAATTATAAGATTCTGTTTAATTTAAAATCTAAATTTAAGTATTTATATTTCATTTTTTTAAAATTAAGTCTATGTACTGTTTTTATTTGAAAATCTTATCACTCTCCTAATCCATGTTCAATTTCACAATTAATTGTTAGTTTGATAACTAAAAAGATAAAATAAGTTTTTAGTCACTCATATTTATAGTTTTAAATAATTTAACCCTTAACCTTTAAAGATCAATGACAATTTATTATTGATTAAATAATATATTTTTTAAGTATCGATATTTATATTTTTCAAATACCAAATTTATATCTATTATGAATATAAAGAATTTAAAACCATTTTACCTTCTTTTATCACTACCAAATCAACGGTGAGCACGAACCTCAGTGACCTCGGTGGTAAATAAATTCGTGCTCAGTGACCTCGGTGGTAAATGAATTGTTGTTATTCCTTAAGGTCTCGAGTTCGAGTACCAGGAATGACAGAGGTGTGAGCCTTCAATGTCAAATAGTACATATGAGTTTTTTTTTTAAAAAAAATTAAGTATCAAATAGAACAAAAATAATAATTTGAAGAAGTGGAAGATTCAATTTAAAACTGGGGTTAAAGTGACTATAATATAATATTTATTTAAAATATATTATAGAATATTTTTTAAATTATTGATAACGTTTATACATTCTATCGACGTAATTGTTTGAATTTAAAACATCAAGAGAAAAACAAAGAATAATACTTTCTTCTATTATTGAAATCGCTCGATAAATTCCGCTATATAAATTTAATGTATTTAGAAAATCCATAAATATATTATTTTCAAATTTCACAATTAGCTATTTTTGAAGGTATGATCATATTATTGAATTTCTTTTTCAAATTAAAAATAACTCACGTGCAAGTTCATTTTTTAAATGTTTTATTTTTAACTTTTTTTAATATGCTAATTTTCATGGATTTGTTTTCACGCACAATTTATTAGACGCCTAATTTAGTTAATGCTCCGTTATTTCTTATGTCACTATAAACTTTTATAAATCAACTGAATTTGGTGTTTGTTAATTATGTGGTCGTACTAAAAAGAAAGTACTAAAGAACGTGTGATTCAAATTTTTAAGGCGGTTGGTTTTAAACGGTTAAAAACAAGTTTTGAATTTTGATACGAGTATTTGAATTATTTAAATTATCATATGAATTTAATCAAAATTTTAAATATATCTTTAAGGGTTTAAAATCAATAGATTTGACAATGAGATCTATTGAATTCCACATTGTTTATATATTATTATTTTTTCAAATACCTAAATATAATATTTTAAATATATATTTTTTTAGTGATTGAAGATAAAATTCATATATAGGTTGGGTAAATTCACGAGATAATGTTCTCGAATTTTTTTTTCCACGATATGGTGCACATCATAGATTAATTGCTGGAATGGGGTGAATTCAACAGTGATTGCCATAGGACGCCATGCAATCCAGGCGACCTTGGAGGACGCCATGCAATCCTGGCGACATACGGGGTGACATACGAGGGTGACATACGAGCCATATACGAGCCATATACGAGTCATACGAGCCAATGGGGAGGATGCAACGAGGCAATGGGGAGCATGCAGGAATAGAGAGCCAATGGGGAGCATGCAACGAGCCATATACGAGCCCACGGGGAGCATGCAGGAATAGAGAGCCAATGGGGAGCATGCAACGAGCCATATACGAGCCAATGGGGAGCATGCAGGAATAGAGAGCCAATGGGGAGCATGCAACGAGCCATATACGAGCCATGCAGGAATAGAGAGGTCGCCATGCAGCCTAGGCGACCTTGTAGGTCGCCATGTAGTCCCGGCGACCTTGTAGGTCGCCATGTAGTCCCGGCGACCTTGTAGGTCGCCATGTAGTCCCGGCGCCATTCCATCATCCATGCACATGCACAGCCACATAGCCACATAGATTCCTTCACGTGCTCCCCGCTGCATTGCCTACACCTCCCAATTCACGTGCTCCCCGCTGCATGCCTACACCTCCCAATGCATGCATGTGAACCATTTGAGGCATGTGAACCATTTGATTATTGGTACAATAATTGAACGCGTGAAATCAGCTGCAATTGTACAATTGGTGAAATAATTGAGGCCTCAGCCGGTTATAAAAGAAAGAAAGAAAGGGAGAAGAGATTGCAGAAGAAAGGAGAAGAGATTGCAGCCGAGAAAAAAGAAAGAAAGGGAGAAAGGAAAGGAAGAAAGGGAAAAGGAAAGTAAGAAGAAGAAAGGGAGATAAGGTAAATTTTTTATATTTAAATTAGTTTATTATTATAAATGTTTAATTTGTTAGTTTAGGGTTTAGGGTTAAACAAAAGCAGTTAATTAGTTTGTTAGTTTAGGGTATATGATTGTTAGTTTAAGTTATAGTATACATAAATTAAAAATTATTAATTAGTATATGTTTGATAGTTATAGTTAAAAATAATTAATTAGTTTGTATTGTTAATAGTTAGTTATATAAAAAAAATTATTTAATTAGTTTGTGTTAGTTAAATAGTTAAGTTATATTTGTTTGTTGAATTTATATATATAAAAAATTAGTTAGTAAGTTTTTAATAGTATATTATAATGAAAAAATAGTTTATTAGTTAGTTTTAGTTATATAAAAGAATATTTTATTAGTTGTTTAAGGGTTTAGCGTTTACGTTTAACTTATATTTTAAAAGTTTAGTTTGTTAGTTTATTAGTTATTATATTATATGTTATTATATTAAAGTTTAGTGTTGTAAATTAGTTAGTTAGTTTATATTAGATTATATTAAATGATTTTTTAAATATTGTTGTTTAATTTTTTTTACAGATTCATTCTAATGGCTGACCAAATTCCACTGTTGAGGCTTGACAATGAACATATTTCAAGTCATTTGGGAATAATGGTGAATAAAATATTTGTTTAATGAATTATAATTAATAAATATTTGAATATTATTTTATGATTGTGATAATTTTTTGAAATATTTAATTGTAGGAGGACGAGCAGCGAGTCCTTCGTCTTCGACTACATAAAGTGCCCAAGCCACACCCACTAATAGAAGAAAATTTGCAAGAGGCTGGATTTGGTATATAACATTGTGCGAGATTACAAGTTGGTCCCAGGTTTGATCAGTGCGTTGATTGAACTTTGGAGACCAGAAACGCACACGTTTCATTTGCCGTGTGGCGAATGCACGATAACTTTGGAGGATGTAGCAATGCAACTCGGGGTCCAAACTAATGGGATGCCGGTGGTAATGTCACATGAGTTTAATAAGGTGGAACAACTTTGCAACTTGTTTCTTGGGAAAGCGCCCGTACCACCAGAGTGTAAAGGGTGGCGGGTGAGGTTGTCATGGTTGAAGAATGAATTTCAACTTCAATCAAATAGTACGGAGCACGAAATTATATATGCAACACGAGCATATATATTACAATTGATTGGGGAATTTGATGCCTGATAAATCCGGTAGTTATGTTCACACTCAGTATCTTCTTTTTTAACAAATTTTGAGAATTGTAGGCATATAGCTGGGGTTCGGCGATATTGGCGTTCTTGTATCGTGAGATGTGCAAGGCGTCATTAGTCGTGAATGATAATAATACAGTAGAAATCGGTGATTCTGTTGCTGCTACAATCATGGGCTTGGCATAGACTTCCGTTTTTGACACCGATTAGTCGGACTGCGGTTGACTTTCCACTTGCCGGAAGGTATATGAATCCTCTATTTTAATATAAAATATTAATTAAAAAATATTTATTTTGATTAAAATTATTGAACAAAATGTCTCTATTTTTGTTTTGATTGATATACAGATGGAGGCATAAAATTGAAGGCACAGGGTTGGTGCACAACAACATTAAAGAGTTCAGGTTGAAGATCGACATTAAGGCCAAAAAGGAGGTATGCATAATTTGTATTTTTTAATTATTATTTAAATTAACTATATTATTGATTTAAATAAATTTATTGTTTTGTAATTTTACAGTTTAATTGGAGACCATACATGAATGAAGAATTATTTGCGTTGATACCGCACGATATTTTAGAGGTTTCAATATTGGTGTGCTGTTACACCATTGATCAATTTTGCTTTTGTTGAGATCCAATTTGGGGATAGAGTGCTGAGGCAATTCCACTTCCACCAACCTATTCCGGAGTCCATGGGCTCATGACCTCCTCCAAAACTTAGATGGTCGTCGTCCAGTGAATTGGGTTGACGCATGACGACCTGCACAGATTTGATGGTCGTCGTAAAGAAAGCGTTAATTGGGTTGAGAAGCATGTAACCTACATTAATGCTTGGAACAATAGGGCTTCATTCATGCCAACTCTTGACGCCATTCAAGACGACGACTTTAATTTTGAGACTTCGCCTTACCTTGCTTATTTTTTGGATAATGGAAAGCCGTTCCTCACAACAATAGTAGAGAGGCGGCAATTTTGAGGTTTAAGAAAGATTTGGTAAAGCTGAATTATCTCTACCGAGTGGGAGTGGGAGTTCATCTCTACAAACTGAAGCGGAAATGACCGATGTGGATAATAGCGCACCACAATCGTTGCATCACGCAGTTGATGATTCTACTGGCCCGGCATACATACCAGAGTTTGTGCAACCTGAGGCACCCATCTATTCTCCTACGTTTCGTCGACGTATGACTTTGAACACATGACAGTTCAAATACCCCAATGAATGAGGGGGATGGGTACAATACTCCTGAGCCACAACGGCCACAACGTATCAGACGTCCGCCCCGACATTATCATTCAACAACACCCCGACATCGACAACAATTGTAAACTCGTTTGCTATTTATTACAAATTATTTATTGAAATTAGACTACTTTTTTAACCTTAACAATGATTTTTAGTATCAAATCATTACTAGTATCAAAATTAGTATTAAATCATTATTATAATTACTAAATAATAACATAATAATTATTATAAAATCATTATTATAATGATTATTATCAAATCATTACTAAATCATCAAATCATTAAATATTTAAATCATTATTAAATCATTTTTATAATGATTATTACTAAATCATTACTATATGATTATTATCAAATCATTACTAAATCATCAAATCATTAAATATTTAAATCATTATTAAATCATTTTATAATGATTATTACTAATCATTATTATAATGATTATTATCAAATCATTACTATAATGATTATTTCAAATCATTACTAAATCATCAAATCATTAAATATTTAAATCATTATTAAATCATTTTTATAATGATTAATAAATACATAGAAATACATATATGATTACTAATGATGAGGCCTATATCTTGGTAAATTAGGACAATTGTTTTTTGAATGGCCTTCACCTCTACATAATCCGCATCTCTTTGCTTGACCTCTCTCTTTAGCATGAAAATCCATACTGGTATGAATTCGAGTGGACTCAGGTCGACCCTTTGGACTTCTGCGAAGCATTGGATTTGGTAGCCATTCATCATGATCCTTTTTGGGCCAATATGATTCATTCGGGATCTGTCTGAACACATAGCTGTAGACATTTAATATCCTACGTAGGTGGAAGCATTCATCAACATAAGTGTATGCGCTTACACCAGCATACATACATGCAGCGACTGCATGAGCACATGGATATTTCCATGCCTGAAAACGACCACAATCACACCATTTGTGTCGTAAATCACTCTAAATGTTTGGTCTTCTCCTCCGACGTTACGACGTATGCACGACACGACAAAAGTATGACCAACTCGGTCGAAATTATGAACAACCATTGATGTTGCCAATCGCTCATTTGCTTCCATTGATTCCACCACTGTAGGAGCCCAAGTTTTACCTCTATTTATGAGACTCAATTTCCTTGCCTTTGTCCGACCAAACTTTACCCAGTCTAAAGTACGTCTCTTTCACCACACTCGCTATTGGGAGATGGCGTGTACCTTTTAGTACCGAATTAATGGCCTCAACAAGGTTTGTGGTCATATGTCCGTATCTCCGACCTTCATCGTATGCTTGCGACCATTTTTCCCGCGGTATTTTTGAAGCCCACTTCCAAACACGCTGATCATCGTAAAATACCTTCAAATTCTCCAATCTCTTGTCAAAATTTGGTCGACGTAGTTCGTATCCTGTTCCATAATATATTGTGTTAAACCGCAATTAAAAAACCACGTAAAAAATACACAAATATTGAAATTAAAACTTACCCATGCTGACTATCTCGCTACGAATATGTGCGTTATGAAACTGGTCGATACTATTCTTGCCAATATGACGGATACAAAATGTCGGATATGCATACGGAGGTATCCAACGACTTCCTGGTCGTTCAATTGCCGCCAAAATACCCGTTCCTCTATCGGATATCAAGCAAACTCCATCTTCACGAACGACATATTGACGTAGATTGGTCAGAAAGAAATCCCAAGCCTCTGTTGTCTCTCCCTCAACAATGGCGAATGCAATTGGGAAGATATTTCGCTCACCATCTTGAGCAACTGCCATCAAAAGTACATGCCTATATTGACCATACAACCACGTACCATCTACTTGGATCATACGTTTGCAAAATGGAAATCCTTCAATACATGCCTTGAATGCCCAAAATAGTCTATGAAATATTTTCTTCCTTGGCAGAAGTTGACCTTCTTCGTCATATGCGGCATGGTTTGAGACTTCACTATAGTTCCTGGGATAATCGCTTCATTGCTTGTAGCAAATGTGGTAGCTCATTGTACGATGTATCCCAATCTCCATACGTCAACTTCATTGCCTTCATTTTCGCATTCCACACCTTGCCATATTTTACTTGATATCCAAATTGGCTTCGAATAGATGCAGCTAACACTGAACAAGATATCCTTGGATCCTTTTCAACCATCGCCTTCACGTATTCACATATTACATCGGAGTCCAATAGTCGGTGGTCTTGTTCGATGGAGTTTCGCAAACATGTGTGCGAACCATTGTACCTCGTGATGACCCAAACATCGTGCCTTTGATTTTTCGACACTCTGATCTTCCACTTGCACTCTGGGCCATATTTTACACACTTGCGTATAGGGTTTTCTGGTTGGACTCTGCAACATGGACATCAACATGGCATTTGATGCAGTACTCTTTAATCGCCAGCGTAGCTTCATTTTTTCCTCTGAATTGCACCCCAACTGAAAATTCACCAGAATTATCGAATGATTCAGTCATTTGGTACGGAGGTAAATGTGGCATGTCTGGGAATTCAGGTGCCCTCATTGCATCATAATCTATCTCGTACATGTGAGGAGTAGCTTCATACGGTGTCGGAACTTCATCAATTGCACCTCCACCAAAATATTTTCGTCGCCGCCCAAAACGGGTTCTTCAGTTTCTTCATCTTCGCTTGAATCATCATGAATTTCTCCCCATCGATTTTCAGCGTCATTATCAACAACCAATTCCGGTATGTTTCTCGTCTCATACTCTGCTGCTGTAGATGTCCCCCCGACTTCATTTACACTTCCAATAGTGCCATAAAACTGTTCGGGAACCTGTATGTCGGCTCCTCAAACTGACTATATAAAGCCATTTCAGATGGATTTTGAGCCACACCTCTTGATGACCCAGGAACATCACATATGTTACGCACATCAACAAATAATTCAATAATGCTATTGGTTGACTCATGTAATCCAACCATGGTTCCAATATCATCATCTTCTTCAAGTGGAACTGCAGCATATCTGACTGGGTTAGAGCATATCATAAACCTATACCTCAACCATCAACTGCAGCTCGAATTTTTCTTTCTATCTTATGCTTCATTTCTATAAATGTGATGTCTTTTTTGAACATCATATTTATTGGTTTTTCAGACTGAAAAACTACTCCGACCTCATTTTCCATAATCTGTCCATTATAATGGACAATCGTGAAAAAGTTGCTGCTCATTTTCTCTACAAATAAAAAAAAATTAATTTAGATTAAAAAATTAGATAAGATAATTTCATAAATTATTAAATATAATATATATACTATTTATTAATGATCAAATAAAATTTATTATTTAACTTGATTGATTGCTTACTAATAAACCTAATAATGATTTGATAATTACTATTAATCTAATGATTTGATATTTAATGATTTAATAATATATGATTTAGTCATAATCACTAATAATTATTTATTATAAATATTTAATGATTTTGATTTGATACTAATCATTTAGTAATTATTACTAATAATAATGATTAGTTTGATAATATTTTTTATTTTTTAAAAATATCAAACAAATTTGTTAGGCAAAACTGTCGATATACTGTTCTCGAAATAATTATTTCGCGAGATAATGCGTTGTCCGGATTATTTCATTCAATTAATTTTTACTTCTTACTAATATACACATACAATGTAAATTAAACAATTTATTTTTAAAACAACACTAAATTTTTAAACACAATATTTTTTAAAACGGAAATTATCTCGCACAAATTAGTTTATATAATATAATATAAACTTACTAACTACTAATTTACACATACACAACAACAAAAATGGACAACAAAATAATAAATTACTCACGTCTTTATGCCTTCTTCCTTTACTTTTTTCCTGCCTTGTTTCTTTCTTCGAATCAATCTGTACGTGGGCAAATATTGTGAAATAATGTCATGTATGTGTAAACAAAATATTTATTTAAACAACAATAGCTCCCACAAATTAATTTTATATAATCTAATATATTATAATATACCTTAAACTAATAAACTATTTCTTTATTATAATATAACTTAGTTAAAATAACAAACTAATTAAGCACTAATTAATTTTTTTATAATATAACTTCAACTTCACGAACAACCTAATATACGTTTAAAGACACATACAAATTAATAATATTTTTTATATTTAATAACTTAAACTAAGAAACTAATTAACTAATTTTTTATATAATATAATATAACTTAAACTAATAAACTAATATAATATAACTTAACTAACAAACTAATAATTTATACTAACAAACTAATTAACTAGATTTTAATTTTACCCTAAACCCGAAACTAACAAACTAATAATTTCATATATTAAACTAAATTAAACAATAAAAAATTACCTCACGAAATATGTTTGAGCCTTTATCTTCTTTTCTTCTTCTTCCTTTTCTTTCTCGGCAAAGTTTATATTTGCCGTTCTGCTTGTGCTTCTACCCTAAACACCATATCCTTTATATATAAAGCAACTGAGCGTTGGACAGAGTCATTAAATTTGATTGTTGAAGCAAATAATATTAGCATTGTCGTCTAACTATTGAGCATTGAAAGGCTGACAGCTAAATTAACGCTGCAATAACGCAACAACACATACAGCTACGGGTGCAGGAATCTCAGCTATGATGCAACGCATGCATGCAGCAGCTACGGACCAGACCTTGGTCGCCGAGACTCCATGGCGACCTACCGACCACGCCGCCGTGACCTACACCGTTCGACGTGCATGGCCATGCACAGTTCCCACGTCCCATGCACAGCATGCATCTGCATGACCATGCACAGCATGCATCCCCTCCCCCATGCATTCCCACGGCCCATGATTTTTGCAAAATATGCACAGGCGCCATGCAATATACCTTGGAGGTCGCCCGGATTGCATGGCGACCTCCAAGGTCGCCTGGATTGCATGGCGACCTCCAAGGTCGCCTGAATTGCATGGCGTCCTATGGCGATCACTGTAATTCACCCCATTCCAGCAATTAATCTATGATGTGCACCATATCGTGAAAAAAAAAAATTCGAGAACATTATCTCGTGAATTTACCCTATATAGGTTGTTGTTGTTGTCTTTTCTTTTTCTTTTTGACAAAATTTATTATATTATATTCTTTACGCATTAATCTCATTTGTTTTTATTTCTTTCAATTTAATCGTATAATTTTTATTTCTTTCTTCTTGAACCAAATCAAAAAATAACCCATCAAAATTGTCGAAAAGAAAATAAAAATTCTAAATAAGTTAGAATGATTACACGATGGCTTTAAATAGACATTAATATATATCTTAAATCTCTAAATAATTCTCAACCAACTTCAATTCTTTCGTTTTTTTATTAAGTTAAGATGATTACAAAGTAATATATGTTTTAAATACTCTCAACCATTTGACAATAAACGTTTAATCACTCTTACAGTCGTTAGTACTCGAATCCATGACCTCTAGAAACAATAACATTTCTTTTAACCGTACTCAATTCATTCGTTTTTTATCCTCGATATTAATCTCATCTAGTTTTTTTTTCGTCCATAATTTATTAGAAGCCTAATTTAATTAATACCCCGTTATCTGAATTTGGTATTTGTTAATTAAGTAGGTGGTCGTACTAAAAGAAAAGTACGTGATGTAATGTTTTTTTCTTTAGTTGAAAATGCAAAATAACTTGCGAGCCGCAGTTTCAAATAATTTACTATTTCATGCATGCAAGGAACTGTCGGTTCCCGCCTCTTCTGACTGCAATAAACCCAACACCACCACCACCAGTTGCAACCGCCGCTACGCATAAAATGTTGCCGTTTAATTCAAATCGAGGAGGCTGCTACATTCCTCGGACGAAACCTGACGAGGGCAGAGACACTGTGGTTCAATTACTCGGCTAAAAAATCGGATTTCTATATTTTCTGCCACACCATTTTCCTTTTGTTTCTGGTATTCACTCTTGTGCCTTTGCCGCTGGTTTTTGTTGAGTTGAAGAGGTCTCTGGGTTTCAATAAGTACAAGATTCAGCCCAAAGTTAGACTGACGTCGTCTGAGATGTTCAGGTGTTATGCAGATGTGATGCGGATGTTTGTTCTCGTTGTGGTTCCTTTGCAGTTTGTGTCTTATCCTTCAATTAAGGTAACTAGTCTTTCAATTTCTTGGGATTTCTTTTCAGGTGTTTTTAAAAGCTGAAGTTTGTCTTCCATTTTTTTTTAGAATTTTGGAAGCCGTTTTCGGCAATATGATTTATTTGCATTATTTAACAGTACAAATACTGGGATTTGCATTTTAATTTCGGGACTGGAATTTTTTACGAGATTCTCATTTTCACCAAGGGGGCGATGAAATACTGATTAAGTATTTTTGGATATTGATGATTGGTTTTCTGGGAAATCTGTGTTTGGTAGCGCGATATGTATTTCTTTTTCAGTTTTAGTACAAATGTTTGTAAATGAGTTCTTCCTGAGGAACTTTAGCGTTTTGCGAAATACTTTGTTATTTGCATGTTGTAAATGGGAACTGTAATATATCATTTTGTGTACAGGGTTCGGTTTTAGTTCCAAAGCTTAAAGTTAACTTTTTTTCCTGGCCTCAGTATCATTAATGAGATTCTTGAAGATTTCAGATTTGAACATTGGGATTCCTTTGTTTATTTTATCCTTCTTTGAGTGGCAATTTCTGAAAATTTGATTCTCGGATCAGTTTGCTGCAAACAACTCATTTTATTGTGGTTGCCTCTGTTAGAAGCTTCTTACTTAAACAATGGAGTAATTAAATTCTTTGAGATATTATTTTTATTCGATTGGATAATTTTCTTAATGCATATTCTCGGTTTATCTGAGATTGTATGTGTCTTCTTGACAGATGATAGGGATTCAAACAGGGCTGCCATTGCCATCTGTGTGGGAGATTTTGTCACAGTTAGGGGTATATTTCATGGTAGAAGATTATACCAATTATTGGCTTCATAGGTTCCTGCATGGCAAATGGGGATATGACAAAATTCACCGGGTTCACCATGAATACACTGCTCCAATTGGGTTTGCTTCACCATATGCACATTGGCTGGAAATTCTGATCCTCGGGATTCCAACTTTTCTCGGGCCAGCAATTGCTCCGGGGCATATGATAACATTTTGGTTGTGGATAGTTTTAAGGCAAATTGAATCAATAGAGACACACAGTGGGTATGTATGCTACGGCTAAACCCTTTTGTTATGATGTTACTTTTCTGATTTGCTCACTGCTCTTTTGTTGATTTTCTTCTCGTGACCAAATGATGCCAACTTTCGAATTTCATTCATTACTTTTCAACTTTAGTTTTTACCTATCTTCTGTTGCGTAAGTTGTAGTGTGGAAGGTTCACTACTATGTTACCATTTAAAATGTGGAATGCAATTCTCTAAGCATATACAAATTGCTCATTTAGCATCATTTTTTTGTTTTGTTCAGTAGTTTGTTTTGCCTACCACTCTGTAAATCTGTTATCGTTTACAATGATGTCTGGTACTACTGTCGATCTCTTATCATATTTGAAAATTTAGTAACTGAATACATTGCATGAGATTTTAAAGTAACTAAAAGGATTTAGCTTGTTGCCTGAATATACCAAGCATGTTTCAAAAGTTTGATTCTTACTTGTCTAATTTTCTTGGAAACTTTCTGATTTCTCATCCTTCCTGTATTGTGTGTCGGCTTAGCATCCAATACTCATATCATGTTTGTTTCTAGAGAAGCTTCAACATTTTTCCACGTCAATTTTTTCTTAAATCATGAGAAAATGCTATGATATCCTTGAAATTGTTCAAAGTGTGTAATAGAAAAAAGAAAGTTATAATTCAAAAAGATTACGAGTGCACCGATGTCCGCTCTGTTCTGGCGAAGGCTGGTAATTTACTCATATTCGGAATATTCTGAGGCAAAATTTGTAGTAAGACAATTTGCATATATTTTCTTTTTTCATTGGTTGCCGGTTTATATGTTTAGTTAAAACCTGCACGCTGGAAACAACCGGAAGCAAAGACATCTGTCCTTACTTCTTTCCATGTAACATGATGTTTGAATTCTAGACTTGTGTGAGGGTGATTGTATGCATAGAGTTAATCAAATTACTATCAAGTTGAGAACCTTGGTTTTTGGAACTTTCTTCTCAACAAGTCATTGACCTCTTAAGAGTGACACCTAGACTGGTTGGGATGCTAGGTTAGCCATAAGCCAAATACAGCAATGCATCCAACTCTTGCTATTATAAACGGCAGGTTTAAAGGAACATCATCTTGAAATTTATATGCCTGTTCTTTTATGGTTATTGAGTTTAGAAACTTGGCCCTTTGTTAATATGCTATCTCATAAAGCTTTGTTAAGAATAATGCCACAAGTGATCTTAACAGATGAAGAAGCATGCAGATGAAAAAGAAACATGTTGCTTTCATGCTTGGAAGAAATAGCTTACAAGTTATTTTACAAAGGCTTAAAGCTATTTGTTTGATGGTAAATAACTTAGTGCTTTCCGCTGAAAGAATGGGCAATTCACTGTACATATTGTATAATGCAGATACGACTTCCCTTGGACTCCTACAAGACTTATCCCATTTTATGGTGGCGCAGATTACCATGATTACCATCATTATGTTGGAGGACGAAGCCAGAGCAACTTTGCTTCAGTATTTACATATTGTGATTACATCTACGGCACCGACAAGGTAATCAAACAATGCCCAGTTTCTCCTCTCCTTATTTTTTAAAAACTTTGATTTAGTTGTATAAGCTGATAGTTTACTCTGGTCACAAATTTATTTCTTGTGCGATTAGGGCTATCGTTACCATAAGAAGGTCCTAAGGAAGGTACGTTGCTCACTTCTTTTATTGTTTATCCTTTACTACTTGCCAAGGCATCTTTAAACTTTGGTTTAGCGAATGGGAAATCGTGACTATCAACAAATATATTGTTATAGGATGTGAATGGACCAGTTGGTCTAAAATAAGCTATTTCCATTTTATATATCCTTTTTTTTTTGAAGTGTCATTTTATATATCCTTGATGGAGAAGAGTAAGACTAAAATGTTACATTTTTAAGCATCCGATGTTGCCCAAAGCTCGATGGAAAGACAAGCATGGTCAATTCATGACAAATGATTGAAAGACAATGTGGGATGCTTAAACTGTTAATTCTGTTGTTTCCAAATAATACGTCGCAGAAAGTCGGGTTTGAATTCATGGCGTTGTCCTCTGTTCTTTAGTTATTCTAGTGCACATATAATTTCTTCCATATTTAGAGTTTTGTTTCATTTCCTATGCTAATCATTCATTCTGCTTTGATCCAGTTGAAAGATGAATCCAGAGCAAATGGTGATCAAAATGGGCGCTCATACTATGTTCCTACGCAAGATCTTAAACCAGAATAGCCACATTTCAACAGAGTGATTCTCTGGAGCAGCCTCTTCAGCATACCGGTTCGCACTTGACGACTCATGAATATCTTATTTCAACGTCACATCTTTGTTAGTATGGTAAAGTGGAATAATGGTGTGTCCTTTCAGTATAGAATCTGCATTAAAATAGCCAAATAAGCATACAACAAAACTCATGTGGTTAGCTTTAAACTGCAGCTCCTCTAAGCTCTTAACTTGGTGGTATGTTCATGTTTTTAATATTTTCTTTTCATGCTACAAAATCTAATTTATACCCAGATTTTCCACAATCTTCATTCCCTTCTCGGGCTCCCAGTTTCATACTTTGTTATGACCCAAGAGCAGTCCATGCCAACTCAGCACGCACATCAATCATTGCCAAGTCAGTAAATGGTGAGGAAGAATACACGTAAGAAAGGGCATTCCAAAATCGATTCGTTTGGTGGTTACATTAGCTGGATATTAAAGGCAATAGAAGATAGAAGGAAAGGATGAAAAATATTGTTGAAATCTGTTATCCTCTTTCCTCTCTAATTCTCTCTCGTCTTCTCTGTGTTTCTTCTATCCTATCTCCCTTCTATCTTCTTCTTAGTTACTGTAATTTTCTTGTTATTCAGTGAAAATACAGGTTTATCATCTTCAATTCATATCAGTGTGTTCTTGAGTTCACAACATTGGTGCTGCCGTTGAGAGATTGAGCTATGATGAATGAAACAGAGGCCATTAAAAGTTTGCAGGAGACTGTCGCTCGCCACGAACAACTATTGGGTTCTCTTGAAGCTCATGCTGAGGAGCAGAAGCAAGTAAACGAAAAGACCCATCAAATTCTTCAGGATGTAATGTGTCAAATAACTGCAATCTCAATGCAGTTGGGGCTGACGTTCAATGAACACCCTGAAATCGATGGATCTGAGAAAGTTGATGCTAAACAAAATGACTTAAGCATAAATGCTCACTACATGTTCGACGATTTGCCAACACCAAAGAAATTTGGCGTTGAAGACCAAACAAATCGAAACAGTGAGAAAATTGATTTTCCAAGTGATATAACGGGAATCATAGGTTCATCTAAACCTGTGGAAACAACAGAAATTCCGATTGAAGATCAGAATATTAAATTACAAGAGCAGTTACCAAATGAGATGGGGAACCTACATGTGAGGAGCATCCAAAATCATGTCAATGGCAGTAAGTGTGGAAACCATCACTTTGAATTAAGTTTTCATATCGTTAGGTATCTAAGATTAAATTCTTGGATGTTGTGTGCATCGTATGTTCCTGACAATGGATATAAATTACAGCTTATGGGAGTTGCATATAAGAGATTATCTGTTAGGAATTTCATGTTTCTAATTGTTCATATTTGGGAAAAGTTTAGAGGGATTCATTCATGGGTGTTTCCACATATGAAGGTGCTGGTTAAGTTTAATGATCCTTCCAAGTTTAGGCTTCTGCTAATGGAAAAGTATATGCCTCAAATCATTAGAATTTTTGAATTCATTACCGTCATTTTCATTTCTCAGTGGTTCTTCTTTTGGAGGCTTCATATTGATGTTTATGGAGATGGTGATCAAATCCTTAGCGCTATAATTAATTTTGTTAAAGCTGATGGACTTGTTAAACTTGCAAAACATATCGAGACAGTTGTTGAAGATCCGCAATATATCAACTATTTGTTAGCTTGGAATGAAGTGAATGCTCAAAGTGATACGTTTATTGGTAAACATTTACCGGCAATTGTTTTTCGAAGCAGTGGGGGACAAGCTTTATCAGGATATTGTTATTATGCTAACCTACCAAAGGACTTCGACAACTTCGGATGGATTAAGTATTTGATTGAAATGCAAACAGGTTAGCACCGAGCAAAGATGGTATTAATCATGAGGCAAGTGTAACAAGCGATTTGGTTTTTGACAAATTACAACCAAACCGGCAGCTACCACTTTGCTTTCAGAGCAATCCGCAGTTAAGTCGAATGTACTTTGGGTCATTCGGTGGTCTTGAATGGATTGAAAGTGTTGGATATAAACTGGATGTGCGCACAACTTCAAGAATTTCCCATGTTCGTATGTTTTCTCTTAAGAAATGTGTGCGATCTATGGGTACGCAAATCATACCACTATTGATGTCAGAAACAATTGATGATAAATACAAACTGTTTCATTTTCTAGCACCATGGGAATTAATGATAAATGGAGTTCTGGAGCCTGAAGTGTTAGTTCAATGGGAGGATCTATGTAATGAGACAACTAATTGGATGACTATGGAGGAGTTTCGGAAAGCAAATTTTACTTGGGACCTTGTGGACAAGGTCCTATTCAGAGATGGGAGTAATGTTATGCATCAGAATTGGAGAAATCATGAGAATATTGATCCAAATTTTGGAGGAGATAGATTGTTGATACAACGAGATACATTGTGGCTAGGATTAGAGTCAAATTTAACTCGAGAACAACAAAGAATGAAAATGCAAGTTGACCATAAGCGTCGAGATAATACCCTGCAAGTTGGTAGTTGGATGTTTTTATGCTTGCAATCATATTGTCAGAGGTCACTTTGGTTTCACAAGCAGCACGATATTGGACCCAATTATTTCAGACTCTACGACATTCTTCAAAGGATGAGTATTGGGACGTATAAGCCGGAGCTACATGCATCTCCTCGACTACATCGAGTTGTTCATGCAGCCATGCTTAAGCCATGTCATGACATTCTTCTACAACTGATCACTCCACAACCACGGTTGGAAAATTCAGGCTCAACATCTGCTTCGAACCTTGAGGACAAGGTTCTTTTCCAAGATGAGGGTATTGTTATGACCCAAGAGCAGTCCATGCCAACTCAGCACGCACATCAATCATTGCCAAGTCAGCAAATGGTGAGGAAGAATACACGTAAGAAAGGGCATTCCAAAATCGATTCGTTTGGTGGTTACATTAGCTGGATATTAAAGGCAATAGAAGATAGAAGGAAAGGATGAAAAATATTGTTGAAATCTGTTATCCTCTTTCCTCTCTAATTCTCTCTCGTCTTCTCTGTGTTTCTTCTATCCTATCTCCCTTCTATCTTCTTCTTAGTTACTGTAATTTTCTTGTTATTCAGTGAAAATACAGGTTTATCATCTTCAATTCATATCAGTGTGTTCTTGAGTTCACAACATACTTTTGGGTCAAATTTAGTGGCTTCAACCAAATGGGGTTTGGTCCACTTTATTCAGAATTCAAAGGCTTCAAATCAGTTCTGTTTTGGATAATAGAATCCATTTGATGGCCAACGCTGAACCTATCTCCTTCAACTAAAGTTTCCAATTTGGCCCTTTGAAATGTTTTTTATTTAATTATGGTTATTATTAGAATGACACTTTTATTTTTTATATTTATATATAATTTTTAAATAAAATAATTATCTAGAACCTATGTTTAGTATAAATTATACCTAATTTTCTCTAAACCTATAATCGTTATCAAATGATTTTTTAAAAATATTTTTTACCATAAAACATTCTTTTAACAGATAATGCGAGTTTAAAAAAAATTAATATATAGTAATATGAACATGAATGTAATATGATAAAATAAATAAAAAAGTAACAAAAAAATTAACATGTGGATAATGGTGTTGTTATCCTTTAAGATATTGAGTTTGAATAGTTGTGTTTGTAAGATGGGTATTTAAGGATGGAGCTCCTTTAGGGCCTAAGGGGGCCCAGTCCCTGTTAAAAATTATATATTTGATATAATTTTTGTTTAATAGTATTTTGGTTTATGTAAAAATAAATATTTAAATTTAAAAATATAAAAAACTATTAAATATTTAATCAAGTAGGGGTCGAACTAAAGAATGATAAGTCTGTGTTCTCAAATTTTTGGTCTAATTACAATTTAAGTCAATCTAAGTTTAAATATTAGACAAATTTGAAGTTGTCTTCTGAGTTTTGAGTTTTTTTTATTTATTTATGGTTAATACAATGTAATATCTGTACATAGACTTTCAACTATTTAACAATAAATGCCCATACCCCTACTTATGTGCTTAAACTCGGGACCTCAATGATAACAACAATCTCTTAATCACTAACGTACTTTGGTTCATGCTGAATTTTGAGTTTAAATACCTAATAAGTCTTTATATTTTTCTTGAATAGTCTAATATTTCGACTCCTGCCAATATTTAATTCTGGCTCCGTCCCTAAATATACTCGTTATCAATGATAAAGAAATTTTGCACAGACACTACCTTATAATCTCTTCATACTAATTAAAATAAATTATATAAATATACAATATTATAATAGTTAAATGTATAAAAACAAAAGAAATGGGATTAGATGGAGACGTTTCACGCAAAAGATTTGTGGGTATATTAATGATGTGGACTTTGTAATTTGAAAAACAAAGTTTGAGAGGGATTGGCCCTCCTTCCCTGACTTTCATATAAAGAGGGAAATTGCTAATGACTTTTCTCATAATTTTCATTAAATCTAAAGTAATAAAGTTGTTATTAATTAAATTTGATTAATTCGTGATATCAATTTAAAAAATATATTATGTTGAATCTAGTGAATATTTTACTGATAAAGAGAGTGTTATTCTTCATATAATATCTAAATTTAAATAATTATATCTACAAAATATATGTATGTTATGAATAATTGAGAAATATCTTAAATATATATTATCTTATAATCAGTTAAAATTATTAAAAAATATATTATATTATATAAGACAAGAATTGGTGAAGAAGGTGTTGGTTTTGGTTTGACCTTTTGTACAATAAAGAGTGGGGCTGCTAATGGGTATTTAGGGCCTACTCCACAGCATTGTTACTTTATAATTTTGCACTTTCTTATTATTTGTAACTAATATCGTTAAGGGTAATGTACATAAATGATCCTCCAGTTATATAGTATTATTTTATTGAATCAATTAATTATTAAAAAATAATAAATGATCTTCTAAAAACAAGAAACTACTTTGTTGGATTCTCCAACCATTAAAAGTTACAAAATAGTCACTTTAATATTTATATATTCTAAACTCATCATTTTTTATTAAAAAATTAGCGGTCGTCTGAGCTGAAAGTTAACATGTTGACCGAGATATGACAAAATTTGATCCTAGAACTGTTTGAGTTGTATTTTTTATATCGACTCTCAATTTACATTATATCATCGAGTCAGTGCTTGAAACATTATGACGTCGAGCCAGTGATTGAAAGCAATGACAGTGCCAATAGACATCACTAAAATATGATTTTATCATATCACAATCAACATGTTAACATCCAACTCAAACAATCGTCAGTTTTTAACATAAAATGATGAGTTTGGAACATATGAATAGTTGGGTGATCATTTTGTTACTTTTAATAGTCGGGAGACTTAACAAAATAATATCTTATAGTTAGAGACCCTTTTGTAATTTTTAATAGTGGGAGAACTTAACAAAGTACCGTGCTATATTCGAGGGACCATTTGTGTACTTTACCGAATTGTTAATTAGGTTGTGGTTGATGACAAACCCTTCCCTTCTCTAAAATTATTTACTCATCAAAGTTGATGGCTGTCTGGACATCACTTGTATTAGTAGTTGTTACTCAAAACTTGTAGAAAATATAAATTCGTTTTTTTGTTATACTGACTGTAAAAAAATAGTAATTTCATAGTAACACTGGTATATTTATTAACCCTAAAACTAACTAATTAACCATAGACGATATCATAATTTGAATGGAAATTTAACATAAACATTTGAGAAAAAAGTGGTTATTGTTTTTCTTAAAATGTATATTATTTTTTCTTATAAGAAGTAAAATTCCATTGGCTAAAGCATTAACGATTACAAAGGAAAGTTGATAGCAAAAGCTTGACCAAATTTGCAAACTGCTTTCAAGGGGGTCTGCTATGAATAATTCAATGGGAAACCACCCCCAAATATACGTATGTGGGGTTACCACAAGATTGAAAATAATATGTATTGACCCATGATTAGCTGTAAAATTATACATATAAAACTTGATTAGGTCACAAGGTAATTTTAGACATAAAACTTCAAAGAAATAACGTGAAACACATAATGAAAAATCAAGGAACCAAATTGATAAAAGATAAGAATAAAGGGGTTAAAGTGTAAATTTTATTAAGGTATAGGAGCCATTTTAAGTATTAAGCTAAAATTTGAAGTAAAAAACACGAGGGTTATAGCAAAAGCAGAACCCTTTAAGGCGCGTCCATTATACTCTCCAATCACCTGATCGACGTGGGACTCTGATGTTGCCCTTATTGTGCACCAGTTTTCATCAACATTGCAATCTTTAACTCTTCCCCCACGCTCACCCGACGGCACGTGCTCGCGCGTTACACCGTCTCACTCACCCAGTCATGTACCCCCTTATTTTCTTTCATACGGTCTTATCTTACCCCCTCACTGTCTCTTGCTTCGAATTTTCTTCGGTTAAAATAAAAAAAGACTACTCTGCATGGGGAGTCATCGGGAAATCAGGATCCGACAGCGCCGGCGGATTTTCCCGGCTAAATGCGAGACACCATGAGACGCAGTTTTTTTATATAATCCTCAGAAACTAGCAGGAAAAATGATGATAATAACCGCGACGATATCCACAGCAACAGAGACAATAAGCAGAACAATTCAGTGAAACTCCAAAAAGGAGTTGCTAAATTTTCCATTATTTTCATTTAAGTCCCTCTGCAATGGCTGCCACGACTAATTCAACGACGACTCCAGTAGACTCAGTCTCGGCTGATGAGTTAGCAGCCAAGGCCGTGCAAAAAAGATACGAAGGGTTAGGGACGGTTCGAACCAAGGCTACAAAAGGTAAAGGAGCATGGTATTGGGCATATCTCGAACCCATGCTTGTTCGTAATACCGATACCGGACTCCCCAAAGCTGTAAAACTCCGATGCTCTTTGTGCGACGCTGTTTTCTCAGCGTCTAATCCTTCAAGAACAGCTTCAGAACATCTAAAGAGGGGAACATGTCCCAACTTTAACGCTTTTGCTAAACCCATTTCTTCTGTTTCTCCATCTCCGACAACGCTAGCAGTTGGAACCGCTACTCAAAATAATAGAAAACGGCCTTCTTCGGTCACGGTAACTGCCACTGGCCAGGACCTTGACGCATCCGGTTCTGGTCCGGGTTACTCTTATGAGGCTACTCCGTTGGCTATTGTTGATCCTTCAAGATCATTTGGGGAGTTAGCTTACTCGCCGTCGCCTGGGGCAGTTGTGACGGCGAGTGATGGAAGTTTCGCGCCACAAAATCAACATCATTTGGTTTTATCTGGAGGTAAAGAGGATTTAGGTGCTTTGGCTATGTTGGAAGATAGTGTAAAGAAGCTAAAATCTCCTAAAATATCACCTGGGCCAACTTTAAGCAAATCCCAGATTGAGCGTGCAATTGATTTATTAGCTGATTGGATTTATGAGTGTTGTGGGTCGGTTTCATTTTCGAGTCTTGAACATCCAAAGTTCAGAGTTTTTCTTAATCAGGTCGGGTTACCGCCAGTTTCAAGCAGGGAGCTTGCTGGGAGTAGATTGGATGTTAAGTATGAGGAAGTGAAAGCAGAATCCGAGGCCAGGATTAGAGATGCTATGTTCTTCCAGGTTTCATCTGATGGGTGGAAAGTTAGGAGCGTTTCTAGTGGCGAGCGGAGCTTGGTGAACTTGACCGTGAATTTGCCTAATGGGACTAGTTTGTATAGAAGGGCAGCTTTTGTTAGTGGTTTTGTTCCTTCAGAATATGCAGAGGAGGTGATGTGGGAAACGGTGACCGGAATTTGCGGGAATGCCGTGCAGCAGTGTGCAGGGATTGTTGCTGACAAGTTTAAGGCTAAAGCATTGAGGAATTTGGAGAATCAGCACCATTGGATGGTTAATCTTTGTTGTCAGTTCCAGGGTTTTAATAGTTTGATTAAGGACTTTAACAAGGAGGTTCCTTTGTTCAAGACAGTGACCGATAACGCCTTGAAACTTGCAAATTTCATAAATATCACTCCTCAATTTCGAATTAGCTTTGAAAAGTATCTGTTACACGAGTGTGGGAGTACTGAGTTCTTGAGGGTGCCTTTGCGTGATCACGAGAGCTTGAACTTTGGACATGTTTATACAATGATTGAAGATATATTGAACTCTGCTCGGGCAATTCAGTTGGTTTTGCTTGACGAAACATATAAAATGGTATCCATGGAAGATCCGGTCGCTGGAGAAGTTGCTGAGATGATTCGAGATATGGGGTTTTGGAATGATTTAGAGGCAGTGCATTCATTGGTTAAATTGATCAAGGAAATGGTACAAGAGATTGAAAATGAAAGACCATTAGTTGGGCAATGTCTACCGCTTTGGGAAGATCTCAGAACCAAGGTGAAGGATTGGTGTTCGAAATTTCACATTGCAGAAGGTCCAGTAGAGAAACTGATTGAAAGGCGGTTCAGGAAGAACTACCACCCGGCTTGGGCTGCTGCATATATACTCGATCCACTTTATTTGATCAAAGATATGAGTGGGAAATACCTTCCCCCTTTCAAATACTTGACAGTTGAGCAAGAAAAGGATGTCGATAAGCTGATAACCAGGCTTGTATCAAGGGAGGAGGCTCATATTGCTCTTATGGAACTTATGAAATGGAGAACAGAAGGGCTTGATCCGGTATATGCTCGAGCTGTGCAGATGAAGGAAAGAGATCCTATCACTGGGAAAATGAAAACTGCTAATCCCCAAAGCGGTAGGCTTGTTTGGGAAACGTATCTTACCGAGTTCAAGTCATTAGGGAAAGTCGCAGTTAGGCTTATTTTCCTCCATGCAACCTCGTGCGGATTCAAATGCAACTGGTCTTTGTTGAGACGGATAGGTGCTCATGGACATTCAAGAGTAGGCATGGAGAGGGCTCAAAAGTTGTTATTCATCGCAGCGCACTCCAAGCTCAACCGGAGGGTTTTTTCCAGTGACGAAGACAAGGATGTAGAGCTTTTCAAATTGGTAAACGGTGAGGATGATGTGCTAAATGAGGTTCTTGTGGAAACATCCTCAGTGTAACGTTTTTCCTTTCTCCCATTTCTTTATATATTTGGGGAAAAAATGAATTCTTTTCACTAGTTTCTTTTCTCCATTTTTGTATTCCTACCACTGGCAACCTCACAGTTCGAGCATTTACCACCCCCTTAGCATGATCTTTGGGGCTTTTCGATTTGCAGAAAACTCTTTTCTTTTCTTTTTGAGAAAGAAAACTCTTCTTGTGTGTAAAGATATATAGATGCCTGCATGAATAGAAGTTACGAAACAGGAAGAGCACTGTATTTTTTTCCTCTAGCGTTCTTTTACAAAAAATAATACACCTATAAAGGGGAAGCTTTATGATTTCTCTCGTTTTATGAACATATCTCGACTGTATATTCTTTTGAGGTTTACAAACAAGCCATTCTTTTAACATAAAACACTTATGCCCCAGAGACCTGCCTCTTGACTAATGTTGAAGTTATGTAATCTGGTTTGGCTTGTATGCCACCTTCTAGTTTTTTGATTTATGGAACTCACAATTTAGATTTGTGTTCTTAATAACCCGGAAAATGCAGTTTCATTTGCGGTCCAAATCCGCCATTTTATGAAGTATCTAAGCATGTAAAGACAGTTACCTTTCTGTCTGAAAAAGTTTGTCATATTGTATCTATTTAGATCTTAAGATGCAGCTGGTTCCATAGATTTCAATATTATTTCAAATGTGGAGTTTGGATCCCTTGCTGTCTTTATAGATTTCAAACATGTCCAATTTGTGCATATATATACTCATCTACAGGGTCTTTCTGCAAACTGAACTTGGTTCCAAGTTCGGACATGTTTTCTGTCAAAACCGGTAATTGTCTGGACCATAATACCGAAACTGGACAATATCTCTGCCTTCTGTGTATGCGTACTGTGTTTAGTTTTTGTGACTTGCAATGCAATCAATCATTTCGACAGGTTGAAAACCGAAATCAGATCCAAAGTATAATCACCACTTCTCTGAAATTAGTTGGTTAAATTACATTTTTATCAGAAATGTCTGGACATATAGTAAAGTCAATTCCAGAGTATTTTCTTGGCGTTCACCTATCAAAACATGTGTTCAACCAATTATTGTAAGTTGGACTATGAACTTAAGATATAATTGTGCTGAATGTCTTATATTTGTTGGCAGGAGCATTGGAGAAAGATATTATGGGACTGGAAAGACCACCATAAGATGGTTGGCCGTTAGCATTGTTGGACCATGATTGCAGAGGAATTTGGCAGAAGAATCCAAAGGAAGTGAAAGTTTTCGGCAAGGTTGTGTGTCGTCTCGCAATATGTTCCTTGAGCCAGTCGGGTGGATGGCGAACCGAGTTTCGATACGTGGGTCAGCGACCTCGGAAGGACCCTGAGACAAGGCCTTTCAAGCTGGAGGAGCACTTGTACAAGTCCCATGTCCTTTTTTGTGCGCCATTGGGAGATTGGAACCCCGCCATGAAAGTGAATGTCATTTTCCAAGCTTTGGTTTTCTGTGTAGGAGAAAGATCAGACTTTTGCCATCAAATCATATTTGGGGTTATCTTTTAAACATTCCGAGTCTCATGAATCCATGATGTTAATACAGACTCAAATATATATATATATATATATATATGGTCTTAGAAAAGCATTTTGAGCTTTAATCTTTGAACTATCTTTGTTTAAAGCATTGATGGAATTAGATTCAAATCACCCACTAACGTGCTAAACAGTTAAAACTTTATAAAGATGAACAAAAATATAGATAAAGTGGAGTAACATTTGTTGGGTTTTTACCAGTCAGAAGTCACTGGGGTCTTGTCTGTCTTGTAATTAATTAAGATTAAAGTGGAGACACAGAATTTGCTGTCGGCAAAGACTTGTTAATGTTGACTGCTCACCAACCTAACCTACCAACTAAGCTTTTTTTTCCCCTGTCTCTGCCAGTAGGGTATGCTTCCATTTATTAGTAAAACTTGCGAGTAGCCACCGAGCAAGGTGAAAGCTGGTAAATATTGTAAAATAAAGGGCGCGTTTTCCATGCATTAGTGAAGTAAATTTGTATAGTTATGGACCACTAAATAAATTATACCATTATATTACCATAAAAATATATACAACGTCGTCGGATACTTACCATTCTTCTCTTATTTAAAACTAATCACTTAATTATGTGAGTAGGCAAAACAGCTACCAAATTAATTAAAGATTAATCTATCAATAAATTATACATATTAAAAAAGTAGTTACCAATTTTAATAATTTTTATGCAATTGAATACTCTAACTTTACTCATTTGTTTATATATTTATTTATTCACACTTTTAATATGTTATTCATTTTATCCCGAGATAAAATTTCATTCATTTTGTAGGAGTGTAAAAATATGATATTTCACTCTTTTTCATAGTTTTCATTCATTTTCTTTATTTTGTACCTAATTTCAGTAAAAAAAAAAGATCAAATAAGTGTTTATTCTTTTATTGAAACAAGCTTTTCAAATGATACAATATTTTCTTTTATCACGATAATCTTTTATTACAAAACTTCAACTTTAAACCTAAATGTATATTTTAATATTTATAAAAATAATGAATTTTTAATTGTCCTACACATTAATTGAATGTATTTGATATTTTAACTTGTTTTAATATAAAAATTATATTTTCACCTTTTACTTAATCTAATTTTTTTTTGTAAATTTTAAAGTTTTGTTAAATATTTACAGTAAACATTATCATTGAAAAAAGACATAATTTTATGTTATCACTTCATCAAAAGTTAATTGAGTAATCTACTAAGATAATTGATAAAATAAAAATTTGAGTATCATTTTAAAAATATATTTATTTTAAGCATTAAATATATATTTAAACTTAAAAGGAATGATGATAGATTAAATAGTCGTGCAATGTTACATTACTAGAAAAACCCAAAAACATGGTATTTATAAAGAATCATGTGTGTTTTAATGAAATTATTATTACATATTAGGCAAAAATGATTCGGTCGTGTTAAGCACAAGCGGGAGGTTCAGTCATCGAAGCACGTGTTTCAATCATGGGCTTTGCTCTCTTTCAAATTTAGGGTTAAAGAAAGAAAAATAATTTAAAATTAATAAATTATTATCTGGAAAAGTTTAGTCACCTAAAAATAAAATTCGTTAGCATTCTGTTAAAAAATTTGATGAACAAGTGATAAAAATATTATCTAAATAATATTATATATAAAATATTATTTAATATATTATTAATAGTTTTTTTTAATTAATTTATCATTATGTATTTAAATATTTATAAGAGAAAAAAAGATAATGGAGAGTTCAGCCAACATGAAAACTAAAAATTGTTTTTGTTTGGTCATTGTCTCGTGGCCAACAAAGCGTGTTGGGATGATTGATTCCACGGGAATTGGATGTTATTGGTCAATGTCCGTACACCCTTGACCTAAACAAAACGAACTTTACATCATTAATTATTTTCTCGAATTATTATAAACATAAAATATGACGTATATAATATGAATATTGTTAGGTGTTTTCCAAAAAAAAATCATATTTTTAATTTAATATTCTCGATCAGACATCAGTCAGATTATATTTCCCGATCTAACGTCCTTTGCAGTAAGGCGCGTCCCTGTACCGCGTTATACGCTGATTTGGCGCCACGTGGGGTAAGGTGTCCCCTGAGGCGCCTTATGCTGACATGGATACACGTGTGTATGGCGCGGGACAGGAGTCGCGCTTTACGCAACATAAGATATAGCGCGGGACAAAGGTCGCGCTATTCAAATATCTCAATTATCAAACATGCATCATGCAAGGCACGGTGCAAGGACCGCGCATTGCATTATTTTCTCAAACTTCTCGGCTTTAAGGCATCTTCTCTCGGATATAAATAGCTGTCTCCCGTAAACTCTCTCACCAACAATCATTTGAATTAGTAAATAACATCTGACAATCATCTTATATTTAATTCAGAAGTTTACTCGATCTTTCGTTATAAGGTAATTTTGTTATAATATTTATTTTATAGTTATATATGATTATTTGAAAAAATATTATACTAATTGTTTTCAATTAATTTATGTGTTTGTAGAATTAGAAAGTGGGAGAATACGTCGAAATATTTTTACGGTGCAAGCAATAATAAAAAAATATATTATTTAAATTATTTACGTTTATGTGTAAAAAATTTATTCTGTTATATTTTTGGTCATATATTATTTATTTAATCAGGTTTGTTTATGTTGTTTTTTTTGCAGATATAATATTGTTGCACTTTTAAACTCTAAGAATGACGTGACTTTCAGCTATTGTTTATTATGATGGAGAAATTCGAGAAGATGAAATCGGCGTTGTATTCGTATCAAATGAGCGTGTTAAAATATCATTCAAGAGAAACATAACTCTTGATGAGTTGATAACGAAGATTTCGAGGAAGGTTCATGTTGGAAATAGTAGAAGAATCTCGTCGTTTCAGTACAGATTTTTAACATCATTGTTGCCATTAATTTATACAGCGTTCGAACTATCGAACAACGTTCCACCGGAAGCCCCAGGTACATAGAAACATCCTCAAGCGTGATCGTGCACTCTCCGCACGGAAGATGAAATGTGTGGGTCTCCGGCCTCCACCGCTCTACTAAGGCAGAAATAAGGTATGGTTTTATCTTACAGTGACCCTGATATCTACCTAGGTGACTGAATCCAGCCTTTACTAAATACGATATTACACGAGTAGGTATAACTAACTTAAGGTTCCTAATAAAATGATCTAATATACAATCTCTCTCCTAAAAAATAAATAATCACACAAATTAATTTTTAAACTGATAATCATGCATTAAATTAATTAATTAATTAAATTAAAACGTTAAAATATTACCGTATTAGCAAAGTGTCGAGATATATGATTTCTATCCAACCAAAGTAGACCGCCTTCCATTTTATGTATGCAAAAAAAAATTAATTAAATAAAATATTTAGCAATTAAAATAATTAAATAAATTACTAAAAAAACTAAATATAATAAAATATACCTTAATAATAGAATATAAGAGTATTTGAGAGAAGTTGAGAGGATTTGGTGTGATGAAAGTGATTGAGAATTGGGGTATTTATAGGGAGGGATGAGTGTGAACGGACGGGGGTAATTTGATAATTAAGGGTATAGCGTGGGACATGGTCTGCGCCTTTCTGACGCGTGTCAAAATCACAGGTAAGGCGCGGCCCCTGCGTCACGTCATACCCTTAATGACTAACCTACCATCACCCGTTCATACGTGTATCCATTAGCATAAGACACGTCTCAAGGGGCGCGCCTTACCCCACGTGACGCCAACTCAGCGTATAACACGGTGCAGGAGGCGTGCCTTACTGCAAAGGGTGTTAGATCATGAAATATAGTCTGACCGGTGTCTGATCGAAAATATTAAATTAAAAAGATGATTTTTTTTTTGGAAAAACGCCATATTGTTATGTGTTAAAATTTAGAAATTAGGTCATCTAGAATTGCATGTGCAAAGCCAAAAGCAAAGAGACTCGTCATTCTGTCTCTAACGTATTAGACCAAAGCATATTTTCACGGGGACAATCATTTTTTTAATTAAAAATTTTGCATCGAATTTTGAAAAATAGAAAGAAAATTAATTTAAAGATCGTAGAGATTTGATATAAGATTGATTAGATTTATTTCAAGTATTGTTTAGACTTAATCTTCAAGAACGAGTTTAATCTCCTTTGAATTAATACAAATCTAATGGGAGAGAGTTCAGTAGAAAGATCATCTAAAATTATTATTGAATGGATGAACCCACTTCAGTAACCGTTTAGATTAAATTTTGAAAGACGAAGTTAATCTCCTTCGTGTCATAAGAACACAAGTAGATAATTTTTTATTTATGAGAGTCCAGAACTTAATTTTAAATAGATTTTGTCAACTTCAAAAAAGTGTTTTAGACTTGCTCTAGAAAATAACGTCTCTTTCTATTAGTTTTAAATGAAGGGGATGATATCATGTAGGTCAATTTATTTCATAGCACAGTGCTAATTAGTTAAATTTGTTTGTCTGAATTTAAGTAGTCTCGAATGCCAATCTTTTTTATATTTTTTTCTTTAGAAACATATTGAATTTCGACTTCAGTCGAAACTAGTAATTATTAATCAATTATCACCGCTACCATTTTCTTTTAATTATCATATACATACATGTATCGTATAAAGAGAGAAGTTTATACATGCACGATAAAAATGCAAACATTAAGAATAATACACGTTTATAAATTATAAGACATAGTAGGGATTAGAACATGGAATCAACAAAAACAGAAGAAAATGAATTGAATAGTACTAATGTTAAAATATTTTATGGTTTTCAAAATTCAAAATCATGATTTGAGTCCCTCATAACCAGACAGAATGGGTTAAGGCTCCACTTATGCTTCAAGTTTTAAAAATTCAGTAGTTAATTCCTATGAATTACAACATCAACATTTATACAGGCGAATTACTTGGTGAATTCCTCGTGCACATCAATTACAATACACAACCCATAACGATGCTCTGACGCTTATGGAAAGGAATTCTGGACAGGCATGGACAATACTACAGTCCAGATTAGGCAGAGGCATATTTCCATTTGAGTTAAAAAATGGGTATGTATGAATGAAATGAAAAAACAACAAAAATCTATGATTACAAATCAAATCAGGATGGAGCACTAAGGCCCATTCCCAAGTTCTCACTCCCACCTCGTTTATATCTGTAGATCATCCAAAGACAGTTCATGTGCTGTCAGCAGCTTCATTTTCTGCATATAATGACAAAATACAAATTTAGCGGACCAGAGATTATCTGCCAAGTAGAAATGAGAAAATTTTGGTGTAGGAAATTTGATACCGTGATAAACTGTGGAGGGTCATCAAGACTTGTTGAGCCTAAAATAACTTCTCTATTCAACTTTCCCGTAAGCTTGTGGCAGACTCTTAGCTGTACATGAAGGACATTTTAGGAGATAATAAAAGTATCAGAAATGCCCGACCATTTTAACAATGTAACCTCGTGGTCTTGAAGAAGGAGAACATAATTTTTTCATACCTCAGATCTTGTCGCTCCTCCTACTATAAACACAAAAATGCGTTTGCCAAACTTCTTGAAATCACTCGACGCGTGTCTTAGAACGGAATCGCTGAGATAAGGTAGGAAAGCAAACATTAAAACGAATATCACATAGAAATAAGAACAGCATTAAGGATAAGAAAGCACAAGGCAAGCTTGCCAGTCCTAGGGTGGAATTGATGGCTTAAGACATGCATCACAGTAGCTTGAAACAGCAGTGAGGGAAAAATGATCATGACTATATAAAGGTAACTGACGTGATCAAGACCTTGAATACCCATCATCTGAGCTGCGAGGCCGAGCCCATGTAGGTGTCCTCCTCGATCTCATGGAATGAGCAACTGGAGCTTCATGTATGGGTGAAGCTTGAGATGTGCCATGGAAAGATGGACTAGGATCATTCATGCAAGGATAATCATCCTTTGATAGTTCTCCTTTGCCAAGTTTTTCAACAAGCTCCTGAAAAACAGAAAACAAATTCATGTGTTACCGGTAATTCTGCCATTAACTCTTAAAATGTCAGATGCAAAATTGCAAGATTATATTTGTACTTTTTGTTTTGGATAAGTTTAAGAAAAATGTAGCCAGCAGGAATCAATTATATAACAAAGACAATTGCAAAACTACTCACTGAAAGATTTAGACGCACTTTAAATATAATACACCTCTGTAGATAAATCTATTGAGTTGAGATGTATTAATAAATTAATTAATGCATTTTGGACACAGTAATACACTGGAAAAGCATGCTGCAGAGTTTCTTTCTCACCTCTATTATAGGGTAAAAGCGTGATAATTGCCATGTTTCTTGCCCACTGCTGAGGTCTTTCCTAGTTGCATGCTTCTTCTGGCAATTCACAGGCAAAGGAGCACAAAAGAGAAAACATATTTATTAGTAAATAGCAACAATAGATCAACCACCATATGATACGCAGAGATTGAACTAGTAGAAATTACCTTATGCATATCAAATTTCAAAGAGAAAGCACCTGCAGAACTCTTTTTGGCATCTGATGGTGGCGCAAGCAATCTCATATTATTCACAGCAGTCATGTCCTCTGGCGGTAATTTTGCTAACTGGCAAAACGTTAAAAGCATGGGATGGAGAAATATAATTAGCAATCTGTAAACTGATCAACCTCAAATCCCTCCCATGTTTGATAGGGGAAGGGGAAAAGATGAGGAAAGAGGGGGGCAGGGAGAATGATGGAAAATAGAGGAAAGAAAGATGCTAGGAGTCGAGTTACAATTATAATTGTTAATTTAAGTAGAATGAGTGTATCTTCTTTTCCTATTGGAAGGGTTGAATTTGAAGGGAAGGAAAAGGTGCAAATCCACTCGGTACTTCCCCACTACCAATTTTCTTCGAAAAAAAAGAAAAGAAAATGACAGAAAAAGGGAGTAGCTTTTCCTTTCACCCTCTTGCATTCCTTCTTTCCTTCCAAATACCGTAAGAAAAGGGTGCTCTTGACGGTGTAAGGAGGGAAGGGAGGGTATCTAACAGAAAGAGTGAAATAGACAAAATAAAAGAACCTTCATCAAATTGAGACCCTTTTCGCCCTCAAACTTCTCAGGGTAAATGGCTGCAAGAATCATCAACAAGCGCAACTTATGTTCACGAGATGCTGCCTGCAAAAAGTGATATTTTTAAAGTAATATTGACAAAGTAGAATACACCATTTACACTGGTAAAAGTTCTTACCTCATTTGTAGAAAGAAATTTGATTACATCTTTCATTCCAGCATCACCGAAAGCAAGGTCCTGCTCCAGTTGCCCAAGTTCTCTAAGCCCTTGATCTCTGATGATTCGGTTGATTTTTCCAGCAATCTGCAAATATAAAACCAACTTGCATGAATCCATGGATCTTACAATATATATTTGATTATAAGGTACATTTTCTTTCAGTTACATCATACATCTAAAATTTTGTTAGGAAACAAATGAAACTTGAAGCTTCAAACATTCATCCAAATATCTGAATTGTTTGTTTCATTTACAAAGGCCTTAAAGAAAATTGGCTATCAAAAAAGAATATATAGGGTAAAAGAAAAAGAGATGCTAAAGAGCTAAACCAATTACCAGAAGGTAGCATCGAGAAGCTCAATATTTCGGATCATAATTTGATTTTGCTGGAAAATAGGGGCTGGAATTGGGGTCCTAAACCTTTCAAGTTGTTCAACTATGTCATGGAGGAAGAAGGGTTTGGTAATATGATAGAGGCCGAACTACTCAAGTTGTGTAAACCAGACAAGAAAATTCCATTTTCCAGCGTCCTAAAAGGGGTACAGAAAGCTGTTAAGAGTTGGTCAAATAAGGGCTACTTAGAATTTCCTGGAAAAATTAGCAGTTTGGAAAAAGAAATTCAGAAGTTAGAGATTGATTTGCAGCAAGACTTACCTGGGGTGTCTATGAAGCAACTAGTAGAGGCAAAAAAACAATTGTGGGACCTTTATAAAATTGAAGAGTCTATCTGGTTTCAAAAATCAAGAGTGACGTGGAGTTTGGAAGGGGATAAGAATACAAGGTTTTTCCATCAATGTGCAGGAGGCAGAGGTAGGAGGAATGGTATTAAGTCCCTCAAATTGGGGAGTGAAATCATCTCAGATCCTAGTAGGATAAAAGCATCAGTGGTTGATTTCTATAAGGATCTGTTCACGCAAAAAAATACTCTGGAGGCCGAAGAGTTGGACTTGGATTTTCTAAAACTTTCGACTGATCATAGTTTGGCTCTTGAAAAGCCATTTTCTGAAGAGGAAATATGGGATGTAATTGCCAATTCGGACAGCAACAAATCGCCTGGACCTGATGGGTTAAGCTTAGGGTTTTTTAAGAAATTCTGGCCTAGTTTGAAACAAGTAATGCTGCTGTTTTTTATAAGGATCTGTTCACGCAAAAAAATACTCTGGAGGCCGAAGAGTTGGACTTGGATTTTCTAAAACTTTCGACTGATCATAGTTTGGCTCTTGAAAAGCCATTTTCTGAAGAGGAAATATGGGATGTAATTGCCAATTCGGACAGCAACAAATCGCCTGGACCTGATGGGTTAAGCTTAGGGTTTTTTAAGAAATTCTGGCCTAGTTTGAAACAAGTAATGCTGCTGTTTTTTAAGGATTTTTATGAGGGGAAGGAATGGGATGAGGAGATTAATCACTCTTACATTTCTCTTATTCCTAAAAAGGTGAATCCGGAGGCATTAGAAGATTTTAGGCCTATTAGCCTTGTTGGGGGGTTTTATAAGATCCTATCTAAGGTTCTAGCAAGGAGGTTGAGCCTATGCATTAACGAAGTTATAAGTATTGACTACTGGAGGAAGAAAGGATTGAAGGGAGTCGTTTTCAAGGTGGATTTTAAGAGAGCTTATGATTCGGTGGATTGGGAGATTTTGATGAAATTAATGAGCAATGGGCAAATTTGATGGTTGTTATCTCTGATTTTTCTATTTCTGCTGATGCCGCTGATGGACTGTTTTGGAAGGGGAATGGGGAAGGGGTTTTCACTGTGAAATCATGTGTCAATCTATCTTATTCGGGTTCTCCCGTTTCAGAGGAAGCTAAATTTTGGAAGTCTAATGAGGGGTCTGTTGCCTCCAAGAGTAGAGACTTTTCTTTGGCAAGTGATCTTAAAGAAGTTGGCGGTGAAGACAGCTCTGGTTAAGAGAGGTGTTCAGGGCATAAATGATACTTTGTGTTCTTTCTGTAATCTTGAAGAAGAGTCTTCATCGCATTTATTTTTTTCCTGTTCGGTTGTTTGGCCAATTTGGATGAAATTCTTGGGATATTGGAATTTTCAGTCGGTTTTTCATGCAGATGCTAAAAGATTCCTATTGGCTTGGAATGACTTGAAGACCAACTCTCTTATCTGGCCATTTATACCTGGAGCTGTTCTATGGACAATTTGGAAGACCAAGAATTTTATAGTGTTTGAAGGAGGGAAGCTTGATCGAGCAGAGATTTTCTTTCTAGCTAGGTGCAGGCTTGCTTCATGGTTTCTAGCTAAGGAAACTCATATTACTATTTCCAAGGATGATATTATTGCTGACCCGTCCATAGTGGATTCCTACTCGTCCCATTCTAATCGGGTTTCAACCGTGTTTCCTTGGTCCCCTCCTCCAAAAGGTTTTATTAAACTTAATGTGGATGCGGCTACCTCGAGTGATTGGAAGAGGAGTGGCTTAGGTGGTATTTTGAAAGACATGTCTGGTTCGATTCTTGGCTCCTTCAAAGAGCCTGCTGGTCCGGGGCCCCCAACTTTAATGGAATTGAAGGCTATCCTAAAGGGTTTAGATTTTTTTGAATCTATTCGTCATAGGTTTAAAGATAGATTGATTATTGAGAGTGATAGTAAGGTGGCAGTTGGCTGGATTAAGGATGTGGTCTCTTGTCCTGTTGTTTATGTTCAAATAGTTAAAGACATTATTCAAAAGCTTAGTGTTTTTGAAGGTTTTATTGGTTGGGTTAGTAGGACAGCCAATATAGAGGCGGATGTCCTAGCTAAGGCGGGTATTGGTTGAATTATGCTCTGTTAAGGGTTGTTTCTTTCTGGTTCTGTATCTCTTGAGGGAGATTGGTTTGTATTACTTTGTTATATTTGAGTTTAATGAATCCTAGGGCACTCCTTTCCTCCTTGTGTGGATTAAGGAACTATTTTTAAGTTCCGTTAATCACCAAGGGGGTTTTATTGAGGCCTTTTATTCCTATAAAAAAAATGAGCAAAATGGGGTTTGGTGTTAGATGGTGCTCTTGGATTTATAAATGTGTGTCAACGGCTTCCATTTCAGTCCTACTAAACGAGAATCCAACGGAGAGAATTAAACCTTCAAGAGGACTAAGGCAGGGTTGTTCGTTATCTCCGATGTTGTTTAATTTGGGAGGGGAATTGTTACATTTATTGTTGGCAAAAGCAGTGTAAAAGGGGTTGTTTTCGGGTTTCTAGCTAGGTTCTCTTGATAGCTCTTTCAAGTTATCCCATTTACAATTAGCGGATGATCTAATAATTTTCAGCAAGGCATCAATTCGTGATTTGTAGAATGTTAAAATGGTTTTGTTGATTTTTCAATTGTTGGTGGGGTTGAAGCTTAACTTAACTAAGAGCAGAATTTTTGGAGTGAACGTGGAGGACGAGGTTCTAGATGCTTGGGCAAAGGAAATTGGATGTTCTAAGGGTGCTTTTCCTTCGGAGTATCTCGGGTTACCGTTGGGGGCCAAGAGGAACTCTTTTGCTTTATGGGAACCTGTTGTGCAGAAATTTTACAGTGCATTATCTGGTTGGAAGGCAAAATCCCCATCGTTGGCGGGAAGGGTTGTTTTGGTGAAATCGGTTTTGTGCTCTCTCCCCATTTACTTCTTATCTATTTTTCGGATACCAATAAGTGTTTTCAACAAGCTAAACTCGGTCATGGCAGCTTTTTTATGGGGAAGCTCGGCAGGAAAAAATAACATTCATTGGTTGAATTGGAAGTTGGTGTGTAAGCCAAAGAAATTGGGAGGTTTAGGGGTTCCGAATTTGCTGATTTTGAACAGGGCTTTATTGGGGAAATGGGTTTGGAAATTTGCTTCGGAGATGAGATCATGGTGGAAGATAGTGATGTGCAGTGTGAATAATTTGAACCCGAATTCTATGATGATTGGGAACAATTGCTCAGCCAGAGCTTCTTGGATATGGAAAGGTGTGGTTAATAATTTCTTTTCTTCTGATGATTTTGGGGATTGCTTAAGGAATAACATGTGTTTAAGAGCTGGTAATGGGGAATCAGAGCAGTTTTGGAATGATATATGGCTGGGTATGGTTTCTCTGAAGGAGATGTTTCCGAGACTTTTTGCTTTATCAAAAAATAAAATGGGAAAGGTGGCAGAATTCAGGTTGTACAGTATATCCGGTTGGGTTTGGGATATACAATTGAGAAGGAATTTGGTGGATTGGGAGGTTGAGCAATGGTTACAGCTTATTTCCTTGTTAAACACCTCATCTCCTTCATTACTCAAGGAAGATTGTTGGATATGGCTAGGTAATGGAGAGGGCTGTTTTTCAGCTAAATCCTGTATCACAAAATTCTTCGATAAGGAGGGCATTAATGGAGAAGAGGGATTTTGGGACAGGCACGTTTGGACAGGGGTTGCACCACCTCGTGTAGAAGCTTTTGTTTGGCAAGTTGCACATCAAAGAGTACCAGTTAAAGAGGAGCTGTTGAAGAGAGGTGTCGTTGGGATTGATCATCCTTTATGTCCGATTTGTGGTAAGTGTGAGGAGTCAATTTCACATCTGTTTCTGCATTGTGAGGTGGTTTGGTTTTAGTGGTCCAGATTTTTGAGGGACTGGAACTTTTCATTTGTGGTTCCTAAGAATATGACGGATTTTTTGATTTTGTGGGATGATTTAG
The DNA here is from genome assembly GCF_006381635.1 of Hibiscus syriacus. Lineage (NCBI taxonomy): Eukaryota > Viridiplantae > Streptophyta > Magnoliopsida > Malvales > Malvaceae > Hibiscus > Hibiscus syriacus. The sequence continues at coordinate 719,039 of NW_024063008.1, forward strand.
TTCCGAGATCTAATATTTGGAAATTCATTCCAAGGGCGGTTCTGTGGTCAGTTTGGAAATGCAGAATTGAGATTGTTTTTCAAAAAAAGGTGGATTCTGCTATGCTGTTCTTTCTTGCTAGATACAGAACTGCTACTTGGTTCAGGGTGAATTTTAAGGATGTTTATATTCCTTTCGATTCCCTAGTTGGGGATCTAAAAACTGGCAGATTCGAATGGTAATAAGAAAAAAGGGTGTTCTACTCCTTCTAAGTGGGTACCTCCTCCACAAGGCTTCCTTAAACTCAATGTTGTGGAGCAATGGCTAAGGGTTGGGACAAAGGTGGAATAGGTGGTTTGATTAGAGATGACGGGTTTGTTACTGGGTTCATTCTCTGAAAATATTGGAGGTGGTCCTCCAATTCTTGCAGAACTAATGGCGATCAAAAGAGGTTTGACTCTCATCGAAGAAGTAGGTTTCTCTCCAAGTCGGAAGATTGTTTTGGAAGTGGGCTCCACCACAGCTCTGAAGTGGATTAAACATCCTGACCTCTGTACCCCACTATTTCAGAACTTGGTTAGAGGTTTAGCGTCTAAGGTGGAAGGACAGGGCATCATTTCAAGACATATATTGAGAGCCGCCAATTGGGAAGCGGATGAGTTAGCAAAGGCTGGTATTGGTTGATCAAGTAGTAGTCTGTTGAGGTTTCTGTGTTCTTGTGTTTGTCCAGTTTTTTAGGTCCTGGTCTTACTGCTGCAGGTCGTTCTATGTTTTTAAGTTTTATGTCAAGCTGTCTATGACTACGAATTGGTTGTACGTTATGTTTCAGGGTAATAAAATTCAGAGGTGCTCTTGTCCTCCTTCCGATGTCCTTCATGTTACTGATATAACATGAAGGATATGAAGGGGGTTTTAATGAGGCCTAACTTCTATAAAAAAAAAAGAGTAACAAAGAATCTAATCGTTCAAAGAGCTTAAAAAAGGTAGGAAAGGAAAGGCTGGGAACAAAGATATATAATTTCTCTTTGCAAATCAGTGTAGAAATCAGGGGCAAATAATTCCATGCTTTCGGAAAGACAAGAAACTAACCTCAACATGAAGAGAAAGCTTGTCAATTTGTTCACTGTATTGGGGCAAAGCTTGAACCATTTTTTGTAAGTCCCTTGTTGAAAGTTCACTGCCTTCTCTATAAAGATGTTTGAATTTCATGGTGAGACAAGTGTCATGACACAGCTAAAATTTCCAAATTAATTCAGTAAGAACAAAATGTTATAGCTGCATCATGTATAAAGAAGTTAGCTCAAATTTTCAGCCGTTTTCATTTATAGATATCAGTAAATTGTTCTGACATCTTGGCGAATGACCACGACCAGGTAGATAAATCATTGAACTGATAACTATGTGCTACCGCAATCAAATAGCAAATCGTAGAACATTAGAACTATATAATAAAGATTCAAAATCAATTGAAACAACTTTCTATAAAATGGATAACATGATGAAAACTATTCAAAAGGTGCAAGCTGAGACGACAATATCCCTATAATAAAACAAAGTAAAAACAACATTTACACAAACCTTGAACCATGTTGAAGCTGTGCAGCTTTATTTTTTGATATGAAATTGGTCATCTTCTCATGCAACCTTTCACTAGCCTAAGAATAAACCAGGGGCCAATCAGCATTTAACACTGGACAGTGGAATAAATGGTTCATACATGGATGAATTCAATTTTGTACAAGATCTTCCTTAGACACGGCAATCAAGATCCCATATGCATTACTGGTTTGATATTTTTTTTCTTTTGAAAAAACAATTTGGCACATCTTTAAAGCATGCAAAATGGGTACGTGAGGGTATTAAAAAAATCAAATAAATATAGGCTGTGTAAAGGTACAAAATCAGCATACATACATCTGCTATATGTGCATGGCGAAGCTCAAGCCATGTTGGATCATGCTCCTCCAAAAGAACATCTTTTTTCTCAGGAGGGCCTCCTGTTTTGCTTGGAACCTGAACAGTACACATGCTTGATATACAGAAACCTAAAGAAAATTCCCAGAGAACTTAAGAACACATACAGTGAATCTGATGGAACATACCTCATGCACATATTTATTCCCCTCCATATTCAGCAAATCATGACACATGGCATCATAAGTCCACTCGTGTATGACAGGAGCAATCTAGATATGAAAATAACCATTTCTTATAAGCAAATTGGAACGGTATAAATGCAAATCTCATTACCTTGCAACCAATATTAATATGAAAACCTGATCTATAGATCTATCAAGGATGAGCAACTCGCATGTTTCCTTCTGAGGGAAGTTGGGAATTGATTTGTATTTCACAAGATAATTCCAGATTCCAGCTGCAAGCTTGGTGGGAATTAGATCACGAAAAGTAGTCATGGTCATTGGATCGAGAGACTTGGCAGCCCGATAGCGAACAAAAGGAAACTCCTGATAAATAAATATGTCTTAGAAAATGCTCCAAACGTTTTTGAATCAAGATTGAAATAGGCAGCTTATACCCTTAACGAAGCAAAAACTGTAGCAATGCGGGTAGCCATCACATTCAAACATGCATCACCCTTGCGAGTGTTTTCCTCATCACCAAAAAGGTTCTCTAGAGCCTTCCCGTTATCAGTTATGAAGCCCTTTAGTGAAGAAAATGAATGTTAGCTTGATAGCCTGACAAATTTAACATCAATTAAGAAAAACTAGCCAGATGTTTGTTCATATAAGCCCAACTAGGTAATTACAAATATAATATATAAGCTTCATCCTATGAAAAATAAAAGACGCCGCTTAAAAGTCAAGGTTAAAGTATTAGAAATCATATCCTTCCCAAGATATTGCATGCCAGTGGTTAATAGAAGTATTTGACTAAGTCTTTCAAACTTAAAAGCAAGGCTTTATAATATTGATTTTTCACCAAAATTTGCATCTCAAAATGTAACCCTGATGTTTTTCTGTGAGTTCCAAGCAAATCTAAATTAAATGATCCTCAAAAAGATATGGAGGCATCAGTTAGCCCATTATATATGCTTTTTTGATTTGGAAAAAAGGCTAACAACCACTATTTTAATTGAATTTATGCAACTTTAATTCTGACTATCTGTAGCTTTTGTAAGGTATTCAACTTAGTGACCAAAGCAAATACCTGGCTGTCTATTGCAAAGTACTCCAAGTTCATCTGCATATGCAAGCAGAAAAAACAATGAGCACCAACTGACAACTCAATGATCAATTGAAGGAAAAAGAAAAAAGAAGACAAAGCAATGTGACTATTTGCACAATCATTGCTTCATGCAATGACCAAGCTGAAGAACAAAAACCTAACCTCACTCAATGCACCTATGCGAGGCAAGACACTAGAATCTTTCTTGATATGTGCAACCAGTTCTCTTGGCATAGGTGAACTGAAGTAAACAAATGCCCTTTTTTCCAAATACCAAATAAATATATATCAGAAGCAGTAATATACTCAGAATTCAGGATACATAACCACACATGTAAGGAAAAATACTGAGAAAAAGCCTTGCACATACTTCTTATATAAGGGTGTCCTTCCAGACATGTCTGACAATAACATAACAACACTGCAAAAGTAAATAAGTGCATAAATAAAGGTGAGGAGAAAAAAATACTTCAAGAGAAATAGCTTAATGTTATGTGTCATATAAGACTCACATAAATGGTTCTTTTAAAATTGATCGACAGAACCACATCTTGTGCAAAAATATACATTCGTGCAAGAATCACTAAAAGGGAAAAATTTTAATTAGAAAACACATCAGATTTATTTCTGATATCAGAAATATGACATGAGGTCATCTAAGATATAGGTAGTCAAAACTATGAAAGTCAAAATAGTATGGGCAAAATACCAGATATGGTTTTTGCTGTGCTCCTGTAAATGTTACACATGAGAGTATATCAGTTCATTGTATCAATAATTATTATTTTAGGAAAGATGTCGGTTTGTTATTATTAGGATAAGTTTTTTATTATTTTACGATGAGAATTACTAGAAGCGCATTTATTATTATTAGGAGATTCTATTTATTAGTATTACGTGTTCTTAGAGGCCTTTCCTTAGTAGGATCGATTGTTTAGTAAGTCTTTTATTCAAACAATGCATGTAACCTCTATTTAAAGAGGCTGATTTGCATCAATAAAATTTAAATCAGTATTTTATCAAAAACCCTAAATATCTTGGTCTCAAGAATAAAGGGAAGGTCATTACTTCAAGAGTCCCTGTTAATCGCCCGATGAGTCAATCCATTAGTCAGGCCATAACAGTAAAGTTAAACAAGAATAACAAGAGGGAGGAATATGGACTAAAACGTGACCAGCTACATAAAACCCCAGCCCAAAGAGAGGGGGGCATCCTACCCCAAATAAAGGCTTAACCATTGAAACTCAGTAAAGGGAAGATACATTACTTCTCTTTGGTTGGTTGAATGAAGTATATAGCATCCATTGATGGCAATGGCTGCCTACGTCTGTATATGTCTTCTACCACTGCACAACAAGTACAGAATCATTAAACTAGCAGGACAAAATTGATCCTTAAAAGTTCAAGATTCTAAGCTTGTAATGATCTAGTTCTACAGCCAGTTAGACCAATTGTTATGAAACCATACAGAGGACCAAAAAAACGTAGCTTACATGAAACTCCTTCTGATGTGATGTCAGCCATCTTGCAAGAGTAAGACATTATCTTAACCGTAACTTTGTCCATGATTAGTACCTGCATAGAACAGATTGGAAATCAAGAGAAATAAGAATGGCATTTCTAGTAACTAGTAAAAAGTAGGAACAAAGCAAAATCAAGCTAATAAATGGCCTAAAAGAATCACAACGAGAATAGCATACCTTCCAAGTAGATTTTGAATCCTTCACTTTTGCAGAACGAAGCATTTCATATAATAATCCTTTACATACATCAAATTTATAAAAACATGAAATCAGTCAAAACGCCAAAAATTAATCAGCAACAAGATCACCCTAAAAGGATGCATGAATGTATAAATAAAATACAATACACATTTTAAATAATACAATAACCTTGAAAGCAAAGGAACAGCAAACACTAGAGGAAGCCTAGGCAGAAAACTTAGGTTTCCGCAATAAAGCGTTTGACCCAGGGGCAATGACATTTCTAAGTTCAGGCATCTCCCCTTGACTCTACTGATTTTAACTTCTCAATCCTATTTCCTATTATGCATATAATTCCTTAGCGGAATACTCTTATAAAAAAAATAATCAATAATAGGTCACGCAAAAAGTCTCTCTTCAAGTCATCAGAAATATCATTCTTAAAATAGTTTTCAGCAACAAAAAAAAATGAAAATGAATATAATACCGGAATTTTCTCAGTGTTTTATACATCAAAATAAGGAATGGAAAACAAAACACAGCAACCCAAATTAGTCATGAAAAGGTCACGATGTCGTTTTTCTTTTTCCATTTTTTCCTTATTTTTGAAGTAAATTTTTTTATCAAAATAAGAGGGCTTCTTAAGAAGCAAAAATTTTCAGTCAAATATGAAAATCGTTAGTTGTGGAACTAGTCCTTGAGAATAAACTTAACAGACGAACTAATTCCGAAAAACATTCAGTTGAAATTTTATGACTAAGTCAAATTATTACTAACGATTGTCAACGAGATAGATTTAGCAAAATGATTACAGAATATTGATGTTTGAGCTTTAAACTGGATTGAAAAAGAAACTTTAAACAAAGAGACATAAGAAGCACTTACTTTCTCGGGTGATTTGCCTGAAATTCTTGTAATCACCAGCGCTGGAGGAAGAGTCCGAATCTGAATACGACATCGTTTCTGAAACCTCCGATGAGCCGATCCAGTAAAACGGAAAGCCGGAGAGAAAGAGATCGTGGAGTAATCAGAGGAGAAAAGGTAAAGGGAAACAAAGAAAGAAAGGGGAAAGAAACGGGGTCTTTATTTTTCGCTTTTGACAATTAGAAGTTAATTATATAATTAAAGATTAAAAGGGGAAAAGGCAAGTTATGTCATTCTATTTAGGTTAAACTATCGAAATGATAGCTTTGTTTCACAAATGTTAACTTTTGATCATCAAATTAAAAAAAGGTAATATTTTGATCACTTACTATATCTTATCCATTTATAACATTATCAATTTATAATATGTTGGTCACTAAAACGTTAAATGTAGTTCGATGACGAGGCATGTGAGTAAATATGATATTTTTTAATTTGATTCTTGAACTTTAGATAAAATATTGATTTGACTCATAAATTTTAGATAAAAATATTAATTTGACCCCTAAAAATTATATAAATATCAATTTAACTCATAAATTCGACCAAAGTCCTTGTCTTCTGTCAACATCGACCGCAATTGACCATTATCATCAACGATCGTTGGACCATAAAATTTCTAATTTACTCTTTTTTTAGCTTTCTAAATGCGAATTTAATATATATTCCATTGAATAATACCATAAATTCCATAAATCTATCATATAAACCTTATGAACTCATCAAGCGGCCTTAGTGGTAAAAAGAGAGTATTATTCTCCTTAAATATCTTATATTCGAACAGTTGTTTTAGTAGAGTGTGTGCACGTTGTTAATAGATAAGAAAGATTTTATGCATAGCCACAATTTCACTCATTTTCCTGTCACAAAACTTGCTGAACTCCTCATTGAAATACTTGGTGCTCTTATTCAAGACCTCCACCCATGTGAGACCCTGTAAATAATTGAATGACCCGTGATGGGCTTCGCAGAGGTCGATGGGGTTCAATATCTGGTTTGCTGCATTCTTGTGAAACCCAGTGGACTTGGAGTCTTCAAAGAAAGCATTGTTCAACAAGGCTTGGAGGTAAAGAAGAACGCTTTTGGGGTTCTTCGAGTGAGAAACCTTCATATCATAAGGCTGTAATAGCAGAGATATTCTGTTGTAAACTTTGCTACACATTTGCCTTAACTGCATGCTGAGTGATGGACTTAAGAAGTCTGATTGAAGACCTAGATATCAAGAATTGTTGCATCACCTTTTCATTTGCTCCAATGACCTCATCTATATCATTCTTCAGATGATGAACATTATGAGCTTTACCCATCCTATAAGGAGAGTTGCTGTACATTCGTCCAGACCTAACTTCAGGTCCGACTGAAGGATTGACCAATCGAAAGCTGAAACGCAGCCACTGCTATAATACTTACAATCAATCCAAGAGCAAAATCGAGAAAACAAAACCAGCAGCGGAAGAACATCAGCTTCTAAACCATTGGTGAAAGATACCATGATGAACACTTTCAGTAAACTTAACCAGAAAGATGAACTATAAAGGAATGATGAAAAATGAATAAAGGGTAAAAATATATGAATTGTGTAAAATCTACTTCAAAACTATCAGTAATTTGATTCAACCAGGTGATTGGATCTGGAAACTTCTAAACAACTTTCAGGTCTAGATTCCTGTACAAGTCAGTAGTCAAGACCAAGGGATTTGCATACAATTAATACTTTTCCTCTTCTAGAAATAAGATTGTTCTATTTTCGTATGACCTATTCTTCCACGGATTGTCGATCAACCTGTTTGATCCACCGTCTTTGGCTTTTGTCTGAAACTGAATTTCCCCCGCTGGTGGCTACATGAGCAATATCCAAGCCTTTCCCTACCGGAAGAAACACGGAGCGGACGAGCTGTCGTGAACCATCATCTATAACACTTCTCCATTTGAAACTCGAAGCAGTTTTGGAATTAACATTCTTGCATACCAGAACTGCCCCTCGGTTACTCAGTTTCGCCAGCCTTAATACCCTGGAAAAGTCCTTTCGTTGGCTATCCACCAACATGAAATCTATGCCGTTTAATCTATTCACTACTTCCTCTGGTTCCCCGACGATGACCTCCGGTCGTGACATACCGGCTTCTTCCAGGGCCTCAACGTATGCTAATCTTGATCGTTCATCGGGAACCATACATACATGTCTTCCGTTTGTATGGCCGCTAGCAACCGCCAGTCCGACGCTTGTTGCGGTGGCGCCACCCTGTGACCATGTCTCCACGATGAATTTCGCGTTCCAGCCTGCTGCCATGGCCGAAACAAGCTCTGCTACACCGGATTCATGATAAATTTCACACTACAAACACAAAAAAGAGAAATCCATCAGCAATCAAATGAGTGAACATCAAGGCATCAGAATTTAGAAGATTGATTGATGCTTACAGATTTAACAGTATCAATATAAGCCTTGGATGCTGTCTCCGGAGACCAAACTAGCTTCATTTCTTCCTTCAATTACCTGGGTTTTTCTCTCTTATGATCGCTTTCGAGTTGTGCTTTTCTTGTTTGACAATCTGAAATGGAATGAAAAGGTTTAGTGGGTGTTGCTTTATATATGAGACAGAGAAAAATGTTGGTAAATGGAAACTGATTTGATTTGTGTTGTGCTGTGGGAACGTTGACATTGTTGGCCTGACAAATCCAACGTGCGGCGGATTTGGATTCCTATGGATTATTAGTATTAACCTTATTTTTTTCAACGGCCTGGCTTTAAGCTAATGCTGTCCTGTTGGCTCTGAATTATTGTTAAACCAATTTAATAATTTATTTGGACATAAACTATAAAATTTAAAAAATATTAAAAAATATTTTATATACTTTTAATAATCAAATTACTGAGATTAATTCCACCTTTCCTATAGATCATAAAATTTTAATTTAATCAAAATATATAAAAATGTAAATACTTATTTTTATAAGTCATCAATTTGTATAACTAAATTATATAGGTGTATTGTTTTCCAAATTTTAATAGCTTAAATATGAAAAGGGATATTACATAATCCTCAACTATGCCTGTAGTCATCCCACCACCGGATCCATTCATAAAATATAATAAAAATCTCAAGTGGGTTTAAATGTAAAAGGATTGTTGAAATGAGTACCACAAATAAAACAGAAAGTATTTTGAGTGATGGGGACCACATGAAACATCCAGGAGTAGATGAACGGAAGAGTCAAATTTGAAGATTTCCTCGCACCGTTTTTCCGACCGTGAGACGCCGTGACCGAAGAGCAGCCGTACCATAAAGGCAACAGTATAAAACAGTTACATCAATATATATTATTTTATTTAAATCGAGTTGTACAATTCATTTTTACAAAACAATTATTCTTATTATATCATCAAATAAAACATTAACGTCCTAGGTAAAAGAAATATTCATACTATGAATGAGACTATATTACATTAACGGAATATGAAGCAAAGTTGGAGACCTCTAACACCGGTGTGCTTTGTATTACATGTCGAGCTTTGGGCAGTTCTGGATGGCCTGACTGTAGCGTGGGAGCGTGAGGCAAGAGATGTTGAAGTTGAAGTCGACAATAGCCAGTCAATTCCTCGAGCCAGCTGCATGAAGTAACCATCATTAGCAGGATATGTGAGTTCCTAAAGCTTCAGTGGAATATCAAGTTTGTCTATGTCAACCGATAAGTGAACAAGACTGTCGATTCGTTAGCTCATTTTGGGCGTACAAGTACTCTGGAACTAACAATCCTGTCTTCCCCTCCCGCTAGTATTAAGAGCCTTTTGGACAAGGATAGAGCTGTTGCTAATGAATAATTCACTGCCTAGCAGTTTCTTTGTAACCAAAAAAAAAAAAAAATGGCTTGCACCGATATCTACACCTTGAACGAAGAAACAAGATATTACTTTTTTTAGTCCAATATTCAGAATATTGCAAATATTGACTCGTTGAATCTTTATTTTTATTAAGATATTTTATCACAATTTTTTCAATCAAAATATTTAAATAAATTTGAATTTATTTAAATTTCCGGATGAGTGATTTAAAATTACAGACATTTTAGTCCATCATCATATTAGATAATGTATTTGAACTTCTCGCATAAAATTGGTATGAATCAATCTGACGTCAGAAATTACATAAATATGTTTGCAGGGGAAAATGGGACATGTAATCGAGGGTATGTGAAGTTCTTCCATGAGCGAAAGATTTAATTTTTTTATAGTTTAATGTGATTATAAAGTAATATATGTATAGATTTTTTTAATTAATTGAGACCGTGTACATCATCTAGACATACATGTTCAAACTTATAATTTTTAGGAAAAATAATATTTATTTTTATCACTAAAATTATCTAATAGATTAAAAAATATAAACTTTTACCATTTTTAAGTTTAATTACATGAGAAGGTCTTTAATCTGACACCATATATTATATAAGTTTGATATCATTAGAACAATTGCGTAGCTTTGGAAGAAAAATTACTTCATATGATTTCAATAGAAATGTATGTTCATGTCATATAATTTTCTCATAATCGTACCATAGTATCTTCATTTGACTCGAAAGCCATGTTTTGAAAACCGGACCGCACCAGTCGGTTCAATCGGTTCAATTAGGAATCGCTGTCAAGTCCGATTCATTCTAACCCGGTTAAACCGTTACTAGTAAACCGCAAGGAACCGCTGAACCGACTGTGAACCGTTCGAACCGAAACCGCTAAGAATCAACCATCAATAAAAAAAAATTAAAAAAGTTAAAATTTTTATTTTGAAGGTTAATCAACTTTTGTTTTGGTTTTAATGTGTAATGTTTGGAGATTTTTATTAGAAGTAAATCAAGTAATGAATGATGGAATTTTGGTGTTGTATTTAAGTATTATAGTTGTGGGGATATTTTTAGTTTTTTTATTAAATGTTTTTGATATTTTTATTTAATTTTTTAAATAATTATGACGTCGTTCAGTTCTTTCGACCAGTCTAATCGATTGAACCAGTGAACTAATAGCACAATCGATTCGCTGATCGATCCGATTCTGAAAACCATGCTCCAAAGAACCGATCCAAGCTCGTTTTGACTTTTCAACCGGTTTGCTTGCCAAACCGTATAACTCCGCTTCTTCGCTGACGTGGAAGTTTTGATAGGTTAGGGTACGATGTTGACGTCCACTTACATTAATAACTTAAAATTACGTGAACACACAAAATATCACTTCACCAATTTTTTTATGCCTTAAAACTGAAAGATTTAGGCTTTAGAATAACCTGCATGAATAAATTCCCAGTCAATAACTAGTTATTAATTAAATTTAATTATCATGTCTGCTACCTATATATTCTCCTTGAAGACATCTGTAAACTATATATTTAAAACAGAAATTTTAGTGGGAATCAGATTTTTGGTACGAGATTTGTGTTAAAAACTATAAAGTAGTAAAGTTCGGTATTGAAATCGAATATTCGGATCGAATCAGAATTTTACGAAAAATTTATGGATGTTAGGAAATGGTTGGAAGTATTATTTTCATATTTTAGATCAAAGAAATTTTGCTCAGAACAGTGCAATTTTTCAGATTTGACCGAAATAGTGAAATTTTAGTGACTAGAATGCAATTTTTGAAAATTGCATGGACAAATTCAAAATTCAAAGCCAAGTTTATTCATTTTTGACCAATGAATATTTTAATGGAAGATAATACAATGACATTTGGTAATTTTCAAGATTTATTAATGGTATTTTTGAGATTTTTCATTAATTAAATATTAAATTCAATTAATTGGAAATTGTCATGTGTTTTATCTTTTAAATGCTAAAATATTCAACACAATTAAGCCATTATCAGCATTCAACGTCTTCAAGGCAGAGACTCCAAGTTCTCCAAGGTAAGAATTTTTATTTGGATTTTTTAAGCAATATACTTTATTTTTGGATTTAGTTATTAGATAGAGAATTAATCTACATGAAATTCTCTATTATTTGGTATCAATATTTCATGGTGAAGATGATGATGTGATGAGATTTCATGATTAAGGTTTAAGGAGGTTTAGTGATCTTGAAGAATTGATGAAGGATTTTTATGTTTTTGATGTTAGTGATTATTTTTAAAGCATGTATGATAGTTAAAATTAATTGTACATGTATAAATAAGGTTTGGTCATGTTAGGGATTATGAGAATGATGAGATTTTGATTCAATTTAATGTTGTTATGATTGGAAATGCATGAATTTAATCCTAGGAGGTTGAATTCATGGTTGAATATGAACAAAAATTTCCCTAAATGATTTAGAGGTATTCAACCATAGGAAATAAATCTGGCAGTGAGTTTGAAAATTCGTCAGAAATTCTATAAAAATTATTTGGAGATTATTTTTATATATTGTGTTCGTATATAAATCTAGTTTTGTTTAAAACAAACGAAGATCAATTTCAAGGTGTATAAAAAATATGAAATTTTAACCGAGGAAAGATTAGAAAAACGGGCAGCAGATTCTGCACAAAACAGATTCTGCCAGTCAACTTTGAAAATTCACCATAAATTGTACATAATGAATTAGAAGGAGTTTTTTATATGGATAGATTCATATTCGATTCTAGTTTTCAAAAGAAGAAACATAATTAAATTTCAGAGTGTATATCAATACATAATACTGATTCTTTAAAGGTAGTGCTAGTTATCTAAATATGGAAATTTTTTGAATTTAAGTGGAAATGGATTAGAAGCTAAAGAGTAATGTTTAAATGTTGAGTATATTTTTGGATTCTTGTAATTGAATTTAAATGGAAAGAGACCATTTTGAATAAATTGGAAATGTTGAGAAGAATTCTAAAAGAATTCATTTTAATGGTTAGTTGGTGGAATTCGAAAGGTCCCAAAACTTTGGGGACTTGTTTGCAAGTTCTTAAATGAAGAAATATTATTTTGGGTATTTTATTCAGGTGCTGGAATTTTAGTAATTAATATACAATTATTATAATGGTGAAGGATCATTATGAATCAAAGGAAAAGTTGAGTTGAATTCTAGAAAGAATTTAAAATATGTGGTTTGAAGTTATAATGGAGTTATGAGTTTAGTTGATATCGATTTAGTTATCGATTTTATTTTATAGATTTCAAATGTTAAAATGAGCTTATATTAGTATGATACTAATATGTAGTTCAAACATTTTGTGTTGTAATTTGGTATTGTCATACTACGATAAATCTAACAATCCGAACGATCCGAAAGGAAATGACAAAGCTCGTGACTAAGACTATTGTATAAGAGTTCTGTAGAGAGGCAAAAGTGAGTGCAATTATTTATTTAATTATTTTGATCGAGGACTACTTGCGATAAGTCAACCTCATTCCTATTTACAACATGATTTATAAAGTTTATAAATCATATTTTTATAATATTGTTTATCAGTTTTATGAATGATTTAGGGTATGAACTACCCAAGCATGATATTTTGATTATGGATTTAATTATTGTGCATGAACCCATTGTATGTATAATGAGAATTACTGGTACACTTGATATGCCATTAGTTGAGTATTATCAGCTTTGATACATTTGTGTATCAATGTTATCATATCAGCTTTGGTACATTCGTGTATCAATGTTATCATATCAGCTTTGGTACATTCGTGTATCAATGTCCAGCTCCAATGGTGCTTATTCAGGTTATGATGGCACTGAAGTGCATCATATCTCAACATCATTTACGATTTGCACCGTGTTGTGCATAGTGCGCACCTTACTCACGTATCTTACGTTCTCATGAATATGCATTGGGCTATGAAAATGAATATGCAAGTTGTGAATGAATTACAGTTGTTAGAAAGCATGATATGCTTATTTTATCATATATGATTTATCAGAATTTTCATGAGTTCATGATTTAAAAAAGGAAATTTTAGGTCTCAGTGAAGAAATCGACTTGGAAAAGTTGGTTTGTCAATTTAATATTTTAATTTGAACTATTTTATTTATGTTTATGATATTTTTCATATTTTTCTTACCTTAGATTATTTCTGTCTCACTAAGTTATACTTAGCGCGTGATGATTTTCATGCGGAGGGTCTGATTGAGATACATACATTTTATGAGAAGCCTTCCAAGCATCATGTGCAAATCATCTATAACACCAGTATCAGTAAGACATCATTGAATTTTCTTTTGACTAATAGTAGCATGTATAATTATGTCAGTAGTTTCTATTTATCGTACTTATTTTAAATAATTTATAATAGTAAACTAGAACTATTTTACTTAGATTAGTTTTATCAGTATTTATGCATGAAAAAAATATATTATGTTATTATGTTTCTAAAAGATTTCACGAAAAAACATGATTTAGTAAAATTACTGATTAACAAATGAATTTATTTTTTAAAAATAATTTTAAGTTAGAATACGAGTGTTTTCAAATGAAGAAAACAATTTTTTAGACAAATTTAAGTTCAATAAATATTTTTAATTTGATGTGACATCTTCGACTCGTATATCGAGATATATACGGGTTAAGGGTGTTACAACATCTTTCTTGAAATCAAGAATATCGTTATATTTCAACTAATTAGAGTAAATACTAAAAATATACATTATTTATCTTAAATAAATAACATAATATACAAATTGTAATTTTGTATAATTATATATATATAATTTTAATTTTACAAATTGTTAAAGCTATAGAACCAACGAGATTGGTTCAAATAATAAATATCTTGATATTGTTTAAGCAGATCTCGAGATCGATGCCTTATGTAGGTAGAAAATTCTTTTTGGGATATTCACACACCAAAATCATGTGTGCGACACAAGTCAATCTAGATTAATCAAAACAAAATACTCAAAAATCGGGAGGACAACCAAAAGAAAAAAAAGGAGCTATAATCAAACATTATTTTATGTTTATGTATCGTACAAACAAATAATTAAGTTTATAAAAGAATTTTGGATATATTTTTATGATGTTTATGACTAAGTTAAAATCAAAATTATATATGTAAAATTGTATTTAAACAAAAAATCCTATAAACAAAATGAAATTAAGTCAAAATAATCAATAATATCATAATATTCCAATTACCAAGAGTTATAATTTGTAAAGGTCAAATCTCCTTTTTAAATCCCACTTAAATAGGCATTTTTTCAAAATTCAGGTAAACTACATGTTTAGACACTAGAGTATAGTATATATTATAGTTTGATCACTAACTATAACTAACCGAGTCATTAAACTATTAAAATGGTTTCAATTAAATTATTAATCGTTAATTATTAACAAAAATGTTAGTGTGCCATTAAAATAAATTTATATAATTATATATTTAATTTTTATTATTTATATATATTATATTTTTATCCCAATCTTGTTTAAAAATAATATAACGAAGAGAAGAGAATCGATCCTAGTATGATATGGGAAATAAGTGCTCATTAACTACTAAATTAGATTCAATATTTGATCTTTTGTTAACAAAGTATTATATTTAATTTATTTTTTAATGAAATCATTAATTTCATTCAAAATATGAAATATCCTAAATTACAATAAAAATTTATAATTATAATCGTAAATTAAGCATATAATTAGAACAATTTCCTATAATAATTGAAACAAAACTAGCAACTTAAGATCACATAAGGACCATACAAGGAAAGACTAAAATCTAACTAAGAAACTCAAACAAAGATAAATACAAACAGATCTGATCGCATTGAAAAACAAACCATAAAAGGGGATCAAGCTACTAAAAGACTATCGACAATTCGCAAATCAGACTCGAGCAACTTGAAAAAGCTATCTACGAATGCATAACGGATACCAAATCCAATCCGAGGGTCTAAAGTAGGGAAGATCAACAATATAACTGTAACATCCTCAATACCGGGTCAGTGACTAAATTGTAAAGTCTCAGAATTTGGTGGTTAAAATAAAATGAATGAAGGGTATAAAGATTTACATGTAAATTATTGTGTAGGATGGAATTGAAAAGAAAAAGGAATGAAAGGACAATAGAGTAATTGCAAGGAAAAATAATTAAAGAAGAGATAAGAATGTATATATAAGGATACACGTGGGTGGAAGGGGAGAAAACACCCAAGGCTTCCAGAGTTCTCTTCTTCTTTCTTCCTTGTGATTGTGAACCAAAGCAAAGGTAATATTTCTGATTATTGAATTTCTTGTTAAATTTAATATTGGGTTTTGATTATTATATGATAACTAAGCTTAAGGAAAGCTTAAGTTATCTTAACATCAAAGGATGATGGAGTTAGGAGAGATTTAAGATTTGAAGTTCTTAAATGAAATTTTGGAATAGAGTTCATAACTAGAATTAAAAGTTAAATTTGACTTGTCATCAATCTAGTTAAGATATACGCAGTGTTAAAAGTGGAATTCAAACTTGTTGAATTATTGATGTAATTCTTGAATTACATATGAAGGATAGAATTTGGAGGTTTAAGATGAAATAAATGAGTATAAATTGGTTTAAGGATGTGTACTATAGTTAAGAATGAAAAAGAGGATTAAACATGAAGGATTTAATCCAAAATGAATGAATTTTCAGGTTCAAAAAGAGGATTCTAGGCAGAGTGCATCGATGCATCAAGGTTAAAACCCAGAAAGTGTTTGAAGGTGTATCGATGCATAGGTAGTGCATCGATACACTCTTTTAAAATAAAAAGATCGAATGCAATTAGTGAATCGATGCATAAGGCATGCATCGATGCATCCCATTAATAATAAAACATCGAATGCATTTTATGCACCGATGCACAAGTAGTGCATCGTTGCATACCTTTATTAAAAGAGGAAATTGCCATTTATCTTAATCTAAAGAGTGAACCATTAGAGTATATTAGCTATAATACTGATATAGATCCATGTGTGATTATGTAGATACTAAAAGTAAGCTTATTCCGGAACAATCAAAGGATTAGAATCGAATCAAAGCAAAGCTAAGGTGAGTGCATACTATATGTATAGTATAATGGAATAAGACTTGTGATAAGTCTAATTTCTATATTGATTTTCATAGTACAATAGTCGTGAACATGCATACATGATAATTGTTGTAATACATGCATAAGGCATATATATGTTCATGTGATTGGATAAATGATGTATATATATGAATAGATTCAAATACACATGTGAGATGATATGTGATATGAGAATATGACATGAGCTACATGATCACAAGAGAGATGACAAGAGCTACATGATCACAAGAGAAATGACATGAACTACATGATCACAAGAGAAATGACATGAGTACATGAACATATAAAATATAAGAATAATGCCCATAGTATACGATATGAGAGCTATAGGTGTAATTGGCATGCCAAGAGTTGAGGGTATAATAGTCCTTCGGGACATAGTCCTTCTGGATGTAGTGGTCCTACGTGACATATATGACAGTCCTTGTGGACGAATACTGAACTAAGGTTCGGTGCCACATGAGGGAATTGATACGAGCTGTGGTAACATCATTAGTGCACAACCTCTATGTACTCACATACCTCTATTCTCAATAATATACATGGGCAATTGAAATACAAAGTAAAGTGAAAGTGGTATAAGAAGGTAAGTTTTATACATGCATGATATGATTATATATGTTATTGTGTAATAGATACATGCATATTGAAATGTCATGAAGGAAAGAATGCATATTCATGAAGATATTGTTGCATATTCATTTATTGCCTCACTAAGTCTATGACTTAGCGTCTAAGTGATTTACACGTAGGTACCAAGAAATAAGAAGATTCAGAATAGCAGTGGCACGAACAACAACATTACTAAGAAATCGGATCAGAAGTAATTGACAAAGTAGGTATTTTGTTGTGTATAAAGTGTTGGTATGTAATAAGTGGTTAATTACGAATGATCTGATCGATTTTGTATTAAGTGGTCTCTTTTATGTAAATTAAAGTATTTTTTTAATGAAAGTTTTAAATTCCTGGGATTTTTATTTAAGAATCAAAGTTTGAAAAGTCAATGTGACATCTCGGACTTGTATTCAAGTCGAATATGAGTTAAGGGTGTTACATTGAATGGTATCAGAGCTACGGTTTAGTCGATTCTCGGCATAAACCGAAGTCTAGAGTGTTTGATAATGTATACATACCAACAAAATAGTGGAAACTTCTGATATGATGGAATAGTAAGTATGATGTTTTGTTAATAGAACTATATTGTTGTATTTTTATAGATGTCCGGACGAGGTAGTTCTAGGAATGAATCGGGAGATGATAGACCCGTTGAAAGTAGTAATTTACCTACCGTGGTCAGGCAGAGTGAAGAACATAAATCTTCTGGAATGCATGTAAATGATCAAGATATATTCTTTAGCACGTTAGACACGATATTGACGTGTTTCCAACCTCCTGTTACTTCAACTCCAAAAATGAATGTTGCGAAACAGTTGAAGGGATTAAGAGCTCCAGAGTTTAGAGGGGAAACCGATGAAGGTCCTGTTACTACATGCATTTGGCTTAATGACGTGAAGGTCATGCTTACGGGACTTCATTATTCCGATGCTGAGAAGCTGGATGGAGTAATTTCCTTGTTGAAAGAACAAGCAAGGATCTGGTGGACCAATGTTACATTGAGGATGTCTAATGCCCAAGTAACTTGGTCATTGTTTTTAGAAGAATTCAAGCATAAGTACATCGAATATCAATTTATTCGTCAAATGAAGCAAGAGTTCATGAATCTGAAGCAATGGAATCACACTGTATATGAATACGAGTGTGAATTCAATAAGTTGAGCCGCTTTGCTGCCGAGCTAGTTCCTACGGTGAAGGATACTTGTGAGTGGTTTGTAGAGGGGTTACGTCCTCGATTGAAGAAAATGTTAATTGTCTTGAATTTATCCTCGTTTCAAGAGGTAGTCAACCGTGTCAAGGCTATGGAAAGAGCTCAGAATGAGATGTTTGAAAATTCGAGAGCTCAGACAGTCAAAAGAACGGGTGCTTCTTTGAGTTATGCACCATCAAAAAGGGGCAGAGATGCAGGTTTTCGACCCCAAGTTAGATCAGAGTCAGTGGCATCCTCCGCTAGAGGATCAAATCAAATTAGAGGTAGACAAACTCAGTCAGTGGGATATGGAGCTGGGAGATCTAATCAGAGTCAAGCCAGACAATGCTCACATTGTGGAAAGAATCATTCAGGGATATGCTGGATGATTTCTGGAGTCTGCTTTAGATGTGGGGATGCTGGGTATTTTGTTCGAGATTGTCCAATGTTAACCAGTGAATCTACACAGCCATAGAGATCTATTTCTGCAGGCCAGAGAGGAAGAGGTATAGGCAGAGGAAGAAGTCAATCGGAATCCTCTGCTCAACAGGAGATACACTTTATTGCTCGAGTGTAAAACCTCAAGACCAATGAGGATTGTGATGACCCATATATTATAACATGTACCTTTATATTGTTTGACAAAGGTGTTATTGTATTGATTGATACGGGGTCTACATATTCATATATTACTAGTAAGTTAGTGAAAGAATTGAACATTTCATTAAAAACTACTAGCAATGAGGTGATAGTGACAAATTTGGGCACAGTGCTCGGATAAATTTGGTGAGCCGAGGGTGTCCCATACAAATTCAGGGAATTGAATTTCCTGCTAATATGATGAAATTACCTTTCGACGAATTTGAAGTGATACTGGAATGGATTGGTTATATCGTTATTACGCTAATGTCGATTTTAGATTGAAAAGAGTAACGCTGATAAGTCCAGAAGGGGTAGATGTGGTGGTATTTAGTGAATGATGAAATCCATTGGCAAATGTAATTTTAGTAATGTCGATGAAGAAGTTATTGCTACAAGGATGTCAAGGGTTCATTGCTAATGTGCTGGATATTAGAACCAATGAAAAAGGGATAAAAGGAATTCCTATAGTCAGAGAATTTCTCGATGTATTTCCTGCAGAGTTTCCAGGTTTACCTCCGGACAGAGAGGTAGAATTCCAGATTGAGATAATACCGGGAACAACGCCTATTGCAATGACACCATACAGGATGGCTCCAAAAGAGTTACAAGAATTAAAGATTCAATTACAGGAGTTATTAGACAAAGGGTTTATTAGACCAAGTGTATCACCTTGGGGAGCTCCAGTTCTATTTGTTAAAAAGAAAGATGGATCAATGCGTCTTTGTATCGATTACAGACAGCTCAATAAAGCGACCATCAAGAACAAGTATCCACTTCCCCGAATTGACAATTTATTTGATCAATTAAAGGAAGCTTCAATGTTCTCAAAAGTTGATCTACGTTCGGGTTATCATCAATTAAAGATTCAAGAGAAAGGTATTTCAAAAACGGCTTTTAGAACAAGATATGGTCACTATGAGTTTATAGTGATGCCGTTTGGAGTTACGAATGCACCAGTTGCTTTTATGGATCTAATGAACAGGATATTCCAACCTTATTTGGATCAGTTTGCTGTGGTGTTTATTGATGATATTTTAATATATTCAAAGTCAAAAGAAGAGCATAGTTCACACTTACAGAATGTTTTACAGATTTTACGAGACAAGAAGTTTTATGCTAAATTTTCTAAATGTGAATTTTGGTTGAATGAAGTGACATTCCTTGGACATGTAATTTCTGCAGAAGGAGTTCGAGTGGATCCCCATAAGATTAAAGCTATTCTAGAGTGGGAAGTTCCAAAGAATGTATCAGAAGTTAGAAGTTTTCTGGGGTTAGCTGACTATTATCGAAGGTTCGTTAAAAACTTTTTGATCATAGCATTACCCCTAACTAAACAGTTGAAAAATGAAGTAAAATTTTTTTGGACTCAAGAATGTCAAGAGAGTTTTGAAAAGTTAAAGAAGATTCTTACAGAAGCTCCAGTGTTAGTTCAACCTGAGTCTGGCAAGAACTTTATAGTGTATAGTGATGCGTCTCATAGTGGTTTGGGATGCGTATTAATGCAAGAAGGCAAGGTAGTGGCCTATGCTTCGAGACAACTAAAACCGCACGAGAAGAATTATCCAACACACGACCTAGAGATGGCGGCAGTAGTGTTTGCTTTAAAGATCTGGCGTCATTACTTGTACAGTGAAAAGTGCTACTTGTATACGGATCACAAGAACTTAAAATACTTGATGACTCAGAAAGAGTTGAATTTAAGACAAAGAAAATGGGTGGAATTTCTCAAGGATTATGATGTTGTGATTGATTTCCATCCCGGAAAGGCAAATGTGGTAGCTGATGCCTTGAGTAGAAAGACGTTTGTAGCTTTGCGAACTCTTGATGCTAGATTATCGTTAAGAGAAGATGGTGCAATTTGTGCAGAATTGACTGTCAAAGCCAGCATGGATAGATCGAATTAAAGAATTGCAAGCTAAAGATGGAAATTGTTTAAAGAAGATACAACAAATAAGAAATGGAGAGGGTATGAATTATGAGATTAAGTCCGATGAGAATTTGTATTATCAAGAAATATTGGTAATTCCGAATGATGATGAATTAAAGAATGATTTGTTAATGGAAGCTCATTGTAGTCCATTGACAATGCATCCAGGAGGGAATAAAATGTATATGGATCTCAAGAGTCGATATTGGTGGCCGGGAATGAAGAAAGACATTACTAAATTTCTATCAAAGTGTTTTGCTTGTCAACAAGTCAAAGTTGAACATCAGGTTCCGTCAGGATTGTTACAACCAATTTCAATTCCTCAATGGAAATGGGAAAACATAACGATGGATTTTGTCACGTGGTTGCCTTTAACTCCGAACAAAAAGGATTCAATCTGGGTGATCGTAGATAGATTGACTAAGTCAACCCATTTTATTCCGGTACGAACTGATTTCTCCATGGATAAGTATGTGGAACTGTATATTAGAGAGATTATACGTTTGCATGGTGTACCTATTTCCATAGTTTCTGATCGAGATATTAGATCCACATCACAGTTTTGGAAGTCATTACATGGAGCACTGGGAACTCAGTTGAACTTCAGTACAACGTTTCATCCTCAAACCGATGGTCAATCCAAGCGAACTATTAAAATTCTGGAGGATATGCTAAGAGCTTGTGTCATTGAATTCAAAGGATCGTGGGAAAGGTATTTACCACTTGCTGAATTTGCGTACAACAATAGTGATCAGTCAAGGATCAAAATGGCTCCCTATGAAGCTCTATACGGAAGAAGATGTCGTACGCCCTTGAACTGGTATGAACTTAAGGATCGAGAAGTTATTGGTCCTAAGTTGATTTAGAATACGGAAGAAAAAGTTCAGGTAATTCAGAATAATCTGAAAGCTGCAGCTGATAGACAGAAATCGTATGCTGATTTAAAAAGGAAAGAGATTGAATTTCAAGTCGGAGATAAAGTGTTCTTGAAAGTGTCTCCGTGGAAGAGAGTGTTGAGGTTTGGACGGAAATGAAAGTTGAGTCCTCGATTCATTTGACCTTACGAGATTACTAAGAGAGTAGGACCAGTAGCATATCAACTAATTTTGCCACCTGAAATGGAAAAGATACACAATGTCTTTCATGTCTAAATGCTTAGGAAATATGGATATGATCCATCCCACATTGTGACTACTGAAGAAATTGAAGTTCGACCAGATTTAACTTATGAGGAAGAACCTGTTCAAATAATAGCTCACGAAGTCAAGCAACTAAGGAACAAGACTATTCCATTGGTTAAAGTCTTGTGGAGGAATCACAAAGTAGAAGAAGCAACATGGGAACGTGAAGAGGACATGAGGATTAAGTACCCCTACCTCTTTGCATAATAAAAATTTGAGGACGAATTTTCTTATGGGGGGAGTTGTAACATCCTCAATACCGGGTTAGTGACTAAATTGTAAAGTCTCAGAATTTGGTGGTTAAAATAAAATGAATGAATAGTATAAAGATTTACATGTAAATTATTGTGTAGGATGGAATTGAAAAGAAGAAGGAATGAAAGGACAATAGAGTAATTGCAAGGAAAAATAATTAAAGAAGGGATAAGTATGTATATATAAGGATACACGTGGGTGGAAGGGGAGAAAACACCCAAGGCTTCCAGAGTTCTCTTCTTCTTCTTTCTTCCTTGTGCGTGTGAACCAAAGCAAAGGTAAGATTTCTGATTATTGAATTTCTTGTTAAATTTAATATTGGGTTTTGATTATTAGATGATAACTAAGCTTAAGGAAAGCTTAAGTTATCTTAACATCAAAGGATGGTGGAGTTAGGAGAGATTTAAGATTTGAAGTTCTTAAATGAAATCTTGGAATATAGTTCATAACTAGAATTGAAAGTTAAATTTGACTTGTCATCAATCTAGTTAAGATATACGAAGTGTTAAAAGTGGAATTCAAACATGTTGAATTATTGATGTAATTCTTAAATTACATATGAATGATAGAATTTGGAGGTTTAAGATGAAATAAATGAGTATAAATTGGTTTAAGGATGTGTACTATAGTTAAGAATGAAAAAGAAGATTAAACATGAAGGATATTCATAGTGCATCGATGCATATTCATAGTGCATCGATGCATCAAGGTTAAAACCCAGAAAGTGTTTGAAGGTGTATCGATGCACAGGTAGTGCATCGATGCACTCTTTTAAAATAAAAAGATCGAATGCAATTAGTGCATCGATGCATAAGGCATGCATCGATGATCCCATTAATAATAAAACATCAAATGCATTTTATGTACCGATGCACAAGTAGTGCATCGATGCATACCTTCATTAAAAGAGGAAATTAGCATTTATATTAATCTAAAGAGTGGACCATTAGAGTATATTAGCTATAATAATGATATAGATCCATGTTTGATTATGTAGATACTAAAAGTAAGCTTATTCCGGAACGATCAAAAGATTAGAATTGAATCAAAGCAAAGCTAAGGTGAGTGCATACTATATGTATAGTATAATGGAATAAAACTTGTGATAAGTCTAATTCCTATATTGATTTTCATAGTACAATAGTTGTGAACATGCATACATGATAATTATTGTAATACATGCATAAGGCATATATATGTTCATGTGATTGGATAAATGATGTATATATATGAATAGATTCAAATACACATGTGAGATGATATGTGATATGAGAACATGACATGAGCTACATGATCACAAGAGAAATGACATGAGCTACATGATCACAAGAGAAATGATATGAACTACATGATCACAAGAGAAATGACATGAGTACATGAACATATAAAATATATAAGAATAATGCCCATAGTATACGATATGATAGCTATATGTGTAATTGGCATGCCAAGAGTCGATGGTATAATAGTCCTTCGGGATGTAGTGGTCCTACGGGACATATATGACAGTCATTCGGGACGAATACTGAACTAAGGTTCGATGCCCCATGAGGGAATTGATACGAGCTGTGGTGACATCATTAGTGCACAACCTCTATGTACTCACATACCTCTATTCTCAATAATATACATGGGCAATTGAAATACAAAGTAAAGTGAAATTGGTATAAGAAGGTAAGTTTTGTACATGCATGATATGATTATATATGTTATTGTGTAATAGATACATGCATATTGAAATGTCATGAAGGAAATGGTAAGAATGCATATTCATGAAGATATTGTTGCATATTCATTTATTGCCTCACTAAGTCTATGACTTAGCGTGTAAGTGATTTATACGTAAGTACCAAGAAATAAGAAGATTCATAATAGCAGTGGCATGGACAACAACATTACTAAGAAATCAGATCAGAAGTAATTGACAAAGTAGGTATTTTGTTGTGTATAAAGTGTTGGTATGTAATAAGTGGTTAATTGCGAATGCTCTGATCGATTTTGTATTAAGTGGTCTCTTTTATGTAAATTAAAGTATTTTGTTTTAATGAAAATTTTAAATTCCCGAGATTTTTCTTTAAGAATCAAAGTTTGAAAAGTCAATGTGACATCTCGGACTTGTATTCGGGTCGAATATGAGTTAAGGGTGTTATAATAACAGATAAGCGACATCTTGATCAATCGTGACGATGTATAATCAACCCTTAGACAAAGATAAAATAAAACAACGATCAAACGATCGAAAAATGTGTTAAAAGGTAGAGGAAAACATGTCATAAAGACAGAGGAAAACGTGTCATACAGGAAGATTTACTGAAAATAAAAACAAGAGAAAATAAAAGGATAATAAAAAATACTAGCGGTTGGTAACCGACATTAAAATTGGTGTCGCCGTCGATCAATAAAGATAAAAAAAATGAAAGACTTACCAATGGGAGAAAACTATAAGAGAAAACTAGAACCTACAATTAACACCTATTATGTTTCAATTAATATATAATTAGTCTTTAGTAAAATATTTGTTTATTTTTATACGAAACATTGTAATGCTCTTCATGAATGTTTAAAAATAAGTACATTTGTTTAAAAATAAGAAAAGATAAAGAAACAAATGAAATGAACATAGACCGATACCCAAAGGCCCAACGGATTATCATATCAGCGGCTACATACGTAAACTGAAAGCCCAAGTTTCTCTCTAGAATTCGAACATCTGATCTCATTCAAGAATTTCGTCGAACATGTGTGTTGTCCTCCTGAACAACAACGTCAACGTGTCCGTCTAAACAAATCGAAAACTCGAACAGTGCCCACGTGTTGATCATCATAATCTCCTATTGCCGACCAAACTCTAAACCCCTGGCATTGCTTCGAACTTTAAACCCTCACAGAAAACAATCCAAATCTCCAGTCGAAAACGACTCTAAGATGCACCGTTTCAGACCATCGCGTCTCTTTCACCGTCGTTGCCTTCACAACCTCCAAAACGCCGGTCCGCTGTGCTCTCAATTAAAATCCCGGTCCGTAATCCGGTTCTCGGGATCAGACACCATCAAATTTCTTCAGGGTCTTTTATCAAACGATGTACGGAGGTTCGGTGAACCTTCACGTGAAGGGAACTCCCCCATTCCTACACCGAACGTGGCCTCTGTCGTAGTTCCTCCTATGTATGCAGCTCTTTTGACTCCTCAAGGGAGGTTTTTGTATGACTTGTTCTTGTATAGGCCGCCCCGGCCTGAGGAGAAGCTGGACAGATCTGGGTCGGGTCCAGGTAGTGGGTCTGGTGAGCCGGTGGAGATTTTGGCGGATGTTGATAGCTCGATCTTGGATGAGTTGTTGGAAACTCTTAAGAAGTGGGTATATTTTGTTTAATTATTTTCTGAAATGATTTTTTGTTTGTTTGTTTGTAATATTGCTTTTGAAAGAATGGTTTTATGTTGTATATATCTTCTGCATTTGGTTTACTTAGAATCTCTCATCCTCAGCTTAAATTTCATGCTCAAAATTTTATTGGATGGACCTTTAATGCGATGTATAAATTTACTTGTGACATTAGAAATTCCGTTTGAGAATATGCTTGAAACACTGGTGGTCAGTTTTATATCAGATATTAGTCTGAAAATGGCTTGTTCAAGGGATATATCTGAATATGCTATTGTTTCTTTTTGACATTTGACTTTAGTAAACTGATGTCTGTTTGTCTTTTATAGTAATGCTAAATTTAGAATTTCTCTGAATGGTTGTCCTGGTATCTGCTGCATTTGCTGTTGCAGATACCGGTTGAGGTCTAAAGTAGATATCGAGAATGTGGCAGACGACTTCCTTTGCTGGCAGAGATACGGTGCTGACCTTCCCGGAAAGACCCCTGCTGTTGAAGAACCAGAGGCAGCTTCAGTTGGTTGGGGCAGTGGTGTTGATAGTTCTAGCAAGTCAGCTTCACATGGTAGTGATGTTGGTTGCCAATGGTTTAAGGATCCCAGATTAGATTGTCTAGGTTTTAGGGGGATATTTTGCTCCGGTACAATACGTGAGTTCACAAATCTTTTGTTGATGCTGAAATTTATTATTGTCTACATATTTAACACAAGTCATGGCTTCGAGATAATAATCGATTTAGGATCTTATTTTTTGATTGTTTCTTAAGAAACCATGCAACTCACCTATTGCTTAAACAAATTCTTATTCTTTTCTTTGTTGCAGCACCTTTTGTTGAGTCTGATAAAGAAACAGATGAAGAAAATTACCTTATGTGGAGATTAGAGAAGGGAGTTGCTGAAGGCTCAACTGAAATTCCTAAAGGTGCTTTTTTTGCTTTGTTGCCAATGGTGTACTTAAGTTTCTTGAATTATGTCAAAGGATGTTTCACTTTTGTTTTCAAAGTTTTAACCGATTGTGTCCGGCGGTCTCAGTTGCGATATTGTTATTATGTTTTTAGGGGAAACAATTCCACTCGAATACAATTTCGCTGGTCTAAACGCAATCAGCTTTGATAAAGGGTGCTATGTAGGGCAAGAACTTATAGCTCGGACACACCACAGGGGGGTTATTCGCAAGCGATTGCTTCCTCTAAAGTTTATCGATAACAATGGAAAAGGTACACTCTGTCCACTGGGCTTTGATAATTTTAATAATCTTTGCATCAACACATCTCGATCCCTTTTATTATGTCAGAGGTTGAGGGGAAAGTTACCCCTGGTTCAGAAGTGATCAGCACAGTCCCTAGTAAGAAGCTAGGGAGTGTGATCACTGCACTCGGCTTTCGTGGGATGGGTGTCTTGCGGCTCGACGATGCCTTCAAAGATACGTTGGCAATACGGGGGCAGGAGGATATAAAGGTTATAGCAATTAGACCAGATTGGTGGCCTGCAGAATGGTTTCAAGATCAACAACATACCGATACTGCCACAGCATAAACTGGTTTATGTGAATTTGATGGTCGTTTGGGCCATTAATCGGCTTCGGCACCTCACACTGTTATAAGCAATGGTACTTATCAGAACTTATTTTACAATAGGTAGCTTGTTTACTATTTTTCCTCTTACTAGAGAAAATGAAGTTAATAAGGAGATGT
The DNA here is from genome assembly GCF_006381635.1 of Hibiscus syriacus. Taxonomy (NCBI): domain Eukaryota; kingdom Viridiplantae; phylum Streptophyta; class Magnoliopsida; order Malvales; family Malvaceae; genus Hibiscus; species Hibiscus syriacus. The sequence continues at coordinate 746,715 of NW_024063008.1, forward strand.
TCTCCAAGAGACATTTTACCAAACTTAATGTCATACTAGCTTGACTACTGTTGCAACTTTTTCTTTACTATTAAAATATTATTATATTTATTTCATTTTTAATAGTAAAATAATATGTTTTTATACATTTAGGAGCGAAAATGATAATTTCTTATCAAACTGAACTTTGTTTCTTTTATTTTTGAGTTTATTAATGGTAAAAAATGAAATCATGTTCATGTGTGGATTTGCGGATCCATTTCCAATGATCCCACCACATAGACTAATGGACGGGACTAATATCTTTCTTGGTAAGAGCTCCAAAAACGACATCGCTTCGTGTACACCGCACGCCATTTAACCATCATATCCTTGGTCCTATGTCTCATTTCAACTCGAAAACATTTCTCTTCATTTCTTCGATTTTCTGTCTTCCGTCAAATTCTGAGGTTACACAAAATCAAAAATGGGCAAGGATCTGAGAGACGAGCAAGTCTCTTCAATGAAGGAGGCTTTCACTCTCTTTGACACCGACGGCGACGGCAAGATTGCTCCATCGGAGTTAGGGATCCTTATGAGGTCTCTCGGCGGCAACCCAACCCAAGCCCAGCTCAAAGCCATCGTGGCTGAAGAGAAGCTCACGGCACCCTTTGACTTCGCTCGCTTTTTAGATCTCATGTCCAAGCACATGAAACCTGAGCCCTTCGATAAGCAGCTACGCGATGCCTTCAAGGTTCTCGATAAGGACTCCACCGGCTTTGTCGCCGTTGCAGATCTGAAACATATTTTGACTAGTATTGGAGAAAAGCTGGAGCCCTCCGAGTTCGATGAGTGGATCCGTGAAGTCGATGTCGGGTCAGATGGTAAGATCCGTTACGAGGATTTTATTGCCAGGATGGTTGCCAAGTGAGACACACCGTCATTAACTATTTGTTTGTTTTTCGATGGATGATCTTTTTCTCTTTTATTTTGGAGGAAGCTAGGGACTAGGGTTTGATGCGTTTTTCAATTTTCTCTCGCTTCGTTTCTATTGAAGCTTTGTAACACACCTTCTTAGAGAATTTGTTTGGTGTGTGCGTGGTACCTATGTACTGTTATTCTAATATTCTTGTGTTTGGTTTAATTTTTTATTTATAAATTTCTATGTTTTCCATCATCTTTTGATCAACAAATTTATCGTTGGCCCTTTCAATTATTTATGCTGAAGTTGTCTTTTAAATGTCTCTTAACATTCTAAGAGAAGTTTCTGTACGTAGAATAGAATAGTCGTCCCATTCTCATTGTCAGTTGTGTTTTTATAATTTTAGATGTTATTAACCTTGGTTGGTGAAATGAGAGGGGAGTTGTTTATGTTATTAGGATATCATGCAAAACGCCTTCTGAGAGTCTCAGTTATCCAATAGGTAAAGATGCCAAGAATTGGTTGTCAATGAGAGGGAATGGCTGATTCAAGTAAGAATAAAGGATAGTATTATCGATGGCTAAGATGAAACCAAACTGAGATTTTTTAGGCTTGACACTGATAAATTCTCAAATTGAGTACAATTAGTAAAATAAATAACTAGCGGTAGGAAATTTGGATCTCAAGGTGGACATAATCAGTGAAATGAGTAACTAACAATAAGAAATTTAGATTTCAAGATAGATACTTATCCACCTTAAACCAAACGTGCATCCGTCAAGTGATACTGTCTCGTGGTTGCTGCCAATGGTTCAATGATTGAATTCTGGTTGACTGCTATCTTTAGTTTTCTCTCCTTATGGAGAGGAGGATTGATGTTTGCATTGAAACCTTGAATCCAATGAACCTTATTTGCTAGATCACATGGTTATTCTTGATATCTGTATGAAAGACCTTCTTCCCGACGCAATCTTCCACATAACCACATTCCCATTTTTATAAATTTTTTAACATTATAATTAGCGTTGAGTTCCAAAGAACATTGAAAGTGATTTGAAGCAACGCATATAGGTGATCACTTTCGACCATCCTGGCTTGATCGTGGTATGGCTTCTGTGCTCAATGCTAACTAATTACTGATCTTGGTAATAGACTGATTGTACTTTAATTTTTATGTGCTGCGGTCTAAGTTGAGTTTGCTATGAGGTTTTCTTCATTGAAGTCTGAGATTCAACTTTAACTTCTGATAGTTGCAGAAAAGTGTAGTTGAGTGGAGTGCCAAAGGCCACCACCCTCATCAATAAATTTGTTGTAGATGGATAATTCATAACCTTGTTTAAGCAATCATGTTGCCAGGTGAGTCAATTTCCTTTGGTTTCAATTCTTGAAAAGGATGCATTGCCAGCTTATGTTAGTCTTTTGGTTGACAGCTTTAAATAAAGCTATGGCCTGTGGGGCTGTGATTCATGATCCATTATTTTAATGGATTGTCATAGGTGCTTTTAATGTGCAAAAGAAGATGCAGGGCTTTTTGTTAGGTGCTTTTAAACAGCACCCTTTGATTTTTCCGGTAACGAATCTAAAATTGATATTCATAAAGAGTTGGATATGATAATCTTGGTGTTGGGATTGCCACAAGTGGATTCTCCAACTTCAAGACGATCCCAAACTTCTCTGAAAGATCTAATTTGTTATCCTCAGGCACTTTCCAGTCAAAAGAATGCAACAGTGCGGCAACCGAATACAACACCATCCTCTCAGCCATTGCAATTACAGCACAGATTCTTCTACCAGACCCGAAAGGAAAATAACTAAAATCACTTACACTAAAATCCCATTGGCTATTCAAAAACCTGCCTGGGTTGAACTCCAATGGATTTTCCCAGATGGAAGGGTCCCTGTGAATTGCCCAGGCGTTGACAAACACCCTTGAATAGCGTAGCCACTGACAGTGCAGGGTTCACTGGGGCAATGAGGGACTAGGAGAGGTAGAATTGGGTGCAAACGCAACGACTCTTTCATTATTGCGAGTAGACATGGCAATTTGTGAATGTGGGATTCTTCCACTAAGTTATCTTTGCCCACTACTTCATCCCGCTCTTGCTGTGCTTTAATCATCATTTCTGGTTTGTTGATGATTTCAGCCATTGTAAACTCAATTGAGTTGGACGACCATATCCTGTCCAACATTAAATGTATGTTTAAGGATACATTTAAACTTTGTTTCCATGAATTTAATTACTTTTATGGTTTAAGGAGAAATTTTGTTCTCCTCATCACTAAAAATCAACAATTAGAATAGGATCATAGTTTAGGGATCTCCTGTACAATTATCTCTCCTAAAAATAATACGACCACAAAAGCGGAAAAATGAACTCACCACAAGCAAGGCTTTGATATGATTCATAGTCAATGGGGTACTGGAATCCTCCTCATCGTTAAACTGTAATAGGAACTGTACAAAGTCCTTGAATTCCACTGCTGAACTGCTCTCATCCTCCCTCTTCTTCTTCAACCTTTGATCGACTATATTTTCAATGATTGCGTTCAGCTTTTCCATCGACTTTTTCATACGTTTCACTGCACCTTGCAAATCAAACGGAGCCAGCACCGGGAAGAAATTTGAAATATTGGGCAGTGGGCACACCCAAAACATCTGTTATTTCTGAGATGACCTGCCTGAACTCTGCACCAAGGCTCGCCTTCGCCTCCCTCTCGACGGAGCCGCCCCACAACATATTGGTCACCACATTCAATATCGTTAAAAACATCTGCTCTCCCACGTTTACAGGCGAACCGGCTTTACTGTATAAATAACCACGGTTTGTACCACTTCTCTACGGCGAAGCTCATATGCTTTGTCCAAAGTAGCATTGCTAAGCATCTTGATGAAAAATACTTTTCTTAACATCCTCCATTCAGGACCATAGAGGTTCCAAACTATATCACTGCCGCCGGTTACAACCTTGGCGATCATAGGCAGATCGCAGTTGGCGAAGACGATGTCTTGGTCTTTAAGAACTTCACGGACCGCCGATGGGGAGGTCACCAGAATCCCGAGTTTGCTCCCAAGCTGGAGTTTGACACCCGAGCCGTAGGTGCAAGCTAGTTCAGCGAAGTAGGAGTGGAGATCAGAGCGGAGGAAGTGAAGGTTTCCCACTAAGGGGAGGCCTCGAGGGCCTGGTGGCGGTTTACCCTTGTATTTGAGGTACGTCCATGTAAACCAAAAGACGGCGAAAGCACCGACAAGGTGTAAACAGAACCATGGAAGAGGGACAATGAGTTAGCAATGTAAATGGGTGGCATGTTCATGTTATATCAAGGAAAATGTTGAAGGATGATTGAATCAGTTCTACTGTAGACAAAACTGGTGTGTCGGTGCTTGGTGGAATATGAAAAAAAGGGAACTTTAGCTATTAAGAAAATGGTGTTATTAATTAAAATAAATTTAATTTTGTTGTACTTTTTTGGTCCCTGCTATTCAAGAAAATGACACGAATTTGTCATTTTATGCAATGAAATGAACCGTAGAATATGCTGTTAATTAGGTTTTATTTTTTTTATCATTTCATAAATGGTTAGGTTATAGTTTTTTGTACAGTTATACTGTAAGGTTATATGTGGAGCTTGTTTAATTATATAATTGACTAACAATTATTGATAAGATGCTTTGTTTCTATCAATGTCACTTTATGAGCTGATTTTGCTAGCTGCCTAACTTTGCGAGCACAGTGCAAAATTTCGAGCAAAAGGAGCACATTTAATAAGGTCAATTAACACATTTATCAGCTGATGTCGTAGATGCGATTTGCGATTTTGCATTCATTTTGAAAAAAGTTACAATGCGGTTGTTGCCGCTGACTATGCTCTCAACCAAGCAAGGCATCCGGCATCTGTAGTCCCTTTCTGTAGTTCAAAATCATCAAATATTTGCTTCTCATCTACCTTTGTTTCCGGCAGTGGTGGTTCTCGTAGCACCCTGGTTTTAGTTTTCTGTGTTCTTTTCTTCGTCTTCGGCTAGTCGGTTCATAAGGCTGGAGCTAATCTGGATTGAAAAATCACCCATTTTGCAACCGACCCACGATGAAGTACCTAATGAATTCAACAGAGACGCATACCACGGATTAGAAACACAGCACACCAGTTCTCGTCGTGCAAAAAAAAAAAAAGTGTACGAGCTCAGAACATTAAGGGAAACAACAACCAAGGAGTTTTACATAAATTTAAGATTTAATCAGTTTGTATAAAAAATTATTGTGAAAAACTATTGCGTTTAAACAAGATTTAAGTATAGTTAAATTCCTTCTTAACTCTAATATTTATTTATAAATATAAGTAGGGATATAACTTTTATTTTAAGAAAATAAATTTATAAAATTTTAGAGAAGATAAAAATAAATTACAGAAACATATCCAAAATATATAAGAATTAAAAATTTTCAAAAAAACAACATTAAGCATGAATTTCTTATTTACATAAAAAATATGCTCAAACATAGTTGATTAATTTTCATGAGTTTGGAAGGTAAAGAAAATAAAATTTTAAACAAATTGAACCATTCCGTACAATAGATCTCCATTTTAATATATGTTTTCAAGTGATTTGTTTTATAACTATTTCAGATTCGATTATAAAGAATCACAATTTTAATATATATTATAAAAACTCGAACGTGTAACCCGAGTAATGACTGAAAATAGATCATCCATCCTATCACATATTAAAGTTAGGATGGAAAACCCCACAAAGTAACCTTATCGGCGGAGTTTTATTGCCGGAGATATGAAAGAAGCGAGATTGAAATCTGGGTTATTCGTAAACTCTAGTTATAATTCTCAAAAGTTCAATATTTTTTAAAAAAGTATCGATAATATATATATATATATATATATATATATATTAATATATATATATAATTTATTAATACACATATTCTATAAACAAAATTGTTTGAGTTAAAATTTTCTAAAAAAAAGAATAACTTTCTATTTTATCATTAATACCCTTTGATGATTTCTCAAAGACTTGCAGACACTACTCCAACACATTTCTCCAAATGAAAATTCACATGTGAAATATAAAATAAAGACTTAAATTTCAAGCAAGTGACAATAACAGAAATGACAGTTTTAATCCGTCCAGGACATGACTCTTGGTAGTGTAAATAAAATAAAATAAAATAAAATAAATTTTTTATCATATTATTTTTAAAATTAAGCAGATATTAAAAGCGGTTTAAATTTTTATAGTTCATGTTATCTTATTTATTGATTTATCCTTTATTTTTCTTTCTTATCATTACAAACTCATATTTGGAGAAATGATAATTCAATCCACCTAAAACGAGACCTTTGATAAAGTATTGTAGTATAATATTAATATTGACCCCTCGACGTTTATTTAAATGGTTATTCTGGTTTTTTTAGAGTATTTTGACCTTTAACGTTTCATTTTAGGGCAAAAAAACCTATAATATTTTATTGGATTATGACTTTAGCCATTAATTATTCTTTATTTCTAGATCATTTTAGCACTCAACATCTTGTTTTAGGATAAAAAGCCTCTTATTTTTTTGGTATTATATGTTTGATAACTAACAATTTTCATCCATAAAGAACCTTTTTGCCTCAAAATAAAACGTTAAAAGGTCAAAATGCTCTTAAAAAGGGATATGGACCAAAATGACCATGTAAACATTGGGGGACTAATTTTAACATTATGCCAAGTTCTATACTTTATTATCTCACCTTAATTTATCAGCGCGTATCATCACCAAAATACATGCAATAAAGAGTATAAATTATCGAAAAAAATGATTGAAAATGAGACCTACAAAGATAGACAACCAAGACCTCCTTCTTCAACCTAATAAATTTGATAATTGTCCGAAGATCCCCAATTACTGCATACAATAACTCTTGGCCTGATCTTACAAATTAAGGTCAACCACCTTGTCCCATTTCCAAACAAAAGTAAGAATCCATGTGATATGAGTACATGACCTCATGGCTCACGCTTTAGCAACCCTTTTGGTTTTTTCAAGTGAATACCAAACAACAGCCTTTCTCCATTGAAACAAATGCGTCGATGCCGTGTTTGACAACGTTCTACACACTAATTATATTTAGTCTTAAAATTTGATTTGGGCACCACTTTTTTTTGTTTGTTTTATTTTTCAACAGAAACAACAGTTTGCAGGGTTAGACCAAATAAAAGATAAACATTTCAATAACTTAAAGAATTTATGCTAAAGCAATGGTAAAAGGACTGGATTAAAGTATTTGATTTCGATTATATAACACATTGCACCATTAAATCCACTTTAACTCATAACGTTTATGAATTTTCAATAGCAGTATTCAATTAGTATTCTGCAGATAGATGGAAATGGTGGTCCTATGGCTCCCCCCTCCCCCTTCAAGGAAAAAAAAAAGATCCCAACTTTTTAAGTGTTCTTAGCACTCTGCAGTTATTTTGTATAATAAGTCAACAGAAAGGCAAAATTAGCCAAATATGTATTAGGGGAGAAATTTCTCCCGTTAATGCATTCACAAGATTATTTTCTCAAATAAAATATTTTGAACAGTATCACAAGAAAGAAGTCCGAAATAATTGGCGTCTTCGTAAAGACACAAGGAAAACACAACGTCTTTCCTATGCTCCCATGACTGATGTACGCCCATGTCTTCCTACCACATACACCTATGGCATGCAGAAGATGTCGAGTGATCATTATATTTTCTCCGAACATACAAAAACATCCACTATTCCTTACATCTTCTTTGTGCTACTATTCAAAAATACTTCGTTTAAAAAAATAATCTCTTAATAGCATTACATATGAAATTCTTTTTCCACTAGGGCAAAATTGCAAAAAGAAATATATCGATAGTCATAAAAAAGAAAATTCTAAATTACAAGTTACAACAAAGTAATTTATGTTCATATATACATGTACAGGATGGTTTCACGTTCACAATAAAACCACTACCACTTTCATCATCCCCATTTTGTCCCTATCTTCTCTCTCTGTCTTTTCCATTACATTTTGCATTTGGTCGAATAACCAAGAAATATGAGGGTCGATATCACTTTTGAAGTGGTAGGTAAGAAACCTTTGAAGAAACCGAGGTTTACATTCCACCTTCCAACAATATTCTAGAATTAATATAGAGAGAACATTGAATATCAACATGACGACCTAAAAAAAAGTAAACTACATGAACCTAAAGAATGATGGGTAAACTATGTATTTAGTCATTCAATATTCTCGAGGTTTCGTTTTAATTATTCAAAATTTTTTTAAAATCATATCTAAAATTATGTTTTGGTCACCTGCCATTAAGAAATAAACAGAATTACTGATGTAGTATTTTTTTTTATTTTTTCAATGATGATGTGATATTATCTTATAGTGATACATCAACATCACCATTAATTTTTTTTTTACGAAGGATGACCAGAACAAAAAAAAACATAACTTTAGATATGATTTTGAAAAAAAAATAGTTGAGTAACCAAAATAAACCATGGAAATAGTTGAGTGACTAAATTCAAAGTTTACCCAAGAATGATTTTAGACATCTTTCTCTAAGATTGTGTTTTTTACTCACAAACTTCAACTATGGGGGGAATGATCAGGCTACTCTTTTGCTGGTGTTTAATTCATTGTCGTTTAGGCAATCAAACCCAAAGTCATGGATCCCGAAATCCTGAAAATCCAGCAACCATGCGATGTTGTCTTCTAAGCTTGTCTCATTATTACAGGTTTCTGTTGCTGGTGTGGCACCGTTCCATGAAGCATCAACCAGGGGAGGTTCATCGAGCCATAAGCTTGTCAATAAAGATTCATCGTTGCAGATTCTATCTAACAAATTGGAGTTGTCAGTGGTCGAACAATTCTCAGTTGGTGTAGTATAAGTGGAAGAATTGTCCTCCGATGAGACGGTGATATTATTATCCGCAGAATTTTCAGCGTGGGAACTTTCTTCAAGCTTGGATTCTTTGTTCAAAGGTTCATGAGTAACTGGGTCGATTCCCAGTTTAATAAGCTTTTTCTTGATGTGTGTGTTCCAGTGATTCTGATCTCATTATCGGTTCTGCCCGGCAACCTGGCTGCAATCTTCGACCACCTGATAAACAAAAGAACAAAACCATTATTAAGAAAACGAGATGATATATATATATATATATATATATATATATATATTATATATATATATATATATACAACAACATAATGAGAGAAATCAGAATAGCACAGATAAGAGAGATTGATTAAACCTATTGCCAAGACGGGAATGGAGATCAATAATCAGTTGTTCTTCATCCTCAGAAAGAAGGCCCTTCTTCAAGTCAGGGCGAAGATAATTAGTCCATCGTAGACGGCAGCTCTTTCCACAGCGGCGGAGGCCGGCGAGCTTAGGAACTGCACGCCAGCAACACTGGCCATTGGTGGTAATAAAGTTGATGAGTTTCTTGTCTTCCTCCGTTGTCCACGGCCCCTTTTTCACTCCCAGTTTGTCACAGCAAGGCTTCCTACCCATAATTTAGTCGCACCAAACACAAATTAAACTATCACTAATAAGTAATTAACCTCACCAACTCTATACCCGTAAAGACCCAAAAGCTCCACACACCCCTTTATATAAAGTCCTCGAGCAGCTTTCAGAGGCTAATATATTTTAAAAAAAAATTAAAAAAGAGATTATGTGATTCAACCAAGTTAATATATGTAAATATACGTATAAATACATAATTTTATATTAAGAAGTGTGAATCTAAAAGTTTATATTAAAAATTTAAGTAGTATGAAATTAAAAACTTTTAAGAGAAATAAAAGAATTTATTATTCTCTTCGTCCAATAATTGGTGTCACATATTGACTTTGGATACAATTTTATAATATATGTTTGACAGTGATAAATAATAATTTTTTTATTTTAAAAAAGTTGATTGATAGATTTGATATACTTATTTTGATTTGTGTAACATTTACGGACCTATATCCGTCCTTAGTTAGCACCATAGGATTAAGAAAGCGACATTTGAACTAAAACCGTAAAACGGGTGTTCGAGTGTTAATAGATATACAAAAGAGCAAGAGATTGGATGATGGCCACATCAAGCCATTTCCCCAATAATAATTCTTCAAAATCCCACCCTGCCTATTGCACTTTCACTCAATTATTCCATCATCCATTCCGTCATCACCACGTTTTCATATGCCCCTGACAGTATTTAAATTTCAATAAAAATTTATATTGAACATTTAATTAATATACTGAAATATTTTTTTTTGTAATATAAAAAGATAACATCGCAGTTTTGATTATATAAATGTATTGTTTTCTACTTTTAATAATTCAAAATTAAATTTAAATTATAATTTTATTTTGATTTTGATTTTGAGATTAGATTAAATATATTATCTAATTTAGTTTATATTATGATCACATGTAATTAATTTTATTTTCTTCTGTTAAAATAAAATAAATTTACTGGATTGAGAGAAATGCAAATTTGTGCCATAATGAATTTATAGTGTATTCAATGAAAAAACTAAACAATTACTATATTATAATCACCCTCGACTATTTAAATAATTCATTATACGTAAATTTGTTAACATCTTACTAAATTAAACTCTTTGAATATTATTATATTTATAATTTTGAATGAAACATGAAGAAGAAGAAGAATCGAGAGGGATACATATGAAAGGAATCCGTTATTTTAGAGATGATCTTGTTCAAAAGTACTATTAATTGTTACTATCTAATAAATGATGACAATCTAATATAAAAACAACTTCAGAAAAGACCAATCGTCCGTAATTATTACATTTCTTATAATTTAAGAAAATCTTTAATTTAGCAAAACAGAAAAACAAATTCTATGTATTCTTGGAGTAGAATGTAGGAAACAATTACTTGATGTCACTTCAAGAAAAACATTATCATTTTGACATTCTCATTATTCCGATTTTAATCATTCTCCTTAAACTCATTCTTCAATTAATTCAAGATATGCTGGTTTTTCTTTCGTGTTCCTTTAATAATACTAAGTTACAGTTCAGAAGAACCCTTGTCAATAGTTTCGATCGTTTGCTTTCCCTCGTCATCCCAATGTTACATGCTATTTCAAGTTCACAAATCGGTACGCATTAATTACAAAATAGTTATTTGTCGAATTAATATATGAAATTTGAATCTATCAAGTGATTCAAGTCATAAAAAAAATGTTGGGTCCTCTAAAATTATAAGTTCAAGTAGTAACGTGTATACGTTATTAATAAATTCTAAAAATTAAATAAATATTTCTTATTACTCAATATATAATAAAGGAATTCTCATTACATGATTGATGATTGTCACAAGTTATAAAAAAAAACATTATTTAGATGAGTATGTAGTCTTCGCGACTTTGTTCAAATGAATAGAACAAAAAGACACAAGGTAAGGTATCTTTGACATGGATGACTTAAACACTACATGTACCATTAAGCTCTGACAGCCACGTATTTGTTTAAAACCTTGATTTTCAACGTGGATTGCGGTTTAGAAAACCTTGATCGGACTGTCTAAAAAGGTTTTCTAAAAAAAAAAAACCCCAATGTTGCACGTGCCCTATCTAAGCATAGAAGACGCAGGAATTATTTATAATTATGTGTCCATCATAAAATTTAAAATTGTTATATTAATTATTTATTTACTTTTAATATTTATTTTAAAATTTTATTTAAATTTATTCTATACGAAGAATTTCTATTATTAATATATATGCGTCAACCCTAAAAAATATTTTTAAATCCACCAATAATCCTCATTTCAATGTAACACATATAAGAATATATACGTAACTTAATATAATAAGAAGAGTGGATTGACTTGTATTTCTTAGATTAGGTAGGTATATTTGAAGGTGGACCCTTTTCCTCAATATGTAGCTCAACTCTGGACATCATGATGTACACTAGGACGTAACGTGCATGTTTTCTTCTTTATATTAAACTGTAATATATATACTCTATATCATATGTGGACACGCATGCATTTGGCGCATACTTTCCCTAAAAAAAAAAAACCAAACAGTCGTAGGAATTTATAGAAACTTTGAACTAAACGCGCATGCGAATGTCGTCGCCACCGATTCACCAACATGAGAGTCTGCTAAGAAATCGCCCGACAATATTTGAAAACTGATTCAATTCAACCACGTAAGAGTTCTGCAAACAATACGTAGTTTGCATGCCAATGAAATTAAGCTTGGATTCAACGGCGGATCCATAAATATTTTTCAGGGTAGGCACACATATGTTAACAACATAAAATTTTAAATGGGATAGTACAAATAAAATTTCATGGTGGGCTCCTTCCGTAAAATAACTATCGAAAAAATTCAAATTTCAAGGTGGACACGAAAAGTTTAGAGTTCCCCTATCTGTTAAATAAATAACTAATCGAATAAAATTGGATTTTAAGATGGGCACGTACCCATCCTCGCTAATACGTGGCTCTGCCACTGCTTGGATTTGTATGTTTCTTAGGTTTAAAGAAATGAAACTGTAGGGAAAGTTTTTAAGATACCATTTCCTCGGGCAATATGATTATTTTAGTGCAATTAAAAATAGTGCTAAGGATGGGTAGGGCATCTCTCCCTCTAAATTTTTTTAATTTATATATATACTAAATATTTTCTTTGTATATTATTAAAAATATATTTTTTTCCCCTAAAATTTTATAAATTTTTTACTACTTAAAATTTTATAAGTTCGTTCTCAAACATAAAATATTTTGTATGTCCTTGATAGTGATTACACTCCTATAATCTTTGAAAGGAGTAGTCGAATTTTTGAAAATATAAATAAAATTTAAGTATAAATTCCTGTATTATTTTTCCATTTAACCTATAATTTTTTTTTATAATGTGGATTATTAATAGTATACATTAGTATAGATTTTACACAGTCAACTTGTGTGTTATTGATTACATGAGCATCATATGGCACGAATATCACGAAGTATGGGCTAAAGCGACTAATGAACAACCAAATATTGTGATTACTAATTTCCAGATATAATGATGTTAATTAAACTATTTTTCAGATAAATGTATATTTGAAGTTAGAATTGTCTAATTACATCAGAATAATCATCATTGATTATAGGTAGGATCATTTTATGAATCAGGTGTCAGTTATTTGTATAAATGTTAAAAAATAATAATACTAAAATAATTTCAAAACAATTAATACCATAAAGAATTGAAAATATTACAAGCAAAGCATTAATTAGCTTTATATATAGGGAAGGCCGACGATGAACAATGCCCCAAAGATATTACTCTAAGGTCAACTTTTGTAGAGATATTCAACCGAATTTGGTGTAGATGTTTTCAAGTTGGGGTTTCAGATATGCCCAAATTATAATTATGTTATATTAAATTTGTCTTTTTATTTTAAAATTATAACATTTAAAATGTTTTATTAAAAATAATAAATAAATTTTTATTTCATTTTTACCCTTATTCGTTCCATTGCACCTATTGAAACAATCTGTCAAATCTATCATTATTTTTGAACTAATTTTATCTTATTCTTTATTTTATATAATTTAATATGTAATCAAATTTATCTCTTAAAATTCAGTGTTAATATGGAATCAAATTTATCTGATTGATTTTCTATGAAACTCATTCAAAATTGATAAAAAAATTATCTAAAGGCTAAAGTGTTAATACTTTAATCTTCTCGATGATCGTCCAATGAGATTAATTTTGAGATATGTTGTTCATCTTCTTGAAATTATATTTCTCATCGTTTGAATTTTCAACAACATCCTAAGTCCCTCAAATTCGAGAAAGCTTCCGAACCCCAAAATGATAGATTTTGTTTAAATTTATGAGTTCTAAAGAGGTTTTATGAAAGTTTAAATGAATAAAATGACAGAAGACAATGAAAAGAATTTATCATTGTTTTAAAATGACCACAATAAATATTGAAGAGTGATATTTTCAGTTGAGACTAAAAATGGTAAACAACATACCTTACTTTAATGTCAAAGGTGATGAGGGTGGAATAAAAATACTATCTTTTGATTTCTACATAACACATGTCATTATCGTGTCAATATTAAATTATCATATTATTTAGGTATTAATGAATTAACATCCGATGATATAATTATAAAATTTAAATTTAAATCTATAATCATATCAATTTATAATTTAATAAAAAATAGAACAAAACTAAAGTTAAGTTATATAAAGTAGTTTACAGGCAAAACTCGTGTGGGCAGTGAAAAAAAATGATTGGCTCGTATAAGGCCTCGTCAATTTTTTTTATAATCTAGTGTGATTGCTACAATGCTCATCGGAAGACGTCGTGAATACCATACGTCTTCCGGAAGACGTGATGTCAACATACGACTCATGCTTTATTCCTTTGATAGTCTTTACAGTTTTAACATTCCAACTGCGTAAAAATAAGGAAGACTCATTATGTTCCTGACATATTCTCCAATAATGTAACGATCATACTATTTTAAAATAATTTCGCTGAAATTCTACACGAGTCAATATTTTTTTCACTGCTCCCTACGAGCAATTTTGCCGTAGTTTACCCTTTTCGTCTCCTTTATGCAGTCTTATTGGTTTAAGTTTGATTGTTGATGGACTCCTGGCACACACAGTGACATACCTACATTGTAGTACTATTGTTTGGTTGCGTGGTTGTTCAGTCCGTGGCTCAATGGCCTGCTGGGCCGGTGCTCTATGCGTTGAAAATTGGTTTTACTTTTACCTCAATAATTTATCTTATAACCATGATTATACACAATCACAGTGGTTGCGTTCCAAATCTTAGTGATATGTACATCAAGATTGGGTCTTTGGCACTGGGGGATTTAAGATTGTGAGATTAGGATTTACAGGAGATTCTGATTTGGAGACATAATAAAAACTGAAAATTTAGCGGAAATATTAAAACAGATTGGAGCGACCTACCGTAAAAATAGCGGAAATTTTAAAAATTTTTCTTAAAATATGTAACTCATAAAATCATTTAGAGAACAAAATAAAATTTATCAATATTCAAAATAAAACAGATTTTCAGACTCATATATGAAACAAAATACAATTACATGCCCCCTAATCACATGTACCATTCTCTGGAGCAACGCCGAAGAACTCCCATACTGATGATAGTTGCACTGGTACAATTCTTTTAACCTGCAATGTGATAATAGAGTGAGCTTCGGAAAGCTCAGTAATACAGAACTATCAGGTGATGCTATAGGACATGCAGATAAATGAGAAGCCATAATTTCCTTATCGAATCAGACGTATACCAATTATCGGAATAATTTGGGGTACCACTGTAGTTCATCAAGTAAAGCCATGAATCTCAGTTCATAAGAAACATTTCATAGTATCACGCTTTCAGGAGATCGAATAGGATGTCTAGTGTGTTCCAATCAAAACTCGTGAAAGATATAATTCTTTTAAAACCATAGCGGATCCTCCAACCAAACTCCATTATGCAGTTCCCCAGAACTGCACAACCTAAGGGAGTAACTCGGGGCCTGCGAGCCTACCCAAACAATTCCCGGGCCACAAGTCTTACCCAAGAATATCTCAGGGCCGCAGAGCCTACCCAATGCTCGACTTAGGTCCGTAAGGAATTATCAATCGGTGTTGAACCTGTTAGAGGAATTACCAACATCGACTGAATCTGCCAAAGTCTTCATACCAGAACCCAGAGTACCCCGAAGAAAATATTTTTCAGATGGTAACCAATAATAACAGAAATTCGGAGTTCAGACAAATCATCAGTTCAGTAAACTGGTACCAGAAATCATAAGTCGGACAATCATGCTTTATATTTTAGTAAATCCAGAATCAAGTAAATCATACAGTAGTCAAATCATATCAAACATTATTTCAAATCATAGAAAACAATCATGTGCAAATGAGATTTTCAACAGATATTTAAAACTTTTATATTCTCCCCTCCTTAAAAGAATTTCATCATCGAATTCATTCATGTCAACATAATTACAGAAATGAAACTCCATTAATTCTTCCATATATTCAAGTAGCTTTTATAGAAATATGGATCATCCACTAATCCTTAATCAGCGAGCATACATTCTTATCAGAACTTTTCCTCATTTCAATAAAAAATCCGAACGAAAATTCCTTGAAGAATCAAGTTAGTCTTGGTTACGAAAATAGGCTCATGGAGCTGTAACATATCCAAATTTCATTTCTGGAGTGGGATAAAATTTCTCCATTGAGTGATTCACATTACTCTGAGTATTTATAGAATTTAGATAGACGTTACTGGTATTTCTTTATGCAAAGATAGAGCCTTAACGAATAAAACTTAGGTTTCTCATTACAGATAGGGACTCAACCTTGGAGTTCCGACTCAAAGAGGTACGATTGCAGTCTAGGGGTATGTACTGATCAACATCTTTTTACATTCAACCGGCTGGTCTATCATGAAATTTTGACTCAAACCAAAGCTCTGATACCACTAAATATAACCCCCTCAGACCGATACGGATAACCCGATCTGATCTGGAGTGTCACATTAGGGTCACGGGAGCGACCCACTGTAAAAATAACAAAAATTTTAATTTTTTTTTCTTAAAACATGTAAACACATAAAATCATTTATGAGTACAAAATAAAATTTATCAGTATTCAAATAAAACAGATTTTCAGACTCATATATATGAACAAAATACAATTACATGCCCCCTAATCACATGTCCATTCTCTGGAAGCAACGCCAGAAGAACTCACATACTGATGACGATAGTTGCACTGGTACAATTCTTTTAACCTGCAATGGTGATATAGAGTAAACTTCGGAAAGCTCAGTAATACAGAACTATCAGGTGATGCTATAGGAGATACAGATATGAGCCATAATTTCCTTATCGAATCAGACGTATACCAATTATTAGAATAATCTGGGTACCACTGGTAGTTCATCAAGTAGAGCCATGAATCTTAGTTCATAAGAAACATTCATATTATCACGCTTCAGGAGATCGAATAGGATGTCCTGTGTGTTCCAATCAAACCCCGTGAATAGATATAATTCTTTTAAACCATAGTGGAACCCTCCAACCAAACTCCATTATGCAGTTCCCCAGAACTGCGTCCGTAGGGCTTACCCTAACAAAACAAAGTGAGCCAACCTAAGGATATGCCTTGGGCCCATGGGCCTACCCAAGGGTATCCTTAGGTCTGTAAGGTCTTACCAGCTGGATCAGGGTTGTGCCTCTATACTCCAGAATCCTATCCATATAAACTCTGGTAGAAATCAATTTTAGCCATAAATCGTAAACATGAATAATCGTATAATTGATTACCACCTGTACACCATAAATAGTCCAATGATTAACCCAAGGAAGTGCCTTAGGGCCTGAGAGCCTACCCAAGGATCACCTTAGGTCTGTAAGAAATTTCCAGCTTGATCAGATGTACTTCCAGTCTACCCATATATCCCAATAAACAATTCATTAGTGACCAGTAATATTCATGGTCCATAAAACAATAACTATCATTTTATTCCAGTGAAACAGAACCTGATAACACATTTCAGGTACCATAATTCATAACCATAGTTTCCATGATTCCATAAATTAGGAAAAATTCATATTTTTATGTGAAAACTATAATTAGAGATCACATACCATTTTTCTATGGGTCATAAACCAGTAAATCAATATTTTTCGTAAAACTTATTTTAAAACATATAAAACCGTCATGTAGTACATATGGAACACTAGAGGATCTAATTATTTTTTAGAGGTGGGTTGTAGTTATCAGAATATATATTTGAGAGTTGTACCATTTGATCAGATTCCATGAATGAGGTTCTATTGAAGAGAATCGATTACTAATCGATCTAGTTAGACATTTAAGCTTGATACTTGAGAACCCACTATGATTTCATGTACATCAAGATAACCAGAGTGATTTGAGTTGATAAATAAGAAACGAATATTCAGAGCAATTACTATCTTGTCAATCGATCGATTATCGAACAACTTGAGCTGAACAACTCTTAGAACTAATGCCTGTCGACTGGTCAAATCATTGCCCTTCTTGGTATTCACTCTATAATACCAAAAATCCTTGTCCATAGATCATCTTCAAAATCTTCACTGAATAGATCTTAAGGAGAAGAACAAATTCTAATGATTTTAATTTAATTCCATGTTTCAACTATAAAAATGCTGATGTACTGAGTTTGTGGTCATAACCCATAGGGATGATACATGTAAGTTCATCCGAATTTCCAGACTTATCCCAATTACTTACTTAATCCTCAGTCCTTGAGGTTATTTAGTTCATTTAGCATTCAAGTTCATTCCAGTTACTTCAGGGTTTTCCAGAGTAATCCAGACGTTTTTGAATTTCAGATACATATTGTACTTCCGTTTAATTCAATTTGGTCTTCGTGTTGATTTGTCTAACAAATATCAAAATCTTATTATTGAATGTGATCTAGAGTTGAGCTGAGCTAAGTACTTCCAGAATTATCATCGATCCAAACTGAGAAGACGAACACGTATTCGAATGATATCTACGTCATTCAAATACTGAATAATATTATCATTGATCGACCCGCATAAGGTGTTTTCCATAACTTAGGGCAATGCCACATTCATATTTATTTGAATTCCTTAATGAATCTAAGAAATTTATTTAGTCTAGACCATAAGGGCATTTTTGTCATTTTGGCGCTCAATGTTTTCCATTCATTTAAAAGCTTGAGGATATCCATTCATTCATGGGCTTGGTGATATTCTTGGTTCATTTCCATTACAGGGGTATTTTGGTCATTTTACCCATCCAACATATTTCAATCATTTCTTTCCATCCGATCTTATTATTTAATTCAAACGTATCATCTTTTCCAGACCTTTCGAATATTCTGACAAGAGAGCACTCTCGATAATTTATTCTTAACTCGGAGATTTTCAGGTCAATTATCTTCTCGGAAGTTACCAACATGTTATCAGGAATTTTCTGTACAAAAACAGAATCTTAACAATTAAATCCGTAATTTATTCGAGTTAAATACGAACCCTCAAAACTTTCTCATTCAAGGTCAACTCAGACTATTTTTACCTTTCAAGGACATTTTTGTAATTTCTTAACCAAATAGTTTCAGTATTAACTCTTAACGAAAATAACTATAATTTAGAGATCCTATAGTTAATTACTTTCCGGAACATTCTCTTATCTTGAAATGATTCCTTAACAGACTTCTAGTATCTTGCACAAACCCTTATGGGGTTAAAAACCAGTTATCCAAATTTTCCAAGCAAAAGTAGCATTTCTTATACACATATGTAGTTTTATCAGATAAATAAGTCATTTCAGAGTTATTAATCAACTTCCAGGGACAATTCTTGTCATTTTACAATATAAAGGTATTTTCGTAATTTTACCCAACCAGAGTATGCTCATAATTTCTCATACGAGTACTTTTAGTATTTAACCTTTGTTGATATAAAATATAAGTTACAAATCCAGGGCTGATTCCTTTATCACCAATCACAAAACTTGTAATTTAATTCTAGCAATATCTCATCTCTTATATTAATCAACTGAACCATAATCAGTTGCCAAATTTCTACTGTATTCGGATCGAATGTAGAAATTCATTAACTACACAAATGAGACCAACATTATCTTATTCATGTATTTACCAATATTCACATGTTCCATAAAACATAAAGAGATAGTAAAGTATTACCTCAATTTTCGTGCCATACTGATCGACCATATAAATTCCATTAGAACGCCTTTGATCTTTTATTCAACTTCCAATATTTCCTCGGATCCATATCAACAGAAATTACATAAAAAACGGAGCTTAATTCCGAAAAACAGATCGAACCGGGTGATAAATCAGTCAAAAATAGCTTACCGTATTCGAGTTTGGTGAACCAGACCCCAAAAACAGATTCGGGACATCGAAAACATAAAATATGACTTTTCAAAAATTTTGAATTTTTGGTTAAAGTCAACGGGTTTGACTGGAAATTTTGAGGCCTTCGAGTCCGAATTACAAAAAACGGACTACGGAATCGAACTCAGAACGTCGAAAAACGTTAGGATAGGTATACCCAGTCAAAGTCAAAGGTCGTTCAACGCCAGGTCAACGCTGATCAAAGTTCTGGTCAATGCATGTCAACGGTCAACAGTCGACCGTTTTACACAAATATCACCCTAACCGAAATTAATTACAAATTTAGCAACCTTATAAAAATATTTACAAAACTAACACTCGAATTTTACACAAATATCACCCTAACAGAGATTAATTACAAAATTAGTACCCTCTACGCACAGTGGCAGCGCGTGAACAGTGATACGGTGTTGAAAAATTCCCGTAAAAATTCCAAAAAATTATTTTAAGGCATTTTGATACACTTACCAAGCTTGGTTTACAATTTTGAACGACGGAGAGCTCGATTCCGAAACATTGAAAACTTTGACTTTCTCACCCCCTCCATGCGCTAGCGACGACGGAGAAACGGTGAACACCGGGGACTCGGAACGATGCAAGGAACACGATGGTTGAAAATCGATGAAAAACCAACTGAAATCGAGTTAAAACCGACGATACTTCCAACTGAAATTAACGACGATTCATAACGAAAGGTTTGAGGGATTTTGTTCTTCGATCGACAACGAACACGATGGTGGTTTCGATTCGTCGATCGGAGGTCGGACGACGAGTAGATCGGAGTTGAAAAGAGGGTTGATGGAGGAGGAAAACTGAGAAAACCATCTGGAAACTGCGTACGAGAAAAGGGGTTTATATTTTCTCCTAAAGAAAAATGGTTAAACTATGAGTTTAGCCACTGAATTTCCTGCACTTTATAAAACAATAGTCAACTTTGAAATTTTACAATTTAATCCTCAATTTCTTCTAAAATACTAATTAAATTCACCACTTATTTTTCTAAAATTTAGCTCCTAAATTTAAGTGTGACATTCCAAATCTCAGTGATGTGTACATCAAGATTGGATCTTTGGCACTGGGGGATTTAAGAATGTGAGATTAGGATTTACAGGAGATTCTGATTTGGAATAATAAAATTGAAAATTTAGCTTAGATTTTTAAGACTATTTCAAACATGACATTAATTCCGTCTTGTTTTGTTTTGGGTATTTAATGATGTAATGTAGATTGGTCTTAAGATACTTAGTTTGGTCAGACATGATCCTCGATGGATCCTCTCAAATCTACAGTTGCCCTTAAAAAAAGCCTAAAACTAAGCCTTCTGCTCCTTCAGTTTTTCAGGTTGAAGCACCTTTTAAGTTTCACCATTGACGGGGGCATGAAAAAAAATTCAAAATCCAACCATTAGATTAAGAGATGGAAAGAAATATAGAGAAACATCAACACCAGTTTTTTAATTAATTAATAATGTAATTATTATGATAAACTACAAATATTGTATTAAGAAATATGACATTTTCTTCCGTAGAAATTTATAACTTTTTTTAATAGTATGAATGGTTACAATATAATATATCTTCATTTTATTTCTTAGTCATTAACAACATATACACACCGTGTAGATATATCTCCTCGAACCAAAGATCTCTAGAGAAAATAACACTTTTTTTATCCACTGAGAATGCTAGATAAATTCAAGTTACGGCCTTTTTAGTGGTTGGACCTATAGTATTTACTAGCATTAATTAATTAATTAAACAATTTTAATTTAAATAAAATTATATATAATTAGGAAATTTTACATATATTATTTAGTATACTAATTACATCCCTAATACATTAAATATAAGTTTTTTTGTAAAATTTAGATTATTTAATGAAATTAGTTCTACGAATTTTCATACAATATTTTAAATTCACTATTATAAGTTTAGCTTGTTAAAAAGAATATAATTGTTGACAAAATATAATAATGTTATATTTTTATCATTTAAACAATAAATTTTTTCTAATAATTTTATTTTTAAAAATTATCCCACGTCTCATAAACCAAACATTCCTAACGATCTTCGCTAATCATGCTAAGCACACTCTCTATTTTTCAACTGATGGAGACATTGACAATGCGTGATAATGAACATCTCCTAGACAAACATTTAATGTCGTACTTCAAATTAGGGCCTAAAATTTTCTTAAAATTAATTTCGAGAGTTAAATTGAAATTTTAGTTAAATTTAGGAAACAAAATGAATTTTTAAATAAATTTGGGTCTAAATTTGAAAAAGTGAAAACTAGAGGGCCTATGATGTAATTATATCATTTTCCCTGAATGTTGGTTTAAAAACCCAAAAAATCTTGAAACTTCCCATTTTTGGAAAGTTTAAACTTCTTTTCTCTCTCTTTAACATTTCTTCTTTTAGTAAAAATCTTCAATCGATGTTTTATCGTCGGTCATTGCTCCGTTTTCGATACCTCTTGTATCATCGCATTTTTTGTGTCATCCTGAGTACACCGATGTCCGTCTTATCTCCGTTGCGTCTACATGTGAGGGGGTGAGAAAGATCAACATTATGACGTTTTGAAATCGAGCTCTCCGTTGTTCACCGTTGTGAATAGAACTTGGTAAGTTCTCAAAACTTCATTTTAAGCTCATAGAAATTTTTACGAAAAATTTCTGATCCCCGAGAGCCCTGCACGCGTCCTACGCGTGGGGAAAGTCCATCGCTTGGTGGGCTTTTAGAAACGGGTCGATCTGACCCGACCCGACTTGTATGCCAACCTGAATGACCCACTTGGCCCAAACCATAACCAGCCCAATCGAACCGAACCTGGTTAACCATTGACAGTTTACTCTTGACTGGCGTTGACGTTTTCCAAAAACCTTCACCTCGTTGTTTTTCGACGTCCTGAGTCTTATTTTGCGATTCGTTTTGCCAAATTCTAACCCAAAAGCCTCGAATCGAGCCTGTTAATCCGAGAATGTTTAGTATTTTTGCTTATTCATTTGAGATTTAATTATGAAATTAATTCAGGAATATATTTTTATGAAGGTTGTCATGTTTCTCTTGGACGAAGGTTGACCAGATCCGATGTTTCATTTTCGACATATCTGCACGATCCACATTCTTCGAGAGTTACTCGTAGGTTTCCGTAAATTTTTTAAATAAATGCTATTATTTTTATATTAGGATTCTGATATAAATTTTTTGATTCGTAGGTCTAGCACTGCCATTGATCCTGATAGGCAGAATCAGCAGTAGGCTACCTGATAAAACTACTCAACCGGTACATGTGTATTTCTTGATGGTGTTACATTATTATTTTAAACTACTATCTGAACTTTAGATTTCCGATGATATTGAATATTTTTACGACATGATATCTGGTTTTTTGAAAATTATTTATTTGATATATGATTTACTGTATATTTCTAATATGATATCTGATTATTGTATTTCTGTATCCGATTTCTGAATATAGAATATTTTCATGTTTTCAATGAATTAAACTACCATTTTCACTTAAATACATACAATTTATTACTGTCATGGGGTATTATTGGAGGAAGTATATCAGGCCCAGTTTACGACTTGTAAGACTTTACAACAGGATCCTCTGTTTTGTGCACATGGTAAGTCCTTATGCTATACATATAAGGCCCTTATCTGGTGTACATGTTTGTGTATGGTTCTGGGGAACCTACACATTCTGGTGATCAGATGGGGGTAGTGTTCATATTTTTAAAACATGTTTGATGAATTGATTTTTATTGAAGTATTTTATATGTATATTTTTACACACCGCAAGGAGCACATTGAGCTTTTTAGCTCATTTTGTAAATTTTCATTTCAAATAATAGCAGACAGTAAACTAGCAAACTTGGCATTAGGATGACTGATTACTCCCTATTTTTGTACCACTATATGCCTATATGCCCTTTTTGTTATACTTTGATGACACATGTTTTTGCTACTATTTTGATATATCTGTATTACTGATATTTTGTTATGTATATGTTTTATACGATTTTTCTGATATATATATATATGTTTATCGTATGAATCTTACTGATGGTTAGTTTCACATTATACTATAATATGGATTTCAACACTGTTTTAAATATGAAATGAACTTCTGAATATGATATGTGACCATCTAGATTTGGTCATAACATCCAGGTCGGGGCTAGGGGGTTACACTTGGTGGCATCAAAGCTTTTTGTTTTAAACAATCAAACTATAGATGAGTCATAAATCTGGCTTTTCAAGATATTTTAATATTTTCAAAATCGTGTCACCTTATTTATGGGTTTTAAATATATTCGAGATTCCCAATGCCAGTCTAACTTATGTTCAAATTCTTTCTATATAATCTTGTCGATATATTAAATGAGTGATGTTAGAGGTTGTAGGCTAGGCTGTGGCTGTGGTCGAAGGCGAATGACTCGACCTTCTATTACGATAGACGATCCAATTTCACCTCGAGATCTTACTGTTTCACATGTATATCCGCCTGTTTCTAGAGATGATCTGATTACACCTGCGAGAGATCCTCCTATCACTGAGGATGAGGACACTGATTTGGATGAGGATGCCATTAATAGAGTTGTCTTTCGTATATTCAGGAAAGCTGCTAAAGTCCTTGGTAATATGTCTATAGTCAAGATTTTGAAGTCTTTGGTAGTTGCTGGAGTAGTTCTATTCGAAGGCATTACTGGTGGACATATGACTGACGCTAAGTATTGGTTTGAGGATACAGAGGATTATGGATGACATGGATCTGAGGCTTAAGCAGAATTTAAAGAGAGCTCAAGCTATGCTAAAGAATGAGAGTTTTAGATGGTGACGATTAATTTCTGGCAGTATTTTGGGGAATTAGTTGACTTGGGATCTTTTCAAGGCATGTTTTTGAAGTCTCTACATCGAAGAGATACCTACAGTAGCGATGCCAGGAGTTTAAAAATTTGAAGCATGGTGATAAATTCGTAAAAAGGTAATATTTGGGACCTTTTCACTTAAGTTATTCACTGTCTAAGAGCTCATATAGGATCATAAATATGCATTTCGAAGCATATAGTTACATGTGGTAGAATTCTATTTGTCGCGGCATTTTATTTTGTAATCGGTGTTGCTTTAGGGGAAGGTGTTTTGTTTGATGATGTGCAGGATTTTGGAGCAAGGATAAGCAAAAGGGAATTGCCATGACATGATGAGACTACTGAGCAAAATACGATTGCCACAACAACTCGGACGATATTTCTTGGCAGAAAAAAATCAAAGAAGATATTTTTAGTAAGAAACGTGATTTCTGCAATTAGCTATATAGGAGGGGCCCATTACCACCTATGCACCATCTTTCATAGAAAAAGAATGAACTTTAGGGTACTAGGGTAATTTTAAAACAAAACCCTAGGTTCATTCTCTCCCTATAAATAGAAGATGAAGCCACAATGAAAAGGGACACTTTGAACTTTTTGACCAACCGCCAAGAGCTAAAAATTTGGAGAAAAAAGTCTCTCATTTTTTCATCAATCACTTTTTTCTTGGCATTCCTCCGTTGACAAGCTAGAGGGAGTGGCATTCTAGGCGTCCGAGAGGAGCTAGTTCGCTGGGATTTTTCGTGGTGGCCGAGAAAAGCTCTGGCAGTGGACGTCGAAGGCTTTTCCTCATTCACTTTGCTCTTTGCTTTCATATTTTATCTTTTGGGTTGTAAGGAATGAATTAACTTGCTTTGTGCTTGCTTATTTCGAACCCCACCATGAACTAATCCTATTTGGTGGGAGTTTATTTTGGATATTTAAGATTTGCTTCAATGAATGATTATTTTTCTATGTTATTATCTGTTTTGTTTATGGATTTTGCTGCCTTAAGGTTGTAAGAGCTATGAGAGTAGCCTTTCCTTAGGAGATTACTTAGTGTTCGAGAGAATGTCTAGGTAGCATATCCTTAGTATTCGAGATAAACTAGGGAGGAACCACATAAGCAAGGGGTTCTAGATAGTAACTAGGCCTAATCCACCTTAAAGATAAGGCTAGGATTTCATTCGACTAAAAGGAGTTGTGCATGAGCAATAGGTTAGATGTTAATACTGCCGCAAAAAGGTTTTGCCGAGACATATCCTGTTATCTGGGCCAATATGATCACTGCAGAGGTTTACGCCAACCGGTTTTTCCAAGGCATCTTCAATCTATCGAGTCCTTTAACTAGAGATAGCATAGGGCACCCTAGTAGACTCTGTCGGGTAGATAAGGCATAGAAGTAAGATCATTCTGAGAAGTAAACTTAAATTTTCCTTAGTGACTCCTATCACTCATTCCCATAGTAGCTTATCGTGTGAAAAAGTTAAAGTCCTATCAATCAAATCCAATATTTACATTTTATTTTGCCTTTACATTTCTATTTGTTTGAACTCAACACAATATAATTTGCCAAGACATTTCCATCCACTTTGCCACAACATATCCATTTGCTACCATACCACCATCATTTCATTCTCACCAACATCCATTTCATTTTGCCATAACATTCTCATTTGTGAATACCATTAGCTATACTTAGTTACTTTAGAATAGTGCATAAACTTTACTCAATATCTCTCCAATCCCTGTGGAGACGATACTCACTCATCACTATATTACTTGTTCTATTGTGTATACTTGCACATATATCCACACTCATATTTAGTACTCACAAACAGCAGATATAGGGTGATATGTCTGTTATAGATTATGAGATAGAGTTCATCAGATTGAGTCGCTATGCTACTAGACTTGTGGATACTAAGTTGGATCGATGCTTAAGATTCAAGAATAGACTCAAGTATGAGATCAGGATTTGAGTTTCTACCCACCGGGAGAGGAACTTTGATGCCTTGGTTGAGATAGCCAAGACCGTTAAGGAGATAGAGCGAGTGGGTACGTAGCGCAAGAGAGATATAGATCGAGACCGCGACCAATTCAAGAAACCTTCTGGTTCTGTTGACTCTTTTGCAAGCCCCAACAAGAGAGGCAGGGGTGAGTCTTTTTAGAGAGGTGGTGCGAGTGTCATGCCTATGGCATGAGGTTCTTCAGTTGTTCTGCCTTCTAGTCATGGTAGTTCTTCTGGGTTGCAGCCTTTGCCGTTATGTGAGCACTATGGAAGATGCCATTTTGGTGAGTGCAAGAAGAATTGGGTACATGTTTTAGATGTGGTTCTGGTGACCATCTCTTAAGGGATTATCCAGAGCTAACTCCTACAGTTCAGACACCAACTCGTACTATCGTTCGTACTTATAGTATAATTCAGACTCCATTAGGGGGTCGTAGTTAAGAGAGAGCATTTAGATCGACTAGTAGAGGCTGATCTTTTCAGAGTAGGGGTCCAGTCAGATCTGTGGCCAGACAACCTGGGTTGGTTTACACTTCTAGACGTCTTTAGGATTGTGACGATCCATATGTGATTGCAGGTAGTATTACTATTTATTCAGTACCATACTTTGCATTATTTGATAATGATTCTACCCAATCCTACATGTCGCGTTCCATATCTAGTGTCTTAATATTCCTGTTGAAAATACCGAGAGTTCATTAACAATTCAAAGTCTTGTAGGTCAGTCCATAGAGTTGGATCGTATTTATGGAGGGTGTCCTATAGAGATCCATGGGGAGATATTTTTGGCTGACCTAATGGAGTTACCTTTGTAGGAATTTAACTAGATTCTTGGCATAGACTGGTTGAATAAACATCGAGTTAATCTCGATTGTGAGACTAAAAGAGTTGTTCTAAAGACTCCTATTAACCAGAAGATTGTGATGATTGGGGAACGTCGTGGATTCCTAACGAATGTTATGTCTGCTTTGGTAGCTGAGAGGATGATCAATAAGGGTTCTGAGGCAATTTTTGCTTATATTCTGGATACTAGAAGTTCCTTATCTGACATTGAATAAATTTAGATCGTTAAGGAATTTCCTGATGTCTTCCCTGAAGAGTTGCCTAAATTTCCATTGGATAGAGAAGTTGAGTTTGAGATTGAAGTCTATTCCGATTCCACTATGGTTTCAATGACTCTTTACCGTATGAACCTAAAAGAGCTTAAGGAATTGAAAGTTCAACTCCAGGAGTTGTTGGATAAGGGATTTATTCGACCCAATGTTTCACCGTGGGGAGCCCCAGTTCTCTTTGTCAAGAAGAAAGATGGGACATTAAGACTTTGTATTAACTACAGGAAAATGAATAAACTTACGGTTAAAAATAAATATCCTCTGCCTAGGATCGATGATTTGTTTGACCAGTTTCAAGGGCCTTTTATCTTCTCGAAGATAGACTCGAGGTCTGGTTATTACTAACTCAAGGTTAAAGATTTTGATGTCCCAAAAACTATTTTCTGTACTCGATATGGGCATTATGAGTTTTTAGTGATGCTATTCGAGTTAACTAATACTCATAATTCCTTTATGGATCTAATGAATTAGGTGCTCTAACCCTATCTGGACTAATTCATGGTTATCTTCATTGACAACATCTTGGAATAAATTCAAATGGAAGAAGAGCATGATGAGCACTTGAGGATTATTCTACAGACTCTGAGGGAACCCAAGTTGTATTCCAAGTTGAGGAAGTGTGAATTTTGGCTCAGCGAAGTGAGTTTTTTTGGGCATATCGTTTCTACTGAGGGTATTCGGGTGGATCCAAGTAGAGTAGAGGCTATTATGAATTGGAAGAAACCCAAGAGTGTTTTAAAAATTCGTAGTTTCTTGAGCTTAACTATTTAATACCATCGTTTTATCGAGGAGTTCTTCATTATTGCAGCTCCTTTGACGAAACTGTTGAGGAAGGATATTCTATTTGTCTGGTCTGAGAATCAATAAGCTAGCTTTGAGAAACGAAAGACTTTTTTACTCAAGCCCTAGTGTTGATTCAGCTGAGTCTGGGAAAGATTTTTCTATCTACAATGACGCTTCTCACTCTAGACTAAGATGTGTTCTGATGCAAGAAGAGATGGTTGTTGCATATGCGTCACGTTAGTTAAAGTCGCATCAACGTAACTATCCCACTCATGATATGGAGTAAGCTGCTGTGGTCATTACTCTAAAGATCTGGAGACATTATCTTTACAGAGAAAAGTGCTACATCTATATCGATCATAAGAGTTTGAAGTATCTGCTTACTCAAAAAGAGATGAATCTAAGGCAACGTTGTTGGTTAGAGCTTCTGAAGGACTATGATTATGAGATTGAGTATCATCCTAGTAAGGCCAATGTGGTGGCCGATGCCTTAAGCTGTAATACGATATCTGATCTGAGAGCCTTGTTTGCCAGCTTGAGTTTTTTTATGATGACAGTCTGTTGACAGAGTTATAAGTTAAACCAATGTTGGCTGAGGAAATTAAGGCCAAACAACTCCTTGATAGCTCATTACTTTCCGTTATTGAGTAGGTTGAGCAGGGATCGAGCTCAGAGTATACTTTTGATAAGGATGGTATTTTGTGCTTTCATGGTCGTCACTGCATTCCTAAAGATGATGAGTTGATGTGGAATATTCTTCAGGAGTCTCATAGTAGTCCTTATACTATGCATTCTGGTGGGGAGGAATGTACAAGAATCTTAAAGAGCGTTATTATTGGGTTGGTATGAAGAAGGATATTTCAGATTTCGTGGTGAGGTGTATGACTTATCAGCAAGTTAAAATAGAGCATTAGCATCTGTCTAGACTATTGCAGACTATTAAGATTTCGGAGTAGAAGTGAGAGCGTATTTCGATGGACTCTGCTATTGGTCTTCCTCTGAATCCTTCCAAAAAGGATTCTGTTTGGGTGATTGTAGATCGACTCACCATGTCAGCTCACTTTATCCCTGCTCGGGTTAATTATTCTCTGGGCAAGTTAGCTAGATTGTATTTCTATAAGATCGTTAGACTCCATTGTGTTTCGTTGTTTATCATCTCCGACCTAGATCCATGGTTCACTTCTAGGTTCTGGAAGGCTCTGCACGAGATCTGGGTACTTGCTTAAATTTTAGTACAACCTTCCACTTGCAGACTAATGGTCAATCAGAGCGAGTGATTTAAGTGCTGGAGGATATGTTATGGGGTTGTGTGATTGACTTCCGTGGTAGTTGGGAAGATTTCTTGCCTTTAGTCGAGTTTGCTTATAATAACAATGAACATGCAAGTATTCGTATGCCACCGTATGAGGCTCTCTATGGACGTCGATGTGATACTCCTATCTGTTGGACAGAGTTGCATGATAGGAAGACTTTGGGTCCAGAGTTAGTTCGAGAGACTGAGAATACTATCATACTGATTCGTGATCTCTTAAGAGAGGCATTTGATAGGCATAAATCATATGCAGATCAAAGATGGAATGATATCGAGTTTGAGGTTGGGGATCAAGTCTTTCTGAAGGTATCTCTGTGGAAGAATGTACTGATATTTAGACGTAAGGGTAAGTTGAGTCTGAGATTTATTGGGTCGTACCGTATTCTGAAGAGAGTCATATCTGTTGCTTATAGGCTCGATTTGCCTCCCCAGCTCAATTGTATCCATGTTGAGGCAATATCATCCAGATCCGGGTCACAATATTCAGGACGAATATATAGAGTTAAGACCTAATTTGTCCTATGATGAGGAGCACATTCAGATTCTAGATCGAGATGAGAGAGTTCTTCGGAACAAGTGTATTCCGATGGTCAAAGTTCAGTGGAGTAATCGTGCCCCACAGAAATACCTGAGAGATATTGGAGTCGATAGAGACTTAGTTTTCACATATGTTTAGACTTCATTGACGAAATTTCTTTTAAGGGGGAGAGTTTTCACACTCCAAATAGGACCTAAAATTTTCTTAAAATTAATTTCAGGGGTTAAATTGAAATTTTAATTAAATTTGGGGACTAAAGTGATTTTTAAGTAAATTCAAGTCTAAATTTGAAAAGTGTCAAAATTGGAGGGTCTGTGTTGTAATTATACTATTTTCCCTATATATTGGGTTTAAAAACCCTAAAATCCAGAAACTTTCCATTTCTAAAAAGTTTACACTTATTTCATCTCTTCAATATTTCCTCTTTTCAACACTTTCTCTTTTAGTAAGAAATCTTCCATCGACGTTTTGTCGCCGACCGTTGCTCCATTTTTGACACCTCTCGTACCATCGTGTTCCTTACGTCGTCCTGAGTCCACTAGTGTTCACCTTGTCTTCGTTGCCGTCAGCGTGTGAGGGGGTGAGAAAGATCAACTTTATGACATTTTGAAATTGAATTCTCCGTAATTCACCGTTGTGAACCGAGCTTGGTAAGTGTTTCAAAATTTTATTTTAAGCTCATATGAATTTTTACGAAATTTTTAACCCCAAGAACCCCGCACGCGCCACCACGAACCATCGCTGCGTGTGGGGAACGTCCACCGCTTGGTGGGCTTCTAGAAACAGGCCAATCCAACCTGACCTGCATGTCGACTCGCCTAACCCGCTCGATGCAAACCATAATCGACCCAACTGAACCAAATCGAATCGATCCAACCTGAATCGAAACGAACCGGTTCAGTCTGAACCGAACTGAGCCAACCGTCGATTGTGTTGACTTTTTTTTGAAAACCTTCATCTTGACATTTTTCGTCGTTATGAGTCCGATTTTGCGGTTCATTTTGCCAAATTCTCACTCGAAAGCCCCGAATCAAGTCCGTTAATTAAAAAATGCTTCGTATTTTTAGCATTTTTGCTTATTCATTTGAGATTTAATTATGGAATTAATTCGGGAATATATTTTATGAAGGTGATCATGTTTTTCTCGACCAAGGGTCGACTAGATCCGATGCTTCCCGTCTAACACATCTGCACAATCCACGTTCTTCGACAGTTACTCGTAGGTTTTCATAAATTGCTTAAATATAGGTTATTATTATTCATATTAGGATTCTGATATAGATTTTCCGATTCGTAGGATCTAGCACTGCCGCTGATCGTGATAAGCAGACTCAACAGTAGGCTACCTGATCAGACTACTCAGACTGATACAAGTGTGTTTCCTGATAGTGTTACATTACTGTTTTAAACTACTAGTTGAAGTGTTTTAGATTTTTGATGATATTGAATATTTTTACGACATGATACCTGATTTTCTAAATACTATTTATCTGATATTTGATTTACCGTATATTTCTGATATGATATTTGGTTACTGTATTTATGTATATGATTTTTTAATATGCAATATTTTCATGTTTTCAATGAATTAAACTACCATTTTCACTTGAATACATACATATTTATTACTGCCATAGGGGTATTATTGGAGGAAGTATATTAGGCCTAGTCTACGACTTGTATTATTTTACCGCAGACTCATCTGCTTTGTGCACAGTATAAGTCCTTACCGCATGTCCTATGCTATACGTATAAGGCCCTTACCGAGTGTATGATTTTGGGGACCCTACATATTCTGATGATCGGATGGGGTATTGTTCATCTCTGATTTATTCTCATTTCAACATTTTTCTTTATTGAGAAAAAAACAAACCAATATCTGCATTTTACAACCCTTCTTTCCTCGATCAAACCAATGTGAGATGTTGGTATTAACGTGCATTGGAGCTCTGTTCCTTATCTGCATGACACGTTGGTTAACAAATGGAGAAATCCTAGGTATAATGGTGAACTTTCACCAGGTTCAATGGGGTTCCCACTTGTTGGTGAGACTCTTTGGTTCTTCGGCCCATACTCGACTTTTGATATCGCTCCCTTTGTCAAATAGAGGATGAAATGGTTAAAAAAATCAACCAATCTCTATCCCTTTGTAGATCTCCTTCCATTCTTAACATGTTAATTAATTGTTGCTATTACTTGCAGGTATGGGCCAATATTCAAGACTAGCCTCGTGGGGCGACGGGTAATTGTGTCGACCAACTTCGACTTCAATCATTTCGTCTTCCAGCAAGAGGGACAACTGTTTCAGAGTTGGTATCCTGATACATTCACAGAGATCTTTGGACGTCAGAATGTAGGTTCCTTGCATGGTTTCATGTACAGGTACCTGAAGAATATGGTGCTTAATCTATTTGGTCCTGAAAGCCTTAAAAAGATGTTACCTGAAGTTGCGAACACACCTTGCAGAAATTTACAACGTTGGTCAAGCCAAGAATCAGTTGAATTAAAAGAAGCAACTGCTAGTGTAATTTATGTACTTCATTCATGGTTCATCATCCGTGTAAGTTTATTGTCGAGTCTAAAACGATAACTCGGTCCTTTTTTTTTGCAGATGATATTTGATTTAACAGCCAAAAAGCTGATAAGTTGATCAGGACTATTCGTCGGTGAATCTGAGGGGGAATTTTGTTGCATTCATCCAGGGATTAATCTCCTTTCCATTGGATATTCCGGGAACAGCTTATCACAAATGTTTACAGTTACATTAATGTGTTACATATACCAATTTCCTAGCATCAGTTGAGACTTCTGGAACTTGACTGTTTTACTACACAGGGAAGGAAAAATGCAATGAAAATGCTGAAGGACTTGTTAAACGAAAGGCCGTCAGTGCCCCGAAAGCAGCAAACTGACTTTCTTGATTTCGCCATCGAAGAACTTCAGAAAGAGGGAACGATACTCACCGAGGCGATTGCTCTGGATTTGATGTTTGTACTTCTGTTCGCCAGCTTTAAAACAACGTCCCTAGCTATAACTTTAGCTGTTAAATTCCTTTCTGATAATCCTTCAGTGCTGAACAAGTTAACAGTATGTGACATTATATAAAGCTAACATTCTGTAACACCCCAACCCGTATTAAAAACCGAATACGAGTCTAAGGTGTCACATTGACTTTTCAAAACATTTACTCGTATAAAATAGTGAGTAATTTAAAACTTTTATAACATATAACTTATTCAAAACGTTTACAAAACTATTCAGAGCTTATACAATATATTCTTTTGAATACATCCCAACTAGAACTTTATATATTAAAATACATATTCTTCACCTCTCTTCTGATTTGACTTTCAGTAAGGAGAACTGAACTGTCTTGTTCCACATTGCTCTTCACTCCTCTTAAAACCTACGTGTAAATCACTTACACGCTAAGTCTATGACTTAGTGAGGCAATAAATATATAATGTAAACTATAACTTGTAATCATGCATGAACAATTACTGCTATCACATCATACCCAAACATATATCCATTCATATATCAAATCCACACATGCATATAATTATATTCTTTTCTATCATTATCATATTATTACCATTCGTATTTCTATCCTCTTGTTTATATAATCTATTATGTTCATATCATATATCTTATAACATATACAATAATCATTAACACACATATATATCATATCATATAATTCATATCACAAAACATATATATATATATATCACATATATTGTATTCAATGTTATCTCTTATTAGCCCATGCACACCTGTGAGAACTGTAGATATGTGAGTCTATTGAGGTTGTGCACTATGCTGTCACCACAGCTCATAAGGGGTCCCACTAGGGGCTATGAAATTTTATCCCGAATAACCTATGTATTGTATTTGTCCCGAAGGACCACTCCTTAATAACCATATACATATTCCAATGGATCAAATCTGTCTCAAAAGACCCTGTAAATGTTTCAAAGTATACATATATGTCCCGAAGGACCAAGTAGAACCCTCGACTCTTGGCATGCCAACTATACCTATAGCTCTCGTATCATATAACATGGGCATTTTCACTTATATCATTCCACATATACCCTTTCATATCATATGTCATATAAGCTCATAGCTTCTTTCACATATACATGTAGTAACATAGCTTCTTTTCATATTATCACATAGTTCATATCTTATAATTTGTATTCTCATGTTCACATATATCATGTCATATGGCTCATATATTTTCTCATGCAATCACATAGTTCAATTTTACATATGTTATATATATATATATCACATAGCACATACTTCTTATATCATTACATACAAAAGCATGTTAACACATATAATCATGCAACATATACAATAATATGTCACCACATCGACTCATGCACACATATGAACCATAGCAAAAACATACTTCTATCTAGGAATTCATGCATTTTACTATTGGAAATAGACTTGTCGCAAGTCTTATTTCCCATTAAACATCATATACTAAATAATATACACTCACCTGGACCTCACTAAGTTCCAATCCACTTTTATGATTTCCTTTCTTTCGATCGAATCTTAACTTGATAATCGTTCTTTAACTTGATAATCGTTCTGGAACTTGTTCGTGCTCGATATCTATATAATCATACATTGATAGATATAAGTATCCAATTGATATATTTCTAATCTATCATTTCTTAGACCAAAAGAAATGTCTATTTCAATTTCCCCTTGAAGTGCATCGATACATTCTACAATGCATCGATGCATTCTTTAACATGTGCATCGATGCACTACCCATGCATCGATACACCAATCAACTTTGATGTTTTCATTTTAAGGGGGTTCATCGATGCACTCCTTATGCATCGATGCACTAATTACATTCGATATTTCTTCATTAAAGAGTGCATCGATGCACATTGAATGTGCATCGATACACCTGCCCAGAATTTGTATTTTAAGCCTGAAAACCATCAAATTTTCACTCAATTCTTCTATTTTAAGCCCCTATCATGTCATTAAACTCAACTACCATTACTTAAACCAACTTATATCCATATAAACCATCTTTAACTTCCATATCTCATTATGATTCTTAAAATTTAAGAATCTTGCTAAACTTTCAACTTTGTTATTAATCATTTCTAACTTCATAAATCTCTTATTCTTATTGATGGCAAGTCAAATTCAACTTTCAATTCTTATTATAAACTCAATTTCAATATTTCACTCAAGAACTCCAAATCTTTAATCTTCCCTAACTCCTTTATCTTTTGATTTTAAGATAACTTAAGCTTTCCTTAAGCTTAGTTATCATCTACTGATCATAACCCAACCTTAAATTTATCCAGAAATTATCTAAATAGAAGAATCACCTTTGATTCAAGCCTTCACGTATGAAGAAGGAAGAAGAGAATAAAACTCTAGAACCTTTTCTCTATTCCCACGTGGTTTCCTTATCTTATAAGGAAAATAAAAATCTTCTTTGTCAAATGACCCTTTTGCCCTTCAATTCATCTAATAATTACTAACAACTTTTATGATTTATTTCTAAATAAATCATTGAACTAATCCATGGTTCTACTTTAGTCACCAAATTATGAAACTTTACAATTTGATCACTAACCGGGTATTGAGGATGTTACAAATCTCCCCTCCTTTAAAGAAAATTTGTCCTTGAATTTTCACTGAACATATCAATAAGAACATATCTTCTAATGTTCTCATGTTACTTCCTTTACTTAATCTTTCCTTCCTTTATTTCTTCAATTGTCTATTTCCTTATACACAAATCATATCTTTCCTTTCATATTCATATACTCTTGTCCTATCACCTATACTCATCTCTGTGTACCAATCTTCATTGCATCCTTATAACTTTGATAACCCATTTCTTATACAGAACTTCATTGTTTATCATTTCTTATACTTGTATTTCCTTCTTTAAAGTCCCTTTTTAAAATATATCAATACTTATTTCCTTGCCTACATCATATTTGTATAATCAAAATACATAACCACATCCAGATTCATATCATACTTGATTAACTCCACTTTATCTTTTCCTCCAATCTCATAACTCTATCACTTTTACTCTGATAGTTAGTCAATAATATATGTTCAATCTAGGGCACAAGCCTTAGTCAACTAATCATATACATCCTTTCCAATCGAAATTACCTCAAAAATAGTTTATTTAACTTATCAATTTCACCTCTATTCTCATACATCCTATAATTTCCGCTACTCAAACTCAACATTCTGACTTCCTTTATCTTATAATCTAATCATCGATATACTCAATCTTAAACTCTTCTTATCAATCCTCAGCTTTACTCAAATATACAAATCTTTACTTCATTTTACTTTACTATACCACATTGCCATGATCCAAATATACCATTGTATCCAGATCCATTTCATATTTGATTATCATATCCTGACAATATCTTATAATCTTATACTTCCATTACATTCCCATCACATATTCTTGTTAGCCAATGCTAACTTTTTCCTTCTAAAATGCAATCTCTTATCATATCCACACTTTTGCTTATGTATAACACTATTCTTTGTTTCAACTCATAAACTTTGGCTTTCTATAACTTATACTCTTGTCACTATTGCACTTATTCTTGAGCTCTTCTATAAGTACTCACCACGTCATTTGATCTTTTTAACGTTCTTATGGTGACACTTGTTCACCATATTCTATCTTATCCACATACTAACAAAACTAACCCATATCGCATTTTCGATTCAAAACAATAAAGATCTTCTATCACTATTCTAATATGATTTCAACTTTCTGAAATCAACCTTTAATCTTATAAGACATTTTCTGAGGTTTCCGCTCTTCATCCTGCTTGGCCAGGGCAGGTGAATTGCTATCACCATCAGATTTGTCAGTTATCGATTTACTTCGACTGTAACACCCTCAACTCATATCCGACCCGGATACGAGTCCAGGATGTCACATTGACTAAACAAAACAATACTAAAAAAACCGATAAAACATTCAAACTTATTTTATTAAAATACAATAATATACATATATTAATACAAGTTTATCAAAATACTCAGAGAATACACAACTTAACCCTTTAGTTACATGCCAACATCCATTTACATAACAAAATGACCTACTGATTAAGTTGCTTCTGATCTGATAGTTGCAGGAGTAATGTTGTCCAGCTGCTTAACCTCGATTGTGTATTTTATCGGATCCTACATGTGAAACACTCACACGCTAAGTCATCGACTTAGTGAGGCAATATAATAATAACAATAAAATATAAAGGAATTACCAAACTGAGATGATTTGCAATGATAAGATGTATGTAAACAATGCAATAACCATAACTATGTTTCTTACACATATACTTATCAAATTCACATTCATAAGTTCACCTTATTAAATTCATTAGCCCATGGTACCATACTGAGAACCTAAGGTATGTGAGTATTGTGAGGTTGTGCACTATGCTGTCACCACAGCTCGTATAATTGCACCAAAGTGCCACGTAGAATTACATCGGAGTGCCGCGTAGAATTGCACCGTAGTGCCATATAATAATGTCCATAAGGACCACATATCATTCCTTAAGAATCATATACATATACTAGGGATCAAGTATATGTCTCACAAGACTTCACACATGTTCCAAGGAATATATATATATCCCGAATGACCACGTAGACCCTTTACTCTTGGTATGCCAACTATACCTATAGTTCTCATCTACATAACATGGGCTTTCACAATTCACATAATTTGTATCACGTACACATATTATTTTCATACCTTTATCCCATAACTCATATAACTTTTCTTGCATATTCATGTCACATAATGCATATGGTATGAATTCATGTCATGTATCATAATATGAAATGCGATCATGTATCAAAATATTGAATCTAGACTTATCACAAGTCTAGAATTGAATAGAATACATATTCATGCTATGCATATGCACTCACCTAGATTTCTTTGTTTTTCCCTCGATCAATCCTACTTGTCGATTATTCCAAAACTCGTTTAGGCTCGATATCTACATAGTAATTCATTGATACTTATCAGTATACTAATTAGTATATTCTAAACTATCATTTCTTAGGCTAAAAGAAAAGTCATTTTCATATTTTAATGGAGGTATGCATCGATGCACTACATCATGCATCGATGCATAAATCATATTCGATGTTTGTATTTATTGAGGTGCATCGATGCATCGATGGCATTCGATGTTTGTATTTTAAAAGAGTGCATCGATGCACTTCATGTGCATCGGTACACCTTGAATAATTTCTGGGATTTATCCTTGATGCATCGGTGCACATTGAATGTGCATCGATGCACATTGCCCAGAAATGTCTTTTAAGCCCTAAAATCTCTTCTTAATCTTCTCAACACTTTATATATCCCCTCTTTTTATATCCCTAACTTGCATACTCTTACTTAAACTAATTATTATCCATTTCATACCTCTAAAACTTAGAAATCCAATTCTCCATATAGAATTTAAGAATCTAACCCAAATTCCAACATGTTCTAATTTGAATTCTAACACCTCATACTTCTTAGTTAGCTTTATGACAAGTCAAATCCCACTTCTAATTCTTATTAGGAACTCTGATCCAAGATTTCACTTTTCTACTTCCTTTCTTTAATTCTTCATATACTCATCATCTTATGGTTTTAAGATAATCTAAGCTTTCCTTAAGCTTAGTTATCATCTAAGGATCAATAAGAAACCTTAAATTCATCAAGAATTTAATCAACAAGAAAACTCACCTTTAGCTTGGTCTCTCGATGGAGGAGAATAAGAAGAGAAGAAGAAGAGAAGAAGAAGAGAAATCTGGAAACTTTTGTTCTCTTCATTTGCCTTCCACGTGGATTTAAATATCCTCATATAATATTTAATTATTTCCCCTATTAAAAGACTCATTTACTCATTTAGTTCCTCATTCTTGTTAATTGATCATACACAAAACATTCCCATTAAATATTTCAACTATTCAATTTATCTACTTTGGTCACTAAATTTTATAATTTCATAATTTGATCACTAACCCGGTATGGAGGATATTACATCGATAATTTCTATAATCAATTTCTACTATATCATACAAATCTTATTCTATTAGCAAGACAACATACTCATTACACTATCATATCAGAAATTTTCACTTATAGTTAGCATGTACACATTTTAAACCTCAGTTAACTTCGGTTTAAGCCTAGAATCGGCTAAACCTTAGCTCTGATACCATTAATGTAACACCCCCAACCCGTATTAAAAATCGAATACGAGTCTGAGGTGTCACATTGACTTTTCAAAACATTTACTTGTATAAAATAGTGAGTAATTTAAACTTTTATAACATATAACTTATTCAAAACGTTTACAAAACTATTCAGAGCTTATACAATATATTCTTTTGAATACATGCCAACTAGAACTTTATATATTAAAATACATATTCTTCACCTCTCTTCTGATCTGACTTTCAATAAGGAGAACTGACATGTATTATTCTACATTACTCTTCACTCCTCTTGAAACCTACGTGTAAATCACTTACACGCTAAATCTATGACTTAGTGAGGCAATAAATATATAATGTAAACTATAACTTGTAATCATGCATGGACAATTATTGCTATCACATCATACCCAAACATATATCCATTCATATATCAAATCCACACATGCATATAATTATCTTCTTTTCTATCATTATCATATTATTACCATTCATATTTCTATTCTCTTGTTTATATGATCTATTATGTTCATATCATATATCTTATAACATATACAATAATCATTAACACACACATATATATATTATATAATATATATATATATATATATATATATATATATATATATATATCACATTAATTGTATTCAATGTTATCTCTTATTAGCCCATGTATACCTGTGAGAACTATAGATATGTGAGTCTATTGAGGTTGTGCACTATGCTATAACCACAGCTCGTAAGGGGTCCCACTAGGGGCTATGAAATTTTATCCCGAAGGACCTATGTATTGTATTTGTCCCGAAAGACCACTCCTTAAGAACCATATACATATTCCAATGGATCAAATCTGTCTCAAAAGACCCTGTAAATGTTTCAAAGTATACATATATGTCCCGAAGGACCAAGTAGAACCCTCGACCCTTGGCATGCCAACTATACCTATAGCTCTCGTATCATATAACATGGGCATTTTCACTTATATTATTCCACATATACCCTTTCATATTATATGTCATATAAGCTCATAGCTTCTTTCACATATACATGTAGTAACATAGCTTCTTTTCATATTATCACATAGTTCATATCTTATAGTTTGTATTCTCATGTTCACATATATCATGTCATATGGCTCATATATTTCTCATGCAATCACATAGTTCAGTTTTACATATGTTCATATATATATATATCACATAGCACATACTTCTTATATCATTACATACAAAAGCATGTTAACACATATAATCATGCAACATATACAATAATATGTCACCACATCGACTCATGCACACATATGAACCATAGCAAAAACATACTTCTATATAGGAATTCATGCATTTTACTATTGGAAATATACTTGTCGCAAGTCTTATTTCCCATTAAACATCATATACTAAATAATATGCACTCACCTGGGCCTCACTAAGTTCCAATCCACTTTTATGATTTCCTTTATTTCGATCGAATCTTAACTTGATAATCGTTCTGGAACTTGTTCGTGCTCGATATATATATAATCATACATTGATACATATCAGTATCCAATTGATATATTCTAATCTATCATTTCTTAGACCAAAAGAAATGTCTATTTCAATTTCCCCTTGAAGTGCATCGATACATTCTACAGTGCATCGATGCATTCTTTAACATGTGCATCGATGCACTACCCATGCATCGATACACCAATCACCTTCGATGTTTTCATTTTAAGGGGGTGCATCAATGCACTCCTTATGCATCGATGCACTAATTACATTCGATGTTTCTTCTTTAAAGATTGCATCGATACACATTGAATGTGCATCGATACATCTGCCCAGAATTTGCATTTTAAGCCCGAAAACCATCAACTTTTCTCTCAATTCTTCTATTTTAAGCCTCTATCATGTCATTAAACTTAACTACCATTACTTAAACCAACTTATATCCATATAAACCATCTTTATCTTCCATATATCATCATGATTCTTAAAATTTAAGAATCTTGCTAAAATTTCAACTTTGTTATTAATCATTTCTAACTTCATAAATCTCTTATTCTTATTGATGGCAAGTCAAAATCAACTTTCAATTCTTATTATAAACTCTATTTCAATATTTCACTCAAGAATTTCAAATCTTTAATCTTCCCTAACTCCTTTATCTTTTGATTTTAAGATAACTTAAGCTTTCCTTAAGCTTAGTTATCATCTACTGATTCTAACCCAACCTTAAATTTATCCAGAAATTATCTAAATAGAAGACTCACCTTTGATTCAAGCCTTCACGTATGAAGAAGGAAGAAGAGAAGAGAAGAGAACTCTGGAACCTTTTCTCTCTTCCCACGTGGTTTCCTTATCTTATAAGGAAAATAAAAATCTTCCTTGTCAGATGACCCTTTTGCCCTTCAATTCATCTAATAATTACTAACAACTTTTATGATTTATTTCCAAATAAATCATTGGACTAATCCATGGTTCTACTCTAGTCACCAAATTCTGAAACTTTACAATTTGATCACTAACCCGGTATTGAGGATGTT
Source organism: Hibiscus syriacus (assembly GCF_006381635.1). Taxonomy (NCBI): domain Eukaryota; kingdom Viridiplantae; phylum Streptophyta; class Magnoliopsida; order Malvales; family Malvaceae; genus Hibiscus; species Hibiscus syriacus. The sequence continues at coordinate 789,007 of NW_024063008.1, forward strand.
ACACATTCTTTATCTGAAAAATCCTCTTTCGACCAAACACACACTTGGTATTTCCACATTACAGAATGAGCATGAGGCAATTCTATGAAACCGGGGAAAAACCGACTCTGGACTTACATGGTGAGAATACAAATCGATGACATATACCTGCTAGGTGAGACAGTTGCAGTTCAAACTTCTAATAAGATCCATCAATTGCAATCATGCTGTTTTGTTTCCATACTGATACATGCAAGTTGCATGCAGTTCATCAATGGAACAGTTAGACTGGCAAATATAGTTCCAGGAATCTTCAGAAAAACATCAAGGGAAATCCATTTCAAAGGTATGCATTAAAAGAAGTTACTCTCCAAATGTTCTAAACAAGTTTTAGCCATTCAATTAATACGAAAACTAACACATATCGATAATTATGCAGGGTATACCATTCCGGTAGGTTGGGCAGTAACGGTCTGTCCCCCCGGCTGTGCACCTCAATCCAGAAAAATACCAAGATTCCCTCATCTTCAATCCATCAAGATGGGAGGTGGGTGAATATTGTAAATTTTGTCCTCCTTAACCTGCAAGATCAATCTGAAAAAGAAAATTTACTTTTGAGCTAAAAAAGATTGCAACATGTAACTGCGGGGAACAGAAATGAATGGAGCCTCGAGGAATTTCATGGCATTTGGTGGTGGCATGAGATTTTGTGTAGGAACAGACTTCACTAAAGTGCAGATGGCCGTATTTCTCCAGTGCCTGATTACAAAATACAGGTAATAGCATGCTGCCACAAACTAAAATATGTTCTTTACCTGCTCTGCACTGATCGGTCGCTAGAAACTCATCGAGATTCCGAACCCTTTCAGGTGGGAACCAATCAAAGGAGGAAATATACTCCGAACTCCAGGTTTACAATTTCCAGATGGATTTCACGTTCAGCTCACAGAGAAAACTAGAATGGAGTAGTAACTTTACCGAAACAAGGCAGAAAATGGTTCAACTTCTTTGTATTATTCTTAATCTTAAGTTTTCTTTTCATTATCCAATCAATATTTAAAGAGAAGAAATGCACATATAGCGTATCCATGTAGAAAACTCGGAATGCATTTATGACTAACACTTTTGCTCCGGCAAAAATCTCAAGAATCATGAATGAAAATAACATACACATCATTAGCAAAAATAGACAGGAAATACCTCCATGAGGGTGACACCTTTTGAGCAGTCAAACTACACAACGAAGAAATTCATCGTAGCTGAAATTAGATCAACTTGCTGCAACAAAAGTTCATAGAAAACAGAAACAGCTTCAACATGTTTGTTTTATCAAGCTTTTAACCAGTTTTCCATATGGTGAAAAACATGAAAAATCTAGCTCAACATTTTAAATCATGCAGTGAAGATAAACCCTACTGAAAATTATCTACATATTCTAAAATCTATTAATAGTTTCATACTCCTGTAAAAGGATGGAATCCGTGTCAAATTGAGCTCAAGTAAAGAACATGGCATTAAAGGTGATAAACAACCGATGTGAAAACCTAAAGACACCCATCACTATAAGTAATATTAAAATGTGAAGTGTTTTAGGTGAAAAATACATAAGAAAGCAATTAGTCATAAGGTGACACAAAGGAGAAGCAAACTTATAAAATTCTAAAAGATACATTTATAAAATTTTAAAGGACGAAAATAGATTATCAATAAAAAAATATAAATTTTGTAAATTATATGAAAATTTAAAATTTCAAAGAAGTCGTTAATCCTTACATGAAAGAGAGAAAATATTTATATTGCTAGGTGCATGAACAAATGCTAGCACGTATATTCATAACTTCAATATTTTCACTACATTATAAGAACTAACCTGTGGTACAAGTCACTCGATTAATGGAGCCTTTTAATAAGAATTACACATGCAACTCTTGTGGGTCTTATCATCTGATATGTCAGTAAAACCTATTTTGCTTCTTATTTTAAATGAACGTGATCTTACTTTTAGAAATAAAACATTAAAATAAATTTATCTAATTTTAAATATAAAAAAATTAATTAAAAATGTATAATAATTCAAATGGAGAAAAAAGTGAAAAGAATAGAATTATTAAGACAAAACATTATATGATAAGTGTAAGAAACGAAGCGAACATTATCTGCCAATAAAACCCCCAATGGCAATTATGAAAAGAAGACAGAAAGTTTATTCGGTTTCGTTTCAGCAGCATCGTCAATCCTCCATCTGTCATCTATCATCTCCACCATTCCCTATAACCCTAATTGTCCAAATCCCCTGAAAGAAAGAAAAAAACTAAAAACCCCGTAAATATCTTTTGTTTCTAGATCTACCTGTTTTTTTTTTTATTCTAGGATTTTATTTTATTTTGAGAATTACCAAAAATGGCTTCAACGACTCCAACGAACCGATCTTCATCGGATGATATCATCGATGCGACGCCTCTTCTCTCATCAACAAGTAACGCTTCAAGGGACGAGACCACCGCGCGTCGTTCCGTTCGTCGCCAGAGCCTCCGTGAAGCGGCTCGGTTCCTCCGCCGAGCCAGCAGCCGAAGGATGATGCGTGAACCCTCCATGCTGGTTCGAGAGACCGCAGCCGAGCAGCTCGAGGAGCGCCAGAGCGATTGGGCGTATTCGAAGCCCGTCGTGGTCCTCGACATTATCTGGAATTTCGCGTTCGTCGTGGTGTCGATCGGGGTTTTGCTTTTTAGCAGGGACGAGAGGCCGGAGATGCCGTTGAGGCTGTGGATAATTGGCTACGCTTCGCAGTGTTTGTTGCATATGGTTTGCGTTTGTGTGGAGTACAGGCGCCGCTGGCGGCAGCGGAGCTTGGGATACAGGTCAATTAATTCCGGCGAGGAAGGGATTCCCAGCCCAGGATCAAGGGTGGATTCAGAGCAGTACGTGTCATTGTCTCAGCTGGAAGAGGATAGTGGAAGGTACATGTATTGTTACTTAAAAGAATTTGAGAAGCTAAAATGTTATTTTTTATTATTAGTTTTGAGTTTTATTTGTAAATTTATAGTTTGTTTGTAGATATTAGAGATTATCGTTTTCTGGGTCCTGGGGAAATGGAGAGGAATTTGGAAACTTTGTTTCGTTTGTTGGAAATTGGAATAAATAGGTTACAGACCACAATAGAGGAGGCTCATATTTTCATGTGATATCTGAATTGCAATTCGGTATTTGATGTCGGTTGGGGATTTTCATGTATGCAAAGCATTTGAAACTAGTCAAATTAAATGTTGAGAACTTATTATGATCCTTAAATTTTGTGTGTGTTTTATACTGTATCTTGGATATATTTAACCTCATCTGTTAGAACTTTGTGTATGATATTACTGCACACTCAGTTAAATGGCTGAAATCATTTGAAATCGATGTTTCCAGTAGTGTTGCAAAGCATCTTGAATCTACGAATACAATGTTTTCATTCATCTGGTGGATCATTGGATTCTACTGGGTATCAATAGGAGGCCAAGCATTGGCACGCTCCTCCCCTCAGCTTTATTGGTTAGTTAGTATTATTCTTCCGGCTGTCTTTTTGGTGTTTGAATGTTCTCCCTGATAACCAGATCCTAAATATTTTAATTATCATTTCATCTGCAGGCTTTGTATAATTTTTCTTGGTTTCGATGTTTTCTTTGTTGTTTTCTGTGTTGCACTGGCATGCATCATTGGTGTTGCTGTTTGCTGCTGTCTTCCATGTATTATTGCAATCCTATATGCTGTGGCAGATCAGGTAATTTTCACATCACCGTGATTATATACGCTTCATTAGTTGTTTGCGTGCATTTGATGCATGATTTGTGCGTAATATATGGTTTAGTTTGATGTAGTTGCTATGGGTCCTTGCACCATTGTGTGAAACTTGAACTTTCTACTTGGATCTGGTTCAGTAGAGGTGATTGTTTTAATCACCGTGGACTAAATAAGAGTTTGCTTTCTGGGTTTGGCTGGAAAGGTTTAGTTAATTCATAATTTCTATAGTTGTATGACTCTTTGATGCACATTTCTTTTTACTGGCTTCATATGACCTCTTGAATCAGGAGGGAGCTACCAAGGAAGACATTGATCAGTTGTCTAAATTCAAGTTTCGAAAAATTGACAATAATGGAAAATCTCCTGGTGATGTACAAGGACCTTTTGGGGGAATAATGACTGAATGTGGCACCGATTCCCCCAGGGAACATATTCTTTCCCCGGACGATGCAGTAAGCCGACTTCTTTTGTTTTTATTCTCTTTACTTCCTTTATCTTCCCCCTACGAGTTGCCCCTCCATAAATTATATGATGTTAAACGATGACTGTTCAATGACAATTCATTTTGTCCTCGTGTAAGTTGAAGGGAGTTTAAGTGAAGTACCCAACTGATATTGATTCTTGGGTTAATTTATAGGAATGTTGCATTTGCCTTTCCGCTTACGATGACGGAGTTGAGCTAAGGGAACTTCCTTGCTGTCACCATTTTCATTGTGCCTGTATAGATAAGTGGCTATACATCAATGCTACCTGCCCTCTCTGCAAATACAACATTCTAAAGAGTAGCATCCACGATGAAGTGTAGAAGAACGGAAACAATTATTAACGGTTGACTCTGCTACCTCTGCTTATGGTTTAAGCTCAACGGCAGCAGTATAATGTACAGCACTTAATATAGGCTATTCTATATTATTGTCCTTTTTGGTGGTAGTTGTCTATCATAGAGCTGGGGTGATAGTGATGACGTGCTTACTTTAGCTCTGGTCTTCATGGAGTTTCGTGTATATCAATGATTTCCCGGGGCATCTAAAGCACTGGCTGAGTTGAACAACTCGTTTCTTTCTCTACTATTTATTTTCATCATTTGATAACATCTGTCTACTAGTACTTGTTTAAGGCATCTTCTCTCTGTTCTGAATTGCATTGGCTTGTTCTAGTCTTCTAGCACGTAAAAACAATTAATTATACAACAGGACGAAATATTATTCTGGACAATTGAATCAAATTCATCTCCGTCACTATTATAATAAGTTAATAATATAACCTCATTTGTTAGTAATTCTTTTACAATTTTTTTGGTGAGAATAATTCTTTTACATTAATACATGAGATAATTATCTTTAGAAAAAAGTAGAGTTTAAATTATCCCATCAAAATAACAACTTTTTAAAATTAATAAAATAAATAAAACTAAACTTTTACACTTAATTTATATATTCAAAATATCCATACATGAAAATGTCATAAATATTTAAATAATTATTATTTTATTATTTTATATTGTACCGCATTAAAATTTTAAATTAATTTATATGACAAGACTTTTAATAATAATTTTTGTATATAGAGGTAGTTAATTTTATTAAAAAGAAGAATATTCAAAATTATAATGGAGGATTATAACCATAATCATAAACTAAACAAATAATTAAGTTATTTTCTTATAATCACACAAAAACTAGTCACTTAAGATCACACAATGACCATATAAGGAAAATGTTAAAAACCTAATAAAAAACTCTAACAAAAGATAGATACGAACATATATGATCGTAATAGTAAACGAACTACAAAAAAGAGATGAAGCTATTGAAAGACCATCGACAAACCGCAAATCAAAGTCGAGCAACATGAAAAAATAATTCACAAACACGAATTGCATATTCAAATTCAATCCAATGTTCAAAAATATGGAAGATCAACATGATAACAAATTATAGTCATCTTGATTAGTTGTGACAAATGTCAAATCCAACCCTAAAAAAAGATAAACAAAAACAACCGTCAAACCGAAAACATGCCAAAAGACAGAGAAAACATTCCATAAAGGTAGAGAAAAACGTGTCATTAAGGTTAAATTATTAAATACTGAAAAACGAAGAAAAATTAAAGACATAATATAAAAAATAAAAGAAATACAAGAAATATCGATGACGACAACTAACATCAAGGTTTGTTCCATCGACTCAATCAAAAATGAAAAAAAGGAACCAACGACGTTTAAGGTAAAAGGGAGAAAATCCTAATAATAAAAGTTGAATACAATAAAACCTCTATAAATTAATAATACCAGGATCGCACAATCATATTAATTTAAAAAAAGTATTAATTAATCGATAAATTAATAATTTATTAAAACTGTAGATGATACAATGCTAATATTATTAAAAATCTTATTGAGGATTAAATTGAAGATGATACAATGTCTTTACAACCAATTACACGAAGGAAACACTCGTAGCGATGAACTTTTCATAATTTTTTGTTGTAATATGAGAACACGACACCGAAATTTTTAGATACAATAAGGAAAATTACTAATGAAATATAAATTTCAAGAAGAAACAAACAATAATAAAATAATATTTTACTATGTTATCCTAGTTATATTTGTAATTTTATTGAAATATTAATTTATAATATTAAATGGACTATAAATTTATATTCTAAAAATTATTATATTATTAATTTATCGAAATTATTAATTTAAACATTAAGTATAAATAGAGATCTAAAAAATATTATTTTATTGAATATTAATATACCAATTTTTTTCTAACAACGTTATAATGGTATATGCGTGTGTAAATATACCACCTCTAAGGTAGTGTTCAAAACCAATTGATGTTATTCCCACTTCCTGACCTGTAAATTGTAACGTCCCAAAGGAAAAAAAATTAAATTCATAGGTTTACTGAAATCTAATTAGTCAACAAGAAGGTAAAAATATTGTTGTTTCCTATTAAATTATGTGAATCAAATGTGGAGTCAAATCTAGAACAATATGGTACCATCTTAGATGATGCCCCTTCCTTTTCATCGCACAAAATGTTGGATTCTATTACATTTATGGCTTTTGCTTTACAACATCGCCCTCCTCGATGGAGTCTCACATTCCAGAAGCAACCAGAACAAATGCTTCCTCACCCCACGTGTCATGTTCCAAACACGTGATTCCTCGACGAACGCTCCCTTAGGACCACTTCATCGACACCGTCCAGTGCTTTCAAATCAAATAGCTTTGTATACCGTTTGATCATCTCTCATGCTCCAGCCAAGTCGATTCTTGATCATCACTTTTTCTTTCCACGGTTCTTCTTTAACCTTAGATCCAGGATCAAGGTCCTGCTGCCGTACTTGATTTTTATTCTTACCCTCATCCTCATCTTCTCTCTTCAAACGCTTCACTCCTACGGAAACTCCGAATAATTTCGGCGTCACATCCTCTTCTGCCGTCGTTGCCTCCTTCGGACTATTATGCTCTGTATTACTAGTTGAATTCCTCGTTGATAATAGATCTAACGCCTTCCCTTCTGCCAAATTTGAATGATTCTCAAAATTACCTGAACCATTGCTGGTCATCAAAGTTAATATATTGTTACACAATCCCCTCAACCGAGTCAACTCATGGCTCAGATGCACATTTTCTTTTCTAAGCCTCTCGTTCTCCTCTACAAGCTCCGGCCTCGTTGTGCAGCTCGTGATCCGGTGCAGAATGGAGGCGACGGGAACGGGAGGCGAGTTCGACGAGATTACATGCTTATCGCCCGAGTTCGAGGGGGATACCCTACAAGGAACAGCCGCAACGGTCACCGTCGCCGAAGCAGCAGCAAAAACAGGAGTTATTTTACGGCGCTGTATGTCTCGGAGAAGTTCCTTCTCGCCTCTTCGAAAACAATCGTTAGCGAATTCCCATCGGTCCGGCACTACCTTCCTAAATCCCTAAAATAGTAATGGTAATCATAAAATAAATAAATTTATCATAACGAGCTAATTATGCTTGGCAATTTTTAACACTTACATATGTGTTGAGTTGGCGTACGAAGCTGGAGAAGTTGTTATGTTTGAAGTATTTAGGGAGCAAATCACGAGCGAATTCCGCGGGGTGCCAAACGATGAAAGCCGATCCATCTTCGTTCCATGAAATCAAGTCATCAACGGAGGAATCGTCGACTAGCTGATAGGTTTTCATAAGGAACGGAGTCGGTAAAGATCTCTGCGAGTCGGCGGCAGCACCGGCTGGGGATTCGCAGGCCATGCGGTTCGATCCTCTCTAAAGAGAGAGATTCCTCCGCCTTCCTTTAGTTCCTGAACTGCTGCTGATTAATAAAAATAATAGCGTACGTTTTACCCGAGAAAGTTCTTGAAGATAAAATAAAAATATCTTCGATGCTTCTAAGTTGAAAATATCTAGCTTAGTCGGCCAAATTTAACACTAAAAATTCATTTATTTATTCAGATTCATAGAAACGGAAACAGTTTCCCGCTGCTGTGATATTTTGATATAATTGATGAACAAATATTATAAGCATTAACCCGTTTCTTCATTCAATCATAAAGAAATACATTAAATGAACTTGAAGTTCAAATCTAACAGGGAGAACAAGTGGATATTAAAATATTTTAATATTCGTACCTGGAAAAGAAAGCAAAATTTTTCACCAACCAAATAAGTTGTCGACACACCTTTTCATCCGGATACAACACTCTCAATAATTTTGATTTAGTGAGATTCAAGAAACAAACATAACGTTAGAGTTTTACTAGGATTCAAACTTCTAAAAATAAGATAGAGTTTTACTAGGATTCAAACTCCTAAAAATAAGATAGAGTTTTACTAGGATTCAAACTCCTAAAAATAAAATAGAGTTTTACTATGATTCAAACTCCTAAAAATAAGATCCACAAGCTTTATAAATAGCTATTGTAACTCACTATTGTAAGACGACAATTTTCATACGAAATAAACAATAGAAAGTTCGAGCAAATCAGAGCAAGACAACGTTTTTCTCCGAAGAGAAAAATCAATAGAAAAGGTAAAAGTTTATACCTTTTGCGTTTTAACTCCTTGCATGTGTATTTCCTCTCTCGTGGTGTTTAGAATATAACCCGAAAGAAAGATTTTTGGCCAATGAATGAGGTGAGGCCTTATTCTCGAAACTCTTTTTGTAGATCTACGCTTTTCTAAAGCGATTTTTGAAAAATAGTCTTGATTTTTGAAAAGGAAAATTTGAAAAGCATTCGAAAAAGTAAAAAAAAAAATTCATCGCCGATGATCGACGGCCGACGAGGCGGCGCCACCCCCGGAATCTGGAAACCAAGACTCTCGTTCTTCATTATGAAAAACAATTGAGAGCATAATATGAATAGGAGGCTTTTTGACGAGAGAAGAGAGAAAATGAATTTTTAGAAAAAAAATTGGTTTAAATAATTGGCACATCAGACCGCCTGACCCGATCTATACCCGCATCTGGACTCGCGTGTTTTTAACATAGAGTGGGGTAATTGTCGTTTGGTCCCCCATTTTTTTAAATCCTTTAATGTTAGCTGCAAATCAATTTTAATTTCCCCAATTGCTTTCGAATTTGGCCCCAATTTCGACTTTTCTTTCATATTAGTCCTTTATTTATTATGTAGATATTTTTATTTATTTCCTTTTATTATTTGTATTATATATATATATATATATATTAATCTTTTTTTTATTTGATTATTTTTATGTTATATATATTAGTGTATATATGTATGTATTTTTAATATTTTATTTATAAATTTATTATTATTATACGTATATTATGATTATCTTTGTTTGATTATTTTTCTATTATACTTTGTCATTATATATATATATATATATATGTATGTATACTATTAATATTTTATTTATATGTCTATTATTACATATATATTAATTGTTATTTTCTGATTTTATTTTTTATTACTTTATATTATATATGTATATATTTATTTATTTTTACATAATATTTTATATCTTATTATTTTTCCTGACTATCATTTTTACCTATTATATTAATTATGATAACTTATTATATATGTATGTATATATTCTTTATATTTTTTTGTTATAATTATCTTTTTACTTTTGTGCTCGTTTCATTTCCATTTTGTCTTTATTTTTACTATTGTTTTGTTTTTATTTTTTCTTTATATTTTTACATTTTTTCCATTATTTTTTCCATTTTATTTTCTGTTTATTTATTTTGTCATTGTATTCGTTTTCCTTATGCTATTTATTTTATCATCATTTTCATCTTTTTTGTTTATTAGCATTTTATATCTCAACACAATTCAGCTTCTCATTCCAAATTTAATATTTAAGTCTTTTTAAGGATTTTCGTTCAGCCAATCAGAGGTAAGTAATTCGGATCAACTTTTACCTTTTAATTTAAAATTATGATTTTCTTAATTAAATACAATTGTAAATTACGTAGTACCGAAAGGGCAGCTCAAGGGTGCTAACCCTTCCTTGACTGTAACCTACTCTCGAATCTGACATATCACAATACAGAGCTGAAAGCCGACATGTTGAGAGAGGGGAGAAGATGGAGGCTAGGTTTTGTTACTTCTAGAAGGTTTTGCGTGGAGTAAATGATAAGAGAAGAAAATAATAGAATCTGAGTAGGAAAGGAGACAAAGAAAGAAACTTAAATTAAAAGAAAAGAGGGAGAAATTATTATTTTTTCAACCCCTCAAAACTTTATTTATGGTCCATAATTAATTAATAAAACATTACTATTTTTTTCATATCTCACCTTCATTTATGATCCGTAATTAATAGAAAAGTTACATAAAAAATATTAAAGTTTCGTCTTAGGATCTCATATTGACATCTAACACACGAGTAGTATTATATCAAACGGTTATGGCAAAATCCACGAGATAATGTTCTCTAAATTTTTATTTCACGATATAATGCTTTGGATATATTATTTGTTGAGATAGTGTGAATTCTACAGTGAAGCCATAGGTCGCCATGCACTCCGGGCGACCAAGGAGGTCATGCACACAGGGCGAGCTATACAGGGAGCTGTGCATGGTCCATGCACATCGAATTTTCTTTGTGTAGGTCGCCAAGCAGTCCTGGCGACATGGTAGGTCGCCATGCACGCCCGGCGACCAAGCTGGCTACCAAACTTTAACCCTCTGCTCCCTCATGCATGAGTTACATCTATAGATGGGAGATTCCTGCATCCATAGCTGGGAGATTGCAGCCAAGCTTTAACCATATGCTCCCTTATGCATGCGTTGCATCCATAGCTGGGAGATTCCTGCATCCATAGCCGCATTATTGCAGCGTTAATTTAGCTGCTAAATGCAGCAAATATTGTTGTTGAATTGCAGCCTTTCAAAGCTCAATAGTTATACGATTCAATGCTCAATATTATTTGCTTCAACAGTCAAATTTAATGACGCTCTCCAACGCTCATTTACTTTATATAAAGGATATGGGGGTTTAGGGTAGAAGCAGAAGTAGCACATATAGAAACTTTGCCGAGAGAAAGAAAAGAAAGAAGAAGATAAAGGCTCAAACATTCTTTTTTGAAGTAATTTTTTATTATTTAATTTAGTTTATTATATGAAATTATTAGTTTGTTAGTTTAGGGTAAAAATAAAATTTAGTTAATTAGTTTGTTAGTTTAAGTTATATTATATTAGTTTGTTAGTTTAAGTTGTATATTATATTATATAAAAAATTAGTTAATTAGTTTCTTAGTTTAAGTTATTAAATATAAAAAAAATTAATTAATTTGTTAGTATCTTTAAACATATATTAGATTGTTTGTTGCAGTTATATTATAAAAAAAATTAATTAGTGCTTAATTAGTTTGTTATTTTAACTAAGTTATATTATAATAAAGAAATAGTTTATTAGTTTAAGTTATATTATAATATATTAGATTATATAAAATTAATTTGTTTAATTTATTGTTGTTTAAAGAAATATTTTTTTTACACATACAGGACATTATTCCACAACATTTTCCCACGTACAGATTGATTCGAATAAAGAAATAAGAAAGGAAAGGAAGAAGGCATAAATATGCGGGTAATTTATTATTTTTTGTTGTCCATTTTTTGTTGTTGTGTATTTGTAAATTAGTTAGTTAGTAAGGTTATATTAGATTATATAAACTAATTTGTGCGAGATAATTTATGTTTAAAAAAATATTGTGTTTAAAAATATTTAGTGTTGTTTTAAAAAATATTTTGTTTAAATTATATTATATGTGTAAATTAGTAAGGAGTAAAAATTAATTGAATGAAATAATCCGGCCAACGCATTATCTCGTGAAATAATTCTTTCGAGAACATTATCTCGACAGTTTTGCCTAACAAATGTGTTTGATATTTTAAAAAAATAAAAAAATATTATCAAACTACTCATTATTATTAGTAATCGTTACTAAATGATTAGTATCAAATCTAAATCATTAAATATTTATAATAAATAATTATTAGTAATCATGACTAAATCATATTATTATTAAATCATTAAATATCAAATCATTAGATTAATAATAATTATTAAATCATTATTAGTAATATTAGTAATCAAACAATCAAGTTAAATAACAAATTTTATTTGATCGTTAATATAATAGTATATTATATTATATTTTAATGATTTATGAAATTATCTTATATAATTTTTTAATCTAAATTTACTTATTTTTTATTTGTAGAGAAAATGAGCAACAACTTTTTCACGATTGTCCATTATAATGGACATATTATGGAAAATGAGATCGGAGTAGTTTTTCAGTATGAAAAACCAATAAATATGATGTTAAAAAACGACATCACATTTATAGAAATGAAGCATAAGATAGAAAGAAAATTCGAGCTGCAGTTGATGGTTTGAGGTATAGGTTTATGATATGCCCCAACCCAGTCAGATATGCTGCAGTTCCACTTGAAGAAGATGATGATATTGGAACCATGGTTGGATTACATGAGTCAACCAATATAACAGATATTGAGTTATTTGTTGATGTGCGTAACATATGTGATATTCCTGGGTCATCAAGAGGTGTGGCTCAAAATCTATCTGAAATGGCTTTATATAGTCAGTTTGAGGAGCCAACATACAGGTTCCCGAACAGTTTTATGGTACTATTGGAAAGTGTAAATGAAGTGGAAGGGACATCTGCAGCAACAGAGTATGAGACGAGAAACATACCGGAATTGGTTGTTGATATTGATGCTGAAAATCGATGGGGAGAAATTCATGATGATTCAAGCGAAGATGAAGAAACCGAAGAACCCGTTTTGGGCGACGATGAAAATATTTTTGGTAGAGGTGCAATTGATGAAGTTCCGGCACCGTATGAAACTACTCCTCATATGTACGAGATAGATTATGATGTGATGAGGGCACTTGAATTCCCAGACATGCCACATTTACCTCCATACCAAATGACTGAATCATTCGATAATTCTGGTGAATTTTCAGTTGGTGTGCAATTTAGAGGAAAAAATGAAGCTACGCTGGCGATTAAAGAGTACTGCATAAAATGTCATGTTGATGTCCATATTGCAAACTCCAACCAAAAAACCCTATACGCGAAGTGTGTAAAATATGGCCCAGAGTGCAAGTGGAAGATCAGAGTGTCGAAAAATCAAATGCACGATGTTTGGGTCATCACGATGTACAATGGTCCGCACACATGTTTGCGATACTCCATCGAACAAGACCACCAACTATTGGACTCCGATGTAAAATACGAATACGTGAAGGCGATGGTTGAAAGGGATCTAAGGATATCTTGTTCAGTGTTAGTTGTATCTATTCGAAGCCAATTTGGATATCAAGTAAAATATGGAAAGGTGTGGAATGCGAAGATGAAGGCAATGAAGCTGACGTATGGAGATTGGGATACATCGTACAATGAGCTACCACATTTGCTACAAGCAATGAAGCGATTTATCCCAGGAACCATAGTGAAGTCTCAAACCATGCCCGCATATGACGAAGAAGGTCAACTTCTGCCAGGGAAGAAAATATTCCATAGACTATTTTGGGCATTCAAGGCATGTATTGAAGGATTTCCATTTTGCAAACGTATGATCCAAGTAGATGGTACGTGGTTGTATGGTCAATATAGGCATGTACTTTTGATGGCAGTTGCTCAAGATGGTGAGCGAAATATCTTCCCAATTGCATTCGCCATTGTTGAGGGAGAGACAACAGAGGCTTGGGATTTCTTTCTGACCAATCTACGTCAATATGTCGTTCGTGAAGATGGAGTTTGCTTGATATCCGATAGAGGAACAGGTATTTTGGCAGCAATTGAACGACCAGGAAGTTGTTGGATACCACTGTATGCATATCCGGCATTTTGTATCTTTCATATTGGCAAGAATAGTATCGACCAGTTTCATAACGCACACATTCGTAGCGAGATAGTCAGCATGGGTAAGTTTTATTTTCAATATTTGTGCATTTTTACGTGATTTTTTAATTGCGGTTTAACACAATATTTTATGAAACGGGATACGAACTACGTCGACCACATTTTGACAAGACATTGGAGAATTTGAAGGTATTTTACGATGATCAGCGTGTTTGGAAGTGGGCTTCAAAAATACCGCAGGAAAAATGGTTGCAAGCATACGATGAAGGTCGGAGATACGGACATATGACCACAAACCTTGCTGAGGCCATTAATTCGGTACTAAAAGGTACACGCCATCTCCCAATAACGAGTGTGATGAAAGAGATGTACTTTAGATTGGCTAAAGTTTGGTCGGACAAAGGCAAGGAAATTGAGAGTCTCATAAATAGAGGTAAAACTTGGGCTCCTACAGTGGTGGAATCAATGGAAGCAAATGAGTGATTGGCAACATCAATGGTTGTTCATAATTTCGACCGTGTTGGTCATACTTTTTTCGTGTCGTGCATACGCCATAACGTCAGAGGAGAAGACCAAACATTTAGAGTTGACGACACAAATGGTGTGATTGTGGTCGTTTTCAGGCATGTAAATATCCATGTGCTCATGCAGTCGCTGCATGTATGTATGCTGGTGTAAGCGCATACACTTATGTTGATGAATGCTTTCACCTACGTAGGATATTAAATGTCTACAACTATTCGTTCAGATAGATCTCGAATGAATCATATTGGCCCAAAAAGGATCATGATGAATGGCTGTCAAATTCAATGCTTCACAGAAGTCCAAAGGGTCGACCTGAGTCCACTCGTATTCATACCAGTATAGATTTTCATGCTAGAGAGAGTGGTCAAACAAAGAGATGCGGATTATTTAGGGGTGAAGGTCATTCAAAAAACAATTTTCCTAATTTACCAAGATATAGGCCTCATCATTAGTAATCATATATGTATTTCTATGTATTTATCCGGATTTAAATTTTGTAATGATTTATAATTCGAGGACTTGAACAGATTTGAATGGACGTGTGGTTCAATTAACGCCATTTTCGTTACATAACTAATACTCATCTATGGAACACTTGTTTGATTTGTAATAATGATATGATTTAATTTAGTAATGATTTGGTAATCATGATTTAATAATGAATTTATATTTAAAATAATTATTATTATTTAGTAATGATTAATAATAATGAAATTATTATTATTATTTAATGATTTGATAGTAATAATTAGTAATAATGAAATTATTATTAATATTTAATTATTTGATAGTAATGATTATTAATGATTTTAATATTATGATTTAATAATGTTTTAATAATGATTTAGTAATAATCATTATAATAATTATTTAATAATAATTTAATAATGACTAAAATATTTAATGATTTATTGATTTAGTAATGATTTGATAATAATCATTATAATAATATTTAGTAATAATCATTATAATAATGATTCAATAATGATTTAATAATAATTTAGTAATAATCATTATAATAATAATCCAATAATGATTTAATAATGATTAAAATATTTAATGATTTGATGATTTAGTAATGACTTGATAATAATTATTATAGTAATATTTAGTAATAATCATTATAATAATGGTTCAATAATGATTTTAATATTTAATGATTTAATGATTTAGTAATGATTTGATAATAATAATTATAATAATGATTTAGAGTAGGATATTATTATTACTATACGGGTATTTGAGTGTTTATTATTAAATATTTGAGAATCTTTAGAATAAATACTATCTTGTAATCACTCCAGATTAATTAAAAAATTTCAACTCGACTTTATAGGTTTACGAGTAACACGATAATTTTTTTAATATTTCTAGAATGTTGATTGCCTTTTGAGATTAGTTATGCATCGTTAATTTTTTTTCTTCAAAATTTGTTGTAATATGTTAGGTTGATGCATTTGTGAATTGTTACTTTAATTGTAATATGTTAGTTTATTGTATTTGTGATTGTGAATGGTTACTTTGCAGTTTATATTTTGAAAATTTTTCACATACTATTTTGATAACTTTTTTTTTATTAATTTTAATAATTTATGTTAAGCTTTATATAATTTTAATAGATTTTAGATATATTTTTAAAAATAAGATAAAAATTTTAGCGAGTAAAGAGAAAGAGTCAAGTCGAAACAAGTCAAAACAATTTTCAAATCAAGTTGAACAAATAATTTTGATTTAATAATATTTTGGTTCGTGTAAAAATAAATATTTAAATTTAAAAAATAAAAAAATATATTAAATATTTAATCAAGTAGGGGTTGAACTAAAAAATGATAAGTTTGTCTTCTCAAATTTTTTGTCTAATTACAATTTAAGTCATTATAACTTTAAATATTAGACAAATTAGAAATTGTTTTTTAAATTTTGAGTTTTTTTTAATTTATGTTTAATCAATTAGGGGTTGAACTAAAAAATGATAAGTTTGTCTTATCAAATTTTTTGTCTAATTACAATTTAAGTCATTATAACTTTAAATATTAGACAAATTAGAAATTATTTTTTAAATTTTGAGTTTTTTTTAATTTATGGTGAATACAAGGTAATATATGTACAAAGACTTTCAACTATTTAACAATGTACGCTCATACCCCTAAATACATGCTTAAACTCGGGACCTCAAGGATAACAACAATCCCTTAATCACTAAGGTCGCTTGGTTCATGTAGAATTTCGAGTTTAAATACATAATGAGTATTTATATTTTCTTAAATAATCTTATATTTCGGCTCGATAATTCTTGCTCCGTCGCTGGTTAAACTCGTAATGAATTTGCTCGATAATCACCCCCAAAACCAACAATAATTTGAAAGATCAAAGATTTAAGCAGTTCCTTTTTCATTTAAAACAGTAGAACAGTTATTGGTTGTCGTATAATGAAGCAACCATAGAGCAAAATCACCAGCCAATTCTCTTACAAAGCTTATAGCCAGATAAGATAGCACAGATTGCCATAACTATAAATGTTGCGAAGGCCATGCTGGTCGATACTACGGCTCCCTTCCGAAGAGGTGTGCCTCGCTCAACCTCTCCAATGATCGGCACCGCCACTGAAGCCGATGAGATGAGAAGGTAACCCACCAACTGTTTACAAAGCAACCCCATACATTAGCTACAGTGGCGAAGAAAAAACAGTAAAGATAGATGGTGTTATTATGACGGGGGGTTGCACTAGCCTGGTCGAGGACGAAGCTTACGTAGTCTGAGGCCATATCTGAGATCAGAATGCCTCTGTGAGCAATGTCACAAACACCTTTAAACAGTTGGAAAGCTGTGTATAGGAAAGCTATACTGGCTACGATGAAGTAGTATCTTCACCGAGACAATCAAAAAACAATATCCGGTGATCTGAAATATTATGTTGTAATCTTGTAAATAATTAAAGGCAAAAATTATGTTTTGCTTACATCAATTCTGGGTACTCGGTGAAGCTAGGAGATGGTTGGTGTTTCTTCTTTGTAGAAGGCGCAGCGAGTATAAGAGCCGAGATGAAGGAGAAGAGAAGCACCGAGAACCGGAGTAGGAGAGTCGAGTGATGATGTATGGAAGATCTGGAGCTCCACCCAGTAGAAGCCACCGAGAAAGAGAACGGTGAAGGGGTTGGAAATGGCTGCTGCTGAATCTGAGAATTGAATGCCACAGGTGAATCAGCAGGCGTGATCCTACAACCAATCGTCAAAACATATTCTCTTTCATCTTTCACTGATTCCTTTATCTGCTCCATTCTTCAGTTGATTTGTTCTGGTTAATATTGGGGACTCTCTGATTTGTTTCGGAGTTGGGTTTTTGTGAATTTGGAGATCCTTCACAAACAATAAGTTGTTGACTTGTTTCTGGGATTTTGATGGGAAATTTCCTGTTGGTCATGGTTGGTAGCGAGCAGCGCATGCCTAGTGAGACAAACAAGCTTACATAAGCTTGTTAAATAGATAAGATTGATGTTTAATGGCTGAAAGGGATTTGCATTGGTCAATTTAAAACCTTATGTTTAAATCCAAATGATAAAATATATCACACTTACAAAGACTTCTGCATGTAATCCAAAATCTTTGCACGTAATCAAAATTTTAGTAATTACTAAAGGTTAAACGCATCATGATTCGGTTTGTATCCATGCAAAAAGGTATATCGATGTGGGAATTTGATGCGGTTATTGATGATATTTCGTCCATGCTATATGAATGCTGTAATGTTTGTTTCACCCGTATGTTCTAAGAATATGTGATTTTCGAACTTATTGAGTAATTTCGGTAGTTAAAAATAGTGTTGTTTTCTTTTAAGGTCTTAAATTCGAATAATTGTATCTACAAGATGTGTGTGCGTTGTTAATGACTAAATAAGATTATTAACATATAATAATCTTATAATCACCTTAGACTATTAAAAAAAGAATGTGTGATATTGTACATTTTGACTTCTGATTTTAATTTTAGTCAATTCAACCGGTTTTAGTACCAAAACAACTGCTCCTAGTCGCGGTACCACCTGGGAACTGCAGGCAGCTTGACCACAACCAAGTTGAGAATTTCTTTCGAGAGTCATGAAATCATCCTAAAACTTTCAAATTTCTTAAACTCTGATCTACGCCATCCACTGTCAAATAGAATCTGTCTCGGGTTATGTACTTCCTCTCACCAAAACATTTTCTCTATTGCTTGCATCATCGAATGAAGCCCCTAATATTCGAGAGGCCCCAATCCAGAAATGAGTTTTTTTTTCGGTTAATTGAGTGGCTCGTTTATAACCTTTTGAAATCGAATAACCTATTTATAATTTTATTAATAATTGGTTGATATGCAGAGGCGGGGTTAGGCATGATCAACGTGCGCGATGGAACAGAACCCCAGAATAGTAAGGGTCCCAAAAAATTAGATTTATTACTATTGTTATAATAAAAAAACAAACAAAATATTATGGATCAGTGGTAAAATTTTTGGGTCCAAAACCACATAACCTGCGGTCGAATCTTATAAAGGTTTTCTAGTTAATAAAGTCATTTTTTTTAAAAAAATTGAGATTTAAGGGATTTTTTTTAAGAATTTGCACAAAGCCTCTAACGTCCTAACCCCGGCCATGTTGACATATAATGTAATTTACTCGATAAGAAAATGATAAAAAGAAAATGTTTACCAACAACACCTTCTAATGACCGTTTTTTTTTTTTTTTTGCATATAATTGTTGGTAGCTTGTGTTTTGACAGTGACTTTTTATTCAGTTTAAAGCTCAAATGAAAGACCCGGGTGCGCTCTAGATGGTGTGGGGATTGCAGAGTTTAGGGAATTCATTATGGAAGCAGAGCTTATTGGCATGCCTCTATGTGATAAGAAATTTTCATGGTACGGTCCTGGAATGAGAGAAGCGGTTGCTTGTTTCTTGTTTGTGCAGCAACGTTGTTGATTTGGTTGATGAGAAACCATTCTGCTTTTAATAATAAGGATTGGAAATTTCTCAAGTTAAAATTATGGCCTTATCTTCATTAAGATTTCCAAGTGATCAAGTAGCCGCCTCTACCTTCTATATAAAGTATAAACCCTATTCCCAATCCAACAAATCCCCACCTAAGAGCCAACAATGAGCTACTAACCATTCACTAAGCTCCCTCTTCTTCTTCTTCACCATCCTTTTTCATTTCCGCCAATGCAGCGCTCTTTGAGATCCGACACGAGTGCTCCTATACTGTGTGGGCAGCAGCCTCTCCCGGTGGTGGTCGTCGCTTAGACCCGTTTCAAAGTTGGACAATCAACGTGCCTGCTGGCACGGCCATGGCTCGTATCTGGGGTCGAACCAATTGTAATTTCGATAGCAGTGGTAGGGGCCGTTGCCAAACCGGTGACTGTGGTGGACTCCTACAGTGCCGGGGTTGGGGTGCTCCTCCGAATACCCTGGCCGAATATGAACTTAATCAATTCCAAAACTTGGATTTCTACGATATTTCCCTAGTTGATGGTTTCAACATCCCCATGGTGTTTGGTCCGACTAGCTGGGGTTGTCACAATATCCGGTGCACTGCAGACATCAACGGGCAGTGTCCGAGTGTAGGCTCCCGGTGGGTGCAACAACCCATGCACAGTGTTTAAGACCAATGAATACTGTTGCACTCAAGGTCCTGGAAGCTGTAATGCGACGGATTTCTCGAGGTTTTTCAAGATGCGGTGCCCTGATTCATACAGTTACCCACAGGATGATCCTACGAGCACCTTTAATTACCCTGGTGGTGCCAATTACAGAGTTGTATTTGCCCTAGAGGCTCGACTCATCTGGAGATGGTTGGAAGCAAGAGCCGTGAAGAGTAAAGGGATTGTATTTGGCCTTTGATTTCAAATGATGATGAACCTGTTGTTGTGTTTATACGTACTTGTTTTGTTTTATGTTGGATGTGTGTTTGCTTGATGCAAAAGCAAAAAATAAAGTTTATGATGACTCGGACATCGCCATTGAATACTGTATTAATAGGGTTTCAATGTAACAAGCTATTGCTTTCATGGAAATTTCAAAGTCATACGTATTACGTGGCACATACGCATACTGTATAGGTTTATATATATATATTCTCTTTGTCTTCGCTCGTCTTTCGAGATCTAACCTAACTATAAATCGGATCACGTAATATAAAGTTTGAAGACGTTCTTAACGTTTTTTTTACTCGAAGGTGTTCAAGCTGAATACTACTTTCTTGTGGTGCAATGTTTCCATGCACATATTGTCCAGTCAAACTAGCTATCGTTTATATTTCAATAGCTTATTACACACTATTTAGAGTTAATTATATCATATTTTTCTAAACTATGATTCTCATTTTAAACTGGTCTTTAAATTTTTAAATGTTCTATTTTTATTCCTAAATTATGACTCTCATTTTAGATTAATCCCCATATTTTTTTCCATCCTCATGCTATGACTCTCATTCTAAATTAGCCCCAAAACTTTTGAATCTTCTAAATTCATCTTAATATGTAAACCATAGCTATTTAAAAAATTTAGGAATTAATATTTTTTATTAAGCCAAAGGTAATTAAAAAATAGTATGCTTAGTACTATTAACCATTTGATAATGAACGCTCAATCACCTTCGCAGTCGTTGGTGCATGAACTCGTGATATCTAAGAACAACAACAATTCCTTTAACCATTAAGATAAGTTGATTCGTGCATTTAAAAATTAATTTAAAATAAAAATCATAATAATCCTTTATTTATAGTGAAGTTGATAGTTTGACGTTTAAGAGAAGGCATAATGGTTTAACTTTAAGTGGTTATTTTATTTTAATATATATTTTAATTTTTTTAGAATCTAAATTTTAATTTTTTTATTAAATTAAATTGAACTAAGGAAAAAAATGGTAAGAGTCATCAAAGTTAATATCAATTCAAAAAATATCAATTATGTTGTCTTTTTTCAATAGTAACCTTAATTAATTATATTTTTATTAATGTTGAGATTAATTATATTATTATTTTTAGATAAAAATTAAAAAGAAGTCCATAAATCTTGAGAAAGATTAATCTTTGAACCCACAAAGCATGAGAAAGGCCAGAGTTTCTAACGCCAACAAATCTAGAGAAAGCCTATAATCTCTAAGCCCAAAAATCCCCAGAAATGTTGGAGTTTGACCTTCAGAAAGGCCATAATCTCTACCGCCCAGTGCCCACAAATCTTGAAATAAGTTAAAGGCTTAATGCCCACAAAACCTAAGGAAGGTCGAAGTCGATGCTACCCACAAATCCTAAGCTTTGATATTAAAAAACATTAATTTAATTTTCTAAAACACAGTGAGAAACATATATTATTATTTAACCATGGATATATGATTTATTAATTGAATAATTTAAATCAAATACTATAAAAATTTATTATGAGAATAATTTTTTAACTAAGTTTTAATATTTATATTGATTATTCCTGTATGTGTATGTATATTTGAATATTTCAATTTTTAGATTATGGGAATTATAGGATATTTTCGAGGGTGATTGAATGTGAAAACCGATTTGTAGTGAAGATAGCGAACAACAATTGCAAGTTACAATCCACCTAAGAGCATGACGGAAATCCAATAAAGACAGCGGGATGGTCCGAATTCTAAATCCCATGCACCAATGTCCGTGATTGCGACGGCCATCTACCTCGTACTCAGAGGCATCCCCACTGCACATGCATAGATTTCATAATTTGTCTGCTTACTATAATTTGTAATGAATATGATCATACACATTTAAGTTATAAATACGATATATTTAATGTACACAATAAGATTGACATAGAAAAATAGAATCTAAAATAGAATTAAAACAATATCTTTTACACTTATATATAAGTATAATATTAATGTCTCAAATCTAATAGTAGTCAATATCGGACAAAAGAATAAAATTAATACAATTAAAGAATTTCGAAGATAAAATTGATACAATTAAAAAAGTTAGATAAAATTATATACATAAAATGACTACTTAAATACTAAATAAACAAAAAATACATTTTTTATTAAAAAAAAAAAGGAGTCAAAGGGTTGTTCAAAACATAATCAACATGATTAAAGAGTCCTAAATCAATTGTCCTAACACTGATATATATCAGTGACTCGATTAATATCATTAACAATTGAGTAATTATTTTAATACAAATCGATAATATTAATAATGCTAACACTGATATATATCAGTGACTCGATTAATATCATTAACAATTGAGTAATTATTTTAATACAAATCGATAATATTAATAATGGTAATCTAATTTTTAGACTTTTGTAGTAAAAAAATTTACTAATGACTATTGGTGTAATTTAGCTTAATGAAACCCTGTAGACTTTTAGAAATACTCCCGAAAAAAACCAGCAACAACGTTGAAGATACGCATGTGAAGTGATTAAGTTCCATAAATAATAAGTTACTTTATCACATTGGAAAATAGAAGCAACAAAAGAGGAAAAGTGGACCCAAAGAAAACTCCATGATCGGTGTAAAAAGCTTGTTGCCGCAGCATGCAATGCAAGCCCAAGAATATCTCTGGCCAGCACCAAAGAATAACCAGCAACCAAGAAACGAATCACCCACTTCTTCATTTCGCAATTTCTGATATACCAACTTACTTACAACTCTGAACTTCATTGAATGACTGTTAGAACTTACGTTAATGGCACCACCTCCTAACTATGACAAGCTGCCTCACCATCCTTCATCTCTCTGCTTTTCTTCATTGAATTTGATTCTACTCCTTATTGCACCTCTGGTTGTGTTTTTACTTGTCGTTTCTACATTGAGTCCTCAACAGCCCTCTACTCTCTATCCGCTGTCGTTTTCTTCTTATCATTCTTCGGTTGTGCAAGAGCCAACTTCTAATAATTCCGTTGTCAATGGATCCTCCACAGATTCTTCTTTCTTGGAAGCTGAAACTGATTTTTTTGCCTTCAATGTGCCCTTTTCAGATGCGATTATGGAGAAAGAAACGCCCCAACTTGTAAGAATTTCTTTCTCCTTTTTAAAACCACTTTTTCTTTTTTTTGTTTCCATGAAATTTTAAACTGTGGGATAAAGCAGGAGGAAATGTCAAAGAATAAGGAATCCGAAGATATTTCAAGAGAAACAGCAAGTTGGAGAGGATTGAAGCAAATTTGGCAAGAGCTCGGTCTTCCATAAAAGAGGCTGCTTTGGTTAGGAATTTGACATCGACCCATCAAGACCGTGACTATGTGCCCCAAGGTCCTATCTATAGGAATGCCAATTCTTTTCATAGGTATACTAGTTTAATCAATTGTTAGTGTTGGTGTTTTCTCTTTATCCAATTCCATTCATTCAGTGACAATTAACCTGTGGGATTGGAATGAATCAGGAGTTACTTGGAGATGGAGAAGCTGTTCAAGATTTACGTGTACAATGAAGGGGAGCCGCCCATGTTCCACAATGGTCCTTGCAGGAGCATATATTCCTCGGAAGGGAGGTTCATTCATGAACTGGAGAAGGGCAAATTTTACAGAACTCAAGACCCTGACGAGGCATTGGTTTATTTCCTTCCATTCAGTGTTGTCATGCTGGTTCATTACCTCTATAATCCCGAAACCTTCAAAACCGATGCCATCGGACGGGTTGTCGTGGATTATGTCGATGTTATTGCCGGTAAACATCCTTACTGGAACCGGAGCCTCGGTGCGGATCATTTCATGCTCTCCTGCCATGATTGGGTAAGAAATTGTTCCTTTCAAGCTTAAGAAAAACCACTCTACATGGGTTTGAATGATTGTTTTTGCTTGATTTTTTTCATTTTGTTTTTTGGCAGGGGCCACGAGCATCGTCCTATGTGCCACATTTGTTCCATAAATCCATTAGAGTTTTATGTAATGCAAACACTTCTGAAGGATTTAACCCATCTAAAGATGCCTCATTTCCAGAAATCAATCTCCTAACAGGTGAAGTAGAAGGGCTGTTAGGAGGCCCTTCTCCCTCTCGTCGGTCCATTCTCGCCTTTTTCGCCGGCCGTCTCCACGGCTACATCCGATACCTCCTCCTGAACGAATGGAAAGACAAACAGGACCCCGATGTCCAAGTATTCGACCAACTCCCCAGGGGCGTTTCCTACATGTCGAAGCTGAAGAACAGCAGGTTTTGCCTATGTCCGAGCGGATACGAAGTGGCGAGCCCGAGAATCGTGGAGGCGATCTATGCCGAATGTGTTCCGGTGTTGATTTCGGACAACTATGTGCCACCGTTCAGTGATGTGTTGAACTGGAAAGCGTTCTCGATTCAGGTTGCAGTGAAGGATATCCCCAACATAAAGAAGATACTGATGGGTGTTTCTCAAAGGCAATATTTGAGAATGCAGAGGAGAGTGAAGCAAGTGCAGAGGCATTTTGTGGTGAATGCAAGTCCAAAGAGATATGATGTGTTTCATATGATTAACCATTCGATTTGGCTTAGAAGATTAAACATTCAGGTTCGGGATTTCGATCATTCTTGATTTTCACGTCTCAAGTTTTGGGTTAATAAATCTGGTGGTGACTGAAAGCTACCGAATTTGAACAAATGTAATGAACCATATAATAGTTCTATTATGATCTTTTTGTGATCCCTTTTAACCTTGTTATTTTGTTGTATAAATTTTAGAGTCGAATCGAGATCCGTTAAATGTCTATCCCTGATTCCATACTAATACCCCATTCTTGAAATAGTTCCATGTGTTTTTGTTTCTTTTATATTTTCATTTTTATTGTTATAGGTAATTGCTTTTAGTAGTAGAAGAGTTAGAAATTCAGTATTGATAAAAATAAAAAGTGTTAAATACTTAAATTCATTTATCGTGATTTTCTTTTAATTATTAGAACTGAAAAGTAAAAATAGTCGATGATTGTATTACTGAATTTAAAGTAGAATTTTGATTGATTGATTGATTGATTGTGAATTAAATTTACGACATCCAATTAAACAATTATTCTTGGGTTGTCTCCGGAAAGACGAACTAATATACAGTTAATATACGGCGTTACCGGATATATTAAAAGATATTTAACAAATTCGGTTTAGCGCTATCGGAAATGTTGAGTAATAATAATGTTGTAGGTGTAAATCATGAAGAAATATTAAAAAATTTGGCAACCGACAAACTTAGTTTGTCGGTTTGTGTCTATACAAATAAAAAATGCATCAATCCATAGTAATATAACAGGTAAAAATATGACAAAACCGGTTTCATTATGACAAAACCGGTAAAGCGCTATCGGATATGTTGAAAGTATCGATTAGATTGAAATAAATATCGACACTTTTGGAATTTAAAAGAGAATCAGTAATAGCGCTTATAAAGTGTTAATACTTTATAAAAATGTATCGATCCATAACAATATAACATGTAAAAATATGACAAAACCGGTCTCGAAATGATAAAACCGGTAAAACGCTACCGAATATGTTGAAAGTGTCGATACTTTTGGAATTTAAAAGAGAAGCAATAATAGCGCCTATAAAGTGTCGATACTTTATAAAAATGTATCGATCCATAACAATATAACAGGTAAAAATATGACCAAACCGGTCTCGAAATGACCAAATCGGTTAAGCACTACCGGATATGTTGAAAGTATCGATACTTTAATATAAGTATCGAAACTTTTGGAATTTAAAAGAGAAGCAGTAATAGCGCCTATAAAGTGTCGATACTTTATAAAAATGTATCGATCCATAACAATATAACATGTTGAAATGACAAAATATGACAAAACCGGTCTCGAAATAACAAAACCGATTAAGCGCTACCGGATATGTTGAAAGTGTCGATACTTTAATAAGTAAGCGTAATAAATTATCGATACTTTTAAATAAATAGGTAAATATCCTATCGAAAGTATCGACACCTGACATAAAAGTTCGACACTTGGGTAATTGTATCGATTAAATATAAATAACATATCCAGTGAAAATATAAATGGCATAGCTAAATTTCCTCTGAAAATAAATAGAACACGGATGAGTTTTTGATATCAAAGCGTAATTGTTGCTACATTTCAGAAGGCGTTTCTAAAGCGAAGTTTGTTTGTTTGTTGTTGCAGTCGAATCGAAAAGTACGTTGTCGAAACCCTAGTTTTTTATTATTACAGTAATCAAAAATAGGATTTTTATGTGTAGTTTGGGTTTTCGAAGTTAAGAAGCATTTGAGATCGATTATAGGTAGAAAGTGATATTCAAGGTAAAATATAAATATACATACTTTTATTAAATATTATAGGTAGAAAATGATATTATAGGTTGTATAAATGTACCGATACTTGGAGTATTGAGTGTTCTCATTCGTTTGAAGAAAATAGGAATTAGGGTTTTTGGGTTTGGTTTAGGGATTTTGAATCGAAGCCAAGAAGGATTTGGGACCGATTATATAATATTATAGGTAGAAAATAAATATGGATACATATATATAATATTATATGTAGAAAATGATATTGTAGGTTGTATAAATGTGCCGACACTTATTGTAGTGGGCATTCAAATTCTTTTGAATGAAACCGTTTTAGTACAAGAGTAGTTATCGATATTTGTATATTGAATAAAGTATATGTAACCAATATTTGATTTGATTTGTTTAAACTGATATATGAAGGAAAAATGAAGTCAAAGGATCTTGCAATTTTTGGTGGCGAAGATGACTTTGAAATTGAGGTCGAGAGTCGAAAGCAACCAAAGGGTGGATATATGTACTTATAGTAAGTATCAATGTCTTTTTGTTATTATTGTTGAAATGGTAATTAGATTAAAGTATTTAAGAACGTTAAATTGATTACAAATTTTAAATGTTGACAGTATGATCGAATGCCAAAGGATGAAGGAAGCTGGCAAACACATCAGTTCGATATGTAAAATGAAATTGACATTGAGTATTATTTAGCGTTAATGTATTGATTAAGAAACGTTTATGCTTAATATTAGGTGAAAAATGATGTGTTGGTGAAATGAAAGTCGATGAGTGATGCTGAGAAGGAACCTTACATCATACAACCAAAGATGGATAGTGAAGAATACAAAGCATGGAGGAAAGAACATGAAAAGAAGGTATTCATTAAACTTGTAAATATGTTGATACCAAGATATATAAGAACAATAACATTATATATTGTTAAAAAATGTAGGAAGTGTCGACAATGTGAATCATAAAAAGGGTGAATTCATCAATTGAACACCTTAAGGAGAATGATCAGTTGAATGTGCTCGAAGAAATAGGGTTTGGATCGTTGATAGGAGTAAGGGATCGACCTATTTGGAGGGAATTGTGTCGATCCTTGATGGTGCAATTTGATGTCCAACAATGTATTGCTAAATATGGTGATTATTCATTTCCTCTGGGGGTTTGTTGAAACGATTTTTTTCTTGAAGGGTGAAAAAAAGGTAAGATTTAAAAAACCACATTGATTCTTAATTATCTCTTTTTAATTTAAAAGACCTCTCGTTTCGAAAAATTTTGAATTTCCCTTACGATCAAAAAATACGGTTCAAAGAGTCGCCACCAATCTTTGATTAAGGTGTGATTGGGCACCCAAAAATGCTTTGTCATTTTAAATAAAAATTAATTTTAATTAAAACAACAAATTGAGGTATGCGTTACCAAAAAAAATGAGTTCGGGAGTCGATTACGTGTGGGGAAGGATTAGCACCCCCCACAACGCCCTAAATCGGTACCTAGTCGATTAATTAACGTCTTTGCAATGAACTTTATAAATTCGAACTTAATTTGGCTTTTGATCCCGTAAAACAAAGATGTAAATTTAAAAAAACATTCAAAAGCATTCAAATAAATTAAATTAAAATTACCGAATCGTTTTAGAAAGATAAAGAATGTTCGATTATTTACAAATATCGAGACCAGATCTTAAAAGTTATAACAACCTTTTCTCGATAAATTTAAATAAACGAACATTTCCTTTTCTTTCGTTCCCAAATTTTAGGTGACGAATCAATTTTTGGTTTCACTTTCGGGATACACTTTTATTTTAAAATCATTAAAAGCGGACCTCAAATCAGTTATGACTACCCACTTCAACAATTTTAAATTAAAAGGGTATTACCCTTAGTCCGATTATATAATAGGTCGAGTTATGCACGTGAGGGTATCATACAAGTTGTGCAGAATGATTCAAGAAACCTATGCCTAGATAAATACACAAATGAATAAAAATGCCATGTCAAACAAACATAAGAACTGAAATGGAATGAGCCATAAACTTTAAAGTTAAAATCATAAATTCAGCATAAATAAAGTCCTAACATATAAAACCATCACATTCCATGTACCAAATTTGAAATAAATACCTAAACATATGTAGGACTGAAATTAAATTCGCAAAAAATAAAGGAACAAAATTACGAACATGAAAAATTCAGCCTAGGGATTCAAACGAAACATGCAAAAACATAAAAGCAAAATGCCTAAAATAACAAGAACTAAATGACACCACATTTGGGACTGAACTTAAATACGCATAAACTATGAAGATCAAATTAAAAATAATAAGATACTCTATTCATGGATTAAAATGAACTAAACCGAATAAATGCATGACTAACTAGGAAATAAATCCACAATTACATGCTGGACCAAAATGTAGATTTACAAAACCGCATAGCAAATGTACAAACAAAGAATAATTCAAAACAACTATGTTCAAGGACTAAAATAGAACGTGCAAACACTTGAAAACCAAATGTGCAAACGAAAGAAAATGTATACCATATCATTCAGGACTAAAATAAAATGTACATGAAAGATGAAGTCCAAATTACAAAACAAACAAGACTCGATTGGGACCAAAATGGAAATCAACGGCAGAGGTGTAGTGACCTTAAAGAAATTATCCCTAAAATTCTAATATTAAACCTACTTTAAACTAAACCTAACCCTCATTCTTCATATTTTCTTCTTCCTCATAGCCGCAATGCTCCCCTCTCCCTATCTCATCCCTTCCTCTCGTCTCACTCTCATCAAGGCGCCGCTCCTCAACTCTTCAAACTCTCAACCTTTTTCCGTTCAACCTTAACAACCTAGTACCTGGAAGCCCCAAACCGATGCTTAACACGACCAAAGGCCCTGACCTACGAGCTACGACCCCTAAGTTCTACGGCCAACGAGACTCCTCAACCAAAGGTAAATGCTTCACACTCTTTTATTTCCTTTCGTTCATATTTTTAGCCGAGTTCTATGGGTTCTTCGTTATTATTATCATTTTTTTAAAAAAACAGAAAAAAAATGTAATGAAATAATACAGTATTCACGCTGAAATCGTTTCAAAACAAAGAGAAATAACAGAAAATAAAATGAAATAGGAAAGTAAATCGAAAACCTTAAAATGTATATCCTGCTTGGTATTGCTTCTCGAAAAATTGAAGGTCGAATCCCCTGTCCCAATCTGATTTTATGGTATTGACGCAAATGGTTTCCGAATGATGATTTAATGCTCCTGAGATTTGCGTTTTGTATTTGCTGAAAAATGGATGTGATATGAAGAATGAATTGCTTTGGTTCTTTGAAAAGACCAATGAATTTTGTTTCCTTCGATCTCCAAAATAAAAGTAAAATTCAATACAATGTTCTTTTTCCAGTTTTCCTATTATCTGTCAAAAGTAAAAAAAACCCCAAAAAAATGGAGAGCCCCCCCGTAGTTGATATCCCTCTCTCTTTTAAATCTCATTAAAACTGATGATGGGTGGTTATTTCTTAAAAACTAAAACTGCTAAAAACCGACCCTCAAACTGCTATCTTCTTGTGCATATATCTGTTGTCCATTGGGCTTGAATGGGGCCTGTCCCGACCTAGACTCGGATAAAACCGAGCATCTACAGCTGCCCCTCTTTGCTCATTGTCGTGTAACGAGAATAGAGCAAAGATCAAAAGATGATCGAGTTTGTCCGGTCATGAGAACTTCAAAAGATTAAACCATTCCACTGTTACTTCAAGAGAAGTGATACTTGAAAAATCTTCAAATAACGGGTCTGCTCCCTTTTCTTTCAAGGCATATAAGACTCGAACAATCCTTGGCAAACGTGTCTGCTCCCTATTCATTCAGGGAGTATAAGACTCAAACAATCTTCAACAAACTTGTCCGCTCCCTATTCATTCAGAGAGTATAGGACTCAATCTTCAACGAACTTGTCCGCTCCCTATTCATTCAGAGAGTATAGGACTCAATCTTCAACGAACTTGTCCGCTCCCTATTCATTCAGAGAGTATAGGACTCAATCTTCAACGAACTTGTCCGCTCCCTATTCATTCAGAGAGTATAGGACTCAATCTTCAACGAACTTGTCCGCTCCCTATTCATTCAGAGAGTATAGGACTCAATCTTCAACGAACTTATCCGCTCCCTATTCATTCAGAGAGTATAGGACTCAATCTTCAACGAACGAATTTGCTTCACTACTCTTTCGTGAAGGCTTATAGATGATTTGCTTCAAAGGTCAAACCTGAAAATCAAACATTATTCATCATAAATGTATATTTGAAAAATATTATACTAAAAAATTTAGAAGTTGAGAAAATTTTTGAAAATCCATCTCCATCGTGAAAACTTGTCTGGAGCCATTGGATATTTGAATCTGCTTTGACTCAATTTTCGTATAAACATCATTCTTGTCAAAATCTCAAGACCAGTTATCTTCATCTCGATGCTTTCATATCTTCAATCTTTAACTATCCCTGGGAAACCTGTAGATATTTAAGCCATCATGCGATTATGAATGCCATGATCCTACTCATGCCTAAAATGTATGCAATTATGCAATTCAATGCGTTTTCTTCTTTGAAGGAACTCTATCTCCTTTTGATCTCGATGGAACTCGGCTTCATCTTGGGCACATAACGTTTGACCAGTTCACCCCAGTTAACAATCTCAATTCCATATCTCTCGCCTTAATATGACCTTGGTTCATTTCTTTCTTGAAACCCGCCAGTATCCCTGACCAACTTCTCGATCAATGATAACCTCCTTGGGCCATCTTTTAATGGCTGAAATTTTCTACGAACTTCAAGATCTCATTTTCCCGTAACCACACAAGCTTACATGTTTAAACCATTGTCAACTTCAGAATACCTGCGTTCTCCAAAACCTTTTGCACAATAATACAAAATGATCTCATGTACTTCAAGTTAAGCTATATGTTTTGACCTTTCAAAATAAGATGTTTGCAAAAGGGAAACGAACAAGAAAATACATCTCTTTATTTATATAATGCAAAGAATTTTTAGGTAATTTTATGGCAAACTTTTAACTGGAAACAGTAAAAGAACAAAAGAGTATGCGTCTTCAAATATCAATAATGCAAATGCTTTTAAACTGGCACGCCGTTAGAATGTCTCGAGTGTAGCTTCTGTCAAAAGGATCTCCAAAATTGTGATGCTTACGAGTATGAAGCTACTTCTAAACTCCCAAATCTCTATCATTGGATGCCCTAAACCAGTATTGAATCTCATATGCATTCAATTTCTCTTGGTTATTTCAATCGAGACTCATTAATCTTTAGTCTCATTCCTGATCACCAACTGTCATTGTTACTATCCATATCAGGAGCTCTTTCCACTTCCAAAATTGATTCAGAACCTCCACCATGCACGAATTCTGAATTTCAAACTCAACTCAAGTCGCCCTTTGCGAGTTTTCAACTTGAGACCTCCTTTGGTTCCAAGACGCCCTTTTCGGGTTTTCGTCTTGAACCCTCCTTTTATTTCTCTTTTTTTCATTTTTCTCTTTTTATTTTTCTTTCTTTTTTTCATTTTTATTTTTTCTCATTTTTTCTTTTCTTCTTTTCTTCTTTTTCTTTTTCTCATTTTTATTATTATTTTTTTTCATTTTTCATTTTTTTCTTTTATTTCTTCTTCAAGCGAAATATCTCTTAACAGCGTCGGAATTCACTGGATATGGTAATTCTGATCCGTCCATTTCAGTTAGGACTAGAGCTCCCCCAGAAAAGGCCTTCTTGACAACATAAGGTCCTTCCCAATTGGGCATCCATTTTCCTCTGAAATCCTTCTGAATAGGCAAAATCCTTTTAAGCACCAAATCTCCCTCATGGAATTCTTGAAGGCGAACTTTCTTACCATGTGCCCGTATCATACGTTTTTGGTACATCTGACCATGACAAATAGCTTTCAATCTCTTTTCTTCAATCAAATTCAACTGGTCATACCTAGCTTGGACCCATTCTGCCTCATCAAGCTTTACCTCTGACAAAATCCGAAGTGAGGGAATTTCCACCTCAATAGGTAAGACAGCTTCCATCCCATAAACCAAAGAAAATGGTGTTGCCCCAGTTGAAGTCCGTATTGAAGTTCGATAAGCAAACAGAGCAAAGGGCAACTTCTCATGCCAATCCTTATAGGTCTCAGTCATTTTCTCTATGAGCCTTTTGATGTTTTTATTGGCCGCCTCTACTGCCCCATTCATCTTTGGGCGATAAGTAGTGGAATTATGATGCTTTATTTTGAACTGTTTACAGACCGAGTCCATCATCTTATTATTTAAATTCAACGCATTATCAGAGATAATCCTCTCGGGCAAACCATATCTACAAATGATCTCCTTCTTCAAAAATTTGCATATTGTAGACTGGGTAACATTTGCGTAAGAAGCTGCTTCTACCCACTTGGTGAAATAATCTATGGCTACCAGAATGAAGCGATGACCATTTGAAGCTTTGGGCGAAATTTGTCCAATAACATCCATGCCCCACATTGAGAATGGCCACGGAGCTGTCATTACATGCAACGGATGAGGAGGAGTATGTATCCTATCTCCATAAATCTGACACTTGTGACATTTTCGGGCATAATTGATACAGTCTGTTTCCATAGTTGACCAATAATACCCAAATCTCATAATCTGCCTAGCCATAGCATGCCCATTAGCATGGGTACCACATATTCCCTCATGCACTTCTTCAAGAATCAATTTGGCCTCTTTCGCGTCCACACATCTTAACAAGACCTGATCCAGACTTTTCTTGTATAGAGTCTCACCATCAAGCACATACCCTGATGCCATTCTTCTAATGGTTCTCTTATCATTCTCAGTAGCCTGTTCTGGATAACTCTGATACCTTATATATTGCAAGATATCATAATACCAGGAGTTTCCATCTTCTTTCTCTTCAATATTAAAACAATGGGCTGGATACTCATAAGCCTTCATTTCAATGGGAATCATATTTGAATGCTCGTTCATCTTAAACGCTGCTGCCAGTGTGGCTAAGGCATCTGCCATTTGATTCTCTTCTCTGGGGAGGTAATTGAAAGTTATTTCTTTAAATTCTTCAACAAGCTCCATAACCAACTTACGGTATTCTACAAGCTTGGGATCTTTTGTCTCCCATTCTCCTCTGAGCTGGTATATTACCAAAGCTGAATCTCCATACACCTTGAGCATTTTTACTTTGCGTTCAACAGAAGCTCTAAGACCCAGAACACAAGCTTCATACTCAGCCATATTGTTAGTACAATCAAAATTAAGCCGACTGGTGAAAGGATAATGCTCTCCCTCTGGTGAGACCAAAATTGCCCCGATTCCATGTCCCATGGCATTTGAAGCACCATCGAAGTTCAATTTCCAATATTTGCTAGTAGATGCAACTGCTTCTTCTACCGAAATAGCCATTAAATCTTCATCTGGGAAATCAAAGCTCAACGACTCATATTCTTCCGAAGCCCTGCTTGCAATGAATTCCGCTATAGCACTTCCTTTAATTGCCGTCTGGTTTACATACTGGATGTCAAACTCGGACAATAAGATCTGCCAACGAGCTAATCTTCCAGATAAAGCAGGCACACCCATTAGATATTTCAAGGGATCAAGCTGGATATAAGCCAGTAGTATGATACAACATATATTGCCTAAGCCTTCGGGTAGCCCATACTAAAGCGCAACACACTTTTCAACGGGTGAGTATCTTGTCTCACATTCAGTGAACTTCTTGCTGAGATAATAGATAGCCCTTTCTTTCTTCTCAGTTTGGTCACGTTGCCCCAGCACACACCCCATTGAGTTTTCATAAACCGACAAATATAAAATCAAGGGTTTGCCTGAGATGGGTAGCGCTAAAATTGGAGTGCTCGACAAATATCTTTTCACTGCTTCAAAAGCTCTTTGACAATACTCACTCCATTCCCCTGAGTTATTCTTGCGAAGAAGGCGGAATATGGGATCACACTTTTCCGTCAGCTGTGAAATAAACCGAGCTATATAATTTAATCTCCCCAAAAATCCTCTGACTTCTTTTTGTGTTCGTGGGGGTGGCAAGTTTTGAATAGCCTTTACTTTATCTGGGTCTATTTCAATTCCTTTTCGGCTCACTACAAATCCCAACAGCTTCCCAGATGTCACCCCAAAAGTACATTTATTTGGGTTGAGTTTTAACTGGCATCTTCTTAATCTTTTAAAAAGCTTTCTCAAATTCCTGATATG
Source organism: Hibiscus syriacus (assembly GCF_006381635.1). Lineage (NCBI taxonomy): Eukaryota > Viridiplantae > Streptophyta > Magnoliopsida > Malvales > Malvaceae > Hibiscus > Hibiscus syriacus. Next base: position 824,144 of record NW_024063008.1, read on the forward strand.
TTCTTCCTCTGTCTTAGCTTTGACTATCATATCATCGACATAAACTTCTATCTCTTTATGCATCATGTCATGAAATAACGTCACCATGGCCCTTTGATATGTTGCCCCTGCATTCTTCAGTCCAAACGGCATTACTTTATAACAAAACGTTCCCCACATGGTAACGAATGTCGTTTTTTCCATATCTTCAGGGTTCATCTTAATTTGATTGTAGCCAGAGAAACCATCCATAAAAGAGAACAAAGAATTTCCAGCAGTATTATCTACTAGAGTGTCTATATGTGGCAAGGGAAAATTATCCTTTGGACTAGCTCGGTTGAGATCTCTGTAGTCGACACACATTCGAACTTTTCCATCCTTCTTCGGTACTGGGACAATATTCGCCACCCACTCAGGATATTTAGCCACTTTAAGAAACCCGGCATCAAATTGTTTCTTCACTTCCTCTTTAATCTTGAGCAGCATCTCGGGTCTCATTATTCTCAGTTTTTGTTGTACCGGTTTACATTCAGGCTTTATTGGCAGTTTGTGAACAACCAACTTTGTATCTAAACCCGGCATATCTTCATATGACCAAGCAAACACATCCTTGTATTCTTGAAGCAATTCTATCAAATCATATCGACCTCCAACTGACAGAGTGGTACCAATCTTTATTTCTCTCTTATCCTCATTTGTCCCCAAATTCAAAATCTCAGTAGACTCTTTATGAGGCAGAATCTGCTTATCTTCATTCTCCACCATTTTCAGCAATTCAGAAGGTAGTTCACATCTCTCATCATCATCACAATCTTCGATTTCCCCTTGACATATAGGCTTCTCGAAATCAATCTCTGGGTCAGAGTCATTGGCATTCATATTATTGATATCTGAGCTCCTGAAAAAATAATGAAAGAGAAGATATATATATACATATGGGAGGATCTTTTCCCATATAAATAAATAAAATAAAATACATACATATATACAACAAAGAATGAATGAATGAAATGCATGGGAGAATGTTTGCCATTTGGAACTAACAGAATGCATCCTTTATTGAAAGCAAGAAAAAACAAACAGCTTAACCCTTTACATAAAATCACCTATTGCCCCAGGGTATGAACAACAGGGAGAAAGTTCCAGTGCATTACTCTGTAAAAGATTTGTAAACTACAGGCAGTTCTTCCGCGGTCCAATTGTTCAACACGAAGCCCGGCGGTGCAGGATAAATGCCCATAGCTCTCATTTCCTCGGATTCATCATCAGTTATAACATTAATGCCTAAATCTCCCAAGGCATTCTCAACCATCGTCTCAGTGTTCCTTGAATTCCCTTGAAACATATGCCCCCCAGACATGAAAATGCTACTCAACGGCGGGAAGGTCATGGGTTCCCAGCTAAGGTCTTCACCAGCCAATCTAGCCTTTCTGATTTCTTGGCCCTTCTTAATTCCCCTCATCTTATCCCTCGAAGTTGGCTGATATCCCAAACCAAATCGATCTTTTTTAGTAATAGGGCATATGGGATTCACCGGTCCTTGCAACTGTCGGCCTAAACCCTTTCCAACTTTTGCTCCTCTTCCAAGAGTCAATTTAAGCCCCATCTTGGTACAGTTTGACAATCGAGGCTTTGGTATCTTCTTGCCTTCGGCCACAAACGTAGCATTGACAAACTCCAACGATCTGAAAGAACACTCGACGGCTTGCTCATCAACTTCAATATACGGAGCAGTAGTAGAAACAGAAGCAATAATGTCCTCTTCAGCATGAATACATACCAACCTTCCATCAATCACAAATTTCAGTCTCTGGTGTAATGTGGACGGAACTGCACCGGCCTGATGAATCCAAGGCCTTCCCAACAAACAATTGTACGTAGGCATAATGTCCATTACGAGAAATTCTACTTCATAAGTTGTTGGACCAATATTCAGAGGAACATCAATCTTGCCCAACACTTCTCTTTTAGTCTCATCGAAAGCTCGAACCACACTTTGACAGGTTCTCATAAGTGTACTATCTAATGAAAGCTTCTTTAGAGTCACTAAAGGCATCACATTCAAAGCTGAACCATTATCAACCAAGACCCGGGACAACGCATGCCCTTTATATTTAACTGTAATGTGCAAAGCCTTCTGACTACCCATCATCCCAGAAGGGATTTCATCCTCAGAAAAAGATAAAAAATTATCAGCTTGTACATTGGAAACTAAACGATCCAAATTTTCAATGGGCAACTCTTTCGGAACAAAAGTCTGGTTCAAAACCTTTAACAGAGCATTCCTATGGGCCTCTGAACTCAAAAGTAATGATAAAACAGAAATACGGGCAGTCAACTTATGTAACTGTTCCACAACACTGTATTCACTGTGTTTTAGAAACTTCAAAAATTCTACCGCTTCACTCTCGATTACTGGTTCATTGATAACAGGCTTATCCTCTTCTATCTGCACATCAACTTTTTTCCCCTTATCAACTGCAACCTTCTTCTCAGACTCTTTAGGTGGATTAAGAGAATAACACCTACCGCTTCTAGTAAAGTGTCCCACCTCATCTACTTCCTCATTCTCTTTTGTTACATCTCCCATCTGGCAATCATATCTCCAAGGCACTTGTTTATTATCCCGATATGGGAATGGAGATGGAGGTGTAATAACCACTTTCGGGGCTACCTTCTCAGCAACTCGATTTTTGGGAGTAATAATTAGAGGACAACTAGCATTGTATACCCCTTTAGACGATCCTTCTGAAGCGCAAACTTCCGCTTCCTCTTCTTCATCAATCTCTCTAAAGAACTCAATTTCTTTACTGTCCATCATGTCTTGTACCAAAGATAGGAAGTCAGGACATTGCTGAATATTGTGTCCTTCACTGTTATGATACAGACATACCTCTCCACTGTTAAACTGTTCACCTGTCAAACTGGGCTTCAACAATCCTACCTTGACCATCTGGCACCACACCCAACTCATGGGTGATACTACATCACTAACCTTCCTTACAATTCTCTTTCTTTTTTCTTCAGTAATCGCATTAACTCCTGCCCCTGCATGGCTTGGCAACGGATTCTGAGCTATATTTGGCTGCTCACTGTTACCAAAGTTGATGACATTCCTCGTTCTCAAAGCTTGGACAACCTTCTTAAAAGCAATACAATTCTCAATGGAATGCCCAGGGTTCCCTACATGGTACTCACACTGAGCACTAGCATCATACCATTTGGGAAAAGGAGGGTGCATTGGTGTCATGTGATATGGCGAAACCACATGTCGATCATACAAAATCTGAAACAATTCCTTATAAGTCATCGGGATGGGGTCAAATTGAGGCATCTCTCTCCTCTGGTCCCTTGCCCCTTGTCTATTATCATTTTGTGTTGACGACCCTGCTCCTTGAGGACGGGAAACAGTGATGTTATTAGAATCGTACTGCCTCACATTACTGACTTCGCTTTCCTTTTTCCTCGTCGGTGGCCTCTTACTAGACTCTCCTCCTTCGAGCTTTCCACTCTTAATTGCCATTTTAATCATTTCCCCTGCAGTAACCACATCAGCAAAACTTCGATAAGGATTACCGATAAGATGCGAGAAAAAAGGAGCCTTTAAGGTGTTGACAAAAAGCATATTTGTTTCCTCCTCTTCCAATGGCGGGTGGACTTGCACTGCTACATCTCTCCATCTTTGAGCATATTGTCTAAAACTCTCGTTAGACTTCTTTTCCATTCCTTGCAACATCATCCTGTTGGGCCTAACATCCTTCACATGTTTGTATTTCTCAAGAAAGGACTTAGCCAAGTCTTTCCACGATTTAATATTAGCTCTACTCAGCTGGTTATACCATCGGATTACCGAGCCAGTTAAGCTTTCCTGAAAGCAGTGTATCAACAATTGATCGTCCCCTATGTATCCGGTCATCTTCCTACAAAACATCGTGATATGTGCAGAGGGACACCTAGTACCATCAAACTTCTCAAAGTCAGGAACTTTAAACTTTGGAGGCAAAACCAGATCGGGAACTAGACTTAACTCCTTTGCGTCAAATCCATAGACACTGGTATCTTCCTTCATGGCTCTGACCTCTCTTTCTAACTGCTTCCATTTCTCTTCCAACAGATTGTTTTGGTCCTTCTTGGCTTCTTCATCAAGGTCCGGAACTTGATGATATTGATGTTCTTCCTGATACGAACTAGATCCAGGCTGTACGTTAACAGAAGCACCGACTGGATTAATGTGCACCTTTCCGACATGAACAGGGGTCACTTGAACATTCTGAGATTGTTCTGGGGTTAACCCTGGATGATGAAGTGGGTCTTCAGTTACACCTTCTGGCATAGGGCTTTTCTCATGTTCTGGATTTCTTCCTTCCAACATACTCGCAAACTTGGCAAACATCTCCTTTTGGGCATTCATCATATCTTCTTGCATTTTCTTGATATTATCTTGTAACTCCGACTGAGCCTTCTCAATTTGGGCAAGTTTGTCTTCCATAACTTTCTTCCTGGTTCTCTAGATATACTTGGGATTTTCCAGTATTACTCTGTCACAGAGTCATTTTGTTATCGCTGATATTTATTAATGAATATGAAATATATGATTATGAATGAATAAAATGCGATGCAAAAATTAAATGCATTAAAAAATGCATATGTAAAATGCAGGGTGTTGATCCTGGAACGACTCCTTAGAACAACTCTTTATATTAGAACGACGTTCAATTACAAAGTTGAAACATATCACAAATAAATCTGCACCATCTCTCCTATTTCTTATACGTGTGCTAGTAACTCTACAATCTTCTGGTTTTCTTCAGCCTCAGGATCCAGTTCTTCAGTCACATCAGCAGCTTCCTAAGATAGAATGACCAAATATTGAGCTATTCCCTGCGCGTGGTCTAGGTAACAAGCAATAAAATCCTCTATTTGCTTAACTCTCGCCTGAGCTCGCTCCCACCGAAAACGCCATTGTATATCCCCCTCATAAGGAACTATCGATAACTCACTTGCTTGCCTCTGAAAATCTTGAACCATGGCTTCAAGCTCACTCACTTGTTTTTTCAGACTTTCAACCTCCCCACGGCTCGAGCTACCTTCCCCGCTTAGGTATTGTCGTAATGCAGTCTCTAAACTTGAAATTTTCCCCTTCAACTTCTCATTTTGGGCTTGACTCTCTTGTAACTGCTGCTCTAAAGAATCATTTTCCTTTGATAAAATTTTAACTTGGTGCCTGCTTTGCTTGAGCTCTTCTTGACTCTCTTCGGCTACTCTTTTGAGGCTCGCCACCTCTTGCCTCAATTCGACAGACTTACTCGAGCTAGAACCTACTTGAGCTTTTACCATTCGCTGATAAGTTGATCGAAGATCATCAAAGTCTAGCCGAAATTGCTTCTCTACTTTTTCAATTCGATCTGCTCTACTCTTCTGAATGTCAATCTCCAATACCTTTTGATACACTTCATCTTCTAGCTTCTGTAAAGTCATTCTCCATTGTCTCCGTTCTGCTTCGAAATCGCGCTTGGCTAACTCTAATGGAGATGGCACCACTCTCAACTGTTCCTCCACCGGCTGAATATTTTCAGGATTCACCATCGGGATATTGTCATTCACTCGACCGCTTCTCCATTGCTCGTACTCTTGAGATAACTCGAGATCATAAGTGAACAGATTCACACGACGAGTTTGCTTCCAGGCCTCAGCAACCCCTTTAACTTTACCCTTATACTGATCTCCTTTGAATGTAAAATACGATCCTAACAAGTCCCACGTGGCTGGAATGAACTGCCTCGATCCATACTGTCTGGAAACTAGTAGTGGTGCATACCCAACAGAACCCCATATACCTGGCAAAGAAACCCAATCTCGCTCTCCACATCGGTAAAGTATATCCGAAGAGGTATTCCACGAAGCTCGCCATAAAATATCTCCATCTCTGATATCCTTGAAGATGACCATCCATTTTTCTTCGGTAAAACCCCCAGGCCATTCTTTAGAAAGAAAATCTTTCAAAGGCGAAAACCCCTCTAAAAACACTCGTCCTGGTGCTCTTTCAACATGTTTGAAATGACTTAGAATCCACACTAGCAGCAAAGGCGCACATCCTATAAAGCGTCCTTCTCCCTCGCGCCTACAAGAACTCAAAGACCGGAACGTCTCAGCTAAAATGGCTGGAACAGGATCCACGTGCTTGTCTAATCTTTCAAACAGGTCAACGACTGATACATCTACATATCCTAGCACCTTTGGAAAAACAACAAGCCCAAAAATCCCTAAAGCAAACAAGTCAAGCTTCTTTCTCTTATCAGGGTGATGATCAATTACTTCTTTCAAAGCAGCCCAAGAGATGCACTCACTGTCTCCCTTCTTCTTAATGTTTTTGACTACCCAATCTTCACTCATTCCGGTCATCAATAGCAATTTCTTCTTAAATGAAGGAGTGACTGGCAGCTTGGTATATACTCTATCCATCTGTGACCTCGAACAACGGACCAAAGCTTGATACTCCTCTATTGTTGGTGTTAGATCCACTCTACCAAATGTGAAACAACTATAAGCCGGGTTCCAGAACTGTGCCAATGCTCTAAACAGATTTCGGTCAATAGAAACATCCAGAAGATAAGGAATATCGCCGTACAACTGATAAAACATCTCCTTATCGGCTACTGTCAATCTTCCCCATATCTCCTTTAGCTCACCTAGATCATTCTGACGCACGTTGATGTGAGTGTAACCAAATAACTCTGACACATATCCAGGCATCACGCTGTCTCCATTGGTCAATTGGGATTGTTCCGACCACCTCAGAACATCTACATTGTCCTCAACCTCTTTCTGAACCGTTCGTTCCATATTACTGGCCTTCTATATGGACATCGACCCCAAATCAACACCATGTAATGGACAATGCAATGCAAAACAGAAAAGAAACAAGGCAAAAACAACAAAAGATCGGTTAGTAAACATGAAGCAATTAATTCAGGATAATAACTTGTTCAAAAATCCTACCCACATATGCTGACTACCCCATCATGCTTTATCAGATCCTACCCAACATGATATCTACCCCCATGCTTTGTTATCCATAAAAAGAAATCCTAACCGCATGATATCTAATTCGCATGCTTATTCAAAAAAAAATAAACCTAACCGGATGATACTCAAAAAAGCTTTTCCTTGTGTACCCTCCTCACGGGATTCTTAAGGTTCGGGTTTGGCTCAACCTAAGTTCAGGCTCTACGTTCACTATATGCCGGGTTAGGTTCTAAAGCAATAAGTTCTCGAATTGTCCTTGCCGGTGCCCCATTGGGCTGCCTAATCCTCAATCCTGGCCCATCACAGGCTTTAGGGGATCGAGTTCAATTTCGAGGGAACACACCTCCTTATGTCCATGCGGAGGTGATTACCATCACGAGGACCATAAGGCGTGAGCTCCAGGAGCGATCCACTATCCCATGCGGAGGTGAAAACCACACGAGGGCATAGTCTCTCACTCCTACTTAAATAGGACGGAGCGGGGTTTTAGCTCATGTTATGACAATGCAGCTGTGCAGTGTGTGAGGAAAAGCGAAAAAACAAACAATAAAAACACTCAAAATCAATTCCCAAAACACACAATTATTCTGAAATCATTAGCAAACAGATCAGTACAACTATTTAATTGTCAATCAAATTAAATTAAAGAAAACAAAATACAAACAAAACTTATTAAAAACCAAACAAGGGATCAAAAATCAAATTAAAACGAATTTGTAATTTTCAATTGCAAAGACAATTAATTAATCGACTATCGGCTTGACTCTCTAAAAAAGTCCCCAGCAGAGTCGCCAAGCTGTCGAAACGATTTTTTTCTTGAAGGGTGAAAAAAAAGGTAAGATTTAAAAAACCACATTGATTCTTAATTATCTCTTTTTAATTTAAAAGACCTCTCGTTTCGAAAAATTTTGAATTTCCCTTACGATCAAAAAATACGGTTCAAAGAGTCGCCACCAATATTTGATTAAGGTGTGATTGGGCACCCAAAAATGCTTTGCCATTTTAAATAAAAATTAATTTTAATTAAAACAACAAATTGAGGTATGCGTTACCAAAAAAATGAGTTCGGGAGTCGATTACGTGTGGGGAAGGATTAGCACCCCCACAACGCCCTAAATCGGTACCTAGTCGATTAATTAACGTCTTTGCAATGAACTTTATAAATTCGAACTTAATTTGGCTTTTGATCCCGTAAAACAAAGATGTAAATTTAAAAAAACATTCAAAAGCATTCAAATAAATTAAATTAAAATTACCGAATCGTTTTAGAAAGATAAAGAATGTTCGATTATTTACAAATATCGAGACCAGATCTTAAAAGTTATAACAACCTTTTCTCGATAAATTTAAATAAACGAACATTTCCTTTTCTTTCGTTCCCAAATTTTAGGTGACGAATCAATTTTTGGTTTCACTTTCGGGATACACTTTTATTTTAAAATCATTAAAAGCGGACCTCAAATCAGTTATGACTGCCCACTTCAACAATTTTAAATTAAAAGGGTATTACCCTTAGTCCGATTATGTAATAGGTCGAGTTATGCACGTGAGGGTATCATACAAGTTGTGCAGAATGATTTCAAGAAAAACCTATGCCTAGATAAATACACAAATGAATAAAAATGCTATGTCAAACAAACATAAGAACTGAAATGGAATGAGCCATAAACTTTAAAGTTAAAATCATAAATTCAGCATAAATAAAGTCCTAACATATAAAACCATCACATTCCATGTACCAAATTTGAAATAAATACCTAAACATATGTAGGACTGAAATTAAATTCGCATAAAATAAAGGAACAAAATTACGAACATGAAAAATTCAGCCTAGGGATTCAAACGAAACATGCAAAAACATAAAAGCAAAATGCCTAAAATAACAAGAACTAAATGACACCACACTTGGGACTGAACTTAAATACGCATAAACTATGAAGATCAAATTAAAAATAATAAGATACTCTATTCATGGATTAAAATGAACTAAACCGAATAAATGCATGACTAACTAGGAAATAAATCCACAATTACATGCTGGACCAAAATGTAGATTTACAAAACCGCATAGCAAATGTACAAACAAAGAATAATTCAAAACAACTATGTTCAAGGACTAAAATAGAACGTGCAAACACTTGAAAACCAAATGTGCAAACGAAAGAAAATGTATACCATATCATTCAGGACTAAAATAAAATGTACATGAAAGATGAAGTCCAAATTACAAAACAAACAAGACTCGATTGGGACCAAAATGGAAATCAACGGCAGAGGTGTAGTGACCTTAAAGAAATTATCCCTAAAATTCTAATATAAAACCTACTTTAAACTAAACCTAACCCTCATTCTTCATATTTTCTTCTTCCTCACAGCCGCAATGCTCCCCTCTCCCTATCTTATCCCTTCCTCTTGTCTCACTCTCATCAAGGCGCCGCTCCTCAACTCTTCAAACTCTCAACCTTTTTCCGTTCAACCTTAACAACCTAGTACCTGGAAGCCCCAAACCGATGCTTAACACGACCAAAGGCCCTGACCTACAAGCTACGACCCCTAAGTTCTACGGCCAACGAGACTCCTCAACCAAAGGTAAATGCTTCACACTCTTCTATTTCCTTTCGTTCATATTTTTAGCCGAGTTCTATGGGTTCTTCGTTATTATTATCATTTTTTTTTTAAAAACAGAAAAAAAATGTAATGAAATAATACAGTATTCACGCTGAAATCGTTTCAAAACAAAGAGAAATAACAGAAAATAAAATGAAATAGGAAATTAAATCGAAAACCTTAAAATGTATATCCTACTTGGTATTGCTTCTTGAAAAATTGAAGGTCGAATCCCCTATCCCAATCTGATTTTATGGTGTTGACGCAAATGGTTTCCGAATGATGATTTAATGCTCCTGAGATTTGCGTTTTGTATTTGCTGAAAAATAGATGTGATATGAAGAAGGAATTGCTTTGGTTCTTTGAAAAGACCAATGAATTTTGTTTCCTTCGATCTCCAAAATAAAAGTAAAATTCAATACAATGTTCTTTTTCCAGTTTTCCTATTATCTGTCAAAAGTAAAAAAAAACCCAAAAAAAATGGAGAGCCCCCCCCGTAGTTGATATCCCTCTCTCTTTTAAATCCCATTAAAACTGATGATGGGTGGTTATTTTCTTAAAAACTAAAACTGCTAAAAACCGACCCTCAAACTGCTATCTTCTTGTGCATATATCTGTTGTCCATTGGGCTTGAATGGGGCCTGTCCCGACCTAGACTCGGATAAAACCGAGCATCTACAGGGTTCCCATGTGCTGCAGCCGTCTTGGGGGTAGGAAATGAAGGCAAAAGTGTTGTAGAAGTCTCTAAGAGTAAGAACTGGAAAGCACTTGCCTCCAAATATGATTTGAAGCAAAATGTGACACATGTTGAACTTGAGGAGGAAATCAAAAGTAGATCTTGCGGGGTGATGACCTGAAGGCCCAAGTTCTATTGTACCTTGTTCGGATCTTTCTTTGTCCAACGGGTGATACGTCAACGAACAAGGACAATATGAAGCTGATTTGCGATGAAGGCTTGAATGGTGAATTAAATTGGGATGAATATGTCCATTCGAGATTGATTGAATCAATAATCATATTTCAAAATAGCAGCCAGAGATACCTCAAAAGGTGCATAACAATCTTATAGGTAAATGAGTTGAAGAACATTTTTGTTTTTTATATAAACTGTTAGTATAGTTATTATATAAAATGATAAATTTTATTATAAAAGAAGGTTGCACTGTTCGATTTTTGGTCGGGCTATGATAGTGTGTCGGCTTATGAAAGAAACATAGTGGCACGCATCCGTGCATGGGAGAAAGAAGAGGTGGTTAGAGTGATGACGTAGTTGAAGTTGGATAGACTGAGGAAGCAAGAAAGGGTAATAAATGTAATTAAATAATATTAAGAATGTAATCAATATATTAATATTGTAAATTAATTTTGAAGGTTATTGGCAAGGAGGTAGAGGCGGAAGAGGAGGAAGTGGATGTAGTGGAGGCTGTGGATGCAATGGAGGCAGTGGAGGAAGAGGAGAAGGAAGATGAGATGTTAGTAGGGGGATGACGGTGAGGGAAAACAGAGTAAATTTGACATTTTGATGTCTGAATTGGCGGATGTAAAAAAATTTCTTTTTGATATTTCGCAAAGACAATCAAGAGTCGAAGAGGCAATTGAGAGGCTTAAGGGGGAAGTGCGTGGAAAAATAGATGGAGTGGTGAAAGAAGTTGTGGAGTTGAGGGGTGAAGTTAAGATGGTGACGGGTGGAAAAATTGATAGAGTGGTGAAGGAAGTTGTGGATTTGAGGGGTGAACTTACGGAGGTGAAGTGAGTGGTTGAGAAAAACTTGGATGAAGGGGAAAAATGAAGGGTGAAATAAAAATGATGAAGAGTTATGTAGAGGAAAAATACGATAAATTGAAAAAATATGAAAAAGAAAAGATGGAGGAAGGATGTCAATGTGATCTATACACCGGAGAGTGTTATAGATACAGATTTAGATTCAGAGTGTCTTGCACCCAATAAGAAGAAGAAGAATGTAACTGAATAAAATAAAACTTAATTTGATTTTTATTATGTTGTTGTGACAAAAATTTGTATGCAAAATAATAGGTTGAAAAGCGGAAATTCCAAGCGGAATTGGTGAGCACGAAGCTGCAATGTGTGAATATTTATGGAATAGTGGGTTAGAATCGTCGTAAGTGAAATATATTGCTTTGTTAGTGATATTTAAATATTTCATGACAAAATATTAATCCTAATGCTTCATACAGACATGTTGTAATCGCAATGAGAAATCAATTCGCTACTGTATTCGACGTTCAAACGTTGAAGCCTATGGAATGGGTTGACGGTGCGGTAAGTAGAAAATAAAAATATTAAAACCTATTGAATATGTTCTGATTGTGTAATTAATTTTGTTAGGTTATTGATTTGCTCGTCTGGACATTATGCTACGATCCAAAAAAGTTACTCGGGAGGATTGACTACCTTCCATACAACTTAGCGGTGAGTTAAATTAATAAATGTTGAAAAGTAGTGTTATAGACGGTAAATTAATAATGATTGTCGCGTAAATGCAGCAACATGTATGACACAATGCTCTAGGTATAACACAAATTTATTCATGCTTATGCGAATTTAGTTTCTTCTTAGTAAAATTGCACCTGATTAATTTGATAATTGAAATTATTTATATATGTCCTAAGAAAAAGGCGATAATATACGAGAGTGAAAATTTGTTGAAGGCGCCTAATGTTTTAGGACTTCGTTAGAAATAACCCTTTTTCATCGGATTAATTTCGTTGTGGGTACATTATTTGAACATTGTTATGTATAAATTTGTTGTGTGTGTATGTATGTTTTGGTTTGATTATATTGTGTATATATTTTCATTCGATTCAAAATTACTAAAACATATAACACATTAACTATGTATTTTAATATTCCACAGTATAACATGTGATTTATATAGTAAATATTCCATTCGGATAGGTTGTGCCTAACAAAACAATCTATCTATCTCTTCCATGTGAGTACATTATTCTCATGTGACAAGTGTGACAACCCCATCAACTCACAACTCATCTTTGAACTGAATCAATATTTCATTTTACCTGCTTGATGGTTCATAACGCATGTTACTTGAACATTATGAATCAATTATGTATTTTTCATGTTTAATTTAACACTACATTTCATGTTCATTTAATATTTAATTGGAGTTTGAATTTAAATTTCAATTTGAGTTTGAATTTCAATATAAATTTCGAATCCACTATAAATATTAGCCCGAGCCTTTGTTCCATCCAAACAACAACTTACTCAAAGGAAGCATCGGGAGGTATCATCAAATTCCATTTCTAAGGTAACAACTTACCTTTTTCAAAACTTATTAACTTAGACAATATGCATGTTATCATTGATTATTCCTAATTTTCATTTTTCCCAACTTTAAATGCGAGGGAAATCCCAACCATCGTAATTTTTGGTTAACAAGCAGGAAGATTGAATATCCGAAGAATGCCTTTCGGATACTATCCATTTCAGCCAGCTCATTGAGATAGGTTAACCCTAAATTGAAATCGTCTTAGCCAAACATACTTGATGTAGAAGCAGCTGCAGATTTAAAATCTTAATGGTGATGCATTTGGTTCTCAAACAGTTAAAGCGTCAGAAACGTTTCGGACGTATGATCTGGGTGGTGTACGGGAAATGCAACAAATGACAACTAAAAATCCCGATAATTTAGGGCTACAACTTGTAATAATAAAAAAACAATTGAAGGGTACATGTGTATAAACTATCGATACTTTACTAAATTAACAATGTAAACGGTAAAATTCTACTGGTACAATGATAATAGGCGTACATGACAAGCGTCTCAACTTGTCATTTACGACTATTTTCATTATATCGGAGAACTTTTATCCGTTTACATTGTTAATTATACCGGTACTTATGTTTTACGTTTGTATCTTCCATTATTTAACATTATTATTAAAAGATCTAGCGTTTAATTCTCGAGAATTTTTTGATGCATTACCCGTGTACCACCCAAATCATAAGTCTGAAATGCTTCTGATGCTTTAAATGTTTGAGAACTAAATGGTTCGTCTTCGAGATTTTAAATATGCAGATGCTTCTACGTTAGCTATGTTTCTCTCAGACGGTTTTGGTTTACGGTTATCCTATCTTCATGAGTTGGATGAAATGGATAATATTCGGAAGGAATTATTCGCATATCCAGTATTCCTGCTTGTTACTCAAAATTATGATGGTCGGGATTTCCCTCGCGTTTCATTTAGATTGATTGCTCTGAATATATAACGACATTTGATCTCCGAATCGTTGTTGGTTGATTGGTCGGTCTTTATATCCATATTTTCTTATCTGTATACTGATACATTTGAGTTTTGTTGAAATATCAAAACTAGTTATTAATGTATTTTATATCTGCGTGCAAATGTATCTAAACACATTATTAAGGAATCGTTTTCTATAATCTTCACAACAAAGTTTCCATACTTAGAATTTCTAAATCGGTTAAAAATTGAGAAAACGATAAAATTTTAAACAATCGATTAAATATAACATATTGAAAATGGACACAATCAGTTTCTCTAATTTCGCCTATAAAGTATTGGTAACATACAAACATGTATCGACACATAAAGTTTCCAATAAAGTGTCGATACATTTATTAAAAGTATTGATCCTCAAAACATCAAAACCGATTATTATAAAATAATAGGTAAAATATATCGGTTTAATGAGAGAATAGGTAAACAAATGTGTCGATACATTTATTAAAGTATCGATCCCAAAAACATCGAAACCGATAATTATAATGTAATAGGTAAATTTACAATGTAACCGGTAGATATATACCGATTTTATGAGAAAATAGGTCTACATAATGTATCGACACTTTCTAAATTTGTGTCGATACTTTTTGTCCAGAATGAATGCTCAACGAGGTGCACGCATAAAGTGTCAATACATTTAAAATTGTATCGATCCTAAAAACATCGAAACCGATAATTATAATGTAATAGGTAACTTTACAATGTAACCGGTAGAAAATACCAGTTTTATGAGAAAATAGGTCTACATAATGTATCGACACTTTTTAAATTTGTGTCGATACTTTTTGTCCAGAATGAATGCCCAACGAGGTGCACACATAAAGTGTCGATATATTTAAAATTGTATCGATCCCAAAAACATTGAAACCGATAATTATAATGTAATAGGTAACTTTACAATGTAACCAGTAGAAATATACCGGTTTTATGAGAAAATAGTTCTACATAATGTATCGACACTTTTTAAATTTGTGTCGATACTTTTTGTCCAGAATGAATGCCCAACGAGGTGCAAGCATAAAGTGTCGATACATTTAAAATTGTATCGATCCTAAAAACATCGAAACCGATAATTATAATGTAATACGTAACTTTACAATGTAACCAGTAAAAATATACCTATTAATTAGAAAATAGGTCAACATAATGTATCGATACTTTTTAAATTGTGTCAATACTTTTTGTCCAGAATGAAAGTCAAACGAGGTGCACACATAAAGTGTCGATACATTTATTAAAAGTATCGATCCCAAAAACATCGAAACCCATAATTATAATGTAATAGGTAAATTTACAATGTAACCGGTAGAAATATACCGATATAATTAGAAAATAGATCAACATAATGTATCGACACTTTTTAAATTTTTATCGATATTTTTTTTTAAATTACGCATTTTTTCCTTCATTATTTATATGTGTTAAAAGTGTCGATACAAATCCCAAATCAAAAAACCCTAAAGGCAGAAGAGAACTCTTCCATTCCGACGAATACCAGCGTTCATAACAGTTGCGATAAGATCTTTAAGTTAATTTATCGATATTGTGGTATTCAAATTAGGTTTTGATTGTTTTCAAGATTGGAGACTTTTTTTTCCTTGATGCGTTTGATAGGTATGTCGTCGAAACCCTAATTTTTTAGAATGTTAGTCTTCAGAAATAGGGCTTAGGTTTTAAAGTTTGCTGTTTTCGAATGGTCCTATTATAAGTTGAAAGTTCAATATTTGTTCGCGAAGATGATGACCTTCAAATGGAGCCCCAGCGTATCAACATTGAAGAAAATCGAAAGCGACCAGTAAGTATCAATGTATTCATGTAATTGGTCTTGAAATGGTAATTGGATTAAATTATTTAAGAACTTTTAATTGATTACAAATTTCAAATCTTTACAGTCTGACTGAATGCCAAAGGATAAAGAAAGTTCATAATCATGTTGACTGCATAGCCAATAAAACCCCCTTGCAGGGTCCAAATGGTAAGATAGGAATTGATAAGGCAAGCTTCTTTTGAGGGTTTAGGGACTGAATCCCTCCAACGTAAGGAGTGCATGATTGAACATTACATATAATAGTTGTATTCAGTTGTTGAAGAATTGTTCTTCATTTTATATAAAGATAGTTGTAATGATATTCGTTCACGTTTCGGGACTAATTTGTTAGATGCATACAATACCTATATCCTTGAGGCAGAGCACAAGAAATCTGGTACTTAAAGATTTACCAAGAGTGATAGTTTTTGCTCTGCATGAAAACCGAATCTAGAATCAACTTTGTAATTATGGCTATCATGTTGAAGAGAACCTGCTGAATGATAGGATTTATACACAACTGCAAGCATTTTATGGGAAATCCTGAGATCTCTGTTGTATAATTTTAGTAGAGTAGTTGGGTTTAGGGTTTAAAATGCTTACAGTTGTGTGCAAATACTATAATTCAGCAAGTTCTCTTCAGTATGATAGGCATAATTGCAAAGTTGATTCTAGGTTCGATCTTCATTCAGAGCAAAAGCTACCACTCTTGGTAAATCCTTAAGTGCCAGATTTCTTGTGCTCTGCCTCGAGGATATAGGGTATTGCATGCATCTAACTAATTGGTCCCGAAACGTGAACGGATATCATTACAACTATCCTTATATAAAATTAAGAACAATTATTCAACAACTGAATACAACTATTATATGTAATGTTCAATCATGCACTCCTTACGTTGGAGGGATTCAGTCCCTCAAAGGAAGCTTGTATTACCAATTCCTAGCTTACCATTTAGACCCCTAGGTTTTATTGGCTATGAAGTCAACATGATTAACCTAGATAATCCCAGTTACATAACTGATTCCGGCCATGATTTGTGGGAGACTCTATTCTACAGATTGTTTGGCAAGGTTAAAGTATCAGAGTATCCAAGTACCGGTTAAAAGTAAGCAGTAATTGCATTGACACCCAATTGACGATTTCCTTTGCTTGACATCTTTCAAGTGCATTGTATATGTCTTTGTGTAAATCCAACATTATGATAACCCTTTATGAGCTTTGTATAAGTAATAGTTAAATTTATAAGGTACACGGTAAAATTATACCGGTATAATGATAATATCATAAACAGTTATAAGGCTCCGTTTTTAACCTCCGCACAGCGGAACTTCCCATTAATCTTAGATGCCGTGGCAGCCCAATGTGTTGCTTCATTCATCCTTCTCTTCTGCGAACTGTTTTGAGGTTTTCAATTGCAAAAAAGAAAAAGAAAAATGCAATGTTTTAATAGGTTTAATTAGATAAAACAGAGTTTAAAGTGGTCTTTACCTCTAAATTAGTTGATTAATAAATTGGATATCAATGATTAATTTAAAAAAATTATATATATACAACTGGGCAACTTTAGGCTTACAGGGGTGAGTTTACCCCTACCCAAATATACAAGCTTTATTTTTATTTTAACCGAAATTCTCACTTTAGTTTTTTCTATTTAAATAGTTTAATTTCTTCCAATTTTAAGAATTATTTTACGTTTTTATAAAATTTTAAATTCCCAGCAATATTTTAATTTTTTTCCTTTTTAATATTTTTTATATTATCGTCTTATTGAAATACATTAATTTTTTAATAAAAAAATAAAATGATGAGCAAAACAAAAAGAATATCAAGATAACTGAAAATAATAGAAAAACAAAAATAATCGATGTGTTGGATGAGTCTAAAATACAACTGGTTGATATAAGACTTTAAAATAAAATAAAATAAAATAATTGTAACAAAAAAATTTATTAAAGGTTTTAAAATAATTTAAATAATATTTTAAATTAAAATAAAAAATATTACGTTCACGAAATAAAACGTGGCCTTATCTTCGTAAAGATGTCGAAGTGATCAAGTAGCCGCCTCTACCTTTTACAATGATTTCTATTCTGCCCAATGCCGCCTATCTATACTTATATAAACCCTCTTCTCCAATGAACAAATTCCCACCTAAGAGCCAACGATGAGTTACTTAACCATTTCCCATATCTCCTCCATCCTCTTCTTCATCATCCTTTTCGTTTCTGCCCATGCAGCTCGCTTCGAGATCCGCAATGAGTGTTCCTACACTGTGTGGGCGGCAGCCTCTCCTGGTGGTGGTCGTCGCCTAAATCCGTCTCAAAGTTGGACAATCAACGTGCCTGCTGGCACTGCCATGGCTCGTATCTGGGGTCGAACCAATTGCAATTTCGATGGCAGTGGTAGGGGTCGATGCCAAACCGGTGACTGTGGTGGACTCCTACAGTGCCAAGGCTGGGGTTCTCCTCCAAACACCCTGGCCGAATACGCACTTAACCAATTCGGAAACTTGGATTTCTATGATATTCTCTAGTTGATGGTTTCAACATCCCCATGGTGTTTGGTCCGACTAGCGGCGGTTGTCACAATATCCGGTGCACCGCAGACATCAACGGGCAGTGCCCGAATCAGTTAAGGGCTCCCGGTGGGTGTAATAATCCATGCACGGTGTTTAAAACCAACGAGTATTGTTGCACTCAAGGGCAGGGAAGCTGTAGTCCGACGTTTTTCTCGAGGTTTTTCAAGACACGGTGCCCTGATGCGTACAGTTATCCTCAGGATGATCCTACGAGCACCTTTACTTGCCCTGGTGGTGCTAATTACAGGGTTGTGTTTTGCCCCCGAGGCTCGCCTCATCTGGAAATGGTCGGAAGCAAGAGCCAAGAAGAGTAAAGGGGTTATCCCTTGGAGCAGTTTATCACCAGCTGGGAATAAAAATAAAAAGTTACGATAATGAACCTGTTGTTGTATTTGTACGGTGGATGTGTTTGTGTTTGATGTAAGAGCAAAAAACAAATAAAGATAATCCTTATATTGCAAAATGAATCTGGGTTTCACGAAACAAAACTTTACAAGTTGATGAAAATTTCCAAGTAGTTGATGACATATAGTTTGCTAGGTCAAAGTATTTATTAATACTAAGCCAAAATATTAGAGGATTAGCTATGCATACAAGTCAAAAGTATTTATTAATACTAGCCAAAATTCTACGCTATAGCAGAACACCTTACCTAACAAACAAGACTACTCAAGTATACTTAGTTTCATACCACCTCGCACGAAAACATCTGGTTCCATATCCCTTCCGCCGAACAATAGTTACTGGTTTACTATTGTTCATTAGAAAAGTGGGGTTATGATGACGTACGTAACTTACGTTGTTTATTTCTTTTGATTTAGGTAGGATCTGTAACGGACTATTTTATGGAAAATGCATGATAAGTTTGAGACAATTAGAAAATGTATGATAGTTTATATATTGATTCCAAGTAATTATGTTAGTCCTAAACTCATGGTAGTTATCTGTAGACGATAATAAATTTGATTTTAACGTCTCTTAATGATCATGTCAATAGAATTAAAGATTTTGTTATGTGAAGTTTTACTAATGGTCTCGATACTCCGGAGCCTTTGACCCCCAAAAAGTATATATATATATATATATATATATACACACGGTGGTATATGATTCTGTTATACAATGTAAAATTATTTTAGTTTTATATAGATTTACAATTGTTGGATGAGTAAAGATAAAATATTAAGATTAACAGTAAGAAATAAAAATATATTCATTGAAAAAAAATAAAGAATCAATCTCAACCATGTATTTATAATCATCTAATAGTATTAAATTTATATAAAATTAAATAGTTTTATATTGTGTAATTACATTGTAACTATATATATATATATATATATATATATATGAAAGAGTAGGAGAAATGTGATGACTAGAGGGCAACTCGTGACAAGAAACCCAAACTTGCACGTATTTGTCTTGGTCTTTGGTCGTCTTTCGAGATAAGCGGCCTAACCAATTTTTTTTATCACGTGCTTTGTAGACTTCTTTACACATCTTTATTCTCTGTCTCCATCTTGTTTCCTTACTCAAAGAAATTGCTTTAAAATCAATTTCCTCATAAGTGAATTTAAATTGCTTGGCACCTCACGGACAGGATCATATTGCTCAATCAGTCAATTGTATTACAAATTTATAAATAATTTACCATATTTAGAGTTTTGTAAAGTTAGGATTATATGTGTGTGTGTGTGTGCTGGGATTTTGCTGTGAACAAATTATATTGCCAATTAGCTAGCATTTAAATTTCAAAACAAAAATTCAACAATGTCTAACGCATGATCAATCGTCAATTTGATCATTTGACGATTAAGAAAATGACAGCCACCGAATATTCAAAAGTTATGAGAATGTACCATTTTGTTTATGAATGATGATGCTATATTTTTAATTGAGATATTTATAGTCGATAATAATAATAATAATTAATTTTTCGTTGTAAATATTCTTTAAATGATAAATGATCAATAAATCTTATTATTTTCCCCTCAATTCTTATTTTTATATAGTATGATTATCATAGATATAGATTTCAATAAATACATATACTACTCTCATTAGTAATATATATTAGTTAATAGAGTACGTATAGGCTGCTAGTCGTATAAAAAAAAGTAGTGGAGCCTCATGAGCCTAACGCACATGGTTGCTAACTATTTTCATATACACGTCAACATCCACGTCTAATAAATTATTGGATTCACTTGGTCGAATTATATATATTCGCAATGAACGGACGTATTGACATGTTGTCTCTTGTTAACTTGGAGTTTAAGTAGTTATAAATTATAATTTATATGATGTATGTGAATTTATTTAAATGAAAAATATGATAGATTTTATTATAAAACTATAAAAGAAACATTGAAAAAAAAACAATCGATAGACAGCCCTCGGTTTCCCAAATATTTATTTTACCAATTTAATGTAAAAATGTAGTAAGGTGAAAGGAAAAGGTGGGAAGGAGAAAGGACTGTAAAGGAAGGAATAGGGAGAAAGGGGTGAAAATAGTAAACTCTCGAATCGTAGTCGATGGTAATAAAGAGACTAAAGGTTACTGATTGGTCGGAAGAGAGCCAACTCTTAGGTTGTGACGACCATAATAAAGGGACTAGGGGTCACTGGTTGGGCAAGAGAGAAAGTTTGGGTGAACTCTTTTGTTAATGAAACATATAAAATTAGAAACGAATTTAGATACTACAGTGTAATTCCATGATAATATAAGTACACTATATTTTTTTTTAGGGTTAATATTCAAATAATTGTCCAAACTATATATTTTTTCCCCTAAATAGGTGGTTATAGTATTTTTTTTTGGATAATCTAGGTGCCCAACGTTACAAACGTGACCACTTTAGGTGTACGGGACGTAACGGCCGTTAGTTTTCTTCGTTAAGTGACACATTTCACAATATGATAATTTTGAAATTTGTTTTTTTAAATATTAAAAATATTATTATATTTATAAAAATAACAAATTTCTTTTAAATTACAAAAAAGGCCTCAAAATCCCTTAAATCCTTAAATCCTAACACTAATCGTCGTCGCCGCCCTTTTCGACCACGACCATTGCCGTTGACGTAGTCTCCATCATCATGCTAGTTATAAGCCGTCGTAGTTATCGTCGATTGGCCATCGAAATCACGTGGGATCACAATTTTCATCCTAGGATTCGTGTGGTATAGAACATCAATTCGTCGTCAGTCGGCTACGATTTCATAGGGTTTTGGTCGTCGGGGGAGATGAGGTCGGGTGGAGCTTCGTCAATGGAAAAGGGCGGCAAGCGGCATGGTTTTAGGGGTTGAAATGAAGGTTTTCAAAGATTTGAGGTTATTTCAAAATTTATATGTTTTCTTTTTTAAAATATATATATAATTTTATTTTTTTAATTTTATATAAAATTTTTAAAATTATCAGATTGTGACACATGTCACTTAACGGAAGAAATTAATGTTGTTGACAGCCCAAATACCTAAATTGGTAACGTTTGTAATGTTAGACACCTGGATGGTCCAGAAAATACTGTAGGCACCTATTCCGGAAAAAATGTATAGTTTGGGTACTTATTTTGGTATTAATCCTTCTTTTTATTAAAAAAACCGTTTAACTGGTTATCTTGATAATCAAATCCTTAATTACTTTTACATATTGATAAGTGTTTAAAATTTTCTTAAATATGCCATAACATAAGATTTGGAATCTCAGCCATACTCCCCCATCCTCCATCGAATTTGGTCTATCTTTTGATTGTGGTCATTTTTTCTCCATCATACAAGATCCGTGCCACTTTCACCTATAGTTGCAGCAGCCGTTTTGCTTTATTTTACGGAAGAAGGAGCGAAAGCCACTCGACTGTAAGGAGAGGTTACTAAGTCGGGAGGTTTATCTAGACATCTAATCCATGCGGGTAGGGCTGTAAATACAGGTAATCGGTCTGGTTTCAGTCGGATCTTGGCAGGTCGGGTTAAATCGGATATAGGTCAATTCATGTTGATTTGACACCAGATCCAGATCGGGTTTAGGTCAGGTCAAATCAGTTCGGGTTATTTTCAGGTTGATTTGACACTAGATCCAGATCGGGTTCAGGTCGGGTCATTTTCAGTTCGGATCGATTTCAGTTCAGGTCAAAACAATTCAGGTCCGAAGCAGATAAATACCAGGTTAATTCAGGTTCGGGTTGACTTCAGTCGGATCTCGTTCAGATCGGGTCACATCATTGACAGATAAAATTTAGGTCGGATGTTTATCGGATACGGATTGAGTTCAGGTCGGGTCGTTTTTATTTTTTTGGATTAATTAATTTTTCATCTTTCGTGATTGTTGAATTGGAAGTTGTAATTGTATATGATTTCGAGTAAAATAAGAGAAAAATAAATAACCATGGATCAATTTTGTAAAAAAAATAAAATTAATGACAAAATTGAAGAAATGTAAAATTACAAATAAAATCTTAAAATATAAATTAAACAACACACATAGGTAAGGGACTAAATCGAAATAAATTTAAAATGTGAGGTTTAAATTAATATAAAAATGACTAAATTAATCATGTTTTATATAATTTACATTTAAATGATTTTATTAATTTTATTAAATAATTTTATATAATATGTATGTATATATTAATGTAATAATGTTATTCTTTTGTGATTTGAAAACGCGGGAATGATTTTTTGTGCGGAAACAATTGCGCCATTATTTGGCAATTTGGCAAAGTTTTAAAAATATTAGCTCTGTCACCAACTTTGAATTTTATTATTTTGAATTTTAAAAACAAACGCAGGAATTTTATTTGACAATTTGGGAAACAATCGTGCCTGAATTTTATTGATTATAATTTTTAATATCTTGACTATAAATTCGAATGTATGATATGTATATATAATTTATTAATTCATGCATGTATGTATAATATGTATGCATATATGTATAATTTATTAATGCATGTATGATATGTATATTAATGTAATATGCATAGTGTTTCTATAAACTATATAAGCAATTTACTTTATATAGTTTATATATATATGCTATATAAAGTAAATTACTTATATAGTTTATAGAAATACTATGCATAAATTATATAAAGTAATAAAATATATAGTTTATAGAAACCCTAAACTCTAAACCCTAAACCATACACCCTAACTTTAAACCATAAACACTAAACCATAAACCCTGATATAAATAGACAAACACTAATATGACATGTACTACTATTTATGAACCATATAATATGGAATGTGACATACTAATTATTTAACACCTAATTAATCATGTTTTATATAATTTACATTTAAATAATTTTATTAAATAATTTTATATAATATGTGTGTATAAACCATGTATAGTATATATATATATATACATATATAAACTATATAAAGTAATAAAATATATAGTTTATAGAAATCCTAAATCATAAACCATAAACTTTAAATCACAAACACTAAACACTAAATCATAAACCCTAATGTAAATAGACTATCACTAATGCATATATATTTGTAATAAAAGAGTAGGCTTGCATTGGGCATATCTAAATTAATGTTAATGGACTAGCACTATTACAAATGGACTTATTTTTGGGTTTTATTATTACTTATTCATAACAACAAAATAAATGGACTATTAATGTGAATTAACCTAACATGCAACTAAAAAGCTAATTATGCAAATGAAATTAATATGACATGTACTACTATTTATGAACCATATAATATAGAATGTGACATACTAATTATTTAACACCTAATTAATCATGTTTTATATAATTTACATTTAAATAATTTTATTAATTTTATTAAATAATTTTATATAATATGTATGTATAAACCATCTATAGTATATATAAACTATATAAAGTAAATTACTTATATAGTTTATAGAAACACTATACATAAACTATATAAAGTAGTAAAATATATAGTTTATAGAAACCTTAAATCATAAACCCTAAATCCTAAACTTTAAACCACAAACACTAAATACTAAATCATAAATTCTAATGTGAATGAACTAGCACTAATGCATATATATTTGTAATGAAAGAGTGGGCTTGCACTGGGCCTATGTAAACTAATGTTAATGGACTAGCACTATTGCAAATAGACTTATTTTTGGGTTTTATTATTACTTATTAATAACAACAAAATAAATGAGCCATTAATGTGAATTAACCTAACATGCAACTAAAATACAAATTATGCAATTTAAATTAATATGACATGTACTACTATTTATGAATCATATAATATGCAATGTGACATACTAATTATTTAACACCTAATTAATCATGTTTTATATAATTTACATTTAAATAATTTTATTAATTTTATTAAATAATTTTATATAATATGTATGTATAAACCATGTATAGTATATATAAACTATATATATAAACTATATAAAGTAAATTACTTATATAGTTTATAGAAACACTATGCATAAACTATATAAAGTAATAAAATATATAGTTTATAGAAACCTTAAATCCTAAATCATAAACCCTAATTCTAAACTTTAAACCATAAACACTAAACCATAAACCCTAATTTAAATGGACTAGCACTAATGTATATATATTTGTAATAAAAGAGTGGGCTTGCATTGGGCCTATGCAAACTAATGTTAATGGACTAGCACTATTGCAAATGGACTTATTTTTGGGTTTTATTATTACTTATTCATAACAACAAAATAAATGAGACATTATTGTGAATTAACCTAACATGCAACTAAAATACAAATTATGCAATTTAAATTAATATGACATGTACTACTATTTATGAACCATATAATATGCAATGTGACATACTAATTATTTAACACCTAATTAATCATGTTTTATATAATTTACATTTAAATAATTTTATTAATTTTATTAAATAATTTTATATAATATGTATGTATAAACCATGTATAGTATATATAAACTATATAAAGTAAATTACTTATATAGTTTATAGAAACACTATGCATAAACTATATAAAGTAATAAAATATATAGTTTATAGAAACCCTAAATCCTAAATCATAAACCCTAATTCTAAACTTTAAACCATAAATACTAAACCATAAACCCTAATTTAAATAGACTAGCACTAATGCATATATATTTGTAATAAAAGAGTGGGCTTGCATTGGGCCTATGTAAACTAATGTTAATGGACTAGCACTATTGCAAATGGACTTATTTTTGGGTTTTATTATTACTTATTCATAACAAAAAAATAAATGAGCCATTAATGTGAATTAACCTAACATGCAACTAAAATACAAATTATGCAATCTAAATTAATATGACATGTACTACTATTTATGAACCATATAATATGCAATGTGACATACTAATTATTTAACACCTAATTAATCATGTTTTATATAATTTACATTTAAATAATTTTATTAATTTTATTAAATAATTTTATATAATATGTATGTATAAACCATGTATAGTATATATAAACTATATATATAAACTATATAAAGTAAATTACTTATATAGTTTATAGAAACACTATGCATAAACTATATAAAGTAATAAAATATATAGTTTATAGAAACCCTAAATCCTAAATCATAAACCTTAATTCTAAACTTTAAACCATAAACACTAAACCATAAACCCTAATTTAAATAGACTAGCACTAAAGCATATATATTTGTAATAAAAGAGTGTGCTTGCATTGGACCTATGCAAACTAATGTTAATGGACTAGCACTATTGCAAATGGACTTATTTTTGGGTTTTATTATTACTTATTCATAACAACAAAATAAATGAGTCATTAATGTGAATTAACCTAACATGCAACTAAAATACAAATTATGCAATTTAAATTAATATGACATGCACTACTATTTATGAACCATATAATATGCAATGTGACATACTAATTATTTAACACCTAATTAATCATGTTTTATATAATTTACATTTAAATAATTTTATTAATTTTATTAAATAATTTTATATAATATGTATGTATAAACCATGTATAGTATATATAAACTATATATATAGACTATATAAAGTAAATTACTTATATAGTTTATAGAAACACTATGCATAAACTATATAAAGTAATAAAATATATAGTTTATAAAAACCCTAAACCCTAAATCATAAACCTAATTCTAAACTTTAAACCATAAACACTAAACCATAAACCCTAATTTAAATAGACTAGCACTAATGCATATATATTTGTAATAAAAGAGTGGGCTTATGTATTGGCCTTTGTAAACTAATGTATTGCCAAAATTATTTATATTAATAATGTAAAACGTTAATATATATTACATAATAAATAATTTCATTATTAATATTATTTTGTCTTTATATAAATTAAACTATATAATTTATATAAATTAAACTATATTAATTTTCCTTTGCATTATTAATCACGTTTTATCTAATTTACTTTTAAATAATTTTTTAAATTTATTAAATAATTTTATATAATAGGTCTATTTATTAATTTAATTATCAAAATAAATATTTTATTATAACATTTAAAATGTAATCATATTAATTTTTTAATTACATCATAAACTAAAAAACTCATAATTTTATTAAAATCTTATAATTTCATCCATGGTAATATATAAGTCAGGTAAATATCAGATCAGGTCATTAACAAGTTGGATCATTTACAGGTCAGGTTAAAAACAGGTCCGGTTGAAAATAGGTCAGGTTAAAAATAAGTCAGGTTGAAAACAGGTCAGGTTGAAAACAGGTCGGGTAATACCAGTTATTGGCCAGGTCAATCTCGGGTTCGGGTTCATATCAGTCGGATGCAGTTCGGGTTCGGGTATCATATTTTCGGTTCAATTCGGGTTCAGGTCGTTCTCAGGTCGGATGCAGGTCGGGTTCGGATCCACAATTTCCAGGTCCAACTCGGGTTCAGGTCAACACCAGTTCCGACTCGAGTCGGTTTCAGATCGCCACAGCGCAGGTCAAAAACAGTTTTGACTCGGGTCGGTTTCAGTCAGTTTTACAGGTCGGGTCAGCTTTTTACAGCCCTACATGCGGGTATACCGGATGACTCTCTCTTTGTGACGAGGAAGGGAAATGGAATTTATAGGAAGAAACCTCTGTGATGTGGTATAAGATGGCCAATTGCATTAAAAGAGTGGCTAAATATGTTTTTGGAGAATCTAAGGGTTAAAATCATTCACATAAAGAAAGTTGAAGGTCGAACCAACCTAGATGTATGTCGTTCAACCCAACCTCAGACTCTTTCTTCCCGACCTATTTTTACTTTTTGGCCGTAGTTATTTAGGTGGTATCCCGAGATTGAAGAGATCAAATTCCTCCCGGGAACACACGTTATGCTGCCATTTTTCCAATATCATTCAATAGCATGGCATGGAGCTAAGGTAACTCAAGTGGGAGAGTAGTGTTATGGGTGACCTTATTGCACGGTTCAGAGAGAAATTGTGTTTGTGATGCAAGTGAACGTTGTACGAAAAAACTGTAGTAAAATTTCTTTGTTAGTTTCGTCTTTGACCTTATCTATGTTTCTATGATGGCCCAAGAACACGCTCATTCTTCAGCCGTTGAGAGACTTTTGAATTGCACAGTACCATTACGAGCTCAATACATACGAGTGTTATTCCGTGAAATAACCTGAATTTCAAATCATTCACTTGTTTTAACTACTCATGCTATGGATGTGGGAGCATCAACTCCTTCCTGTATGCTTTTGAGGAGTGGGATGAATTGTTGGAATTCTATGAAAGAGTCTAGAGAGCTAGGATACATGCCAATTTCATACGACCAGGTGGAGTGGCACAAGATCTGCCTCTTGGCTTATGTCTAGGTATCGATTCCTCCACATAATAATTTGCTTCTCGTATCGACGAATTAGAAGAGATGTCAACCGACAACCGTATCTGGAAACAACGATTAGTGGATATTGGTACTGTCACTACACAGCAAGCAAAGGATTGGGGATTCAGTGGTGTAATGTTAAGAGGTCGTGTGACATGAAGACATTGATAGCAATATGGAGGAAGCTCCCATCAGGCAACAACGGTTCTGCCTAACCCGCCTTACCTCGACCCGAAAAGCTGACAATCGGTTCCGGGATAGCGAACTCTCTTTTTCCGTCCTCACTTCAGCGAAGGCAAACTTTTTTTCACTATATGATTAGGAGATAGTATCCGATTCGGGTTTAGCAACCGTTATTGGACCGACTAGCTTTGTTTAAACATCATTTTTTGTATAAATACAGAAAGAAATTCAATACCAGTGTCACTTCCTATTCAAGGAACTCTTTTCTATTCTCTAGGCCAAGATTGTCGTTTCTGTGAACACTAATTTTCGTCTGACCATATATATATTTATTGTATTATTTTCATTATTGTGGTATAGTATATATATATATTTTTTTTATTATATGTTTTTTTTATTTAAAGGCCCACAGTCAAATACACCTATCACCCGTTGCAGTCCAAATAAACCCAACAGTGACCAACAAGTAACCCGGTCCAGCGGAGCAACCCGCGACCCGGACCCGAACCGGCCACAAGGTTCACTCGAATAAATTAGGGTTTTTCCAACCCTAATTTTTCCCTCCCTCAGGCGCCGCATGCGAGAGAGCCGGTCCAACCAATGACTCTTTGTGAGTCCCACTCCTGCCACACCACTCACACCACCGAAATTTACGGCGCACAATCAATGCAAAAAAAAAACAGAAAAATAAATTAGTATTCTACTCACAATAGGAGTCTAAAATCAAGACTATAAATATGTGACAAGAGATCTAGCGGGGGGAGATAATCGAGGAAAAATCAGTCGAAAATGGGAAAAACAGTTTCGAAAGAATACCAAGAGAAATATTCGAAACTAAAAAAACAAAGGATTCGCTCTAACAGAAAAAATACGGAGAAAATAGAGAGATTCGAAAAGACCATCGGAGTTTTGAGCAAAAAAAAACCTTCGAGGGAAAAGAAAACCAAAAAAAAAAAGAAGAGAAAACATACCTTTTTAGAGAAGATCCGACCTTTGGTAGCTTCACCGGAGCCTTAAAAGTCACAAACGAAGCCATCAATTCATTGTGGCCGGAGAGACTTGTAAGTCTCACCATTCTCTGCGGTGGGAAGGAAGTAGAAAGGAAAATGAGAGAGCTTTAGGTTTTAGAAAAGTGAAATGAAATTTTGGGGCCCGGTTCAACTTTGTTTTGGATTACATGTTTGGCGTGAAATGATACCATTTTAGGTGTTAGGGTCCAACTGTGGGGCAAAAAGAGGTTTGTATTTGGTAAAGTTTAAATTTCAGTGTTGTGTTTTGTAAAGTTAAAATTTCAGTCATTGAATGGAATTTATTTCCTTTTATTTCGAGTTTTTATTTATTTGTACTCTTATTTTGATCATCGTTTATGATAGATGCATTTATGAAATTATTCAACTTTGGTTATTGTAGATGCTCGTTTTTGTCCGGGGCTAAATCGGAGCAAGCCCGGACCAATGGATTGGTTGGTTGGAGTTGTCTAACCATACAACTGCTTGGATGTACTGTAATCAGAAAAAAAGGATTTTCAGCCACGTATGATAACTGGTCAGTTATCAGCAGTTAACTAAAATAATTGGGGGAATCAGTTTGTAAAGGGGGAGGATCACAAAAAAAGGAGAATATACGAGAGAGATCAGTTTTTTTTAAAAACATTACACAAGGGAGGAAAGGAAAAAGAGAGATCACGGGAGGGACGAAGAACCAGAGACCATTTTTTTAAAAAGGCAAGAAAAGCACGAAAGAGTTTGCTCCTTCATTTGTTTTTAACACAATAGAGTAACAAGAGAAAGACAGTGTATAGAGGGTTCTATTATCCTATTCGGAAAAAAAAACAGTGTGTAAAGAGGTTTTTCCTCCAATTCGAAGATTATTATAAACACAAGGGCTCTTTCTCTTTCAAAGCAATACAAAGCAAATCCAATTCGTGTAAGATTTTCTCTTCATGATTACTTATGGTTGCATTTTTTTTTCATTTGTTTAAATAGATTTCAAAATAAAGCAAAACAAGAATAAAAAATAGTAAAAAGAGAGAGTGTTTAGGTTACCTGTGGTTGAAGTCTAGTCTAGAGGAGTCGAGCGGTCGGAGGGTGGTAGAGTCGTCGATCCAAGGCCGGGGTGAAGATTTTAGGCTTTAGTTCGGTTCATTTAGAAAAAAGATTAAGCACTCGGAAAAGGGGTGAGATTGGTTGCCATTGATTCTTAGATTTGTTTTTAAAGATGAGGAAAAGAAAAAAGAAGAGATAGGGGAAGAAGGAAGAGAAAGCTGCGTGAGAGTAGCGGTGAAGGAAATGATAATTAGGGTAGCCTATATGTGTACGAAAGGGTTTATTGCCTCATGAGTCATGTCAGTTCCCACTTTGATTCAATTTAGTCCTTAAATCCAGTTTTACGAATTTACAATTTTATCTTTATATTTCACACGCTCTTTCTTTAGTCCAATGTTGGGTTATTACTATTTTTTTTGCTGTTTTACATTTGGAATTTGTTTTTCTGATTTTTATTGTAATCCTACGCATGTTTTGGGTTTACGTTAATTCTAATGCTTGTAGTTTTTGTTAAATTCCATTTTACCCCTCTTTGATATGCGTTTGTTATTTTTATTTTTTTGATGCTCTCCACGTACCATGCTTGAATTCATACGTGTCCCTAATTTCCTCTTTTAATCAGCCGTTATTATTATTATACTTTTTTTATTTAATTGCGATCATGCATGCTCATATGTCTTGTAAATACATGGTCATGTAATTCATGTGCACTTTTAAGTTCTTTGATTTCCAAATTACGGGTGATGCACTGCAAGTAAATACATCTACGTATAATTACTTCATGCCAAATGTATGTGCCTTATAATGTACAAGTGTCCCTTGCCATTTATTATTATTGTTTTTCATGCGGCACAAATGTATATATACATTTTTTAAATTTTTAGTTTAGCATGTTATGTTTTTGTTTTTATATTTGAGTCATATTTGTACATTATTCGTTAATATGCATAATTTATGATTTTTAATTAAAACATATGTATATAATTTTTTGTATGTCACGTTGTATGATGTTTTTAATTTTGTTTAATTAATTTTGGCATGACATCCACTTTTTGCACAATTTGTATGATACCCTCACGTGCATAACTCGACCTATTACATAATCGGACTAAGGGTAATACCTTTTTAATTTAAAATTGTCTTGAGTGGCATGTCTTAACTGATTAGAGGGCCGTTATGACTATTTTAAGTTAAAAGTGTATCTCGAAAGTGAAACCAAAAATTGATTCGTCACCTAAAATTTGGGAACGAGAGAAAAGGAAGGGTTCGTTTATTTAAATTTATTGAGAAAATATTGTTATAGTTTTTAAGATCTGGTCTCGATATTTGTAAATAATCGAACACTCTTTATCTTTCTAAAACGACTCGGTAATGTTAATTTAATTTATTTGAATGCTTTTGAATGTTTTTAAATTTACATCTTTGTTTTATGGGATCAAAAATCAAATTAAGTTTGAATTTATAAAGTTCATTGCAAAGACGTTAATTAATCGACTAGGTACCGATTTAGGGCGTTGTGGGGGGTGCTAATCCTTCCCCACACGTAACCGACTCCCGAACTCATTTTTTGGTAACGCAGGCCTCAATTTGTTATTTTAATTAAAATTAATTTTTATTTAAAATGAGAAAACATTTTTGGGTGCCCAATCACACCCTAATCAAAGATTGATGGCGACTCTTCGAACCGTATTTTTCGATCGTAAAGGAAATCCAAAATTTTTCAAAACGAGAGGTCTTTTAAATTGCATTTTGTTTTTAAATTAAAAAGAAGAATTACTGTGGTTTTTAAATTCTCACTTTTAAGGAAAAACCGTTTCGACAGTTACTACATTTATAGGTGTTTATATTTTAGCCTATGGTTGTTTGTATTCATACATATATGGTATTTGGACTTTGGCCATAGTATTTGAGAGACTTTCGTTTTGGTTTTAAAGATTTGTTTAGAAGATAAGTGTTTAATTGGTATTGTAAGATCCTATATTTTAAATTAAATTCGTTTCATACCTTGCTTTTTTAGTTTCGAATATTCACTCCTATGAATTCATTGCATATTTTATTATTTTCTTAATCTTGTTATTAGGTTTAACTTATTCCTTAAGTCTTTCATAATTTATTTATTTCATAATTTTATTTTTTTCTTTCTTTTTATTTAATATTTATTTGTTTTTTATTTTCCAATTTAACATTTTTTTGACTTTTTTTAGAAGAATTCCAACCGATCAAAGGTAAGTAATTCGAATCGAACATTTTAAATTTTAATTTTAATTTTCGCAATCAAATACAATCGACAAAATAATTGGTACCGAAAGGGCAGTACAAGGGTGCTAATCCTTCCTTAGTTGTAACCGACTCCCGAACCCGACACATTTATGGTAAAACGCATATCAAGTAAGATGATGTCCGATCCACCTAAATGTTTTTAAAGTGATCAGTGGCGATTCTAACCAATTATTCAAGTTGAAGCCTAATTCCGGACCCAACCGAAAGACGGCCGCGATAGTTTCTTTTCTAGGAGAACTTTTACAGGCGCCGTTCTTGGCTAGGCTAGTTCTTATAGATAGAAAGAACGCAAACGGGTATCAAATTAATATATGATTTTTATACTTCGCCGCCAGTATTTGTGTTTGTTTATATCATATATATATATATATATATATATATATATTTTGAGTTACTTGATCCAGTTTTTTTAAATCTTTTATGTGGAACTATTTTCATTATTTAGTAACCAATTTATTCTCCTTGGTTGATTTTAAGAAAAAAGATTGGTTAATGTGATCAATATACTTCAATGAGACTGTAATTTTATTGCGTTCTCTCTTTATTTATTCAATAAAATTATTAATTAAAAAAGAATAATGATCATTTAACTATATTTGTAATTAATATATAGTTTTGTAATTCGATAGAAATGACTATTCAGTGCAAATACAAATGTGAGAAGAAAGTGGTACAAAAGGGGGGGGGGGGGAAGGCAAGATATAGATAGTCTTGTAAGTTCTTTGTTCCTGTAAACAGATGGTGGCTGTTTACATGTGTTCCCGATCTCTAAGCAATCTTCATCCTCTACAACCTGCATAAAATTAGTGCTATTTTCTGATTCGAATTCCAGATATATCTTTCAAACCCATTTTTAACGCTGTCTTCCTGAAGAGTGAAGGAGGTCTTTGCAAGCCAATTGAGTGGGAGAACTGGTTGGCCAGCTCAACAAGCGTAGTTTTATCCCTCCCAATTTCTCTGATTGAGTTATAATAACCAAGCCAAGCATGATATGCTGCTTCTTTCACACTACCATCAATCTTCCCCATTGAATACTCCAGCTGCAACAACCATTACAAACTTTTTGTAACTTACAGTTATGAATGAGCTAAATATTTTAACACTTTGCAAGAGAGGCAAAGGGAGGATTTAATGCTCCTAGGCTATGTTACTTGGACCCTTCATTGTTCTTTAAGTTCCCATATCCGACACTCATGTTTGACATATAGATATGGGGATATGACCTCCAAGGATCCTTCAAATACACGAGAAAACTTTAAAAAGAATCTAACTCTACCTGTGTCGGATACATACCCGTATCCGGCATTCACACGGTCACACCTAAATCTAGGTAACATAATAACCCCTACGCACATCTACAATGGAGTTCACCAATTAGTCTGGAAGGGATATCCATAAAAAAACTTAGTGATAAAAAAAAATGTATATACTTCCAAAAAAAAAGCACCAACCACTTGGAAGATACTTCTGATGCATGAAGTGTAATACTTTATAAGTTAGATGCAGACCTTTTGTTTGACATCTGGATCCATATCCGGTAAAGATAGTTTCTCAAGAGGCAAGTCCTTAATTTCATCCAAGAAATACTCTTCCCAGGGTGCAATCAATAAGATACCTTCTCCATCCTTAGCTTCCCGTCCTGTTCTTCCTAGGCGGTGTATATATTGCTCTCGGTCAGAAGGAATTCCCACCTGGTAGTAGTAAAACAAATTCATATCATTTCATTAGAAAAACAGAGGGATACACCGCAATATATGTATTGATAACCAGATGGAATTAATTAACCCATGGACGAAGCAAAAAAGGTTCAAGAGATCTTATCATTTAAAGGATTCTCATCATGGTCGAATAATATCATATTTGGAAGGTGAAGCGTAAATGTATATATGCATGTGTTTTGAACTGCATGATAAGCCAAACAAGTGCTCAAGTTTTAGGTTCAAATGTACCTGAATAACCAAAGTGACGTCAGGGTAATCCATTCCTCGAGCCGAAACATCAGATGTAACAAGAATTAATCTCTTAGATTCTCTAAATTCATCAGAGATACGAGTTCGATAGATTTGAGGTTTTCTGGAATGGATCTCCTTAACATTCATTTTCATTTCTCGAAGAACCAAAAACATCAGTGATGTTACCATCCCAGTCGTACAAAAAACAATGACCTGAGTGCTACAATAATTAGATCTCAAAAAAGTCTGCAACTATTAAAATTTAGAGGTAAAACATTTTACCTTGTACTCCGGTTCTAGAGCTACAAGCTTCTTCAAAAGCTGGTGAACAATCTGAAAGTGCAATTCATGTGGTGCAACAAGAAGATATTGCTTAACCTGCAATCAGCAAGGGAAATTCTGCATGTAACATCACTGCTTCCAGTACCTAGAATATTTAAATTCATTGTTACAGAGAAGCATGAACCTGTCACCATTTATACCTTCTCATGAGTTTCTATACAGCCTAGCCCCACTGTATCAATGAAAGCATGTTCCCTTTTCAAAACAAGCTGAGATATTCGACGAACCTGTATAAGCAAGCAAAATTCATATCTATGTTGATTCATACAAGGAAATCGGACTTGTCAACGAAAAATATAAGGTCAAAGAACCTCTTTTGGAACTGTTGCAGAAAACAACAATGACTGCCTTTGACGGGGCAAACAATCAACAATTTTCTCAACATCTCTCCGAAACAATAGGTCTAATAAGTGGTCAGCTTCATCAAGTATAAGCATTTTCAATCCCATCAAACGCACAGACAAGGTAGACTTGTTCTCAACATGATCCAGCAATCTCCCAGGTGTTGCAACAACTATCTGTGGAAAGTTTCAACCTAGATAATTAGAAAAGGCTAATTGTGTAATATTAGAATTAAGAAGATTCTTTAAACATTTTATTATGCTATAAGAATTCCCAGACCTAAAACATAGGCTAACCTGACATGGTTCTGATTCAAGGCGCTTCTGATCAACTTTGAAACGTGTACCTTCAACTAGAGTCTGGACACCTATGCCATTATGATACTTCAGCAGAGCATTTGCTTCAGCAGCAAGCTGACTTGCAAGTTCTCTTGAGGGGCAAAGAATTAGAATAAATACTGAAGGCACCCGCTGAACGGTATTACTACTAACATCCTTCAGAACTGTTTCAATTGCCGGAAGCTGTTTTTCTTTACAAGAAAAATTCGTAGAATAAACAAGAAACTACAAGTTCATCTATAACAACTAAGGACTGGAAGTGTACCAGAAAAGTTGCAGTTTTTACTGTGCCTGTTTTAGCTTTGACCAAAGCATCTTTGCCTGCTTCACATTAGAACGAGGATTGTCATTTAGAATGTTCAACTTTTCAAATAAATCAAAACATGTTAAAAGGAATATAATGACCAGAAACAAAGTTAAAGAAAATATTGTACCGGAAATATTGGAAAAACCCCAGCCACAGAGAATTTTTTATACCCAAAGGACCATGTGAAACCCAGTGACATCTCAAGCAAGGACATAAGCGACAGTGACAATTTGCAATGTTAATTTTTAGTTTACCTATCTTCAAATTCCTATATTTTGTATGCCCTCAGCAAATCACCTTTATATAAGACCTAATCTTGCATCTTCTACAGATCTACTACCTATAATACCTCATGTCATAGATTGAGCTTCCAGAATCAGGTATGTTCTGGACAGTTTAGGAACTTCTACATCAATTTT
Organism: Hibiscus syriacus; assembly: GCF_006381635.1. Classification (NCBI taxonomy): domain Eukaryota; kingdom Viridiplantae; phylum Streptophyta; class Magnoliopsida; order Malvales; family Malvaceae; genus Hibiscus; species Hibiscus syriacus. The sequence continues at coordinate 860,482 of NW_024063008.1, forward strand.
AATAGCCCACTGCATGTACACATTTGCATTAAGGGCTACCAAAGCACAAAGAATGAACAACTAGCTATAATTCTATAACAAATGTAAATCAAATGCAGAGCAAGCTTTTAAAACAATTCATGGAATAACAGAGTCAGTTCCATGAATATAATACAGAACCACACAATAGCCAATAAGCAATAACACACACCCTCAAGGCAAACAGAAAGAGTTGCCTCCTGTACTCGAGTCATCTGAAAATATCCAGCTGCAAAAGTGCCTTGACTGTCAATGGGGATATACCACATTCATCAAACCTGTAGAAACAAAAACCCAAAGATTCACAAATTTTCTAATCACCGAAACATACCATAAATACATTTATAACTGAAGCATTCCAACATCTTAGCTTGTCTTTTTTTACTATAAATCGTTTCTCCCTCCCCCATTTTCTCTTCAATTTCAGCCAACTTATTCTTCTCCAACTCCTTCCTAAGCATCGCCACTTGCTCCGAAAAATCCATCTCCTTCTCAAGTTCCTTCAATGGAACTCACCTTTTAATCTTCACGTCATACTTTCCCAACGAGGAACTACTGCCTGATTTCTTAACATCCTTCCAGTCCCCAACTCCTTTCACTCCATCTTCCAAATCGGACTCCCACTCATCATCACCCGATGATCTGTCATCCCTCCTAAACCTCCTCCTCTGCATAGCATTCCTACTCTTTATAAACTTCTGAATACTCTGAAAATTCACCTTCTCGTCTTTACCACCAGGACCAGAACGCTTAAATGAATTATCATTTGACACGGAATCAGATTTATATTGATTAGAAGAAGTCTCATTCTTCCTAAACCTTCTTTGTGCTATATTATTATGCCCCAAATGCTTCAAGGAATCATCCTTTGAGCCGAAATATGATTGAATCCCAGCAAAAGAACTCTCGTTCACCTTGAACTTCCCGTCAGCCTGAACTGAATAGCTCCTACTCTTAACAAATTGACTATTATTTACACACTTGGTTTCCCATTCTCTCTTCGACCATCAGATATAGGTTCCTTTATATTAAGCGGTGTATGGATTAATCCTGACCGTGGATTTCTAGCCGTTTCAACGAACTGTAACCGTTCCTTTTCCTGTTCCTCTGATTTCAACGGACCGTCATTTTCGTTCCACAAATCCTCTGCTCCTTCTTTCATGAACCGATCAGCCAGGGCTTTGATGTGGTCGTTGGGGCTCATGGGGTTATAATTTGTAGAATCCGGACTGGGGTCCGGTTTTCCGGCTAGTTTGGATCGTATTTGGGATCGGATTCTGGCTTGGTAAAGTTGCTTCTCTTGGTCGAGGAGTCTTCTCTCTTTCTCCTTGGCTTTTTTTTCGTGGAGGCGCTTCCATTGCCACTTGTTGAGGCCGCCGGGGAAGGTCCGTGGACCGCCTCCCATGGCTCGGGTGAAAATATGGGTACGGAGAAGCGAGAGGGTTTTGGAGCGTTGGAGGAGAACCGCTGAGAACGTGGCTAGGGTTTAAGAGAAAGGAAAATTAAGGGTTTAAAATGAAGGTTACTTTTTGCCTGGCACTACAGTGCCCTTTCCTTAAGGATGTTCAAATCCAATCCAATAAAATAACTTAAAAATGATCAAAAAAAATGATAATCGAAAAAAATCGAAATCAATTTAGTGTGTTTAATTTTTTTTTAAATTGATCGGTTTAGCTCGATTTCGGTTTAGAAATCTGGAACTGATCCAAACCGAACCTATATATCTTACAATTAAGTATGAACTTGAACGGCACCGTTTCAACTTTAAGTTCAAACCTTAGCCCACTTTTGACTCCGCCTCTTCTCAATGTTCTCATCCTCCTCGAGCAGAGCACAAGTGCACAACCCCTCACTAGTCACTCACAAGCCAAACCGGAGACCAGTAAGCTAGTATTCTCATCGAAATCTTCTTTCTTTCTGTTTTGATTATCATCTAACCATTCAAGAGCTTCTTTCAACGTGATTTATGGCAGTAACAAGATAGAGAGTATACAACTAGTGTCGTGACAATTACAAGTGCTGAAACAACTCTGCCTCCGCATCATCCTCGGCTCACAGCCCAGTTTAATGTGAGTTTTTTGTGTCATTTTCTGTTTGGGTTTTGTGTGAAATTGATGAAGATTCAGAATGCCAATTACATGCAGATTCCTAATTTTCTTCGATGGTTGCTCTTGTATTTTAATATTCTGATCTTGAACAACATTTTATATTGTCTCGACGGGTATAGATGAACCTATGATTCTCCTGATATCACTTGAAAAATTAAGTCTATCACTGCTTTGATTTGTTTGGTCTTCAACCTCATTTTCCTTTGGTGTTGACAAATCGTCGAACACTTGGGGGATCTTTGTGCTTGAACTGTCTTGCTTAGTAACAAGTTTACCTGGCAGTCCCAACTACATGAAACACGCGTTCCCGGTCAGTTAATCTTTTTATTTTGATGAGGCAGAATATATCGTTTTTTTCTCATTTGATGTTGAATTATATTTAATTCTTTACAGCATGATGGGTTGAAGCCTCTTACCAAAAGCTTCACAGATTCCTTTTGTGAAGAAGGGTTTATCTCTGTAAGATCCTTTTCCATTTCATAGATTATTTGATCTTTAGTTTACAATATTACGTTTCCTGATTACTCGTGCGCTTGAAATAATGACTGAATGAGTAAATCACAAAATTAGATGTTCTATGCTGTACTCATAATTCCTAGGTTTACAAATTCATGACATTTTTGTTTGATCATCAAATGAATTCTTATGTTTTTACCAACCTTTGACTTGTTTGAGTGACTTAATTAATGTTTATGTCAGCTATAAGGACCGGTTTATGGCATCACTGCCTTCTTCAAGGCAGGCGAGTGCAGACTTCACCAGACCAGTGTTCACTGCTGTGGCATTTTACTTATGTGCAACAAAACATAAGGTAATGCACATTTAATCATTCTATAAAATGCTTTTATTCCTCTATTCTACTTGTTTTTGACATAAACTCCATACTTTCCAGCTGAAGATTGACAAGGATAGGTTGATTGAGGTTTGCGGAACCTCTGAATCCGAGTTTTCTTGTATAGTAACATGGTTTTTTACCTACATATTACCTATCTATTGTTAATTTGTAAATGTTTAGTGCCCTGAGCATTATTTGGAACTTTCAATACAGGTTTCTACCTCCATGAAAGATCTGTGCCATGGAACACCCCTTCTTTACAGCTTGAATTATATAAAACGCTGGCTTGTGTTATCTAGTGTTTGAGTATCATATTTATTTCCAATCGATGTTAGCTTAGGATGTGAAATGGTGAAATTGTTTGACCGCTTTGAATTATTTTTGAAAAATTAGAATTCAAAAACCGCACAAATCCAAACCGAATCAAACCGTATTTAATTGGATCGGATCTAATTTTTTTTAGAAACATCCAAACCAATTCAAACCGTAAAAATTTATACTTTTGGATCGGATGAATTTTTAGCCAAAAATCAATCTAAACCGTCCGTGAACACCCCCCTACTTTCCCCTTGTACCAATCGGAAATGCAATGAAGTTACTAACAAATAAAGGAATCATTTATGGTATGCATTTTCCGCAAATTTAATTTTTTTACGGTAATTACATTCTAGTCATTGTACTATTAGTACTATTACATGTTCTTCACTTGACTTTAAAAAATTACGTTTTCATTACTTGATTAATAGTTTGTAGCATTTTATTCCTTATTCATTTTGATAAAAAGAAAAAAATAATTGGCATTAGCCCAATAAGAATGTTATTTTAAATTATTAAAAAAGTATAGTATTTTTTAAATATTAAAAATGATAAAAAGAAGAAAAAAAATTGCATTAGCCTAATAGGAATGTTATTTTTTCCCTTGATTCAATTTGATAAAATTTAGAAGTTAGTCAAAAGAGATTACTTGAACATTTTGTTTGCAAAAAGGTCTTGAAACTAATATGAACAATAGAAGATACAGTTTTACAGTGACAAGTTACTATCAATCAGACAGCAATCCAATGTTTTGTAAGGAATATAAAAATTAATCTGAAAAGGAAGATACATGGCTTGTGTTATATTGCAGCATGATGGAACGTGCTGATAGTGATATTTGCCCCACCAACACCAAGGCTCCCCCCATGGTTGTTTCTCTTGTCCCCTGCCGAAAGTACCCCTTGGGGATAAAAGGTGTCCCAAATTAAGTGGAATACCCCCGTAGTATGAAAAAAGAACCCTATACCACTCTATTTGTGCATGAATGAATTCTGGATTTCATATCTTCCTTCTCCAATGTTGCTTCAACAATGACCTGCTCAATATATTTATCATTCAAGAGGGTCAAACTGAAACGAAACTAAACAACTAATTTGTGGTTCGAAATCATTTTGATGATAAATTTTATATTTCTGAGAATCGGAGAAGTTTCCCATAGAGGCTTATGCTGAATGCTAGACAGTTGACGGAGCTACGAGTTCATGGAAACCATACCTCTTGTACTTTGTTTCCAGATCGAGCAAGTAACTTATATTGATTCTCAAACATGGATGCCATATAAACCTGCACCAAAAAACCGATTGCAACAGATAATTTCAAATCATCTGAAAATATGATTGATGATGACTGAGCTATTATTCAAGGGATATTATTATTTCTCAACTTTCAATAAAATTAACATGTATTAATAGGGACACTATACAAACAAATGTCTATCAAGACCCATAATCCACAAACTAGTAAAACTTCTCAAACCAGAGGCAAAATATGTTGAAGAGAATTGTTCTATCTAACATTCACCACATTGGCCTACTGACTGAATCCCTTCAATCTGTTCCAACTCTTTGATAAGTGATTCTACATCTGGCCATTGTTGACATTTATTTAGTGTGTGAGTATTAGCCCTGCAAACAAGTAATTCCTAATGCTAGTACAAAAAGGATAAGTATAAACATAAACCTCAGAGTCTGCTTCTGCCGCTTGTAATCTTCCATCTAAGTTATCATGATCACCAACCACAGTCTCCAAGGCCTCAATAAGTGGATCTGGCTGTCATGTGAAAAAAGAAAAAGAGGGTCACAACATAATAAAAAAATGGCCTCAAATAAGTGAGATTACTTTAAAATTCATAAACCTACTTGCTTGTCAATTACCGTTATCTCCTTTAACGATAAAAATATACGGTCCAGTGTGAAATCTAATTGGTGAAATTTTGCTCGACAATCCGAAATCATGAAGAATATCTAAATATAAACCATTCCAGGTCTTGCTTATTTGTCATTCATTCCTTAAAACAATAGGTGACTCTATTTGCTATGGTTTTAATCTACCGGTATACTCAAATACCTGACCAATTTTGAAATATGACGAAGGATCCAAGGTGGCATTCCATGATACTTCGGTCTGGTGAATCAGAGCAGGAACACCTTCAACCTATTTAGTACAATTAAATCACAATGAGTGAAAAAAAAATTAAAGGGCCTATAATCTCACAGACATGGATGTCATGGCTTCATGCTAAAGAAGCATATGTTCATAAGGAAAAGCAACACAGAGGAGCAAAAATCCGCATGACACTGTTGCCAGACCCGGACTACAAAAACTTCTCTTCTAAAAAGCATCTATTATAGTAATTGCTAACAAATTGTAAGAATGCTGAGAGATCTTTTACCTCCACAAATATACCAAAATAAGTGATTTTTTTTTATAGAAGTAGGAGGTCTCATTAAAAACCTCCCTCATAGTAGTCCTTTACTCTAAGGAAAGAACCGACTAGCGGAAGAAAGAAAAGAGTACCTCAGAATTTTATTGATAAATAGATTACATAAGAATTAAAAATCACCTAATACAACTGTTTTCTAAAGACACACAGAACAACTTAATAAAAGACTTACAAACACCTAATCCCCTTCTTTGCTAGCTTATCAGCCTCACAATTACAACCCCCTAGGAACCAACCTAATAATAATCCCCTTATCTGAAACAATAGACATAATGTCCTTTACTAAATTAAAGAAGAAAATAGGAGTCGAAGAAGGAGATTTAATCCAATCCACTACTGCCTTGCAATCACTTTCAACAATCAGCCTACCCTTCGAAACCCATTTTGATAAGAGAAAGATGTCGATGCCTTTTTTTTATAGCTTTCAATTCTGCTAGAGGGGGAAGGCTAGGACCAACATTTTCTGAAAAAGACAGGAGAATAGAGCAATTCCAATCTCTAAGAATACCACCTATACTTCCTACCATCCCAACACAACTAACAACCTCATCCACATTCATCTTAAAGAAATCGCCTGGAGGAGGACTCCAACAAAGCACAGGCCTACTCAGAACCTTTAAACCATAAATTTTGCCTGCCAGGGAAATGTTTCCTATCAACAAATCCACCTAAATAGGGACCTGAGGATACTTTGCTAGAAACCATTTCACCAACCTAAATCGAACAATGAAAAACAGGGATGATCTGTCCAGCTTTCCTTTATAAAAAAACAATGTCATTCCTCATTTTCCATATTGACCAAAAAACTGCCCCGAAATAAACTTCCATATAGACGATTTGACCCTTAAATCAGCCCACGAACTCAGCAAGGAGGGAGGATCACGAGGCAGGGCTAAGGAATGTCTCAACTCTTGGAGGAACTAAACTCAACCATACCCAATTCTTCCACAAAAATTAATCCTCATAAAGCAAAGAAAGGGACTTCTGCATGATTTAACCGAGAACAACCCATCACCCGTCCCATTCCACACTAAAAAGTCATCCACTAAATCAATCAATCTTATGTTTATCCATTAACTCCCAACCATTCGAATCAAAACTACCAAAATCAGCCACATAACCCCACTTATTGGATGAAAGGGCATAAATCCTAGGAAATAGGATTTTCAAAGAAAAATCCCCCATCCAAATATCATTCCAAAAAGATATTGATTTACCATTACCAACATGAAACTTCGCAAGGGATCTAAGGCAAGCTCCAACAGAGTCATCCTTCATGAAATTATTTACAATTCCTCTCCAAATCCAAGAGTCTTGGGGAGAGAAAACCTTTTTGATATCCATGGTATTGCAGCTGACATTGTTTTTGCTGCATAATAATTTTTTCCACATCAAATCTTTTTCATTAGCAAACTTCCACACCCATTTTCCCAATAGAGCAGGATTGGAAAGATTCAAATCAAAAACTCCCAGGCCTCTATTACTTAAAAGTTTGCAAATTTTCTTCCAACTCACCCAATGAATTCTTTTCTTCTCAACCCCACCTACCCAGAGAAAAATCGCCATCAAAGAATTGATCTTCTGACTAATTTTACAAGGCATCTTAAAAATAGATAAGAAGAAAATGAGTACGGAAGACATAACTGACTTCAAAAGCACCACTCTGCCCGCCATAAATAAACAAGCTTTTCACCCTGCCAATTTCTTATTGAAATTCTCAATGACTGGTTCCCATAATGACTCGGAATTTTTTTTCCCCATGTGGTAGGCCAAGATGCCGAAGGGGAAGAACCAATTGATCATCCAATTGCCGAAGCCCATTCTTGAAGGATTTCATTTTCTACATTTATACCATAGAGTTTGCTCTTAGCTAAATTAAGATGAAGTCCCGTCATTAAGCTAAAAATCCTTAGAACTCTTTTGACATTTTTAATTTGAGATAGAGAAGCCTGGCAGAAAATAATAAGATTGTCTGTAAACTGGAGATGAGACAGTGTAAAAGGATTTTCAGACTTGCCAATAGAAAACCCGTGAAAGCGACCCACTTCAATAGCTTTAGACAACATCAAATGGAGCAATTCACCAACAACATTAAACAAGAGAGGAGAAAGACTAAAACCTTGTCTTAAACCTTTAGCCATAGGAAACTCTTCTGTATGAGAGTCATTTACTAAAACAGAGATTGAAGCTGAAGAAAGACAGTACGAGATCTACGCACACCATCTCTCCAAAGCCCATCTCTTTTATTAATCTTAGAAGAATTGGCCATTCCATAGTATCATATGCTCTTCGGAAGTCCACTTTAAATACAACCCTTTAAGCCCTTGTTTCCCAAAAATCAATGCCTTCATTAGCTAAGCACGCACAATCCAACAACTGTCTCCCCGGGATAAAAGCAAAACTGGGATGGGCTAATAATTTCTTTGACACAAGATATGAGTCTTTAAAAGGACTTTAGATAGAATTTTATAGAGACTACCAAAAAGACTAATTGGTCTATAATCTTCAAGACTCAGGATTACGTTTATTTGGAATCAAGGTAATAAAAGCATGATTAACCCCATGATCCCACTTCTTTCCTCTATAGAAATCTTGAAAAAACTTCATAATCTGCTCCTTTAAACTCCTCTAGTACTTTTTGTAAAAGCCCATAGTAAAACCATCCGGACCAAGGGCTTTTGAACTGTCCGAGGAAGAAATTGCTTCCCACACTTCTTGTTCTGAAATTCCTCAAGACATGCACTTGATAAGCTGTCAATTGTGCAAAAACTAAATTGATGACCTCGACTTCCAACGTAGAACTGGAATTGTACAGCCTTGAAGAAATTGGAAACAATAGATTTAATCTTTTCTGGCTCCGAGATTACCTCCCCTTCAAATTTCAAGGAATGAATAGCATTGACTTTATTCCTTTTCATAGCACTGAGGTGAAAACCTCGTATTTTGTCTCCATCTTTGATCCATCTCGCTCTCGACTTCTAAAACCAAATGCTCTCATCTATCAGCAGCCTCCAAGTTTCTTTTTGAATTGAATCAACTTATCCCACTCCCCTACAGATAGGATTCCTCCTTGTGACTTAATCTCCAAAGCACTTATTTTACTTCCAACTCTAATATAGACTCTGCCATCAAGATGACTGCTCCAGGCCAATTTTGATCTTCTTTTTAGTAGCCTGCAACATGCTGAAAATTCCCCCATGATTATTCTTCTTCGAATCTGCCACAGAAGCTTCGACCACTTCATCAAAACCTTCTTCCTCTAAAAGATAATTAAAAAATCTGAATGTTTGAGGCCCCAGTTAAAACTACTATCCAACACTACCGGATTATGATCTAAAATGGATTTCGGAAGAAGACGTTGGGAAATATTAGGCAACTGTTAAGAAAACTTTCAAATTAAAAACTGGTCGAGTCTAACCCATGTTGAAGTACTCTATTGTTACACCATGTGAAAGTTCCTCCCGAAAAGGGCAAATCAATGAGCTTCGCTTGTTGCATAAAGGAACAAAAAAGGTCAATGGCATGCCAATTTTGCGATTCCCTAACTTCTTCTGAATCAGATATGCCTTAAAATCACCTCCAATACAAACTGGCATCTTCAATGAAACTACATAAATCAGCAACTCCCTGAAAAACTCTTCCTTTTCAGATTCTATGGAAGGGCCATAAATAAGTGATTTTCTTGATGCAACATTTTACAACACCCAACACGAAGGTTGGCCTGCAACACGAAATGCCATAGGAGCTTGAAGTGTTATTGTTTTGTGAAGTTAAGAACAGTCATGACTTCAATTTGAAAAATATTTTTTTCCATCTCTCATTTTTGCAAAAAAATACACACTTTTTAAATGTATTTTCAGGAATTGTATTACTGCAAAAAAGTAAATCACAAAAAATAAATACAAAACATAGAAGACAAGCAATATATATCTATATAATATTCAAGTAAATATTGAAAAATCATATAGCTACTCACCATAACATCTCTTTTTCTCTATTAACTCTTCCTTTTATTTGGCCTCAGAGAAACTAAGTTTTCGAACTTTCTGTCGGCCATTAGCACATTTACTTTGACTTTCTGTGATTATTAAGCACGAATCAATATACAATATGAAAATAAAGAAGACAATTTAATATATAGAGAGAGCTAGATAGGATCCGTGGACACAGTGTAAAACTTTTAAGTTTTACACGTATTTAGATCGTTGAATCAGTGAAAATAAATAGATGAGATTAACAGTAGGAAATGAGTATAATTTTACAGGAAAAAAAAGTGGACAATCCTCAATTTAAAAGTTTTAATCTCAACGTTAAAGACAGTTAATCCAACGATCCAAAAATCGTGTTACACAGTGTAAGTGGATTCTAATTCATATATATTCATACCTGACTAACAAATGAGGACAAGAATTTAAGCTTCTCTTGATCATAAATCCTCAAAAGATCTTCCAATTTCATATCTAGTGAAAACTTCCCCTCAAATTGTTGGTTGTTTTCTGAATCTGAATTTGAAACCAGAGAAGAGTTCTTGTTCATTAGATCAGAACTTCTAATGACTACTAAGTGCTTCTTGTAATCAGATGGGTCTAAGCCCTTCTGTCTCAACCATGATTCAAACGCTAAGAACTTCCATTTAGCAGCCAGGTTGCGGTAAGGCAGAAACCCAATTAAAGAACCAAAAGATACCAATGATGATGCAATCAAATCACGAAAATGTATACGTATGCAAATAGGCATAATACATGAGTTTCACTTACAACAAAACCTCTAGTGCTAGAGCTTATTAACTCCACTTCAGCCTTACGTCCAGTCTTAAGCAGATCTTCCGCCCTGGTCCAATCACTATCCTAGAATTGTATGAGATGCCAAGATGATCAGACATCCCAAGTCATGTTTCAAAAATGTGCAGTAATAACTTAAGGAGAAAAAAGCTACATTAAGCTGACCTACTGAGGCGATACAGAAGGGAGATCACCATAATCTTCCGGATTGGTGGGAACAGTTTCTGCTTTACCAGTGTTTGATGTTGGTTTCACAGATTGATCTAATCTATAAAAAAGAAATTTTGTTAATCACAACTCCACCAACTAAATAAAAATTATCCCAATTTAAGAATATATTTGACCTTTTAGGCTTCCTTGTAGTGCAGCTTCCAAAAAGAGACCAGTGCCAGATTCCTCAGAAGACACCTTATTACTTAACTCAGTTGACTGCATTCCTTGAAAAGCACAGAAAATTATAATCTTCAATACTTCTTATCAAAGGGTTTCTAAGCTCCCTAGATAAGGCAATATTTGTGAACTTATAAACCTCAAGAGAAAGACGATACAGAAGGCTAAAGGTTGTTAATAGCTTCACATTGATCTTAGTTTGGTAACAACCCACAAAAGTAACACATGGCACGAAAAGGGGAAAAGACTAAGGCTTTGCTTGGCATAAAGGATACAAAAGTGTGAGATGGTTAAGTTACAGAAGTAACAATTTTTCTCATCCTTACAATTTTCCCTCCGTAGTACCAACACCAAGCACAGCCTAAAGGAACATCATGGAATAACATGACGCATTACCAATTAATGAGTCATCCTCCATCTCTGGTTTCTTAGGAATTGAACTATGTTCCGCTTCTAATTCTTCCTTCTAATTCTTCCTCGACACTACTCTTTGTTGCATTAGCCAGCATATTAGCTTCTTTCTCTGCCTCAAGCCTTTCCCCATCAACTTCTAAATCTTCAAATTGCTCTACTTCTCACTGATCTCTGTACAGACACTTACCTGTTCAGGCCTTTTCAATAATGTAAAATCACCAACTCTATCCTCCACTTCTTTCTCCGGCACAATAATATCATCAGAATCATGTTTTCCATCGAGGCTGGTATCAACAGTCACCGATTCAGGCTTCCTCAACAAATTCATATCAGTGAAATGTTCGTTTGCCTTTTCATTCCTCATTCTTAGTGACAAATTTGATTTCTTAAACTGGATGGAATGTCTCTCTCATCTTCATTAATCACAGTTTGCTTCCTCAAGATAACATTCGGAAGCTTACTCCTTTTGCACTATCCATAGCCTTCCCACCTGATACACTCGGTCTCTTTATCTCATATACAGGTGGTTTAGTATCAGTTGCAAACTTGATTCCCTTCTTTGGAACAGGACGAACTAAATTTAAACTATCGGAAGAAGAGGTGGATGATTTCATTTCAACATCAAAAGGGACCTCCTCTTCCACTACTTTACCCTTGTTCTTATAAAATGCTTTCTCAATTTCAATATAAGATGCTTCAGGATTTGTTTTTCTACCATTATCTGAAAAACCAAAACGCAATAACATTGAAAGAAGTTGTAAACTAAGCAATTTTTCAACAATTAAAAATATGGGTATTTAGAAACAACAAATTTTCTCTAAATTGAGCATAAAAAATAAAAGTGAAAGAGGAAAAAAAAAGGCACCTTGACAATGGTGTGTTTGGGGTCTTCACTAAGTAAGCGACCAAACTTGAGCTCCATTTGGTCCCATTTGTCAAGCTTTGGCTCTTCTTTCGCAGCGGAAACCCTGAAAGAAACCCTTTTCGACCTTCTTTTCACTCTCGAAAATGATACGGAAGGTAATAGCAGAAACTTGTTGATAGAGAGAAAAGCAACAACGGCGGTGGTAGCGGCGGCGCAAGATAGACAGTCCATTTGTAAGGCCAAAATAAAAGCAAAGTCATCAGGAGTTGAACAGCATTGTAAAACTGTTGGAACTTTGAAGCTGGGCACTAAAATCTGAGGTTTGGTGGAAGAACTAGAAGATATGAGCGACAGTGCGACACTATCTATCCCTCGGGGTAACACCCGCGTGGCAGTTCAACTTGGCATCCGCTGATTTTTAGCCACGTGGATTCAACTCTGCTGGAGTTTTAAAATGGAAAGGTTCTAACAGGTGTCATGTGTGGATGCCATGTAAGTTTTTTGCAACGAAAATTCCATTTTAATTTTGAGGCTTTAACTCAATGTGGGCAACCAACACACCTTCAGGACCTTCAATGGATGACTTATTTGTGGGCCCTCTTTCCCATATAGGGTAGGGAGAAAAATATTCTCCCGATATCTATTGTATTATTTCTTCAACTAGAGTTATTATTATAGTGTAAAGGGAAAGAAGTCAAGATTATCATGTCACTTATTTTTTCCGGTGTGTCATACATCATCTTTGTAAAGTAAAAAAAAAATAGTTGCGGATAGTGAAGACGTGCATTAATCTTAGGTGGTGATTGCTTTTGTAGAGGTAAAAGATTTGTAGTCTGCGAATCACATTTGTAGGTATCTGCAGCAGAAGAGGTAGACCAAAAGTTTGTAGTTTGTAAGAAGAAGACTGTTTGTTTTTAACGTATGCAGATTGTTAAAATAAACTGAAATATAAATAAACTGATTTTTTAAATTTAAAAGAGTTTTGCAATACTGAAATTTAAATAATTTTAGTTTTATAATGTTGAAATTTAAATAATTCATACAACTACAATAATAATTTTTTTAAAATAAATCAATCCATATTTTAAAATAAATCAATCTATATTTTAAAATAAATTTCCCCATATTTTAAAATAAATCAATACATATTTTAAAATAAATCAATCCATATTTTAAAATAAATTTTTCCATATTTTAAAATAAATCAATATATTTTAAAATAATTTTTCATATTTTAAAATAAATCAATCCATATTTTAAAATAAATCAATATATTTAAAATAAATTTTAAAATAGATTTAAATAATTTTAATTTCTTTGAAGAGGTTTGAAGACCTTTGAAGACATAAAACCATGTATGCACCAAGAAGACCTCGCGCAGACGTTAGAAAATCTTCTGTCTTCTAAAAAACAAACGGTCTGCGAAGCCCAATGTCTGCGCGGCACAGACATAAGAACTTTGCAGACCTCGTGTTAATACTCTTCTTAATGGTTCCTATTCTATATGCAATGAATTCTCAACAAAATTGTTCATGGTGAAGGTTATCATAGATAAGATATATTCTCAACAGAGGTTATCATGAACAAAAGTTGTTCTTTTGGAAGAGATATTTAGAGGACTAATACCAAAACTTGTTCAGGAATAGGTGTTTTCGGAGAAAGCGTTATGGGAATAAATATTACTAGAAATATGGGCAGAGCCAGCTTATAATGAAGGGTGTCACATGATATTTATTAGAGCTGGGTATACGGATTATCCGTCCGTTTAGCCTGCGGGTTTGACGTTCGGACTAAACAGAACGGTTTAAAAAGCCACAATCATAAATGGTCTTGAATTTAAGCCGGTGCCCGTACCATTTAACTCGTGGGCTAAGGGCTTACCCGTTTGTATTTACTGTTTATGTAAAAAGGAGAGAAGTGGGGGGGGAGATAGAGAGAAACGGCGAAGAGAAGGGGAAAAAAAATGAGATTATGGTTCCTAAAATTTTATAACTGCGTATATATAATAAGTCACACAAACAACGTATTTTAGGGAGTTAGGGCAACCTTGACAAGTTTAATGTGCTAGTAGTTAAACCTACTTTTGAATTAATGCAATATAATCCTCAAATAGTTTATTATTTAATTTTACACTCCAATTTATGTATGTTTTTTACACTGCCTCAAGTTTTATATTATTTGCATATTTGCATTATGTTACTTTACCTTTTTAATTTAATTATTATTATACATGGTTTAATACTTTGATTTATTTTTTTTGTTTTTTTAACGTATGTATATAGTTTTTCTTATGATTAATTATTGGAGTATATAAACGTTTTATGGCTTATTATATATATGATGGTATTAATTATAAATGGTAAATACGATATAAAAAGATGGAAAACCTTTTAGCTTATGTTATTATATTACGTTACCATATGTATAATTAATATGTTCAAACTTCAAAATTTGATATCATTAAATTAAAACGTGAATTGAGCTTTAGATTTCAATGCACATAAAACGTGAATTGGGATATGGCTAAAATGCACATAAAACATGAATTGGACTAAACGTGAATTGTCTTCCGTAAAACATAAAATAAATTAAAAAAATAATTTAATTAGGTTACCCGCGGAGCCCGCGGATATACCCATTAAACCCACGGATTTAACGATTCAGGCTAATAAATCCGCAAATTAAATGAGCTTTATTTTTTTAGGCCTAAAACCCTCACGGGCCATGGGTTATACGGTTAGCCAATGGGCCTTAACTCATATACACAACTCTAATATATATATACACACACGTGAATATGATCTGTTACATTTGCAGCCCTTTTCCAATCCTTACTTCAGCTGTCATTGTACCAACAAAAGTTGTGGGATGTGATCTTCAAATAGGGAAGAAACACCAGCATTAATGATATATGAAAATAGAATTAATGTATTTCACATGTATACACAGGGATAAATATGGACACCTGTATTAGAATGTCCGACTTACAAACCAACAGAAGCAAAGAACAAGCAAATTCCAGAAAAAAGTTTCTCCAACAAAATATCAGTTGAAGATGTCGACTGCTGAAACATGCTAGAAATATATTGGGTATATATCCAGTTGAACGATATTTGGTTGTTGTCTCCTCGATCTTGAGAAACTCTTCCCCTTTCTCGGCTTCGATCATCGCTCTTTTCTCGGCTTCCTTATAGAGTTCAGCCACTTTGTTCTTCATTTTCTCAGCATACTCTGCCTTCTTCTCCAGTTTTTCCGATAAAAAACCAAGCCCTCATCAAACTCGGTAATCTAAGCTAGTTAAAATTGTTCAATGGTTACCTCAAAGCTCCTTAGTTGTGCTTCTACATCAGCTTTCTTGGTATTCTCCCAGGATCCAATAGCAGATATCTTCTTATGTGCCCTGATTCAACATTTCCAAGGATTCTGAGTTGCTTAAAACAAGGATTTGTACAAAATTTAGAGATGATTGTCGCTTACTTGTTGTCTACTTTTGCCTTTTCATTTTCCTCCCATGCTTTGACTAAAGCTAGTCTTTTTTCAGCCTCAACTCTTGCAAGCGCAGAATCTGGAAACAATGACCTGATAATCTCATATCACAGGAATAATTCAAAGTGTTTATAGACATAGAGAAATCATACTTTCATAGATATGGGGTTCTGGTCCATGATCCTCCGTGTCTTGTTTAACAGGCTGCAACATCTCCTTGGCTTCGGAGGCTTCCTCCACTCCCATAACGTATTCTTTTAACTTAGCCACAGATAATCGACCGATAACAGCACCAAAAATATCTCAAAATCTGGGTAAAAATCTACACAAATTTTAAGAAACAGCCAAAAAAAACTCACCAACAGAGAAACAGATGGAGAAGAAAGAAACTCGCTGGAAATGACAGCTGGAAACTACTATGGTGGTTGTGGTAGATTACATGTAGAAGTTGGTTCTTTCCT
The DNA here is from genome assembly GCF_006381635.1 of Hibiscus syriacus. Taxonomy (NCBI): domain Eukaryota; kingdom Viridiplantae; phylum Streptophyta; class Magnoliopsida; order Malvales; family Malvaceae; genus Hibiscus; species Hibiscus syriacus. The sequence continues at coordinate 876,598 of NW_024063008.1, forward strand.
TTAAAAACTTTAAATACACTATTTAAAAGTAGCTTTCTTAAAGTAAAGATAGCATCACACGACAATTTAGGATTTTTTTTTCAGATTTAATTAATGTCGTTTTAATAAATAATAAGAGATAAATATTATTTTTATTTTTATTTTTTAAAATGATATATTTAGATAACAAAATTCCCAATTTGTAAGTGTTGGGAAATAAACCAAGTACGAGTAATTTTCCTATAATCAGATTAGTGAGAATGCGAAATAAAAGCAGAAAAATAATACCCGAAATTGATAACGGAGTTCAGCCAATTTTGCCTACGTCTCCGGACTGCTGTAGATCTTTTACTAAGAGAGAAAATTTACAGGTGTTTACAAAACACTCACTACTCACAAGAAAGCTCTCTAGTATTGGGAGAAAAAAATGATTTGGGATTTTGGGATGATTTTGAAGCTAAATGAGCTAGAGTATTTATAGTTGAAGCTTAGGGACTAATCTTGTAAATGCTCTAAAAATTGCAATGACTAAAGTTACAATATTCCCATTTCCATTTCAACAATAGTTGCCCATTTATTATTTTTCCAGTCGCCCCATGTTGAATGTCTAAGCCGCCGGCTGCTAGACATTTTCTTTGACTTTTCTCCAACAATCTCCCACTTGAAGACTGATTTTAATCTGTCTTCACACCTCGATCAATGAAGTAGCATTTCTGGTCTTTTATTCTATCATGCCAACTGAAGCTGAACACAACTTCAGTTTATCTGTGGTCACCGTCTTTGTCAACATGTCTGCCGGATTTTGAGATCCACTAATCTTTTCAAGTTTCAAAATCACATCTTCCAGAAGAGACCGGATAAAATGATATCGCAATTGTATGTGCTTCATCCTAGAATGAAAAGACGGATTCTTCGCTAGATGGATAGCACTTTGACTGTTGCAATACAAGACATTGTTTTCTTGTTCCTTGCCTAACTATTCCAAGAAACTTTAGAGCCAAACCATCTCTTTACAGGCTTCCGTAACAGCGACATATTCTACTTCAGTTGTGAAGAGAGCAACTATCTTCTGTAGTTGAGAAACCCAACTCACTGCGGTTCCTCCTAGAGTATAGATATACCCCGTAGTGCTCCTTCTGATGTCAACATTTCTGGTTAAGTCAGCATCTACATAGCCTGTCAGTATCATATCTCCACATTTGAAACAAAGTGCTTTGTTTATAGTACCTCGCAGATATCCGAGGATCCATTTGACAGCTTCCTAGTGTATCTTGCCTGGATTATTCATGTACTTGCTAACAGCTCCCACTACATGAGCAATATCTGGTCTGGTACAAACCATGGCATACATTAGACTTCCAATTGCTGAGGCATACGACACCTTCACCATGTGTGCAAGTTCTTCCTCCGTCTTTGGTGACTGTTCTTTGGTGAGTCTAAATTGAACACCTAAAGTTGTACTTACTGGTTTAGCATCTTGCAAGTTGAACCTGGAGAGTACTTTGTTGGTGTACTCAGCCTGTGATAATATCAAAGTCCCTGACTTTGTGTCTCTCTTGATCCTCATCCCAAGAATCTGCTTTGCAGCACCCAGATCCTTCATAGTAAACTTCTTCGACAATTTTGCTTCAAATTTATAATCTCTTGCATGTCTGAGCCTGCAACGAGCATGTCATCAGCGTACAACAATAAAATAATGAAGCTATTGTCGAACCTTTTGATGTAGCAACAATGATCTGCTTGGAATCTGGTAAAACCATTGTTACCCATGAAGCTATCGAACTTCTTGTACCACTGTCTAGGAGCTTGTTTTAAACCATACAAGCTCTTCTTCAACCTGCATACCAGGTTTTTCTTGCATGCCTCTATGAAGCCTTTTGGCTGCCTCATATAGATTTCTTCCTCCAAATCACCATGAAGGAAAGCTGTCTTCACATCTAACTGCTCAAGATGTAAATTATCTACAGCTACAATTTTCAACACCAGTCTAATTGTAGATAGCTTCACGACTGAAGAGAAAATTTCATTGTAGTCAATACATTCTTTTTGCTAAAAGCCTTTGACAACCAATCTTGCTTTGTAGTGTTTGCTCCCATCGTGCTCTTCTTTGATCTTGTAAATCCACTTATTATGGAGTGCTTTCTTGCCTGGTGGTAATTCAGCTAATTCTCACGTCTGATTTGACATAAGCGAGTCCATCTCATCTTTCATGGAAGACTCCCACTTGACTGAATTCTCCACTTGCATTGCTTCATCATAGCACTCTGGTTCACCATTATCAATCAACAACAAGTAGTGCAAAGAAGGCGAATAACGCTGGGTTGGTTTAGGAATTCTGGAGGAACGTCTCAGTTCTGGTGTGCTTGGTTCTTCTTGAACTGCTTTAGGACTGATTTGAACATCATTTCCAGAAATCTCCTCGAACTTAGCAAATTCCTTTGTTTTAGCTTCGGTATTGGAGCTACTTGATTCTATGATTACCCTGTCTTTGTACATCACATTCTCATTGAAAATAACATCTCTGCTTTTGATGATCTTCCGATTTTCATAGTCACAAAATCGGTAACCGAACTCATCACCACCATAACCAACAAAGACACATTTGTTGGACTTGGCATCAAGTTTACTTCTTTCAGCAGAATCTATGTGTACATAAGAAATACAACCAAACACTCTTAAGTGTGAAAGATTTATTTCTTTCTTGCTCCAAACTTCCTCTGGTATTCTGCCATCTAAAGGAACTGAGGGCCCATGGTTGATCAGGTAAGCTACAGTGTTGATAGCTTCAATCCATAGAAATTTGGGTAATCCGGCATGTATCCTCATGCTTCTGGCACGTTCATTCAGAGTTCTGTTCATGCGTTCTGCTACACCATTCTGTTGTGGTGTCATGGGAACTGTTGTCTCCATCTTGATTCCATTGTTTGCGCAAAATTCTCTGAATCTTCTATTTCTGTACTCTCCTCCATTGTCAAACCTCAACCACTTGACTTTTAAACCAGACTCATTTTCCATCATGGCCTTCCATTTTCTGAAGGTATCAAAGATTTCTAATTTCTTCTTCAGAAAATAAACTCACACCTTCCTTGTTGAATCATCGATGAAGGTGACATAATATAATGAGCCTGCAAGAGATGAAACTGGAGATGGTCCCCATACATCAGTATGAACCAACTCAAACTTTTCAGCCTTGGGTGTCTTACCAATCTTTGCAAAGCTGACTTTCTTTTGTTTGCCAAAGATTCAATCCTCGCATAGTCCGACATCTACATTCTTTAGATCCGATAGCTTCCCTTTTGACAAAAGTGTCTTCATCCCTTTCTCGCTCATATGACCAAGCCTTTGGTGCCATAGGTTTAATTTTCCATCAGCATCTGTTGTAATAATGATATTCTCTAAGTTTGAGGTTACACAGAGAGTATCAGTCTTCTTACCACGAGCAATGACGAGTGCTCCTTTGGTAATCTTCTATTCACAGTATGAAAATGTTGTATTATAACCTTCTCTATCAAGCTGTCCTACAGAAATCAGATTTCTTTTGAGGCCATGAATATGTCTCACTCATTTCAGCGTCCAGGTGGTCTGGTTTAGCAACTTTAATCGGATGTCTCCTTTTCCGACGATCTTCAAGGTTTCATCATCAGTTAGATGAACCCTCCCAAAATCATCATTGATATAGTTTTCCATGATTTCTTGGGATGGGTGGAGTGAAAAGATGCCCCTGAATTCAAGATCCATGATTCAATCGGACTATTGACGTTTAGAATCATGGCATCACCTGTATCTTCTGTCACGTTGACAAACTCCTGTGCGCCGGTATCTTTCTTCAGTGTTCGGCAGTCTCTTTCAAAGTGACGCTTCTTGCTACAATTATAACAGGTAAAATCTTTCTTTCCCGTCCTGGATTTTCCCCGTCTGGATTTCGATCTGCCACGATTTGAATTTCTTTCTAAAGTTCTCCATCTAAACTCTATGTGCAAGACTAAGGAGCTTGATGCTGCACCTGATTCTCTCCATTAAATTTCTTCACTCAATACCAGATCCTGAACATCGTCAAATTTCAATTTACTGTTTCCCGACGAACTGCTGACTGCTGTAACAGTAGCATTCCAACTGTCTGGTAGAGATGATAAGAGAATTAAAGCTCGAACTTCATCATCGAATTCAATTTCCACGGAACTTAACTGGGTTGTGATTGTGTTGAGTTCATTTAGGTGTTGAGCCACCGATGCCCCTTCCGCTATCCGCATATTGAATAATCGCCTCATCAAATGAGCTTTATTTGAGGCCGATGGCTTCTCATATATACTGGAGAGAGCCACCATAAGACCTGTCGTGGTCTTTTCCTTTGCTATGTTGAAAGCAACATTGCGGGATAACGTCATTCAGATAACTCCAAGAGCTTGTCTGTCGAGAAGAGCCCAGTCTTCGTTATTCATTCCCTCTGGTTGATTTCCTGAGAGATGTTGATATAGATTTTTCTAGTATAAAAAATCTTCAATCTGCATCTTCCAAAAGCCAAAGTCCGCACCATCGAACTTTTCAATTTTCACATTCTCTTCGTCTGCAGCCATCGCTCCCACTCGAATATGGCTTCGTTTAGATCGTTTCTGACAATTCTTGCGAAGCATCGTGTATTAGAACATCTCCGTCGACAAATTCGTATCGCCGACAAAATTTTTACTATTCACAAAATTTACTATTCACGTGAATAATAATGAATAGTAATCTCGCAAAAAATTGACAAAATTCACACCCAAAAACTCTTATTACCATTTGTTGGGAAATAAATCGAGTACGAGTAATTTCCTTATAACCAGATTAGTGAGAATGCGAAATAAAAGCGGAAAAATAATACCCGAAATTGATAACGGAGTTTAGTCAATTTTGACTATTTCTTCGGACTACTGCAGATCTTTTACTAAGAGAGAAAATTTACAAGTGTTTACAGAACACTCACTACTCACAAGAAAGCTCTCTAGTATTGGGACAAAGAAATGATTTGGGATTTTGAGATGATTTTGAAGCTTAATGAGCTAGGGTATTTATAGTTGAAGCTTAGTAACTAATCTTGTAAATACCCTAAAAATTGCAATGACTAAAGTTACAATATTCCCATTTCCATTTCAACAATATCTGCCCATTTATTGTTTTTCCAATCGCCCCATGTTGAATGTCTAAGTCGTCGGCTGCTAGATATTTTCTTTGACTTTTCTCCAACAGTAGGACTACACGGCTACACTAGAACACGAGCAAATGTACAGTAGTGGCGTATGTTAAAACAACATTAACATCTAAAATGACAGTATTTGAATGATATGATGACCGAGTTTCTGTAAAGTAAATTTCCTTGAACCAATTTTTAACTCAAAAATTGATTTCATCTTTGGACCGTTGGTATAATACTTCTTCTTCTTCTCTATTCATAAAAAGAAATATTAGCAAAATTCCCCCAAAGGTTTTGGTATGGAAAATGCATGTCAATAAAAAGATTATACCGGCATGTTTTTTTCGTAATACAATTTTTTTTTGACTTAATAAGTACCTAAATTATACCCTAATTTAATTTTAAGTGTTTAAAGATTTTTTCGTTAAAAATAATTACCTAATGTTTCCTCTATTATACTTTTAGATGCTTAACTTTATCTTGCATGTCAGATAAAGATCGTTACGATATAAACACTTAAAAATATAACAGAGAAAACGTTAAACATCTACTTTTAACGAAAAATTCTATAAACACCTAAAGTTAACTTAAGATTTAATTTGAACACTTATTTTTACATTAAACTTAAAATTAAATTCAACTGACATTATTATTTCAAACGCAAGATTTATTTCCTTAATAAATTACAAAATAAGTTTGATGGGTGTCTATTTGCTTCTATAAACATGCGTGTGTAAGAGCCGACCGGAGATTCTTGCTAACTTCCTGCCTGTCCCCATTTTCTATAATTCTCCATGTTTGGTCCAATGGATTATTTGTTTAGAAAAGAGAGAAATCCAAAATCTTAAACCTAATTTTGTCTAAAATCTTTCATTATTTAGAAAAATGAAATATGGACTAGGATCCAATTATATGGTGTAAAACTTTTTGAATAATTACTATTGTCACTACTATAACATTGTAAATCCCTTTACATTCGTTTTCGTTTAATTATATGTAATATAGATTAGGATCCAATTACATAGTTTCTATAATTACACACATATAAAATTAAATAAGAATTTGAATAAATTTATTCAAATCGACTTAAATTTCATAAACTCAATTTAATTAAATAATCACCCTAATTATTACCTTTTAAAAATGTATTTTAATCCGTTTCATTTATTATGACAACTATTACCATTCTTTTGGGGTTTGCTTTATAACTTTATCGTTTTGGATTATAGTTAAGGTTATTGTCTACAAATATATTCTTTTAACTGTTGAAATAGTTTATGTATAATATATTATTCTAAAGAAATCAAAGAAACCGGCCACGGAATGCGTTGACTGATGGATTTGATACCATAAAAATATGTATATTTGGAAGGTATTAAGATCCTGATTAACAAATAAATAAACTGGGATGTAGGAACACCGCCATTTGGCACCTTTACCTTCATTGCTCAAACCAAATCTCAATCAAACACCTAAATAAAGCGACACGACAATATAAAATTTAATTAAAGCCATACATGATTAAACTTGAACATTAGTTTAAAGATTTTAAGAGTTGCATCTTACTATGAATACATAATCAATACGGTTGGTAACTGTATTTGGACAACTATAAGGTGCATCATATCACTACAGCAAAACGTGTTTTTTTAGTTATAGCGGCGTTTTTAAGCGCCGCAAAAAACACTTGCGGCGATATGAAAAACGTCGTAAAAAGCGCCACTGAAAATAGCGCCGCTAAAGTTCGCGATGTTTGATAACAAAAAATGCCACAATAGGTAACGATATATAGCGGCGTTTAACAAATGCCGCAATAGGTGTTGAGGTTTAGCGGCGTTTGTCTTACAAACGTCGCAATCGGTGTTGAGGTGCTATTGGTTGTGTATTTAGCGGCGTTTATCTTTGAAAACGCCGATATTTACTGTTTATTTGGCGGTATTTGTCTTTTAAAACGCCGCTATTGACTGTGTATTTGGCGGCATTTGTCTTTTAAAACTTCGCTATTGACTGTGTATTTAGCGGCATTTATAAAGATAAACGTCGCTATTAACTGTGTATTTAGTGGCATTTGTTATTAAAAACGCTGCAAATAAGCCCATTATTAGTGACATTTTCATCTAAAAACACCACAAATGACACTATTAGGAGTAGCTGCATGAGTTGCATAAAACACCATTAAAGACATTCTTTACACCAACAATAATAATCAATTTTATAAATCAAAGAATATATTACAGATATTAAATAAAAACAAGTAACTTGAAATTAAAAGGGTGGAAAACATTAATATAACAAAAATACATACAAATGTATACATATGTGTTGCATATACTAGAAACATAAATAATGGAATTTATTGAGCAGACATTCTACTTATAGTTCTACCAAGTAAAGGAAACTTCTATCAAACTAAACTTTCATAGCTTTAAAGAATATCTTTGCACTCCTTCGAGCCCCCAAAGCTTTAAGCAGCCTGAAGTAAGAAATCATCTTACCATTATGTTTCTCTTAGATTCTTCATCACTGTCATTGGCATCATCTCCGGCGGCTTTTCTGGCAGAATGATATGGGAAAATATCATTAGTAGCAGCAGCCTCAGAATGGCCATGACCATAATTAGGAACCCGACTAACATTGTCCGACAGAAATTCAAATACATTGTAGCTCTGTACACAATGCTTTCTGCAATTTAGTTGGATGCTTTTGTTAGAACAATGCACAATACATAGAAAAAACACAACAGTAAGGGTAACAAAAAACAAGATCCAAAGACACATAATACGATACTATGTTATTCACAAGGCTTGTTAATTTAAAAATGTAGCATGATCCAAGGTTAAAAAGATAGAGCGACACTATAAATTTGAATATCCATCTAAACAGTACTTCAAAAGGCATATATATATATATATATGCAAGAAATCCAGGGTTGAAACAATAGTGTGGCAATATAAATTCGTATGACCATCAGACCAAGAGACAGAGCAAACGTTGGCAAGGCATCAAGAATTGCAAAGTTGATTTCATTTGCTCTGAGACTCTGATCCAATTCAAGCATTGCCCTAGTTCAATGAGCATCATAAGAAATAAAAGGTGGCAATTGCATGATAAAAATAACGTGCATTACCTGGATGAGCAGAGCACGAGCGAGCTCTCTATGGAGAAGATTCTGGATAGGGTTGATAAGTTCCTTTTCATATCTATATTATTAATCCCAATGAATTAGAGTTCCACTCGAAGAAGAAATTTTCCACACTAAGAAATAAAAACCACAACATGGGAGTTCAGTTGGAGCAATATATCATATTAGCAATCAAAGGAACATATTTATTCGGGAATTATGTTAAAGTATGAACTTGAAAAAAAGGAACATATTATTCTGGAATCATGTCAAAGTATGAACAGGCCAACATGAAAATTGAGAATGCAAGACTATTTCAGATGTATTGGCATTTATAAAATTTACTGGTATTACTTCTCATTTAGGTCTAGAGCAATTTTTGAACCTAAAGCTTTCATACATGTAAAATACCAAACAAAAGAACATGTTCAAATTTCACCCATAAGACGTGCATCATAAGTCATTAAGTGCAAACATGATTAGAATTACATTAATATTAGAAAGAAAGTTACACCTTGACATAACAATCTCAAGCATTTCCTGATATGATGATGCATTCTTTGGGAATTTTTTACCTTTTGTTTGCTTGCTGAAAGTCAATAACATTCTGCAAACCAGAAAGCATCTATGTTCAGAAAAAAGCATTTTACAAGGCTTTCAATAATATAGCAAACTTTGAATGAAAAAACCTTAATTACATCTTATTACCATAAAAGAAGAAAATATCAAATGGTAGTGGAAAATAAATTAAAGCCAAACAAAACAAATATCAAGCAACTTAGAATCTAATGTCCTTTGTTTTTATATCTCAAGCAAAGATTAGAGCGGTGAATATAAATCTTTTTTGTACATATGGGAGCCGATTGGAAATTTAAAAATGTAGCATGATCCATCCATCTATCTACACTATCTTTTCCCCTTCTCGCATTTACTTCTTTATATTTTTTTAATTTCCACTTTCATGCCAAATCTATTAATGGGTAACCTTTTATTAAAGCCAAAGAAAGTAAAAGAAATATTGTATTAGAATTTAAACATATTTGATGAAGAGAAAAGAGGGGAAATATATATACTTGGTATGGAATTCGGCTGCCAATTTCTCCAACTTTGGCTTCAAATAGATGCATTTCTGGCACCAAGCAGCTATCTTATCAACAATTAAACAAAACCCATCCTTTTCACTTTGGAAAAAACCAGTCAAGGAAAGAGTTAGAAGAAGATAAAATGAACCAGTCAATGAGAACAGGTTGGGAAAAATGTTGAGCATCTGCCAGGATCTGATCAAGCTGATCACTGTCGTGGATGGGTTTCATTTCAATAGTATTGGGTTTTGACAAATCAAACCGTCATGAGATTTTCATAGAACATCGAAAAACAAAGAATCCTCCCTAAAAGAACTTTGAAAAGCACAAATCCAACATCACAGTCCACGAAATTCCATATAATTGAAGCAATCATAAACTAAATAACCAAAAAACCTAAACATTGAACACATAGTCGACTAATACATAAAAAAATTAACGATGACCCATGCCAGGAAAACTACTTTATAAATCGGAATCACAACAACAAAAACAAGCACATAATCAAAAATCCAGATTTCATTTTCCATCAAATCAACCAAAAATCAAACACCCAATTCAAACTAACATCTGATTAAAAAGGGGGGAAAAAAATTCAGAGAAAACTAAAAGGAAAAAAAAGAAAAAGATAGAAGCTTACAGTTGGGAAACGGGTATCGAAGCAAGATCACCTTTGAAGATTTTGAAGCAAACTCATAAAATTTTAAATTTAAAGAGAAACAAAACAAATAAGTGAACATCCAAGACAGTGATCTTAAAATTTTAAAATTTTAAGCAGAGATATTTAAGCAGGGAGATCAGTTGAAAAAGGGCATTCGATTCTGGAAACGAATCAGAGAGAAAATAGAGAGAAAACCTAAAAAGGACCTACATTTCGTCGAAGCCACCGTCATTCCTCTTGGACCGAAGCCAAAGCATTGAGATTTGAAGGTATTTTCTTTTTTTTTTTTAAAAAAAAAAAACCTTTAGATGTAAAGGTTGCATATGAGCTTCTAGGTTTAGGGGCTGTTTTGCGTTAAAAAGGGAGAGCTTTGGAGGTTATCTCGTCATCGGCGCCGATTTACGGTGGCTGTGGGGTTGCTTAAATCTCCTTTTCGGGCTGAAGAGGAAATAAAACTTTTAAATTTTGCGATGTTTTAAAACTCAAACGCCACAAACATACCAAACTATTATTGCATTTGTATAAAAACGCCGTTAAAGTACTATTTTGTTGCGGCGTTTATTGAAAAAAACGCCACTATATATGAACTCTATTACGGCATTTGTATAAAAAAGCCGCTAAAGATGGAATCTATTACGACGTTTTTATCAAAACACCGCTAAAGTAATACTCTATTGTGGCGTTTGTTGAAAAACGCCACTATAGATGAACCCTATTACGGCGTTTGTATAAAAACGCCGCTAAAGTACTACTCTGTTATGGCGTTTGTTGGAAAAATGTCACTATAGATTAACCCTATTACAACATTTGTATAAAAACACCGCTAAAGTTACCATTTTATGGCGTTTGGGATGTAAACGCCGCTATATGTTTAACGTTAGTAGCGTTTACTCTAAAAACGCCGCTAAAAATGTCGTTATATAACAGTTTTGTTGTATTGTATGTGAAAGAAAACAATGAGTTGTTGGCCCCCTGTGGCCTGTGGGATTATTTAAACCGTTGTTTTCAGTTGCTTATCAGCCATAATTTAGTGTCCAGATTAAGATACAACGTATGATGAAGCAGTTTATATAAAAAATTAATTAATTAACGAAAATGAGTGTAGAGTAGAGGAATTTGTAAATAAATCCATTAGTTCATGTTCGTTCTTGAAGTGGTTTCTTTCTAGAAACCATAGCCGTCGCTAAGAAGAGAAACCTTCAACTTCAAGCCCTTATTGGGGTCAGCTAACTCAGTCGTCTCTCATTTTCGAACCCCAACAGAGTACATGGTGGTTGTGGGTACATTTTTAAGGCGTTGTAATTTGTCATGGTAATTACCGTCTCTCATAGTATATATTTGATAAAATATGCAGCACGATTACTTTTAAATTTTAGAATCTCTATTTTCTTTTCGACTTGAGATTAATGTACATCATTTCTTCAATACATGATATTATCCTCATTTACTGAAACATTTGATAAAAAAAATTCAACATATTAAAGGATTGTTCTAATATAATGTGTAATGAGACCATTATATTATTTTCAAAATACACACTACTTTTAAATTCCACGATTTCCCTTATCCTATTTGATACAAAATTAATATCCTTACATTTCAAAAACGTGATAAATTACATAATCTCGATTATTAGAGATGTGTATGACGAGTCTTGTGGGCCTAACTACTAAGGATTCTTTCTCCCTTCCTTTCCCCAAACAAAGTTCTTTAGAGGCTATGCTAGGATTCTTTATTAGGCCCATTGTTTCTCCTACTTATGTTTTGTTGGGCTTGTTTTAAAGTCTTCCATTATACCTTAAAATTTATTATTTGAAATTATATAGATTGTTTATTGTATTTGAGAATGCTAGAGGTATGGGTGTTCAATATCAAATGATTGAGAATTATCTTGAACAAATATTGCATTGTACTTACTTAGATTAATAAAAAAAACATATAGATTGTTGGTCTATATAAACCACGTCGCAAATAAGCTTCTATATGATGATGCAAATGGACCAACACTAGCCATATGGAAAGGTTCTAATAAAAAGATATACAATGGGCTAAAGAAACATCGATCACCTTAACGTGAGTGACCACCTTCCATGCTCTCTCATGTGTGCACTTATTATGCTCATTATGATTTCACCCCTTTTTTTCTAAATAAAAAACAAAAGCGAAATCGCCTACGAGAAAGAGAAACATTCACGTGAAAAAAAGGAGAAAGGGACTATGACAAATATCTATATTTTTTATGAGAAATATATATATATATAATATTTTAAAATAATAATAGATGTACTTTGGTTTCATAGGTACACCATGTGCCCTAAAGTTTAAGCTTAGTTTAGAAGCTTCATCATTCACTTTCTGATTACCCTAAAACCAGAATTAATGGGTTTAGATTCCCATTTTTGATTTGATTGATATGTTTTCTCACCTTCCATAAGTGCAGTAAAAAAGGTTGTAATGTCCCAAACATTCTTGTGAGACACCATTAATGATAGCTTCATTATAAGCCTCCGAAAGTAGTCAGACCCTTTGATTACAGGGACGACATTGCAACTTAATTATGATTTCACTGTAAAGCTAAGTAATAATGAAACCAAACCATATTAAGTGGATTAAGGGTCTCTCTCAAAACCTAGTTTGAAAGGTGAGACAACACTGTCTTTGCTGATAATAATAATCTTATATTATCTCTTATATATCACCAACTTAATAGGCAGTAGAATAAAGAAAGTTGTTGACCAAAATAAAAGGGTTTAAACTATTATAGACAATTCACTTTTTCTAATTTAAACGGAAAATCACGATCAATACGAGGACGATCGTTGACCGATGATTGGAGGAAGGAGAACGATGATTATCAAGAGAAAAAGGAGGGTTGATTGGTTGTGAACCAGGGGTGGATGTACATGGCTCCCTAGGGGAGCCATTGCACGCCCATTATTTTGAGAAAAATATAAAATTTAGTTTAATTTGTTAATAGAAATAAAAAATAAAAAATAATTTTTCATATCCAATTTTTTTAGGATAGGGTATTAAAATTTTAGACTCTATTTTTTAATTTTTAGATCTGTCACTATTATGAACTGTTCACAATGAAGAAGGATAAGAGTGTGTTGTAAAAGGAGTCAGTCCCTCTCTCGATTGTGCTTAAGGTATTTATAGTGTCATTTAATGTGCGTATCAATTATAGGGTCATCATACATAACAATTAGTTAGACTTGATAGTCAAATTTTAAATTTTGTTGATCTATTATAAGTTTTATCTACGCGTTATAGTTGTCTACGCATTGCGTAAGAGGAACAGGCAGAAGTCAACATACGTAAACATAGTAATCAGTAGGTAGACGAGAGTATGGCGCTGACTGCGTATCTTGGAAATAGTTGCGTATTTTTACTGGACGTGGAACTGTTTATTTAAGGAGGGAGGCTTTAGATTTTTCTGGGTTTGGGGGTTGTGGTCCGTGGTTGAGCCGAGCGCATACATTTAGTCTCTTTCACGCCCAACACATGAAGTGCAGCTTTAAAGCAAAGTAATAAAAAGAAAAGAAAAAAAAAGGAAGAGATGCAAAGCAATCGAACCATGCATACATATATTTGGGTTATTTTCTCGGCTGATAAGCTTTCTTTTCTCTATCTCCACGTGGCACCTTACACCATCATTCTGGTTTAATTCCCCACCTAAAACCTTCATCCCTTTTTATTTTAGTTTATATGTAGAATTAAAAGAAGTTTATTGTAAAGCAGAATATTAATCAATTTCTAATATTACCAATTAAATTATTTATCGATTTCGATATTAAGAATTTGGGAAGTGAGAGAACAATAGTAGGGTTAAGTGTGTTATTGAATTGAATAAGAAAATAAGTTAATCGAATTTATGAGTTTTATATTATCAATCAAATTTATTTTAATTATTTAAAATTAAGATGAATAAATAAAAATTTGATTCGAATCAAATATATTTATTTGAATTTAAATAAAATATTAAACATATTAAATTATTTTTTAACAATCCGTAAATATCAAACTAGAACTTATAAATTTGAGAGGGTATATATTTGAAAACTTCTTTGAAAATAAAATAAGAACAAAAAATAAGAGATTTTAGTATAAAAAACTATTTGATAATCTATTTGTTTATCATCCTAACTTCAATTAACTCAAGAATTAATGTTGTCGCAACTTAATTTTTAGATTTTTTTTATAATTTATCTTTTTTGAATTTTATATGTGTAATTTTTTGGAAGTTTTTAAATTAATTTATATATTTTTTAATGTTTATAATCATCGTTACTATTTGAATTTTATAATTTCTTTATAAAATTTTTGGAAGTTTTAAAAAATATATATTTTAAAAAATATAAAAATTTATTACTTTTTAAAATTAAATGATAATTTATTTATTTAATTTTAAGATTGATAAAGATCCAAAGAATATTTACACCAAAATAATAAAATACCTAAATTTTGACATCATCAAAATTTTAAATATTTGAATTGTAAAAATTTAACCTTATAAATTGATCCGACCACACGAATAACTCGATTAACTTAAATAAAGTTTCACCTACCCCTAAATAATAATCCTTTTATATATAACCAATTAAATTTTTAAATAAACACAAAGTGATTATAAGGTTTAAATACGAGATAGAAAAACAATAAATTTCTTTAAATATGATTAGAATATAAGACGACATTAAAAAGATAATATGAACATATATATTTTATGAAATATTTTGTATTATTTAAAATAATTTATAATAGATGGAAAAATAAAAAAATGATAGATTAATATCGACTGCAAAATACTTTCATTTAAGCTTACGAAACGGATAGAAAATTTTATACGAGTCTAAAGCTTGAATTTTTTTTGTTAAAATGTCTTTTTCTAGTGATTAGCATATAATGTATAAAATTAAATAAATTATTTTGTCGGAACTGACCGTTGGCTTTGGCATTTGCTTTTTAGGAAAAAATACTCTAAATACCATTAAATTTTAGGGTTGTATTAATTTTACTATTGGACTTTAAATATTTTAATTTTAGCATTAATTTTGATTAAACTTCAATGTAAGCATTATATATTAAATTATTTGTGGTGTGATGCGGCTGTTTTCTTTTCCGTGAACTCTAGTTGTGTATTAATTTATTACTGATCTTTAAAACATTTCATTTTTTGTACATTCAACATTAGTACACGTCTTATTTTGGTTTATGCAGATAACCATTAACTCTTTCGATTATCGTTATCAGTCAATCATTGTCCATCACCAATCATCATTCATGAAAATGATAATAAAAAAATGTTCGCATTTTACTCAATTTTCTTCTTATTTAATCGATTTTCATGAAACTCACTCAAATCGACAAAAAATATATATAAAGTTTGAAGTTATAATACTTCGATCTCATTCAACAACCATATGATAAACTATTTCGAAACATGTTACTCATCTTCTTGAAAAAATGCGTCTCACTATTTGAATTTTCGAATAAATCTTCCAATTTAAGAAAACCTTCAAACTCCTAAAAATGATGATTTTATGTTTAATTTCATAAATTTAAAGAGATTTTGAAAAAAAAAAAGTTAAAAGTGATATAAGACAATGAGACAAGTTCAGATATGTCTAAGATGACCGTAAAAGACGTCAGAGAAAGGTGAGTTATGATAACGAATAAAAAAGGGTGAACACCCCTTAATTTTAATAAAGATGATAATGAGATTGAATAAAAAATTATTTTTTTCACTTTCATAGTAGTACCAAATTATCATATTAACGGCACAATAATAATTGAAATTTAAACTAAATTTAATATTACAATTGAAATCACTTTAGTCGGTCTAATGAGATGAAGCACTAGGTCCCTTAAGCAATGTCAGGGTTCAAATCTTGACGTTTGCGAATAGAATAAACTGGGTTGGGAGAGTCGTCCTCGCCTCTGTAATATCAGATCTAGATTAATCGGTCAATAGATCGGATACCAGTGATTAATTCAAAAAAAAATTACTTTAACATATTAGTGCAGTTTATCCTTCCTTTTATCTTTGGATTCGGCCTTCCGATTTATGCGACGGCAGCTCCCGCCACTAACGACTACTTACCAGTAACAAAGCTGTAACCGGAAATTACCAATATACCTTTCATCTTTCCCAATAGGATATCATACCCCCGCACTCCAAAACTTGATGGCTGCATCAAATTAAGGAATAATATTTACAATTATGACATAAATGCCAACAAACTTTGATGAAAATGTAATGCCTAAAATTAATTGTTTTGATAACCTATTTATGTAGTTTCAAAGCCCCCCAAAGAAAAAAAAAAGGAAATCCATGGACCATACCAAAATTAATTTCATTGAAATGCATGTGTTTCAAATTGATCTCAATGTTTCTTCAAAATGACTTCAAAGAAAATGATGTTGAAATGTAATATATATATATATTCATATAAAAATTTAAAAAATAAAGAAATAGTGGTGCTCTGAAATTATTTAAAGAGTTAGTGTAAATTTTACGATAACCTTCACGTATGTGTTGTTTGATTCTATTCATGTTTGTGTATTTGACACATAAGCACACATGTTTTTTTTATACAACAAATCTATTTTATTCGTGAATTATTTTTTCATTCAGTTTAATTTCAGCCGATTTTTACTCATCTAGTTTAGTCCCTACCTCTTTTTTCATTCAATTTACTCCCTCCTTATTTCCTCTCAAATTATTTGATTTTTATTTTTTTAAAATCATATAATATTTTTATTAAAATTACCAACATTCGGAGATGGATTTGATAATTACTATGTAAATTATTTTAAAATTTTAAATCGTTTTTCTATTTTTAAATTTTTTGAATAAAATTCAACTTAATTAACCAGTACATGAGAACAGAATAATCTTGTAACCTTTTGGATCTCCACTATTTAGCTTTGATTCATCGATCGGTTACCGATTTATCTTTTAACTGTGTTCCATCTTTATTGCCAGAAAATCATCTGAAATCAATTACTAATATTTTTTGTTCTTTTCATCAATTGCATGAATTAATTATTCAATTTAGTATTTTCCTACTTTACCTTTTACGTCATCATTTATGTTTAATTTGTGTTTTATATTTTTTCCTCTTTAATAATATTAATAGATGCTCCAAGTTTCTGCCCGCTTGAACCTCGGCCAAAGCTACAATATGTAAAAAATAACCGAAACGGGGCATTTATGTCACATCAAGGACCTTTATTACTGTTCACTTGGCTCAAAAGTCAAAATAAACATTCTTGTTTTATTAAGCATTGATTCTAAGGCTTAATTTACAATTTAGCCTCTCAAATATATATATTTTTATTTTACACTCTAAACTATTTTTTTATCCCATTACCCTTGAACTAACATTTTTGTTCCAATTTACCCTAAAAATTATTAGTCCTATAATAATGTGTCACTTGTTTTTTTTGTTTATTTTGGAGTAAGCCGATACAAAAATGATAACTTAGGGGCAAACCGAGATGAAAATGATTTAGGGTCAAAGTGAGAAAGAGTATCTTCGGAGATTAAATAGTGAATTAAGCCATTATTAAATATACAAGCTTATCCTTCAGTTCCTTTTTTTTGAATTATTTATTAATTATGCATTTTTTTAAAATAAATGTGCAATCTCTTTCCACCAAACACTGTTACAACTTACAAATAGAAAGTGAAGAGAGAGAGAGAAAAAAAGAAGTGAAAGAACTCTTCTACTTTAGATCTGCTCTCTTTCAACGCTTCCTTGTTCCTGAGTTCTTGACTCGGTCTCGGACTCATCTTGCCATTACCAGCTCGTTTCTGTTAGCTGAGCTCAACGTGTAGACCGGTACAATAGGCTTTGTTTTCCCGCGCGTCTCAGCACATTTTGATTGTTTTTTGCATTTGATCGAGTGGTGAATTATCGAATAAATGACGTGTTTCCGGCGAATTATGCTGGAGCTCTGGTAAGATTTCGATCTCCGGAGATTTTTCCGGAAGAGATGTTTAAGTCGGCGAGATGGAGGAGCGACAAGACAAGATAAAGGCTGTCTTCAAGTTGCAGTTCCATGCAACTCAAGTACTCTCATTCTTTCATTAAAAGAATCAATTAATTGAATATTTTCTGGAATTTTTATTAAGTTATCTTTATATTAGCTCCATTTCTCAGCAAATGTAGTTCAAACAGCGAACAGAGTCTGATTGGACTGTTTCCGAAACTGCTTGAGCTAGTTTGTTTTGTTAAAGATGTTGATCTTTTGAGAGTTTTTTTAATGGTTATAATTATTTTGTTTTGTAATGTGATTGATAATTTGAGGGATAATGAAATATTAATTAATTTCTGTATAATTTAGGTGACACAGTTAAATGTGCAAACATTGATGATATCCGTGTTCCTGGCGATGGGAGAAAACCGACTGCAAATTAGAAAAGGCGACGGTTCTGGACGATAATTGTCGATGGGAAAAACCAGTTTACGAGTCCGTTACATTTGTTCGGGAGCCAAAAACTGGGAAGATCAACGAAAAAATCTATCATTTTATTGTATCATCAGTAAGATACTTTTGATGAAATTGCGTTTTTGATGTGTTTTTATTTTCTTTAATTGAGATATAACTAATGTTTTATCTGATTGTTGTAGGGGTCGGGAAAAGGAGGTTTGGTTGGGGAGGCTTCAATTGATTTTTCTGCTTATGCTGAGGCAATTAAAACTTCTACTGTTTCTCTTCCATTAAAGAATTCAAATTCCAAAGCAATTTTGAATGTTAGTGTACTATTCTCATCGCTCCTCTGTTTCTCTCTCATAGTTATATGTATCACGTATTACTTCCTCTGGTAGCCTTTTTCTTTAAATCTTTCCTCATAAATATGTTGATTGATGTTTAAAATTTGAATTCAAGCTGCTGGTTTTGAACAGGTTTCAATACACAGGCTGCAGGAAAATGCTGATAAAAGGTAATTGTCACTTTTTGCTGAATTCTTATTGTTATTGGAGTTCGTTTCTGGAATCTTGGAGCGTTGTCTTTGTTTGAGAGCTTGACTTTGTGTTGATGGTTTTTTTCAGAGAGGTTGAAGAAATTGAAGATACAAGTACTAAATCACAAGATCGAAGCTTGAAGGCCCACTTGAGCAATGATGATTCAGATGAAAGCATTAAGGACGATACTGTTGAAGTAAGGCTCCTATGTCCAATCTCATTTAGTGAATGTTTCATTTTGGGTTTTCTTATTGCCGTTGTTATTCAGGCCATTTTCTTCTTCTCTAATCTTTTTTTTCTGTTAATACGTGCTTAATAAATGGTGATTAAGAATGGATTTGCATGTTTTACTTAATTATTTGATTATTATCTATCTGATAGGATGTGCCTTTCAGCAAAAACCCCCACAATGTTGAATTGCATGAGAACCATAGAGGATCTAATGGATCTGATATTACCAGTTCAAGTTCTGACAGTAGCTCACTTGATACACCACGGGAACTTGGAAATGGAACGAGGAATGACAGCATCAATCAGGACCCTCCTACTTATTTGTCATCAATGAATAACACCTCAGCTACTCCTAAACCGACACCGGTTGCCTCAACAACAATCTATGAGGATGGTCAGCAGGCTCCGATCAGGGAATGAGTACTGATGACTCTAATAGTTCTCAAGATACCTTTCCAAGAGAAAACTCCCAACATTGTTCAGACAATGAGATCGATAAGCTCAAGAACGAGGTCATTGCTTTAGAAAGCAAGGATAGTGAAGCAAAAGAGGGTGCAAAAGGGGGCAAGATCTCTCACGGGAAGTTGTTACTCTGAAAGAAGAGAGAGATGCACTCAAAATAGAGTGTGAGAAACTCAAGTCTTTTCAGAAGAGAATGGATGATGCGAAAGTAAAAACAGGATCCAGTTTGAGAGTGGGGACCCCTGGATTCTTGTTGAAGAAAATGAGACAAGAGCTGAATTATGAGAAAGAGATGAACTCCAATCTTCGGTTACAACTGCAGAAGACACAGGAATCAAATGCTGAATTATTACTTGCCGTGCAAGAACTAGAGGGGATTTTGGAGGCGAAGAATGTAGAGATTTCCAATCCTCCCAACAATTCTGGATCCCGTGGCAATGCTGAGGAAGTGGAAGCAGTTTGTCTCAAGAAGTGACTCTGATGAAGATGAAGAGCAGAGGGAATTGGAACAGCTTGTTAAAGAACACAAAGCCCCAAGGAAACCTCTCTCCTGGAACAAAAGATCGTGGACCTCTGCAGTGAGATAGAGATCTACAAGAGGGATAAAGAGGAGCGTGAGGCACAAACGGAGCAGCTAGAACTTGACTATGAATACTGAAGCAGGAAAATCACGACATCTCATACAAATTAGAGCAAAGCCAGCTGCAAGAACAACTGAAGTTGCAGTATGAGTGCTCGTCATCTTTTGCTAACATAAATGAACTTGAGACAC
The DNA here is from genome assembly GCF_006381635.1 of Hibiscus syriacus. Taxonomy (NCBI): domain Eukaryota; kingdom Viridiplantae; phylum Streptophyta; class Magnoliopsida; order Malvales; family Malvaceae; genus Hibiscus; species Hibiscus syriacus. Next base: position 897,048 of record NW_024063008.1, read on the forward strand.
AAATTGAGTTCTTGGAAAGTGAACTCAATAAGCAGTCGAAAGAATTCTCAGACTCTTTAGCCACTATAAATGAACTAGAAGCCCACATCAAAAGCTTGGAGGAAAAGTTAGAGAAACAGACACGGAGATTTGAAACGGATCTAGAATCTATCACACACGCCAAAGTTGAGCAGGAGCAAAGAGCAATCCAAGCTGAGGAAGCCCTGCGAATGACAAGATGGAAGAATGTAATACGGCTGAAAGGCTGCAGGAGGAATTTAAAAGACTCTCCATCCAGATGGCTTCTACATTTGATGCAAATGAGAAGGTGGTTACAAAGGCTCTGACTGAAGCTAGTGAACTACGCTCACAAAAAATTCAGCTGGAAGATCAGCTCGAGAAAGCTAAAGCAGAGCTCCAATCAGTTAGGGAGGATTATGAGGCAAAACTCTCTTACCTTTCCAATCAAGTCAGTCTAAAATCAAATCAAATAGAACAGATGTTGGAGGAAATTGATGATAAGTCTAAGAAGCTTGAACAACAAATGAAGCACGCGGAAGAAGCTAGTGCGGATTTTACTGAGGAGATCTGCAACCTAAAAGCTGAGATTGAAACGCTGACCCTAGAAAAGAATTGCTTCCTTGAACAAGCTGAAAACTTGAGACTTGAGTTGGAACACACAAAGCATTAGCTAAAGAAACTGAAGTCCAGATGCAAAGAGGATATCTAGAAAGAAATGAACTGGTGAGTACTGTTGCTTTGATGAAAAGGATGCTACTAAATCACTGGAAGAATTGCAAAGCATGAAGCACCTGAAGGATGAGAAAGAAGCAGAAGTTGAATCTCTACAATCAGAGCTGGATATCCTCAAAACTCAGTGCGATAAATTGAAACGTTCTCTGTCTGGAGATGAAGTAGAGAAAGAAAAACTCAAAAAGCACGTAGTTCAACTAAAGGGTGACCTTAAGAAGAAGGAAAATGCATTTACTGGCATGGAAAAGAAGTTGAAAGAGAGCAACGGAAGAGCAGCGGTTTCTCATGGAACAAGAACACCATTAAGAAACAATAGATCTCCCACGGTTCCTTGCAGCTCTAAAGAGGTTGCAAGCCTGAGGGAGAAAATAAAGTTGCTTGAGGTAAATTACTCATCCAAGTTCTATATGAAATCAACTTCCATTTTGAAACATTGTTGCAAATGATTTAACATCATTTTGGGGATTCATGATCAAGCCACAATCTTGATCATGGTATTCCTCTTTCCCTTACTGAGATCAATCCCCCCCCCCACATAGTTTGTTTCTTCCTCAATTTTGTGCAGTTAAGGAAATATAATTTCATAATGATTCCTTTTTTTCATGTCAGGGACAAATAAAGTTAAAGGAAACTGCTTTAGAAACATCCACAGTTTTTTTCCTGGAAAAGGAAAAGGATCTTCAGAAGAAAATTGACGACTTAGAAAGCCGAGTAGAAGAACTCAACAAGCATAGCGCCAGCTTCTACGAGTATGAACTTCAGAAGGTTAGAAACATTGTACCATAACTGAGAATAAAAAGGAAATAGGTAACTATTGTATCAATGAACAACATTTTGAAGTGTCATTACTGAACTTATATTCTTGCCATAACATTAACTTAATGATGACATTCTTAGACCCTAACAATTGTTTGATTTTGACAATATTTTGAAGTTTGTTGCTTGTTTTTTTCTTATCTTTTGTTTTGAAATGGTGAAAATGCAGGTAGTTAAAGATACTAAGGAAGCAATTGTATCTAATGGCGTTATATCAGACGGGAACTTAAAGGAAAGGTAAGACTTGAAGACATAGACCTTAACTTTTGTGTCAGTTTTTACTTTTAGGAACAAAAGAAAAGGTCGAGTACGTGATAACCACTTTCATCCATTTCTTATCTTCAGAAACGACGATGACAGTTTGCCTCTGAAAGAACAAAAAGCCTGTGTTGTCGATAGAGACGGTAGCCAGGATGAATTGATAGAGGAACTAGCAGCATTGAAGGAAAGAAACAAATCTATGGAAAGCGAGTTGAGGGATATGCAAGAGCGATATTCTGAGATAAGCCTGAAATTCGCAGAGGTTGAAGGTGAACGACAACGACTTGTGATGACGGTGCGTAAAATCAAGAACGCTAAGAAGAGCTAAAAGTAATCGATTTCTTCGTATACAAGGTAATGCAATGTATAGTTGGAAGTAGCAGCTGGGTTTTACCCACACGGAAATTGCAGGTGAGACGGTTCCTTTTCTTATAGTGAAAATAATTACGTTGTACAAAAATCAAATACGCATTGACCACACGTAGTAGTCTCCATACATAGGTAATTTTATTTTTCTTTTTTCCCCTTTCATGTTTGATTCTTGTTCTCGTCATTTAAAGACTTTCATAAACATTTCCATAAATATAATTATTTCATTTTCTGATTAAGTAAACTAGCTCTTCTTTACTCTTTATGGGCGATTGGTTCAAGTTATCTTACATTCTATAGGGGCAATACAAGATTTTTGGATTTTTGAAAATTATCTTGAATTAGTAATCTTGCATTCTAATAATACTAAGATTATGAAATATATCATAATATCAATACCTCATTTTTCTTTGATAATTTAAATTTCAAACAAAATGTTTAATTCAGGTCAATTTTATCCTTCTTTTATATTATTTTAGTTTTGAGAAATTTTGTGCCAAGAAAATATAATTCTGATTAGAAAGAAAGCTTCGAAGTGTACAAAGATGCCCTCTTCAATTAATGACATACTAGCTCATTTCAATTTTCAACTAAGAAAAATAAGGAAAAAATTATCTTCCTATAGAAATTAAAACAATTAGATGTTATAGAAAAGGATTTCAATAATGACCATGGAAATTTTACACCCATGTTTACAACCTATCAGCTTTGTGCATACTATCTTTTTTAATTAACGATATTTGCTGGTTTTATCGTATTAACTTATCATTTCTCCTAAAATCGCACAAATTAATCACTAAAAACTAAAAGGTATAATTTTAAAAATAACCCCTAACGTTTATTAAAATGATCAATTTGTTTCATATTTTTTTTGGAGCATTTTGTCCCTCAAAGTTTCACTTTGGGGAAAAAAGCTCCCTCTATAGATGAAAACTATGATTAGTGCTCCAAAACAAGAGTCTTTTTTAACCTAAAATCAAACGTTGAGGGTTAAAAGCTCCGAAAAAAGAATAAGAGATAAAATGATTTTCTGTCAAATGTTATGATTCTTTTTACCCTAAATGAGACTTTAGGTGTCAAAATGCTCCAATAAATATAATAGGTGGCAAAATGACCATTTTGATAAATGTTGGGGAATAATTTGGTATTATTCCAAACTAAAAATAAGAATACAAGTAATGAGTTAAAAATTCAACAAAATAACTCAAAATCAGATATATACAAACGACAATGAAAGATAAACACAATCGATAATAATATAAAAATACATATAAGATAATGACAACAATGAAAATCAACAACCTACTTTGCTCCATTCCAGACATCCATCAATTCTCCGGCCGTTAATTTTAGGCTTTAGCCATTCACATCATTCTATTAGATCACCGGTGGTAGAACTAAACATTATTTTATAAGAGGGTCATTTAAAATATTTTAGTTCTTTTGTTAACGTAAGTTATATATAAAAATATCATACTAATAAAAATATTTTATAAGTCCCTAAAATTCATATGTTCACATAAAAATTTAAAGAAATAAAATTCATATAGTCTTTTTTGTTTGCCATAATTTCACATAACTTACATTTAACCGCAAAAATTATATAATTTAACTTTATAATAATTCACATATATACAATATAATCAATAAATTTTAAATTTATATTATATTATATAATTAAGATATTTAGAGACATTTTAAAATATTATATATATATATATATATATATATATAATTGCGTCTATATTTTATTTTTAGATATGAAAATTCATGTACACATGTAATAAATATAGATATTTGAGATGAAATCACAAGTATAAACTGAATCGAAAAATATTAAAAAAAATTGCTTTCAATTGAAATTATAACTTTATTGAAGTCTCAATTTAAAGAAGATAAAAGAAACTCAAAGAATATGAAAAATAAAACATGAAAAACACAAAAAAATCTTGAAATAAAAAATAACAAATGAAAATAGATTTTCATTCATTTAAAAATAAATAATAATATAGAAATAAATATTAATTCTTCTTAATAAATAATATTTAAGTGGTTTCTAAATTCTAAAATAGTATACATATTTCTTGGAGTAACTAAATTTAATAACTTATTAATATAAATATTATTTTAAAGAAACAAATTTAATATATATAGATATATATGTATTTACATAAATATATTTTAGTAATAGTTTTTCCGGTGAGAGGGGACCATGGCCCCACTTGTCCTCAAGGCGTTTCACCGTTGTGGATCACCATTTGATCTATTGTACGAAATGTCCAGTCTAGTTGGATATAAAGAACCATGTTTATGGGATCACCGCTAAACACGTTGTTGACCATATTCAGCCCAAATATCAGTCCATTAATTGATTTCAACACTACACTGAGATCTCCCAACACAAGCCCACTGATAAGATGAACTTGAATAGTGTCTTCCATCATCACTATAGATGTGAAATCAAGGTAAGAATTACCAATCTCATGCACTGCAAGTGGTTTACAATCTCTACGTAATGATTACATTATAATGATTTTTAAAGTTATTGTAGTATTGTAATCAAATTTATAATTTAAATATTATAATTTTTTAAAAGATAAATTATAATATAATACTTATGACATTCACAGTAATAATTATAATAAACATTACAATTTAATATTGTTGACGATAACAAATGAAAATGACAAAAATAAGTAACTTATCACTTCTAATTTAGGTGAAGAATTGTTGTTGGTAAAAGAACAATTGTTGATCGATTTTCTATATTAAAAAATGGTAAAATGAACTTAACAAAGAAGATGTCAAATATCGATGAAGATTTTTAAAAGGAGTAAAAAAGAGAGAGAGAGTTTTTTTTTCTATCTTTCTCGAGAATATGATAATATGTCTGGGAACATCATAGTTATCAATAGACGATCAGGTTGTACAAACATAATTGTCATCCATCAAATTTAGTTGTCAAAAGTACATAAAAAATAATGGATAAAAATTTTAGATGATAGTTTAATTAGAATGACTCATGAAACATCTTAAAAAAAATTCAGAAGACTTTGAAAAATTTCATTCAGTTGATATTCTAAGTGATTATATTAATAAAATATCGACATTTTCCGATGAATTTACTCGGAAAGTACAACAAAACTATGGCCTCAGTTTCAAAGTATATTTGGTCTCCTTATCTATTAAAATCTCATGTGAACTTTCAAATTAACTTTTACCCACGTACAATACGCAAATTCACAATGGTATTTCAGTAAAATGGGCCATCCCCTCCACTCCTCCCTTGAACTTGCCCAAATGACCGTTACTGACACACTAACGACGCGGAGTTCTTAATTTTATTTAAAAACGATTCCCCCGTCAGAGTCGTTGGGTCAAAGCTTTTATATAAAGGCAACGCCTAGATTATCGTTTCCCCTCCCTCTCCCTCATCGCCGACGATTTTATTTTGTCGAAAGATCGTGCAGATCACAACAGAAACGGAAAGAACCGCCAAATTCGGTGGAGTAGTTTGGATCGCCAAAGCTACGGCTTTTTGTTGTTTTTAATTTTAAAAGCTCCCATTTATTAACATTTGATTTCGATTCTTTTTTCTATCCTTCGTCCACCAAGTTGTGACACCTTCGCGTAAGTAAATTATTACAGCTATGGTCCGATCTCTCTGACGCCCATTTCAGGGATAGCTTGTTTTTGTTTCGGTCTTTCTTCGTTTCTTCAATTCCTTATCAAAAAGTGAAAGAGAGACAACATTTGCAGAAACATGTCTGTTGTTACTTGCTAGCGTTGCTTGGAGTCCGGTTCGTCCAGACCCGGTTCACTCTCGAGGTTATTGCGATAACCAGGCGGGTGACTCGATCTTGTTCTACCTCTCCGTTTCCGGTTCGGTGATCCCGATGCGGGTTTTGGAGTCGGAGTCCATAGCCTCCGTCAAGCTTAGGATCCAAACAAGCGAAGGGTTTGCGGTGAAGAACCAGAAGCTTGTTTGCGGAGGCAGAGAGTTAACTCGCAATGACTCGCTTCTCAAGGATTACGGGGTGAAAGGTGGGAATGTTTTGCATTTAATTTTAAAGCTTTCCGATCTTTTGCTCATAACTGTGCGGACAAGTTGCGGGGAAGAACTCGAATTGCATGTTAATCGCAATAGAAATATTGGGTATTTGAAACAAAGGATAGCTAGAAAAGCATGGTTTTCAGAACTGGACCAGTTAGCGAACCAGTCATGTTATCGGTTTATTGGTTCAATCGGTCGAATCGGTCTGATCGGTCGGAAGAACCGGACGACGTCATAATTATTTAAAAAATTAAATAAAAATACCAAAAATATTTAATAAAAAATAATTTTTTATATCACAAGTCATAACATATATAAGTTAAAAACCATAAAATCAAGTAAAACAAAATGATTCAAATTAACTATAACATAATATTTAAGGTAAAACATATTAAATAATAAATATAATTATATAACTATAATTAAAAAATAAATTTGGGGCTAAAAAAATCATAACAAAATGATATTGTTTGTTTAATTTTTTTAAAAACAATCTCACATGACTAAGAAACATAGAAGAGCATCCCAAAAGTTTAAAGAATAAACATGAGAACAAAACAATCCCACATGGCTAAGAAACATAGAAGAGCATCACAACTAACTTCTATAAATAATAGAGGTAATTTGACATTCAAAATCATGGAGCCTTTTGGTGAGCATTGAGTGAACTATTCTTTCACTTCAATCATGCTCGAATTTTAGGCTTCAATCGAGCTTCTAATTTTTTTTGAGTTCAAGCCTTTTCGAGTTCAAGTTTCAATATTATATTTTGAGTTCGAGTTGAACTTGATAATTTTTAGCTCGTGAGTTTGAGTCGAGTTGAGCTTACTTTTAAAGTTTTCAAGTTCGAGTCGAGCTCAGTAATACTCGAGTTCGACTTGGCTCGTTTAACAAACGATGTCGTTTGGTTTATTTTTAAAAAAACAAACAAAATGGCAGTTTTCCCCGTTTTTCCCGGTTTTCAGTCGGTCCGGTTCGAACGGTTCAGCGGTTCCGACCGGTTCACTAGTAGCGATTCCGACCGGTTCACTAGTAGCGGTTCAACCGGTGTAGATTGAACCTGACTAGGCAGCGGTTCCCGGTTGAACCGGTTGAATCAGCCAGTCCAGTCCGGTTTTCAAAACACTGTAGAAAAGGAAAAACCCTTGTGGCTGTCGATGAACAAGAGATATTCTTTAATGGGGAAAAAATCGACGACCAAAGACTAATTGATGATTTATGCGTCGTAACCAGTTTTCACCCGGGCACGGATGTTTCTTGGAGGGAAAGTAATGTGAATGAAATAAATGGTTTTTAATGAAATAAATGATTTTTAATGAAATGTTATAGAGTCGCCATCGAACATTTTGGGTTAGGTAGGTCGAATACATAAAAATCACATTTTAAAAGAGTTTTTAAGAAAACATCATTTAAAAGATAAATCAGTCTGCGTATAACCAAAAATTCATTTATTTTAGGAATAAAAAGGGATTTGTGGTCAGTTACATTTGGGGAAGAATTAGCACCCCAAAATGCCCAAAATTGGTACTCAACGGTTATAAATTGTTTCTATTAGTGGAAATCTATGAATTCAAATATGAATTTAATTTACGATCCTATTATTCCATATTCAATCGAATAATTCTAAGGAAAAATATATTAAAATAATTTTTATAAAATTAAAGTATATATATACTTAGGTTTTATAAATAGAGTATTTATTTATTTAAAAGAGAAAATAACCTCAGTGACCAAAAATGCCTTATAATATACGATTTTAACCAACTTTTTTTGGATTTGCCAAAATGACCAACTAAATCGCAATGCGAGCGATAATTCGCAACGCGATCTCCGGTATCACAAATCAGTTTCCAGATTCGCAACGCGATTCTGACTATCGCATTGCGATTTTCCAAATTCGCGTTGCGATTTTCCGAATTCGCAATTAGAATATGTAAATCGCAATGCGAATATGTAAATCACAATGCGATTATGACTATCGCAACGCGATTCTGACTATCGCAACGCGATTCTGACTATCGCAACGAGATTCTGACTATCGCAACGCGATTCTGACTGTCGCAACACTGAATTTCAAATTTGCAACAGGTTTTAGTTTCACAACACAAATGTTTTGGGTATATAACTACGCAGCAGAAACAACTCATAACCTAAATCCCTAAATCGCAACTCATTCCATCTCCATCTATCACTCTCTCCGGCGACATCCGTTCCTATATCCAACGACATCCTTCCCCATCCGGCAACATGTTTTATTTTCGCAGCTCGTTTGTTTAGTAAATTAATTTACAATAATGAAATCATCTAATGTTGATCATGTTTGGATATATTTGTGTTTTGGAGGGTCATGGGAGAATGTTCATGGTGTTTTACAATATATGCCTTTACTCATGAATCTTCAACTAAAACTGTCATTAAAAAAGTTAACTTATGAAACTCTAATGTTACGTGTTGCAAATAAATTGAATTTAGAGCCCTTAAGTGGATTTAAGCTATCTTATCAGAGAAAAGGTAAAGTTTATTTGTTAACCGACAATGAAGATGTTGAACGATTCATTGTTTACATTAGTGTTTCGCAAGATGATATTACATTGTATGTTGTTGAACCTAGAAGTAGTGAAGTTGGGTCAGTAGCGGGTAGTAATCAACTAAGTTTTTCAACCCCAGTTTATGGTGCTCAAAATTTAATGGTTCCACCACAATTTCATCACCAAGCAAATTTTGTTTCACCACATTTCCAATACCAAACACAATCTCAAAACCCACAACCTTTTCCTAATCCAAATCCCAATCAACTTTCAGCACCAAATTTCGGTTTTCGTATTAACCAGTTAGACGATGATGAGCCAACAGAAAAAATTGTGAGTACTAGTCGGTATTCAAAATTTGATCTTGGTCAATACCCGGACTTTGATCTTGGTCAATACTCGGATTTTGATGATGTTTCCCTGCGTGTAATGATTTTGATATTGGTCAATACCCGAATTTTGATGATGAAACAGCCACTGCCAAGGAAGATGTTATTGATGATAATGAGGAGGAAGTTACGACTGTGAATGAACATGTTGAACATCCATTCTGTAATTCATATAATCTGAAGAAGAAGAAGAAGAAGAAAAAATCCTCGAAGAAAAGTCCCCGAATAAAATGCCACGGGAGTATAACTGGAATATGCCAGAATTACTTCAGATACCAGAAGAAGAGTTGGTAAAAATAGCAGTTGATTGTTACACAAAAATTATTCGTATCAAGAAAGATGATTGTTTTGATACAAAGGAAGACTTGAAGATAGCTTTGTATACGAAATATGTGGAAGATGGCTATCAACTAAAAGTTAACAAATCAAGCAAAGATCGTTTCGAAACAAGGTGTATGATTGACAAAAATTGTACGTGGCGTATGATTGCAAAGAGGATAAAAGATTGTGAAATGTTTCAAGTTAGGACTTTTATTGATAAACATACATGTTCAAGAACCCAAGTTTTTCCTCACCATATACAGGCAAACAAAAAGGTGTTGGGTGGTTTTCTGGCTGAGTTAATGTTTTTGAATGGCAGGGTATATCGGGGACATAAAATTATGACTAACATGAATGCTCGGTTCAAGATTAGTATCTCATATTCTCAAGCTTGGAGAGCCAAATGTTATGCCTTGGAATTGTTGAGGGGGTCGCCAAAAGCATCGTTTGCCCAACTGCCTGCTTACTGTCACAATTTAAAGCTGAAAAATCCTGGGTCGGTAACTCATATCAAAATAGATAGAGATGGGCGCTTTGAGTTGTTGTTTATCGCCATTGGTGCTATGGTTAGTAAATCAATATAATTTTGTTGACTCATTTTTGTTAGTTACATGCATTTCACATTTAAATGATTATATTTCTTGCGTATATGATTTTGTAGATTCGTTCGTTTATTACTTGCATGCGCCCAGTTATTATAGTTGACAGAGCACATTTAAAAGGTCGATACCTTGGAGTAAACTTATTAGCAGTAGCCATGGATGTTAACAATGGGATACTGCCAATAGCTTACGGGGTTGACAAATCTGAAACCTCTAATTCATGGACATGGTTTATGGGGCATCTTAGGGATTGCATAGGTCCTATTAGCAATCTGACAATCATATCCGATAGGGCAAACTCAATTGACAACGCTGTTAGAAGGTGTTTCCCAAATGTTTTTCATGGACTTTATGGTGTTCATTTATATAGAAATCTAAAATCAAGGTCTGCTGGTATAAAAATCACAAATGGACATACTGGAAGGCTGTAAAAGCTTACCGGAAAGTGGATTTTAATAAGCATATAAATTGTTTAAGACGTGTTTTGCCTCAGTGTGCTCAAACACTAGAAGATATCGGTTTGAAAGATGGTCAAGAGTACATCCACTTGGAGCAAGATATGGTTTCATGACGTCTAATAGTGCAAAATCAATCAACGCTCTAAGTCGTCATTCCTGGAAATTACCCATTACTATGTTAATGGAGTTTTTTTGAGCCTCTATTCAACAGTGGTACTACAAGAAAAGAAACCATGCAGGTATTATTTCTTTAAATTCGTAACTTATCATATATTTTACTAAGTATTATTTATTTAAATTTACAGGAACATTGGAACATCGTGTTACACCATGGACTGAAAAAAAGATAACGAAACGTGTTGTGAAGTCAACGTCATGGAGAGTTGAACCATGTTCAAACACTTTGTTTGAAGTACTGGATAATAACTTAAATGGGCTTGTCGATCTAAATGCAAAGACGTGTAGTTGTATGAAATGGCAAACATCTGGTTATCCGTGTGGGCATGTTATAAAAGTTGCTCTTCATCTAAACTAAGATGATTCAAGCGCATACGCTATGGATTGCTACACTACAGAAGTATATCGACAGACTTATGCCGAGATTATCTACCATATTCCACATCCTTCTGAGTGGGACATACCATATGACTTACAAACAGTTTTGCCACCAGCCATGGACAGAAGGCTACCCGGCCGACCAAAAAGTCACGATCGTATACCGTCTAAGGGTAAAGAGAAGAAGAGATCGATATGTAGTCGGTGCAAGGAAAGTGGTCATACAAGGTTGACATGTGGATCACCAGTGCCATCATAATCATCTTTTCCTCTACCAAAATATGGATCCTCATCAAAATCCAAAGCTCATATGGTGTCAAGAAAAAGACAATCAAAATCGTAATCAAAATCAAAATCCCAATCACAATCGGTTTCACCTTTTGGGACTATTAACTTAGGTGATTTTTAAATGCAAACATTGTATTATGTGTAAACTTTTAACATTTTCAGTTAGGCATGTATTAGTAACTTGAGTTTGAACATTGCTATGATATGTTCAGTTGTTATCACTTATTACACATTCATTTGAATATCGCAACGCGAATTTGACTATTTTGTGTATTTTATGTCTAAACTTTTAACATTTTCAGTTAGGCATGTATTAGTAACTTGAGTTTGAACATTGCTATGATATGTTCAGTTGTTATCACTTATTACACATTTATTTGAATATCGCAACGCGAATTTGATTATCGCAACTCAAAAATCGCGACGCTAATTTGACTATCGCAACACGAATATGACTATCGCAACGCAAAAATCGCAACGTGAATTTGTCTATCGCAACTCGAATTTGACTATCGCAACGCGAATTTGATTATCGCAACGGGTATTTGACTATCGCAATGAGAATTTGACTATCGCAATGTGAATTTGACTATCGCAACGCGAATTTGATTATCGCAACGGGTATTTGACTATCGTAACGAGAAAATCGCAAAGCGTATTAGACTATCGCAACGCGAATTGACTTTCGCGTTGCGATTTTGTCTTTCGCATTGCGATTTTGATTTTAACGTTGCGAAAGTGTACCTCCAATAGGTCTTTTGCCTTCAATATGATGCAGATTGAAATCAACAAATCAACTTTTACATTTCAATCAATTAAACAAGAACAAATAAGAATTATTTACACATCAATATTAAACAAATCAACTTTTACAAACCAATTTTTATAAATCAATTAAACAAGCAAAAAATGATAATAATTCTTATTTTCCTCATCAATTAAACAAATTAGACTTTTAAGAATCAATTAAACAATCAAAAAAAGTGTACCCCAGACAGTTGTTTATGCACCCATACATCAATTTCATGCAGCTCACTTCAGGATTAACATGCAGAAACCAAACATTTGCTCAAATAACACTTTCCACACATCTAAAACCAACAAACAACAAATTATTATTGAATTCTAGGTACTTAACAACACTTGCATTTGACTTAAAAATTGTTTATGGACACTTTCATAACGCGGATGCAGGTAGGCAGCGTCTCGCATATATCGCTCTAGCCATAAAATACCGAAACCACAAGCCTACTGCACCTCTATCTCTATCGGTGGGAGGTAGAAACTGTGTACTTCCTGTCGTCAAACGCTCCAAGCACATGCATACGAGAGGACCACAATCCCCTCTGGCTTCCGGCGTTTGTTGTGGCGCGGTCTCGTCTCTGATAACTATAACATTGAACTTATTTGGCTTCTTGTTTCCAGAATAAGTCCAATAATTAATCGCATCCAAGAATTTAGCCAAATGAGAGCTCCATCCCTTAATAATATCTCTCAAATCAGACAATGATATATAATTTATTATGCTGTCATATACTATTGTCTTTAGGGATGGGAGATGAAGCTCGACGAGAAGCCAATGAGTACGTTCCAAAATAGGGATAAACACCTGCATCAAAATGTAATAATTCAAATTGCGCACTTATTTATGAACACCTTTAAAATATTTAAACAAATAAATACTAACCTTATCGACCTCCCACCTTGCATGATAAAGTTTAGCTTGTCCATTAGCCAACACATATGATTCCTATCGTTGATTCTTCAAGTGAACTACGTGAAAAAGACGTCGACATAATTGTATATCGAGTATTTTTTTTATTTTTCTTCAATTTCCTTACTATTAGAAGACGTGACACCCGTGCATCAATATGCTGTTTTACAAAAAAAGACATATATTAGTGAATTACATAAATTTTAAAAAAATTAATCAAAATGAAATATAAGAAGAAATATAAGACTTACCCCCCATCGAAATAGCCATTGTCTTCATGTAACATCCCAAACTATGGGTTAGTGACTAAATGGTAAAGTTTCAGAAATTTGGTGATTAAAGTAGAAGAATGGATTAGTTCAATGATTTATCTGGAAATAAATCCTAAAAGTTGTTAGTAATTATCAAATGAAGTACATGGTAAAATGGTCATTTAACTAATAAATGAATTAAAAATAGATATGATAAGGATATATATGTTAGAGGGGATAAGGATGAAGAGATATTCCTTTCATCTTCTTCTTCTTCTTCTTCATGTACGAGAGAGAGAAGAGCCAAGCTTTAGCTGATTATTTGTTAATTTTAAGAGTGGGTTTTGATCATTAGGTAATACTTAAGCTTATGGAAAACTTAAGTTGTCCTAAAATCAAAAGATAAAGAAGTTATGAAAGATTAAAGAAAATGAGTTTCTTAAGGAAATTCTGGAAAAGAGTTAGTAAGTGAATTTTGAGAAAGAATTTGACTTGTCATCAATCTAATTAAGGAATATGGAGTGTTAGAATTAGATTTAAAACATGTTAAAAATCTGGTATGATTCTTTAAGTTAATAAAGAGGAGAGGATATTAAGGTTAAAGATGAGATAATTGATTATAAATGAGTTTAAACATGTATATGAAAGTTAGGAATATGAAAGGGGATGAAATATGAAGCATTTGAGTGAAGAGTTGATGATTTTTGGGTTTAAAAAGAGGTTCTGGGCAGAGTGCATCTATGCACATTCATAGTGCATCGATGCATCAAGGTTAAAACCCAGAAATTGTTTGAAGGTGTATCGATGCATTGGTAGTACATCGATGCACTCTTTTAAAATAAAAACATCGAATGCAATTCATGCATCGATGCATAAGTAGTGCATCAATGCATACCAGTAATAATACAACATCGAATGCATTTTATGCACCGATGCATCAGTAGTGCATCGATGCATACTTTCATTGAAAGATGAAATTGTCATTTTTCGTAGTCTAAGGAGTGAACCATTAGAGTATATTAGTTATAATACTAATATAGATCTATGTATGATGATGTAGATATAGAACGTGATCCCGTTCCGGATCAATTGAAGGATTATAATCGAATCAAAGCAAAGCTAAGGTGAGTGCAATTTAATTTGTACTTATATTATTGAATAAACATTTGGCTTGCGATGAGCCAGTGATGGAGTTACTATGGTAAGAAGTAACTCTTAAAATGTTATTTGATTGGTGATCAATGTTATGATTTGTGTGGTTATGAGATATATAAGTTATATGGAAAGTATATGTGAAATAAGATATGAGCTTATATGAATATGTGATATGAATAAAGCTATAAGAAATGATTTATGTGAATACATGCATTTGTGATGCGTGTTATATGATATTAGATATATGTTTACACATACATATGGTATGTGACCGAAGAGAATGAACATGTGATTATAAGATCAATGATTACACGTACATTTGGTACGTGACTGAAAAGAACAGATATATGTTCATAAGAGAAAGGATATGAATAAGTAAATTGAACTATTATGAATATTAATGCCCATGTTATGTGATAAGAGAGCTAGTGGTATAGTTGGCCGAGGGTTTACCTATGTTCTTCGGGACATATGGACTGTTTACCTATGTTCTTCGGGACATATGGACTGTTTACCTATGTTCTTCGGGACATATGGACTGTTTACCTAGGTTCTTCGGGATCTATGGACTGGTCCTTCGGGACGAATACTGAACTAAGGTTCGATGCCCCATGAGGGAATTGATACTAGCTGTGGTGACAGCATTAGTGCACAACCTCAATGTACTCACATACCTTAAGTTCTCAAATGTATACATGGGCTAATGCAAGGGCTTTAAAGATAATAAATAACTTGTTATGATACTATATATATATGATTTGTTGTGAAATGACATGGATACTCGATGGTGAGTATAGAAAGGTTCAATATATGCTTACATGATAGAAAAAAATTAGTAATAACGATATGAGTACTGATAAGTATATTAATGATATATGTATAAGTATGTATTATATTATATGAAATGGTTTTTGGTTTTATTATATGTTTTATATGCCTCACTAAGTCAACGACTTAGCGTGTAAGTGATTTACACGTAGGTATGGAGAGGAGCAAAGAGTGATGTGGAGTAAGACAAGTCAGTTCTCCTTACTCAATGTCAAATCAGAAAAGAGGTGATTAATATGTACTTTAATATATAAAGTTCTAGTTGGCATTTATTTTAAAAGAATATATTGTATAAACTCTGAATAGTTTTGTAAACGTTTTGAATAAGTTGAATGTTATAAAAGTTTTTAAATTACTCAATATTTTATACGAATAAATGTTTGAAAAGTCAATATGACACTTCGGACTCGTATCCGGGTCGGATACGGGTTGGGGGTGTTACATTTAATGGTATCAGAACTACGGTTTAGCCGATTCTAGGCTTAAATCGAAGTCAGAAGTGTTTTAAAAAGTATACATGCCAACTCAAAGTGAAAAATTCTGATATGATAGTGTAAAGAGTATGCTGTCTTGCTAATAAAAATAGATTATTTTGTGATAATAGAAGTATGATAATAAGAGCTTCGAAAGAAGTGAAAGGTAATAAACCTGAAGGTAATAGCATTCACCTGCTCTGGCCAGGCAGGGAGAAGAACGAACACCTCAGGAAGTGCCTGTATAATATTTGGAAAATTATTCTTCACGTTGAAGAATGTTCTGATGTGTTTTCAATTTATACTTCTTTAACTCATAGAATGAATGTATCAAATTAGTTGATAAAGTTGCGAGTACCCAAGTTCAAGGGTGGATTTGAGGAAGGTTCTATTGTTATAGACCTTTGGTTGAATGATATGATAGAAGGTTTTCATTTCTTCAAAGTGGAGATGTTGAATTGAGTAGTTTTGTTACTACTTTGGTAAGTTAGAGTATAGTGGACAATTGTCACCATAAGAACGTTAAAAGATTAAATGATGTGATTAGAATTGTATAAGAGTTCAAGAATAAGTGCATTGATGACCAGTTTATAAGACAGATGAAACTGGAATACACTTGCTTGAAACAAGGGAATTACACCTTGTATGAGTATGATTATAAGTTTAATAAGCTAAGCAGAATTGCTGCTGAGTTAATTCTGACTGAAAATGATACATGTGATTTGTTGTTTAGGACTTGCGCCTTAAATTAAAAGAGTGTTACTGGTTTTGAATTTGTTATCGTTTCAAGAAATGGTTAATTGTGCTAAAGCTTTAAAGAGAAAGAGCTCAGAATGAAAAGTTTGGAGAATAAAAATCTCATATGATTAAGAGAATTGGTGCTTCATAGAGTTCAGTACCATCAAAGAGAGGTAGAGATTCTGGTTTTTAACTTCAGATAAGGTATGAATTAGTTGTATTCTCTGCCAGAGAATCAAATCTGATGAGAGTCAGACAGACTCAATTAGTATGGTCTGGTACTGAAAGATTAAATATGATAAAGGGTTATAAGGAAGTGCAGATTATAAGTTTGATTAGAAGTAAGAAAAGTATGTAAGGTTATATGAAGAGATTATGTGTATCGTAATACAGACAATGATGAAAGAATGTGTAAAAGTTTGGATTGTGGTGAATTAATTAGAAAATGAGGAAATAAATCAATTGATTGATTTTTGATTTTGAGTGATAAGAATTGAAGTTACTGTCTATAGGATAAGTAACATTATATGAATGAAATCAGAGTTATAAATTTGAAACAAAGGGATAGTATTGTGTATAAGAAAGAGTGTGAAGATGATAAGGATTTGTACTTTAGAAGTGATGAAATTGTATTGGATATAGTTGTATATTTTGATTACATAAATGTGATATAGTGAATGAAGTGAGGATTCGTATGGAAGTGTAAATGATAAGTTCGATATAGAAACACAAAAAGTGTGCAAGGTGATGTGAAAATATTGTTTGACTCCTTAAAGTATATTTTTAATCACAATTGAAGAAGATTTAAAGTTGTGTTTTGGTCAAATGATGACGAAATACAAGTTTGGTATGGTTATAAGGTAATTAGAGAGTTATGAAGAAATAGATGGATTTATGATATAGAGTGATGAGATGGATTTTACTGTCAACGTGATGAGTGACATTATATGGAATTTTAGAAAGGTCAAAGGAAAAATGCATAATCGAATGAGAGAAAAGACAACAATGGATTGGTATTACTGGTTATTGTTTATATGATAAGCAACAGAAGATGAATGTATAAACGAAAAAAGATAGTTGGAAAACTAAAGGATTGAAAAGTAAGTTTCTGATGATGACAAGAAAGAATAAGTCAGGGAAGCAACATAAGAACATTAGAAGAAATGTTCTTGTTAAGATGTGCAGTAAAAATTCGAGGACGAATTTTCTTATAAGGAGGGGAGAGTTGTAACATCTCAAACTATGGGTTAGTGACTAAATGGTAAAGTTTCAGAAATTTGGTGATTAAAGTAGAAGAATGGATTAGTTCAATGATTTATCTAGAAATAAATCCTAAAAGTTATTAGTAATTATCAAATGAAGTAGAGGGAAAAATAGTCATTTGACTAATAAATGAATTAAAAAGATATGATAAGGATATATATAGAGGGGATAAGGGAAGATATTCTCTCATCTTCTTCTTCTTCTTTTTCATGTACGAGAGAGAGCCAAGCTTGCAAAGGTAAGATTCCTTGTTAGCTGATTATTTGTTAATTTTAAGAGTGGGTTTGATCATTAGGTAATACTTAAGCTTATGGAAAGCTTAAGTTGTCCTAAAATCAAAAGATAAAGAAGTTATGAAAGATTAAAGAAAATGAGTTTCTTAAGGAAATTCTGGAAAAGAGTTAGTAAGTGAATTTTGAGAAGGAATTTGACTTGTCATCAATCTAATTAAGGAATGGAGTGTTAGAATTAGATTTAAAACATGTTAAAAATCTGGTATGATTCTTGAAGTTAATAAAGAGGAGAGGATATTAAGGTTAAAGACGAGATAATTGATTATAAATGAGTTTAAACATGTATATGAAAGTTAGGAATATGAAAGGGGATGAAATATGAAGTATTTGAGTGAAGAGTTGATGATTTTTGGGTTCAAAAAGAGGTTCTGGGCAGAGTGCATCGATGCACATTCATAGTGCATCGATGTATCAAGGTTAAAACCTAGAAATTGTTTAAAGGTGTATCGATGCATTGGGAGTGCATCGATGCACTCTTTTAAAATAAAAACATCGAATGCAATTCATGCATCGATGCATAAGTAGTGCATCGATGCATACTAGTAATAATACAACTTCGAATGCATTTTATGCACCGATGCATCAGTAGTGCATCGATGCATACTTTCATTGAAAGATGAAATTGTCAGTTTTCTTAGTCTAAGGAGTGAACCATTAGAGTATATTAGTTATAATACTAATATAGATCTATGTATGATGATGTAGATATATAACGTGATCCCGTTCCGGATCAATTGAAGGATTATAATCGAATCAAAGCAAAGCTAAGGTGAGTGCAATTTAATTTGTACTTATATTATTGAATAAACATTTGGCTTTCGATGAGCCAGTGATGGAGTTACTATGGTAAGAAGTAACTCCTAAAATGTTATTTGATTGGTGATCAATGTTATGATTTGTGTGATTATGAGATATATAAGTTATATGGAAAGTATATGTGAAATAAGATATGAGCTTATATGAATATGTGATATGAATAAAGCTATAAGAAATGATTTATGGGAATACATGCATTTGTGATGCGTGTTATATGATATTAGATATATGTTTACACATATATGGTATGTGACCGAAAGAATGAACACGTGATTATAAGATCAATGATTACACGTACATTTGGTACGTGACTGAAAAGAAAAGATATATGTTCATAAGAGAAATGATATGAATAAGTAAATTGAACTGTTATGAATGTTAATGCCCTGTTATGTGATAAGAGAGCTATGTATAGTTGGCATGCCAAGGGTCGAGGGTTTACCTATGTTCTTCGGGACATATGGACTGTTTACCTATGTTCTTCGGGACATATGGACTATTTACCTATGTTCTTCGGGACATATAGACTATTTACCTATGTTCTTCGGGACATATAGACTGTTTACCTATGTTCTTCGGGACATATGAACTGTTTACCTAGGTTCTTCGGGATCTAGGGACTGGTCCTTCGGGACGAATACTGACTAAGGTTCGGTGCCCATGAGGGAATTGATACGAGCTGTGGTGACAGCATTAGTGCACAACCTCAATGTACTCACATACCTTAAGTTCTCAAATATATACATGGGCTAATGCAAGGGCTTTAAAGATAATAAATAACTTGTTATGATACTATATATATGCTTTGTTATGAAATGACATGGATACTCGATGGTGAGTATAGAAAGGTTCAATATATGCTTACATGATAGAAAGAAATTAGTAATAATGATATGAGCACTAATAAGTATATTAATGATATATGTATAAGTATGCATTATGTTATATAAAATGGTTTATGGTTTTATTATATGTTTTATATGCCTCACTAAGTCAACGACTTAGCGTGTAAGTGATTTACACGTAGGTATGGAGAGGAGTAAAGAGCGATGTGGAGTAAGACAGGTCAGTTCTCCTTACTCAATGTCAGATCAGAAAAGAGGTGATTAATATGTACTTTAATATATAAAGTTCTAGTTGGCATGTATTTCAAAAGAATATATTGTATAAACTCTGAATAGTTTTGTAAATGTTTTGAATAAGTTGAATGTTATAAAAGTTTTTAAATTACTCAATATTTTATACGAATAAATGTTTGAAAAGTCAATGTGACACTTCAGACTCGTATCCGGGTCGGATACGGGTTGGGGGTGTTATACTTCAACCCCTAATAACATACCCCACCAAGACCGTTCAATCAACAAATGCATATCATCGTTGAGTTTGTATATGTCAGCGTAAAACCCTTGGCTCCGCTCATGTAGATAAAAATCAACTGCGGTCTTAGCCCAAAGGGTATTATCCAGAATTGTTTCCGGTAGTTGTTTCCTCTCCACTTCATCTGCTGGAATGGTACTGGCCGGTAACTTATACGAAAGCCAACAGTCATCCATCATGTCCGGCACGTGAGGGGGTTTCTTAATAATTTGATATATTACGCCGTGTGAATCGGGCTCTAGAATGTTGGGAGGGACCTCTTCAACGATTATAGTGGCCTCTTGAACGGTGTGAGGGGACTCTTGAGGGATGATAGGGGCCTCTTGAACGATAGGGGAGGCCTCTTGAACGATGACAGATAAGTCGGGCTTTTTCTTACGGATTCTTCGCACTATTGGGGTGAACGGAGACGTAATGGCACGTGCACGCCGTCTGATGCGTGAACTCCGTCTTGTAAGAAAAACCCGACGTAGAGCATCCACCTTAGCGGGCCACTAAAAATAAATTAATACATAAATCAGTAAATAAACAGACATGTATTAAACAGTGAAAACAAAGACAAATATTTCAAACTTGCACGGTATTCACCCAAGTCATTATTCTATCATTGTTCACAAAATGCATCAGATAACATCCAGAAGTAATCACTTATATAAACATTTAAAAGGACAACATATAGGTTTAGTGCAGGTTCAATGACAACATAAAGAGTAGTAGTTTATTCTGAAACTTAAATTTCAACTGATAAGTTAATATTTGTCTTTTGGTTGAAGTAATGCAATTCATTCAAGTTTCAATTTGCAGAAGAAGAATATAATCTGAAACTTAAAATTGCAACACGAATGACTATCGCAACGTGAAAATAACTATCGCAACGCGAATTTGACTATCGCAAAGAGAGAATCGCAATGCGATTTTCATTTCGCATTGCGATAGTCAAATTCGCGTTGCGAAAGTAACTATTCTTCTTCTGCAAATTGAAACTTGAATGGATTGCATTACTTCAACAAAGACAACCAAAACAAATACTAACTTCACAGGGTTAAAGAATAAACAGTTTAGCAGTATTGGCAGCAACCAAATGAATTTACTAAGCAATCCATTCAAGTTTCAATTTGCAGAAAAAGAATAGTTTACTTTCGCAACGCGAAAATGACTATCGCAACGCGAATTTGACTATCGCAACGCAAATTTGACTATCATAACGAGAGAATCGCAATGCGATTTTCATTTTGCATTGCGATTCTTTCGTTGAGATAGTCAAATTCGCGTTGCGATAGTCATTTTCACGATGCGATAGTCATTTTCGCGTTGCGAAAGTAAACTATTCTTCTTCTGCAAATTGAAACTTGAATGGATTGCATTACTTCAACCAAAAGACAACCAAAAACAAATATTAACTTCATAGGGTTAAAGAATAAACAGTTTAGCAGTATTTACAGCAACTGAATGAATTTACTAAGCAATCTAAGTGAAATGGTTAATCTAAGTGAAATGGTTAATCTAAGTGAAATTACGAGTAAATTTATCATCAAGTTAAATATGAAAAATATTAAACTTACCTCGTTGCGTAAAGTATGAACCTCATTCTGCAACGATGCTACCATCTCACGTAGAGCGGCTACCTCACCACGTAAAGTAGACACCTCAACACGCCATGCACCATTGTCATCATGTAAAGTACCGACCTCCTCACGCAAGGCATTGACCTCATCACGTAACTCCCCTAACTCATCCCGTGGAGGTGGAGAACAGGGAGATAAACGTCGTGGTATCTTTGTCGGTCGCCTATCATGAGGTGATGGTGGAGAAGAGGCTCGATGATGTGACAAAATAGGTGATGACTCTCGTTGTGGAGGTGTATAGTCGGGTCGATCAGGTGATGGCTCTGGGTGAGGTGATGGCTCTCGAAGTGGAGGCTGCTCATCATCCGTGCCATCAAAAAAACACTTACTAGCTTGCCACCAATCAGTGGCAAGCTCAGCTTCCGTGGGTGTCAGCCTCTGTAATGGAGTGTTGGCCTCCTAACAATATAAAAGCTCAAACAAAGTTAAACGTGTACTAGTAATAACTTGTTTATAACATATGGTAGTATTTGTGTTAACTTACATTATTTATTGTCGTATACGGTAGTAAATCTTCCCATTGCTGCAAGGTCCGTTTCCTCTTCCAGAAATAGCCCTAGGATATCATTAGAAGTTTTTAATGCATATGTTTGCATGGCGGGAAAGGCCTCAAATATCCAAATCTACAAACAATATAATAACAAACATTAGTAATTGTTAAATAATTAAC
Source organism: Hibiscus syriacus (assembly GCF_006381635.1). Taxonomy (NCBI): domain Eukaryota; kingdom Viridiplantae; phylum Streptophyta; class Magnoliopsida; order Malvales; family Malvaceae; genus Hibiscus; species Hibiscus syriacus. The sequence goes on from NW_024063008.1 coordinate 919,624, forward strand.
TATAATTTTGGAAACATTACATAAAAATTCTTACCTTAAAGGCCCAAATAAAGCCTGACAAAGTGTATTTGGAACCATCGCCACGCAAACTTTTTCGATCATCAAAGGCAGACGACAACTTATTCCATGTAGCTTTCCATAGATACGAACCCCACGGAAACAGGTTCCATGCATTTAGGTCATCTACCAATTTAATTAGATCATTAGGAATAGGTTGTCTGGCCTCTCTGCCTAAAAAGCCGGCATACAAAAGTATTAGAAGGCATACTCGGACAACATTGACGTCATCCATCCGAGTAAAACCATCTTTCTTATTCAATAATCTCGTCAAGTCTTCCACGTGTAAATTCGGCTTCTCCATTGACAGCTCAGGAAAAACCCGGGATAACCATGATAGGCGGGTAATATGTCTAGTGTACCGACCTACATCATCGTGTCCGAAGCGTAGACCGGTGATTAAGCAAAACTCCTCCTGCCCAAAACACGTATACGCCGGTGGAAAATCAAACCATATCTCTTCATCACGATGTTGTATAGTCTATGGTAGATCGCTATTCATGGTTTGAAGAAACAGATGGGTCAACATAGCATCTCCACCCGGATATTGTACTTTCATCCATGGCCCGAAGCAAGTATCCTCAAATATTTTTCTTTGTGCAGGTGAAAGCTTCGACGTAATTGTTTTGACCAGGCTTACTTTATTTCTTAAGGTCAATTGAGCCGAATAAAAGTTCTACAAAAACAATAAACATACCAAGTTAGATATACCAAAAACTACACTGTGAAGATATACCAAGAACAATAAACATAAAGAGTAGTAGTTTATTCTTCAAACTTAAATTTGCAACACTGTGAATTTATTATTTGTCTTTGGTTTTTTGTTGAAGTAATGCAATTCATTCAAGTTTCAATTTGCAGAAGAAGAATAGTTTCTGAAACTTAAAATCGCAACACGAAAATGAAAATCGCAACACGAAAATGACTATCGCAACGCGAATTTGACTAACGCGAAATGAAAATCAGATGCGAAACTAAAATCGCATTGCGATTCTGTCGTTGCGATTTTCATTTCGCGTTGCGATTCTCGGTTTCAAATACTAAAATTGAAACTTGAATGGATTGCATTACTTCAACCAAAAGACAAAACAAAGACAAATACTAAATTCACAGGGTTTAAAGACTAAATAGTTTAGCAGTATTGGCAGCAATCGAATGAATTTAATAAGCAATCTAAATGAAATGGTTAATCTATTATTGAAATTACCAGTAAACTTATCATCAATTTCAATATGAAAAACCTAATAATAATGCAAAAATTTCAAAATAAAAATAATTAAAAAAACTAACCCTTGGTGGTTGATTTGGTTGATTTTCCATTTTTGACCGTGAATGATTGTGAGGGTGGCTCTGAGAGATGGAGATAGACGGATTTCGCCAGAGATGGGGACTGATTTCGTTAGAGATGGGGACGTATGTCGCCTTAGAGAGTGAGAGATGAGGCTGAGTTATGATTTAGGGTTTTAGGTTATGAGTTGTGATTACGAGATATACTGTGGATGGTTCAGTGTTCTGATATATTAATATTTGTGTTTGGAATTTGAAAAAAAAAATACGCGTTGCGATAATAATGGCGCTTTGAAAATCGCGTTGCGATAGTCAGCATCGCGTTGCGATAGTCATAATCGCATTGCGATTTACATATTCGCATTGCGATAGTCGGAAAATCGCAACGCGAATTTGAAAAATCGCAATGCGATAGTCAGAATCGCGTTGCGAATCTGGAAACTGATTTGCGATACCAGAGATCGCATTGCGAATTATTGATCGCATTGCGATTTAGTTGGTCATTTTGGCAAATCCAAAAAAAGTTGGTTAAAATCGTATATTAATAAGGCATTTTTGGTCACTGAGGTTATTTTCTCTATTTAAAAATATTAGAAAATGACATCTAGTTACTTTAAGACAACCAATTTCTTTAATATTGAAAAATAAATAAATATTAATAAGAATATGATAAATTTTCCTAAAACAATTTGAATAAAAATGAAGTATATATATTTAAACATGATATTTATTTATTTTTAAAATACATAATATGACATCTACTTATTTTAAGACAGTGTTTTTCTTAATATTTAAAAATAAATAATAATAATTATTTAATTAATTTGTGAAATTAATCAAATAATATTTACAAATATTTCATATATATATATTTTCATGATTAAAATAAAATAAAGATAAAATAAATAAATAATAATTAAAATACTAAATTAAATATTGAAACTTAAAAGGGAATAATAAAATACAATAAAATTGCAATTAATAATGGCTAAAATAAAGAAAATTAAAACTATAAAATTAAATTGCAAAATATATATATTAATAGCCTTAAATATAAATATAAATATAGATATTATTAATGTATTTCATCATAATTAATAGATTAGGGATCAAAATAAAATATCAAAATTATAGATACTAATTTAAAATATCATATATATAGACATTAAAAAGGGTAATTTAAGCATAAATTTCAGGATTAAAATAAAAATTATTAAAAAAAAGTAGGAACTAAATATGATATTTACCATAAATATATATAAATATAGTGCAATAACTGAAATATAAATTAAATAAAATTCGAAGACTAAATTAAAAGGCACATAAATATGATTTCAGTTACTAAATTGAAAAGATTAAAAATCCAAGGGGACCACAGAAATGATTTGCATATTTACAAAATTACACAGAAGACCCTCCCCAAAACGACGTAGTTTTGAGAAGGGTAAATGACTTAAATAGCCCAAAATTCCTCATTTCTTCATTTTGATTCTCTCTCTAAAAGAGAGAGCTCTCACTTCTCTCTAAATTTAGCCATCAGTCGGTCACCGGCCGATTACCGTCAGTCACTATTCTGACCACCGTCGGTCACTATTCACGGTGGCCGAAAAATATAAAAATACCCCCAAATCGTAAATCAGAACAGCCTAAAGCTGAATCCGACCTCCTTTTTTCCTAAAAACTCATAGAATTTTCTATATCTAAATTTATACCTTCGATATTTTGGTTTTCTGATGACCGTGGTAAGCTTTCTCCTTCTTTTCCTTCAGTTTTTTTACTGCTGGTGGTAGATTGGTTCTCTTGCTTGCTCTCTGTCTTTTTATTTGCAGGTTAAATGGCCTTTTTATAGGCCTTCAAAACGCTGTTTGTTCGGTTAGTCACCGGATCTACGATGGTGACTCACTTTAGTTTCAATGAAGTGTGCGATCGACCTTATCTCTTCTGGAATCTTCATTGCGACTGTGGTGACGTGGCAGTAGTTGATTGGGGAACATAACGGCGGAGTAGTTGGAGTAGAGGAGGCGGAGCAGTTGGAGTAGAGGAACGGCTGGACGGTTGTCGTTGTTAGAGCTGTTAGTAGATGCTGAAGTTGAAACGTAGAGCTACTGGAATGGGGAGATAAAAATGGTGATTACAGCTGCCTCTCTTTGCTCGTTGCTGTGAAACGGGAATGGAGTAAAGACATAAAGCACCATTTTTAGCTTGAAATGTTCAAACTTCTGAGCTATAAGTTCTTCTCATTATGATCTTTTTGCTCACTTCAGACGAGCTCTTCTTATTATGAACTCTTCTACTGGGAATGATGATTCACCTCCTTCTGTGATGGAATCTAGCAAAAGATTGAACAAGTTCTTCTTATTATGAACTTCTTCTTCCTCTTCAGACGAGTTTTTCTTATTATGAACTCCTTCTGGAAATGTCGATGCAGTTCTATCTCATTCTGCGATAGAGTCAAGAAAAAAGTTGAATACATTCTTCAGATTATGAACTTCTCATTTCTCTTCAGATGAGTTCTTCAGATTATGAACTCCTATTTGTAAATGGCTCTGTTGCTCTATCTCCTTCTGTGATAGAGTAAAAAAAGGTTGAATAAGTTCTTCAGACTATGAACTTCTTCTTCCTCTTCGGATGAGTTCTTCTTATTACGAACTTCTTCTGAAAATATTGGTACATTGAGTGATGGATTCTAATCTTTGCTGAAATCCATATTTTCAAAGTTTTGAAAAGTATAGTAATTCTCTGCTGAAATTTTTTCTAATCTCTGGAATTCCTGTCAAATATTCAATATCTAGATAAAAATGTGAAATGAATGCAAAGAAATTTGTTTGAAGAGGAACTATCTCAGGTGAGATAATAATTTTTTTGAGATGTCATTTATTCAAAATATCGTGAATCAAGCAATGGAAATGTTGAAAACATTATGACCAGAGGTCTTATAAATGGCCCAGAGATCTTATCATCTTGCTCGGAAGGCTTACAGATGACCCGAAGGATTTAACATCTTGCACTGGAGGTCTTACAAATGACCCGAAGGATTTTAAACATCCTGTATTGGAGGTCTTATGGATGACCCGGAGGATTTAACATATTGCATTGGAGGTCTTACAGATGACCCGGAGGATTTTAAACATCCTGCACTGTAGGTCTTACAGATGACCCGAAGGTTTTGAAAATATCATGCACTGAAGGTCTTACAGATGACCCGAAGGTTTTGAAAACATCATGCATTGAAGGTCTTACAGATGACTCGAAGGTTTTGGAAATATCATGCACTGAAGGTCTTACAGATGACCCGAAGGTTTTGAAAACATCGTGCACTGAAGGTCTTATAGATGACCTGAAGGTTTTTAAAAATCATGCACTGAAGGTCTTACAGATGACCCGAAGGTTTTGAAAACATCTTACACTGAAGGTCTTACAGATGACCCGAAAGTTTTGGAAACATCATGCACTGAAGGTCTTACAGATGGCCCTGAGGTCTTATCATCTTGCACTGTAGGTCTTACAGATGACCCGAAGGCTTTAAATATCAAAAAGCTCTCGAAGGCTTTTTGAAAACATCCTGCACTGTAGGTCTTACAGATGACCCGGAGGCTTTAAATATCAAAAAACTCTCGAAGGCTTTTTGAAAACATCCTGCACTGTAGGTCTTACAGATGTGGGAATAGTTTACTAAGTAAGAAACTTTGGAAATCGTTTTCTACTATTCAACAATTTCATTTTCAGAAAAAATTAAATGAGAAACTTTGGAAATCATTTTCTCATTTTTCAAATAACTTGTTGATTGGGTAACATGCCCCATTTCAAAATAATGCTTCTTCTGTGGATTGCGTCCATCTATTCTTCATATGTTTGCGTGATTCTTGCATTCGAGGTTTTGAATTCTACCTTCTTCTTGTAAGGTATTTTTCATCATGAATCTTCTTTTTCATACGAAGATCTGAAAAAAACCTTATGTTTGAATGCAATCAAATATATCAATGTAATGCATTTTCTTTTATGCAAATGATGTGTTTATGAATGCATGAATGTTGATGCAATCTTCATTTGTTTTCAAAGTGACGAACTCAGTCTTCTTTCACTTAATTATTCCTTTCCAGGGTTTACTTTGGATATCAGGGTAGCAACTTATGCTATCAAGCTTTCATTTCTGAAGAACCATTTGATCAACTTGCATCTTTGTGTCTTCTTCATTTGCATTAAAGTCTCAGAAGAAAATGTTTCATTTATGGAACTCTTTCCGTAATAAGAATTATGACCTTGATGCCCCCATTTTTGTCTTTGATAACATCGACTTTCTTCGTCTGAACTTGTGTAGAAATCCAATAAAGCTTTCATCTTTGAAAAGAGAATCTATAATCTTTGAATAATGTAGATGTAAGTATGCCAAACTCAACAGAAACTAATTAGGAGAGCAGCGTCTGTTCTAATTTGACTCTTGAAACACATCACAAGGATGATTTATACTAATTCATTTCATGTCTCTATATCTAATTAAATCTTGAACAAGGTAACTTGGATCATATCATGTCGAGATGCTTAACAATAACCTGTCGTTCAAACTTAGTTGGCTCTACCAGTTTCTTGTTGTTAAAATTTTTGTTTCCCTTCTGTGAAAAGAAATCTTCATCATATCTCACTTCTAACCTTGGGGTTGAAGAAGACAGACTTTATCTTGAATCAAAAATGGAAACCATATGATCACAACATTGGTTCAGCACCATAATCACTGGTTCGTAAAACATTTGACAATATATTCATCATTTCATGTGGCTTTTGCACAGATGTTCCGTAAAACATTTGACAATACATTAATATTTTCTTGTGGCTTCTGCCCAGATTTCTCATCACTGAAGCTCTTTGTATAGTGTTCAAAGCTTTTGTATGATGTTACAAGACCACTTGAGAACAAAACTCAGTGGGAATATAAGTGAGATAATGGTGTGTTTCATGACCAAAACTTGGTTAAATTCACAAAATACGATAGTGCCGAATTGAATAAGAGATACAAACTGATCTTAATATCATCTAGGGCAAGGGTGATACCAATCACGTTTTCTTCCATAATGAGTGTTGTAGGACGTAGAAACACATCAACTATAGGAGCCATGTACAGAAGGAGGTTCATGGAATTCTTGCTGTTGTAGATGAAACGCACATGATAAAACCAAATAGATGAAAACTCAGTTCAACCTGGGTGGCAATGATAACCCCAGTAACAACGGGAATAAGAGTAATATTCATAAGCCGAGCCTCTCTCTTCAATGTCATCAAGTAGGCGAAAATTGTTGTGAAAAAACGGCTTTGTAACCCCAACAGTATGATTGAAACTAACCTTCAGGAACCTCAAAGAAATATTTCTAATCACCACCGACACATAAAAGTCTAAATTCAAAGTCGAGATCTTGAGGAACTGAACCCTGGATCGCATGGTCTGTATGGGGACCATCTTTATCCATGCAACCGTGATGTAGCTTAACAGAGAACACGCTGTTACGTGACACATGGTTAAGAAGATTGGGTATTTGAAACCATACTTACTGAGTAAATATTTGTTCAACAACATGATCCTAATGTAACTGCCTGATGAACGAAGTAATTATGTATAGTCAGCTCCACTGTCACTGTTTCACCATTTTCATTCTTCATTCCTTTATGTCTTATTGGAAATATTTGCTCAAAGTAATGATCTTTCTATAAGATGATATGAGCCTTCAGCATGCCCTAACATTTGTTGATGTGAATATTCAAAATGTATCAACATTCCTATTTCTAATTGAAATGGGCTTTCAGCATGCCCCAACATTTGCTTCTTGTTGATGTGAGCTTTCAAAATGCCCCAAATTTTCATACTGATGTGAGCCTTCAAAATGCTCCACATGGATCTGTCTGAATTGGGCATTCAAAATGCCCCAATATTCTATTTCTGGTTGAAATGGGCATTCGAGATATCCTACATGGATCATTTCTGTCTGAATTGGGCCTTCAAAATGCTTCAACATTGTAAACTGTAAGGCTTACTCTCAATATTTGTTTGATTTGAATCCCATGATCCCCACAAGGTCCAATTTTGCTAATGCCCTACTGAGGGTACTCGTGTCTCTATTCGTGCACAAATCTGTTAATCTTGAATGCTCTCATTCTGGTGTCACTAAACAGCAGTATTATTCAGTAACTTAAAGACTTTTTCTGTTGTTGTCACAAACGTTTAAGAAGTAATCAATCCTTCTAACAGAAATGTCTGAGATATGTGTCTCTTCTGAATGAAATGATCATCTTCTTCTTGATTTAGTCGCATTCTTATCCTTTTTGCTATGCACTGGGATATATACCCTTTTTGAATAGGGTAATCCTTCTTGATGAGTTGCTGATAATGTCACAAAAGTGCGTTTACAAGTGCAATTCTCCAGACTTTCTAGCTCTCAGACCACTTTCCTTCAAGAATGTGAAATGCTTCATCATTCTGGCCTCGTTTATTCTTTTCCTCCAATAGAGGTAGAATATGCAATAACTTGCTTCAAGAACCTTTCTCATTTGAGACTTTCCTTTTTGAAAATATTTTTCCTCCTTTCTTCATCAAAGAATGAAACAATTTTATAAAATATTACTTTTTACAGGTTCACAATAGAATTAAATCATAAGCATGAATTCAAAGAATATCAAAAGAATCAACAACTCTTTAATGTTTGAGAATTATAGCTCTTTGACAAGCATCAAAATTTGGTTTGGTTTCAGGATGGCTTTCCTATTTTCTATGGTTACATCTATTTAAGATGTCACTCCTCTCTCGCTCTTTGTGAACTTTGCCACATGCCTCACTTTAAGGACTTGGTATTTTAACCGGATGCGTACAAAATGACGCAACTTGTATAACCAATTACTAGACTATCTAGAATACCTCTATTTCGATTCTCTGAAATCTTTTATTTAGACTCATCTAACCAAAGTAATGCAAAAATATTGGTCTAAAAAATGAAATTTCTGAGTGCTTGTGTGAAGTTGACTATAACAGGTGTTTCGCAACTCCCTTAGTCCATTTTTATTTAGAAATTTTTTGTTTCCATTTTGGCTAGCTGAATTCAACTTTATTGTATATAATAATATAATCACCTTTATCAGGCTAGTTGAAACTTATCCATAAAGCCGGGGTGATTAACAAATTACTCTAGAGGGTTAGTTTTATTGCATATAATAATATAATAGGCTAGCTGAATATTATCCATAAAGCCGGGGCGATTAACCAATTGCTTTAGAGGGACAACTCAATCATAACAGGCTAGCTGAATATTATCCATAAAGCCGGGGCTATTAACCAATTGCTTTAGGAGGATAACTCAAGCTTTATTGTATATATAATAATATAACATGGGTATCCAAATCCAATTTCTTAAGCTTGTTAAGAAGAACATGTTATAGTCTAGGTGTTTTGGTAGAATTCAAAAAATCTCTTTGTTAGAGTTCAATTCCCAAGCAACTGACTTAAACTAGATTTACCTATTTGTAAAAATTATGTTCATCATCAAACGTCATCAATAGAGAAATACTCTAGTTGGTTTTGCAATGTAATACACCAACGATGCCCCATGTTGTACGCTCATATATATAAATACCAAGCCTTTTTGTAATTCCTTTCGATAGGAGAAGGCTATGTCATATTTGTAATAGGATAGTGTTTGAGTATATTTCATCTGAGGTAAGGTCAAGGGTCCTTGTTTTTCTAGTTTTCAATCCTGATATTTTGTCAAAGATTATAACTCTAATCATGTAAAGAGTTTTTTAATCCAGTTGATATTCAAAGAACTGCAAGATTGCAAAAATTGACTCAATGCTCATAACCTTACAAGCAACACAAATTTATTTATTGCACAAAAGTCGAAGAAAAGAATAATAAACAAGTTCAAACAAGATGCTGAAAATAGAAAGGTACTACAGTGGTAGATAACAACTTCCACTTGTTTTGTTTAGCTTGCTCTACCATTCCTCGAATGTTTGGTGTGTACTTGGCCCAAGATTTTCATCTTTATTTGCCCCCTATTTCTTGATCATTTCTTGTGTCAAGACTCTTTTGTCAACAATCATCTCTATTTCTTTTAACAATAGCCTACAATTGCCCGTGGAATGCCCAAATACCCCCAAGTGGAAATCACAAACACTATCTTGATCATAACTATGAGTAGAAGGGTTTGGTGGCATTTTCATTAGTCTTGGTGTGATGTATTGACCTTTAATCAAATGAGGGTACAAGTCTGAAATAGAAGTTTGGAACACATCCAAAGTATTTCTTGATCGTGTGACTTTCTTTGGTCGATCTGAATAACTACTTGCTCTTTTTCTTTTGTAGTTGCGGGGACTCTGGATGCGACATTCATTCACATCAATAGCTTTCACTTTCTGATTCTTTGGGTTTCTAGATGTGACTTTTAAGTTTCCTTTGTTTATCATATTTTCAATTAATTATCCATTTATCAATAAATTCTCGAATTCCTACGTCGGATTTCCCAGCATTAACTCGAAGAAAGGAGCAGGAAGGGAATCATGAAACATATGTGATATCTCTTCTTCTAACATGGGAGGTTGAACTTATGCTGCCACTCCTCTCCATCTTAAGGCATACTCTTGAAACCCTTCATTGGCTTTCATTTTTACTCATTGAAGATCCATACGTTTGGGGGCTAAATCTTTAACATATCGATATTGTCCCAAAAATGCATCAGCTAAATCAACCCATCTCTTAATTTGTACTTTGGTCAAATGATTGTACCATAATACTGTTGGCCCTACAAGGCTATCATGGAAGGAGTGAATTAACAAATCATCAGAATTCAAATATCCTTCCATTTTTCTGTAAAATATTCTCAAATGGATTAAGGGCAATTGGTGCCATCATATTTCTCAAAATCAGGCATTTTGAATTCATGGGGAATAACCAAATCTGTAACCAGGTTGAGCTCTCTTGCTTCTAATTCTATGTGGGAGGCATTAACACCTTTCATATTTCTGATTGCTTCATCCACCTTCTTGAATCTCCTATCATATTGTGAATAATTAATGAGGTTATTCTTTGGGTTCGAGTGGGATGCCCCAGGGTATGTTATCATTATTGATGCATTAACTTGATAGCATTGTTGCTCTTTAGCAGTTATCTCTTCATTTCTCATATCATGATGTAACCCTGTTAATTGTTCTGGCCACTGATCTTGTAATCCCTCACAAATTACTCCATTGTTTTCATGATGATGATACAATAATATGAATGAATGATCTCGGTTTTACTGTTATAGAAACCTTTCATGAATTATTTACATATTTTTATAATTAATGCATATAACAAAACTTAAATAAATAAAAAATGTAATGTAAATACGAAAATGCATAAATGCAAAAATAAGAATGCAAACTGTACAATGCAAAAACAAACATAAAAGTATGAATGCAAAATGAAAATGCAAAGAAGCAAAATGCAAATGCATGTATGAAAAATGTGTTACTCAAGAGTGATCATCTTAAAACAGATTTCATTGAACACAAAAGTTTCAATACATCAAACAAAACTTTTACATGTAGGGGATAACTTTCACTCGTAACTTCTCTATTTCCCTTAAAAGCCAAATTAACTTCCACTCATGCTCAGGTGTGGAGTTATCAATCTGCCTTAATTCTCTCGTGAAGCCAACTAAGTCTACTAGCTTATGAGCCAAATTGTTTGCTGAGCAGCAACTTCCTTCATTATATTGTCTTGTTCCTTCATCTTCTGTGTCAATTTTCGGAGTTGTAAACAATGTTGTTCATTTTTTCTTGTGATAGAATTTTTGTGTTCAAGAAGTTCTTGTATAAGATCTCTACAATCATCTAAACATTCCATCAATGTCTTGTTTCTAGTCTTAGTGACTTCTAATTCAGTATCAATCTCATGTTGATGGATCTGATATGATGCTTCCATGTTGGTCATAACACTATTTAACATTTGATTTTTGGCTTGACATTTTCCCAATTCAAAGACAGATGTGTTGCGTATTTCTTCTGCAACTCGTAAATCATGAGAAAACTTCTTGGCTCAACCTTCATGTATGTTACAGTTCTTTTTCAGTTTAGTGACCCCTGTTATCCACTCTTCTAGGGTGTTTCCTATGCCAGCATTTTGAAAGGCTTGACTGACCTTCTGGAAATCTTCATGCATGGTTTCCATTTTGGTGCTCAATTTATTGTTTTCAATCTTTAAATGACGTATTTGAGCCTCGGGCCTCAACAAATATTTTTCCTTCTAGACGCCCCTACCGATACTCTTACCTTTGAACACTTTTGGTATTAATCTAGCAAGACCTTCAGTTACCAAACTAGGTCGATCATTTATCATAAACTCTAAGATTCCATGTCCAGAAAACTTTGGACTCGACATTTGAAGGCAAGACAATTCTCAATGGTATGTCCTTGAGCTCCGGCATGATATTCATAATAAACGTTGATGTCATACCAATTTGGATACAAAGATTGGAACGGTTTTATGTAGTACGGAGCCACTTCTCGTGCTTCAAGTAATTTTTCATTCAACTCCTTATATGATATAGGGATAACATCAAAATGACGTATGGAGCAAATTAAACTTCGATGATTTCAAATTGCATGATTTTTTCTCATCTCTGGGGCATTTTACAGTTGTCACCATTTCCTTGGTATCTCCAGATAACTTGTGAATACGAACGATGATTGTCTGTAATTTCTCAAATTGGTTAAGATCCGAAGTTCTTTGTATATCTGAGATTGCATGGTTATTTTCATTGAGCTCTCTATCTTTTTATACAGTAGTCTCTTTTCCTTTGGCCAAAATAGATATTCTACCCATCATTTTGGACATTTGTTCTCTTATTTCTCGTATCTCCTTTAGCTCCTCAACAGGCATACAATCTATGGGTACATAGTTCTCCTCTATCTTCGGAGTTTCCTCAGGATGCATTTCCTTAGCTGCGCCATAATTGCTTGATCATAAAACTTTTTGTCCATTTATGAAAACTTTTCAATTTGATGAACACTCTTTCAAATCAACACCTTCTGGTTATGCCATGATCATGCAATGCAAACAAAAGAAATCAATATAAACAAGTTAGAGCAAAATAAAATGTATGAAAAATAAAAATGAGAAAGGAAAAAAATAAATTGGTTAGTACCAATTAATGGAAAGAAAAGATTCTATCTATCATGGTATATAATATATCTTAACCTCATGCTTTCTAGTTCCATGCTTTGTTTGGAAAAATTAACCTAACCGCATGATTACTAGTCCGCGTGCATTTGTTCAGAAAAAAGGAAATAAAATCTAGAGCTTATTTCTCCTTTGTGTACACCTATGGACAAAGTTTCGGCATTGTCTTAGATTGGGTGAATTTCTAGGGTTTGTTATATGCAGGGTTTGGTTCTGAGAGTAAAGGTACTCGAATTGTCCTTGTTGGTGCTCCCTTGGGCTGCCAAACCCTCAATCCTAGTCCATTACAAACTTAAGTGGATCGAGTTCAATTCGAGGGGACACATTTCCCTATGCCTGATACGGAGAATAAATTCTCACGAAGATATAGAGCATATAAACCCCAAAAGCTAATTGCTAGGTCTGACACAGAGAATAAATTCTCACGAAGACGTCGCTTTCACTCCCACTTAAAAGGGAAAAGAGCTCGGGTATAGAGCTTATGTTTATGCAATGCAAGTGTTGTGTGTGAGGAGAAATTTTCACACAAAAATTAATATCTAAAAATACAAACATAAATATACAAGGGTATAAAATAAATTAAAAGAAATCAAAAGAATCATAAATTAAATAAAATTGGATTATCAATTTCTAACTTATAGAGACAATATTTAATCAAAATAGGTTTGACCAAGTCCTCAGCGGAGTCGCCAAGCTGTCGTAACCGGTTTTTGCCCGGGAACGAATGTTTCTTGGCAGGAAAGTAATGTGAATGAAATAAATGGTTTTTAATGAAATGTTGTAGAGTCGCCATCGAACATTTTGGGTTAGGTAGGTCGAATACCTAAAAATCACATTTTAAAAGAGTTTTTAAGAAAAAGTCACTTAAAAGATAAAAAATCTGCGTATAACTAAAAATTCATTTATTTTACTAATAAAAAGGGATTTGTGGTCGGTTACGTTTGGGGAATGATTAGCACCCCCACAATGCCCAAAATTGGTACTCATCGATTATAAATTGTCTCTATTAGTGGAAATCTAAGAATTCAAATATGAATTTAATTTACGATCCTATTATTCCAGATTCAATCGAATAATTCTAAGGAAAAATATATTAAAATAATTTTTATAAAATTAAAGTATATATATATATATATATATACTTAGGTTTTATAAATAGGGTATTTATTTATTTAAAAATATTAGAAAAGGACATCTAGTTACTTTAAGACATCTCATTTCTTTGATATTGAAAAATAAATAAAATATTAATAAGAATATGATAAATTTTCCTAAAACAATTTGAATAAAAATGAAGTATATATATATATATATATTTAAACATGATATTTATTTATTTTTAAAATACAAAATATGACATCTACTTAATTTAAGACAGTATTTTTCTTAATATTTAAAAATAAATAAATATTATTATTTAATTAATTTGTGAAATTAATCAAATAATATTTACAAATCTTTCATATATATATTTTCATGATTAAAATAAAATAAAGATAAAATAAATAAATAATAATTAAAATACTAAATTAAATATTGAAACTTAAAAGGGAATAATAAAATAAAATTAATAATGGCTAAAATAAAGAAAATTAAAACTATAAAATTAAATTGCAAAATATATATATTAATAGCCTTAAATATAAATATTATAAATATAGGTATTATTAATGTAATTTAATCATAATTGATAGATTAGGGATCAAAATATAAAATATCAAAATTATAGATACTAATTTAAAATATCATATAATATAGATATTAAAAAGGGTAATTTAAGCATAATAAATTATTCAGGATTAAAATAAAAAATATTAAAAATAGTAGGAGCTAAATATGATATTTACCATAAATATATATAAATATAGTGTAGTAACTAAAATATAAATTAAATAAAATTCAAAGACTAAATTAAAAGGCACAAAAATATGATTTCAGTGACTAAATTGAAAAGATTAAAAATCCAAGGGGACCACAGAAATGATTTGCATATTTACGAAATTACACATAAGTCCCTCCCCAAAACGACGTAGTTTTGATAAGGGTATAAATAGACCTTAAATAACCCAAAATTCCCAAAATTTCTCATTTCTTCATTTTGCTTCTCTCTCTAAAAGAGATAACTCTCACTTCTCTCTAAATTTAGCCACCGTCAGTCATTATTCCAATCACCGTCGGTCACTATTCCGGCCATCGATCACTATTCACAGTGGCCGAAAAATATAAAAATACCCCCAAATCGTAGATCGGAACACCCTAATGCCGAATCCAAACCTCCGTTTTTCCTAAAAACTCATAACTTTCTAGATTTAAATTTATACCTTCGATATTTTGATTTTCCGATGACCGTGGTAAGCTTTCTCCTTCCTTTTCCTTTCGATTTTTTTTACTGCTGGTGGTAGATTGGTTCTCTTGCTTGCTCTCTGTCTTTTTATTTGCAGGTTAAATGGCTTTTTTATAGGTCTTCAAAACGTTGTTTGTTCGGTGAGTCACCAGATTTACGATGGTGACTCATCTTAGCTTCAATGAAGATTGCGGTCATCCTCATCTCTTCTGAAATCTTCATTGCGGCTGTGGTGACGTGGCAGCAACCCGGAATGGAGAGATAAAAGTAGTGATTACACTATGTAAATACAACGATGCTATGATTCATTTGGTGGTTCAGAAATCAGCCAAAGTTCAAGCTAAGCACGTTGAGAAAGACTTGGAAATTTCGGTTGTCACCGAGAGTGAGTTAGATGAGAGTAGGTGTAGAGAGAGAAGAAAATCAATCCAAGGAGCATCAGATTGTGAAAAATGAGCCAATTGTTTCAGATTTCTGGCTGGAACCTGTTTTTGTTAATCCCAAGGTGAAATTGTCTTCCTTTACTTCATGCAAGATAAATCGGGGCTCCACTATGTTTCTATTTTTAAACCGATAGACGAGGAGCCATTGGCTGTGAACAATCCACAGGGGCTACCTCCATCAACGAATGGCGAAGGGCTGAAAAGGGGTACAAGGGTTGGAGAAGGAGCAGTTCGAGAAGTGGCTGCTTATTTATTGGACCATCCCAAGAAGGGACCTCGATCTTCGTCGGGCGATGAGCTGATTGGGTTTGCCGGTGTGCCCCCTACCTGTATGGTTCAGTGTTTGCACAAAGGATTTAACCATCCTGATGGGTTTGAATCTGCACCTGAGAATGTTAAGGTTGGATCGTTACAAATGTTCATGAAGAAAGGACATGGGTCCTGCATCTTTCCCTGTTGAGGAAGTGCACAAGATCAGTGTGTTCGACATAAGAATGGCGAATGCTGATCGGCATGCTGGGAATATCTTGTTTCGAAAAGGAGATGATGGTCGGACTGTGCTTATTCCTATCGATCACGGGTACTGCCTGCCCGAGAATGTAAGCATACTAGAGTTATTCTAATAATGACATGCTTGATGTTTATGCACCAAGAAGGAACAGATCATATAAATCTTTGAACAAATCTCCTTTTGCTTTGTTTACAGTTTGAGGATTGCATATTCGATTGGGTTTACTGGACACAATTACGGAAGCCGTACTCAGCGGACACGATTAACTATATAAAGTCGCTCGATGCCGAACAGGATATCACACTTCTGAAATATTATGGAGTGTGCTCGCACACTGCAGATCTCCACAATGCTTCTGAAAAAAGGGGCTGAGCGAGGCCTCACGCCTTTCGCCATTGGAAGCATCATGTGCAGAGAAACTGTAAACAAGGAATCTGTGATCGAATAGATTGTTCGTGAAGCTCGGGATTCCTTACTTCCGGGCATGAGTGAAACGACATTTATGGAAAGTGTCTCCCAAGTCATGGATTCTTGGCTTGACAAGCTCACAAACTGATGCCACTTAGAATGAAAATTTTATGTATTCACCGAACGAAGAGTCCAAGTTCGTATGGACATCGAATAACACGAACGTCGACGGCTTATCTTCTTTTACACGAGCCCGACGCTTTCGTGTTTATTTTTTCCCTCATTTCTTTCGCTCTGTCAAGTACATGTATATTCAAGAGAGCAGAAGATAATAAAATACAATGTACGCTAAGATTCTATATATAGATTGTTCAAAATTGTACAGATGTTGAAGTTCTGTAAATATTGTTCAAAATTTATTCAGGGAATATTATCAGGTTATCGTCATTTGCAATCGTCATTTGCAAATGGAAGAAGGAAAGCAAATGAAATACATGTATATACTGAACCTATTATATATATATATATATATATATATATATATATATATGAGATAAATGTCGGATGATTTATTAACTAAATAATCTAAGCAAAAACACTGTGTTTTTTCTATGTGGAAAAAGAGTACAAATTTGTTTGCTTTCCTACCAATTTTCAGGGTTGACAAATAAGACCGGTGACCATGTGGAGAAAAGGAATTTAAAGATTTTCTTTTGACTCGCATGGGGAGGTTATGGTGTGAGGTGATTAAAATATGGTTAAAACAACGGTGTGATTGGTTAAATAGGTAATCGATTAAAAGCGTTATCGTAAATGTTATATGTTTTCACCGGAAATATTATTTATTATGGTAATAATAATGGTAATAACTGACAATATCATTGTTGTATGTAAAATGCGTCAAAATATTTTTGACTTTAATATGACTGGTTAATTACTGAAAACACTATCAACCATAATAACATAACAAGTAGCGATTATTTAACGTAATAGTTAGCGTTTTTTAAAGCTAACGGAGCCTTAGAAATCCGACGATAACAAAATAGGTTAATTACTGAAAATATTTTCAACCATTATAACATAACAAATAGCGTTTATTTAATGTAATATGTAGCACCTGTTTAAAGCTGATGGGCCTTTAGAAATCTGACGATAATAAAATATGTTAATTACTTAATTTGTTTTTAATATTATCAACATATTATCATGTACATTGTTAATTTATCTATTACTTTAAAATAATATATTTCGAAATTATAAGTATTAATACTTATATGACAATATTGATACTTGTACATTTACGCCTATTTTTATTATACCGGTAGAAACGTTTATCGTGTACATTATTAATTTAATCTATTACTTTAAAGTAATAGGTTCCGAAATTATAAGTATCGATACTTTATTTATGAGTATTAATACTTGGACATTTAAGCTTATTTTTATTATACCAGTAGAAATGTTTATCATGTACATTGTTAATTTACCTATTACTTTAAAGTAATATGTTTCAAAATTATAAGTATCGATACTTTGTATACGAGTATCGATACTTGGACATTTACACCTATTTTCATTATACCGGTAGAAATGTTTACCGTGTACATTGTTAATTTACCTATTAATTTAGTAATAGATTTCGAAATTATAAGTATTGATACTTTATATATATGTGTATCGATATGTTGAACTATGTTTTGATATAACAATTTATGGCAAAATGTTTTTGGACTTGAATTAAATTTATTCAAAGTTTTCAAAGTTTACAAAAATATTTCAAAGTCCATTTAATTTGGAATTGAGCACAAAAATATTTTTATAAATAGTATTATATTGTATGAATAGTACCGGTACTATATAAATAGTATAAATAGTACCGATAATGTGTGACATTATATGAATTTTATAAAGATCAAAGGAAAATGTAGTAGTTTTTATCATTAGATGATAACTAAGCTTAAGGAAAGCTTAATTTGTTCTCAAACAATAAGATGAAAGATATAGGAGAGATTAAAGATTTTGAGTTCTTGAATGAAATCTTGATATAGAGTTGATAAGTTGAATTTTAAGTTGAATTTGACTTGTCATCTATATGAATAAGAAGATATAAGTATTAGAATTAAGTTTGGATAACATGGAAATTTTGATATGATTATTGATTTCTATTTGGAGAATAGAATTTTGAGGTTTAAGATGAAATAAACGGATATAAATTAGTTTAAGTATGTATATTTGAGTTAAGAATACAAAAGGGGATGAAATATTAAGAATTGAAGCAAAAATAGTGAATTTTCGTATAATGAACAGTGATTTCTGGTTTGAGCAAAATTTCCAGAATGTGCAGAGGGAACAGATTCCCCCCTGGGGGGTATCGATTCCCCCCCTAAATGAAAAAAATGGAATTTGGTTCATTAAACCGGTTTAAGTTATTAACATCAAGTTTAAGGTTTAGGCTTCTGATAGTTGTTTTGAAATGTTATATTTATGTAGATATTGAGCCTAAACAAGTTCTGGAATAATCAAAGGATTAGGATCGAATCAAAGCAAGGCTAAGGTGAGTGCAATTTAATTGTACTTATGTTTTCGAAAAATATTGGTTTGCGATGAGCCAGTGATGGAGTTACTATGGTAATAAGTGACTCCTAAAATGTTATATGATTCTTATGAGTGCATTTTAGTTTACTAGATTATAAGGAACTGGACTTGAGATAAGTCTATTTCCAATAGTTATAGTGTATGGAGTATTGATTCTAAAAATGTGAATGACATGAACTGTATGTATACTTGATTATATGAACTGATATGTGCTATATGAGTTATGTGAAAAAGATTATTCAAAGCATATGTGAGGTATATATGAACATATGTGAATAAGATATGATATACATGTTTACATGAATCCATGAGAAATGATATATATTACATGACATAAACCTATGAGATACATGTTGTATGAAATGATACAGATGTTTACACATACATGTGATACGTGACAGAAGAAAGATATATATGATCACAAGAAAAATGACATGAGTACATGAACATATGAAACATAAGAATAATGACCGTGTTATATGATACGAGAGCTATAGGTATAGTTGGCATGCCAAGAGTCGAGGGTATATTAGTCCTTCGGGACGTATCCAGTGGTCCTTCGGGACGTATCTAGTGGTCCTTCGGGACATAGTGGTCATTCGGGACAAATATTGAACAAATGTTCAGTGCTCCATGAGGGAATTTATTGAGCTGTGGTGACAGCATCAGTGCACAACCTCAATGTACTCAAATACCTCTGTTCTCAACAGTGTACATGGGCTAATAAAGAGATTAAATATAATATATATGATGTATATGCTTTTGATGATATGAAATGTTACAAGAATTATATGATGATATATGTTTCTATATGATACACGAGTGTTGTAAGTCATTGTATCTATTATAAGAATGAGACATAATGGATATGATTGGAGCATAAGAGATTATATGAACAAGAAATAAGAAATATGAATGATAATAGTATATGAATATGATGGAGATCATGATAATGTTGATATATATATACATGTATGTATTATGTTATGTAAGATGTTTTATGATCTTTATTATATTTTTATATGCCTCACTAAGTCATCGACTTAGCTTGTGATTGTTTCACACGTAGGTTTGGAAAGCGAAAAGATAAGTAAAGAGGAACAAGACATGTCAGTTCTCCCTACCAAAGATCAGATCAGAAATGTAGATAAAATTTAGATGTATTTTGTTAGAAAGAATTTAGTTGGCATGTAATAAAAAAAATATTTGTATTAGATACGCTCTGATTGAGTTTTGAAATTTTTTAAATATATATATATATTTAAATGGTAAATGTATAGAGATGAACGTTTTAAATTTTATGAATTCATATGTATTTTACGAAAGTACTGTAGCAGTATTGTAGTAGGGTATCGGTTCCTTGTAGCAGGGGAATCGGTTCCCCTCTTTGAATCTGGAAAATTTTAATATTCGGGTACTGTAGCAGGCACTGTTCATATGTATTTTACTGTTCATAAATATATTTTTGATTGGAAATTTTATATGAAACACAATTTAATAGAATATTGTGGTATTTTCCTAAAATGAGTTCAAATGTTTTTGATATTTTGTAAGAAAAATGTTTTTAAATGTCAATGTGACATCTCGGACTTGTATTCGGGTCGAGTACGGGTTGGAGTGTTACGTTTAATGGTATCAGAGCTACGGTTTAGCCGATTTTAGGCTAAAAACGAAGTCAAAAGTGTTTGAAAAAGTATACATGCCATCATAAAGTGAAAAATTTTC
Organism: Hibiscus syriacus; assembly: GCF_006381635.1. Classification (NCBI taxonomy): domain Eukaryota; kingdom Viridiplantae; phylum Streptophyta; class Magnoliopsida; order Malvales; family Malvaceae; genus Hibiscus; species Hibiscus syriacus. The sequence continues at coordinate 940,191 of NW_024063008.1, forward strand.
TGATCTGATAGTGTAAGGAGTGTATTGTCTTGCTAATAGAATTAAAATGCTATGTTATATTAGATGTATGATCATAAGAGTTTCCGAAGTGAAGAAAAAGGCAATAGACTGAAGGTAATAACATTCACCTGCCCTGGCCAGGCAGGGAGAAGAGCGAAAAACCTCATGGAGTGCCTGTATATGATTAAAGAATATTGAATGATGTTGAATGATATTATGGTGTGTTTTCAATTTTACACTTCTATAATTCATAGAACGAATGTATCGAAAAGAGTTGAGAACACCCGAGTTCAAGGGTGAATTTGAAGAAATGTTCTATTGTTATGGGCATTTGATTAAATGATAGGTAGATAATGTTAGAAGGTTTTCATTTCTCCAAATTGGAGAAGTTAAATTGAGTAGTTTCGTTACTACGTAGGCAAGCTAGAAGTATGGTGGACAAATGTCACCATGAGAATGTTAAAAGACTCAATGATGTGGGTATTATTTGTAGAAGAATTCAAGAATAATTACATGAATTATCAGTTCATAAAACAAATAAAGCTCGAATATATGAGCTTGAAGCAAGGAAATTACATATGCATGTGTATGAGTATAAGTTTAATAAGTTAAGCAGAATTATTGATGGGTTGATTCTGATTAAGAATGATAAGAGGGATACATGTGATTGATTGTTTAAGACTTGTGCCTTAAATTAAAAGAGTGTTACTAGTTTTGAATTTGTTCTCGTTTCAAGAAATGGTTAATCGCGCCAAAGCTCTAGAGAGAAAGCTCGAAATGAAAGGATTGGAGAACAAAAATCTTAGATGATTAAGAAAATTAGTGCTTCATAAAGTTAAGCACCATCAAAGAAAGATAGAGATTCTGGTTTTCAACTCTAAACCAGATAGGAATTAGTTGTATTATCCGTCAGAGAATCAAATCAGATGAGAGTTCGACAGACTCCAGCAGTAAGGTTTGATCTTGAAAGATTAAGCAAGGATTTAATTGATAATAAATCAGGGTTAAAGACAATATTTGTGAATTAGGTTAAAAGCTCTGTTAAAAGTTATGAAAATTGAGGCAGAAAAAAAATATAAGGTTTTGCGCAAGTAAAGTTGACAATGAAAGTTATGAAAATGTGATAAGGAGTGATAGTTAAGGATAAATATAGGTGATATAAAAGAGCATGGGAGTATGAAGAACATGATATGGTTTAATTATGTATAAGAAAAAGGTAAATGGAATGGTTGAATTTGAACCAAATGAATTGTATTATGGGCAAATGAGAATGAAAGTTTGATAAGCGATGGGAATAACGAATGAATTATTTTGAATGGAAAGAATATATATATATATATGGATAGCTTGATGAATGTTTACGTTTTGATTGAAAGAAATAAGTTGAATAATAAAAATTAGTGTGATGGTGAATGTATTAAAGTTAAAGGATTTGCATGTTTGATGGAAACTAAGGATTGATAGAAAAGTTAAGAAGATAAAGAAGGAAAAGTATAAATGATATGAAAGGAATGTAAAAGCATAAGAGAAAAAGGTAATGAAAGAATTAAAGTAATAAAGTGAAGATTATGATAGCATGAAAGATTTATTGAAGATGTGATATGTGAAAAGGAATATTAGAATTGTAAATAGTATTGTGTATAAGCAAGAGTGTCGATATCATAAGGGATTTGCATTATAAATGGAAAGAGTTAGCAATGGCTAACAAAATTATGTGATGAAAATGTATTGGAATTATAAGATATTATTAGGTTATGATAACCAAATATGAAGTGAATTTGAATACAATGTATATTTTAATTATGTAATGTGATGTAGTGAAGGAGATAAGGATTTGAATGTTCAAGAGAATATAAAGAGTAATAGAAAAGTTTGAGAATTAGTATGTCGGTGAAAAAAAATTTATAAGATAAATGAAGTTATAATGTTTGATTTTGAAACAGAGGCATAATATTGTATGTGAGTAAAAGTCCGAGTTTGAAAAGTTAAGTAAGATATTGTTGAGGAAAATTTCGATTGAAAAGAAGGTATATGATTGAGTTTATAAGAGTTGTACCCTAGATTAAAAAGTTGAGGATTGTGTTCAGAAATTTAATGTACAACCGAATAATGTTAGAGGATCTCCACTATCCTAAATTGTAAAAGTTAGATGAAGTAATTTAATTGCTATGTGGTGGAGCTAAAATATGGTAAATAAATGTTATAATGAGAATAAGAGAAGATACATTGATGTGAATATTGTTTCGGAAAAAGTTTAAGAAATAAGTATGTCGGTAATTATTTTATAAGTTGGAAGATGTTGAAATGTTGAGAGTGAACAAATAAATTTCATGATGCATGAGAATGAATGTGGATTTGATAAGTTAAGTAAACTATGGTTGAAATAATTCTGGTTGGAAAAAGGGTATATGATTAATTGATTAAGGCCTGTGTCCTAGATTGAACAGTTGTTATTGACTAGTGATAAGAGTAAAGGTGATAGAGTTATAAGATTAAAAGAAAAGATAAAGTGAGTTAATAAAGTATGATATGTATTTGAATATGGTTGTGTATTTTAATCATATAGATATGATGAAGGCAAGAATATGAATATTTACATGTTTAAAAGGGAGCTTTGAAAAAAAAATAATACAAGTATAAGAGATGGTAAAGAATGAGGTTATGTATAAGTAAAGATGCTTATCAAAGTTATAAAGATGTGATAAAGATCGGTAATTGGAGATGAATATAAGTGATAAGAAAAGAGTATGTGAACATGAATTAAAAGAAATGACCTATGTATAAGGAGATTTTGATTTTTAAGAAATAATGGAATAAAGAAATGAAAGGATGAAGTATAAAGGATCAAATGTGATAAAGGTTATATGAAAGTTTAGATGATAAGTTCGGTATAGAAATACAAAAAGTGTGCAAGGTAATGTGAAAGATTGTTTGATTCCATAAAGTATATGTTTAATCATAATTGAAGAAGATGCAAGGTTATGTTTTGGTCAAACGATGATGTAATAAAAGTTTGGTTATTGTTGCAAGATAATTAAAATTATAAAGAATTTGATTGATTTATGATGCTAAGTGATGAAAGGGAATGTTAGTATATACATGATGAGTGACATTATATGAATTTTATAAAGATCAAAGGAAAATATAGTAGTTTTTATCATTAGATGATAACTAAGCTTAAGGAAAGCTTAATTTGTTCTCAAACAATAAGATGAAAGATATAGAAGAGATTAAAGATTTTAAGTTCTTGAATGAAATCTTGATATAGAGTTGATAAGTTAAATTTTAAGTTGAACTTGACTTGTCATCTATGTGAATAAGAAGATAGAAGTATTAAAATTAAGTTTGGATAATATGGAAATTTTGATATGATTATTGATTTCTATTTGGAGAATAGAATTTTGAGGTTTAAGATGAAATAAATGGATATAAATTAGTTTAAGTATATATATTTGAGTTAAAGAATACAAAAGGGGATAAAATATGAAGAATTGAAGCAAAAATAGTGAATTTTTGTATAATGAAGAGTGATTTTTGGTTTGAGCAAAATTTCCAGAATGTGTAGGGGGAACAGATTCCCCCTGGGGGGTATCGATTCCCCCTAAATGAAAAAAAATGGAATTTGGTTCATTAAACCGGTTTAAGTTATTAATATCAAGTTTAAGGTTTAGGCTTCTGATAGTTGTTTTGAAATGTTATATTTATGTAGATATTGAGCCTAAACAAGTTCCGGAATAATCAAAGGATTAGGATCGAATCAAAGCAAGGCTAAGGTGAGTGCAATTTAATTGTACTTATGTTATCGAAAAACATTGGCTTGCGATGAGCCAGTGATGGAGTTACTATAGTAATAAGTGACTCCTAAAATGTTATATGATTCTTATGAGTGCATTTTAGTTTACTGGATTATAAGGAATTGGACTTGAGATAAGTCTATTTCCAATAGTTATAGTGTATGGAGTATTGATTCTAAAAATGTGAATGACATGAATTGTATGTATACTTGATTATATGAACTGATATGTGCTATATGAGTTATGTGAAAAAGATGATTCAAAGCATATGTGAGGTATATATGAACATATGTGAATAAGATATGATATACATGTTTACATGAATCCATGAGAAATGATATATATTACATGACATAAACCTATGAGATATATATGTTGTATGAAATGATACAGATGTTTACACATACATATGATATGTGATAGAAGAAAGATATATATGATCACAAGAAAAATGAAATGAGTACATGAACATATGAAACATAAGAATAATGCTCGTGTTATATGATACAAGAGCTATAGGTATAGTTGGCATGCCAAGAGTTGAGGGTATATTAGTCATTCGGGACGTATCCAGTGGTCCTTCGGGACATAGTGGTCCTTCGGAACAAATACTGAACAAATGTTCAGTGCCCCATGAGGGAATTTATTGAGCTATGGTGACAGCATCAGTGCACAACCTCAATGTACTCAAATACCTCTATTCTCAACAGTGTAATGGGCTAATAAAGAGATAAATATAATATATATGATGTATATGCTTTTCATGATATGAAATGTTACAATAATTATATGATGATATATGTTTCTATATGATATGAAATGTTACAATAATTATATGAAATGCACAACCAAAATTATTTTCAAAGAAAATCTTAAAATTACACAAATGTTTTGTTATATCAAAAAGGGGGAGGTTGTTGAAAACATTTTGATGTTTCGATATAACAAACTAAATATAAATGAATTTTAAGATTTTACAAAGATTTTTATAAAGTATATTCGATTCAATTAATCGAATAACAAATTATTACTCCAAGTCTTTCAAGATCAATTTCAAACCTTACTAAATGTGTAAAATTGTGTTTTATACTTAATATATTTTTGAAACAATTTTCACTAAGTATTTTGAACCAAAATCAAGCCTAAACTCAATTTTACAAAGGGATGCACCGATGTACCAATCTATGCATCGATGCACCATTGAATAAATTGAACATCGAATGCATTTTATGCATCGATGCATGGTACCATGCATCGATGCACTTAGGGTTTTATGAAAATATCGAATGCATTTGATGCATCGATGCACAAGTCATGCATCGATGCACTCAAGCTATTTTGAAACATCGAATGCACTTCATGCATCGATGCACTCTTAGTGCACCGATGCACTAAGGGTCCAACGGTCAAAATATTTGAATTTTACACTTGATGCACCGATGCACCTTGTGTATGCATCGATGCACTGACGCTCCCAACTGGTTTTATTAATTGTTTTCAAACTTAAACGGTTCTATTGACTCCACTAATCATCCCCAACGTTCAGAATCAATTGAAGGAGTATTTAAACAAGCGTAGAAGCCATTGATCAATAAGAAGAAAAACAAGAAACAAGAATCAAGTGAGAATCAAAGAAAAAGCATCAAATTAATTGTTTGAGCACTTCAAGCCTATTTTTCATTCAATATTCATTTTGTTTTCAAGAACACTAATTGTACTCAATTGTATTCATTTTTTGAGTTTTCTTTTCTTTGTTCTAGAATTGTACAAACAATCTACCTTGTGAGGATTTCCTTGTAAGTTTGCAAATTTGTAATCTTCTATTTGAGAAAGAGTGTTCTCAAGAATTGGGGTACATTCTTGAGGGAGTTGTAAGGTTATCTCTTTTTCCTCAAAAGAAAGAACAAATTAGTGAATTTGTTGGAAAATCCTTAGTGTGGATAGCTAAGGTAGTGGACGTAGACTTTGGTTGAGAAAGTCAAACCACTCTAAATCACTGTGCAACTTCTTTTAATTTTCTGTAAAAGCTTCCACCAAAATTTTAATTGCCAATTCACCCCCTCTTGGCTATATTCGTCGATCGATTAACTCAACAATTGATATCAGAGCCTCACTCATTTGAAGGTTTAATCACCTCTTGAGTCAATTCGGGAAGAGTTACATCGATAATCAAGTCATCAATGGCATCTAGTTCAAACTCCGACTTCGGTCTCGATTCATTGCCCGCCAACAAGCCTCCTTTCTTCAATGGATCTAATTATGCTTATTGGAAGAATATGATGATGTATTTCATTCAAGCAAGTGATAATGGGAGCATGGAATATCATAGAATATGGATACATCAAACCCTCCACTCACCCGAGGTTGTGGAGTGAAGGAGAGACAAGAATGTTCCAGCTCAACTCCAAAGTTATCCATATTATTTTTTGTGCTCTTGGACTGTATGAATACGGGAGAGTTTCTTCTTGCACAACCACCAAGGAGATATAAGACAAATTGTAAGTCACTCATGAAGGCACAAACAAGGTAAATGAATCTAATATTAGTCTTCTAACTCATAGCTATGAAAATTTCAGGATAAAACCGGATGAGGATGTCAAAGCTATGACGGATAGATTCTCCACGATTGTCAATAATCTCAAATCATATGGAGAAATCATTCCAAATGACAAGCTTGTAAGGAAGTTAGTGTACTCTCTTCCAAAAGCTTGACAAACAAAGAAGACGGCGATCATCGAGGCTAAGAACTTAAAATCCTTGCCCCTCGATGAACTTATTGGCTCTCTCCTCACGCATGAAATGATGCTTAAAGAAGAGGAAGACCTTGAGAAAAGAGACGAGCCAAAGAAGAACGTAGGAGTTGCTCTCAAATCAACAAAAGATGAGAGTGATTCGGATGAAGATGACGATGATGAGGAAATGACATTGTTTGCTAAACGGTTCAGAAAAATGATGAGGCCTAACTGAGGAAGAAAATTCAAACGAAAAGAAGGCTTTAAAAATGAACCAAAAGAGAAGGACCCAATCATTTGCTGTGAATGCAAAAAACTAGGGCATGTCAAATATGATTGCCCACAATTGAAGAAGAATGGTCAATCAAAAATTAAGCACAAGGCTCACGTGGCTACATGGAGCGATGAAGAAGGTTCTGATGAAGAGGAACAAGAAGTAGCAAACTTGTGCTTGATGGCATTCGGGGAAGATTCTAAGGTAACCTCTAACTCATTTGATTTAGATGATTTATCTTATGATGAGTTATTAGAGAAATATAATGGGTTTGCTTCGAATTATGAGAAATTGTTTTTAAAATATAAAAATGATATTTCGAAATTGAAAAATGAAAAGAATCTCATATCCAAGACCAACAATGATATTGAAAGTAAAATCTGTAATTTGCAAATCAAACAAGAAGAGTTTGAAAAGCAAAAATTCGGATTTGCAAAATTTACTTTCAAAGGTCAATGATGATCATCAAAAGAAAATTCATGATCTTAAAGCTTCTTTTGATAAAGTTGGAACAAAACGTTTTAAAATTGGAGAAAATTCAAAATCCAACTTTGTTAGAAAAAGTTTTAAAAACTACAATCATAGAGGTCCCCGAAGAACCTCTAATAGAAAACTCGTTAGAAGTATATGGGTTCCTAAAGAACTCATTACTACTAAAGATAAGGATATCCTACACAAATGGATACCTAAGAGGACTAGGATTTTGGAAACTAATGAATATGGACCCAAAAGAATTTGGGTACCAAAAATTAAAAATTAATCTATGTTTGTAGGAAAAGGAGCATTGCTACAAGGCACGGGAAACAAACTCAAACTCATGGTACCTTGATAGTGGATTATTAAGACACATGACCAGAGACAAAAACCAGTTCATAGAGCTCAATGCCAAAAATGGAGGAGAGGTGACTTTTGGTGATAACTCAAAAGGTCACATTAAAGGTATAGGCACTATAGGTAATACCTCTTCCATACAAATTAAGAATGTTTTATATGTGAATGGATTAAAGCATAATCTCTTGAGTATTAGTCAATTATGTGATAAGGGATTCAATGTCATGTTTGAAACTAATGGTTGTAAAGTCTTTGACATTGCATCTAATCGGATTATGCTTGTTGGTCATAGAATAGGAAACATTTACATGGTGCATTTAGATTTCATAGATATGACTAATTTATGCTTAGTTGCTAAGGATGAGCATGATAGTTGGTTATGGCATAAGAGACTAGGACATGCTAGTATGAGTGTTTTGCAACGGCTAATTCAAGGAGATTTAGTTCGAGGGTTGCCTAAGCTTAAATTTGATAATGATAAAATCTGTGATGTTTGTGCTAAAGGAAAACAAAAGCGAATTTCTTTTAAATCCATTAATGATGTATCCACTAGTAGAGTATTACAATTGATCCATTTAGATCTTTTTGGGCCATCTAGAACTACTAGCTTGGGCGGAAAACAATATGCATTTGTTTTGGTAGATGACTATTCTAGATATACTTGGGTTCTATTCTTAAGTACTAAAGATGAAGCATTAGAAAAATTCATCACATTTTCTAAAGTAATCCAAAACGAAAATGGTTACTCTATAACTAGTGTTAGGAGTGATCATTGCACTGAATTTTGTAATTCTAATAGTATTAGCCACAATTTTTCAACACCTAGAACCCCTCAACAAAATGGAGTTGTTGAGAGGAAAATCGAACTTTAAAAGAAATGGCTAGAACCATGCTTTGTGAAAATAATTTGCTAAAATATTTTTGGCCGGAAGCCACAAATACCGCTTGTTATGTTATTAATCGAGTAATGATTAAGCTTATTTTGAAGAAAACTCCATATGAACTTTTTAAAAATAAAAAGCCTAACATTAGCTATTTTCATCCTTTTGGATGTAAATGTTTTGTTTTGAACAACGGTAAAGACAATCTTGGCAAATTTGATGCTAAAAGTGATGAAGGAATTTTTCTGGGTTATTCCTTAAATTCTAAAGCTTATCGAGTATTTAATAAAAGAACTTTAGTTGTAGAAGAGTCTATACATGTTGTTTTCGATGATAATCCCCTTCCAATGAAGGATTCTTGTTTGAATGATGATGTAGGTATTATAAATATAAATGAAGTTGGACATGGCGTTGGAGAACCATCATCAAAGGAAGAAACGAAAGATGAGGAAACTCAAGATCCTCTTGAGAATCCAACCATTTAAGAAAGGGAAGTATCTTACCCAAGAGAGTACAACTATGTCAATGATGGTGAGATTATAGGTGATCCATCCAAAGGGGTAACAACTCGATCTTCTTTTAGAAATATTTGTAATTATGTTGCATTTATCTCATGCATAATGCCTAAGAATATTAAAGAAGCATTAAATGATGAACATTGGATTATGGCTATGCAAGAAGAGTTAAATCAATTTGAGAGAAGTAAAGTATGGACATTAGTTGAAAGGCCTAGCAATAAATCTACTGTAGGTACTAGGTGGGTATTTAGGAATAAGCTTGATGAAAGTGGTAATATAGTGAGAAACAAGGCTATACTTGTTGCTCAAGGGTACACTCAAGAAGAAGGCATAGACTATGATGAAACATACGCTCCCCGTAGCTAGGATGGAAGCAATTAGAATGTTATTAGCATTTGCATGTTTTCATGAATTTAAATTATATCACATGGATGTTAAAAGTGCATTTTTAAATGGTTTTATAAAATAAGAAGTGTATGTGGAACAACCTCCAAGTTTTGAAGATTTAAAATTTCCAAATCATGTTCTTAAATTGACAAAAGCGTTTTATGGTTTAAAACAAGCTCCTAGAGCTTGGTATGAAAGATTGTCAAACTTTTTAATTGAAAAAGGCTTTTCAAAGGGGAATGTTGGCACTACATTGTTTTTAAAGCATAAATGTAAAGATTTATTAGTAGTTCAAATTTATGTTGATGATATAATATTTGGTACTACTAATGATGTTCTTTGCCAAGAATTTTCTAAGCAGATGCAAAGTGAATTTGAGATGAGCATGATGGGGGAGCTCTCATTTTTCTTGGGACTCTAAACCAAGCAAAGAAAAGATGTCATCTTCATCAATCAAGCTAAGTACGTCAAAGATATGCTCAAGAAGTTTGGACTGGAAAATGGGAAACCTCATGACACTTCAATGAGCTCATCAACAAAGCTTGACATAGATGAATGAGGTAAATGTGTGGATATTAAATTATATAGATCAATGATTGGCTCTTTGCTTTATCTAACTGCAAGTAGACCGGACATTATGTTTAGTGTTTGCTTATATGCTAGATTTCAATCATGCCCTAAGGAATCACATTTACTAGCTGTTAAGAGAATCTTTAGATACCTTAAGGACACTCCTAGTTTAGGAATTTGGTATCCTAGAGACTCTAGCTTTAGCTTGCATGCCTTCTCCGATGCGGATTATGGAGGTTGCAAATTAGATAGGAAAAGCACATCCGGTACTTGCCAATTCCTTGGAAATATGTTGATTTCTTGGTTTTCAAAGAAACAAAATTGTGTAGCATTATCTACCACTGAAGCATAATACATTTCAGCTGGTAGTTGTTGTGCACAAGTTTTATGGATGAAACAACAACTTTTTGACTATGGAATTGAAGTAGGTACCACTTCTATCAAGTGTGACAATACTAGTGCTATTTGTCTCACTAAAAATTCCATCCAATACTCTAGAACTAAGCATATTAAAATTAGACATCACTTCATTAGAAACCATGTCGCTAAGGAAGATATAGTTCTAGAATTTGTTGATACTTTGCACCAATTAGCGGATATCTTTACAAAACCTTTAGACAAAGAAATATTTTGGACACTTAGGAGAGAATTAGGTTTAACTGACCTATTTTCACTTAGTGTTTAAAATATTTTTAGCACTTTTAAGAATAAATGAAAAATGCTTATAATAATAATTTTTTATTGCATTCTTTGCTATTAGTTAGGGGGAGTTTATGTTCTTTGGTAAAATTTAATTTTATGTTCAAATATAGTTTAAGGATTAATTTGATTGATTGAACATGATTAATTTTCAATATATGAGTTGTCAATACCACTAGAGCTAATTAATTTAGCATTTTGAGTGTTTAAAACGGATTTTTGACATTTTTGTGCTTAATGCATCGATACACTTAACAGTGCATCGATGCATCCCTTTGAATGTGCATCGATACACCATGAAGGTGCATCGATGCACGCCTTGAATGTGCATCGATGCACAAGGCCATGCATCGATGCATCCATCGGGTTTTTGAATAAAAACCCTATTTCTTCCTCATTTTTCTCAAAACACTCTTAATATTCTCTCAAGGTCGCCACTCCTCTCCCTCTCCTTACTCTCAAAATTGCTTCAAAATCAACGTTTTTTATCGGAATTCTTTCTCATTTCATCTCAAGTCCTGCTACTATCATTAAATCATGCAAAACAACTTCTCATTCTCATCAATCCAAAATTTTCAAGGTATTTTTCTAAAAACCTCTATTTTATCATATTTTGATTTTAGAACTAGTTTAGATTAGTTCTACGATGAACATTATATCAGGCATTGATTGTTTGGTGATTAGAAACTAGATTTTACAACAAATTTAGTCAAAAACACACAAAATTTCAAAATTTTATTTGAAATTCGAAATTAAAAAAATCGAAAATCTTTTGATTTATTTAAATGTTTTTGACTCAATTATGTTGTTTCTCATGAAAACTATACATATTATGATTTTTCAAAAATTATTTTCAAATAGTTTTCAAAACCTTGCCCATTAGGATTCAGTTTAGAGAACCTTGAATTATTGCGGACTCAATTGAGTTTTGGGATTGATCATTGTGCATACATGTGTTTCAAATTGCAGGTTACTTTCCTTATTCTGATTCCTTAAACCATGTCAAATCCTAAACGCCCTAGGACCTCTTCTAGTCATTCTACTCGACCTCCTAATCTCGTTCCTCCTCCACCTATAAATCTTATATGAGCCTGTTTTAATATGCCTGAACGTCGTAGAGAAGAATTGTACTAAAGGTACATAAATTCTTTTCCAATCTTATAGAATCCGGGAAGAGCGTATTCCTTCTGTTCAAGCCATGATTGATTTTGACTTCGAATACCTTCTGATTCTCAAAACATGGAAGTTTGATAAACTATTTTCCCTAAAACCAATCATCTATCATCAGTTAGTTCGCATTTTCTACTCTAATGCGGTATGTATTCAAAACCAGAATCAATGTGGAACTATAGGAATTAGATCCTATCTTTTAGGACAATATATTCATATTGATCCCCGAGACTATAGCTTCACTATTTGGGCTAGATGACGATGGTTTATACAATGAAAAAGAAACTGTGGAATATCCCTACATTCCTAATGCTAGTGTCAGTACCTTACGTACTCATCACGATCGTTTTCTTCATTTGATGATCTCTTGGTGCTTTAGACCATCCGGAGGTAGGTACTCCACTCTTCGTACTAGGGATTTATGGTGGATGCACTGTATCAAGAATAAGAATAAAATAAATCTGCCACACATTATATTTAGTGAGCTAGTGGACACCATAAACATTATTCCTTCAAAACATGTCGAAACATTAGTCTATGGATGTCTTATTAGTAACCTTTTTATCAAACTCGGTCTTAATGTCTCTCTCGACAATCATATCCCTCTCCAAAACCAAATCAATCTCACCTCGTTGAAGAAAGCGGATTGGAAACATGATGAGAAAACTGGTCTATGGGTTTCTCGACCCAATAAGCCAACTCCGGGAGCTAGTTCTTCACGAGCTGCTCCTAGCTCTTCTCATGCTCCTCCACCGGAACTGACTGCAGATGATGATCCCGAGCTTCAAGGATTATTTCAAGACATTGACGATCTCGACAATGCGCCGGCACCACAAGAGGATCAAGTGCCTCCATATTTTTTGTTTGTTTTTGGAGACATTCGATCTATGGTTTGCTTCCATTGAATCCCATTTGACTGCAAGCAACGAAGCAATGAATCATCGCTTAGACACTTTGGAAGCTCAACAAATAGAGTTTCAACGGCAGATACTTGCACGTATGGATGCTCTCTCTCTTGAGATGCAAGCACGATTTCCTCCTCCTCCTGATCCTCCGATGGATTAGATTTTTCCTTGTTATGTTTTCTTGGATTTAAAACTTGGATTGATTTTGATGTTTCTAGATTGTTTATTTTGGATGGTTGAATGTTTGAATTTATGATTTGTATGTTTGGATATTTGAACTTATTATATATACTTGGTTTGGTTTTAACATTCTATTTGAGCTTAATGTTTATTAATTTTTGCATAATTTACATATTAATTGCATTATGACCAATTATATCATTTCACATTTGTTTATGAATGTTGTTTATGAAAACTAAAGGCTAACATTCCTCTTGATCTTTGTTCTCAGCAGCTTAAGCTATATTTATTAATAATCAAATGGCTATGTTTTTCAAAATAAATATTGTTTACATCTTTTTAGAGTCTTTTTGATTTAACAAAAAGGGGGAGAAGTGTAAAAGTGTAAAAGGGGAGAAGTGTTAAAGTAAAACTATAAAAGGGGAGAAGTATTAAAGTAAGGGGGAGTAATTTTTCAAAATTGATTCCAAAATTATTTTCAAAGAAAATCTTAAAATTACACAAATGTTTTGTTATATCAAAAAGGGGGAGGTTGTTGAAAACATTTTGATGTTTCGATATAACAAACTAAATATAAATGAATTTTAAGATTTTACAAAGATTTTTATAAGTATATTCGATTCAATTAATCGAATAACAAATTATTACTCCAAGTCTTTCAAGATCAATTTCAAACCTTACTAAATGTGTAAAATTGTGTTTTATACTTAATATATTTTTGAAACAATTTTCACTAAGTATTTTGAACCAAAATCAAGCCTAAACTCAATTTTACAAAGGGATGCACCGATGTACCAATCTATGCATCGATGCACCATTGAATAAATTGAACATCGAATGCATTTTATGCATCGATGCATGGTACCATGCATCGATGCACTCAGGGTTTTATTAAAATATCGAATGCATTTGATGCATCGATGCACAAGTCATGCATCGATGCACTCAAGCTATTTTGAAACATCGAATGCACTTCATGCATCGATGCACTCTTAGTGCACCGATGCACTAAGGGTCCAACGGTCAAAATATTTGAATTTTACACTTGATGCACCGATGCACCTTGTGTATGCATCGATGCACTGACGCTCCTAACTGGTTTTATTAATTGTTTTCAAACTTAAACGGTTCTATTGACTCCACTAATCATCCCCAACGTTCAGAATCAATTGAAGGAGTATTTAAACAAGCGTAGAAGCCATTGATCAATAAGAAGAAAAACAAGAAACAAGAATCAAGTGAGAATCAAAGAAAAAGCATCAAACTAATTGTTTGAGCACTTCAAGCCTATTTTTCATTCAATATTCATTTTTCTTTCAAGAACACTAATTGTACTCAATTGTATTCATTTTTGAGTTTTCTTTTCTTTGTTCTAGAATTGTACAAACAATCTACCTTGTGAGGATTTCCTTGTAAGTTTGCAAATTTGTAATCTTCTATTTGAGAAAGAGTGTTCTCAAGAACTGGGGTACATTCTTGAGGGAGTTGTAAGGTTATCTCTTTTGCCTCAAAAGAAAGAACAAATTAGTGAATTTGTTGGAAAATCCTTAGTGTGGATAGCTAAGGTAGTGGACGTAGACTTTGGTTGAGAAAGTCAAACCACTCTAAATCATTGTGCAACTTCTTTCAATTTTCTGCAAAAGCTTCCACCAAAATTTTAGTTGACAATTCACCCCCATCTTGGCCATATTCGTCGATCGATTAACTCAACACTTAGGTTCTCAATATGGTATCATGGGCCAATAAACTTATTAATACAAATTCATGAATGTTAATGTAATATGTTTATAGGTAAGGAACATGGTGATATAACTGCATTGATTAAGTATATGACTTCATTTCATTTCATCTTATTATGACATTTTCATTACAATTCCTTGTTATTGTTATTATTATTATTATATTGCCTCACTAAGTCGATGACTTAGCGTGTGAGTGTTTCACACGTAGGATCCGAGAAAGTAGACGAGACATGTTAAGCAGCTGGACAACATTACTCCTGCAACTATCAAATCATATGCAACTTAATCAGTAGGTCATTTGGTTATGTAAATGAATGTTGGCATTTAATCAAAGGGTCAAGTTGTGTATGCTCTGAGTATTTTGATAAACTTGTATTAACATATTTATTTTATCATATTTTAATAATATAAGTCCAAATGTTTTATCATTTTTTTAGAATATTGTTTTGTTATAGTCAATGTGACATCCTGGACTTGTATCCGGGTCGGGTATGGGTTGAGGGTGTTACAAGAAGAGTTTTTCAATCTTATTTTTCTATTCTCTTGTAAATATTGTGTTCTTGTGAGCTTAAATTTTGTAAACACCCTACCTTTGAGAGGTTTTCTTGTTTACTTCTTTCATCCTTTTGTAAAAGGAAATGTTCTAGTTGAGCCCTTGAAAAGCTAGGGATAAGGTTCTAGTTTAGCCTGTGAAAAACTAGGGAGTTGTAAAGGTTATCTCTTTGTCCTGTAAAAAGAAAGAACAAATTAGTGAATTTGTTGGAAAATCCTTAGTGAGGAGTTAAGGTAGTGGATGTAGACTTGGTTGAGAAGTCGAACCACTATAAATCGCTGTGCAAATTTTCTATCTTTCAATCTCCTTATTCCCTAAACACAAGAATCGTCCCTACCCTTCTTGGTGAACATTTTCGGTTGTCGATTCGAGCTTCTGCAAATCCCAACACGATACATTTTATGTGCAAATTGTTTGAAAATCATACTGGAATAAAAGTATTGATACCTATAAAAAATATTGATACTTGGTATTTACGCCTATTATCAATATACCAATAAACTTTTACCGTTTACATTGTTAATTACCTATTACTTTAAAGTAACATGTTTTCAAAATTCCAAATATCAATACTTTATATATGTGTATCAATACATTTTGCGTGCAAATTGTTTGAGAAGTATACTGGAATAAAAATATTTATACATATATAAAAGTATCGATACTTGGTATTTACGCCTATTATCATTATAGCGGTAGACTTTTACCATTTACATTGTTAATTTATATATTACTTTAAAATAATAAGTTTCAAAATTTTAAATATCGATACTTTATATATGTGTATCGATATGAAATGACCATCCAGGTCAGTTGGTAGAGCACAAGGTTCTTAACCTTGAGGTCGTGGGATCAAGTCCCATGGAGGGCATTTCATAATTTGTAGGTCTCCTACGGAAGTTGTTCTCAACCTAGTGTTGGGGGCAGTCTACTATCTTACCTCCCCTTACCCCATTACATATGGGAACAAGGGATAGCCATTGTTTTTATATATGTGTATCGATACATTTTGTGTGCAAATTGTTTGAAAATCATACTAGAATAAAAATATCTATACCTATAAAAAATATTGATACTTGGTATTTACGCCTATTACCAATATACCGGTAGACTTTTACCGTTTACATTATTAATTTACCTATTACTTTAAAGTAAAATGTTTCGAAATTCCAAGTATCGATACTTTATATATATGTATCGATACATTTTGCGTGCAAATTGTTTGAGAAACATACTGGAATAGTATCCATACCTATATAAAGAGTATCGATAGTTGGTATTTACGCATATTATCATTATACCGATAAATTTTTACCGTTTACATTGTTAATTTATCTATTACTTTAAAGTAATAGTTTCTGAAATTCCAAGTATCGATACTTTATATATGTGTATTGATAAATTTTGCATGCAAATTGTTTGAGAATCATATTGGAATAAAAGTATCCATACCGGCATAAGAATTATCGATACTTAGACATTTACATACTTTGCATACATTGTTTCGAAATTATAAATATCGATACTTTAATAATGTGTATTGATACTTGGACATTTTCAACGGGTTTTGTCAATTTCTAATCGGTTTTGTCAAATTCATTACCTATTTTATTAAATTGAAATCGGATTTGTCAAATTTCAACATGTTATATTGTCATGTATCAATACATGTGTGTAAAGTGTCGATGTTTTATAAGCACTTTCATTGTAATTCTTATAAATTACTAAAGTATTAATACTTTTATACATATACTTATAAAGGTATCGATACATGTCTACTTTTAATCGATTTTTTTCACTTTCTTATATATTACTATATATATCGATATTTCTGTGCACGGTATCAATATCTACCGATAAGTAAAGTTTATCGATTGTTAATTTTTTTAATATTTCTTTATATTTTCCACCAATAATATTATTATCAATTAACATTTTCAATAACACTTAACTATCTTTTTTAAATATCTTATTAAATTTTCAGTCAAATCTTAAGCATATATTAGTTCATATTTCCTTTGATATTACCATTCGCATGGCCCTAGTAATTCCAGCAAAAGTCTCCACTTTTACTGTTTTACGTCACTTAAATCATTTTCCTTATCCACTTTCCCTTGTTAAATACACTTTCCTCTCATCCAAACACCCCTTCACTCCAGGAATCTGTTTTTCTCTTTGATTTGCTTTAATCTGTTTGTTAAATAAAAATTAAATTATCGAAGAAAGAGGAAATGGTGAAGCCTCAAAAGCCTCCATCTGGCCGCACAAATCTAGCTTCGTGTATTGTAGCAACGATTTTCTTGATCTTCGTTGTAATAATAGGTCTCATCGTTTACTTCACCGTTTTTAAACCCACGGATCCGAAGATCTCCGTTAACTCCGTCCAGCTTCCGTCGTTCTCAGTCGGTAACAACTCCGTCAGCTTCACTTTCTCCCAATACGTCTCCGTTAAAAACCCTAACAGAGCCGCTTTCTCTCACTACGACAGCTCTATCCAGCTCATTTACTCGGGTTCTCAAGTCGGATTCATGTTCATACCCGCGGGAAAGATCGAGGCGGGTCGGACCCAGTACATGGCCGCAACTTTCGCCGTTCAGTCTTTTCCCTTGGCTGCACCAAATGAGGCGTCGGCCGCAACGATTCCTATAACTCCGACGACGGGGCCCATCGGTGTGATTGGTGGGTTTGGCGGGATTAATAATGGGAATCGAGTTGGACCCACGATGGAGATAGAGTCTCGGATGGAGATGGCGGGTCGGACTCGGGTTCTGAATTTCTTCACACATCATGTGGATGCTAAATCTGAGTGCAGAGTCAGCATCGCAGTGAGTGATGGTTCTGTTTTAGGTTTTCACTGCTGATTTTTTTTGTCCTTTGTAGTTTTGTTCATGTAACTTAAGAGCGGCTAATTATAAGATTTCCAGATTTGTTGAAAGAAGTGTAAAAATAGCGTTTCTTCCAATTGCAATTTATTTTAGGAAACCGAAGCTTTTGTGCTTAAATTTATCAAACTATTTAGTGTTGCGAGAAGTAGGGCGTTTTGAGAATCAGGTGGAAGAGTTTGGGCGAACTAGTTGGCACTTGTTTGATAATTACTTTGTGGGTAAGAACTGGCGGAGTTGTTCTAGGCACGTGGGGCCCACATACAGCAGCAGACATTGAAATCATCATCATCCAGATTCCACTAACCTCGAAATTCAGTCTGTCTTCTTCCTTCTTTTAATCCAACAGAATAGTTCTTGCTGGTGGTGTTTTACTATTTCAGTCCGGCATGGCATATCGGTATACGACTTTCCCTGCATCTGCAATATCGGGCCTTCGCTCAGGATTTCTCTGGTAGTTGTGACATAGGTGTAATAAATTTTGGAATCTATTCTAAAATTGTTTGGATCTGTCACTGCTTGTTATATAGGTCATTAAATAAAACCTTACTATTATTTATAATTTTGATATAGGTCACCAATAATCGATTGATCTAATACGACGAGGTATTAGATCCTTTAAAGAAGGTTAAGAGTATGGATTTAATATTTATCAATGAATTAAACTGAGTTGGGATTGTCACTATTAACTTTATAATATTCAATCCGAATTAATTAATTAATAAATTAAATATTTATGGTTATATTAAAAAAGTTAAACTGAGAGTCAATTAATTTATTGAATAACCTTATTAGTAAAAAGAAATAAATATACACATTGATATTAATTTTTTTATTAATTTAAAGTGATTATAATATAGTATTTATTCTAAATTTTTTTAATTATTAGATAATGAAAACTCTAAAACTTCTAAGAGGACAATCAATTTTTAATCAATAAAATAACATGCATGTAATGATGTTAATCTATTCATAAATAAGGACAATAATACGAAGCATGAATAAGGCAGTGGCGAGGAGCGTTTCTAGAATGACATTAACAAAGGAATATGAAAGAAAATAAAATTAAAATCGTATGTTCCTTTGAATAAGGAAGAAGAAAAGTTAAAATAATAATTATTGGCCGGCAAACATGGACTCTAAAAAGACTCAATTTTTCGGTTTTTCAAGACTTGAAAGAGGAAATAGAGAAGCCTATTATACCTTTTTTTTTAATTTCTGAAGGACTGGGACTCGTGATTTGAATATAAGCCATGGGCTTTTGGAATTTTAGCTTGGGCTTTTATAGTTACAATATTTTATGCATTTGTTTTTAATTAAATCTATGGTTCAATTGATTGAAGAATTAATTGAAAATATGGATCTTTGACAGTAGTGCAATACTTGACAGGAATCCACCAGTTCAATGTAACATGGAAAACAATACTTAACCCACTGCAACAGAGACCGGTAATAAGTGTTCGTCTAATGGTGTACATATCGGTGTTACCTAGTCCGCGTTTCGTTTTGGTTCGCGAAACGGGTAACATACAACAAATATTTCAAACACAACCTGGATAAGGACAAACTATTTGTACTTATGAAGATTGCACTTCAAGTGCACATCCGGTCTCCACCACTGTTGTATTCCATGAGCTTGCTTGAAATCTTGTGAAGGGGTAGGATTCACGGTCAAATATGCCGAAGGGATCAAATGCAGTGGTTCTGCAGCCTCGACACTCGTTAATAGATCTCTTCCATCTTTTTCCTATGCTCAAAGTAACCAACATATTCAGAGCACAAGTGGCCTGCAGGGTTCACAAATAGACAGGGGGTCCATGTAGACAAAACAGGGAATGGATCTTCAGACCGATTTGTTTCGCTGTTACCCTTCGTGGCTAGAACGAGTCCTGCTGTGATGACATTGCTTGCGAACCGCAGTCCATGTTTTACATTCCCATTATTGATTCTCTCAATTGGGGCAGATAAGAATGGTGGATTGAAGAGGAAAGCTTCCAAAAAATTCTGTTTTAGCCATTTCTTTCCTGCCAGCATTGCCATTGCTACACCGAGGGAATGGCCGGCCAACCAGACATTTGCATCACCCACAATAGCAACCACATTTCGAACAGCTTTCATGGCAATCTCGAAGCGAGAAGTCTGAAGTCTATTTCGTATGATGTCGATATTCAAAGAGAAGTCCCTTGAGAAGGAGTCAGGTTTATTTATGGTTCCTCGAAAGGCAATCACATAGCGGGGGCATCGGTCAATTGTGTCATTACAATGAGATGATGGTGGTGTATACTCATAAATGGCACCAAAGATGCACGAATCGGCATCATCAACAAGCTGGCGAATTAACTTGAAATGGAAGAACTCCGTGATGGAGCCAGTGCTTGAGAACCTTGACGTTTTTCTTGGCGATCTCGCTCCAAAATATAGGCACCCTGAACCAAACTAGCTGCTACAGACCTTAGATGATTCATATTTGTCCTGCATACGAGTAACATACGAACAAATATTTCAGCACACAAGACATTATCTATCCACTTGCCAAGATTCAAGTTCTTAGACCTTAAATATCTTCTCGTTTTCTGTTCAACAGGGGAAGAGCTTACCAATCTATACTGTTTAGGTGCAAGGGGCCTGAAAGACCAATATCTTCGCTCGCAGACCCCATCAAAGAATTGCTTCTTCTTCTTCTCTTTACTTTTCGATATTCAGAACTGAGCCAGTGAACACAAAGCTGCCTGTAATTACATATGAATGGAACATGCAGTCTAAGGACTTGCTCAATGAGATGCATTTATCAAGGCCAAGAAAGCATCAATAAGAACATTGTGGAATATACTAATTATACAAATTTATATATATATATATATATATATATATATGGAATATAAACACCAAAGGTCGCATCAGCATAACCAATAATCAACTAATTTAAGAGCAAACCAACCAACAGAAATGGTTGAAAGTGCATCCTTTCAAAATTAGTCATGCCACTGAAATAAAGTTCTTCTAACAAGTTTACTTATATGAGATGAACAAAGACTAAGGCAAACCCATCAAAGGCAAACGACTAAAACAATCGAACATAGATATGCTTCACCGAGAATAAACCGAAGAAGAAGAAAAGACATTTCCTGCTTCAGGATAGATTTTACCTTTTTGGTGGAATTGAAAATGAGAAAGGAGCAGATCTGTGTTTGTTTTTCAATATTATTTATGGGGGTTTTGTAATAAATTTGAACCAGTTGGTTGTTGAGACAGGCATAAAAGTAACGAGGAAATATGTCTTGTTTCATCCAACAGAAGTTTTTAACGTCGTGCTGGCTGTCGGGTTTTATTGCGATTCCTGAAACGAGGAAGAAAGCAATGGATCCCGTAAGACACAGGCATTGTTTTAGCTTCCTTTTCGTTTTTTCCCAAAGGATTGTTTCAAAAATAGGCATATAAAATTTATTAATATATTTATTTCAATATTTAATATATATTTTTGAATTAAATGCTCATCCCCACTCTTGCATACATCTTTTAATCATAGACACAGGCTTTCACCAGTACTTTGTTTATATTATTACATACAGTTTGCAGCAGAATTAACAAGTTCCAAAATGAATTACATGAGAAAAATGGAATCCAACATATAAAAAGTAACTTTTGGACCAAGTTATCCGGAAAGTTGTTGGAGTAGCTCTTGGGTATATGACCAGGAAAGTAGCCACACATATTGATGCTTTGTTGCCACCATCTTTCCCACATCTGATACCAGTATTATATTGAAATATGCTTCAAAGGGTATTTGAATCATTGTCAGACATCTAATCTCCAATGTCGATTCCACAACTTCTGTCTGATCCAACCAAAATTGAATGTCCTGGAGATAAAGCATATGATGATCCAACTGAGTGTTGCTTGAATCAAATATTTACTAAATCTGTTTGGTTGGTATAGTTTGGGAACTAAGTAGTCTCTCTGCCTCGTCGTTTGCTTCGGCTTGGAGTTTCCATTTCTGTATAAACATGTCAGGAGACAATTGATCAAGAAAAGTTGAATGACATACTGAAGAACATGGCAGGAGGAGGAAGAGAAAGGAAAATCGCTTTGAGAGATAGGGGCATGCCTCTTCAAGATTCTCGAGCTCCATGATTTGTTGTATCTGCTCAGCAATGGTTTCCTACAGGAAACAAATTGTCAATTACATTACTATGTATGCTTGTTAAAGGCAGATAAGATATATGAAGAATGGTGCTCACTGCATTGCTTGCTGCTTCAGCAGCTACAACATCAGAATCCATTTCCACTTCAATTTCAATCATTGAAGAGATCTGCTGAGTAAAAGTACAACATATGTTAATCCGATACAATCCATAACGAATAAACATAAACGAAGAGTTGTCAAGGTTTCAATAATAGAAAGACCTACTCTTGCATAACTATCAATGAGTTCAATCCTTCCCCTGAGCGAGTTCTCCAAGCCTTCGCGCACCCTTTTGATTCTACTTCTCCGGGCACTGAAAATAGATCACAAAGAAAACATTGTTACACTGTATTGAAAACAAAAGATGATGGGAAATATGTTTAAATAAAGACAAGAAGCCATAAAATTAATCAATAACACAGTAATTAATATGTGTAAAGAGTTTCACCGATAAGAAGGTTCTCCTATAGCAAAAATTTTGTTCTCTAATTGGCACATGCGAGCCAGCATCCAAACCTACACCGTGAAATGAACAAAGCTTCTTGAATAAAACATCAAACAACCCTAGGATGAACTGATTTAGAAAAACACTATTGACTAATGATTGATTAAGAAGTGCGATTTATCTAACATATTTGGAAAAATTTGTTCTTCCGACTTACATCTAGAAGATTAACAGATAGTCCAATCAAGCTCATATTTAGTTCCACTATAAAAGTTCAATTTATAACCGCAAAAGAAAAATCATGTCATCATTCAATTTATATAGAGAATCAATCGTATGATCAAGTTGCTTAACCAGAAAAAAAAAGACATGCACGTTAAACTGAATTAATTCTTAACAATTTTGTTAGCAGCACTGCTAGTTTTCAAAACAATAATTTTAAGTTGATGAAATGTTGTTTAAGGACAGGGAGTCCCATGCAACTTGGGGCCTGAGCCGAAAATCTGAATACCAGGAGGCCCAAGTGATAGATCTAACTAGAAAAATAGTCGACCATGTGCAGTTGTCATTTCTAGATCGTACCTCTTTTTCAGCAGCTTCTTTTAAGTCCCTGATGCGAGACTGCAGTATGTCATACTGAGATAAAAGCTGCTGTTTGATAGCGGTTGTTTCCACCGATCTTTGAGGAAGCTGTCACCATCAATAACAGAATGAGTATACATTTATTCTCCCCAAAAAACTTCTTTTATCCTAGCAGTATCCATAGAAATACTGGAATCAGAGCTGTACTAAATTATCCTCATTACCATTAGCAAGAAATAATACCTTAAATCACTGAGGTGATACAATCAAGTCATTTTTAGCATTCAAACCAGAAACGTAGAGACTTAATGGTGTGAGAAACATATAGGTAAATTATAGCCTTAATAATGGGTTGGAACCTCAATGGTAACAAGGTTTTATGGTTTTGCAGGCATAACAGTAGAACTAAAGCAAGCCAAGAGCACGGCTTACCTGATTTAATTGGGGGAAAATCACAGCATTTAAAGTTGCTCCAACAGCAAGGGTCCCTACAGCAGCCACAGAAAGCAATTGTGGTAAGCTTGGGTCTATTACCCCTGACGCAGCATCTCCAGCAGCCAGGACAGTGAGAAGTGGAATGATAAACTGAGGCTTAAGTATGGATGTGTTTCCATCTTTTGCAGGGGCTCGTACTAATTGTGATTCCCGACCATCTTTGTGGTTTGTCAGGCAGATCGGTTCCCCAGGGTAAAAATTAGGTGCCTTAGGACTAAACTTGAAGGGTCCTACCTCTCTATAAGCATTTGAAGGAGCAGCACAAGCAATCGTTACTCTTTCTCCTTCTTGTGCAGGAAGATCAACTGTTTCAGTAGCAAACCTGTGTGTACGGGTCAGACCAGAAGGGGTTTGTACCTAAAATATGGATGAAAGTGGAACTAATCAAAGAAGGCCCAAAGGGTTTATTTTACATAAACTGAGAATTGGCAGAAAATCACTGAAAGTGTTAAATCAAATAAAGAGGGTTTATATTTGGTTTCCATAATAAGAAGATTGTGAAAAAAATTCCTTTCACCACTGATGAGATAAATAATATGAACACAAAGCACGTTGTTATAAACCAAGTTTTGAATCCAAAAAAACATATTGTCAAATCAGAAAACTAAATACTAAACAAGGTAGTAAATGCATACCAGAATAGAGTGAACAGCAGTAGGAACTCTTTGCTTGAGTATCTGCAGAGATTTTAGCCCCCTTTTCCATGCTGGAATCTCCATGCTGCGTTCAGCAGGAGGAGTTCCTTAGAAAAAAGTGAATATCCCAGCATCAACACCATACACGAATATAGTGTAATATCAATAATATTAATTAGTGCATTCATAATGAAGGTTAAAAGAAAGTGTATCCAACACAGTTAAGTTCAACTTTTTACATGTATTTCTATAAATTTAGAGGATCATGTCCCATACTCATTTGGAATATATGTTGGCATAGTTGTTGGACATGTGTATTTAAAAAAAATGAAATGTCTGAATTGCATATATCAAAATTATACTGTAAAAGCACTCAACCTTTATTATTCTATTACGAAAGTCATTTTCAAAGTATTCCAAGAGTGCACTAAACTTTGATGGCTGAGATAGAAATGCAAACAAAGCTTAAAGCTGAATGCAATGACAGATCAGAACTTACGTGGTTGGGAACATAAGTTTCAAACATAAGTCAGGAAAAAACAAATTTACATCTCCTAGGGAAAAGTCGAACATTCTCAGAAAGTAAAATATTAAGAAACAAACCAACCTGATTTCTTCTGAATCAACACTAACTATGTTTCCAGAAACTAGCTCATACTTGTAGCGACATTTGGCGCAACATACTATCTGCAAAAATGTATAAATATAGAAAGCAAAATCTTGAGACAATAACCTTGTAGTTGGCTTATGTGCATAAAGGTTTAAAACCATGCAATTACAACCTAAATGTAGTGGCCGTAGTAGCACTCTTAACAAGCTTCAAATCCTACGATTTGCAAATAAAGAACAGGCAATATACCAGCACCAAAAAGCTAAAAATGCATTTTTCACCTGAATTCCAAGTTGTGGTTGAGCAACACCAACAGCTATGGAACAAATGGGACATCTTACAACTTTCCCAAAAGGTACCTTTGATAAGAGAAACAAAAAGACCCAAAAGGTTTTTCCAATCAAAATGATAAAAAGGAACATCCTTTTTAAGGCTAATGAAGTTCAAAGTCCATACCTCCTCACCAGGAGAAACTCCAACTCGACAAATATCATCGATAATTCGAAGAGCATCGGAGACCCTAACCAATGCAGCCAATCCCTGAACTAACGTAGTGTAAATCCCAACATCGGGTCTTGACCATTTCCATCTATCAACCAATGGCTCATTCTCACTCACACCTATAACTGAAAAAATAAATAACTACAAGAGAAAGATTTTATTATCAGACGACAGTCAGAAACACTCACAACGCCGCCGTTTAGTTGACCACTGCTTTCACTCTGGTTCTGAGCGATCATTTGGAGTCCTTCTTCGGAATCTTTAGTAGCCGAGACCCTGCTCAGTAACGTCTCGTCTAAAACGGAGGTCTCTTCGACGACGCCGTTTGATTGGGTTTCCTTTAAGGAAGCTATGGGTTTGAAAGGTTTATTCGGTTTGAGAGAAGAAAGGGGATTGGAGCGTAAAAGAAGAGACAAGAGAGTGGAGTTGTTGTTTGGAGAAAAGTCGGGTAGTTTAGTATTTGGGGGGGAAAAGCGTGAGAGCCATGGTGAAGAAGCTATGCTCAGACTCATATTTTCAATTCTTCGCTCTTTCTAGAACGGGGAAATACAGTGTTTTAATGTTTGCATTTTAAGTTAATATTTAACCCTTCTTTGGAGGACGGATGATGATGAGGAACGTGAGGTTCAGACTGCAAATGGGATGGGAAAGGATTATTTTGTTTTGTACTGTGAATGTTCTTTGATTGATTTCCAGCCGTTGGTACGGTGATTTTGTAAAAGATACGCCATGGTCATTGGCGATGATGGGAAAAAAACCATACAAGTGGAGGTGCGGGGAATCGAACCCCGTGCCTCTCGCATGCGAAGCGAGCGCTCTACCATATGAGCTACACCCCCAACTTATTTCGGGAAAGTTTACTATAATTTTCTAAAATAAACCATATGCTCAACGATAAGTAAGAAAGATATGGATAATGCCCAATGGGCAAAATTATAAGTGGAGGTGCGGGGAATCGAACCCCGTGCCTCTCGCATGCAAAGCGAGCGCTCTACCATATGAGCTACACCCCCAGGCCGTTTATAATATGCAAGATAAAATTAATAATTCTTTTATTAAACAGCCTTTTTCTTCTTCTGGAAAAGAACATGTATATGTGTATAAAAGGATATTCAGAGACATACCATCTAGACGTTATGAAAACATGAGACGTAATTGGAATTTTTAGGCGCATTTGATAAAATAAATCGTTCTGCTGACGAATTACATTGTTTGGGATCACATCACTTTATGCAATGTGTAGAACACTCCACTAACTTAATAAGCTTTTTTCTCCACGGGATGTCAAATAGTTTAGTCTAGCTTGCTAGGAGCAGACAGCTTTGAATCCGTATGGTTTTCTTATTTACATTATCCAATTGTCATGGTTAATCTCAGGCACGTAACGTTAATTGATCCTACCGTGTCAATGATATTCATCATTCAAACATGTTCGTTCAATATTATATAATTACATTTGTTATTTTTACTCGAGCCTCCCAATTGCACTATCAATTTTTTATCTAGATTTATAAAATTAGATTATAATATAAATATTTGACAATACGATATTCGTAGTTCTTTAATTTTATATTTTAAAGTATTACAAAAACTTTCTATACATTTAAATACTATAAAATTAAACATGCAAAATTCTCTTGAATTCGATTTTTTAGTAGACAAGAGAAGTAGGGAAACCCAGCTTTCAGAGTTGATTTTAACTTCAATTTATCTCTCTTTCCCCCCCCCCCCAAGATTTCAGACCCTCAAATTATCCTTAGTTTACCCATAGACCTAAAAACACACATTATAATTGTCATTCCATTTGCAAAACAAGTTCACAATCGTATCCCTCAGGAGGAATAATTAACTGCGAAAATTTCAGTATTTCCACTATCAAGGAGGTAAGAGGATTATTGCTTATTTTTTTAAGATTGCCGAGAAAAGAAAAGAGATTGTTTTTTGAGCGGTAGTTTAATGATAACAAAGTAGTTTCGCCTCCATAAAGATGCTCTTATTCCAAAAACTCTGCCTCAACCCCACACCTGATGTGGGACTAAATCTTCCTCAACTACTGATTATAACACGCCTCATCAGTTCTCTCCATACAACCATTTCTCTGCGTTGCTTGTATAGCTAACCAATTCTTGTGGCTCGAACCACAAGTTGATTTCATTCTTGGCAGTCTCAGGACCATCACTCCCATGAATTATATTTCTGCGCAGCAAAAGAAGAGCTCAATTTAAGATACGTGAGGAAGAAGTTAGCATATGTAAAAACGACACTAAAAACGGATGCTTATACCTTCCCACAACCACTGCTAGATCACCTCTGATGGTGCCAGGCTCTGATTTCTGAGGATCGGTTGCTCCAATGAGTTTCCGGCCATATTTGATCACTCCCTCTCCTTCCCAGACCTGAGTGTGAATGAAGTTGACTTAGCTTAGTTCGGCTTGAAACAAATACAACACGAAGATGGTTTCTCTTTACCATGGCAAGAACAGGACCAGAGCTGAGGAATTCGCACAGGCCATTGAAGAAGGGTCTTTCCTTCAAGTCATCATAATGTTTTTGGGCAAACTCCTTTGATGGAACCACTAGCTTGATGGCCACAAGCTTGAACCCCTTGCGCTCAAAACGAGATATGATTTCCGAAATCTGGAAAAGAATAAGATTATGAGAAGACATCTTAAGTTGGAGATAAAGATTTGATGAATCTCATTCTCACCAGCCCTCTTTGTACTCCATCTGGCTTGATTGCAATGAAGGTGCGTTCCATCTGAATGAACAAAAATGGTAAATTATACAGAGAACAGAATGAGGAAAAAATGAACAGCATACACAATGAAAAATAGTGTATTAGCTACATAATTGAATTGTGATGGATTACCTCTGCAGCATGAACCTCCTGCTCCTGAAGCATGTAAGCTACAAAGATGATGAAAACACAAACATTCAGGGGTTGGGTTAAGGGGGGAATGTGTGTGGAATACATCCACAAAGATTACAATCAGTAAGCCAATCATCTACACTGCTAATACTCTTCATTCTGTTTTAGAATTAATTCCAAGAGCAAAAGTAGGTAGAAACTTGATCTAGCAAATAAGTTATTCATCGTCATCATCATGCAACCAATCAAAATTCATTCCAAGGACGTAGGAAGCACAATCAACTAATTATGGGGAACCATCTGTGAAGCCATGCAGTAGATGGACACGGAATAGAAGGAGAGCATAGGCAAGAATAAGAAAAGGCAGTAGAATCAAATTAGATAAATGCAGCAATACATGATGATAACCAGTACACATTCATTATTCAGGGACTTGGGCACAATGTTGGGAGAAATTAATGGAAGAAGTCAAGTCTAAAATGCATCAAAATAAGGCATTTCCTCCCTACTATGCAAATGCAAAGTATAATTTTGTTGGAGAGGTCCAGGACGCCACAATGCTAAAACTTGAGCAAGGGAGCAGGCTCCTCTTCTTTCACCATATCAATTTGTTTTACAAGCATGATCCAAATTACAGAAAGTACTATTCCAGATGAAACCAAAGGGGCATGCATCCGAATCCTATCACATAATTAACAAAACAGAGAACTGAGGAAAAAGTTAAAAGTCATCCAAACCTGCCATTGGAAGAGCAAGAACTCCTGAAAGCCATGCTCTTGATGCATTGGCAGATGCAGTACTTGCATAAGCCGAAGCTAAAAGAGGCACTTTACCGCTAAGTGAAACTGCAGCAGCAGCAGCTACAGCTCGCCCTTCTACAAACCATAATACAATGGAAATTATCAGCACACGAACGTTTTGCATAGACATTCTCATTTAATGCAATGGAAATTATCAGCACATGAATGCACGCTTTTCTTAGTTTATTAACATAAATAGTTCAGTAACGCATGCCGCCCACTTAAGTTCAAGTAGGTCCAAGCACATAGCGAACACCCCAACCATATTCTTAGTTTTAAACGGCGCTAGGTGCACTGAGGCACAAAAATTCAAGTAGGAAGTCCAGTTTGCTGTGCAAGCTGAGGATCGGTCTTCTACTGTGTCTAGAAACCTTAAGTAGGCTGTTTTATTAGTTTTCACTTTTCAATGGTCTTCCATTCAAAAATAAATAAAAGCAGTGCATTTTTTTTAAAATTGAAATTGCCATTATGATTAATAAAAGAAAATAAAGAGTACTAGCAGGCCGCCACTCCTAACAACGATCATCTCTAGAACTTAAAATAAATGCAGTGTATTTGTTTTTGAAAATTTAAACTGCCATTGTGATTAATAAAAGAAAATAAAGAGTGTTAGCAGGCCAACACTCCTAACAGCAGTTCAGATTTCCAAGACTTAAAATAAATGCAATGTATGATATAAAACATGAAGGAAAGAGAAAGCATCAGAAATTGAAAAGTTAAAAGAAATGTTAAAACAAAACATGGTGGTCGTTCCTTTCCTTGCACCAAAACAAAGAGAAAGCATCAGATGCCTAGCCAAAACTAAGATCATATTCCAACTTAAGTACAAAATCGTTAATTAGAGAGAAAAAGGATGTGTCCCCAACAGGGTGGATGAAATAATTAAAAGCAAGAAATAACACAGTACAAACAGAGTTGAAGCCAAGACAGATAGCGCATGTGGCATGGGGGCATAAAGTTTTGGAATAAATATTTTTCTTTCCCTTTTCCTCTTTAATAGGGGATGCAAAGTAAATCATTATGGGGCAATAAAACGAGAATTGATTCTACAAATAAAAAACATGAAAAGTAACATATTCTTCTAATCTTTTCCCTTTTGAGAACCTACGTCAAGAACAGAACTATGAGTTCGGGACAACTTTTTACGAATAAAGAAAAAAGTATAGCACTGTTCATAACAATTAAAAACTGGAATTAGAGTTTTCTTTGAAAAGTGATTTTCCGTTGCAAACAGGCAACTAGGAAGTAAGAGTAGGAAGACTTCCATCCAAACAAAATTAACGCATTTCAAAATTAGCAAAAAATAATGCAAAATAATCAAATAAATGTATCGATTTTGATATCTGAATGAGAAAGTAAATCCCGAAAGCTAGTTAAAATTCAGAGTTGAAAATGATTCATAGGATCGATCTAAAACTAGGGGATAATAATCAAATACTTCACAGTAGTGAAATGAAAATCAAACACTTTTTTTCTTTTTCATTTTGGTATATTAAAAAAACACTTTCAAATCATTATTCTACGTTTGACAATATGTTTTCCTTTAGGGGGGGGGGGGGAACAAGGTTGCATTATCAGGAAATATATTCATCGTGAAAGAAATCACTTCACGGGTCAGCCGTCAAAAAGAATTAAGTAAATAAAACACAGACAGAAGAGAGAAATGAGAAAAGACTTGATTACCAGAGTAAAAGCGAGAGGACTTGGAAGATGAAAGGAGAGACCTCGCAGCTCTAGAAGCAGATCTGAAAATCTGAGAGCTCATTTTTGTTTGTATTTTGCGGATTTGATTGATAGATATAAGCCGAGAGCAACGGGTGTGAAGTGTTTGAAGCGAGAGGGAGATAAGTAGAAAAATGAGAGGCTTTTATTTATACTAGGCTCTTGGGGCGTTCACGTTGTGTGACTATAGTTTTTATTTGTTTATTTTCTGATTTGAGATCTCTAATATAATAATAATAATAATAATAATAATTTCATTTAATTAAAATAGTATTATAAATAGATCAATTTTTTAAAAAAATTAATCATATGTTTAATATGATTTCATATGATAATCGTTTTAATTTTAAAAATTTATCATTTTATTTTTAATTCAAAATTATTTATTTAATTTAATTTTTAATATATTTAAAAAATTTATTAATTTAATCATTTTTATAATATTATTAAATTAAAGTGATATATCATTTTTAAGAGATGAATAAACAATTTAAGAGAATAATAATAATTAAATTAATATAATTTTTAAATAATAAAGATTAAATTTATAAAATAGTTTTGAGTTAGAATAAATTTGATAAAATATATAAATTTTGAAGATTGAAATTTTTAATATACTATGTCAATATTATGATTTCCCCTAATATTTAACTTGTTAGTAATTTTTGTGATAATGTTTTAATTTAATAATTAAATTATAATTTATAGAAATAAAATAACCATTTTGTAATCAAATTAATAATTGAGTTATATATCATATGTATTTTATCCTAATAATCAATATACTACTATTGTTGTCGTTGTTGTTGATATGTTGATGTGTGGCTGAGATTCAATTGGAGTAGGGGCAGACGTCACTTTTCTTTGTTGCGCGATTGGGTTTGGTTCGCCCAAAAAAGGCTCTATCCCAACTTGTAGGTGAAAAGTGACAAACCACGTGTCTCATATCTGAACCTCAGATATCGCCACTATGTTTAGGGTTTTTTGGACTTTATCACAATCCCTAATCCCCACCTTCCAATTATATTCTTAAGAAATCAAATTGATTTATTTCATATAAATTAAAATCTTATTTGATGAAAAGTATAGAGTATTTTATTAAAATAAAACTCAGTACTTGCTCTAATATGAAAAAATACAAGATGAATTATAGTAATGACGACTTAAAGAGATTCTAATTTAACTATTGATCTTTCAATTTTATTAATTGAACCACTTAAATCATCTTTCTTATTTTATTCAATTAAATAATTTAAAATTAAGAAAAAATTAATCAAATGATGACACATGTCATCATTTGATTGAAGGATTAAATATATTAAATTAAATTAAAAGCAATATCAAATTGATAGAATATATGATTATAGGGACTAACTATGCAACAATATTAATTTTATTGTCACATTATTCTTATATGGAATGCTAATGATATGTGACTTTATTGAACTCATTTAAATAATTAAATATAATTTAATTAATAAAATTAAAAGATTAATAATTAAATTATAATCCTATAGTTAAATTGTGATGAATTACCCAAAAATATACAAAATGCGGTGGGCACACTACACAAAAGTAGAATCGTATCACTCACAATAACTGTCTAATGATAAATGTTATATTCTTCAACAAAATCCTTAGCCGTCTTGGGAAACTAAAACAAATGAAAAAGATAATGATAAAGCAGATACACTTAACTCTTTTGTCAATATTTATTTCCCAAACTACCTGCTGTAAAATCTTCTATCTATACATCTTTCATATTTGTAGTTTCCCAACATGAGATTGCTTCAGGATAAACCTTATTCTCTGTTATGCATGGTGATCTAACTCATAATATATATATATATATATATATTATTGGATATTCCAGTTACAAGGGATGTTTTGATCTGTCTTGCATGTTCATTTAAGGGCTTAATCGCAAGAAAAGAACTTCGGGGAGTTGTCTTCTCACAGGGCAAAAGCAGTCAATAATGCTTTAAAAGTACTCTGTTTGGAATAGTTTTTTAACATCCAACACCTTCCTTGGCATGCAAAGCTAGTTTATTACAATAAAACCAGGAATCAAACTTCTCTCATTCTTAAGGGATCGTTCAAGACAGGTGCTGCTTCATTAGAAATGCCAATCATATGTACAACAACAAAGCAATTGTTAGTGGGATCCCAGTCCCAGACTCCCAGTACATTTCAATGTAAGCTGAGTTCAATACGCTAGATCTAATATATGTTACCTGAACCAGGCACGAGTATCGAATATATGTACTTGTCCAATATATTTGGAGGATCATTTCCCGTGCAAATGATTGAATCGGACATAGATACGTCAAGGAAAACAAGGAATCTGGATATCATAATTTTTGCTTGACCTCTATCCCAAGTTACTGTTAACAAGAGAACTCGTAAATGATATTACGAACCGTTTGGGACTTTAACATCAGAACCCAACTTGCAGTCTGTCTGCAAAGCCGATAACCAGGTGTCCACCTAGGAAAAGAGAGAAAAGAGTCAAAGTTGTTTTTTTAATTGAAAAAACAAACAATTATATGAATATGTATTGAAGTTCTATTGTAGGTTGTCCAGAATTCATCTATGCTCCAACAGGTTTCTTTGGTCCTACTTAAAGCCAATGAAAACAATTTGGAAGCGTTATCGCATATCACAATCCTCACAACCATGAACCATCTATAGTTTATCCATACTATGAACAAAATGATCCGAATCTAATGCCGACTCGTGAATTTATATATATGCATATTACATATACAAAAACAAGGTATACCTGTACTTTAGAAACATGTGAACACTCGTAACGCAGTCCTTGACAAGTTAAGATATAAAAGGCATATTGTGTCCCTTCATCTTCTCTTATAAAGCTTGGCAGAGAACCTACTTCAACAACATCAGACAGAAGTGTGGAATCTTGAGGGCTCAAATCTGCAAAGCAAGAAGTTGATCAGCATGTAATGTTCATAATCCACCAGCCTGTGCTATGTTTACATTTGACCAGCCTATTGCACGAATTCGTCATTGTTAGTGGTGATGCTTGACAAAGTTAAGCGAAGAGAATCTTAAAAGACATTATTTGAAACTTAGTGTTCATCAAAGCAGAGAACAATTAAAAACTTGATCTTGAATTTGAAATTTCAGCTACTACTGAGAAAATTTTGTCATTTTCCATATTACACCAACAATGCAGTTGCAACAACATGCATCACCGAATCCAGATGCAACTTATAATAGTAAAAGAAAAAAAAGGAGAATATACCAAAGGCTAATTACCTGTGGAGGATAAATAGAAGAATATGCATTGGCCATGAAGAAAAATAAATCTAGGAAGCCAGTCATCAATATCAACATCATCAACAGGAGCAGGTTCTCCAGGTAAAGCTGTCCACCTCTGCAAATGAAAGATTCATAGAAAAATCATTACCCCATAACAGTAGCTGTGCATGCATAGAGAGGATGCAGCAAAAACAAAATATGAAGTAAGATAGCAGGATGAGCATATTCATACTGTTCGGATGTACAAATAGCCAGAAAGACGCGCAGACCGTAAAATTTCATCAATATGTTCCAACCTGCATAAAGCAGAAACATCAATAAAAGAAATGTAGAAATATTGTGTCTAAATCTCAATATTACATCAATGCTGCTAGGTATTGTGGACATGCAATCTCAGGAAAAAAGAAACCCATAAGAAAACATTGAAACACCAATGGTTCAGAGACCATTATTTGCTAGGATAACATCACATAACTTCCAGTTTCAGAAACAATAATTTTGAAATTCTGGAATCAAGTATAACTCTTTCTTATGCTAAATCATTATGGACACACATATATAGCTCATGGATTAAAAGTCAAGATTCAACTCTTCCTTACCGAGCTCTCAAGTGAGCTTCTCTCTCTTCTATATCGGCAAGTTCTGATCTTAGTGATTCCAACTCCGCAGCAGTCAAATTAACCTGCATATGAAAAATTCAGGTGAGCAATGTCCAATTATTAATAAAACCAAATGGCAAGATACAAAGAGAATAGTATATGAACCTTTTCTTGACCATCAGCACCACTAAATGACAAGCCACGTAAGCTGAACAGATTCAACATGAATGCAGCCTTTCTAAATTTTCGCCGAGACCATAAACTGCTACGGGACCTATCCTAAAGCAGAACCAAAAGACATTGAGATAAGATGAACTAAAATACTTAATCTCTTCTCTTTTTTACCTTCAGAAAGCAATACCTCGAAGAATTTCCAGTACTTGATGGTGAATCAGGTGAACTGTTTTGAAGAGAGTCACCCCTTGGAGGAGTTGAGACTTGAAAATGATCTGGAATCACCTTGATACTCCCAAAACCGTCATCCATAAAGCTACACTCACTGTAGGATGATTTACAAACTTATTATCAATAAAACCAAATAAAGCAGTCAGACTAATAACGCATAACGAAACTTAAGATGTTAGAATAAGCTTTCCAAGTCCAACAAAGAGGAAAGGGTATCTGCTTTAATCACTGACTTATTCAGAAAGCTTTACAACCCAGGCAATATTATAGAGAGCAGATATGAGAAGAATGAGTCGAAATGGTAAGCAGACTAATTTCCAACCGGGATTTTGAGTTCTTTCAGAAGAATCAACAAGTGTAGCTCCTTAAAAACATTGAAAAATATAAGATTTCAGGTTCATATGGATGTATACAACTAGCTAATCTCTAGAAAACTAAAAGGTGTCAACGTATATGAAAATTCATGACATTTAGGGAATATATCAGATTCAATTATGCACCAGAAGCACCACAGAAAAAAAAACAGACTTAAAAATCAAAATAATAGTCATCAGTTAGACTTCAATGTAACTAAAATTGCTCATAGCTCTATTGTTTCCCAAGTCCTAACCAGAAATTAATCAGCCAATATAATAATTAACAGGGAGAAGGCTTTCTTTAACAGGAAACGGTCAAACCATTGAATTTCCATTAACTCTATACATAAATACCAAAACAGCATCAATTAAACCATAACTAACTGCTCAAACAACTAGAAATACAATTACCGTGAAAAAAAGGAAACAAACAAGTGAAAACCCATGATCAACGGCTAAAACAACAACTAAAACGAAAAGCTACCAACAAGAAGAAATCTAATAAGAAAAAAATCCCAATTAATCTAAATCCCGGTTAAAATAATAAATAACAAAGGTTCTGCAGAGCTTACAGAAACAGTTGATCTCGTGAACCGTATCAGCAGCAAGAGTTGAATCAAAAGGAACAAGGTTGAAGAAAGCTAAAGGGAAAAGGACTCTGTGTTCCACCAAAAGAGTTTCGACTTTCGACCACTTTCCTAACCATCACCGGTCTGTCGAGTTGTTTATTCGAGTTTCTTACTTCTATGCAGAAAAGACAATCATACCACCACCTTTTTTTAGTTCACGAAAATAGAGTAAATAGAATAAAGGGTAAACTACATTATTGATCACATCTGTTTTAATTTTATGCATTTTTTTTACTAAATTTAAAAAATATAATATTGGATCATTTTTATTTTTATTTAATTAAAATATGATCACATCCATTTAATTTATTCCCTTTTGTTCATGAGCAGAAACTAAAATTTTAGTAACTAAACATTTAAAAGTTGATAAAGTAAATGATCACATCTTAATTAAATAAAAACGAATGTGATCAAATCTTAATGAAATAAAAACAAAAATAATTAAATATTATATTTTTTGAATTTAGTGTGAAGAAAATATACAAAATTTATCCTAAAATAAACTAATCAAATGGTCACCCGATTATTAATTGTTACCAAATTAATCACCGAAAAGAATTTTTATTTCATTCACTCGTTCAGTCTCCTAATGGCATTTAACATGATAGATTATCTCGAATAAAATAATAACATGTATAATTACAAGTAATACATACTATTACACAAAAATTTATGAATTTTATTACATGGCTGAAAATAAATCATTATAAAATTAAATTAATGTTCAAATTAATTATATTTATTTCATAAAAATATATCAGTTATAAAATTAATTAATATTATAAAATAATTTGAATTAATGTTATACATAATTATAATATTATAAATTTAATTAACTATATAATTAATAGTATATTTTTGTAAAATAAATGTATTCATTTCAATATCAATTTGTTTTCAAAATTATTTATTTTCAATCATGTCACAAATCTAGTAGTCTGATATAGCAGTCGTGCATCTGAGGTTT
Source organism: Hibiscus syriacus (assembly GCF_006381635.1). NCBI lineage: Eukaryota > Viridiplantae > Streptophyta > Magnoliopsida > Malvales > Malvaceae > Hibiscus > Hibiscus syriacus. The sequence goes on from NW_024063008.1 coordinate 977,392, forward strand.
ACTCAGAAGGACATTTTTTTAAAAAATTTTAAGGGGGAGATTTTATTTTTCCTTCATTTTGTGGTTAAATTGATAGTTCTCTAAAAGTTGGGTGATCATGTGAGTAGTTTATCCAAACAAATAACTAGAATTATAGTTTTGTAAGATAAGGTAGGGTTAGATTAGGATAATGCCGCATTAACTTTACAAGTAAATTAACGGTTCATTTTATCTTTTCGAGAAGTCGTTCTCTTAATATTTATTAGCGTTTCTTTTGGGTTTTTATAAAAAGTGTTTTAAGGAATTAATCGAGTCATATCATTATTAAAAAAGAATATTGTTTTTGTTAAAAGTTTTATGTTTGGGCAACTTCTTTTATAGGATATGTACGATACCAATTAATTAAAAAAAATGATCATGTATTATTTTATAATTATTATAAATTATTAAAAAATGATTTAAGGGTAATTATATATTTAGATGCTTGAATTTAGATTTAATGTGCAATTTGACATTTAAGCATTTTTTTATCCAATTAGATAACTAAATTTAGTCTCAAGGTTCAGTTTAGTACTTACATTTTTTTGTTTATGTGGTTCAGTTAGACATTTCGACTTTACTTTTTTAGTTCAAATTGATACATGGATTTGATCTCATAGTGTAAGTTTATTCAAGTAGATCATTCACAATAAATACTAATTTAGAAAGGGGAAAAAAAGGAAATTCATACACCAATTAAAACAATAAGTCAACTTTAGGCACCAAATTGAACTTAAAAAAACTTTAAAACCTGATTTAAGTATCTAATTGAATAAAAAAGATTAAATGTCAAGTCACGCCTTAAAACCAATTTTCTGTACTAAAATATGTTAGAATCAAACCATATTAAATATGAAAACAATCAGGATCAAATCACATCAAATCATAAAAAATAAAATACTACATGCGAAAACGTACCTGAATTAATCAATAGGTTGAAATCTTTGAGTATTTTTGTTGTTGTGATCTTCCAAGAAGATAGAGTTTTGTTGAGTATAAACTCTATGACAAGATAAGAGAAAATATAAGATAATATATTTATTGGAGACTATAACCTCTTTATATAGTTGATTAAAGAATCATTTATTGTTTGTATTTATAACATTATCCCTCATTAAATTATAAATATAACTTTAATAGTATCTATGCTTTTATTTATATGATACTTCTAATATCTTTTGACTTTATAACATAATTAGTCATTTAATTTATGTCATATTTTATTATAACAATATACATTAAAAATATGTGTCCGTAAATATATATTTTAATCTAACAAAATATGTTTATATACACCCTTCTTTTAATCAATATTCTTGTTGAATAACCTTTATGTAGCTCTTAGTAGGGGTGTTTATAACCGAGTAACCAGATTTATGGGTACTCGAGATGTATGGTACCCAGTTCTTGAAATAGTATATTTTTCGGTTAGTGTTCCAATGATTATCGGATACCCGCTAATCGAATATCAGTGAAATTCGGATACCCGTAAAATCGGATACCGAGTACCCGGTTAATATTAAAAATTCTTATTTAACTGAAAATATTTAAAAAAATCTTATTTGCAGGACTATGCCGGCGACTACAATGTATGGTTTTCATTCGGCAACCCATATATTGCTATTTTTCTCCATCAGCTACGAAGTTTATTGACCTGAAATATGACGTTCAATGAGTTGTTTCTTTTTCTATTAACCTTTAGTACTTATCTCAAATGAACAAGATTATTTGAAGAAGAACCTAGAGGCAAGGAAGAAGGAACTGGAGCGCGAGGCGGAACGAAAACCATAGCATTTTTCAATTATTATTATTATTGTTTTGATTTTTAAAGAAAAAAAGGTTAAATTTGTAATTGAGTGAACATACATTAACAAAAAAAAATCAAGTGTTGTTGGTCACAGGTGATTGTTTAATAAGCGATAATTGAGACTTACGTATCCCGTTTCCTGGAGGAATAAGTAAGCAGAAATTAGTAATTACTCACCGAACATTTAATTATTAGCCATTAGGCCATTTAAGCACCAACCTTTTACCTCATTTTTACTCAATGGGCTTTAGAGTTGGTTAAAATGAGGGTTTAATGGTAGCTCAGCCTATCAAACTTTCAATAAGAAAACAATAATGTTATGATTAAACTTATAAATAATAATCTTATCTTTTGATCAATGAAAACCTCATTTTACGCTCACCGGATGATTTCCGGATGACAAAAAGGGGTTAAAAATGATTTTTTTTATTTATTAATTTAGGCCGATTACTTTACAATGTAGTATATGTTCGAAAGATTCTCAATTATTAGTAATAAACACACAAATACCTATTTAGATATCATGTTTAAACCCAAGAATTTTACATATGACAATCATTCCTTTAATCACATAAGCATTTAGTCTATACTAATTGACTTAATATTTATTTTGGGATTTGGGTCGTAAAGCTTACATCATTATGATCTGAGCTCAGTTTCATTTTCCAGAAGCTCATTGGTCTAAACATTTGCCATTGCCAGGCTTCTCTTCTCTTTCCGCCAAGTCCTCGCCATGCCACAAGAAACAATTGGGTAGGCATTATATGTGTAAAGAAATTAATACAAGAAACAATTATTGTTGGCGGTCTACAGAAATTAATACAAGTATGAAAACAGAAGCTCTGGTTCAAGGAGTCGAGGAGTTGGAGACTTTTGATCCGTTGGGTTTGTTTGTGGTTTATCAAGTTTACAGCTAACTCCCTTCAAACTCTCAAAAAAAAATTAGGTACTTAAAACATGAGTTAAATAGTATATTGGTCTCAAAAACAAATTAATTTTATTTCGATTTAATCTCGAACTGATAATGATACACAAACTTTTGAGCCAAAATATTATATAACTTTTAAATTTAGGGTTATTGTTTTTTGTAATTTTGAAACCCGAAACATTAATATAAATTATGATTTTTCTCATCGACGATCATTAATGTTGGATTAAAATCTATAATTATGGATACATAATTTTTATATATATTGTTGTCATAAATTAAGTGATCAATTATGTTATAAAGTCATAAGGAATTAGAAGTATCATGAAAATAGTGTAGATACTATTAAATTGTATTTATAATTTAACAAGCGATAAAGTTATAAGTACATACAATAATTGATTCTTAAATCAGTTCTATAAAAAGATTATGATCACCAAGAAATATATCATATAATATTTTTCTCTTATCCCATGTGAGAGAGTTTATACGCAAGAGAACTATATTTCTTGGAAGATCACAACCGAAGAAATACTAAATGATTTCAACCTAGCAACTAATTCAGTTATGTTTCCGCATGCCTCTAGTATTCTATTATTGATGATTTGGCATGATTATATCTTGGATTTTTTAAATATTTATTAGGGTTCTGGTTCTAATAATTAAAAGTAATATATATATATATATATATGAGAAAATATTCTGTTACACAATGTTTAGAAGAGTGAAAATAGATATCGAGATTAATAGTAGGAAATAAGAATATATTCACGGAAAAAAAAATAAAGAATCAATCTCTATTTTCATTCACTAATGATCTTAAATTTATGTAAAACTAAAACTTTATATTATGTAAGCGGGTACTAACACTACATATATATATATATATATATATATATATATATATATATCCGCAAAAGAGGAAAATTCATCACTCAATTCCCCAGAAAAATCCAGCCTACAACAACTGGAGTTTTAACTTTAACACAAACTCTCTTCTTTAGATCACATATATATGCACATATAAATCCATCTGTACCTAATTCTCCATGAAAGCTTGAATATAAAACATTCAAGGTTGCAGTAAAAAGGAGAAAGAGATAGTAATCTATTTTCAAAACCAAAAACTCCTAAGGCCTAACCCGGTTCATCACTCACTAACCCGAAGATCCAGAATAAAAAATGTTAGCTAAGTAAAAGGGTATATTAATAGTTTACAAAAGGATGGACTGAAGCTTTCATGAACTGATAACATCGTCTTCTTCATCTTCCATGATACTTTCCAATGAAGGCCTCCAACAACACTCCACTTTAACTGATCTAGCTTTTTCCATTTCAGCCAAAAGTTCCCCTAACCGATACCCGCCATTATTGCCGTTCTTATTCTTCAGCTTCACTAACAACAACTCGAGCTCCTCTTTTGTAAGAACTATCTTCACCTTCATGCTGCCTTTTCCTCCTTCGTTTTCCTTCGTAGCAGCTTCACGAATCTCTTCTATTTCTTCTTCTTCCACCTGCTGCCTTGATCTGAATGTCTTCTTCATACAATTCCCCATGTGCTCTTTTTTCAACTGCAAAAACTTCTTGTTAAATGGGAACTGAATGAGGGTATTTATAAACAAAATTAGATACACTAAATCTCCTGTATAATCAACACTGATTTTCTCCTCACGAGACTTGATTTTTCCGCACAGAAAGAGACAACTTAATATAAACTAATTACAACTTGGTTTTTATTAAGACTACGAGTTAGATAAGTATTTAAAGGATGTTTCCATAGTAGTTGGGTATTAAAAAAACACTTGGCCCTCCATGATCGACCACCGCATTATAATATTTATATATATTGTCGGCATCTGTGTGCATGAAGAAGTGGCAGAATTTACGTAGACATTGTTCAACTACTTTTGATCTTTTGTTGATCTTAATGCAAGGATTGTCTTATAGACTGATAGTGACAACTTACAATATTATTTTCATAATAGTTTGGAATGATAATATATGTTTAATTTTTTTTAACCATATATATACTCTACAGATGTACCTGTTTGAATCCGAGTTCTTTAAAGAAAATAAAATTCTCTTTTACTACTGAAATATGAATACTTTAAAGAGAATAATATTTTATTTTTACCGTTATTTACCTTAGACTGAGAGTGATAATTAACAATATTATTAATCGTCGATAATCTTGATTTGAAAACACTAGTCTATACATCGTTAAGCATCTTCTTCATCCATTGGGTGAAAGCTTAGAAATTCAAGTTACCAAAAGCAAGCACTGCATTTATCTATAAAGAGAGGCCAAAAACAAGATTTTAAAGCATTGATGGTTTAAATCAATCTCCTTGGACTTGTTCAACGTTGTTTAATTAGGGTTTTGATTTCTGTCAAACCTAGTGATCAGCAAGCATATCTCTACTGCATGATGTGGACATAGATTTTATGCACCGAAATTCTGTATTTTCTTTCAGAAGAAAATTCCTGATAAATGTGGTGTTTGCAAAGAACATCCTTTGCTTCAACTTATTGAATGCATGTTGGCGTGGGTCCACCATTTTGCTTCAACTAAATTCTGTCGTACAAACTGCCAACCAACACTATTAATAAATCTGACACTGCTGATGAGACATGGTTGAAGGACCTCCAACTCTGTATGAGGTTATCATGCGCAATATCGACTTTGAATATACTTATTTATTTGTTATATGTAAATAGTGGTAAAACTAGTAATTTTATATTAGAATTCAAAATTAATTATAAATTAATGAAGAAAAAAATATAATTTTACCATTTTATCAATGTCTATAAATTAAAGATTATCGTGAACTTAAACATGTTTAAACCCGAGTTCTTATTATACTATAATATCAATTGATTTAACCGAATTAAAAATCAATCGACATTTTCTATCAATTAAAAAAATATATATTTTACCCATTGTTTAACCATTTTTCTTTTAGGAAGAGGATTTCGTAATCAAGGAGCGTCAGTCAAAGCAGTGAATTATTAGTCGACAATCTCCAAAGATTAGGTAGGGGGAGTGACTGGTTTCAGATTATTTAAATGTTTTACTGTGGAAATACATAAACTTTTTCATTTCATCGAGGACATAAATGCAACCTAACAATTTGTCTCCACTTGAACTTTGTTTTGACCATTTTGCATGTTTTATTTGAATGCAACTATATGATCTCATGCTTACCAAACACCGTATGAATTGCTATTAGCCTTGTGAATGTATTGCACTTGAAAGAATTTAGTTTGATTATACTAAACAGTAATCAATGACTAAATACCATCATAAACCAGTAGGAGAGAAGGTTAATGATCCACCAAGTTGATCAACGACAGAAAACGGCCTACGAAATAGAGATGGGTCAATTTTAAATTGTCAAAACTTGATTTTTTTTTCTCATCTTTATCCTTATGCACAATCATTATTTTGTTTCTTTTCTTTTCCTCATGCACAAAATCTTAACTGAAAAACAAAATTAATTAGCCACCTTGATTTGATATGGTATACTATCTTCTTGCTTGTTGCATATAAAACCTATAGCTTGCATCAATAATTAAAACAAAAAAATAATCTGGAAATCAAATAGACTACCTATGAAGGGTCCGCCTGCTTACTTCGTTTGAACTCAAAGAACTTCAAAAAAACTTTTAGTTGGGTCCAGTATGAGAACCACAATCGGTCAAAGCGCCACACCGGTTGGGCGTAGGCATGTTTTGACTTGGATAAAACCCATATGCATAAAGTATACTAGAAGCCACTTAACAGGGTACATATATGTTGTCAAACATAGCAGAACTTCAGCTAGTACAGAAACACAGTGAATACAAAGTCATCAAAGACACAACTGCATTCATAATATTAGAGATAGTAGTCTAAGTTAAAACTCAGCAAGTGCAGTAATATCCACTGAAAAAACCTTAAACTACACACGGCGGCGCTTGTTATTAAGGTTCTCGAACATCTGTTTGACATCCGCTGCTGTGATTGCCTTTGAAGGATCAACTGAGCCCTAAAGGATAGGAAAACAAAAGTATTAAACTTAAATCTCAGATGCGGCTAGTAAAGGATAGAAATACAAAGTCATCTAAAGGTACATAAATGAAGAATCTGATGATGAAGGAACATTAAAAAAAATACATGGCTTCCTTGGAATATATTCAGCGCAGGTTAGAAACTAAAAAAGTGCACAATCACGGTCAAGAGAAACAAATAACTACTTAAAAAAAGATAGACAATCAATACCATACCAGGAAGGACCGGAACTCATCTTTGAAGTCTGCAATGCCAGTCAGAATTTCCATTTTTTCTACATGACCGAGATTGTTAAAGAAATTCAATTCAGCGCCCTCCCTTTGCTGCAACTTTTCATCCCTCTTTTGCTTAGCATTTTTTTCATACTCTGCTATTGAATCCTCCTTGTCAAGTAGGTAACTGATATGTTTCTGCTCGTACATATCCAAGCACTTATCACATTTGCAGAGGGCATCTCTCCAATTCTTTGAAAGAAAAAAGGGTCTACTTTCTGAATCAAGTGATGCAGCCATCCAGTCTACTACAAGAACACAAGTAGCATGTGAACTAGCAATACTTCCAAAGAGACTTGAGCTAGCATTGCTCTCAGAGCCTTCTCCAACAATGGACTTCTTCTCATCAGATGCAGCTGCACCATTGGTATCAGCAACCAAATGATCCTTTTGGACAGCTTCAGAGCACGAATCATTGTCAAGTTTCCCAGCTTCATCTTTAGAAGGGATGTCTTCCACCACAACTTTATTTTTGTTAGCAGCAACAAGCTGTCTCCCAGCTGCCCATATGGTTTTAGGATACAGAGTCAGAAATGAACAAACCACCGAACATGCCTTGCATATGAAATCCTCATATAGTGGCTCCCCTTCCTCATCTCTAGGAATCTGTCATACAAGTATTTTCAGATCATAATCTGATACCCAATACAAATAACTCAAAAGAATAGTGCAAAAGCAGCTAAATAGCAGTCATTTTTTTTACTTCCTCTTATGCAATATCAAAGCTCAAGTTAGCTATTTACATTGCTCAACTTCAATTAAACCAACCATGTAAAAAATTCCCCATTGAAAAGTCCTTCAAACAAATAAATTGTCATTAAAATCAATAAGTTCACCAAATTATTCAATGTTTACAAATGATTAGAGTACATATCCATAAAGATAAAAGTTCAGGCCAGAACAGTGTCAATGGCATCATGCTTAATATGAATTGAACCCTAAAGGAGGCAGCAGCAGTATTCACAAAAAGTTTGATCACGAGCAGGCTACAGAACATTTCATAATTTTAACAGTGGTAAATAATAATATGGGCTTGCTCAATAGGTCATATCTAGATTTGCCAATAATTTTAACAGTGAAACCAAAGTACTTTGCAATTTTATGGGATATTTACGCAAAAACTATCAAAGGAAAAACCATGATACAGGAATGGAGTACATTCACTGAGATGCAGCCTACCAACCTCATTGGGAGAGCTGAGACTGATATGTTCCTCATGAAACCAGTCCTCACACATACAGCACTGTATCATTTCTACTTGTTCCTCAAGATCTGGATCTGGATAGGGGCGATTGCAGGTGCAGTATAGACCTTTGAAGTTGTGATTATATGAATTCTCTGTATTCTCTACATCCTTATTTGGGGAAAGCTTGCATGAGAACTCTCCAAATTTTGAATTTCCACAATCACATCTAAAATTTCTCTTGGTCCACAGCTCCAAAACCTTGAATTTGTAGCAAAAATGGAAATCCCTTACATTCATGTAAGCAGGTAGAAATAGTAGAATTGAATATTTATGAAAAAATAAGTAAAATAAGATTTTTTTTCTTCGAAAAGTATGACCAATTGGACACAAATAATATTTCCAGCATAACATACATAACTTTAGTCCAATACTCAAGTAAGCTTGTGCATTTATTTTATTTTTTGATAATAGCATAAATAAAATATGTTCAGTACTCAAGACTCAAGTAAGCATGCAGAAATTCAAATCAACATATGAAATGATAAGAATGAAAACCTTGCATGCCACATGTTTTAACCAATCAAGAATTGTTAAATCAACTTCCAAGTTCTTCCATTATAGAACATGTTAAAACTCAATAGTCTATGATGATCCAAAAAACCATGTAACTGTACAGATGATAAAAATATGAACTGAAATCACTACCAAAGAGCAGAGTTAGATACCAGAAACAATGAGCAGTGTGAATGTTTAATGCAGTTAACACTAGTACAGAAGCAAAGAGGTCAATGTTATTCCAAGTTAGAAGGACAAAATAAAGAAAAGGCTGCATCAGTTGGAAATAATATGAACGTAGGAATCAACTCCCGTTTTGCTGTCATAATGACTACTACATGACCCACAAAGTGCAAACCATAACATAACTCAAGTCATGATCTGCATAAAGCAAAATTACTACAAAAACTCCCACTTCAATACATTATAATTTCAGTCACATCTTAAGAATTGAACCAACAGAAAAAAAATTAAAGCTTAGCGTTAAGAATGAGAGATAAGATTGCATGAGGGGACGACCAATGCAATAAAGAATGGTGCAAAGGAAATTACCTCATGGCCATCATGGCAAGACAAGCAGCAAGCTGTACAAATTCCAGCATTCCCCTCGGGGGTGCATGTCAGGCAAGAGAAAATTGCCTGTCTCTTCATGTAACCTTTAGAATATGTACATTCGTCTCCCTCATCTCCACCCAAAACCAAATCTGCCTCCTTTAGATTAAACAATAATACGTTACATATTGCCCATCAGCATATATAGCTGAAGCAAGCACAACATCACCAATAAAAACAACTAATAGATACTTCACTATTCTTATACACGATATATATTTGCATCTAACGCTTTTTCAGTATAAATTTAGGATAGAAGAAGTGCATTTGACTGATATCATAGAATAAGTTCGATGCATTCCAAACCAGCATAGAATTAAACGGCACTTGAATTCCAGAAATTTTCTCAAAATGTAATCAACGTTCACAATAATTCAAATGTTAAATATGTTATAACCAAAATTTTCACTACATAAAACTTAAATAATATTGATTTTATCATTTCTAGCCAATGAATAAAAAGAGAAAAATATTTCCATGTCCATAAGCGAGAAGAAATTGAAAAATCCTACCTAACTAAATTCTATAATTCCTGCAAAACAAAACCCTAAACAACGGCTTCATATAGAGTGTAGGGACAGGCTTTTACCAACTCTTCTTCTTCGATGCTCTCAAGATATTCGTTGATTGACACAGTCTGTTCACCGTCATCGTCGAGATTGGCAGCCATTTCCCCTAAATCACCGTGACAGTCAAAGCCAAAATCTCCACTCTTCGAAACTGAATCTGTAAATAAACAAAAAAAAAGGGGCAACGCAGAAAAATATAAAAGGATACTTTACTTGTTCGGGGAATCTAGATGTTTCGTATAACGAGAAACCCTAAAATTGTAAAAAAGAATAAGGATACCTTTTCAACCTCGCAAATCACAGATTTTAACGGATCAGTAAGGAATCAGGTTCCTGTTGTACAAACGCGAGAGAGAAAATCAGAGAAAAACAAAAACATTTAGGGGTTGAGATTTTAGAATTTGGAGCAGAGGAGCTGGGGTTTAATTATACCTAATAAATAGAGTAGTAATGGACTGAGTAGCATATGGTCATTTTCCCGCCACAAACGCCCTAATGGAATCAAATTACGCGGCCCGTTCCCTCAATTTGTTTTCTTTCTCATTTATAAACGGTGCAATGTTTCACATTTTGCTAGGGCAATATTCCCCGTTATTCCTTCTCACTGCCCCAAAAACACCATTTAGGCAAGTTGAAAATAAATTAAATGGTGTTCAAGTTTACTAATATTATTATATATGAAATAAATCTAACATAAATTATAATACAAATATAAAAATTATAAGAACTCATAAATGTTTAAATGAAAAAAATTATTAAAAAGTGTTTTTAGAAAATAAAATATTTTTTAGGCATTACTAAATAAAATTTAGAATATATTAATTTTATTACGTTATAAAGAATTAATATAATTTATTCATCAAATTTATTTGAATATATAAATTAGATATTAAAAATTAGTATCACTTGTAAATATAGTTATTATAAAATTAAACCTTGGCGTAATCAAACCCCGACGTTAATAAATTGAAACGCACTCTTTTCACTAAAAAATAAATAAATTTAAATGCATATGCTCGTTTAGTTACCCATACAAAACGGTGCTGGAACAAGGGTGTTTCCGTAATATATGTAAAACGCCAAAATGAAAAGCTTTAAACACCTGAACATCAACTTCTCCGTGGGGTCAATAATCACTTTTGAACCGGTTTTTATAAATCAAAAGCTAAATGTTTGAGATTGCTTTTGCTTAAATAAGTGATTTTTGGACCCTAAAAACAATCTCAAACAGGACTTTAGATGTAGATGGTGAGATTGTTTCACCGCACCATTTTCACTGGCCCCTTAAGCTCCGTTTGACCAAACATGCTGCAGTCGAATCTTTCTCTTTTCCATTTTCACCCTTCTATCCAATTTAAAACCCACTTTTTTCTTTTCATTTTCATGCACCGGAGTTAGTTTAAGTGTGGGATACTTATGTTGTGCGGTAGCCTAATTTAATGTTAAAAACGGTGATTTTAGGACACAACAAAAAGTGTAATAAAAATTGTAATATTTTAGGTTCAACGCAACCTAAAATATTATCTTTTTAATAACATTTTTTATTGTCAATAAAAAATATTATGAAAAATATATCATTTTTAGTTCAACCGATAATATTATGAATTTTATCATATTTTTTGTTACACTCAAAATTCACAATTTTTTAACTTTAAATTAGGCAGCCTCTTCTTAGACTTTCTCTCAAGTGTGGAATCACTTTCATGTTTGAAGAATAACAAAAATTATTTTATTTTTATTTTTATTTTTTTCTTAAATGTATTTTAATTTAATTTCAATCAACTATTTTTTTAGTTTCTACCCAAAAGAAAAGTTTTTATTTAGTTCTTTTATTTAAAGGTACTCACGTTATTTAGTTCATCTATTTATAGATATAATTGTTCTGAATGATTATGTTTCCTTTCGCTTTACGAGTATTTATAGGTATAATGATTAATGTCAGTACAATAATACTTGGGCTCTACTTGATCGGCTTCCTCTCTCCTATGATTGGTTGGTGGGGACTTCAATGAAATACTTTTTGACTCCAAGAAATTAGGAGGGATGTTTTCCTTCTCGTAATGATATGACCGTCTTTCGCTTAGCACTGCAGTGGAATAATCTTACAGATACTCGCCCTTCCAAAGGTTGGTTCAAGTGGTATAAGGGACGAGATTTTTCTGGTTGACTCTGTGAGCGTATCGATCGATTTTTGCAACGTCATCCTAGAGCTAACCATACTCGATGTAACGTGCGTTTGGTGAATATATGTTTGCTTTTGATCATTGCTTTATTTAATTGGATATTGTTGCCTCTTGCTCCCCCCACTCGAGAAGACATGGTCGGCTTGATTATTTTAAGGACGATGAATGTTGGGGCACTAACTCAGCTTGTATTGACCGAGTGACGGATGCGTGGCTTTCCTCTGTTGGTCCTGTTCCCCACAAACTTACAGCGGTTGGTGCAACTTTGCATGCATGGCAACGTGAACGGTGGCAATAAGAGCAGGGACTCCTCTCCCAACGCCAGCGTATTGATGGTCTGTTGCAAGGTTTTTTGTCAAAAGCTGGCCTGGAGGAGTTGACAACTCTGAAAATGGAACTCGAACGCATCCTCTCCTACATTGAAACGTATTGACGGCAGTATAGTCAGGTTCATTAGCTTCCTCAAGGTGATCGGACTCCGATCTTCCATGCGAGAGCTTCTGGTCGTAGAGCTAAAAATCATATTTGTGGCGTTTATGATTCTGTGGGCACTTGGGTTGACTATCGGACTGTTGTCCAGCATGCGGCGGTGGATTTTTCTCTTCTTGTTACCACTCGTCTTTGTTAAGCCTGGACTGAAAAATAGGATTTTAGAGATAATTGCTACATTATTGAATCAACGTTGGCTGTATAAATAACCTCTTACATAACAAGTGAAAATCTAAAGAAATCTAAACTAATTCAAAACACTTTTAAGGGATAAAATCCCTTGATAATAGGAACAAATAACAAACTACCTAATATATCCTCCCTTAAACTGAAAACTGCAAAATTTCAGATTACATCAGTTTCTGAACATACTCCCAATAATTCACGCAACTTCAAAAATGCATCTAATTTGAGAGGTTTTGTCATGATGTCAGCCAATTGTTCTTGTGAACTGCAGTGTATCAACTCCACCGTACCAGCCTTGGTAAGTTTTCGAAGGAAATGAAAACGCACATCTATATGCTTACTTCGGCCATCCATTACTGGATTTCTTGAAAGCTTGATGGCTGAACTACTATCACATTGAATGATAATGGACTTGTTCTCGTTTTGCCCCAACTTCCCAAGTACCTTCTTCAACCACACAGCTTGACAAGCACAAGAGGCTGCAGCAATGAATTCAGCTTCAGTGGTGGATAAACTTACTACCGGTTGCTTTTTCGATGACCAAGATATTACTCCTGAACCCAATAAAAGCACATCTTCAGTGGTGGATAAACTTACTACCGGTTGCTTTTTCGATGACCAAGATATTGCTCCTGAACTCGATAACAACACATAGCCCGAAGTGCTCTTCCTATCCTAACTCTACGGCATAATCACTATCCTTATAAGCAATCAGATCATTTTCTCCTCCCTTCCTATAATAAATTCCAGACCCAGTAGTTCCTTGCAAATATCGTAACACTCGTTTTGCCACCTGCAAATGCAATTCAGTAGGATTCTCCATGTATCGACTAATCAGATTCACTACAAACATTATATCTGGGTGAGTTACTGTGAGGTACATCAAACTACCCACAATTTGTTTGTAATAAGTTTTGTCCACCTTAACTCCATCTTCATCCTTCGTGAGTTTAACGCTAGGAACAATCGGATTACGCACAAAATTACAGTTATCCATTCCAAATTTGTGTAGAAATTCTGATGTATACTTCTTCTGACTCACAAAAAATCCATCTGATTTTTACAGCACTTCAAGACTAAGGAAATACCGTAATTTTCCAAGATCCGTCATATCAAATTCATTCTTCATCGAGGCTTTGAACTCTGCAATCATCAATTCATCATTTCCAACAACGATAAGGTCATCAACATAGAGACTTACAATCAATATTTTCCCCTGGACCTTTGTTTTTACAAACAAAGTATGCTCATAGTCACACTTCCCAAAACCTTCATTGATAAAATAAGTTTCAATGCGACTGTACCAAGCACGTGGTGCATGTTTTAGTCCATAAAGTGCATTTTTAACCTATAGACCTTTTGTTCATTTTCCTTTTTCACATAACTAAGAGGTTTGTCGTAACCGGTTTTCGTCTGGGCACGAAATTTTTATTTGGCGGGAAAAGTGATGTGAATAAATGGTTTTGAAAATAATTTGGGAGTCGCCATCGGCCTTTTGGGTCAGGTAGGTCGAATACCTAAAAAATATCTTTTAAAAGAGTTTTTAAGAAAACATCAATTAAAAGATAAACTGATATGCGTTTTAACCAAAAATTCGTTCTTTTTAATAATAAAAAGGGATTCGTGGTCGGTTACGTTTAGGGAAGGATTAGCACCCCTACAACGCCCAAAATTGGTATTTTTTAATTATAAATTGTCTCTATTATTAGAAATTTAAAAATTTAAATATATTTAATTTATAATCTTATTATTTCAAAATTATAATTATAAAAAAATATTAAAAATAAATAAACATTATTATTTAAAATATATATATATAAATATATAAATATATATATATATATATATATATTTATAAATAAAATATTTATTTATTTAAAAATATATCAGAAAAGGACTTCTAGGTACCTTAAGACAGCTCTTTTCTTCGATATATATTATAATAATTAAAAATTTTTATAATATTTAATTTTAAAATACCAGAATAGGACATCTAGTTATATTAAGACTGCCTTTTTCTTTGATATTGAAAATAAATAAACATTATTATTTAAAATATATATATATATAAATATATATATATATATATATATATATATATTTATTTATGTGATTAATATGAAAATAATAATAATATAAAAGTAATAACAAATTAATAATATAAATTTAAAAGTAATAATATTAAATTGCAAAATATATAAAAACAATCAGGATAAAAATGAAAAGAAACAAAAAATTGGTGACTAAATAAAATAAAATATCAAAATTAAAGGGCATAATTCGAATTAATAAACTACTATGTATAATAGTATAATTTAACCTATTTAATTATAATGGATAAAAATAAAATTTAAAATTAATATGGGCTAAAAAGGTTATTTTACCTTAAATATAAATATAAGCTAGTAATGACTAAAATATAATAGAATAAAATTAGAAGCCCAAATTAAAATGTTCAGAAGAATGATTCTGGTGACTAAATTGAAAAGATTACAAACTAGGATGACTGCGCGTGTGGTTTAGCCATTAGTGAAATTACGCCCAGGCCCCTCATCAAAACAGTGTTTTTCGATGAGGGTACAAATACCCTAAAACCGGCCTTCAAAGGCCATTTCTCTCTTTTTCTTTCTTTCTAATTCTCTCTCTTATGAGAGAATTCTCTCATCTCTCTCTATATTTACCTCGTCTTAGGAAATTCCGGGAACCGCCGGCAGCCATACGCCGCCACGAGCTCCACCGCCGGCCACCACCACCGGTGGCCGGAAATTCCCAAATTATCCTAGATTACAAATCTCGACCTCCTAAGGCCGAATACAGTCTCTGTTTTCTTTAAAAAGCTCCTAATCGGAGCAAATCTACAGTTTATACCTCCGGTTTTCGAGTGCTTTAGAGGCGTATGGTGGCGAGTGGAGGCTTCGACGATGTTGGTAAGTCTCTTCCCATTCTCTCGTTTATTTTCCGTTTCTTGGTTTGCTGGTTGTTGGTCTCCTCTTTTTCCTCTCTGTTGGTGTCCCCTTTCTCTCGGGTTCTTCGTTTCTGTTTTTTCTTTTTTTTTGGTGCCCTCTCTATCTCCTCTCTCCTTCTTTTGCAGGTTCTCCATGGTTTTTATAAGCCTCGACGAGTCTCTCATCGGACCAGTCCAAAGGGTTTTATCTGGTGAGTCACCAAACTATGTGGTGACTCTCCCCATAGCTACGACGTGGACGGCCGGCGTGGTGTTTCTGGAGTCTTCGAAGAGGGTAGCTTCGTGGCTGCTGCTGGAATGTGCAACGTGGAGGGGCTGTTGGAATGGAGAGGTAAAAATGGTGATTACAGCTGCCCCTCTTTGCTCGTTGCTGTGGAATAGGAATGGAGCAAAGACATAAAGCACCATTTTTAGCTTAAAATGTTTAAATTTCTTAGCTATAAGTTCTTCTCATTATGAACTTTTCCACTGGGATGATAATTTATCTCCTTATATGATGTAATCATGCAAAGGCTGAACAAGTTCTTCTCGGATGAACTTCTTTTTCCTCTTCAGATAAGTTCTTTTCATTATGAACTTTCTCTGAAAAAGTTGATGTTGATCTATCTCTTTTCGTAATAGAGTCATGCAAAAGGTTGAACAAGTTCTTCTCATTATGAACTTCTTCTTCCTCTTCAGATGAGTTCTTCTCATTATGAACTTTTTCTGGAAAAGCTGATCCATCAAATGATGGATTTGAGCAAAAGGTTGAACAAATTCTTCTCATTATGAATTTCTTCTTCCTTCTTCAGATGAGTTCTTCTCATTATGAATTTTTTCTGGAAAAGCTGATCCATCAAGTGATGAATTCAAGTAAAAAGTTGAACAAGTTCTTCTTATTATGAACTTCTTCTTCCTCTTCAGATGAGTTCTTCTCATTATGAACTCTAACTGACACTGTTGATCCATCGAATGATGAATTCAAGTAAAAAGTTGAACAAGTTCTTCTTATTATGAACTTCTTCTTCTTCAGATGAGTTCTTCTCATTATGAACTTCTCTGGAAAAGCTGCTCCATCAAGTGATGGATTTGAGCAAAAGGTTGAACAAATTCTTCTCATTATGAATTTCTTCTTCTTCAGATGACGAGTTCTTCTCATTATGAACTCTACCTGGCAATGTTAATCCATCAAATGATGAATTTAAACAAAAGGTTGAACAAATTCTTCTTATTATGAACTTCTTCTTCATTCTTTAGATGAGTTCTTCTCATTATGAACTTTCTCTGGAAAAGCTGATCCATCAAATGATGGATTTGAGCAAAAGATTGAACAAGTTCTTCTTATTTTGAACTTCTTCTTCCTTCTTCAGATGAGTTCTTCTCATTATGAACTCGACCTGGTAATGTGATCCATCGAATGATGAATTCAAGCGAAAAGTTGAACAAGTTCTTCTCATTATGAACTTCTTCTTCCTTCTTCAGATGAGTTCTTCTCATTATGAACTCGACCTGGTAATGCTGATCCATTGAATGATGGATTTGAACTTTGCTAAAATCTTTGAAATTCCTGTCAAATATTCAACATGGATGAGAATGAATGAAAATGCACCTATTTTTGCAAATGTCTAAATATGATGCATGAATGTTGATGCAATCTTCATTTGACTTCAAAATGGTAAACTCAGTTTTCCTCCACTTCATCATTTATTGCCAGGGTCACCTCTGGATATCAGTGTAGCAACTTATACTATCAAGCTTGCATTTCTAAAGAACCATCTGATCAACTTGTATCTTTATGTATTCTTTGCTTCATGAAAGTCTCAGAAGAATTGTTTCATTTGTGGAACTCTTGTCGTAGTCAGAATTATGACCTTGATGCCCCATTTTGTCTTGGATAAAACCAACTTTCTTTGCTTGGAGTTGTGCAGAAATCCGATAAAGCTTTCATCTTTGAAAAGAGAATCTGTCATCTTTAAAAAGGGAATCTATCATCTTTGAAGAATGTAGATGTAGATATGCCTGACTCAGCAGGAATTAATTAGGAGAGTAGAGTCTGTTCTAATTTAACTCTTTGAAACATATTACAAGGAGGATTTATCCTAATTCCTTTCATGTCTCCACATCTAATCCAATCTCGAATATGGCAACTTGGACCATATCATGTCGAGATGTTTAACAACAACCTGTCGTTCAACCTTAGTTGGTGCCATTAGTTTCTTGTTGTTAAAATTTCAGCTCTCATTCTGTAGAAAGAAATCTTCATCATATCTCACTTTTAATCTTTGGGTTGAAGAAGACAAACTTCATCTTGGATCAATAAATGGAAACCATATGATCGCAACATTGGTTCAACATTAGAATAGCAGGTTCGTAAAACATTTGACAGCGCATTCTTCATCTCATGTGGTTTCAGCTCATATGTAAAACACTTGACAACACATTCATCCTTTTCTGTGGGATGTAAAACACTTGACAACACATTCATCCTTTTCTGTGGCTTCTGCTCAGATGTTCGTAAAGCATTTGACAACACATTCATCCTTTTCTATGGCTTCTGCTCAGATTTCTCAATTATTGAAGCTCTTTGCCTAGTGTTCAAAGTTTTTGTATGATATCACAAGATCACTTGAGATGTTGGTATGACCAAAAAGTTGGTCAAATTCACTATATATGCTAGTGTTGAGTTGAATAAAAGATACCAACTGATCTCGATATCATCTCGGGCAAGGGCAAGTGTGATATTGATCACGTTTTCTTCTGTAATGAGCATTGTAGGAATTAGAAACACTTCATCTATAGGATCTACGTACATAAAGATATCCATGGATTTCTTGCTGCTGGGGATGAAACGCACATGATAAAACCAAAATAGATGAAAACTCAGTTCATCTTGTCTAGCAATGATGATCCCAATA
Organism: Hibiscus syriacus; assembly: GCF_006381635.1. Lineage (NCBI taxonomy): Eukaryota > Viridiplantae > Streptophyta > Magnoliopsida > Malvales > Malvaceae > Hibiscus > Hibiscus syriacus. Next base: position 996,107 of record NW_024063008.1, read on the forward strand.
ACAACGGGAATAACAGTAATGTAAGTGAGTCAAGTCTCCCTTTCCAATGTCATCAAGTAAGCAAAAACCGATGTGAAAAACAGCTTCATAATCCCAACGTTATGGTTGAAACTAACTGCCAGGAATCTCAAAGAATATTTCCAATCATCACCGATACGGATAATGCAAAATTCAAAGCTGGAGATCTTCAGGAACTGAACCCTGGATCGAGTAGTCTGCCTGGGGAACCATCTTTATTCATGCGATTGTGATGTAGCTTAACAAGGAACACGCTATCATGTGACACATGGTTAAGAAGATTGGGTATTTGAAAACATATTTTCTGAGTATATATTTTTTCAACAACATGATCATAATGTAACTGCCTGATGAACGAAGCAATTATGTATACTCAGCTTCATTGTCATTGTTTCACCATTTTCATTCTTCATACCTTTCTGTCTTATTGGAAATATTTTTTCAAGTCAATGATCTTAACACAGGATGATATGGACCTTCAGCATGCCCCAACATGGGCTAATACAAGCGTGCATAATGCATTGACATTCTTGATTCTGATTGAAATGGACTTTCAACATGCCTCAACATTTGCTTCTTGTTAATCTGAGCCTTAAAAATGCCCCACATAGATCTGTCTGAAAGAACCTTTAAAATGCCCTAACATTTGCTGATAAAGATGTTAAAAGTATGCTCAACATTACTTCTTGTTGAGATGAGCCTCCAAGAATGCCCAAATATTCATATTGCTGTGAGCCTTCAAAATGCCCCAATATTCTATTTCTGGTTGAAATGGGCCCTCAAGATGTCCCTCTAGATTTATCTGATTCACTCTCAATCTCTATTTGACTGGTATGTCATGATCCCCACGAGGTCCAATTTTGACAATGAACTGTTGTAGGTAATTGTAGCTTTATTCGTGCTCCAAATATGTTTATCCTGAATACTCTCATTCTGGTGTCACTAAACAATAATATTGTCAAGTAACTGGAGAAATTCTCTTAATATTGTCACAAACTTAAGAAGTACTCAATCATTCTGACAGAAACGTCTGAGATATGTGTCTTCTGAATGAGGTGACCATTTTCTGTATCTGGAGGGATTTAGTCAAACAGAGTAGTAAAAATAGCTTGGTAATCCGTTCCAGGCTGACACAGTGGCTTATCATCTTTCAGTGAAGGTCATCTCTGAAATATACTTTTCTGTGGGAGAGAAACCAATTTCGCAAACAGTAATCTGATGCATTGGCAAGGCTACATATACAGTGGTACAGGCTCTTGAAAAATCCACACTCATGCAACATGTTGATTCTGATAACAACTCATCTGATTATAAAGCGATCTTTCAGGATGATTTCACAGATATTGATAGTTCTTCTGATATCGAGGAAATCATGAATTCTGATTCTGATGAGGAGAGTAAACTGTTATACTTGACAAAAATAGGATTCTCAGAGGCTGAGACTTCAATAACCATGGAGAGATGTGATCCAGATTCATCAATTGCAGAATTGACAGATTTTATATGTTCTGCTCAAATGGCTAAAGTTGCTGACACACTTCTTCTGATAGAAGATAGGAATCCATTATGCAATGATCCCAATTACAAGAAAATGCGAAACTTGGGCTATGATTTTTGGGAAAGGAATAAGCAGAAGAAGCTTGAAAAGAAGCTTCTTAATGAAAACGATCATGCAATTCATCTTTTAATTCCAATGATTGGTTCTGGGGTTCCTACCGAACCAGATCAGATAACTCAAAGAACACTTCCAGAAGATGTTATTGGGTCTTCTTATTTCTACTATGATCACATTCATCTTTCGAATTCAATGATTGGTTCTGTGGTTTCTACCGAACAAGATCAGATAACTCAAAGAACACTTCCAGAAGATGCTACGAGCACATTCATATTTCAAATCCAATGATTGGTTTTCAGGGTTCATATCAAACCAGATCAGATAACTCAAAGAACACTTCCAGAAGATGCTATGAGCACATGGCCACTTGTTCCACTTGAATCTGATGAGGTGGAAATGCTTCTAGGTTTCCCTAAAAAACCATATACAAGGATCTATATAGAGACATGTTCCATGGTGGTATCAAACCTCTCTTTCTGGATCAATGATGCAGAAGTTGCCTTTTACTGTCTTGCATACTTTTGAAAACAGATGTGCAAGTGAATGATGATCGGTTGGAGAATGATGAGTAGTTTTGTTGAATTCGACCTTGTTGTAAGTGGCATCCATTGTAACAACCTTACTGGAAGAAATAAACATCATCAGGATGAACTAGAAGATTTTTGTTGGTGCATTTTCTTACAATGACTGCTACGACAGCTGTCTCTTCTGCTGTTCCAATATATCCCCTCTTTTCGAATCATGGAACGGTTTAGTTGACAGTAAAACTGGGTCATCTTCAACTTTTGGAATCCTGTAACCAATGCTACCCTATATAAAAGGCCTATAAGGGTAGATTCTGTTCCAATTTTATCTGTGCCATAAGTCCTCAAATTCAAATTCAGCAATCTCTGAATGACATAATGGATATCATCTTGACAAGAAATGATCGGCATAGAAGAAATAGCATGATGTATCAAGACTTGAGCTAGCATCACTGTATAACCAGAGTGCAGGTAGTGACTTGTTCATGGCTCTATGATGTAATCTTCTAGAGAACATGAATTGATGGTTGGGGAAAATAATCTGTCTGGTGATGCTTATCGCCCTCAGCATGAGATAAACGATAATATTTCTTGATGAGCTACTAATAATGTCATAGGAGAGTGTCACAAGTTTAATTCTCCAGACTTTCTGGCTTTTAGGACCACTTGCCTTCAAAAATGTGAAGTGCTTCATTATTCTGGCCTCGTTCATTCTTTTTCTACAACAGAGGTAAAATAAGCAACAATTGCTTCAAGGACCTTCCTCATTTGAGACTGTCCTGTTTGAAAATGTTTTTTTCTCCTTTCTTTATTGAAGAATGAAAGAATTTTGTAAAGTATTATCCCTTTCAGGTTCACAATATAATCGAATCATAAACCTTGAGTTTAATGAATATCAAATAAATCAACTACACTTTTAAATCATTCAAAAATCATAGTCCTATGGCAAGTGTCAAAATTATTGACTGATTTGAGGTGTAGGTTAGTTCTGGTAAAGTAGGTTTTTTCAAGTTGGTTCAGTATGCTCTTCGGGCTTCCACTAACTTGAAGAATGATTGTTATGCTATCTTGTAGAGATACTTCTGATTCTAGAATCTCAGGAACGTCTTTGGGATGTGTAGTGCTTCATTAAGAGCTTAAGATCGTCTCTTATGTCGTTGTTGCACCATTCAATATTCGAGCCGCCTTTTCAGGTTTTCAACTCGAATCCTCCTTTGGTTTCAAAGATGTTATTTAAAAATTTATATCTTGAACTCTCCTTTTATCATTTTTCATATCATGCATTAAAGATTTTAAAAACCAATTTTTGCAAATAAAAATCAATCTTGAGAGGCGGAATGAATTCTGAAGATATTCTCTTTTACTTAGAAATCCATGTACGATTAAAATGGACTTTTCAGGTACGTAACGTAGGCCATGGCTTATGGTTATGAAAAAAAGGGATAAAAAGGCCCAAATAAGTGTTTAAGGGTAATCAAACCAAGGATCAATTCATTCTGATGCCATCAATCTTGTTTTGTTTGACTTGGATCTGCCTTGCTGGGGTATTTTCCATCATCTGGATCCCTCTAGACTGCCAAATTTTATATTCATTTCCATTTTCTCATATCTCCAGCATTTCTTGCTCTTCTTGTTTGTACTTGATCAACCTTGTAACTTGAGGCTCAATAAGTCACCCATCTTGATTCAATTTTCCTTTTTCTTCTTTTTTTTTTTCTTCTTTCTTTGCTGGATGAGTATAATACTTCAATTGCTTAAGCACTCCTTTTCCTTTTGCATTTTGGAGGTTTTCCATTATTCTTGATTGGATTGATCTTCAAGCACTCTGTATTTGACATACTTGTAGTTCAAAACTTTCATGACTTCATGGAAACTTGTCTTCGTAATAAAACTGTTTTGACAATCTTATTCTTGTGAGCCAATATCCTTACCTTGCCCCCCAATGTAGAGGGTGATCCTTGGTTAGGGTTGAATTAGAAGAAAAAATATTCAGGCTCAAATGGGGACAACAAAGGATATATATATATATATATATATATTAAAGGATAAATGAAACAATGGCATTCATCATCTCATACACAGAAACCTTTGTAAAAAGAGGTATCCACAGGGGGATGAATATTCAAGATTAACTTTATTTACATGAAAAAATGTAATTAATGCATGATATATTTATTTAAATCAATCACTTTCCCCTTCTTCTTTGAGTATGCCCTAATCACTCGAAATTATCATCAATGAGTTGGTCCATGATGCCTCATCTTGTCTCTTCTTGCAGTAAAATTCACGGATAATTGAAAGTTTGTTTCTTTTGAGATCTTTTGGTTTATGATGGTTTTGTGTTTGGAAGGATAAATGTGTGACTCTTAAAGTCATGTATATGGTGGAAGGGATAATATCATAAACCAACCAACTCTATCCGAGAAGGTAAACATCTAGAGTTGATGTCTCAAAAACAAGTAGAGACATTTCTTCAGAATCTCAGATAAATGTAGTGTCAGGATTTGGTTTGAGTAATTGGCATTGGATGAGATATTGAAGATATAATTTTACCACTTGCCAATAGATCTATACTCTTGAAAATTAAAAGAATATTTAATCTACTTGATACTCATAATCTCAAGATTAAAATTTGACTCCTTGCTCATAACATAAAAGAAGCACATATTTATTTATTGCCAAAAGGAAAGGAACAAAAACATATTCAAACAAGATGCTGAAGAAAGTACTACAGTGGTAGATAACACTTCCATTTGTTATGCATCATTACTCATCTATTATTGGGTGTGTACTTGGCCCAGGATTTTTATCCTTATTTGCCCCCCATTCCTTGATCGTTTCTTGTGTCAAGACTCCTTTGTCGACGAGCGTCTCTATTTCCTTTAACAGTGACCAACAATTCCCTGTTGAATGTCCAGATATTCCCAAGTGAAAATTACAGAAGCTATTTTGATCATAGCAATGGGCATAAGGCTTTGGTGACATCTTCACCAATCTTGGTGTAATGTATTGACTTTTAACCAAATGAGGGTACAGGTCTGAGATAGATTCTTGAAACACCTTCAGAGTTTTTCTCGCTCGCGAGGCTATCACTTTCTTTGATCGTTCTGAACGAATGAATGCTCTCATGTTATCGAGGGGGTTCTGAATGCTCATTTCAGCTATAACTGGGGTAATATTAACCAGATTTCTTAAGTTGTCCTTTGCCTTACTGGTTTTCGGAAAATCTGATACATGTATCTGAGGTGTCTTCTGGGTTATATCTGCTTCATTCTTTCTTAGACCTATAGGCCAATCTCGAATTACATCCATGGGAGCCTTTTGATTTCTTTTCCCATTTTCTTTGCAGGATTTGGTCACATTAGTCTCTGTTGAAGCAATAATTTCTGAACATTGAACCTTCACCCCTTCTTTTACCTTATATTTTTGAATTGTTTGCTCTAAAGGATCTTGGAAATTTCCCTCAAGGTTACCAGGAACCTTAGCTGAACAATTTGAAATTCCAGACTGATTTATCCAAGGAACCTCCTTATAGGTCCAATTCTCATTTGGAGGCCACTGTGGTGGAACAAGTCGTGGAGTAGTTAATCTGGCTGAGAGCATTTTTGAATGCAGTTTTTCACTCGAACAATGGAAGGGAGAAATTGAAAACACTGCACATTCTTTTTCTTCTTGACCACTTTAAAGGTTTGACACCATGTTTAACTGAATAAGACCTCATTATATTAACCTCAGCTTCTTTCTCGACGTTAGTATCGTCAGAGCCACTTATCTTGCCATTCTTGATAGGTATTTCGATCATTTCTCCAATCATGTCGATGTCAGAGAAATTATTAGTGGTAGCCCCTATCATGTGATTAATATAAGGAAATTTTAATGTGCTGATAAACAAAGTAGTGAACTCTTTTTCAGTCAATGGTGGATGTACTTGAGAAGCAACGTCTTTCCATCGTTGTGAATATTGTCGAAAGCTTTCATTGCACTTCATATTCATGCTTTGCAACATTGTTCGATCAGGGGCCATATCAGTCATGTGCTTGTATGACCCAAAAAAGCTTGAGCTAAAATCCTCCAAGAACGTATTTGAGTACGTTTTAGCTGATTATACCATTGGATGCAGACCCAGATAAACTGTCTTGGAAACAGTGGATCAACAATTTTCATTCTCTACATAGCCAGTCATACGACGACAATACATAGTGATATGATATGAAGGGCATGTGGTCCCATTATATTTCTCAAAATCTGGAACCTTGAACTTTGGTGGAATAACCAGGCCAGAGACCAAACTTAGTTCTTTGGCGTCAAACCCATAAAATGTCTCAACTGTCTCTATAGATTTTATCACCTCTTCTATATTTTCCAGTATTTGAGTGAATTTTTCCTTCTCAACTGATTTGTTTAGGTCAAGGACCTCATTACAAAATTCATCAGGCTTCAACTCAGAAGTAGTAGGACAATCAGTGGGGAACGATGCTCCAGCTTGATATGGTGAGTTCTTAACAGCGAAGTAAATCGGTGATTGAATTTCCTGGGGTACAGAGGTGAACTCGGGAATATGAACAGGTGTAACGCCCAAAGAATTTGTGGGGTTTTCAACAAGACTCTTTCCAGCTGTCTGGTGCTTCTCAATCATTTCTTTCATATTGTTCAGTAGATCGATATGAGAATTTGTGATATTAACTTCAATTTGTGCCAACTTGCTCCTCAATTCCTCTTGTATTTCTTTCTGTTTTATCTCAAATTTGGATAGCCTATCCTCAGTTTCTTTAGACATTTTTCTTGTGTCGTGTTGAGCGTTCTTGCTTCAAGGAAAAACCAAGATCACTTCGTTTGAAATCCTTATTTTAATGAATGAATGTTTTAATGTATTATGACAAAAAATGCAAAGATGCCAAATGTAAATGTAAATATGAATGTAATATAAGAATACAAATTGAAATACAAAAGCAAACATAAAAATACAAATGCAAAGATGCCAGATGTAAATATGCAAATGTAAAAACGTAAATGTAAATTATTTAAAATACCAGAATAGGACATCCAGTTATATTAAGACTGCCCTTTTCTTTGATATTAAAAATAAATAAACATATTATTTAATTAAATATGTTTTAATGCATGATGTAAATTTAAAAATGTAAATGTAAATACAAACGTAAAAATGTACAAATGCAAAATACAAATGCATGTATGAAAAGGTATTACTCAAGAGTGATCATCTTAGAACAGATTTCATTGAACGTAAAAGTTTCGGTACATCAAACAAAACTTTACATATAGGGATATATTTCATTCCTAACTTCTCCAAAGCCAAATTAGTCTATCAACTTAAGGGACATATTGCTTGTCTGGACTGCAACTTCTTCCATGACATTATCATTCATTTTCTGTGTCACTTCTCGGAGTTGCTCATTTTCCCTTGTAAGAGATCTTTTCTGTCCAAGAAGTTCTTGAACAAGATCTTCATATATGTTGCAGTTCTTTTTCATCTTGGTGACCCCTGTTATCCATTATTCTGGGGTACTTCCTAGGCCAGCATTTTGAAAGGTTTGACTGATCTTATGAAAATCTTCATGCATGGTTTTCATTTGTGCTCAATTTTGTTTTGGTCGTTCAAGTCCTTCAAATAACATGTTTGAGCTTCATAAAAACCTCCACTACTCTGAATGCCCTGACTGATGCTCTTACCATAGACTGCTTTTGATATCAATCTGGCAGAATCTTTGTGGAGTACTTTTGGTATTAATATAACAGGATCTCTGTGTGCATTGCTCATTTCTATCTTCAGAGTTTCTTCAGGATGTCTTTCCTTAGTCGCATCATATTTTGTTTGATCACAAAACTTTTTGTCCATTTACGATTTCTTTCCAATTTAATGAACAGTCTTTCAAGTCAACACCTTTTGGTTATGCCATAATCATGCAATGCAAACAAAAGAAATCAATATGAACAGATTAGAGCAATATATGCATGAAAAAATAAAAAAAGAATAGTTAGTAACAACTAAAAAAATCTATCTATCAAGGTATAAATCTAACCTCATGCTTTCTAGTTCCATGCATTGTTTGGAAAATTTAACCTAACGCATGATTACTAGTTTGCATGCATTTATTCAGGAAAAAGTAATAAATTAAAAAATTAAAAGCTAAAGCTTATTTCTCCTTTGTGCACACCTAAGGACAGAGGTTCAGTACTGTCTTAGATCAGGAGAAGTTCTAAGGTTTATTATATGCAGGGTTTTAGTTCTAGGAGTAAAAGTACTCGAATTGTCCTTGTTAGTGCCCCCTTAGGCTACCAACCCTCAATCCTAGTCCACTACAGACTAAAGTGGATTGAGTTCAATTCGAGGGGATACACTTCTCTATGTCTGACACGGAGAATAAATTCTCACGAAGACATAGAGCATATGAACCTCGAAAGTTACTTGCTAGGTCTGACACGGAGAATAAATTCTCACGAAGACGTCGCTTTCACTCCCACTTAAAAAGGGATAAACTCAATTATAGAGCTTTATGTTATGCAATGCAAGTGTTGTGTGTGAGGAGAAATGTTCAAACTTCTAACAGAAAAATAAACAAATAAAATAATTAATTCTTGAATATAATAAATAAATAAAATAAAAAATAATAATATATAAAAATAATAAGTAATAAAAAATTTTGAAAGAAAAGAATTAAAAATTAAATATATGAATTTTAAATTTCTAACTGATAGAGACAATTTTCAATTGATTTTAAAAGTTTGACTGCTTCCCAGTGGAGTCGCCAAGCTGTCGTAACCGGTTTTCGTCCGGGCACGAAATTTTTATTTGGCGGGAAAAGTGATGTGAATAAATGGTTTTGAAAATAATTTGGGAGTCGCCATCGGCCTTTTGGGTCAGGTAGGTCGAATACCTAAAAAATATCTTTTAAAATAGTTTTTAAGAAAACATCAATTAAAAGATAAACTGATATGCGTTTTAACCAAAATTCGTTCTTTTAATAATAAAAAGGGATTCGTGGTCGGTTTACGTTTAGGGAAGGATTAGCACCCCTACAACGCCCAAAATTGGTACTTTTTAATTATAAATTGTCTCTATTATTAGAAATTTAAAAATTCAAAATATATTTAATTTATAATCTTATTATTTCGAAATTATAATTATAAAAAAATATTAAAAATAAATAAACATTATTATTTAAAATGTATATATAATATATATATATATATATATTTATAAATAAAATATTATTATTTAAAAATATCAGAAATGACTTCTAGATACCTTAAGACAGCTCTTTTCTTCGATATATTATAATTAAATTTTTTTATATATTTAATTTTAAAATACCAGAATAGGACATCTAGTTATTTAAGACTGCCTTTTTTCTTTGATATTGAAAATAAATAAACATATTATTTAAAATATATATATATATAAATATATATATATATATATATTTATTTATTTATGTGATTAATATGAAAATAATAATAATATAAAAGTAATAACAAATTAATAATATAAATTTAAAAGTAATAATATTAAATTGCAAAATATATAAAAACAATCAGGATCAAAATGAAAAAAAAAAAATTGGTGACTAAATAAAATAAAATATCAAAATTAAAGGGTAATTCGAATTAATAAACTACTATGTATAATAGTATAATTTAACCTATTTAATTATAATGGATAAAAATAAAATTTAAAATTAATATGGGCTAAAAAGGTTATTTTACCTTAAATATAAATATAAGCTGGTAATGACTAAAATATAATAGAATAAAATTAGAAGCCCAAATTAAAATGTTCAGAAGAATGATTCTGGTGACTAAATTGAAAAGATTACAACTAGGATGACTGCGCGTGTGGTTTAGCCATTAGTGAAATTACGCCCAGGCCCTCATCAAAACGGTGTCGTTTCGATGAGGGTACAAATACCAAAAAACGGCCTTCAAAGGCCATTTCTCTCTTTTTCTTTCTTTCTAATTCTCTCTCTTATGAGAGAATTCTCTCATCTCTCTCTATATTTCCCTTGTCTGAGGGAATTTCGGGAACCGCCGACAGCCATACGCCGCCACGAGCTCCACCGCCGGCCACCACCACCGGTGGCCGAAAATTCCCAAATTATCCTAGATACAAATCTCGACCTCCTAAGGCGAATACAGTCTCTGTTTTCTTTAAAAAGCTCCTAATCGGAGCAAATCTACAGTTTATACCTCCGGTTTTCGAGTGCTTTAGAGGCGTATGGTGGCGAGTGGAGGCTTCGACGATGTTGGTAAGTCTCTTCCCGTTCTCTCGTTTATTTTCCGTTTCTTGGTTTGCTGGTTGTTGATTCCTCTTTTTCCTCTCTGTTGGTGTCCCTTTCTCTGGGTTCTTCGTTTCTGTTTTTTCTTTTTTTTTCTTTCTTTTTTTTTTGGTGCCCTCTCTGTCTCCTCTCTCCTTCTTTTGTAGGTTCTCCATGGTTTTTATAAGCCTCGATGAGTCTCTCATCGGACCAGTCCAAAGGGTTTTATCTGGTGAGTCACCAAACTATGTGGTGACTCTCCCCATAGCTGCGACGTGGACGACCGGCGTGGTGTTCTGGAGTCTTCGAAGAGGGTAGCTCGTGCTGTTGCTGGAATGTGCAACGTGGAGGGGCTGTTGGAATGGAGAGGTAAAAATGGTGATTACAAGGTTGCTAAACAAAAACATTTTCATTCAACTCACCATGTAAAAAAGCAGATTTCGCATCTAGTTGATAGAGAGTCCATCCCTTTTGAGCAGCAAGTGTGATAGTCTATCGAATCGCCTCCATACGTGCTATAGGTGCAAATACCTCGTTGTAGTCGACTCCATGTTGCTGAGCGTATCCTCTCGCAACAAGACGAGCCTTGTATTTATTTACCTCTCCATGTTCATCAAACTGGTCTATACTCTATAGACCCACTTTACTCCTACCTTCTTCGCACCTTGTGTTAAGTCCACATTTCCCATTTCCGTTTCGTTCTATTGCTTCCATTTCAACATTCACTGCTTTTCTCATTATCAAGTTTTACAGCATCTGCAAAATGAATAGGATAAACAGTGGCAAATAAAACAAAGTGAGATGCATTTCTTCATCAGATAGTGTCTCCTGATACATAGTCTCTCATCCTAAACGGTGGTATTCTATTCTCTCTTCGTCTCTCATCCTAAACGGTGGTATTCTTTTTCTCTCTTCGTCGATACTAGTAGAACCATCTACATTGCTCGACTTAGAAGAAGAAGAAGAATTTTCTTCACCAACATGAACATCGGTTACACCCTCATCTTCAGCGTCAACTACACCTTCATCCTCTTTTAAAGATGTCTCCTCGTTTGTTTAATCACTCCATTCTAGATTGCATGCAATAGCAGCTTCATTCGTTTTATCCCAATCCCACACTTTTCTTCAAATACCACAACTCTACTTATTACAATCTTTTGTGAAATTGGATTGTAAAGTTTGTAAGCCTTTGACTCGTTACTATCCCAAGGAGAAAACAACTGAAACTCTTGTCATCTAGTTTACGTATACTATCAGGTACATGAACATGTGAAACACATCCAAACACTCAAAAATCTCAACTGAAGGTTTGACTCCACTCCAAACTTCCTCCAGGTTGGATCTTTCACTGCCACTGTTGGACTGCGATTCAAAACATGCACTGTCCAGTTTACCGCTTCAGGCCAAAAAGTTTAGGAATTTTCTTTTCCGAGAGCATACTAGAACCATATTCATGATGGTTCTATTTTTCAGTCTGTAACCCCGTTCTGTTGTCGTGTATATGCTGTTGTCATTGCTTTTGTATACCTTCACATCGCAAAAATTGGTGAAATCGGCGATGTGAATTCTCCTCCTCGATCAGTTGTAAAATCTTAATAGATGAATCTGATTCATTCTCAACATGTATTTAAAGCTTTTGAAATTTGAAGAGCGTCATTTTTCGGGCAAGAAATACACCCATGTTTTTCTACTAAATTCGTCAGTAAAAGTATATTTTTTACTGTTACAGATGGGTGAAATTAGTCCGCAAATGTTCACAAGAACCAATTGGAGAATATGTGATGCTCTCCAAGTGCTCTTCTTTGGAAACACGCCCTTGTTGCTTCCCACAAGACAATCTTGCACAGCTTTGATGGGAACATAAGTGGTGGTAAACCCATTCACCATAGCTTTTTGTTGAAGAGTCTTAGGCCTTTAAAGCCTAAGTGTCCATATCTGCATGCCAAGATGCACCAAATCTTCTGTAATGCCATTGAAACAAGCTGATGCGATCGGTTGACATATAGCATTGAACATGTACATTCGATTGGAAGACATTGCACATCCATGATTAATCCTCTCTCGGGATGATACACCTTACATCGATCATGCTGAAATAAAACGACCAATCCCTTCTCTTGCAACTGTCCGATGCTAAGAAATTTTCTTCAACTGTGGTATGTAAAACTCCAGTAAGAATATGCATAACTCTATGAATTTGCAGCCTTACATTGCCCTTCCCATTACAGTCATGCGTGAATTGTTGCCCGGCTTTACTGTATCTCTGAAATTTTCATCAAGGTCCATGAAGTAATCCTTCTTCCGCACGTATGACTGTTGCATCCAGAGTCAAGGAACCAAGTGTCCCCTTCGGCGGGCGTTGTGTATCCACAATACCATCAACAACAATCTTTTTGGGTTTCTACATAATTGGCCACTTTAGTTTGACACTCCCATTGAAAATGCCCAAGTTTATGACAATTGTAACATTCGATAGAAGATTTGTCAAAAAATTGTCGTCCTCATCCCCGACCTTTTCCTCTATAGCTTCAATGACCTCGATCATTTCCTTCATATGAGCGCTACTAGAGATTTCAAGGCATGCGTCTCTTCAATTAAAGCAGTTGTATTGACCTGCTTCATGACAAGCAAACTGCTTTGTAGTTCAACAATATAGGTGCTTGTGTCCTTAGACTCCTCAATAGCACACACACATAGTTAATTGAGTAGTCATTGATCTGAGAATTTTCATTACCACTTCCTCGTCACTCTTGTTCTCACCATTGGCTTTCATTTTATTAGCAACGGTAAGAGTGCGAGCAAAATACTCATTAACAGACTCGTCCCCTTCATTTCAAGAACCTCAAAATCTTTCCGTAGCTTGTGGGAACGCTTCACTCTAGTGGCACCTTGGTATTTCTGTTTCAGAGTCCATATACTCTTAGATGTGACCTTATTGAGTATGGGTTACAAGGAATGTACGATCTAACTCCTGAAACAATAATGTTTGGCCTTCAAATCTTTCAACTTTGATCTTCACGAGTCTTTCTCTGCACCCTCTGTCAAAACGTCAGTTGCACCCCATTCTCCACACGCACCAATATCCTTCTATCGTAAGAAATTTCCATGAGCATAGCCTAATGGTCATAGTACTCGTCAAATTTTGGAACAAACTGGCTAGACAAAAGAACTTTCTATGGTCATTATTGACACTAAAAAGCTGTTTGTTTTGTATGTAATCAAGCCCTGTAATGGCTCCTGATACCAAATGCTAAGCCTGGACTGAAAAATAAGATATTTAGAGATAATTACTATTATTGAATCAACAGTCTGTATAAATAGTCGTTTACATAACAAACTGAACATAAAATAATATGAAAATCTAAAAATCTGAACTAATTCAAAATACTTTTAAATCCCTTGATAATAGGAACAAATAACAACTACCTAACAGTCTTCCCCCCTTATGCCACTTGAATTTTGGACACCGTTGAGCCGGCTATCACATCGTCCATGAATGTTGCCTTAACTGCCTAATTTACTAAAGGATGATGTGTATCAAGCTTTCCTCCAAATCAACCCTCGCAAAGCTCCAAGACCCGACAAGTGCCAGCCAACTTTTACAGATCCTTCTGGCTTTGATGGGTTAAGATGTCACGAGTCTATGTCTTGAATTACTCTCAAATCGAGCAAATATGGCAACTGTGAATGTGATTGTTCTTGTTCTCATTTCGAATCTCTCGGATCTAACTCACATGCATCACTTTCGATCGATTTCGCTATGCAATATCATATATAAGATCGCTTCAAAGGTCTTAGTGACCATATGAAGCCATAATGTAGTAGTACTGCATCGCTCCTAGTCAAGGAGCCTTGTACCTGGCTAAGTCATTTCCGATAATATTTTCTTGACCATGAATTGTTCCACTATCTTAAAATTGTGCCCTCGGTTTCTACTCATGGTGTGATGCTCAAATTAGACATGGTGAAAGTGACCAATTAGAGTGACCGTTTTAGGCGATGATGTCATGACTGGTTTCGCTCCGAGTTGGGTATCATTAATTATGTCTTATCTTTCGTCGGTTTCCTATTCTTTGGATTAATGGTTCACTGTCCTATTTCATTCTGACTTGAGTGTGGTCTTCGGCAGAGTGATCTATGGCCTCCGTTCTTATTTTTATTCTTCCTGGCTCACCTCGAAACAATCACATCCCCCATCGTCAGGGCATCCAATTTGATGGTAAAATATGATAAGTGTATAAAAAGAGTAAGAAATTGATGAAAATAATAATTTAAAGAGTTGTAGTTGAAGGTGTCGTAACCGGTTTTCGTCCGGACACGAATTTTTACTTGACAGGAAAATAAAACTAATAAATAACCCACAACGCCCAAAATTGGTACTATTAATTATAAATTGTCTCTATTATTGGAAATTTAAAAATTCAAATATATTTAATTCATAATTCTGTTAAATTTATTAATATATATTTATTTTTATAAATAAGATATTTATTACTTAGAAAATATTAGAAAATGACTTCTAGGTGCTTTAAGACTCTTTCTTAATATTAAAAATAAAAAATATTAATAAAACATTTATTAAAAATAGTAAATATTTATTTATTTAAAAATATCAGAAAATGGACATCCAGTTACTTATGACTGCCCTTCTTAATATTGAAAAATAATATATATTTAAAATATGATTATTTTTCTTAAAAGTAATTTATAAAATTAAATTTATAAATAGGATTTTATTTAATAGAAAATAAAAATAAACAATAAATATTATCTATTATATATATATAATATATATATGACTTAATAATAATAATTAAATATATTGAAAATAAGCATATAAAATTAAAATATAATTAAACAATGTCTAAAAAAAATAAAATAAAATAATAGGATTAAAATGCAAATATAAAAATTAATAGAACTTATAAATATGATTTAAACTAAATATATTAAAATTAAAAGCTTTTATTCAAAATATTATGAAATATAAGTGATTAAAAGTGTAATTTACTCTAATAATTAACACGGGATTAAAATAAATTAATAAAATTATAAGGGACTAATCCTAATATTTACCCTATATATATATAAATACAGTTAATGGCTAGAATATAATAAAATAAAATTTAAATATCAAATTCGAAGACATATAAGTTAATTTTAGTGACCAAAATAGAATTTAATAAAACATGAAGTATTATGCGTATGGTTTACCCAAACCTACGTATTTTAGAGACTGCCAAGATGCCAGAGGAGTGGAGAGAGTCTACGGTGATACCAATCTATAAAAATAAAGGAGATCCCCAACGTTGTGGTAACTACAGAGGTATTAAACTACTCAGCCATACCATGAAGCTATGGGAAAGGGTGATAGAGACTAGGTTGAGACAAGTTACTAGGGTTTCGGAAAACCAATTTGGCTTTATGCCAGGCAGGTCTACCACGGAGGCGATTCATCTACTTCGACGGCTTATGGAGAAATATAGGGAAAAGTCTAGAGATCTTCACATGGCGTTCATTGACCTTGAGAAGGCTTATGATAGTGTACCCCGCGATACGATCTGGAAGACTTGGAAACGGACGGATCCCAACTGCTTAATCCGGGCGATTCGTGATATGTACTGTAGATCTACTACTTACGTTAGGACTACAGTTGGCGACTCCGAGGCATTCCCGGTGGAAATCGGACTCCACCAGGGGTCGGCTCTTAGCCCTTACATCTTCGCCTTGATTATGGACGACATCTACTGTGCGACACCAGACGGTGTACCTTGGTGTATGCTTTTCGCTGACGACATTGTCCTAGTTGCTGAAACAAAATCTGAGTTGAATAGTAGACTGGCTACCTGGAAGACTGCTTTGGAAGAAAAAGGTTTAAGGATCATATTGAAAAGACAGAGTATTTATGTTCAAACTTCAATGGGAACCAAAACAATGAAGATGTAGAAGTATGCATAGAAGGACACGTTCTCCCCTCAAAGGATTGTTTCAAGTATCTAGGGTCTATGATACATAAAGATGGGGGTGTAGATGATGACGTTACACCGTATAAAGGCGGGATGGCTAAAGTGGAGGGCCGCTACTGGAGTCTGTGTGACAAGAAGGTGCCTCTAAAACTTAAGGGAAATTTTATAGAATGGCAATAAGACCAGCACTGTTGTATGGATCAGAATGTTGGGCAACCAAGAAGGATCACGTAAGGAGGATTGAGGCCGCAGAAATGAGGATGCTTCGATGGACATGTGGTAGGACTCTATGGGATATGACGACTAACTTTGCTATTAGGATGTCCTTGGGGGTGTGTCTGTTTCCGAAAAATTGAGGGAGGGAAGACTTCGGTGGTTTGGGCATGTCCTTAGACGACTACCGTCGGATGCGGTCAGGAGGGTAGAATCGATTACATTCGACGGTGCCAGAAGGAAAGGACGACCAAGGCGGAAGTGGGAAGACTGCTTGAGATCTGATTTGAGGGATTTAGCCCTTACCGAAGACATGACCTCTGATAGGAAAATATGGAGGCTAAAGACTAGGGTTAGTCAGTAGTGTGGGTCACATCTATAGGTGTATCATCTCTGTCTTCTTTTAATCTGTGTAGTATTTTCCATGACTTCTACTTTTTATATGTTTGTTATTGGTATTTTGAAGGATTAGAACTGCGCTTGCTATCGTTGACTTCTGTGTATCTCTCTTCATGTTCCTCTTTTAAATTTAGCCGGGTCTTATGTTTCTGTCTATATGCAGAGATTCTTTCGCAGGGATTATATGCAGGGATTAATTCCCGTTACAGACGCACATATGATTTTAATGACTGCATATGAATATTGTTAGCTATGTATTTATTTATATATGCACTGCATTTTATCTATATTTTAATTTTCTGACTGCCGGAGGTCTTCCACGGAAGCTACTCTCAACCTGGCGTTGGGAGCAGCCTACTACCCTACCTATGTTTCTGTCTATATGCAGAGATTCTTTCGCAGGGATTATTATGCAGGGATTAATTCCCGTTACAGACGCACATATGATTTAATGACTGCATATGAATATTGTTTAGCTATGTATTTATTTATATGCACTGCATTTTATCTATATTTTAATTTTCTGACTGCCGGAGGTCTTCCACGGAAGCTACTCTCAACCTGGCGTTGGGAGCAGCCTACTACCCTACCTCCCCCTTACCCCATACATATGGGAATTGGGTTTTGTTGTTGTTGTTGTTGTTGTGTTTACCCAAACATAATTTACAGAAACACTTCTCCCCCAAAACGACGTCGTATGGGGGAGGGTATTTAATACCCAAATAACCGGCACTAAGGGCCATCTCCTTTATTTTCCTTTCTTTTCTTTTTTTAGAGAGAGAGGCTCTGTCTTATCTCTAAAACCTCCCACCGGAGGTTGGCCGGCAACCGTGCTCCGGCGTCGATCGCCGCCGCCGGTCACCGTATGTGGTGGCTGAAAATTACAAATCTTACCCAAATTGAAGCTCTTTCGATATTAAAGCCGAATCTGGCCTCCTTTCATGCTAAAAACCCCTAAAATTTCCTAGATCTAAGAAAATACCTTCAGTATTTTCGGTTCTCCGGCGACGTTTAAGGTTCTCCGGTAATGTAAGTTCTTCTTTCTTTTTTCTCAGTTGGTTGTTGTTTGCTATGTGTTTGTCTGCTCTGTTTTTTGTTCGTATATTCTTCCTCTCCGTTGGTTGCTATGTGTTCCTCTATTTTCTACTGTTGCCTTCTGTCCGTTTCTTACTCGCTGCCTTTTTTGTTTGCAGGTGAACCGAGGCTTTATAGCCACTCCGGTGTCCTTTTTGGACCAGTACCAAAGAGGGGTTTTCGGTGAGTCACCAAACATGGTGGTGACTCACCCTAGATTTTGACGTGTGGAAGAGCAGCTGGCTTCTGGAGCCTTCGTCGGAGGCGTCGTGGCAGCAGCAGAACGTCGGCAACATATGGTTGGGTCATCTAGCAGTGGAGTGTCGGTAGAGGCGGCTGAAAGCTCTTAGATAAGGCGGCGGCGGCGAGCTAGGGTTTAAAAACCCTAGTAGTAACCCTAAATGAGTTCTAAGTCTGTTGGGTCTTCTGGGTTGGGCTTGTAAACTGGGTCTGTGTCTTGTAATTGGGCCTGTAAAAATTATTTAATAATAATAATAATAAAATTATTATAATAATTATTATTATAAAAATAAAATCAGGATAAAAATTTAGAGTCTACAGCTGCCCCTCTTTGCCCATTCTTGTGTTAACAAGAATAGGGCAAAGACGAAAAGATAATAAATTTTTATTCAGTTGACTTCTCTTGATTAAGATGGCAATGTTGAACAAATTCTTCTCATTAAGAACTCTTCCACTAGGGATGATAATTCATCTCATTCTATAATGTAATCTAGCAAAAAGTTGAACAAGTTCTTCTCATTATAAACTTCCTCTTTGTCAGATGATTAGTTCTTCTCATTATGAACTCTTCTGGAAATGTTGATGCTGATCTATCTCCTTCTGTGATAGTGTCGAGCAAAAGGTTGAACAAATTCTTCTCATTAGGAACTTCTTCTTCCTCTTCAGATAAGTTATTCTCATTATAAACTTCTCTGGAAATGTTGATTCATCGAGTGATGAATTCGAGTAAAAGGTTGAACAAATTCTTCTCATTATGAACTTCTTCTTCCTTCTTCAGATAAATTCTTCTCATTATGAACTCTAACTGGCAATGTTAATCCATCGAGTGATGAATTAAAGCAAAATGTTGAACAAGTTCTTCTCATTATGAACTTCTTCTTCCTTCTTCAGATGAGTTCTTCTCATTATGAACTCTACCTGACAATGCTGATCCATCAAGTGATGAATTCGAGCAAAAGGTTGAACAAGTTCTTCTCATTATGAACTTCTTCTTCCTTCTTCAGATGAGTTCTTCTCATTATGAACTCTACCTGGCAATGTTGATCCATCGAATGATGAATTCAAGCGAAAAGTTGAACAAGTTCTTCTTATTATGAACTTATTCTTCCTTCTTCAGATGATTTCTTCTCATTATGAACTCTACCTGGCAATGTTGATCCATCGAATGATGAATTTAAGCAAAAAGTTGAACAAGTTCTTCTCATTATGAACTTCTTCTTCCTTATTCAGATGAGTTCTTCTCATTATGAACTCTACCTAGCAATGCTGATCCATTGAATGATGAATTTAAATCTTTGCTAAAATCTTTGAAATTCCTGTCAAATATTCAACATGGATAAAATGAATGAAATGTTCATATTTTGCAAATGTCTAAATATGATGCATGAATGTTGATGCAATCTTCATTTGAATTCAAAGTGGTGAACTCAGTTTTCCTCCACTTCATCATTTATTTCCAGGGTTACCCTTGGATATCAGTGTAGCAACTTATGCTATCAAGTTTGCATTTATGAAGAACCATTTGATCAACTTGTATCTTTGTGTCTTATTTGCTTCATTTAAGTCTCAAAAGAAATGTTTCATTTATGGAACTCTTATGTAGTCAGAATTATGACCTTGATGCCCATTTTGTCTTGTATAACCCCCAGCTTGTTGCTTGACTTGTGTAGAAATCCAATAAATCTTTCTTCTTTGAAAGAGAATCTATCATCTTGAAGAGTGTAGACGTAGATATGCCTGACTCAGCAGAGATTAATTAGAGAGCAGTGTCTATTCTGAGTTGACTCTTGAAACATATCACAAGGAGGATTTATCCTAATTCCTTTCATATTTCCATATCTAATTGGATCTGAACAAGGCAAACCTGTACCATATCATGTCGAGATGTTTAACAATAACCGTTGTTCGACATTAGTTGGCTCAACTAATTTCTTGTTGCTAAAATTCCAGTTTTCTTTCTGTGAAAAGGATCTTCATTGTATCTGACTTCTAACCTTGAGGTTGAAGAAGAAAACTTTATCTTGCATCAATAAATGAAATCATATGATCACAACATTGGTTCTGCACCTAATATGGTTTATAAAACATTCGACAACACATTTATCCAGTTGTGGATTCTGCTCAGATGTAAAACATTTGACAACACATTCATATTTTCCTGTGGCTTCTGCTCAGATGTAAAACATTTGACAACACATTCATCCTTTCTTGTGGCTTCTGCCTGGATTTCTGGTCAGGAAGCTCTTTCATAGTGTTCAAAGATTTTATATGATGTCACAATACCATTTGAGAACAAAACTCAGTGGGAATACAAATGAGATGCTGGTGTGTTTCATGACAAAAAATTTGGTCAAATTCACAAGATATGCTAGTGCCGAATTGAATAAGAGATACCAACTGATCTTGATATCATCTCGGGCAAGGGCAAGTGTGATACTGATCACGTTTTCTTTCTTAATGAGCATTGTAGGAAGTAGAAACACCTCAGTTATAGGATCCATGTACAGAAAAAAGGTCCATGGAATTTTTGTTGCTGGGGATGAAATGCACATGATAAAACCAAAATAAATAAAAATTCAGTTCAGTCTGGCTGGCAATGATGACCCCAGTAACAACGAGAAAGAGAAATATACGTAAGCCGAGCTCTTTATTCAATGTCATCAAGTAAACAAAAATTGATGTGAAAAATAGCTTCGTAACCCCAACATTATAGTTGAAACTAACTGCCAGAAATCTCAAAGAGATATTTCCAATCATCACCGACACACATAATAAAAAATTCAAAGCTGAGATCTTGAGGAACTGAACCCTGGATCGAGTAGTCTGCCTGGGGACCATCTTTATTCATACAACCGTGATGTAACTTAACAAAGAATACGCTGTCATGTGACACATGGTTTAAGAAGATTGGGTATTTGAAATCATACTTGTGAGTAGATATTTTTCAACAACATGATCATAATGTAACTGCCTGATGAATGAAGCATTATGTATAGTCAGCTCGACTGTCCCTGTTCATCATTCATTTTTCATACCTTTCTATCTTATTAGAAATATTTTTTTAAGGCAATGATCTTGACACAGGATGATATGGGCCTTCAGCATGCCCCAACATTTGCTGATACACACATTCAAAATACATCAATATTTCTGATTCTGATTTAAAAGGGTTTTCAGTATGCCCCATATTACTTCTTGTTAATCTGAGCCTTTAAAATGCCCCACATGGATCTGTCTGAATTGGGCCTTCAAAATACCCCAACCTTCTAACTGTAAGGCTTACTCCAACGTTATTTGACTTGAATATCATGATCCCCACAAGGTTCAATTTTGACAATGCACTATAGTGGGTACTTCTGGCTTTATTCATGCCCCAAATCTATTTTTCATTATGGTATCACTAAACAACATTGTCAATAACCTGAGGAATTCTTTTCATGTTATCACGAACTTAAGAAGTGCTCAATCATTCTGACGGAAATGTTGAGATATGTGCCTCTTCTGAATGAGGTGTCCACTTCTTGGATCTGGAAGGATCTAGTGGACAGATCGGTATAAACGCTTGGTAACTCATTCCAGGCTGACACAGTGAACCTTCTTTCAGTGAAGGCTATTTCTGGAATATATTTTCCATGCAACATGTTGATTTTGATAACTACTCATCTGATTATAAAGCGATCTTCAGGATGATTTCAAAGATATTGATGTTCTTCTGATACGAGGAAATCCTGAATTCTGATTATGATGAGGAGAATAAACTGTTATACTTGACGAAAACAGGGTACTCAGAGGTTGAGGCTTCAATAGCCATGGAGAGATGTGATCTGAATTCATCAATTGCAGAGTTGACAGATTTTATATGTGCTTGCTCAAATGGCTAAGGCTGCTGACGCACTTCTTTGGTAGAAGATAAGAAACCATTATGCAATGACCCCAATTACAAGAAAATGAGCAACTCGGGATATGATTTTTGGAAAAGGAAGAAGCAGAGGAGGCTTGAAAAAAAGCTTCTTAAAGATCATGTAGTTCATCTTTTAAATCCAATGATTGTTTTGGGGTTCCCATCGAACCAGATCAGATAACTCAAAGAACACTTCCAGAAGATGCTATTGAGCCTCTTTATTTATACTACAAGAATGTGGCACTTGCTCCAGTTGGTGTTTGGACTGAAATGTCACTGTACTTATACAATGTAGAGCCCAGAATTTGTAGATTCGAAATATTTTTGTGCTGCTGCACAGAAGAGGGGCTATATTCATAATCTGTTAATTGAGAACATATTTCTTCTTATTCTGCTTTTCTCCCCGCACATACTTGTGATTTTCCCTTGAAACAAAATGATGACCTTCTTGGGATCCAATAATAAAGTTGAACTGTTTACAAACATGTACAGGAAGTGCCAACTTGACAGAAATGATTCGTAAGGCTCTTGAAGCTTATGACAATGAGCCACCTTCAAGTGTCCATAAGTATGTTCTTGATGAGTGCCAAAAAGGAATCTAGTATGGGTTGGAAGGAATAAAGTTGCTCCACTTGAACTTGATGAGGTGGAAATTCTTCTAGGTTTCCCTAAAGACCATACACGAGGATGATGATCTGCTAGAGACATGTTCCTTGGTGGTATCAATGTCATGTTTCTTTTCTCTGGGATCAGTGATGTAGAGGTTGCTTTAAACTGTCTTGGCATATCCTTGAACACAGATGCACAAGAACTGAATGATGATTGGTTGGAGCAATTAATGAGTAGACTTGTCGAATTCGACCTTGTTGTCGGTGGCGTCCAGTGTAACAACCTTACTGGGAAGACATAAACATGACCGGGATGGACTCAAGGATTTTTGTTGGTGCATTTTCTTGCAATAACTGCTACAACGACTATCTTTTTTGTTTCTTAAGATACACACCTCCATATCTCATTCTTCCCGAACAATGGAAGGTTTTGATTGATAGTAAAACTGGTTATTTCTTATTTTGGAATCCTGTAAAGCCTATAAGTGTAGAATCTGTTCCAATGTCTTATCCTGTGCCATATGTTCTCAAATTCAAATTCAACAATCTTCTGAAGGACATGAATATCATCTTGTCAAGGAAATGATCAGCATGGAAAAAGCGGTAATGATGTATCAAACTTGAGCCAGTATCACGGTATAACCAGACTGCAAGTAGTGATTTGTTCATTCCCATAATACACCTTAATGGGACTTATAGCTCTGTGATGTAATCTTCTAGAGAACATGGATTAATGGATGGGGAAATAATTTGTCTGGTGATGCTTATTGTCCTCAACATGAAATAAGTGATAATCTTTCTGGATGAATTGCTAAGAATGTCACAGGAGATGCATTACAAGTTTAATTCTCCAGACTTTCTGGCTTCTTAGATCACTTGCCTTCAAAATGTTTCATCATTCTGGACTGGCTCATTCTTTTTCTTCAATAGAGGTAAAATAGGCAACAACTTTCTTCAAGGATTTCCTCATTTGAGACTATCTGTTTGAAATGTTTTTCCCCTTTCTTTATTGAAGAATGACAAAATTTTGTAAAGTATTGCCTTTTCTAGTTCACAATAGAATTAAAATCATAAAACTGAAAATAATGAATATCAAATAAATTAAATACTCTTTCAAATTATTCAAAAATCATGTTATGGCAAGGTCAAAATGTATTATGACTGATTTAGGTGTAGGTTGATTCTGGTAAAGTAAGGTCTCTTAGGTTGGTTCATATATGTCTTCTTTGAGCTTCCATTAACTTGAAAAAATGATTGTTATGCTTATCTGTAGAGATACTTCTCGTTTTATGCTCATCTATAGAGATACTTCTTGTTTCCAGACTCTCAGGAACATCTTGGGATGTGTGGTGCTTCATTAAGAGCTTAAGATCGTCTCTTATGTCGTTGTTGCACATTTAATATTCAAGCCGCCTTTTCAGGTTTCACGAATCCTCCTTTGGTTTCAAGATGTTTTAAAAATTACATCTTGAACCCCCTTTTATCATTTTTCATATCATGCATTAAAGATTTTAAAAACCATTTTTTGCAAATAAAAATCAATCTTGAGAGGCGGAATTAATCTGAAGATATTCTCTTAGATGTCTTCAATCTTGCTTTGCTTGACTTGGATCTGCTTTGCTGGGGATTTCCCATGAGATTCATTCATTTCCAGTATTTCTGGCGCTTCTGTTGAATATGAATCTTTGAATAATTGTACTTGATCAATCTTGTAACTTGAGGCTCCATTAGTCATCATCTTGGTTCAATTTTTTCCTTTTTCTTTTTTTTTTTTTTTTTTTCCTTTTTTTCAAGTATAATATTTCTTGACATAATCTGAGTTTATTTGGTTTCTCATAACTTTCCCATTCATTTCTGCCCAAATCAATGCTCCTCCAGAAAAGACCCATTTTTTTTTACAACATATGACGCTTCCCAATTAGGCATCCATTTCCCACGGAAATCTTTATGTATAGGCAAGACTAGATCACCCTCTTGGAACTCTCTCAGATGTACTTTCTTGTTGTGATCTTTCATCATCCATTTCTGATGCATCTGCCCATAGTAAATATCTATTAATCTCTTCTTATCAATAAGGTTTAATTGATCAAATCAAGCTTGGATCCCTTCAGCCTCCTCTAATTTTAGCTCCTTCAAGATACAAAGTGATGTGATCTCAAATTGGTAAGACTGAACCATAAGGTGTTGCCCCAGTGATTCGAACAATATTTCGATATGCATATAAGGCAAAGGTAGCTTCTCATGCCAATCCTGTAAGTTTCAATGATCTTTATAATGATCCTCTTAATGTTCTTATTGATCCTCGACTGCCCTATTCATGTTTGGGCGAGATGTTACTGGTTACATACTTGATTGCAAAATTCAGTTATCTCATTTATAGAAGTCTTTGTGAAAAGATGTATCTCCAGGGGGATGAATATTCAAGATTAACTTTCATTTACATGAAAACAATGTAATTAATGCATGATATATTTATTTCAATCAATCCCTTTTTTTCTTCTGCTTTGAGTATGCCTCAATCACTCGAAATTATCTTCGATAAGTTGATCCATGATGCCTTATCTTGTCTCTTATTGCAGGAAGATTCACGGATAATTGAAAGTTTGGTTCTTTTGAGGTCATTTGGTTTATGATGGTTTTGTATTTGGAATGACAAAAGTGTGTGACTTTTGAAGTCATGTATATGGTGGAAGGTAGTATCATAAACCAGTAAACATCTAGAGTTGGTGTCTCAAAAACAGGTAGAGACATTTCTTCAGAATCTCAGATAAATGTAGTGTCGGGATTTGGTTTTTTGTAAGGATCAAGTAATTGGCGTTAGATGGGATATGGAAGATATAATTTTACCATTTGCCAAAGATCTATAACTCTTGAAAAATTAAAAGAATATTTAATCTACTTGATACTCAAGAATTTTAAGATTAAAACTTAATTCCTTGCTCATAACCATAAAAGCAACACAATTTTATTTATTGCACAAAAGGCGGAGAAAATGAACAAAAAAACAAGTTCAAACAAGATGCTGAAATGAAAGGTACTACAGTGGGTAGATATCAACTTCCACTTATTTTATATCATTACTCCTCTAATTTAGGGTGTGTAATAGGATCAGAGTCATTGTCCTCATTTGCCCCCCATTTCTTGATCATCTTTTGTGTCAACTTCTTTGGATAAACCCTCAAATACACAAATCTTTACTTCTTCCTGATCAGTTTCTATCATCATATTTTCCTTCCCCGAGTAGAAATTGGGATCAATTTTATATTCAGAACAACTTCCTTTGGTGATGACAATTTTGTTCTGATTCTGAATGCATCCTGTAGCTGTGATAGGAGTAGTATTCACCAGACTCTTTATATTTCCCACTACTTCACTTGTCCTCAGAAAATCTGATATAAATGTTTGAGGTTTCTTTAGAGTAATATTTTTCCCATTCATTCTTAACCCTGTGGGCCAGTCTCGAATTACCTCTCTTTTCATTTCTTTCTCATTTTTTAGCATCAAAGAAGTATCAGGAGTTAAATCTGTCATACATACTTCATATTCCTCAATTTTGCCCTTTTTCTTTTCAATAACTTCTGTTGTATGATCTTCATTTTGGGTTTTGAATCCCAATTGTTTGATCAAAATGGACTGACTGTTAACATCCACTCTTATGATTTTATGAACTAAAAGGTCTTGAACTTGTCGTTTGAAGTTACCGCAATTCTCGATGGAATGTCCTCGGATTCCAGCATGATACTCACAAAAGACTTTCTCATTATACCATATCAGGTAAGGAGGCAACAAAAGCTTAGCCTGACATGGGCCAATAAGATGAGCTTTGATTAACTCAGGATATAACTTACTGCATGAAACTGAAGGAAACTTGGGTAGAATTTCTCCTGACATTATTGTCACATTACAATTGTTTGCTTTGCTTTCTTGAAGACCTTGTGACTGACGATTTAGATATTTTCTTGTTTAGCTTTCTTCAATGGCACTGAAATTTCTTTTATACTTCTCTTGTACTTGATCTTTATTGCATTTCTGGAGTCATACCCGATTTTTTGAGATTTATCGAATTCCACATTCCACGACAAAGTCTTGGTCATTTGTTTCCATTGTATCAGCTACACATTCATAATCCCATTAAATATTCACAACAGGATCCTATAAGGGTTTCTCTCCATGGATTACAATATTCATCAGGTCCATCAATTTGGTCAGTTGTTCTTTGAATCATCCTGGAACTTTTTTACTTGATCAATCATCTTTGTTGTGTCGATAAATTGCTCTTGCAACTTCTCGATTCTACCAATCCTTTCTAAAATCTCATTCATGGCTATTATCCTTATTTAGGAATACCAAGTTAACTCCACTTTGATTCTGTCATGGAATTCTCCACGAATTATTCCATGTTGTCATGATTAAATGCATGTAGAATAGTTTGAAATAAAATGTAATTATGCAAATATGCAAATGCAAAAGTGAAAATATAAATATTAACGTAAAAATAAAAAAAAATGCAAAATGAAAATGCAAATGTAAATATGTGAATGTAACAATAAAAATGCAAATTGTGTAATACAAAAGTAAACATAAAAGTATAAATGAAAATGCAAATGCATGTATGAAAAGGTGTTACTCAAGAGTGATCATCTTAGAACAGATTTCATTGAACACAAAAGTTTCCGTGCATCAAACAAAATTTTTACATGCAGGGGACAGCTTTCAGTCCTAACTTCAACAAAACTTTACATATAGGGGATAACTTTCTGTAACACCCCCAACCCGTATCCCAACCTGGATACGAGTCAAAGATATTACATTGACTTTTAAAACACAACTCATTACAAATAATAGTAAAATACTTGAACTTATATTACGAAAAATACAATAATATACATATGGTAATATAAGTTTACCAAAATATTCAGAGCATACACAACTTAACTCTTTAATTACATGCCAACATCCATTTTCATAACAAAATGACCTACTGATTAAGTTGCTTCTGATCTGATTATTGCAGGAGTAATGTTTTCCAGCTTCTTAACCTCGATCGTCTACTTTATCGGATCCTACGTATGAAACACTCACACGCTAAGTCATCGACTTAGTGAGGCAATATAATAATAACATCAATAAATATAAAGTAATTGCCAAAAAAAGATGGGTTGCAATAATAAGATGGGTTGCAATAATAAAATGTATGTAAACAATGCAATAACCAAAACCATGTTTCTTACACATATACTTATCAAATTCACATTCATAAGTTCGTCTTAGTAAGTTCATTAGCCCATGGTACCATATAGAGAACCTAAGGTATGTGAGTATTGTGAGGTTGTGCACTATGCTGTCACCACAGCTCATATAATTGCACCTAAGTGCCACGTAGAATTGCACCGGAGTGCAGCGTAGAATTGCACCGTAGTGCCATATAATAATGTCCATAAGGACCACATATCATTCCTTAAGAATCATATACATATGCCAAGGATCAAGTATGTGTCTCACCAGACCTCCACATGTTCCAAAGAATACATATATGTCCCGAATGACCACATATCATTCCTTAAGAATCATATACATATGCCAAGGATCAAGTATGTGTCTCACCAGACTTCACACATGTTCCAAGAATACATATATGTCCCGAAGGACCACATAGACCCTCTACCCTTGGCATGCCAACTATACCTATAGTTCTCATTTACATAACATGGGCTTTCACAATTTATCTAATTTATATCACGTAGACATATTATTTCCATACCTTTATCATATAACTTTTTCTTTCATATTCATGTCCCATAATGCATATGGTATGGATTCATGTCATATATCATCATATGAACTACGATCATGTATCAAAATATTGAATCTAGACTTATCACAAGTCTAGAACTGAATAAAATGCATATTCATGCTATGCATATGCACTCACCTAGATTTCTTGTCTTTCCCTCGATTGATCCTACTTGTCGATGGTTCGGAACTCGATTAGGCTCAATATCTACATAAGCAAAATTTTCAAGATGATTATCAGATGCCTAAGTCTTGAAATTAACCTCTAATAGCCTACCAATTTAAGGGATGATAGTTTAGTCTATCTTTCTTTTCTCTTTTTTTTTATTATAGGGGAATCGGTTCCCCTGGGGGTATCGATTCCCCTCTAGCATTCTGGAAATTCATATTCGTTTGAGGGGGTATCGATTCCCTTGAATGGATATCGATTCCCCTAGCCCAGAATCCTATTTTGAGCTCGAAATTCACTTCATTTCAGCTTAAACCTTCATATTTTACTTCTTTATATTCCTAACTTCCATACACATATTTAAACTCATTTATATTCCATAATCACTTCTTTAAACCCAAAATTCCATCATTTACATGGCATTCAAGAATCACACTAAATTTTCAAGGTGTTCTAATTCCAATTCTAGCACTTCCTATCCCTTAATTAACTTGATGTCAAGTCAAATCTCACTTCCAATTCTTATTATGAACTCTAATCTAAGATTTCACTTTTCTACTCCCTTTCTTTAATTCTTCATATACTTCTCATCTTGAGGTTTTAAAACAATTTAAACTTCCTTTAAGCTTAACTATTGTCTAATGGTCATGAATCAACCATAAATTCATCAAGAAATTCACTAACAAGAAAATCTTACCTTAGCTTGGGTCTCACGTATGAAGAAGAAGAAAGAATAAGATGACTCTGGAAGCTTGTTTTAATTTCCTATACATCCACGTGGTTAATATAATACTAACCCCAATAATTATATTGCTATAAAAAGGCCATTTTGTCCTTCTAATCTTCCTTCTTTATAATTCAATCCTACACAAAATAACTCAAATAAGTCATTGAACTCTTCCATCATTCTACTTAAATCACCAAATGCTGAAACTTTACAAATTAATCACTAACCCGGCATGGAGGATGTTACAAATCTCCCTCCCTTAAGAAAATTCATCCTCGAATTTTCAATAAGAAAAGAGATGGGGATACTGCTTCCTCATATCCTCCTCACGCTCCCATATTGCTTCCTCTACTTTGTGGTTCTTGTATAAAACTTTAACTAATGGGATAGTCTTGTTCCTCAATTGCTTAACCTCATGAGCTAAAATTTGAATCGGTTCTTCCTCATAAGTCAAATCCGGTTGTACCTCGATTTCTTCTAGGTTTACGATATGGGAGGGATCCGATCAATATCTCTGAAGCATTGAGACATGGAATACATTTTGAATCTTTTCCATTTCTGGTGGTAAAGCCAATTGGTATGCCATGGGTCCCACTCTTTTTACAATCTCATATGGTCCAATAAACCGGGGACTTAACTTTCCTTTCCGACCAAACCTCAACACATTCTTCCATGGAGATACATTTAAAAACACTTTATCCCCAACTTCAAATTCAATCTCCTTTCTTTTAAGATCAGAATAGGACTTTTGCCGATCATAGGCCACTTTGAGGTTATGCTGAATTTCTCGAACTTTCTGTTCTACATCTTGAATTAAATCTGGACCAAGAACACTTCGATATTTGAGTTCATACCAATTTAATGGAGTACGACATTTTCTTCCATATAATGCTTCATATGGGGCCATTTTTATACTAGACTGATAACTATTATTGTAAGCGAACTCTACCAACGGTAAATACTTTTCCCATGATCCTTTGAATTCCATTACGCATGCTCTCAACATATAATATCTGAATAGTTCTCTCTGATTTCCCATCAGTCTGAGGATGAAAAGCCATACTAAAGTTTAAACGAGTCCCTAACGCTCCATGCAAAGATTTCCAGAATCTAGAAGTGAATCGAGGGTCTCGATCAGAGACTATGGAAACATGCACTCCATGCAATCTAATAACTTCTCTAATATACAGCTCTGCATACTTTTCCATAGAGAAATCTGTTCTAACCGAAAGGAAATGCGCTGACTTAGTTAATCGATCAACAATTACCCAGATTGATTCTCTTTTGTTCGGAGTCAAGGGTAACCCCGAAACAAAATCCATCGTAACATTTTCCCTTTTCCATTGAGGAATGAAAAGCGGTTGCAATAATCCTGACGGAACTTGATGCTCAGCTTTGACTTGTTGACATATTAAACACTTAGACACAAATTCGATGATGCTTCGTTTCATCCCTGACCACCAAAATCGATCTTTCAAATCCATATACATCTTAGTTCCACCCGGGTGCATCGTTAACGGATTGCAATGAGCCTAAGTTAATATTTCTTTCTTCAAGTCGTCATTGTCGGGTATTACAATTCTTCCTTTACAATATAGATTTCCATCTGACTTAATCTCAAAGTCTTTAATCTCTTTGCTATTTACTTGCTGAATTCTTTTCAAACACATTTCATCTTTACTTTGCAATTCTCCTATTCGTTCCAACCATGCTGGTTTAAGGGTTAACTCTGCACAAAGACCACCGTCTCCCATTAAAGATAATCTTGCATCCATAGCTCGTAAAGCTGCACACGTCTTTCTACTCAAAGCATCTGCTACCACGTTAGCCTTTCCGGGATGATAGTCAATTATCACATCATAATCTTTTAAGAACTCTACCCATCTGCGTTGCCTCAAATTCAACTCTTTTTGAGTCATCAGGTA
Organism: Hibiscus syriacus; assembly: GCF_006381635.1. Classification (NCBI taxonomy): domain Eukaryota; kingdom Viridiplantae; phylum Streptophyta; class Magnoliopsida; order Malvales; family Malvaceae; genus Hibiscus; species Hibiscus syriacus. Next base: position 1,027,552 of record NW_024063008.1, read on the forward strand.
CTTCAGGCTCTTATGATCCGTATATAAGTAACAACGCTCCCCATAAAGATAATGACGCCAAATCCTGAGAGCGAATACTACAGCAGCCATTTCTAAATCATGAGTGGGATAATTCTTTTCATGTGGTTTCAACTGTCTCGATGCATACGCTACCACCTTCCCTTCTTGCATTAATACACACCCCAACCCATTTTGGGATGCGTCACTGTATACTACAAAATTCTTGCCAGATTCCGGTTAAACCAATATCGGAGTTTCCGTCAGAATTCTCTTTAAAGCTTCAAAACTTTCTTGACACTCAGAAGTCCAGACAAACGGTACATTCTTTCTCATCATCTTTGTTAAAGGCAGCACTATCATCAAAAATTCTTAACGAATCTTCGATAATAACCGGCAAGTCCAAGGAAACTCCGAACTTCAGATACATTCTTTGGAACTTCCCAGTCCATTATATCTTTAACCTTCTGAGGGTCTACTCTAATCCCAACTGCCGAGATCACATGCCCCAAGAAAATTACTTCGTTTAGCCAAAATTCACATTTGGACAATTTTGAATAGAGATTTTTATCCCTGAGAATTTGCAAAACTAGCCTCAGATGTGCGATGTGCTCTTCATTGGACTTCGAGTAAACCAGTATGTCATCAATAAAGACAATAACAAACTGGTCCAAATAGGGCTGAAAAATCATTTTCATGAGATCCATGAAAGCAGCTGGTGTATTCGTTACTCCGAATGGCATTACGATGAATTCATAATGACCATATCTCGTTCTAAAAGCCGTCTTCGGAATATCTTTCTCCTGAATCTTCAATTGATGATAACTCGAACGTAGATCGATCTTCAAAAATATCGAAGCTCCTTTTAGTTGATCAAACAAGTCATCAATGCGCGGAAGGGGATGCTTGTTCTTGATGGTCACCTTATTAAGTTGTCGATAATCAATACAGAGACGCATTGATCCATCATTCTTCTTAACAAATAACACCGGAGCTCCCCAAGGTGACACACTTAGTCGAATAAATCCTTTTCCTAACAACTCTTGCAATTGATTATTTAACTCTTGCAATTCTTTCGGAGCCATCCGATAAGGTGCCATTGCAATTGGAGCGGTTCCTGGCATTACTTCAATTTGAAATTCTACCTCTCTATCTAGAGGTAATCCTGGCAACTCAGCCGGGAAAACTTCAGGGAATTCTTGAACTATTGGAATCTCTCTAGCCCTTTCTCTATAGCTCTTAAATCTATCATATTTGCAAGAAATGCTTGATATCCCTGTAGCATAGCTTCTTAGCTGACATTATGACATACATTTGCTAAGGGATTAAACTTTTCACTGCTCACACTTATCTCTGTTCCTCCTGGACTTTTCAGGGTTACCTTTTTCAATCTGCAATTAACATCTCCATAGTAACAGAACAACCAATCCATTCCCAGAATCACTTCAAACTCGTCAAAGGGTAATTCCATCAGATTAACAGGGAATTCAATTCCCTGAACCTTATGGGACACCCCTTAAGACTTTATTCACCCGAGCACTATGGCCTAACGGAGTTGTTACTATAATCTCATTACTCGTAGCTTCTAAGGGAATCCTCAATTCCTTTACTAACTTACTTGTAATATAAGAATAATTAGAACCCGGATCAATCAGTACCAATACTAATTTATCATACAACTGAAAAGTATCTGTTATAATATCATGGTCATCACGGTCTTCACTTGTCTTTAGATTGTACACCCGTGTGGTTGACCGAACTTCAGGTTGAGCAGAGAATTCAGACGGGTTCCTTCCTCTTCCTCTTCCTCGTCCTCTTTGTGAGGAAGAACCAACTCTTTCAGATCGTGCAGGCTCACCAACAATCAATGGACAATTCCAGATAAAATGTCCGGCATCTCCACATCGAAAACAAGTCCCAGCAGTCATCCGACAAGCCCCAGAATGGTTTTTCCCACAGTGCTGACACTGTCTCGCTTGACTCAGAGTAGATCTCCCAGCACCAGATCCCACTGACTGCGTCTGTCTAGGTCTTGCCTGACTTGCTCCCCTAGCAGACGATGTAACTGATTCTGATCTAGCTTGTGATCGAAATCCTGAGTCTCTTCCTCTTTTTGATGGTACTGAGGTAGAAGAAGCACCCGTTCTCTTTGATGTCTGAACTCTAAAATCCCTGAATCTCTCATTCTGAGCTCTTTCAAGAGCCTTGGCACGATTGATCACCTCTTGGAACGAGGACAAATTCAATACTATCAGCATCTATTTCAATCTAGGACGTAAACCCTCCACAAACCATTCACAAGCCTCTTTTTCAGTAAGCACAAGCTCGGATGCAAACCTACTCAACTTGTTGAACTCATATTCATACTCATATACAGAGCGGTTCATCTGTTTCAAATTCAAAAACTCCTGCTTCATCTGTCGAATAAATTGATCTCCAATGTACTTGTTTTTAAATTCATCTAAGAATAAAGACCAAGTCAATTGGTCACTGGGCATCCTCATGGTGACGTTCGTCCACCATATTCTCGCCTGACCCCTCAACAACGAGACAGCTCCATCTAACTTCTCCACTTCATAACAGTGGAGACCATCCAACATGATTTTTAAATCATTTAACCAAAGATCTGCCGCAACCGGACCTTCTTCGGTTTCTCCCTTAAATTCGGGAGCTCCTAAACCTCTCAACTCTTTTACTACATTCATCCTTTGAGTTGGTGGAGTAAGAGGTTGAAGACGCATTAGAATAGCGTCTAACGTTCTAAAGAACATATATTGATCTTGCACAGGCACTCCTTGAGATGTCTATTCTTCACCTTGCCTGGCCAGGGCAGGTGAATTACTGCTTTCAGCAAGCCTATCTTCTCCCGCTTCACTTTGGGAGCTATTATGTCCGGACATCTAATAAGAATAAACACATTGTTCTATTAGCAAAACAGCATACTCATACTATACCAGATCAGAAGTTCTCACTATTTGTTGGCATGTATTCCATTTAAAGACTCTATAGACTCTGGTTTATGCCTAGAATCGGCTAAACCATAGCTCTGATACCATTAAATATAATACCCCCAACCCGTATCCCAACCCAGATACGAGTCAGAGATATTACATTGACTTTTAAAACACAACTCATTACAAATAATAGTAAAATACTTGAACTTATATTACAAAAAATACAATAATATACATATGGTAATATAAGTTTACCAAAATATTCAGAGCATACACAACTTAACTCTTTAATTACATGCCAACATCCATTTTCATAACAAAATGACCTACCGATTAAGTTGTTTCTGATCTGATAGTTGCAGGAGTAATGTTATCCAGCTGCTTAACCTCGATCGTCTACTTTATCGGATCCTATGTGTGAAACACTCACATGCTAAGTCATTGACTTAGTGAGGCCATATAATAATAACATCAATAAATATAAAGTAATTTCCAAAATAAGATGGGTTGCAATAATAAGATGTATGTAAACAATGCAATAACCAAAACCATGTTTCTTACACATATACTTATCAAATTCACATTCATAAGTTCGCCTTAGTAAGTTCATTAGCCCATGGTACCATACAGAGAACCTAAGGTATGTGAGTATTGTGAGGTTGTGCACTATGCTGTCACCACAGCTCATATAATTGCACCTAAGTGCCACGTAGAATTGCACCGGAGTAACGCATAGAATTGCACCGTAGTGCCATATAATAATGTCCATAAGGACATATCATTCCTTAAGAATCATATACATATGCCAAGGATCAAGTATGTGTCTCACAGACCTCACACATGTTCCAAATAATACATATATCCGAATGACCACATATCATTCCTTAAGAATCATATACATATGCCAAGGATCAAGTATGTGTCTCACCAGACTTCACACATGTTCCAAAGAATACATATGTCCGAAGGACCACATAGACCCTCTACCCTTGGCATGCCAACTATACCTATAGTTCTCATTTACATAAACATGGGCTTTCACAATTTATCTAATTTATATCACGTAGACATATTATTTCCATACCTTATCATATAACTTTTTCTTTCATATTCATGTCCCATAATGCATATGGTATGGATTCATCATATATCATCATATGAACTACGATCATGTATCAAAATATTGAATCTAGACTTATCACAAGTCTAGAACTGAATAAAATACATATTCATGATATGCATATGCACGCACCTAGATTTCTTTGTCTTTCCCTCGATTGATCCTACTTGTCGTGGTTCCGGAACTCGATTAGGCTCAATATCTACATAAGCAAAATTTTTAAGATGATTATCAGATGCCTAAGTCTTGAATTAACCTCTAATAGCCTACCAATTTAAGGGATGATAGTATAGTCTCTCTTCTTCTTTCTCTTTTTTTATTATGGGGGAATCGGTTCCCCCTGGGGGTATCGATTCCTCTAGCGTTCTGGAAATTCATATTCGTTTGAGGGGGTATCGATTCCCTTGAATGGGTATCGATTCCTTAGCCAGAAATCCTATTTTGAGCTCAAAATTCACTTCATTTCAGCTTAAACCTTCATATTTTACTTCCTTTAATATTCCTAACTTCCATACACATATTTAAACTCATTTCTATTCCATAATCACTTCTTTAAACCCAAAATTCCATCATTTACATGGCATTCAAAAATCACACTAAATTTTCAAGGTGTTCTAATTCCAATTCTAACACTTCCTATCCCTTAATTAACTTGATGACAAGTCAAATCTCACTTCCAATTCTTATTATGAACTCTAATCTAAGATTTCACTTTTCTACTCCATTTCTTTAATTCTTCATATACTTCTCATCTTGAGGTTTTAAAATAATATAAACTTCCTTTAAGCTTAACTATTGCCTAATGGTCATGAATCAACCATAAATTCATCAAGAAATTCACTAACAAGAAAATCTTACCTTAGCTTGGGTCTCACGTATGAAGAAGAAGAAAGAAGAAGATGACTCTGGAAACTTGTTTTAATTCCTATACATCCACGTGGTTAAATAATACTAACCCAATAATTTATTGCTATAAAAAGACCATTTTGTCCTTCTAATCTTCCTTCTTTATAATTTAATCCTACACAAAATAACTCAAATAAGTCATTGAACTCTTCCATCATTCTACTTAAATCACCAAATGTTGAAACTTTACAAATTAATCACTAACCCGGCATGGAGGATGTTACACTTTCCCTCCTAACTTCTCTAAAGCCAAGTTAGTCTATCAGCTTATAGGCCATATTGCTTGTCTGGACTGCAGCTTCTTCCATATTGCTTATCTGGACTGCAGCTTCTTCCATGACATTCTCTTTTTCCTTTATCTTCTGTGTCACTTCTCGAAGTTGTTCATTTTCCTTGGTAAGAGAACTTTTATGTTCAAGAAGTTCTTGGACTAGATATTCATATATGTTGCAGTTCTTTTTCAGCTTGGTGACCCCTATTATCCACTCTTCTGGGGTGTTTCCTATGCCAGCATTTCGAAAGGCTTAACTGATCTTTTGGAAATCTGCATGCATGATTTCCTTCTGTGCTCAATCTTGTTTTGGTCATTCAAGTCCTTCAAATAACATGCTTGAGCTTCATAAAAACCTCCTCTACTCTGAATACCCTGACTGATGCTCTTACCATAGACTGCTTTTGGTATCAATCTGGCAAGACCTTCAGTTACCAAACTAGGTACATCATTTATCATAAATTGTAGGGTTCCATGATACAAAAGACTTTGGACTCGACGTTTGAAGGCAAGATAATTCTCAATGGTATGTCCTTGAGCTCCGACATGATATTCACGATAAACGTTGATGTCATACCAATTCGGATATGGAGGTTGGAACGGTTTTATGTAATATGGCGCCACTTCTCGTGCTTTAAGTAGCTTTTCATACAACTCTTTATATGATATAGGGATAGCATCAACATGAGAACCGCCTTTTGTCTTGGATTGAACCTGAGTTTTAGATGTTGGGAGCAGACTAAACTTTGACGATTTCAGATTACATTATTTTTCTCATCTCTGGGATCTTTTATAGTTGTCACCATTTCTTTGGTAGCTCCAGACAGTTTGTGAATACGAATGATGATTGTCTGTAATTTCTCAAACTGGTTAAGATCAGAAGTTCCTTCTATATCTGAAATTGCAGGATTATTTTCATTGAACTCTCTCTCTTTTTGTGCAGGAATCTCTTTTCTTTTGGCCAAAACAGATATTTTATCCATTATCTTGGACATCTGCTCTCTTATTTCTCGTATCTCCTTTTGCTCTTCAATGGGCATACGATCTTTGAGTGCATAGATCTCCTCTATCCTCGGATTTCCCTCCGGATATCATTCCATGGTTGCATCATATTTTGTTCGATCATAAAACGTTTTGTCCATTTATGATTTCTTTCCAATTTGATGAACAGTCTTTCAAGTCAACACCTTTTGGTTATGCCATGATCATGCAATGTAGATAAAAGAAATTAATATGAACAAGTTAGAGCAAAATAACATGCAGTAAAAAAGATAAGAAAAAAAATAAAATGGTTAGTACCAATTAATAAAAAGAAAAAAATCCTATCTATCATGGTATATAAATCCTAACCTCATGCTTTCTAGTTTCATGCTTTGTTTGGAAGAAATTAACCTAACTGCACGATTTCTAGTTCGCATGCAGTTATTCAGGAAAAAGAAAATAAAAGAAAATAAATTAAAAGCTAGAGCTTATTTCTCCTTTGTGTACACCTACGGACAGAGGTTCAGTACAGTCTTAGATCAGGAGAATTTCTAGGGTTTATTATATGCAAGGTTTCGGTTCTAAAAGTAAAGGTACCCGAATTATCCTTGTTGATGCCCTTTTGGGCTGCCAACCCTCAATCCTAGTCCATTACAGACTTAAGCGGATCGAGTTCAATTCGAGGGACACATTTCTCTATGTCTGACACGGAGAATAAATTCTCACGAAGACATAGAGCATATGAACCCCGAAAACTACTTGCTAGGTCTGACACAGAGAATAAATTCTCACGAAGACGTCACTTTCACTCTCACTTAAAAGGGACAAGCTTGATTATAAAGCTTTATGTTATGCATTGGAAGTGATGTGTGTGAGGAGAAATTTTCAAACCTCTAACAAATAAATAATAAAATTTAATATTTGAAAATAAAGCATTAATTAAAATAACATATAATATATGAAAATAATAAGTATATATATAAAAATTTTGAAAAGAAAGAATTAAAAATTAAATATATGAATTTTTAATTTTCTAATTAATAGAGACAATTTATAATTAATTTCAAAGCTTGACAAAGTCCCAGTGGAGTCGCCAAGCTGTCGTAACCGGTTTTCGTCTGAGCACGAATTTTTTACTTGGCGGGAAAAATAAAACGAATAAATAAATGATTTTGATTTAAAAAATATTTTCGGAGTCGACATTGACCTTTTTGGGTTAGGTAGGTCAAATACCTAAAAATTATCTTTTAAAAGAGTTTTTAAGAAAACATCAGTTAAAAGATAAAATGGTATGCGTTTTAACCAAAAAATCGTTCTTTTTAATAATAAAAAGGGATTTATGGTCGATTACGTTTGGGGAATGATTAGCACCCCCACAACGCCCAAAATTGGTACTTATTAATTATAAATTATCTCTATTATTGGAAATTTAAAAATTCAAATATATTTAATTCATAATTCTATTAAATTTATTAATATATATTTTTTATTTTTATAAATAAGATATTTATTTACTTAGAAATATTAGAAAATGACTTCTAGGTGTTTTAAGACATCTCTTTTCTTAATATTAAAAATAAATAAATATTAATAAAACATTTATTAAAAATAGTAAATTATTTATTTATTTATTTAAAAATATCAGAAAATGGACATCCAGTTGCTTTAAGACTGCCCTTTCTTAATATTGAAAAATAAATATATATTTAAAATATGATTATTTTTCTTAAAAGTAATTTATAAAATTAAGTTTATAAATAGGATTTTTATTTAATAGAAAAATAAAAATAAACAAATAAATATTATCTATTATATATATATATATATATATGACTTAATAATAATAATAATAATTAAATATATTGAAAATAAGCATATAAAATCAAAATATAATTAAACAATGTCTAAAACAAATAAAATTAAAATAATAGGATTAAAATGCAAAATATAAAAATTAATAGAACTTATAAATAATGATTTAAACTAAATATATTAAAATTAAAAGCTTTTATTCAAAATATTATGAAATATAAGTGATTAAAAGTGTAATTTACTCTAATAATTAACACGAGATTAAAATAAATTTAATAAAATTATAAGGGACTAATCCTAATATTTACCCTAAATATATATAAATACAGTTAATGGCTAGAATATAATAAAATAAAATTTAAATATCAAATTCGAAGACATATAAGTTAATTTTAGTGACCAAAATAGAATTTAATAAAATATGAAGTATTACGCGTGTGGTTTACCCAAACATAATTTACAAAAACACTCCTCCCCAAAACGACGTCGTATGGGGAGGGTATTTAATACCCAAATAACCGGCCCTAAGGGCCATCTACTTCATTTTCCTTTCTTTTCTTTTTTTTAGAGAGAGAGGCTCTGCCTTCTCTCTAAAACCTCCCACCGGAGGTTGGTCGGCCACTGGCCGGCAACCGTGCTCCGGCGTCGATCGTCGCCGTCGGTCACCGTATGTGGTGGCCTAAAATTACAAATCTTACCCAAATTGAAGCTCTTTCGATATTAAAGCCGAATCCGACCTCCTTTCATGCTAAAAACCCCTAAAATTTCCTAGATCTATGAAAATACCTTCGGTATTTTCGGTTCTCCGACGACGTTTAAGGTTCTCCGGTAAGGTCAGTTCTTCCTTCTCTTTTCTCAGTTGGTTGTTGTTTGCTATGTGTTTGTCTGCTCTATTTTCTGTTCGTATATTCTTCCTCTCCGTTGGTTGCTATGTGTTCCTCTATTTTCTACTATTGTCTTCTGTCCGTTTCTTACTCGCTGCCTTTTTTGTTTGCAGGTGAACCGAGGCTTTATAGCCACTCCGATGTCCTTTTTGGACCGGTACCAAAGAGGGGTTTTCGGTGAGTCACCAAACATGGTGGTGACTCACCCTAGATTTTGACGTGTGGAAGAGCAGCTGGCTTCTGGAGCCTTCGTCGGAGGCGTCGTGGCAGCAGCAGAACGTCGGTAACATATGGTTGGGTCATCTGGCAGTGGAGTGTCGGTAGAGGCGTCTGGAAGCTCTTAGATAAGGCGACGGCGGCGAGCTAGGGTTTAGAAACCCTAGCAATAACCCTAAACGGGTTCTAAGTATATTAGGCCTTCTGGGTTGGGCTTGTAAACTGGGTCTGAGTCTTGTAATTGGGCCTGTAAAAATTATTTATTAATAATAATAATAAAATAATTATAATAATAATAATTATAAAAATAAAATCGGGATAAAAATTTAGTGTCTACAGAAGGATCAAATTGAACAAAACATAAAATTAAAATTTAATTGTAAAAAAGGAATTTTTGTCATAAAAATAGAAATTGAAGTTGCAAAAATAATAAAAATGAATTTAAGAGGAAAGAGTAATAAAAAATAAAGAAATCAAGTATTAAATCGCTAACAAATAAATTATTTACTAAGTACTAAATTGATGTCGTTTTAATTTTTAATTGTTTGATTATTTAAGTTTTATAAATTCAAATTCATTCTAAATTTAAAATACAATTAAACTTCAAGTTTGCTCAATATTTTAAATAATTTAAATTATTCGACTCAAATAATTTAAAATTTTAAAAATTAGTGTACCAAGCATAAAGCAACTTTAAAGACGATAGCCGGTGCATGCATTATTTTCATGTTTATCACAATATTCATGAAGTGGTTTAAAATGAATGCAATTTTGTCCTCCCATGTCTCCTCGGTATTAATTATCAGTACGGTGGTCATTAATGGGAGCAACTAGCAACCGTATGCTATGCTTCATGCTTCCAAGTTCCCATTTTTGAATTGTCAAGCTGCCTACACGTAATTTATAAGCAACTAGCAACTGTAAAATTCTTCAACTCTTTATTTGTTACTTTCCATTTAGCATTAGCAATGTCTCTCATTGAAACATTCTTCTCCATCTTCCTAATGCTCACTCTTCAACCATCCACAAGCATTGAATTTTGCGATGTTTTATGTGGGATTCAGCCGATTCACTTCCCTTTCCGCCTCAACACCCAACCTAGTCGATGTGGGTATCACCGCTTCAATCTCACCTGCAAAAACGAAACGCAATCCACCCTTACGTTACCATTTTCCGGTGACTTCACCGTCGTAAACATCGACTACATCTTCCAAAACATACGAATCAACGACCCCGGTCATTGCACTCCAAAACGTCTTCTTCAGGGACTTAATCTATCGGGCACTCCTTTTGAATTGCTACATCCTCGAAGCTACACGGTTTTCAATTGCTCCTCTGCTTCACCTACAGCACTAAAACTGACTGAAGCAAGGTTTATTTCCTGTCTTAGCGGCACGAATTCTTCGGTCGTGGCTGTACCGACTGAACGGCTTGATTCGTCCACATCATTGACGGCGTCGTGTGCGGAGATGGCAAAGGTTTTGGCTCCACTTTCATGGACTGGTTGGTTGGAACATGGTGAGGGTATCATGTTGACATGGAAAGAACCTGATTGCAGGTTGTGCGAAAGCAGGGCTGGGACTTGCACGTTCAAGAGTGATAGAGGCATGGATGTCGGTTGTTCCGGTGGTTTTAGCAATGGTATGTTCTATTTTGCAGTGAAACTAATCGGTTAATTTGATTTGAAACTTGAAAATTGTTATATTACGTGTAAGCTTTTGTCTAAACCTAACTCAATGCATCCAAATTTACCGGATACAAAAGTTTTTTTCTCAGGCTTTTTTTTTGGGATTAATTCTCAGGCTTATATATTATTTGAACTAATTACTTTTAATAAAAGTTCAAAGTACCGAGTTATGAATAATTTTTTCGATTAATCTGACTATTATAATTTAGTACTTGTTCTAAATATTCTTAATCTTTCGACAATGAAAGTTTAAACATTTTTGTAGTCTATGATGCTCGAACATGATATCTCTGGAAATAACAATTATTCTTTTAACTACTGAATTAGCTTGATTCGTGCATGAATAATTTTTTTTAGAAATTAGTTTTACAAAATGTTTAATTTATATATCAAATGTATATTTAAATTTTTATTTTAAGTTAAGAAATGACATATAAAAAATTAACTTGGATACGATATGAATATATTACAATTTATATAATATTAATTATTAATGTATCATAATATTATATGAAACTTTAAATACGATTATAATAAAAGAATTACAAGAAAAAAAACTCTAAATTTTAAATGTGACTAACGATTAGAATAATAGAAAAGTATCAACAACCAGTTGGTAGCAGAATGAGGTAGTAAGTCCCTTAAGTAAAGTCAGGGGTTCGAATTATGATGTTTACGAATTGAATAAATTGGGTTGGGAGGGTTGCCTTCGCCTCTGTAATACCCGATCTGAATTAGTCGGTCAATAGATCAAATACCAGTGATTAATTTAAAAAATAATAGAAAAGTCGGAAAAAATGCGGATTGATTGTCACATTTTACACACTCTTTGAGACTTTGACTATATAGATTTAATTCCTTGCATGAAGTAACATCAGGTGCGTGAATAACATTGGTTTTCTACTTTTCTTTCGGTACAATGAATAACATGTTATTTGAACACAGTGTATAAATGCACAACACATGGATCAACTTAGGTGAACAAAGGCAAATTTCAATTTGCTCTCGAGATATCCACTAGTGTTAAGGTTGCTTTCGGATATCCGACATTAATGCTGCATCAATAATGTGTTATTCTAGCCAATAATAAATTATTCTCGAATTTTAATATTATAAATAGAAAAAATAAAATATATTAGAAGGATTACTTTTATAAATGAATCCATGTAATCTCTGATACACAATTTAAATAAATTAAATATTAATTGTTAAAATATAATATGTTGTCCACTAGTACATATTTCATTAACTAATTGTCTTTTTTTTAATTACATGTAGGCCTTAGCATTGAAGCTAAATTTGGCATAATGTTTGGCGTGGGAATACCCCTCTCGCTCATACTAGGCCTATTAATTCACCTCAAGGTAGACCATCGCCGCAATGATCAAAATCCCAACCCGGAAGCATCTTCGGTAGTCAAAGGTCTTGATGGGCAGACCATCGACTCATATCTGATGACACTGCTTGGCGAAAGCCGGCGATTAGCGAGGCAAAGCGATAACACTTGCTCTATTTGTCTTTGTGAGTACCGAGCTAAAGAGACATTAAGGACTATTCCAGGTTGCAGCTGTCGTAACCGATTTTCGTCCGGGCACGAATTTTTTTTTACTTGGTGGGAAAAGTGATGTGAATAAATGGTTTTTAAAATAATTTGGGAGTCGTCATCGGCCTTTTGGGTCAGGTAGGTCGAATACCTAAAAATTATCTTTTAAAAGAGTTTTTAAGAAAACATCAGTTAAAAGACGAACTGATCTGCGTTTATAACCAAAAATTCTTTCTTTTTAATAATAAAAAGGGATTCGTGGTCGGTTACGTTTAGGGAAGGATTAGCACCCCTACAACGCCCAAAATTGGTACTTTTTAATTATACATTGTCTCTATTATTAGAAATTTAAGAATTCAAATATATTTAATTCATAATTATGTTATTTCAAATAATTTTAAGAAAATATATTAATATGTATAAATAAGATATTTATTTATTTAGAAATATCATAAAAGAGCTTCTAGGTGCTTTAAGACAGCTCTTTTCTTCAATATTAAAAAATAAATAAACACCTAAATCATTTTCTTAATAAAATAAAATTAAACATATAGTTCATAAATAGGATTTTTATTTTATAGAAAACAAAGAAAATAAATAAATAAATATTATTATTATATATTTATATGACTAAGATAATAATAAAATAATAATTAAAGTAATCATTTAAACATATTGGATTTGAAATGATAATAATACAAATTAAATTGTAATTAAATAGGGACTAAAACATATTAAATAAATAAAAATATTAAAAATTAAAATTTACAGCCCTTATTTATAGTATTATAAAAAATATAATTACTAATGATGTAATTAACCCTAATTATTAATAGGTGATTAAAATAATGATCATTAAAATTAAAGGTTCTAAATTGAATGATAAAAAGATCTAAGTACTAATAATATAATTTAGCCTTATTTAATTAATTCAGGTTAAAATGATATTTACTAAACTGTAAAGGACTAAATTAGGTATTTACCCTAAATAAATATATATGCAGATAAGGACTAAAATAAAATAAAATAAAATATAAAGACTAAATTTTAAATAATTAGAAGTTGATTGTAGTGACTAATTTGTAAATAATACAAACTCGAAGTGACCGCGGACGAGGTTTTCTCGTGAAGGAAATTACGCACATACCCTCGTCAAAACGGTGTCGTTTTGATGAGGGTATATAAACCCTATAACCGGCCCCTAAGGGCCAAAGCTTCTCATTTGCCTCTTTCCTTTCTTTCTCTAAAATGAGAGAACCAGAGTTCTCTCTGGCTTCTCTCTAGTTTCCCTCGCCGGAGGGAAACCGGCAGCCATAGGCCACCGTACTCCGGTGTCGATCACCGCCGCCGACCACCGTTTACGGTGGCCGAAATTTACAAAATACCCCTAAAGCGTAGATCTAAACGTCCTAAGGTCCGATCTAAGGTTATTTTAACCTAAAACCCCATAATATATCGTAAATCTACGATTTTCACCTTCGGCGTTTTGATTTTCCGGCGACGTTTAGGGCTCTCCAATGATAGAGTAAGTTCCTCTCTTCTCTTCTCTTTTATTTTTTTTACTGGTTTGTTGTTGTTAATTGGGATCGTTGGTAGCTTTCTGTTTTCCTCGGTTTCTTCCTCTCTATTTGGTTTCTGGTCTCCGTTGCTTGCTGCTCGTGCTTTCTCCTTTTTTTTGCTCTCTGTCCCTCTTTTTTTATTTTGCAGGATCCGGTGGCTTTTATAGCCACCACCGAGCCATGCTCGGACCGGTCTAGAGGGGGAAGTTCGGTGAGTCACCGAGCTATGTGGTGACTCACCCCATAGCCGTGACATGTGGGGAGCAGCTGGCCTTCTGGAGACTTCTGGCGAGGGCAGCGGCAGCTGGAACGTCTGGAAGCAACGGCGGCTGCCACGTGGTTGTTCTGGAATATTAGAGGCGGCTGGGGATCACTGGAAGTAGTGGCTGGGAGCTAGGGTTTGAAAACCCTAGCTGAAACCCTAAATATTTAGGGTTTCTGGTTGGTCTGGGCTGGTTCTGTTTTGTTTGTAACTGGGTCGGTCCAGTTTTGTTTGTAACTGTTTGTAAATAATAATTATAATATAATAATAATTTTAATAATAATAATAAAAACAAAAAATGGAAAAAAATTAGTGTTTACAGCTGCCCCTCTTTGCTTATTCTTGTGTTAACAAGAATAGAGCAAAGACGGAAAAACAATAATTTTTTTCATTTTTCTTCTTTTGAGTAAGACTGAAATGTTGAAAACATCATTCCAGAGGTCTTAAAAACATCATGCACTGCAGGACTTACAGATGACCCTAAGGTTTTGAAAACATCAAAAAGCTCCCGAAGGCTTTTTGGAAACATCATGCACTGTAGGACTTACAGATGACCCGAAGGTTTGAAAACATCAAAAAGCTCCCGAAGGCTTTTTGGAAACATCCTGCACTACAGGGTTTACGGATGACCCGAAGGCTTTGAAAACATCATGCACTGAAGGACTTACAGATGACCCGAAGGCTTTGAAAACATCAAAAGCTCCCGAAGGCTTTTTGAAAACATCATGCACTGAAGGGCTTACAGATGACCCTAAGGCTTTGAAAACATCAAAAAGCTCCCGAAGGCTTTTTGGAAACATCATGCACTGTAGGACTTACAGATGACCCTAAGGCTTTGAAAACATCAAAAAGCTCCCGAAGGCTTTTTGGAAACATCATGCACTGTAGGACTTACAGATGACCCTAAGGTTTGAAAACATCAAAAAGCTCCCAAAGGCTTTTTGGAAACATCATGCACTGCAGGACTTACAGATAACCCTAAGGCTTTGAAAACATCAAAAAGCTCCCGAAGGCTTTTTGGAAACATCATGCACTGCAGGACTTACAGATGACCCTAAGGTTTGAAAACATCAAAAAGCTCCCGAAGGCTTTTTGGAAACATCATGCACTGTAGGACTTACAGATGACCCGAAGGCTTTGAAAACATCAAAAAGCTCCCGAAGGCTTTTTGAAAAACATCATGCACTGAAGGGCTTACAGATGACCCGAAGGTTTTGAAAATATCAAAAAGCTCTTGAAGGCTTTTTGAAAACATCCTGCACTGCAGGGCTTACGGATGTGGGAAATAGTTTACTAAGTAAAAAAACTAAGGAAATCGTTTTCTTACATTTCAACAATTTCATTTTTAGAAAAGATTGAATGAGAAACTATGGAAATCATTTTCTCATTATTTTTCAAAGTAACAACATCAAAAAGCTCCCGAAGGCTTTTTGGAAACATCATGCACTGCAGGACTTACAGATGTGGGAAATAGTTTACTAAAAAAACTAAGGAAATCGTTTTCTTACTTTTCAACAATTTCATTTTAGAAAAGATAAAATGAGAAACTATGGAAATCGTTTTCTCATTATTTTTCAAAATAACATGTTGATTGGGTAAAATGCCCCAATTTCAATATAATGCTCATTTTTGTGGATTGCATCTATCTTTTCTTCAGATGTTTGCATGATTCCTGTATTTGCGGTTTTGAATACATTCTTCTTGTAAGGTATTTCTTACCATGAATCTTCTTGTTCTTCCGAAGATCTGTAAAACTTCATGTTTGAATGCACTCAGATGTATCAATGTAATGCATTGTCTATTGTGTAAATGATATTCTTATGAATGCATGAATGTTGATGCAATCTTCATTTGACTTCAAAGTGGTGAACTTGGTCTTCCTTCACTTCATCATTTATTGCCAGGGTTATCTCTGGATATTAGTGTAGAAACTTATGCTATCAAGCTTTTATTTCTGCAGAATCATCTGATCAACTTGTATCTTAGCGTCTTCTTTGTTTCATGAAAGTCTCAGAAGAAATGTTTCATTTGTGGAACTCTTGCTGTAGTCAAAATTATGACCCTGATGCCCCATTTTGTCTTGGATAAAACCAACTTTATTTGCTTGGACTTGTGTGTAAATCCTATAAAGCTTTCATCTTTGAAAAGAGAATCTATCATCTTTAAAAAGAGAATCTATCATCTTTGAAGAGTGTAGATGTAGATATGCATGACTCAGCATGGATTAATTAGGAGAGTAGAGTCTGTTCTAATTTAACTCTTGAAACATCATAAGGAAGATTTATTCCAATTCCTTTCATGTCTCCACATATAATCAGATCTCGAATAAGGCAACTTGGACTAATATCATGTCGATATGCTTAACAACAACCTGTAGTTCAACCTTAGTTGACCCCATTATTTTCTTGTTTAAAATTTCAACTTTCCTTGGAAAGAAATCTTCATTATATCTCACTTCTAATCTCGGGGTTGAAGAAGACAAACTTCATCTTGGATCAATAAATGGAAACCATATGATTGCAACATTGGTTCAGCACCATAATCAATGGTTCGTAAAACATTTAACAATACATTCATCTTTTCCTGTGGTTTCTGCTCAGATTATTGGTCAAGGAAGCATTTGACAACACATTCATCCTTTTCTGTGGCTTCTGCCAAGATTTCTCAATCATTGAAGCTCTTTGCCTAGTGTTCAAAGATTTTGTATGATGTCACAAGACCATTTGAGAACAAAACTCAATGGGGATACAAGTGATATGTTGGTATGACTAAAAAGTTGGTCAAATTCACAAAATGTGCTGGTGTTGAATTGAATACGAAATACCAACTGATCTTGATATCATCTCTGGCAAAGGCAAATGTAATACTGATTATGTTTTCTTCTATAACTGAGTGTTATAGAAAGTAGAAACACTTCAGCTATAGGACCCATGTACCGAACTATATTCGTAGAATTCTTGCTGCTGGTGATGAAACGCACATGATAAAACCCCAAAATAGATAAAAATTCAGTTCAGCCTGGCTTTGAAATGATAACCCTAGTAACAGCGGGAATGGGTAATATGTGTAAGTCGAGCTTCTCTCTTCAATGTCATCAAGTAAACAAAAACTAATGTGAAAAATAGCTTCATAACCTCAATAGTATGGTTGAAACTAACTGCCAGGAACCTCAAAGAAATATTTTCAACTATCACAGATACAGAGAATGTAAAATTCAAAGCTGAGATCTTGAGGAACTGAACCCTGGATCGAGTAGTCTCTTGGGGATCATTTTTATTCATGCAACTGTGATGTAGCTTAACAAAGACCGCGCTATCACGTGACACATGGTTAAGAAGATTGGGTATTTGAAAACATACTTGCTGAGTAAAAATTTTTGTTCAACAATATGATCATAATGTAACTGCCTGATGAACGAAGCAATTATGTATAGTCAGCTCGACTATCACTGTTTCACCATTTTCATTCTTCATACCTTTTTGTCTCATTGGAAATATTTGTTCAAATCAATGATCTTGACACAGGATGTTGTGGGCCTTCAGTATGCCCCAATATTTGCTGATATGAGCGTTCAAAATACATCAATATTCTTCATTTTGATTGAAAGGGGCTTTCAGCATGCCCTAGTATTTTGCTGATATAAACATTCAGGATACATCAACATTCCTGATTCTGATTGACAAGGGTTTTCAGCATGCCCCAACATTTGTTTCTTGTTAATCTGAGCCTTCAAAATGCCCCACATGGATCTGTCTGACTGGGACTTTCAAAATGCCACCAATATTTTAATTCTGGTTTATTTTCAATGTCTGTTTGACTTGAATCTCATGATCCCTATGAGGTCCAATTTTGACAATGCATTGTGTGGATTTATTCGTGCCCCAAATCTGTTTATCTTGAATGCTCTCATTATGGTGTCACTAAACAGCACTGTTGTTAAGTAACTGGAGGAATTCTCTTCACGTTGTCACAAACTTAAGAAGTACTCAATCATTCTGACAAAAACGTCTGAGATATGTGTCTTTTGAATGAGGTGACCATTTTCTATATCTGGAGGGGTCTAGTCAGACAGAGCAGTAAAAATAGCTTGGTAATCCGTTCCAGGCTGACACAGTGGCTTATCATCTTTCAGTGAAAGCCATTTCTGAAATATACTTTTCTGTGGGAGAGAAACCAATTTATGCAAACATTAATTTGATGCAATAGCAAGACTACATATACAGTGGTACAGACTTATCAAAAATCCACACCCATGTAACATGTTGATTCTGATAACAACTCATCTGATTATGAAGTGATCTTTCAAGATGATTTCACAGATATTGATAGTTCTTCTGATACCGAGGAAATCCTGAATTCTGATTCTGATGAGGAGAATAAACTGTTATACTTGACAAAAATGGGATTCTCAGAGGCTGAGGCTTCAATAGCCATGGAGAGATGTGGTCCAGATTCATCAATTGCAGAGTTGACAGATTTTATATGTACTGATCAAATGGCTAAGGCTGCTGACGTACTTCTTCCAGTAGAAGATAGGAATTCATTATACAATGACCCCAATTACAAGCAAAGGCGAAACTTGGGCTATGATTTTTGAAAAAGAAGAAGCAGAGGAAGCTTGAAAAGAAGGCTTCTTAATGAAGACGATCATGCAGTTCATCTTTTAATTCCAATGATTGGTTCTGGGGTTCCTACCGAACCAGATCAGATAACTTAAAGAACACTTCCAGAAGATGCTATTGGGTCTCCTTATTTATACTATGAGCAAATTCGTCTTTCAAATCCAATGATTGGTTTTGGGGTTCATACCAAACCAGATCAGATAACTCAAAGAACACTTCCAGAAGATACTATTAGGGCTCCTTATTTCTACTACAAGAACGTGGCACTTGCTCCAGTTAATGTTTGGACTGGAATATCATAGTACTTTATTCGATGTAGAGCCAGAATTTGTAGATTCGAAGCATTTTCATGTTGTTACACTGAAAATAGGCTATATTCATAATCTGCCAATTGAGAACAGATTTCCTCTTATCTTGTTTTCTCCACGCACTATACATGATATTTTTCCATTGCCAAAGAAATGATGGCCTTCCTGAGATCCAAGAACAAAGTTGAACTATTTATAAACATGTACAGGAAGTGCCAAATTGACAGAAAGGATCTGTAAGGCTCTTGAAGCTTATGACGATGAGCCACCTTCGAGTGTCCAAAAGTATGTTCTTGATGAGTGCTGAAAATGGAATCTGGTATGGGTTGGAAGGAATAAAATTGTTCCACTTGAACCTGATGAGGTGGAAATGCTTCTAGGTTTCCCTAAAAACTATACACGAGGAGGAGGATCTGCTAGAGATATGTTCCCCAGTGATATCAATGTCATGTCTCTTTCTGGGATCAGTGATGCAAAGATTGCCTTCTATTGTTTTGGCATACCTTTAAAAACAGATGTACAAGAACTGAATGATGATCGGTTGAAGCAATTGATGAGTAGATTTGTCCATTTCGACCTTGTTGTCGATGACATCCAGTGTAACAACCTTACTGGAAGAAATAAACATCATTAGGATGAAATAGAAGATTTTTACTGGTGCATTTTCTTGCAATGACTACCACAGTGACTGTCTCTTCTGCTGCTCCAAAATACACACTGTCATATCCCACTCTTCCCTAACCATGGAAAGGTTTAGTTGATGGTAAAACTGGTTATCTCAACTTTTGGAATCCTGCACGGCATACAAATGTAGAATTTGTTTCAATGTCTTATTCTGTGCCATAAGTCCTCAAATTCAAATTCAGCAATCTTCTGAAGGACATAATGGGTATCATCTTGACAAAGAAAGTGATCGGCATAGAAGAAGTAACAATGATGTATCAAGACTTGAGCCAGTATTACGGTATAACCAGAGTGCAGGTAGTGACTTGTTCATGGTTCTATAATGTAATCTTCTAGAGAACATGAATTGATGGTTGGGGAAAATAATTTGTCTGGTGATGCTTATCGCCCTCATCATGAGATAAACGATAATCTTTCTTAATGAGCTGCTAATAATGTCATAGGAGAGTGTCAAAAGTTCAATTCTCCAGACTTTCTGGCTTTTTGGACCACTTGCCTTCAAAAATGTGAAGTGCTTCATTATTCTGGCCTCGTTCATTCTTTTTCTTCAACAGAGGTAGATTAGGCAACACCTTGCTTCAAGGACCTTCTCCATTTGAGACTGTTATGTTTGAAAATGTTTTTCCTCCTTTCTTTATCGAAGAATGAAAGAATTTTGTAGAATGTTGCCTATCATAGGTTCACAATAAAATCAAATCATAAGCATGAATTCAAAGAATATCAAAAGAATCAACAACTCTGTAATGTTTGAGAATTATAATTCTTTGACAAGTATCAAGATTTGGTTTGGTTTCAGGATGGCCTTCCTATTTTCTATGATTACATCTATTTAAGATGTCACTCAACTCTCGCTCTTTGTGAACTTTGTCACATGTCTCACTTTGAGGATTTGGTATTTTAACCGGATGTGTACAAAATGACGCAACTAGGATTGCCAATCACTAGACCTTCTAGAGTCTTTCCATTTCAATTCTCTGGAATCTTTCATTTAGACTCATCTAATCAAAGTAGTGTGAAAATATCGGTCTAAAATGAAATTTCTGAGTGCTTGTGTGAAGTTGACTATAATAGGTGTTTCACAACTCCCTTAGTCCATTTGTTAACACATTTGCCATTTTGGCTAGCTGAATTTAGCTTTATTGTATATAATAATATAATCACCTTTATCAGGTTAATTGAAACTTATCCATAAAGCCAGAGCGATTAACCAATTGCTCTAGAGGGACAGTTTTATTGCATATAATAGTATAATAGACTAGATGAATATTATCCATAAAGCTAGGGTGATTAACCAATTGCTTTAGAGGGACAACTCAAGCTTTATTGTATAATATAACATGGGTGTTCAAATCCAATTTCTTAAGCTTGTTAAGAAGAACCTACTATAGTCTAGGTGTTTTGGTGGAATTCAGAAAATCTCTTTGTTAGAGTTTAATTCTTAAGCAACTGACTTAAACCAGATTTACCTATTTGTGAAGATTATGTTCATCATTGAACGTCATCAATAGAAAAATACTCTAGTCGGTTTTGTAATGTAATACACCAATGATGCCCCATGTTGTACACTCTATATATAAATACCAAGCCTTTTTGTAATTCCTTTCATAGGAGTAGGCTATCTCATATTTGTAATAGGATAGTGTTTGGGTGTATTTCTTCTGAGGTAAGGTCAATGGTCCTTGTTTTTCTGGTTTTCAATCCTGATATTCTGTCAAAGATTATAACTCTAATCATGCAGAACTTTTTAATCCAGTTGATATTCAAAGAACTACAAGATTGCAAAATCGACTCAATGCTCATAACCTTAATAAGCAACACAAATTTATTTATTGTACAAAAGCGGAGAAAGGAACAAAAACAAGTTCAAACAGATGCTGAAAGTAGAAAGGTACTACAGTGGTAGATAACACTTCCACTTATTTATTTTATTATGCCTCATTACTACTATAATGGTATGTAATAGGATCAGGGTTCTTTTCTTCATTTGCCCCCCATTTCTTGATCATTTCTTGTGTCAAAACCCCTTTATCAACAAGCATCTCAATTTCTTTTAACAGTGGCCTACAATTGCCTGTAGAATTCCCCTTTACCCCAAAGTGAAAATTACAAACACTATCTTGATCATAGCTATGAGCAGAAGGGTTTGATATCACTTTAGTTGGTCTTGGTGTGATGTATTGACCTTTAACCAAATGAGGATACAAGTCTGAAATGGAAGTTTGGAATACTTCTAAAGTTTTTCTTGATCGCATGACTTTCTTTGGTCGATCCGAATAGTTACTTGCTCTTTTTCTTTTGTAATTACGAGGACTCTGGATGCAACATTCATTCACATGATCAGCTTTTGCTTTTTGATCCGTCAGGCTCCTGGATGTGACTTTTGAATTTTCTTCACTGATTACATTCTCAATTAAATCTCCACTTGTCATGAGATTCTTGAATTCCTTCGTCGGATTTGCCTGCATTAACTTGCAGAAAGGAGCGGGAATGGAATCCCGAAACATATGTGATATCTCCTCTTCTAACATGGGAGGTTGAACTTGTGCTGCCACTCCTCTCCATCTTAAGGCATATTCTTGAAATTTTTCATTGGTTTTCTTCTTTACTCTTCGAAGATCCATACGTGGAGCTAAGCCTTTAACATACCGATATTGTTCCAAAAATGCATCAGCTAAATCACCCATTTCTTGATCTGTTTCTTGTCAACTGATTGTACCAAACTACTGCTGGGCCAATAAGACTATCATGGAAAGAGTGAATTAATAGATCATCAGAACTCAAATATCCTTCCATTTTTCTGTAAAACATTCTCAAATGGATTAAGGGACAACTGGTGCCATCATATTTCTCAAAATCAGGCATTTTGAATTCATGGGGAATAATCAAATCTGGAACCAAGCTAAGCTTTCTTGCTTCTAATTCTTTGTGGGAAGTATCAACACATTTCATATTTTGATTGCTTCATCCATCTTCTTGAATCTTTCCTCATATTGCGAATAATGAACAAGGCTATTCTTTGGGTTCATTGGGATGCCCCAGAGGGTTTTACCATTTTTGACTCTTTAATCTGACAGCATGGTTGCTCTTTATCAATTATCTCTTCTTTATCAGATGTCACGTACTGAATAATTTGATTTGATCCATCTGGTATTGAATCTGATGTTTTTTTCCTTATATCCGGAGGTAACCCTGTCAATTGTTCTGGCCACTGGTCTTGTAGTCCCTTATAAGATTGCTCCATTGTTTTCATGATAATAGTAAAGTAATATGAATGAATGGTCTTGGTTTTTACTGTTACAGAACCTTTCAAGAATTATTTACATGTTTTTTATAATTAAAGTACATAACAGTACTTAAATAAAAATGTGAAAAATGCATAAATGGAAAAATAAGAATGCAAAATGTGCAATTCAAAGATATAAAAAGTAAAAATACAAAATGAAAATGCACATATACAAAATGTAAATGCATGTATGAAAAGGTGTTACTCAAGAGTGATCATCTTAGAACAGATTTCATTGAACACAAAAGC
Organism: Hibiscus syriacus; assembly: GCF_006381635.1. Classification (NCBI taxonomy): domain Eukaryota; kingdom Viridiplantae; phylum Streptophyta; class Magnoliopsida; order Malvales; family Malvaceae; genus Hibiscus; species Hibiscus syriacus. The sequence goes on from NW_024063008.1 coordinate 1,050,890, forward strand.
TTCAGTACATCAAACAAAACTTTTATATGTAGGGGACAACTTTCAGTCTTAACTTCAATAAAACTTTATATATAGGGAATAACTTTCCCATTTTCTTCTCTAAAACCAAGTTAGTTTATCAGCTTATGGGCTATATTGCTTGTCTGGACTGCAGCTTCTTCCATGACATTCTGGTGTTCTTTCATCTCCTATGTCAATTCTCGGAGTTGCTCATTTTCCCTTGTGAGAGAACATTTGTGTTCAAAAAGTTTTTGGACAAGATCTTCATATATGTTGCAACTCTTTTCATTTGGTGACCCCTGCTATCCACTCTTCTGGGGTGTTTCCTATACCAGCATTTTGAAAGGCTTGACTGACCTTCTGGAAATCTTCATGTATGGTTTCCATTTTGGTGCTCAATTTATCGTTTCCAATCTTCAAATGACGTATTTGAGCTTCAAACCTCAGCAAATCTTTTTCTCTCTGGGCGCCCCTACTGATATTCTTACCTTTGAAGACTTTTGGTATTAATATATCAGGACCCTCGGTTACCAAACTAGGTCGATCATTTACCATAAATTGCAAGGTTCCATGATCCAAAAGACTTTGGACTCGACGTTTGAAGGCAAGACAATTCTCGATGGTATGTCCTTGAGCTCTGGCATGATATTCACAATGAACGTTGATGTCATACCAATTTGGATACGGAGGTTGGAATGGTTTTATGTAATATGGAGCCACTTCTCGTGCTTCAAGTAACTTCTCATACAACTCTTTATATGATATAGGGATAGCATCAAAATGAGAACCACCTTTTGTTTTGGATTAAACCTGAGTTTTAGACGTTGGGAGCATACCAAACTTTGATGATTTCTGATTACATGATTTCTTCTCATCTCTGAGAGCTTTTACAGTGGTCAACATTTCTTTGGTATCTCCAGACGATTTGTGAATACAAATGATGATTGTCTGCAACTTCTCAAATTGGTTAGGATCAAAAGGCCCTTTTATATATGAAATTGCAGGATTATCTTAATTAAGCTTTCTCTCTTTCTGTGCAGGAATCTCTTCTCTTTTGGCCAAAACAGATATTTTATCCATCATCTTGGACATCTGCTCTCTTATTTCTCGTATCTCCTTTTGCTCTTCAATGGGCATACGATCTTTGGGTGCATAGCTCTTCTCTATCTTCAGAGTTCCCTCAGGATGTCTTTTCTTGGCCGCATCATATTTTGTTTGATCATAGAACTTTTTGTCCATTTACGATTTCTTTCCAATATGATGAACAATCTTTTCAGTCAACACCTTTTGATTATGCCATGATCATGCAATGCAAACAAAAGAAATAAATATGAACATATTAGAGCAATGTAACATGCATGAAAAAATAAAAAAAATAGAATAGTTAGTACCAACTAATGGAAAAAATCTATTTATCAGGTAATCTTAACCTCATGCTTTCTGTTCCATGCTTTGTTTGGAAAATTTAACCTAACCGCATGATTTCTAGTTCGCATGCATTTCCGGAAAAAGAAAAGGAAATAAAATAAATTAAAAGCTAGAGCTTATTTCTCCTTTGTGTATACCTACTGACAAAATGGTCTCAGATTGGGAGAGTTTCTAGGGTTTATTATATGCAGGTTTTCAGTTCTAGGAGTAAAAGTACTCGAACTGTCTTTGTTGATGCCCCCTTGGGCTGTCAACCCTCAATCCTAGTCCATTACAGACTTAAACGGATCGAGTTCAATTCGAGGGGACACATTTCTCTATACCTGACATGGAGAATAAATTCTCACGAAGACATAGAGCATTGAACCCGAAAGTTCTTGCTAGGTCTGACACGGAGAATAAATTCTCACAAAGACGTCGCTTTCACTCCCACTTAAAAGGGACAAACTCAATTATAGAGCTTTATGTTATGCAATGCAAGTGTTGTGTGTGAGGAGAAATGTTCAAACCTCTAACAGATAAAAATAATTAATACCTGAATAAAAAACAATATTAATATAAAAATAATAAATAATAAAAATTTGAAAGAAAAGAATTAAAAATTAAATAAATGAATTTTTAATTTCTAATTAATAGAGATAATTTATAATTGATTTTAAAGTTTGACGATCCCCAGCGGAGTCGCCAAGCTGTCGTAACCGATTTTCGTCCGGGCACGAATTTTTTTTTACTTGGTGGGAAAATTGATGTGAATAAATGGTTTTTAAAATAATTTGGGAGTCGCCATCGGCCTTTTGGGTCAGGTAGGTCAAATACCTAAAAATTATCTTTTAAAAGAGTTTTTAAGAAAACATCAGTTAAAAGATGAACTGATCTGCGTTTATAACCAAAAATTCTTTCTTTTTAATAATAAAAAGGGATTCGTGGTCGGTTACGTTTAGGGAAGGATTAGCACCCCTACAACGCCCAAAATTGGTACTTTTTAATTATACATTGTCTCTATTATTAGAAATTTAAGAATTCAAATATATTTAATTCATAATTATGTTATTCAATAATTTTAAGAAAATATATTAATATGTATAAATAGATATTTATTTATTAGAAATATCAGAAAAGAGCTTCTAGGTGCTTTAAGACAGCTCTTTTCTCAATATTAAAAAATAAATAAATACCTAAATCATTTTCTTAATAAAATAAAATTAAACATATATAGTTCATAAATAGGATTTTTATTTTATAGAAAACAAAAAAAATAAATAATATTTTATTATATATTTATATGACTAAGATAATAATAAATAATAATTAAGTAATCATTTAAACATATTGGATTTGAAATGATAATAATACAAATTAAATTGTAATTAAATAGGGACTAAAACTATTAAATAAATAAAAATATTAAAAAATAAAATTTACAGCCCTTATTTATAGTATTATAAAAATATAATTACTAATGATGTAATTAACCCTAATTATTAATAGGTGATTAAAATAATGATCATTAAAATAAAGGTTCTAAATTGAATGATAAAAAGATTAGTAATAATATAATTTAGCCTTATTAATTAATTCAGGTTAAATGATATTTACTAAACTGTAAAGGACTAAATTAGGTATTTACCTAAATAAATATATATGCAGATAAGGACTAAAATAAAATAAAATAAAATGTAAAGACTAATTTTAAATAATTAGAAGTTGATGTAGTGACTAATTTGTAAATAATACAAACTCGAAGTGACCGCGTTTTCCCGTGAAGGAAATTACGCACATACCCTCATCAAAACGGTGTCGTTTTGATTAGGTATATAAACCCTAAACCGGCCCCTAAGGGCCAAAGCTTCTCATTTGTCTCTTTCCTTTCTTTCTCTAAAATGAGAGAACCAGAGTTCTTCTGGCTTCTCTCTAGTTTCCCTCGCCGGAGGGAACCGGCAGCCTATGCCACCGTACTCGGTGCCGATCACCGCCGCCGGCCACCGTTCACGGTGGCCGGAATTTACAAATACTAAGCGTAGATCTAAACGTCCTAAGGTCCGATCTAAGGTTATTTTAACCTAAAACCCCATAATATATCGTAAATTTACGATTATCACCTTCGCGTTTTGATTTTCCGGCGACGTTTAGGGCTCTCCGATGATAGAGTAATTCCTCTCTTCTCTTCTCTTTATTTTTTTTACTGGTTTGTTGTTGTTGATTGGGATCGTTAGCTTTCTGTTTTCCTCGGTTTCTTCCTCTCTATTTGGTTTCTGGTCTCCGTTGCTTGCTGTTCGTGCTTTCTCCTTTTTTTGCTCTCTGTCCCTCTTTTTTGTTTTGCAGGATCCGGTGGCTTTATAGCCACCACCGAGCCATGCTCGGACCGGTCTAGAGGGGGAAGTTCGGTGAGTCACCGAGCTACGTGGTGACTCACCCCATAGCCATGACATGTGGGGACAGCTGGCCTTCTGGAGACTTCTGGGCAGGGCAGCGCAGCTGAACGTCTGGAAGCAACGCTGCCACGTGGTTGTTCTGGAATCTTGGAGGCGGTTGGGGATCACTAGAAGTAGTGGCTGGGAGCTAGGGTTTGAAAACCCTAGCTGAAACCCCAAATGTTTAGGGTTTCTGGTTGGTCTGGGCCGGTTCTGTTTTGTTTGTAACTGGGCCGGTCCAGTTTTGTTTGTAACTGTTTGTAAATAATAATTATAATATAATAATAATATTTAATAATAATAATAATTTTAATAATAATAATAAAAACAAAAAATGGAAAAAAAATTAGTGTTTACAGCAACCATTATTTTCATGCCGTTTGCATCGACGAGTGGTTGGTATTGAATGTTGCATGCTCGTTATGTCGTAGTTCCCCGGAGAAGCATACTTCTAAAGTTGTATCATCTTCATCATCATAAATCGATAATTGATTCAGAAATAAATTTGTGTAGTTTCATTCCGATTCTGTAAATTATATTAATTGTATAAAATTTTAAAATATATTTTTCATATTTTATTTATAATTTTAAATAATCTTATAATTATTTTTTATATAAAATAATTTCGGTTATCCATCTACTTGACTACTTTAGTAGAATATCATGAAAGTACAATAAATGACAACCAATGATTGGGCTAAATAGACCCAAATTTGTGGGCGGCCCATTCTATATACCTTAAGAGGACGGGTTTACCGGCGGAAGGGGATTCTTACATTGAAGGAGGGCAGACGGCGTTTGTGTTCGAGGAAGCAAAAAAGGGAAGCTAAAACCCTGATTCGAAGCGCGACTGAATCGAATCACCTCTGTTTCGAACAAAAGACATTGAAACGGTGAGTTTTCGCGTCTTTCTAGTATTGTTTAAGTTCTTTTATTCTGTTTTAATCTTAAAATTCCCAGATTTCGGCATCAGCAATCTCATTGCAGTGGTTTTGTTTGTTTGATTGGAATGATTTTTATTTTCTAATGTATTTATCTTGATCTGGACATGCTTTCAAACCTTTTCTTTGGCTTTTCTTTTCTTTTTTTCTTTTTCATTTGATTAGAGGAATTTTTATTCATCGTATCAATGGCGTTTCGCCGTAGCCTTTCCAGTAGAACAAACCTAATAGCTAGACGATATCAACCATCGTTTGCCTACATTTTCCATGACGATGACCGTAAGACTCATCCTTCAAGCGAGTACCGATTGCAACCAAACCCTGTTAATTTGGGTCAGCAAAGATCTTTTGGAACTGGTTTAGTAATCCATCCTCGGGGTTGCTATGTTGTTCCAAGATAGAAGATGTTCCCAACAAGCCTTCTTCCTAGCACTGGTATCTCTTTTGGTCGGTATGTCGACTATTGCTAGTGATGGGGCAAAAGAGGTTGAGCTTATGACTGATGTGGCGGAAGCATTTAAGGATACCGCCATTGAAGCTGTGGACTCAGTTCCTGCTGTGAATGAGGTTGCTATTGCTGCTGCTGATTGTTGGTTACCGGTTGCTACGTTGCAGTATGTTATTAATGCTGTTCATCTTTTACAGGATTCAACTGGTAAGTTTTTGCATTTACTTGAACAGCATGTGCAATGTTAATGTCTTCATTCATTTTGTTGAACTACCAAATCACGAATGTAAGGATTCAATTAATTGTTTCAAAACCAATTCTTTAGACTCTCTACCCAGCCAACTTTCAGACGATGAAAAGGTGACGACAAACTACCAGGGTAATTATTAGGATTCCTGTCTGCGGAACACGGTTAAACTTGCATGCTTTTCATTCCATTAGATTAACTCTTTTAAGTTTCTAGTCAAACCAATTAACTATTTAATCTTTTATGAGGTTGAATTAGTGATGAAAATGAATCCTGATGAATCTGCGCATGTGTCTTACGAAATATGTATCTTCTGACTTCTTGGTTTATGCTAATCTCAAAGTTTTGATTAATTGCAATGGAGATTAACCTTTAGTTTTTTAATAAATTTGTTTATAACTGATTTCAGGTGGGCTTCCATAGCAGTGACAACTCTTTTGATTCGTGGTTCAACTCTTCCACTTTTGATAAATCAGCTTAAAGCTACCACAAAAATGAGTGTGTGTAATTTGTTTACATCCTTGTGTTTATTTTATACTTCTGTGTGCTCTGTATACACTTCCTTTGTTTATTTATTTCACTAATTTTTATACACAAGGCATAATTTTATGATTTGTATGCAACTTTTAGGAATTAAAGCTTTATAATATGGATACATGGATAATTTGATGATGCGAATCTGACGATTCTAACAGTCATAAAAAAACAAAAAAAAATTGAGATACATCACCAGTGTTCTAGTTCTAGAAAATTTAGTGTACCTCCGCTTGTATTGTACATTTTGGTACCCAAAAGGAGAATATTCAAGTTTTTGTAGCTAAATGCCAAAAAAGAAACTATTACATTGCCATGGACAAAAGAAGCGTGTAGATCTTCCTCTAGATATTCTTTCTTCTCATGAGTGACTTAATTTTTACTGCTTAGAGACTGCTAATAGCTTGATTAACCAAAGTGATCTTATTTCATTTTAGTATTGGTCTCTGTATTTAGTAATTTGTGTTTATCTTGCAGCTAATGAGGCACGCATGGAGGAAATCAAGGACCGGATGGGAAGCCAGGTTTGGTGCCAACTTTAAACCGTAGTAGTGTCATTATTTAGAACCATCGATACTCTATGGATAGCATGCTGCTTTTTGCTGTGTGCATGATCGTGGAGAATGTTCAGATTGCATGGACAATTTTTATTTTATTTTATGATCTGTGAAGTTCTCAACAAATATTTTCTTATTTTTTTGCAGGGTAGTGATTCCTGTCAATGACTGATGGCCAAATGAAATGAAAAAGCTTTTCAAGGAGTAAGCCACTTTTCTATTAAGACAAGGTCCTATGCCTGTTGAGAGTAATTGTCGTAATAGATTGTATACCCTTTGGTTCCATGATTGAATCTTTTAATTGGCCTGTTTGTGATTCCGCTTCGAAATTTTGTTGAAGGAAAAAATGCTGGTGGCTTCACATTGATTGAAATGCGATTTTAATTTATCTATAATGCTGTTATCCTTCCCCATAACAAACAACTCCAGGCCCCCGGCTTAGTCTGAAGTCATGATAGGTTCTTAATGTTTAACATGTATCATGAAATATGTCTCGGGTGATACTAAATGGATTTATTCTGTAAATATGAAGTTAGAAACACACATATATTAAATGTGAGCTGTTTTAGATGATAGTTCATTTGGTGATATTCCATAGTTTTGGCTGATCAGAAATGTGCTTGATACTGGCATCCACTTAAATGACTTTTTAACTGGTTTTTCCTGACAATTTCATTGTTTGTGTTAAATAATTGCAGATATGGTGTGACTCCGTTTACACCACTGAAAGGCTTTTTATTCAGGGCCCATCTTCGTCAGCTTTTTCATGGCTGTAAGAAAAATGTTTTTGTAGTAACTCATTCTGGCTTAGTCTTAGATTGAATGGCACATTTAGAATTATATCTGATGTCCTGTCTTTTACTCCAGATTTCAACGATGGCTGAGAAAATGCCATCATTTAAATACGGTGGAGCATATTGGTTTACAGATCTCAGCACTCCAGATAGTTTATATCTTACCGGTTTTGACAGCACTGATTTTTTATTAACAGTGGAGGTAAGCATCCTATTTTGTAGTTATAGTTAACTTAGAGCATTGAGCAACACTTTGCATGCCTTTTGTTTGTTGAATCTGCATAACGCTATAAGTCCTCAGTGCAACATGCAAGAAGGCATGGAAGGGAATCCTGCTGCTAAAACTAGAAAATGTTTCTAGGGTCCTTGCTGCTCTTACAGTTCCGTTTACTATGAGTTTCCCAAAGTATTACCACTTCCTTTCCTGGCTTCTGCATGTTCTCGTATATGCTATCAGCTGTCAATGACATTAAGATTTTTCCTACTCGAATGGGTCTTGTGCCTTTATGTGATGGTTTACGTGTTAACAAGTTCATGTAGTAGTACATTTGCATTGCCTACCCTAACAAGCTGGTTTTGGAAAATAATGTCAAATATTTAACTACTGATTATAATTTTCATCTCATTTATTCGACAGGCATCTTTGTGTATTGGATCACATCAAATTTGTTTTCCCTTACATATGGCCTAGGTGAGTCGGTAAATTTCATGTTATCAATCAAATATTTGATCATGAATACCATGAGATACGATTGGCTTTTCCAATATATCCGAGTTGGTCTATATATCACTTCCTGAAAATTTTAATTTTGCAGTGCTCAAGGCTCCTGGAGTGAAGAAGGCTTTAGGTGTTCCTGAAATACCAAAGGAAGCAGCCATTACTAACAGCGGCCTCCCGTCGATCTGTACGGCTCTGAAGCAAACTCTCAAACAAGCCAAAACAGCTTCACAACAGTCTACCTCATTGCCTGTTCAGCCAACAAAAGCATCAAACCAATAACGTCTACTTCTTCGCCTTCGACCATCAATCAGAGGCTTAGAAATTTGGAGAAACAAGTTAAAGGAAGGAGAAAAACAAGAAGAGGTGAGAGATTGGTGTCATAGTTAAGGACTGTGAGAATGATTCTTATATTAGAAATTTGCTTCATGTATTATTGTTTTGTAGTCCGACAGTTTGAGAATTTTCTTTTCCCTGGAATCTGGGGATTTTTGTCTGTAGGGGTAACTGATGTATTCGCTGCGTTTTTGCTTTGCGTAGTGAAGAAAAATAAAAATGTGTAAAACCATGTTGGTTATGATATAGATATTAACTTTGGATATTTATCATATGAACGAGGGATTCAAATATGAATTTGATTTACTATTACGAATATTGAATTTAGATTTTTGAATTCTTATGTATATTTAACGAAATAAATTTGATTTACTAAATTATTTAGCCACAATAATTTATTTAACGTATAGTCTATAATAACGATGGGATTGGAGAGACTAATATCAAACATTGGAAGGGATTAATTATTTTACATCAAAGAATATATATTTATTATATTTAAATTTGAAAATTAAAAGGGACAGGAAATGAGGGACAAAATATTGTTCTGCAAACTGTATTTTGGAAAATAAACTGCTGCAAAGCTTGCAGCATTACAAACAAAGAAGAAGAAAAGGGACAGAAGCTACTCTGTAAGTAGAAATAAAAAACAGATTCCTTGCAATGTTTACTTCTCAATGTTCGCTCATTTGGCTGTCTCTCATCCTATCAATTTCTCCTCCCATCTTCAATGTATTTCACCTGCAACCCTACTAAATACCAAATCAACAAGTAAGTTGAAACTCCCAACAACAATGGAAGAAACAAGAAAGAAAAAGAAAAACATTTCCTTGACTGCATTCTGTATACTGCACAATTCTTGACACCACAACCCCAAAAACCATGTGGAATTATTCCATTCTTAATCTAAATTGTAGCTTGAAACTGAGACATCAGCAGGAGAAGCAGAATGGATGTATTCGAATTCGAGACTTTTCCAGCAGGTAAAGAGCTGAGCCATTTAGGGAACCATAATAATTGCCAGACTTGGAGAGACCCCATATAGGACCATAAAGCTTTGATAAGAAAGCTGAGATCGTTTAGTGTCTTGTAAGACTTGTTGGTCACCACTGTGGAATCTGTAGTATGTTTTTCCCTTGGCATTCCAGGAACTGTCATCTTCTGCGTTATGGTATTGGACTAGAAGATGAGGCTGCAAAACAAAGATCCCAAAGTTATAAACGAAACGTATAATCATACATTCTGTAACCAATGTAAGATATCTTCAAACAAATAATAGAACATACCATGAGTTGGAGCCAATTTGGGCTTCGGAGCTGGTTTCGTTTGGCAAGGACTGGATTAGGTGCATTGTTATAGGTAGCAGGAAGGAGTTGGTTATATCTGCCATGACCACCTGCTAGTCTAGCCAGAATGCCAAGGAGAGGAGCATTGTTATAGGTAGCAGGCTCTGTTTGTTTATAATTGTCTCTCTCATCGGCAAAATTATCATAGTCATCAGGCCCCCACTACAGCACCAGTGAGGATGTTAGGATCACTTGCTTTCCTCGTATACCAATTGGCATAACCTTGTCGACAGGCAACAAATTTAGGGTTGACCTTGATCGAAACAATCGAAGAACCTCGGTGATGAACTTGGCGAGGGTAATTGTTTCCATAACCAACCATATAGCTCGTAGCTCTTGGATTGTCTCCGAGAAGGTAATCCACCTGAGAATTCAACATTGCAAAACATCAAAAAAACAAAAAATGTTAAAAGGCTTAACTCGGTCACCATTTAAAAAATGTAAAGATTCAAATCGACGAGGAGATCGGTAATTACCTGAGATTTTGCGAAAGAAGAAGCTGGAATGGTGCGACATTGCCGGCAGCACACTTCAAGCTTCTTCTGGAGGAAGTAAGATAGTCAGAGTAGACAGTTGCCAAGAATGAAGCACTGTCACGAACTGCATGTTGTTCCATATCTGTCGGAAAATCAAACCACCCGGAGTCTTCTGAATGTTCCGGCTACCCTTTCCGATCAACGAACACATGAAGTACTCTGCCTTCTGATGGTACCTTTCGAAAATCGGTGCATGGTGACCAGCTTTACCTTGCATTAGGACTGCAGGTGGAGCATAGACGGTTACTTGATGAGACATATTAACTATGTAACCGATAATTGTACAACAATGGGTGAATTGTTGAAAATAATACCTTGGCACAAGGTCTGAACCCCAGCGTATTTGACGTCCCAACCGAACTCGCTCATGGCCCAGCCGGTTCCACCCATTGAATCCATTTCTCCCAAGATAGTCCAAGTAGTATTTATTGTTGCTAGCTTGGTACAGCCATGCAGCTGCCCACAACAACTCGTCCTACACAAATTTCCAAATCCAAAACTAATAACAAGCAATCTCCGAGTTTAAATTTAACATCTTACGTTCTTCAATTTCGTTTTTTTAATATGAAAAGTTAATATTTGTTTAAAGGAATTTAGAGAAGCTTACGTTGTAGCCACTGAACGGTAGTATTTTTGAGCGACACTGATGTGCTGCTGTCATATTTGCCTCTGTATTTATCAGCAATTCGAATAACTGAAACAGAATAATCCAAATGTGAATGTAAAAAAAAAAACTTGAAATTTGCTGTTGAAGAATAAAGGGTAGGTTGTGTAACACGAGGAGTGGGTTTATTTAGGGTAAATTACACTAGAGGTCACTAAACTTTCAGAAAATACAAAATGGTTGTTAATATATCAAATTATTATTAAGTGATCATTAAATTTATTAAACTTTTACCCTTACTATAACATTGCAGTGACTATTCTGTAATAGTTTAATAAATGTAATGACTATTTGTGAGTTTTGAAAGCTTTGTGGCCAAAAAAATTATTCAAACTACTTCATCCTTTTATTTAAGAGCACCGACAGTGTTGACATTTGACAGGTAGGAAAAAGAACGATAGCTGTACAATGGACGGTTAAGATCTGCTAGTACGATAGATCTGTACGGTCAAAAAAGATAATTAATTAACCGTAATGGACGGGGCAAAGCGGAGTGCTCCCATGATCCAAATTATGCGCCGAAAAAGTTTACCCGCATTATATAATTTTTTCAATATGAAATCAGAAACTCCAAACGACACCGTTCTCATGGAAAAGCGCTGCCATACCTATTTACTACGGGTCCAGTGGAAATGCAGAGTTCGGGAACTGTGAGGTAAAGTCACCTTAGGAAAGTCGAAAGATACTTCGTAAATGAATGGAAGAATTTAGGTTAGGAGAAGCAAATTTATAAAATTTTAGGTGTATTTTATAAAATTTTAGTGAGATAAAAATATATTTTTAATGAAAAAATATTTAAAATATATAAAAAGATTAAAATTTGTAGGGAGGGTGACCTTCCCGGTAGGTTCATCCTTGTTCATATATATATATATTACCTGGTAGGCATGGCGAAGGAGCTCCCTAGAATACGCAGGGTCAGAGCGGCGGAAGACGATTGAGGCGGCGGCCATGGCGGCGGCAGTTTCACCGGAGAGATCCGACCCGGGGTTACTTGGGTCGATTTTGTAAGCACGGCGGTCAGTGATCATATCCTCTGGTCTTTGCCAGCAGTAGTGGTCACTGTTACCATCTCCTACCTGTAAATAATAAATAGACCCACACCAAAATTTAGCAACTGACATTGAAGTGTTAATTTATACTAGTTTTGCTGTGATCGAAAAGGCTATATTATGAACCTCGCCGTAAAGGACATAAGGACGGGGATGAGCTTTGATGAAGTAGTCAGTGCCCCACCTGACAGCCTCCATGGCATGGCGGAGCTCACCATTGACAGCCATTTGTTTGCCGTACTCTATTATGCTCCAGGACATCATTGTCACGGTGAATGCCATGGGCAGTCCAAACTTCACATTGTCTCCTGCATCATAGTACCCTCCTACCAAATCAACCTGTAAAAAACATTCCAAACAATCGGTTTCCAATGGTAATTTTTGGAGTAAAAATTTTAAAAATTAGAAATAGAGGGAACGGAGCTTTTAGCTTACCCCACTAGCCTTGCCGTCATTCAAACCGGAGTTAGCTCTCCATGTGATTCTCTGGTTACGAGGGAGGTAACCGGATCTCTGAGCTTCAAGAAGAGAATACTCTTACTCAGTGCTTGGCCATAGTCATGCCCGGCAAATGCAAAAGGAAGGCAAATAGAAGAAGCAGAGAGCCATTGAAACGAGTGTCATTAACTTCTCCATGTATTCGCAGTTATCAGAAGAAGAAAAACCTGTATCTGCAGCTGAGTATACAGAGTTTGTATACTGCAAAATGGGATTTCCTTAAACTTCTAAAACTGATGAAAACCCCATTTTCATTTAAACAAAGTAGAGAAAATGTGGGTTATGATTATCAGTAGAAGTAAAAAAATCCTGATAAACACACCAAGACCAAGAAAAGACAGCGAAGAAAAAACGGAGAGAGAGAGAGCAGTGAGATTGGCAATTGAGAGAGGAACTCAAGTCTCTATATATGGTCTAGGGACGGAAGGTACCGAGAGGCTCGAAAGAGGCAGATATCTATAACTGAAAAATATTTTATTAAATTTGAATTTTTTTTTTCGTAATATTTTATTTAAAAACAATTTTTAAATTTGATACTATTTTTTATTATTTTTAAATTTTAAGTTTAAAATATTATATTTAAACACGTTAAAACTCGTGTATCTAATAAACTATTTGAAAAGTTTATTCGGTTTTCAAATCATACATTATTTAGACGTAGAATTTTAAACATGTCTTTATTGATTATAGATCATAAGATTAATACATGCGCATTGTTACTGTCGTCTTACTATACTTGTGTAATTATGTGACGTACCATGCATATTTATTTATTTTGGATAAAATTAATATATTCTTCGACACATAATATGTATTTATCCAATGTGATAGAAAAGAGTATTAATATTAAAAATATTTAAATGGTTGTTATATTAAAAAACTATTTTTAAATGTGATATATTTGAGTAAATGGCAAAAATGTCATTATATTATCCCAGAATAATTTTTTGGGCACTTAATTTTCATGCTAAATAATATTCGAGTAAAGTATACAAATGGTCTCCTGATTATAGGTCGCTATTTTGATAAGTTCATTAATTATCAAAAGTTACAAAATTATCCTTTAATTATATGGCGTTACTTTTTGAGTCACTTGACTATTAAAAGATACAAAATGATCGTTCGACTATTCATATATTTTAAATTTATCATTTTTCATTAAAAAATGATTGTATGAGCTGGACATTAATACGATGATAAAAATATAGTCGTTTGAGATTTAAGATCATATTTAGCATATCTCAATCAACATGTTTATGTACAGCTTAGATTGTTATTAATTTTTTACAGAAAATGACAAGGTTAGAACATATGAATAGTCGAATGATAATTTATAACAAAACGACATGTTGTAATCGAATGACTATTTATGTATTTTACCTGTAATATTTCTAATCAAAAACTTAAAAAATTAAAAATACTTTAATCTCGAGAATAATGTTAAATTAGTTTAATGTGATGTTTGATTTTTTTTTTGGAATTTAATAAAGACCTCTGAATTTTCTAAGAAAGACATGTGGCATTTGCTAGGGAACCTGCGGCTGCAGTTTAGCCAGCATCTCGCGGTTAATTTAGGTTGACTTGTACGAAACATGCGGTACTTACTGGGTTAAAGTTTTGAAATTAGTTAACTCTCATTATTCCAAACTTCTTAACATGCAGTCTTTGAACGATGTTAGGTAACTCTTAACACCGTCTGCTACAAATCAAAATGTCAATTAATGTACAAAAATCATCGATTAAGAAGATTTTTAACCTATTTTGCTTAATTTACAACAAACTTCTTTGAGTCGAGATGTATAATTAATCTTGATTAAAGTAGATATACAAGACAACAATACTCTTCCATCAAGTATTTAACATCGTTACATCCTCAGTAATCCAAATTCAAAATCTTTAAAATATCCATATCGATTAAAAAACTAATTATTTTAGGCAACTACATGGTGGGATATTAATATCGAAGGAGCAGATGAGCGAGACAATAAAACTTGCAGATCCGCTTTAACATCGTTACATCCTCAGTAATCCAAATCAAAATCTTTAAAATAATCCATATCGATTAAAAAAACTAATTATTTTAGGCAACTACATGGTGGGATATTAATATCGAAGGAGCAGATGAGCGAGACATAAAACTTGCAGATCCGCTGGTGTAACAGCAGAGAAATTGTTGATATTGACCAATGTTTTAAACACATTTAATTAAGATTAGGAAAAAGGTAAATTTGGTCATTAATATCTTCCCGGCAGCAAAGTAAGTGTTTGCAGAGCTAATTAATTTGCCAGTCTGTATCCGTTGGTGATTAGATTAAAATATTTAATCAAAATTTTGAATTTTAATTTTACAGTTGACGAGTAGAGTACAGACTAAAATGAATTCGCATGTGAATACCGTCGTTGAAATCTAAGGGAATTGACTGTGATTTGTGATCTCCCCGCAAGTCACGAACTGGGGACCTTCTTTTTTTATTCATAGTTGGTGTGGAAATTTCTTTTAAAGGAATGCTACTACAATAGGATAAAGGTGGTGGTGGAAACCTATTAATTGGGGCTTCAAAGAGGTGTGAAAGGCCTACACTGAGTTCATATGTGGAACACTTTTCCTTTGCTTTGTTGATTGTTGTTCCTTTTTATGGACAAATTTTGAACATTTTCCCACTTGCACCCTTCATTCCAGTACCCTACACCATAAAATTTGCAAAGATAAGAGTCTCTGGATCCCTTTAATTTTAGGTTCAAGTCTTATTATATATAAATTGTTTATAAGTCACTGAACTTGAATTATGAATTCATTGTACAATTCATGGTCTTATTTTTATGTGTTAAGTACATCTTTGGGTGCAATTACAACACCAAGAGAATCCCTCCCATTGCACGTATAATGAAACATAATTAAATCAATTACTCGCTTAGTTCAATCAGATTGTTTTTTACCTTGAAAAACATGGTATTTCTTAATTGCATCGAGTTGTTTCGTAAATGTATTTTAAATTTTGAATTAGCTATACCGGTTCACGCTGCAACCAGCAGTTTGCAGTCATGGATGATTTTCATATAAATTCATATGTGAGCAATCAATTGATTCCCAATTTCCTTTTGGATATACAAATTAGAGAGTCTTATATTAACTAAGATAGTGGACTATCACGACATAGAATATTTTACTTATTTGTTTTGTTATCTCGTATTTGTCGAGATTAATCTCTCTTTTTTTATCTTAGTTGATCGACGACAGAACCAAATTTAATGTTGGTCGCTGACCGTTGGTATTCTTTATTGTCCTTTTTTTTTCTTTTTTCTTTTCAATAAATCTGTCTGTATGGCACGTTTTCCTCTGCCTTTATGATATATTTTTCGGCCGTTTGGCCGTTGTTTTCATTTATCAGTTTCTAAGGGTTGAGTAGATATTGTCACAATTGATCAAGATTGTGCTTATATGTTATATTGTTGATCTTTCCTGCTTTGGACCCTCTAATTGGATTTGGTTACCCGTTATAAGTTCGTAGTTAGCTTTTCATGTCGCTCGAGTCAGATTTACGGTTTGTCGATGGTCTTTCAATAGCTTGATCTCCTTTTGTGGTTCATTTGCCGATGCGATCAGATCTGTTTGTATCTATCTTTGTTCGAGTTTTCTTGGTTAGATTTTAATATTTCCTTGTATGGTCCTTATGAGATCTTAAGTTTTTAATTTTGTTTCAATGATTATAGGAAATTATCTTAATCATGTGTTTAATTTACGATTATGATCGTAAATCTTTATTGTAATTTAAGATATTTCCTATTTTGAATAAAATTAATGATTTTTTTAGGGAAAAAATCTTCTGAACAAATCAAAATATAAAATTAAGAAGGAAAAAGAGGAAGGGGCACTGACAATAAAAAAGGGGAACATACATGTATATAAACAGTGTTTTGAAAATTGGACCGGATCGGTCGATTCAATCGATTCAACCAGAAATCGCTGCCTGATCCGGTTCATTATACCCCGGTTAAACCGCTACTAGTGAATCGCAAGAAACCGCTGAATCGGCTGTGAATCGTTCGAACCGGACCGGACCGTGAACCGGTTCAACCTAAATGTTTTTAGTATTTTTATTTAATTTTAAAAAAATTATAACGTCGTCCGGTTGAACCAGTGAACCGGTAGCACGATCGATTCGATGGCCGGTCCGGTTCTAAAATCATTATATAATATAAAACTTAATTATGAAGAAGAAAGGGACATGTGACTAGTAGAGACGCAAGAGACGTGCCCTGAAATGAATTTGCCATATATACATCCAACCCACTGTCTATTAGCTAATTGGGAAGCAGGAAAAACCAACAAGGCTTTGTTGAAGACCTGCACAATGCCTGTTTTTAGCCCTTTGGATGCTCTCCGACCATGTGATGTTATTATTTTAGAAAGTACTAAACCATGTAATTATTAACCACTAGACATGTAATTGAGGAAGCTTTGTTGAACGAACCTCAAGAAGGGCGTTGGACAAGCAAGGAATCAATGACCATGAGTGTTTGTCTAAAAAACAATGGAGACGTGGCCTTTTACTTTTTGATTGTGTAAAAAAGGAAATGATATTGTATTTACTTTTGAGGCATGAGATGAGAACAAAGCACGCACATAATTTTTTTATGTATTTGATCCTTGCGTTGGAGGTGATGGTGACTTTGTAACAAGAGAATCAACAGGAGGACCCGAGGCAAGGGCACCCCCCTCCGCCCCATCCAACAGGCACAGGCAACTGGGACAAGAGACCTTTATCTCTGTAGTTTTTAACTTTTTATTGGAAAAACGGAGATTTCAAAAGAAATTGTCAAGCTTCCTCGCTCCATAAATCACTTTGAAACCAATAATTGTGGAAGTAACCATGGTTGACCTAGAAAAATAAAAAGGTTAAACTGCCAATTTATTCACTCGCTTATTTCCATGTATCTATTTTGGTCATCCAATCATTAATTTTTTCAATACCATACCTTAAATTATGTTTTATTTTTATTTTGATCATCCGTCGTTTAAAAATCAATGATGATGTTGACATGGTATGACGTGATAATTTTTTTTAATTTGCACATCACTTTTATCTTTCATCATCAATATTTTTAGTTAATTGTTAGAAATTATCATATCATGAGCATTACTGTTATTTTTTAAAGACGAATAATTAAAAATTGAACAAAACCTAACTTTTTAGGTATCTTTTTCTTAAAATAATAATCAAAATATGAATAGTAGAATATGTGTGTGACTAAATAGATAGTTTACCCAAAATAAAAATATGGGACTTTGTTACGGTAATGTAGCGAGGCTTGTTGGGATGAAAGCGCAAATCAAGGCAGGTTGAGCTGAAGATACACATGCAGGGCCACCTGGTAGAGTGAGCCAATTACGGAGGGGTGGTCCGCTCTGACTCACAATTTCTTTTTCTCCTCCAAAATGCATTGATAAATGATAACCTATGCTCTATTATCATTATTATTTGTTTTTTCAAACAGCGTGGAACCATGATTTTGGAGCAGGTGAGCCAAGTGTACTTTGCTTTTGATTCCACTCCGGTGTTCCCGCTACTTTTGTTTGTTCTACTATTCAATTTGATCCTTTTTTCTGTCAAATCGTGGGAGTTTGATTTGTGCTTCAAACTCGGATTGTAATTAACTTAGAATGAAAAAGATGAGAAGAAATATATTAGGGCTAAATTATGTATTAGTAAAAAAAAATTCTAAGTATCGTCACATTGTTAGTTTGTCATCAATTTTTGTTTTTTAATTTATTATTTAATTCGGAACAAAAAATCAATAACATAACAATCCAAGTAATTATCATAATTAAGAATAAACAAAATATTATAAGGATAATTTCATAATTAAATTAGATTATTTGGAATAAAGTTACTATAACAAGACAATAAGTCATCTTATTATTATCTCACTTGATCCATAAAAAAATATGTATAAACAACTTAAACATATGCCAACGTAAAAAGTAATTATAAAATTTATTTAATGATCTTCATGATTAAAAAAAATATTATTTTTCTTTAAATCCTAAAATATCGCAATTGCAGTCAGCCTGGAAGCAACACAAGAGATTTTCTCCCCAAAGGCATATTATATTTGGTCAAGCAATGGCCAATGCTTAGCCCATGTTTATCCAATTGAGCCCAATTTAAGAACATCTGTAGTTTTACTCCAAGGTGGGGTGGTCCGTGTGCAGCCCCATGTAACCAATATTTAACATGCAAGAGACTAAAACCAATATTTCTCTTTTTCCTTCAACTGTCTTTAGTTTTTTTTTTCTTCCTTATTTATCTTTATGATCGAAGGCAACATCGGTTTTATTGTTCATCGTCGATCATTAATATTCATTATTTTTTTATTATATTATATGGCATCTTTGTCTTTTTCTTGTTTTTCTTTTATTTTTAAATAATTAACTATGTCTTTATTATACGTTTCCTAGGCTTTTTCTGACACATTTGCGGTCGTTTGGCCGTTATTTTTATTTATTCTTTTTCTTTGGGTTGGATTTAACGTCGCCACGACTAATCAATATGGCGTTTATTTGTTATCATGTTCATCATCGCTGCTTTGGATACTTGGATTTGGATAGTTTTTTCACATCGCTTGAATTTGATTATAGTTGTTTGGTGATCTTTTAATTGTTTGAACCCTTTTGTGGTTTGTTTTATAATGTAGTCATATATGTTCGTATCTAGTGGCGGAATCACGTGGGGGCAAAAAGGGGACATGACCCACCCCAACTTTTATGATTTAATTATATTTAAGCATTAACCAAGTGACTTCGGTGGTAAAGTAATTTTATTATTCCTTGAGGTCTCGGGTTCGAGCATCATGAATGCCCAGGGGTACAAATGTTCAATGTCAAATGGTTGAGAGCTATCTTTGAACATATATTACCTTGTACTTACCCGAGATTATAAAAAAATTATATTTTAAGCCCTTAAAAAATTTGAAACCATTAAAGTTAAGTCCTGACCCTCCTAAAATTTTATGGTTTAATTATTTTTAAGGCATTATCAGTTTTGAAGTTAAATGAAATTAATTTTTGCCTCTAACTTTTTGGTTTAATTATTTTTTAGGCCAGGACAATTTTGAAATTAGTGAAATTAAGCTTCAATCCTCTATTTTTTTGGTTTAATTACCTTTTAAAACCTTGTTAGTTTCAAAGATAACCAACTTGACTCTTCTCATAATTTTTTCCTAGTTCCGCCCTTGTTCGTATCTATCTTTTGTTCAAGTTATTTGGTTAAGTTTTTAAAATTTTCTTGTATGGTCATTATGTTTAATTTACGGTTAAAATTGTAATTTTTATTGTAATTTAAATATTTTATATTTTTAATAAAATTAACTATTTCTGTATAAAAAATATATCCCCGAGATGAATTGCATGCATTGCATGCATTCCATGCACGGAAGCTTAACATGTGCAAGCCTTTCAACCCTACCTTAATATTACTATAGTTAAGAATAATTTAAGACTCAACTTTAATGCATAAAGATTTCATAATTCTAACTTCTTATAAGTCTCTTACAAGGCCTTACGTGTTCTACGGATCTTATCCGTATAAATATTAAATATTTTTAATAAAAGTGACTAGTATTATTAAAAAGCGAAAAATATTTAAAATTGCAGTAAGGGTTTACAATCATCATTAAAAAATACATAATTTAAATATTTTTTATAACATTGACACGAAAAACTAGTCATCTTAGATCATACTCGAACCATATAAAATTGTTAAAAAACCAACCAAAAGACTAGAAAGAAAAATATATTAAAAAAATACATTTCTTATAAATAAAGAAATGTCTCAATATTTATTATAAGAATTATAATAAAAGTGATAGAATCAAATATCATTTAGTGTGCATGAGCAAATCACGATTAGCTTGTAAAACTTACACTAATAATCTTTCACTAGCACTAAAATCAATCGCTAACACATCTTTATGACTTTTTAATAATATTATTTGGCTTTAGTTTCTGGTTCTAACATGTTAGTACTAAAATTAAGATGGGCATTAGGATTGGGTATACGGGTGGAGTAGAATTTTTTAAAAATCATTATATAAATAAATAAAAAATTATAAAATCATAAAACAAAGTTTCCAAATTTTGAGGAGCCCTGGCTCCGTATATGCTCCGTCCCGGTCTGTTTGTCAAATGGCGGTGGGCATGCTTTGCCAAAGCCGCCGACATTAACATATGCGTTTACTTCGTGTCTTATTTCACATCTAAGCTTATAAGCTATCTATTTTGTATCATTACAAGCTTCAAACTTTTTCATGCGTGAAATTCATTATATTTAGTTACATATATTTAGCAGAAAGAAAGAACAATTCTACATTTTTAGTTAAATCAGATTTAATATTAATATATTCATCTAATTATATTTTGAATTATTTTAAGGGTTGTTCGTAAGTCCATACATATCAAATAATAAATTAGTATTTAAGTGATGATTAAAAGTAGTCTAAAATACGATTAAATGCGTGTAGTGATACGAAAACTTATGATGTTTTTAACTATATTTAGATGTAAAATTTATAATTCTCAACTTATTCAGTAAGAATATTTTGTATAAGTATTGATGGTATATATGATTGTATGATAATAAAATCGTGTTTTGTATTCGTACATATATGATATAAAAATATATAACATTTATATATGATAAGGTTATTATTAAACACATACTTAAAATTATTGAGAGACTTTATAGTTGCACCTTATTATAATTTAGATTATATTTTTTGTTCTTTATATATAATTTTCTTTCTCTTAAAAACTTTCATATAAATCTTAGTATTTTATTTTATATTCTTTATTTTACTCGTCATTAATTTTTCTATTAATGTGATAAATGTAATAATTTTGGAAAATTAATAGTATTACAATCTTCCAAGACTTGATTATTATTCTTCCCTAACCTAATTGTCATTGTTTATTTCTGTAATTATGGTAATGTATTATTATTACGATGGTGAATGGTCCCTGTTAGGGTATTTGAAACGGAGTGAAATCACGACACGTGGATCTGGGATATGTAGTGTAATTTATCTTGTTAGAGGCGGTGAGTGAATGAGAAAGCTTGGCGTGTTGGGTGTAGAAGAACCATAAGAGTTGAGGTGTAGAACTGGACCGGTGGTTGAGTGCAAGTGTAAATGCAGACACAGTCCATATACTTCCAAAACTATACTTTTTCAAGCTTTTCCGTTTTCAACGATGTATAAATTCTGCTGTCTTTTACCTACAACCTTTTACCGACATCGTTGAATTCTGTTTTGATCTAGCGACATCGTTGAATTTAAATTCTGTGTTACACATTTCTTTCATATAACATATCGTAGCTTTTGAATATCAATAATGGCGACGAACGAGGGTTGACTAATGGCAGGAGAGAAGTTATTTATCGTAGAGGTCTTGGATTCGAGTAGTTGTATTTATAGTGTATGTACGTTGTTAATAGTTTAAAAAAATTCAAACATTTATCTTATAATCACCTAATACTAATGAAAAATTAGGTTTGATAAATACACCAAAACCCTTTCACCTTTGTGCCCATCCGGAGATATGATTGTATTTACTAGTGGATGCACACCTATATTAGGGTGAGCAAATGTTCATCTTGAAATTTAAATTTTCTTCCATTATATTTATTTTATTAGTTGTGTTTACTCTTAAGTTTTGCTTATGTTCATTAATTTAAAAATTTTGTGTGGTTAATGTATATATGTTTACCTTAAAAATATTTTTGAATATGTTATTGTTTACGACTCTTCTTTCTTATAAAATAATAATTTTTAATTGGATTGATATTATTTTATTGAAACATTAAATAAAAATATGAAAACCTAATCCTATATGTGTCACCTTAACAAACCCTATCTGTACGTCATTAATGCTCCATACCAAAGATTGGATCCCACTTTGAAACTGATAGTTTCTGTGTAAAATGGGGCTGAATTTCTGGGAATAGAAATTAGAAAATGAAGCATTTAATACAATTTCTATAGCTGTTACATTTCTGAACCTAACCATCAACTTCAGTCTGCCTTTTAACTAATTATACGAAAACATATTACTGGAAGCAAAGGCATTTCCTGATGGTTTGAGAGTTGGATAAATGTAAATGCATGAAATGATGAACGGCTGATAGAGTAATTCATGTGGTTCACAAACAGTTTCTGCCATTACTATATGTAATACCCAAAAATATGGTTAGTGATCAAAATGATAATTGAAAGTGGGTGGCTAAAGTATAAACTCGAGAAAGTTTAAGGACCAATGTGTAATTTTAAAAAGTTGTGTAACCTGGTCCCATATTTTACCCCAATAATGAAATTTTTGTGGGTTTTAGATTTTTCGTACGGAGTTTGTGTTAAAAGCTATAAAGTGTGAAAGTTCGAGAAAAAAATTCGGATAATCGGATCGAATCGAAAATTTAGGAAATTCTGCTAGATGATAAAATGAGGGCAAAAATGTCTTTTCATGATTTAAAATGATAAGATTTAATGTGGATCATTGGATTTAATTTGATTTCCATGTTAAATCTTAGTCATTAAATTAAAAAGGACAAGATTGTAATTTTGGAACTTTACAAGGGTAAAGTTGTAAACTATTAACTTCATGGTTTAATTTCAACTCTTGGATGATAAATTTGATATGTGGCATGATTAGGATCATTGGATTTTAAGGTCATAATAGTCATTTTGGACTAAAATGAATTTTAAATTCATTTAGGTTAGAAAATCCAAAAAGGACTAAAAAAAATTCAAGAACTTCTTGAATTGGTTTGCTGCTGCCGTGAGTTACAACAAAAGCAAGGTAAGTTTAAATTGATTTTTAAGCATTTTAAATTAGATTTAAGGTTAAGACATGAAATCCAATTTTGTTCTCCATCAAATTCTCTTTCATTTGAAGTCATTTGTCCATGTTGTTCTTATAACCCTAAATTTATGAAAGGGTGGATGAAGGGGATGATTAAATTTTAGGTTTCAAGGCTTGAAAATGATATAGGTGTTGTGATGTTGATTTCATGTTCCAAGTGATGAAAAATCCATTAGTTTTCCTTTAGGGATCCATTTGGAAAAGATGAAAAGTTAAGGGGTTGATGTTTTGAATTGATTTTTGTGTTAGATATGATGAGAATATTATGTTGTATGCCTTGGCATGTTTATTCAAGCTTGAAATTGTGAAGAAAGGTTGAATCCTATAGTGACCAAAAGGACACTTTAGGAAAAGTTTGAGAATTATATTCAAAGCTTGAATTTGATGAAAGATATGGTAAAATTACAATACATGTTTAAATTTTTTGTTTGGATCTTGAAAACACCTTGGAAGGTGATTGATTATATTAGGCCATACGGTTTCTTAAGGAAAATTTATAAGAAAATTCAAGTGATTATTTATGATATTTATTATCTTTCAAAGATTAATTTAATGATTAAATTATTGGATTAGACTTGAAATATGAAATTTTTATAATTAGTCCTTAAAACCTAAAAGAGAAAAATAAGGGTTTAAGATGAAATTGTGATTTTAAAGGTGAATTCAAGTAAGTTAAGGTGGAAATGAAGTGTAGGAAACATTATAATTACAATGTTATGTTGGAATGACTATTATGAATTTTTCCTATACTATATGCGCATGGGTTAGATGGATTCTAACGCGTTCTTTTAATTACTTGTGTTATATATTTGATGTATTTATAGACATCAATCAAAAACGGGATCCAACTAGCAACAAAGGAAAGGAAAAAGATCGAGCTTAAAGCTTAGCGAGACTTTTATTTTGACTTGTATAAAAAGTGTCAAGGTGAGTGCAATGCATACATAACATGATACATGGATGATTTATATATCTAGGAAGACTTGCGATGAGTCTACCTCATTTATATTAGCATGATATTTATGTTATTAATCATATTTGACATATTTTAAATATGTCAGAAGTTAATATAAAATGCATTGATCACTAGAGTATTTATGATGTTATATGATGAATGTTATTTCGGGTATGAACTGCCCAATATTAAATTATGTTGATATACAATGCCATGAATGAAATAAATATAAACTATATGCCCAAGTAGATCATTGAGAGACAGTGGTATAGTTGACATGCCATAGAGTCTAACAGCAAACTGCATATTTGAATTAGCACTATAGTTTATATAAACGACACTTGGGGTCAATTGGTTCGCGAAATCTTACATTACCAAGGGGAATGTTTTTTTTCCGGTCTTGTATTCCCACGTTTGGTTCACAGAATCTTACATTATCGGGAATACTCTTTTCCCAATAGTAGCATTTTTGGTTAAAATGGTGGGAATGCCATTACCTCCAAATTCTTAGGTAATCTTACATTCCCACCACTTTGGACAAGAATACCCTTAGACTAATGAATTCTTTTTATAATGATCCTTCTAAATTCTTATTTTTTATACTATACTCAAAATTATAAAAAAATAATAATATGCAAAGAGTTTGATTTACTAAAATATTATAATTTTGAGAATTTAAAATTTTATATTTTTAATATTCAATATTTTACTATTTATAATTTTATGGGATGAAAAAATAGTATTATTGTAAAAATTTAATTATTTAAATAATATTTACTACTATAATATATTTTTTTTTTATATTATATTTTTTGGTACACTGAATGAAAACGAAACAGACTATTGTCTCAACTCTCCCGCGCCATTTTTGTCAGCTCCCAACAGCACAAGGAGTTCAGTTGGAGACCCCTGCAAGATAGAGATTTCTTTTTCTTGAAACAGTGCAAGATTTGCCAGCTTATCAACACATTTATTTCCTTCACGCCAGATATGTTAGACTTTCACCACCCAATCTTCCTCCAGGATATTTACACAATCCTTTACAAGCTTATTGTATGATATTTCTTCCATTCTTTCACCCTTTAAACAATCCACCACCCATTTTGCATCCATCTCAAGGATCATATTTCTTAATCCTAGATTTTTAGCTAACATGAGACCCTATCGAGCCCCAGATTTCAGCGATCGAGTTCACATTCCCCAAACGCAACATGAATCCACTCTTCCAGTCTCCATTGCAATCCTGAATCAATCCACCTGTAGTAGCCAAACCTGTATTAGATTATACACCATCAATATTTTTAATATCCATTTTCCCTCCGCCGATTTTTCCCATTTTACCAAGATGGATCATTTGCCATCCTTCTATGAGAGGTTGTCAAAGCTTTCTCAATATCTCTGGCGAAATATTTTGCATAACTTGTCACTTTAAACGGATCAACTCTCCCTTCTTTGAACACTCTTTCATTTATATTTTTCCACAGTCCCAAATGACTGTCAAGAATAAGATATCCTATTTCAGGCCATCAATCCCGATTTTCTTTGAGAGGTAGTTTCTTTTCAGCCACTCTTTAAAGTCCAGTTAATCGAATTGGTTGTCCTGTTCCCTTGCTTTTAGCTCTTCCCAGACCCTTCTTGCTATGTGACACATCCATAGAATATGATTTATAGATTCTACTTCATTTCGGCATTCTTTGCAATTTGAATATTGTGTCATGTTTTTCTTTTATCTAACTTCATTTGTATTGAGTTTGTCTAGATAAGATAGCCAAACAAAAAATATGATTCTCTCGCTAGTAGTAGTTTTCCAAATCCACTTTAATTTTTCTCCATTTTGCTCGCCCATCTCATGTTAGACTGCTTGATAAGCTAAAGTAAACTGTGAACAGTCCATCTTTTGAGAAACCCCAAATAATTTTATCCCTTTCCTGATAATCAGACAAGATTGGGATTGAAACTTCTAAAATCTCATTTATTGTCTCTTCAAAGATCAGATGTTGAATTCATTGGATATTCCACGATCTGTCCTCATCGATGTATCTTACAACGTCTTCGTTTCTACTAGGATTATCCATAAGCGGATATATATTCTTCAAAGGTTCATTTCCGACTCACCAGTCTTGCCAGAACTTTACTTGTGTGCCTGATTTGATTTGCCACTTACATCATTTATTGAGCAATTTTCCAGTGCTTAGTAGTCCCATCCAAGTGGAAGAACTATTTCCTCTTTTTCTATCTCCAATAACTCCCTATCCTTAAGATATTTCCCTGTGAATACTTTGCACCATAAATTCTCTTGTCTAGTGAGTAATTTCCAATTTTTCTTTGCCATAAGAGCAATGTTCATGGATCTAGTTTTACGCATGCCAAGTCCTCCGATCTGTTTTGATCGGTAAACTTTTTCCCAGCTAACTAGGTGGTTATGCGCATATTTCGTGTCTCCCCCACAAGAAATTGGCATTTAATCTGTCTAGTTTCTTACAGACAGGTACTGGAAGCATAGTTGTTTGCATTGTATGAATTGGGATTGCATTTGAGACGGCTTGGATGAGTGTTCTTCTACCCACCATGGATAAAACTCATTCTTTCCATCCACTAATTTCCTATGACCTATCTATGAGAGGAGCATAAGTCTTGCATTGACCCTCTTATGGATTATTGGAACTCCCAAATAGTTCCCAAATCACTGTAAAGGGAACCACACAATTCACTAAGTCTCTAGCCATATTTGAGTTAATATTTGGGGAGATAAATTTTTTTGATTTCTGTAAGTTTACCTCAACTCCAGCTGCTCGACTGAACTCATGTAGACAACTTCGAATATTATTCATTGATCAGATTTAGCTTCTGCAAACAATAAGAGATCATCCGCAAAGAACAAATACTTAGTTTTCTCCTCTAGAGCACTTAAATGGTTTCCATAAACCCCTTTATTCCTTTTCCAAGATCATGTGAGACAGTCTTTCCATGACTAGAATAAATAGATACGGTGAAAGCGGATCACCTAGATGGAGGCCCTTTTGGATTCAAACTTTCAGTGGTTTCCCCGTTCCACAGCGAGTCGATAGTACTAGGCATGATGCATAACATTATGATCTTTATCAGTTTCTCAGGAAAATTAAAGTCTGAAGAGTTTTCTTAAGGAATTCCCTACTGACATTATCGTAGGCCTTCTGGAGGTCTATCTTCACTATAACCGCATCATTCCTACCTTTAAGATTCATCATGGAATGGACCGCTTCTTGAACAACCAAAATATTATCCATCGTGCTTATTCCTTTAAGGAAGCTATTCTGGTAAGGGTCGATTAACCTTTACAGTAGAGGGCGCAAACGATGGACAATGATCTTGGAAAAGATTTTGTAGGACGTGTTCAACAAACTTATAGGGTGAAACTGGGTAATGTTGTCAGCAACAATATTATTAGGTATAAGCACCATGAAAGTTTTCAAAATTTTTGTATCCATCATTCCCAGATCCATAGACGTATTAACAAAGTCTCGTATCGTATTCTTAACAGTATCCCAGTTCTGTTTATAAAAAATGGGTTGAATGTCATCGGGGCTCGGATCTTTGAAACCTTTCATGGAGAATAAGGTTTCTCTAACTTCCTCCATTATGGCATGATTAATTAATTCGGTCTTATCGTCTTCACTTAATATGGCATGAACCTATAATATGTTGAAAGTTCATATTTTCCTACGAACAACTCCTTGTAGTACATAGACGTGATGACAAAAGAGCTTTTTTAGTTATCCACTCATTTCCTATGAATAAGCCCACTATTTTATTATATCTCCGCCTCACCATAGTGGTAAGATAGAAAAATTTAGTGTTCCTTTCACCTTTCAAAATTCAGTCATGTCTAGCTTTCTGAAACCAAAGGATTTCCTCTTGAGTCAACACCTGCTGATATTCAGCTTCGAGGGCCATTTCCAGGTCTTAAAGGTAAGAAGAATAGAAATAATTTGGAGATCTTTGAATACCTTGAATACATTTCATTAATATTTTCTTCCGTTTAAAAATGTTCCCAAACGTAGTTTCCTTCCATTCAATAATGGCATTCTTTGTTTCTTCCAACCATTGACAAATGAATCCTTCTTCTTATCCCAGGCTGAACTAAAATCTACATTGAATTCTTCATGAGTAAGCCAAGCTGCCTCAAATCTGAATGGGAGTTTTTCTTTGTCGATTGGGATTCCCAAATCTGTGTTAATAAGAATCGGGTTATGGTCCGAATAGACTCTAGTTAGGGTAATCACTCTGAGGTTTGGAAAAAGTTCCACCATATCAGTATCTGAGCAAATGATCAGTCTTTCCTGAAGAGTAACTCTCCCATGGAGTTAATAGAGTCCAGGTAAATTTACTGCCCACATACCCAGCATCCATTAAATTACACATATTTCAGCGTTCCCGAAACTTTAAGATGCATTACATGCAATCTAAGTTACTACCAACACGTTCATCAATCGTAGAGAAATCGTTAAAATCTCCCCCCAACATCCAAGGTTGATTCACGTTCATAGAATAATTGCAAATATTCTCCCAAAACTCATCTTTTTTATTCAAATGAGGTTGAACATAGACAGTGAAGAGTAGCCACCTCTTACCATTCTCTTGGATTTCGGCATGAATGGATTGATCAGTATGTTGGCGAATCGTAATCTCATGGTGACTTATATTCCACAGAAGAATCAACCCTTCCCAGAGGCCTTGAGCAGGGACCTCGAAATGGGTATCGAATTTCAGTTTTTTCTCTAGCACGGAACCAATGCTTGCCTTAGCTTTTATTTCCAGTAGACAAATGATGGTTGGGTTTTCATCCGAATCAATCCCTACAGTTTCTAATAAAATTATTGTTCCCTACACTTCTACAATTCCAGGAGATCATATTTAGAAAATTTGTTGTTGTTATTTGCCTCTATGGCCATCGGCTCGTTTAACGTAACCATTTGTCCTTGATCAACTTGCTCGGCTCCTATTTCCAAGATTTTGGTTGTTTGTTTGATTTTTGAACTTTTTCTATATCCATAGAGGACTGCCCCTGTTTTCTGGTAGCCATCTTCTTTTTCGTAATTTGCCCCAGCCCAACAGCTTGGTTACCCTTCCATCTAAGCTTGCTCCCTTGTGTCTTGCCCTGATCATCTCTTTTTACATGAAATTTTGAAGACTAGGATTTTTCATTATTTGTCTTTAAATTTTATTCACCTGAGCTTCCTGTCGAATTACTAATTATACTATATAAATAAATATGATACTTATGAATATTTAAAAATATAAATTTAATATACTAATTATAGTAATTATATATTAAATGTAATTTCTCCTCAAAAGCTAGATAGTATAACGATTAAAATATTTTTATGAATTTTCATTCAAATATTTATAAATTAATAGTAAAGTTTAACTTTAAAAAAATATCACAATGATAATTTGGTAAAATATACATCCAAGTAATCTCAATTCCTCCAACCAAACACTGTAATCTTACATTCCTACTAAACAAACCAAACAAGGTAATACAATATTCTTATAGTAATGTTACATTCTAGTAATGTTATTTCAAGGTAATCTTACATTCCGTGAACGAACGTCCCTAGTGCATATGGTGGGCACAACCTTATGTGATATAGAGGGCATGACCTTATGTGTTTAGCACTTCGGTGCTATTTGACTCATGTACACAAGGTTCTCATAGGCTTCTATTTGGGCTGTAGTTTATTGGTTAATAAATGATAAACAAGTGAATATGCTTATGAACTATTGAATGGATGACAAATATATTGGTAAGAAATTTTATATGTGGTTTATTTCATGTTAATATGGTAACATGATTGAAATACGTAATACATTAGTATTGTTATTAAGAGAAAATAACCTCAGTGACCAAAAATGCTATAATATACGATTTTAACCAACTTTTTTTGGATTTGCCAAAATGACCAACTAAATCGCAATGCGATCGATAATTCGCAACGATCTCCGGGTATCGCAAATCAGTTTCCAGATTCGCAACGCGAACTTCAACTATCGCAATGCGAACTTGGACTATCGCAATGCGAACTTGGACTATCGCAACGCGAACTTCGACTATCGCATTGCGATTTACATATTCGCAATGCGATAGTCGAAGTTCGCGTTGCGATAGTTGAAGTTCGCATTTCGATAGTCAAAGTTCGCATTGCGATAGTCGAAGTTCGCATTGCGATAGTCGAAGTTTGCATTGCGATTTTCCAAATTTGACTATCGCAACGCGAACTTCGACTATCGCATTGCGATAGTCCAAGTTCGCGTTGCGATAGTCCAAGTTCGCGTTGCGATAGTCCAAGTTCGCGTTGCGATTTTCCAAATTCGTGCGATTTATTCCAAATTCGCAACGACTGATGGTATTACATTTGTTTCTTAAGAATTTTCTCTAAAAAGATAGTATTCGCTCGCGGACGTGTCGAAGACACGTATTACCACGACCACGACCACGGCCACGGCCACGGCCACGACCCGAGACGAATGGCGGCGGCGGCGGGCGCGAGTCCCCTTGTTCTCTATCACTCAACAAGGAAGTGGGAAAGCCAAGCCTTAAATACCATTCCCAATAGTGTTTCCAATACTATGTGGGATTGAGCATTACCAACACTTGTTTCCAATACAATGTGATTATTCAGAAAACAATTAACAATCATGCACCTTAAAACACTGATCAGCAACCAATTGCATTAGTATTATACGATTAAATATGTCATAATAAAAAGTCAATCTACAATCAATCTCGATTATTGTAATTTTAAGCAAAAACGCGCCGCCGCCGCCGCCGTCCCGTCTCGTCTAGTGGTCGTGGTCGTGGTCGTAGTAATACGTGTCTTCGACACGTCCGCGTGAATACTATCTTTTTAGAGAAAATTCTTAAAAACAAATGCAATACCGTCGTTGCGATTTTGGACTATCGCAACGAATTTGGAATAAATCGCAACGCGAACTTCGACTATCGCAACGAACTTGGAATAAATCGCAACGCGAACTTGGACTATCGCAACGAATTTGGAATAAATCGCAACGAATTTGGAATAAATCGCAACGCGAACTTCGACTATC
The DNA here is from genome assembly GCF_006381635.1 of Hibiscus syriacus. Classification (NCBI taxonomy): domain Eukaryota; kingdom Viridiplantae; phylum Streptophyta; class Magnoliopsida; order Malvales; family Malvaceae; genus Hibiscus; species Hibiscus syriacus. Next base: position 1,082,356 of record NW_024063008.1, read on the forward strand.
GCAACGCGAACTTGGACTATCGCAATGCGATAGTCGAAGTTCGTGTTGCGAATCTGGAAACCGATTTGCGATACCGGAGATCGCGTTGCGAATTATCGATCGCATTGCGATTTAGTTGGTCATTTTGGCAAATCCAAAAAAAGTTAGTTAAAATCGTATATTATAAGGCATTTTTGTCACTGAGGTTATTTTCTCTTGTTATTTATTTATATTTATGTGTTGTATTGCATTGCCTATTATTATGATTGTCTCACTAAGTGTATTCTTAGCGTGTGATGAATTTCACGTGTAGGTAAAAAGCATAATTGGAGTAAGGATATTCGACATCGTACCTATCGAGAGTATATCTCTAGTGTAACATCCTCAATATTGGTTAGTGACTAAATTGTAAGATTTTAAAATCTGGAGATTTAATTAGAATAATTGAATGGTTTAAAGACTTATATGAGAAATGTGGGGTAGGATTAAATTGAAAAGAATGAGGAATGAAAGAAAGTATGGTCAATTGCAAAGAAAAATATTTAATAATGATATATATAGATACACGTGGAAGGGAGGAAACAAAGTTTAGAGGTTTCCAGAGTTCTCTTCCTTTCTCTTTTTCTTCACGTGTGAAGCCAAGCAAAGGTGAGTTTTTTTATTTAGATAATTTCTGGTTAAATTAAGGTTGGGTTATGATCATTAGTATAACTAAGCTTAAGGAAAGCTTAAGTTATCTTAAAATCAAAAGATAAAGGAGTTAGGGAAGATTAAATGTTTGGAGTTCTTGAGTGAAATTTTGAAATAGAGTTTATAATAAGAATTGAAAGTTGAATTTGACTTGCCATCAATAAGAATAAGAGATTTGTGAAGTTGGAAAGGATTAATACAAATTGAAAGTTTGGTAAGATTCTTAAAATTTAAGAATCATGATGAAATATGGAAGATAAAGAGGTTTATGGATATAAGTTGGTTTAAGTAATGGTAGTTGAGTTTAAGGACATGATAGGGGATTAAAATAGAAGAATTGAGTGAAGAGTTGATGGGTTTCGAGCTTAAAATGACATTTCTGGGCTATGTACATCGATGCACATTCAATGTATACCGATGCATCAAGGCTATTTCCAGAAATTGTTCAATGTGTATCGATGCATAGGAAGTGCATCGATGCACCCATTAAAATGGAAACATCGAATGTCATTAGTACATCGATGCACCCGCTTAAAATACAAACATCGATGGGATTTATGCACACATGCATAGACATGCATCGATGCACCCGCCAAGGGATGCATCGATACATGGTGTAGTGCATCGATGCATACCTTCATTAAAAGATAAAAATAGCTTTCTTATTAGCCTAAGGAATGATAGTTTAGAATATAAATTAGTATACTGATATGTATCAATGTATCATATGTAGATTTAGAATGTAATCTCGTTCCGGAACAATTGAAGGATTAGAATTGAGTCAAAGCAAGGCTAAGGTGAGTATATATAAGTATGATATAATGGAATAAGACTTGTGATAAGTCTAATTCCTATGTTGATTTTCATAGCACAATAGTTATGAACATGCATACATGATAATTATTATGATACATGCATAAAGTATATATGTTCATATGATTTGATAAATGATATAGGTGAATAGATTCAAATGCACATGTGACATGGTAAGTGATATGAGTTATGTGATCACAAGAGAAATAACATGAATACTTGAGCATATGAAACATAAAAATAATGCCCATGGTATACGATATGAGAGCTATAGGTATAGTTGGCATGCCAAGAGTCGAGGGTTCTACGTGGTCCTTCGGGACTTATATGTATCCTTTGGAACATTTACAGTGTCTTTTGAGACAGATTTGATCCACTAGAATATGTATATGGTTCTTAAAGAGTGGTCATTCGGGCAATACAGTACATAGATCCTTCGGGACAAAATTTCATAGCCCCTAGTGGGACCCATACGAGTTATGGTGACAGCATAGTGCACAACCTCAATGTACTCGAATACCTTGAGTTCTCAAAAATGTACATGGGACTATAAAAAGGTATCAAAGGTAATTGCATTGTTATAGTTATATGTCACCATATTATATTGTTTACATTGAATTGTATGACATGATTGAATGGATAGATTGCATGTTCATATTCATACGGAATGCATTATTATTATATTTATGTCTCACTAAGTCTATGACTTAGCGTGTAAGTGACTTACACGTAGGTACCAAAATCAGGAAGAGCTGAAATAGGGTGGCAAGAACAACAACATTGCTAGAAGATCAGATCAGTAACAAATAAATATGTCTTTTGTTGTGTATAGTGTTGGCATGTAAGAAATGTGTTACAAATGCTCTGATCAGTTTTGTCTTGTTTTGGTTAACTTGTGTAAAGTAACAATGTTATTTTAATAAAAGTTTAAATTTCCTTGATTTTTCGTCAAGAGTCAAAGTTTGAAAAGTCATGTGACACCTCGGACTCGTATCCGGTCGGGTACGTGTTGAGGGTGTTACATCCAGTATCAGTAATGACATCTTTCCAATGTATTTTGATTTTCTAGTTGACATGTATATAAGTGTTAATAGTATTTTGATATAAACTAAGCTTAAAACATGCTTGTAATAGCTTTACCTTATAGTAGTTTAATGAATAGTACATAGATTATAGTCATAAAAAATGATCTACAGATTAACGATCCGATAAAATTAGAAGTAAATGAGTATTAAGAAGAGTTTAGTTTAAACAAATATAGACTGTTTTATTCGTTATGTTATAATTATTAAACTGTTAAGTTATTGCTGAAAATGAAATTTGTTTAGTTGATAAAAAATTAGGAATTGGTGTTCTTTGATAAATCAATAATGGTTTTAAATTTGAATGCTAAAAAATTTGTCTGCGACATTCTAACTCGTATTTTAAAATAAATACGAGTAAGTGTTTACACTAAGTATGAAAACTGTAGACTCCTACATAAGATGGGTCGTACAGCTGCATGGCGATGGAAGTTAATGCGTTATTAAAGAAGAAAACTGCTAGTAATAATAACTAGCTTTTATAGAAGTAATGGAAACACTTCGGACATTTATGGTGGGACTTGCCTATTCCCAAAATAACTGGATAATCAGATTAAGGCTGTAAATTAATAAGGTAGATCGCGAGCTACTCGAGATCGACTCGATCAAGACTCGATAACTACTCGGATCGAATGAACTCGACTCGAGCTCGAACTCGACTCGAGTTCTTAACGAGCCGAAACGAGCTACTCGATATTCGACTCGAAAAGCTCGTGAGCATCTCGAAAAAATATTATATATAATTTTAGATTTTTAAAATTACATTAAAAAAATTATTAAAATACATTATTGATAATTATAAAATTTTAAAAATATATTAAAATTCTATAATACAATTACCCTCAAATTTTAATTTTTTTTAATTAAACAACTCAAGTCCAATTGTTACATTATATATTACTAAAGGAAAAATAAAATCCCATTTAATTAACACATGCTAGATTACACTCTAAACCCTAAACTTAAAACATAATCTCTAATCTATAAATTATAAACCCTAACCCAAACCTAAACTCTAAACTCTACTAAACTCTAAACTCTAAACCCTAAGATATAAACCCTAAAGCCTTAATCCAATTATGTGATATGAGTTAAGTTATGCATATGAAGGTAACATACAAATTATGCAAAATAAAATTAATGAAATTAACAAGGGTTTATATGTAAAAAAACTAATAAATCACCCTTGGTCAAATCAATCGATAGGCCCATTATCAAAACAAACGGTGATCAAAACATAAAATAAAAAAATTAACAACCCGGATCATAAAAACGTAAAACTTGATTAATGATGAAATTAGAAGATTACAAAATAAACATGTCCTAAAATCAATAAGGGTTTTTTGATTAATTTGAGTGGATAATAAGAGGGTTTTTTTTGGTGAAGGGGAAACTAGATGAAAGAAGCAATCGAGTGAAATTCTTCAGCCCCACCAATGACTGATAATAATTAGATGACAAAATTAAATATAAGTGTGACCAAACAAGTAATTACCCAATATTTTAATCCAGCCCTTGTACTTACCATCTTATAGATCATAATTAAAGAGAAATAAGGATTAGGATTCAACCAGATGTACATTTTTGCAGTTCCAAAGAAAACATGGTAATGTTAATGCAACTCCTTGATTCACCATTTTAGGCTTAAAACAAAGGGAATCCATAGCCCTACTCTGTTGTTCATTTTTCTTCATTTCTCGCCTTTTAAATCTCACCTTTTGCATGTTTTTTCAAACCCCACCAATATGTTAGTCAAATTTGTTCATTTTTTGCTTTCCAAACATACCATCTTCACTTTGTTTCTGTTTTTTTATGCTCAAGCAACAATGGAAAACAATCCAACCCAAAACAGCTTTCAACAATGACAACCATAAGAACAAACTAGCAAGAACTTTTTAAAGGGTCGTCAACCTAAGAACCGCCACAAAAATTGCTTCAATCAATGGAATTGAAAATGGCTCCCACGGCGATTCCGATGTTAACTGAAGAGCTACTGCCTTGGAAGCTCTGGTGGCCATGGTTTTCACCGGTGTCACTTCTGGCAAAACAAAGCCATCGATGCTTTGTCTTTGAATCTTTTGTGTGTAAAACAATGTTAGAAGGCTTCGTTTCTCATGATTTCGGGCTTACAAAGGAGCAATATTTCAATGAATTCAAGAGCTTGAAAATTGTTCAGCTGAAACGTTTTCTAGTTTAAAACCCAGATTCTTCTTTTTCTAAGTTCGCCATAGACAAGTACCTAAAGCTTGTTCACCCTAGAATGGAGTGCTCATTTTTTGGGAACTTGAACCAGAGGGAGGTTTTTATCAATGGCGGGTTTCCAAAAACGACTTTTTTCACAGCTTATGCAGAGGGAATGCGATTTTGGCTTCTGCATTGCTTGGGGTTTTCGATGAGTGGACAAGTTTTAGTCTTTCAGGTGAAGAGGGATTGTACATTCTTCAACGTTTATATGGAAAATGCGAGTGAAGATCATTGATTTAGAGTTTGTTTCACAGTGGTTTCGGGCTTCAAGATCGGTAACACTGTGATACAAAGCCAAGTTTACTTGTCTCGCTGAGTGGAGAATCCCATATCGAGTGAGAAAGAGGAGGGAGTGAAAACTGGACTCTATAAATAAGAGGAACTATGAGCGTTAAAACATATTTACCTGGTTGGGGTTAATGGGTCATCATCAAGGCTCATGGCCTAGGCTAGTGGCTTGAATCGAGCTCAAAATCGAGTTTGAATCGAGTTTAAATTGAGCTCTTCAATTTTTTTTAGTTCAAGTATTTTGAGTTCGAGTCGAGTTTCAAATTATCTTTCAAGTTCGAGTCGAGCTTGAAAATTTTAGGCTCGCGAGTTTTCGAGTCGAGTCGAGCTTACATTTAAAGTTTTCGAGTTCGAGTCGAGCTTGACAATACTCGAACTCGAGTCGGCTCGTTTACACCCCTAAATCAGATAACTGTCTTGTAGAAGTAAGAACGCAAGGTCTGAAATCACCCTTTCAACCTTTTTTTCAACTCTTTTTTAGTTTGAATGATAATTCTACTCAGATTTACCCTTTTTCGAGATGATTCATAGAGATTTTTACTATTAAATTTTAAGTTCAAGCCAGATTTTACGATGGATAAGATCCTTTAAATTCAAATCAAATTAGATATGAAAGGAGAAATACAATACTTAATCGGAGTGTAAATTGGAGTTGATAAAAATCCAACTCCATCTGTCTCCATCCTTACTTGACGATTTTACCTACCAACTGAGCCACGGGATTCAAACTAGCAAGGAAACCAAAATGTTGCTACTTTTGGGTTTAACCGTGCAGCTATAAGTACACCAAAGCTGGCCCCGGAACCCATACCCAGCTCTCAACAGTAAGCTCTCTCTCCCTAAAATCTGATTCGTTCCTTCAATTCTTGCCATCTTTTGGAGCATTTCTCTGTTTCTCCATCAATTGTACTTTTATTTTTTAAAACTTTCATTTTTGTTCTACAAGGAAACGGACTGTTTTTTAACAACCCTTTTTCCTGTACTATTTATTTACCCTCTGTTTTCAAACACGAGAGATGCAAGAATTCAACCATCCATTGGATTCAACAATGGTGCCGACATCGGGTCTTCGGTATCACAGTTGATATTATCAGCAGGCTCCAATACCTTAGATTCAATATTCGCTAGCTGTGAACCCAAAAGCCGCCGCCGGCACCGGTTCTGTTAATGAGCCTTTAGGCTCTTCGGTCTATCTCCGTCAGAGAGATCTCCTTCAAGAATTCTGTCAAGGAAACGCTTCGTTTTCGCGTAACTCGCTTGCGACTCAGCTTCGGAACTTCCAAAACCCAGCATCAGCAAGCAATTACGTAAGTCCTCAAAGGCGAAGAAGCTATACAGGGGGGTGAGGCAGAGACAGAGAGGCAATGGGTAGCCGAAATCAGACTCCCGCAAACAGAGTACGAGTCTGGTTAGGCACTTACGAAACACCCGAGACGGCAGCTTATGCCTATGATCGTGCGGCGTATAAACTCCGAGGAGAATATGCAAGGTTGAATTTCCCTAATCTCAAGGATCCGACTAAGTTGGGTTTGGAGATGCAAGGCTGAATTCTCTGAAGAATGCAGTGGATGCTAAGATTCAAGCCATTTGTCAAAAGGTGAAAAGAGAGAGAGCTAAAAATAAGGCCAAAGACGGCAACTCTGATCGTCCTGTTGCTGAAGCTGAAAAAGATGTTAAGGCATGGAACCGTGTTCGTCGTCTTCTTCGGTATCGGCTGCTGGTTTTAGTGACATTTAAGCAATGAATTGCTGTCACCAAGTGATACGATGATGGGTTTGGGAGAAGTGAAAATTCCCCGTCGTCTGTTGAATGATTATACAGTGATGATGGCGGAGGAAGCACAGTTTGAGGACTGTTCGCTTGCAAGAATGCCATCTTTTGATGCTGAATTACTATGGGAGATTCTTGCTAATTAACATCTTCAATCATTCATTTAGGTCCTACTAGTATCTTTTTGAGGTTGTCTCTTCGGCCTTTTTTTTGTATGGAAGGCATTAGATTAGGAGTTAAGCATGATAACTTTTCTTTAGTTGGAAACACACGAATTTAACTAGAATAAGATGTTATTCCATGTTCCAAATAAGTTGTAATAGTTGACTGGTTTTTCAACTTCAATGCGTATTTGGTTCATGAGATATAAATTATCGAATATAATTATAAAATAATATTTTAATTCATAGACAATATCAAAATCTAAAACTAAGTCTAATCTTAGACATATAAACCAAACACTCTTAATGTTCTTTTATTTTAAATAAAATATTTAAATATCTTTTATTAATAATTTAAAGCAATGTGAAATTTAACGTTTTACTATCAAACGTAAAAATATGATAATTTTTTCACCAAAATATGAAACGGTAGGCGTATTTAATTAAATTTTAAATGTGGAAGATGAGATATATATATATATATATTGTTAATGGAAGGTGAGATATTAAACAAAGCACTTAGTTAAGCTCCTTGTTTCATCTTGTTTATTTGTTAAATATGCTTTTAAGTTTATATATTCTTCATGCATTTGAAATTTAGTCCTAAATTGCATGTTTCTATTGTTCAAATTTTAATTATTAAAATCGTTAAAATTCTAATGTTAAATTCAAATCCAAAAAAAAAGCCATTTTATACATGACTTCTAAATTAATTTTTCTTTATTTAAAAATACTATATCAACAAATTTAACAGAATTTATCATTCTCAACCATTGGGCATAAAAGTCAGACTAAATTCCAAATATGCAGAGAACAGGGACTTGGAGCATATTTGACCAATTTGAGCCACTTTTACAAGTTAATTCAGATCACTTCGTCATCCTGCAAGTGAAAGCAGCCACGCATACACTTTCCGGGCCATTGGAGAGAGAGAAACCGTGGTCCTCAAAAATCACCTCTATCGCATTTTAACAAGATTGAAAGATGCTTATACACATTAGAAAGATATGGTTGAATTGAGTACGACTGCACACTGGCAATGTCTGTGTAGTGATAACCATTATGATTAGAAAATAATACTATCAAGTTTCAAGTTTTCTCATTACCAATAAATTCTCCTTTTCGGCTTAACCCTTGAACAAAGCCTTTATTAACCTAACCGTAAAGGTTTCGATATGTATTCAGTTTAGAAGCACTTTCCATGAAACATTACTCCCGACATTTGATTAAATACATGGAACATAACATAAATTCATATAATGATACATCAGAATCAAACACAGACAGGTTTTTCGCTGATGCTAGTATAGAAAACGTTACCAACTGAGGGTATTCTTGGACTGCTGCAGCTTTGCGTTGTAAGAACTTTCTATGTCCTCCTTGCAAGATTTTAGAAGAGGTTGTAAAAATTTTGTTCTGAAAAACTTGACCGACTCTCCAAGTGAGGTTCTCTCCCATTCTGCCATCAATCAAAGCCAGTAATATATCAGGGATACTGAAATACCATTTGCAAGTGGCATTATCATTAACCAAGTGCATGTTACAGCAGCAGCACACTAATACATAAGTGATCAATCACCAGTTTGTGACCCCTTATTGACTCCCAAATTCACGCCTGACAAAATAGACCCCGATTTATGTCAAAGGGACCAGAGAAGGAAAACAAATAAAGCTACAGCATGTTTAAATAAGTACAACTTCTTTTGAGCAACTTTTCCTGGTCTTTCATCTTACTATTGCAGGCGACTAAATAAAAGCATACAAACCTTACCATCATGAGAATAAATAACAATGGAAGAATAAACATACCATTCTCAGCATCTTGTCTTAGTCCTTCCCTGTTCAGTTCTTCCAGAAGCTGTCAGTAAATAAATCACATGAATATAGGCCAATTTCTCTACAAAGGAGCAAGAGCTCATACTGTTTACACGCGAGGAATGGAGTATAATTCTCTCTTGGTTGAAGTTCTAACAAACTACTAAACTTGGATTTGGAAATCTTCAGCAAAAAATCAGACAGATATATAAAAAAGAGTTGATAGCACAAATACCTGGGATAGGGTTGGCACTGTAGTTGGATCAAATCATCACAATTGTTTGGGTCAATTGAACACAAACACGACCTAGAGTAAAAAAAAACGTTGAACACTAATGACTACCAAATTCATGCTGGGGTCTGCTAAATTGAAGTTTCTTTGTTCCTAGATATCCTGAGAAGATGAACAGGAAGATATCCCCTATCATGTGGTATTGAGGTATGTATGCATGCATGTATTTTGAGGGCGGCTAATAGCTAAATTAGCTAAAGCGGGATAGGGTGATTTCTTGTTTATGTTGGTTGTGTTGAGTTTCAGGAATTTGTTTTCCTGTGTTGTTAGGTGTTTGAATTAAGTTTTATGTATTTCGTTTGGAGTATTAGCAGTCTGTAAAGGATATGCCTTTGTAGAGACTGTCTTTGTTCTATTGTCTTCTAATAAAATTATTGGCACTCTTTTCCCCCTTCCTAGATCTTCATATGTTATAACATGGAGGGTTTCAAGGGTTTTTTAATGAGATCAACTTTCTATCAAAAAAAATCCATCCACATACATATTCAAGGTGTCTAGCATAAATACATTTACTGATAATATTTCTGGTTATGAACACCAAACTTAGGAGGTGTTTGGTTTAAGGATTGTGGGGGATGAGAATCCCACATTCCTATGTTTGGTTGGTCGGGAATCTTATTTCCGTAATATTTTATAACCAATAATAGATTTTTTGGGGTATATTACCGGAATGTCATTACCTCCCTTCTTTTAGGTATTATAACATTACCGGCGTTTTGGATTAAAATGCCCTTAAATTATTTTTTTCAAAAATATCATTTTCTGTCATTGAATAATAAAAATTCTACGAATGTTAAATTATAAATTTATCCTTAAATTATTTTAGATTTACAAAAAAAAAATCTATAATTAAAATTTATATGAAGTTCAGGGGTTAATTTTTTTTACCCTTTTATTAAACTTTTTTTATATTTTTAATTTATAAAAAAAATATAAATATTGAATTTAATTTTATATATAATAAGGACAATTTGGTCAAATATACATTAAAATAATCTTTTATTCTTTTAACCAAAACACGGTAATCTTACATTCCTGCTAAACCAACCAAACAAAATACAACATTCCCAATAATCTATTCCCTGGTAATTTTTATTCCCACTGATAATCTTACATTCCGTGAACCAAACACCCTTAAGTGCTTCAGCATTTAGGCGCAAGTGTCCTGATTCTTAAAACATAATTCCCATCACTTTTAGGCACCCCAACTATGTTTCTGTCTAAGCTTCACATTCATAACTGATGTTGAACAGAATTTCAGCACTAACCTGTTTTTGGATGTACACAGAATGGTGCCTTCAGTAAATGGTTCATGTGCTTCGACACCTGACATACAAACAAGCCGTTCTCTATGACAGGTCATGTTTATATATGTAAACTTCTTGCTTCAAAGATGCAATTTATGAAATGGAGGTGGATGTACTTCTAAGATGAATACTGATATTGTTGAAAGAGAATGAACTCATAAAATAAGAAAATAAATAAATAAGCAAAACCAAAAGGTGTAATACTGTTGCAGACCTCCATATCAAGCCTAGGTACGTAAATGAAAAGACAATCTCTTCAACACATCTATTCCTGTGTCTGGAAAGGTGAATAATCATGCAAAATAATTGAAAAAGTTAAAATACAGTAATTATGCCTTTAAAGTAAACATACGACATCCAGGTGAAAACATATTGATGTGGAATTATTACTTGATCCAACTCTTTTATTGCTGAAATTCTTAAAATGACTTTGATTGTGGATGATAAATCAAAAATTTCATGGACTCGCTTTGCTGTAGAATCTTGTTTCTAACATGCAGTGGACTCGCCCCTTTATTGTAAATACTTTAACATGCCATGAACTCCCTTTAGGATCCATGAAGAATCATTACCGATCTTGAGTCTCAAAAGCCTATGATCTGTTTGCTATTATCAATTTACAGTGGCAGTTATAGCAAACTCATCCTAACTCAGTATATTTTAGCATCACTGTTAGAGAAGTTAATCTAAAAACATATTTAAATCACACAACTGACAAAAGTGATATTTAAATCACACAACTGACAAAAGTGAATTAAGTATTAAATTCACCTATTCAAACAGAGTGGCCCATGCCACTGTTGTGACAAAAATGTTTAAATAGAGTTTTCAACTTTCAACTGCCAAGTATGTGCTTAACACTGATTTTGAGCATACCAATTCATACCTTTTGTTTACCAGATTGCAGGACAGACTTGACTTGATCCCACCTAACAAGATATGTCATCTTTTGACATGGAAGCTCTTATTCTCTTGCCATCTCCCCCTAAGTTCAGCAACAGCTGAAAAGATAGAATGCACATACATGAGCAACTGCTAAGGTAAATGCCACAGATAGCCATCAAAGAGACAACAAATTTTACATGCGTCGGGAATCATTTCTAGTATCTTCTCATCTCTCTTCAGAGGAAAGTAAACTTTGATTTGGAAGCATTTTGGCCTCAAAAAATCCTTCAGAACTTCAGTATAGGATCTCCTGCAGAGTCAGAATACGCCTCAGAGAAGGAGACTAGAAATCCAGATTAAGCAATTTAAAAACAAATACAATATCACTTACGCCAAGAAAGGATGCAGAACAGGGCCTGGTAAAGATATCTTTTTGTGACTATTTTCATTGCCATGAAAAGTACAAAGTTAATGTTTTTTGGCATCAAGGGGGGGGGGGGGGGAAGAAAGCCAAACCCAGATGCATTTCACAGAGCACTTGTTACCACCTTGTACACACGGAACTGTTTAATGCATTACCTTCTGGATTTTCCATCGCAAACCCAGTAGTGCACACCCCGCCGACCACTATATACCCAGAGAATGTGATTAAAGCCGAAGTCATCTACATTATTAGAACTTCAAAGTTAATTGATGATGTAAGAAAAGACCTGCACACACATGTGCACTCAAGAAACCAAAGTGCCTATGTAGTAAGGAAGAACTTATGCAGGCCAGGTTAAGAACTCAAAATTCCAATTAGAATACTGTGATCTAGTCCAGATTAGTAAGCAGCAAAGGTTTCAACGTGCATTTAGCAAACCAATGTATTCCAGCTTTTCCTCTGAGAGCAGTATCATCACTTTAATAGCAATTGTCATTAGAGGCCAACACTCCAAGCAAACATCTGCTCCTGTGCAGCAATATCTAATGTGCCTATGTAGTAAGGAAGAACTTATGCAGGCCAGGTTAAGAACTCAAAATTCCAATTAGAATACTGTGATCTAGTCCAGATTAGTAAGCCAGCAAAGGTTTCAACGTGCATTTAGCAAACCAATGTATTCCAGCTTTTACCTCTGAGAGCAGTATCAATCACTTTAATAGCAATTGTCATTAGAGGCCAACACTCCAAGCAAATCTGCTCCTGTGCAGCAATATCATCATCATAATCTGTTATATCCTGGGAAAGAAACAAACATAACTCCAACAAATCAAATAACATGACTGTTACATGTACTGAGATTGAAAAGTACAGTAAGATGCTCGGTTTTCTAGAAGTAAAATAGCTTACGATATCAAACCAATTCTCTCTCAACCGGAGTGAAAACATTGTCCCCGCTTTGAGCATAAGCATGCCTCTTAGCAGGCTGCATTACAGTCAAAAGATCATTAACAACCAATAAAACAACTAACCAGAATAACTAATAAAAACAAAATCTACAGCTTTAATTCATAGGTCTCTGAGAGACTATTCAAAAATTGCGTAAAGATGAAAGAATCTTACATCAACGCTATAGACAGGCCCAATATCTATCTTGAATGGACATTTCTATAGCACTGTTGAAAGATTGGTATCGGATATAAATGTCATTTTCTAGCGTGAAAGAAAATTCCCTTCTTCCAAAGTAGGACTTGTCACAAGCACCATGCTTGCCATCTGCAGAAACCGCAATCGCGATATACATCAATACATTGAAAAAATCCAAAGCACAACTTCTAGAATAGAAAAAAATCTTGGGTTACTGTAGACACTCATTTTCGTCTATCTTTTTTATTATTTATATATATATATATATATATATATATTATATAGTTGAAATCATTTTGAAAACTATATAATATGGTTTTCTAAAAAGAAAACATTTTGAAAATATAATATATGGTTTTTGAAAACATTTTTTGAAAACATATATTATATAATTTTTGAATTTTTTTGAAACCATATATATTATATTTTTTAAAACCATTTTTGAAAACTTATATAATATATAGTTTTAAAATCATTTTAAAATTTATATAATATATAGTTAAAAAAAACATTTTGAAACATATATAGTTTTTAAAACGTTTTTGAAAACTATAACATATAGTTTTAAAACGTTTTTTAAATTTATATAATATATGATTTTGAAAATATCTTTGAAATATATATATATAAAGTTTTAAAACATTTTTATCATATAGTATTTTATTCCTTTTTATTTATTATTTTATTTTTTTTTTGTTTTTATTATTTATTTTATCGTTTTTTGGGTGTTTGTACAGGTCCAAGAATCCAGTCCAGTGCACAGGTCAAGTAGTTGGGCCTGAATCAACCCAAGACCCTTAGGGTTTCCCACATGTCTCACAGCACTGCGCCGGGGAAACCAACACGGCCAGTCATGCCAAACGGCCAGAAGAGTCCCCGAGAGATCCCCGGGACTGAACCATCCGAGGTACTCGGCAACAACCACCACGATCCCGCTCATCTCGGAACCTGAACGGCCAACACCGGGGCTATAAAAAGCCCCCGTAAACCGAGCGAAACCAGACAACACAGCTAACACAACCAAATCTAGACAAACGATCACAAACTCATACCATCAAACCATCATCACAAAACCATAGTACATCGAGGCACAACGGTACACGAACAAATAAAGATCAACCACATACCAACAAAACAAGATCAACACAGCCAGAAAAACACGGTCACACCAAAACAATACACCGAGAGAGTAAATCGAGAGACAGCGAAACACCAAAACCCCTCAACCGAGAACAAAGATCACCACGAAACCACAGCAGAACACATAAAAAAGAGAGATTTTCGGGTTGAAAAAATGAGAGAAAGGAAGATCGAACCATTATCATCGATGTTGAACGCTATATCATCTCACCGATCACGGAATCACGAAAGCTAAAGAGGTAGTCAGTTTTACTTCGTATTTTATTTGGGGTGGATATTGGTGAGCTTTTGAAGAGAAATGGAGAGAAGAGAGGAGGAAAACGACACAAGGCATTATGGTCTAAATAAAATTAGATTTTATGTTATTGAACTTTAGTTGGACGGAGAGGATAATCAAATGGTTCAGTTTACTATTTCGAGGACATAAATGTTGGATTAGTAGGGTTTGATATTAAGTGGAGATTTATTAGAATTTCGATATTTTCACTGAAAATTTAAGCTAGATTAATGGTTCGTTGAATGTATGTGATATTAAACCTTTCTGAAAGGATGGGCATTAGAAATAAACCTTGAAGCCGTTGAGCTCTATGAAGCGTGTATTATTTTAGAGTTGTGTGTAGAACATTGACGACTTCCTTTTAGAATGAGTTAAATTTGGCATCCCATATCCAACCTAAATCATGTGTGGTTACAGATGAAATTACTTTCAGATTAAGTTTCAGGTTTTAGCTCACTTTCAGATTAATGAGTGAGGCTTTTGATCAATCAGGTCTGGTCATTAGTAAGGAAGTTTGATCAACCACAGAAGTACAAACCATTTGTTTGTAGGTGTGTTGTGCAAGGGGACCTTCGAATTGGAAGCGTTAGAGAAGTCAATGTTAAGTCAGGTTTGATCACAGGTTGAAGGTATGAATATTTCTAATTGGTTGAATTAGTTGAATTAGTTATGCGCACCTCGCACGTAATAGTAAATGCAGGTCTGTTGAACTCAAATAAATTTTAAGTTTTTCAACATATAATCTTGACTGAAATATAAGTATTCATCTAAAAGTAACTTCCCCCTCTTATTATATGATGTGATAATTTTCTGTAGGATTATGAAATGCATAAATTACTTGAAAATAACAAGGTTTGGATAAAGTCACTTGCAACTTGCGAAGTGGAGCATTGCCAACGCCAACTTTTGTAACCAGTCATCTGATAAAGACTCTGTGACTTCAGTATGAATTGTCAAAACATTCATTGTTTAAATGGTCAATTTCATTGAACATTTTAGAAGAATTGTCGTGTTTGAGATGGAACATAGCCCTTCAAAACTAGAAATCATAGTTGTAAAACTAGGGGATATAACAAATTGACTAGTAAAATATCTTTCTGCTGAATTTGACCAGCGGAATGAATGTGCTCTGTAACTGCCCTCTGCCTAGGGTAATTTATATGCGTTATGTTCCTTTTCATTTATCCAAACTAATATATTTTCTTGTGCTACTAGCACATTTGAGCTGGACCACTTCATTTTGCGGCTTCCCGTAGTTTTATTTTGTATTTATGTGGAATATTTTTAGTGGGTAGACTGTTTGAGATCTGATTTGAAGGATTTAGTCCTTACCAAGGACATGACCTCTGATAGGAAAGTATGGAGACTAAAGACCATGGTAGCCGAGTAGTGTGGGTCAGCCATAGGATGTAACTTCTCTGTCTTCTTTTTAAATTGCCTTTGTAGTAATTTCCATGACCTCTACTTTTTATACATTTCTTTCATTGGATTTTATGAAAGATTAGAACTAGGGTAACGGAGTAGTGTTGCCTTAGTTTAGGTTCTAACCCATTTAGACTTTATTCCTTCTCGTAGCTTGCTATAGCTAACTTCCGTGTATCCTTCTCTTCATGTTCCCTCTTTTTAAATTTAGCTAGGACTTACGTATCCTTCTCTTCATGTTCCATCTTTTTAAATTTTGTCAGGACTTACGTTTCTGTCTATATGCAGAGATTTTTAGGCAGGGATTTATGTGCAGAGATTACTTCTCATTACAGACGTGCATATGAAGACTATTCAACTATGTACTTATTATTTATTTATCATGCATTGTTTTTATCTTTATTTTTAATTTTGACTGTAGGAGATCTTCCACGGAAGTTGTTCTCAACCTGGCGTTGGGGGCAGCCTACTACCCTACCTCATTGCATATTGGGAATAGGGTTTTGTTGTTGTTGTTGCAATCCTGTACTTTGGTTATGATCTAATTTGATGAAACTGCAGAACTACTCATCCATTGTTACAGTCCATCTTGAGGTCATTAATGGCAGACCAAGAACGTTGGTGATTGAGTCTTTTGTGGTGGATGTACCAGAGGGGAACACCAAGGATGAAACAAGCGACTTTGTGGAGCCACTGATCAAGTGCAACCTCAAGTCATTGGCTGATGTTTCAGAGCGTTTGGCTGTTCAGGATCACACTGAGCCGATTGAAAGAATATGAATAATCAGGGTCCCTCTTAGCAGAGCATTAAGGTGACGAACTCATATTATTAGAACCCGAGTAGATAATTCAGGCTACCTTCGGTTTGAGTCAAATTCTATTCCTTATCTTTATGCATATTTTTACCAAGACGTTATCTTTAGGTGTGTTGTGTTGGTAATAACTCGATCCTCGACCCCTATCAATAAAATTTTATGTTAGGACTAACTTATAAAATTTTGCAAAAAGTGAAAATAAATTATCAATAAAAATATTTAAATTATAACTGTCCCTATCAGCCCTGGGATTATCCTTTATGTCACTCTTTATTTGGTATTTATAATATGTAAAAAAATTAAAAAAAATTAAATATATAATTATTTCAAATCAAAATGATATATAATATTACACGATAAATCGAAACTTTTATATTAATTTTAAAATTAGTCTGTTATTCTTTAATTTTCATATAAATCTAGAAAAAAGAGCTGTGTTACAAAATACCATATTATTGATCACCAAAGAATGCCATGTTATTTACAACCGACAATCAACTAGTTTAAACACAGCCAGGCTAGAAAATAAGATTAGATGGCATCACTTTGATTAAATAATGTGCATGATACCTTCAAAACTTAATAAAAAAAACTTGTGAAACCTCTTCACGAACCCTCCATTGTGCTCTTTACTCTCGGGCCTTTCATCTTCCTCTCCTAGGCGATGTTGGTGTTCGCCATCCTGATCTTGTTCGTGTTCGTGGTTATAGTGACGAGGCTTTCTAAAGTACTCTACGTGCTCCTTCGACACGGCGGCGACGTTGTCAGGAAACCTGGCCCGTCTTGCTTGGATCCGGTGACCAATGTCATGTGACTGATCATTGTTAAAACCAGTTCTCTGGTCAGGCATATTAGCAGAGTAAGCGAGCATGTGTTGCATGCCATGCCACGTTGGCATAGGCTGTTAAGTGGGAGTTAGGAAGCTGTTAATCTGTTAGATTTGGTTAATTGGTTAGTGCAGTTATGAGCTGTTGAACTGTGTATAAAACAACTCTATTCCTTTGTAATCAAGTCGGGCATTACTTCTTTAATTCTTTCATCATCTTCACCCTCTTTCCAATAAGGTATCAATCGCCATTGATCTTGGGGCTCTATGATTAATCTCCGCTGCGTGAGCAATTCTTGATGGAGTTTACAACGAATTTAAAGGCATTTACTCACAAGAAATTAAATGTGGTGCTCGACGAGATGAATTTCCTTATTTGGACGCAGCAGATTTTGCTCACAATTAGAAGCTATCGGTTAGAGCGGTTACTCACAGGTGCGACAGTGACTCCACCGGAGACAGTGGTTGATGACGATGTCACGGTTCGTGTTAATGATGAATATGAAGACTTTGTGGCTCAAGATAGTGCCCTTGCATCGTGGTTACTGTCCACGATCAGCCCTCACCTTCTTCCTCAATTTGTTGGCACTAAAACGACAACAACTGTTTGGAATACAATGCTTCATTTATTTACACCAGCTGCTCATGGATCAGACATAGCTGCGTTTGCTGATGCAAACTGGGGGGCCAACATCGATGATAGGCGATCTATCATCGAATATGGGGTATTCCTTGGCAAGTGTCTTGTCACTTGGTGTTCAAAGAAACAGCGAAAGGTCTCTCGATCCACAATGGAGGCCGAATACAAGAGTGTCGCAGATACAGCCGCATATATAACATGGATTCAAGTACTCCTGACAGACCTTGGTATTCAACATGATCATAAGCCTGTTGTCTGGTATGACAACACCAGTGCTGTGGCCATGAGTGCGAATCCAGTATATCATGCTCAATCCAAGCATGTTGATCTAGATGTCCACTTTGTACGCGAGAAGCTGCTGATCAACTGTGTGTCAGTTACGTACCAGCCATGCATCAAATAGCTGATGGATTTACTAAGCCGTTGGTCAGGACTGCATTAGAATAATTTTGTGCAAAAATATGTGTTCATCAATTCTGAAGGTGTGAAGAAGCATGGAGAATATTAGCTGAGTAAGCGAGCATGTGTTGCATGCCATGCCACATTGGCATAGGTTGTTAAGTGGGAGTTAGGAAGCTGTTAATCTGTTAGAATTGGTTAGTGCAGTTATGAGCTGTTGAACTATGTATAAAACAACTTTATTGCTTTGTAATCAAGTCAAGCATTACTTCTTTAATTCTTTCATCATCTTCACCCGCCTTCCAATAAGGCAGTACCATATCGTTTCCATAAGAAATATAGCGCTTAAGCTGGAGCCGCGGGTTCGAAGGCCTGAACTTTTTGTGAAAATGGCAGTAGTGTTTATGACTGAACGGAACCAAAGGATGTCTGGGGAAGTGACCGTTTACTGGACGGAAACTGGTCATTGTCAACGGAAAAGAATCCAAGTCGGAGTCGGCTCCCAAGGTTTCATAGAGCTTAATATCAACTGTTTTGACGGGTTCAGAGTCGGGTTTCTCGCTAGGAAGATCGATGACGTTCGTGATTGTATGGCCAAGTACGGGTAAATGGGTTATAGTTTCTTCCTGGCTGACGGTCTGTTCCGGTAGAATAAAGCGGGCGTCTGTGACGGTCAAGAATAGAAAAGTAAAAGTGAACAAAAAAACGAGTGGAGCCATTTTGGTTAGCGACTTTAACTTAAAGAAATTAGGGTTATTATATGAGGAGGTGGGGGACGAGGGAGTGAGAGGAGGTAATGGCGGAAGCGGGCAATGGGGTTGACCGAACACCTGGTGTTAGCCTTTTAAGATTGAAGAAAGAGGAATGTTTGAAACAGTCGCATACCACAAAATAATGTTTTTGACTATGAACTTCTGTCCGAACACGGTCGCCCAGTTTCAAACATTACATGTTGAAAAATCTGTAAATAGCTGTGGATAGGGGTGTTCAAAAGGGGGTAATTCGATTAATAGACCGAATCGAATTACCCAAATTTTATTAATCGAATTTTCTCTTCATTAACCGTTAATTGAACTGAATTTTTAAAAAAAATTGACCGAATCGAACTAAGTTCGGTGAATTGATTGGTTAACAGAATTAACCGAAATTTATAAATAATATATATTATATATTAAATATTTTTTTGTTTTTGGTTTTTTCGATTAATTTGATCAGTTAAATTTGTAAAAATCGAGTTCAAACACCCCTAAAGCTAAATATTATATATATTAAATATTTAATAATTTTGGTTAATTAACCAATTTCGAACTGAATTAACCGAACCTGAATTTTGGTTCGATCGATTAATTCAGTTTTAACCTAACTTTTATTTAATTCAATAAATTTAATTATCAATCTGATGATGACATGTGTCAACCGCTGGTAGTGGGGTTTGAACCTGAGAAGCAAGCCGAAAATCTAAGCACCCTAACTTCTAAGCCCACTAATTTGACTAGTATACAGAACATAATCTTTATAATTTATAATAAAATTAATGGTAATAAATTACTTTATAAGAACTCAAACATGAAATAATTGAATAGTATGAAAATATAAAATATATAAAAATATTATAATTGATTAATAAATGAATATATTTTATTTATATGTTAAATCACATTTAATGTAAAAATTATAATAAAAGTGAATTTAATATGTTATAATTGAAATGTATCATTTTACATATTTTAAATTAATAAATATTCTTCATTATTCTAATTTTATTGTAATGAAATGTATCATATCTTATATTTAAAAGTATTATAATGTCGATCAGATTCTAATATTATTTAATAACTCTATATTAAAATAGATTAATTCAATAAAATCAAGTTTCCCTAAAATTTTCTTCAAATATATAATGAATGAATAATAAAATAAAAATTCTTACTCTAACCGGGATATAAACAAGTCAACGCATAAATTAAAATGTTTACTACGATAAACCCTCAATTATTAGGAAAATTCTAACTCAGCTAAACTCTTCGTTATATTTTAATTATAATATTAAAATTATTTTTATTTTTTCATTAAAATGATTTAAAATATAAATAAAATACATTCTTATTAATCGGTTATAATATTTGTGTATATATATCGTATTATCGTATTATTCAATTATTCATGTTGGAGTTCTTATTAGGTCATATTCCCTTTTTCTTTGCCATTAACTATATATATTATGTCGTGATAGGTTTGTCATTTGAATAGTGTAGCCCAATGGATGGGGCATTTGCTTCTTCTCTTCACGTCTTGGGTTTAAACCCCACCAACAATTATTGATTAAATTTATTGAATTAATTAAAATTATGACCAAATTAATAGAATATGTGTAAGTAATGAGGATTAGATGTGTAATCATACAAATTTTATTAACTATCACGTAATCTCCGTTAATATTTAACGGCATGTGGCTTGATGAACAAGATTTAAATAGTTAGGCGACCCGATTAACAAAATTGAAAAATCGGTGGTTAAAATAAAAGGGGTAAATAGTTAGATGGTCAACGATATAGTTTATCCTAAAAACTAATATTTTATAAATATTGTATTTTAATTAAATTATATTTAGATTTTTAATTAATTTTTATTATATATTTATTACTTTATAATTTAATGTTTAATAAATTAATTGAATGGTGTTGATCATTAATGGTGCTCATCCACGATATAGGATTTTCAAAGTTATATCATTTACTAATATCACATTGCATTACTTATTTTTTGTTACATGTAAATTACATATTGAAACATCAAGACACAGATCTTTAATTATTCTTTTGTTCATTTCTTCCCATGGCGATTTTATTTTATATTGTCTGGCTTTTATATTGCCAACATCTTCACCATGTTTGGTATTATCATGTGCTTAGAGTTCCATCATAACGCCTTGCTTACGCAGACCTGTATACCAAACCAAATAGAAAAATAAAATAAAATAATCATTAACACAGAAAACCTGATCAGCTGATGAACAATGTAGGTTAATAAAATTCGTTTTTATGTTCAAGGAAAGTAAGACCGTTACCGTCCTCCTCCGGCGACCATCGTCATCACTGTCGCTTTCGCTGTCACTGCCCCTGATCTTACCTGAAAGGCCATTCTTTATCTTTCCCACCAGACCCTTAACCGCCTGGGTGCCTTTCTCGGCAAGGCGTCCACGGCCTCCGCTGTTGCAGTGCGACCCGTTGGAATAGTACACTTCGCTACGATACTCGCGAGTTTCGGTTTCGGTCATTCCGTAGTCCATGTTTCCGCCGTGGCCATATGCTTGGGGCTTCATGTACCCATTTCCGTGGCCTGACAGTTTGCCTCCGTGCCCGTGGTGCGGTGGGCTGTGCGGCATTCCATGGCCGTTGGTTCCGTTATGCCCATAGCCATAGCCATAGCCAGGGCCGTGGTTCTTTCCAGGGCCGGACTGATGGTTATAGCCATGTCCTTGACTCGGAGCATTCATGTAGCCATTCCCATGACCATGGATTTGAGGTTTCGACATTGCATTCCCGTTTTGGTGCTTGTGGGTGCCATGAGATTTTCCATATTCGTAAGCAGTGTGGGATTCGCTCATCCCATAGGTGGGGCAGCGGATTTGGGCATGGCGTTCGTGTTCGCTGTAAGACATTGAATAGCCATTCTGGTACTGGTTCGACTGTGATCCCCAACTGGAACCGCCGCCATAATATCCTTGACCCATCCCTTTCTCGGCGGTTTTGTGGCACTGCAAAGAAGCCATTGCTGCAATACCTCTCGAACTCCGACGAAGTCTCTTACTCTAATATGCTTGATGACCAACTTGTGTGGAACTAAGTATATATTATAGGCATGGTGGATGGGATTCTCATTCATAGTGGATTACTCTTTATTTATTTATTTTATTTCTTAGTGGGCATCCATGCATTTTCCTCTGAAAAGAATCTCCTTCTCAATTAGATGAATATTTTTATTTAATAATATTTTCAAATTTATTAGTGAATATTTCTTTTGGTTGTGTTGTATATATTTAATTATATCTTCACGTTTGTGAATATATTCCTGTATATCATTGTAAAATTTGGGTCACTCTTTTGATAGAGGAAGGATTATTCATTATTGAGTGGAGAAATTATTATGATTTTATATTCGTTTATTTTTCTACTATTTTCCTTTCTAGCTGGTACCTTCCCTTGAAAATAAAATTATTTTTTTAACAGGCACTGCCTACTGGTAAATAAACAAATATATACACAAGAAAACATAGTAAATTATTAACGTAAATCAGATTTAAAGATCCAACAACTGCATAGTCAAGATAAATGAATAATTCACTATCAACCAATAAGTACAACCGATGCTTTAATCTTAATCAGAATCTTTCAATATTATAGAGAGATTATTTTTTTATGATCCGAGTGAAAAGTTATAATCAATGGTACGATTAAAGTCGGTGGCGAATCCAAAAAATTTCTATAGATTGAACCAATATAATATAATAAAAATTTTATCTAAAAAATTATATATATTTTATTTAAAAATGTAATAACAATTATATATGGATTAAATCTAGAAAAAATTAACAATGATGTTAACGTGATCTTTTTAATTATTTTTCAATCTTAACATGACATTATCTTATGATGATACGTCAACATTATTTTTTTTTAAAAACGAATTAGAACCAAAATGTAATAATAAGTGGATGGCTAAATAAGTATTTTATCCTTGGTCTAAGTAGGCCTAAGCCTATATACGCCCCCTGGTTTAGGTAGAGAGTTACAGTTGATGGTTTATGGAATATGATGAACGATAAGAGCTCCGGAAGAGAGGTTTTTTCCTTTTCAATCTTGTATGAGGGTTTATATATTGATTGTTGATGTGAGTCATGACGGTTACTCGTAGGTTTGTCCGGCTAAATGATATAGTTGTCTCATAATAGATTCAGCCCCTAAGACATCATGTGGACCTATCAGAAATCAAGTCAAAAGTTCAAAGCTTATGGATCTTCGGAAACTCTGATCAACAGAGTAGTTCCCCTAGATACCTCTATCTTTGAAGGCTTTGATACACAGAAAGACCACAGTGGAGAATACAGAATATCCGGAGAAGTATTTTCGAATCTGTCAAAATACTGTTGTAGGTGGTGAAGAGCTTTTGACAAGCACAGATTTGCACCAACAGTGTATATTACAATATTTCGAAAAGGACTTAAATTACACACGAGTTGTGTGTCCAGTGCATCAATGCAGGTTTTAAGGAATGACCCACTTGCTGAACACCAGAGGTTGACAGCCCAATTGCTTTAGTCAGGAACACCAAAGATCTTTGCAAACGAGCATGGAACGATAAAGCATGTGCGATGTATTTCGAGTAGCAAGTGTAGCAGCTGATTATATGTCCAACATGTCTATTATCTGTGGATCAGGTTTACATTACTTTGAGACTGATGGGATCTTGTGTAGGCTAAGTGTTGATAATTTAGGAATCCTTAATTATATGATTATCTCTAACATTATTCATTTATTTGATAATCTTCAGTTTTAAGATCGGCAGCATATTATTTGCCAGTGATTACAACTGTGAGACTGAAATTTTAGAAATTTTCACATTATTACTTGACATAGTTTACTATTTATGAGCTTCTAAAGCAACAATCACTAATTGAGAGAGAGGACCGCTGCAAGTCGCCTTCCACATTTGACACTGTCGTCCAATATGTTCTTCATGTTGTATTTGTACTCGAAACCCATCTTCACCAACTTGCTCTTGTCCCATGCAATGCCTTCCTTTCCACCCCCATCAGCCTGTAATTACATCCGTTCAAATTCAATCAATATAATAACATACGTAATAATATTATAGAGATTACTTACTCTTGTGGTATCTGGTGCTGTGAATAATTGTCTCGAAAATGAGCTGCGATTTGTGTGATGGTCGGATTAGCAGCGGCGCAAATGAACCGGCCATCCATGGAGGGTTTCTCCATGCAGAACACATGAGCTTCACAAACGTCGTCAATGTGAACAATAGGGACCGATCCCAGAAGTTGTTCCAAATATTCTAACGCCACGAAAGTGGATAAGTTCCCGATAAGCTGCGAAAACATGACAGCCATGCTTAATGGCACGAAAGAAAGAAGAGTCTCTCCTCCAACAAGCCCACAAGCAAGACTCACGACTTCTAGCTTGCCGCCATTAGCGTTAGCTTCGCCGTTATACCTCAACGCCTCTTTCTCCGCTAAGGTTTTAGATATGGTATATGTCTAACACATCACAGGAAATTTAAAATTTTATTTAACTTTTAACCTGAGAATTAGCGTGATGTTTAGTGGAAAAGTAAACAGAAAATTTTACCGACCCGCAGATACTGAAGGCCATGGGTGGATGCAACATCAACATGAGTCCAAGACGATTCGTTTACGCAAGAGTTGATGTTGAACCCATCTTTCGTTAATGGCGATGCTCCTAGAACCGAAGCCGTGTAGATGAGTCGTTTTACGGCCGGCGATTGTAGGCATGACTCGGCGATGCTTCTCACACCTGAAATCGCTGCTTCGATGATTTCCTGCTTACGTAATACTAATATTCAACGGTTATCTATCTATCTGTAGCTCAGCTAGAGCTAGCTAACTTGATGAAAAAGGAGAAAGACGAATCAATAAACCTGTGAGCTTTGAGTATCTGTCGTTTGCATGGGAGTAGCCACATGAAACACAAACTCACACCCTTGGATTGCATGTTTAAACTCATCGGGATTGTATATATCAGCTTGGAATAAAACCAGTTTGGTGGCTGCACCAGGCAGGGAGTTTAGAAACCCAACTTTGGATTTATCATCTGCAATCCAAACTATCATCAGAAATTTCATTAACTGTAGGAGAAGAAAAGGACACGTGAATATATAGAGATGAAAGAGAGAACCCAAGTTTCGTAGCGTTGCATGGACAGTGTAGCCTTTTTCGAGGAGCTTCTTAACGAGCCAAGAACCTAAATATCCAGAACCTCCAGTGACGCAGCAGACCTTGCTTGTTGCTTGTTTCTCCATGGATAAGATCTTTTTTTATTTCCTCAGGCCTCGGTTATAATCATAGAAGAAGATGTGCCAAGTTATTTAAACGTCTAATGAGCGGCAGAGAATAATCAGCTTTGAGATTATCATTTGTTCCCAGCGGATGTCAATGAGAAATTGTCAACGAAATCAATATATTAAGAATAATATAAGATAAATCCCACACTCGAACTCAATCGACCTTCCAGGTGAATCCTCGGTTTCTTCGATTATGATTTATTATCAATATATGGATACAATTTGTTTGATGCTTAATTGTTAAACGTCGAAGCTTCAACCTTTTTCCATTCTTCCAAAGGATTACTCTGACTTACATTACAATATAATTTATAGATAATACTATACGTTATATCTTATACTCCATTAAAATTATTGACCCATATAACTTACCAATGCATTGACTTTATGTACAATTAATTTTTTTTAAAGAAAAATAGAAGATGCACGAATTAATTAATTTCAGTGATTAAGAGATTATTATTATTCTATGAGGTTTCAAGTTCGAGCATCTTGTATATTAAGAATATGAACGATTATTATCAACTGATTGAGAGTCATTGAACAGATAGTATATTATATTTGCTCCAAAATTATAAAGGAAAAAATAGAAGGTTACACAGTGATTCTGGCTCCCGCCGGCTCCTCTCCGTTATTGTATCTATTTAAAGAAAATGGTAAAGTTCGATTTTAGCCCTTGGATTTTTAATTTTTTTAAAATTTTCTTTGTATAAAGACACGAAATTAATGTGATGATAGTTCTAATGCGGGAAAATTGATCACACTTTTATTATACATTGTTGTTTAACCGTTAGTTTTTTTTTCTTTCCCATTTTCGATTAATTAAATGAATATTTTCTTTTAATTCACTGTGGTTGATAAGTAAAAACGAAGACTAAATTAGTCAATTACGACCGCAGACCGATCATTTGCAAACAAGTCTCCCACTGTTTCAGGCGGCTCCTAAAATTTGTGGAGTCCAAATGGTAGATTCCACGCCACTTTTGTCAGTCCATTAGTAACTGTGTTTCGTTCTCTCTGCACATGACCAAGATGTACTTATTTTAAAACTTAAAAACAATAAACTATAATAATATTTAGAACAAAAAATAGATACTACTTTTTTTAAAAATTTTACTTCTTCTAAATGCAAGTCAACTTATATTTTTATTTTATGAATAGGCTTAAGTATACAAAAGTTTCCAATCTATACTCGTTTTTCCAGTTAGTATCTAACGTTTATTTCGTTCCAGTTTGGTGTCTAACGTTTCATTCCGTTACTCAAAATGGATCAAACCGTGACGGGCCATTATGTTTGGTTGTTAACCCATTTAAAATGTCACCTAGCATATTTTTTTAATATTAAAAAATAATTTCTAAAAATAAGAAATTAATTAAAATAGATTAATTGAAAATTTAAACCTTTTAACTTTTTACCCTTAACCCTAAATCAATTTCCCTCTCTTCCCCTCCACTATCTTCCCATTCCTTCTGGATAATCTGAAAAATTTGTAAGGGGTCCTAATAATTTCCGTTTATCGTTGTAATTGAGAAATGCAATTAAAATAAGAAATGTTAACTAAACTAAAAAAACATAAATTAGGCATCTTTTTGTATACTTAAACCCTATGATTATTAAATAATTTCGTACATATCTTAATCATTTAATTTAATTGTATTATAAATTCTACATTAATTAAATTTTTTATATGTGCAGGTGCAATCATAGTATATTGTAGATAAAAATAGTATATAATATTTAAATATTATGTTTTCCTAATAGAATTTAGGTTAGGATCTATTCAAATAATAATAAATAAAAAACCTTTTATTTTGTCTAATTTGCAAGTTTCACATTTGAAGACCCAACAAACACGTACGAATTTAATCGATAAAGTTGAATTCCATCCGCCTAATAGCACTTCGCGAAGGAAAACTAACGAACTTTGATCATAAATTTGTTTTAATTATTAAATTTAAATTTTTTAATTCATTTATTTAATTCTAATAATATTTTACTTTTTAATCACACAATTTTTAAACAATTAATCATGTTATGATAAGATATCAATCTTTTCAAAATTATGATAAAATTTCAATATTTTTAGTTAACAAAATATCCCTAAGATATTCCTTATCAAATTTTATTTTAGTTTTAAGATGAAAAAAATATTACAACGATATAAAAGTTGAAAAGGAGTCAAGTAAAATATTTTGATTCTACAGTGATCAAATGATAAGGATTGTAGGTCGGACTCATTTTTCTTTAAGTTTTAAGTTGAAGTTTCACGAGCTTTAAAATGATCTTAAGAAAATCCAAATTAATAGAGTGATAGAGAACGAGGAGATGAGTTTATTGATATCTAAAGTGATCATAAAAGACATCATAAAATAACAATTTTAATGATGCAAAAATAAAACTCTAAGAGTTTTAAATTTGTTGAAAATATAATAAAATGAAGAAAAAAATTTGAAGTACTCAATACATGGCTTCTACAATGAAAAAACTTATATCAACAAAAATATAGGCCAAAATATTATTTTTAATTTAACATTCGAGTGATAAAGAAGAAAGTAATATCAAAGTTGAGTTATTAAATTATTGTTTTTTTAAATTAATTATCAAAACAAAAATATGATGGAAGAGTTTGAGGTGAGGGTGGGTCAACGATGGCTAAAGCACCCTAGACTTATGCCTTGCCATTTTCTCTCCAGACTACAGTTATGACTCCAGAAGAAAAATGGAATCCCACCATTTAAAAACTAGAAAAAGAAAATTAATCTTAAGCACGTGAAGAATGAAACACTAGCAGGACCATGCATGTATTATAAAAATAGAAACTTCAGTACACGTAACTCGTAAGCGCCCTATATTTCCGCCCACATGGATCAAAGCGGAAAGAACAGAGCAATAACGCGGAATATGGTTTGGAATTTCTTCGCTTCTGTTCTGACTTTCTCTTCTTAACATTTATCATTCGTGTCTGATAAAAGGACAAATAAGGATCCGTTTTAGAACACATTTTGAAGGTATAATTGGTCAGAATTTGCAGTTTGGGCCTCTCCTTTCTTTAAGCTCGTTTTCTTTCAGTCGAATTTCAAACTTTCTACATTCCCACAACCTTTTCTTTTCTCCTTTAAAAGCCCCAGTTCAAATTTTGGGTTACATAATCAAACTTCTCTCATTCAGGCCAAGTTCCATAGTTATTGCTTCTTGCTCTTCACCTGTCAGGTTATTTCAGTCCCTTTGGCTGCTCCTGCTTGTGTTCCTTATGGAAAAGCTTTTGCTTCTTCATAACCAAATTTACCCTGACAAACCCCTCCCTGTTTCCTGCAATATATCTTTCTGTGAAAACTGTTTTGAAAAAGAAAATGGAGCATATATGGAACGGGGAGCAGGAGACACTGGTCAATGAACTGATTAAAGGAATGGAGTTAGCGGAACAGCTAAGGTTGCATTTGGATACAGCGTCTTCTGCTGAATCCAGGGACTCGCTAATACAACAGATTGTATCTTCGTATGAGAAAACTCTACTGATTTTGAAATCCAATGGATCTATGGCTCAGCAGCAGCCACAACAGAATGCGGTTGCAACATCCGGTGTGCCGGAGTTGCCTACTTGCCTCTATCCATCGATGGCAGCTCTCGGAGAGATGATTTGGATAAGGAAAACCAGGATATCTCAAAGAAGAGGTGAATTCGGAAGCTACAAGTCGTGCTTCTTGTATGTTTATGTTGTTCATTTGATGCTAATGATTCTTGTTTTTGAAATCGGGTTTTTCAGAAATATGTTGCCGAGATGGACGGACCAGGTGAGAATTACTTCCGAAAGCCTGTTGGAAAGGACTCATGATGATGGTTATAGTTGGAGAAAATATGGCCAAAAAGTCATCATGGGAGCGAAATATTCTCGGTGACAAGTCCTTTTCCCTTATCCTACTTGAGATGACCTAATCATTGACTAAACACTATACTGATTAGTAAAAATCCTATGTTATACTTTTGCAGAAGCTATTACCGATGCACTTACCGGCACACGCAGGATTGCTGGACAACAAAGCAAGTCCAAAGATCAGATGAAGATCCCACCATCTTTGAGGTCACTTACAGGGGAGCTCACACATGCACCCATGGAAACCAGGAGGTTTCAATATCTGCATCACCAGAAAATCAAGAACACAAATCGACCAACCTTGACCAACTATTGCAATCACAAGATATCCTCTTGAATCTTCGAAACGGCCTAAGGGTCAATACAGAGGGATTAGACAATAGGGAGATGGCACCTTCTTTCTCATTTCCTTCAACATCATCCGGATTGCTAAAGAGTGAAAATCATAGTTTTTCACCTTCAGGAGTACTTGATAACAACAATAACTTGAGCAACTTTTATTCACCTTTTATGTCCCCTGCTACACCGGAATTAAACTACTTTTCAGCTCCGGAATCTCCGATGAGCAACTTCGGAGGGATTCTTGTTGGTAATGCTCAATCCCACATAGTATTGGAAACACTATTGGGAATAGTATTTAATGCTTGGCTTTCCTACTTTCTTGTTGAGTGATAGAGAACAAGGGAGACTCTCGCGCACCGTTGTTGCCGTCCGTCTCGTCTTGGCACAGCTCGGCTCGACTCGTGGTCGTGGTCGTGTCTTCGACACGTCCGCGCGGATACTATCTTTTTAGAGAGGAATTTCTCTTTGAGTCAGGTTCATCTAGACGTTTCAGCTGTTACAAAAGAAGAGATTTAATCCTGAAATTTTATGGATGATTTTAACCATATTTCTAGCCTATAAATAGAAGGCTATATTTAGCTTCTCAACTCACTCTCCAACATTCATAATTCACTTACAAAAGTATTTTCTACAATTCTCTCTGTGAGTTCTCTCTGAGTGCTTTCTAATCAGAAGAGCAATACCACCAGCAGTCCACTCCGGTTTCGGATGTACGGAATTCGGAGCAACCGTGTTAACCTCGGGGGACGGTCCGCCTACTGCAGCGATTACACACATCGGGGCGAATTCGTTTCTAAGACAGTGATTTTTACCACGACACGGTTTACGAATTTGTTCCTTTTAATTACTGTTTATATTTACCGTCAATGATAACGGTGTAGTTTTGCAGTTCATATATCCAACAATTCTTAATACACAAAATTTTGAATCTGATCTCAAGGGATTGATTTCAGCCAACACTTCAGCCACCAACTCTCCAATTATGGACTTGGATTTTTCTCTTGATCAAGTAGAGTTCGATCCAAATTTCCAATTTGATACCCCCAGGATTTTTCGACTAATTCTTTTTCACAATCGAAATAAAGGGTAAAGGTAGATGTAGAACTCGGGTTCAAGTGACCAGATTAGCTGGTTGCATCTGTTCAAGCTAGCATTGTTTTTCGCCAGGATCTATTGTACAATACATAAGTCTCTTCCAATTTCATGTTGAGTGTAAGACATCGCTTCTGATAACAAATTTTGGCATTTGTTCTAATTGCAGTTGCAATAATATGAGTGTGCGAACATACCTAAAAGATAATATTGGCATTATAAACAATAGAATGTGCTTTAACACTTGCTTTAACACTAAACACTAAACCCTAAACCCTAAAAAATAAACCTTCTGGTGAAGCACATAAACAATAGAATGTGCTTTAACACTTGCTGCGACTTCATTGCAAGCTGCAAATGAGTATTAATTGATGGCCACTTAAAATCCTAATAAGTTGTACAGAACATCACATGGGGTTTTTATATAACTGACACCGTTTGATTATAATTTTATTTTTCTGACACCGTTTGACCAATATTTCCAGAACTAGCACCCTTTCTGCTGAGTTGGCAAAGGCGCGTCCCCGGGGGCGCGCTTTACCCGTGTTTTTCGCTGAGTTGGATGCCACGTGTGAAAGGCGCGTCCCCGGGGACGCGCCTTTGCCAACTCAGCAGACACGTATTTTATTATATAATAAATAGTTTATTTTTATTATTATTATAAATTAATAATATATTATGTAAAATGTTTCGATTATAATGTAAGAATTATCAAGTTTCGAGTATTTTTGATTTTGATTATCGATCTATTAATTTTATCAGTTAATTATTTAAATGTTATCAACCATATAGTCATCTCATATCAATATTTAACGAAAATATTGATGCATAAGTTAATAAATTAGTATAATTACATATTTAATCTTCAAGACTTACATATTTTATAAAATTAGTCTTATTGAAAATTTAATTTAATAAATTTAATCCTCTAATCAGAACATGAAATGTGTCATCGTATACATAAATTTTTTAATAACTTTTAATTTGTTTAATTTAATATTTTTCTCTACTTAGAAGGTGGAATTATTATTATATTTTAAAAAAAATTATAACTAATAATATTAAATAAATATATTAAATATATTTATGTATTTAAAAGTTAAAAAAAATTATTTAGGTGTACATACATTGACAAATTATATAAATGCAATAACATTAAATTATTAGAAATAAAAACATTCATTTAAAAACTTTAATTACATAAGAGTTAACGGTTATATGATGATAACAGAGCTGGACATTTTTTTCTATTGTGCCCGATGTTTCTACAATGCCCACATCGTTTTTGTTCTGTTGACTTCTCCGAATATCCATATCACAATGTATTCTAGTAGATTTTGGACGACCTGAGTCCTCAATAGCAATGGATCTGGTACAATTGTAAGCCAAGTTTGAATCTCATTTGGGTCTCTTTCGTTTCCTATGGGCGGAAACTCAAATTCATATACCTTGAAAACTTGTGAAAGTTGGTATACGGGATCAACATAATTTTTGTAGTCCAAATGCGAATGTGAGCAAGCAGCAATGACATGAGAGCATGGATATTGAGTGCTTGAAAGAAACCACAATCGCACCACCTCTCTTGCAGATTAACTCTGAAAGAGTTAGCTTCAATCCCTTGCAGCGGACGTGGCATTTCGGTTACACGAAACAATTCACGGGTGCGAGAAAAATTTGTAACTAACATCCCATTTGATGTAGCCACTTTTTTCTGTAAATCGACTACTAGTCTTGGGTGGTAAATATGTCCGTTTTGCATCCAAGTAAGAGCTTGTCCACCGAGTTTTGCAAAGAGTTGACCCAAACGAAAATAAGTCGTTTTGACCAACGCCGTGACTGGTAAATGACGCGCCCCCTTTAAGGTTGAATTTATTGCTTCAGCCAAGTTTGTTGTCATATGACCATAGCGATACCCCCCGTCATATGCATTTGTCCACATTTCTTTGCTGATGTCCATAATGTACTCGCACCCCTTCTTATTTTGCCAAACAGCTCTTGTAGCATCGACTCAAACCTTTGAGGTAAGAGTTCGTAACCTAAGCCATTAGGAATATGTAATAGTTAATATGAAGTATAAATAGGTAATAAGAAATTGATAGAAAAATTGGGAAAAAGTAACATACCCATCCGCACGACTAACTGACGTTCATCGTTCTTCTTGTATTTTCCGTAATAGTTTGCAGCAATATGACGGACACAATAACGATGTTGAACATGTGGAGGTCTATACATTGTACCCAAAGAGTCCATTGCTGCTTTTATCCCGGCTCCTCGGTCTGAAATAATGCATAGTCGTTCCCTGGTGACAACATGTAAACGTAAATTTTTAAGGAAAAAAGCCCAAGACTCAGTGTCTTCTCCTTGAACGAGGGCAAACGCAACAGGAAGAATATTGCGGTTTCCATCTTGGACCACAGCCAATAATAAAACTTGCTTGTATTTCCCATACAAGAAAGTACCATCAATTTGGACAATTGGTTTACAGTACTTGACTGCATTAATACACTGAGGGTAAGTCCAAAAGACTCGGTAAAATTGGCAGCGATCGCGAACCATTCGATCATTCACGTAATGATGTTGAGTTTCGAACTCAACAATTGTCCCGGGATTAAGTCTTTGTACAACATGAAACCAACTGGGCAGCTCGTTGTAAGAGGAATCCCATTCGCCATGAAGTTTGCAAATGGCATTCTGTTTTGCCAACCACGCTTTTTTATATGAGACAGTGTACCCATATTGTGACTGTATAGCAGAAATCAACACTGCAACAGCTATATGAGAGCTTTGCTTCACAATGGGCATGATTGCTTGACAAATAATGTTGGAGTCCAAGTTGGGATGATCCTGGTTTATACCTGTTGCACAACATGTATGAGGACCGTTGTATCTGGTTAGTTCCCATAAGTTGTTCTTCCTCTTCCTCTTTGATACACGGACCATCCATTGACATCCGTTGTGACGTTGGACGCAGTAGCAGACATATTTCTCCGTGTTAGATCGATCAACTCGGGACTGAACTGAGTTACGAATATTGTAACTCTTTATTGCCATCATTGCTTCCTCCTTCGATGCGAACTCCATTCCAATATGTAAATTACCGTCATTGACTGATGATTGAAGTCCATAGTTGCCAACATCAGGAAGATCTGGAAATTCAGGCTCATACATTGCATCATAATCAGCCTCATACATATGTGCAGGAAGTTCGGCTGGTGTTGTATTTATCGGAACGTCATCCTCGTCATCATCAGAATGTACGTTAAACTGTGGTGAGTCAGGTTCAACGAATAATCCCGTTTCAGCACCATCTGCACCTGGCTCCCGAAGAGGTTCTTCTGGTGGAGATGAGGGTTCCTCCGATAATCCAATGTTGAGGTCAAATAAGTTCCCGCTTGCGTGTCCTCCCCTTGAACTTGAGGCCATTGTATCATGTGGGATGTGAATAGACTGTCGTCTCGTTGGCATTTCCATATGTAAGTCGAAAACATTGGCAGATGAATATCTGCCCCTTGAAGTAGAAGAGATGTTGCCATATGGATTATTGGTGAAGCCACGTGGGTTGAGATCATAAGCAGTTGCAGATGAATGCCTTCCTATTGAACTTGATGGCATGGTATATGGCGTTGGATCTGCCATTAATGATGTGAAATCATTACAGATAAGTTGTGTCGGGCTATCAACTTGATCAGTTTGATATGCAATGCCAAAGTGAGAGGAATATGAGAGACCACGAGTTACACGAACCTCAATAAAAGTGGCATACATTTCAATAAGAGATTGTGAACTCCCCATATGAGCATCAACCATCATAGAAACATCATCATCGTTTGAAAGCTGAAATGATGTATACGTGAGCGGAAAAAGTTCAGTAGGAAATCTGTATTGAAGTGAAGATAGTCTTCTCTGGCCTGCTACACGAATCTTTAACGAAATTTTTGTGATTAACTCCTCAATTGTGATGTTTCTCTTAAAGGTTAAGGGGATATAATGATCTGACTCAAAAATAACCCCCTCTTCAGCTTCCTTAATTTCTCCATCATACAAAACAACAGCAGAAAGACGACTCATTTTCAGAGAATTTGAGAATTTAGAGTTTGGGAATTTGAGAATTTGAAAGATTGTGAACTGAAGTTTGTTTTGAAAGTTTATAATACGTTGCATATAATAGTGTCTATAATCGGTTCACTATTCACATGAAGGCGCGTTCCTGGGGGCGCGCCTTCCATTATTTCGTCAGAGAATATTATCATTGCCCTATTATGTCATTCATGTCCCTCGGGGACACTAGATATATTAGTACCTATTATTTCACTATTCACATGAAGGCGCGTTCCCGGGGGCGCGCCTTCCATTATTTCGTCAGAGAATATTATCATTGCCCTATTATGTCACTCATGTCCCTCGGGGACACTAGATATATCAGTACCTATTATTTCACTATTCACATGAAGGCGCGTTCCCGGGGCGCGCCTTCCATTATTTCGTCAGAGAATATTATCATTGCCCTATTATGTCACTCATGTCCCTCGGGGACACTAGATATATCAGTACCTATTATTTCACTATTCACATGAAGGCGCGTTCCCGGGGGCGCGCCTTCCATTATTTCGTCAGAGAATATTATCATTGCCCTATTATGTCACTCATGTCCCTCGGGGAATAACTTAAATTTAACTTCTTTTGAAAGTTCAACAAGTTAAGAATAACTTAAATTAAAACGTTATGTGAAGTTTGAATAAATTAGATAAAATGTTATGGATAAATTGAATAAATGTGAAGTGATAAGTTGATTGTGACATTGAAATTGTATGGAATGAGCATTGAAATGTGACATTGAATAAATTGCCAATTCACCCCCCTCTTGGTTGATTACGTCGATCGATGAACTCAACATAAGTTGATTTTAATGTATACGTTTTAATATATATGTTAATGATAAAATCATATGTATGGATAAATTTAATTTCAATTTAAGTATTGTGAACTATAATTGGAATATAACTTTTAATTTCGAATACAAATGGAATATTAAGTTGAAATTTAATGTTAAATTTCGAATACTATAATTTATATTTTAAATTTAAATTTGAATAATATTATTTTTATTTTAAATTTCGAATAATATAATTTGTATTTTAAAAACATTTATCAAACATTTAATGTTAAATGTGAATAAAAAATAACATTAAAAAAATGTATGTAACAACCATGAAACATTTAAATAACATAACTAAATTACATAAAATTCGGAAATTTAATTATTTAAATAACATTAAATATAACTGGATCACCGATGTCGTCTTCTCGAATGAGTTCCACATGGCGGTGGTTGCCTATTTCGTGGAGGATTTCTTCGTGGAACTTGTTCTTCAGTCTCCTCATCTTCACTATCATCATCAGCAGCATTTTCTTCATTTGGTGTAGATGACGCTGAAGGGGCTGAAGAGCCTGTATAAAATAACGACCCTGGAGGAGTGCTAGTAACAATCCCACCGCTCCCCGGGAACTGTGGAAACTGTGGAAACATTGGCATCGATGTATGTGATCCAGATGAAGATTGAGGTGTCTGCGGAGAAGCACCACCAGCCAAATAAGATGCATATGAAGCATATGCTGGATCATTAAACATAGTCGTATATGCACCTCCATATGGTATAAAACCCTGCGGGCTAGGCATGTAACCTGGCGGGCTAGGCATGTAACCTGGCGGGCTAGGAATGTAACCCTGCGGGCTCGGAATGTAACCCTGCGGAGATGGCATATAAACTGGTGGGCTTGGCATATGAAGTGGAGGGTTGGGCATGTACCCCTGCGGCATCGACGAATAAGGATGTTGTGGTGGGACTGATGCAGAACCGGTAGCGCCTTCTCTCCGTCCACGCGTCGGGGGACGATGATATTGAGACGGTTGACGTCTTTCTCGGCGCCTAGGAATGTTAACCCCTCGTGCTTCCGCCGAAAGTAGAAACGGCTTCCCATTTTCATTAAACCAGTCCATATAGTTATCCGTAACCATATGACCAGTTTCAGCGTAATATTGTCGATGGGGGAACAGTGTATATCGGTTCTCCCAAAGCGCAATCCAATCTCTGTGTCTCACCACCCAGTTAACATCTTTCTTTTCCCGTCTATCTATGTTATGCACGTCGTCTAAATTTCTAGGAGCTCCAAGAATATATTGCGTACAACCATACTGACGGAGCACGCGATCAACTGGATGCCACTCAATAATAGCATAACATATAAGAGGTATAACCGATATCCATACCTCTAATGACCTACTAAGGTGGGGTGGGATGCAAGCTTTCACTTCATCGCTCGCATAAGGTATCCACTGAAACTGAAATATAAATATACAATTCAAATAAATAAAATATTCTAATTATATCTAATATTTTAAATTAAAATATTAATAATTAAACAAATTTAAAAACATACCTCAGACCCAGCTTTCGTATCAATAAGTAAACGAATTTCCTCTAACCCAGTAGGTATACTTTTATGGTCCTTTCTTTTCATCGACCACCTATGAAATATAATATAAACTAAATATCACCCTATTTAATTGAAAATTTAAATCAAAATTTAGTTCGAAAATTACCTCAACAATAAGGGGAATACGTATGGTTCATTCACGATCGGGCATAAGAAAGGCATGCGAAACCACGCCCATGATTGTAGAAGCAGAAGACATCCACCGATAGCAGTTTTCTTATAATTCGTCGCCCGACACATTTCTCTAAAGAGAAATGCCAAAACTGCAGCACCCCAACTATATCTTCCAGCTTCATCAAATCGATCAGACGCCGCAACCACATACAATGCACCTGGTTGCGAGATTTGTCGGGCATCAATATTCCTCCAATTATTCGTAGAATATATGCCCGAGCACATGCCTTTGCTTGATCCTCTGAAGCATTTTCATTTAAAACCTCAAAATTAGCTTTCAACCAAGATAAAGCTATTCTACCTCCATTAAACTCTGGCGGAGCAGCTCCAAGATAATCAATGCACATTGATTGCCAATCACCATCCGCCATACCACACATCATATTTCCGTCGACGGGAAGCCCCAGATGCATAGAGACATCCTCCAATGTAATTGTTGCCTCTCCACATGGAAGGTGAAAAGTGTGTGTCTCGGGCCTCCACCTCTCAATCAGTGCAGAAATTAGGACAGGTTCGAGTTTGCAACCGCCTATAATTGTTGCAATATACCCGAACCCAGCAGAAGCCAAATATGGCAAAATACGTTCCGGTGTCGGTATACGTGGATTTTTAATAAAAGTTTCTAAAATACGATCAGCATCCTAAATAATATATATTATAAAAAGTAAAAATTAATATAAATTCATAATAACTTTAAAATAAAAATAAATTTAAATATTAACATTAATTATAAAAAATATTACCATATCGCTAAAATGTCTGGAGATATGATCAATATCCAATCGCAACAGCATTTCGTTTTCCATTATAACTGTAGACAAAACAATATAATTAGCAAAAAAATTTATAATTCTAAATAAATAATAATTATATAAATATTATTTTAATAAAAAAATAATATTTACATAAATATATTAATATAAAAAATAATAACTATTTAAAAAAATACTAACATAAAAATAAATTTCTTACCACTAATAACAAATTTAAAACTCAAATAGTTGGAGAATTTGAGTTATATAAGAGAGGAGAAGATGATTTTGGTGTGAAGAATGAGAGGGTTGAGGGGGTTTATATAGGGGAGGAGGAGGGGTAGTTAGGAAAAACGGATGGGGGCATTTATGACATTTAATGGAAGGCGCGTCCCCGGGGATGCGCCTTCCACACGTGTCTGCTGATATGGCAAAGGCGCGTCCCCGGGGACGCGCCTTTCACACGTGGCATCCAACTCAGCGAAAACACGGGTAAAACGCGTCCCCGGGGACGCGCCTTTTCCAACTCAGCAGAAAGGGTGCTAGTTTTGGAAATATTGGTCGAACGGTGTTAGAAAAGTAAAATTAAAAACAAACGATGTCAGTTATGTAATTTAGCCACATCACATAGTATGAAAGGAACAAATCCCTATGAAAGGAACAAATCCCAAATTTTAGAAGAGAAGAATCTGATATATATGTGTAAAAGCAACTACATTCCAATAATCCCTTTAGTAGACACAACATTCTTGTCTTGACCCTCGTCAGATGGTATACATAAACAAATAAAACAGCAGTGCCTAGGGAAATCTGGCAGCATCATTAGTTCTAAATTGGAAAGTCGAAATCTGTTGGAAGGGATTCGGAAATGAACCGATAACCAAGCTCTAGTCAGCAGCGAAGAAGAATTTGTATGTTGCATATGTTCCAAGGGAATCTTCGGAGAGAATAACACGAAAGAAGCAATATCCAACTGAATTGAATTACACTTTATCTGTATTTAAGGCTTCTTCTGCATTTTCGCGTCTGAAACAGAACTCGATGTGCTTTCTTTTGCATCCTCCATTTTCCTAAGAGCTTGTCTCAACCCCAAGACAATGAATAAGTTGGTTAAAACGAGAAGTGATTCAGCCCCTCCATGTAACAAATCCACATTAGACAAGGAAGTACCATAATTCACCTTCTCTGTGTCAGCCACATGGATAGAGTCATAATTAGGCTAAATAAGTATTAAAAGTAGCTCTTGTTTATTGGTTAGAACTTACCATAAATGCCGGCTGGGACTGCTCCGTAGGCACATAGCCAGCCAGAGATCAAAATAGAGGAAATTAGTAGAATTGTAACAAAGCCACCAATAGTAAAATTAAATTGCAGAAGAAAAGCATCCAGTAGTAATAAAGCTTGTATAGCACTAAACTGAATGAAGACATATTTTCTTTGTTCCATAACCCTCGTTTCTTTTATGTTTGCTTTGAGCATAACGATACTATGATAGTTCTAAATTGTGGCCGCAACCATCTTTCAAGGTCACAGGGACACTTTAACTGCATCCGCAACATAAAAACATAGTTATTTTTTCGTAACATCAGCAACCATGACACCACAGCCACTACCACAATTTAGTACTATGCTAGAATCCTGTAGCCTATCTTTATTGTTTCCCAACATAGATGCATTTAGCAACTAAGTGGGTTTCTTGTCAAAAACATAAAAGCATTAAAGAAGACAACACACTAACTTCATAATATCAATTAGTGCAATGAAATTATATGAAACAAATAACCCAGAAAACTCACTGGTGGCGCCCACGAAGGCAAGCAGGAAGTAAAAGCCAAAAAGGGTAAGCTTCGGAGCAGACTTGGACTTGGTGATGAAGTACAAGAACCCAACGTAAGGAAACAAAGAAGCTGCAAAAAGTTGTGAAGCAATGCTTTCGGAGACAATGTTTGGTGCCCATGGATCCACTGTAAACAACCACCCACGTACAGTTACTCCTTTCCTTCTAACAACTATTCCATCTTTGTAACTCCTCAAATTTCTGCTTGATTTACTTGGGTTTGCTTGGTGATTCTGCAAGAAAGAAGAAGAACCCAGAAATGTTGCAGGGACAGGATAAGTGGATAGTTTAGACAAAGTTTGTACACGGGTGAGATTCATTGAATTCAATTTCAGTTCTCTGCCTTTTTCTTTTGGAGCTTGGATTTGCCTTCAAGTACAGAAATCTGATCTTCTCGGCTTCTGATTTGGGCTTTAATGCAAACAATCTTGCTACTGTGTTGTGAGCTGGTCTAATTGCGATGGGCCTCTGCTGCATATAACCCCAAAGAAAATATATATACTACTCTGTTAATTTAGGGGGTCTTGTCCTTAAT
Organism: Hibiscus syriacus; assembly: GCF_006381635.1. NCBI lineage: Eukaryota > Viridiplantae > Streptophyta > Magnoliopsida > Malvales > Malvaceae > Hibiscus > Hibiscus syriacus. The sequence goes on from NW_024063008.1 coordinate 1,122,965, forward strand.
TGTATCAAATGTTCTCAAGAATCAAGATTTATGTCCAAATTTTAAAGTAGTCTCTATATTTAAAATATTTTAATTAAATATATTATTTATCATATTGATTTATTGAGATAACGCATTAAATCTATTAAATAATATTAAAAGTTTAAATTTCAATGTTGTGAAATTAAGTTGAGAGAGTTATTCTATAATAATCTTTTGATTAGAATTAATAGATCGATAGATCAGATATAAATGATTACATAGAAATTTATGTCATCAAATCATTTCATATGTGTACCAATCTACTTCAATATTAAATCTACTCGAATAAATTTTACACACGTATGTTTTATCAAGGTATTAATTTTTTGGCTTAATTATACAAAATTGTTCAAACTATAATTCATTTCTCATTTAAGTCCCTAATCATTTTAAGTGCACTGTCTTTCACGGCCGTTGAAAAAATATGTTACCTAACACGCGTCATATTTATATTTTTAAATTTTTATTTAAAAACATAATTTAATTTAAAAAAAAATAAAACTGTTATTTTAAAAATCCTAATTTTTAATTATATATATACAAATTCAAATTCTTAAAATCTTTTATTCTAATTCTATTTACTTCAGTCATCGATCATCTATGATCATCCATCCATTGCCGAATAATTACTCATCCATTGATCAATCATTACTCTTGTTATCATCTCAAATCCTAAATTTAAATCCTTAATTTCTAAAATCACGAAAATATAAAAACGATCGCCGGCCGCCCTTAATCTGAACTAGATTGCCACATTTTCACCGACTCATTTTCATTACCTTTCATTTGCTGTAATGATTGGGGTTTCGGGAAAGGAGGGGACGGGATACTTTTAAAAAAATGTTTTTTAAATAATATTTTTAATTTTTAAAAAAATATATAAATTGAAACACAAGCAAATTCAATGGGTCATATTCATTCACTTCTATATAGGGGTGATGAGGTTATTTGTGGACTCTTATGTAAAAACATTTACAGTCGTAATAACCAATGACTCATAAAAAAGCACAATTTCACAAATAATAATAGTTTCCATTTCCGTCCAATATTAGAATAAACTTGATCTCCCTTCTCACCAGGCAAAGCCAACTCTGCTACTGGCAGCCATCTCTGATGAGCAGGATCAAATTCCCACACCTAAAGAACCCTACAGTGAGCTTAAGATAGCAATTTCAACAACCCATCCACAGATTTATGTCAGCTTAAAAAATGCTACAACAAATTCTTAACATCAAAGTTATATTTGGCAACCAGATTTGCATAGCTTAGAATAACTCAGGAATCCGAAACTTGTTAAACCAAACCAAATAAAGATGCATGGCATACTAGAGAAACAATGCAAGTGTCTCGGTCATATCATATTACAGCAGAATTTAGCTGTGCGGGAAACGAATTTAGTAATACCTGGGGGGAATTGAGCTGTGGCGTATTAGAATTAAAACCTAAAACAAAGCTCGATTCCTGGCCTTCAACCTTTTGTGGATTCCAAGAAATACACGATTTTAAGCATGAAGCCTTCCCTAATACAGAAACAGAATCTATAACATTGTGAAATCAAGCCTGGAAAAATAGAACACAAGACAGTTAATAGAGAATCATAGAGTGGACGAGTAAACGAGTTACAGACACTGTCAGTGTGTAATAAACCCTTCAAAAACTGGTACTTGAAAATATTTGGAATATCTAGAACATAAGGGGATATCTAGAATTGTTCACCTGAAGTTGCCAGTTCTTAAGTTCCAAAGGATCGAGGAGCTCAAAGACTTTCACGAACCCGTCCGAGTAAGCAGCAACCTATGAAATAAAGAGGTAACACTAAGAAAATGCCTACTCTAACGCACAATAAAGTGATCAACTATATTTTCTATTATGTAGACATGAATTAGAAGGGGAAAAAAGAAGTCAATTTTAAAACTCACCATTTTCAAACTCGTTTGACCGGCACTAAATTGAACATCTAAAACCTTGGAGCTAGTTTTAAGAGAAAATAACCTCAGTGACCAAAAATGTCTTATAATATACGATTTTAACCAACTTTTTTTGGATTTGTCAAAATGACCAACAAAATCGTAATGCGAAATACAAATCGCAACGCAATCTCCAGAATCGCAAATCAGTTACCAGAATCGCAATGCGATAGTACAAATTTGCATTGCGATTTTCCATAATCGCAACGCGAACATATAAATCGCAACGCGATTCTGACTATCGCAACGAGTATCCGTAAATCGCAACGACAATACGTAAAATCGCAACGCGTATCCGTAAATCGCAACGAGAATACGTAAATCGCAACTCGTATCTGTAAATCGCAACGAGAATACGTAAATCACAATGCGTATCCGTAAATCGCAACGATAATACGTAAAATCGCAACGCGTATCCGTAAATCGCAACGCGATTTTTAAAGCGCCATTACAATCGCGACGCGTATTTTATTTTCAAATTCCAAACACAAATATTAATTATCGGAACACTGAACCGTCCACAGTATATCCCGTAATCGCAACTCATAACCTAAAACCTAAAATCACAACTCAGTCCCATCTCCATCTCTCACTCTCTACGGCGAAATCCGTCCCCATCTCTGAAGATTTCCGTCCCCATCTCCGGCGAAATCCCTTACAACCATTCACGGTCAGAAATCCCTCACAATCATTCAGAAATAGAAAATCAACCTCCGAGGGTTAGTTTTTTTAAATTATTTTTATTTTAAAATTTTTGTATTATTTTAGGTTTTTCATATTGAAATTGATGATAAGTTTACTAATAATTTCAATAATAGATTAACCATTTCACTTAGATTTCTTATTAAATTCATTCGATTGCTGCCAATACTGCTAAATTGTTTAGTCTTTAACCCTGTGAAGTTAGTATTTGTCTTTGTTTTATCTATTGGTTGAAGTAATGCAATCCATTAAAGTTTCAATTTGCAAAAGAAGAATAGTTTCTAAACTTAAAATCGCAACATGAAAATGAAAATCGCAACACGAAAATGACTATCGCAACGAGAGAAATGAAAATCGCAACGAGAGAATCGCAACGCGAAATGAAAATCGCAACGCGAAACCAAAATCGCATTGCGATTTTCATTTCGCGTTGCGATTCTCTCGTTGCGATAGTCATTTCCGCGTTGCGATAGTCATTCTCTCGTTGCGATTTTCATTTCAACTAAAAGACAAAACAGTGTTGCAAATTTTAGTTTCAAGAATAAACTACTACTCTTTATGTTTATTGTTTTTGGTATATCTTCATAGTGTAGTTTTTGGTATATCTAACTTGGTATGTTTATTGTTTTTGTAGAAATTTTTTTCGGCTTCATTGACATTAAGGAATAAAGTTAGCCTAGCCACTACAATTGCTTCGAAGCTTTCACCTGCACAAAGAAAATTGTTTGAGGAAACCTGCTTTAGGCCATGGCTGAGAGTACAACATCCGGATGGAGATGCTAATTTGACCCATTTGTGGCTTCAGACCATGACTAGCGATCTACCCGACAGTATACAACGTGGTGAGGAAGAGATATGGTTTCATTTTCCACCGGCGTATACTTGTTTTGGGCGGAAGGAGTTCTGCTTAATCACTGGTCTACGATTCGGACACGATGATGTAGGCCAGTACACTAGTCATATCACCCACCCATCATGGTTATCCCGAGTTTTTCCTGATGAGTCAATAGAGAAGCCGAACTTACACGTCGAAGACCTGAAGAAATTGTTTAATAAAAAAGATGGTTTTACTCGGATGAATGACGTCGTTGTTGTCCGAGTATGCCTTCTAGTACTTTTGTATGCTGGCTTTTTAGGCAGAGAGGCCAGACAACCTATTCCTCATAAGCTAATATTATTGGTAGAGGACCTAAATGCATGGAATTTGTTTCTGTGGGGTTCGTATATATGGAAAGCTACCTGGACTAAGTTGTCGACTGCCTTTGATGACCGTAAAAGTTTGCATGGCGATGGGTCGAAATACACTTTGTCAGGCTTTGTTTGGGCCTTTAAGGTAAAAATTTCTATATAATGTTTTCAAAATTATAATTAATTATTTAACAATTACTAATGTTTGTTATTATATTGTTTGTAGATTTGGATATTCGAGGCTTTCCCCAGCATGCAGACATATGCATTAAAAACTTCAAATGATATTCCTAGGGCTATTTCCTGGAAGAGGAAACGTCTGTTGGATTGGGAAGATTTAATACCATATGCGATAATAAATAATGTAAGTTAACACAAATACTATCATATATAAACAAGTTATTAATAGTAGACGTTTAACTTTGTTTGAGTTTTTATATTTTTAGGAGGCCAACACTCCATTACAGAGACTGACATCCACAGAGGCTGAGCTTGCCACTGATTGGTGGCAAGCTAGTCAATATTTTTTTGATGGCACGAATGATGAGCAGCCTCCACTTCCTCCACTTCGAGAGCCATCACCTCACCTAGAGCCATCACCTGATCGACCCGACTATACACCTCTACAACGAGAGCCATCACCTATCCCGTCACATCATCGAGCCTCTTCTCCACCATCATCTCATGATAGGCGACCGGCAAAGATGCCACGACTTCTATCTCCCTGTTCTCCACCTCCACGTGATGAGTCAAGGGAGTTACGTGATGAGGTCAATGCCTTGCGTGAGGAGATCGGTACTCTACGCGATAACGATGGTGCATGGCGTGTGGAGGTATCTACTTTACGTGGTGAGGTTGCCGCTCTATGTGAGATGGTAGTATCGTTGTAGAATGAGGTTCATACTCTACGCAACGAGGTAAGTTTAAGATTTTCCATATTTAACTTGATGATAAATATCATGTCTGTTTATTTACTGATTTTTGTATTTAATTATTTAGCGGCCCGATAAGGTGGATGCTTTACGTCGGGTTTTTCTTGCACGACGGAGTTCACGCATCAGACGGCGTGCACGTGCTATTAAGTCTCCGTACACCCCAATAGTGTGAAGACACCGCAAGAAGAAGCCCGACTCGCATGTCATCCCTCAAGAGTCCACTCCTATCGTTGAAGAGGCCCCTATCATTCCTCGAGAGTCCCCTCCCACTGTTCAAGAGGCCACTGTCATCGTTGAAGAGGTCCCTCCCACCATTCAAGAGCCCGATTCACATGGCGTCATATGTAAGATTCTTGAGAAACCCTCTGACGTGTCGGACATGATGGATAAGAGTTGGCTCTCGTATGAGTTACCGGCCAGTACCATTCCGGTATCTGAAGTGGAGAGGAGACAACTACCGGACACAATTCTGGATAACACCCTTTGGGCTAAGACCGCAGTTGATTTTTATCTACATGAGCGGAGCCAGAGGTGTTTCACTGACATATGCAAGCTCAACGATGATATCTATTTGTTGCTTGATCGATCTTGGTGAGGCGTATTATTAGGGGTCGAAGACAATGGCTATTTCGATAGAGGGGTAAGTCTTATATTTTTCTTATATATATTTCAATTTGATTATTTTTTTTAAATTTATGTAAGTCACTAATATATGTCTTTTTTTGTAAAACAGCATATCGATGTGTGGGTGTCACGTCTTCTAATAATTAGGAAACTTAAGGAAAATAAAAGAAATACACGATATACAATTATGCCGACGTCTTTTAACGCCGTTCACTTGAAGAATCAACGAGATGAATCATTTGCGTTGGGTAATGGACAAGCTAAACTTTATTCTGCATGGTAGGAGGTCGATAAGGTTAGTATTTATTTTTGATTGAGTTTAAAGGTATTCATAAATAAGTGCGCAAATGAATGAATTATTACTTATGATTGCAGGTGTTTATCCCTGTTTTGGAACGTAAACATTGGCTTCTCGTCGAGCTTCAGATCCCATCCCTTAAGGCAATAGTATATGACAACATGATAAATTACATATCATTGGCTGATTTAAGAGATATTATTAAGGGATGGAGCTCTTATTTGGCTAAATTCTTGGATGCGATAAATTATTGGACTCGTTCTGGAAACAAGAAGCCAAAGAAGCTCAATATTACAGTTAGCAGAGACGAGACCGCACCACAACAAACGGAAGGAGTCAGAGGGGATTGTGGTCCTCTCGTATGCTTGGTGTTGGAGCGTTTGATCACAGGAAGTATAAAGTATCTACCTCCCACCGATAGAGATAGAGCTGCAGTAGGCTTGTGGTTTCGGCATTATATGGCTAGATCGATATATACGAGACGCTGCCTACCTGCATCCGCGTTATAAAAATGTCCATAAATAATTGGTAAGTTTATAGGCTTTTGGTTTGAAAATGTTTGGTTAAGTACATAGAATTTAATAATTTGTTGTTTGTTGGTTTTAGACGTGTAGAAAGTGTTGTTTGAGCAAATGTTTGGTTTCTGCAGGTTAATCTCAGAAGTGAGCTGCGTGAAAATGATGTATGGCTGCAAAAGTTGATTCAATAGTAGATGAGTAAATAAGAACTATTGCTTATTTTTTTATTGTTTAATTGATTTGTAAAAGATGATTTGTAAAAGTTGATTTGTTTAATTGATGTGAACATAATTCTTATTTGTGCTTGTTTAATTGATTGAAATGTAATGGTTGATTTTGTTGATTTCAATCTGTATTATGTTGAAGGTAAAAATGACTATCGCAATGCGAAATGAAAATCGCAATGAGAGAATCGCAATGCGAAATGAAAATCGCAACGACAAAATCGCAACGCGAAACTAAATTCGCGTTGCAATTTTCATTTCGCTTTGCGATTCCCTCGTTGCGATTTTCATTTCGCATTGCGATAGTCATTTCCGCGTTGCGATTTTAGTTTCTCGTTGCGATTTTGTCGTTGCGATTTTCATTTCGCATTGCGATTCTCTCGTTGCGATTTTCATTTCCGCGTTGCGATAGACATTAAGATGATTGCGAACGTCATTTCCGTGTTGCGATAGTCAAATGAATGCCTAATAAGTGATAACAACTGAACAGATCATAGCAATTTTCAAACTCAAGTTACTAATACATGTCTAACTGAAAATGTTAAAAGTTCACACATAATACAACGTTTGCATTTAAAAATCACCTAAGTTAACAGTCTCAAAAGGTGAAGCCGGTTGTGATTGGGATTTTAAAGATGATTGCAATTTTGATTGCCTTTTGCTTGACACCATATGAGCTTTGGATTTTGATGAGGATCCATATTTTGGTAGAGGAAAAGATGATTGTGATGGCACTGGTGATCCACATGTCAACCTTGTATGACCACTTTCCTTGCACCGACTACATGTCGATCTCTTATTCTCTTCACCCTTAGACGGTATACGATCGTGACTTTTTGGTCGGCCAGGTAGCCTTCTGTCCATGGCTGGTGGCAAAACTGCTTGTAAGTCATCTGGTATGTCCCACTCAGAAGGATGTGGAATATGGTAGACAATCTCGCCATAAGTCTGTCGATATACTTCTGTAGTGTAGCAATCCATAGCGTATGCGCTTGAATCATCTTGATTTAGATGAAGAGAAACTTTTATAACATGGCCACACGGATAACCAGATGTTTGCCATTTCATACAACTATACGTCTTTGCATTTAGATCGACAAGGCCATTTAAGTTATTATCCAGTACTTCAAACAAAGTGTTTGAACATGGTTCAACTCTCCATGACGTTGACTTCAGAATACATTTCGTTATCTTTTTTTTCTGTCCATGGTGTAACACGATGTTCCAATGTTCCTGTAAATTTAAATAAATAATACTTAGTAAAATATATGATAAGTTACGAATTTAAAGAAATAATACCTGCATGGTTTCTTTTCTTGTAGTACCACTGTTGAATAGAGGCTCGAAAAAACTCCATTAACATAGTAATGGGTAATTTCCGGGAATGACGACTTAGAGCGTTGATTGATTCTGCACTATTAGACGTCATGAACCCATATCTTGCTCCAAGTTGATGTACTCTTGACCATCTTTCAAACTCGACATCTTCTAGTGTTTGAGCACACTAAGGCAAAACACGTCTTAAACAGTTTATATGCTTATTAAAATCCACTTCCCGATAAGCTTTAACAGCCTTCCAGTATGTCCATTTGTGATTTTTTATACCAGCAGACCTTGATTTTAGATTTCTATACAAATGAACACCACAAAGTCCATGAAAAGCATCTGGGAAACACCTTCTAACAGCGTTGTCAATTGAGTTTGCCCTATCGGATATGATTGTCAGATTGCTAATAGGACCTATGCAATCTCTAAGATGCCCCATAAACCATGTCCATAAATCAGAGGTTTCAGATTTGCCAACCCTGTAAGCTATTGGCAGTATCCCATTGTTAGCATCCATGGCTACTGCTAATAAGTTTACTCCAAGGTATCGACATTTTAAATGTGCTCCGTCAACTATAATAACTGGGCGCATGCAATTAATAAACGAACGAATTTACAAAATCATATACACAAGAAATATAATCATTTAAATGTGAAATGCATGTAACTAACAAAAATGAGTCAACAAAATTATATTTATTTACTAACCGCAGCACCAATGGCGATAAACAACAACTCAAAGTGTCCATCTCTATCTGTTTTGATATGACTTACCGACCAAGGATTTTTCAGCTTTAAATTGTGACAATAAGCCGGCAGTTGGGCAAACGATGCTTCTGGCGACCCCCTCAATAATTCCAAGGCATAACATTTGGCTCTCCAAGCTTGAGAATATGAGATACTAATCTTGAACCGAGCATTCATGTCAGTCATAATTTCATGTCCCCGATATACCCTACCATTCAAAAACATTAACTCAGCCAGAAAACCACCCAACACCTTTTTGTTTGCCTGTTTATGGTGAGGAAAAACTTGGGTTCTTGAACATGTATGTTTATCAATAAAAGTCCTAACTTGAAACATTTCGCAATCTTTTATCCTCTTTGCAATCATACGCCACATACAGTTTTTGTCAATCATACACCTTGTTTCGAAACGATCTTTGCTTGATTTGTTAACTTTTAGTTGATAGCCATCTTCCATACATTTCGTATACAAAGCTATCTTCAAGTCTTCCTTTGTATCAAAACAATCATCTTTCTTGATACGAATAATTTTTGTGTGACAATCAACTGCTATCTTTACCAACTCTTCTTCCGGTATCTGAAGTAATTCTGGCATATTCCAGTTATACTCCCATGGCATTTTCTTCGGGGACTTTTCTTTGGGGATTTCTTCTTCTTATTTTTCTTCTTCAGTGTTATATGAATTATAGAATGGATGTTCAACATGTTCATTTACAGTCGTAACTTCCTCCTCATTATCATCAATAACATCTTCCTCGGCAATGGCTTTTTCATCATCAAAATTCGGGTATTGACCAATATCAAAATCATTACACGCAGGGTCTGTTTCTTCTTCTGAAAAATCATCAAAATCCGAGTATTGACCAAGATCAAAGTCCGGGTATTGACCAAGATCAAATTTCGAATACTGACTAGTACTCACAATTTTTTTTGTTGGCTCATCATCGTCTAACTGGTCAATACGAAAACCGAAATTTGGTGCTGAAAGTTGATTGGGATTTGGATTAGGGAAAGGTTGTGGGTTTTGAGATTGTGTTTGGTATTGGAAATGTGGTGAAACAATATTTGTTTGGTGATGAAATTGTGGTGGAACCATTAAATTTTTAGCACCATAAACTGGGGTTGAAAAACTTAGTTGATTACTACCCGCTACTGACCCAACTTCACTACTTCTAGGTTCAACAACATACAATGTAACATCATCACTTGAAACACTAATGTAAGCAATGAATCGTTCAACATCTTCATTGTTGGTTAACAAATAAACTTTACCATTTCTCTGATAAGATAGCCTAAATCCACTTAGGGGCTCTAAATTCAATTTATTTGCAACACGTAACATTAGAGTTTCATAAGTTAACTTTTTTAATGACAGTTTTAGTTGAAGATTCATGGGTAAAGGCATATATTGTAAAACACCATGAACATTCTCCCATGACCCTCCAAAACACAAATCTATCCAAACATGATCAACATTAGATGATTTCATTATTGTAAATTAATTTACTAAACAAACGAGCTGCGAAACTAAAACCTGTTGCCGGATGGGAAAGGATGTCGTTAGATATAGGAACGGATGTCGCCGGAGAGAGTGATAGATGGAGATGGAATGAGTTGCGATTTCGGGATTTAGGTTATGAGTTGCTGCTGTTGCGTAGTTATATACCCAAAATATTTGTGTTGCGAAATTAAAACCTGTTGTGAATTCATAAATCGAGTTGCGAATTTGAAATTCAGTATTGCGATAGTCAGAATCTCGTTGCGATTTACGTATTCGCATTGCGATTTACGTATTCGCATTGCGATTTACGTATTCGCATTGCGATTTACGTAATCGCATTGCGATTTTTCAAATTCGTGTTGCGATTTACGTATTCGCATTGCGAATTAGAAAAATCGCAACGCGAATTTGGGAAATCGCAATGCGATAGTCAGAATCGCGTTACGAATCTGGAAACTGATTTGCGATACCGGAGATCGCGTTGCGAATTATCGATCGCATTGCGATTTAGTTGGTCATTTTGGCAAATCCAAAAAAGGTTGGTTAAAATCGTATATTATAAGGCATTTTTTGTCACTGAGGTTATTTTCTCTAGTTTTAAAGCTCCTACATATCTTCCATTCAATAGGCTTTGTACCTAACAGAATTTACAATACTAATCAGCATTTTCTAAATATTATAGCCAAATCTAATCATTAAAAAGTCGGGAAAATAAATACCTTCCACAAGCGCTTCCCATACTGATAAAGTTCCATCTCCGGCAATGCAAGCAACAGCATCCCCATACTCAGGCGGGATCCAAGCAACCTTCACAATGCCACCATCATGCACCTAAATCAAGGAAATAAAACTAAAAAAAATTGGCACAAAAAGCGAAACTCATTAATTATATAAAATAAATACAAAAGGCAAAAAAGAATGTATTCTTTTGTTTCGGAGACCTTGAATTTGGAAGACGAAGTGGATGAAGAAGACGAAGGATCACGAGAATCTAGAATTGAGAGACAATCGTCGACGGAACCGGCGGCTAACCTCTGGCCGCAATAGTTCCAGGCCGAGCATGCCGTACCTCCGTCGAGTGTTGCGATTGGTTTCCCATGTCCGTACAATTTGTTACAGGTTTCAGTTTGCTTCAAAACCCTAAACGAGGGCCAAGCCTGCCCAAGATTGTGGATTTAAATATGAAGCTTGGATTCTCTGAGGTATTGGGTTTGGGACCTTACTACAAACTTAGCTGCTTTGCTAACCAATGAGTAAAATTAACTTTTACTTTCTCTAATAGTAGAAATCAATCGTTTTCAGATGATCACCTAGCAATCAGGGAACTCTCAAATGTATGGTAGGTTGCTTTCCAAACTTAACAAGTAGTAGCTGCTCGTATATATCTCCTCCAACCTCTCAAAAGAGATGCTAATTGCAAAAGTAGTAGCTACTCATATTCATGAATCAAACAAGTTGATTAATACATAAAGCCACGTAAATAATTTTTTTTTACCGGTAGTTGAAAATGTACCAATATTTTAGTGATTTTGATTGATATATTTTGTTTGAGTTCACTTACTAATTTATACGAATTTCATCTCCATCTAATACAATTTTTTTTAAATATATATGAAATAATATTAAAAAAATCATTGTTGAAGAAAATTTATAACCCAAAGTCTTCATACTTCAATTAGAAGACTCATTTGAGATCAATTTTTTTTAGTATTTCGAGGATAGATTGAGGATTTATATCTTCTGTATGGAAGAATATTATAATAAATTTCTTTATTAACAAGGTCTCATAAAAATAGTTATTGATCGATCTAAATTGTATAAATTATTCTTTTATGTTCTTATTTATAATTTATAATTTATATTTTTTGTTATTGTCAATTAATTACAACTGACTTGAGTATTATCCGATAAATATAAACTCAGTGTATGTGATATCAACCAGAAGAATAACCCAATCATTGGTATTGTTTTATTGTGCCAGTTGTTTTCATTTTCACATTTTTTCCAGCTAAAATGTGAAAAGATATATGTTTGAGATGTTAATATGTGTGTTAGCGTTAACCGTCCATGTTGAGATCAAGTGTGGAAATGGCATAGGCCAACAGTTGGAACCCTTTAACTTTTCGCTTCGTGAAATAGTTGAAACTCACGGAAAAGCAAAATCAACCCAGCTGATTGACAATGACGGCATGTAAACCAAATACTGCTGATCAACGACTACATAGTACTAATAATAATAGATAAATAAATAAAGACAGCTTTATCTTTGAGCCTCTTTAATGATAGTAAACAAGTATTGGTTAGTTTCCAACCTTGTTTTGTTTGCAAATCTTGTAGGCAGATATAACTAAAGAAACGACTTTAATTTGTGCAAATCATGCATGCTCATGGGAGTATAATCATGCATTCGGGATTATCAATTTAGTGTTAAAATTTACTTGATCGTCATTTTTAACCCACTTTAGAGAAGAAAAAATTGTTTTGGAGACAAAATTTTCAATGTAAAATTTAATAAAAAAATTAACTTATATTTTCTATGAGATTCGTTCGGATGTCTGAAGAAACCGACTCCATGAAAATTCTCTTAATTAACATTAACGGGTAATTCTAGTAAATAAATGATATAAAAAAGTATACAAAGGAAAAAATTATACTACCAAAAAAAAAAAGAATAATGGAACATCTTAAACAGTAACTCCATACATAAAGCAAAGTGCATCAGCTTGATTGTAACCCTAAAAGAGAATAATGCATCAGCTTGATTGTAACCTTAAAGATAAAACATGCATCCTAAGAATACCGACTATTTGATCGCATCGTCGTTATTCATATACATATCTAATATTTCTGTAAAATCGGCTTCTTTTATGCTTAGTGTATCAAGCACATGAAATACCGACGGTGGAGGCAGCAGTGAATATTTCCGATTCGCTTCTCTCGATAACCAATGAGTTAATCTCTGGCGAAAGCCCTCCGAAATCGATCTCGGGAACCTCAGGGATCGTGGTCAGTGCACCCGTCTTGTCGTAGATCACGTAGTACTCCTCGAGTGATCTTTGTTTCAGCCACAAAACCGAATGTCTCGAGCTTTGTCTGGACTTGAACATGGACTTGAAGAGTTTAACGATGGAGCGGGAGAATTTAGAAGGCTGCTTCTTGGAAACGGGTGGAGGAAGGGTAGTCGAGTACTCTAATGGAGGATGAGCTCCAGTGGTGTCGACGATAAATTCAGGCATAGACATGGTTTGTAAATGGAAAGCTGAGTCGAGTTGGCGTTTGAAAGATTTGAGTTCCAACGAGTCATAAGGAGTGTCACCTTTGAGCCGAGTTGAACGAAGGCCTTTTATAAATGGGAAGATCTGAGATAACAATTTACCATAAAAAATCCAAAAGAAGGAAAAGAAAGGAGATCGTTATAACGCTCACGGTCTCTTCATTATGGACCATTCAATTTGGGAGATTTTTTTTTTCTTTCTATTTTAAACATCTAATTTCGTTGCATTTTGCATGGTGAAGTAAAAGGAAACACACACACACACATATATATATTTTACGTCAGCTGTCCAAAGATCAAGCTTCATGCGTGGAAAAGAATACTTAAACTCATAATATTAAATAGTGACCATTAAATTGTGACCGCAACAAAATGTAAGGATAAAATCCTTTACTGTCTTGGAACATTGCTCCCTTCGATCTCAGCCCCATGCCACCCTGATGAAGCATTCCACAACATAAAAACATTTCAGCTGCTTAAACAACGGGATTGCTTCAGACTTGTTTAATGCTCTGTGCATATGATTTAATCAACCACATCACTGCTAAAGAGCTTGAAACTGGTGGCATCAAGAACCAACTTCCTGATCGAGGAGAAAGCGCCCATGATTCTGACGCCGGTGAAGACGACCATGATAAACAGATTGAACCAGTAGGTGAAGGACGAATTCGAGAGCTTGTGGGTCATGTTGTAGAGAAGCATAGGGAGGACAAATTCCAGTGGGATAAAGCCAATGGCGCCTACTGCTCCATTGATGTCACCAAAAAAAGGAATCATTGCAGCTATAAACCCACTGAATATGACATACAGAGTCTCAAGAATTAGCCTGGGGATGAGATTCCTCTTTGAAAACATCCCTTGGTTTACATCAGCTGTTTGCTGTTCCATGAGCTCATATGCAACTTGAGAATAGACCTTTGTTACATATATTGGAGAAATGTCAATGGAAAACAGAACTCGGATCATGCAAGATAATAATATCATACCAGGCCAATGGCGAATAGCTGCACAAGAATGAAACTAATTGCAACGCCAATAACCATTGGTGGGGCCAATGATGGTCCATCATCAGGCATTAGACTCTTGAGAATGTTTGAATGATGGTCCATCATCAGGCATTAGAAAGTGACAAAAATTACACTGTATAACAGTAGGAGTCCTTTAAACATCTTCTCTGTAGCAGGTGGAGCCAGTGTTGCCTGTATCAGAGACAATTTCGTTGAAACGAAAAACGAAGAAGCATCTGTGGACGAACGATAGTTCAAATTTGCTCTTTAGGAATTCGAAACTTACTTGTATTTCCGGAAGTATTCCGTTCCCGAAAATGGCAGCTATTATGGAGATAGAAGTGAAGGCATTAAACATCCGTGATGAACTATTAGATTCCAAAGAATAGTCTCTGTGAGGGGGACTTTTAGACAGACCTGATGAACTAGTAGAAGTTGTTTCGTGGTTCCATAGGACTTAAACACAAGGAAACTGAATTCAACTATGATCTTCAAACAACATGATTAAAAGATGGAACCAATGGTTTAAACACAACCTGTTCATGTATGGTTATTTCATATTCCGGTGGAAGATTACATATATGGACTGCAAGATATGTAGCTGAATGATCTGTATACCTGCGTGGATACAAGCTCCAACCAGAAGGAATGTGTAGCCCAAGCTGAGAATCAGAGAAGTAAAATTGAGGTGTATGAGGGAATGGAATGATGGCATCAGAGAGAGAACATCATCACCCCTGTTACTATTGCTATGAACTCATACAGTTTCAAGGATCCCTAGGGAGAAAGGTTCGAATACATGATCTTAGAAAATAACCTCAGTGACAAAAAATGCCTTATAATATACGATTTTAACCAACTTTTTTTGGATTTGCCAAAATGACCAATTAAATCGCAATGCGATCGATAATTCGCAACGCGATCTCCGGTATCGCAAATCAGTTTCCAGATTCGCAACGCGATTCTGACTATCGCATTGCGATTTTCCAAATTCGCGTTGCGATTTTCCTAATTCGCAATGCGAATACGTAAATCGTAACGCGAATTTAGAAAATCGCAATGCGATTACGTAAATCGCAATGCGAATCTGACTATCACAACGAGATTCTGACTATCGCAATACTGAATTTCAAATTCGCAACTTGATTTCTGAATTCGCAACAGGTTTTAGTTTCGCAACACAAATGTTTTGGGTATATAACTACGCAGCAGCAGCAACTCATAACCTAAATCCCTAAATCGTAACTCATTTCATCTCCATCTATCACTCTCTCCGGCGACATCCGTTCCTATATCCAATGAGATCCTTCCCCATCCGGCAACAGGTTTTAGTTTCGCAGCTCGTTTGTTTAGTAAATTAATTTACAATAATGAAATCATCTAATGTTGATCATGTTTGGATAGATTTGTGTTTTGGAGGATCATGGGAGAATGCTCATGGTGTTTTACAATATATGCCTTTACCCATGAATCTTCAACTAAAACTATCATTAAAAAAGTTAACTTGTGAAACTCTAATGTTACGTGTTGCAAATAAATTGAATTTAGAGCCCCTAAGTGGATTTAGGCTATTTTATCATAGAAATGATAAAGTTTATTTGTTAACCGACAATGAAGATGTTGAACGATTCATTGCTTACATTAGTGTTTCAAGTAATGATGTTACATTGTATGTTGTTGAACCTAGAAGTAGTGAAGTTGGGTCAGTAGCGGGTAGTAATCAACTAAGTTTTTCAACCCCAGTTTATGGTGCTCAAAATTTAATGGTTCCACCACAATTTCATCACCAAGCAAATATTGTTTCACCACATTTCCAATACCAAACACAATCTCAAAAACCACAACATTTCCCTAATCCAAATCCCAATCAACTTTCAGCACCAAATTTCGGTTTTCGTATTGACCAGTTAGACGATGATGAGCCAACAAAAAAATTGTGAGTACTAGTCAGTATTCGAAATTTGATCTTGGTCAATACCCGGACTTTGATCTTGGTCAATACTCGGATTTTGATGATTTTTCAGAAGAAGAAACAGACCCTGCGTGTAATGATTTTGATATTGGTCAATACCCGAATTTTGATGATGAAACAGCCGTTACCGAGAAAGATGTTGTTGATGATAATGAGGAGGAAGTTACGACTGTAAATGAATATGTTGAACATCCATTCTGTAATTCATATAACCCTGAAGAAGAAGAAGAAGAAGAAATCCCCAAAGAAAAGTCCCCGAAGAAAATGCCACGGGAGTATAACTGAAATATGCCAGAATTATTTCAGATACCGGAAGAAGAGTTGGTAAAGATAGCAGTTGATTGTTACACAAAAATTATTCGTATCAAGAAATATGATTGTTTTGATACAAAGGAAGACTTGAAGATAGCTTTGTATACGAAATGTGTGGAAGATGGCTATCAACTAAAAGTTAACAAATCAAGCAAAGATCGTTTCGAAACAAGGTGTATGATTGACAAAAACTGTACGTGGCGTATGATTGCAAAGAGGATAAAAGATTGCGAAATATTTCAAGTTAGGACTTTTATTGATAAACATACATGTTCAAGAACCCAAGTTTTTCCTCACCATAGACAGGCAAACAAAAAGGTGTTGGGTGGTTTTCTGGCTGAGTTAATGTTTTTGAATGACATGGTATATCGGGGACATGAAATTATGACTGACATGAATGCTCGGTTCAAGATTAGTATCTCATATTTTCAAGCTTGGAGAGCCAAATGTTATGCCTTGGAATTGTTGAGGGGGTCGCCAGAAGCATCGTTTGCCCAACTGCCGGCTTATTGTCACAATTTAAAGCTGAAAAATCATGGGTCGGTAACTCATATCAAAACAGATAGAGATGGACGCTTTGAGTTGTTGTTTATCGCCATTGGTGCTGCTGTTAGTAAATCAATATAATTTCGTTGACTCATTTTTGTTAGTTACATGCATTTCACATTTAAATGATTATATTTCTTGTGTATATGATTTTGTAGATTCGTTCGTTTATTACTTGCATGCGCTTAGTTATTATAGTTGACGAAACACATTTAAAAGGTCGATACCTTGGAGTAAACTTATTAGCAGTAACCATGGATGCTGACAATGGGATACTGCCAATAGCTTACAGGGTTGGCAAATATGAAACCTCTGATTCATGGACATGGTTTATGGGGCATCTTAGGGATTGCATAGGTCCTATTAGCAATCTGACAATCATATCCGATAGGGAAAACTCAATTGACAACGCTGTTAGAAGGTGTTTCCCAGATGCTTTTCATGGACTTTGTGGTGTTCATTTGTATAGAAATATAAAATCAAGGTCTGCTGGTATAAAAAATCACAAATGGACATACTGGAAGGCTGTAAAAGCTTATCGAGAAGTGGATTTTAATAAGCATATAAACTGTTTAAGACGTGTTTTGCCTCAGTGTGCTCAAACACTAGAAGATGTCGGGTTTGAAAGATGGTCAAGAGTACATCAACTTAGAGCAGATATGGTTTCATGACGTCTAATAGTGCAGAATCAATCAACGCTCTAAGTCGTCATTCCCGAAAATTACCCATTACTATGTTAATGGAGTTTTTTCGAGCCTCTATTCAACAGTGGTACTACAAGAAAAGAAACTATGCATGTATTATTTCTTTAAATTCGTAACTTATCATATATTTTACTAAGTATTATTTATTTAAATTTACAGGAACATTGGAACATCGTGTTACACCATGGACTGAAAAAAGATAACGAAAAGTGTTGTGAAGTCAACGTCATGGAGAGTTGAACCATGTTCAAACACTTTGTTTGAAGTACTGGATAATAACTTAAATGGGCTTGTCGATTTAAATGCAAATACGTGTAGTTGTATGAAATGACAAACATCTGGTTATCCGTGTGGCCATGTTATAAAAGTTTCTCTTCATCTAAACCAAGATGATTCAAGCGCATACGCTATGGATTGCTACACTACAAAAGTATATCGACAAACTTATTTCGAGATTGTCTACCCTATTCCACATCCTTCTGAGTAGGACATACCAGATGACTTATAAACAGTTTTGCCACCAGCCATGGACAGAAGGCTACCTGGCCGACCAAAAAGTCACGATCGTATACCGTTTAAGGGTGAAGAGAAAAAGAGATCGACATGTAGTCGGTGCAAGAAAAGTGGTCATACAAGGTTGACATGTGGATCACCAGTGCCATCACAATCATCTTTTCCTCTACCAAAATATGGATCCTCATCAAAATCTCAATCACAACCTGCTTCACCTTTTGGGACTGTTAACTTAGGTGATTTTTAAATGCAAACGTTGTATTATGTGTATATTATGTGTGAACTTTTAACATTTTCAGTTAGGCATGTATTAGTAACTTGAGTTTGAACATTGCTATGATAAGTTCAGTTGTTATCACTTATTAGACATTCATTTGACTATCGCAACGCGAATATGACTATCGCAACACAGAAATGACTATCGCAACGCGGAATTTACTATCGCAACGCGGAAATGACTATCGCAAAGAGAGAATCGCAATGCGAAATAAAAATCACAATGAGTGAATCGCAATGCGAAAATGAAAATCGCAACGCGAATTTAGTTTCGGGTTGCGATTTTCATTTTTGCTTTGCGATTCTCTCGTTGCGATTTTCATTTCGCATTGCGATTCTCTCGTTGCGATAGTCATTTCCGCGTTACGATAGTCTGTTTTGCATTCAACATAATACATATTGAAAATCAATAAATCAACTATTACATTTCAATCAATTAAACAAGCACAAATAATAATTATGTACACATCAATTAAACAAATCAACATTTACAAATCATCTTTTACAAATCAATTAAACAATCAAAAAATAATAATGAATTATTTCCTCATCAATTATTGAATCAACTTTTGCACCCATACATCCATTTCACGCAGCTCACTTCAGGATTAACCTGCAGAAACCAAACATTGAATCAACAACACTTTCTACACATCTAAAACCTACAAACATCAAATTATTGAATTCTAGCTACTTAACCAAACATTTTCAAACCAAAAAGAGTACATATGTTTAACAACACTTGCATTTGACTTACAAATTGTTTATGAGCACTTTCATAACGCGGATGCAGGTAGGCAGCGTCTCGCATATATCGCTCTAGCCATAAAATGCCGAAACTACAAGCCTACTGCACCTCTATCTCTATCGGTGGGAGGTAGAAACTGTGTACTTCCTGTCGTCAAACGCTTCAAGCACATGCATACGAGAGGACCACAATCCCCTATGGCTTCATTCGTTTGTTGTGGCGATGTCTCGTCTCTGATAACTGTAACATTGAACTTCTTTGGCTTCTTGTTTCCAGACTTAGTCCAATAATTAATTGCATCAAAGAATTTAGCCAAATGAGAGCTCCGTCCCTTAATAATATCTCTCAAATTAGACAATGATATGTAATTTATCATGCTGTCATATACTATTATCTTTAAGGATGGGAGCTGAAGCTCGACGAGAAGCCAATGAGTACGGTCCAAAACAGGGATAAACACCTACATCGAAATGTAATAATTCAAATTGCGCACTTATTTATGAACACCTTTAAAATATTTAAACAAATATACTAACCTTATCGACCTCCCACCATGCATGATAAAGTTTAGCTTGTCCATTAGCCAACACATATGATTCCTGTCGTTGATTCTTCAAGTGAACTACGTGAAAAGACGTCGACATAATTGTATATCGCGTTTTTTTATATTTTTCTTCAATTTCCTTACAATTAGAAGACGTGTCACCCATGCATCAATATGTTGTTTTACAAAAAAAGACATATATTAGTGAATTACATAAATTTTAAAAAAAATTAATCAAACTGAAATATAAGAAGAAATATAAGACTTACCTCACCAAGACCGTTCAATCAACAAATGCATATCATCGTTGAGTTTGTATATGTCAGCGTAACACCCTTGGCTCCGCTCATGTAGATAAAAATCAACTGCGGTCTTAGCCCAAAGGGTATTATCCAGAATTATTTCCGGTAGTTGTTTCCTCTCCACTTCATCTACCGGAATGGTACTGGCCGGTAACTTATACGAAAGCCAACAGTCATCCATCATGTCCGGCACGTGAGGGGGCTTCTCAATAATTCGATATATTACGCCGTGTGAATCGGGCTCTAGAATGTTGGGAGGGACCTCTTCAACGATGACAGTGGCCTCTTGAACGGTGGGAGGGGACTCTTGAGGGATGATAGGGGCCTCTTGAACGATAGGGGAGGCCTCTTGAACGATGACAGGTGAGTCGGGTTTTTTCTTACGGATTCTTCGTACTATTGGGGTGGACAAAGACGTAATGGCACGTGCACGCCGTCTGATGCGTGAACTCCGTCTTGCAAGAAAAGCCCGACGTAGAGTATCCACCTTAGCGGGCCACTAAAAATAAATTAATACATAAATCAGTAAATAAACAGACATGATATTAAACAGTGAAAAAAAGACAAATATATTTCAAACTTGCACGGTATTAACCCAAGTCATTATTATATCATTGTTCACAAAATGCATCAGATAACATTCCAGAAGTAAGCACTTATATAAACATTTAAAAGGACAAAATATAGGTTTAGTGCAGGTTCAATGACAACATAAAGAGTAGTAGTTTATTCTTGAAACTTAAATTTTCAACACTGTGAAGTTAGTATTTATCTTTTGGTTGAAGTAATGCAATTCATTCAAGTTTCAATTTGCAAATGAAGAATAGAATCTGAAACTTAAAATCGCAACGCGAAAATGACTATCGCAATGCGAATTTGACTATCGCAATGTGAATTTAACTATCGCAACGAGAGAATCGCAATGCGATTTTCATTTCGCATTGCGATTCTTTCGTTGCGATAATCAAATTCGCATTGCGATAGTCATTTTCGCATTGCGATAGTCATTTTCGCATTGCGATAGTCATTTTCGCGTTGCAATTTTGTTGTTGCGATTTTCATTTCGCATTGCGATTCTCTCGTTGCGATAGTCATTTTCGCATTGCGATAATAAACTATTCTTCTTCTGCAAATTGAAACTTGAATGGATTGCATTACTTCAACCAAAAAGACAACCAAAAACAAATACTAACTTCACAGGGTTAAAGAATAAACAGTTAAACAATATTGGAAGCAACCGAATGAATTTACTAAGCAATCTAAGTGAAATTACGAGTAAATTTATCATCAAGTTAAATATGAAAAATATTAAACTTACCTCGTTGCGTAGAGTATGAACCTCGTTCTATAACGATGCTACAATCTCACGTAGAGCTGCTACCTCACCACGTAAAGTAGACACCTCAACACGCCATGCACCATTGTCAACGCGTAAAGTACCGACCTCCTCACGCAAGGCATTGACCTCATTACGTAACTCCCCTAACTCATCCCGTGGAGGTGGAGAACAGGGAGATAAACGTCGTGGCATCTTTGCCAGTCGCCTATCATGAGGTGATGGTGGAGAAGAGGCTCGATGATGTGATAGAATAGGTGATGACTCTCGTTGTGGAGGTGTATATTCGGGTCGATCAGGTGATGGCTCTGGGTGAGGTGATGGCTCTCGAAGTGGTGGCTGCTCATCATCCGTGCCTCTGTAATAGAGTGTTGGCCTCCTAACAATATAAAAGCTCAAACAAAGTTAAACGTGTACTATTAATAACTTATTTATAAACATATGGTAGTATTTGTGTTAACTTACATTATTTATTGTAGTATACGGTAGTAAATCTTCCCATTGCTGCAAGGACCGTTTCCTCTTCCAGGAAATAGCCCTAGAAATATCATTAGAAGTTTTTAATGCATATGTCTGCATGGCGGGAAAGGCCTCAAATATCCAAATCTACAAACAATATAATAACAAACATTAGTAATTGTTAAAGAATTAATTATAATTTTGGAAACATTATATAAAAAATTATTACCTTAAAGGCCCAAATAAAGCCTGACAAAGTGTATTTGGAACCATCGCCACGCAAACTTTTCCGATCATTAAAGGCAGACGACAACTTATTCCATGTAGCTCTCCATAGATACGAACCCCACGGAAATAGGTTCAATGCATTTAGGTCCTCTACCAATTTAATTAGATCATTAGGAATAGGTTGTCGGGCCTCTCTGCCTAAAAAGCCGACTTGCAAAAGTATTAGAAGGCATACTCGGACAACATCGACGTCATCCATCCGAGTAAAACCATCTTTCTTATTCAATAATCTCGTCAAGTCTTCCACGTGTAAATTCGACTTCTCTGTTGACAGCTCAGGAAAAACCCGGGAAAACCATGATAGGCGGGTAATATGTCTAGTGTACCGATCTACATCATCGTGTCCGAAGCGTAGACCGGTGATTAAGCAAAACTCCTCCCGCCCAAAACACGTATACGCCGGTGGAAAATCAAATCATATCTCTTCATCACGACGTTGTATAGTCTCTGGTAGATCGCTAGTCACGGTTTGAAGAAACAGATGGGTCAACATAGCATCTCCACCCGGATGTTGTACTTTCAGCCATGGCCCGAAGCAAGTATCCTCAAATATTTTTCTTTGTGCAGGTGAAAGCTTCGACGCAATTGTTTTGGCCAGGCTTACTTTATTTCTTAAGGTCAATTGAGCCGAATAAAAGTTCTGCAAAAAAAAAATAAACATACCAATTTAGATATACCAAAAACTACACTGTGAAGATATGAACAATAAACATAAAGAGTAGTAGTTTATTCTTCAAACTTAAATTTGCAACACTGTGAATTTAGTATTTGTTTTTTGGTTGAAGTAATGCAATTCATTCAAGTTTCAATTTGCAGAAGAAGAATAGTTTCTGAAACTTTAAATCGCAACACGAAAATGAAAATCGCAACACGAAAATGACTATCGCAACGCGAATTTGACTATCGCAACGCAAGAATCGCAACGCGAAATGAAAATCGCAACGACAGAATCACATTGCGATAGTCATTCTCGGTTTCAAATACTAAAATTGAAAGAAAATTGAATGGATTGCATTACTTCAACCAAAAGACAAAACAAAGACAAATACTAACTTCACAGGGTTAAAGACTAAACAGTTAGCAGTATTGGCAGCAATCGAATGAATATAATAAGCAATCTAAGTGAAATGGTTAATCTATTATTGAAAACACCAGTAAACTTATCATCAATTTCAATATGAAAAACCTAATAATAATGCAAAAATTTCAAAACAAAAATAATTAAAAAAACTAACCCTCGGTGGTTGATTTGGTTGATTTTCCATTTCTGACCGTGAATAATTTCGCCGGAGATGGAGATTGATATCGTCGGAGATGGGGACTGATTTCGTCGGAGATAGGGACGGATGTCGCCTTAGAGAGTGAGAGATGGAGATGAGACTGAGTTGTGATTTAGGGTTTTAGGTTATGAGTTGCGATTACGAGATATACCGTGGACGGTTCAGTGTTCCTATATATTAATATATTCGTGTTTGAAATTTGAAAAAAGAATACGCGTTGGATACGAATGGCGCTATGTAAATCGCATTGCGATTTACGTATTCGCATTGCGATTTACGTATTCGCATTGCGATTTTCCAAATTCGCGTTGCGATTTACGTAATCGCATTACGATTTTCCAAATTCGTGTTGCGATTTACGTATTCGCATTGCGAATTAGGAAAATCGCAACGCGAATTTGGAAAATCACAATGCGATAGTCAGAATCGCGTTGTGAATCTGGAAACTGATTTGCGATATCGGAGATCGCGTTGCGAATTATAGATCGCATTGCGATTTAGTTGGTCATTTTGACAAATCTAAAAAAAATTAGTTAAAATCGTATATTATAAGACATTTTTTGCCACTGAGGTTATTTTCTCTTATTTATTTGATTATAATTACTTTTACACATTTTATCAATTTAATTTAAAAAATAACTATTGATATTAATAAAATTATCTAATATATTTTTACAATTATTGTTCAATTCAATATTGAAAAATTCATCCGTATTGAATTTATTTATTTTATTTTATACTAAATGCAAAAAGGACCCTTAAATTTTTAAAGATTATATAAATATAAAATATTAAAAATATTATTTATATAATATTAAAAAATAATTTAATAAATTTTAATTGAATTAAATAGTTCTTAAAATCAAACTCAATAAGGAGATCATGATTTTAGTAGTATAAAGTAAGTGTAATAAATATATTTAAAATAAAAGAATGATAGTAGAACCGTCAATCACCGACGTGGCGGGGCCAAATTCCAGTAACTTTTAAATTTTGCTTCTATAACCGAAGATATTAAATTTTCCAAAATTCAGGCAAAATTGCCTAATCTATTCAACCTTTTCGTTTCTTCAAGGGTTCTAAAATTTCTAGGGTTTCACGATTGTTATTTCTTTTGATCTCCAGCTTTAGTTTCTCTTTTTGTACTTCACGGATTGTGAGCTCTGCACTTGGGCGGGTCAAGTTCTTCGAGTTTTCAGTTCCAATAATTGGTGCGGTATGTTTTTCTTCTTCTTCTTCTTCTTCTTCTTCTTCTCTCTTTGCATCTTGTTTTAGTTTCCTTTTTGTTGCCAGGAAAAAAATGATGGACAAGATAATTAAGACTTTGAATAGAATAAAATAAGAGATGAAATGATCCTTACTTATTATTGTTTTTGCTGGGGATGGGGTTCGGAATTGGTTGAAAATAACGAAATAATTTAGAATTTGAAATTTTAATTTTAATTTTATGCGTTTTAGAGAAACGTTATTAAGTTTTAGGAAATTGGGAAATTGGTCCGTACCGTTAGGTAGAAGGAAAAAAATGGTGGTGGCTTTGCTTTAATGGAAGTTGTGGTCTGTTTGTGTTACCTTAGGTTTCGGAATTTCACGAATTTGATTACTCATTTACGCTCTTGCCTGTGTTTTTAGCAGTGGTTAGACGTTTTGGTTCTTAATTTCAACAAATGAGAAGTTAACTGGTTAATATGTGTACTTATTTTCCCATTGGCTACTCAAACTCAATACGTCAAGAAAATTGAGGAATTGCGTATCTTTTATCAGCCCATTTGGGCAAAATTTTAAACCATAGGAATATGCTATTGGCACTAACCTCAAGTTTGTGTTTTGATGATGACAGTTGCAAACATGATTGTGATGGTTTCTCACTAGGAAGCAATATGCATTGAAAGAAGAATATTTCATCGGATGAAGTTTGCAACTAAAGTATGGATGAAGAAATAGCTGAAGAAGTAGCTCAAATGGGTGCAGCTGAGGGGACTCACCTTCAGGGCAAAGAGGTTGACCAATTGGTGAAATCTGACAACTGCAACTTGTTGGTGTCCCAAGAAACGGTGATACCAGGTGACAGTAATGCTCTTGAGAGTTCATTCAGTGTTCTTGGAGATGTGTTGGAAGGTAAAAATGTGTTGGAACATGGGTGTACTAGCTCATGCACTTTTAATGATAACCATGACATGGTCGAGGAGTTAACTTTGGGAAATTATAATGGCTCTAACATACCCATCGTAGGTACATCGAATAATAGAGAAAGAATGCAGATGAGGCAGGGCCAGTGGCTACATCTTTATCAGGTAGGTGGATCAGGAAGTGGGGGTTCATGTGGCAACACAGACAATAGTCAGGCGATGCCAAGTATGCCACCGGAAGTAGGTTGTGCATCTTTTTCTGAATTTTTGGGTTATAAACCTTCGAGTGATGAGCGGACTCAAGCAACAGAACAATTGATGAGTGGTGAAAATAATGAGGTTTCAGGCAGTCGGCAGTCTGATCGAGGTATCAAGACGAAGATTATTTCAAAATCAGGATTTTCTGAATTTTTTGTTAAAACTACATTGAAAGGTAAGGGTGTTATATGTAGAGGTCCATCTCGTGATGCCTCTAAAGTTGAGCTTAGACATCAAAATAGCACGAAATGTACTGGACAAACTATGGTGGCACCTATTCCTCCAGTGAAAGCTGCTGGTAGTCCTGTGGTGGTTTCTAATACATCACTAATCTTGGGTAATAGTGTTGTTTTGACTTCTTCCAATGGGAACATAGTGCGAAGGGCTGGTGAGCACGATCATGATGGAATAAACTTGAGAGAGTGGCTGAAAGTTCAGTCTCATAAAGCAAAAAAGGCTGAGCGCTTGTATATATTTAGACAAATTGTGGACCTGGTTGATTATTCTCATTCTCAAGGGGCCATCTTCCAGGATCTGCAGCCTTCTTGCTTCATGTTGTTGCAAGCTAATCAGGTTAAATATATTGGATCAGGTGCCCAGAAAGGTCTTCTAGATTCTCTCTCGGATAAAGATTTCCCCCCTTCAGAAAACATTATGACTAGGAGAAGGCCAATGACGCAGGGGGTGAGTTCCGCAATTGGTCTTTGTGCTAAAAAGCAGAAGATCAATGAGAACCCAAACTTAACTCGGTGGCCTCTGTTTCATTCTAGATCTAAACTCAAAATTGAAACCATAAACACCCAATTTTCTCGCAATCAATCTAGTGAACATTGCCCAAATACACAATTTCGCAATTCTGGGAGCTCTCATTCTTCTATTTCAGCTAAGCATCAGTCTATGTATGTGAATGAGCAGTTGGAAGAGAAGTGGTATGCTAGTCCAGAGGAATCTAATGAAGGTGTTTGCACAATTTTATCAAATATATACAGTTTGGGTGTTCTTCTTTTTGAGGTACAGAAACCAATTGTGCTGATATCTTTTATCTGTTTTCTTATCTATTTTTGGTCTGCGTTGAAGAGATTGGATAGTTTGTGTTCATTCTGAAAAGCAATTTGATTGTTTCTTTCAGTTGCTTTGTCATTTTGAATCTGAGAGAGCACATGCTGCAGCAATGTTAGATCTACGAAATAGAATTTTTCCTCCAACTTTTCTGTCAGAAAATCTCAAGGAAGCTGGATTTTGTCTTAGGCTACTTTACCCAGAACCTTCTTTTCGTCCAACAACCAGGTAGTACAAACTGTTCATCGGTGCTAAATGTCAAGCTCTCAAATCTTATAACTGATGTTGCATATGGTGATTTTGAAGAAGAAATAATGCTAGTGTGTGAGATGGAGTTTTAAATGTACTAGTTATTAGACTATGATAATTATAGATATATATTGTAAACTAATATCTCTATAATAACCTTGGCATCTTGCAAAAAGCATGAGTGAGTCAGATGAACTGATTGGAGAATTATATCCTAGTTACTATTGGTGAAAAGAGAAAAGACTAGAAAAATAACAAACTATAAAAACAAAAATGCAGTTGTTAAAATTCACCTTAATAAGGCCCATCTTTGAAATCTGCATGGAATTAAATTCCAGGTAATGGTATCTTGATGAAACATTTTCTGTTTTGTTTTATATTCCTGAATCTTAAAGATCAATGCTATGTTACTATGAACTTGCTTCCTTTGTGCTTGGATTTCTAAATGTTAAGACCCTGATGTCCATTAATAATTCAGTATATGATTCTAAGTTTATGATTGTTGATATTTATCAGGGATATCCTACAATCTGAAGTACTTAGTGGATTCCAGGATGTATTTGCTGAAGAATTGGCGTCATCCATTGACCAAGATGGTGCTGAATCGGAGCTACTATTGCATTTCCTTAGTTTATCGAAAGAGCAAAAGCAGAAGCATGCCGCAAAATTAATGGAAAATATTGCTTGTTTAGAAGCAGATCTTGAAGAGGTTGAGAAAAGAAGGCACTTTTCTAGAAAACCTTCAACTTATTCTTCCGTTAAAGTGAGGGAATCTAGGCACCTTAGTAAAGAATCTCCAATTTCAGAGATGCATTCTAGTTTATACACCTTGTCCAGTGACAGTGATATGGGTTAATGAGAAATATAGATCAGCTTGAAGCTGCCTATTTCGCTATGAGATCAAGAGTCCATTCTCATGAGACTGGTGCTATGAGACGGCCAGATAAGGATTTACTGAAAGATCGTGAAAAGTGGCATTTGGCAGCAAACAATGAGGAAATACCAAATCCTACTGATAGCCTTGGGGCATTCTTTGATGGTTTGTGCAAGTATGCTAGATATAGCAAGTTTGAAGTCCGTGGGATAATGAAAGTGGGGAGTTTAACAACTTAGCAAATGTAATCTGTTCTTTAAGTTTTGATCGTGACAAGGATCATTTTGCTGCTGCTGGGATCTCTAAGAAGATAAAGATATATGACTTTAATTCACTCTTTGATGACTCTGTTGATGTACATTATCCGGTTGTTGAGATGCCAAACAGATCAAAACTTAGCTGTGTTTGCTGGAATAATTATATCAAGAACTATCTGGCTTCAACTGACTACGACGGTCTGGTCAAGGTTTGTATATCTTCACAGACTCGTGAGATTTTCTAGTTTAAGGAACTTTTGTTTATATGAATGTGATGAACTGAATGCATGTGGCAACTTTGTCATTAGATTGCAACTTGACAGAAGCTGCCTGTATCTTACCTGTTCTTACCTCAAAACTTTCGTTGTCATTGGTTCTTATGACATTTCCATCAAATCTCTTTAGTTCTAAGTTGGTTGAACTTCTAATAAATTTGGATCTTCTTTTTCTATTTCCTCTTGGCTATTCTGAAATTAGTCACTTTTCCTTATGCTACTGATTATAGCCTGTAGGTAATGATTGTTGCTGAACAGAAATAGTTGGACAAAAAACAGAAATCTATCACTTGACGAATTGAACTGTTCTAGTCCTTATGGATTTAGAAGCCAAGTGGATTAATACCTTGTCTAACACTACAGTACTTCACAATGACATCATATGTTATTTAACTTCTGATAGTAAGTTTAATCCAAAGCATCGTTGGACATAATTTTGAACCATAGGCTTTAAAATAATGGATATACAATTTGAAATCATGTTCAATGCTTCGGTGTTCGTGATGCTTTTGGAGGTTCATTTGTTCAACCCTGTGTTATACGGGGATACTGCTAGTGAATTTATTTTTTGATCTAGAAGTCTTATTCTTTTAAATAATGTTTGTGGGTTTAGCTTGTGGTATGTTGATCTTCTTATGGCACAATATACCTGAAATGCCAAGCTCTTTGCTCTTGGAATATATACCATTCTATTTTTGACGTGCTTTTTACGCAGCTCAGTCATTTCCTTATCTGTCATAAGCTATTCTATTAGAATTACATTTTAGTATTTGTCATGAAATTCATGCATGGCTCATTGATACCATTTGCTTGGATGAGATCCAGTTATGGGATGCAAGCACCGGTCAAGCCATCTCTCATTACATTGAACATGAAAAGAGAGCCTGGTCTGTTGACTTCTCTCAGGTGTATCCAACCAAATTAGCTAGTGGCAGCGATGATTGCACCGTGAAACTATGGAGCATTAATGAGGTATGTTCTTCCGTATTTTATGGCTTTCATAGCAGAAAATAGCAGGTACATCTTTCTCTAAAAACTAATCAACGTAGGTAGAGCGACAGACAGTATGAATGCCAATGCTGGATCATATACCCAGGCTAAGCTAAGCACACTGGTGCTAGACATACTCTAGCCCCTTGATTGTACATGCTTAGTTACTTTCAACACATCAAAGAAACAACTTGTACGAGAATGTCTACAACTCACTGCTCTTGTTGATAATTACTAAAACCATTTTCTTGCCTTGTGTGTCAGTTGAAGGCAATTAATAGGAAGGATTGCATATGGTCATATTTGTGCATTGGATGTTGCAATTCTCTATCTGTAACCCAATTGTTGATTAGAAAAAAAGGATCATTTGCTCATCGTATCATAAAAAAAAAATAAAATTAAGATTACAGGAAACTGTCCTTGTCTGTGTATGCATGTTGTGCAGGTGGGAAAACGAATGTAAACTCTTTTTGTTTAGATATAATGATCTGCCATCATTCAATGTGCCTTGAAAGAACTACTCAAAGTTCCCCAATTTTATGAAATTAACCTTCATCCCCCTCCTTTATGGGTCTAGAAAAACTGCTTGGGCACCATCAGGAACATTGCAAATGTCTGCTGCGTTCAGTTTTCTGCTCACTCCACTCATTTACTGGCGTTTGGATCGTCGGATTACAAACATATTGCTATGATCTTCGAAATGCCAGAGCCCCATGGTGCATTCTTGATGGTCATGATAAAACTGTGAGCTATGTGAAATTTCTGGACTCGGGAACTGTAGTTACTGCTTCTACTGATAACACATTAAAGCTTTGGGACCTTAATAAAACTAGTAGCGGTGGCCTGTCCTCTAATGCTTGCAGCTTAACCTTTCAAGGACATACGAATGAGAAGGTTGGCATTCCTTTTCTTAAAAAATAGTTTTCAATTGGAAGTTCTTATTAGATCTTGACTCTGGCAAGTCTTTTTGCTTTTTTGGTTTGGTTTGACTTTTCACTTGGTTCTCCAGAATTTTGTTGGATTATCCGTTGCTGATGGTTATATAGCTTGTGGTTCGGAGACAAATGAGGTATTAACTTAAGCTGGGTTTTCTTCAGCTTTTTGTGGGCAGGGAATGAGGGATCTAATATCACTTAACAAATGCATTATCTTTCTTTCGACTCAAGGCATTAACTTATTGAAATGTCATGTCCAGGTCTATGCTTACTATAGATCAATGTCTATGCCAATAACGTCGCACAAATTTGGTTCCATTGATCCTATTTCTGGCAAGAGACTGATGACGTCAACGGGCTGTTTGTATCAAGTGTTTGCTGGAGAGGGAAATCGGACATGGCTGTTGCTGCAAGTTCTAGTGGATGTATTAAAGTATTGCAGATGGTTTAAGGAGAAGGTTAATTGCTAAGTATCATCAATCACTGGCGTCATTTTTGGAATCTGAGGGTTCTGGAGGCCATCTTGGGGTTCAGGCAAATATGCCATGCATGGATGACTCGGTCTTCTCGGTGGCCCGTTGTAATAGGCTTTGGTGCATAGTTTATTCTATGCGGAGTAATGTGAAGCCGAGCTGGAGTTATGACTCCAGATTATCAAAATTAGCTAGAATCAGATTCCAGTTAAACCTTTTACAGGCTTAAGAATCCGGAATATCACACGCCTCCAGGGTGTTGAGATAGGGAATGGAATTAAAACCAGAAATATCGAATGCGAAATCGAGATTGAGATAACTCTTGTATAAGAGGCTTTCCATCATGGTGGTTGGAGAAAGTGGTATTAGCATGCCTTACTTCTGTTATTGATCCTTGAAACAAATGTGAAGCCCTTATAAGTTTTTTTTAATAATATAAATATAGAGCTTATAGGTATAATTGATGATTTTACTCAGATTCTAGGGAAGTTCTTCATTGAGATGTAACTAAGCATTCTATCACATTCTATGTAACTGATATTTTTACCTCTGTAAATCTGTATTTTTTTATGTGATGATTTGGCTTTTAATATCATCGTGCAGCAATAAGTTGTATATCTTTCTATCTAGGGATGGGCACGGGTGGAGCGGGACAGGTTTCTGGCCGCCCGATCTCGACTTGAAAATTTTATTAATGTCTAACTTGGACCTGTCCATAATTTTTACATTTTTTTTGCCTTGAACCTGTCTCGATTTGTAGACTCGACTCGAATATATTAATATTTTAAAAGTTAAAATAATATATTTTATAATAATATATTTATAATCATTTATTATATTTTAATTTATTAAAATAATTTTTTTATAATAATACTATATTTTTAATAATTAAATAATAAATTAAAAATAAAATATTTAAAATTTTAAATATATTATATATTTTTTATCGTGTCAAGTCAGGTTAATGATTTTTCATCTTAAATCCATGCCCGTCTCGGCCCGAACCTACTTAGTATATAACTCCTCGCTTCACCCTGAATCCTAAAAATTCAAAAATAATCCGCCCTTATAAAATCAGATTAGATCAAAACTCGTCGATTCAATTATTTTAGCCATCCCTATTTCTATCTTAACTTCAAGTAATCCAAAGCATTGCGTGCCGAGGAATAATGCATCATACACTGCTATTCGGAAGCAAATATCCTGTAAAAAGAGTTTATTGAGCCGCCTAGTGATGTTTTCTTTAAAAGTATTAGATTTTATCAATTACATTTGTAGGATGGGTATATTATTAATGATTAAAAAAAACATGCGCAAAAGGGTCACCTTTGCCTCTATTGTAGACTAAATTTTTCATTTTTGCTCATATCATATTTTCGTATCAATTTAATCTACTAAGTTGTTTAATTGCATCAATCTATATCATACCCTTAATTTAAAACCCTAAATTAATAACCCTAAACTATAACATCTAAACCTTAAACCTTTAACTTAAAGCCCTCAGTTTAGGGTTTTAAGTTAGAGGTTCTATGTAGAATGATGCAATTAAACAACTTCAAGGGCTAAATTGTTGCCAAAATACGATAGGGGCGAAAATGATAAATTGGATTCACTACAGGGGCAAAGATGACCCTTCCACCGTAAGAAAATTTAAAATAGATACTACATTATTTTCAGGGTTAATGATTAAGAAAATTTAAAATAGATACTTGTAATCATGTTTAAAACTATTCTACTTATTGCATTTAATTCTCCCCATGCTTATGTCCTATATTCAATGCATCGGCTGCTTAGTTTAAGATGAGAATGCAAAATCATAATCTGGCATTGAAGTTTCAAACACAGTTGAGATGAAACCAAAAACAAATTCGGTTCCATTGGATGTACCTAATTCTATCTTTAACATTTGTTTTTTGTGGGATCAGACCCTACTTATTAAATTCTAAGCTTCTGAACCCATTTTATTAATGTATTAAACTGTCATATTTTAGTATGAAAGAATTACCAAAGTCTTTGTGAGTTGTAATTAACTTGAACATGGGAGATTATCATTGAATGAAGGGCTTCTAACACCCCTTTAGAGTCCTTAGATGACTTCATCAACCACGAATACAATTATATATGTATGAAGATTTGAATTTGAATTTATATACCGAACATTGTTATAAATATATTAAGAAATTCGAATTTCTAACCATAACTTTAACGTGGAACGTAGGTCCATGATCTGACGATGACTCAAAATCAAGTTTTATCCTTCAAAGCATATTTTTGACTAAATTAATTAGGATAAATTATATTAGTAGTCAATGAACTTTTAGGATGTTTTCTTTTTGATAATCAAACTTTTAATTCGCTTTTATTACAGTCACTATCATTAGTCGTTAAATATTTTTCCTTAAAAAAACTAATTTTCCAAATTGACAATCGTTGCAAAAGTTGAACTTCCAATGAAGGGAATAGTCGTTGATTAATCTCAACAATGAAAAGGTTTCGTTCGACCAAAATATTAACATAGATTTATTTTAGGTTGATATAACGCTCAATAGTGTCGGGTCAAATAATTTTAGTTTTTAGTTTCTGTCGGAGCATCACTCTTTCATTGTCGTTTCTATTGTTGTTCAGTGGTTCCTCCGGATGAAAAGATCATCAAACTACTACTATGTTTCTTCTTTTTCTTTCATTAAGTTCAAACTTGTTGGAAAACCTTTCAATCTCCTCAAGCACTAAGTAAATCTTAATCAAAATTAAAAGTTAAAACTTTCTGATCTACCATTGTCAACCATCAGATTAGCTTGAAACTAAACTATGTTAATCTTTTAGCCGAATGAATCCTTCCCACAATTGGGATTTGATCGGCGACCCCTTCGTTCATCCAGAATTTTGCCTTGGTGGAGGCTGCAAATTTGAAAC
This sequence comes from Hibiscus syriacus, assembly GCF_006381635.1. Lineage (NCBI taxonomy): Eukaryota > Viridiplantae > Streptophyta > Magnoliopsida > Malvales > Malvaceae > Hibiscus > Hibiscus syriacus. The sequence continues at coordinate 1,156,985 of NW_024063008.1, forward strand.
TTGAAGAGTTTTTTTAGGGGGAAAATACATTAACGTACCATATCAGCTCTCTTAACGGCAATTAATGACAGTGACCATAATGAAAATGAATTACAAGTTTTAAAAGTTTAGTGATAAGAAAATGAATGTGCCTTAAAAGTTCAATGTCTAGTAGTGTAGTTTACCCTTAATGTTATTATTAACAAGTTATATGATACCAATTCGATCTAAGAAAATCATGTAGAATTGTCAGACGTTAATCTTTTAGCCGAATGAATCCTTCCCACAATTGGGATTGATCGGCGACCCCTTCGTTCATCCAGAATTTTGCCTTGGTGGAGGCTGCAAATTTGAAACTTGAAGAGTTTTTTTAGGGGGAAAATACATTAACGTACCATATCAGCTCTCTTAACGGCAGTTAATGACAGTGACCATAATGAAAATGAATTACAAGTTTTAAAAGTTTAGTGATAAGAAAATGAATGTGCCTTAAAAGTTCAATGTCTAGTAGTGTAGTTTACCCTTAATGTTATTATTAACAAGTTATATGATACCAATTCGATCTAAGAAAATCATATAGAATTGTCAGACGTGCATTGAATGGCGACTCCTAGTGTCTATCATCCCCGTATCATAAAGCTGGTAAAGACAAAACAGAATCCAGCCTGCCTGTAGTACTGAGTACTCTATATCTTGAACCTTTCATTGCCTATAAAAAGGCTCAACTTCGTCATCATTTCTATGCACTAGCTTCAACACACTGGTTCTTCAAAGGGGGAAGAAGAAGAAGATGAGTGAAACAAGTAGCGCCAAGGTCTTGGACATGGGCAATGGGAAGCATCAGCAAGCATCAAGGAACGACAAGTATTGTTCCTTTAAGATGCCACTTCATTATCCCAGGTACAACAAAAGTGACTACGAGAACATGCCCGAGTGCCAACTCGACTGCCTGCTTCATCAGTATGGCCTATCTGTCAATGGAGATGTTAAGCAAAAGAGAAAGTATGCAATGGGTGCCTTCCTTTGGCCTTCTTAGCTTGAATAAAAATATTGTTGCCCACTTAACTGATAAAATACTTGGCTTATATATTATATAGTAGCTTTCAGTTGTTATCACTGTTGTATTACATTGTTTACTTTAATATAATGTTTAATTATCAGTAAGTACCAGTTTAATATAATGTTGTGTTACAAAAATTGTTAAGCCTTGTGTTAAAGATCGAACAAGAGACATTTTTGACATTTAACACAAGGATTAAGGCGTATATTTCTCATTATGAGGTTTGACATTAAATATGTAAGTTGTATCTTACCTCTTATACACTGCAGGTAGTGACTAACACAGTTGCGATTAAAGAAATCACTGTAAATAATAAATATAAAATGTTTGTTTACGTCATTCAGATCATTCTATGTGAAGTCTTGTTTATAGGGTAATTCATTATAAATAACGTTTTAAGCTTAAACTCGATATAAGTTTGTTGCATTTGTCTTTTGATACAATTACATATATCTTTCCTAATGTATATTCAGGGTCTACTTGTTTCGCTGAAAACAATGTCGAATAAAATATATCATTTAAGTTTAAACAAATTTATGTTTTACTCATTTCCCCGCGGTTGCAAGAGCAAACAAGTACAAAACAATGCCGATAACAGTTACAGCTTTCTGTAACTGTGTCAATATGAGCATAAGAAGAAGAAGAAAAACTCGCGCAAGACTGCTTCAAATATGCAGATAGAGCTTGACGATGATGCACATGAATGTTTCATAACACCCCCAGTTGTTTGATGGGTCCAATGTCAGAGACGAAACATGTGGTGTTGAAGCAGCCAATCATTGTCGTAACCGGTTTTCGTCCGGGCACGAAATATTAAATTTGGCGGGGAAATTGATGTGAATAAATAATTTTTAAAATAATTTGTGAGTCGCCATCGACCTTTTGGATCAGGTAGGTCAAATACCTAAAAATTATTTTTTTTTAAAAGAGTTTTAAAGAAAACACTAATAAAAAATGAACTGATCTGCGTTTATAACCAAAAATTCATTCTTTTTAATAATAAAAAGGGATTCGTGGTCGGTTACGTTTAGGGAAGGATTAGCACCCCTACAACGCCCAAAATTGGTACTTTTTAATTATAAATTGTCTCTATTATTAAAATTTTAAAAATTCAAAAATATATTTAATTTATAATTCTATTATTTCAAAATTATAAAAAATATTTATTTATTTAAAAATATCCAAAAAGAACTTCTAGGTGCCTTAAGACAGCTCTTTTCTTTGATATTGAGAAATATTAATTTAAATAATATTGTTTACTTTTTAATTTTTTAAAATATAAGAATAGGACATCCAGTTGTATTAAGACTGTCCTTTTCTTCGATATTAAAAATAAATATTTAAAAATTATTATTTATTATATATATTTATGAATATATAAAAATATTTAACCATATAATATAAAAATATCACTAAAACAATGTATTTTAAGCAGTAAAATGAAAACATATAAATAACTAAATTATAATAAAAATAAAATTAAATCTAATTCCTAATTAATCAAAATTATAGGGATTAAATATGTTATTTCTTTATTTAATAATTTAGTGACTAAAATAAAATGATCTAAAATTCGGATATAATAATAAAATAAATTAAAAATATAAACTAAGAATTAAAATATTATTTATTAAAATTAATGGATTAAATCTGTAATTTATCCTAAACATATTATTTTAATAAAAAGGACTAAAATAAATAAAATTAAAATTCAAAGACTGAATTAAAATTATTATAAATTCAGTTTAGTGACCAAAATGTAAAATTTACAAATACGAAGGACTGCGGACGGGGTTTAACTATTTCATAATTACGCGCATAGTCCTTCCCGAAACGACGTCGTTCGGGAAGGACTATAAGAGTCCAAATCGGCTGGCCCGAAGGGCCAGCCATTTCATTTCTTCCTTTTTTTTTTCTTTTTCTTAAACAGAGAGAGAGAGAGAGAGAATTCTCTCTGGCCTCTCTCTAGATTCCCTCACCGGAGGGAATCCGGCAGCCGTCTGCCGCCGTGAGTTTTGCCGCCGACCACCGCCGCCGGTCACCGTATTCGGTGGCCGGAAAAATATTTTTTATCCTAAATGTAGATCGGACCGTCCTAATGACGGTTCCGATGTTTTTTTCCGTTAAACGGCTCCTAATCGGAGCAAATCTACAATAATACCTTCGGCTTTTCGAAGTTTTGGTGAGATCCGGTGACGGTTGGGGCTCTCTGTTGACAGGGTAAGCTTTTTCCTCTCTTCTCTCTTTTTTCCTTGCTGCGTTGATGCTGACTGAGATCGTTGGTTTAGTTGTTGTTATTTTTTTTTCCTTTCTCTGTGTTTTTTTTCTTCTCCGTTTTCTGTTTCTGTCTCTGGTTTCTGTCCCCCGGTTTTTTTTTTTTTTCGCAGATGGGGTGGTGGCTTTTATAGCCACCACCGGTGTTCGTCTCAGACCGGTCCGAAGAGGGGGCCTTGGTGAGTCACCGGACTACCAGTGGTGACTCACCCCGTAGCCTTGCATGGACGGCTGGTATATGATTTTCTGGAGCCTTCATTCGGGACGTGGCAGCGGCGGAGGCGGTGAGGGCTTCTGGAAGCAGCAGCGGCGGCGCTGGGACGTGTACCCTAGGGTTTCCTCTGGCAAATGGTGGACCGTTGGATCAAAACAGATCCAACGGTTGAGATTGAAGATGGCGGCTGGCTAGATTAGGGTTAGGAAACCCTAATTGGAAACCCAAATATTTAGGGTTTCTGGTTGGATTTGGACCGGTTCTGGTTGGTTTGTAACTGGGCCGGTCCAATTGTAATTGGGCTGTAATTTATTATTTATTTAATATATATTTAATAATAATAATAATAATGATAATAATAATAATAATAATAATGATAATAATAATAATGATAATAATAATAATAATAATAATGATAATAATAATAATAATAATAATAATAATGATAATAATATTAATAATAATAAGGATAATAATAATATGGATAAAAAAAAAATTTAGTATCTTCAGCTGCCCCTCTTTGCTCATTCTTGTGTTAACAAGAATAGGGCAAAGATGAAAAGATAATAAAATTTTTTATCCATTTGACTTTACTTTGATCATAATGGAGATATTGAATAAATTCTTCTTTCTCTCCAAATAAGTTCTTCTTATTATGAACTTTCTGCTGGGGATGATGATGACCTCCTTTTTGTGATAGAGTCATTCAAAAGGTTGAATAAGCTCTTGATGAGTTCTTCTCATTATGAACTTTTTCTTCCTTCTTCAGATGAGTTCTTCTCATTATGAATTTTACCTGGCAATGTTGATCCATCAAATGATGAATTCAAGCAAAAGGTTGAACAAATTCTTCTCATTATGAACTTCTTCTTCCTTCTTCAGATGAGTTCTTCTCATTATGAACCTTCTCTGGCAAAAATAATCCATCAAGTGATGAATTCAGGTAAAAGGTTGAACAAATTCTTCTCATTATGAATTTCTTCTTCCTTCTTCAGATGAGTTCTTCTCATTATGAACTTTTTCTGGAAAAGATGATCCACCAAATGATGGATTCAGGTAAAAGGTTGAACAAATTCTTCTCATTATGAACTTCTTCTTCCTTCTTCAGATGAGTTCTTCTCATTACGAACTCGAACTGGAAAAGATGATCCACCTAATGATGGATTTAGGTAAAAGGTTGAACAAATTCTTCTCATTATGAACTTCTTCTTCCTTCTTCAGATGAGTTCTTCTCATTACGAACTCGAACTGGAAAAGATGATCCACCTAATGATGGATTCAGGTAAAAGGTTGAACAAATTCTTCTCATTACGAACTTCTTCTTCCTTCTTCAGATGAGTTCTTCTCATTATGAACTCGAACTGGAAAAACTGATCCACCAGATGATGGATTTGAGCAAAAGGTTGAACAAATTCTTCTCATTATGAATTTTTCTTCCTTCTTCAGATGAGTTCTTCTCATTATGAACTCGAACTAGTACTGTTGATCCATTGAATGATGGATTTAAATCTTTGCTAAAATCTTTGAAATTTCTGTTAAAAATTTAACAAGAATAAAAATGAATGAAAATGCATCTATTTTTGCAAATGCCTAAATATGATGCATGAATATTAAGTTGTTTGATTTCAGACTGGTGAATTGAGTATTTCTTCAATTGTAAAAACTCAATATATCTGTCTTCTTCAAATCAGAGAATCTAGCATCTTTGACAAATGTAGATGTAGATATAACGTCACAAAACCTCTTGAGAATAAAACTCAATAGTATAGGCTCTTGAAAAGCTTGCATTCAGGCAACATGTTGATTCTGATAACAACTCATCTGATTATGAAGTGACCTTTCAAGATGATTTCACAGATATCGATAGTTCTTCTAATACCGAGAAATCTTGAATTATGATTCTGATGAGGAGAATAACTGTTATACTTGACAAAAATGTGATTCTCAGAAGCTGAAACTTCAATAGCCCTGGAGAAATGTGGTCCAGATTCATCAATTGCAGAATTGGCAAATTTTATATGTGCTGTTCAAATGACTAAAAATGCTGACGTACTTCTTCCGGTAAAAGATGGGAAGCCATTATGTGATAATCCCAGTTACAAGCAAAGACGAAACTTATGCTATGATTTTTGAAAAGGAAGAAGCATAAGAAACTTGAAAATAAGCTTCTTAATGAAGATGATCATGCAGTTCATCTTTCAATTCCAACGATCAGTTCTGGGGTTCCTACTGAATCAGATCAGATAACTCAAAGAACACTTCCAGAAGATGCTATTGACACATTCATCTTCCAAATTCAATGATCGTTCTGTCCAACCAGATCAGATAACTCAAAGAACACTTCCAGAAGATGCTATTGACATTCATCTTCTAAACTCACTGCTTGATTCTGTTCAACCAGATCAGATAACTCAAAGAACACTTCCAGAAGATGTTATGGACATTCATCTTCTAAACTCACTGATTGATTCTGTTCAACCAGATCAGATAACTCAAAGAACACTTCCAGAAGATGCTATGGACATTCATCTTCTAAATTCACTGATTGATTCTGTTCAACCAGATCAGATAACTCAAAGAACACTTCCAGAAGATGCTATGGACATTCATCTTCTAAACTCACTGATTGATTCTGTTCAACCAGATCAGATAACTCAAAGAACACTTCCAGAAGATGCTATGGACATTCATCTTCTAAACTCACTGATTGATTCTGTTCAACCAGATCAGATAACTCAAAGAACACTTCCAGAAGATGCTATGGACATTCATCTTCTAAATTCACTGATTGATTCTGTTCAACCAGATCAGATAACTCAAAGAACACTTCCAGAAGATGCTATGGACATTCATCTTCTAAATTCACTGATTGATTCTGTTCAACCAGATCAGATAACTCAAAGAACACTTCCAGAAGATGCTTGGTTCTGTCTAATCAGATCAGATAACTCAAAGAACACTTCCAGTAGATGCTATTGAGCCCATATAAAAGGTTGGATTGTTTATAAACATGTACAGGAAGTGCCAAATTGACAGAAAGGATCTGTAAGGCTCTTGAAGCTTATGACAATGAGACACCTTCGATTGTCCAGAAGTATGTTCTTAATGAGTACTGAAAATGGAATCTAGTATGGGTTGGAAGGAATAAAGTTACTCCACTTGAACCTGATGAAGTGGAAATGCTTCTAGATTTCCTTAAAGACCATACACAAGGATCTGTATAGAAACGTATTTCCCAGTGATATCAATGTCTTGTTTCCTTTTGTTGGAATTAGTGCTGCAAAGATCACCTTCTATTGTCTTGGTATTTTTGAAAACAGATGTGTAAGAACTGAATGGTGATCGGTTGGAGCAATTTGATGAGTAGATTTGGCGGATTCGACCTCGTTGTTGGTAGCATGCCGTGTAACAATCTTGATGTTCATGGCTTTTAAGATGGTGATGATTTGCTTACTTTGTATTCTATGTATTCAAAAGTATTAATCATAAAATGATATTCAGAAATCTTTAAATTATTTCAAAATTATGTTAAGTCAATAGAAAAGAATAAATTGAATTTCCAAAAATAAATTGAATCTCAAATAAATTGAACTTGAAATAGATAGAATTGTATTCAAAGTTATGGCAAGCATAAGAATAATAAAAATTCAAATGTCTCAACAAATTATAAGCATAAGTATTTCTAAATTAATCAAGTTGACACAATTTAGAGTAATGATGTAAGCTTTTGTCTGGAAGATCTCAAACGTTGTTAAAATGCTTGTAGATGTGAAGTTTCTTCCAAACTATCAAAATCTTAAGAGAGTTCGATTGCCAGATGCCTAATATCAACCTGCATTTGAGCCGCCTTTTCAGGTTTTCAACTCAAATCCTTCCTTTGATTACAAGATGCCCTTTTCGGGTTTTCACCTTGACCCCCTTTTCTTTTTTCCCTCTTTTTTTTTCTTTTTTTTCTTTTTTTTTCTTTTTTTTTTCTTTTTTTTTCTTCAAGCATAATATTTCTTGACAGAATCTGAGTTTATTGGATTTTTCAGAATTTTTCCATCAATTTCTGCCAAGATCAACGCTCCTCCGGAAAAGGCCTTTTTCACAACGTATGGCCCTTCCCAATTAGGCATCCATTTCCCACGGAAATCTTTATGTATAGGCAAGATCTTTTTTAGTACTAGATCATCCTCTTGGAATTCTCTTGGATGTACTTTCTTATCATGAGACTTCATCATCCGTTTTTGATACATCTGTCCATGGCAAATAGCTTTCAATCTTTTCTCTTCAATAAGGTTCAATTGATCAAATCTAGCTTGGATCCATTCAGATTCATCCAATTTTATTTCTCTCAATATTCGGAGCGATGGAATCTCAACTTCAATTGGTAAGACTGCTTCCATTCCGTAGAATAGAGAAAACGGCGTTGCCCCAGTAGATGTTCGAACAGTAGTTCGGTATGCATATAGAGCAAAAGATAACTTCTCGTGCCAATCTTTGTAAGTTTCAGTGGTCTTTGTAATGATTCTCTTGATGTTCTTATTTGCTGCTTCAACTGCCCCATTCATCTTTGGACGATAGGCCACTGAATTTGCATGTTTGATCTTAAACTGTGCACAAAGTTCAGTCATCATTTTGTTGTTCAGGTTTAGGGCATTATCTGTAATGATCCTCTCTGGTAGACCATATCGACAAACTATCTCTTTCTTTATGAACTTGCAGACTGTGGATCTCTTAATATTGGTATATGAAGCAGCTTCAACCCATTTGGTAAAATAATCAATTGCCACAAGGATGAAGCAATGTCCATTCGATGCTTTTGGTGTGATTGCCCCAATGACATCTATTCCCCACATAGAAAATGGCCAGGGTGCTGTCATTACATGTAAAGGAGATGGGGGTACATGAATCTTGTCTGCATATATCTGGCATTTATGACATTTTCTTGCGTAATCAATGCAATCTGTGTACATGGTAGCCCAATAGTATCCATATCTCATTATTTTTCTGGCCATAGAAAGACCATTTGCATGTGTTCCACATATTCCACTGTGTACTTCTTTAATGACATTTCGAGCTTCGCTGGTATTTAAACATCTCAATAGCATTTGATCATTGCTTCTTCTATATATAATCTCTCCATCAAGAAAATATCCAGCAGCCATTCTTCTCAAGGTTCTTTTATCAATTTCCGATGCATTTGGTGGATAACTTTGATTTTTGATATATTGCAGGATATCATGATACCATGGTTTACCATCTACCTCTTCTTCCACACTATAACAATGTGCATGAATTTCATACACTTGCATTTTGATTGGCATCATATCAACTTTCTGAGTTGCCTGAAACATAGCAGCTAATGTAGCCAAAGCATCTGCCATTTGATTTTCTTCTCGAGGGAGATAATCGAAGGTAACCCTCTCAAATTCTTTCAATAATTCGAGGGTAAAATTTCGATATTCCAATAATTTGGGATCTTTTGTTTCCCATTCTCCTCGCAATTGATACACCACTAAAGATGAATCTCCATATATTTTGAGAAATTTGATTTTTCTTTCTATAGCTGCTTTCAATCCCATGACACAAGCTTCATATTCCGCCATGTTATTGGTGCAAAAGAACTCCAGTCTACTTGTAAAGGGATAATAAACACTTTCTGGAGAAATCAACACTGCCCCGATTCCTCGTCCCAAAGCATTAGATGCTCCATCAAAATAAAGCTTCCAAGTTGCAAATTCATCATTTGTTCTGACTTCTTCATTCATGGATATGCACAACAAATCTTCATCGGGAAAATTGAAGTTCAAAGGCTGATAATCATTTGATACACGACTGGCCAGAAAATCAGCTATGACACTTCCTTTTATCGCTTTTTGGTTGACATATACAATATCAAACTCAGATAATAACATCTGCCATCTAGCCATTCTGCCTGTCAAAGCTGGTGATTCCATTAAGAATTTCAAAGGATCAAGTTTGGATATCAACCAAGTAGTATGGTATAACATATATTGTCTGAGTCTTCGAGTAGCCCACACCAAAGCACAACATAATTTTTGTATTGGTGGATATCGAACTTCACAATCAGTAAATTTCTTGCTCAGATAATAAATAGCTTTTTCTTTCCTTCCTGATTCATCATGCTGTCCTAGTACACATCCCATCGAATTTTCGAAGACCGTCAAGTAGAGAATTAATGGTCTATCAGGCATTGGTGATACTAAAATTGGGGCATTGGATAAATATTTCTTAATAATATCCAAAGTTTCTTGACATTCTTCATTCCAGACTTCAGGATTGTTCTTTCGAAGTAATTTGAACACTGGATCACATTTGTCAGTTAATTGAGAAATGAACCGAGATATATAATTTAATCTCCCCAAAAAGCCTCGAACTTCTTTTTTTGTATTGGGTGGTGGAAGATCTTGAATTGCTTTGACTTTATCTGGATCAATCTCGATTCCTTTTTTGCTGACCACAAATCCCAAAAGTTTCCCAGAAGTTACCCCAAAAGTGCATTTTGCGGGGTTGAGCTTTAATTGATATTTCCTCAATCTCTGGAAAAGCTTCCTCAGATTTTGAATATGTTCTTCTTCCGTTCTGGATTTGGCAATCATGTCATCTACATATACTTCAATCTCTTTATGCATCATGTCATGAAACAAAGTTACCATGGCTCTTTGATATGTTGCCCCTGCATTTTTCAATCCAAATGGCATCACTTTATAACAGAATGTGCCCCACATGGTTATAAATGTTGTTTTCTCCATGTCTTCAGGATTCATTTTTATCTGATTATATCCTGAAAATCCATCCATAAATGAAAACCATGCATGTCCTGCAGTATTGTCCACCAATGTGTCTATGTGGGGTAATGGAAAACTATCTTTTGGACTAGCTTTGTTGAGATCTCTGTAATCCACACACATTCGAACTTTTCCATTCTTCTTTGGTACGGGAACAATGTTGGCTACCCATTCTGGGTATTTAGATGCTTGTAGGAAACCTGCATTGATTTGTTTCATTACTTCTTCTTTGATTTGCAACAACATTTCTGGCCTCATTCTTCTGAGCTTTTGTTGAACCGGTTTATATTCTGGATTGATTGGAAGCTTGTGTATCACTATATCTGTGCTCAAACCAGGCATATCTTGATAGGACCAGGCAAATATATCTTTGAACTCTTGAAGGAGATTTATCAATTCTTGTTTTATCTGGACTGTCAGAGTGGTACCAATTTTCACCTCTTTTATTTCTTCATCTGTTCCCAAATTCACAGTCTCAACCTCTTCTTTGTGTGGTAGAATTTGTTTGTCCTCTTTTTCTACCAATCTTAATAATTCAGTAGGAACATCACATTCCAGTTCATCTTCACAACCATTGATTTCTTCCAGACATATAGGCTGCTCTAAATTTATCACTGGATTAAATCTAGGAATAAACATGCTATTAACACTGTGACACCTGCAAATTTAAGTCGGACATATTTCCGAAAGAATATAGTAAATTTATGAAATAAATGTAAAAATGTAAAGAAAATGTAAAGAATGATTGCCATCTGAAAATTTTAAAGAAAGTTCCTTATATTTAACATAATTTCTTTTACAAGATAACAAAAAGTTTTCATATTTTTGAGCTAAACATAAAGATTAGTTCTGAATATTACTCTGTATTAATATTAAAAACTATGGGAAGATCTTCAGCGGTCCAATTGATGAGTGTTTCTCCAGGAAGACATGGGCGAATCCTATCCAAATACTTGCCAGTCTTGTTGTCATTCATGATCATGTTGACAAATAATCCATTCATAGCTTCTTCAACTATGGCTTGATCTTTCGTCAACTTTTCTTCTTTAAAGGCTTCAACAAGCTGCTGTTCCACATTAATTGTTCCCCCTGATCTGAATGTGGTCTTCAACTGTGGGAAAGACATGTGTTTCCAAAGGATTTCTCCCCCTTTCAATTTTGTCTTTCTGTCTTCACATCTTCTTTTCATCTCTTTGTTCTTTTGCTGAAAATTGGGCTTAAACCCTAGCCCAAAACGGTCTTTTTTCATCTTTATACTGATAGGAACTGAAATCCCTTGAAGATTCTTTCCTAGACCTCTCCCAGCTTTAGCTCCGATGCCTAAAGTTTGTTGTACCGTCATCTTGGTACAATCAGACAATCTGGGATATGGGATTTTGCTTCCTTCTGGAGTAAAGGTTGCATTTACAAATTCAAGAGCTCGGAAAGAGCATTCAAGAGCCTCATCATTGGTGTCGATATATGGAACATCGCTTGTTACAGACGCAATGATTTCTTCTTCAGCACTGACGCATATTAATTGTCCATCCACAACAAATTTCAATTTTTGATGTAATGAAGAAGGAACGGCTCCTGCTGAATGAATCCATGGCCTCCCTAATAGACAATTATATGTGGGGTGGATGTCCATTACCACAAAGTCAATATTGTACACGACTGGGCCAATTAACAAAGGTATTTCCATTTTCCCAAGCACTTCTTTTTGAGTACCATCAAATGCTCGTACCACATTCTGATAACTCTTCATGTGTGATTGATCCAGAGGCATTCTTTGAAGTGTAACTAGAGGCATCAAATTGAGAGCGGATCCATTGTCAATCAATACTCCTGGCAACACATGACCATGACAATGTGTCGTGATGTTCAAAGCTTTTACTGACCCCATTCCACCTTCTGGTATTTCATCATCTGTGAAAGTTATGTAATTGTCAGCGGCTATATGTCCCACAATTCTGTCAAGTTTATTGAGGGATATATCTTCGGGGATAAATGTTTGATTGAGGATTTTCATCAAAGCATTTCTATGTGCTTCTGAATTCATCAAGAGATCAAGAATAGAAATTCTCGCTTGTTGTTTGTGTAGTTGTTCAACCACACTATACTCACTATGTTTCAGGAATTTCAAAAATTCTTGAGCTTGTTTTTCTGTCACAGGCTCATTGAATGCTGGAAGGGATTCATCTTCAAATACCTTCTGAGGTATTGCCATGGCTTTTCCTTTTGCTTTCACTTGTTCTGAAGCATTGGATGTCTCAGGAGAATAACATCTCCCACTTCTTGTAAAGAAACCGACCTCGCTCACTGCTTCAGACGTCGATGTGGTACCCAAACTCTGTATTTTCTCTTCTGTTTTATCTATAGAAACAGATCCTCCTACCATTGAAACATTGGTAGTATAATTCCAAGGTACCCTGCGGGTATCTTTGTATGGAAATGGTAGAGGAGTGGTAATAACTACTTTTGGCTTTATTGGTGCAGGAATCACCGTGGATGATTTCACATTAATGATCACAGGATCATTTATTCTTTGACTTGGTTTAGAATCCTCTGATGAACAAATATCATTTTCTTTTTTTCCGGGTTCTTCTTCAAAGAATTCTATTTCTCTGTTGTTCATCAATTTCTGCACCAAATCCCTAAACTCAGGACATAGTTGAATTTTATGCCCCTTCTCCTGATGATATTCACAATAATTCTTGCCTTCATTCTGCTTTGGCCTGAATTGTTGTGGAATTATACCGGCTAAAGATAGTTGTTGGAATACCCAAACAAACGGAGATTTTATTTCAGAAATGTCAGTTTTTGCTTTCTTTCTGTTCTCTTCCTGAATTGCATTCACGTTTTTATCTCCATGATTTGGCAATGGATGATTTGATGCAGATGGTGTATTGAATTCCAGCTTCCCAGTGTTGATCAAATTTTGAACCACCCTTTTGAATGCTAAACAGTTTTCAATGGAATGACCCGTAATTCCTTCATGGTAAACACAGTGTGCCTTTGTATCATACCAAGGAGGGAATGGTGGTTGCATGGGAACCAAGGGATAAGGCCGTATAACATCTGCTTTTAACAGTGAATCATAGATCTCAGCATATGGTACGGGTAAAGGTGTAAAAGACAACCTTTCATTTTCCTTTCGAGATCCTCTGGAATCTGCTCGATTAGTGTTTGTTTCCTCTTTCTTAACTCTTGGCTGGGTTATTGTAACACTTTTCGATGAATCCTTGCTGTAAGAATTGGCATTGTTGACCTCATTCTCCTTTTTCCGGTATGTAGGTCTTTTGGAACTAGACCCATCATTTGATTCAATCTTGCCACTTTTCAAGACATTTTCAATTAATTCTCCAGAAATGACCAAATCTGCAAAATTTCTGGTTGCATTCCCCATTAAATGGTTTAAATAAGGAGCCTTCAATGTATGGACAAACATCACTGTGGCCTCTTTTTCTGACAAAGGTGGTTGAACTTGGGCCGCAGTGTCACGCCATCTCTGGGCATACTGTCTGAATGTTTCATTATTCTTTTTCTCCAAATTTTGGAGAGTCCATCTATCAGGGACCATGTCTGTCACATGGCGGTACTGCTCTAAAAATGCTTTAGCCAAATCTTTCCAAGATCTAATGTTGGCTTTGGTCAATTGAGTATACCATTTTAAAGCCGGTCCTGTCAAACTATCCTGGAAGCAGTGAATTAACAATTTTTCGTCTTTCACATACCCTGCCATTCTTCGACAAAACATAGTAATGTGGGATGAAGGGCATGTAGTACCATTATATTTATCAAATTCGGGAGCTTTAAACTTGATAGGGAGGATTAGGTCTGGAACCAAACTCAACTCACTAGCATCAAACCCATAGAATGATTCAGTTATTTCTACAGATTTCATTCGTTCTTCTAAGCTCTTGATCTGTCTGGTCAGTTCTTCATTTGCTTTTTGTTTCTCATTCAGCTCATTCAAATCCGGGATCAAATGATCAGTATTAAGATCCCCTATTTTCACATCTGATATAAGCGGATTTTTGCTTGAAGATGCAGGATCCACTTGTTGATCTTCATGTGGTTTGACTTCTTGTAATGCAGATGTACGAGCATTGATTTGTATAGGTGTAGTACCAGAATGATAAATTGGTTCTGGTGGAAAACCTAGAGGATACATAGGATCTTGGTCAAAAGATACAGGATTTTCATGCATTTTTCCACTGATAGCCTGCCTTTTAAACATGTCCTCTATCTTCTTCATCATACTGTCTTGTGAACTTGCAATACTGGCTTCAATTTTTTCCAGCTTCATTCTCATTTCCTCTTGTTCTTTATGATGTTGTTCCTCAATACGCTGTATTTTATCCTCCATAATTCTCTTAGTAGATTGTCTAGTACCGTAGTGATGTAGTATTTCTCTTTTGGCCAGAGTAACTGCGATTGAAAAATCTTTTAATATTATTTTTTCAAATTTTAATTAATGAATTTTAACTTAATAAAAATAATAATAATTCATAGCGAAAATTAATGAAATGAATGATGAATGTATGCAAAATGCATGTATGTAAAAACATTGATCCCAAAAAGTTAACTGTCATAGAACAACTTTCATCGGCATACAAAAGTTTCTTTATAATAGTTCAGAACTACAGATAAGGCATAGCTTTCCTATTAAGCTCTATAATTTCTTTCATTAACCATGACACCTTCTTTCCACATCTAGAAACTGGATCAACTTGATGCTCAATTATTTTGGCTTCGACAGCTAGTTCCCCAACATATCTGGCAACTTCGCTCATTTGAACCATGGCCTCGAACACCATATTGCTTCTTTCTTCACTTCTTTCGACATAGAACTCAGTTGACTTTTGCCATTGTTCATTTGTTCCTTCAAGAGTCTGCTCTAACTCAGTGATCCTGACTTGACAATTGTGCAGAATTTTTTCAAGATCTCTAATGCGTCTTCGCAGTGAAGCATTTTCTTCATTACTTTCTTTGAGGTCATTAGGTCCTAGACGAACCTTTTCTTGAAACAATGATTCCTCAAGTTGCAAAATGTAAGCATTAAACTCTGAATTTTTGTTTCTAGACTGATCCAGATCTTCTTCCAGTTTTGTTCGTGCTTCTTGCGTTCTTTGATTAAGCTTCTGGATCTGAACATCTTTGTTTCTGCATCTTTGCATCCAATTGTTAGCCACTTCTTGTTCTACCTCAAGTCTGGTGTTGAAATTTTTTCTTTCTAATTCCCATTTTTCTTTTTCAATATTGGATTCTTCCATCTTTTGGTCTCTGACTTCAAGCTCAGCAATCAACTGGTTCATTTCAGATTCAAATCCCTTGAACATGATACTTTTTTCGCTTTCAAATTTAACAAAGATGTCATTCTTCATCTCTTCTAAATCTTTGGCTTGATCTCTTTCTCTTTGCATTTCATTCATGATCTCACGGTGCTCAGCCTTGTGTTTTATAATTCGCTCTCTTCTGTCGACCTCAAAATCTTCCATTTTTTGCTTTCCTTTTTCCAGGCTTTTGAGTAGACGGCTATTCTTTCCTTTCAGATCTTCAACTCGTCTTTTTTCCATGTTCAATTCTCTGGTCATCTGTACCGTCGATTGGCTGGGTCCTGATGCTTTTCGGGATTTATATAACTCCTGATAATCTTTCTGTAAGGCTCTGTACTCATCCTCACCTTTTTCTTTATCTTTTCTCAACATTGCACATTGTGATGAATGAAAGTCAATGTCAACCCCCAACATAGCTTTATCTTGTCTCATTTGCTCTAATTCTTTCGACCAGTCTTCTCTTTCTGTTTCAAACTCAGCTCTCAGAATTTCAATCTCTGATGGAACCACCTTGATGCGATCATCCATAGAAATATCCTCATTTTGATCTGGTAGAGGAATATTTTCATTTTTCCTGACAGATCTCCATTCTTCATAATCAGGAGTTAACATTTCTTTTGCTGCTTTAGCTCGGATGCAAAAAGTTGTTTTCCAAGCTGTAACGGCTTCCATGATGTTTCTTTTATAATTTTTGCTGTGGAATGCAAACTCAGATGACTGTAGTCCAGCAGTGACAGGTACAAATTGACGACCTTCATACTGTCTTATAACCAGAAGTGGTGCATATCCAATTCCTCCCCATAATCCAAGCAACATTATCCAGTTGTAATCACCACATTTGTAAAAGAATTCCCTTTGGATTTGCCACGGGACGCGCCAAACAACGTCATTGCTTTGCAGATTTCGAAAGGCATTAATCCACATATCTTTCTTAATTTCTTTCGGCCATTCCTGCTCTAGAAATTCTTTTAATGGTGAGTAATCCGTATTAAAGCGTCGGTATGAAACCTTTTCTGTCCTCCAGAAATGACTACGGATCCAAACATATAACAACTGGGTACACCCTGAGAATCGTCCACCTCCTATCCTTCTGCAAGCATTTAACGATCTGAAGGTCTCTGCTAGGATGGCAGAAACAGGATTAATCTTTTTCGATAGCTGTTCAAACAAGTCTACCACTGCAGCTTCAACATATCCCAATACCTTTGGGAAGATGACCATACCATATATACCCAGAGCAAATAGATCGAATCGTACTTTAATATCTGGATGGCTCTGAATAAGTTCTCTGATGTTGGTCCAAGCAATGCCTTCGCTTTCGCCTTTTTGTTTTGTACGGGATGCTACCCATTCTTCTCGTACTCCGGCAATTTTTTCTAATTTAACTCGGAAGGGTTGAGTTTTAATTGACTTTGAATAGATTCGATTCTCCAAAGCCCCTTCGATATGTAACAAAATTGTGTATTCTTCAATAGTAGGGACCAAATCCTCCTTATTGAAAGTGAAGCAATTGTACCCTGGATTCCAGAATTGAACTAGGGCTCGGAGTAATTCATCATCAACTTCTACATAGAGCAGATATGGGATGTCTCCATAAGTCTGATAAAACTGCAATTTTTTGTTTGAATCCCAACTTTCCCAAATGCTTCGCAAATCTTGCATATCATTTCTTTTTAATGAAACTGGAGCATAACTGGCCAAGTCAGATACATAATCATCCTGCAGGCTGTCTCCTTCTTGTCTTTGTAAGTCTTCAGCCCACTGCCTTACTTCTGAGTTTAGAATTACTTGACTTGAACACTTTTTATCCATAGATGAAGGCTTTCCAATGAGACAATTAACACAAGGATCAATGTCTTTTATCCTGTATGATGCAATGCAAACAGAAAAATAAAGAACACACAAAAAGAAAATAAATTAGTTTACATAATAAAGAAATTTAATAATAATATTTACATAAATATTCTTTATTTAAACATGCTTTTCTGAATTTAAATAATTTAAATAAACATGTAATTTAAACAATAAATAAATTAACAGAAAAGACAGAATTCATTTCTCCTGTGTGTACACCTATTTTGGACAAAATTTCGGCATGACTTCGAATTGGAAGAGTTTCTAAGGTTTTTTTTATATGCAAGGTTTCAGATCTAGGAGTAAAAGGTACCCGAATTGTCCTTGTTAATGCCCCCTTGGGTTGCTAACCCTCAATCCTAGTCCATTACAGACTAAATTGGATCGAGTTCAATTCGAGGGGATACATTTCTCTATGCATGACACGGAGAATAAATTCTCACGAAGACATAGAGCATATGAACCCAGAAAGTTACTTGCTAGGTCTGACACGGAGAATAAATTCTCACGAAGACGTTGCTTTCACTCTCACTTAAAAAGGACAACTCAATTATAGAGCTTTATGTAATGCAATGCAAGTGTTGTGTGTGAGGAGAAATGTTCAAACCTTAGACAGAAAAAATAAATACTGAAATAAAATACTTGCAAATAAAATAAAACATATAAATATTATAAAAATAATAAATAAATAAAAATTTGAAAAGAAAGAATTAAAAATTAAATATATAAATTTTTAATTAATAGAGACAATTTATAATTGATTTTTTTTTTTAAAGTTTGACCAGGCTCCCCAGCAGAGTCGCCAAGCTGTCGTAACCGGTTTTCGTCCGGGCACGAAATATTAAATTTGGCGGGGAAATTGATGTGAATAAATAATTTTTAAAATAATTTGTGAGTCGCCATCGACCTTTTGGATCAGGTAGGTCAAATACCTAAAAATTATTTTTTTTTAAAAGAGTTTTAAAGAAAACACTAATAAAAAATGAACTGATCTGCGTTTATAACCAAAAATTCATTCTTTTTAATAATAAAAAGGGATTCGTGGTCGGTTACGTTTAGGGAAGGATTAGCACCCCTACAACGCCCAAAATTGGTACTTTTTAATTATAAATTGTCTCTATTATTAAAATTTTAAAAATTCAAAAATATATTTAATTTATAATTCTATTATTTCAAAATTATAAAAAATATTTATTTATTTAAAAATATCCAAAAAGAACTTCTAGGTGCCTTAAGACAGCTCTTTTCTTTGATATTGAGAAATATTAATTTAAATAATATTGTTTACTTTTTAATTTTTTAAAATATAAGAATAGGACATCCAGTTGTATTAAGACTGTCCTTTTCTTCGATATTAAAAATAAATATTTAAAAATTATTATTTATTATATATATTTATGAATATAAAAATATTTAACCATATAATATAAAAATATCACTAAAACAATGTATTTTAAGCAGTAAAATGAAAACATATAAATAACTAAATTATAATAAAAATAAAATTAAATCTAATTCCTAATTAATCAAAATTATAGGGATTAAATATGTTATTTCTTTATTTAATAATTTAGTGACTAAAATAAAATGATCTAAAATTCGGATATAATAATAAAATAAATTAAAAATATAAACTAAGAATTAAAATATTATTTATTAAAATTAATGGATTAAATCTGTAATTTATCCTAAACATATTATTTTAATAAAAAGGACTAAAATAAATAAAATTAAAATTCAAAGACTGAATTAAAATTATTATAAATTCAGTTTAGTGACCAAAATGTAAAATTTACAAATACGAAGGACTGCGGACGGGGTTTAACTATTTCATAATTACGCGCATAGTCCTTCCCGAAACGACGTCGTTCGGGAAGGACTATAAGAGTCCAAATCGGCTGGCCCGAAGGGCCAGCCATTTCATTTCTTCCTTTTTTTTTCTTTTCTTAAGCAGAGAGAGAGAGAGAGAGAATTCTCTCTGGCCTCTCTCTAGATTCCCTCACCGGAGGGAATCCGGCAGCCGTCTGCCGCCGTGAGTTTTGCCGCCGACCACCGCCGCCGGCCACCGTATTCGGTGGCCGGAAAAATATTTTTATCCTAAATGTAGATCGGACCGTCCTAATGACGGTTCCGATGTTTTTTTCCGTTAAACGGCTCCTAATCGGAGCAAATCTACAATAATACCTTCGGCTTTTCGAAGTTTTGGTGAGATCCGGTGACGGTTGGGGCTCTCCGTTGACAGGGTAAGCTTTTTCCTCTCTTCTCTCTTTTTTCCTTGCTGCGTTGATGCTGACTGAGATCGTTGGTTTAGTTGTTGTTATTTTTTTTCCTTTCTCTGTGTTTTTTTTCTTTTCCGTTTTCTGTTTCTGTCTCTGGTTTCTGTCCCCCGATTTTTTTTTTTTTCGCAGATGGGGTGGTGGCTTTTATAGCCACCACCGGTGTTCGTCTCAGACCGGTCCGAAGAGGGGGCCTTGGTGAGTCACCGGACTACCAGTGGTGACTCACCCCGTAGCCTTGCATGGACGGCTGGTATATGATTTTCTGGAGCCTTCATTCGGGACGTGGCAGCGGCGGAGGCGGTGAGGGCTTCTGGAAGCAGCAGCGGCGGCGCTGGGACATGTCCCTAGGGTATAGATACCCTAGGGTTTCCTCTGGCAAATGGTGGACCGTTGGATCAAAACAGATCCAACGGTTGAGATTGAAGATGGCGGCTGGCTAGATTAGGGTTAGGAAACCCTAACTGGAAACCCAAATATTTAGGGTTTCTGGTTGGATTTGGACCGGTTCTGGTTGGTTTGTAACTGGGCCGGTCCAATTGTAATTGGGCTGTAATTTATTATTTATTTAATATATATTTAATAATAATAATAATAATGATAATAATAATAATAATAATGATAATAATAATAATAATAATAATAATGATAATAATAATAATAATAATGATAATAATAATAATAATAATAATAATGATAATAATATTAATAATAATAAGGATAATAATAATATGGATAAAAAAAATTTAGTATACATCAAGTATCTTGTTTTGGATTTCGATAGCTGAAAATCACCAGCAATTGGTAGACCAACATTTACTGGTTGATGAGCTCAAAGTGCTTGTGTTTCGTGAGAACCATAACTAGTGTGAAATCCAAAGTGGATAAGAAGGATCAAAATCCACTTTTAAAACAAAAAAAAAAACTTGATTCAAGTTGCCTGCCATTGGTTTCATAACTTTCATGGTAAATGACAAGTAATTTAGGTACTTAAATTCATAATTTTTCGAATATAAAAGAAACGACCCCAACCCTCTAAGATTTAAAATAGAAAAAAATAAAACAATATTCATTGTGTTCTTAATTAGATGGGATAGTGGAAGATACAAAGTTTAGTCATAGAGAATCTTCACACAAGATAATGATTGTTGGCATTTGCCGGCTTTAACGACCGATTCTAAAGTGCAAACGTCTTAGAAAATTCATCAAACTGCAATTCGGTTATTTAGATAAAATGAAAAAAAAAATCTCAATTTAATTAATCGGTTTTAATAATAAAATTTATTCGATTTATTCAAATTTAATAGTTGAATCAATTTTTCGATTAATGATATATAAAAAAATTATCCAAATTTACTCTGAATATTATATTAGCTACTGATACTAATTTTATGAAAGAGAGAATAAGAAACGTATAAGAAGAAAAAGGTTAGAGAAGTGAAAAGAGAGCACATGGGGAGGACTCAGAACCGAAACAAGCAGTTGGAGCCAACTAATGTCACAGACTGTCGCAAAAGAAAAAGAAAAGGCTGAAGTTGCAGAGGAAAGGAGGGCCAGGAAAAAAGAAGCCATCTCACATGAGGCTGTTAGGGTGACTCAGACTCGGTTACCCCAACATACCCCAAGACCAAAGCTTAGCTTAACCTCTTACTAAACCTCCGAAACATGTGCTGTTCTGTTTCTTGATCATGTCCCAAATTCTATCTTATTCCTATGTTTTGTCTCCCTCTCCTTATAAAATCATCCCCAACCCTTTCTCTCATTTCGTCCTCACATCATCAATTATATTCAAAGCTTTCTCTCTTTGTATGCGAGGCTCTCCTGTGGCATTGCAGGGGTGTCTTTGAAAGGAAGAATAATGGGAGTTTCTTTCGTGGCTGTTTTAACAGCTCTTGCTGTTGTTGCTATGATTGCCTTGCCTGCTGCTGTTCAGGCTCAGCCCTCTGCTCCCGCCCCTGCCCCCACTAGCGACGGTTTGTTCTTTCTCTCTCTGTGTGTTTTCCTTTAAGAGATGGGATTTTGCCATTTGATTTACTGATGGTTTTTGAAACAGGGACGTCTATTGACCAAGGGATTGCGTACGTGCTGATGCTGGTGGCACTGGCGCACACATACCTCATTCACGCTGCTGATCTTTGCTTCACCTTTTGACCCCCACCATCTCAAAATGGGAATGGGATGATGTTGCAGGGGGAGAATGTTGTGTAACCATGGCTGTACCAAAGGGTTAGAATTAGGGAATGATTTGACTTGAGACAAATGATTGTTGTACCTTTTATTCAATGTTTATAATGAACATTTTTATGTTTGCTCTTCTTCTTCTTCCACAATCTTCCATTCGTGTTATCCTTTAAACTTAAATTTACAAGTAGACGAGGCAAACCCTAAAAGGGTAAAATACACTCACATCATTTTATTATTATTTCAATTATAAATCATTCGATTAAAATATTACTACACACGTATTATTTTTTTCGATGTTTTGTTTAATTTGGTATAATAATGAATTTAAATCTTAAAATTTATATATTATATCAATTTGATATTGATTCAAAATAATTTATTAAATTTTGGCAATTTATATTATTTTTTATCAATTTAATTATTTTTTATAATATTTTCAAACTAAAATTTTTTATTAAATCAAAAAAGATATAAAACGTCAACAAGTTAATGTTAAACTATTATTATACTATGAAAGTAATATTAAATTATTATCTTACAAAAAATAGAAAACTAATACATTTCTTAGAGAAGAACAATTAATCTAGGAGAATAATAAAAACTAAATTTATTTTAAATATAAAAATAATTAAATTTATTGAATTATTTTGAATTAGGATCAAATTAATTAAAAAATTATGTTTTAGGGATAAAAACGATTATTATATTAGATTGTGTAATAATTTTCTCAACTAATGACTTATTTGTGATAATATTTTAATTTAGTGATCAACATTCCATGATCTATTTGTAATTGTAACAACCTCAGACCGATCGGGTGACCTGATCCGATCCGAGCTGTCACATTAGGGCCACCATAGCGACCCACAGTAAAAATTCAAGAAAAATTAATTTTTTTGTTAAAACGTGTAAAATCATAAAACAATTCATGAATAAAATACAAGTTCAGAAAACCATTCATATATTACAAATAGAATTAAATCATACAAGTTCCAAACTCAATATATAAAAAAATCAGATGTGACCTACATGCCCTCTAATTACACATTGTATTGTACTATGCAAGCAAAGTCGAAGGAACTCCCAATACTGAAGTTGTTAGCTGCACTGGATCGATTCTTTTAACCTGAAATGGTGAGTAAAGAATGAGCTTTGGGAAGCTCAGTAATACAAAACTACCTAATGATGTTGAATGACATGCAGATAAATGACAAGCATAGAATTTCATTATTGATTCAAGCTTCTACAGGTTTTTGTGATGAGCTGAGGTTCCACTGCTATTTCTTCAAGTAAAAGAAATGAAGCGTACAGTTCAGAGAAAACATTTAGAGGACCAGGTTCAAGAGATTAAAAATAAACGTCTAGTGCGTTCCCTTAAAACCAGAATAAAATGTAATCATAGTTTAAAAATAATAGTAGTTTATTTCGGTAAACATGTTTTTAAAATCAATGTAGTACCCTCCACCCTCCACCGATATGCAGTTTCCCAAAAATGTGAATCTACCTAAAGGAATACCTTGGGGCCCTAGAGTCTACTCAAGAAATATATTGGGGCCTCAAAGCCTACCCAAGGGAAGCACCTTGGGGCTTGAGAGCCTACCCAAGGGAACATCTCGGGGCCTAAAAGCCTACCCAAGGGTCATGTTAGGTCTGTAAGGATTTACCAGCTTGATTAGAGCTAAACCTCCATACTTCAACCTACCCAAATGATGTCCTAATAAAACAATTCAAGTAGCAAGTAGTAGTTCCATGATCCATACATTAGACATATTTCATTTTCCAATAAAACAAGTAACCAATAAATCAATATATCAATCAGTAAAAACAATCGTAAATCAACCAGATATCAATTTATAATTTCAATACAAATAAAACGATCATATAGCACATATGAAACACACTAGAAGACTCAATTATTTCTTAAAGGTAATTGATCGTTATCAAGAAGGGAAACGTAGAATTTTATGTAGATTGATCGATTTTAGATATGTGGATGCTATAAAAAGAATTCGATTACTAACAGATCTAATCAGACATTAAGAAATTGATGCTTCAGGGCCATTTAGGATTTTATGTGCATCAGAAAGGTATTTGATAACCTTACATCAGAATCATTTAAGGTTTAGATATATTTGGAAAAAGTTAGCATTCATATAAATATATCAAGAGGGATTCCATTACTTGGTCTGCTCAGGACATTTTCGACATTTTAATCCCTGAAGAATTCTTGGTAACTTAATCCAATAATAGTAAACGATGATTTAAGATATCCAGGATTCATGTTGAATTATCTGAATTTTAAGTCATATCAGACTAATCAGATCCCTACAGTATAATACACATTAATAATTCAGACCGAGACCCTTCACAATATTCTGTTTTTAATACTAATTGCACTAGATGTACCGATCACCTTCAGAATCATCATAGATCAATTCTCAAAGAAACAAATAAGTATTATGATGGTATTATTTATTTATGTATTGTATCTGTTAGAGTATGCCCAAAGACCAATCATATGATGATTGTAATAATACTTTTATTTACCAATTTTATTGAATAAAGGCATTGCCACTATTATTTTCAGTTATATATATGTGTTTAACATAAACTGGAAGATAATAAAGTCCATATAATGACATAATTTTTATTATTAAAAGATCCCTAGTCAAGTATTATTATGGGCATGGACAATAATAATACGCTTAAGACTAACATGTTATTGATTGATGACAACGAGTTGTCATTGACATAGAGATGTCGGAATTGATACATGATTATATTGTTAGAGAACAATGTATTGGATTGACCCACCATGAGCATATGTCTTGGATTATTATGTGACAGTCATAACATTGCTCATGGTGATGACTATATGTATGATCCTCAGACTTGAGATCAATACTATCCCAACATGTATTGTTGTATATTTTGATGCAGCTAAACAAGCTCCGTAACTGGTTGCTCTATAAAGACTGTTATTGAATATATCTCAATATATGTAGTGGGTGTGTATGATTATGTAACACCCCCAACTAGTATCCGACCCAAATACGAGTCTGAGGTGTCACATTGACTTTTCAAACTTTGACACTTAAAGAAAACAGGGAAATTTAAAACTTTCATTAAAATAAAAGTGGTTTATTTACATGGATTGACCAAAACAACCAAAATCGATCAGAGCATTCATAACTGACACTTTACTTACATGCCAACATACTATACACGACAAAATACATACTTTATCAGTTACTTCTGATCTGATCCGCTAGCAGTGCTGCTGTTCTTGCCACCCTATTTTCGCTCTTCCTGATTCTTGGTACCTACGTGTAAATCACTTACATGCTAAGTCACAGACTTAGTGAGGCATATCATAAAAGTATGTATTCACATGTATAACCATGAATTTATGAACATGCATTTTTACCATGAATCAGGACATTCCAATGGTCATGTATCGATTACACGATAACATATATGATGATAACATATATGATGACAACATGTACATATAACACATACATTCTCATACCAATTTCACTTTAATTTATCTTTGAATTGCCCATGTACATTATTGAGAACAAAGGTATGTGAGTACATAGAGGTTGTGCACTATGCTGTCACTACAACTCGTATAATTCCCTCAAGGGGCACTGAATATTTGTCCCGAAGGACCACTGATTGTTCCGAAGAACCACTATGTCCCGAAGGACCACTGATAATCCCTCGACTCTTGGCATGCCAATTATACCTATAGCTCTCGTATCATATAACATGGTCTTAAATATGAATACATTTCTCATTTTATATCTCTTTCATCACTTTTCATATAAACACATATAATCATTTTCATTAATCCACATACCTGGATTATTTCTCTTGTAATGGCATTCGTTCCCATAATATCATATTGAAGCATAAGGAATTATGCATGAAATCACTATAAAAATAATACATGTATGCATGTACATGAATATTAAATCATGAATTCAACTATCAGAGATAGACTTATCATAAGTCTTATCGCTATACACTTTAACTAGAAAATGCACTCACCTTGGCCTTGCTTGTTTCGACTTGATCCTAATCCTTTGTTTGTTTTGGAACGAAATTATGTTCTTTATCTACATAGTAATACATTGATACTAATTAGTATATTAATTAATATATTCTAAACTATCACTCTTTAGGCTAAAAAGAAAGCTATTTCCAACTTTTAATGAAGTTATGCATTGATGTACTACACCATGTATCGATGCATCCCTTGACAGGTGCATCGATGCACTACCTATGCATCGATACATCAATGGCATTCGATGTTCATTTATTTGAGAGTACATCGGCACACTTTGAAGGTGCATCGATGCACTCAACCCAGAAATGCCATTTTCAACACGAAATTCACCCCTTTCCAACACAACTCTTCTTATTTCACTTCCTTTAAGATTTCTAACTCGCATACATATGCTTACACTCATTACTACTCAATAATCACTTCTTTAAACTTAAAATTCAATCTTCCACATAGAATTCAAGAATTTCACCCAAATTCCAACATGTTCAAAATCTAATTCTAACTCTTCATCTTCCTTAATTAGGTAGATGACAAGTCAAATTCAACTTCTTATTCCAATTATAGACTCTATTTCGAAATTTCATTCAAAAACTCCAAATCTTTAAATCCTTCTACACTCTTCATTTTGTTGTTTTACAACAAACTAAGCTTTCCTTAAGCTTAATTAGCATCTAAGGAGCAAAACCAAACTTAAATTTCAGCAAACAATTAGCTTATGAAGAATCTCACCTTTGTTATAAGTCTTCACGTTTGGGAGAAAAGAAGAGAAGAAGAGAACTCTAGAACCTTTGTTTTTCTTTCCTCTCTTTCCACGTGGAGCTGATATATATATATATAAATCCCTTCTTAATTATTTTCCTTGCCAAAAGACCATTCTATCCTTCTATTCCTTATTCCTTGCAAATTAACCCTATATCAAATTATAATACTATTCAATTATTCTATTTTAATCACCAAGTTCTAAAATTTTACAATATAGTCACTAACTTGTTATTAAGGCTGTTACAAATCTCCCCCTAAAGAAAATTCTTCCTCGAATTTTCATTGCACGAAGAGATAGGGGTATTGAATCCTCATATCTTCTTCACGCTCCCAGGTTGCTTCATCTACTTTGTGATTTCTCCACAATACTTTGACTAGTGGAATAGTCTTGTTTCTTAGTTGCTTAATCTCGTGAGCTAAGATTTTAATTGGTTTCTCTTCATAAGTCAAATCCAGTTGAACATCAACCTCTTCTGGAGTCACAATGTGAGAGGGGTCAGATCGATACTTTCGAAGCATTGAGACATGGAAGACATCATGAATCTTTTCCATTTCAGGTGGAAATGCCAATTGATATGCCACTGGTCCCACTCTCTTTACAATCTCATAAGGTCCAATAAACCGAGGATTCAACTTTTCTCTTCGACCAAACCTCAAAATCTTCTTCCAATGAGACACTTTGAGAAACACTTTATCTCCAATTTGATATTCTATCTCTCTGATATATAACTCAGCATACTTATCCATGGAAAAGTCAACTCGTACTGGAATAAAATGAGCTGACTTAGTCAATCTATCTACAATAACCCATATCGAATCTCTTTTATTCAGAGACAAAGGCAACCCCGTTACAAAATCCATTGTTACATTCTCCCATTTCCATTGAGGAATAGACATTGGTTGCAATAATCTTGACGAAACCTGATGTTTAGCTTTGACTTGCTGACACGTTAAACATTTGGATACAAATTCCGTAATGTCCCTCTTTATTTCAGGCCACCAATATCGACTCTTGAGATCCATATACATTTTATTTCCTCCCGGATGCATAGTCAATGGACTACAATGAGCTTCCGTTAACAAGTCTTTCTTTAACTCATCATCATCTGGAATCATTAACCTCCCTTGATAATATAAGTTTCCGGTAGCTTTCACTTCATAATCCGTAACCTCTCCATTCTTTATCTGCTGTAGTTTCTTTGAACACTTTTCATCTTTAGCTTGCAATTCTTTAATTTGATTTAGCCATGATGGCTTGAGAGTCAATTCCGCACATATGGCGCCGTCTCCTCTTAATGATAGTCTGGCATCCAAAGCTCGTAATGATGCAAACGTCTTTCGACTTAAGGCATCCGCTACCACATTCGCTTTCCCTAGATGAAAATCGATCACTACATCATAATCCTTTAAAAACTCCACCCATCTTCTCTGTCTTAAATTTAATTCTTTCTGAGTCATCAAATAATTTAAACTCTTATGGTCCGTATACAGGTAGCATCGCTCGCCATACAAGTAGTGACGCCAGATCTTAAGAGCGAACACTACTGCAACCATTTCCAGATCGTGTGTTGGATAATTCTTCTCGTGCGGTTTTAATTACCTCGATGCATACGCTACCACTTTGCCTTCTTGTATTAACACACATCCCAAACCTTTATGAGACGTATCACTATACACTACAAAGTTCTTGTCAGACTCAGGTTGAATCAACACTGGAGCTTCTGTCAAGACCTTCCTCAGTCTTTCAAAACTTTCTTGGCACTCCGGAGTCCATACAAATTTTACCTCTTTCCTCAATAATTTAGTTAGGGGTAATGTTATTATCGAAAAGTTTTTAACAAACCTTCGGTAATAACCAGCTAACCCCAGAAAACTCCGAACTTCTGACACATTCTTTGGAATTCCCCACTCTAAAATAGCTTTGATCTTTTGAGGATCCACTCAAATTCCTTCAGCAGAAATCACATGTCCAAGGAATGTCACTTCCTTCAACCAAAATTCACATTTGGAAAGCTTGGTAAAAAGCTTCTTTTCTCTCAAAGCCTGTAAAACTGTCTTCAAATGCGAACTATGCTCTTCTTCCGACTTCAAATACACTAATATATTGTCAATGAATACCACAACAAATCGATCCAAATAGGGTTGAAATATTCGATTCATAAGATCCATGAAAGCAACCGGAGCATTCGTAACTCCAAACGGCATCACAATAAACTCATAATGACCATACCTCGTTCTGAATGTTGTCTTTGGAATATCTTTATCTTGAATCTTCAGTTGATGATAACCAGAACGTAAATCAATCTTCGAAAATACTGAAGCTCCCTTTAACTTATCAAATAAATCGTTAATTCGGGGGAATGGATACTTGTTCTTGATGGTCATTTTATTGAGTTGCCTATAATCAATGCAAAGACGCTTGGATCCATCCTTCTTTTTGACGAATAAAACTGGAGCTCCCCATGATAAGACACTCGGTCTAATAAACCCTTTGTCTAATAATTCTTGTAATTAGATCTTTAATTCTTGTAACTCTTTTGGGGCCATTCTGTAAGGTGACATGGCAATAAGTGCAGTTCCCGGCATTACTTCAATCTGAAATTCTACCTCTCTTTCTGGCGACAAACCCGGCAACTCTGCAGGAAAAACGTCAGAAAACTCTCTGACTGTAGGAATTTCTTCCATCCCCTTCTCTTTCGCTCTCACATCAAGCACACTTACAATAAACCCTTGACATCCCTGTAGCAATAACTTCTTTGCCGACATCACTGATATTATATTAGCCAATGGGTTCCATCATTCACTAAATACAATAACCTCTATACCTTCTGAACTTCTCAATGTTACTCTTTTCAGTCTACAATCAACATTAGCATAGTAATGATATAACCAAATACATCCCCAGTATCACCTCAAATTTGTTAAAAGGTAATTCTATCAGATTACCATATTGACTCGAGCACTGTGTCCTAACGGGTTAGTCACTATTACATCATTGCTAGTAGATTCTAACGGAATATTCAATTCTTTCACCAACTTACTACAAATGTAAGAATATATGGACCCCGTATCAATCAATACAAACATATTCTTGTCATACAACTGAAAAATACCTGCTATGATTTCTGGGTCATCTTTATCCTCGCTAGTCCTGAGATTATACACACGAGCTGTATAATGTATTTCTTGCAGAGCTGACGACTCTGTTTAACTTCTTCCTCTGCCTCTACCTCTCTGTGTAGCCGAGGCAGACCTCTCTGGCTGAGCAGATTCACCCGCTAACATGGGACAATCCTGAACAAAATGTCCAGTGTCCCCACATTTAAAACAGGCTCCAGAAATCATCCTGCATATCCCTGAATGGTTCATTCCACAATGTGGACATTGTCTGACTTGGCTCGGGTTAGATCTCCCAGCTCCAGATCCCACTGATTGTGTCTGTCAACCCCTCATCTGATTTGATCCCCTTACAGAGGATGCAACTGACTCTGATCTCACTTGGGGTCGAGGACCAACATCTCTGCCCCTTTTTGATGGTACAACACTCGATGATGCGCACAATCTTTTCGAAGTCTGAACTTGTGAATCCCCGAACCTCTCATTTTAAGCTCTTTCTAGAGCTTTAGCATGGTTCACCACTTCTTGAAATGAGGATAGATTTAACACAATTAACATCTCTTTCAAACGAGGACGTAATCCCTCCACAAACCAATCGCAAACATCCTTTTCGGTAGGGATCAACTCCGTAGCAAAACGACTCAACTTGTTAAATTCACATTCATACTCATAAACTGTACGATTCCATTGCTTCAAATTCATGAAATCTTGCTTCATTTGTCGGATGAACTGATCTCCGATATATTTATATGTTTGAACTCTTCTAAGAACAAGGACCAAGTTACTTGATCATCAGACATTCTCAATGTAACGTTGGTCAACCAAATCCTTGCTTGCCCTCTAAGCAATGAGACTATTCCGTCCAGCTTTTCTGGATCGGAACAATGGAGTCCCTCAAGCATGATTTTTACATCATAAGCCAAAGATCCGCAGCAACAGGACCTTCTTCGGCTTCACCTCTAAACTCTGGTGCTCCTAAACCCTTCAACTCCTTTGCAACATTCATTCTTGGAGTTGAAGTAACAGAAGGTTGAAAATGCGCCAATACCGCATTCAGTGTTCTGAAGAACACATCTTGATCATTTACAGGCACTCTAGAGGGTGTCTGATCTTCACTCTTCCTGGCCAAGGCAGGTGAATTACTACCTTCAGCGGGCCTATCATCTCCCGCTTCACCTTTAGAGCTACCATGTACGGACATCTATAAAAACATACTCATATCATTCTATCAGCAAAACAACATACTTACTATTATATCAGATCAGAAGTTTTCACTATTTTGTTGGTATGTATACTTTATAGGACACTCTAGACTTCGGTTTATGTCGAGAATCGACTAAATCGTAGCTCTGATACCATTAAATGTAACACCCCAACCACTATCCGACCTGAATACGAGTATGAGGTGTCACATTGACTTTTCAAACTTTGACACTTAAAGAAAACAGGGAAATTTAAAACTTTCATTAAAATAAAAGCGGTTTATTTACATGGATTGACCAAAACAACCAAAATCGATCAGAACATTCGTAACTGACACTTTACTTACATGCCAACATATTATACACGATAAAATACATACTTTATCAGTTACTTCTGATCTGATCCGCTAGCAGTTCTACTGTTCTTTCCACCCTATTTCCGCTCTTCCTGATTCTTGGTACCTACATGTAAATCACTTACACGCTAAGTCACAGACTTAGTGAGGCATATCATAAAAGCATGTATTCACATGTATAACCATGAATTTATGAACATGTATTTTTACCATGAATCAGGATATTCCAATGTTCATGTATCGATTACACGATAACATATATGATGATAACATGTACATATAACACATACATTCTCATACCAATTTCACTTTAATTTATCTTTTAATTGCCCATGTACATTATTGAGAACAAAGGTATGTGAGTACATGGAGGTTATGCACTATGTTGTCACCACAGCTCGTATAATTCCCTCAAGGGGCATTGAATATTTGTCCCGAAGAACCACTGATTGTTCCGAAGAACCACTATGTCCCGAAGGACCACTGATAATCCCTCGACTCTTGGCATGCCAATTATACCTATAGCTCTCATATCATATAACATGGGCTTAAATATGAATACATTTCTCATTTCATATCTCTTTCATCACTTTTCATATAAACACATATAATCATTTTCATTAATCCACATATCTGGATTATTTCTCTTGTAATGGCATTCGTTCCCATAATATCATATTGAAGCATAAGGAATTATGCATGAAATCACTATAAAAATAATACATGTATGCATGTACATGAATATTAAATCATGAATTCAACTATCAGAGATAGACTTATCACAAGTCTTATCTCTATACACTTTAACTAGAAAATGCACTCACCTTGGCCTTGCTTGTTTCGACTTGATCCTAATCCTTTGTTTGTTCCGAAACAAAATTATGTTCTATATCTACATAGTAATACATTGATACTAATCAGTATATTAATTAATATATTCTAAACTATCACTCTTTAGGCTAAAAAGAAAGATATTTCCAACTTTTAATGAATGTACGCATATGCACTACACCATGTATTGATGCATCCATTGACAGGTGCATCGATGCACTACCTATGCATCGGTGCATAAATCTCATTCGATGTTTATATTTTAAACGAGTGCATCGATGCACTCCTTATGCATCGATGCACTCCTTATGCATCGATGCACAATGGCATTTGATGTTTATTTATTTGAGAGTGCATCGGTACACTTTGAAGGTGCATCGATGCACTCAACCCATTAATGCCATTTTCAACACGAAATTCACCCCTTTCCAACACAACTCTTCTTATTTCACTTCCTTTAAGATTTCTAACTCACATACATATGCTTACACTCATTACTACTCAATAACCACTTCTTTAAACTTAAAATCCAATCATCCACACATAGAATTCAAGAATTTCACCCAAATTCCAACATGTTCAAAATCTAATTCTAACTCTTCATCTTCCTTAATTAGGTAGATGACAAGTCAAATTCAACTTCTTATTCCAATTATAGACTCTATTTCGAAATTTCATTCAAAAACTCCAAATCTTTAAATCCTTCTACACTCTTCATTTTGTTGTTTTACAACAAACTAAGCTTTCCTTAAGCTTAATTAGCATCTAAGGAGCAAAACCAAACTTAAATTTCAGCAAACAATTAGCTTATGAAGAATCTCACCTTTGCTATAAGTCTTCACGTTTGGGAGAAAATAAGAGAAGAAGAGAACTCTGGAACTTTTTTGTTTTTCTTTCCTCTCTTCAACGTGGAGCTAATATATATATAAATCCCTTCTTAATTATTTTCCTTGCCAAAAGACCATTATATCCTTCTATTCTTTCGTCCTTGCAAATTAACCCTATATCAAATTACAATACTATTCAATTATTCTACTTTAATCACCAAGTTCTAAAATTTTACAATATAGTCACTAACCTGTTATTGAGGTTGTTACAGATTAAGATAGAATTTGTCCTTCCTACATAATAAGAAATATATCACAGGCCACTTGATTGAGTAAGACTAAAAACGCATGGCCATGCTCGAATAAGTT
Organism: Hibiscus syriacus; assembly: GCF_006381635.1. NCBI lineage: Eukaryota > Viridiplantae > Streptophyta > Magnoliopsida > Malvales > Malvaceae > Hibiscus > Hibiscus syriacus. The sequence goes on from NW_024063008.1 coordinate 1,190,480, forward strand.
TATATGAGATATCATAAACTATTCATTAATTAAAGTCTACTCTAGATATCAAGAAACAATAGATGGGCTATACAAGTGTGACTATTCCAATACTTGTGTCTATTCTAGATATAAAGGACATAAGAATGTAATACATAAAAGAGTTAATCACCAAGATGATATGTCGAATCATATTTTCTTGTAACTTAGGTGACAATGATATATTGCTAGATGTCACTCATTGTATGTAATATTAGAATTGTTTTAATAATTACTGTTAACGTTACAAGAACCTACAGGGTCACACCCTAGGATTGAAACGAGCAAAGATGTACAATTTGTTGTACGATACTAAAATATATCTAGAGTTAACTAAGTATATGTTTTAATAATCCTGAATATTTAATTTTAATTAATTAAATATATAGATTTAATTAATTTGAAATAATAAAATCCCTAATAAGATTAGGGTAACCTGGATATAAAAGGATTATTAAATTCTAATTAATTAAATATAGATTTAATTAATTTGAAATAATAAAAGCCCTAATATGATTAGAGGGTAACTTGGCTATAAAATGGTGTGTTAGGTCTAGCAGTCGTTTTGAAGAACACACACAAAAACCTTCAGCCATTTTCTCTCAAAACGGTTTTGGGGGAAAACAAAATTGCTCTCAATTGGGTGAACTGAGTAGAGGCCGAGACGTTATTTCGTTGAGGCTTACGATTTGAACCGATCTACACCAACAGTATCAGTATCAAGAATGATATGCATGTATGGGTCGTGCTCTATAACCTTTAGGGACGATACAACATATAAGTTCATTGGTATTTCTAGAATTTATCCAAAGACATTCACTTATTCCAAGTCGTTAGGATATTTAGGTCACTTGAGCACTCGAGGTTACTTCGGTCATCTTAGAGTTTAAGGTATTTCAATCCTTTTAGGGTTTAAGGATATTTCAATCGTTTGAATATCAAAGGTTATTTTAGTTATTTCGCAGCTTGATGACATTTCAGTAATTCTTTTCAATACAAACATATGAATTTTTTCTGGTAATTTGGACAAGTATGTCATTTATGGGTTATTTTTCGCTTTCAGGGGCAATCTTGGTCATTTTATAGTACAACGGCATTTTTGTAATTTTACTCCATAGAGTTATTTTTGTAATTTCTTAACCAAGTATTCTTGGCATTTAACATTTAAAGAAATTAATCAGAATTTTGGATCTTGAGGTCAATTTATTTACTAACTAATCACTGAACTTAGAAATATTTTCGATCGATCTACCAATTTCTTTTTGTTGAAAATATTTTGATGTTTCGATATAATAAATTAAGTTAAATGACTTTTAAGATTTTACAAAAGATTTTCTAAGTATATTCGATATAATTATTCAAATATCAAAAATTACTCCAAGTCTTTCAAAGTTCATTTTAATCCTTACTAAAGTGTAAAAAATATGTTTTAATCTTTTAAACAAATTTACAAAGTATTTCGAGCCTTAATTGAGCCAAAAATCATTTCTTAATTAATCTCAAACCAAAATGGGCAGATTGCCCAGAGGAAACCGATTCCCCCCTTAATGGTTTGGCTCCGAGAAATAACAGATTGCTTGGAGGGAACCGATTCCCCCCAGGGGGTACCGATTCCCCCTTGTATAACGATCGAAAAATTTGAATTTTTACACTGCAGAAACTGATTCCCTATGAGGGGGTACCGATTCCCCCCACGCTCCAAGCTGGTTTATTAATTATTTTCACACAACAATGGCTCTATTAACTCCACCAATCCCAACGTTCAGAAGTGATCCAAGGAGTATTTAAACAAGCTAATAAGCTATTGATCAACAACAATTAACAAGAATTGAGAGAGAATCAAAGAGAAAGCATCAAACTCATTGTTTGAGCACTTCAAGCCTATTTTTCATTCAATATTCATTGTGTTTTCAAGAACACCATTTGTGCTCTATTGTATTTATCTTTGAGTGTTCTTTCTTTGTTCTAGAATTGTGCAAACAATCTACCTTGTGAGGTTTTCCTTGTAAGTTTGCAAATTTGTGTATTTCTCTTTGAAAAAGAGTGTGCTCAAGAATTTGGGGTATAATTCTTGAGGGAGTTGTAAGGTTACTCTTTGTCCTCAAAAGAAAGAACAAATTAGTGAATTTGTTGGAAAATCCTTAGTGTGGATAGCTAAGGTAGTGGACGTAGACTTTGGTTGAGAAAGTCGAACCACTCTAAATCGTTATGCAAATATTTTCAATTTTCTGCAAAAGCTTCCACCAAAATTTTTATTGCCAATTCATCCCCTCTTGGCCAATTCCATCGATCGATTAACTCAATAATTGGTATCATAGCCTCACTCATTTGAAGGTTTAACCACCTCTTGAGTCGATTCGGGAAGAGTTAAATCGATAAAAATGGCATCTGCTTCCGGTTCATTCTCTATGGAAGAATCCATACCAATTGACGTGCCTCCACACTTCAATGGAACAAATTATCGTCGTTGGAAGAAGTTCATGATGATATTTATCCAAGAATTTGATATGGAATCTTGGATGATGATCGAGAAAGGATATTCTTCTCCTACGAAAGGAATAAGATCCTAATGTATACAAATGATTTTATTCTTGTTCAAATGCCAAGGAGATGTGGGATAATCTTGAGGAGATCTATAGAGACAAGGAAGAAGAAGAACCAATAAATGTGATGTCTCTATTAGCTTTCACAAAGCCAAAGGTATCTTCTAACTCAAATAGATTAAATTCAAAATCTTTTAATGAGTTACAAGATGCTTGTGATGAATTATTTTCGGAGTTTGAGACCATGAACTCCAAATACAATAAATTGATTTCTAAATTTATAGCTAAAAATGATATTCTTTTGAAAGCTAAAACAGATTTAGAAAATCAAAATGAAATGTTAAGAAAAGAGTTAGAGCTTTCAAAAATGAAATATGAAAACTTTGAAAAAGAAATTTTCAAATTAAACAAACTTTTTCTAGAAACGAACAATGAATTTTGAAAATCAAAATGAAATCTTGAAGAAGGATTTAGAGCTTTCAAAAATGAAATTTGAAATTATTGAAAAAGAAAACTTTGATTTGAAAGTTAAGCTTGATTGTTTAACAAAAGAAAAAAAAGATCATTTTAAATAATTTATCTAGTTTAATAATGATAATATGTTCACATTGTCATTATCATGGTCATAAGGAACATACTTATCCTTTAAAGAAAGGAAAATGATTTAAAATTAGACAAGAATGGGTTCCAAAAGGAACAAGAGGCATTGAAACTAATGTTCAAGGATCCAAAGTAATTTGGATACTAAAATCTACTTAAATGTCTCTTGTAGGTGTGTGGGAGCAATGGTGATGAAGATGATGATATTCAAGATGCTCTAGCCACACATGAAAAAGGAATGAGTAACCTCTAAACTTAATGTTATTATTTTATTTGGTTGTTTATTTAGTTTATGCATGCATGAGGGTTTAAAATGTTGAATAATTCTAAATGATTATGTTTTATCTCATGTATGTTGAAAAATATTGTATGATGAACATAATAACTTTTGGTAATGTTTTATAAACTTTAGTTCATCATATTAATCTTTGGTCAAAATTGTTTTTAAAATGTAATTGCTATCTCTTTAACAATTCATATCGATTTTTCAATAACTTTGGTTTTGCAAAATTTTGAGCTTAAATTTTTCTTAATGTTTATGCATGGATCTTATTCTTTAATATTATAAAGTTTTAATGCATAACATTTTCAAAAACTTTATGCATAAAATCTTGATTATCGACATTGCATAATGTTTTATTTGTGAATGGGTTAAAAGCATAATCTCTTGATAAATGAATTTAATAAAAGATACAATGTCTTATTTTAAATTAATGATTGCAAAATTGATTGACATTGCATCCTTTTTTATTATTCTTATTGGTAATAGAATAGGAAACATTTACATGGTGCATTTAGATTCTATAGATATGACTAATTTATGCCTAGTTACTAAGGATGAGCATGATAATTGGTTATGGCATAGGAGACTATGACATGCTAGTATGAGTGTTTTTGCAACGAATAATTCAAGGAGATTTAGTAAGAGGGTTGCCAAAGCTAAAATTTGATAAAGATAAAATTTGTGATGTTTGTGCTAAAGGAAAACAAATTAGAGCTTCCTTTAAGTCCATTAATGATGTATCAACTAGTAGAGTATTACAATTGATCCATATAGATCTTTTTGGGCCAACTAGAACTACTAGCTTGGGTGGAAAACAATATGCATTTGTATTGGTAGATGATTATTCTAGATATACTTGGGTTCTATTCTTAAGTACTAAATATGAAGCATTAGAAAAATTCATCATGTTTTCAAAAGTAATCCAAAACGAAAAAGGTTACTCTATAACTAGTGTTAGGAGTGATCATGGAACTGAATTTCAAAATATTGGATTTATTGAATTTTGTAATTCTAATGGTATTAGCCATAATTTTTCAGCACCTAGAACCCCCTCAACAAAATGGAGTTGTTGAGAGGAAAAATCGAACTTTAGAAGAAATGGCTAGAAACATGCTTTGTGAAAACAATTTGCCAAAATATTTTTGGGAGGAAGCCACAAATACCGCTTGTTATGTTATTAATCGAGTAATGATTAGGCCTATATTGAAGAAAACTCCATATGAACTTTTTAAAAATAAAAAGCCTAACATTAGCTATTTTCATCCTTTTGGATGTAAATGTTTTGTTTTAAACAACGGTAAAAACAATCTTGGCAAATTTGATGCTAAAAGTGATGAAGGAATTTTTCTGGGTTATTCCTTAAATTCTAAATCTTATCGAGTATTTAATAAAAGAACTTTAGTTGTAGAAGAGTCTATACATGTTGTTTTCGATGATAATCTCATTCCGATGAAGGATTCTTGTGTTAATTATGATGTAGGTATTATAAACATAAATGACATTGGACATGACGTTGGAGAACCATCATCAAAGGAAGAAACGAAAGATGAGGAAACTCAAGATCCTCTCGAGAGTACAACCATTGAAGAAAGGGAAGTCTCTTACCCAAGGGAATACAACTATGTCAAGGATGGTGAAATAATAGGTTATCCATCCAAAGGGGTAACAACTCGATCTTCTCTTAGAAATATTTGTAATTATGTTGCATTTATCTCAAGCATAGAGCCTAAGAATATTAAAGAAGCATTAAATGATGAACATTGGATTATGACTATGCAAGAAGAGTTAAATTAATTTGAGAGAAGTAAAGTATGGACATTAGTTGAAAGGTCTAGTAATAAGTCTACTCTAGGTACTAGATGTGTATTTAGAAATAAGTTTGATGAAAGTGGCAATATAGTGAGAAACAAGACTATACTTGTTGCTCAAGGGTATACTCAACAAGAGGGCATAAACTATGATGAAACATACGCTCCCGTAGCTAGGATTGAAGCAATTAGAATGTTATTAGCATTTGTATGTTTCAATGAGTTTAAATTATATCAAATGGATGTTAAAGGTGCATTTTTAAATGGTTTTATAAAAGAAGAAGTGTATGTGGAACAACCTCCTGATTTTGAAGATTCAAAATTTCCAAATCATGTTTTTAAATTAACAAAAGCACTTTATAGTTTAAAAGAAGCTCCTAGAGCTTGGTATGAAAGATTGTCAATTTTTTTAATTGAAAAAGGTTTTTTAAAAGGGAAAGTTGACACTACATTGTTTTTAAAGCATAAAGGTAAAGATTTATTAGTAATTCAAATTTATGTTGATGATATAATATTTGGTTCTACTAATGATGTTCTTTGCCAAGAATTTTCTAAGCTAATGCAAAGTGAATTCGAGATGAGCATGATGAGGGAGCTCTCATTTTTCTTGGGACTCCAAATCAAAAAAAGAAAAGATGGCATATTTATAAATTAAGCTAAATACGTCAAGGATATGTTCAAGAAGTTTGGACTGGAAAATGAGAAACCTCATGTCACTCCAATAAGCTCATCAACAAAACTTGACAAAGATGAAGAAGGTAAATATGTGGATGTTAAATTATATAGATCAATGATTGGTCCAATGTCGGAGACGAAACATGTGGTGTTGAAGCAGCCAATCATAACATCGAGAATCTTGTTTTGGATTTCGATAGCTGAAAATCACCAGCAATTGGTCGACCAACATTTACTGGCTGACGAGCTCAAAGTGCTTGGGTTTCGTGAGAACCATAACTAGTGTGAAATCCAGAGTTGGATAAGAAGGATCAAAATCCACTTTTAAAACCAAAAAAAAAACTTGATTCAAGTTGCCTGCCATTGGTTTCATAACTTTCATGGTAAATGACAAGTAATTTACGTACTTAATTCATAATTTTTCGAATGTAAAAGAAACGACCCCAACCCTCTGGCAAAATTTTCGAAATAATGTTATCGAATTTTTTATTTAACGATATAACGTATTCTCAAGATTAATTGCTCAAATAGGGTGAAATCTACAGTGTTGGCCGTAGGTCGCCATGCCTTCCGGGCGACCTTCCAGGCATCCGAGGCCATCCGACCGAGGCCATCCGAAAGCATCCGAGGCCATCCGAGAGCATCCGAGGCCATCCGACCGAAGCCATCCGAACGAGCTATGCGAGGGCAACCGAGCGAACTATGCGAAGGAATCCGAGGACAACCGAGCGAGGGTAGGTCGCCCGGAGTACATGGAGTGCAGGGGGAGAATAAGAAATTATCCAAATTTACTCTGAATATTATATTAGCTACTGATACTAATTTTATGAAAGAGAGAATAAGAAAGGTATAAGAAGAAAAAGGTTAGAGAAGTGAAAAGAGAGCACATGGGGAGGACTCAGAACCGAAACAAGCAGTTGGAGCCAACTAATGTCACAGACTGTCGCAAAAGAAAAAGAAAAGGCTGAAGTTGCAGAGGAAAGGAGGGGCAGGAAAAAAGAAGCCATCTCACATGAGGCTGTTAGGGTGACTCAGACTCGGTTACCCCAACATACCCCAAGACCAAAGCTTAGCTTAACCTCTTACTAAATCTCCGAAACATGTGCTGTTCGGTTTCTTGATCATGTCCCAAATTCTATCTTATTCCTATGTTTTGTCTCCCTCTCCCTGAAGATACTAATTTTTTATTCATATTATTATTATTAATATTATTATTATTATTATTATTACTATTATCATTATTATTATTATTATTATTATTATTATTACTATTATTATTAAAAATATTAAATACATATAAATATTATTAAAAATAAATAAATAATAATAAAAAAAATATAATTACAGACCAGTTACAATTGGACCGGCCCAGTTACAAACCAACCAGAACCGGTCCAAATCCAACCAGAAACCCTAAATATTTGGGTTTCCAGTTAGGGTTTCCTAACCCTAATTTGATCAGCCGCCTCAGCTCACAGCCGTTGGATCTGATAAGATCCAACGGTCCAGATGGTGCCAGAAGAAAACCCTAGGGTTTGATACCCTAGGGCCACGCGGCGTCGCTCCAGCTTCCACGCGGCTGCCGACAGCCCTCGCCGCCTCCGCCGCTGCCACGTCCCAACCAAAGAATCCAGAAGCTGGAATACCAGCCGTCCACGCCATGGCTACTCGGTGAGTCACCACTGGTAGTCCGGTGACTCACCGAGGCCCCCTCTTCGGACCGGTCTGAGACGAACACCGGTGGTGGCTATAAAAGCCACCACCCCATCTGCAAGAAAAAAAAAGGGGAGACAGAAACCAGAGACAGAAACAGAAAACGGAGAAGAAAAAAAACACAGAGAAAGGAAAAAAAAATAACAACAACTAAACCAACGATCTCAGTCAGCATCAACGCAGCAAGGAAAAAAGAGAGAGAGAGGAAAAGCTTACCCTGTCAACGGAGAGCCCCAACGTCACCGGATCTCACCAAAAAATTCGAAAAGCCGAAGGTATTATTGTAGATTTGCTCCGATTAGGAGCCGTTTAACGGAAAAAAACATCGGAACCGTCATTAGGACGGTCCGATCTACATTTAGGATAAAAAATATTTTTTCCGGCCACCGAAGACGGTGGCCGGCGGCGGTGGTCGGCGGCAAAACTCACGGCGGCAGACGGCTGCCGGATTCCCTCCGGTGAGGGAATCTAGAGAGAGGCCAGAGAGAATTCTCTCTCTCTCTCTCTCTGCTTAAGAAAAAGAAAAAAAAAAGGAAGAAATGAAATGGCTGGCCCTTCGGGCCAGCCGATTTGGACTCTTATAGTCCTTCCCGAACGACGTCGTTTCGGGAAGGACTATTCGCGTAATTACGAAATAGTTAAACCCCGTCCGCAATCCTTCGTATTTGTAAATTTTACATTTTGGTCACTAAACTGAATTTATAATAATTTTAATTTAGTCTTCGAATTTTAATTTTATTTAGTCCTTTTTATTAAAATAATATATTAGGATAAATTACAGATTTAATCCATTAATTTGATAAATAGTATTTTAATCCCAAGTATATTTTTAATTTATTTTAATGATATTCGAATTTTATATAGTTTTAAATTAGTCACTAAATTAATAAAAATAAGAAAATAACATGTTTAAACCCTATAATTTTGATTAATTATGAATTAGGTTTTTAATTTTAATTTTACTATAATTTAGTCATTAATTTTAAATGTTTTCATTTATTTTACTGCTTTTAAATATATCATTCTAATTGTATTATATATTTTAAATATTTTTACTATTATTATATAATCATAAATATATGATAAATAATAATTTATATTTTTTTAAATAAATTATTTTAATATTTTTTCAATATCAAAGAAAAGGACAGTCTTAATACAACTGGATGTCCTATTTTGATATTTTAAAATTAAAAAGTAAAACAATATTATTTAAATTAATATTTATCAATATCAAAGAAAAGAGCTGTCTTAAGGCACCTAGAAGTTCTTTTCGGATATTTTTAAATAAATATAATTTTGAAAATAATAGAATTATAAATTAAATATATTTTTGAATTTTTAAAATTTTAATAATAGAGACAATTTATAATTAAAAAGTACCAATTTTGGGCGTTGTAGGGGTGCTAATCCTTCCCTAAACGTAACCGACCACGAATCCCTTTTTATTACTAAAAAGAACGAATTTTTGGTTATAAACGCAGATCAGTTTAATTTTTTTAATTGATGTTTTCTTAAAACTCTTTTAAAAGATATTTTTTAGGTATTCGACCTACCTGACCCAAAAGGCCGATGGCGACTCTCAAATTATTTGCAAAATTCTTTATTCACATCAATTTCCCCGCCAAATTTAATATTTCGTGCCCGGACGAAAACCGGTTACGACAGCATATTTGCTGCTTCTTCCTTTTCCACAAATCATAGCCCAAGTTTCGTCTTTGCTTGTAATTAGGGTCATTACATATTGCTTCCTATCTTCTATGAAAGAAGTGCGTCAGCAGCCTTAACCAGTTGATCAACATGTTGCATGTGTGCGGACTTTTCAAGAACCTGTACCACTGTAAATGATCACCTCACTCAGAAGAGACACATATCTGAGACATTTCTGTCAGAATGATTGAGCACTTCATAACTTTGTGACAATATGAAGAGAATTCCTTCAGCTACTTGACAACACGGCTGTTTAGTGACACAGAAGAGAGTATTCAAGATAAACAGATTTAGGGCACGAATAAAGCCGCAAATACCCACCACAGTGCATTGTCAAAATTGGACCTAGTGGGGATCATGATATTCAAGTTAAACAGACGTTGAGAGTGAATCAGAAGCAAAATGTTGGGGCATCTTGAAAGCCCATTTTAACCAGAGATAGAATATTGGGGTATTTCTGAAGGCTCACAACAATATGAATATTTGGGCATTCTTGGAGGCTCATCTCAGCAAGAAGTAATGTTGAATGCAGTTTTTAACATCTTTATCAGCAAATGTTGGGGCATTTTAAAGGTTTCTTCAGACAGATCTGTGTGGGGCATTTTGAAGGCTCAGATTAACAAGAAGCCAATGCTGGGGCATGCTGAAAGCCCTTTTCAATTAGAATCAGAAATGTTAATGTATTTTGAACGTTTATATCAGCAAAATACTGGGGCATGCCAAAGGCCCACACCATCATGTGTTAAAGATCATTGACTTGAGCAAATAATTTCCAATGAGACAGAAATGTATAAAGAATGAAAATGGTAAAACAGTGGCAGTCGAGCTAACTACACATAATTGCTTCGTTCATCAGGCAGTTGCATTAGGGTCATGTTGTTGAACAAATATCTACTCAGCAAGTATGGTTTCAAATACCCAATCTTCTTAAACCATGTATCACATGACAGTGTGTTCTTTGTTAAGATACATCATGGTTGCATGAATAAAGATGGTCCCCAGGAAGATTATTTGATCCAGGGTTCAGTTCCTCAAGATCTCAGCTTTGAATTTTGCATTATGTGTGTTGGTGATGATTGAAAATAGCTTTTTGAGATTCCTGACAGTTAGTTTCAATCATACTGTTGAGGTTATGAAGCTGTTTTTCACATCAATTTTTGCTTACTTGATGACATTGAAAAGGGAGACTCGACTCACTTATATTACTGTTATTCCCGTTATTACTGGGGTTATCATATTCAGCCAGGGTGAACTGAGTTTTCATCTATTTTGGTTTTATCATGTGCATTTCATCCCCAACAGCAAGAATTCCATGAACTCCCTTCCGTACATGGATCCTATAGCTGAAGTGTTTCTACTTTCTACAATGCTCATTACAGAAGAAAACATGATCAGTATTACACTTGCCCTTGCCCGAGATGATATCAAGATCAGTTGGTATCTCTTATTCAATTCGATACTAGCATATCTTGTGAATTTGAGCAACTTTTTGGCCATACCAATATCTCATTTGTATTCCCACTGAGTTTTGTTCTTAAGTGGTCTTGTGACATCATACAAAAGCATCATTGACCAGAAATCCGGGCAGAAGCCACAGGAAAGGATGAATGTGTTGTCAAATGTTTTACGAACATCTGAGTAGAAACTACAACAGGATGAATGTGTTGTCAAACGTTTTACGAACCAGTGATTATGATGCTGAACCAATGTTGTAACCATATGGTATTTCCATTTATTGATCCAAGATGAAGTCTGTCTTCTCCAACCAAGGTTAGAAGCGAGATATGATGAAGATTTCTTTCCACAAAAGGGAAACTGAAATTTTAACAACAAGAAACTAGTGGAGCCAACTAAGGATGAACGACAGGTTGTTGTTAAGCATCTCGACATGATATGGTCCAAGTTACTTTGTTCGATATCCAATTAGATATGGAGACATGAAAGGAATTAGGATAAATCCTCCTTGTGATATGTTTCAAGAGTCAAATCAGAACATACATTGTTCTCCTATTTAATCTCTGCTGAGTTTGGCATATCTACATCTACACTCTTTAAAGATGATAGATTCTCTCTTCAAAGATGATAGATTCTCTTTTTAAAGATGATAAATTCTCTTTTCAAATATGAAAGCTTTATGGGATTTCTACACAAGTCCAAACAAATAAAGTTGGTTTTATCCAAGACAAGATGGGGCATCAAAGTCATAGCTCTGACTATAGCAAGAGTTCCACAAGTGAAACAATTCTTCTGAGACTTTCATGAAGCAAAGAAGACATAAAGATACAAGTTGATCAGATAGTTCTTCAGAAATGCAAGCTTGATAGCATAAGTCGCTACACTGATATCCAGAGGTGACCCTGGCAATAAATGATGAAGTGGAGGAAAACCGAGTTCACCATTTTGAAGTCAAATGAAGATTGCATCAACATTCATGCATCATATTTAGACATTTGCAAAATAGGAGCATTTTCATTCATTTTATCCATGTTGAATATTTGACAGGAATTTCAAAATTTTAGCAAAGATTCAAATCCATCATATGATGGATCATCTTTTCCAGAGAAGAAGGAAGAAGAAATTCATAATGAGAAGAATTTGTTCAACCTTTTGTTTGAATTCATCACTTGATGGATTATCATTGCCAGAGAAGGTTCATAATGAGAAGAACTCATCTGAAGAGGAAGAAGAAATTCATAATGAGAAGAATTTGTTCAACCTTTTGTTTGAATTCATCACTTGATGGATTATCATTGCCAGAGAAGGTTCATAATAAGAAGAACTCATCTGAAGAAGGAAGAAGAAGTTCATAATGAGAAGAATTTGTTCAACCTTTTGTCTGAATTCATCACTTGATGGATTATCATTGCCAGAGAAGGTTCATAATGAGAAGAACTCATCTGAAGAGGAAGAAGAAATTCATAATGAGAAGAATTTGTTCAACCTTTTTTTTGAATTCATCACTTGATGGATTATCATTGCCAGAGAAGGTTCATAATGAGAAGAACTCATCTGAAGAGGAAGAAGAAATTCATAATGAGAAGAATTTGTTCAACCTTTTGTTTGAATTCATCACTTGATGGATTATCATTGCCAGAGAAGGTTCATAATGAGAAGAACTCATCTGAAGAGGAAGAAGAAATTCATAATGAGAAGAATTTGTTCAACCTTTTACCTGAATTCATCACTTGATGGATCATCATTTCCAGAGAAAGTTCATAATGGGAAGAACTCATCTGAAGAAGGAAGAAGAAGTTCATAATGAGAAGAATTTGTTCAACCTTTTACTTGAATCTATTATTTGATGGATCATCATTTCCAGAGAAAGTTCATAATGGGAAGAACTCATCTGAAGAAGGAAGAAGAAGTTCATAATGAGAAGAATTTGTTCAACCTTTTGTCTGAATTCATCACTTGATGGATTATTTTTGCCAGAGAAGGTTCATAATGAGAAGAACTCATCTGAAGAAGGAAGAAGAAGTTCATAATAAGAAGAATTTGTTCAACCTTTTGCTCAAATCCATCACTTGATGGAGCAGCTTTTCCAGAGAAGTTCATAATGAGAAGAACTCATCTGAAGAAGGAAGAAGAAGTTCATAATAAGAAGAATTTGTTCAACTTTTTGCATAATTCTATCACAGAAGGAGATAGATTAGCATCAGCCTTTCTAGAGAAAGTTCATAATGAGAAGAACTCATCAAGAACTTATTCAACTTTTTGAATGACTCTATCACAGGAAATAGGTCAACATCATCCCCAGCGGAAAGTTCATAATGAGAAGAACTCTTCTGAAGAAAGAGAAGAATTTATTCAACATCTCCATATTAATCAAGTGAAGAGGAGATGGATGCAATCCACAAGAATGAAAATTATCTTGAAATTGGGGCATGTTACCCAATCAACATGTTATTTTGAAAAATAATGAGAAAACGATTTCCATAGTTTCTCATTTCAATCTTTTCTAAAAATGAAATTGTTGAAAAGTAAGAAAACGATTTCCTTAGTTTTTTACTTATTAAACTATTTCCCTCATCTGTAAGCCCTTCAGTGCATGATGTTTCCAAAAAGCCTTCGGGAGCTTTTTTATGTTTTCAAAGCCTTCGGGTCATCTGTAAGTCCTTCAGTGCATGATGTTTCCAAAAAGCCTTCGGGAGCTTTTTGATGTTTTCAAAGCCTTCGGGTCATCTGTAAGCCCCTCAGTGCATGATGCTTTCAACATTTCCATATTACTTAAAATAAGCCGAATGAAAAATTATTGTTTTTCTCGTCTTTGCTTTATTCTTGTTAACACAAGAATGAGCAAAGAGGGGCAGCTGTAGACAATAATTTTTCAGTTCATTTTATTATTATTAATTATTAATTTATTATATTATTATTATTAAAAAATATATATATTACAAACCCATTTTACAAGATTCCCGAGCCCATTTACAATTTGAAGCCCAACAGTGACCCAAATACCAGACCCCTACCCAAATGGAAACCCTAAACTAATTTAGGATTTCAGCTAGGGTTTTCAAACCCTAGCCCCCAGCCGCCGTCAACATCATCAGCCGTTGGATCTGGCAAGATCCAACGGCCCAAAAGGGATCCAGATGGGAAACCCTAAGGTTTCTAACCCTAGCAGCCAGCCGTTTCTAGATGCTTCCAGCCGCCTCCGATGAGTCCAGGTGGTCCAACAGCTGCTGCCGACACTCCAGAACGTCACGAAGCTACCCACGTTGAGCCCTATGGTGAGTCACCACCATAGCTATGGTGACTCACCGGGCCTTTCATCTCTGGAACCAGTCCAACGAGAGCCTCGGTGATGGCTATAAAGCCATCACCCCACCTGCAAGAAAAGCAGCCAGAAGGACAGAGAGCAAGCAAAGAACAGAGACAACAACCAACAGACCAGAAAGAGCAACAAAGAAATACCGAACAAAAAAAAAATAATAACAACCCTCAGCAGCAAACAAAACAGAAAGAAAGAAAGGAAAAAGAACTTACCGAGGAAACCACGCGGTGACCGGAGACGCTACGTACCGAGGAAACATTCGAAATACCCGAAGGTATTTCTTTAGATCTACTCCGATCCAGAGCTTTTTAGGGCAAACCAAGGCCAGATTCGGCCTTGGAAGGTTCGGGTCTTTATTTTGGGGTCTTTATTAAAAATCCGACCACCGTATATGGTAGCCGGCGGCGGTGGTCGAGACCAAAGCACGACCGTCGACCGGAGCTCCATTCCCTCAGATGAGGGAATTGAAGAGAGAACCGAGAGAGAAAATGTTAAATTCTCTCTCAGTTAGAGAGAAGAGGAACGAAGAGAAATGAGGATGCTGGCCCTTCGGGCCAGCCGTTTGGTATAATATAAATCCCTCCTCAAACGACGCCGTTTTGGGGAGGGACCCTTGTGTAATTTTACATACGGGTAAAACCCTTTCCGTAGTCATTCAAGTTTTATAAAGTTACATTATGGTCACTAATATCAATTTATGAGCCTTGTAATTTGGTTTTCTAATTCAGTTTTATTATAATTTAATCACTGCTACATATGTATATATATCCTTAGTATAAAATACCCTATTTAGTCCCTTAAGCTTTAATATTTTTTATTTTGATCATTAATTAAATAATTAAGGCTAAATGACAATGTTAATTATCATATTTCATAACATTATTAATTAGACCATTTAATTTTATTAGATTATAATTTAGTCCCTAAGTTTAATATTTTCATTTACAAATTTTATTTTTTTTATATTATGTTTTTAATTGTATTTTAAACATTATTTAATCATATGTTACCTTTATATATTTATGTTCATATATATTTAATTATCATTACTATTATTATTATTATTTTTTATTAATTATGTCAATATATATAGTCTTAAATATATATAATATTCATTTATTTATTCTATTTTCCTATTTATAAATTTAATTTTATAAATTACTTTTAAGAAAAATAATCATATTTTGATATTTATTTATTTTTAATATCAAAGAGAAAAGTTGTCTTAAGATACCTAGAAGCTCTTTTCTGATATTTTTGAATAAATAAATATCTTACTATATTAAAATAAAAGGTTTTTGATATTTATTTTTAAATATTAAAGAAAAGAGCTGTCTTAAAACACGTAGAAACCATTTTCTGATATTTCTAAATAAGTAAATATATTATTTATGTATATTAATATATTTTCTTAAAATTATTTGAAACAAATAGAATTATGAATTAAATATATTTTTGAATTTTTAAATTTCCAATAATACAGACAATTTATAATTAAAAAGTACCAATTTTGGGCGTTGTAGGGGTGCTAATCCTTCCCTAAACGTAACCGACCACGAATCCCTTTTTATTATTAAAAAGAACGAATTTTTGGTTATAAACGCAGATCAGTTTATTTTTTTATTGGTGTTTTGTTAAAACTCTTTTAAGAAAATAATTTTTAGGTATTCGACCTACCTGACCCAAAAGGCCGATGGCGACTCCCAAATTATTTTCAAAACCATTTATTCACATCACTTTTCCCGCCAAATTTAATATTTCGTGCCCGGACGAAAACCGGTTACGACACTCCCCTTATAAAATCATCCCCAACCCTTTCTCTCATTTCGTCCTCACATCATCAATTATATTCAAAGCTTTCTCTCTTTGTATGCGAGGCTCTCCTGTGGCATTGCAGGGGTGTCTTTGAAAGGAAGAATAATGGGAGTTTCTTTCGTGGCTGTTTTAACAGCTCTTGCTGTTGTTGCTATGATTGCCTTGCCTGCTGCTGTTCAGGCTCAGCCCTCTGCTCCCGCCCCTGCCCCCACTAGCGACGGTTTGTTCTTTCTCTCTCTCTGTGTTTTCCTTTAAGAGATGGGATTTTGCCTTTTGATTTACTGATTGTTTTTGAAACAGGGACGTCTATTGACCAAGGGATTGCGTACGTGCTGATGCTGGTGGCACTGGCGCTCACATACCTCATTCACGCTGCTGATCTTTGCTTCACCTTTTGACCCCCACCATCTCAAAATGGGAATGGGATGATGTTGCAGGGGGAGAATGATGTGCAACCATGGCTGTACCAAAGGGTTAGAATTAGGGAATGATTTGACTTGAGACAAATGATTGTTGTACCTTTTATTCAATGTTTATAATGGACATTTTTATGTTTGCTCTTCTTCTTCCACCAATCTTCCATTCGTGTTATCCTTAAAACTTACAAATTTACAAGTAGACGAGACAAATTCTAAGAGTGCGTTTGGTTCACGGAATGGAAAATTATAAGTGGGAATATAAAATTATCAGGGAATAGGATTACTGTGAATGTTGTATTTTATGTTTGGTTGGCTTAGCAGGAATGTAAGATTACAGTGTTTTGTTAAAGGAATAAAAAATTATTGAAATGTATATTTGACCAAATTTTTCTTATTATATATTTATTTTTTTAACAAGTTGAAAAATATTTATATATTTTTTAAAAAAAAATTAAATTCATAAAATTTATATAATTTTTTTACAAAATTGAAAATATAAAAAGGTTTAATGAAAGGATAAAAAAATTTTTAACCCCTGAACTTCATATAAAATTTTAATTATAGATTTTTTTTTTGTAAATCTAAAATAGTTTAAGGATAAATTTGTAATTTAACCTTCGTAGAATTTTTATTATTCAATGATAGAAAAATGATATTTAAAAAAATTAAGGGCATTTTAATCCAAAATGTCGGGAATCCAACAATACCTAAGGAAATGGAGGTAATGACATTCCTAGTAATATACCCTAAAAAATTCACTATTGATAATCTTACATTACCGGGAATGAGATTCCCAGACTAACCAAACGGGGGAATGTGAATTACATTCCCATGAGAATCTCACATTCCCCCATCCAAACATCCCCTAAAAGGGTAAAATACACTCACATCATTTGATTATTATTTCAATTATAAATCATTCGATTAAAATATTACTACACACATATTATTTTTTTCGATGGTTTATTTTATTTGGTATAATAATAATTTTAAATCTTAAAATTTATATATTGATATTGATTCAAAATAATTTATTAAATTTAGCAATTTATATTATTTTTTATCAATTTAATTATTTTTAATGATATTCTCAAACTAAAAAAATTTATTAAATCAAAACAGATATAAAACATCAACAAATTAATGTTAAACTATTATTATACTATGAAAGTAATATTAAACTATTATCATACAAAAAAAATAGAAAACTAATACATTTCTAAGAGAAGAACAATTAAATTAGGAGAAGAATAAAAACTAAATTGATTTTAAATATAAAATTAATTAAAGTTATTGAATTATTTTAAATTATGATCAAATTAATAAAAAATTTAAGTTTTAGGGATAAAAATGATTATTATATTAGATCATGTAATAATTTTCTCAGCTAATAACTTATTTGTGATAATATTTTAATTTAGTGATCAACAGGTCATGATCTATTTGTAATTGTAACAACCTCAGACCGGTACAGGTGACCCGATCCGAGGTGTCACATTAGGGCCGTCGGAGCGACCCACAGTAAAAATCCAGGAAAAAATAATTTTTTTGTTAAAACATGTAAAATCATAAAACAATTTATGAATAAAATACAAGTTCAGAAAATCTTTCATATATTACAAACACAATTAAAATCATGCAAGTTCCAGACTCGATATAAAAAAAAATCAAATGTGACCTACATGCCCCCTAATTACACATTGTACCGTACGCTGCAAGCAAAGCCGAAGGAAGTCACAATACTGAAGTTGTTAGTTATACTAGATCAATTCTTTTAACCTGAAATTGTGAGTAAAGAGTGAGTTTTGGGAAGCTCCGTAATGCAAAACTACCCAATGATGCTGGACACACAGATAAATGACAAGCATAAATTTCATTATTGATTCAAGCTTATATAGGTTTTTGTGATGAGTTTAGGTTTCACTGCTATTTCTTTAATTAAAAGACATGAAACTTGCAGTTCAGAGGAACCGTTCATAGGACCAGGTTCAGGAGATTGAAAATAGACGTCTAGTGTGTTCCCTCAAAATCAAAATAAAATGTAATCATAGTTTAAAAACAATAGTAGTTTATTTCAGTAAACAGGTTTTTAAAATCAATGTAGTACCCTCCACACAAACATCGATATATAGTTCCCCAAAAGTTCAAGCCTACCTAAGAGAATACCTTGGGGCCTTAGAGCCTACCCAGGGAATATCTTAGGGCCTCAGAACTTACCAAAGGGAAATACTTTGGGGCCTGAGAGCCTACCCAAGGGAATATCTCGGGGCCTAAAAGCCCCTACCCAAGGATCACCTTAGGTCCGTAAGGATTTACCAACTTGATCAGAGCTGAACATCCATACTCCAACCTATCCAGATGATGTCCCAATAAAACAATTCAAGTAGCAATTAGTAGTTCTATAATCCATACATCATGCATATTTCATTTTCCAGTAAAACAAGTAATCATTAAATCAATACAACAATTAGTAAAACAATCGTAAATCAACCAGATATCAATTTATAATTTCAATACAAATAAAACAGTCATATAACACATATGCAACACACTAGAAGATTCAGATATTTTTTAAAAGTACTTGATCGTTATCAAGAAGTGAAAACGTAGAATTTTTGTATATTGTTTAGATTTCATATATGTGGTCCCTATAAAAAGGATTTGATTACTAACAAATCTAATCAGGCATTCATGAATTGATGCTTCAGGACCATTTAGGATTTTAGGCGCATCAGAAAGGTATTCGAAAAACCTTACATCATAGTCAGTTAAGGTTTAGATATATTTGGAAAAAGTTAGCATTCATATAAATATATCAAGAGCGATTCCATGATTTACAATATCTATGATTTATATTAAATTATCTGAATTTCGAGGCATATCAGACTA
Source organism: Hibiscus syriacus (assembly GCF_006381635.1). Classification (NCBI taxonomy): domain Eukaryota; kingdom Viridiplantae; phylum Streptophyta; class Magnoliopsida; order Malvales; family Malvaceae; genus Hibiscus; species Hibiscus syriacus. The sequence goes on from NW_024063008.1 coordinate 1,209,727, forward strand.
ATTAGATCCCAATAGTACAATACATACCAATAGTTCAGACTGAGATCCTTCACAATATTCTCTTCTTAATATTAATTGCACTAGATGTACCAATCACCTTCAGAATCATCATAGATCAGTTCTCAAAGAGACGAATAAGTATTATGATGGTATTATTTATTTAAGTATTGTATCAGTATCAAGAATGTTAGGCATGCCTAGGTCGTGCTTCATAACCTTTAGTGATGATACATCATTTAAGTTTATTGGTATTTCTAGAATTTATCCAAATACATTCACTTATTCAAGTCATTAGGATATTTAGGTCACTTCAACACTCGAGGTTACTTCGGTCATCTTAGAGTTTTAAGGTATTCTAATCCTTTTAGGGTTTAGGGGTATTTCAGTCATTTGAATATCAAAGGTTATTTTAGTTATTTCGTAACTCGATGACATTTGAGTAATTCTTTTCAATCCAAACGTATGCATTTTTTTTTTGGTAATTTGGTCAAGTATGTTCTTTCTAGGTTATTTTTTACTTTCAGGGGCAATCTTAGTCTTTGTAGACACCTGTTTTTGACCGGGCTTAAAAAATATCATTAATGTTATTAATATTATTATTATTATATTTATTATTAATAAAATTATTACACGTGCTTGCAGGCCCAGTTCCAGTTACAATTCAGTCCAGATTACAAGTTACAAATGCAACAAACTGGATCAAGACCCAAATTTGGCCCAATCAGAAATAATAAATTAGGGTTTTAAACCCTACCCTAAACTATCATCCAGTCGCCGCCTCCAACAATGACAGTGTCACCACCTCTGAATGCTCCGACCACTGAATGAAGCCATTACCGACGAGCCACCGGACCACTGAAGATGCTACGTCATTACATATATCAAGCAGCAACCAAAATCAGAACCAAATCATACATCCACTAAACAGATTTTAAAATTTCAAAAATTAGGTATTCTTACCTAATATATCCTACCACTACTCAGTGGAAAAACCACCAAAGCTCCATTATAAATGGATGCATGTAACCATTCGGGAAGAGAGGAGGCATTCACGAACAGGGGGTGATTCGAACAGAAAAAAAAGAAATCAAAGGGGGCACTTAAAAAACATATTGAAAAATAAAGAAGGAAGGAGGGAAGAGCTTACCGAGGAGTGGTTCGTCGGGGTTTGTGGAACACCAAAAGTCGTCAAGTCTCAACATTTATTCGAAAGGTACAATTGTAGATCTACAAATCTAGGAGGGGTTTTTGTGTAAACTAGGTTGAGATTTGGTTTAAGGAGGGAAAGACAATTTTTTTTATAAGGGTTAGGTCGCTCCGACCACCGTAAACCACCGTGCGCCACCGCGAGTTGCCGCCGGTGAATGGTGGTCTTCCACCCTCCTCGATGAGAGTTGAGAGAAAATGTCTCTCTCTCTCTCATCCTTCAGTTTTAAAACTAAATGAAATGAAGTGTTTAGCCAATTTTTGGCTTTGTTTTAGAGTTATATAGCATATCCAAAACGACGTAGTTTTGGAAGAGGACTTGTTTGTAATTTTATTGTGGGTTAATTGCATTTAAGAGGTTTTCGTGTTTTATATGTTTATTTTATAGTCACCTAACATGTTTTATTTATATTGTATTTCACGCATCATATTTTTAAATAGCATATTTTGGTCACCTTAATATTATTATATGATTTTCGTATATATTATAAATTGTTATCTTGGTTTATGAAATTTACATTTTAGTCACTATTTTGTATTTTAGAATAAACCTTAAATTAGACTATATGTTTTAATTACATTATATTTTAGCCCTTAATATTAATGGATTATTTATATTTTCAATGCTAATACTATTTAATATTTTTAAATTTTGGTTTTGATTTATTGTTCATTTAGTCTTAATTATTTTGTTTTTGTTAAAATGAAATATTGTAATTATGTCATAAAATTAGTTATATTTTGCTCCCATTATTACTACACATATGTGCATATTATATTATTATATTATTATATATGTTCTATTCATGTAAATTATTAGTATATAAGGATCATGTATAAGAATTAATAGTTTTTTGTTTGAAATTTTGTTAATTTTGAGATTTTTTCAAATTAAGAATTTTTTCAAATTAATTAATTTTATTTAAAGCAATTAATTAATATTCAATAAATGGATCATAATTTAACTTGATATTCGAAAGGATTTCCACCATTACGATAATATGTAAGCGAAATAGTACCAATTTTGGGCATTATGGGGGTGCTAATACTTCCCCTCGCGTAATCGACTCCCGAATCTATTTTAATCAAATCTTTGGTAAACGCATACCAGCTTTTGTCTTAAAAATGATTTTTCTTAAAATTATTTTTAAAAGACATTTTTTAGGTGTTCGACCTACCTAACCTAAAGGTCGATGACGACTCTTTTCAATTTAATTCAAATTAATTCAAAATCACCGAATTTTCCAAAATTAAAGTCCTAACTGTGTTTAAAACAATTAAACGATTGTCACACCAAAAAACGGTTACGACAGCTTGGCGACTTTGCTGGGGACATTTTTAGAGAGTCAAGCTGTAAGTCGTTTATACATTGTCATTGTGATGAAAATTATGAGTTCGAGTTTTTAGTTAATTTATGATTCATTTATTGAAGTTTGTAATTGCTTCATTTTTTGTTATACTAACATTTTGATTTTTGCTTTCAGATCTCTTCAAGTTTTTGTCGAGTGGTTTCATTTTTCTTTTGAGTCAAAGAGCTGAATGTTCCTCCTCACACACATCACGGGTATTTGCATACCATAAGCTCACTTACGAGCTTTGTCCCTTTTAAGTTGAGATGAAAGCTTAACCTACGTGAGATAATTTGTTTCTCCGCACGGGTTTTAGCAAGTAATCTTTGGGGTTCATATACCTTATATATACGTGAGATAAATTGTTTCTCCGTATGGACATAAGGGAATGTATCCTCTCAAATTGAACTCGATCCGTACGAGCCTATAATGGGCTAGGATTGAGGGTTTGGTAGCCCAATGGGGCACCAATATTAAGGACAATTCGAGTACCTTTTTCCTCGTTAGAGCCAAAACCATGCATATAGTGAACCGTAGAACGGTCACCCTAGGTATAGACATACCAAACCTTTGACGTTAGTAGGTACCCAAATTAAGTGTACACAAAGGAGGAGTGTTTCTGAACCTTTTTTATTTTCTGTTGAATAACAACATGTGAACTAGATACCATGCAGTTAGGATCATTTCATTGAAAATAATTATTTCGGGTAGAAAGCATGATTGCGTAGGATCGCTATCTAATAAAAGCATGATCGGGTAGATATCATGATTGAGTAGGTGTTATATTTATCTTTAAATAGCATCTTTTAATTTTATTGATTATTTCGCCCATACTAATTTATTTCTTTTCTTTTGTATATGTCATTTTTTCGTCATTCTTTGCATTGTATCATTTTTGCATCTTCACATTTGCATTTGCATAATCATAATGAATAAAAGAAAGGTGTTGATTAAACCGAGTAATCATCAGATTAGAAGAGCGATCATTGAAATGGAAAAGAGTTTTCATAACAAGGAAGAACCTAATCCAGCGATTCTAGATTGATCTAAAAAACACAAAGGGTAAAAAGATATAATATTTCTGGGGATTTCATATCACAAATGATCACAAATGTCAATGTCAGTCTCAAGCAAGAATGATCTACAAGAGCTGATAGAGATTTGGGATATTTAGAGAATAATTACCAAGGATAAATTTCACAAGAAATATGGTGACATGGTTTATCTCCTCTGCGTAAAGATAGATGATTCGTTGTTTAAAGCTCTGGTCTGATGCTGGAATTCCGCATACAAATGCTTCACTTTCAAAAGACAAAATTTGACACTAACAATAGAAGAGCACTGCTCTATTTAACTTTGAAAGCCTTCAGGTGGATAGAATTCATTACAGACTTCTGAAAGTCCAATCCTTCAAAAGCAAGCTTGTGAAGATTACGAGTAGAGTTGAAGATTGGATAGTAGAGAACATCCAATAAATGGTAGAAAGTGAGTGTTTTATGTGGCATTGTCTCAAAAAGGTGATACTCGAGTGCATAAATGAAGATAAGAGATTAGACATATTTGATCGGCTATACATGGTCTAGTTCTTAAATACTTTGCTACACGTGGATACTATTATTGCAGATTTCTTGGACAGATTAGAATCTTGCACCGATTGTCTTGGCAGAGACTTTTTGATTCTTAAATGATCGCCATAGATTGGAGGGAAGGCGATTCAGAAGTTGCAATTAACTACTCATCATATGGATTTAGAATCATTTCTGGAAAGAGGAAAAAGTTATTGGGATCATGACTGAGATCATGAAGCTAAATAAAAAGACCAAACCGCATTCACAGATTGATCTTTCTTGTAAAGATGAAAGTTCTTTTGTAAGAATGAAGCTCTTTCTAAGAATGATTACTTTTGGAAATCGATACATTTTGCATTTGCATTCACATTTTTACGCTTGTATTTACATTTTCATTTTTTTTTTGCATTTGCATCTTTGCATAATTATATTTATAGTTTCAATTTTACATCATGCATTTGCATTTTAAATGCATTCATTCATTAAAAACACTAAAAATAATATAAAATATAATTTCCAATCATTGTAGTTATTCTGGCATTCACCTCACACCCGTACGGTACTTGGAATACAACTAAGAAAATAGAGGCAAGAATGATCCAACTTGAACAAGAACAAAAACAAGCTCAAGAAGAAATGAGAGAGATATTAAATAAGATGGAAGCATAGATAACAAACTCGCAAGCCGATCTATTACAAAGGATCGAAGATATATTTAAGAAACATGCTACAGGTGGAAATCCTGTGGATGACCAACTAATGTCATCCGAGGAAGACCCCATACATCCACCGGGTTTCACACCTGTTCACATTCCTGAGCATATCTCTGCTCATCAAGGAATCTGATCACCACTCTGCTTCACTTTTCAGAACCCATAATATAATGCTGGAGCTTCATTCCCCACTGATTGTCCTACTGCTTCTGGGCTGAAGCCAGGTGAACATTGTGTTAATATTAAGGTCCCTGGCCAAAATGAATTAGCTGAAAATGAAGAGATTCTCCAAAGAATGAAAGATATAGAAAAGATGGTAAAATCCAAGGAGATGATCAATGCATTATATGGGAGTGACGCAAGGGATCTAAGCTTGGTTCCTGACCTCACATTACCCCCGAAGTTCAAAGCACCAGACTTCAAAAAATACAACGGGAGCACTTACCCATTGGCCCACCTCATCATGTTCTGCAGGAGAATGACATGTTACACTGAAAACGAGAAGCTTCTAATACATTGCTTCCAGGATAGTCTGACTGGAACGGTGGTCAAATGGTATAATCAGTTGATAAGATCTCAGATCAAATCATGGAGAGATTTGGCACGAGCATTGTTGGAGCAGTATCGTCACGTCACTAACCTAGTACCTGACAGGTGGACATTGTAAAACATGGAAAAATGGCACAACGAAACCTTCAGGCAGTACGCCCAAAGATGGAGCGATATGGCATCGCAAGTACAACCACCATTGCTGAAGAAGGAAGCCACGATTATCTTTGTGAATACCTTGAAAGCTCCATATTTGGGGCATATGGTAGGAAATGCTACCAAGAACTTTGCCGACATGGTCATTTCTGGGGAATTAATCAAGAACGCCATTAGAAATGGCAAGATAAGAGGCTCTGACAGTACTGACGTTAAGAAAGGAGCCGATGCCAATACAATGAGTTCTTATTCAGCTAATCATTGGGACAAACCTTATAAAATGACCCGAGAAAAGACCCCTATTAGTAAAATTCTGGTGATATATGAAGAGTTGCTCCCAGTACTAGTTGAGAAGAATCTCGTGACTTCAATTAGGTCTAAACCGAAAGAACCTCCATTTCTTGAGGGGCATGATGCTAATGCAGTATGTAGCTACCACATGGGAAGCTCGGGGCATACTACTGAGAATTGTGGGGCATTGAAGCGCAAGGTTCAATATTTAATCGATTCAGGGGCATGGACATTCAAAGAATGATAGGGCATTCTGATGCAAAGTGAGAAAAATCATTGCAGCCACTATGAACTTTTGATGAACTCACATATTGTCTTGTTTGAATTTCTTTTCTTTCTCTTTTCGTTAAAAAGTTTGTAAGTCACTTTACAATCAAACATTTTAAATGCTACATTCTGAGGTTATAAGCAATGAGTAATTTTCAGACTCAAAATTCTTTAAATATCATTTTGATTAGAAGCTCTTTTAAGAGTCAGAGTTATAGATCTTTGACAAAATGACAAGATTGAAAACTGATAAAACAAAGACCCTTGACCTTACCATAAATAATACACTCGAATTCCATACCCTTCTTTTGCAGGGACCACTTTAGCCCTTCTCTTCTCATGAGGAAATGATCAAAAGGCTTGGCATTCAGGTATGAATAGGAGCGGACAACATGGGGCATCTCTTATGTATGACATTGCAAAAACTTCCTAGACTATACTTCTGTTGAAGACGTTCAATGATGATTATGATCTTTACGGATGAAATAGTCGAGTAGGTGAACCTGGTTTGGGTCAGTTGCTTGGAAATTGAACTCTAACGATGAGATTTTCTGACTTTCAACAACACCTAGACTATAACAGGTTTTTCTTGACAAGCTTAAGAAATTGATCTGTATATTCATTTTATATTATTATATATACAATAAAGCTTGAGCTGTCCCCCTAGAGCAATTGGTTAAACGCCCCGGCTTTATGGATAGAATTCAGCTAGCCTGATAAAGGTGATTATATTATATGTATACAATAAAGCTGAGCTATTCCGCTAAAGCAATTGGTTACAGAGGAAACTCAAAAGCCCTGGCTTTATGAATAAATTATATTCAAACCATGACCTTGATCGGGTACTTGGCAATTCGGTGTATGCTCCACTGTGATTTTCAAGTCAAAGACTTTGTGATGAGATGAACCCTTCAGCTGGCCTGATAAAGGCAAATTACAATAAAGCTAATTTCAGCTAGCCAAACCATGGCAAATTTTTTAAATAAGGAGTTTCGGTAAAGATGGACTAAGGGAGTTAAGGAACACCAGTTATAGTCAATTTCACACGAGCACTCAGAAATTTCATTTTTAGATCGATATTTCTGCACTGCCTTGGTTAGAGGAATTCTATGAAGCTTGAACAAAGATTTTAGAGAACCGAAACAGAAGTGTTATAGAAAGTCTAGTGATTGATTATACTAGTTGCATCATTTTGTATGCATCCGATTAAAATGCCAAGCCAAAGAAGATGGACATGTCATAAGGTTCACATGGACCAAACAAGAAACAACATTTCGATGATTGAAACCTTAGAAACTTTAAAGAGCTAACCTGAAACCAACCCATCAATTTTGACACTTGTCAAAGAGGTATAACTTTGAAAGATTAAAAGAGTTGTTGATTCTCTTGATATTTACTGAACTCATGTTCTGTGATTTGTTTCAATTGTGAGCCTAAAAGAATGACGTTTTTCTTAAACGAACTTTTTATATTTTTAAAATAAAAAGAAAGAAAACATTTTCAAATAGGATAATCTCTCTGGAGAGTTTAGCCTGGAAATTGACAGAGGTCCCTCAAACCTAGACGCTCAAAATCAGAATTTGGGGTAAAGAATTTGAATGTTAAGGAGCCAGGAAAGTAGATGTTTACAAAGAAATGTGATGGTACACCTTGGTGTGAGAGAATAATGAAGACGAACAGATCAAGAAGAGAACCAAGATTTCTTGAGCACCTTTTCGCTGCTATTAATCAAGAAAAACATGCATTACACCTACATGAATTTGCATCTTTGCATCAAACATTCATTCATGATAGTTGCATTCAGCTATATTTTACATATCTTTCAGGAAAAAATGAGAGTAAAAGACAACAAGACATCCTCAGCAAAAGGGAGCAATCATATTCAGATTCAACATTTTCAAACAAATTTTGTCTCGCTTGAGATAGTCTCATTCAATACGGAGGATTTATCTCACTTGAGATTGATTTTCTTAAAACAAGATTTGTCTCACTTGAGATGATTTTTACTCAAAAGAAGAATTTTTCATTTGGCTCAAGATTATTTTTCTTAAAACAAGATTTTATCTCGCTTGAGATAGTTTCTCTTGAAACATAAGATTTTATCTCGCTTGAGATAGTTTCCCTTGAAACATAATATTTTATCTCGCTTGAGATAGTTTCCCTTGAAACATAATATTTTATCTCGCTTGAGATAGTTTCCCTTGAAACAAAAGATTTTATCTCGCTTGAGATAGTTTCCCTTGAAACATAAGATTTTGTCTCGCTTGAGATAGTTTCCCTTTAAACAAAATATTTTGTCTCGCTTGAGATAGTTTCCCTTGAAACAGAAGATTTTGTCTCTCTTAAGATAGTTTCCCTTGAAATATAAGATTTTGTCTCTCTTGAGATAGTTTCCCTTGAAACAGAATATTTTATCTTGCTTGAGATAGTTTCCCTTGAAACATAATATTTTGTCTCGCTTGAGATAGTTTCCCTTGAAACAGAATATTTTGTCTCGCTTGAGATAGTTTCCCTTGAAACAGAAGATTTTGTCTCTCTTGAGATAGTTTCCCTTGAAACAGAAGATTTCGTCTCTCTTGAGATAGTTTCACTTGAAACAGAAGATTTTATCTCACTCGAGATTGTTTTTCCTTTAAACAAATTTTGTCTCACTTGAGACAATTTCCCTTGAAACAAATTTTGTCTCACTTGAGATAGTTTCCCTTGAAACAAATTTTGTCTCTCTTGAGACAGTTTCCCTTGAAACAGATTTTATCTCTCTTGAAATAGTTTCCCTTGAAACAATAAATTTTGAGAACATTTCCCTTGAGACAGTTTCTCTTGGAACGAATTTTGTCTCCCTTGAGACAGTTTATCTTGAAACAAGTCTTTGAGACAAATTTCCCTTGAAATAAAATGTGTCTCCCTTGAGATGGTTTTTCTTAAAATCAACTTTGTCTCGCTTGAGACAACTTTCCCTTGAAACAAAATGTATCTCACTTGAGATGGTTTTTCTTAAAACCTACTTCTTCTTGCTTAAGACAGTTTTCCCTTGAAACAAAATTTATCTCACTTGAGATGCTTTTTCTTAAAACCCTTGAGACAATTTTCATTCGAAACAAAATTTATCTCACTCGAGACAGTTTCTCTTAAAATAAGTTTCTTATTAATTTTCATCAAGTGTAAATTTCTGATAGGAATTCAAAGAGACAACAAAGATTTCGTTTCACGACTTCAGCAAAGAATCAATCCATATTTTTCACCATTGAAAGAAATGGATCTCAACAAAGATTCGAGAACCTTTGGGTCAATACCTTCGGGTACTTCAAACATAATTATTACTGACACATGGTAATATTTTGCAGGTCTAAAAATTTTCAAAGAGAATATAAACAGATCAACATTTTCAGTACATAGTTCATAATGAGAAGAACTCATCCAGGAAGCATAAGTTCATAATGAGAAGAGCTTGTTCGACCTATCACTCGATTCACGGCATTTCGAATCAGTGATGCCTCGCATGAGGATTTGAAATTTCCAATGGAGAGTTCATAATGAGAAGAACTCATCCAGGAAGAATAAGTTCATAATGAGAAGAACTTGTTCGACCTATCACTCGATTCATGACATTTCGGATCAGTGACGCCTCGCTTGAGGGATTGACATTTCCAATGGAGAGTTCATAATGAGAAAACTCATCCGACAGATGGAGAAGAAGTTAATAACGAGAAGAGCTTGTTCGACCTATCACTTGATTCACTGCATTTCGAATCAGTGACACCTCGCTTGAGGGATTGACATTTTCAGAAGAGTTCATAATGAGAATAACTCGTTCTAAAGGAGAAAGTTCATAATGAGAAGAACTTGTTCCTTTCGATTCCATAACAGAAAAAGGTGGATCAACATTTTCAATGGAGAGTTCATAATGAGAAGAACTCATCCGACAGAGGGAGAAGAAGTTCATAATGAGAAGAGCTTGTTCGACCTATCACTCGATTCACGGTATTTCGAATCAATGATGCCTTGCTTGAGGGACCAACATTTCCAGAAGAGTTCATAATGAGAAGAACTCATTCAACAAGGAGAAAGTTCATAATGAGAAGAGCTTGTTCCTTTTGATTCCATCAAAGAAGGAGGTGGATCAACGTTTCCAATGGAGAGTTCATAATGAGAAGAACTCATCCAAAGAGGAAGAAAAAGTTCATAATGAGAAGAACTTGTTCAACCTTGCATCATTGTTTCCAATGAAGAGTTCATAATGAGAAGAACTCATCCACAAGAGAGAAAAAGTTCATAATGAGAAGAACTTGTTCAAACCAACAACGAAAGAAGACCGGACAAAAACTAGTTGTCTTTTTCATCTTTGCCCTATTCTTGTTAACACGAGAATGTGCAAAGAGGGGCAGCTGTAGACACCCGTTTTTGACCGAGCTTAAAAAATATTATTAATATTATTAATATTATTATTATTATTATTATTATTATTATTATTATATTTATTTTTAATAAAATTATTACATGTGCTTGCAGGCTCAGTTCCAGTTACAATTCAGTCCAGATTATAAGTTACAAATGCAACAAACTGGATCAAGACCCAAATTTGGCCCAATCAAAAATAACAAATTAGGGTTTTAAAACCCTACCCTAAACTATCATCCAGCCACTGCCTCCAACAATGACAGTGTCGCCGCTGCCGAATGCTCCGACCACCGAATGAAGCCATTATCGATGAGCCACCGGACCACTGAAGATACTGCGTCATTACATACGTCAAGCAACAACCAAAATCAGAACCAAATCATACATCCACTAAACGGATTTTAAAATTTCAGAAATTAGGTATTCTTACCTAATATATCCTACCACTACTCAGTGGAAAAACCACCAAAGCTCCATTATAAATGGATGCATGTAACCATTCAGGAAGAGATGAGGCATTTACGAACAAGGGGTGATTCGAACAGGAAAAAAAAGAAATCAAATGTGGCACTTACAAAAAACAGATTGAAAAATAGAGAAGGAGGGAAGAGCTTACCGAGGGGTGGTTCGTCGGGGTTTGTGGAACACCAAAAGTCGTCAAGTCTCAACATTTATTCGAAAGGTACAATTGTAGATCTACAAATCTATGAGGGTTTTTTGTGTAAACTAGGTTGAGATTTGGTTTAAGGAGGGAAAGATAAATTTTTTTATAAGGGTTAGGTCGCTCCGGCCACCGTAAACCACCGTACGCCGTCGCGAGTTACCGCCGGTGAACGGTGGTCTTCCACCCTCACCGATGAGAGTTAAGAGAAAATGTCTCTCTCTCTCTCATCCTTCAGTTTTAAAACTGAATGAAATGAAGTGTTTAGCCAATTTTTTGTTTTGTTTTAGAGTTATATAGCATATCCAAAACGACATAGTTTTGGAAGAGGACTTGTTTGTAATTTTATTGTGGGTTAATTGCATTTAAGAGGTTTATGTGTTTTATATGTTTATTTTATAGTCACCTAACATGTTTTATTTATATTGTATTTTCACGCATCATATTTTTAAATAGCATATTTTGGTCACCTTAATATTATTATATGATTTTCGTATATATTATAAATTGTTATCTTGGTTTATAAAATTTACATTTTAGTCATTATTTTGTATTTTAGAATAAACCTTAAATTAGACTATATGTTTTAATTACATTATATTTTATCCCTTAATATTAATGGATTATTTATATTTTCAATACTTATACTATTTAATATTTTTAAATTTTGGTTTTGATTTATTGTTCATTTAGTCTTAATTATTTTGTTTTTGTTAAAATGAAATATTGTAATTATGTCATAAAATTAGGTATATTTTGCTCCCATTATTACTACACATATGTGCATATTATATTATTATATTATTATATATGTTCTATTCATGTAAATTATTAGTATATAAGGATCATGTATAAGAATTAATAGTTTTTTTTTAAAATTTTGTTAATTTTTAGATTTTTTTAAAATTAAAGAATTTTTTCTAATTAATTAATTTTATTTAAAGCAATTAATTAATATTCAATAAATGGATCATAATTTAACTTGATATTCGAAAGGATTTCCACCAATACGACAATATGTAAGCGAAACAGTACTAATTTTGGGCGCTGTGGGAGTGCTAATCCTTCCCCTCGCGTAATCGACTCCCGAATCCATTTTAATCAAATTTTTGGTAAACGCAGACCAGCTTTTGTCTTAAAAATGATTTTTCTTAAAATTATTTTTAAAAGACATTTTTTAGGTGTTCAACCTACCTAACCTAAAGGTCGATGGCGACTCTTTTCAATTTAATTCAAAATCACCGAATTTTCCAAAATTAAAGTCCTAACTGTTTTTAAAACAATTAAACGATTGTTCCCGCCGAAAAACGGTTACAATAGTCTTTTTATAGTACAAGGACATTTTTGTAATTTTACTCCATAGAGTTAATTTTGTAATTTCTTAATCAAGTATTCCCTAAATTTAACCTTTAAAGAAATTAATCAAAATTTTGGATCCTGAGGTTAATTTATTTACTAACTAATCATTGAACTTAAAATTATTTTCGATCGATCTACCAATTTCTTTTGCGAGTTGTCTGATCTTATACAGTGTTCTGCCTTTATTCCATATTTAGTTTGAGTCAAATGATAATTAAATACACCTAATTGACCAATAATTTGCATTCATCTTTTTACCAATTATCAATGAGTTTTGAAAAGCATACAAAAGGTAGTAGAGTATTACCTCAATTTACGAGCCACATCAGTTAACCAATTAAACTCAATTTGATCACCCTCGAACTTTATTTCCACGTCCCATAATGTCTCGGATACATGTAAAAACCAATTACATTAGAAACGAAACTTAAACATGAAAATTCATATTGAATCAGGAGATAAAATATCGAAAAACAACTTATCGAGTTTGAATTTGGAAAAACGAACTTCGAATTCGGACTCACGACATTGAAAAACATATAATATGACTTTTCGAAAATTATGACTTTTTTGTCAAAGTCAACGGTCAATGGCCAGGTCAAAGTCAACGGGTTAGACCGATTCGGGTTGACTGTCAAAGTCAACGGGTCAGACCGATTCGGGTTGACTTATGCCAGTTTGAGTTGACTCAAATCGATTCTATGAGATTCCAAGACAAGAGATGAGCCCCACGTGCACGTGACGGCGACGATTGGGTCAATTTCGACGATCCAATCACTCCAAATACATTACCCTATGACATACGAAGAAACCGACAACGGTGGAATGACCCATTGGTTGGGTTTTTCTCATAACAACACGAGGAGTTCGACAACATAGGCGGTGAGGCGAGTGAAAATTCGGTGTGGCCGAAAATCGTCAAAAATCAAATGAGAGCTTTGGTTTTCCGTTGAACCTTCAATGAGATCTCCACGACGAACGACGATGAGGCTCGGTGAGTGGGTCATTGGGTTATGACAAAGGAGGGAGACGCTTCCACGGGTAAGGGCAGTGACGGTCACCGGTGAGTCTCGGCCGAGATCAATGATCCTTCGAGCGTCTCTTCCCTATTTTGCGACGAACGATGATTGATCTTGGTGTTTAATGGTCGGTGACAGGGTCACGAGACGGTGGCCATGCAGTTGGAGGTGGTGTTGTATTCCATCGCTGGCCGGAGGCAACTGGACGGCATTGGGACTCGTCGGTGAAGAACATATTTGGGGGACGATTTTGCAAAGGTTAAAACATTAGGGTGATTTTTCTAATGGAAAAAGAATGGGTTTTGGCCATAAAAAACTGATCTAAAAACTTAAAAGGTATTTTGAATATTTTAATACCAAATAGTTATCTATTTTAATGGTAGAGGCACGGTTACCCATGTTGTAGCACGTGGGTTCAAAACCCTACAGCCTTGTTTCATTCATTCATTTCTTTTTAGCCAAATAATGATGGAAAAATCAGGCTATAAGTCCTTAAACTGTTCAGAGGCCTACAAGCAACTCAAGATTAGACAAAATTTTACAATTTGATCCCTCGAATGAAAATTAAAACAATTTAATTTGAGCTCTAATTATTAGGGTGTGACAGTAATAATATTTAAATTTAGTGGTTAATAGTTAGTGATCTATTTGTAAAAATATTTTAATTTAGTGGTCAAATTTTAACTTTTGGAATGAAAGAAAGATAGTGACCCATTTATAGTATAACTAAAAATTGAGTGACTTGAGGTGCATTTTACCTTATCCAAAATGACGAGCCCATGCTTGTGTTTTCCATAGAACCGATCCACAATGTTTTGTGCAACCAAATCATGGGTATTGCAACCTAAGAAAAATGGGCCTCTATTGCATGGATCGGATTTTTACAAAGTTTTCCTTAAAAATGCAGCATCTTAAAATTCGTTTTTCACAATATTAAAAAATTACAAACATAGACTTAGATTTTCCTAAACTAATAGATTTTCCTAAACTAAGGTTTTCCAGAGTATATAAATTCAACACGTTTGCACATATTAAAGAATTTAGTTTAAAAAATATAAAAAAATAGAATGAAAACAAATAAAAGATCCGACCGTAAAAAACAAAAGAACTAACCTTACGTAAAATTTAAGAAATCAAACAAAAAAAAACTATATAATACCCAAAAGCAAAAAGGAGAAAGAATTGATTGTTGTGTTGTAATTTAAAATTTAAGTGGCCACAGCAGGTGCCAGAAAATTGAGACAGCCATTATGTTTAGGGTACAGATTAGTCGTGGAAATGCAAACCAAGTGCAGAGCATGGGTGCTTGTAACTACAAATTCACTTCATAATTGTGACCATTCTATTAAGTATCTTCAACTCAAATCATACCTTTTATAGGGTGTTTGAAATGTAGCACTGACTTGAAGATATTTTGGTTTTCCCCGTATCCGTGATCGTATTCTGTAGAATCTCAGTGTTGTCGGTAGGTGAAATAGACATCCCCTTTGCTCCGCCCCGACGGCCCTACCTGCGTGCCTGCTTTTCCACACACAAACACAACACTAGTGCCATTATGTATGGCCCTCTCTTCAACTTGCGCATGGCTTATGGGCCTCGAGGAACATTTTGATTCACACTATCTTTACAAACTAGGAAGAGACGGATTGAGGATATGGTAAAATAGAAGACATTTTAATTTAAACGTACAAATATCCCATACATATTTCATGCGACTCCCTCACCCTCCAAACATCCTCAATACACACCTTTGTACTCAATTTTAATTTTATAATTCGTATTAGTGGTTATCTTTATAACACAAACTAAGTGATCGTAATAATTAAATGGATAGTTGTTATTTTTAACAATTTTGAATTTAAACACGACCACTTTAAAAAATATTTAAAAATATTTTAAACATATATTATTTTATAATCACCCGTATAATAATAAAAAAATCAGCTATATAATAGTAATAAAGAGGGCCAATAAATGACGGATTAGCATGCTTATGTGGATCCACGAACACTTATCCAAAACGGAGGGTCCAAATTGAGCGGATGAGATGGGGAATATCGCCGGGGAGCGTGCGACCACGACCATATCACAGCCGTACCACTCAGAACAGAAAATAAAACAGTGATGGCTGAGCTGGATGAATTTGGTGGGGACCAAGGTTGGGGCTGCAGCTGCTGCTGCTGCCTAGGCCGATACTACTTGCACGACTTACACTGAAACGAGAAGATTGGGAGGCCGTTAAGCTGACAGTACGTGTACGGCCATGATTGAATAGCCGTAAGAAGGACCTGCCGAATAACGAATAAGATCTTCTGGGGTTTTCTTTCAGGCGTAATGAACGAATGTGTAAAAGTTTTGGAATTTCGTGACTCTGCACCCTTTGGTTGTGTGGCTGCCTTTCCTTGCCCTCTTATTTGCTCTAATCACCAAGAGGCACTCAAGCTTGCCTTTTCCTTTTCTTCAAATTTCCCTTCCATAAAAATTATGTTAATTCTATCAAACGTCATGCTAAAATCTAATGCCTCCAAATTCAATCCTTATCTTAATTTTGTCATTAGTTTTATATTTTGGGTTTGAACACGAAGTCTATTGAGATGTTTGAATATTCATTGTCAAATGATTAAGAGTATTTTAAATAGATATTATTTAAAAAATTGAAAAAATATTTATTATAAAAAATTATCTAAACTATACATCTTTTTTTCATTTATGAGCTTAAACTTTTTCCCGGTTAATTCATGTGTCAAATGTTACAAATGTTATTATTTTAAGTGTATCGGTTGTAACGACCGTTAAATTTTTTTTTCGTTAAATAACATATGTCACATTTATATAATTTAAAATTTTTAATTTTCAAACAAAATTAAAAAAAATATTATATTTAGAAGAAGAAAAAACCTTAAGTTTTAACGCACATTGTGTATAGGCATTTTTTATATTAAGGAAAAAAGCACTTGGGGAATTAAGAATGTATTGTCATGTTAGGAAAGTTGGGTCTGGGCGCAGTCAGGTGTGCGGCAGTGTGATGTTTCTATTTTGGAATAACGACAATTTCTATTTAATGAAATTTCCGGTCTTCTTTAACAACGATTAGCTAATGTTTTATGGGATTCAGGTTCAGGCCATGGTGACAAATTATTTTTCTGGGTTATGATGTTCAAAATCTTGTTTCATTTGTACTGCTCTCCAGCTGACATTTCACTATTTTTCATCAGACCATCGAAAACGGGTTCAATCACTTGGAATTTACTCGTCACATTCTTGCACTTGTAACTAGTGGATGTTATCATTCACCAGACGCTAATATCTTACAATTCAAGCTTTGACGTGTTATTTCAAGAACACGTTATGAACAAGTGTTGCCTGATGTGCTACATTTCACCAACAGACAACGCACTAGGAGAAAGGTTCCCAGGAAGCTGAAATGCACCGACTGCCACCACACTCGTCAGCCGCCGGACCTTTTCTCTTCGAACCTCCTTATGTGAGATTCTTTGATTTTTCTAACAAATATATAGTATCAAGAACCGACTCAGACATTAAGTTTAGAATTACAAAATTCTAAAATTACGAAATTATATTATTAATGATATGTAGAAAAAAGATTTAAATTATAAAAAATATTTTTTTTAAAATGTGACTGTAGGTAGCACTCCCATCAATCTATTCCCGGTCTTAAAGCTATAAAGTTCAATGTAGTATTGATTGGGGATTAGTGGGTGAAGCTGGTATGATATGATATCTTTGTGTTGTATGTAAAACGTGGAAACAATGAATACAAATCCACACTTACCAAAATCCTTTAATTTCTTCTTCCATTCACCTCCGGAGTGGCTTAACAAAATCTGTTTTTCCTTGAAACGGCTATAACTGAAATCCCCCTTGCCCACCGTGTTCCACCACGTGTCATACAAGTTGTTTACCCTAAATTTGATTTACTACATAATTATCAGACCAACATTTTTACCAGGGAAGTTGAATAATTACATGCACTTGGAAAGGCAGTAAGATGTACCCAATTTTTAATACAAGACAGAGCAAAGAACACGTAGCCGTCACCATTACTGTGACGGAGCTGTTTACTATTTTTACTACATTATTTATCTTAAGCTATTAGAGGGATTTTCATTGAAAAATATAATAACCAAAACAAAATTTGCACACGGAAAATGAAAAAAAAAGTCAATATTTTTCAGTTCGGCCGATGTAAAAATTGCCGAGAAACCGGCATTACACAAGGGAAAACAAAGAAACGCTCTCTTAAATAGCTAATAGAGGATCCGACCCGAACAAATCCTCGATATCTTGGAAATGGTCATCAACATGATGGAAGCCACCAAATCCAAACTCGAAACCACCGTCCCCGAACTCATCATTTAAAAAGCTTTCGTGTAAACTCGTATTATCGTCGAAAAAATCGGGCACCGAACAAAACATGTCACCGGGAAACAAAGAGGAATAGTCGGAGATATCTGGGAAGTTTTCTCCCGATAAGCAGTCGTCGACGACATCTCGAGGATCGCTCTCGACAACGGGCCGTTCTTTGACGCTTTGCGAGTCGACTTCGTCGACTGAGAGTGAGTGGCAGCGAAGAACGGAAGTTGGAGAGCAGGGATCAGTTTTAAGAGATTCTTCCTCCGAGATGTAATCTGAGTTGGATAACGGTTTTTGGCTGGCTTTATCTTGAACCGACCGGTTCTGTTGGGGAGTCGAAAAGTTGGTGAGCGCGTCTGGTCCACGCAGCTGGATAGCCGCGGTGTCATAAACCATTGCTGCCTCTTCGGCAGTGTTGTAGGTGCCTAACCAAAGCCGTACACGTCTTAGAGGGTCTCTAATCTCAGCCGCCCATTTCCCCCATGGTCGTTGCCTCACTCCTCTGAACTTCTTTCCCGCCGGAACTCTTGCAGGCGCTTTACCTTTACCCTCAGCAACAGACGCCGGCCTTTTTCGAGGAGCTCTGGACAACGATAACGATGGTTTACTTCTGCCTAGGACGTCGTTCTCAGTGGGAGATGATGACTTGATAGTTATCTCGTTAACAAATTTCTTGACTCTGTTCCGGGAACAAACTCGGGTTCTCGGTCTTTCTTCTTCTTCATCATCGCTAGAGGAATCAGTGGCGTCAGCATCAGTAACAGTAATCCGAACGATTCGATGCTTCATTTCTGGCTGATTTTCGAGTCTGGCATGTAACAATGGTGAAAAGGGCTTGGTTTGATTGCGGTGCTCTGTGTATTTGATTGAAGGAACAAGGCAAGTATCCATTTTTTCACAATCTTCGTTTTGGGTTCTCTAGGTTTTCAGATTCTTTCACTTCTCACTGAGAGTAATAGTAGGGAGTAAAATAAAAAGAAGAGATTCCTTTAGAACAAGACACGAGGAGAATAAAGGGTTGAAAAGTTAAAAAGCTGAAAGAAAGAACACGTTAAAGAGAAGCTTGATATGGAGAGAAATCCAGCATTAAGCGGTTCAAAGGTATTCTCAAAAGTTGATCAAAGGAAGATAAATTTCAAGTAAAGTGGTAAGATAAAAGGAGAGGGGAGAAAAAGGAAAAGGAAAAGAAATTTTTGTTGTTAAAAGTTGCAGAAGAACACAAGAGAAAGAGAAAGGCACCGCAAAGCAAATATCTTCAAGGGAAAAGGGGTAGAGAATGTCCCAAAAAACCACCGGACAGAGCTTTTCTCCGTCAATTAACAGAGTAAGAACTTAAACAAGATTACTCACAGATATTTCTCGGGGAAAATCTCTTAGAAAGGAACTTAGGAAAATAAGAATGAAAGGAGACGGAGAGGACAAGAGCGCTTTTGAAAGATAAGGAGATAGTAAAGAGAGAAGAAAATGAGGCAAAGTTCTGAAGTGAATACCGAAAGTTGAGGTATTTTATAGGATCCCAAGCCAGCCGTAAAAAAGAATAATAAAAGAAAAAGTTTCAGTTTTTAGTTTTTACTAAAAAGCTATCGGCGATTTGAAATCCCGGCACCGGAGAGATATTTCACGAGGCGCCGCATAATTTGATAGTCTGAGATATTGACACGTATGAGTGGTCCCCGGTAAGCGGGAAGATCCAAGGAGAAGGATGAACCCGGGGAGGCTGAGTCAGCAAAAAGATAAATTCTCGAAATCAGGGATTTTATGTCACGTGACACCGGACACTCGGGTCAGTCCCAAGCTTTGACTGAATAGAATATTAACAATTTGTTAATTAATAAATTTTAACACCCCCATTAATTACCTATCCTTATCCCTAAATAATCTATTCTACAGTTACACCCCCTTCTTTAAAACATTTTTAACCTTCCATAGGCATTCTCGTCATTTACAGAAAGCCGTTATACAGCTGGTAAATTTACAATTTTACCTTTTTAAAAATCGATTTTACAGCTGGATCAACGTGGCAGGCAACCTCGAACTCGATGCTATTTCGTTTTCTCTGTCTTTTATTACAATTCTTTTTTATTTTTTACTTATTTAATGACCGGAATGCTGGGTGCCGACTGTAAAACTGTGGAGCTGTTTCGGTGTTTTGTTTCATGCGGATTCAAGAGCAGTAATATTGACACGTGGCTTGTGATTAGAGCCAACAATCGGTTTTTCAAACGGTAAATATTACCCGTAAGATGGCATGGGGTCCTGTTACCACGATGGTAATGAATTGTAAACTAGAATGTTCTTTTTGAATCATTAACGGTAGGATTAATAACTAACTGATATATAATAAGAAGGATCTGATTTATCTCTTGAAACAAGTGAAAAAACATCTGATGGTGAAGAATCAAACAGAGAAACTTGATAGTAATTAGGAGTTAGCATCTTCGTTGAGCGATTTGTCACTATATTACATTCACGTGAAATTCAAATGATCTCCATACTCCAAGTATGATTATCCATGGAGGCAATAGCTTTTACCAAGAGGATAGGACTATAGTCTGCATGTGGATCAAGAATTTATTTAACATCTTTAATATTATCGGATTGCATTTGAAGTCGTTCAAAATTTTACTTTTTGCTTCTTATTTATCATGAAGAAATTTATTAATAGCATACCAAATACTTTATATGCCCTAATTATAAATATACAATGAAAATGTATAGTAAATTATCAGTATATTATACGTATTTTCTTCTCTTTAGTGTGAGGTGAAGTTTTATTTTGTCAAATTTTATGAGAAAGTTTTTGAAATTCATTTGAAAAACATACCAATAACAAACTATAAAAACGAGGTACATGGTACATATGGTAGGTGTGTCTACATACATTTTCCTACACGTGCTTTTGATTTATTATGCTTTACGATAGGAAAAAAAGGAAATCAAAGAAACAACATATTGGAAAAAAAGTTTTAAAAAAATAAAAAAACTAAAAAATGGAAATATTATTATTTTTGTTTATATTTCAAATATATATATATATTAAATATTTTTTATACTAATAAATTTATAATTGGGTAAACTACATTTTGGCGGTCATTGGATTTTTAAGACGACTTCACTTTGGTCATCAAACTTTTAAAACTTGCATTACAATTGTAAAACTTTTAATTTGTTTTGATTATGGTAAATGTTGTTAGTTGTCCTTGAGAAATACTGGTGTGACATATTAAAATTTTATTTTCAAAAAGATTCTAAGGTTCCAAATTTGTAATCGTCATCATGACCAAATTTTCGATGAACAGAGTAGTTAACAATCAATCCTAATAGTGGGAATGATTTGTCTGGCCAAAAGATTAATATAGATTGATTTCAAGTTGATGTGATAGTTGACAATGATAAACCAAGGTGTTTTAACTTTTAATTTATATTAGGATTTACTTGGAATTTGAAGAGATTGAAAAGTTTTCCAAAAGTTTAAACCAAATGAAACAAAGAGAAGGATAAGAGTAGTTTGGTGATTTTTTATCAGAGAAATCACTAAACAATGATAAAAAATGGCAACCAAATGAGGAAGTGATCTAATAGGCTAAAGCGTTTCAATTCATCATTGCTAACCATCAAATAAACTTGAAACCAACTATGTTAATATTATTATCAAGCAGAACCTTTCTACTGTTGGGATTAGCTAATTATTGATTTGTTCATCAAAAACTAAACTTTTGTAATATTTGTTAATTTGGAAAATTAGGGGTTTTAGAAGCAGAAAACTCCACGTCAGTATTTTCCAACGACAATTATTGTAATGAAAGCGAATTTAAAATTTAATGACTATAATGAAAGTTTTAAAAGTTCAGTGAGTAAAATAAAGGTAACTTAAAAGTTTGGTGACTACAAGTGTAATTTACCTTTACAATTAAATTTAATATTTTATTATTTGATTTGAATTCAAACTAACTCGAGGTAAAAAAAGTCTTGCTGATCGGATTGAAATGCTAACCATATATATATTCGGATATCGAATTGAAAGTGAATTTAAAATGTTTACATATTGAACATATAAAGTGGTTTCATTTGTATAAAAAATATTTTCTCTAGAGATTTTAGATTCGATCAGTTGCATTGTAAGGTATATGTGCATTGTCAATAGATTAAGAAATTTCTAAATAGATATTATATTGTAATCACCCTAGATAATTAAAAAAATGTTTACAATTTAATGTTAAAATTAACTAGATTGATTGTTATTTAATAAATTTTAGATGAAAAAAAGTAACGAATAAACAATTTTTAAAAAAAATTAATTGATTAATTAATAACCTACGTTACCGAGGAACTGTTACTAATGTAGCTTAAATTATTTAAACTGAAAATGGCAATAAACACGTTGAAAAACAAGAACCGAAAGAGAAATAAGAAAAACAGACGAACAATCCATAAATGTCTTTATAGAGAAAAGTGTATTGAGATACAATTATTTGAAGAAGAAGAAGCTGCATTGGTATTTGGTAATTGGAAATGACAAGAATTAGAGGCAAAAAGACAACAAAAAAAAAGGAGCACAAACGATGTAGGTTTCTTGGAAAATGGCTCCTTAATTAAATTCAGCTCTAATAAATAGAAGCAAGAACGTCAAATTCGACAATAATGCGTGGATGAGTTCTTTGGTCCAAAGAATTATGTATTTATTTATAATGATGATAAAAGGTTTTATATTGCATGTTTTTTGTTTTATTGGATCGACCTCAAACTACGAAAGCTTCCCTTCGGTTCCTGTAATGTTGAATGCAAAAGTCAAATCAGCACCATCCCCTAGATCTTGGATTCATTTAACACTTCTATTTCATCACATATACAACATAACATAATATATATCCCTACTTACAACAAAAAAAAAAACCTACCATGGCTCCTTTGTAATACCCCAAATATTATGCCAGTGACTTCATTAAAAAGATTCAAAATTTGGAGGATTAAATTGAGTAATAATAAAAGATAGGAAATGATTGGAAAAGTGTTTAAGACCAATTTGTATAAATGAATGAATATAGAGAGCACTTTGGTCTTATAAGAGATAAAATGAATTTAAAAATATATTAGGGATTTTAAATAGGAAGAAAGAGGAAAGTAAAGCATTTTTTCTTACTCTTCTTCTTCTTCACGATGGTCTGCCCTCCTCTCTAGCATAAGGTAAATTTCCCTTAGCTAGTGTTTCATTTAAATTATGAGTTGTTTTGGTAACATTAAGTGATATATATGCTTAAGGAAGGATTAGATGGGATTAAAATAATAAGATAAGGGAAATAATGGAGATTTTTTAAATTGGGTTTTGAAATGATATGTTAATATATGAGTATTTATTGATGTTTATTGGTAGAATTAACTTGTCAAAGTAGTAAATAAGATATTAGAAGCATTGGATGAGTTTAAAAACAAGTTAGAAATTTTGGTGTGATTCTTAGAATCCAATGATCATGAAGGGTACTAGATGTTTTAAGTATTAAAGTG
This sequence comes from Hibiscus syriacus, assembly GCF_006381635.1. Lineage (NCBI taxonomy): Eukaryota > Viridiplantae > Streptophyta > Magnoliopsida > Malvales > Malvaceae > Hibiscus > Hibiscus syriacus. The sequence goes on from NW_024063008.1 coordinate 1,233,139, forward strand.
AAGGAATGTTAGTATGAATAGTTAAAGAAGAGTTTGATAGTATTGTATGGTGTGATTATAACAAAATTTGAACCCATTTATGTAAAAATCGGGTTAAAAACTGGAAAATTTGGGCAAGGGTATCGGTACCGAAGAACAGTACCGATACTATAGGCTAAAATGGAATGAATTAGCTAAGTAGTATTGATACTGATTGAATCAGTATCGATACTGACGAGGTAGTATCGATACCATGGTAAGGGTATCGATACCAGGCAATATCGAATCTAAAATCGGTATCGATACTATTGAGCTTGGAATGACCAATTTAGGTTGAAATTATTATAGAAGGTTAATAATATATACTATTGAATAACGTTTGAGTATAATTGGTAGGAAATATACTAACAATTGATATTGTAAGTGTCGTTATTTGGATGCTTGAATAGATCAAAATCAAGCTCACGAGTCAAGCAAAACTAAAGACAAAGGCAAAGTACCGGAGTGATCAACTTTGCGTTTTGGATACATATCGAGGCAATCCAGGTGAGTGCACTTAATTGTGTAACTATATGTTGTACTGATCATATATGTATGTGGTGATTACCAAATAGGCACTAAGGGTGCATTTCACGGAACTCATCCTACGTGGATGAATAACCGTACATGTACTATGTGTGCAAAACCACAGAATTCATCATGAGTTGATGAATAACCATACATGCACTATGTGTGCAAAACCACGGAATTCATCATGAGTTGATGAATAACCGTACATGCACGATGTGTGTAAAATCACGGAATTCATCATGAGTGGATGAACTACCGTATAGGCACTACGTGTGCATCTTAATAAATAAACATGAATAGGAAGTTGGTAAATTACCATGTTAGCACTAAGAGTGCAAATGTATAAAGTTTATAATAAATTATAAATAGTTAATTGATATTATAAATAGTTATTAGAGTAGAAACTAGTCCAAAATAAAAGAATAATGGCCTAACTGTGCAATTGGTAGAAAAGTGTCAATTATGCCAGTTAGATGAACAATTAAATACTGATGAGTAAAAGATGAAAGGTCAAACACTGTGTAACACCCCAATTTAGGGGGCTAAATTTTAGAATTTTAAAGTGGTGAATTTAATTTGATATTTTGGAAGAAATTGAGTATTAAATTGTAAAATCGTAAAGTAGGCAGACCATTTTAAGAAGTGCAGGAAGTTCAGTGGCTAAACTTATAATTTAACCATTTTTCTTTAGGAGAGAATTATAAACTCTCTCCTCGTGCTGCAGATTGTATTTTTTCCAGTTTTCCTCCTTCCCTCAATCCCCTTTGAACTCCGATCTACTCACCGTCTGACCTTCTATCGATGAACCGAAACCACCTTCGTGTTCTTCGTCGACCGAATAACAAAACCCTTCAAACCTTTCGTTATGAATCGTCGTCGTTCATCGTTAATTTCAGTTGGAAGTATCATCGGTTTTAACTCGATTTCAGTTGGTTTTTCGTCGATTCACGATGATCCAGTCATCCGTTCACGACACTTCCCGCACCATTGTGTACCTTGCATCGTTCCGAGTCTACAGGTGTTCTCCGTTTCTTCGTCGTCACCGACACGTGGAGGGGTGAGACCGTTAAAGTTTCTGACGTTTCGGAATCGAGCTCTCCGCCGTTCAAAATTGTGAACCGGGCTTGGTAAGTGCCTCAAAATGCCTTAAAATAATTTTTACGAATTTTTTCAGGAATTTTTTGACACCGTATCACTGTTTACGCACTGCACGTGCCACCCCCTAGAGTGGGCATCGTCTGGGTGTTAATTTTGTAATTAATTTCTGATTGGGTGCTATTTGTGTAAAATTCAGGTGTTAGTTTCGTAAATATTTACAGAAGATGGCTAATTTTGTAATTAATTTCTGTTAGGGTGATATTTCTATAAAATGATCGACTATTGACCGTTGACCTGTGTTGATCGTTGAGCGGCGTTGACCACAGTTGACCAAAACTCTGACCGGCGTTGACCGGGCATTAAACGACCTTTGACTTTGACCGAATATACCTATCCTGACATTTTCGACGTTCTGAGTCTGGTTCCGCATTATGTTTTTCGAAATTCAGACCCGAAGGCCTCGAAATTGCCAGTCAAACCCGTTGACTTTGACGAAAAATTCAAAATTTTTAAAAAGTCATATTTTACGTTTTCTATGTCCCGAATCTATTTTTGGGGTCTGTTTCGCCAAATTCGAACCCAATAAGTTGGTTTTCACTGATTAATCACTCGATTCGATCCGTTTATCGCAATTAAGCTCCATTTTTTATATAATTTAGATTGATATGTATCTGAGGAATTATTGGAAGTTGAATTAAAGATCGAGGGCATTCAAATGGAATTTTATGGTCGCTCAATATGGCACAAAAATTGATGTAATACATTACTACCTCTTTATGTTTTATAGAACATGTTGGTATTGATAAATGCATGAATGGAAATGTTTGGTCTCATATTTGTAATTAATGAAGTTCTACACTTGATACGAATGCGGTAGAACGTAGGTAACTGAATATGGCTCAGATGACTATTATAAGAAATTGGAGGACAGTTGGAATTAATTTACAAGTTCTAGAATTAAGTGATAAAGGAATCAACTATGGATATGTAGATTATAATTTATCTCATTAAAGGTACTTAGATGATAAATTATGAGAATATTTCGATTAGGTACAATTACGAAATTACCCTTATATTGCAAAATGACAAGAATTTTCCCTGGAAGTGGATTAATAAATCTGAAAAGACATATTGATCTGATAAAACTATTGATGTGCATAAGAAATGTTAGTTTTACTTGGAAATTATGGATAACTGATTTTTAAACCCAAGAGGGTTTATACAAGATTCTAGAAGTTTGTTAAGGAATCATTTCAAGATCAGAGAATGTTCGAGAAAGCAATTAACCATAGGATCTCTAAATTATAAGTATGCTCGTTAAGAGTTAATATAGAAATTATATGGTTAAGAAATTACGAAAATGTCATTGAAAGGTAAAAATAGACCGAGTTGACCCTGAATGAGAAAGTACTTTGGGGATTTGTACTTAGCTCAATGAATTACAGATTTAATTGTTAAGATCATGCCTTTGTACAGAAAATTTCCGATAACCTGTTGGTAACTTCTGGGAAGACGATCAACCTGAAAATCTCTGAGTTAAGAATAAATTATCGAGTGTGCTCTTTTGTCAGAATTGTTTGAAAGGTCTGGAATATATGATAAGTTGGAATTAAATAATAAGACAGAATGGAAGGAAATTATTGAAATACACCGGATCTATAAAATGACCAGAATACCCCTGTAATGAAAATGATCCAAGAATATCACCAAGCTTAGGAATGATGGGATATCCTCGAGCTCTGTAATGATTGCACACCAGAATGACCAAAATACCCTTATGGACTATACTAAGTAAATGTCTTGGATTAATTAAGGAATCCAAATAAGTATAGGTTTTGGACTACCATTAAAAGTTATGAGACACAACTTAAGTGAGCCGATCAACTTCAAAGATATGTTAGTACCTGAACGGCGTATATATTACTTGAATTCGTATTCGTCTTCTCAAGTGTGACTTGATGATAATTTTGGAAGTATTCAACTCAGTTAAACTCTATATTGCATTTAATATTAAGAAGTGGATATTCATTAGACAAATCAACTACGACTATCAAATTGAATTGAACAGAAGTACAATATATATCTGAATTTCAGAAACGTCTGAATTACTATGAAAAACCCTGAAGTAACTGTAAATGACTTGACTAATAAATGAACTAAGTAACCTCCAGGACTGAGGTTTAAGTAAGAGATTGGAATAAGTTTGGAAACTTGAATGAACTTATGTGATGTATCATCCTTATGGATTATAAACCATAAATCAAGTACGTCGGTATTTCCTGGTATAGTTTAAATATGGAAATGAAATAAAAACCATTAGAATATTTGTTCGTCTCCTTAAGATTTGTTCAGTGATGACTTAAAAGATGATCTACGTATAAGAATATTTGGTATTAAAGAGTAAATACCCTAGAAGGTTAATGAATTGACAAGTTGACAAGTATTAGTTATGGGAGCTATTCATCTGGAGTTATTCGATAATCCGAGTAATTGACATAGATTGTAAAGGTCCTGAACCTTCATTTCTTCCTTATCAACTCAAGTCTCATTCTGAATAACTGATGATTCCACCAGTTATTGATATCTTCCAATAGTGATTATAAATTCCAGCATTCTATCGACATATTGAAGATATGTGTTTCTCTGCTTGATAAGATTATCCAGTACCTTTGAATAATATTTGTAAACCCTAGTGTGTTCCCTAATCATATAAATATTTTATCTGATTTCCGACTTGAATTTTGTTCTGATACATTACCTGAATTCTATTCTAATTTCTGATATGGATTCTGTTTTGATATTTGTTCTGAATTCTGTTTTGATTTCTGATATTTCCGTTTACGGAGGGAACATGTTTTAATTGGGGGGTATTGTTGAAGGAAGTATTTCTGCAGGTTCCTCGGCTTTGTGCTCCCTTACAAGTTGTGTGGGTTGGGTGTATAGTTCTGGGGAACCTACATATTCTGTTGTGAAGAGATGAGGGTATATATATATATATATATATATATATATATATATATATATGTTTTAAAAGATCTGTATTTTTTACTGGTTTTACGGGGACACACTAGATAACCTATTATGATCTCCTGAACTCAGTTGTCTGAAATATTTCTTTGAACTGAAAGCTCATTGTCCGTTACCATCTGAAATACCAGTAGGATTTCCGCTCAACATAAAGATTTGTAGATGTCTGAACCGATAAGAAAAAATATATGTTTATCAGTATCAGCACGTTCATCAACATCATCTGGTAGTTCTGTATTAGTGAGCTTTTCGAAGCTCACTTTATTCTCACCTTTACAGGTTAAAAGAATCGTACCATTATATCTATCGACATCAGTAAGGGAGTTCTTCCGGGGTTGCTTGCAGAGTACATTACATGTGATTAGGGGGCATATAATTGTATTTTGTTTTATATATGAGTTTGAAAATCTGTTTTTTTTTCTGCAAAATGATAAAATATTTTATAAGTTACATGTTTTAATAAAAATTTTAAATTTTTTGTTATTTTTACAGTGGGTCACTCCAATGGCCCTAATGTGACTTCCCGAATCAAATCGGGTTACCCGCATCGGTCTGAGGGGGTTATATTTAGTGGTATCAAAGCTATGGTTGAGTCAAATTTCTTTTCAAAATAGACCGGCGGGTTGAATTTCAAAAAGATGTCTGATCAGTACATGCCCCTAGACTACAGTTGTACTCTTTGAGCCGTAACTCCAAGGTTGAGTCCCTATCTATAACGAGCAAACATAAGCTTTATCCGTTAAGACTCTAAATTTGCATAAGGAAATACCAGTAACGTCTATTTGAATTCTGTAAAGTACCTCACGAGCCATGTGAAAGTTACTCATCTGAGAAATTCTGACCTGACTCCAGAAATGAAATTGGGAGATGCTATCACTCTATGATTCTATTCTCATGACTAAGACTGAATTCATTCCTCAAGGAAATTTTTGTTCGGATTCTTTGATTGAAATTAGGAAAAGTTCTTATAAGAATGTATACTCAACTGGTTAATGATTAATGGAGGATCCATATTTCTATAAAAGCTACGTGAAGATATGGAAGAATTGATGGAATTTTCATTTCTGCAATTCTGTGACATGAATGAATTTTGAGGACAAAATTCTTTTAAGGAGGGGAGAATTGTAACACCTCAATTTAGGGGCTAAATTTTAGAATTTTAAAGTGGTGAATTTAATTTGAAATTTTGGAAGAAATTGAGGATTAAATTGTAAAATCGTAAAGTTGGCAGACCATTTTAAGAAGTGTAGGAAGTTCAGTGGCTAAACTCATAGTTTAACCATTTTTCTTTATGAGAGAATTATAAACTCTCTCCTCGTGCTGCAGATTGTATTTTTTCCAGTTTTCTTCCTTCCATCAACCCCTTTTGAACTCCGATCTACTCGTCGTCCGACCTCATATCAACGAGCCGAAACCACCATCGTGTTCGTTGTCGACCGAAGAAAAACCCCCCTCAAACCTTTCGTTATGAATCATCGTCGTTCGTCGTTAATTTTAGTTGGAAGTATCGTCATTTTTAACTCGATTTCAGTTAGTTTTTCGTTGATTCACGACGATCCGGTCATCTGTTCACGACACCTCTCGCACCATCATGTACCTTGCATCGTTTTGAGTCCATTAGTGTTCTACGTTTCTCCGTCGTCACCGGCGCGTGGAGGGGTGGGACCGTCAAAGTTTCTGATGTTTCGGAATCGAGCTCTCCGTCATTCAAAATTGTGAACCGAGCTTGGTAAATGTCTCAAAATGCCTTAAAATAATTTTTAGAAATTTTTCCGGGAATTTTTCGACACCGTATCATTGTTCATGCGCCACCCCCGAGAGTGAGCATCGTTTGGGGTGTTAATTTTGTAATTAATTTCTGTTTGGGTGATATTTGTGTAAAATTTGGGTGTTAGTTTCGTAAATATTTACAGAAGGTGGCTAATTTTGTAATTAATTTATGTTAGGGTGATATTTGTATAAAATATCACCCCGAGAGTGAGCATCGTTTGGGTGTTAATTTTGTAATTAATTTCTGTTTGGGTGCTATTTGTGTAAAATTTGGGTGTTAGTTTCGTAAATATTTACAGAAGGTGGCTAATTTTGTAATTAATTTATGTTAGGGTGATATTTGTGTAAAATGGTCGACTGTTGACATGTGTTGACCGGAACTTTGACCGGCGTTGACCGGGCATTAAACGACCTTTGACTTTGACCGAGTATACTTATTTTGACGTTTTTCGACGTTCTGAGTTCAATTCTGCAGTTCGTTTTTCGAAATTCGGACCCGAAGGCCTCGAAATTGCCAATCAAACCCGTTGACTTTGACGGAAATTTCAAAATTTTTGAGAAGTCATATTTTACGTTTTCTACGTCCCAAATCTGTTTTTGGGGTTTGTTTCGCCAAATTCGAACCCGATAAGTTGGTTTTCACTGATTAATCACTCGATTCGATCCGTTTATCGCAATTAAGCTCAGGTTTTTATATAATTTATGTTGATATGTATATGAGGAATTATTGGAAGTTGAATTAAAGATCGAGGGCGTTCGAATGGAAGTTTATGGTCGTTCAATATGGCACAAAAATCGATGTAATACATTACTACCTCTTTATGCTTTATAGAACATGTTGGTATTGATAAATGCATGGATGGAAATGTTTGGTCTCATATGTGTAATTAATGAAGTTCTACACTCGATACGAATGCGGTAGAACGTAGGTAACTGAATATGGCTCGGATGACTATTATAAGAAATTGGAGGACAATTGGAATTAAATTACAAGTTCTAGAATTAAGTGATAAATGAATCAGCTATGGATATGTAGATTATAATTTATCTCATTAAAGGTACTTAGATGATAAATTATGAGAATATTTTGATTAGGTACAATTACGAAATTACCCTTATGTTGCAAAATGACAAGAATTGTCCCTGGAAGTGGATTAATAAATCTGAAAAGACATATTGATCTGATAAAACTATTGATGTGCATAAGAAATGTTAGTTTTACTTGGAAATTATGGATAACTGATTTTTAAACCCAATAGGGTTTATGAAAGATTCTAGAAGTTTGTTAATAAATCATTTCAAGATCAGAGAATGTTCGAGGAAGCAATTAATTATAGGATCTCTAAATTATAAGTATGCTCGTTAAGAGTTAATACCGAAATTATATGGTTAAGAAATTACGAAAATGTCTTTCAAAGGTAAAAATAGCCCGAGTTGACCCTGAATGAGAAAGTATTTTGAGGATTTGTACTTAACTCAATGAATTACAGATTTAATTGTTAAGATCCTGTCTTTGTACAGTAAATTTCTGATAACTTGTTGGTAACTTCTGAGAAGACGATCGACCTGAAAATCTCCGAGTTAAAAATAAATTATCGATGGTGCTATTTTGTCAGAATTATTTGAAAGGTCTGGAATAGATGATAAGTTGGAATTAAATAATAAGACAGAATGAAAGGAAATTATTGAAATACACCGGATTTGTAAAATGACCAGAATACCCCTGTAATGAAAATGACCCAAGAATATCACCAAGCTCATGAATGATGGGATATCCTCGAGCTCTGTAATGGTTGGACACCAAAATGACCAAAATACCCTTATGAACTATACTAAGTAAATGTCTTGGATTAATTAAGAAATCCAAATAAGCATAGGTTTTGGACTACCTTTAAAAGTTATGAGACACAACTTAAGTGATTCGATCAACTCCAAAGATATGTTAGTACGTGAACGACGTATGTATTACTTGAATACGTATTTGTCTTCTCAAGTGTGGCTTGATGATAATTTTGGAAGTATTCAGCTTAGCTAAACTCTAAATTGCATTCAATATTAAGATGTGGATATTCATTAGACAAATCAACTACGACTACCAAATTGAATTGAATGGAAGTACAATATGTATCTGAATTTCAGAAACGTCTGAATTACTATGAAAAACCCCAAAGTAACTGTAAAGAACTTGACTGCTAAATGAACTAAGTAACCTCAAGGACTGATGTTTAAGTAAGAGATTGGAATAAGTTTGGAAACTTGAATGAACTTATGTGATGTATCATCCTTATGGATTATGGACCATAAATCAAGTACGTCAGTATTTCCTGGTATAATTGAAATATGGAAATGAAATAAAGACCATTAGAATATTTGTTCGTCTCCTTAAGATCTGTTCAGTGATGACTTAGAAGATGATCTATGGATAAAAATATTTGGTATTAAAGAGTAAATACCTTGGAAGGTTAATGACTGGACAAGTTGACAAGTATTAGTTCTGGGAGCTATTCATCTGGAGTTGTTCGATAATCCGAGTAATCGACATAGATTGTAAAGGTTCTGAACCTTCATTTATTCATTATCAGCTTAAGTCTCATTCTGAATAACTGGTGATTCCATCAGTTATTGATCTCTTACAATAATGATTCTAAATTCCAACATTCTATCGACATATTGAAGATCTGTGTTTCTCTGCTTGATAAGATTATCCAGTACCCTTGAATAATATCTGTAAACTCTGGTGTATTCCCTAATCATATAAATATTTTATCTGATTTCCGACTTGAATTTTGTTTTGATACATGACCTGAATTCTGTTCTGATTTCTGATATGGATTCTGTTTTGATATCTGTTTTGAATTTTGTTTTGATTTCTGATATTTTCGTTTACGGACGGAACATATTTTAATTGGGGGTATTGTTGAAGGAAGTATTTCTGCAGGTTCCTCGGCTTTGTGCTCAGGGCCTTACAAGTTGTGTGGGTTGGGTGTATAGTTCTGGGGAACCTACACATTATGTTGTGAAGGGATGGGGGTATATATGTGTTTTAAAAGATATGTATCTTTTTACTGGTTTTACGGGAACACACTAGATAACCTATTCTGATCTTCTGAACTCAGTTGTCTGAAATATTTCTTTGAACTGAAAGCTTATTATCCGTTACCATCTGAAATACCAGTAGGATTTCCGCTCAACATAAAGATTTGTAGATGTCTGAACCAATAAGAAAAAATATATGTTTATTTGTATATGCACGTTCATCAGTATCATCTGGTAGTTCTGTATTACTGAGCTTTTTGAATATCACTTTATTACTCACCTTTGTAGGTTAAAAGAATCGTACCAGTATATCTATCGACATCAGTAAGGGAGTTCTTCCGAGGTTGCTTACAGAGTACGTTACATGTGATTAGGGGGCATGTAATTGTATTTTATTTTATATATGAGTATGGAAATATGTTTTATTTATGCAAAATGATAAAATATTTTATAAGTTACATGTTTTAATAAAAGTTTTAAATTTTTCGCTATTTTTACAATGGGTCACTCCGGTGGCCCTATTGTGACTTCCCGGATCGGATCGGTTACCCGTATCGATCTGAGGTGGTTACACACTGTTGAATAAAGGAATAATAGACTAATTGGGCATTTGACAGAAAAGTGTCAAACATGCAAGTTAAGTGAAAAGCTAAATACCTTTGGGTAAAAGAATAAAGGAATTATAATGTAATATAATATGAATGGTATATAAGTGATACGAATGGATGGTATATATACTTAGATATATATATATAATGTACAACAATGCATAGCTAGTATGAAGGGATGTTTTAAAGGAGAACGTAAACATAACATAATGGGCATGAAAGGTTACCTAAATGAAAATACAAAATAGTGTATTAACAGTATTTAAGGTTCCACCATAGTGATTATAAAAGATACATGATCAATTAGCACATTAATGCAATACTTGTATAGTAATTTCACATTTATTGTACACAAGGCAAATAAAGAGAAAAAAAAATGGAAAACATATAGAAAGATAAGTATGATGGTATGAAAGAATTATGGTTTAACTGAGAAGGGCTTAACTGGTCCTTATGAATGATTAAATTAAATCCTTCATTCATTATTCATAAGATAATGTCGTATAATTGTAATATCCTTGCAGTATTATGTCTCACTAAGTAAATACTTAATGTGTGTTGATTTCACGCGTAGGTCAAAGCAGAGATTAGTCAAGTAGGGAGTGTCGCAGTAGCATCAGATATCAACAATTAAAGTTGATCCTCATCAGTAACGGTAAGACAATCATGTTTATTTTGAACAATTGCTGGCATGTAATCAAATTTAAAGAAAAATGCTTTTGAATGTATATAAAGTGGAATTTTGGTAGTATATTTCGATGATTGTTTTATGATTGAATTTAAATGTTTTAATTTAAATTTTTGAAACAAACTTTTAAGGGTTTTCAAAAGAAAAATTATTTTAAAAGTAATGTGACATCTATATCTCGTAATACAGAAAGGTATACGGGAGATGAGTGTTACATCTAAGAAAAATTGTTTTTTTTTTAGATTTTGTTAGTAGGCGACAACAATAGTCTTGGTGTTAGTTGACACTGTGGATTTTTCTTTATTCTTTATTTTTATCTTGCATTTTTATTTTCTAATAATTTTAATTTTACGATATGATTTTCTCTGTTTTCATGGCAAGTTTTCTTGTCTTTTGAAGCATTTTTCAGTTTTATTTTCTAGTCGTTTGGTCCTTTTTGTCGTTTATTTTTCTCGTTGTTGGACTTGACGTCGACGCGACTGATCAAGATGGCGCTAATTTGTTATCCCGTTGTTCTTCCATGTTTTGGACCCTCAAGTTAGATTTGGATACACAACATGCATTCGTATATGGTTTTCTTACGATGCTTGGTTTTGTTTTACGTTTTTCGGTAGTCTTTCAATAATTTTATCATCTATTGTGGTTCGTTTGTTATAGTCTTGTAGCAGTCAAATTTGTTCATATTTACCTAATGTTCAAGATTTTTTGAATGGATTTTTCATCTTTGCATTGTATGGTCCATATATGATTTTAAGTGGTTAGATTTTTGTCTCAATGGTTATATAATAATATTCTAATTATATGTTTAGCTTACGATTCTAATTGTAAATCCTTATCGTAATTTTAGATTTTTTTTAAAAAAAAATTAGCTATTTTTATGTAAAAAAATATAATTAAAGAAAAAGCTATCTCTAAGTACTAGGTTTTTATTAATTGATAATCATAATGCGTATGATATATAGATACCCAAAAAAGGGGGAGGGGAACAGATAAAGAGGGGTTTATATGTGATATTTAGTCTAATATGTGTGTTATACATGCATTGCACTTTATCTTTATTTTAATTTTTTAATTATCGGAGGTCTTCCACGGAAGCTGCTCTCAACCTGGAGTTGGGGGCAGCCTACTATCCTACCTCCCCTTATCCCATTACATATGAGAATAGGGTTTTGTTGTTGTTGTTGTTGTAGTAGTGACATATAATATCATCTTTTAATCAAATCAAATTAAAGAAAAATGTTCTACCTATGATGGGAAGAAATCGAACCTTAGCTCCCTTGCGTATGAGTTTAAGTACTCAATAACTAAGTTAGGTTAGCATTTCATTATCGTTTCACTAAATTTGATATTGGTAATTTATTTTTAGAATAATTTTTAGTTTATTAAAAATATATATCTTACAAATATAATTGTTTGAATTTAAATTTTTAAAAAATAATACTTTTTTATCACTAAAGTTAGTCAATGAGTTCCTTAAAATTATATTAAAAAATTAATGTTTAACCATTAAATTAATTTGTGCAATTATTTTATGTTTAATCAAACTAATATTTAATTTAAATTATGATTAATTTTTTTCTTCATTAAAAAATAAAATAAAATAATTGCTTGTTTTTGTAAAAACAATACTATATTAATGAAATTAAATTTGGTTAATAATATTATTTGGTTTTTACCAATTAAGAGGATAAAATCACAAAATTAATTTTTAGACTTTTTTTTTTTAATTCTAGATTAGGAGGAGTCTATGAACTTTAGTTGAAGCCCTCAAGACCTGTACGGCAACTACAATAAAGGGACTGGATGAGGATGGTGGTGAGAGGAGATGAAGTGCATCGCTACTATCACTATAAATTATTACTCACTATTATTTTTTATAAATTATATCAATTTAATATAAAAATAGATAAGTAATAGAAATTAATTATGTAATTATATTATAATTTTTAACTGTTATGTCACTTTATCCGTTAAATATTAATGATTAGAAGCTTGATTGAAAGTATTAAAATAATTAAACAATCTAATTAATAAAATTAATAGATAAACGATAAAGTTATTTATATTTAAGTGGTCACGACTCACGAGTAAACTTCGTGGTGTTAAAAGAATATTATTTTCGGAAGATTTGTAAAATTGTTGCAACTTATAATAGCTTATAAGAAAGAAGAAAAACAATTGGGAGGTTTGAATTTGAGGAATGTCCATCTCAACGTGTTTTGTTATTTTATAGAAACATTGATATCAATCAACATCAAATTGGGTTTGCAATTCGCAAATTTCACATATCACAGTCATGATTCACGACACTTCCTCACCTCTCAACTTGAAACTTGAAAAATGAAAGAACACATGTAAGAAAATAAAATAAATGTTGGCTTTCATATGATAATGACGGTCCAAATTTAGTTTTATATATGATCTACTGATCAATATTGCTTGGTTAATTAGGATCTAAGATAACATAGGATATTTTCTTAATATGATTGTTCTATTTTGATAGTAGCTAATATAACGTATCAGATAAACTTGTTAAAGTTTATGTTGACTCCTAAACATGAACATTAGATCAATAAAATTTAAAAGTTTTTAATAATCGGGCTTAATTTAAATATAAAAATACTCTAATAAGGGATCGATATAGTGAGTGAGATTAAGAATATAATATTTAATCTAGTGAGATGAAACATTATGTACTTTGAACTTAATGAGTGGTATCAATAATAAAACGAATAATATTTTCTTTAAAAAAATTAAATTTAAACAACTACTTGTATGTTCACATGATATGTATATATCAACAACATGTTTAGAAAATATCATATTGTCATCAATAACTGAGATAATCGAGTAGAGAACAACTTGTCATCCGTAACTTCTGTCTTCATTAGGGCACATTAATTAAGTAGGGACTTATAATTCTGAATTAACAGTCAACTTGAGAACTAACACATGCAACAACCTTTGGTCTCGGTCTGGTGTCCAACTTATTTAATGTGAGATTCTCAAGGCAGGCATGAACTGAACCCGAGCCACCTAAGCTCGTCCTTGCCACTCATCCTGCCGTCCACCGGAAAACATGCTACGAGACCTTAAATTTAGGGTCTCTGAGTCAGAGGTTGACCTAACAATTTATATACGTTTTAATGTATCATAATGGTGTTTAAAATATTATAAATTTCATATAATTTTGTATATATTTAAATAGTTTATTTTAAACCTAACCACAAAATGGAACTCACATTGCCCCATATGGTCATATAGAAAAAGAAAGTATAACTAACTGAGATACATGCAAGTAGATGTCATTTGCTTCTTCTTTTTTTATTCCTTCAATTTTTAAATATTGATTTTTATAATACTTAAATATCTCTTTTTTATCCACATGAAACAAAGAATTATTAAACAAATGCATGCAGGGGCAGGGCATGGTTTGACTCCTTGCTTTCTTCGTTATCGATGTCTCTTTCCTTAAACATCCCCGTGAAAGATGTTAACCGTTGCAAGAGTATTTTATTATATAGAGTTTTCCATCATCAAAGTTGGTCCATGAAAATATTCAGTGATATTCAAGTTTTGGTTCTTTATAATATTTATAGAGTTTTTATTTATTTGAAGAATAAAAAAATATTATTTATCTTATAATTGATAAACTCCCAACACAGGATATCGTCTTCTCAAGATGTTTAGTTCTGAGATTTTGTTTCTCTTTTATCAAGAAATCTCTCATGAAAAGTCTTTGAAATATTATTCTTGAATCGTAATATGAAACTTTGAGTATATGATAATTCGAAGGCTTACTAAAAAAATTGAAATTCGTTCAACAATAGTAATTGATACTCAACTAAATGGATGAATTCATATTAACAACTTATATAGGATGATATTTATGGTGAACTTTTGAAGAGCCGTTAAAATAAGAAAGGATGGACATTGGACAATGCAGGAGACATTAGACGGATGTGAAGTGTTGGACTTAAAAAGAATGGAAGATGAAAATTAGGAGGGTGTTTGTCGATCGAAATGAGTGAATTGAGTTGCAGCATATCTCCAACGTACGGTGGTTTTTGTTTATTTATGTAGAGAATACATTGAATGAGGGAGTTTAAAATTTTGATGAGTAGTGAGTTGGGAGTGTCAGGTGTCGCCCCCATTCAGCCGTGATAAATTTGATAATGAAATAACTACGGAGAGAAGGAAATCCTCGTTACCATTATGACAGTGACTGAACACAGTTAAAGTAGATTATGTGGGGGTGTCTGTTTCTGAACAATTCAGAGCCAACCCACCACAAACACTAATAAATAAATCTAGTCAGGATCGTACAATATAAAAGGCCGAAGAAAGGTCAACCGTAATTAATGTTGAACCCACAAGATATTTACTTTTACAACTTCACAAGATTTTTTTTTCTTACTCACCAACCTCTCATATTGATTTAATATACGTCATTAGTATTCTTTATTTTACATATTTAAGATTTTTTTCTCTTTTAATAAATTTATTATGGAAATAATAATAAAATTTTATACTATTTTACAATTTTTTATGTTTCTCATTTAAGTTTAATTTTATAGACATTTTTCTAATTGATATTTATTTTAATTTTTTCTCATGGAATAGATAGGATATTGATATAGCGATTCATTGTCTTTTTAGATAGTTTTATGTTGAGCATATTTTTTTAATTGACAAGTAATTTTGATTATTTTTAACTTATTAATTTCGATTCTTTCTAAAGATTTAAGTTTAAATATATTGAATAAACCTATTGAATATTTTTTTTATAATTTTTTTTTTATTGTTTGAGGAGTGTGGAACCTGCAAGCTTCCATGATGTCGGCCTAGCCTGATAAAGTTCACGGCTTACACGTTTAAGCCGGATTTGAAGCTGCTGAACCGGGTTTCAATTTTGCAGAATGAAAATGAAGGGATGAGCAATTGAAAACAAGAGGGTATTTTGAAGATAATTTCCATACAAATATAATCAACACGGTAAATGTGTTTTAAGGCAGGCTAGGTTCACTAAATAAAGAGGATCCAGATGACACGTTGACTCTTTGATTTATACATTAATTTAAAGACCAAAGCCCGAACGGAATGAAGCCATTCTATTGCATACATACCAGCATATCAACCCATAGCATACTTCTGGGTCCAGCTCCGAGCAGTCGTTTCGTAGTTGCTCCTGTCGGTCTTGTACATGTGAGCAATCTCGGGCACCAATGGGTCATCAGGATTTGGATCCGTTAAGAGTGAGCAGATTGAGAGCAAGACCTGGAGTCATAACAAAAATAAGAACATGTCTCATATCTAGATGACAGTAAAACCAAGGCAAGCTAATGTTACATGATAATAAGAAAAAGCTAAATTAGGGTGACCAGATATGGTGAATTGAACAAATAGCCTTGGATATGGTGAGGGCGGGGCTCCATTGCTCCTTCAAAATATCAAGGCAGATGCTACCATTGCTGTTAATATTAGGGTGAAAGACCTTTGTCCTGAACGAAACCTAAATGGAAGGGAAAAATTAGTTAAGAAAAACTACTAAGTGGCGGTAATGACAGCTGCTAAACAAGCATGTCATAAGGAGACATTAAGGTCAGAAAAGCATGAAATTTAGCAGAGTCTATCTCAGCATAGACAAATCATCATCCACCAGTTACCATAAATTTCTCTTCAAAAATAAGTTTGATGATATTGTATATTTAATATATGAACATAGACATTATCAAATAAAATTATAAATATATTCTTGTAGCGTCCATACACTATATTTTGTTTAGCCAAGAGGTATATAGTAAATGTGAGGAGCCATAACAAAATATCCATATGCGTGTAACAGGGAAGGCTTTCCTGATACTGCTTAGTAAAGTATAAACAACAATAAATCATGTACAATTTGGCACTGAAAACCACCTAAAAATAACCATTACATACCAAACATGCATGTGCATAAATTTATGCCATATGAAGATTAAAAAAGAAAATAATTTGCAACATAATAAGATAACAAAATCTAGAAGTAATCAAGTGGAAAAAGCATTTACTCATTTCGATGCAAAGCAATATTTGCACAAGCCAAAATGGCTAAATAACATGAAGGCTTTAAACATTTATGCAATTACATATCACCGCATAACGTTGAAATAAAAAATGGGAAAAGGCAGGAGCATACACCACATTAGGAAACAACTGTATCAGATTTTTGAGGAGATAAAAGTCATGTCTACAACAATTGCACATAAAATGATAAAAAAATTGGCCTGAAGTACATGCAGCACTATGCTATCTTCTTCCATATGCTTAAGAGACATCGTGGCATGTTTTTAGAAAATAAAAGACGATCAACTACAGTTTAATACATAGCCAAGAAAGGTACAAATACAAAATATACAGTGAAGCGGGAAAGAATAAAAACTAAAATGGTTAGGGAATACAATCAAGCACCTTGGGTGGTTTAAATGGATAGTCTGGAGGGAAATGAATGGTGACTAGAAACACTCCACCAGTATATGGACTGTCTGGAGGACCCATAATAGTTGCTTGCCAATGAAACATGTCTTCAGCAACAGGACCTGATTCCATCAATTAGAAAAAGAGGTAAAACAACAGTTAGATGGAATACCAGATCTGCAAGCGACATCATCAAAATATTTTTCTAATAAAATCTCACATTTGCCTTCAGAAAATATAACATGTTGCACTCCTAAACTATTTTAGAACATTTAACAGAAATGGTGATGCAATGCCGAGTTCTTACATGGACATAATGCAATACTCGGAAGGCCGGAAGAATTCTTCAGCAAAACATGCTAACCATTTCCAAGCAACTTGAATTAAAGTATAACTAATTCGAATGAAAGCCTACCTAATAAACAAAAAAAATGGATATGAATAGTTTGAACCAATGAAATCATCATGGTCAAAAGTATACCCCCAATAATTAGTATGAATACATTGTTTACAGTTCATAATTCAAACAAGCAACAAATATGATCTAATTTAATGATTTAGAAAATAAAAACAGAAAGCATATATAAAAAAATCATTAAAAAAACGAAGACAAAAGTTTCCTGTAAACAAATAAAGATGATGAGAAAAAGCACAAGAAATAAACAAAACGAGGCGCGAAACAGGGAAAAAAGAGACAGAATAATCGAACCTGCGCCGCCAGAGGTAGGAGGATCTTTCTGGAGATCCTTGAGCTCCTTCAAGATCCGCTTTGAAGCCATCACCTAAAACCCTAAAATAAACAATTTTTTTTATTGAAGTAAAAGAAAAAGAAGAAATTCCAACCTATATCGCTTTCCCTTCAACGAAGGTAGATTGGAAAACATCAAAATTGAAGAGGCAATTGGTGAAATTGGAGGGAAATAAGTACCTGCGAGATCCTCCTGTCCTGCGCTGTCGTGGGTTATAGTCGCTGAAAATAGCGTAAGAAAAAGCAACCGTAGGAAAAATAATTTCATTAAAAACAAAGGTATAATACCAAAATCAGTCCCTTAACATTTAACTGATTAATCATTTTAATCCTTATTCCTTTTTAACAATTTAGCCAGTATCATTTTAATTTTGGTCAAATTAATAAAATTTAATGACTATTTTGTTTTAACACATTTTAGTCCTTCATCCTATTAATTTGTTTTTGCTACCGTCTCAAATATTGACGCGCGACCTCGTTCAAATGTCGGAGTTTCTGCTTATAGTAATGACTTGTAATTTTAATCTTAAAAAACTTAGTCAGACCCATTCCCAACTATCAGAGTGGCGCAGCGGAAGCGTGGTGGGCCCATAACCCACAGGTCCCAGGATCGAAACCTGGCTCTGATAATATTTATGTTTAGCTGGTCGTTATTTTTTTGCTTCGTTTCTCCAGGTAATGATTAAATGCATACCGAAAAGGCTCTAAAAAATATCTATTCTAATCACTTCTTTTTGCAACATTGTCAACTTTCATTTCCATAGTCCATCACACATACATTTTGTAGTTAAAAGAACAACTAATGTCACTGCTAGTCTGCTACTATGGAGAAACACTAAAACAGATCTCCACTTCCAGGAATTTACAGTTCCATGATCACTTGGGAGGCACAGACAGTGATCAGGTCTCTTATTATTAGCCTACCATCATATAAATAATTGAATACAAAGTAACAGATTCTATTCTTCTAGTTGAACTAAGGGTTTTTTATTTGCATTATTCGTCGTCCTTAACTTGAAGGGACAACCGAGAGTTCCAGACGTCCAGTCCATTCCTCACCTGTCTTCAATGTTATTGATTTTTCAACTGCTGCCCCCATTGACACAGAGCATCTGTTTGTATTCTTCATCCCCAAAATCAGCTATGGCTTTGGATTTCTTCTCCCATAGATTCCATACACCTGAAGAAATGCAAAAGAACTTAACATCAAGGCCGGTGTTTTTGGTTCGCTCATGCGGATGCCATTCATTAACACATGTTTAGATTGAATTGAAGAGGTTTCAAAAACTTAGCAACATCTGGAAGGCCTTCTTTCCGTATAAAAGAGGTCTGTTTTCTTTCGTGGTCAGATATCGCTGTGACATCTCTTGAGCCAAGATAAACTCTATCAACCTGCAATTTGGAATGCAATAATTAAGGCTTAAACATTTACTCCATCTACATGCAAAATAGTTTATCGACTGAACCACAACACTTCGAGGGTTCCAAATTTCGAGACATTCAAAGGAGGGCGCTTTACCTCGGATTCAAATGTTAATGCATCTCCTTGTTCGGTGAACCGCTCCCTTTGGCATAGGTTGTCAAGATAGTCAAGAGTCTCCAATCCCTCTATCCTCACTTCACTGTTAATTAGTATACAAGAAAGAATATCCATTAATGTCAAGAGCTTAATGTTTCCTATTGATTGAACGCGCTTTACTTTCTTTACCATGAGTAAAATTCGAGGAGTAATGGTCAAAGGACTTGAAAGATAGAAATATATGTACCTGATATCAGAGACGGAGAAATATGTGTGATAAGCAATTGAGAAACTAAAAGGCTTGGAATTGATGTTCCTGATTCGTGATATCAAGCTTAGATTTCCATCTGTTGTCAAATATACTCGAAGCGAAATTCGAAACTGGAAAGGTATAAACTAGTAATCAAAATACATACATAATTAGAAATAAACAAGTTTTATAGCGGAAGATAACTATTCCTAATCTTATATAGGCCTCACCTGTGTGGCCAGATCTTCAAATCATTTGGCTTTAGAAGTAAATCGATATAGGCCTTTCCATTGTTATCATTTGGATGCAAAGGTGGTGGATTCTCATCAATGATCCAAGTCCTGTTCCGGGCAAAACCGTGTTGCTCGAGTGATCCTCGCTGACCAAACTAACAAATTCAAAAGAAAACACATCAACCAGATGCATACAGACAGAGAAAATTGATGCATATAAGCACTGAATCCTAAATACCTGTGGGAAACATATAGGTATCCCTCCTCGAACCGCATACGGTGGCTTTAAAATTGCCTGCAACACAAAAATTGGGTCAGATGACAATACAAATACTATGACTTAAGACTGCAGATTTGAATGTTACCTTGCTACTTGTGAATAGCAATTCTTCACCTCAGTCGGTCCTCCATGAAAGAACCTGTCCTCCATGCAAGCTAACCTGAATAGATTGCAGTTTGATCGAGAGGGTAAATGACAACTAGAATCAAGCATCTACTGAGTTTTAAATTGTTCTTCAACCTGTTCAATCAATATTCCAGATACCTTAAAAACAATGTAAAAGACTAGATTACAAGTTAAAAAGATTCTGACCCTTGCAGATGCTCCTCGAGAATTCCGAAGCAGAACCTGATCAGTTCCATTTCTATCCTTTGTGACTTCAACAGCTGCCCCAGAATTATTCATAGTTACACGGTAGTAAGGACACGTAAGAGTAACGATATCTCTTTCTGTTATATCTTAAGAGAAAAAAAACAAAAGTTCTTTATAAACAAGCAGTTGCAAGCAGTTGCCAGTGCCCTTCACACATTCTAGTGAAAAAATCCAAAATTTTCTCGTGAAAATTCCAACTACTACTGCAACTGCCTCAAAACAGGACAAAATTCAAGGGGAGGGAGAAACTAAAAAGAAAGAAAAAAACCCTAATCTAGAACAACTTCCCAGACAACCGAGCTGTCTTAAAACTTGAAAGAACCGACCAAAATCGGTTTCAGAGACAACCAAAATTATTGTTGGACTCGTTCTATTCTCCAGACAAAACCGTTTACGATAGAAACAGTTTAAAATTGTGTAGGGAAGTTTGAAAGCAGGGAGAAGGAGGTCAAGTCAAGAACAAATGCCAAGTTCTTTGGAGAAAGATTTGTCTGCAAATTTGAGCTTGACCTTTTCGTTTAATTTGAAGGCTCGGATTTTTGGAAGAGATCATATGGGTGATGCTGAGGAAGGCGACTGACTCATTATTTAATTAGCATTTATGTGATTTTTTAAGGTAAAAGTTTACGCTAAAGGGACAAACTTTCGGCTTGGATCGGTGGTGGTGGCTTCCAGACATGATGTAGACTCTACTGTCTGAGCCTACGACCCTGAATATAACTGAATTAACGACCCACGAAAAAGTATTAGTAAACAGAATATTATGTTAAAAGAAGAAAAGAAGCTAGGAAAGGAATGATTTTCTTATTCTTAGTGCTGCAAACAACCCAGATTCAGTGGATTTAAGTTTAACTGAAAGAATAAAATCTTAGGGGTTTCTTTATTTCATTCCTTGCTTGTTTTCAACAAAATCATCATTAATGGTAGGGAAAGTTTTGAAAGTCGAATCAAAACCAATCTTAAAATGGGTGGGTTAGGTTAGTCCAAGGTAGGTTCTTTGTTTCTCTGTTGTTTACAGTGAAAACCAACGTTTGATGTATCAAACGAAAGATGACAATGTTGATTACATTTGAGTGGTTAGTAGTTACTAGTTAGATGCTCTTTGATCAAAGTCTAAATTTTGAATTTTATGGATAAAAGAAAGATAAGTTTAGAAAATTTTGATTCGGTTAAGAGTTCAACTCGAATTATTTTTAATATAGTTAGAATTCACATGACCATTGCATGTCGGTCGTATTAAAACAAAGACAGTTTTATATATAAAAAGATAACATGCCAAACGATGTATTGCATTGAAATTTGAAGTCTTTTTGCTCCGGTTAGTCTAGGGTGTTCACCCTATTGGCTAATGCCATCTTTGGGCAGAAATCTCATGCCTTGTAATTCAAGGTCAAGAAAGATCAACCAGTGGCAGGGCTTTGTTGCAAAGATCACTTCTTTTCAGCATCAAGTTCATATTGATTCAGCTTGACATCGATCTTTAAACAACTAATTATTCGATCTAATTGAGTCTAGTGACAAAATTCGAGTTAACCGAGTTTACGAATATCGTTTTATTATTCAAATGTTAAGTCGAAACAAATGTATTTGTTCGAATTTATGTTCAAAAAACAATCAAATTACTTAATTAATGACCAAAACGAAATTTTAATCTTTAATTTTCTTTATTATTCAAAATTTATAAATCAAATTTAGCTCGAAATTAAAATTCTAAAAAGATTTTGAATCAATTCAAATAATTAAAAGTTAAAATATAAAATTTTAGTCGGCTACGCCATTTTGTGGGTAGAAATCACGTGCCCCATTACAGAGCATAGATGCTGTAGACACCCGTTTTTGTCCGGGTTTTTTTTTATCGTTATTTTATTATTATTATTATTATTTATTATTATTATGTTTATTAATTACATATTACATATTTTACAGGCCAAAGCCCAATATAACAGGGCCCAGCCAAGGCCCAACCAATACCCATCACTCAGCAGCCCGATTGCAAACCCTAACCTTAGGGTATCAACATCCCAGCGCCGCACCAACATAGACCATTCGATCTGGACCCATTCAACGGTCCAGATCGATGGTAAATAGGGTTTCACAACCCTAAGCCAATCCAGCCGTCGTGCCTCTTCAACGTTCCAGTAGCCGTTCAAGCCAACAGCCATCAAGCCACTGCCGCCAGTGAGTTCCAGTTTCCCAGTCGACGAGCCATCGTCGAAAGCTTCCCGAGCCGATCAGAGCCCATCCCTCAAGCAGTCAACAGTGACAACATACCAAATCAATCAGCAAATCAGAGAAAAAACCCAATAAAAAAACAAAAATAAATCTAAATAAAAAATCCCTATAATCCCGAAAATCCGGGATTCAATCACCCTAAATCAACAACCCATAATTTCCCTAAGCCTTAGGTACCATTATCACCGAAAGAACCCTTAATAATCCAACAGGGCAACCATAATGGGGGGAGAGGATTCGGTGAGAGCAACAGAGGGGAGAACGAAAAGAAAAATACAGAGAGAGCTTCGGGTGGGGGGCTCGAAACAAAGGAAAGCTCGAGAGGAAATAGAGATAGAGTGAGAGGCTTACCTTGGATTCGGTCCGGCCGTTGATTGCTTCACCGGAGCAGAGGACTTTGTGGTCAAAGGGGACCCTTTCGTTTATTCTGCGTCCCGTGGCCACCGGTTCACGGTGGTCGGGACTCTGGGCCGCCTCGTGCGATGAAGAAGCTGGGAGAGCTCTCCCCTGAATGCTTCGGTATTACTGCTGAGGGAGAGAATGAAACCAAATGGGAATAGGGTTTTCTAAACCCTAAAACAAGGCTTATAACTTGTTTCCAATACGCCACCGTTTCAAGGGTCTGGGTACCCGTGTTTTGCAAGCATGGGGTAACTACAGTTTAGGTCCCTTCTCCTTTGTAATGCTTTATTTAAGTCATTTAATGAAATTATCATTGTTTTATTTCGAGCCTTTTAGTTTTTAATGATTGCATTTCAGTCATTAATTTGTATATTATGTTTGCTGATATTATAATTCGGTTGTGATATTTATATTTACTTCGTTTTAGTCACTGTTGCAGTTTATTGGGCATTTTCCTTTGATATTCAGATTTGGTCATGAAATTTGCAAATGTTATATATTAGTCACCGTTCATGTTTTATATCATATTTGTCTATATTTGATTCTGGATTTAATATTTTCAAATATTTCAATTTAATCACTGATCCCATGCATTTTATTATCTTTACTGTTATTTGAATTTGGTCACCATATTCGTATATATTCTATTTTAGTCATTGTTTGATGTTTGGTTTAATTACTTGGTGATCTTTTATGTTTATGTTTATTTCATTTTAGTCCTTACTCTTTTATATTACTACTTTCGTTAATGTTGGAATCTGATCTCGTATTGTGTAATTATTTTATTTTAATCACTGAATATAACTTTGCATTTTTTAATTTTTGGCTTCAAGTTCTAATTGCTTTTATTTTAGTCATTTTCTGTTTTTTTAATATATTTGGTTTAATGTCTATTTTATTTTCTTTTGTTTTGGGCATCTATGTTTCCTTGTTTATATTTTAGTCATACTAATGTATATTATGTCATTTTTGTGGATACTTGACTTTGGTCCCAATGTTTGTAATAGTTTCATTTTAGTCTTAAGTCTTGTGTTGTGATATTTTGTAGACGTTTGAATTTAGCCATCATATTTGCAAATGTTCTATTTTGGTCACTGTCTGACATTTTATTTAATTACTTTTGATCCTCCATGTTTCTGTGAAATTTCAATTTAGTCATAAGCTTTACTTTTAGGGTTATTTTCACTTCTAGTATTTGACTGTTTAATGTTTGTGATATGGGCTCTAAATTATTTTTATTTTTTATTTAGTCCTTTAAATTTCGGTTAGTGCTATTTTGGTCCATTAACTTTCTGTTTTTGCTGTTTAGCCTCCTAAGTTTCTGTTTATATTATTTTAGCCCCTTAAATGTTTTTATTTATTTTGGTTTGTAATATTTACTAATTTATTTTTAGACATTTATGTATGGATGTGTATTTTACTCATTAGTTAATTATTGGATTATGTAAATAATGTTTTTAATTTCTTTAATGTAAATATTATTTTGTATTTCCAATTACATTTATGTTCATTATATTTTTATCTATATATGAAATATTCGACTATATTTTCAAGAACACGTATGCATAAAATGGGCGTGGAAAGTACCATTTGGTCGAAGTGGTGCGATCCGATACGGCATTTTAACGACATAGGAACTTGCAACAAGTCGAGTATATTTCACTAATTAATTAAAATGATGCAATGTGTGTTATTTTAAATAGTAATTTATTTTATGTAAATGTCAATTTCAAAATTTGCATTTGTATTCAATTCACATTTTAGTTAATCAATTTATTTTGTTGTATGCAAACGTCAATTTTATTTATATTCGATTCAGTTTATCAAGAGAGAAATATTCTTTATGGATGAGAAATAGTCGAGTTAGCTTTCCCGATGGAGGATTGCTAATTTCGAGATTTCTTTTCGAGTTAAAGAATTTTCTCTAATTATTTAATTCGAAGCAAATTAATCAACGTTCGATAAATAGATCATATTTTAACTTTATATTTGATTTATAATTTCCACCATTTACAACGAGGTGTAAGCGACACAGTACCAATTTTGGGCGTTGTGGGGGTGTTTACCCTTCCCTGCACGTAACCGACTCCCGAACCCATTTAAATGAATCTTTGGTAACGCAGACCGAATCTTGTCTTAAAAAAATGATTTTTCTTAAAATTGTTTTAAAAGACGTTTTTAGGTATTCGACTTACCTAACCCAAAGGTTGATGGCGACTCTTTTTAATTTTATTCAAATCAATTCAAAATCACCCATTTTTTTTTCAATTTAAAGTCATAATTTGTTTTTAAAAAATAATATTTAATAGTTTTACCTAAAAATTGGTTATGACAGCTTGGCGACTCTGCTGGGGAGCTTTTTTTAGAGAGTCAGGCTGTATGTCGTTTACACATTGTCGTCTTAGTGGAAATTATAAGTTTGAGTACATAGTTAACTTATGATCCGTTTATTGAAATGTTTAATTGCTTCATTTTTAATTATCATACTAACATTTTATCTTTTTGCTTTCAGCTCTATCCAAGTTTTTGTCGAGTTTTTTCTTTTCATTTTGAGTCAAAGGTAGGTATGTTCCTCCTCACACACATCACTCGCATTGGCATAACATAAGCTCTAGACACGAGCTTCGATCCAAATTAGTTGGGGTGAATGCTTCACTCTCGTAAGAATTTATTCTTCGTATGAGTTTTAGCAAATAACCCATGGGATACATACCTTATACCTTCGTAGGGATTTATTCCTCGTACGGGTATAAGACAGTGAATCCCCTCGAATTGAACTCGTTCCGTTTGAAACCTGTAATGGGTGAGGATCGAGGGTCTGGCAGCCCAAGGGGGCACCGACATCAAGGACAATTCGAGTCCCTTTTTTCCGTTAGAACCGAAACCATGCATATAGTGAACCGTAAAATGGTCACCCTAGGTATAACTATATCGAATCTCTGTCCGTCAGCAGGTACCTAAAATAGGTGTACACAAAGGAGGAATATTTCTAAACCCTTACCTTTTGTTTTAAGTTTGTAGAATATATTTATTCTTTTAGAATAAAAGCATTCGAACTAGATACCATGCAGTTAGGACCAATTTCTTGAAAATAGATCATTTTGGGTAGATAGCATGTCCGGGTAGGATTGTTATTTAATTGAAAGCATGTTTGGGTAGATATCATGACGGGGTAGGTGTTATATCCATCTCTGAATTACATTTTTATTTGTATCAATTATTTTACATATACTAACTTATTTTTCTCTTTTGTTTGTGTATACTAACTTATTTCTTCTCTTTTGTTTGTGTCATTTTGTCATTTGCATTGCATTGCATTGCATCATCATAATGCAAAAGTGTTGATCCGTAAGGGGATATTCGAGAGAAAATTTTCACAAGAAGAGATAAAAGTTTTCAATCAAGCGATCGCATACACAGACATGCATCGAGGGCTAAAAAGAAGTCTAGAGTACAAGAATGAGATTTTCTCGAATATCGTGCACCATTCGAGACTGATATGATAATCCACTGATCTAAGGAGTAATCCAGCAGTAGATTCTCATCCACAATTATTCCATCGTTAACCATCAGGGAGTGAAGCACAAACTTCAGCATAGCCTAGGTATTAATGGAGTTAGTTTACAGAGCATTGAGGGGCATCGGTTCCAAGTACAAAGATCCGAGACGAAGCAGTGAGCTCGAAGATCGTGCATCATTCAATACTGAGATGATGATCCACTGATTCAAGGAGTAATCTAGCAGTGGAGTCTTATCTACAATCATTTCATCGCTAGTTATCAAAGAGCGACACACCGACCTCACTACCACCGAGGCATTAACGGAGTCAGATTACAGAGCGCTTGAGGGGCATCATTATTGAGGACGAAGATCCGATATGAAGCAGTGATCCATTCTAGGCTCACCATCTAAGCGAAGACATGTCTGTAAAGTGGACTGTCTTGTAATGTGAAATTTTTTATCTCTGGTGGGAATTGTTCTACGGTATTTATCGTTAGGATCAATATTTTTGCATCCGCATTTGTATCATTGCATTTTATTCAACATTCATTTAAGCATTGTTACGTGCATTAATCATACCTTGTGGGAAACTTTGAGGAAGCGCTTCTAACTGTGCAACTGCATTCACACAATATTGAAAATGGATGCAAAATTTGAGGAATTGAAGAAAGAGCTGAACGAGAGTTTTCAAAAGTTGCAAGCAGAGTGGGAGGTTAGAATGGAGTAGATGCAAAAGACCACCGTGGATCGTATCTTGCAAAACCAAAAGGACATAGTTGGCCAAATGGTAGCAAAAATGGCTGAGCTTAACCAAGGAAAATGCAGAGAGAAAATTTCCTTGACCCGTGAAACAGTTGAATGTGTGAAGGCACAGGCTAATTCACAACCACTTATCTCGTCCAACAGGATTCCTAGTCACCAAGCGACGAGAAGAGCCAAGAACGAGATCCCAGAGAATTTGAAACAGTGGTGCAGAGAGACATTTCAGGGAATGAGAGGACAAACCTCTCACAACGGGATGGATGCAACAGAACTAGTACTAGTTCCCGACTTGGTGCTCCCGCCCAAATTCAAGATGCCCGAGTTTGAAAAGTACAGGGGAACCAGTTGCCACAATGCCCACCTCACGATGTTTATTCGAAGGATGACTGGATACACTAACAATGATCCGATGTTGATCCACTGTTTCCAAGATAGTTTGATTGGACCCACTTCTAGGGGGTATAATCAACTGAGTCATACTCAAGTCCGCTCCTGGAGGGATTTGGCTAGTGCTTTTCTGGGCCAATACAAGCACATGATTGATATGGCCCCGATCGAACAATGCTTCAGAATATGAAGATGAAGAATTATGAGAGTTTCCGACAATATGCTCAACGATGGAGGGATGTCGCATCTCAAGTGCATCCACCAATGACTGAAAGAGAGTTCATCACTCTATTCATCGATACATTGAAGTCTCCATATATCGACTACATGATAGGGGTTGCCACTAAGAGTTTTTCTGACATTATCACGTGTGGAGAAATGATCGAAAGAGCAATCAAGAATGGCCAGATAGGAGGCACTAGTCATTCCGACAATGAGGAAAGAGATGATATTAACATTAAAGGATCTTATCTAGCTAATATGGGGACCAAACCTCATAAGGCATTCTGTCACATCAATCCAATCCCAATGACATATGAGGAATTGCTCCCAGCTCTAATTGAGAACAACCTGGTGATTCCAGTTCAATCCAAACCAAGAACTGACCCATATCCTGAAGGCCGTGATATTAATGCCATATGCAGCTATCACATTGGGATCTCAGACCTTCCGCTGAGAACTGTAGGACACTGAAGTGCAGGATCCATAACTTGGATTCAGGGCATGTACAATCGAAGACATTGGGGCATTGCATCTAACACTTGCATCCATAGAGATTGTTTTGTTTGAACTCGTTTTTGTTCTTTCTTCAATATTTGCTTAAATATTTTTAATCTTTGATGACTGAAATGATGCTACCTTCTAAGGTTAAATAATTGAACAAATTTTAATCTTGAGTTCTTTGAATATCGAATGAATTACATATTCTTTTAATTCTTCAAGAATTATAGATTTTTGACATATGGCAAGATTAGACCTATTTTATCCTGTCTAAAACCCTAAAATAAAATCTCAATTTTTACCCGAAATAATTCCTGGTCACTACAAAATAACCAATTTTTGACATTCTATCTCTTTGAGACCTTGAAATATTCTTTTCGACCTTGAAACATTCCCTCTCTTTGAGACCTTGAAATATTCTCTCCACCTTGAAACACTGTATTTATTTTTTTTAGACACAAAAGTCCTACCCATACCTTTCTTTGAGCCAATAAAGTCACCATCGTCTTTTTAGACGTAAAACCAACATTTTCTACCAATAAAACCTACAGACATTGAGTACAAGATGTTCACTTGAACATAAACCTTCCTACAAAGAAGACACAGTGTGGGGCATCTCGCATCAATTTTCTGAAGACGAGCATGAGCAATTGAGACATGTTGAGAGCAAGAAGCGAAGAGAAAAAAATAGAATTCATTCAAAATAGTTCTATCATGCATTAATTACTGTTTTCATTTAAATAAAAATTAATCCTGAAAATCTATCCCCCTGGGGATACCTCTTCTGCAAGGACTTCTGTGTATGAGATGATGAACGGCTTTCTTTCTTTATCCTTTCACAAAAGGACAAAATATATCCCTTGTGTCCCCTTTGAGCCTGAATGATATTTTCTTTTGATTCAACCCTAACCAAGGATCACCCTCCACACTGGGGGGCAATGTGAAGGAAATCTGAGTGAAGAAAATTGATCCAAATGAGATACCGAAAGGTGAACCAGACGCAGAGTGCAAAGATCAAACCAAAGAAAAAACAAAGAGCAAAGAGAAAAATCAAAGCAAAAATCAAAGAAAAAGCAAAGAACAAAAGAGGACAAAGAATACAGACAAAGAGTCTCCTGACTCAAATGACGCATTGAGCTTCAAACCGTGAGATTAATCAAACACAATCACTCTAGAATCACTTGACTCGAAGATCATAAAACATCAAGAGAAAGACATGCGAGTAGATTCAAATTGAGCAAGGCAAGATTGAAGGCATCAGAGTTAATTGATCCTTGGTTCAATCACCTTAAAACACATGTTTGGGCCTTTTATCCCTTTCTTTCATAACCCTGAACCATGACCTACATTACGTGCCTTACAAGTCCCTTCTAATCATACATGGATTTCTAAGCGGAAGAGACTATCCTCATATTTCATCCCGCCTATCAGGATTAATATTTTACTTATAAAGGTTTTCTAAAATCTTTAATGCATGATAGAGAAAAATAACTAAGGGGGGTTCAAGACGTAAAATTCTGAGTAACGTCTTGAAACCAAAGGAGGATTCGAGTTGAAAACCTGAAAGGGCGGCTCGAATATGAAGATTATTACATAGGAGACGATTGCACAAATCCCTTGATGAGGCATCACACAACATGAATGAGAACATGAGAGTTGGGAGTCAGAGAACACTTCCAATAACTGAGTATAGAAGCTACTCCATCAGATCAGAGAACATCAAATAAATGAGAACACTATACTTTTGACCAAAAATAACCACTTGAGACTTTTTTATCCTTCCTTACTTAACCATTTCTCAAAGATAACATTGATCTTGACACTTGTCAAATAGCTATAATTTATTGAAGGATTAAAAGTGTAATGAATTCTTTGATATCCAATGAGCTCTTGTTCTATGATTTGTCAATTGTGAAACCTCAAAAGGGGCAATATTTTCAAATCTTTTGATTAAACATTTTTCAAAACTATTGGTATTTTCAGACTTTTGAAAATAAAAGAAGAAGAAAAACATTTTCAAACAAGATAATCTCTCTGGAGGCGTATCTTGGAATTCAAAAAATATCTATCTGAAGCTCAAGATTGAAGCTGGGGCAAGAGAAGCTAAATTTTAGGGCAAAATTTGATGGAATAAACAAATGGTCTCAGGTCAAGGTTTGTAAGAGTACACATTGGTGGAAATACGGACAAGTTGAATCAATGATAGAGTGAAGACTGCTCTCGCGATCATTCTCCTTCTAGATCGAGAAAAGTATACACATACATACATACATACATACACATACATACATGATACATAAAATTTAGATCAAACATTTATCATCATGTGTATTAAAGACATTTTTCTCCTCACTTGAGGACAAATTCAATAAAAAAATCAAATAAATTTCATATTGACATCTATCATAAAATCCAATATAGTTAGTCAAAAATGCATCATTCTGATCTTTTCAGGAAATAAGAGCTCGGAAATAACCAGATGTTTTCAACTTGAAAGAACAATGCAATCCACATATTTGGCTTCCTGAAGTCAACAATCAGATCTTCTGAAGACGTTTCCTCAACATGCAGGAATCAATAGACAAACTTTGAGCTATTGAGATTATTTTCTTTAAAAAAATATATAATAAATAAAGTGGCGTCTCACTAGAGATAGTTTTCTTAAAAACAAATTTTATTTTGTCTCGCTTGAGACAACTTTCTCTTTAAAACAAATTGTGTCTCGCTTGAGATATTTTTCCACAAATTTTGAGAATTTTAAAACAAATTGCGTCTCGCTTGAGACATTTTTCCTTTGAGATACAAATTTTGAATTTGATTCACTAAAAACAAAATTAATCTCACCTTATATTGTTGTTTCTTTCAAAACAAATTTCGTCTCGCTTGAGAACTTTTCCCTTTGAGATCCAAATTTCGAATTTGTTTCACATTAAACAAAGTTGATCTCACTTGAGATCGTTTTCTCAAAAACAAATTTTGTCTCATTTGAGGCTATATCTTAAAGCAAATTTCATCTCGCTTGAGACATCATTTTCTCTCATAATACAAATTTCAAGGTTGTTGTACTTAAAGCAAAATTAATATCACTTGAGATTTTCAAAGCTGATTTGTCTCGCACGAGACAGTTTTCCCTTTTAACAAATCCTGAAATTGTTTCATTTGAAACAAAATAAACACTTTTGAAAACACCCTTGAGATTATTTCCATATAAACAAAATCGACAATATTTGATTCTTTTAAAACGATTTTTGTCTCTTGGGACAGTTTCTCTTGAAAAAATCTTTGAGTTTGTTCCCTTTGAATAAAAATCTTGGAGTTTGTTCCTTTTGAATAAATATCTTTGAGTCGTTTCTTTTGAAAAATCTTTGAGTCTATTTATTTTGAAACAAAGTTTTGTCTCTCTTGAGACAATTTCGTGAAAAATCTTTGAGTCTGAAACAAAGTTTGGTCTCTCTTGAGACAATTTTGTGAAAAAAATCTTTGAGATTGTTTCTTTTGAAAAAAATCTTTGAGTTTGTTTCTTTGGAAACAAAATTTTTTCTCTCTTAAGATAGTTTCTTTTGAAACCAAAATCTTTGAGTTTGTTTCTTTTGAAACAAAATTTTGTCTCTCTTAAGATAATTTCTTTTGAAACAAAAATCTTTGAATCTGTTTCTCTTAAAATAAATTTTGTATCTCTTGAGACCGTTTCTTTTGAAGTAAATCTTTGAATATGTTCATTTTGAAAATCTTTGAGTTTGTTTCTCTTAACAAAATCATCTTTGAGTCAATTTCTTTAAAAAAAAAAAACAAATGTTGTCTCTCTTGAGACGGTTTCTAATGAAAAAACTAACTTTTGAGACTTGTTTCATTTGAAACAATTTTGGTCTCACTTAAGATGAGATCCCTCTTTGAGTCTGTTTCTTTTGAAACAAAATTTTATCTCTTAATGACAATTTCTTTTGAGAAAAATCTTTGAGTTTGTTTCCTTTGAAACAAAATTTTGTCTCTCGAGACAACTTCTTTTGAAAATACCCACATTTGAGATCGTTTAGACAATTTCTTTTAAAACTACCCACCTTTGAGATTGTTTTTATTAAAACAAATTTTGACTCTCTTGAGGCAGTTTCTCTAGAAATACAAAATCTTTGAGTTTGTTTCACTTGAAATAAAACCATTTTTGAGTCGTTTCACTTGAAACATTTTCTATTGAAGCATTTTCTCTTAAAACAAGATCATCTTTGAGTTTGTTTCTCTGGAAACAATGTTTTATCCCTTAAAACAATTTCTTTTGAAAAATCATTGAATCTCTTTCTTTGGAAACAAAATTTTGTGTCTCTCGAGACAGTCTTTGAGAAAAATCTTTGAGTTTATTTCTTTGGAAATAAAATTCACCATCTTTGAATCGGTTTCCCTTGAAACAAAATAAACATCTTTGAGATCGTTTCTCTTGAAATGAATTTTGTCTCATTTGAGCCAATTTCTCATGAAACACCGATCTTTGAGAACGTTTCCCTTAAAAAAAAAAAAAAAAAAAAAAAAAAAAAATTTTGTCTCGGTTGAGACAATTCCCTTTAAACGCCCGTCTTTGGGTTGTTTCCTTTGAAACGAATTTTGTCTCTTTCGAGACAGTTGCTTTGGAAAAACTTATCTTTGAGTTTATTTCACTTGAAATAAAGCAAATATCTTTGAGATCGTTTCTTTTGAAACGAATTTCGTCTCCCTTGAGACAATTTTTATCAAAATCCAATCTTTGAGTTTGTTTCTATTGAAACACATCTTTGAGTTGGTCTCCTTTGAAACCATTATCCTAGAGATAACCAGCCGTCCTCATCACGTAGGAACCATGTTATCACCTTTAGATGGCCAGAACTCTTCATCACGTATGAGCCGTGTCATCCCCAGACCAGATCTCCTCATCACGTAGGAGCCGTGTCAACCATAGATAACCAGCCGTCCTCATCACGTAGGAACCGTGTTATCACCTTTAGATGGCCAGAACTCTTCATCACGTATGAGCCGTGTCATTCCCCGACCAGATCTCTTCATCACGTAGGAGCCGTGTCAACCATAGATAACCAGCCGTCCTCATCACGTAGGAACCGTGTTATCACCTTTAGATGGCCAGAACTCTTCATCACGTATGAGCCGTGTCATCCCCAGACCAGATCTCCTCATCACGTAGGAGCCGTGTCAACCATAGATAACCAGCCGTCCTCATCACGTAGGAACCGTGTTATCACCTTTAAATAGCCAAGAACTCTTCATCACGTAGGAGCCGTGTCACCTTTAGACGACCCAAACTCTTCATCACGTATGAGCAGTGTCGTCCCCAACAACCAATATTATCCAATTTCTATGTATAAATGGAAGAGAACTAGACAAAAACGTGTTGTCTTATCATCTTTGCCCTATTCTTGTTAACACAAGAATGTGCAAAGAGGGGCAGCTGTAGACACCCGTTTTTGTCCGGGTTTTTTTTTATCGTTATTTTATTATTATTATTATTATTTATTATTATTATGTTTATTAATTACATATTACATATTTTACAGGCCAAAGCCCAATATAACAGGGCCCAGCCAAGGCCCAACCAATACCCATCACTCAGCAGCCCGATTGCAAACCCTAACCTTAGGGTATCAACATCCCAGCGCCGCACCAACATAGACCATTCGATCTGGACCCATTCAACGGTCCAGATCGATGGTAAATAGGGTTTCACAACCCTAAGCCAATCCAGCCGTCGTGCCTCTTCAACGTTCCAGTAGCCGTTCAAGCCAACAGCCATCAAGCCACTGCCGCCAGTGAGTTCCAGTTTCCCAGTCGACGAGCCATCGTCGAAAGCTTCCCGAGCCGATCAGAGCCCATCCCTCAAGCAGTCAACAGTGACAACATACCAAATCAATCAGCAAATCAGAGAAAAAACCCAATAAAAAAACAAAAATAAATCTAAATAAAAAATCCCTATAATCCCGAAAATCCGGGATTCAATCACCCTAAATCAACAACCCATAATTTCCCTAAGCCTTAGGTACCATTATCACCGAAAGAACCCTTAATAATCCAACAGGGCAACCATAATGGGGGGAGAGGATTCGGTGAGAGCAACAGAGGGGAGAACGAAAAGAAAAATACAGAGAGAGCTTCGGGTGGGGGGCTCGAAACAAAGGAAAGCTCGAGAGGAAATAGAGATAGAGTGAGAGGCTTACCTTGGATTCGGTCCGGCCGTTGATTGCTTCACCGGAGCAGAGGACTTTGTGGTCAAAGGGGACCCTTTCGTTTATTCTGCGTCCCGTGGCCACCGGTTCACGGTGGTCGGGACTCTGGGCCGCCTCGTGCGATGAAGAAGCTGGGAGAGCTCTCCCCTGAATGCTTCGGTATTACTGCTGAGGGAGAGAATGAAACCAAATGGGAATAGGGTTTTCTAAACCCTAAAACAAGGCTTATAACTTGTTTCCAATACGCCACCGTTTCAAGGGTCTGGGTACCCGTGTTTTGCAAGCATGGGGTAACTACAGTTTAGGTCCCTTCTCCTTTGTAATGCTTTATTTAAGTCATTTAATGAAATTATCATTGTTTTATTTCGAGCCTTTTAGTTTTTAATGATTGCATTTCAGTCATTAATTTGTATATTATGTTTGCTGATATTATAATTCGGTTGTGATATTTATATTTACTTCGTTTTAGTCACTGTTGCAGTTTATTGGGCATTTTCCTTTGATATTCAGATTTGGTCATGAAATTTGCAAATGTTATATATTAGTCACCGTTCATGTTTTATATCATATTTGTCTATATTTGATTCTGGATTTAATATTTTCAATATTTCAATTTAATCACTGATCCCATGCATTTTATTATCTTTACTGTTATTTGAATTTGGTCACCATATTCGTATATATTCTATTTTAGTCATTGTTTGATGTTTGGTTTAATTACTTGGTGATCTTTTATGTTTATGTTTATTTCATTTTAGTCCTTACTCTTTTATATTACTACTTTCGTTAATGTTGGAATCTGATCTCGTATTGTGTAATTATTTTATTTTAATCACTGAATATAACTTTGCATTTTTTAATTTTTGGCTTCAAGTTCTAATTGCTTTTATTTTAGTCATTTTCTGTTTTTTTAATATATTTTGGTTTAATGTCTATTTTATTTTCTTTTGTTTTGGGCATCTATGTTTCCTTGTTTATATTTTAGTCATACTAATGTATATTATGTCATTTTTGTGGATACTTGACTTTGGTCCCAATGTTTGTAATAGTTTCATTTTAGTCTTAAGTCTTGTGTTGTGATATTTTGTAGACGTTTGAATTTAGCCATCATATTTGCAAATGTTCTATTTTGGTCACTGTCTGACATTTTATTTAATTACTTTTTGATCCTCCATGTTTCTGTGAAATTTCAATTTAGTCATAAGCTTTACTTTTAGGGTTATTTTCACTTCTAGTATTTGACTGTTTAATGTTTGTGATATGGGCTCTAAATTATTTTTATTTTTTATTTAGTCCTTTAAATTTCGGTTAGTGCTATTTTGGTCCATTAACTTTCTGTTTTTGCTGTTTAGCCTCCTAAGTTTCTGTTTATATTATTTTAGCCCCTTAAATGTTTTTATATTTATTTTGGTTTGTAATATTTACTAATTTATTTTTAGACATTTATGTATGGATGTGTATTTTACTCATTAGTTAATTATTTGGATTATGTAAATAATGTTTTTAATTTCTTTTAATGTAAATATTTTATTTTGTATTTCCAATTACATTTATGTTCATTATATTTTTTATCTATATATGAAATATTCGACTATATTTTCAAGAACACGTATGCATAAAATGGGCGTGGAAAGTACCATTTGGTCGAAGTGGTGCGATCCGATACGGCATTTTAACGACATAGGAACTTGCAACAAGTCGAGTATATTTCACTAATTAATTAAAATGATGCAATGTGTGTTATTTTAAATAGTAATTTATTTTATGTAAATGTCAATTTCAAAATTTGCATTTGTATTCAATTCACATTTTAGT
This sequence comes from Hibiscus syriacus, assembly GCF_006381635.1. Classification (NCBI taxonomy): domain Eukaryota; kingdom Viridiplantae; phylum Streptophyta; class Magnoliopsida; order Malvales; family Malvaceae; genus Hibiscus; species Hibiscus syriacus. The sequence continues at coordinate 1,269,792 of NW_024063008.1, forward strand.
TAATCAATTTATTTTGTTGTATGCAAACGTCAATTTTATTTATATTCGATTCACAGTTTATCAAGAGAGAAATATTCTTTATGGATGAGAAATAGTCGAGTTAGCTTTCCCGATGGAGGATTGCTAATTTCGAGATTTCTTTTCGAGTTAAAGAATTTTCTCTAATTATTTAATTCGAAGCAAATTAATCAACGTTCGATAAATAGATCATATTTTAACTTTATATTTGATTTATAATTTCCACCATTTACAACGAGGTGTAAGCGACACAGTACCAATTTTGGGCGTTGTGGGGGTGTTTACCCTTCCCTGCACGTAACCGACTCCCGAACCCATTTAAATGAATCTTTGGTAACGCAGACCGAATCTTGTCTTAAAAAATGATTTTTCTTAAAATTGTTTTAAAAGACGTTTTTAGGTATTCGACTTACCTAACCCAAAGGTTGATGGCGACTCTTTTTAATTTTATTCAAATCAATTCAAAATCACCCATTTTTTTTCAATTTAAAGTCATAATTGTTTTTAAAAAATAATATTTAATAGTTTTACCTAAAAATTGGTTATGACAGATGCATCAGGTGGGGGATTGAAATTTATGAAAGACACTCAAAACTCAGACCCCACAGAAAGCACCATAAATAGGTAGTCAATGAAACCATGAAAATCGAACACTTTCGAACATATGGATTGAGTCTAACCAGTGGGGCGTGTTGGGTTTTATTGACTTACCCTCTTCAAAAAGATGGAAACGCTTGTCATTCATGGAAACTGCCAAGACCTTGTTTGACATGATTAACATTTATGCAAAATAATCTTTTTTTCCCTTTATTCTCTTTTAAGTATGCATTATTAAAGGTAGAGGTGTTCGCTCCTCGAAATTAATCGAATTAACAGATCGGATTGTATTAGTTTGATTAAAATAATCGACCACATAATTAGTTTGGTCAGGAAACATATATTTTTTTCTTCAATATTTGGTTAACAGTTAATTAACCGAAATATAATATATTTAATATATTATACATTTTAAATACATTTTAAGCTCAAACCCATTAAAAATTAAGACTCAATTATTTTTCAATCACACTAGACTCATTAAGTTGTCAAGACCTAATTAAATTTTAGGGTAAAGTACACAAATGGTCCCTCGACTATAGGTGTTGTTTTGTTGAGTCCCTCTAAGTTATAAAATGGTCCTCAGACTATATGGAGTTGCTTTGTTGAGTCCCTCGACTATTAAAAGTTACAAAGTGTTCACCCGACTATCCATTATGTTTCAAACTCATCATTTTCTATTAAAAATTGATGGAAGTCTGACCTGGACGTTAAACTGTTGACCGATATATGATAAATATAATCTAATAATCTCAAACGAATATCATATCTCAGTCATCATGTTAACGTCCAGTTTAGATGACCGTTAATTTTTTAACAGAAAAAACGAGTTTGGAACATAATGAATAGTCGGGTGACCATTTTATAACTTTTAATAGTTGAGTGACTCAACAAAACAATTCCCTATAGTTAAAGGACCATTTTGTAACTTTTAATAGTCAATGAACTCAACAAAGTAGTATCCTATACTCGGAGGATCATTTGTTTACTTTATCCTAAATTTTAACTCAAATAAAAAAAACACCTCTATTGAACTCAAATTAATCTAACTAAAAAAATTACAGAAAATTTGACCGAATTAACTAAATTTTGTTCGCTTCGGTTAATATTGAAAAAAATCAATTTGATTAACTATGAAATATTTTTTTATTAACTCAATTAACAAAAATTTAATCGGTTCAGCTAACGGACCGGCTGTTTTAACACCCTTAGTTAAAGGCCTTGTCGCTTCAATGAGATTTCATGTATACTTTGGGTAAAGTTCATTTAAGTTGGAGATTGAACTTGAAATTTAAAATTTCAAGACACGAGTTTTTTTCTTGTCAAACTCGTGTATTTTTTTTGAAAGAAAATAATCGGGTCTCGTTAAAAACTTCCTCTTAACTCATACGAATCAATGCTCATGCGATACAGCAGAAGGGGAAAAGAGTATCGTAAATATTATTCAACCACATCCCAAACGAAAGCACCAACAGGAATCACTAAAGAGTTCTCAAAACAGAAGGGCAAAACCAAAAAAAAAACACCAAGGAGCTAGCAACAATGGGCAAAAAGTCAAACTGAATAATGACATGGACCTAAACACCAAACTAAAATCACAAGCATATTTGGGTTATAAGAATAATTTTAGTATTGGTTCCAAGCAACAATCAGAAATACAAATCAAAAGGTTTTACAAAAACTTATAATTTTTTCTTTTATTTCAAAGTATATATCTATTTTGAGCTTGATAAAAGAAAATATTTCGAGTTATCAAGTTTAAATAAAAATAATATAATAAATCTTTCATAGGAATCGGTCTAAATTAAAATTTCAAATTCTAACTTATAAACATTAGAAAACACATGCTAACAATCTCTTGGTCTAATAAATGTTTATATAATAAGAGAGATAAGGGTAGATGAAAGGAAAGACTATGTTAAAATCTATATGAATAGAGAGGTTAAATTGTTAATGACTCAGGTTGGGTCAGTTCTTCAATCGATTTGATTTAAAATGTATATTTTTCTATATAGATTTAATTTGATTTGGGTTTAAAAAAGTTTTATCTTATTCGAAATTCGATCCAAATTTTAGGATAGAAACCTGCCTCCGACTCGATCTGACTCAACTTAAATATATATACATATAATTTTATTTTTATTCGGAAAAATAGAAAGATATTATTGTAATTATACCTATATACATATAAAATTATAATATTACCTCATATTATATCATAATTGTTTTTAATCCTAAATTCGAATTTGACCATATCTCATTCTTTTAAAAAATCTAACATGATCCAAATCTTTTTTTTATAAATAATCTTATAAAATCAAATCTGATCATAACACGTTAAATTAGGATCACATTATCATCCCTACTTATGAAAGGGAGATAGTCATCAAAATGGTCCCAATAAAGGAGAGGCAATCAAACTCGACATGGAGAAAATGTATGACCGAGTTGAATGGAGTTTTATTTTTAATGTTATGTGCCGATTAGGATTTGATCCTCGTTTTGTGAACTTTATTATGACATGTATTACCACTGTCACATATTGCTTGCGCATTAATGGAAATGTTTCAGGATGCTTTAGACCGAAGCTAGGTCTTAGTCAGAGGGATCCGCTTTCGTCGTACCTTTTCCTTTTCTGCACCCAAGGGCTCTCGGCTGCCCTCCTCTCGGAGCAAAATCACGGCAGAATTAAAGGCGTAAGTGCCAGTCTTCGGGGGCCTCAGATTAACACCTTTTTTATGCGGATGAAAACCTTCTTTTCATCAAAAATTCGGTCCAAGAGGCGTGAAGGCTTAAGCTGGTACTTGACGAGTATGAAGCCGCATCAGGTCAAAAGGTTAACCTTGACATATCTCTGGATTATTTCAGTTCCAAAACAAAGGCCTGTGACAAACAATTGCTCACCTCTACCATTGGCGTTAGAGAGGGGACCAAACCATGCCACTACTTAGGACTCTATTTGATCATTGGCAAGAATAAGACGGAAAGGTCACCAAACGGATTAGAGGATGGACCAAAAACTTGTTGTCTACAGGCGGGAGAGAGGTTTATCTTAAGGCGGTTGCGCAGGCCCTCCCAACCTACTCCATGGTTTGCTACCTCATCCCAGAGAGTATTGTGAACTCTATTATTTCTAAGATGCGGATGTATTGGTGAACTGGAAAACAAAAGCACGGTTGGGTTCACGTGGCTTGGTCGAGAATCTGTCGCCCAAAGAGAATTGGAGGGATGGGTTTTAAGGACCTAAAACTGTTTAACTATGCTTTAATGGGGAAGCAAATTTGGAGACTCCTCCACCACAATCATTCGATGCTGTTTAAAGTACTGTCTGCAAAATACTTTCCAAATTGAGACTTGCTCAACGCGCGAAGAAAGGAGAAATCCTCTTACGTTTGGAACCGCCTCCATCCAGCAAAGGAGAAACTGAAAGGTGGCTTTCATTGGAGGATCGGTGTTAACAGTAACGTTCCCATGCACGCGACTCGATGGTTAGGGACTGACCCGTTTCTTTTTCATCCACTTATACTGACTGCCAGTCGAACCCCATTAAATGTAAGGATTTTATGATCCCCAGGGAAGCAAAATAGAACGCCACAATTCTAACATCCAAATATCAGATACTGACCAAAGTGTAATATGTTAAAATTTTGTGTCTAACTTGGAAAATTAAAAAGTTCAAGGATTTAATTAGAATATCTATGTGTAGGATTTAATAGCAAAGAAGGAAGGATGGAAGAGCATAATAGTCATTTGATAAGAAAATGAATTTTTAATTCATCCATTGGATATTATATATCCTCTTGGAAGGGAAGAGAATAGGTAAAAGAATCCAGAAGTCTCTTCATCTTTCTTCCTCCTCCCTCCATAGCTAAGGTAAGAATTCTTCCAGTTGCTCATTTTTTGTAATTTATGAGTGATTTTTACTCTTGGAATATTAGGAAAGCTTGTGGAAGTTTAAAGAGAAATAGAAACTAAAAGATTTACAAGTTACGAGAGATTGAATAAAAAGGGTTTTTAAGTGATTTGATAAGAACGAGTTAATAAATGAATTTTGAAGTGAAATTTGGCTTGTCATAAGTTGAAATAAGAAATCTAAAGTGTTAGAAATGGATTTAAAGCATGTTGAATTTGTGGTAAGATTCTTAGTTTCAAGTGATATTATGGGAATGTGGACGATCAAGTGTGTAAGAGTAATATAAGTTAGTTGTTATAAGTGTAGTTAAGTTTGAAGGCTTGAGAGGAAGTCATAATGGAAGGTTTAAGGGATTTTTTGTCGGATTTTGAGTTGGAACGAGTAAGTTTTAGCTAGAGGTATCGGTAATGGATGAACAATACCGATACTTCAAGGCAAAAATATGTGATATCTTGATCTGGGTATTGATACTGGATGAACAGTATCGATACCATAAGGTAAAAGTGGATGAATTCTTTAAAGAGTATCGATACCGAAGTAGTAGAATCAATACTAGGGGTATCGATACAAATGTTTAAGTATCAGTACCATTTTTAAGAACAAATTCCAGAATGTAGAAAAAGTATCGATACTGAAGTAAAGTATCTATACTACAATGAGTAAGTATTGGTACTGTACTTGGGGTACCGATACTAATGAGAATGAAATTGTGAAACAAATGCTTCATTTAACTTATGTTATTAAGGATTGATTATAATGATTCGAGTTCTGATATTTATACCAATTATGCTATTGTGTAGATATCGAACGAAAGCCAATTCTGGACAAATTGAAGATATAAGATTGATCAAGTGAGAGATAAGAGTTATAGATGTTGCTTTGACTAGTGAGTCCAAGGTGAGTGCATACAATTATAATATATGGTGACATGGGAAATAAGACTTGCGATGAGTCTATTTCCAATGTTTTGATTTCATAATTTTATGAATAATAGTATGTTGTTTATATGATTTCTAGGTGTACATGAATATAAATATATTTGGTATCTGTTATTATGTTACATGCACTGTTATACATGAGCTATGTGTTATATGTTATCCTATGCGTTACATGATCTATATGGATATATGAGAAAATGATATAAGCTATGTGATACCGAACTACGTGAACATGCGATATAAGCTATGTGATACTGAACTACGTGAAAATCTAAAAATGTGAAACAAGATATTTGTCAATGGTCTAGGTGGATACATGCCTATATGATAAGCTATATGAAATGGTATAAATATGAAATGGTATAAATGGTAAAACCCATAAGTATGTGATGAGAGAGCTAAGAGTAAAATTGGCATGCCAAGAGTCGAGGATTCTACGCAGTCTTTCGGGACAATTCTATATGGTCCTTCGAGACATTTCTACGCTGTCCTTCAGGACAATACTATGTGGTCTTTCGTGACATTTCTATGTGGCACTTCGGTGCAATTTATACGAGTTGTGGTGACAACATTTATGCACACCCTCAATGCACTCACATACCTTAAGTTCTCAATGAAGTACTATGGGCTATTAAAAGAAAAATATATAAATGAATAGTGAATGATAATGATAATGATAGTGATAATGATGATGATATGTATATATATATATATATATATATATATATAAAAGTGCTTTCGTTATATGATGTGTTCCATGTTTTCTTTACATGATTGCATGAAATGTTTAGAATATGATTAAGTGATGTAATGTTTTATTATATATTTTATATACCTCACTAAGTTAACGACTTGTGAGTGTTTCACACGTAGGTTTAGAGAAGAAAGAAGAGCAAAGCTAAGCAAGTCAAGATAACATTCTCTTTCAGAAGATCAGATCAGAAACTAATTAGATTGTAGGTATTTTGTTATACTGAGTATGGTTGGCATGTAATTAAAGGTTTGAATTGTAGATGCTCTGATCAGTTTTGTAAATGAACTTTACTGTGTTTATGTAAATTATTAAGTATTTTATTTTCAGTTGGAATTTGAATTTTCTTTATATACTTTGATCAAGGGATTCCACCATTTTTATATAAATAAAAGTTTAAATTTTAACTATCTTTTAAAAGTAAATGTTTTGAAAAGTCAATGTGACACTTCAGATTTGTATCCGAGTCAAATAAGGGTTGGGGGTGTTACAACAATAGTCACCAATGTTTTCACCGGTGAGGACGCAACGCAATATCCATTATTGGCTGCCCGATCGCTCCCATTGATGGAGACTGCCTGGTATGAAGCAATCACAGTTCAGGGACATACAAATATAAAATTGGGCTACATATGGTTGCTTAAAGAACTCCAAGAAGAAAGGGACTCGACTAAGATATCAAATATATTTATTGTTATTTACTCATTTTTTTCGTTTGGATATTATTTATTTATCTTTATTATGAGTTTATTTTGGACAAGAGCTTATTGGATTAATTAGCCCAAAAAGTAGCAGATTTCGATGGTCAGTTAGCCTTTTGAATATTTAATTGGAATTTACCTGGCATAAAGTTTAACCATAAAATGAACCAGAAGTACAAGACTTAAATATTTATTTTTATCTTTTGTGATAAACCTTTTTTGTTGGGATTTTCGTAAGCTCGAATCGATAATCGGAACGGTTTACAAATAGGGGTCGGAACGGTTTTGTGTTTAGGGAGTAAGGAGATTGAAAGATAGAGAATTGCACAGCGATTTATAGTGGTTCGACTTTCTCAACCAAAGTCTACGTCCACTACCTTAGCTCCTCACCAAGGATTTTCCAACAAATTCACTAATTTGTTCTTTCTTTTAAGACAAAGAGATAACCTTACAACTCTCTAGTTTTTCTGGGCTAAACTAGAACCTTTCCCCTTTACAAAAGGATAAGAAATGTAAACAAGAAAACCTCTATAAGGTAGGTGTTTACAAGAATTAAGCTCACAAGAACAAAATATTTACAAGAGAAAGATGAAATAATAATGAAAAACTCTTCTCTTGTGTTTGATTGCTTGGATAGTTGTTCTCTTACTTCTTCAAGTGTCTTTAACTTGTATTTATAGCTTGGAATTTGTTTGATGTCGTATATAACCGTTGGGGATGTTTTGTAGCCATTTGGGGATGATTTTTCTACTAAAAAAGGTTGCCCATAACATGGTGCATCGGTGCACTATCAAGGTGCATCGATACCCCTTCATTAAATTCAAATAAACTAGCTGTTGCAGCCTTGGTGCATGGATGCACAACAGGGTGTATCGACGTACTAATTGCATTTGAAATGGAGTGCATGAATGCAGTGCATGGTGCATCGATGCACTAGTGGCAGGTGCATGGATGCACTGCAGGGGTGCATGGATACACTGTAGGGGTGCATGGATGCACTGCATGGGTGCATGGATGCACTTTGACACCCTTTAGCATTTTTACTCAAATCCGAATTTAATGGACTTTGAATTATTTTTGAAACCTTTTTAAAACTTTGAATAAATTCAATTCAAGTCCAAAAACATTTTGCCTTAAATTTGTTATATCGAAACATAATTCAACAATCTCCCCCTTTTTGATATAACAAAACATTTAGAAAATTGTTTTTGGCAAAACTCCCCCTTAATAAAATGTTTAATGAAAAAGATACCAATTGTTAACAAAATGATATCAATTGTTACCAATTGTTTGAAAATATATGAAAATGTTAAGCTCCCCTTTTTCATTAAGAAATTGAATTTTGCAAACCAAACTTCTCCCCCTTTTTGTTATATAAAAAATAATTCAATCTTTGAAGTTCAAAATAACTTTGGAGAGTAAGTAGTAAATTTGACATTTTAAAACTTATTTGAAAAATCAAAGCCCCCCTCAATAAATGCATTCCAAACAAAATTTTGCTTTAAGAACTTGACACTTAAACAAAATTGAACTTCAACAAAGAATAACAAACATGTTAGTAGTAATGAAATTCAATATATCCAAGTCTAAAATACTTTATGCGATATTAACTATTGAAATTAAGTGCATATGCATAAAGTTTTCCAAAAATGTTATGCATTTGAAAATTTTGATATCAATTGTTAGAGATATATCATTTTCATTTAAATCACATGCATAAACATTTAAATTTAGGTCAAAAATTTAAAATTTGTAAAATCAAAGTTTTTGAAAAATTGATATAAATTGTTAGAGAGATATCATTTGCATTAAAACCCATTTTGACCAAAATTTCATTATGATGAACTAAGAATTATGTAAAATCATTAAAATGTTCATCATACCAATTGTTTTTAACATACATGAGATTAAAACAAAACATAACCATTTAAATCCAAAACTCATGCATGCTTAAAAATAAAAGAGCAACCAAATAACCAAAATTAAAAGCAATAAGCTTAGAGGTTACTCATTCCTTTTTCACGTGTGGCTAGAGCATCTTGAATATCATCACTTTCATCAACATTGCTCCCACACACCTACAAGAGACATTTAAGTAGCTTTTGGTATCCAAATTTCTTTGGATCCTTGAACGTTAGTTCAATGCCCCTTGTTCCTTTCGGAACCCATACTTGCCTAATTTTAAAACGTTTTCATTTCTTCAAAGGACAAGTATGTTCCTTATGACCATGATAATGACAATGTGAGCATATTGTCATTATTGAACTAGATAAATTATTTAAAATGATTTCTTTTTCTTTTGTTAAGCATTCAAGCTTAACTTTTAAATCAAAATTTCCTTTTTCAAAACTTTCAATTTTCATTTTTGAAAGCTCTAAATCCTTTTTCAAAATTTCATTTTGCTTTTCAAAATCCATTTTTGCTTTCAAAAGAAAATTGTTTTCTTGTTTATATTTTGAAATCATTTTTTTATATTTGGAATTTATGGTCTCAAATCCCAAATACAACTTATTATAAACATCTTGTAACTCATCAAAAGAATATGAATTAAATTAATTTGAGTTAGAAAATACCTCGGGCTCTTCACAAGCCATTAAATACACCACCTTTGTTGGTTCTTCTTTCTTGTTTCCATGGATTTCCTCGAGCTTATTCCAAAGCTCCTTGGCACTTGAACATGAAGAAACTCCTTTATAGATTTCAGGACCAAATGCACACAACACCATGTCCATGGCCTTGGCATTAAATTGAGCTTTCTTCTGTTCTTTGTCACTTTTCTTCTTCTCCTTCTTCTTTAGAGAAGAGTAGTCGTTCTCGATTATCTCTCATGCATCAAGATCATTGGATTGGATAAATACCTTCATTAATTTCTTTCAATTACGATAGTTGACTCTATTGAAGTATGGAGGCTTGTCCGTTGGTAGGTAATTTTCCATGTGGAACGAGCCGGAGGTAGAAACCATCTTCTCGGTTGTATCGAGAATTAGTAGAGCTTCTTCGAGGATCGTCTCAAGGTGGTTAAACCTTCTTAATGAGTTAGGCTCTGATGCCAATTGTTGGGATTTTCGTAAGCTCAAATCGACAACCGGAACGGTTTGCAAAGAGGGGTCAGAACGATTTTGTGTTTAGAGAGTAAGGAGATTGAAAGATAGAGAATTGCATAGCGATTTATAGTGGTTCGACTTTCTCAACCAAAGTCTACGTCCACTTTCTTAGCTCCTAACTAAGGGTTTTCCAACAAATTCACTAATTTGTTCTTTCTTTTTAGGACAAAGAGATAACCTTACAACTCTCTAGTTTTTCCGGGCTAAACTAGAACATTTTCCCTTTACAAAAGGATAAGAAATGTAAACAAGAAAACCTCTCTAAGGTAGGTGTTTACAAGAATTAAGCTTACAAGAACAAAATATTTATAAGAGAAAGATGAAATAAGAATGAAAAACTCTTCTCTTGTGTTTGATTGCTTGGATAGTTGTTCTCTTACTTCTTCAAGTGTCCTTAGCTTGTATTTATAGCTTGGAATGTGTTTGATATCGTATATAACCGTTGGGGATGTTTTGGAGCCGTTTGGGGATATTTTTCTACTCAAAAAGGCTGCCCATAACATGGTGCATCAGTGCACTATCAAGGTGCATCGATACCCCTTCATTAAATTCAAATAAACTAGTTGTTACTAGCCGTTGCAGCCTTGGTGCATGGATGCACAGCAGGGTGTATCGATGCACTAATTACATTCAAAATGGAGTGCATGGATGCACTGCAAGCTGCATGGATGCACTGCAAGCTGCATCGATGCAGTAGTGGCAGGTGCATAGATGCACTGCAGGGGTGCATGGATGCACTGCAGGGGTGCATGGATGCACTGCAGGTGCATGGATGCACTTTGACACCCTTTAGCATTTTTGCTCAAATCCGAATTTAATGGACTTTGAATTATTTTTGAAACCTTTTTAAAACTTTGAATAAATTCAATTCAAGTCCAAAAACATTTTTCCTTAAATTTGTTATATCAAAACATAATTCGACACTTTTAGACTTAGGATTTTTAGTTTGATTATTTTATTATTATTTTTATTTAGGAATTAGTTATTTTATTAGAACTATTGATAGGACTTTTAGTTTGACTAGGAATTAGTCATTTTATTTACTCATAACTTTTGGGTTATAAATACTTTTAGGTTCAACCTTTGAACACAAATTGGAATTTATATTTCCTTAGTTATTTATTGAAGTTCTACTTTTCTTTCATATTTTTACTTTTCTCTCATTATTTTCTTTTCATAATGCTAAGCATCATCCAATCCATACTTAGGTAAATCTCTTTTAGTTGATAGCTTAGCAATGACTTAATCCGTTTCGTGAGAATTAAAAAGCGCTTCATACCTTCATATATCTTTCTTGATTTTCAGTAAACAAGGTTAGATAAAAATAACTTAATCTTTAAACTCTTTACACTTTCAATTCAAAGATTGCACCTTGACTTGAATGTTGTTTTGATTTACTGTTAGGGAGGAGAATCGACTTGTAGCAAATTCAAATCCCTAAGAACAAACTTAGCGGTAGCCCCCTAAGAGAAATCAAGATCAGGTTTGATTCTCATTGAGACGCATAATCTGAGCATGGGCTTTTCCAACATTAAAGAAGATATTGGCGTTAACATCGATAGTCGAAGTTAAATCAAAACAATAATTAAATTCCAAGGATTATAAAAAAGACTATATTTAGGGCATTTTCACTTAAGTTATTGATTGTTTAAAAGCCCATATAGGATCATATAGATGCATTTAGGAGCATATAGTTGCATGTGGTGGATATATATTTTGTCGTGGCATTTTATTTTGAAAATGATATTGGATTATGGGGAAGGTGCTTTGTTTGATGATGTGTAGGATTTGTGAGCAAGGATGCTCAAAGAGAATTATCGTGACAAATTAAGAATGTTAAGCATAATATGAATGTCGCGACTCAGACGACATTTTTGGAGTAGAAATGACAAAAGAAAATATTTTTATAACAAGCCATATGTCCTTGTCTGCACGTACACTCAGCTGCCAGCCAACTATCCTTGTCTGCGCTCACTCTCTGCTACCAACCACCTAGGAGGGGACCACTACCACCTTTGTTCCACCCCTCACGTGAATGGATGAACCTTGGGGTATCATGGGAATTTTGACACAAATCCTTAGGTTTATTCCCCACTATAAATAGAAAATGAGGCCACTAGATTTGATACTTGATTTGAGACCTTTTGAGCTTAAATTCTTGAGCAAAAAAATTAGAGGCGACTGAAAGAAAAAGCTTTCACCTTTTTCCTTTCCTTCACCTTTTCCATGGCATTCCTCCATTAGCAAGCTTGAAGGAGTGGCGAGCTAGGCGTCCGAGAAGATCTAGCGATCTAGGGTTGTTCGTGTTGGCTGAGGGGAACTCCGACAGTTCACGTCAAAGGCTTTTCCTCCGTCCCTTTGTTGTTTTTTATCTCTTATCATATTTGGGTGTTACGGAATGGATGAATTTCATTGGTTGTTTCATGGAATATTCAAACCACACCATGAACTAGCTTTATTTAGTGGGAGTTCACCATGGATGTTTAAGTTTTTCTTTAATTGATGGTTGTTTTTATTTATGTTTTTTTTTTTGTTTTGCTTATGGTGCTTAATAACTTAAGGTTGTATGAGCTATGAGAGTAGCCATTCCTTAGGAGACTACTTAGTGTTCGAGAGAAACTAAGTAAATCATCTTTCGTGTTCGAGAGAAACTAAGGAGGATTAACATAAGCAATAGGTTTTAGATAATAACTAAACCTAATCGACTAAAAGGAGTAGTGCTCGGTCGAGATGTTAAATGCTAGTGCTAACGTTGAGTGGTATTACTATGACATATTATGTTGATTTGAACTGATGGGGTCTATGCACATGCTAACGCCGAGAGGTATTGCTATGGTATTCTCAACCTGTCGAGTCCCTTGACTAGAGATAGCATAGGGCACCTTTAGTAAACTATGTCGGGCAAGTAAGACATAGAAGTAAGACCATCCTAAGAAGATAAACTTAAGTTTCCTAAATGACTTTTATCATCTATTCCTATAGTAGTTTGTTGTGTGAGGATTATCAAGTCATTTTATTCAAATCCAGTGTTTACATTTTATTTTGTCTTTACATTTTTATTTGATTCCACTACACACAATTTATTTTGCCATGATATTTCCATCCTCTTTGCCACAACATCTCCATTTACTATCACATCACACTATCATTCCATCCCCACCAACATACATTTCACAATGCCTCAGGATTCTCATTAGTACATACCATCACACTAACTATACTTAGATAAAGTAGTTCTTTTCTTTGATTGAACTTATAAATTTCCTCTAATCCATGTGAAGACGATACTCACTCATCATTGTACTACTTGTTTGATTGTATATACTTGCACATAGTTCGCGTCCATATTTAGTACTCACAAAACGCGGGCAGGTTGACTTTGGAAATTAGTTCACATGAGAGAATAACACATTACAAGTGTTGGGCCTTGTAGACTGTAACCGGCAAGAATCTCGAAGTAAAATCTATTTCAAGGATCGAGACAAGTCAAGTCAAAGGGAAGCTAGAGGCTATCTCCTATCATTATCTCTTTCGATTATTTATTTTTATTGTTTTTTCATTTTTTACTTAATTTTAGTTTATTCAATTAAATTCGATAAACCCCTTTTTATTTTATTTTACATATTTTATGGTTAGAGATCAAATCATATTTAATTGGAAATTCCTTAGTTCATGTGGATCCACCCTATTTCTCTATATTATTCTATTTATTTTATTTTATTTATTTAAATTAAGGATTAAATTTATTTATTTGACATAAGATGTGAACTCTTCCCAAAGTTAAGATGAACTTAATGGGCGAAAAGTGGGAGATCAATCGGCCCAGTATAATTGAGAGATGAAGAATCCAATTAAAAACCCACACCACGAGGGGCACAAAAGTCATTGTAGCAAAACAAGGCCTCTGCTTAATTCTCTCTCTGGTCTGATATTATTGTGGGTCTCGTTAGAAGAGGGACAAATTGAGTACGCCGAACAAAGCTCCGTCGAGAAGGGTTGAAACCCGCACCTCTTTTAAATTTACAAAACTCGAACTACAACGCATCAAAACATAGTACTTTCTCATACTGCCTTCTGTTTTTTTTGGTTGAAAATATTGGTTTTGTCAGCCTTTCGGCTATGCATCTTCTCCATTGCTCGTGAGTTTTCTTTATCCTGTTACTATTGAGGATATTTTGGTGCATTTGATTTGTTTTTCAGTTGAATTTATTCAATTTACAATGTTGGGTTCCCCTCTATTGCAGAGCTTGACATCTGCGTAAATGGCTTGGCGAAGGATTGGGAAGAAAGTAAGTGTTTTTTTCAATTGTATTGGGCTGAGATTGGAGACCTTGAAAATACAGATCTCTTAAGTTGTCATTGGTTGAATTTAGGGTTCCTTGAATATCTTGCATTCTGTCGATCACTAGTCCTCTACGGCATCTACTTTGTGACCGTTAGATGTATATTTGCAACTTCATTCATTGTAATATAGGGTAGGAAAAGGTATGGAAGTTATAAGAGTACTTGTTGCAGACTTGCAGTGTTAGTTGGGAATTCAGATGAGATTTTTTCTTCTTCTTATGCTTAGTTTTTAGCCAAGACTTTCAATCGGATAAGAACTCGATTGCATGCAGGTTTCCTTGATTTGTTTCTTTTTTACCCATATTCTATTCAAATAGCTTCCATCATTATTATAATTAAGTTCTTGAATATGATCATATTAGCAATACTGGGTCTTTATCTTTACTTTTGCATTGGGTGCAGCATATATATTGCTCCACAAGAAGACAGAGCCTGGTAGGTGTTTTGCAGGTGCCTTAGTTACCGATTGCTAATGTTTTTTTTTCTAACATTGTTTACAGGGACTTGAGGCCAGTCTCATTAGAGCTCTTGCTTCAGCGCCTGTAGGAGCTGCAGCTGGGTTAAATTCTACACCTAGTCTTGATATTGGTCTAAAATCAATTACTGCTTCTGTTAAATGCATACATGGTAAGCTGAAAAGCCGTCCAATTTAATTATGCTCGCCTTGTCTTGTTTAATACGCATCTATAAACTTATGCATACATGCAATTTTAGATGTTTCTATGTTAAATCTATGGATGTAGGAGCATGTATGTTTTGTGAGTTAGTAAACTTCTGTTACTAGCTCTAATTATTGGTTTTAGCAATGAATTACTAAGAAATTTAAGTCATTTAAATTTTTTTCTTGGATTGAAGTTTGCATGGTTGTAGTTAGTCAGGTTAAGTGAAGATTGACATAATTTGAAAACAACCAATGAATCATGTAATGTGTTTTTTGTGTTATCGTATTCACCTCAAGTGTTTGCTATCGCAGAATTGTCTTTCAGTTCGTTTCTATTGGGATATAGGTATCATAAAGTTTTGAACAATGAACCTTTAATACGGTAAGTTGGCTTTCTCAGTTCTCTTTTTATTTTTAGCAGGTCGATCCCCCCCACCCCCAAATTATTTGTGTAATCAGTCCTGGGAAACTACTATCTCTGCTATAATTTTAAAACTTTGTGAAACTTTGCAATAGAGAGGACCAATGCCTTTTAATATACTGTCTTTTACTCTTCTAATATGTGATGTATTTTTTTTAATATTATCATTTTGCATTTATTATCCTTTCCAATAGTTCTTTGAGTTGCTTAATCTGTCCTCGAGGTAAATATATTCACCGAGAGGTTGCACATAACTTGTGTGACTCATTTTTTTATATATATATTCTCATTAGACGTGTATAATAGCTATCAATGGAACCAAAAATTGGAATTCAGAAGGGTGTTAACCGGGCTTTATTGGTTCAAATTTCAAAATAACTGATTTAAGCATAATTTCAATATTTGAGATTTGCTATTAAATGTGGAATCCTGGTCATTCTTAGGTATTTTCATGCAAGTCCAGATTTACTGGCTAAAAAGAAGAACTTTGACCAGGAGTTGGGTTTAAATTTTAAGAACAAAAAACCCAAAGGGAAGTATGCCAAGAGGGAAAGGAAGCCGCCTGTTGAAGCTCCATATGTTCCTAAACTGAAGAGAACAAACAAATCCTTGCAAGAGAAAACTGTTGAGATTTTTGACGGCATGACCCTTGTTGAGCTTGCAAAGCGAACTGGCGAGGGCATAGGTGCTCTTCTGGATATTCTCATAAACCTTGGAGAAAGTACTGTGTCTGAATTTCAGCCTTTAAGCATTGATATTGCAGAACTCATTACAATGGTATTTCTCATTCTTTACTCTGACATATCTGTGAAGTATCTTATTTGCAATTTAAAATACAAAACTTGTATGCATGTGCATGTAGACCATTAGTGGAGTTTTAATGCATACCCTAGAATTATCCTTGGAACAATCTGATGATGATATCTCTTTATATTTTTATGCATTTTGTCTTGCTACAACATTTCTCTTAATTAGATATTATATTGAACCATTTATGACACAATAGGAGGTGGTATTTGCTTTTAGTCACTGAGTTTCTCTCCTTCTCCGTCATATCTTTCCTTTTGCATTAGACCCGTTTTACTTAACATGTTAAAGGTTATTTTGGGGCATATTATTACTTCTTATGGTGTTGCAGGAAGTTGGAGCCAGTGTCAAGAGGATACATGCCAGTGAAGGTAAAGAAATTCTCCTACGGCCGCCCGTTGTGACTGTCATGGGTCATGTTGACCATGGTAAAACTTCTCTTTTAGATGCTTTACGCCAAACATCAGTGGCAGCCAATGAAGCTGGAGGCATAACACAACATCTCGGTGCTTTTGTTGTTGTCATGCAGTCAGGGGCATCGATTACATTCCTTGACACCCCTGGTCATGCTGCATTTAGTGCAATGCGAGCAAGAGGTGCAGCAGTCACAGATATAGTTGTCTTAGTTGTTGCTGCAGATGATGGGGTGATGCCCCAAACTCTTGAAGCTATATCCCATGCAAAGGCAGCTAATGTTCCCATCGTGGTTGCAGTTAATAAATGTGATAAACCAGCTGCTAATGCTGAGAGAGTAAAACTACAGCTTGCTTCTGAGGGTTTGTTATTGGAGGATATGGGTGGAGATATTCAGGTGGTTGAAGTTTCAGCATTAAAGAAAACTGGATTGGATAACTTGGAGGAGGCTTTGCTACTGCAGGCTGAGGTGATGAATCTAAAAGCACGCTTTGATGGACCTGCTCAAGCTTATGTTGTTGAGGCCAGGCTTGACAAAGGACGAGGGCCGTTAGTCACTGCAATAGTAAAAGCAGGGACTTTGGTTTGTGGGCAGCATGTGGTTGTTGGCTCAGAGTGGGGCAGAATAAGAGCCATTAGAGATGTGGCTGGGATTTTGGAAGAACAGGCAACACCTGCAATGCCAGTTGAGATTGAGGGTTTGAAGGGGCTTCCAATGGCTGGTGATGACATCATCGTTGTGCAATCTGAGGAGCGAGCGAAAATGCTTAGTGCAGGGAGGAAAAATAAATCTGAGAAAGATAGGCTGTTGAAGATGACCGAAGGAAGAGCCGAGGAATTGGAACAATCAGAAGAGGTGCCTCAAAGGGTTGAAATGCCAATTATTGTAAAAGCAGATGTGCAAGGCACTGTCCAGGCTGTCACAGATGCATTGAGAACTTTAAATAGTCCTCAGGTATGTAAAAGTCTTGCTATATTATCTAACTACTACTTTTGCCTCTCTTTGTTTTCTTTATCTTAACCCCACTGCCTTGGTTGCTGATATTTATTGGGTATTCCTCACTACTGGTACAAATACTCGTATATTCTGAACTATTAATTTGTTAAAGCATTGGCCTTCTTGCCTCACTATGCCGGAAAAATTCTGGTTTGAAAATTAAAATGTAAAAAATCAGAAAGGAAGGATGGTGGTCGTTGTTATTGGCTATTGAAACTAATCTTGTTGGTTCTTTTGTGCGATGTGTTTTCTTATCAATACAGTCTCTAATTTCATTTCCAGGTTTACGTTAACGTAGTCCATGTCGGGGTGGGGCCTATTTCTCAATCAGATGTGGACCTGGCGCAGGCATGTGATGCGTGCATTGTTGGATTCAATGTGAAAAAGCCAGCGAGTTCTATTAGTATGTCAGCCATTCAAGCCAGCATAAAGGTACTAATTTCTCATTCCATCTAATCTCAATCTTTTCGTTGCGGAAAGCAGAAACCCCCCCCCCACCCCCAATTTTGAAGTACTTTTTTGGGGGTACAAAGAATTGACGTAAATGTGTTGTACAAGCACCAGAATGGAACTTTGTTGAACTAAATTATTCGTATTGCTTGTAGATACTGGTGCACCGTGTCATATATCACCTTTTGGAGGAGATTGGCAATATGATAGTGGAGAAGGCCCCTGGCACTTTCGAAATTCAGGTTGCTGGGGAGGCTGAGGTGCTGAATCTCTTTGAGATTTTGGGAAAGAACAAGGAAAGGGGTGGTGTAAAGATCGCAGGTTGCCGGGTGATTGACGGTTATGTCTCCAAATCAGCAACCATGAAGCTGTTGAGAAGTGGAGAAGTTGTGTTCGAAGGACCTTGTAAGTCGTTAAAGCAGGAGAAGCACGATGTTGAGAAAGTGGAAAAAGGGAATGAGTGTGGGCTTGTGCTCTGCGATTGTAATGATTTGCAGATTGGAGATGTCATCCAATGCTTGGAGCAAGTGATTAGGAAACCCAAGTTCATTTCATCGGAGAGTGGGGCGGTTCGAATCGAGTGCTGAACACTCCCACTTGCCGGTAAAAGTTTTTGTCCAGCATAGTAAGACGGATACACTTCCGTCGAGGACTTTATTTGTTTGACCCTGCATTTCTACATTGAAATTCATGCAAAAGTAAGCATGATGTTTAGAGTCCGAACAATTTAAGGATCAAACCGTGAATGTTGGCCTCTTCTTAAATTTGGAATTTGTCCATTAGGAGGCGATAGTGGATATTTATATGCAAGTTTTGTATACATGATAAACTTATTGACATATATAAAAGGTCATTATGTAAAAAAAAAATAAGGATCAAATTGAATTAAAAAAATATTGAAGTGTCAAATTCGATACATTGAGGGCTATATTCATTTTATGCCAAGAGAAAGTGGTGTGAAAGAGCAAATGAGTTAGGAAGATCGTCCATAGAGAGTTTATGTATTATTTGATTTAAATTAGTTAATTAATTAATTAGATATTTTTAATTTTTTAAAGATGTAGAATGTTAAAATTTTAATGTTTAATCAAATAGTTATATTTAATTTCATTTTCTACGTTTCATTTTTAGTTAAAACATTTTCTTTTGGATAAAATCATTAATTAATTAGTGAAAATCATATATAATAATAATATTATATCAAATATTTCAATTTATGAATCTGTCTTATTAAAAAAATATTATTAATTAATTAATTAATCGTTTTTATTTAAAATATGATCATTTTAATAAAACAAAAATATTAATAGTCAAAATAATTTTAAAAAAGTATTCAATCAAATATCAAAGAATCTGAGAAGTATAAGGATGGAGTCAAAACGACGCCGTTGATGCAGCCCCTCGAACAGATCGCCTCCCTCGTCGTTGGTTAAACCAAATGCCCTTTCACTTCCTCGACGAGTCCGTCACTCTCAATAAAAATCTTTGCTTCCTTCAAAAAGGCCAAACTCTTCCCTTCCACCTTCCTCTCCCTTTAAAAATAAACAAAATCTCTCCCACCAACCCCTCCATTATATCTAACCCCTTTTCTCCTTCCATTTTCCTCAGTTATTTACGCCGCCTCCCGAAAATGGAAGCCTCCACTGCTCTTTCTCGTATAGGCTTAGCCGGCTTAGCGGTCATGGGCCAAAACCTCGCTCTAAACGTCGCCGAAAAAGGCTTCCCAATCTCCGTCTACAACCGTACCACTTCCAAAGTCGACGAAACCGTCAAACGCGCCGAAGATGAAGGCCAACTCCCGCTCTTCGGCCAGTACTCCCCTCGGGAATTTGTTCTCTCAATCCAACGGCCCAGATCTGTCGTCATCTTAGTCAAAGCTGGCGCACCCGTCGACCAAACTATAGCCGCTTTATCCGACCATATGGAGCCCGGTGACTGCATCATCGATGGTGGTAACGAGTGGTACGAGAACACCGAGAGAAGGATGCAAGAGGTTTCGAATAAGGGTCTTCTTTATCTCGGTATGGGTGTTTCCGGGGGTGAAGAGGGAGCCCGATATGGCCCGTCGTTAATGCCCGGCGGATCTCACCAAGCGTATACAAATATCAAAGACATACTCGAGAAAGTGGCGGCGCAAGTAGAAGATGGACCCTGCGTTACTTACATTGGCGAAGGCGGATCAGGTAATTTCGTTAAAATGATTCATAATGGAATCGAATACGGTGATATGCAGTTGATTTCTGAAGCTTATGATGTGCTTAAACATGTTGGGGGACTTTCGAATGATGAATTAGCGCAGATTTTCGCCGAATGGAATCGGGGAGAGCTTGAGAGTTTCTTAATTGAGATAACTTCTGATATTTTTAGAGTTAAGGATGATTTGGGAGATGGGTATTTGGTAGATAAGATTTTGGATAAGACTGGGATGAAAGGTACTGGGAAATGGACAGTGCAGCAAGCTGCTGAGTTGTCTGTTGCTGCCCCTACAATCGCAGCGTCATTGGATTGTAGGTATTTGAGCGGGTTAAAGGAGGAGAGGGAAAATGCAAGTGAGGTTTTGAAACAAGCTGGGTTGAAAGAGGAAGCTGGGAGTTTAGCTCAGGGGATTGATAAGAAAAGATTGATTGATGATGTTAGGCAAGCTTTATACGCCTCGAAGATATGTAGTTATGCTCAAGGGATGAATTTGTTGAGAGCCAAGAGTCTTGAAAAAGGGTGGAAGTTGAACTTGGGAGAGTTGGCTAGGATTTGGAAAGGTGGGTGTATCATTAGGGCTGTGTTTTTGGATAGGATCAAGAAGGCTTACCAAAGGAACCCCGATTTAGCTAGCTTGCTTGTGGACCCGGAGTTTGCTCTGGAGATGGTTCAGAGGCAGCCTGCTTGGAGGAGAGTTGTGGGGTTGGCTATCTCTGCTGGGATCAGCACACCAGGAATGTGTGCTAGCCTTTCTTATTTCGATACCTATAGGCGTGCAAGGCTCCCGGCAAATCTTGTGCAGGCACAGAGGGACTTGTTCGGGGCACACACCTATGAGAGGACTGATCGTCCAGGGTCATTCCATACGGAGTGGAAAAAGGTTGCACACGGTGTTGGTGCGCTCAATTGAGCTTTCCTAGTTTTCTTGTTTGTTTCAATTGAGCGTTGGTTGTGTTTCTATGTTGGAATAGGATTCTACAATAGCATTGCTATGATAGTTCAATCTTGCAGCTTTCTTTTTCTTCTAATATAAATGCCTACCTCGGCATTGCCCATTCTGGTAAAGCTTTGTATTCCTGTTATACTGGCAAGTTTAAACAAGAAATGATGACGTGAATAATAATTGCAAATTTTGTGTACCTTTGTTCGTAGTGTAAAAGGCTAGAAACCCTTTCTTGCATCGATTGCCAAATAGAATTCTGTCAATTCATGGCAAATAACATTATCATGCATAGGCTATAATACTTTTTACAATGAAAAGCAAAAAGATATAGGAATCAGTACAACTCTAAAATCACACTCATTGTCTGATCAGCCATCAGGGTCGGGCTGTAAACGAGTTTTGAGTATTGCTGAGCTCGATTAGACTTGAAAACTCTGAAATGAAGTTCTACTTGGTTCAAAAACTCACGAGCCTAAATTTTCAAGTTTGACTCGAACTCGAAATCTTGAATTGAAGTTCGAAAAAGCTAAAAAAGCTTGAGAAAAAAAATTCTTAAACTTAATCCAGTTAAAACTCGAACTTGAATATTAAGTACATTTATACAATATATATTTTTTTAAAAATCAACACATAAATGTTAATATTATTAATAATTTATTTTTTAATTTTTTTTAATATATTATTTTTTAATAGCTCGCGAGCTTTTGAGTTGAGTATGAATTAGCTCATTTCGTCTCGTTAAAAATTCGAATTAATCTCATGCTCGAGTCGAGTATTTATCAAATTTTGACCGAATCGATCTTAAATAACTGGTGATCGGACTCGTCACGTTTACGGTCCTAGACCAGGGAATACAAATACAACCTTTACTCCTGTGAAAGTGTAATTCCCTTTGTGATGCAGGGGGATCCGAGACAGATGATGCTGAGCTGTCAGATTGCACGTTGATGGCGCTGAGATACCATGAGTTGGCAGATCAGCGCAAAGGCGGGAATTGATTGTGACATGTTCCTCATTGGGGTCGTTTTGAGTATGTTTCAGTCTTTTGGCCATAACTTTGGCTACAAGTGTCAGAATCGCGCATAAGACCCCAATCCGGAAAGCTCTTTTCGACGCGCACGCTCTCCATACGCTCTATGTGGCCTTTTTTTCAACCTCAAATTCTGCCATTTTCCCCTCCGAATCACTAGATTTAGTTATTTTTTACTATTTATGGTAATATTTCGATTGTTAATTAAGAAGTCAATTTAAATCCGATTTAGGCCGGATTTTTGGGAGATTGCTTATTTTATTTCGAATTTCAATTTAGAGTGATTTTCGGGATTTTGCTATTTTTGGCAAAATTCGAATAAAGACGATTTTTTTGCTATAACAGTCCGGCTTGTGGACTGCTTTTTGACAGTTTTGATTTTATAATATTTTATTAAACCCTAGAGACTTTTTCTCTGGTTTTTGGACGAATTTTCTCTTGTGAATCGTCTGTCGGAGCTAGGCTACAGGATAATCACTATTCTGTCTGGCGTCACTTTGCTTACGTAATCCCCAGTTGGCTTTGACCTTGCTGCAAACTCATAGTCAACAGCAAAAGTAACGGATCCCCTCTCTTTCATTACCCAAAATAGCCCAAAGCAGTGGAATGAGCTCTGCTGATCCATGTTGCAATGAGCAGACAAGAAAAATTCTTGTCCACCAAGATGAAATGCCTAGGAATAAACCCTAGCAGCCGGAAATAGATGTGTACACTCCTCATGCTTCAGATCCAGGTACACAACACACTGATGCCGTGGCAGTTCAAACTCTACAACCTTGACCGGGACGGTACTTGTATGCTCGCTCCACAAAGCAATGATGATTGGCACTACTACTAACCTCTTCTGCTGCAAGTACTCGCTGTCGGTATGGTGTCTCAGCCTTGAAAAGGGAGCTTTGGCACAACTTTGGCTGCGAGTACTAGATCAAAGTCAATGCAGGCTAAAACTTTCTTCAGCTTTCTGCAAATCATATATAGAAAAACGAATTAGGCGACTAAGGCGTCTAGCAAAAATTCCACGATTTCTGGATAATGAGTCCCAGCACACTTCAGCACAAAGTCGTGAACAGCATGCTCTAAAGCTACCTGGAGATAATCGGTGGAAATACTGCCTCCATATCAGCAAGAGGCAAGATGAGTTCCTCCTCCTGAAACCTTACCAAAAAAAAAAGAATGCCATTTATTTCACATAGTTTGCCATTTGAGCTAGTCATAAATAAACAGCACACACAAGACTGCATTCCTAGCCACATTGCTTTTAAAAGAAGAATGCCCGCTATTTAACGGGAAGGTGGAACTTCAAAACAAAACCATATACCAACAAAAGGATGCCACACCCTCATATATCAGTAACAAAAGAAGCAGCCTCGTTACAGTTAAGAAATTACTCAAAATATATGTATTTAATAGTGGCACTCACTTGATATCTATCAGCAAGAAACTGCTTTGCTGCATCTGTCAGGTCCAAATTCAAGTAAAGCCGATTCACAGGTCATAGGCAGGTTTCGTAACAATTAACTACAATATCTCATGCACCATGCAACCTCGAATCTGTCAGAAACCATCAACACATCTAACAAGGCAGTAGCCAGTAGGTGTGTGATTGTTGATAATTTGTTGCTGTACATAAAATTAAGCCGGTCTAGGAGAGATGTTTCTTCTGCTCCGGGAAAAAAATCCAAACAAACATTAGGTCATATAACCCCAAGACACATGACCTAATAAAGAATACAATGAAAGAAAACAACAAACCAGCATCCCTAAACGAGACTAATGTGTACAAAGATCTGTGTCCGGCACTCGCATGCCCAAAAATCCTCCAAAAGCTCAACTACAAAGCAAGTTATAAAAAATCTACAACAAAAACGCTTGTTTTATTTTCCAAATCTGAAGTTTCTTCCGTCGGCTTTTTCATCTTTATAGATTGTATTCCGTATATCATTTCTTCTGCAACGTGGTAGTTAATGGTTATTGGTAAATAAAACTGATTTTTCTATCCAATTTTTAGCAGCAAGAAACACATCCAAGTAGCAATTAGCAAACGCGAATTGAAAACGGGCTTTCCAGTAAATCTGAACACAGGTTAATTTGGGCTTAGATGGCCGAGTTATACTCACTTTTTCGGCCATAGAAAGACCAAGGGCTCTTATAATTGGGTCTCGTAATGAAACACCACGATTCTATACTTATAATAAATAAATAAATAAAAATTTGTCTTATGATAAAATAAAATAAAATAAAAATATTCAAAGTTTAAATAAAAATAAATAATAAAAATTAAAAAATTAATTAAAGATAAATTGAAAGATCAAACGATTCAATTTTTAATATTTTACTTTTCTATAAATTTCATTTTCTTTCTTAAAAATATAAATAAATAAGAACATCATAATTAACATATGGCAAAATGGATGAGATAATTGTCTCAAGCGAGACGCAGTTTGTTTTAAGAAAAACAATCTCAAGTGAGATAAATTTCTGTTTGAAAACATTCTGCACTGAAGGTCTTATGGATGGCCCGCAGGACTTATAAATTTGAGAAATAGTTTACTAAGTAAGAAACTTTGGAAACCATTTTCTTACTATTCAACAATTTCATTTTCAGAAAAGATTAAATGAGAAACTTTGGAAATCGTTGAAGATACTAATTTTTCATCCATTTGTTTTATTATCGTTATTATTATTTTATTTGTTACTATTATTATTTTATAATCATATTATTATTATTTATATTATTAATATTATTATTATTTACATTACAGACCCAGACCGGCCCAGTTACAAGAAACCAACCCAGACCGGCCCAATAATAAACCCTAAACCCATTTAAGGTTTATATTAATTTATCCAGTCGTTCTCAATCATCAGCCGTTGGATCTAATGAGATCCAACGGTCCCAGATGCACCAGCTTGAAACCCTAGGGTTACGCGGCCACCGGTCTACGCCAATCCAGCCACTGCCACGAAGCCTCCAGAAGCCCCAACAACGACTGTCCATGTTAAAGGCTACGGTGAGTCACCACATAGTTTAGTGACTCACCAAAGTTTCCCCTATTGACCGGTCTAAAGACATCGCCGATGGTGGCTATAAAAGCCACCGAGCCCTGCAAAGAGAGGAGGGAGGAAGCCAAAGTACAACAGCAACAGAAACAAAAAAAAACGAGAGAAAACAGAGCGAGAACGAGGGACTTACCACCGAGGAGAGTCCAATCGACGCCGGAGACGTTGTATCAACCGAGGTAAAGGATTCGGTTTTCCTAGATCTACGAACATTTAAGGGGATTTAGGGAAAACAGAGGTTGTATTCGGCCTTAGGAGGTCAAAACCTATGCTCTAGTGAAATTTGGGAGTTCTGGCCACCGTAAGCAGTGACGGTCAGCGCCGGATTGCGTCTGCCGGCCGGTGCCCTCTCTCTCCGTTTTAGAGAGAGAGAGAGAATGAGAGAGAAGAGAAATGAAAATTTGGCCTTAAGGTCGTTTGGATTAGGGTTTAAATATCATTCACCGAATGATATCGTTTTGGGGAGGGGTGTTTCTATAATTTTGAACGGGTAATTTATACCCACAACCATTATAAATTTGTGACTTTATATTTTAGTCACTGAATCAAATTTTATATCTTTTTAATTCGGTATATGAATTTTAATTCCATTATAATTTGATCACTGATTTAATTATAGGTAAAATAACCGAATTAGCCATTATGATTTTAATAATTATTATTTTAATCGAACAACATGTTTTAATTGATCTCAATTTAATGTTCAAATTTTATATAATTTTATTTTAATCCCTACATTAACAAATAGGTAATATAGCATGTTTAACCACTGTATTTTTTAAAAAATTAATTATTATTTAGGATAATTAATTTTAATATATTTTAATTTAGTCATTAGTTTTAATATTTTCAATTACAAGCTTTATTGCTTTATATTTTAAAATATATAGTTTTAATTTTATTTATTTTGGTCACTATTTAGTTGTATTTCAGTTTTTTATGTTTATTTTTTAAATACATTTATTATTATTATTACTATTAAATATATATAATAAATAAATATTATTTATTTATTTTTTATCCTATTTATAAATTTAATTTTATAAATGAATTTTAAGAAAAGTAATTATATTTTAATATTTATTTTTCAAATATTAAGAAAAGGCAGTCTTAAAGCAACTGGATGTCCATTTTCTGATATTTTTAAATAAATAAATATATTACTTTTATAAATTATATATATATATATATATTTAATTATTTTAGATAAATACTTTATTAATATTTATTTGTTTTTTAATATTAAGAAAAGAGCTGTCTTAAAGCACCTAAAGCACCTAGAAGTCCTTTTCTGATATTTCTAAATAAATAAATATCTCTTATATATATATTAATAGATTTTCTTAAAATTATAGTAATAAATTTGAAACAACAGGATTATAAATTAAATATATCTTCGAATTTTTAAATTTCTAATAATAGAGACAATTTATAATTAATGAGTATCAATTTTGGGCGTTATAGGGGTGTTAATCCTTCCCTAAACGAAATCGACCATGAATCCTTTCTTTATTAAAATTTTTTTTGTTATACGCAGATCAGTTTATCTTTTAAATTATGTTTTCTCAAAAACTATTTTAAAAGATTGTTTTTAGGTATTTGACCTACCTAATTCAAAAAGGTCAATGGCGACTCCCAAAACATTTTTAATCAAAATCATTTTATCCACATTATTTTTCCTGCCAAGTAAAAATTCGTGCCCAGACAAAAACTAGTTACGACAGCTTGGCGACTCCGCTGGGGATACCCAATAGCAAAGCTACTACGATGGGTTTTAGCACTGGTCATCTCGTTTGGTTAGAGAGAGGAAGAGTGCTTCGTGGTTGTCGGTGGTCATCGTGCACGAACCGACGAGGGGCTATGGGTCTCCCTTGGCCGCAGCACGTTGGGAGAGTTGAGAGGAAGATGAGTTTAGTTTTTTAGGTTTAGTTTTCTTTTAAAATCTGAAATAGTAAAGTATATATTAGAGGCTTAGTTTTTAGGTTTTGGGTAAATTATTCTTAGTTCCTCTTAGTTTACCCGTATTTTTACATTTTAATCACTAGTTTTAGGGGTAAATCACGCTATGATACATGTACTTTTAGCGTGTATTTACATTTAAGTCACTAGTTAGTGGGTTAATCACCTATAAGTCTTTATAGTTTACGTATTGTTTTATAGTTTAGTCACCCATTTTTTTATTTATTTTATTTCGATTTTTGCATATGCTAATTTCTATTTTATTTTATTTTAGTCATTAGTTAATTTTGTTATTATTTTATTTATGAATATGATTACATAATTTTAATTTTCTTTATTTTGGTCATTATTTAATTGTCATTTTATTTTATTATTGTCCTTTATTTTTCAATACTTTAAATATAGTACTTTATTTATTTATTTATTTATGTTTTATTCACTAATATTTATATGGGATATAATATAATAATATAATAATTAATTAAATAATAATATTTATTTTTAATACTCAGAAAGGGCAGTCTTAAAATAACTAGATGTCATATTCTGGTATTTTAAAAATAATATCATGCTTATAAAATATATATATATTTGCTTTAATTTTATATAAATTATTTTAATCATGTTTTTATTTATTTATTTTTAATATCACTTGAGATTGTTTTTCTTAAAACAAGATTCGTCTCGCTTGAGACAGTTTCACTAGAAACAGAAATTTTCATCACTCGATGGATCAATATTTCCAGAGGAAGTTCATAATAAGAAGAACTCATCTGAAGAGGAAGAAGAAGTTCATAATGAGAAGAATTTGTTCAACCTTTTGCTCGACTCTATCACAGAAGGAGATAGATCAACACCAACACTTCCAGAAAAAGTTCGTAATAAGAAGAACTTATCTTAAGAGAAAGAAGAAGTTCATAATTTGAAGAACTTATTCAACCTTTTGCTCATTTCATTGCACATGGAGATACAACAGTATAAACATTTACAGAATGAGATCGTAATAAAAAGAACTCACTTGAAGAGGAAGAAGAAATTCATAATGAGAAGAACTCATCCGAAGGAGAAGAACTTGTTCAACCTTTTGTCAAATCCATTACAGAAGGAGGTGGATCGTCATTCCCAGTAGAAGAGTTCATAATGAGAATAACTTATAGCTCAAAAGTTTGGACAATTCAAGCTAAAAATGGTGATTTTTGTCTTTGCTCCATTCTTGTTCCACAATAACGAGCAAAGAGGGGCAGCTGTAATCACCATTTTTACCTTCCCTATCCAGCAACCAACGACAGCAGCCCCTCCACGTGCATTTCCAGCACCTTCCAACAACCAACGATAGCAACCCCTCCACCACAACAGTATTCCAGCAACTTCCACCAACAACAGCTGATCATCCACGTTTCATTAGCTCTCCAGTAACTTCTACTAAACCAGCTATCCCTTCACGCGCTCCAACAGCATCCACCTAGCATGTTCTCTCTCTTGCCAGTAATGCAAGGTTCCAGATCAAACCATCACAAAAGGACAAGGAAAAAATAGATTTTTTGGTTGATCTTTTTTGTAATATTTTGGGTTATAAAACCCAAAGAAAAACTGTAACAGGGGAGGACTCGGTCTTTCTTTTTCTGGAGAAAGATTGCAAAAAAACCCCCATCATTTTCGAAATATAATACAAGAAAAAGAAAGCATTTCAAGGTAACATTTTGGTATATTTTCCAGTTTTTCCCTCTTTTTCGAACCAAAGTAGATAAATAGAAAAGATAAAGAGAGGAAGGTTGTTTACCTTCGTTGGTGGTCTCGTCGCCGAGGTTGGCCACCGTTGGAGGCCTAGGAGCTCTCGGTCGGCGTTGTTTTGGACCCCTTTCGGGGATTTCTAGTTAAGTAATAAAAGGGGAGTAGTTTATGTTTTAGCACTGGTCATCTCGTTTGGTTAGAGAGAGGAAGAGTGCTTCGTGGTTGTCGGTGGTCATCGTGCACGAACCGACGAGGGGCTATGGGTCTCCCTTGGCCGCAGCACGTTGGGAGAGTTGAGAGGAAGATGAGTTTAGTTTTTTAGGTTTAGTTTTCTTTTAAAATCTGAAATAGTAAAGTATATATTAGAGGCTTAGTTTTTAGGTTTTGGGTAAATTATTCTTAGTTCCTCTTAGTTTACCCGTATTTTTACATTTTAATCACTAGTTTTAGGGGTAAATCACGCTATGATACATGTACTTTTAGCGTGTATTTACATTTAAGTCACTAGTTAGTGGGTTAATCACCTATAAGTCTTTATAGTTTACGTATTGTTTTATAGTTTAGTCACCCATTTTTTTATTTATTTTATTTCGATTTTCGCATATGCTAATTTCTATTTTATTTTATTTTAGTCATTAGTTAATTTGTTATTATTTTATTTATGAATATGATTACATAATTTTAATTTTCTTTATTTTGGTCATTATTTAATTGTCATTTTATTTTATTATTGTCCTTTATTTTTCAATACTTTAAATATAGTACTTTATTTATTTATTTATTTATTTATGTTTTATTCACTAATATTTATATGGGATATAATATAATAATATAATAATTTAATTAAATAATAATATTTATTTATTTTTAAATACTCAGAAAGGGCAGTCTTAAAATAACTAGATATCATATTCTGATATTTTAAAAATAATATCATGCTTATAAAATATATATATATTTGCTTTAATTTTATATAAATTATTTTAATCATGTTTTTATTTATTTATTTTTAATATCACTTGAGATTGTTTTTCTTAAAACAAGATTCGTCTCGCTTGAGACAGTTTCACTAGAAACAGAAATTTTCATCACTTGATGGATCAACATTTCCAGAGGAAGTTCATAATAAGAAGAACTCATCTGAAGAGGAAGAAGAAGTTCATAATGAGAAGAATTTGTTCAACCTTTTGCTCGACTCTATCACAGAAGGAGATAGATCAACACCAACACTTCCAGAAAAAGTTCGTAATAAGAAGAACTTATCTGAAGAGAAAGAAGAAGTTCATAATTTGAAGAACTTATTCAACCTTTTGCTCATTTCATTGCACATGGAGATACAACAGTATAAACATTTACAGAATGAGTTCGTAATAAGAAGAACTCACTTGAAGAGGAAGAAGAAATTCATAATGAGAAGAACTCATCCGAAGGAGAAGAACTTGTTCAACCTTTTGTCAAATCCATTACAGAAGGAGGTGGATCGTCATTCCCAGTAGAAGAGTTCATAATGAGAATAACTTATAGCTCAAAAGTTTGGACAATTCAAGCTAAAAATGGTGATTTTTGTCTTTGCTCCATTCCTGTTCCACAATAACGAGCAAAGAGGGGCAGCTGTAATCACCATTTTTACCTTCCCTATCCAACAACCAACGACAGCAGCCCCTCCACGTGCATTTCCAGCACCTTCCAACAACCAACGATAGCAACCCCTCCACCACAACAGTATTCCAGCAACTTCCACCAACAACAGCTGGTCATCCACGTTTCATTAGCTCTCCAGTAACTTCTACTAAACCAGCTATCCCTTCACGCGCTCCAACAGTATCCACCTAGCATGTTCTCTCTCTTGCCAGTAATGCAAGGTTCCAGATCAAACCATCACAAAAGGACAAGGAAAAAATAGATTTTTTGGTTGATCTTTTTTGTAATATTTTGGGTTATAAAACCCAAAGAAAAACTGTAACAGGGGAGGACTCGGTCTTTCTTTTTCTGGAGAAAGATTGCAAAAAAACCCCCATCATTTTCGAAATATAATACAAGAAAAAGAAAGCATTTCAAGGTAACATTTTGGTATATTTTCCAGTTTTTCCCTCTTTTTCGAACCAAAGTAGATAAATAGAAAAGATAAAGAGAGGAAGGTTGTTTACCTTCGTTGGTGGTCTCGTCGCCGAGGTTGGCCACCGTTGGAGGCCTAGGAGCTCTCGGTCGGCGTTGTTTTGGACCCCTTTCGGGGATTTCTAGTTAAGTAATAAAAGGGGAGTAGTTTATGTTTTAGCACTGGTCATCTCGTTTGGTTAGAGAGAGGAAGAGTGCTTCGTGGTTGTCGGTGGTCATCGTGCACGAACCGACGAGGGGCTATGGGTCTCCCTTGGCCGCAGCACGTTGGGAGAGTTGAGAGGAAGATGAGTGTAGTTTTTTAGGTTTAGTTTTCTTTTAAAATCTCAAATAGTAAAGTATATATTAGAGGCTTAGTTTTTAGGTTTTGGGTAAATTATTCTTAGTTCCTCTTAGTTTACCCGTATTTTTACATTTTAATAACTAGTTTTAGGGGTAAATCACGCTAAGATACCTGTACTTTTAGCGTGTATTTACATTTAAGTCACTAGTTAGTGGGTTTATCACCTATAAGTCTTTATAGTTTACGTATTGTTTTATAGTTTAGTCACCCATTTTTTTTATTTTTTTATTTTGATTTTTGCATATGCTAATTTCTATTTTATTTTATTTTAGTCGTTAGTTAATTTTGTTATTATTTTATTTATGAATATGATTACATAATTTTAATTTTCTTTATTTTGGTCATTATTTAATTGTCATTTTATTTTATTATTGTCCTTTATTTTTCAATACTTTAAATATAGTACTTTATTTATTTATTTATTTATTATTTATGTTTTATTCACTAATATTTATATGAGATATAATATAATAATTTCATAATTTAATTAAATAATAATATTTATTTATTTTTAAATACTCAGAAAGGGCAGTCTTAAAATAACTAGATGTCATATTCTGGTATTTTAAAAATAATATCATGCTTATAAAATATATATATTTGCTTTAATTTTATATAAATTATTTTAATCATGTTTTTATTTATTTATTTTTAATATCACTTGAGATTGTTTTTCTTAAAACAAGATTCGTATCGCTTGAGACAGTTTCACTAGAAACAGAAATTTCCATCACTCGATGGATCAACATTTCCTGAGGAAGTTCATAATAAGAAGAACTCATCTGAAGAGGAAGAAGAAGTTCATAATGAGAAGAATTTGTTCAACCTTTTGCTCGATTCTATCACAGAAGGAGATAAATCAGCACCAATATTTCCAGAAAAAGTTCGTAATAAGAAGAACTTATCTGAAGAGAAAGAAGAAGTTCATAATTTGAAGAACTTATTCAACCTTTTGCTCATTTCATTGCACATGGAGATACAACAGTATAAACATTTACAGAATGAGTTCGTAATAAGAAGAACTCACCTGAAGAGGAAGAAGAAATTCATAATGAGAAGAACTCATCTGAAGGAGAAGAACTTGTTCAACCTTTTGTCAAATCCATTACAGAAGGAGGTGGATCGTCATTCCCAGTAGAAGAGTTCATAATGAGAATAACTTATAGCTCAAAAGTTTGGACAATTCAAGCTAAAAATGGTGATTTTTGTCTTTGCTCCATTCATGTTCCACAACAACGAGCAAAGAGGGGCAGTTGTAATCACAATTTTTACCTTCCCTATCCAGCAACCAACGACAGCAGCCCCTTCACGTGCATTTCCAGCACCTGCCAACAACCAACGATAGCAGCCCCTCCACCACAACAATATTCCAGCAACTTCCACCAACAACAGCTGGTCATCCAAGTTTCATCAGCTCTCCAGTAACTTCCACTGAACCAGCTATCCCTCCACGCGCGCCAACTGCATCCACACAGCAGGTTCTCTCTCTTGCCAGCAATGCAAGGTTCCAGATAAAACCATCACTAAAGGACAAGGAAAAAACAGATTTTTTGGTTGATATTTTTTGCAACATTTTGGGTTATAAAACCCAAAGAAAAACTGTGACAGGGGAGGACCCGATTCTTTCTTTTTCTGGAGGAAGATTGCAAAAAAAAAACTCACCATTTTCGAAATATAATACAAGAAAAAGAAAGCATTTCAAGGTAACATTTTGGTATATTTTCCAGTTTTTCCCTCTTTTTCGAACCAAAGTAGATAAATAGAAAATATAAAGAGAGAAAGGTTGTTTACCTTTGTTGGTGGTCTCGTCGTCGAGGTTGGCCATCGTTGGAGGCCTAGGAGCTCTCGGTATGTAACACCCTCAACCCGTATCCGACCCGAATACGAGTCTGAGGTTTCACATTGACTTTTAAAACTTTGACTCTTGACAAAATTCAAAGAAAATTCAAAACTTTCATTAAAATAAAAGTTGTTTATTTACATAAATTTACCAAAATAACCAAAAATCGATCAAAGCCTATACAACTCACTCAATTAGTACATGCCAACTATATTCAGATTAACCATACACATTTAAATCATCTATTTTCTGATCTGAAACTTTGTAAGGAAAATACTGACCTGTCTTGCTCCTCTTAGCTCTTTACTCTTCTCACTTCTGTAACCTACGTGTGAAACAATCACACGCTAAGTCGTTGACTTAGTGAGGCATAAAACATATAATAAACTCTAACTCGTAATCATGCTTGAATAGTTTCTACTAACATATCACATACAAGCATCACACCCACATATACATATAATAATTCCTACTATGCACCTCTCATATATTCATATATATATATATATATATAATCCACGCATACATATAATTATCTTCTTTCCTATCATTATCATATTATCACATTTCATATTTCTATTCTCTTTTTTATATGATCAATTAAGCTCATATCATATATCTTATAGCATATATAATAATCACTAACACACATATATCATATCTTATAATTCATATCACAAAACACATATATACATCACATACATTACATTCAATGTTATCTCTTGTTAGCCCATGTGCACCTGTGAGAACTGTAGATATGTGAGTCTATTGAGGTTGTGCACCACTATGCTGTCACCACAGCTCATATAAATGTCCCGAATGACCTATCCAGAGGTCACAAAGACCCCTGTAACTATCCAGAGGTCATAAAGAACCTCGGCAACTGTCCATAGGTCCCTAAGAACCTAGGTGAACTGTCCATATGTTCCTTAGAACATAGGTATACTGTCCATATGTCTCAAAAGACATAGGTAAAATTGTCCATATGTTCCGTAGAACATAGGTAAACCATCGACTCTTGGCATACCAACTATACCCCTAGCTCTCATATCACATAACATGGGCATTATCATCTATAACATTTCATATCACTTGTTCTTTCTCTTCTATCACATACCACATGTATGTGTAACCATATATTTCATATCATATCATATGTAGCACATATTGCATATTCATGTAATCATATAGATCATGTCATATAACTTATATCATTTCTCATTTTCCTATATATATATATATATAGTTCACTTTCACATATTACAATTTCCTTTTCTCCTATTTTTCATATCATGTTTCTTTTAACCACATATGTCTATCTTATCTCATATCCTATAATTCTTTAGCTTATATCTTATATCACATGTTACACCTATGACTATATTCATGCATAAATAATAATCATATCACCCATATTAACATTCATAAAATCATGTAATCAAATATTGGGAGTAGACTCATCACGAGTCTTTTCCCCACACATCATATACTAATGCACATGCAATCACCTTGGCCTCACTAAGTTCGATCCACTTTTATGATTTCTTTTCTTTCGATCGAATCTTAACTTGATAATCGTCCCGTAACTTGTTCATGTTCGATATCTACATAATCATATATTTATACTATCAGTATCCCATTGATATACTATAATCTATCATTTCTTAGACTGAAAGAAAGATTTATTCCATTTCCCATTGAAGTGTATCGGTGCATTCTACAGTGCATCGATGCATTCTTTAACAGGTGCATCGATGCACTACCATGCATCGATACACAATTTACATTCGATGTTTCCATTTTAAGGGGATGCATCGATGCACTCCTCATACATCGATGCACCAACTGTACTCGATGTTTATTTATTTGAGAGTGCATCGATGCACATTGAAGATGCATCGATGCACACAACCTAGAAATTACATTTTGAGCCTGAAAATGTATTGTTTAACCCCAAATTCTACTTATTAATCCCACCTTATACTTATTATCATATTTAAACCTTCTTATAATACTATAACACTTCACCATATCTTATAATTCACCATAATTCTTGAATCAAAGAATTTCATCAAATTTTTCATGTGTTTTAAATTTAATTCTATCGCCTCTAACTTCTTAATTACTCCCTTGACAAGTCAAATTCATCATTAGAACTTCAAAAACCTCTTTAAATCAAGAATTCATTTCTCAACCCTTAATCAAATTTCCTTTCAAATTTTCTCTGCTTAATGTTTTAAGCTTATATAAGTTTACCTTAAGCTTATATAATACCCAAATACTCCATCCCAACTTATAAATTCAAGAAATTAATCAACTAAAGCAAACTTACCTTATAGACTTGAGCTTGAACCCACGAGAAGAAGAAAGCAAGAAGAAGAAAGAAAACTTCCAGATATCTCTATTCCCACGTGTTATCTCCTTAAATAAGGGAGATAAAATATCTTTCAAACTAAGTTACTATAATACCCTTATAATCCTTTCATATTTACTATTTAATCCAATACTGAAATATCCTTATTAAATCCTTAAACTTTTTCAATTTTCCTAAATTAATCCCCAAATTTCAAAAATTCTCATTTTAGTCACTAACCCAGATTTGGGATGTTACAGATCTCCCCTCCTTTAAAGAAAATTCGTCCTCAAATTTTCAGTATACCCATTGATAAGAATATATCTGCTAATATTCTCATGTTGCTCCCTCCACTTTAATCCTTACGCAATTGCAATTAATGATTTGCCTTCACTTTCCAAATAACTCAATCCATTTCGATCAATCTTTATCATATCTGATCCTTTAAACTCAATCATTTTCATTCTTTATTCATTCAGAATCAAAATCTCCTTATACATAAATCGTATATTTCCTTTCATGTTCACATATTCTTTTTCCTATCACTTATACTCATCTCTGATTACCGGTCTTTATCATATATTCCTCAGCGATATCTTACTCAACTTTTCGAACTCATACTCTTACTTATACACAGTACTACTCCCTTGTTCCAAACTTAAATGTTATAACGTCCTTTAACTTATAAACTGATCGTCGATATACTCATTCTTAAATTTTTGTATTACTCTGTAATTTCCCTTAAACATACGAATCCTTGCCTCTTTCACTATATCACATAATCTTGTTAGTCAATGCTAACTCTTACCATTTGAAATGCAACCTCTAATTATATCCACACTGATACCATTTATCTTATAAACTGATCACTAATTCACTTATTCTTGAACTTTTTTACAAATTCTAATTACATCGTTAGATCTTTTAACTTTCTTATGGTGACACTTGTTCACCATATTCTATCTTATTCGTGTAATAACAAAACTATTTCATATCACTTTTCCGGTTCAAAACAGTAAAGACCTTCTGTCACTATTCAGATATGATTTCAACTTTTTGAAATCAACATTTGACCTTACAAGGCACTTCCTGAGGTGTCCGCTCTTCATCCTGCCTGGCCAGGGCAGGTGAATAGCTACAACAATCGGGAATATCACATTTCACTTTATTTCAGAATTATCAT
This sequence comes from Hibiscus syriacus, assembly GCF_006381635.1. Classification (NCBI taxonomy): domain Eukaryota; kingdom Viridiplantae; phylum Streptophyta; class Magnoliopsida; order Malvales; family Malvaceae; genus Hibiscus; species Hibiscus syriacus. Next base: position 1,306,661 of record NW_024063008.1, read on the forward strand.
AATCATACTTCTATTATAACTTAGTAATCTAATTCTATTAGCAAGACAACACACTCCTTACACTATCAGATCAAAAATTTTCACTTTATGTTGGCATGTACACCTTTTTAAAACTCATTTGACTTCGGTTTAAGCCTAGAATTGCCTAAACCTTAGCTCTGATACCATTAAATGTAACACCCTCAACCCGTATCGGACCCGAATACGAGTCTGAGGTGTCACATTGACTTTTCAAACTTTGACTCTTGACAAAATTCAAAGAAAATTCAAAACTTTCATTAAAATAAAAGTTGTTTATTTACATAAATTTACCAAAATAGCCAAAAATCGATCAGAGCCTATACAACTCACTCAATTAGTACATGCCAACTATATTCAGATTAACCATACACATTTAAATCATCTATTTTCTGATCTAAAACTTTGTAAGGAAAATGCTGACCTGTCTTGCTCCTCTTAGCTCTTTACTCTTCTCACTTCTGTAACCTACGTGTGAAATAATTACACGCTAAGTCGTTGACTTAGTGAGGCATAAAACATATAATAAACTCTAACTCGTAATCATGCTTGAACAATTTCTACTAACATATCACATACAAGCATCACACCCACATATACATATAATAATTCCTACTATGCACCTTTCATATATTCATCTATATATATATATATATATATAATCCACGCATACATATAATTATCTTTTTTCCTATCATTATCATATTTCTATTCTCTTGTTTATATGATCAATTAAGCTCATATCATATATCTTATAGCATATACAATAATCACTAACACGCATATATCATATCATATAATTCATATCACAAAACACATATATACATCACATACATTACATTCAATGTTATCTCTTGTTATCCCATGTGCACCTGTGAGAACTGTAGATATGTGAGTCTATTGAGGTTGTGCACCACTATGCTGTCACCACAACTCATATAAATGTCTCGAAGGACCTATCCAGAGGTCATAAAAACCCCGGTAACTATCCAAAGATCATAAAGAACCTCGACAGCTGTCCATAGGTCCCAAAGAACCTAGGTAAACTGTCCATATGTTCCTTAGAACATAGGTATACTGTCTATATGTTCCATAGAACATAGGTAAACCCTCGACTCTTGGCATGCCAACTATACCCCTAACTCTCATATCACATAACATGGGCATTATCATCTATAACATTTCATATCACTTGTTCTTTCTCTTCTATCACATACCACATGTATGTGTAACCATATATTTCATATCATATCACATGTATCACATATTGCATATTCATGTAATCATATAGATCGTGTCATATAGCTTATATCATTTCTCATATTCCTATATATATATATAGTTCACTTTCACATATTACAATTTCCTTTTCTCCTATTTTTCATATCATGTTTCTTATAACCACATATGTCTATCTTATCTCATATCCTATAATTCTTTAGCTTATATCTTATATCACATGTTACACCTATGACTATATTCATGCATAAATAATAATCATATCACCCATATTAACATTCATAAAATCATGTAATCAAATATTGGGAGTAGACTCATCGCGAGTCTTTTCCCCACACGTCATATACTAATGCATATGCACTCACCTTGGCCTCACTAAGTTCGATCCACTTTTATGATTTCTTTTCTTTCGATCGAATCTTAACTTGATAATCGTTCCGGAACTTGTTCATGTTCGATATCTACATAATCATATATTTATACTATCAGTATCTCATTGATATACTATAATCTATAATTTCTTAGACTGAAAGAAAGATTTATTCCATTTCCCATTGAAGTGCATCGGTGCATTCTACAGTGCATCGATGCATTATTTAACAGGTGCATCGATGCACTACTATGCATCGATATACAATTTACATTCGATGTTTCCATTTTAAGGGGATGCATCGATGCACTCCTCATGCATCGATGCACCAACTGTACTCGATGTTTATTTATTTGAGAGTGCATCGATGCACATTGAAGATGCATCGATGCACACAACCCAGAAATTACATTTTGAGCCCGAAAATGTCTTGTTTAACCCCAAATTCTACTTATTAGTCCCTGTTTATACCTTAAAACTTATCCATACATATTTAAACATTCTTATAATACTATAACACTTCACCATATCTTATAATTCACCATAATTCTTGAATCAAAGAATTTCATCAAATTTTTCTTGTGTTTTAAATTTAATTCTATCACCTCTAACTTCTTAATTACTCCCTTGACAAGTCAAATTCATTCTTAAAACTTCAAAAACCTCTTTAAATCAAGAATTCATTTCTCAACCCTTAATCAAATTTCCTTTCAAATTTTCTCTGCTTAATGTTTTAAACTTATATAAGCTTACCTTAAGCTTATATAATACCCAAATACTCCATCCCAACTTATAAATTCAAGAAATTAATCAACTGAAGCAAACTTACCTTATAGACTTGAGCTTGAACCCACGAGAAGAAGAAAGCAAGAAGAAGAAAGAAAGCTTCCAGATATCTCTATTCCCACGTATTATCTCCTTAAATAAGGGAGATAAAATATCTTTCAAACTAAGTTACCATAATACCCTTATAATTCTTTCATATTTACTATTTAATCCAATACTGAAATATCCTTATTAAATCCTTAAACTTTTCAGTTTTCCTAAATTGATCCTCAAATTTCAAAAATTCTCATTTTAGTCATTAACCCAGATTTGGGATGTTACACGGTCGGCGTTGTTTTGGACCCCTTTCGGGGATTTCTAGTTAAGTAATAAAATGGGAGTAGTTTATGGTTTTAGCACTGGTCATCTCGTTTGGTTAGAGAGAGGAAGAGTGCTTTGTGGTTGCCGGTGGTCATCGTGCACGAACTGACGAGGGGCTATGGGTCTCCCTTGTCCACAGCATGTTGAGAGAGTTGAGAGGAATATGAGTTTAGTTTTTTAGGTTTAGTTTTCTTTTAAAATCTGAAATAGTAAAGTATATATTAGAGGCTTAGTTTTTAGGTTTTGGGTAAATTATTCTTAGTTACTCTTAGTTTACCCGTATTTTTACTTTTTAATCACTAGTTTTAGGGGTTAATCACGCTAAGATACTTGTACTTTTAGCGTGTATTTACATTTAAGTCACTAGTTAGTGGGTTAATCACCTATAAGTCTTTATAGTTTACGTATTGTTTTATAGTTTAGTCACCCATTTTTTTATTTTGATTTTTGCATATGCTAATTTCTATTTTATTTTATTTTAGTCATTAGTTAATTTTGTTATTATTTTATTTATGATTATGATTACATAATTTTAATTTTCTTTATTTTTGTCATTATTTAATTGTCATTTTATTTTATTATTGTCCTTTATTTTTCAATACTTTAAATATAGTACTTTATTTATTTAATTTTTTTATTTAAATTTATTCACTAATATTTATATGAGATATAATTTCATAATTTAATTAAATAATAATATTTATTTATTTTTAAATACTCAGAAATGACAGTCTTAAAATAACTAGATGTCATATTCTGGTATTTTAAAAATAATATCATGCTTATAAAATATATATATTTTATTTAAGTTTATATAAATTATTTTAATCATGTTTTTATTTATTTATTTATTTTTAATATCAAAAGAAAAGAGCTGTCTTAAAGCACTTAGAAATCATTTTCTGATATTTCTAAGTAAATTAATATCTTATTTATAAAATTATAAATATTTTCTTAAAATTATAATAATAAATTTGAAATAATAGAATTATGAATTAAGTATATTTTTTAATTTTTAAATTTCTAATAATAGAGACAATTTATAATCAAAAGGTACCAATTTTGGGCGTTGTGGGGGTGCTAATCATTCCCCAAACGTAACCGACCACGAATCCATTTTTTATTATTAAAATAATGAATTTTTGGTTAAACGCAGACCAGTTTATCTTTTAACTGATGTTTTCTTAAAAACTCTTTTAAAAGATGATTTCTAAGTATTCGACCTACCTAAACCAAAAGGCCGATGGTGACTCCCAAAATATTTCATTAAAAACCATTTATTCACATTATTTTTACTGCCAAGTAAAATTTCGTGCCCGAACGAAAACCGGTTACGACAATAATGTCTTTAAGAAAAATAATTCTCAAAATAATCTATCATGAACATTATTTTCTAGACTATGATGATTGTTACGATATAAAGAATAAGACATGTGGTGGTCTATGAGACTTCGTGCAACAAGTCTTCAAAATTTGAAATACATGAAAGGTTGAAGACGCATGGTAGTCTTGGAGTCTTTAATTGAAGACTCATTGCACTTATGGAGTCTTTTAAAAGTAATGATCTTAATCTAAAAAATAATGCTCAAAGTGGAATATTTTAATATTTTTTAAATACATTATTTCAACCATTTTTCCATTAACATGTATCATAATTTTATATTTTTATATGATTAAAAAATAATATTATTAATAAATATATTAAAATAATGAATCAAATTAAAGTTATGATATTAACTTTAGAATAATTTAACTAATTTAAATATCAAAGATATATCTAAATCTTACAATTAATATTCTGTCGCTTTTGCTTTGCAATAATAAAATAGAAAAGCTAACCAAACATTTAACTCCATTACACTCGGAAATATGCTTACTTATTGTTATATTCCCGACTCCAGCAGGAATAATTTTTTTTTCCAGATGCTTGATAATATTAAAAATAAACCTTTTTTATATTTTTTTCTCAAAAGTTTAAGGATCAGAAGAATACTTTCCCCCTTATAATTATCAGCTACCCTGTGGTACCCTTTGTTGAGTCCTATCATACCATACATCATGGATTCCTTTGGGTGTTTTCACCTTTCATTTTCTGTTGAGTCCTCAAATAATCAAATATAATTTTGTAAATCGTATCATCAATTTGATTTTTATTAATTTTAAAAGGGTAAAGTATATTAATGGTCACTGAACTTTTCTAAATCTTTCATTTAGGTCCCCCAACTTTTAAAACTTACAATACAGTCTCTCAATATTTAGACTATTTACAATATGGTCCCCGACGTTACACTGCCGTTATAGTCCCCCAACATCACCGTTTGCATCTATGAAAATTAGGGTAAATTATATAAATAGTCACTTAACTTTTTAGGCACTTACATTTAGGTCCCTCAACTTTTAAAAATTGCAAAACAATCCTTAATTTCATTCTAAACCCCAAATTCCAAAATAATTCAATTTCATTCTAAACCCAAAATTCTAAAATATTTCAATTTAAGGTTTAGAATGTAATTGAATTATTTTGGAATTTGGGGTTTAGAATGAAATTGAGGACTTTTTTGCAAGTTTTAAAAGTTGGGGGACCTAAATGTAAGTACCTAAAAAGTCAAGTGACTATTTATACAATTTACCCTAATTTTCATAGCTGCAAGCGATGATGTTGGGGGACTCTAACGGCAGTGTAACGTCGGGGACCATATTGCAAATATATTAAATGTTGGGGGACTGTATTGCAAGTTTTAAAAGTTGAGAGACCTAAATGAAAGCTTTAAAAAATTTCAGTGACCATTACTATACTTTACCCTTTAAATAATTATAAGATATATTTATTATAAAAATTTTAATCATTTGATAATAAATATATAAATATTTCTTTATACCTCATATTCGAATTCAAGATTTGTAGATTTATATGAATTAAACGATTTCAATAATTAAAAAATTATTTATATATCTTAAAATCTTAAATTCAAACACTACGTATATAAAAAAATATAAACATTCATAGAATCTTTAAATATATCTTATCTTATGTTCACTAATACTTATTAAAAAACATGAGTTAAATTAAATTTTAATATAAAGAAGAAATTGGGGGAAAGAGGGTTCCAACCAATACTATTTTGCAAAATTGGGGGAAAGAGGGTTCCAACCAATACTATTTTGCAGGCAGCCTTTTTGATTAGAATCTGATGAGATCTTTCGTAGCATAGTTTCTTCACCTCCATCATCCTCACTATCATGGTTTTTAGAACCGGGTCGGTTAGCGAACCGGTCATGTTACCGGTTCATTGGTTCAATCGGTCAAATCGATCTGACCGGTCGGAAGAACCGGACGACGTCATAATTATTTAAAAAATTAAATAAAAATACAAAAAATATTTAATAAAAAATAATTTTTTATATCACAAGTCATATTCAGAGCAAGTTATAACACATATAAGTTAAAAACCATAAAATCAAGTGAAACAAAATGATTCAAATTAACTATAACATAATATTTAAGGTAAAACATATTAAATAATAAATATAATTATATAACTATAATTAAAAAATAAATTTGGGGTTAAAAAATCATAACAAAATGATATTGTTTGGTTTAATTTTTTTTTAAAAAAACAATCTCGCATAGCTAAGAAACATAGAAGAGCATCCCAAAGTCTAAAGAGTAAAAATATGAGAACAAAACAATCTCACATTGCTAAGAAACATAGAAGCGCATCACAACTAACTTCTATAAATAATAAAGGTAATTTGGCATTCAAAATCATGGAGTCTTTTGGTGAGCATTGAGTGAACTATTCTTTCACTTCAATCAAGCTCGAATTTTAGGCTTCAATCGAGTTTCTAATTTTTTTTTTGAGTTCAAATTTCAATATTATATTTCGAGTTTGAGTTGAACTTGATAATTTTTAGCTTGTGAGTTTGAGTTGAGTTGAGCTTACTTTTAAAGTTTTCAAGTTCGAGTCGAGCTCAACAATACTCGAGTTCGACTTGGCTCGTTTAACAAACGACGTTGTTTGGTTTATTTTTTTAAGAAAAAACAAAACAAAAATCCCGGTTTTTTCCAGTTTTCAGCCGGTCCGGTTCGAACGGTTTAACGGTTCTGGCCGGTTCACTAATAGTGGTTCAACCGGTTTAGATTGAACCGAACTAAACAACGGTTCCCGATTGAACCGGTCGATCCGGTCCGGTTTTCAAAACTGAGCTCACTATTGACATTATGTTCTTTAATATTTTACGTAAGATTTTATATTATAAAACAAATATATAATATTTAAAAAAAGTATTTTATTAATTTTTAAAATATTTTAAAATTTTAAAGAAATAACTACTTGAGTCAATTTCCTCAGTTCATCCTGAACTTCATCGTCTCCCTTCTCCGCCTTCAATTATTCAGTTGCCTGTGTGTGCATGTGCTTCATCCCAAGTTGCGATTGAATATTAAAACCCCAAAATTATTGAAACAAAACTCCCACTCCCAATCCACAGTCATAATCCTATTTATTAAACGTATTAAATTCCTGTATTACATCCAAATTCTCTAAATTTCTGAATTAAAATAAAAAACCATGCAATTCCAAACGCATGCATACGCTACCCTTAAAGCTGTTAATTTCTGCTGTCAAGCTGATGCTTCAGAAAACCTTTTTTCATACAACAACCTGAAACTACGGTATAATGTGTTGGAAGAGAGATAATGGGATAGTTCCGCGTTCAGATTATCTGTATGAAATAGATAGAATAAAAGCAACCCAAGTTCATGCGATTACTATTAATTAAACCCTTTGTAGGTTTTCCAGGAATCTTTTAGGGTTTCTATGGCAGTTTACTACCATCTTTTCAGGGGTTTTTTAATAAAATTTGTTGAAAAATCTATACATTGTAATATCAATCAATGAAAAATGTGTTCACACAGTTTTTCTGACAAAATTGAAGCATCATACTATGAACCAATGGATACGAATCTGCACATTCTTTAATGTCAGTTGAATGATCCATGAGTCTCCGGGTTTGCTTATAGTTTAACTGGAACCAAAAACTGTAGTGGCTTCCATTCTAAACTTATTGTAGGTTTAATGAATTGATATATTATATATTTTAAATAATTTTAATTTTGACATGATAAGAAAATTTTATTTTATTTTTAATTAATCTACGGTAAATATAAGTTAGTATTGTTGAAAGCCCAATGCACAATTAATGGTACCAAAAAGAAGCTAGCAATTGTTGATTTTTTTGCAATGGTAAAATTATACTTTTAGTCATTGTACTTTAGGATATTTATAATATTAGTCCTTAAGCTTCAACTATAAATACCCTAATCCATTTAGCTTCAAAACCATCCCAAAATTATTATAGTTTTCTCCCAATACTAGAGAATTTAGAGAGTTTCTTAAGAGTTGTTTTCTTCTTTTTATCAAAAGAGAATCATCATTGTTTTCTCCTTGGTAGATCGAGAGAAGTTGTAATTCCTATTTTCTCATAGTGAAATTCTTCTACTGATGCCCGTGGTTTTTACCCTATATTATTTAGGGATTTCCACGTAAAATTTGTGTCTTTTTTATCTTCATTTTTATTTTCTCAAATTATCAGTTCTGATTTTGCTCTATCCGATAGCCGTATTCCGCAACAATTGGTATCAAGAGCCAGATTAGAGTGTGTAATATCTACTTATTGTCTTTGTGGTTACCACCAAAAGGTGGATCCAACAACATAAGAATGTAAGAAGATATTACCAATTTTTTTAAGGTTCCAGAAAACTATTCACGATAGTGAAATAGTGGGAGTTATCCGTAATAGAAGCTATGACAACGAAATTTGATATTAAAAAGTTCAAAGGGAGAAATTTCTCATTATGGAAATTAAAGATAAAGGTCATCCTGAGGAAAGACGGTTGTCTAGCAGCAATCAGTGAAAGGCCGGTAGATTTCACAGATGACAACAAATGGATCGAAATAGACGGGAATACTATGGCAAACTTTCATCTAGCATTAGCAGATGAAGTATTGTCAAGCATCGAGGAGAAGAAGACAACTAAGGAGATATGTGATCATCTCAGCAAATTGTACGAGGCCACATCGTTGCACAATAAAATTTTCCTTAAAAGGAAATTGTACACTCTTCGTATGTCAAAATCTACTTCAGTGACAGAGCACTTAAACATACTGAACACTTTATTTTCTCAGCTTACATCCTTAAGATGTACAATAGGAGAATAAGAATGTGATGAACTTCTACTTCAAAGTCTACCTGATTCGTATGATCAACTCATCATCAACTTGACAAACAGTAATGTCACCAGTCTAGTCTTCGATGACGTTGCAACTGTTGTTCTACAAGAAGAAAATTGGTGCAAGAACAAGGAATACATACAAGTAAATCTGTAACAAGCAACCGTTGACAACGATGAGAGGGAGATCAACAGAACGTGGCCAAAGCAGCAATCACAAACATGGTAGATCGAAGTCGAGAAGCAAGAAGAATTTAAAGTGCTACAACTGTGGAAAGAAGGGTCACTTGAAGAAGGATTGTTGGAGTCTAAATAAAAACTCCAATCCACAAGGCAATACCGCAAACACTTCAGATGATGGAGATGCTCTATGTTGTGAAGCGTCAACCACCATGGAAGGTAGAAAAAGATTTGCAGATATATGGCTCATTGATTCAGGAGAAACATATCACATGACCTTAAGAAGAGAATGGTTCCATCACTATGAACCTGTCTCAGGAGGATCTGTGTATAGTTGCAATGATCATGCCTTAGAGATCGTTGGCATTGAAACCATCAAATTGAAGATGTATGATGGAACAATTAAAATTGTTAGACATGTGCGGCACGTGAAAGGCCTGAATAAAAAATTTATTATCCTACGGATTGTTGGATAATAATGCAAGTAAGATTGAAACACGGAAAAGAATTATGAAGGTGTTCCGTGGAGCGCTTGTGGTAATGAAAGGTGAAAAGATAGTTGTAAACTTGTACATGTTGAATGGAGAGACTTTGCTAGAAGCAGAAGCCTTTGTTGCCTCATGTAGTTCAGATTCTGCAATGCTATAACATCAGAAACTTGGACACATGTCAGAATAAGGAATGAAAGTCATTGTGAAGCAAAAGCTACTTTCAGACCTAACAAATGTATCACTTACTTTGTGTGAGCATTGCATAACAAGTAAGCAGCACCGGTTGAATTTCAACAAATCAAATTCTAGAGGAAAAAATGTTACAGAATTGGCTCATTCTGACGTATGAAAATCACCAGTTACATCCCTAGACGGATTAAAATACTTTTTCTCATTTATTGATGACTACTCCATGAGATGTTGGGTGTACACTATTAAGAAAAAGTCAGAAATGTTTTCAACTTTCAAAAACTTCAAAGCATAGGTGGAACTTTATTCTAGAAATAAGATCAAGTGTTTCAGAAAAGATAATGGAGGAGAATACACAAGTGAAGAATTTGATGACTTTTGCAGAAAATAAGGTATCAAAAGACAGTTCACAGTGGCGAACACTCCTTAACAAAATGGAGTGGCAGAGCGGATGAATAGAACCTTGTTAGAAAGAACAAGAGTAATGTTGAGGGATGCATGCCTAGAAAAATCATTCTGGGCAGAAGCAGTCAATACCGCCTGTTATTTGGTGAATCGAGCTCCATCAACTGTAATAGAGTTAAAGACACCAATGAAGATGTGGACTGATAAACCAGTTGATTATTCAAACCTCTATATAGTTGTAAGTATTGTGTACGTGATGTACAACTCCCAAGAAATTTCAAAGATGGATCCTAAATCCAGGAAATACAAATTCTTGCGGTATGTTGATGGAGTAAAGGGGTATTGCTTATGGGATCCCACTGCCCGCAAAGTGATCATCAGCAGGGATGTTATCTTTGTAGAAGATAAGCTACAAAGAAAAGAAGACGATGATAGCACTGAAAAGTCCGGGACTAACAGATACATGTGGAAAAAGAGTTTGAACAAGAAGATTCTTCTGAAGCAGAACCAGCACATGATGAACAAGAACCAGAGAGTTCTGAAGCTCCAACAACTTGTCAACCAGATTGTGTGAGAAAACGTCCCAATTGGCACTAAGATTATGTTATAGAAGGTAATATTGCATACTACCTTTTAACAGAGGACGGTGATCCATCAATATTCCAGGAGGTAATAAACAGCTCAGATGCTTTACTATGGATGATGGCGATGCAAAAAGAAATTGAAGCCCTTCATAAAAATAATACATGTGACCTTGTGCCACTACCACAAGGAAGGAAGCCAATTGGTAACAAATGGGTCTTCAAAATCAAGCGAAATGGTGATGATCAAGTTGAGAGGTATCGTGTATGACTGGTGGTCAAAGGATATGCTCAAAAAGAAGGTATTGATTTCAATGAAATCTTTTCTCCTGTGGTTAGACTAACAATAGTTCGAGTAGTCTTTGCAATGTGTGCTACATTGAATTTACATCTAGAGTAGCTAGATGTTAAAACAACTTTTCTTCATGAAAATCTTGAAGAAGAAATTTACATGCTCCAGCCTGAAGGTTTTAAAGAAAAAGAAAATAAGAAATTGGTTTGCAGGTTGAACAAATCTCTGTACGGTCTAAAGCAGGCACCGAGGTGTTAGTGTAAGAGATTTGATTCCTTCATTATGTGCCTTGGATACAACATACTTAATGCAAACCCTTGTGCTTATTTCAAGAGGTTTGGTGATAACGATTTTGTTATATTTACTGTTGTATGTGGATGACATGTTGGTTGCAGGACCCAACAATGATCATATTGAAGAATTGAAGGCACAACTAACTATGTAATTTGAAATGAAGGACTTGGGATCAACAAACAAGATTCTAGGGATGCAATTTCACCGAGACAGAAGTAATAGGAAGATTTGGCTTTCACAAAATAATTACTTGAAGAAGATATTGTCACGATTCAACATGCAATATTGTAAGCCAATTTCTACCCCTCTTCCTATTAACTTCAAATTATCCTTCAGTATGAGTCATAGCAGTAAAGAATAGAGGATGAAGATGTCTCGAGTACCGTATGCATCGACAGTGGGAAGTTTAATGTTCTCAATGATATGCACAAGACCAGACATTGCACAAGCAGTAGGAGTGGTTAGTTGGTACATGGCGAATCCAGGCAAAGAGCATTGAAATACAGTAAAGAGGATCCTGAGATACATAAAAGAGACCTCAAATGTTGCATTATGTTACAGAAGATCAAACTTACTTATCAATGGGTATGTTGATTTTGACTATGCAGGGGATTTGAATAAAAGCAAATCTACTACAGGATATGTGTTCAAAATTGTTGGTGGAGCTGTAAGTTGGGTTTCAAAATTACAGTCAGTTATGGCTACATACACAACAGAAGCAGAATATGTAGCAGCTACACAAGCCAGTAAAGAATCAATCTGGTTGAAGATGCTATTAGAGGAGCTTGGGCACAATCAAGAATATGTCTCTCTGTTTTGTGACAGTCAAAGCGCCTTGCATATAGCAAGGAATCCAACATTTCATTCAAGGACAAAGCACATATGAGTTCAGTACCATTTCATTCGTGAAAAGGTGGAAGAATGAACGGTAGATATGCAGAAGATCCATACCAAAGACAACATAGCAGATTTCATGACGAAACCAGTCAATGTTGATAAATTTACTTTGTGTCGATCCTCTAGTGGCCTGTCAAAGACGTAAGCAACATGATGGTACAAGGTAGAAAGAATGGTGTGAAGATATGATTGTTCCAATCAAATCTTCAAGTGGAAGATTGTTAAAAGTCCAAGTTAATTGTCAAATTTGGGGGCACCGAAAGTGCACAATTAATGGCACCGAAAGTGCACAATTAATGGCACCAAAAAGTAGCTAGCAATTGTTGATTTTTTGGTAATGGTAAAATTACATATTTAGTCATTGTACTCTAAGATATTTACAAGATTAGTCCTTAAGCTTCAACTATAAATACCCTAACCCATTTAGCTTCAAAACCATTCAAAAATCATTCTAGTTTTCTCCCAATACTAGAGAATTTAGAGAGTTTCTTGAGAGTTGTTTTCTTCTTTTTATCAAAAGAGAATTATCATTATTTTCTCCTTGGTAGATCGAGAGAAGTTGTAATTCCTATTTTCTCATAGTGAAATTCTTCTACCGTTGCCCGTGGTTTTTACCCTATATTATTTAGGGGTTTTCCACGTAAAATTTTTTCTTCTTTATCTTCATTTTTATTTTCTCAAATTATCAGTTGCGATTTTGCTCTATCCGATAGCCATATTCCGCAACAAGTATATGTTCAAAGATAACTCTCAACCTCTAGATATTGAGCGCTCACACCCTTAATATATGTGATGTTCGAATTCAGATCCTCGAGAAATAACGATGATAATAAAATAAAAATAATATCTATCTACATAAAATGGTAGAAAGACAAAGATACAACATAATAAAATAGAGAAAAATAATGAATAATTGTCATCGACCACAAAGATGAATAAAAAATAGCATTTTATTTTCATTTTGACTTAATGTAAAAATAAGTGCTCAAAGTATACCCCAAGTTAACTTTAGGTAGCTAAAGAATTTTTGGTTAAAAATCTGTGTTGAATGTTTTCAATGTTACACTTTTAGGTATATGCCGATAAATTACATGTGTCATGCTTATAAAAATTTAAAAATTTTATTTTAAAATAAAAATACAATTTATTTATAAAAAACCCAAAAATTTCTTGAATAAAAGAACCCCAAAACTCTAAAATCTTAATTCTAAACCCCTTTATCCACGTCTACCTCCGCCGATGTTGCCTTATTCGTCGCCCTTTACCGTCAACCATTTCATTTAATTGAATTCCGTCGCACGAGAGAGGAATTGTTGTTTGAATCACTTGAATCATCGTCCTTAGTTGAAATCAATAAGTCGCTGCAATCACTCGTTTTTTGTTGTAATCATCGCTTGAGTCATGGGGGTTTGATCGTTGGGTGTTCGGATGATTAAACACTGTCATGATTTCAATCGATTGACGGAGACTGTGATAGTCGATGGTGGTGAGGGTATTGGAATTAAGATTTTTTGGTATTTTGAGTTTTTTTTATAATTTCAAAAAAGTTTGGATTTTTAATAAAAATTTAAAATTTTATATGCATGATATACCGATAACAATCAAATTTAATGACGGTTACATACCAACACCTAAAATATAACATTAGAAACGTTGGCATATATTTTTAACGAAAAAATCTTTTGAATCGTAAAATTAACTTTTATAATTTGAACATTTATTTTACATTAAACCTTTAATTTTCTTCTAAAGATTATTAAATTGAATAACTTTTTGTTTTTTTATCGATATATATAAAGTAGTGGCTTAAATAAACGAACATATGGAATCTAAATAGATTAACCCAATTAATTGCATCTTTAAACTCGGATTAAAAATTAAGATTTTAAATTCAAGTTTAAATTTCATCTTTGACCCAAACAAGAGTTGTAAAAAAGAAGAAAATATTACCCCTAATTTGAACTACCCTCCCTTTTAAGCTTATATAATGCCATGTCGTTCCTCTTTCGGAACCACAATGGATGTTACCAGCGTATGGTTGCTCGTCACAATAGAAAAGAAAAAGAAAAAGAAAACATAAGGGGGAAAAATTAGAGCTGTCTATTTTCTTCATTTCCTTCTTTCATTATTCTTTTCTTCTTCTTCTTCGTCAATTCCGAATTCCCCATCCTCTTTCTTTGACTCGCCTTTGTGGGAAGATCTTCCTCTTGAGAACAGTCGCTTTCTTTGCTCTCCCTCTCCTTCCCCTGTCGTCTCTCCCTTTTTCCTATCTGCTGAAGCAGCTTCTACTCTTACTAACAAAAACCCATCATCCATTTCAACCTATAGCAATGGATAAGTTTCTATGCTTAATTTCTCTTTTTGACAAGCTACTAACTGACTTGTTCTTCTGTCAAGAGCTCTCTAGGGTTGCACGAGAGACGCGGGGATCTTACCATTTTATTTGTAAATTAATGTGAAAGTAGTTGCGTATATGTAAGTACCACATAAATGCTGCAATTTAAAGTGTTATTGCTCATACATATGTACAATCTATTCTTTAAGTTATTTATTTCTTTGTCTGTGATGTAATAAGTAAGAGAGAGCTTTCTTCAGTCCACTATGGGTGGTGATGGGATTTAATTAGCTGCTGACTCATTCATCCAAATACTGAGTTAAAAAGGATCGAGCAGCAGAAAGTCACCCAATAAATGAGTGAATGAAGCGGGTGACAAATTGAATCCTAACCTTTCTGTGCTTGGACTGAGGGGAGCTCCCTCTGCTGTCATTTTTTTTCTTTGCTCATATCATGGTTTTATTAGTACCCAAAGGTACTTTCCTCAAGATTTTTCATGACAACCTCTTATATATATAAAATACTTTGTGGCAGTGGTAATGTTGGAAAAATGATCGCTTTTTTCCAATGTTATTAAAACCGGACCGGACCGACCGGTTCGACCGGTTGAACCGTGAACCGGTGCCCTGTCCGGTCCGGTTAACTCCCAAAACCAGATTAGCACAGAACCGATAAAGAATCGAAAGAACCGGTTGAAAACTGGGAAAACTGGGGTGAACCGACTGAAAACCGGCAAAACCGGTTTGAACCGCTAGTTCACTTTTTTTCTTTAAAAAAATTAAACCAAACGACGTCGTTTGTTCAACGAGCCGAGTCAAATTCGAGTATTGATGAGCTCGACTCGAACTCGAAAACTTTAAAAGTAAGCTCAACTCGACTCAAAAACTCACGAGCTAAAAATTATCAACTCGAAATGTAATATTAAAACTTGAAATCGAAAAGGCTCGAACTCAAAAAAAAATTTAGAAGTTCGATTGAAGCCTAAAATTTGAGCTCAATTGAAGCCTAAAATTTGAGCTTAATTGAAGCGAAAGAATAGTTCGCTTTGTGCTCATCAAAAGGCTCCATGATTTTGAATGTCAAATTACCTCTATTATTTATAGAAGTAAGTTAGGATGCTCTTTTATGTTTCTTAGCCATGTGGGATTGTTTTTTTTTTAACAATTAAACCAAATGACATCATTTGTTATGATTTTTTTAAGCCTCAATTTTATTTTTTTATTATAGTTATATAATTATATTTATTATTTAATATGTTTTACCTTAAATATTATGTTGTAGTTGATTTGAATCATTTTGTTTCACTTGATTTTATGGTTTTTCATTTATACATGTTATGACTTGTGATATTTTTATACCTTTTAATATTGTAAACTTAAAAAAGTGTTACATATATATTAATATTGCTTTGAATATTATATAAAATTAAAAAAATATTATTTTATATAAAATCCGGTTCAACCGCGGTTGAACCCGGTTGAACCAGTGAACCAGTACCTTCACCGATTCAATGTCCGGTCTGGTTTTAAAAACATTGCTTTTTTAAACTTATTCGTCTCTTCTTCATCGACATTCATTGATATTGTTGTAATGCCTCGCAATTACTGGTCCAAGGTAATGCCTCGAGTCAAAAAGTGGTTATGACAGTTAGGGACCAAAACTATCGTAACTAACTCGGTTAGAACTCTTGGCTTTGACAGTTGGTGAAAAGAGAGGAAAGCTTAGTTTGTTATCGATGAACCAGTCAACTTGGGGAATGATCATTAGTTATAAATAATGATGTGAGTTGAGAGGGTTCAGAGAGAGAAATAACAGATTATATTAAGTTATTTCTGAGAGAGGTTTAAAACTCAGTTTATCTCTTACTTTGAAGTTGTGTAACTCGGTTGATTGCTTTAATAAATTCTTTCCCTCCCCGTGGATGTAGGTCACTTTGACTGAACCACGTAAAACCTTTGGTGTTCTTGATTTTCTGGTTTGTTTTCTGGATTATTGTACTGTGTTCATTTTTCGGTTAGTTATTGGTAGATTGCACAACAAGTGGCGCCGTCTGTGGGAATCAATCAACGACGATGGGATCTGCCAAGTTTGATATTGAAAAATTCACCAGAAAGAATGACTTTGGCCTATGGAGAGTAAAGATGAGAGTCTTTCTAGTACAACAGGGAATTGTGGAAGCACTGCAAGGACCAACAACATTGCCTACTGCGATGCCCGAAAAAGAAAGAAACAGTATCTTGGAAAAGGCTCACAGCGCGATAATTTTGAGCCTAGGTGATAAAGCTTTGAGGGAAGTGTCAAGAGAGACAACGACTCAGGCACTCTGGGCTAAACTTGAATTGCTCTATATGACGAAATCTCTAGCCAACATACTCTTCTTAAAACAACGCCTGTACTCCTTCAAGATGCATGAAGAGAAATCAATCTCAGAGCAGATTGATGAGTTTACTAAGATCATAGATGATCTTGAAAACATTGATGTCAAGATGGAGGACGAGGATAAGGCTTTATTGTTGCTAAACTCTATACCCAAGAGTTATGAGCATTTCAAAGATGCAATGCTTTATGGAAGAGTGTAGACAATTTCACTAGATGAGGTTCAATCGTTGATTAGAGCTAAAGAGCTTCAAAAGAAACATGATATGAATGAGGAGAACATTAGAGATGGTCTTACTGTTAGAGGAAGATCAGATAGAAGAGACTCGAGGAACAATCAGAAAAGATCAAGATCGAGAAAAGTAAAGAAAAGTGGAAACCAGTCATCAAAGGGACCGTTCAAGTGTTACCACTTCCATAAAGAAGACCACTTCAAAAGGAACTATCCTGACAGAAAGAAAAAATATCAAGAAAAGCCAAAAGATTCAAGAGAAGTAAGTGTAGTCTCTGATGTCTATGATTCGGCTGAAGCTTTGGTAATTACTGAATCAGAACCAAGCAAAGAATGGATTCTTGACTCAGGTTCCTCCTTCCATATGTGTCCTCATAAAGATTGGTTTGAGACACTCTAACTGGTAAATGGTGGAACTGTACTGCTTGGAGATAATAAAGCATGCAAGGTGGTTGGTAGTGGGACAATCATGATAAGGATGTTTGATGGAGCTGAACGAATATTGCAACATGTTAGGTACATACCAGAACTTAAAAGGAATTTGATTTCCTTAGGAATGTTAGAATCAAGTGGCTATTCTTTTAAGGAAGAAAATGGATGTATTAGAGTAACTAAAGGCTCTTTAATTGCCATGAAAGGAGTTAGAAGTAATGGTCTATATTCACTAATTGGAAGAACTGTGATTGGTAACTCCTCAAATGTAGCTCAATCTGAAACTGACAAAGCTAGACTATGGCAAATGAGATTGGGACATGTAAGCGAAAGGGGCCTACAAGAACTATCTAAAAAGAACCTGTTAGGGGATGACAAAATTAATAAATTGGAGTTTTGTGAACAATGTGTGTTGGGGAAGGCAACTAGAGTAAAGTTCTCCACTGGAACTCATACAACAAAGAAACCATTAGATTATGTACACATCGATCTATGGGGTCCTGCTAGAACTCAAACACATGGAGATGGGAGGTATTTTTTGTCTATTATAGATTATTACACTAGGAGAGTATGGGTTTTCATTCTAAAAACAACAAATGAAGCTTTTGAACGTTTCAAGAACTAGTTAACTCTCACTAAAAACAAGATGGAAACAAAACTGAAGCATTTCAGAACTGACAATGGCCTGGAATATTTTTCAGAGCAGTTTAATGAGTTGTGCAGAAAAAATGGCATTACAAGGCACAAGACAGTTCGAAATACCCCTCAACAGAATGGATTAGCTGAGAGGATGAATAGAACTCTCCTAAAGAGAGTGAGATGCATGCTACTGAATGCTGGCTTACCTAAAAGTTTTTGGGGTGAAGCTGTGTCAACAGCTTGTTATCTTATTAATAGATGCCCATCAATAGCTATTGGAATGAAGACTCCTTTGGAAATGTGGTATGGAAAACCAGTTAACTATAACAACCTCAAAGTCTTTGTATGTTTAGCATATGCTCACATCAGACAAGATAAATTAGAGGCAAGAACTTTGAAGTGTATTATCATTGGCTATCTTCTCGAAACCAAGGGTTATAAATTGTGGTGTATGGAGCCTGGCCAACATAAATGTATCGTTAGTAGAATGTGGTATTTGATGAGTCCAAAATGGCGAACCTGCAAAGTTATGTTACAAAGAACAGTGTTACTAAGGAGGGTATTCCAATTGAGGTGGAGATGCATCAACAACAAACATTGGCTGATCAAAGGACTGGAGTGCATGATCAAGGTGGAAAAAACCAACAAGAAGCTGAACCAGAAACCAGATTTGATGACTACAATATGATGAGAGATAGACAAAGAAGAACCATCAGACCACCAGAGAGATATGGCCATGTAGACCTGATATCTTACACATTGAACGTTGCAGAAGAGATTGAAGAGGTTGAACCAAACAACTTCAAAGAAGTACTGAAAAGTAAGGATATACATAAGTGGACTGAAGTAATGGATGAGGAAATAGCTTCTCTGATGAAAAATAAAACCTGAGAGCTTGTGGACAGACCAAAGAACCAACGAGTAGTAGGTTGCAAGTGGATATTCAAGAAGAAGGAGGGCATACCAAGTGTTGAAAAGGCCAGGTATAAAGACAGGCTTGTTGTATAGGGATTTACACAGGTCGAAGGAATTGACTTTAGCGAAAATTTTTCACCGGTTGTAAAACATTGCTCAATCAGGTTGATTTTAGCACTAGTTGCTCAATATGACTTGGAACTGGAGCAATTAGATGTTAAAACTGCCTTCTTACATGGAGAGTTGAAAGAAACTATCTATATGGACCAACCAGATGGGTATTGCACTCTTGAAACCAAGGACAAAGTTTGCTTGCTAAAGAAATCACTGTATAGACTTAAACAAAGCCCAAGACAATGGTATAAAAGATTTGATGAATTTATGTTAAGGATTGGTTTTGCTAGAAGCAACTACGATAGTTGTGTATACATGAGGAAGAAAGATGAAAAAATAAGTACTTATTTGCTCCTATATGTGGATGATATGCTAGTAGCTAGCAAGAGCAAGGAGGAAGTCCAGAAAATTAAAGATATGCTCAACTCAGAATTTGATATGAAGGATTTGGGGCCTGCTACGAAGATCTTAGGGATGGAAATCACAAGAGACATAAAGAAAAGCAGCTTGTTCTTGTCCCAGAAGTCATATATTCAGAAAGTATTAACAAGGTTCAACATGAATAAGGCCAAGAAGGTTACAACACCAATTGGCCAACACTTTAGATTGTCAAACTCTCAAGCACCTGGTAGTATTATGTATGGAATGGTTTACTGCAGGTCAGACTTGGCTTACGCTGTCAGTGTCATAAGCAGATTCATGGTAAATCCTGGACAAGCTCACTGGGAAGCTTTTAAGTGGACCCTGAGATACTTAAGGGGTTTTATTAAGTTAGGGTTATTGTTTAAAAAATAATAAAATGAAAGGGAGAATGTGGTTGGCTATGTGGACTCTGATTATGCAGGGAGCATTGACACTAGGAAGTCACTAACCGGATTCGTTTTCACAATCTTTGGTACTGCAGTCAGTTGGAAATCTAATCTCCAATCTGTTGTAGCTCTTTCAACAACTGTGGCTGAATACATTACTGTGACAGAAGCAATTAAGGAGGCTATGTTGCTAAAGGGCATGGTTGAAGAACTTGGTATACAGCAGAATGTTGTAACCGTGTTTTGTGATAATCAAAGCACAATTCACTTGACAAGGAACCAAGTCTTTCACGAGAGATCTAAGCATATAGACGTGAAACTTCATTTTGTGAGGGATATGGTTGCTAAGGGTTCGATAATAGTAGAGAATATATCCACTGAAGAAAATCCAGCTGACATGCTCACAAAGGCACTACCCGCAGCTAAGTTCAGACACTGTCTGGACTTAGTGAACTCAATTGAAAAATAAAAGCCTTTGGGGTTGAGTGGAAAGAATTTTTTGGGGTTTGTAATTGAGAGTCAATGTGGAGAACTGTTGTAATGCCTCGCAATTACTGGTCCAAGGCAATGCCTCGAGTCAGAAAGTGGTTATGATAGTTAGGGGCCAAAACTATCGTAACTAACTCGGTTAGAACTCTTGGCTTTGACAGTTGGTGAAAAGAGAGAAAGCCTAGTTTGTTATTGAACCAGTCAACTTGGGGAAGGATCATTAGTTATAAATAATGATGTGAGTTGAGAGGGTTCAGAGAGATAAATAACATATTGTATTAGGTTATTCCTGAGAGAGGTTTAAAACTCAGTTTATCTCTTACTTTGAAGTTTTGTAACTCGGTTGATTGCTTTAATAAATTCTTTCCCTCCCCGTGGATGTAGGTCACTTTGACTGAACCACGTAAAACTTTTGGTGTTCTTGATTTTCTGGTTTGTTTTATGGATTCTTGTATTGTGTTCGTTTTTTGGTTAGTTATTGGTAGATTGCACAACATATATTTTCTATAGTTCTTAAAGGATAGCTTCGCTTTTACACCTAAAGGAGAATTGTGCAGCTGTTCCCTGAGTCTAGGGTTGAGGTGTGTACTATTTATATAACAATTTTATTATTAATATAAAAATAAGTGTTGAAAATTTTAGTTGTGTATAGAATTTTTTTTGTTAAAAATAGATGTTTAAATTTTAGATGTGTTTATAGTTGTCTAATGTTTTTGACGTCATATTTTAGACGTTTAAATTCGACTGTAAATTAATACAAGTTATTTTGTTAAAATTTTATTTAGAAAAATATTTAAAATTATTATTTTAAAAAAATAATATTTTCTTAAATTATAAAAATATCCCAAAATCTTAAAAAAAAATTAATTTGAATTCCTTATTATCATCGTCGATGGTTGTTAGCCGTTCGAGATTTCGATAGCAAGTGACTGCCTGAATCCTTAGAGATCAAATCTTTATGCTTTACGTTGTGATTGTAATAAAAGATTGATGATTATAGCGGCTAAATGATTATAATGACGTACGATTATACTACCGATACAAGTATTTTTTTAAAACTGTGTGTTGAACTCTGGTTAAATGAAGCATTGATGGTAAAGAGCAGTAATCACTAATCAGGACAATATCGCCGGCCATCGACATGGGGTAAAAAAGTTAGGATTTAGAGTTTTAAAAATTTTGGAAGTTATTTTAAAATTTAAGAAAAATATTAGTTTTTTAAATAAATTTTAATTTTAAAATTAAATTTTAAATTTTTATATGCATGATTCATGTTTCTTAATGATCGAATAATAACCAATATAATCTGGGTATTTAAAAATGTCGGTAGAAAATTCAAGACATTTATTTTTTGTTAATTTTTTTAATGACCTAAATTTAATTTAAAAATAATTTAAGCATTTAATTTTTTTCAGCTAAAGTTCTCTCTTTCCGTGTACACTCGATACTATAAGCCTTGAGCTTGTATTGGCTTGGCGGTTGGTTTAACATCTTGAATGATTTGATTTTTTAGGGTTTCACAATGAAGCGGATGTTGCAGTTTCTTGTTTTAAGCTCCACCTTCAAAGGTAAAGCAGGCGAAGCTCACGCTCCACGAAAAAAACCCTTATTGGGTCTTGTTATATCACTGCAACAAGTTCCTAGACATGTCTCGACCCTGGTTCTTGTGCAATTACACAAATATCCTCTTAACTCGGTTTAAAAGTAGTGCTGGGACCAATATTTGCAGAAATCTGGGCGGCTTTTTTACTTCTTAGCTGTTGTTTGATGATTATAAGTACATGAATTCCATTTCATGTATCGTCCAAGGACAGGGTTTGGCTGCACTGCGGTCTGTTATTCTCGTGTAAAATGTACTAAACACGGACCGAGTTGATCAATTTCTTTTATATCTCGGGAGACAAAAATTACTTGCAAGAAGCTGAGTTTGATCTTACAGTTCTTAGCAATTTTTCATAATTTTAGTGGTATGTATGATAGAGTTTTCAAATGGAGCAATTGATGAAGTTAAGAAAACTGCAAGCTGTTGGTTCATTCACGAAGCTAATGGGCATATATATATATATATATATATATATATATATATATATATATATATATATATGGTTGAAGTGAGGGGTTTTAGTTCTTTGTTACTGGGTTTATTCGTCTTGGTGGTTACCCTACAAAGACTCCAGTAAATGCCTAGTGCCGCACTTGGTAGATTCTTATTATTTAGGTTAAAAGTATTTCGAATGTCGGTAAATTGAATTTTATTTAGGGAAAAGTATCTTAAATGTAAATGAATTGTAAAGTTTATACTGACTTTCTTAATAATTTTAAATTAATTTAATTTTAGCATCAAATTTTAATTATGAATTTAATTAAAATTTTGAATCATTGAATTATTAAAATTTAGATGATATGATAGACAAAATGAACTTGTATCTATTCTTAGTTGGGTCGGAAACTGTCATTTTGATGTCTTTCATTATCATTATATTTATTAATTAACTTGTATCATCATTTTATCATTTATATTTTTAAGATTTTTTAAACTCATTTAAATTTAATACAAAAATAAAATATTGAAGGAGATTAAAGAATTAAAACATCAAAATTTTAGAAGATTTTTTTTTATTAATGTTGAATAAATTTTACGATAAATTAAATTGAGAAAAAGAAATATGAACTCGCCGATCTTATACCAATGACGAAGAGTTAATTTTTATTGATATGCAAATAAAAATTAATATCAAAACTGAAGTAATTTAAAGTTTAACGATAAAATTGATTAACAATTCAAAATTAAAAAAAAGAAGAAAGAAAATGCGATATATAATCCTAATTGAACTAGAAATTAAATAATACTAGAATTAAAACAATTTAAAGTTCAATAATAAAAATAATACATAATTTAAAATTCATTAATATTCTTTATCTATTATTTTTCACTGTTGGTTTCCCTCTGAAAGATGTTCAACAAAATCCCCCTAGGCCCCAGTTAAAGATGTTTGATGCATATCTTCATCATGTGTATTACTCTTTTCTTTTTTACCTTTCTAAGCTTCAAACACTATGCTAAATATGGGATCAATATTTTCTTTTTCTGAGTGATGGATCATTTTGCACCATCTTTAACAAACAAAGAATTTAAATAAAAGGATGTTATCAGAACAACAACCGTTATAAAATTTTAAAAGTATCCTTCGAAATTATAATTTTATAACTGTGATATCCGTAATAATACCTATTATTATCAAAATCACGATAAATGCAACATGATTCCATGAACTAAAAACACAATTATAACCGTAATTTAAATTCATGACAAACACTATCCTAGTGACCGACAAGAATAACATTTTCCAGCCCAACACCACATTTGTGGGCATCCCAAAAAGTGAAGTCCAATAATGTCATTTTCAAGGTTCATGCCCTGGGAGAGCGTGATGAAACATTGGGTCGTTCTGCGGTGCGGCGCCTAAAAAACGGCTAATATACGGCGTGACCGGTTAAACAAGTGATCGGTTAAAATTTAGACCGGTTATGTTATATTATTTAACCGGAAATATTATAAAGTACAATAACATACTAGGTAGCGCTTATATAATGTAATAGGTAGCGCTTATATTTACCTATTTTATAAGTAAACCGGTATATTTATACCGATAGCATTGCAAATTTACCTATTACATTATATTATATTGAAAGTGTCCATACTTTTTATAAAAAGGATCGATACTTTAACAGTGTTTCATGTTTTCCACCTACAATATTGATTTAATAATTTCATTTGCACAAAAAATTATTTGATTGTTTTGATATTTTATAAAATATTATTTAGAATTTTTAATTTAATAATAATATATACCGTAACGTAAAAAATAAATCATTAGACGCCTATAATTACTAATTAATATCTTAAAACTCACTCAAAAGATAACCTTAAATTAATGTTTTCCACAGTGAAAAAAGTATGACACTTTTATAAAAAGGATAGACACTTTACAATATAACCACTACCTATTGCTTGGCATCATATGAGATTTGGATTTTGATTTCCTTTTGCTTGGCACCATATGAGCTTTGGATTTTGATGAGCATCGGAAGTATTTCAGACTTATGATTTGGGTGGTACTCAACTTATGATTTTAGTTGCTATTTGTTACATTTCTTGTATACCACCCAGATCATACGCCCGAAACGTTTCTGACGCTTTAAAGTTGACCAAAAAATAAAATGGTCGGGATTTCCCTCGCGTTTATACGTTGGAAAAAAACAATGGAAATTAGGAATAATCAATGATAACATGCATATTGGCTTGGGCTAATATTTATAGTGGAGCCGAAATATATATTGAAATTCAAACTCAAATTGAAATTTAAATTCAAACTCCAATTACATATGAAATGAATTTGAAATGCAGTGTTAAATTGAACATGAAAATTGCATAATTGATTCATACTGTTCAAGTAACATGCTTTATGAACCATCAAGCTAAAAGACAATATTGATGAGTTCAAAGCTGAGTTGTGAGTTGATGGAGTTGTCACACTTGTCACATGGTTGGAATAAAGTACTCACATGCGAGATAGATACCTATTACATTATATAAACGATACATATTACATATATAAGGGCTACCTATTACATCATATGTTTACCTATTATATGAAAGTGTCCATACTTTTTATAAAAAGGATCGATACTTTTTTTAAAACTTATGTAATTTATGTTTCAATTTTTTTAACAGTGTTCATGTTTTCCACCTACAATATTGATTTAATAATTTCATTTGCACAAAAATTATTTGATTGTTTTTATATTTATATAAATATTATTTAGAATTTTTAATTTAATAATAATATATACCGTAACGTAAAAAATAAATCATTAGACGCCTATAATTACTAAATTAATATCTTAAAACTCACTCAAAAGATAACCTTAAATTAATGTTTTCCACAGTGAAAAAGTATGGACACTTTTATAAAAAGGATAGACACTTTACAATATAACCACTACCTATTACATTATATAAACGATACTATTACATTATATAAAGGCTACCTATTACATCATATGTTTACCTATTATATTGAAAGTGTCCATACTTTTTATAAAAAGGATCGATACTTTTTTTAAAAACTTATGTAATTTATGTTTCAATTTTTTAACAGTGTTCATGTTTTCCACCTACAATATTGATTTAATAATTTCATTTGCACAAAAAATTATTTGATTGTTTTTATATTTTATAAAATATTATTTAGAATTTTTAATTTAATAATAATATACCGTAACGTAAAAAATAAATCATTAGACGCCTATAATTACTAAATTAATATCTTAAAACTCACTCAAAGATAACCTTAAATTAATGTTTCCACAGTGAAAAAAGTATGGACACTTTTATAAAAAGGATAGACACTTTACAATATAACCACTACCTACATTATATAAACGATACCTATTACATTATATAAGGGCTACCTATTACATCATATGTTACCTATTATATTGAAAGTGTCCATACTTTTTATAAAAAGGACGATACTTTTTTAAAACTTATGTAATTTATGTTTCAATTTTTTTAACAGTGTTTCATGTTTTCCACCTACAATATTGATTTAATAATTTCATTTGCACAAAAAATTATTTGATTGTTTTTATATTTTATAAAATATTTTTAGAATTTTTAATTTAATAATATATATACCGTAACGTAAAAAATAAATCATTAGACGCCTATAATTAAATTAATATCTTAAAACTCACTCAAAAGATAACCTTAAATTAATGTTTTCCACAGTGAAAAAAGTATGGACACTTTTAAAAAGGATAGACACTTTACAATATAACCACTACCTATTACATTATATAAACGATACCTATTACATTATATAAGGGCTACCTATTACATCATATGTTTACCTATTATTGAAAGTGTCCATACTTTTATAAAAAGGATCGATACTTTTTTTAAAACTTATGTAATTTATGTTTCAATTTTTTTAACAGTGTTTCATGTTTTCCACCTACAATATTGATTTATAATTTCATTTGCACAAAAATTATTTGATTGTTTTTATATTTTATAAAATATTATTTAGAATTTTAATTTAATAATATATATACGTTAAAAAATAAATCATTAGACGCCTATAATTACTAAATTATATCTTAAAACTCACTCAAAAGATAACCTTAAATTAATGTTTTCCACAGTGAAAAAAGTATGGACACTTTTATAAAAAGGATAGACACTTTACAATAAACCACTACCTATTACATTATATAAACGATACCTATTACATTATATAAGGGCTACCTATTACATCATATGTTTACCTATTATATTGAAAGTGTCCATACTTTTTATAAAAAGGATCAATACTTTTTTTAAAACTTATGTAATTTATTTCAATTTTTTTAACAGTGTTTCATGTTTTCCACCTACAATATTGATTTAATAATTTCATTTGCACAAAAAATTATTTGATTGTTTTTATATTTATAAAATATTATTTAGAATTTTTAATTAATAATATATACCGTAACGTAAAAAATCATTAGACGCCTATAATTACTAAATTAATATCTTAAAACTCACTCAAAAGATAACCTTAAATAATGTTTTCACAGTGAAAAAAGTATGGACACTTTTTATAAAAAGGATAGACACTTTACAATATAACCACTACCTATTACATTATATAACGATACCTATTACAATATAAGGGTACCTATTACATCATATGTTTACCTATATATGAAAGTGTCCATACTTTTTATAAAAAGGATCGATACTTTTTTTAAAACTTATGTAATTTATGTTTCAATTTTTTTAACAGTGTACTGCGAATTAAAATGATAATATACTTGTAGTTATTGTACATACCTAAATATGTACTGCGAATTTAATGTTGTACCCACCCTTTAACTACAGAAACATGTTCAAAATGAACCTTCGTTTACATATCCATCAACTCCTGGAGCACTGAACTTGCACAACAAAATTTTTGCCATGGATAATACTGATGTAGACAATGTTAAGCCAACCGAGGAATGCCATGAGTACATAATGTTGATGAATCTGACAGATGGTTGGTCAGCTCTTCTGTTCACGTGATCAAGCTTGGCACTTTTACAAGGGATTCGCACGGGAACATGGGTTTAGTGCACGTAAGGGAACAACACGGCTTGACGTGGAAGGGAATGTGAAGACACAAGAATTTTGTTGTTCCAAAGAAGGGTTTCGAGTATCAAAAGTCAATACTGTTGATCGTCAACGTGCTCATACGCCAGTCACAAGAACATGATGTAAGGCTAGAGTCGTAGTTACAGCAACAACATACAAACGATCAGTGGTTATAAGTAAGTTGATCAGAAACATAATCATGCATTGCACATCTGCTATGACACCATTTGCGTTCTAATCGAGCTGTAAGTAAGGCTGATATCGATGAGGCAACAACATTGAAAGAGGTCGGTGTTGGCACGTCACAAGTAATGAACTATTTAACGCAGCAGGCAGGGGGCTATCATAATGTTGGATTACACATAAAGACTCTACAATGCACTTCAAAGAGGTAAAGCAAAGGAAATCGTCGATGGGGATGTGAATGCGCTTATTGCCTTACTTGATTATAAAAACATGATGATCCCGGGTTTTTTGACATACTCGGTAGACGAATCGGGGGCATTGTATAATCTTATTTGGTCGGATTCTACATCGAGATCGGATTACACATGCTTCGGTGATTAATTGCGTTCGACACAACGTACAAAGATAATTGTATGGTCGACCAATGATGATAGACGCCTATAATTACTAAATTAATATCTTAAAACTCACTCATAATTACTAAATTAATATCTTAAAACTCACTCAAAAGATAACCTTAAATTAATGTTTTCCACAGTGAAAAAAGTATAGACACTTTTATAAAAAGGATAGATACTTTACAATATATTAAAAAAGTATAGACACTCAAATGTATATGTACACATAGAAGCAAATATGGAATAATTAATGAAAATATACATACAATATAATCACACCAAAATTTAAATACACAAGAATGTTCAAATAATGTACCGACAAACAAAATTAATCCGATGAAAAAGGGTTGTTTCTAACGAAGTCCGGAACATTAGAGGCCATATCCAACACCAACAGATACCAATGTGAATTATGGTAGTTTATTGTGATCATTATCTGCACAAATTCACACCCAATTTGACAAAATTCAACATTCTATCCGAAAACATCATTTGCAATTGGTATGGTGTCTTACCTTCTCACAGTCGGTCAATTTCACATAGTTATCCAATATGACACCCCAGAAGGTAGAAATACCCTCAACACTTTCTTTGTTGTTGCCTTCCAACGCCTGTTGCTGTATTACGCAACAACATTATTAATTTACCGTCTATAACACTACTTTTCAATATTTATTAATTTAACTCACCACTAAGAGGTATGGAAGGTAGCCAATCCTCCGGTGACTTTTGAGAATCGTAGCATATGGTCCAGGCGAGCAAATCGATAACCTAACAAAATTAATTACACAATCAGAACATATTCAATAAGTTTATTTATTTTCTACTTTCTACTTACCACACCGCCAACCCATTCCGTAGGCTTCAACGTTGCAACGTCGTATACAGTAGCGAATTGATTTCCCATTGATATTACAGAATATCTGTATGAATCATTAGGATTAATATCTTGTCATGAAATATTAAATATCACTCACAAACAATATATTTCACTTACCCGATTCTAACTCGCTATTCCATAAATAATCACAAATTGCAGCTTCGATGTCATCAATTCCGGTTGGAATGTCCGCTTTTTCAACCTACAATTTTGCATACAAATTTTTGTCACAACAACATAATAAAAATCAAATTAAGTATTCTTTTATTAAACTTACCTTCTGCTTCTTCTTCTGGGGTGCAGGACATTCCGAATCCAAAACTGCTGCTATACACTCTCCGGTATAAATGACATCAACTTCCTTCCTCCTCATTTCTTCCATCTCTTCTTCTTCCTCCTCCCTCTTTCTTCTTCATATTTTTTTCATTCATCGTACTTTTTTTCTACATAGCTCTTCATATCTTTTATTTCACTTAATTGAGCTCCTCATCCGAGTATTTATCAACCACCCCCTTCACCCCCGTAAGTTCACTCCTCAAATCAACAACCTCCTTCACCACTCCCTCAATTTTTCTCCCGTCACCATCTTATATCACCCCTTAACACCGAAACTTCTTTCACCACTTCACCCCTCAACACCTCTACTTCTTTCACCACTCCATCTATTTTCCTTCCACTACCACCCCCTTATGCCTCTCGAGTTTCTCTACGACTTGATCAAGTTTCTCTTCGACAACTGCCTCCTCTACATCCTTGCCAATAACCTTCAAAAATTAAATTACAATTTAAGACATTGATTTATATTCTTAATATTATTTAATTACATTATTACCATTTCTGCTTCTTCCCTCTATCCAACTTCACTTCACCATCACTCTAACCACCTCTTCCTTCCCC
This sequence comes from Hibiscus syriacus, assembly GCF_006381635.1. NCBI lineage: Eukaryota > Viridiplantae > Streptophyta > Magnoliopsida > Malvales > Malvaceae > Hibiscus > Hibiscus syriacus. Next base: position 1,336,880 of record NW_024063008.1, read on the forward strand.
CATGCACGGATGCGTGCCACTCCGGTTCTTTCATAAGCCGGCACTGCCTCACAGCCCGACCAAAAATCGAACAGTGCAACCTGCATTTATAATAAAATTAGAATTTTTATATAAAAACACAAAAAAGTGATTCAACTCATTTACCTCTAAGATGCTATGCACCCTTTGAGGTATCTCTGGCTGCCCTTTTTAAAGGTGATAATTGATTCAATCAATCTCGAATGGATATTCAGCCCAATTGAATTCCCCTTCAAGCCTTCATCGCAAATGAGCTTCATATATTCTTGTTCGTTGACGTCACCCGTTGGACAAAGAATATACCGACAAGGTACAATAGAACTCGGCCTTCAGCTCATCCCCCAAGTAAGATCCACTTTTGATATCCTCTTCAACTTCATATATGTCCCTTATGATTCAAACCATATTTGGAGGCATGCTTTCCAGTTCTTACTCCTACAGACTTCTATCCACTTTTGCCTTTGTTTGTACCCCCAATACGGCTGCAGCAGTCGATACCCCCAGAGGGAATGAATAATCACCATACTTAGCCATACATTGACTGACGTCAAATTGTGCCATCAAGGATCGACACAATTCCCTCCGAATAGGTCGATCCCTTACTCCGATCACAATCCAAAACCTATTTCTCCCAGCACATTCAACTGACCCTTCTCCTTAAGGTGTTTAATTAATAAATTCACCCTTTTAATGCTGCATCTTGTCGACACTTCCTACATTTTTTAACATATATAATGTTATAGTTCTTATTATTTTGTATCAACGTATTTACAAGTTTAATGAATACCTTATTTTCATGTGCTTTCCTCCGTTCTTTGTATTCTTTACTATCATTCCTTGACTGTGTGATGTAAGGTTCCTTTTCAGCATCACTCATTGAATTCCATTGGACCTCTCTTTTTTCACCTAATTTAAACATAAACGTTTCTTAATCAATACATTAACACTAAATACTAATACTACTCAATGTCAATTCATTTTACATACCGAACCGCTCTGTGTGCCATCTCCCTTCATCCTTTTGCATTCGGCCATACTGTTAACATTTAAAATTTGTAATCAATTAAAGTTTATCGATACTTTAATCCAATTACCATTTCAACAATAATAACAAAAAGACATTGATACTACTAGAAGTACATATCCACCCTTTGGTTGCTTTCGAGTCTCGGCCTCAATTTCAAAGTCATCTGCTCCACCACAATTTCCAACCCATTGACTCCATTTTTCCTTCATATATCAGTTTACGCAAATCAAATTATTGTGTTACATACCTTTTCAATATAAAATATAGATAACTACTCTTGTGGTAAAACAGTTTTTCTTCAAAAGAATTTGAATGGCCACACCAAAATGGTCGGCACATTTATACAACCCCACCCTTTGGTTGCTTTCGAGTCTCGGCCTCAATTTCAAAGTCATCTGCTCCACCAACAATTTTCCAACCCATTGACTCCATTTTTCCTTCATATATCAGTTTACGCAAATCAAATTATTTTGTTACATACCTTTTCAATATACAAATATAGATAACTACTCTTGTGGTAAAACGTTTTCTTCAAAGAATTTGAATGGCCACACCAAAATGTCGGCACATTATACAACCTAATATCATTTCTACCTATATATTTAATAAAAGTATCGACATTTATATTTTTCCTTGATATCTATTCTACCTGCAATCGGTCTCAAATGCTTCCTTACTCCAAAACCCCAAACAACACATAAAAAAACCCTATCGCGATTACTGTAATAATAAAATTAGGGTTTCGACAACATACTTTTCGATTCGACTGCAGCAACAAACAAACAAACTTCGCTTTAGAAACGCCTTCTGAAATGCAGCACAATTACTCTTCGATTTCAAAACTCGTCCGTTCTATCTATTTTCAGAGGATATTTAGCTTATATTTTCATCGGATATGTTATTTATATTTAATCGATACAAATACAAAAGTGTCGATACTTTTATGTCAGGTGTCGATACTTTCGAAAGGATAATTACCTATTTCTTTGAAAGTGTCGATAATTTATTACACGTACTTACGAAAGTATCGACACTTTCAATATCCGGTATCATTTTACGTTTTTTATCATTTTGATACCTGTTTATCATATTTTTACCTGTTATATCGTGTGGATCGATATTTTTTTTTAAAGTATCGACACATTATAGGCGCTATAACTGCTTCTCTTTTAAATTCACAAGTGTCGATCCTATATACGTATCGACACTTTTAAATTTACCGGTTTTAATCATTTTGTTACCGTTTTATCATATTTTTACCTGGTATATCGTTTTGGATCGATATATTTTTAAAAGTATCGACACTGTTTTAGGATTTAAAACTGCTTTTAAAGTTATGTAATTTATGTTTCAATTTATTTAATAGTGTTTCATGTTTCCCACCTACAATATTAATTTAATAATTTAATTACACAAATTTTTATTTGATTGTTTTGATATTTTATAAAATATTATTTAGCATTTAAATTTAACAATATTAACCAAATAATAATAAATGTTTTCAACAGTGAAATAGTAGGACACTTTTATAAAAATGATATATACTTTTTTGAAAGTTATATAATTTATGTTTCAAATTTTTAATAGTGTTTCATGTTTTCCACTACAATATTAATTTAATAATTTCATTTACACAAAAATTATTTGATTGTTTGATATTTTATAAAATATTATTTAGATTTTAAATTTAACAATATTAACTAAAGATAATAATAAATATATTTTCACAGTGAAATAAGTATGGACACTTTTATAAAAAGGATAGATAATTACAATAAACAAGTAAAAATATGACAAACCAGATTCATTATGACAAAACCGGTAAAATTTACTTGATATGTTAAACGTATGGACACTTTTATAAAAAGGATAGATACTTACCGATAACCAAAGTTTACCGGTTACCAAATTTTTTAATAGTTTTTCATATTTTCTACCTAAAACATTATTAGTTGTCAACATAATAGGTACCGCTAAACCGAATTTATTAAATACATTTTAATGTATCCGGTAATGCTGTATATTAGCCGTATATTAACCCGCCTTTCCTGAGACATTCCCTGAAACATTGGGGCTCAAGCACAGCCATTCTTCGGGGGAGATAATCACGAGCAGCACCCTCAGCACCCTTAATATATAGTTAAAAAAATGCTATCAATTTTATTATTTTTTTAATAAAATCGATAAAAAATTACTGAAAACATTATTATTTTTACCGATTTTATTATTATTGAGCGCTTTACCGGTTTTATTAACAAATCCGGTAAAAACTACCGGTTTTATTTTTTCTACCGATTTTGTTATTATTGGACACTTTACCGGAATTGTTAAAAAATATTAATATTTTAGGTAGAAATAATAATGTTATAGATAAGTTTTTACCAGTTTTGTTAAAAAAATAATAACAAAACCGATAGCATCTTTTATTAGTCATATATTAACAGTGCCGCACTTTAGAACTTCTCATTCGGGTCAAGGGATAAGATATACATCTCTAATGTAAACACGACTTCAGCCACAAGGTCTGGGAACTTGAGCAATGCGCATGGAAGGGAAAATGCTGGAGATGTTTGAGGTTGGGCCTTGTGAAGATGACTACCATCTGGGTTTTCTCATAGGCGAAAGGTTCCGTAATCAGATAAGAAGCAGGTTGGCCGGAGACCTCATTCTTCAAAACCAGCTCCTTCCTTTTGCTCAAACCTAACAAGCACAGCCGCTGATTAAAGCACTCTCGGAAACTAACCAGAACAAGTTCCCAAGATACTGGGATGAACTTTTAGGGACTGCAGAAGGAAGCGGCATGCCGATTCTTGATGTAGTTATTACAAACTGTAAATTTGATCAATACACTCCTGCATTGATTAAGTCGCACTATATTTCCTTGGTGTGCAGATAATACTTACCAACTCAGAAAGGAGATACTCCCATTCATTTCAAAAACAGCAATGAATTCAAATGCTGATACTGCAGATGACTGTTGATGTTCTTGTTAGTGTTCGATGGCCATTGCAGCTCATAACGAGGATGCAAACGTTTCTCTAGTCGGTCACAAGTATGGTTTAGCTTCCTGTATCCTGTTCAGATTCTAGGACGGAGTGCAATATGTTTAAAAATCAATATTCATAACATGTACCATTTCTATGTTGGGTTCGCAGCTACTTGATCAAAGGAAAACTGTCAAATGGATTATCCTTCATAGCTTACACATATGCAGGAGAGCTTCCGAGTTGTGCTTTTGGATTTAACAGTCGGACTGGTAAAATTTCTTCATGCATATGATTGTTTATAGAAAAGAAAAGAAAAGAAAAGATAAACATGATTGTCAATTCAATGAAATCTGATATTTCCTTCATGCATACCTTAGGCATTCACATTGAATTCAGTGCCCCTTGCTGAAGCTGAGATTGTACCAGCTGGCATTGGAAGGAACTTCATCTCTAGGGACCTTCTCGAAGCAAGTAGCATCACAGATGCATTAGCTGTAAGATCCTCTAATGTTTGTTTCTGTATCTGATGAAATTTGATATCAGCCTGGTCTTTAAGGTAGTGATAGATGGATTGACTTCAGAGAATACGCTCAGCAGAAGTTTCTGTAGGACACAGTACAATTTAATCGATATACAGAGGCGCATGATCTTGATGTAGAAACTGCATCAAGATGCGAGTTTCAGTTCATGAGGTTGGAACACCACCATTTTTCCATGCAAACATGTATCTCCATCTTCAGGTTCAGCAGGTAAACAATAGAACATATATGAGAAGGAATCCATGTGATCAGCTTAGATGACTGTTGATGTCAGTTGTAAGTTTCAGGTTGTTAGGAAAGTCTGTATTAGCAGTTAACAGTTGGTGGGAAGGTTAGTTATTGCAGTTCTCTTTCATTCAGTATAAGTATGAATAAACTGTTTAGACCATATCTGTACTCATCATCTGATGATTTTCAAGAAATTACACACCCATTCATTCCCTCTTCCTCTCTATTTTTGTAATTTCCCTTTTTTCCGATTCGGTGCTTTGTTTGAGAGTTATTCCCCCCCCTTAATTCTCCTACTTGGCCTAGTCCCTAGCTACCAGAATTTCCTTGTATCACCATGTCAGGGCAAGAGTACCTCCCACCACCTTAAGTGTCAAGCCAAGTGTCACATTCAGTTCATTAGAGCTTATACTCTCTTACAGCTAGATTTACAAATGTCCACTGACTGAATCTCAAAATTGTCATTTTCGCCAATCGACTTACAAGGAATAGCAGTGAAAAGCTTTCCATATGATGAATGCAGAATTGCAGATGCATTGAACTGAAATAAATGTTTTGCAATAAAGGTACATGACGAGAACTCAATAAGCAGGCAAAAAAGAGCAGCTGTTCTACCACAAGGATCAAAAACTGATTTCATGTCTCTTCTAGGAGATACAGAAGATACAAAGTACCCCATCTATATGACAGGTAAAAATTGAATGATGGAAATGTAGAGCAGCTTCTATTCAACGGTATTTGTAACTAACTTAATCTTATGGTATTACTTCGGGTCCAACTCTTTATACACTCAGCACGGCTGTAATGATTTGGATGAAAAAAACACTTACAATAATTGAAGGAAATCCAAAGAAGGGAAAAGTTTCTCATGTCTTCAATTGATTTCGACAGCAAATCGGTCACTCTGTTGAAGGGGCATCTCTAGAACATTTTATGCTGGTTCATAAAGGCCAACCATGTGACCATCAACGCAACGCATGGCGGCAACCTGAAAATAATGATGAAATTCAGACTGGCAGCTTCAGTTCACTATCAAGCTAAGCATAAGAATATCAGGGATGAAGAGATAATGGAGTTAATACCCTGCCATGGATTTCATATTTGATGGGACCATCTAGTTCAGCTCCTAATGTCATTAGTTTTGTTACTGTACTATTAATACTCACTGTGAATGATAAACTGAAGAGTAACCATTCTGGATCGCATTATCACTGGCAAACAAAACTGTGTCAGAATTATCTATTTTCAACACAGCTTTTACTCTCAGTAAATCTGGGACTACCCACAATCTTATTCATTTTGTGCATCTCTAACCAAGTTCAAAATCATCAGAGAAACTTAATTAAATTTCCATGCCGGTAAAAGCAATAATGTTGAAGTAGTACCAGGGGATTGCTTAGAGCAAGCTTGAGAGGACCAGACTGAAGCTCGGCCCACCGAAGCGTGCAGATGTTGACGGAGACGTCGAGTCCTTGTGAGTAGAACTTCGCCGCCTTTGGAACGTCCTTGTGGAGTTAGAGCAACCACCTTTCAGTTCACTTCCTCAATTTGCAGCTGCTCAGCCCAAAACATCCGATGCCATCTTGTCTATAACCTTTTCGAGTTTCCCTAAGGCCAGGCCCAGACCCCAGTTACCAAATGGATAAATGTTACCAAGGAGACGTGCCGAACAAAAAAAACTCATTTAAAACAATATGTCCGATTTGATCGGAAATGATAAATATTTACAAAATGATGAGGATGCCATAATTTTTAACTAAAAATTATTTTCGTGGATAACGATCTTTCTTTATGAGAATCACGCCAAACAAAAATAAGAAAAAATTCTGAAAAAATGTTAATTTTTTTGTGGATGGACGGAACGATTCCTTGGGATGAAATGGAATTAATCAAAATTGTAACGGACCCAAACTTCATCTGTTAGGAAATAAACCGAGTACGAGTAATTTCCCTATAACCAGATTTGTAAGAATGCGAAATAAAAGCGGAAAAATAATACCCGAAATTGATAACGGAGTTCAGCCAATTGTGCTTACGTCTCCGGGCTGCTGCAGATCTTTTACTAAGATAAAATTTACAGGTGTTTACACAACACACTTGAGAGAGAACTAGAAGATTTTGGGATGATTTTGAAGCTAAATGAGCTAGGGTATTTATAGTTAAAACTTAGGGACTAATATTGTAATTAAAAATAAAAATATTTTGGGCAGCCCCCCTCCCCAATTTGTTTTAGCAGCCCCCCCACCTTTGAATATCAAGCAGCCACCGGCTGCTAGTATTCATATTTGACCAACAATCTCCCACTTGAAGACTGATTTTAATCTATCTTCACACCTCGATCGATGCAGCAGCTTTTCTAGTCTTGTTACTCTAGCATGCCAACTGAAGTTGAACACAACTTCAGTTTGTCCGTGGTCACCGTCTTTGTCAACATGTCTGCTGGATTTTGAGCTCCACTGATCTTTTCAAGTTTCAAAATCCCATCTTCCAGAAGAGACCGGATAAAATGATATCGCAATTGTATGTGCTTCGTCCTGGAATGAAAAGACGGATTCTTCGCTAGATGGATAGCACTTGACTGTCGCAATACAAGACATGTTTTCTTGTTTCTTGCCTAACTCTTCCAAGAAACTTTGGAGCCAAACATCTCCTTGCTGGCTTCCGTAACAGCGACATATTCTGCTTCGGTTGTAGAGAGAGCAACTATCTTCTGTAGTTGAGAAACCCAACTCACTGCGGTTCCTCCTAGAGTATAGCATACCCTGTAGTGCTTCTTCTGATGTCAACATTTCCGGCTAAGTCAGCATCTACATAGCCTGTCAGTATCGTATCCACCTTTGAAACAAAGTGCTTTGTTTGTGGTACCTCGCAGATATCTGAGGATCCATTTGACTGCTCCCAGTGTATTTTGCCTGGATTATTCATGTACTGCTAACAGCTCCCACTGCTTGAGCAATATCTGGTCTGGTACAAACCATGGCATACATCAGACTTCCAATTGCTGAGGCATACGGCACCTTCACCATGTGTGCACGTCTTCCTCCGTCTTTGGTGACTGTTCTTTGGAGAGTCTGAAATGAACACCTAAAGGTGTACTTACTGGTTTAGAATCTTGCATGTTGAATCTGGAGAGTACTTTGTTGATGTACTCAGCCTGTGATAACATCAAGTCCCCGACTTTGTGTCTCTCTTGATCCTCATCCAAGAATCTGCTTTGCAGCGCCCAGATCCTTCATAGCAAACTGCTTCGACAATTTTTGCTTTAAGTGTATAATCTCGCATGTTTGAGCCTGCAACGAGCATGTCATCAACGTACAATAATAAAATAATGAAGCTGTTGTCGAACCTCTTGATGTACAACAATGATCTGCTTGGCATCTGGTAAAACCACTACTACCCATGAAACTATCGAACTTCTTGTACCACTGTCTAGGAGCTTGTTTTAAACCATACAAGCTCTTCACCTGCATACCAGGTTTTTCTTGCCTGCCTCTATGAAGCCTTCTGGCTGCCTCATATAGATTTCTTCCTCCAAATCACCATGAAGGAAAGCTGTCTTTACATCTAACTGCTCAAGATGTAAATTTTCTGCAACTACAATTTTCAACACCAGTCTGATTGTAGACAGTTTTACGACTGGAGAGAAATTTCATTGTAGTCAATACCTTCTTTTTGCTGAAAACCTTTGATACCAATCTTGCTTTGTAGCGTTTGCTCCCATCGTGCTTTTTGATCCTGTAAATCCACTTGTTATGGAGCGCTCTCTTGCCTGGTGGTAATTCAGCTAATTCCCACGTCTGATTTGACATAAGCGAGTCCATCTCATCTTTCATGGAAGACCCACTTGACTGAATCCTCCACCTGCATGGCTTCATCATAGCACTCTGGTTCACCATTGTCAGTCAGCAACAAGTAGTGCAAAGAAGGCGAATACCGTTGGGTTGGTTTAGGAATTCTGGAGGAGCGTCTCAGTTCTGGTGTACCTGGTTCTTCCTCTTGAACTGCTTCAGGACTGATCTGAACATCATTTTCAGAAATCTCCTCGAACTCAGCAAATTCCTTTGTTTCAGCCTCGGTATTACTTGATTCTGCGGTTTGACCTGTCTTTGTACATCACATTTTCATTGAAAATGACGTCTCTGCTTCTGATGATCTTTCGATTTTCGTAGTCCCAAAACCGGTAACCGAACTCATCACCGCCATAACCAACAAAGGCACATTTGTTGGACTTAGCATCAAGTTTACTTCTTTCAGCAGAGTCTATGTGTACATAAGAAATACAACCAAACACTCTAAGTATGAAAGGTTTATTCTTTCTTGCTCCAAGCTTCCTCTGGTATTCCGCCATCCAAAGGAACAGAGGGCCCACGGTTGATCAGGTAGCTGCAGTGTTGATAGCTTCAGCCCATAGAAATTTGGGCAATCCGCATGTATCCTCAGCTTCTAGCACGTTCATTCAGAGTTCTGTTCATGCGCTCTGCTACGCCATTCTGTTGCGGTTATGGGAACTGTTTCTCCATCTTAATCCCATTGTTTGCGCAGAAATCTCTGAATCTACTGTCTCTGTACTCTCCTCCATGTCAGACCTCAACCTCTTGACTTTCAAACCAGTCTCATTTTCCACCATGGCCTTCCATTTTCTGAAGGTATCAAAGACTTCTGATTTCTTCTTCAGAAAATAAACCCACACCTTCCTTGAATCATCGATGAAGGTGACATAATATAGTGAGCCTGCAAGAGATGGAACTGGGGATGCCCATACATCAGTATGAACCAATTCTAACCTTTCTGCCTTGGGTGTCTTGCCAATCTTTGCAAAACTGACTTTCTTTTGTTTGCCAAAGATGCAATCCTTGCATAGTCCGACATCCACTTTTAGATCCGGCAGCTTCCCTTTTGACAGAAGTATCTTCATTCCTTTCTCGCTCATATGGCCAAGCTTTGGTGCCATAGGTTTGATTTTCCTCAGCATCTGCTACTGCAATGATATTCTCTAAATTTGAGGTTACATAGAGAGTACCAGTCTTCTTACCACGAGCAATGATGAGTGCTCCTTTGTAATCTTCCATTCACAGCCTGAAAAGGTTGTACTGTATTCTCCATCAAGCTGTCCAACAGAAATCAGATTTCTTTGAGGGCCAGGAATATGTCTCACTCCTGTCAGCTTCCAGGTGGTCTGGTTGGCAGCTTTAGTCGGATATCTCCTTTTCCGACAATCTTCAAGGTTTCATCATCAGCAAGATGAACCTTCCCAAATCACCACTGACATAGTTCTCCATGATTTCTTGGCATGGGGTGGAGTGGAAAGATGCCCCTGAATCCAAGATCCATGATTCAATCGGACTGTTGACGCTTAGAATCATGGCATCACCGTCTCCTCCGTCATGTTGCAGATTCCTGTGCGCCGGTATTTTTCTTCGGTGCTCGGCAATCTCTTTTGAAGTGACCCTTCTTGCCGCAATTATAACAGGTAAAATCTTTATTTCCTGTTCTTGATTTTCCCCTTCTGGATTTCGATCTGCCACGATTGAATTTCTTTCTGAAGTTCTCCCTCTAGACTCCGTGTGCAAGGCTGAGGAGGTTGATGCTTCACCCGATTTCTTCCGTCGAATTTCTTCGCTCAGTACCAGATCCCGAACATCGTCGAATTTTAATTTGCTGTTTCCCGACGAACTGCTGACTGCTGTAACAGTAGCATTCCAACTGTCTGTAGAGATGATAAGAGAATTAAAGCTCGAACTTCATCATCGAATTCAATTTCCACTGAACTCAACTGGTTGTGATTGTGTTGAGTCATTTAGGGGTGCCACCGATGCCCCTTCCGTCATCCGCAATTGAATAATCGCCTCATCAAATGAACTTTGTTTGAGGCCGATGGCTTCTCTACATACTGGAGAGAGCCGCCATAAGACCCGCCGTGGTCTTTTCCTTGCTATGTTGAAAGCAACATTGCGGATAACGTCAGTCGGATAACTCCGAGGGCTTGTCTGTCGAGAAGAGCCAGTCTTCTTCTTCATGCCCTCTGGTTGCTTTCCTGAAAGAGGTTGATATAGATTTTTCTGATACAGAAAATCTTCAATCTGCATCTTCCAAAAGCCAAAGTCCGCACCATCGAACTTTTCAATTTTCACCTTCCCTTCGTCTGCAGCCATCGCTCCCACTCGAATCTGGCTTCGTTTGGATCGTTTCTGACAATTTCTGCGAACCGCCGTGTATTAGAACACCTCCGTCGACAAACTCGTATCGCCGACCGAATTTCACTATTCACGAAATTCACTATTCACGTGAATAGTAATGAATAGTAACCTCGAGAAAATTGACAAAATTCACAACCAAAAGCTCTGATTACCAGTTGTTAGGAAATAAACCGAGTACGAGTAATTTCCCTATAACCAGATTTGTAAGAATGCGAAATAAAAGCGGAAAAATAATACCCGAAATTGATAACGGAGTTCAGCCAATTGTGCTTACGTCTCCGGGCTGCTGCAGATCTTTTACTAAGATAAAATTTACAGGTGTTTACACAACACACTTGAGAGAGAACTAGAAGATTTTGGGATGATTTTGAAGCTAAATGAGCTAGGGTATTTATAGTTAAAACTTAGGGACTAATATTGTAATTAAAAATAAAAATATTTTGGGCAGCCCCCCTCCCCAATTTGTTTTAGCAGCCCCCCCACCTTTGAATATCAAGCAGCCACCGGCTGCTAGTATTCATATTTGACCAACATCATCTGATTCGTAACTATACTGTGATATTAATTACTCAAATAAATAGACATAAAACAAAAGTTTCCAGAATTACAGATTGCAACATGGCCAGTATTCGTATAAACCACAATGTTGGAATGAAAAGCAATGCAGAAGCAGCCATTCCGGCGAGTTAACCAAGTTCTTCAGCTTATTGTTCAAAGTAAAAACACCACTTTGAGCTATGACTTGCCCTTGATATTTTTAAACGAGAACGTTGCCCTTTGGACTTGCTTCAGGAAGCTTGGCCTTCAAAGTGTTATCCTTCATAGCTGAGGTAGCTTCAAAGAAGACTTCGATACGTCAACATCAGGGGGTGTAATTTTCGTCATCCATTGCCGCACTGGGCTAGGCTGGTTCTTCCATGGAGGTTTACTACAAGAAGCCTCCCCACAGTTGTTTTCCTCGTTCATATTCCCACCTTCCGACAATGCTATATGATTTCTTATCAAGTTGTCCAGTACATAATTTGAGCTTAGTCCATGCATCTCGTCAAGCTTATTCTTTCTTCCCTTGTTCCCATATTGAGTAGCTTGTTTTTCCGAAATAGTTGCTTCAGTGGTGTTCCCTACAGAAAGTACCTGTTCTGAATCTGCCAACTGGGACTTTTTATTTTCATTACTCGTAGCTCTGCCCATCTTTTCTTCAGATTTAATTTGTAAGCCGGATGGATGCTGGCTTTTAATCTTCTCATGATGAAAGTTTTTCTCAGCATGATTTGATTTCTGTAGTTCCTCACCGTCATAATTTAGAGCTTCATCTTCATGTGAATTCATGTCAACACTGCTTGGCTTGTTCAGCTCAAAACAATTTGAATCACTGCTAGCAGAGTCTTCCTCGTCACAAGCATCTTTACCAGCCTCATTTAAAGGGATAGATTCAAGTGACTTCCTCCTATCCTTTCGCGACAAATAATCAGTACACTTGGAATCCGAACTACCAATATGTTTAGCTTGAAGGAAGGTCTATTTCAAAACCTAATCTGTCCACTATTGGATTCTGTTTGGAGAAACCAGACTGAGCTTCTTCTAGCTTAATCTGCGCCCGCTCGTCAAGCCATGATTCAGATATATGAAGAATCAAACGATCATGGTCAGCCACCTGTCCAATCTTCATTGGATTCTGTCTTAGTGTATGCACCTCCTTTCGTAGCTTTTGATTGCCTTCGCAAACTCATCGCAAGATCTTCCAAAAGCTTCCTCGATTTCCTTTCCCTGTCAAGGTCTTTCAAGGCATTAGAAAGAGAAACTTTTGACTCAAAGACTTCATGAGCTAACTTCCTGTGTAGATTCTCGGATCGTTTTCTTAACTTTCTCTCATCTTCTAGTTCATCCCTTGCCGACTGTACAGCAGCATGAATCCGGTCCTGTTCTTTACTCTTCCTAACCAATTTGTCTTCAGCAATCTGCTTCATCAAACCATCAATTTCTCGTCGACAAGCTTGCTGATCTCGTAGCAATCTTTGATCCTAACACGGGAATGATCTAATTCCTTCTTCAATGCTTTTATCAATGATATATTGGATGCATGTGTTCTTCCAGACTCCAAATATGGTTTAGTACTTTCAGCAGTTCTGTAGATGTTTGAGATTATAATGTGACTCACCGATTCTTCCCCTAAAACTTATGGAACTGCCAGGTGTGACTGCAGGATTATAAGGTGCAACCTGAAAAGGGAGGAAATGCATGTTGAGACTCTAGATGGCCCGGAATGTGAAAAAAAAAACAAGTGGGAAAGATCTACAAATAAGCAAACAATACAGGGAGTGAAAGGACGTTCTCTGCATTCAATTTCAGCACCGTTGTTTCTGTTAATATCAACATTTAAGAAATCCTAATCAAAAATGCTTTCCTATCAACAAATAACACCCTATTAACTCAACTCTCAAATGCTTTCCTAGGAAAGCATGCTATGTATTTCTATGATTGGAATAAAACATGAAATATGTAAAAAATCTAATTAAGATGCCATGAACACCCAGCTATATTTTAACTTAGAACCTAACTCAATAACATAAAGAATTAAATTTTAGTTAGAGCCTAGGGGAAATTAGTCAGACTACAACAAAGACGAATCAACTTGGTCACAAGGCTGAAGCTCGTCCCCATATTCAAGACTCCTAAAAACCATTATTCCCTTAGCTCTAAGTCGAGTAGCTTCAGTTGAAGTATCAATATAAGAAAGAATTATAATTGTTCAGCTTGGGGGCTTTGTGAGTTGTGACTATGTTTCTTTTTTATTTTGATAGAATAGTGGCCTCATTAAAAACCCCCTTCTAATCCTCCATGTTATGTGAGTAACATGAAGGATTAAGGAAGAAGGAAAAGAGTGCCTAGAAAATTTTATTCATAAAAACAATAATACATAGGTAGAGCCTAACAGACTCCAAAACCTCCAAATGAAGAACATAAGACTCAACTCCAAAACTTACAACAAGAATATAACATTTCCTTCAAAAAACATAACCAATATAAACCAAGAATCACCCTATCCCATCTTTAGCTAGTTTATCAGCTTCCCAGTTTGCCGCTCTCAAAATATGCTTTATAATAATATCCTTTCTTGCCAACAGCTCAACTATATCGTTCACCAAGGATAGAAACAAAGGGGGGCATAAGCCCGGATTCTTGATCCACTTCAAAGCATTAATTGAGTCAGTTTCCAGAATAAACCTCTTATTAAGAACATAACCTTGCTCTTCCATAAGACACAGCCCCCTCTTAATCGCCAACAACTCTGCCATGACAGGAGGACCTCCCCCTACTGGTTCAGAGAACCACTGAAGCAACACACCTTTAGTATCCCTAACCAGACCTCCAATACCACCTTTATCCCAACCCGAAACCATCGCTCCATCAACATTTAGCTTTAAGAACCCATCCAGGGGAGGAACCCATCCAGGGGAGGAACCCAGCAAGAAGATTGAGAGCAGTCCCGTCGTTTCTTTTCCCTCGAATCGGCAAGTTTTAAATCACCTACTAGTGACTATGTTTCTTATATAATACATATATTGCTGCTGATCACTGCAGGTTATATTGGTTTGGTTGCTCCATGCAACTATGCATTTGAGCCGTGTATGTGACCACCTTTCCTATTGTGTACATATTTTACAGATAGTACAAATTTCAGTAGGAAGAAAATAAAATTTACCTCCATTGAACTGCCATAGCTTGCAGGCGATACAGGCTGTAGGGCATGATTATTGTTTTCAATCGATCGATGGTGTTTCATCAGTGTTTGAGCAATATGCCTCCTCAAACTACTAGAACTCTCTGGCTGATATAAGAAATAAAACAGAAAGTTAGAGACAGAAGGTCTTTTACAAGCTCGGGTAACCTCTAAAGCTGTGTTCTTGTACAAATGGCTGAAGACATTGTCCCGAAGCCACCAAAGACTGGATTAAATCAACTATACTTTGCTGGGTCATCTATTTACTAATTATCAATTAATGATTCTCACTCCTCATTGTAAAACTGTTTAGCACCATTAGGTTTTGAACTCGTTTAAAACGCTTGACAATTTTTTCCCCAATCAAACATGAAAAAAGGACATTACAAACTTATAATCTAACCTAACAGACAAGAAACACTCTATGGACCAACAAAAATATAGTAAAAATTTGGCAGAACAATAATCAAATAACCAATATGGATCATATGAAGACTGAAAATATTGTTTTATCAACATAAACTGCAAACATCATCTCAGCCCAGTTAAAAGGAGAATAAGAAAAGAACAAACCATGTCCTCGTTTACCAAATACAAGACCCAAATACCAAATCAATCAACTCAATCTCACCAATAGGAAGGGGGAAACCCTTTAGAAAGGAAACAAACATACGAGAACAAAAATGAAAAATGCACACACATATAAACATAAGTAAAGCATGGGACAAAGAAAAAGAAATTGAAATACTTAGTCAAAGAAAAAGAAATTGAAATACCTGGTCAGGGTCGGAGCTGGGGCTAGGATCAGCCAAGAAATGAGAAAAATCAATGGCTTGGTTCTTGTTGTGGTGGTGGCGTTGGTGGTACCGGCCATTAGTGTTGTTAACACCACCTCTATGCATTTTATGAGGACGATAGGGAGGTATAGATGGAACTCCCACAATGAAGCCGCTAACTTCCTTGCAGAAACAGCGTCAGGAGGAGGAGGAAGAAGAAGGGAGTTGTAATGATGAAGGAGAGCCTGAGGGTCGTAAAGTTTCCAAGGAGTGGGGTACAGGGAACCTCTGTTTTCCCATTCCCTACCAATAATACCCTCCGACTCAACTTTTCACGCAAATTTTCTCCTTTTCTGCTAACACTTCTCCACTTTTTTCTTCCTTTTTCATCACTCTCTCTCTAGCCTTCAAAAGTGTTTTATTTTAAACAATTAGTATTATTTTATTTTCTTTTTGCTGTTTCTTTGCTTCTGGGTTGTAGTTTATACAGTGAAAAAAATTTCTTTTTGGAGGGTATTTTGAGATTAGTACTGTGATCGATCTTCCACGGAAGCATTGACAAACAAAAAAGGAAAAAAAATTAATATTAGAATTGGTTGGATTACCTGTCAAACATTTAGTTGAGCACCCGCCAAATATAGTATATGTTAGAATTTTTAGTAATTATTATAGATATGAGTACATTTACAAACATAATTATTTAAATATATGGTTTTTAAAAGAAATAATATTTTCTTTAATTATTTTTTAATGAATTTTTTTTCTAGAGAGAACCGCCAAATATCTTAAATGATAAGTATGTAACATAAATCTTCAAAAAAGTCTTTTATTTGTTTTGAATTTTATGCAAATAAAAATGGTTTAATTTGTGATTTAACCCTTGAACTATATCAGTTTTTCCACTCCTAAAATTGTAATGAACCGAAAGTTTATCCGATTCATAACTGTACTATGATATTTATTAATCAAATATTCAAATCGGATTAATTGATTAAAAAAATCATATAATGATGTTATACCCAAAAAATTAATTAGATATACATACTGTTGAAAATTGGCACACCAAATTGCATCAATTGTCAACATTATGGGTGGCAATTTGGTGGCATTAATGGGGTGGCAAAATTGGTCAAATTTGGCCACCAAATTGTTAAAAATTTTGGATGGTAAAACTATACAATTAGTCATTGTAATTTAGGATATTTACAAATTAGTCCTTAAAGCTTCAACTATAAATACCCTAGCTCATTTAGCTTCAAAACCATCCCAAAGCATTCTAGCTTTCTTCCAATACTAGAGAGAATTTAGAGAGTTTCTTGAGAGTTGTTTTCTCCTTTTTATCAAGAGAGAATTATCATTGTTTTCTCCTTGGTAGATCGAGAGAGGTTGTAATTCCTATTTTCTCATAGTGAAATTCTTCTACCGTTGCCCGTGATTTTTACCCTATATAATTCAGGGGTTTTCCACGTAAATTTTGTGTCTCTTTTTATCTTCATTTTTATTTTCTCAAATTATCAGTTGCGATTTTGCTCTATCCGATAGCCGTCTTCCGCAACAATTGGTGTCCGAGCTAGATTATAGTGTGTAATATATGCTTATTGTCTTTGTGGTTGCCACCAAAAGGTGGATCCTCCAATATAAGAAAGTAAGAAGTTATTACACATTCTTTGAAGGTTCCAGAGAACTATTCACGATAGTGAAATAGTGGGAACTATTCACGATAGTGAAATAGTGGGAGCTATCCGTAAACGAAGCAATGGCAACGAAATTTGATATTGAAAAGTTCAATGGGAGAAATTTCTCATTGTGGAAATTGAAGATGAAGGTCATCCTGAGGAAAGACGATTGTCTAGCAGCTATCAGCGAAAGGCCAGTGGATTTCGCAGATGACATCAAATGGAACGAGATGGACGGGAATGCTATGACAAACTTTCATCTAGCATTAGCAGATGAAGTATTGTCAAGCATCGAGGAGAAGAAGACAGCTAAGGAGATATGGGATCATCTTACCAAATTGTACGAGGCCACATCGCTGCACATTAAAATTTTCCTTAAGAGGAAATTGTACACTCTCTGTATGTCAGAATATACTTCAGTGACGGAGCACTTAAATACACTGAACACCTTATTTTCTCAGCTTACATCCTTAAGCTGTAAAATAGGAGAACAAGAACGTGTTGAACTTCTACTTCAAAGTCTACCGGATTCATATGATCAACTCATCATCAACTTGACAAACAGTAATGTCACTAGTCTAGTCTTCGATGACGTTGCAGCTGTTGTTCTACAAGAAGAAAATCGGCGCAAGAATAAGGAAGACAAACAAGTAAATCTGCAACAAGCAGAAGCGTTGACAACGATGACAATGATGAGAGGGAGATCAACAGAACGTGGCCAAAGCAGTAGTCACAAACATGGTAGATCGAAGTCGAGAAGCAAGAAGAATTTAAAGTGTTACAAACTATGGAAAGAAGGGTCACTTGAAGAATGATTGTTGGAGTCTAAATAAAAACTCCAATCCACAAGGCAATATCGCAAACACTTCAGATGATGGAGATGCTCTATGTTGTAAAGCGTCAACCACCGTGGAAGAAAGAAAACGATTTGCAGATATATGGCTCATTGATTCGGGAGCAACATATCATATGACCTCAAGAAGAGAATGGTTTCATCATTATGAACCTGTCTCAGGAGGATCTATGTATAGTTGTAATGATCATGCCTTAGAGATCGTTGGTGTGGGAACCATCAAATTAAAGATGTATGATGGAACAATTAAAGTTGTTCGAGATGTGCGGCACGTGAAAGGCCTGAAGAAAAATTTATTATCCTACGGATTGTTGGATAATAAAATGCAAGCAAGATTGAAACACGGAAAAGAATCATGAAGGTGTTCCGTGGAGCGCTTGTGGTGCTGAAAGGCGAAAAAATAGCTGCAAACTTGTACATGCTGAAGGGAGAGACTTTGGTAGAAGCAGAAGCCTCTGTTGCCTCATGTAGTTCAGATTCGGCAATGCTATGGCATCAGAAACTTGGACACATGTCAGAACAAGGAATGAAGGTCCTTTTGGAGCAAACGCTACTTCCAGGCTTAACAAAGGTATCACTTCCTTTGTGTGAGCATTGCATAACAAGTAAGCAGCACCGGTTGAAATTCAACACATCAAATTCTAGAGCCAAAAGTGTTCTAGAATTGGTTCACTCTGACGTGTGGCAAGCACCAGTAACGTCCCTAGGTGGAGCAAAATACTTTGTCTCATTTATTGATGACTACTCCAGGAGATGTTGGGTGCACCCTATTAAGAAGAAGTCAGACGTGTTTTCAACTTTCAAAAACTTTAAAGCGCGGGTGGAACTTGATTCTGGAAATAAGATCAAGTGTTTCAGAACAGATAATGGAGGAGAATACACAAGTGAAGAATTTGATGACTTTTGCAGGAAAGAAGGCATCAAAAGACAGTTCATAGTGGCGAACACTCCTCAACAAAATGGAGTGGCAGAGCGGATGAACATAACCTTGTTAGAAAGAACAAGAGCAATGTTGAGGGATGCAGGCCTAGAAAAATCATTCTGGGCAGAAGCAGTCAATACCGCCTGTTATTTTGTGAATCGAGCTCCATCAACTGCAATAGAGCTGAAGACACCAATGGAGATGTGGACTGCTAAACCAGTTGATTATTCAAACCTCCATGTATTTGGAAGTATTGTGTACGTGATGTACAACGCCCAAGAAATTTCAAAGCTGGATCTAAAATCCAGGAAATGCAAATTCTTGGGGTATGCTGATGGAGTAAAGGGGTATCGCTTGTGGGATCCTACTGCCCGCAAAGTGATCATTAGCAGGGATGTTATCTTTGTAGAAGATAAGTTACAAAGAAAAAAAGATGATGATAGCGCTGAAAAGTCAGAGACTACACAGATACATGTAGAAAATGAGGTTGAACATGGAGATTCTTCTGAAGCAGAACCAACACATGATGAACAAGAACCAGGGAGTTCTGAAACTCCAACAACTCGTCAATCAGATCGTGTGAGAAGACGTCCCAATTGGCACTCAGATTATGTTATAGAAGGTAATATTGCATACTGCTTTTTAACAGAGGACGGTGAGCTATCAACATACCAGGAGGCAATACACAGCTCAGATGTTTCACTGTGGATGATGGCGATGCAAGAATAAATCGAAGCCCTTCATAAAAATAATACATGGGACCTTGTGTCACTACCACAAGGAAGGAAGCCAATTGGTAACAAATGGGTTTTCAATATCAAGCGAAATGGTGACGATCAAGTGGAGAGGTATTGTACAAGACTGGTGGTCAAAGGATATGCTCAAAAAGAAGGTATTGATTTCAATGAAATATTTTCTCCTGTGGTTCGACTAACAACAATTCGAGTAGTTTTGGCAATGTGTGCTACATTGGACTTACATCTAGAGCAACTAGATGTTAAAACAACTTTTCTTCATGGAAATCTTGAAGAATAAATTTATATGCTCCAGCCTGAAGGTTTTGAAGAAAAAGAAAAGAAGAACTTGGTTTGCAGGTTGAACAAATCTCTGTACGGTCTAAAGCAGGCACCAAGGTATTGGTATAAGAGATTTGATTCCTTCATTATGTGCCTTGGATATAACAGACTTAATGCAGACCCTTGTGCTTATTTCAAGAGGTCTGGTGATAACAATTTTGTTATATTGCTGTTGTATGTGGATGACATGTTGGTTACAGGACCCAACAAAGATCATATTGAAGAATTGAAGGCACAACTGGCTAGGGAATTTGAAATGAAGGACTTGGGATCAGCAAACAAGATTCTAGGGGTCACGATTTAACATGCAAGATTGTAAGCCAATTTCTACCCCTCTTCCTATTAACTTCAAATTATCCTCCAGTATGAGTCCTAGCAGTGAAGAAGAGAGGATGGAGATGTCTCGAGTACCGTATGCATCAGCAGTGGGAAGTTTAATGTTCGCTATGATATGCACAAGACCAGACATTGCACAAGCAGTGGGAGTGGTTAGTCGGTACATGTCGAATCCAGGCAAAGGGCATTGGAATATTGTAAAGAGGATCCTAAGATACATCAAAGGGACCTCAAATGTTGCATTATGTTACGGAGGATCAAACTTGCTAATCAATGGGTATGTAGATTCTGACTATGCAGGGGATTTGGATAAAAGCAAATCTACTACAGGATATGTGTTCAAAGTTGCTGGTGGAGCTGTAAGCTGGGTTTCAAAATTGCAGTCAGTTGTGGCTATACAACAGAGGCATAATATGTAGCAGCTACACAAGCCAGTAAATAAGCAATTTGGTTGAAGATGCTATTGGAGGAGCTTGGGCACAATCAAGAGTATGTCTCTCTGTTTTGTGACAATCAAAGCGCCTTGCATCTAGCAAGGAATCCAGTATTTCATTCAAGGACTAAGCACATACGAGTTCAGTACCATTTCATTCGTGAAAAGGTGGAAGAAGGAACGGTAGATATGCAGAAGATCCATACCAAAGACAACATAGCAGATTTCATGACGAAGGCAATCAATGCTGATAAATTTACCTGGTGTCGATCCTCCTGTGGCCTGTCGGAAACGTAAGCAACATGAAAGGTACAAGGTAGAAAGAATGGTATGAAGATATGATTGTTCCAATCAAATCTTCAAGTGGGAGATTGTTGAAAATTGGCACACCAAATTGCATCAATTGACAACATTATGGGTGGCAATTTGGTGGCATTAATGGGGCGGCAAAATTGGTCAAATTTGGCCACCAAATTGTTGAAAATTTTGGATGGTAAAACTATGCAATTAGTCATTGTAATTTAGGGTATTTACAAATTAGTCCTTAAAGCTTCAACTATAAATACCCTAGCTCATTTAGCTTCAAAACCATCCCAAAGCATTCTAGCTTTCTTCCAATACTAGAGAGAATTTAGAGAGTTTCTTGAGAGTTGTTTTCTCCTTTTCATCAAGAGAGAATTATTATTGTTTTCTCCTTGGTAGATCGAGAGAGGTTGTAATTCCTATTTTCTCATAGTAAAATTCTTCTACCGTTGCCCGTGATTTTTACCCTATATAATTTAGGGGTTTTTCACGTAAATTTTGTGTCTCTTTTTATCTTCATTTTTATTTTCTCAAATTATCAGTTGCGATTTTGCTCTATCCGATAGCCGTCTTCCGCAACACATACATAAAACAAAAATTTCTAGAATTACAGATTGCAACATGCAAATTAATGTGCATCATGGCAAGTATTCATATAAAACACAATGTTGGACTGAAAAGCATCGCAGAAGCAGCCATTCTGGCGAGTGAACCGAGTTCTTCAGCTTATTATTCAAAGTAAAAACATCACTTTGAGCTATGACTTGCCCTTGAATATTTTTAAACGAGAACGTTGCCCTTTGGACCTTGCTTCAGGAAGGTTGGCCTTCAGAGTGTTACACTTTGTTGCTGGAGGTGGTTTCGAAGTGGACTCCGATATCTCCACATCAGGGGGTGTAGTTTTTGTAATCCATTGCCGCACTGGGCTAGGCTGGTTCCTTGTTGGTGGGTAATTACAAGAAGCCTCACCACAGTCGTTTTCCGTCTTCATATTCCCATCTTCCGACAACGATATATGATTTCTTATCAAGTTGTCTGGTATGCAATTTGAGCTTAGTCCATGTATCTCATCAAGCTTATTCCTCTTCCCTTGTTGCCATAGTGAGAAGCTTCATCATTTTCGAGTTTTTGTGATATTATTGCTTCAGTGGCGTTTCCTACAGCGATATTTTCCTCTTCTGCATCTGCCATCTGGGACTTTTTACTTTCAGTACTCGTTGCTCTGGCCATCTTTTCTTCAAACTTAACTTGTAAGCTGAATGGATGCCGGCTTTTAATCTTCTCATGAGATGGAAGTTTTCTCCCGGCGTGATTTGATTCCACTATTTCCTCACCGTCACGGTTTAGAGCTTCATCTTCAAGTGATTTCAGGTCAACACTAGTTGTTTTGTTCAGCTCAAAACAATTCGAATCACTGCTAGCAGAATCTTCCTCGTCATAAAAATCTTTACTTGCACTTACAACCTCATTTAAAGGGACAGATTCAAGTGATTTCCTCCTACCCTTTCGTGACAAATAATCTATACGCTTAGAAACAGAAGTACCAATATGTTTAGCTTGAAGGAAGGTCTCTATTTCAAAACCTAATCTGTCCATCTTTAATTCAGTTCGGGAAAACTAGATTGAGCTTCTTCTAGCTTCATCTGCATCCGCTTATCAAGCCATGATTCGGATATACGAAGAATCAAACGATCAGGGTCAGCCACTCGTATCCAATCTTCATCGAATTTCTGTCTTAGTCTAGGAACCTTCTGTTGGTAGCTCTTTATTCCCCTGCAAACTCATCGCAAAGATCTTCCAAAAGCTTCCTCGATTTCCTTTCCCTTTCAAGATCTTTCAAGGCATTAGAAAGAGAAGCTTTTGACTCGGACACTTCCTGAGCTAACTTCCTGTGTAGATTCTCGGATCGTTTTCTTAACTTTCTCTCATCTTCTAGTTCATCCCTTACCGACTGTACAGCAACTTAAACTGTTGAAAAGTCAAGATAAGTGGCAAAAATTGGTGGCCTAATTTTCCACCGAAAGGTGATTTGAAAATTAGAAATAATAATTCACCTAAAATGTTAAAAAAAATGGAATGGAAAAATTAATTTTAGTCATTAGATTTTAGGGTATTTACAAGATTAGTCCTTAAGCTTTAACTATAAATACCCTAGCTCATTTAGCTTCAAAACCATCCCAAAGCATTCTAGATTTCTTCCAATACTAGAGAGAATTTAGAGAGTTTCTTGAGAGTTGTTTTCTCCTTTTATCAAGAGAGAATTATCATTGTTTTCTCCTTGATAGATTGAGAGAGGTTGTAATTCCTATTTTCTCATAGTGAAATTCTTCTACCGTTGCCTGTGGTTTTTACCCTAAATTTTTAGGGGTTTTCCACGTAAATTTTGTATCTCTTTTATCTTCATTTTTATTTTCTCAAATTATCAGTTGCGATTTTGCTCTATCCGATAGCCGTATTCCGCAACAATTGGTATCAGAGCTAGATTAGAGTGTGTAATATCTGCTTATTGTCATTGTGGTTGCCACCAAAAGGTGGATCCTCCAATAAGAAAGTAAGAAGTTATTACCCATTCTTTGAAGGTTCCAAAGAACTATTCACGATAGTGAAATAGTGGGAGCTATCCGTAAACGAAGCAATGGCAACGAAATTTGATATTGAAAAGTTCAATGGGAGAAATTTCTCATTAGGGAAATTGAAGATGAATGCTATCCTAAGAAAAGACGGGTGTCTAGCGGCTATCAATGAAAGGCCGGTGGATTTCACAGATGACATCAAATGGAACGAGATGGACGGGAATGCTATGGCAAACTTTCATCTAGCATTAGCAGATGAAGTATTGTCAAGCATCGAGGAGAAGAAGACAACTAAGGAGATATAAGATCATCTCATCAAATTGTACGAGGCCACATCGCTGCACAATAAAATTTTTCTTAAGAGGAAATTGTATACTCTCCGTATGCCAGAATCTACTTCAGTGACAGAGCACTTAAATACACTGAACACCTTATTTTCTCAGCTTACATCCTTAAGCTGTAAAATAGGAGAACAAGAGTGTGCTGAACTTCTACTTCAAAGTCTACCGGATTCGTATGATCAACTCATCAACAACTTGACAAACAGTAATGTCACTAGTCTAGTCTTTGATGATGTTGCAGCTGCTGTTCTACAAGAAGAAAATCAGCGCAAGAACAAGGAAGACAGACAAGTAAATCTGCAACAAGCAGAAGCGTTGACAACGATGAGAGGGAGATCAACAGAACGTGGCCAAAGCAGCAGTCACAAACATGGTAGATCGAAGTCGAGGAGCAAGAAGAATTTAAAGTGTTACAACTGTGGAAAAAATGGTCATTTGAAGAAGGATTGTTGGAGTCTAAATAAAAACTCCAATCCACAAGGCAATACCGCAAACACTTTAGATGATGGAGATGATCTATGTTGTGAAGCGTCAACCACCGTGGAAGGAAGAAAACGATTTGTAGATATATGGCTCATTGATTCGGGAGCAACATATCACATGACCTCAAGAAGAAAATGGTTCCATCATTATGAATCTGTCTCAGGAGGATCTGTTTATAGTTGCAATGATCATGCCTTAGAGATCGTTGGCGTGGGAACCATCAAATTGAAGATGTATGACGGAACAATTAAAG
Organism: Hibiscus syriacus; assembly: GCF_006381635.1. NCBI lineage: Eukaryota > Viridiplantae > Streptophyta > Magnoliopsida > Malvales > Malvaceae > Hibiscus > Hibiscus syriacus. The sequence goes on from NW_024063008.1 coordinate 1,361,622, forward strand.
TTGTTCGAGGTATGCGGCACGTGAAAGGCCTGAAGAAAAATTTATTATCCTACGGATTGTTGGATAATAATGCAAGCAAGATTGAAACACAGAAAGGAATCATGAAAGTGTTCCGTGGAGCGCTTGTGGTACTGAAAGGCGAAAGAATAGATGCAAACTTGTACATGCTGAAGGGAGAGACTTTGGTAGAAGCAGAAGCCTCTGTTGCCTCATGTAGTTCAGATTCGGCAATGCTATGGCATCAGAAACTTGGACACATGTCAGAACAAGGAATGAAAGTCCTTGTGGAGCAAAAGCTACTTCCAGGCTTAACAAAGGTATCACTTCCTTTGTGTGAGCATTGCATAACAAGTAAGCAGCACCAGTTGAAATTCAACACATCAAATTCTAGAGGCAAAAGTGTTCTAGAATTGGTTCACTCTGACGTATGGCAAGCACCAGTAACGTCCCTGGGTGGAGCAAAATACTTTGTCTCATTTATTGATGACTACTCCAGGAGATGTTGGGTGCACCCTATTAAGAAGAAGTCAGACGTGTTTTCAACTTTCAAAAACTTCAAAGTGCGGGTAGAACTTGATTCTGGAAATAAGATCAAGTGTTTCAGAATAGATAATGGAGGAGAATACACAAGCGAAGAATTTGATGACTTTTGCAAGAAAGAAGGCATCAAAAAATAGTTCACAGTGGCGAACACTCCTCAACAAAATGGAGTGGCAGAGCGGATGAACAGAACCTTGTTAGAAAGAACAAGAGCAATATTGAGGGACGCAGGCCTAGAAAAATCATTCTGGGCAGAAGCAGTCAATACCGCCTGTTATTTGGTGAATCAAGCTCCATCAACTGTAATAGAGCTGAAGACACCAATTGAGATGTGGACTGGTAAACCAGTTGATTATTCAAACCTCCATGTATTTGGAAGTATTGTGTACGTGATGTACAACGCCCAAGAAATTTCAAAGCTGGATCCAAAATCCAGGAAATGCAAATTCTTGGGGTATGTTGATGGAGTAAAGGGGTATCGCTTGTGGGATCCCACTGCCCGCAAAGTGATCATTAGCAGGGATGTTATCTTTGTAGAAGATAAACTACAAAGAAAAGAAGACGATGATAGCGCTGAAAAGTCAGAGACTACTCAGATACATGTGGAAAAAGAGTTTGAAGAAGGAGATTCTTCTGAAGCAGAACCAGCACATGATGAACAAGAACCAGAGAGTTCTGAAGCTCCAACAACTCGTTAATCAGATCGTGTGAGAAGACGTCCCAATTGGCACTCAGATTATGTTATAGAAGGTAATATTGCATACTGCCTTTTAACAGAGGACGGTGAGCCATCAACATACCAGGAGGCAATAAATAGCTCAGATGTTTCACTGTGGATGATGGCGATGCAAGAAGAAATCGAAGCCCTTCATAAAAATAATACATGGGACCTTGTGCCACTACCACAAGGAAGGAAGCCAATTGGTAACAAATGGGTCTTCAAAATCAAGCGAAATGGTGACGATCAAGTTGAGAGGTATCATGCAAGACTGGTGGTCAAAAAGATATGCTCAAAAGGAAGGTATTGATTTCAATGAAATATTTTCTCCTGTGGTTCGACTAACAATAGTTCGAGTAGTTTTGGCAATGTGTGCTACATTGGACTTACATCTAGAGCAGTTAGATGTTAAAACAGCTTTTCTTCATGGAAATCTTGAAGAGGAGATTTATATGCTCCAACCTGAAGGTTTTGAAGAAGACGAAAAGAAGAACTTGGTTTGCAGGTTGAACAAATCTCTGTACGGTCTAAAGCAGGCGCCGAGGTGTTGGTATAAGAGATTTGATTCCTTCATTATGTGCCTTGGATACAACAGACTTAATGCAGACCCTTGTGCTTATTTCAAGAGGGCTGGTGATAACGATTTTGTTATATTGCTGTTGTATGTAGATGACATGTTGGTTGCAGGACCCAACAAAAGATCATATTGAAGAATTGAAGGCACAACTGGCTAGGGAATTTGAAATGAAGGACTTGGGATCAGCAAACAAGATTCTAGAGATACAAATTCACCGAGACAGAAGTAATAGGAAGATTTGGCTTTCACAAAAGAATTACTTGAAGAAAATCTTGTCACGATTCAGCATGCAAGATTGTAAGCCAATTTCTACCCCTCTTCCTATTAACTTCAAAAATTATCCTCCAGTATGAGTCCTAGCAGTGAAGAAGAGAGGATGGAGATGTCTCGAGTACCGTATGCATCAGCAGTGGGAAGTTTAATGTTCGCTATGATATGCACAAGATCAGACATTGCACAAGCAGTGGGAGTGGTTAGTCGGTACATGGCGAATCCAGGCAAAGAGCATTGGAATATTGTAAAGAGGATCCTAAGATACATCAAAGGGACCTCAAATGTTGCATTATGTTATGGAGGATCAAACTTACTAATCAATGGGTATGTAGATTCTGACTATACAGGGGATTTGGATCAAAGCAAATTTACTACAGGATATGTGTTCAAAGTTGTTGGTGGAGCTGTAAGCTGGGTTTCAAAATTGCAGTCAGTTGTGGCTACGTCCACAACAGAGGCAGAATATGTAGCAGCTACACAAGCCAGTAAAGAAGCAATTTGGTTGAAGATGCTGTTGGAGGAGCTTGGGCACAATCAAGAGTATGTCTCTCTATTTTGTGACAGTCAAAGCGCCTTGCATCTAGCAAGGAATCCAACATTTCATTCAAGGACAAAGCACATACGAGTTCAGTACCATTTAATTCGTGAAAAGGTGGAAGAAGGGACAGTAGATATGCAGAATATTCATACCAAAGACAACATAGCAGATTTCATGACAAAGGCGATCAATGCTAATAAATTTACCTGGTGTCGATTCTCCTGTGGCCTGTCAGAGACGTAAGCAACATTGTTGAAAACATTTTGATATTTCGATATAACAAATTAAGTTAAATGAATTTTAAGATTTTCCAAAATGATTTTCCAAGTATATTCGATATAATTATTCGAATATCAAAACATTACTCAAAATATTTCAAAAATCATTTTTAATCCTTACTTAAGTGTAAAATTAAGTTTTAATCTTAAAACAATTTCAAAATAATCTTTCAAAGTATTTCGAACCATTTTAAAGCCAAAAATTCCAGATTGCTCAGAAGGAACCGATTCCCCCCCAAGGGGGTACCGATTCCCCCTGAATGGTTTGGCTCCGAGATTTCCAGAATGCTCGGAGGGAATCGATTCCCCCATAGGGGGTACCGATTCCCCCCCTGTTCAACGGTCGAAATATTTGAATTTTACACTTAGGGAACCGATTCCCCATAGGGGGTACCGATTCCCCCCACGCTCCAAACTGTTTTATTAATTGTTTTCACACTAAAACGGCTATATAATCTTCATTAATCATCCCCAACGTTCAGAATAGATTCAAGGTGTATTTAAACAAGTTCTGAAGCCCTTGATCAACAAGAAATCATAGAAAAACAAGAGAGAAAGCATCAAACACCAAGTTTGTGCAAATCAAGCCAATTTTCCTTTCAATATTCATTTTGCTTTCAAGAACACCATTTGTGCTCATTTGTAATTATCTTTGAGTGTTATTTTCTTGTTCTAGAATTGTGCAAACATCTTACCTTGTGAGGTTTTCTTGTAAGTTTGCAAATTTGTAATCTTCTCTTTGGGAAAAAGAGTGTTCTCAAAAGTTGGGGTATACTCTTGAGGGATTTGTAAGGTTATCTCTTTGGCCTCAAAAGAAATAACAAATTAGTGAATTTGTTGGAAAATCCTTAGTGTGGATAGCTAAGGTAGTGGACGTAGAATTTGTTTGAGAAAGTCGAACCACTGTAAATTGCTGTGCAATTACTTTCAATTTTTTTCTGCAAAAGCTTCCCCGAAATTTTTAATTGCCAATTCACCCCCCTCTTGGCTGATTCCGTCGATCGATTAACTCAACAATTGGTATCAGAGCCTAACTCATTTGAAGGATTAATCGCCTCTTGAGTCGATTCGGGAAGAGTTATATCGATTATTAAAGTCATCAATGGCCTCCGCTTCAAACTTCGACTCCAGTCTCGATTCGATGCCCGTCAACAAGCCTCCTTTCTTCAATGGAGCTAACTATGCCTATTGGAAGAATAGAATGATGTACTTCATTCAAGCAAGTGACATGGGAGCATGGAATGTTGTAGAAGAAGGATACATCAAACCTCTCACTCATCCAAGGTTGTGGAGTGAAAGAGAGACAAGAATGTTCCAGCTCAACTCCAAAGCCATCCATATTATTTTTTGTGCTCTTGGACCAGATGAATACGGAAGAGTTTCATCGTGTACAACCGCCAAAGAAATATGGGACAAGCTTCAAGTCCACAGGAAGGTACAGATGAGGGTAAAGAAATCAAAAATTAGTATTCTAACGCATAGCTATGAAAATTTCAGGATGAAACCAAATGAAGACATCAAAGCTATGACGGATAGATTTTCAACGATTGTCAATGGTCTCAAATCATATGGAAAGATCATCTCAAATGAAAAGCTTGTGAGGAAGTTAGTCTACTCCCTCCCAAAATCATGGCAATCAAAGAAGACGGCAATCATCGAGTCTAAGGACCTATCGTCCTTAACTCTTGAAGAACTTATCGGTTCACTCCTCACTCATGAGATGATGCTTGAAGATGAGGTGGACCTTGATAAAGTTGAAGAGACACCAAAGGAAAAGGAGAAGAAGAAAAATATTGGAGTTGCTCTCAAATCCACAAAGATGAGAGTGATTCTAATAATGATGATGATGAGAGGAAATGGCATTGTTTGCCAACGGTCAGAAAAATGATGAGACCTTACCAAGGAAGAAAATTCAAACGAAACGAAGGCCTCAAAAATGAACCAAAAGAGAAGGACCCAATCATTTGCTATGAATGTAAAAAGCCGGGGCATGTCAAATATGAATCCCCATAATTGAAGAAAAAGGGTCAATCAAAGAATAAGCACAAGGCTCATGTGGCTACATGGAGCGATGAAGAAAGTTCCAATGAAGAGGAACAAGATGTAGCAAACTTGTGCTTGATGGCATTCGGGGAAGATTCTAAGGTAACCTCTAACTCATCCGATTTTGATGATTTATCTTATGATGAGTTATTTGAGGAGTACAATGGGTTGGCTTCGGATTATGAGAAATTGTTTTTAAAATATAAAAATGATTTTTCAAAATTGAAAAATGAAAACAAACTCATATCCAAAGCCAACAACGATCTTGAAAGTAAAATCAAAGATTTGCAAATCAAACTAGAAGAGTTTGAAAAGAAAATTTTAGATTTTCAAAATTTACTTTCAAAGATCAATGATGATCATCAAAAGAAAATTGATGATCTTAAAACTTCTTTTGATAAAGTTGGAACAAAACATTTTGAAAAAGGTGGAAATTCAAAATCCAACTTTGTTAGAAAAAGTTTTAGAAACTACAATCATAGAAGTCCCCAAAGAACCTCTAATGGAAAAATCATTAGAAGTATGTGGGTTCCTAAAGAACTCATTACTACTAAAGATAAAAATATCCTACACAAATGGATACCTAAGGGGACTAGGATTTTGGAAACTAATGAATATGGACCCAAAAGAATTTGGGTACCAAAATCAAAATTAATCTATGTTTGTAGGGAAAGGAGCATTGCTACAAGGCACGGGAAACAATTCAAATTCATGGTACCTTGATAGTGGATGCTCTAGACATATGACCGGAGACAAAAGCCGGTTCATTGAGCTTAACGCCAAAAATGGAGGAGAAGTGACTTTTGGAGACAATTCAAAAGGTCACATTGAAGGTATTGGTACAATAGGTAATACCTCTTCCATACAAATTAAGAATGTTTTATATGTGAATGGATTAAAGCATAATCTATTGAGTATTAGTCAATTATGCGATAAAGGATTCAATGTCTTATTTGAAATTAATGGTTGTAAAGTCATTGACATTGCATCTAATCGGATTATGCTTGTTGGTCATAGAATAGGAAACATTTACATGGTGCATTTAGATTCTATTGATATGACTAATTTATGCCTAGTTGCTAAGGATGAGCATGATAGTTGGTTGGCATAGGAGACTAGGTCATGCTAGTATGAGTGTTTTGCAACGGTTAATTCAAGGAGACTTAGTAAGAGGGTTGCCTAAGCTTAAATTTGATAATGATAAAATCTGTGCTTGTGCTAAAGGAAAACAAAAGCGAGTTTCTTTTAAATCTATAATGATGTATCAACTAGTAGAGTATTACAATTGATCCATTTAGATCTTTTTGGGCCAACTAGAACTACTAGCTTGGGAGGAAACAATATGCATTTGTCTTGGTAGATGACTATTCTAGATACACTTGGGTTCTATTCTTAAGTACTAAAGATGAAGCATTAGAAAATTCATCACATTTTCAAAAATAATCCAAATGAAAAAGGTTACTCTATCACTAGTGTTAGAAGTGATCATGGAACTGAGTTTGAAAATCTTGGATTTATTGAGTTTTGTATTCTAATTGTATTAGCCATAATTTTTCAGCACCTAGAACCCCTCACAAAATAGAGTTGTTGAGAGGAAAAATCGAACTTTAGAAGAAATGGCTAGAACCATGCTTTGTGAAAATATTTGCCAAAAATTTTTGGGCGGAAGCCACAAATACCGCTTGTTATGTTGTAAATCGAGTAATGATTAGGCCAATTTTAAAGAAAACTCCATATGAAATTCTCAAAAATAAAAAGCCTAACATTAGCTATTTTCATCCTTTGGATGTAAATGTTTTGTTTTAAACAACGGTAAAGAAAACCTTGGCAAATTTGATGCTAAAAGTGATGAAGGAATTTTTCTGGGTTATTCCTTAAATTCTAAAGCTTATCGTGTATTTAATAAAAGAACTTTAGTTGTAGAAGAGTCTATACATGTTGTTTTCGATGATAATCCCCTTCCAAGGAAGGATTCTTCTGTTAATGATGATGTAGGTATTGTACAAGCAAATGACGTTAGACATGACGTTGGAGAATCATCATCAAAGGAAGAAACAAAAGATGAGGAAACTCATGATCCCCTCGAGAATCCAACCAGTGAAGAAAGGGAAGTATCTTTTCCAAGAGAGTACAACTATGTCAAGGATGGTGAAATTATAGGTGATCCATCAAAAGGGGTAACTACTCAATCTTCTCTTAGAAATATATGTAATTATGTTGCATTTATTTCATGCATAGAGCCTAAGAACATCAAAGAAGCATTAAAAGATGAACATTGGGTTATGGCTATGCAGGAAGAATTAAATCATTTGAGAGAAGTAAGTATGGACATTAGTTGAAAGCTAGTAATAATCTACTGTAGGTACTAGATGGGTTTTTAGAAATAAACTTGATGAAAGTGGTAATATAGTGAGGAACAAGGCTAGACTTGTTGCTCAAGGCTATACTCAGAAGAGGGCATAGACTATGATGAAACATACGCTCCCGTAGCTAGGATGGAAGCAATTAGAATGTTATTAGCATTTGCATGTTTCAATGAATTTAAATTATATCAAATGGATGTTAAAAGTGCATTCTTAAATGGTTTTATAAAAGAAGAAGTGTACGTGGTACAACCTCCAGGTTTTGAAGATTCAAATTTTTCGGATCATGTTTTAAAATTGACAAAAGCTCTTTATGGTTTAAAACAAGCTCCTAGAGCTTGGTATGAAAGATTGTCAAATTTTTTAATTGAAAAAGGTTTTTAAAAGGAAAGGTTGACACTACATTGTTTTTAAAGAGAAAAGGTAAGATTTATTAGTAGTTCAAATTTATGTTGATATATAATTTGGTTCTACTAATGATGTTCTTTGCCAAGAATTTTCTAAGCTAATGCAAAGTGAGTTTGAGATGAGCATGATGGGGGAGCTCTCATTTTTCTTGGGACTCCAAATCAAGCAAAGAAAAGATGGCATCTTCATTAATCAAGCTAAGTACGTCAAAGATATGCTCAAGAAGTTTGGACTGGAAAATGGGAAACCTCATAACACTCCAATGAGCTCCTCAACAAAGCTTGACTTAGATGAAGGAGGTAAATGTGTGGATGTTAAATTATATAGATCCATGATTGGCTCATTGCTTTATCTAACCGCAAGTAGACCGGATATTATGTTTAGTGTTTGCTTGTGTGCTAGGTTTCAATCATGTCCTAAAGAATCATATTTACTAACTATTAAGAGAATCTTTAGATACCTTAAGGACACTCCTAGTTTAGGACTTTGGTATCCTAGAGACTCTAGCTTTAGATTGCATGCCTTTTCTGATGCGGATTATGGAGGATGCAAATTAGATAGGAAAAGCACCTCCGGTACTTGCCAATTCCTTGGAAATATGCTGATTTCTTGCTTTTCAAAGACACAAAATTGTGTTGCATTATCTACCACTGAAGCGGAATATATTTCAGCCAGTAGTTGTTGTGCACAAGTTTTATGGATGAAACAACAACTTTTTTATTATGGAATTGAAGTAGGTACCATTCCTATCAAGTGTGACAATACTATTGATATTTGTCTCACTAAAAATCCCATCCAACACTCTAGAACTAAACACATTGAAATAAGACATCACTTCATTAGAGACCATGTCACTAAGGAAGATATAGTTTTAGAATATGTTGATACTTTGCATCAATTAGCGGATATCTTTACAAAACCCTTAGACAAGGAAAGGTTTTGGACACTTAGAAGAGAATTAGGTTTAACTAACCTATCTTCACTTAATGTTTAAAATAATTTAGCACTTTTAATAAATACTGAAAAATGCTTATAATAATAATTTTTGATTGCATTCTTGCTATTAATTAGGGGGAGTTTATGATTCTAAGTGAAAATTAATTTTATGTTCAAATAATTTTTAAAGATTAATTTAATTGTTTGAACATAATTATTTTTCAATATATGAGTTGCCTATACCACTAGAGAAGATTAATTTAGCATTTTATGTGCTTAAAAGTTGGATTTTAGCATTTTGGAGCAGAGGGAATCGATCCCCCCATGAGGGAACCGATTCCCCCTTTGAAGGGGAACCGATTCCCCCACAGGGGAATCGATACCCCCCTGGGGTTCTGTTAAAATCGGGCAGAACCCTTCAAAACACAAAAACCCTATTTTTCTTCTTCTTCCGCCGTTCTTCATCTCTAAATCTCTCAAATCTCCATTTTTACCTCAAATCAACGATATTAATCGGAATTTGCTTCAAATATCATCTTCTAAACCTGTTGAAATCATTAAAATCGTGTAAACAACATCTAAATCCCCTCAATCTTCATCTTTCAAGGTAAATTTTTCTAAACTCTCTATTTCATTGTTTTTGAACATAGGATTAGTTTTAATTAGTTCTAGGTTGAAATAGTGATCGGGCATTGATTATTTAGTGATTAGAAACTAGATGTTACAACTAATTTCATCAAAAACACAAGAATTTTCAAAAAATTTTAATTTTTCGAAATAAAATAAAAAAAATATTAATTTTCAAATTGTTGTGTTTTGATTAAATTATGTTGTTGTTATAAAAACTATACATATATTGTTTCTCAAAACCATATTGTTCAAAGTTTTCAAAACTTTGCCCATTAGGATTGATTTAGAGAACCTTGAAATATTGAGGACTCATTTGAGTTTTGGGATTAATTGAATTGCATACATTTGTTTTTAAATTTGCAGGTTATTCAATCTATTCTGATTTCCTTCACCATGTCTAATCCTAAACGTGCTAGGTCTTCATCTAGTCGTTCACACCGACAACCAAATCCTCCTCCAAATCCTCCACCTATTCCAATTTCTAATCCTAATCCTATTGATCCTAATTTGACTATCCAAAATTCGTGTTTCAATCATCCTGGTCCTAGAAATCATCGTTTTTGGTATTATCAATATTTCGACTCTTACAAAATCCGGGAAGAACGTATTCCTTCTCGTCAAGCTATGTTAGCTATCAATTTTAAATATCTTCCTCTTTTACAAGAGTGGAAATTTGATAAACTCTTTGACCTTGAACCCATCGTTTACCATCAACTTGTTCGTATTTTCTATTCTAATGCCGTTTGTGTTAAAGACCAAACTGAAACCGAAACCATAGGAATTCGTTCCTACCTTCTAGGACAATTCTTATATATTGACTCGGCTTACATAGCTAATACTTTCGGATTAGATAATGAAGGGATTTCAAATGAAAAACAGGTTTTAGGATCTCGTTATAAAAGAAGGGATAGTGCAAGTGTTCTAGACCTTCATGAACGTTTTCTTCATCTAATGATTTCTTGGTGGTTTCGACCATATGGAGGTCGTTATTCTACTCTTAGAGCCTTAGATCTTTGGTGGTTACATTGTTTCGAAAACAATATTAAAATCAACCTACCTCAGATTATTTTTTGCTGAAATTGTTGAAACCGTAAATCTTGTTCCTAATAAAAAACTTTGTTCATCTCTTGTTTACGGCTGTATTTTGAGTAATCTGTTTTCAAAAGCTGGGCTTAGAGTCAGTCTAGATTCCGTTTTTTCTCTTAAGAAACAAATTAACCTTCTTTCCTTAACGAGAGCGGGATGGATTAAGGATAAGGAAACCGGGGAATGGGTTCGATCTTCTGCAACTACTCCGGGAGCTAGTTCTTCACGAGCTCCACCCGAAGCTGACGAAGATCTTGAGCTTGAGCAACTAATGCGAGACATCGATGAAGCTGAAGCTGAACCTGAGCAGGCCGAGGAGCAGCCCGAAGAGCAAGCACAACAATCGACTCAAATACCTCCATATTTTCAATCTTTTATGGAGACATTTGATTACCGGTATGCGACTATGGATTCGCGCTTTATTTCTATAGAGTCCCATTTATCCACAATGGGAGCTTAACAATTAGAAATTCTTCGGAAAATGCGTGCAAATAATGAAGTAACCAACGCACATATTAATGACCTCACTAAAGAAATGGCCGCTATGCGAGCTCGTTTTCCTCCTCCCGATCCTCCTACGAATGTTTGATTCTATGTTTTAATTTGTTTTTCCAAACTTATTGTTTTAACATTTTGAATATTTTGGGATGTTTGAATTTGAGAATTGTGAATTTGTTTGGATTTATGGATGGTTTGAACTTATATGCTTGGTGTAATTTATTTATTATTGCATCATTTACATCATTATTAGCAATATGACCAATTTTGCCATATCACATTATTTATGAATATTGATTACGGAACTAATGGCTAACGTTTCTCTTAATTGTGATCTTAGCAGCTTATGCATACATATACATAATCAATTGGCTTAATATTCTTCACGTTTATTTGAATCTTTTTGATTTAACAAAAAGGGGGAGAAGTGTGTTTTAAGTGCATTTTTAAAATGATAAATGGTGTTAAAGTAAGGGGGAGTAATTTCAAAACTTGATTTCAAAATCTTAAAATTACTAAAATGTTTTGTTATATCAAAAAGGGGGAGATTGTTGAAAACATTTTGATATTTCGATATAACAAATTAAGTTAAATGAATTTTAAGATTTTCCAAGTATATTTGATATAATTATTCGAATATCAAAACATTACTCAAAATATTTCAAAAATCATTTTTAATCCTTACTTATGTGTAAAATTAAGTTTTAATCTTAAAACAATTTCAAAATAATCTTTCAAAGTATTTCGAACCATTTCAAAGCCAAAAATTCCAGATTGCTCAGAGGGAACCGATTCCCCCCCAAGGGGGTACCGATTCCCCCCTGAATGGTTTGGCTCCGAGATTTTCATAATGCTCGGAGGGAACCGATTCCCCCATAGGGGGGTACCGATTCCCCCCTGTTCAACGGTCGAAATATTTGAATTTTACACTTAGGGAACCGATTCCCCATAGGGGGTACCGATTCCGCCCACGCTCCAAACTGTTTTATTAATTGTTTTCACACTAAAACGGCTATATGATCTTCACTAATCATCCCCAACATTCAGAAGAGATTCAAGGTGTATTTAAACAAGTTCTGAAGCCCTTGATCAACAAGAAATCATAGAAAAACAAGAGAGAAAGCATCAAACACCAAGTTTGTGCAAATCAAGCCAATTTTCCTTTCAATATTCATTTTGCTTTCAAGAACACCATTTGTGCTCATTTGTAATTATCTTTGAGTGTTCTTTTCTTGTTCTAGAATTGTGCAAACATCTTACCTTGTGAGGTTTTCTTGTAAGTTTGCAAATTTGTAATCTTCTCTTTGGGAAAAAGAGTGTTCTCAAGAGTTGGGGTATACTCTTGAGGGATTTGTAAGGTTATCTCTTTGGCCTCAAAAGAAAGAACAAATTAGTGAATTTGTTGGAAAATCCTTAGTGTGGATAGCTAAGGTAGTGGACGTAGACTTTGTTTGAGAAAGTCGAACCACTGTAAATCGTTGTGCAATTACTTTCAATTTTTCTGCAAAAGCTTCCACGAAATTTTTAATTGCCAATTCACCCCCCTCTTGGCCGATTCCGTCAATCGATTAACTCAACAAACATGATGGTACAAGGTAGAAAGAATGGTGTGAAGATATGATTGTTCCAATCAAATCTTCAAGTGGGAGATTGTTGAAAAGTCAAGACAAGTGGCCAAAATTGATGGCCTAATTTTCCACCGAAAGGTGATTTGAAAAATTAGAAATAATAATTCACCTAAAATGTTGAAAAAAAATGGAATGGAAAAATTAATTTTAGTCATTAGACTTTAGGGTATTTACAAGATTAGTCCTTAAGCTTTAACTATAAATACCCTAGCTCATTTAGCTTCAAAACCATCCCAAAGCATTCTAGCTTTCTTCCAATACTAGAGAGAATTTAGAGAGTTTCTTAAGAGTTGTTTTCTCCTTTTATCGAGAGAGAATTATCATTGTTTTCTCCTTGGTAGATCGAGAGATGTTGTAATTCCTATTTTCTCATAGTGAAATTCTTCTGCCGTTGCCCGTGGTTTTTACCCTAAATTTTTAGGTGTTTTCCACGTAAATTTTGTGTCTCTTTTATCTTCATTTTTATTTTCTCAAATTATCAGTTACGGTTTTGCTCTATCCGATAGCCGTCTTCCGCAACATAAACCTGGTGTTGTTCTTTACTCTTCCTAACCAATTTGTCTTCAACAATCTGCTTCATCAAACCATCAATTTCGCATCAACATGTTTGCTGATCTCGTAGCAAATCCTTGATCCTAACACAGGAATGATCTAATTCCTTCTTCAATGCTTTTATCAATGATATATTGGATGCATGTTGTTCTTCCAGACTCCAAATATGGTTTAGTACTTTCAGCAGTTCTGTAGATGTTTTGAGATTATAATGCGACTCACCGATTCTTCCCCTAAAACTTACGGAACTGCTAGGCATGACTGCAAGATTATAAGGTGCCATCTGAAAAGGGAGGAAATGCATGTTAAAACTCTAGATGTATTGGAATGAAACATAAGATATATGTAAAAATGTAATTAAGCCACCATGAACACCCAGCTATGCAGTTTATCAACTTAGAACCTAAATAACACAGAGTTAAGTTTTAGTTAGAGACTAGGGGGACAATAGTCATAATACAACCAAGATGAATCAATTTGGTCACAAGGCTGAAGCCTGTCCCCAAACACAAGACTTCATCATCTTGGATAAATAAACCTTCTTTTTATCCAGAAATAAAAATCAGAAAAATAAAACCACCTTTCCTATTCTGTACTTATTCTACAGATAACGCCATTTTCAGAAGCAAGAAAGGAAATTTTACCTCCATTAACTTGCAGGCGATACAGGTTGTAGGGCCTGATTAGTTTTTTCAATTGACCGATGGTTTTTCATTAGTGCTTGAGCAATATGCCTCCTCAGACTGCTTGAACTCTCCGGCTGATGTAAGAAATAAAACAGAAAGTTAGAGACAGAAGTTATTTTTTACAAGCCCTAAACCTCTAGAGATAGTGTTTCATGGTAAGCCAATTTAGCTCCATTAGGTTTTTCCCCAATCAAACATGAAGAAAGGACATTACAAACATATAACCCAACCTAATAAAAATGAAGAAAGGGCATTAGAAACATACAATCTAACCTAACAGACAAGAAACACTCTATGGACCAACAAAAACATTTAAAAAATTTGGTAGAACAGTGATCAAATAACCAACATGAATCATATGAGGACTGAAAATGTAGTTTTATCAACAAAACATCATCTCAACTCAGTTTAAGAAAAGAAAATGAACAAACCATGTCCTCATTCACCAAATACAAGACCCAAAATTCCAAATCAATCAAAATCAATCTCAACAACTAATAGACTAAAGGAAAAACATCCTTTTAAAACAAAATTAACATGCTAATAAAACAATACATAGACACAATTTGTATACAAGTACGAAAGCAAAGTGTGGCATGTATTTTCTTTTTACTTTTTACTGTGATCGATCTTCCATGGAAGCATGAATGGAAGAACGAAGAAAGGTTTAAACTTCAGGAATTTGTTGGATTACCCATCAAGCATCTGTTGGATAACCAAAATTCAACCGACTGATTCCTAACTTTACCAATACAAGTCAAGTAGGTCTAGTATAGTAGGAATACCATACCATACTATACGTTTTGTACCACACTACACTCTAATTACATACGCTACATGTACTGTTCAGTTTTTTGTTTTATTTTTCAGGAAAGAAACTGAGATGGAAAATAAAAAATTTAGGTATTTTAAAATATAAATGATTAAAAATTAGGTCATGCAATTGTTTGTTTTTTTTTATGTATTATGAATGAAATAAAATATAAAATATAAAATATTTATTTTAATTACAAAACTTCAAATGTTTAAAACAAAATAAAAACATAATTTGAACATTTTATTTGTAAATAGTCCTTCTTTGATTTATCAATTAGCGCAACCTAAAAAGTATAGGCCTTGTCGCACTGGATAACTCTGATCGGATAACATAGCATCAGTTTTGAGCTAGAGGATTGAAAGCCAATCCATTCCCGCTTTACAGTGTGAGCTTAGGGTTTCGACATCATGGCTTCCCTCTGCTCCAATCTTCACACTCCATTCTCCTTTCTGGTTCTTCCCCGCCAACATAAGGTTCCCACTTGCTTTTTCATCAAGTAAGCCATCATCTTTGTGTAAATTATTCTATAATTATATGCCTCCTTTTGGTTAATTTTTTTTACTTCTTTCTGTTCACTGTCTGACACCAATTTCTAATATTTACTTTATATTACTTCTGGGTTCTGCTGTATATAATATGTTTGACTTAGTTTTGAAATTCGCTGTTGGTTTCTGTGTCTTGCTCTTCTAATTTTGTGGTTAATGCTGGTTTAATCTAATAATCAAGTGTTAATTTGCGTAAAAAATCTTTTTAATCCAACTCCATAATCCATATGGAAGCATTTGTATGATGATTCATGAAAAAACTGATATCTTAGATAACCATTTCGTCATCAAGGATGTTGCGATTTCTAAAATTTGAATCTTGAAATACTGCTTGGTTGGAAACAATGAAAATCTAACACTTTTAAGTCTCATTCGTTGTTTTACAGCAGCAGGGTAAAATTCAATCTGAATAAGGTGTCAACGAAAACAATAACTTGCAAGAAAGCAAGCTCAAGGGCCCTGAATTGATAGGGTAGTCAAAAGCAAGTTTGAGAAAACTGCGGCGAAGCAGGGAGACAAGAAATTGTTCATGAGGTTTAATTACCGAGTCACTTTCTAATGGTATGTTTCGAGTTCTTTTGGACAATAAGGATTTAATTATAGGTTATCTTTCGGGAAAGATACGGAAGAATTTTGTACGTGTATTGCCTGGAGATAAAGTTAGAGTTGAAATGAGTCCTTACGATTCAACCAAGGGGCGAATAGTTTATAGGCTTCGTAACAAGGATCCAAGTGGATAGCAGGGTAGTTTTCCCCGAAATCCATGCTGTTGCAATTTGTTAATATTCAGTAGGTGTTGAGGCGAGGAACCTCCAACTATGAAAACAGGGTTCTGTGGAGAGTATATGAGGAGAAGCAATTTGATATCCTTTGAAAAGCACCTACATCAGTCAAACCTGGTTGTGGTGAGTTTCTTTGGTAAGATGGCATGGATTTGGACAAGTCTTGCCTTCTCTAGGAGCTTGACTGATTTAAATATCGAGGATAACTATTCTTTTCGTGTAGCATTGCTTATGAAAGACTAAGTTTTATGATCATTATCAAACCTTTCTTTGAATAGTTTCAGTGAATTTATTTCTTTGTTTGTATTCTTTTTAATTGGCAATGTTTTCATATGCAATTTACATCTTGAAGAAAATTCATTGCGCGTAGAAGTACTTTTCAACCTTGATTTGCGTTTTTTCTTACTGAAATGTGAACTGCCAGTGTAACATCTTGAATCTAAAGTAACCTTAGTAGAACTATTAACTATGGCAAAGGATTGAACTAGATGGAAATAAACTTTTCATTAAGCTCTCTCATAAACAGGATAAAGGAATGACACCCTGTTGTTTTTAGTTAGCTGGAAACTGGTGATGCCATCATTATTACCCTGCACCCAGGATAAAAAAAACTCGAAAGGAAATCTCCCTCTACTCGACCCTGCACCTAGTAATTTGTCTTAGACTTTGCTTGGTTCAGCATTAATGAGGAGGCCTGGTTTAGTAGAAAATTGAAATGACTGGAGGGAAGAAAGGAAAATGATTTGAGTGTACTCGATACAAATGGAAAAATAGGAAAATGAAAAAGAAAAAGAAAAAGAAAAGGGGTTTCCCCTTACTGGTCAACCATTTCAAATAAAGTAATCTGATTTATTTCATCCTCAAATTATTAATTTCATTTTAATCAGATTCATATGTTAACATTTCGATATCTATTTTTGTTAGTGACACGAGTTACAATCTCATGGTGATTATCATTATCTTAATGGTAAAAACACACTTTAATCCTAGACGGTAAACTCGATAGTCTCGATATGTACCATAAATTTTATTTTCTCTTTTAATTCTTTATCAAGTGAATTTATACTATATTTTAAAAAAATTGAACCAAACAAAATTTGAAGTATAATCTCCATTTAATCTTTACCTTAATATTATTAAAATTTCAAATCATTTCTTCTTATGGAATAAAAACTTTTTTTCGTCAAAGAGAGGGACGAATTAAATGTATTTAAAAAAATGATAGTATATATATATATATATATATATATATTACTTTTTTTAATATTGAAAGACGAGTAATATTGTCATTTTGGATGATAAACTTAGAGGATTTCTCTTATCGAAGAAGATTCAGGGGCAGGTTGTAGTTTTTTTTCTTTCTTATGGAGTAGTTGTTAGTTGGAGTAGAGCAATCTTCTACGGTTCACCAATGAAAATTGGGATGACGTGGACCATACTCGAAACTAAAGCAGAAAATCATCATCATCATTATTATTATTAATATTATTATTATGTAAAATAAGATAAAGTTTAATCTTAGATGGTGAATTTATAAAACTTTTAAAAAATAAATTTATTCTTAATAAAAAATATTAAATTTTAAGTGATAAAAATAAATTATCAATATAAATATAAATATAAAAAATATTTAAATTATTATATGAAAAATTAAAATTTTTAAAGAGACAATCGCGGTTATAATCCTGCGGTTCATCTATGATTCCATGTCTATGTCCATGTTATTTCCAATATTGTTTTTATATGTTCAGCCCTATTTTAAGTAACCACTACTGCCCTTTTATTATTTGGATCTAAGCGGCCTTCACGTGTGCATTTACACTCTATGTAGACATGACGAAGAGAGTTGGTTCCATCCGACACAAGCCTCAATCAAGCAACCTCTCTGTTCATTAGACTGAAGTCTCTTGTAGTGAAATCATGTTGTGTTTTCCTCTTAACCCTTTTTGTGTCCCAACATTACTCCGTCTCCGCTACCAGAAAACTATTCAATCCGACAAAACCATGCAAACGATTGTCCTCTACTATCATGACATCCTCTTCGGCGGCGATGACGTCGCTAATGCGACTACGGCCAATGCGACCGGCTAGAAACACCAACTTCGGGATGCTGGTGGTATTCGATGATCCGATAACAAAAGATCAGCACCTACTTTCTCCTCCCGTTGCAAGAGCACAGGTTTCTACTTCTACGACATGAAACCACCTACAATGCGTGGTTTGCTTACACTCTGATCTTTAACTCGAGTGATTACAAGGGAACTCTGAACATTATGGGTGCGGACATGATGATGGAGAAGACGAGAGATCTGTCGGTTGTCGGGGAACCGGGATTTCTTCATGGCCAGAGGCATTGCAACGTTTCAGACTATGGCTCAGGAGGGCACCAATATTTTCGTCTTAAGATGGATATTAAGTTGTATGAATTCTATTAAGCAATTTAGCCCTGGGAGTTTCTAGTTTGATGTATTGGAATGTAATTTGTGCAAGCTTTGTATGCATTTGTGTGTTTGTTTTAATAAACAAGTTCATTGAATAAACTTAAGGTGATCAACTAGTGAATGGTGTAGTGTCTCAACTACATTGTTCAACAATGCGCTAAAGTTTATGGGCATTTTTTTGTATTAAGCTAAAGAAGAAACTCTTCTGTTTACCATTTAGAAATAAAGTGATCCCAGTGTTTTCAATCCGGGTACATGACTGATGCTTTATTTCTTGTTTCCCCTCCTAGTTGAACACATCAAATACTTCCAAATCACTGTGCTTTGCAAAGTGAGTTCAGAAAGAAGAATATCAATGCTAAACTTTCTCCCGTAGTGTGTTTCTGCAAATATGACCACACGTCTTGAATGATAGTAGTTGAATCATTTTTCTCTTGTTTCAGGCATTGTTGCTAATATTTATCCCAGAACTGGGAGGCAAAACCTTCTTCATTGCTGTAAGACTGAACCCTTTTATTAATATCTCGCTTGTGTTGAGAAAGAATCTGGCAATCAGCTTTTCCTCGTAACTTAAAAATCATTCATTCTCCAACATTGTTATTATTATTATTTGAATCTTATTTCCATTACATGTCATAAACTGTTGAGTTCACCCTGATTTGCATGTTTCTATATGCAGGCACTTTTAGCTGCTAGAAATTCTGTTGTTGCAATTCAATGAGGAATTAAACATAACTAGTTTTAGCTGGTGAATTTTCTCAATCAGAGTCGAGTCCTCACATTCATTCTACCAAGGAACGCTGGCACTATCGCCAAGTATTTGTCTTTTCTTTTCATGCAACCTTTTGACTTCAGCTATCAGCCTTGTTAATCTCATTGACTTGCAAACTCTTTCTACAGCTTGCTGTTTTGGGGATTTTTTTATTATAATATTTTTAAGATTCGAACCCACACAAATTGGGACAACATTAACATCTTTAATCAATCGATCAATTAATGGATCTCGATCTTTTTTTATTAAGCATAACTGTATTACATTTCCAAGGCAAATATCAGATTTGAACCCACATAAGATGAGACTTTTAGAAGAATCTTTACTAGGAACATTCTTATCGAGAAGGTAAAGTTTAAGCTTTCAACCTTCTTCATCTGTTCATCAAAGGACATCAACTGCTAAATTTAAGCAATGAAGGATATTAAGCTTTCTTAAATGCATTTCAATCATCAAATGCAACCAAGAATCTTCCTTTGATTCCTGAGCAGGCCATTGCCTACATCCGCAGTAATCGAAAAACACCAACGGAGTTGGTTCAAGTGGTAAATAACTTAATATCATTTAAGTAATTCTCGAGTTTAAGTCCTTATGTATGCAAAAAAATCTCTGTTGGGAGACTTACCCACCACAACCAGGTGTGCGACCCAGGTCGATCCGGATTAATCAGGCCGAAGCCTTGAACCAGGAGGGCAGCCAAAAAAAATCTTAGCTCGAAGAAGGAATCACAATGAAAAGTAAGAACCCCTGACTAATGGGAGAGGTAGATCAAGTTATCGTCGGATACCACTTTCGAAAAATTTTGCTCAGCTTTAGCATGAGTAACAAAACTCAATCTCACAACAGCAATATGCAAAAAATAATCCAAAGATGGTCAAACTGTGATCGATATCCTGTTTGTAACATCATTTTTATTGATCAGTGTTCAAACTGTCATTTCAAAAAGAGAGTGCTACATCTACTACCCGTTTATTTTATTTTATTTTTTTGGGGGGGGGGGGGAACAAAATTGATAAGGAAAAGTAATTTGTATATAAGAACATATTACCCCTATCATGTGAAGATAATAGCATAGATCTCAAAACTTTTACACTTTACGAGCTAGTGTCCTCTGCTTTGTTGCATGCTGAATTACTTTTTCATCAACAGGCAAACCCTTCCGCCGCCTCACAGCATTAATGAGCTTTCTAGCTGTATTTGGAAGAACACTAGCACCGTCACCAAATTCTTCTATCTCCTCTTCTGTTTTCGGTACAAAAAATGGATCATCGGGAAGCGCTTCCCAGTGACTAAGAACTAGAAGGGCACTAGAAGCCCCAGATGTCCATCTCCTTAGCTCATCAGCAAAACCAAAACTTTCAGAAACTGGCACATAGGCATGCACTGTAAAAAGAGAAGAGCCTTCCTGCATTTCTTCCTTCAAAACTCGGGCTCGCCTCCGGGCAAGCACTGCATACATAGGGCCCAAATACTCAGTTGGTGTATTCAGCTCACAGAAGTACATGGCTTCAACAAGCCTAGGCTTCCTCTGAAGCACAGCTCCTCTACAGGCCTCCTTGACCGCTGTCATTATCTGTCCAGTTAAAAGACCATACTGCTCAGATAATTGGTTAGGTTCTGAGTCACCGGCCTGCACAATTGAGGGAGAGATATAAGCTTCAACGACAAAGGCTAATCCCCACATTGGTTCATCACATAAGGGGCCAGCTGCAGTAGACAGTTGAAATCCAGACATCAGACTACTTTCCAGACTCTCTGCTTCTCCATAAATGGTTTGAGTCAGTTCCGAAGATGTAATCGCAACAATATCATTAGCACTAGAATTATCAGCTAAGCCCAATCTCAGAGATACATAAGGTGAGCCATGTATCAGAATTGTGCCATCATCATTCTCCATTTCGTAATCTGGAGTGAAAAGGATGTTAGGGCCAACCTGCCTTGGACCAAGTGCCCAGATCCTCCTAAGATACTTGAACCATTTACCTTTGCTTTTTTCAGCCTGATCCTTGTCATTTTCATTTCCACACAAAAAATCACTCTCCAGAGCATCAAAAATGCGCTTTCTGAGCACTTCAATTGGACTCTCATTTTCAGTCAGACTTGATGTATGCATTTCCAAGCTTTTAGCACTCTGCCCCAGTTTACCTCCGATAATATCTGAAAGCAAATCAGCACTTTCATCAAGTACCTTGGTTAGCATAGGTGGAAGTTTCATGACTTTAACACGGATGGTACATCTTCCATTTGAAGTCATTTTTTCAACATAGTCCGAGCCAGAACTAAACAGTTTCAAATCCTCCAATGTATTAGATATATCACCCTCTATGGTCTCTTTAAAGGACACAAGAGGTGGAGAAACTTCCAGGCTCACCTTTGCAAATCTATCCTTCAAATCCTTAATGCATCTTTCTAGATGAACCTCACCAGCAGCTGCCAGCACATGTTCCCCTCTAGAGGAAACAGTGACCTCCACAAATGGATCAGCTCGATTCAGAAGCCTCAGGCCTTTCATAAGTGCACCCATATCTGCAGGATCAGAGGGTTCAATTGCAACCCTTAGGGTAGGGGCAACCTGGAACGCCATACTGGAGAAAGGCCAACAGTTCATTGTGGACGAAAGAGTTGCACTTTTTAATATATGTTGGCCAAGTCCACGAATTGCCAAAATATTCCCAGCCCTTGCACAGGTCACTGGTTTCAGACCTTGACCCATCATCAAATATAAGGAATGCAGTTCAGCTTCCTGCACATGCTTCTGCATTGATTCCCCTCTCAATGGATCATATAGAGCTGAAAGCACAAAAGTCTTTGTCCTGATCTAAGAACCCACTAAAAATCCTAGCAAATGCAAGGAAACACTCATCAGATTCAATAGTTCCACCTTCTTCAGTGAAATTGTTTAAAATTTCCCCCTGTGGACCTCGTTGGGGAAGCATCTTTGTTGGAACTGCAAACATCTTAGATACAAAAGCAATACATGGGGCTTCAGGGCTAGAATCACAAGCTTCAACAGACTTTCTCACTAGATCAGCCTCTGCAAACACATTAGAGTCAGCCCCTTTATCAAGAATCTCTCTTTTGGGAAGCAAACGTGAAATCCTAAGAGACTGAGCAGAAACTGGATCTGGCATACACTTCACCACCATTGACAAAACTGCATCTGACAAAGGAAGCCACTTACTCATGACAGCTTGAAGCAAAATCTTTGGGTCCTTATTCTGCAGTTCACGAGGAGGAATAGACAAATTAAAAGATTTAATCACTTTCCCAAGTGTCCCTTTGTCCCCATCTGGCTCCAAAGCAGCATGGTAAACCTGCCAAAGTGGTTCAAGTACAAATTGCACAAACATTGGCCGAGCCTTGCTTCCTCCACCTATTCCCTTCTTCCCAACAATCATTTTTGTCTTGGGATTGAAATAGCGAGGACCCCAGAGAGCCTTCTGAAGCGCAGATGTACTCGCCCCAAGCTTAGAGGCATAAAAATTAGCAAACTCGTTAATGGTAAAACCCCAACCATCCAAAGCACAGACAAATGCCACATTTCCTTTTTGGGGCTGAAAAGTATCCTCCTCATCGTCCTCAATAGACTCCAAATTCTCATCACACACCTCACCAGCAGGACCAGCAAGCAAGGAATCAACATCAGACAGATATTTCTCAGACTTATATGTACTCATAATCCCATTGACCTCAAGAACAATCCTCAATAACCGGTTATAAGCTTCCATAGGGCTCAACTTCAATTCACATATTAACCTATCAATCTTATTAAGAACTAAACACGGGGTAACCTTCTCGATCCAAGATTGACGCAAGACTGCGTGAGTTTGAATATGAACACCCTCAACAGCATCAACCAAACCAATCCACCATCGCTCAGCCGTGCAGCAGTAGACACCTCACTACAAAATCCATATGACCAGGTGAATCTATAAGGTTAATCTCATAATCTTTATAGTGAAGAGCTATAGAAGAACTCTTCATCGTTATTGCTCTTCTTTGCTCTTCATCAAGATAATCCATAAACCTAAGTTTACCAGCTAATTTAGGGTGCAGCACGCCACCACCTGTAGCGGCTATCAAATGATCAGCCAATGTGGTTTTACCGTGATCAACATGTGCTAATATGCATATATTCCTAATCTTCCTAGTATCAGAGTCACTCATTCTTTTGTTCTTCTCTAAGTTACAACAACAACAACAACATGAAGAGCTAAAACAACAAAAATAGACGTGTAACGTATTGGGAATCTTAAAACAAAATTGGGTAATTAGGTTATATTGATTCTCAGGCGCTATATATACTACAAAGGGAAAGAATTCGTATCTGCGTTCAGCAAACGATTTTAGCTCCAACGCGGCACAAAATACCGAAACTCGCCGCTGAAACAGTATGGGCGGGATCCTTAGAGGTATAATTAGGGTTACTTGACGTCTCCCCACCTGCCAATTACCTCTGTGTTGCTTGAAAAGAGTTGAAGAAGACAAGGTAGGAATTGGGAGCAAGGTAAAAAGAAAGAAGAAAGATTAAACACGGGGAGGAAAGGAGATGATGGCGCTCAAACCAGTGCTCTTAATAGGACATTGAACCTTCGCACAATCTCAAAGGTGGCTGCTGCTCTTCAATCTGTATTCTGGTTTTCAAATTGAGAGACCTACAAGTTTTCGTTATTGTAAATTAGGCTTCTTTTGTAGACGAAGAACTTTCTTATAAGGCCTTTTGGGTCTTCGTTACCCGTTGTAGCCCAATAAATAAACTTTCCTGCTGAGTTATGCCCAATTCCCCATGACTAATAGAAGTCAGAAACGAGTTTTATTTGTCATCAAATTTCATTATTGCAGTTGAATTCACTATAAGAATATTTTAATTAAGTTTTTCTTAGATTCATATTTATGTTGAATAATTTATTAACTCAAAAAATTATATCACATTTGTTTAAATTTCAATTTATATAAATTCATCTATTTTAATATTTATACATCTTATTTAGTATTCAGGATTTGGGATCTTATATTTTAATATTAAAATTTTAAATTTTATAATTTAGGATTTGGTATTAAAATAAATCGTTTATGTCAAATACATTTATATAATTTGATTAAATTAATATAATTTAATTTTTTAAATAATTTGATTCAGTTAATTAATTATTTAAAAAAATTTAAACTTAATTATTTATATTAGGATTTTTCAGACTAATAAACTTATAAATTGGTTAAATTGTAAAAATCAAATAAAGTTATTATCAACCTCAAAATAATTCAGTTATTTTTTTCCGTAACGTGGTAACATTAGGTTAATAACGCAAGCGGAATAATTAATTAGAAAAATAAGGCATATTTAAATTTATTTTTGAGATCTAGGCCATTTGTTATAGTGTTTGCGAAACTTATCCGTTACAAGTTTCATAAAATATATTAAAAATTAAAACTCGTCACATGATATGGACCAAAATTGTATTAAATTTGTCACAACCCTTGACGAATTTCACGTGTACTGTAACAAATAACTTATATCCCAAAACAATTCTTAACCATTCTTATTAGAGAAAATAACTTCAGTGCCCGAAAATGCATTATAATATACAATTTTAACCAACTTTTTTTAGATTTGCGAAAATGACCAACAAATTCGCAACGCGAACTCCAATTTCGCAACTCAGATTCCAAATTCGCAACACGAATATGTAAATCACAACACTAAAAATTCGCAACACATAAGTCAAATTCGAAACACATAAGTCAAATTCGCAAAGCGCATTTATTTTCGCAACTCAAATTTTATTTTCGAATTCGAAATACAATATTAATTTCGTAACACAAATGTAAACAGTATAAACGTAAATCATAACCTAAACCCTAAATCACAACTCAGTCCCATCTCCATCTCTCACTCTCTACGACGACATCTGTCCCCATCTCCGGCGAAATCCGTCTATCTCCATCTCTGAGAGCCACCCTCACAACCATTCACGGTCAGAAATGGAAAATCAACCACCGAGGGTTAGTTTTTTTAATTATTTTTATTTTGAAATTTTTGTATTATTATATTTTTCATATTTAAATTTATGATAAATTTACTGGTAATTTCAATAATAGATTAACCATTTCACTTAGATTGCTTAGTAAATTCATTCGGTTGCAGCCAATACTGCTAAACTGTTTAGTCTTTAACCATGTGAAGTTAGTATTTGTCTTTGTTTTGTCTTTTGGTTGAAGTAATGCAATTCATTCAAATTTCAATTTGCAGAAGACTATTTGAAACTGAAATTCACAACACGAAAATGAAAATCGCAACGCGATTTTAGTTTCGCGTTGCGATTTTCATTTCACGTTGCGATTTTCATTTCGCGTTGCAATTTTAAGTTTCAGAAACTATTCTTCTTCTGCAAATTGAAACTTGAATGAATTGCATTACTTCAACCAAAAAACAAAGACAAATATTAACTTCACAGTGTTGCGAATTTAAGTTTCAAGAATAAACTACTACTCTTTTTGTTGTCCTTGAACCTGCACTAAACCTATATATTGTCCTTTTAAATGTTTATATAAGTGCTTACTTCTGGAATGTTTTCTGATGCATTTTGTGAACTATGATAGAATAATGACTTGGGTGAATACCATGCAAGTTTGAAACATATTTGGCTTCGTTTTCACTGTTTAATATCATGTTTGTTTATAGTGTATAATTTGTAGTTTTTGGTATATCTAACTTGGTATGTTTATTGTTTTTGTAGAATTTTTTTCGGCTTCATTGACCTTAAGGAATAAATTAAGCATAGCCACTACAATTGCGTCGACGCTTACACTTGTACAAAGAAAATTGTTTGAGGATACTTGTTTCGGGCCATGGCTGAAAGTACAACATCCAAGTGGAGATGCTATGTTGACCCATTTGTTTCTTCAGACCATGACTAACGATCTACCTGAGAGGATACAACATGGTGATGAAGAGATATGGTTTCATTTTCCTCCGGCGAATACTTGTTTTGGGCGGGAGGAGTTTTGCTTAATCACTAGTCTACGCTTCGGACACGATAATATAGGTCGGTACTGTAACATCCGCAATACCGGGTTAGTGACCAAATTGTAAAGTTTCAGAATTTGGTGATTAAAGTAGAATAATTATATAGTTTAAAAGTATGGTTAGTAAATATGAGATGGAGGTAGGGACCAAATGGTCATTTGTAAGGAAATTTTAATTAAAATAAGATTTTAAGGGGATATATGAGAATCACGTGTGATTTTAGGTTCCAGAACCTCCCATTTCTTCTTCATTCTTCCTTACTTTCTTCTCTTCCTCCTCCAAACGTGGGCTTGCAATTATAGGTAAGAAATTGAACTTGGTAGTTTCTTTGATTGTTAAGATTGGAAATGAAAGCTTGAATGTTATATAAGCTAAAGGAAAGCTTATATGACATTAAAGCAACAAGATAAGTGATTTAGATAATGATTTGGAAAATGAGTTTTTAGATGAAATTTTGATATGGATGAGTTTTTGATGTTTAAATCAGATTTTTGACTTGTCAAGAAGCTAATTAAGAGGTAGGAAGTGTCAGAATTGGAATTAGAACACATTGGAAATTTGGTATGATTTTTGAATCTTATATGGAAGATAGAATTTTGAGTTTAAAGAAGGGATTATGGAGTAGAAATGAGTTTAAGTATGTGTATGAAAGTTAGGAATATTAAAGGGAGTGAAGTATGATGTGTTGAGCTGAAAATGAAGGATTTTCGAGCTCAAAATATGATTTCTGGGCAAGGGGAATCGGTACCCATTCAAGGGGAACCGATACCCCTTCAAACGAACAAGAATTTCCAGTATGTCATGGGGGAACCGATACCCCCATAGGGGGGGAACCGATTCCCCCTAAAGGAAAATTGGGAATATGGATTTAATAAGTTCATTTAAATTGATAGTATCCAATTACAAGGTGTAGGTATCTATTGATTGTCTCGAAATGTACATTTATGTAGATTCTACGCATAGAGAAATTCCGGAACGTTTGGCAAGTAAGATCGATCAAGGGAAAGATAAGAGATTTGAATTGGCTAGTGAGGCCAGGTGAGTGCATATTAGTTAGTTTATGGTGCTAAATGGAAACAAGACTTGCGACAAGTCTATTTCCTATGTTAGAATGCATGAATATATGATTATACGTATATGAATAGCATGAATTGTATGTATGCATGAATATATGTGTTGACATGCTTTTGAATGTATTGTTATGAGAAGTATGTGCTATATAATGTATATATATATATATACATATGTGAAACTGAACTATGTGACTGCATGAGAAAGATATGAGCCATATGATATGATATAGGTGAACATGAGAAAGCAAAGTATGAGATATAAACTATGTGATCATAGTAAAATATAATTATATTATTATATGATAAGTGAAATAAGCTGGATAATATTGATCTATAGGATGAAGTGAGAATAGTACACCAACTAGGGGATTTGAACATAAATGATAAGATGAACGTATAAGATAAGCTAGATGGGAAAGATTCATAGATTTAAATAAACTATAACACATGGGTTGAATGATAGAAATTGTGAATTTATATGAGAAGTTATAAGAGCTATGAAATTGAATTAAGTAACAGATTAGATATATATAGAAATAATAGAAGTGAGATATGTTTATAAGTCTGCCCTAGATGAATACGAAATATAAGAGTGCTATATGATTTATATTAGGATAATCTTGAGGATATATATATATATATAGATATGAAATGAAATGAAATGAGTTATATGAATACCCAATTATGTGATGAAATGGTGAATTCCTGAACATGTGAATATATATATGTTTAAGAGAAGGCATAAGATTAAGATATAAGCAATGTGACTATAAGTATATGTGCTTTAAGTGATATGACTTATAAGTATTTCTATTATAATGTTATATGATATGTTATGTATGTTAAAGGAATTATGTGATGGTATAAGAATTGATAGGAAATAGATATGTGAAACCAAGTATAGGTTACGAGACAAAACTTATGACTATAAGCTACATGAAAGTGTTCTAGGTGTTTCGATATATTATATGAAGTATATGATCTTATGTGAACAAGATATGATAAGTATGTTTATATGAATAAAGGTGATTGGGTGAGAAATGATCTACGGGTAAGTGAACTACGTGACTATGTGATCATATGAAAAGAAGCTATATGATACGTGATATGTGAAAACGAATTACAAGTTTATGTGTATTTTTGAAATGAAATAAATGATAACGCCCATGTTATGTGTCATGAGAGCTAGGGGTATAGTTGGCATGCCAAGAGTCGAGGGTTTATTCGGTTCTTTAGGACATATGTATATCCTTTGGAACCTGTGTGAAGTCTTGAAAGACACATACTTGATCCATAGTATATGTATATGATTCTTAAGGAATTCTACGTGGTCCTTATGGACATCATTCTACGGGCACTACGGTGCAATTCTACGGGCACTACGGTGCAATTCTACGGGCACTTCGGTGCATTTATACGAGCTGTGGTGACAGCATAGTGCACAACCTCTATAGACTCACATATCGATAGTTCTCACATATGTACATGGGCTAATCCAGAGATATGAACAAATATAAGTTAGTGGTATGATAAATGCTATAGAAATGATATGATGTTGTGTGTATAGTGTTTGATTGAAAAAGTATGTGAGTATATGATAACCTGTGAATGATGAATTATGTGTATGTATGTATTTACTGCGATTAATCGGATATGATTTTATACGATATGAAAAATGCATGAACTTGCTGTAACATGATAGAACAAAACATGCATGTATCAATATAGCTTTTAAAGTGCATTATAAGTTGTTATGCCTCACTAAGTCTTCAACTTAGCGTGTGATTGTTTCACACGTAGGTTTCGAGAAGAGTAAGGAGTGATGCGGAGCAAGACAGGTCAGTTTTCCTTACCAAAAGATCAGATCAGAAATATTTGATAAAATATGTTTTTGGTTATGTATAAAGTGTTGGCATGTAATAAGTCATTAAGTACGAGCACTCTGATAAAGTCTTTATTTTGATTTAAATAAAGTTTTAAATTTCCCGGGATTTTTCTTAAGAGTCAAGGTTTGAAAAGTCAATGTGACACTTCAGACTCGTATCCGGGTCGGATACGGGTTGGGGGTGTTACAGGTACACTAGTCATATCGCCCGCCCATCATGGTTATCTCAGGTTTTTCCTGAGCTGGCAAAGGCGAAGCCGTGTTTACACGTCGACGACTTGAAAAGATTATTTGTTAAAGATGGTTTTACTCAGATGGATGACCTCGATGTTGTCCGAGTATGCCATTTTATTACTTTTGCATGCTGACTTTTTAGGCAAAGAGGCCAAACAACCTATTTATGAGGACATAATATTATTGGTAGAGAACCTAAATGCATGGAACCTGTTTCCGTGAGGTTCATATCTATGGAAAACTACCTGGAAAAAGTTGTCGTCTACCTTTGAGGACCGAAAAAGTTTGCGTGGCCATGGTTCCAAATACACTTTGGCAGGCTTTATTTGGGCCTTTAAGGTAAGAATTTATATATAATGTTTCCAAAATTATAATTAATTATTTAACAATTACTAATGTTTGTATATTATATTGTTTGTAGATTTGGATATTTGAGGCTTTTCCCAGCATGCATACATATGCAATCAAAAAATCAAATAATATTCCTAGGGCTATTTCCTGGAAGAGGATCCGGCTGTTGGATTGGGAAGAGTTACTACCATATACGACGATGAATGATGTAAGTTAACACAAATACTACCATATGTAAACAAGTTATTACTAGTAGACGTTTAACTTTGTTTGAGCTTTTATATTATTAGGAGGCCAATTATCCATTACAGAGGCTGAGCTTGCCACTGATTGGTGGCAAGCTAGTAAGCGTTTTTTTGATGGCACGGATGATGAGCAACCCTCACTTCGAGAACCATCACCTAACCCAGAGCTATCACCTGATCGAGCCGATTATACAACTCCACAACGAGAGCCATCACCAATTCCGTCACATCATCGAGCCTCTACTCCACCATCATCTCATGATAGGCGACCAGCAAAGATTCCACGACATTTATCTCCCCTGTTCTCCACCTCCACGGGATGAGTTAGGGGAGTTACGTGATGAGGTCAATGCTTTGCGTGAGGAGGTCGGTACTTTACGTGAAGACAATGGTGCATGGCGTGATGAGGTACGATCTTTACGTGGTGAGGTAGAGGTTTTACGCGATGACAATGGGGCTTTACGTGGTGAGGTATATACTTTACATGATGAGGTAGTCGCTCTACGTTAGATTGTTGCATCGTTGCAGAATGAGGTAAGTTTGTTTAATACTATATACAAATAACCTTTTTCGGCATTATTTATTTGTTTATTTACTGATTTATGTATTAATTTATTTTTAGCATCCCGATAAGGTAGATGCTTTATTTCAGGTTTTTCTTGCATGACGGGGTTCACGCATCAGACGTCGTGCACGTGCCATTATGTTTCCGTTCACCCCAATAGTGCCAAGACTCCGTAAGAAGAAGCCCGATTCACCTGTCATCATTCAAGAGGCCTCTCCTATTGTTCAAGAGGCCCCTTTCATCGTTCAAGAGGTCCCTCCCACCGTTCGAGAGCCCGATTCACATGGCATAATATGTCGACATATTAATAAACCCCCTCAAGTGCCCGACATGATGGATGAGAGTTGGCTTTCGTATGAGTTACCGGTCAGTACCATTCCGATATATGAAGTGAAGAGGATAATACTACCGGACACAATTCTGGATAATACCCTTTGGGCTAAGACCGCAATTGATTTTTATCTACATGAGCGAAGCCAGGGGTGTTACGCTGACATATGCAAACTCGACGATGATATGCATTTGTTTCTTAATCGGTCTTAGTGGGGTGTGTTATTAGGGGTTGAAGACAATGGCTATTTCGACGGGGGGTAAGTCTTATATTCTTCTTATATTGCATTTTGATTAATTTTTTTTAATTTATGAAATTCACTAATATATATGTATTTTTTTTATAAAACAGCATAGTGATGCATGTGTGTCACGTCTTCTGATAATAAGGAAATTAAAGAAAATGAAAAATACGCAATGGACTATTATGCCGACGTCTTTTCACGTAGCTCACTTGAAGGATCAGATAGACACTTCATATATGTTGGGTAATGGAAAAGCTAAACTTTATCCTGCGTGGTGGGAGGTCGATAAGGTTAGTATTTATTTTTGAATATTTTAAAGGTGTTCATAAATAAAAATTTGATGTGCGCAATTGAATTATTATTTATGATTGCAGGTGTTTATCCCTGTTTTGGAACGTCGTCATTGGCTTCTCGTCGAGCTTCAGCTCCCATCCCTGAAGACAATGGTATATGACAGCATGTTGAATTACATATCATTGTCTGATTTGAGAGATATTGTAACATCCCAAATCAGGGTCAGTGACTAAATTGCAAATTTTGAAAACTATATGCTCGGTTTCGAAACAAGTTAAAAGTTCAAGGATTTAAATAGAAAAATTTCAGTGTTAGATTAAATGGTAATTTTTGGAAAGTTTGAAGGGTGTAATGGTAATTCCATAAGAAAGGTTTTTATTTCTCCTTTATATAGGAGATGGCACGTGGAAAGTGATGAAAAATAGAAAAGTCTGGAGACTTTGGTTCAACCTTCTTCTTCTTTTCTTCCCGTAAGCACCATGGCAAAGGTAAGTTTAATTTCAACTGGTTAATTCTTGAGTTTTAAACTTAATTTTTGATGTTTGGGGTGATAAGAAAGATTATTTAGAGATTAAAGCATGTTGAAACTCCAAAATGAATGAGTTATAAAGGATTAAATGTGAAGAGTTTTTAAGTTAACTTTTTGAAATAGAGGGAGTTATTATATTGTGAAGTTGAATTTGACTTGTCAATGGTTAAATTAAGAGATTTGGAGTGATAGAATTGGATTTATAACATATAGAAAATTTGGTATGATTCTTGAATGCTATGTGGAGGAGTGAATTTTTAAATTAAAGAGGTATTGAATGAAAATTAATTAGTTTAAGTATGTATATGAAAGTTAGGAATATTAAAGGTAGTGAAATATGAAGTGTTGAGCTGAAAATGAAGTGATTTTCGAGCTCAACATGTGATTTCTAGGCTAGGGGAATCGGTACCCATTCAAGGGGAACCGATACCCCCTCAAACGAACCAGAATTTACAGAATGTCATGGGGGAACCGATACCCCCACAGGAGGGAACCGATTCCCCCTAAAGGAAGAAAAGAATATTGGTTTATTAAGTTCGTTTAAGTTGTTATTATCGAATTACAAGATGTAGGTATCTAATAATTGTCTTGAAAATAATTATGTAGATTCAGAGCCTGAACGAGTTCTGGAATCATTGTCAAGTAAGATCGATAAAAGGGAAAGATAAGAGATTTGTATTGACTAGTGAGGCTAGGTGAGTGCATACTAGTAACATGTAGTGTTTAATGGAAATAAGACTTGCGATGAGTCCATTTCCTAGAGTAATATGCATGAAGTCATGAACATGATTATGTGTTTTATGATATATGTGATTATATGTATTACATTAATTGTATATATGCATGACTAAGATATTGATATGATTTATATATATATGATTTGTGTAAAACTCTATTATGTAATAATAGAATAACATGAAATAAGTTGTATGATAAAAACATAAGGACTGAAATGAATATGTGAAATAAGCTCCAAGTTAATGAATCATTGACATATATATATATATATGAATATAAGGTAACCAAGTATAAGTCATATTATATGGTATAAGTGATTACATGAGAAAGGTTAAGAGACTCTACGAGGATAGTATAAATTGAGGGCATAAACATAAGTAATGATACATAAGTTTTACAGGGAAGATTTATATACTTAAATGAACTACAGTTTATGAATTATAAAGTGAAGAATTACAAAACTTTATGAAAGAGTATTATAGAAGTCATGGGAAATTGAATTAAATAAATAGATAAAACTAGTATATAGATGATTTATGTGAGTGAAAGGGGAAGTAAGATATGATAAGTAGAAACTATGTATAGGATAGAATGAGACTATTTGACCTTGTAGTATAAACTTTATAAAGGAAGACTTAGGTAAACTCATTATATGATACAATTATAGAGCATTGCTATGCAAATTATATTAAAGAGTATATATGAGTATATGAGTAAGTTTATAGGTTATTGATAGGATATATAAGGTTATATAAATGTATGATAATATGAAAAAGTGAACTAAGTTTAATGATGTTGAACCGTATGAGTAGAAGTTATGTGATGATAAGTAACATGATTACAAGATATGATACTTGACATGAAGATATATGAAAGATAAAGTATATGTCATATGAAATATTATATGATTATGTGATTATATGGAAAAGAATACAATTATATGTGATAAGCTTTGTGATATGTGAATCATATGAAAATGTTCTACGCGTAAGTGAATCATGTGTCTATATGTATATGTGATATGTGATTTATATGACAATGAGCTATGTGAAAGAACTATGAGACTATGTGTACATGTAAAATGTATGTTAACATAAATATTAATGCCCATGTTATGTGTCTTGAGAGCTTTGGGGTATAGTTGGCATGCCAAGAGTCGAGGGTCTACGCGGTCCTTCGGGATATATATATATTCTTTGGAATATGTGTGAAGTCTTGTGAGACACATACTTGATCCCTAGTATATGTATATGGAATGATATGTGGTCCTTATGGACATTATTATATGGCACTACTGTGCAATTCTACGCGGCACTCTGGTGCAATTCTACGCGACACTCCGGTGCAATTCTACGTGGCACTTCGGTGCAATTATACGAGCTGTGGTGACAACATTAGTGCACAACCTCTATAGACTCACATATCTATGGTTCTCACATGTGTACATGGGCTAATAAAGGAAATAATATAAAAGAACTTTGCATGATAGTATGTGATTGGTTTGTAATTTTTATGGTGTGAAGTGATATATGTGATATGATGATGTGTATATAGCTTGGTTAAGAGGAATTGATGCAAGAACATATGACAAAAAGATAAAGAACGAAAATAAAACTAATAAGATAATAATAAATACTTACATATGATTTACATGTTTTGTGCTATGAAACCTGTTATAAGAATATGTGAATGATGTGTGTGTACAAGTGGATAGTGGTTGTATGACAGAATGTATGATTTTGTATGATATAATAAGTATAGATTATGAATGCATTAGTAGTGGTCATATGTTTTTATGCCTCACTAAGTCATCGACTTAGCGTGTGAGTGTTTCACACGTAGGTTCCAGAAAGCTAGAAGAAAAGTGAAGAGGAGCAAGACCGGTCAGTTACTTCTTACCGAAGATCAGATCAGAAAAGATGTTTTGAATTTGATGTATTCTGTATATTGAATATAGTTAGCATGTACTAATTGATTGAGCTAAACAAACCGCTGTGACTTTAATGAAAGTTTTAAATTTTCTCGAGTTTTGTCATGAGTCAAAGTTTGAAAAGTCAATGTGACACTTCGGACTCGTATCCGGGTCGGGTATGGGTTGGGGGTGTTACAGATATTGTTTGTAAGGGATGGAGCGCTCATTTGGCTAAATACTTGGATGCGATTGATCATTAGACTAATTCTGGAAACAAAAAGCCAAAGAAGTTCAAAGTTACAATGATCAGAGACGAGACCGCGCCACAACAAACGTAGGGAGCTAGAGGGGATTGTGGTCCTCTCGTATGCATGTTCTTGGAACGTTTGACGACAAGAAGTAAACAGTTTATACCTCCCACAGATAGAGATAGAGGTGCAGTAGGCTTGTGGTTTTGACATTTTACGGCTAGAGCGATATATGCGAGACGCTGCCTACCTGCATCCGCGTGCTGAAAGTGTGCATAAACAATTGGTAAGTTTGAGCAAGTGTTGTTAACATATATACTCTTTGTTGGTTTGAAAATGTTTGGTTAAGTACCTAGAATTCAATAATTTGTTGTTGTTGGTTTTAGATGTGTAGAAAGTGTTGTTTGAGCAAATGTTGGTTTTGCAGGTTAATCCTGAAGTGAGCTGCGTGAAATTGATGTATTGTGTATAACAATTGTCTGCGCGAAATGATGTATTGTAAAAGTTGATTTATTTAATTGATGAGGAAATAATAATTATTTTTTATTTGTTTAATTGATTTGTAAAAGTTGATTGTTTAATTGATGTATAATAATTCTTATTTTTTGCTTGTTTAATTGATCTGTAAAAGTGATTTGTTGTTTTAAATTTCAATCTGCATTATGCTGAAGGCAAAAAACCTGTTGAAGGTACACTTTTGCAACGCGTTGTGATTTCGCGTTTCAAATTTGACTTTCGCAAAAATCGCAACGCAAATTTGACTTTCGCAATAATCGCAACAAAAAATCTGATAAGTGATAACAACTGAACAGATCATAGCAATGTTCAAACTCAAGTTACTAATGAATGTCTAACTGAAATGTATGCATTCACACATAAAATACACATAATACAACATTTGCATTTAAAAATCACCTAAGTTAATAAGTCCCAAAAGGTGAAGCCAGTTGTGATTGGGATTTTTATTTTGATTTCCTTTGCTTGACACCATATGAACTTCTTCCATGACCCTCCAAAACACAAATCTATCCAAACTGATCAACATTAGATGATTTTATTCTACAAATTATAAATTAATTTACTAAACAAACGAGCTATAAACTACATATCACTAACTTAGAGAATAACATACCTTTATTAAGTTGATAGTTGATAATTTGGGAGAGAAATCATTGAAAAATTATATAGAAATAAAATTATGTAAAAAAAATGCCTTCCGAATATTATCCATTTCATCCAGCTCATGAAGATAGGATAACCGTTAACCGAAACAGTCTGATAGAAACATAGCTGATGTAGAAGCAGTTGTATATTTAAAATCTCGAAGGCGATCCATTTGGTTCTCAAACATTTAAAGCATCGGAAACATTTTGAACTTATGATTTGGGTGGTACACGGGTAATGCAACAAAATGCATCCAAAAATTCTTGAGAATTAAACGCTAGATCTTTTAATAATAATGTTAAAATAATGGAAGATACACACGTAAAGCATAAGTACCGGTACAATTAACAATGTAAACGGATAAAAGTTCTTCGGTATAATGAAAATAGCCGTAAATGACAAGTTGAGACTCTTGTCATGTACGCATATTACCATTGTACCGGTAGAATTTTACCGTTTACATTGTTAATTTAGCAAAGTATCGATAGTTTATACACATGTACCCTTCAATTATTTTTGTTATTATTACAAGTTGTAGCCCTCAATTATCGGGATTTTTAGTTGTCATTTGTTGCATTTCCCGTATACCACCCATATCATACGTCCGAAACGTTTCTGACGCTTTAACTGTTTGAGAACCAAATGCATCACCATTGAGATTTTAAATTTGTAGCTGCTTCTACATCAAGTATGTTTGGCTAAGACAGTTTCAGTTTAGGGTTAACCTACCTCAGTGAGCTGACTGAAATATATAGTATCCGAAAGACATTCTTTGGATATCCAATCTTCCTGCTTGTTAACCAAAAATTACGATGGTCGGGATTTCCCTCGCGTTTAAAGTTGGAAAAAAACAATGGAAATTAGGAATAATCAATGATAACATGCATATTGGCTAAGTTATTCCGTTGAGTAAGTTGTTGTTTGGATGTAACAAAGGCTCGGGCTAATATTTATATTGGAGCTGAAATTTATATTGAAATTCAAACTCAAATTGAAATTTAAATTCAAACTCCAATTACATATGAAATGAATTTGAAATGCAGTGTTAAATTGAACATGGAAATTGCATAATTGATTCATATTGTTCAAGTAACATGCTTTATGAACCATCAAGCTAAAAGACAATATTGATTGAGTTCAAAGCTGAGTTGTGAGTTGATGGGGTTGTCACACTTATCACATGGTGGGAATAAAGTACTCATATGGAAGAGATAGATTGTTTTGTTATGCACAACCCATCCCATCTGAATGAAAATATACATACAATATAATCAAACCAAAACATACATACACAACAAATTTATACATAACAATGTTCAAATAATGTACCCACAACGAAATTAATCCGATGAAAAAGGGTTATTTCTAACGAAGTCCGGAACATTATTTTCCAAATAATGTTCTCATAACAATATTCAAATAATGTACCCACAACAATGTTTAATTGATTTGTTATTTAATTTTCAATATGCATTATGTTGAAGGTAAAAAAGACCTGTTTTCACAACGCGAAAGTCAATTTCGCGTTGCGATTTTCTCGTTTCGATTGTTGCTATAGTCAAATTCGCAACGCGAAAGTAAAATTCGCGTTGCGATTGTTGCGAAAGTCAAATTCGCATTGCGATTTTTGCGTTGCGAATTTGATTTTCACGTTGTATATTTGACTACATAAAATACAAATGAAAAAGATAAAAGACAACAATCTGATAAGTGATAACAACTGAACAGATCATAGCAATATTCAAACTCAAGTTACTAATGCATGTCTAATTGAAAATGTATGCATTCACACATAAAATACACATAATACAACGTTTGCATTTAAAAATCACATAAGTTAATAAGTCCCAAAAAGTGAAGCCGGTTATGATTGAGATTTTGATTTTGATTGCGATTTTGATTTCCTTTTGCTTGACACCATATAAGCTTTGGATTTTGATGATGATACATATTTTGGTAGAGGAAAAGATGATTGTGATGGCACTGGTGATCCACAGGTCAACATTGTATGACCATTTTCCTTGCACCGACTACATGTTGATATACTCTTCTCTTCACCCTTAGACGGTATACGATCGTGATTTTTTGGTCGGCTAAGTAGCCTGCTGTTCATGACTGGTGGCAAAACTGTTTGTAAGTCATCTGGTATGTCTCACTCAGAAGGATGTGAAATAGGGTAGACAATCTCGGCATAAGTCTGTCGATATACTTCTGTAGTGTAGCAATCCATAGCGTATGATCTTGAATCATCTTGGTTTAGATGAAGAGCAACTTTTATAATATGGCCACACGGATAACTAGATGTTTGCCATTTCATACAACTACACGTCTTTGCATTTAGATCGACAAGCCCATTTAAGTTATTATCCAATACTTCAAACAAAGTGTTTGAACATGGTTCAACTCTCCATGACGTTGGCTTCACAACACGTTACGTTATCTTTTTTCAGTCCATGGTGTAACACGACGTTCCAATGTTCCTGTAAATTTAAATAAATAATACTTAGTAAAATATATATTAAATATGATAAGTTATGAATTTAAAGAAATAATACATGCATGGTTTCTTTTCTTGTAGTACCAATGTTGAATAGAGGCTCGAAAAAACTCCATTAACATAGTAATGGGTAATTTTCGGGAATGAGGACTTAGAGAGTTGATTGATTCTGCACTATTAGACGTCATGAAACCATATCTTGCTCCAAGTTGATGTACTCTTGACCATCTTTCAAACCCGACATCTTCTAGTGTTTGAGTACATTGAGGCAAAATACGTCTTAAACAATTTATATGCTTATTAAAATCCACTTCCCGATAAGCTTTTACAACCTTCCAGTATGTCCATTTGTGATTTTTTATACCAGCAGACCTTGATTTTAGATTTTTGTACAAATTAACACCACAAAGTCCATGAAAAGCATCTGGGAAACACCTTCTAACAGCGTTGTCAATTAAGTTTGCCCTATCTGATATGATTGTCAGATTGCTAATAGGACCTATAAAATCCCTAAGATGCCCCATAAACCATGTCCATGAAACATAGGTTTCAGATTTGCCAACCCCGTAAGCTATTGGCAGTATCCCATTATTAGCATCCATGGCTACTGCTAATAAGTTTACTCCAAGGTATCGACCTTTCAAATGTGCTTCGTCAACTATAATAGATGGACGCATGCAAGTAATAAACGAACAAATCTACAAAATAATATACACAAGAAATATAATCATTTAAATGTGAAATGCATGTAACTAACAAAAATGAGTCAACAAAATTATATTGATTTACTAACCGCAGCACCAATGGCGATAAACAGCAACTCAAAGCGTCCATCTCTATCTATTTTGATATGAGTTACCGACCCATGATTTTTCAGCTTTAAATTGTGATAATAAGCCGGCAGTTGGGCAAACGATGCTTCTGACATTTGGCTCTCCAAGCTTGAGAATATGAGATACTAATCTTGAACCGAGAATTCATGTCAGTCATAATTTCATGTCCCCGATATACCCTGCCATTCAAAAACATTAACTCAGCCAGAAAACCACCCAACACCTTTTTTTTTACCTGTCTATGGTGAGGAAAAACTTGGGTTCTTGAACATGTATGTTTATCAATAAAAGTCTTAACTTGAAACATTTCGCAATCTTTTATCATATTTGCAATCATACGCCACGTACAGTTTTTGTCAATCATACACCTTGTTTCGAAATGATCTTTGCTTGATTTGTTAACTTTTAGTTGATAACCATCTTCCACACATTTTGTATACAAAGCTATCTTCAAGTCTTCCTTTGTATCAAAACAATCATATTTCTTTATATGAATAACTTTTGTGTAACAATCAACTGTTATATTTACCAACTTTTCTTCCGGCATCTGAAGTAATTCTAGCATATTCCAGTTATACTTCTGTGGCATTTTCTTCTTTTTCTTTTCTTCGAGGACTTCTTTTTCTTCTTTTTATTCTTCAGAGTTATATGAATTACAGAATGGATGTTCAACATGTTCATTCACAGTCGTAACTTCCTCCTCATTATCATCAACAACATCTTCCTTGGCAGCGGCTGTTTCATCATCAAAATTTGGCTATTGACCAATATCAAAATCATTACACGCAAGGTTTGTTTCTTCTTCTGAAACATCATCAAAATCCGAGTATTGACAAAGATCAAAGTTCAGGTATTGACCAAGATCAAATTTCGAATACTGACTAGTACTCACAATTTTTTCTATTGGCTCATCATCGTCTAACTGGTCAATACGAAAATCGGAATTTGGTGCTAAAAGTTTATTGGGATTTGGATTAGGAAAAGGTTGTGGGTTTTGAGATTGTGTTTGATATTGTGTTTGGTATTGGAAATATGGTGAAAAAAAATTTTCTTGGTGATGAAATTGTGGTGGAACCATTAAATTTTAAGGTTGATAATAACGTTGTACATTGTGAGCACCATAAACTGGGGTTGAAGAACTTAGTTGATTACTACCCGCTACTGACCCAACTTCACTACTTCTAGGTTCAACAAGATACAATGTAACATCATCTTCTTGCGAAACACTAATGTAAGCAATGAATCGTTCAACATCTTTATTGTCGGTTAACAAATAAACTTTACATTTTCTCTGATAAGACAGCCTAAATCCACTTAAAGGTTCTAAATTCAATTTCTTTGCAACACGTAACATTAGAGTTTTATAAGTTAACTTTTTTAATGACGATTTTAGTTGAAGATTCATGTGTAAAGACATATATCGTAAAACACCATGAACATTCTCCCATGACCCTCCAAAACACAAATCTATCCAAACATGACCAACATTAGATGAATTCATTCTACAAATTGTAAATTAATTTACTAAACAAACGAGCTATAAACTACATATCATCACTAACTTAGAGAAGAACATACCTTTATTAAGTTGATAGTTGATAATTTGGGAAAAAAATCATTGAAAAATTATATAGAAATAAAATTATGTAAAAAAAATTAGAGATGGGGAAGGATGTCATTGGATATAGGAACGGATGTCGCTAGAGAGAGTGATAGATGGAGATATAATGAGTTGTGATTTAGGGATTTAGGTTATGAGTTGCTGATGTTGCGTAGTTATATACCCAAAACATTTGTGTTGCGAAAATAAAACCTATTGCGAAATTAAAATTCATGTTGCGAATTCGAAAATCGAGTTGCGAATTCAGAAATCGAGTTGCGAATTTGAAATTCAGTGTTGCGAATTTGGAAATCGCATTGTGAATTTGGAAATCGCGTTGCAAATTTGACTTCTGTTTTGCGATTTACAGATTAGCGTTGCGAATTTGGAAAATCGCAATGCGATTTACATATTCGCATGTCCAGTTTGAACTTCTTAATACTTTTCGATCTCCGTGGCCGTGACACTTCCTCAATTTGAACTGTTTGGT
Organism: Hibiscus syriacus; assembly: GCF_006381635.1. Taxonomy (NCBI): domain Eukaryota; kingdom Viridiplantae; phylum Streptophyta; class Magnoliopsida; order Malvales; family Malvaceae; genus Hibiscus; species Hibiscus syriacus. The sequence continues at coordinate 1,402,993 of NW_024063008.1, forward strand.
CAATGAGAAACTTCCTCTTTTCTCAGACCAGATTTCGATATTTAAAAATAGTACAGGAACTAGCGTCATAATTAAACCAAAATAGGGAACTACTATTTCCGCAAAACCCGCGTAAAGTATCATTTCATGGAAGCGTGTGAAGCTTGCACGCGCGCGTAAAACCCCATTTTTCTTACACTTTCAGTTTCGGACAAACTAAAAAACAAAAGAAAAAACTTCATTTGTAACTTTCTCTTACACCTTCCTAACTCGGGATTGTCTCAGGAAAGGCAGGTTAATATACGGCTAATATATGGCGTTACCGGATACATTAAAAGATATTTAACAAATTCGGTTTAGCGCTACCGGAAATGTTGACTAATAATAATGTAGTAGGTCTAAGTCATGAAGAAATATTAAAAAATTGTGCAACCGGCAAACTTAACTTGTCGGTTCGTGTCGATCCAAATTAAAAATGTGTCGATCCAAAACGATATAACAGGTAAAACTATGACAAAACCGGTATTGAAATGATAAAACCGGTAAAGCGCTACCGGATACATTTAAAGTGTCGGTACTTTAATATAAGGATCGACACTTCGTGAATTTAAAAGAGAAGCAGTTTTAAATCCTATAAAGTGTCGATACTTTAAAAAAATGTATCGATCCAAAATGATATACCATGTAAAAATATGATAAAACCGGTATCAAAATGATAAAACCGGTAAAACGTTACCGGATATATTGAAAGTGTCGATACTTTATATAAGGATCGACACTTTGTGAATTTAAAAGAGAAGCAGTTTTAGCGCCTATAATGTCGATACTATAAAATATGATAAAACCGGTATCAAAATGATAAAACCGATAAAATGATACCGGATGTCGATACTTTCGTAAGTACGTGTAATAAATTATCGACACTTTCAAAGAAATAGGTAATTATCCTTTCGAAAGTATCGACACCTGACATAAAAGTATCGACACTTTTGTATTTGTATCGATTAAAAATAAATAACATATCCGATGAAAATATAAAGGCCATATATAAATATCCTCTGAAAATCGATATAATGGACGAGTTTTTGAAATCGAAGCGTAATTGTTGCTGCATTTCAAAAGGCGTTTCTAAAGCGATGTTTGTTTATTTGTTGATGCAGTCGAATCGAAAAGTATGTTGTCGAAACCCTAGTTTTTTATTATTACAGTAATAGCGAATAGAGTTTTTATGTATTGTTTGGGGTTTTGGAGTAAAGAAGCATTTGAGACCGATTGCAGGTAGAAAGTGATATTGAAGGTAAAATATAAATGTCGATACTTTTATTAAATATTATAGGTAGAAAATGATATTATAGGTTGTATAAATGTGCCGACACATTTTGTAGTGGCCATTCAAATTCTTTTGAAGAAAACCGTTTTACCACAAGAGTAGTTATCTATATTTGTATATTGAATAAAGTGTATGTAACAAAATAATTTGATTTGCGTAAACTGATATACGAAGGAAAAATAGAGTCAATGGGTTGGAAAATTGTTGGTGGCGCAGATGACTTTGAAATTGAGGACGAGACTCGAAAGCAACCAAAGGGTGGATATATGTACTTATAGTAAGTATCAATGTCTTTTTGTTATTATTGTTGAAATGGTAATTGGATTAAAGTATCGATAAACTTTAAATTGATTACAAATTTTAAATGTTGACAGTATGGCCGAATGCAAAAGGATGAAGGAAGATGGCACACAGAGCAGTTCGGTATGTAAAATGAAATTGACATTGAGTAGTATTTAGTGTTAATGTATTGATTAAGAAACGTTTATGTTTAATATTAGGTGACAAAAGATGTGAGGTCCAAATGGAATTCAATGAGTGATGCTGAAAAGGAACCTTACATCACACAGTCAAGGAATGATAGTAAAGAATACAAAGAACGGAGGAAAGCACATGAAAATAAGGTATTCATTAAACTTGTAAATACGTTGATACAAAATATATAAGAACTATAACATTATATATTGTTAAAAAATGTAGGAAGTGTCGACAAGATGCAGCATTAAAAGGGTGAATTCATTAATTAAACACCTTAAGGAGAAGGGTCAATTGAATGTGCTGGGAGAAATAGGTTTTGGATCGTTGGTAGGAGTAAGGGATCGACCTATTCGGAGGGAATTGTGTCGATCCTTGATGGCGCAATTTGATGTCAGACAATGTATTGCTAAGTATGGTGATTTTTCATTTCCTCTCGGGATCCCATGTGCTGCAGCCGTATTGGGGGTAGAAAATGAAGGCAAAAGTGTTGTAGAAGTCTGTAAGAGTAAGGACTGGAAAGCACTTGCCTCCAAATATGGTTTGAAGCAGAAGGTGACATATGCTGAAATTGAAGAGGAAATAAAGTGGATCTTACGTTGGGGATGAGCTGAAGGCCAGAGTTCTATTATACCTTGTCGGTATCTTTCTTTGTCCAACGGGTCATACGTCAACGAACAAGGAACATATGAAGCTCATTTGCGATGAAGGCTTGAAGGGTGAATTCAATTGGGCTGAATATATCCATTCGAGATTGATTGAATCAATAATCACCTTTAAAAAGGGCAGCCAGAGATACTTCAAAGGGTGCATAGCAATCTTAGAGGTAAATGAGTTGAAGAACTTTTTTGTGTTTTTATATATAAAAAAATAAAGTTTATTATAAATGCAGGTTGTACTGTTCAATTTTTGGTCGGGCTGTGAGGCAGTGTCGGCTTATGAAAGAACCGGAGTGGCACGCATCCGTGCATGGGGGAAGGAAGAGGTGGTTAGAGTGATGGTGAAGTTGAAGTTGGATAGAGCGAAGAAGCAAGAAAGGGTAATAAATGTAATTAAATAATATTAAGAATATAATAAATGTCTTAATATTGTAATTTAATTTTGAAGGTTATTGGCAAGGATGTAGAGGAGGCAGAGGAGAAGAAAGGAGAGATGGTTGTATTGGGGGATGACGGTGAGTGGGACGACGGTGAGGGAAAACATAGTAACTTCGACATTTTGATGTCTGAATTGGCTGATATCAAAAAAATCCAATTTGATATCATGCAAAGATAATCAAGAGTCGAAGAGAAACTTGAGAGAGTCGAAGATACACTTGAGAGGCATAAAAGGGGTAGTGGAAGGAAAAATAGATGGAGTGGTGAAAGAAGTAGAGGTGTTGAGGGGTGAAGTGGTGAAAGAAGTTGGGGTGTTAAGGGGTGATATTAAGATGGTGACGGATGAAAAATTTGAGGGAGTGGTGAAGGAGGTTGTGGAATTGAGGAGTGAACTTACGGGGGTGAAGGGGTGGTTGATAAATACTTGGATGAAGGAGATCAATTGAAGGGTGAAATAAAAGAGATGAAGAGCTATGTAGAAAAAACATACGATGAACTGAAAAAATATGAAGAAGAAAAGAGGAAGGAGGAAGAAGAAGAGATGAAAGAAATGAGGAGGAAGGAAGTCGATGTCATTTATACACCAGAGAGTGTTATAGCAGCAAATTTGGATTCGGAATGTCCTGCACCCCAGAAGAAGAAGTAGAAGGTAAGTTGAATAAAAGAAAATTTAATTTGATTTTTATTATGTTGTTGTGACAAAAATTTGTATGCAAAATTGTAGGTTGAAAAAGCGGATATTCCAAGCGGAATTGATGACATCGAAGCTGCAATTTGTGATTATTTATGGAATAGTGAGTTAGAATCGGAGTAAGTGAAATATATTGCTTTGTGAGTTATATTTAAATATTTCATGACAACATATTAATCCTAATGATTCATACAGATATTCTGTAATCTCAATGGGAAATCAATTCGCTAGTGTATACGACGTTGCAACGTTGAAGCCTACGGAATGGGTTGGCGGTGTGGTAAGTAGAAAGTAGAAAATTTTAAAACTTATTGAATATGTTCTGATTGTGTAATTAATTTTGTTAGGTTATTGATTTGCTCGCCTGGACAGTATGCTACGATTCTCAGAAGTCACTCCGGAGGATTGGCTACCTTCCATACCACTTAACGGTGAGTTAAATTAATAAATGGAGATAAGTAGTGTTATAGACGGTAAATTAATAATGTTTGTTGCGTAATTGCAGCAGCAGGCGTTGGATGCCAACATCAAAGAAAGTGTTGAGAGTATTACTACCTTCTGGGGTCCCATATTGAATAACTATGTGAAATTCACCGACTGTGAGAAGGTAAAACACCATACCAATTGCAAATGGTATTTTCGGATATAGAATGTTGAATTTTGTCAAATTGGGTGTGAATTTTGTTGCAGATCATGATCACAATAAACTACCATAATTCACATTGGTATCTGTTGGTGTTGGATATGGTAGATCGTGTTGCAACAATATATGATAGTATGTTTACAACTGAAGCAGCTAAACAGAGAGTGAAGGATGCTAAGAGATTGGTATGTATGTATGTATGAAAGGACATTATGTAAATTATAATACATAATTTTTTTGGATCATAACTTCTTCTATTTTAATGCAGATTAAAATATTAGATTTTTATAATAAGAAATGCATTTGGGTTGAATCCTGTGGATCTCTAGGAAAGTATCCCTTAAAAAATTTCAAATTTGTGGAGCATAAGAAGAATAAGCAATTGAATGGGTATGAGATGTTATCACAAATAGAAAGCTTAATTTATGCAGTATTCATCATAATTGACATGTGTGGTTTTCAAATTTTGTAACAGACATGATTGCGGCATGTATGTGATGATGTGGATGGAATCGATCGGTTCTACAGGGGCAACTGGTGATTTTGTAAGTGGAAAGAAAAATTCGTTTGTGGTAAAATTGTTAAAAGTCGTAGATTGAATGATGTAGTTTACAATACTTAACGTTCTGACAATTTGAATATAGGTTGTTGGAGAGTGGGATCGATTGCGAATATTAAATGATCTCGTAAGACAAAATCAAAATCAACGAAGACAGGAGATAACAAAAGATGCCATGATACATAAGAATAACAAAATGATGCAATGATGTAAATGTAGGGTTAATTTTGTATAAGATTTATAATTTTGTATACGATTTATAATTTTGTATGTGAATAATTATGAATGAGATGAGAAAAGTTAGCAGTATGTTGTTGTACATGTTTCTTATACACATTAAGGGTCATGTTGATACTTACGATATATGGAGATTGTTGTCTGTATTATACCAAATGTCATCTTAATTGTCATCATGTGCGAGAATGAATGGCCATTCCATATATATTGAGGGTATGTACAATAACTACAAAATTCACTTTAAAGTAAAAGGCAAATTTACAATATGGCAAACAGGGTGCAACCATAAAGTGTCGATCCATATATAAAAGTGTCGATCCCATAACATCGAAACCCAAAAGTATAATGTAATAGGTAATTTTTCAATCTAATCGGTACAAGTATACCGATTTTATGAGAGAATAGGTCTAAATAATGTATCGACACTTTTGTAGTTTGTGTCGATATTTTTGGTCCAGAATGAATGGCAAACAGGGTGCAACAATAAAATGTCGATCCATATATAAAAAGTGTCGATACGATAAACATCGAAACCCATAAGTATAATGTAATAGGTAATTTTTCAATCTAACCGGTACAAGTATACCGGTTTTATGAGAGAATAGGTCTACATAATGTATCGACACTTTTGTAGTTTGTGTCGATATTTTTGGTCCATAATGAATGGCAAACAGGGTGCAACAATAAAGTGTCGATCCATATATAAAAAGTGTCGATCTCATAAACATCGAAACCCATAAGTATAATGTAATAGGTAATTTTTCAATCTAACCGGTACAAGTATACCGGTTTTATGAGAGAATAGGTCTAAATAATGTGTCGACACTTTTGTAGTTTGTGTCGATATTTTTGGTCCATAATGAATGGCAAACAGGGTGCAACCATAAAGTGTCGATCCATATATAAAAAGTGTCAATCCCATAAACATCGAAACCCAAAAGTATAATGTAATAGGTAATTTTTCAATCTAATCGGTACAAGTATACCGATTTTATGAGAGAATAGGTCTAAATAATGTATCGACACTTTTGTAGTTTGTGTCGATATTTTTGGTCCAGAATGAATGGCAAACAAGGTGCAACAATAAAGTGTCGATCCATATATAAAAAGTGTCGATCCGATAAACATCGAAACCCATAAGTATAATGTAATAGGTAATTTTTCAATCTAATCGGTACAAGTATACCGGTTTTATGAGAGAATATGTCTAAATAATGTATCGACACTTTTGTAGTTTGTGTCGATATTTTTTGTCCAGAATGAATGGAAAACAGGGTGCAACAATAAAGTGTCGATCCATATATAAAATGTATCGATCCGATAAACATCGAAACCCATAAGTATAATGTAATAGGTAATTTTTCAATCTAATCGGTACAAGTATACCGATTTTATGAGAGAATAGGTCTAAATAATATATCGACACTTTTGTAGTTTGTGTCAATATTTTTGGTCCAGAATGAATGGCAAACATGGTGCAACCATAAAGTGTCGATCCATATATAAAAAGTGTCGATCCCATAAACATCGAAACCCAAAAGTATAATGTAATAGGTAATTTTTCAATCTAATCGGTACAAGTATACCGGTTTTATGAGAGAATAGGTCTAAATAATGTATCGACACTTTTGTAGTTTGTGTCGATATTTTTGGTCCAGAATGAATGGCAAACAAGGTGCAACAATAAAGTGTCGATCCATATATAAAAAGTGTCGATCCCATAAACATCGAAACCCAAAAGTATAATGTAATAGGTAATTTTTCAATCTAATCGGTACAAGTATACCGGTTTTATGAGAGAATAGGTCTAAATAATGTATCGACACTTTTGTAGTTTGTGTCGATATTTTTGGTCCAGAATGAATGGCAAACAAGGTGCAACAATAAAGTGTCGATCCATATATAAAAAGTGTCGATCTGATAAACATCGAAACCCATAAGTATAATGTAATAGGTAATTTTTCAATCTAACCGGTACAAGTATACCAGTTTTATGAGAGAATTGGTATATAATATGTATCGACACCGTTTAATATTTTGTCGATACTAATTTAAATATCAAGTGTTTTTCCACAGTTCATTATATATAGTACTCTAAATCGAAAAACCCTAAACATAAAGGCAAGTAGGTATAAATGTGTCGGTACTTTATGTCCAGAATGGAATAAAAATGTGTCAATACCTTGTCAAAAAGTGTCGACATTTACATATCGGAACCTAGAATTATAATGTAATAGATAATTTTGTAATATAACCGGTATAAATATACCGGTTTTATGAGCGAATAGGTCTATAACCTATATCGACACTTTTTAATATTGTGTCGGTACTTTATGTCCAGAATAGAAGAAAAATGTGTCGATACCTTGTCAAAAAGTGTCGACATTTACACATCGGAACCCAGAATTATAATGTAATAGATAATTTTGTAATATAACCGGTATAAATATACCGGTTTTATGAGCGAATAGGTCTACAACCTATATCGACACTTTTTAATATTGTGTCGCTAATTTTAAGTAACGCGGTTTTTCTTCCTTCATTCAAAATATTTATATGTACATGTTTCTTATACACAATAGGAGTCATGTTGATACTTACGATATATGGAGATTGTTGTCATTCCATTCCGTCTTCGAAAAAATCAGTTGATGTAGGCTGTGTGCTTGTACTCAAACTGAGATTGACTTGAGGACATGTTAGTTTGTTATGTCCCTCACCGTTGCAGTACCCACATCGCCTAAATTTCTTCTCGACCTTGTTCTTCGGCACTTCTTTTTGCTTGCGTTGTTTTCGTTGAGGGTCACGAACGTTGTTTACTACAATGCTCTGGTTGACTGAATCATTCAAACCAAACGAGTTTTCTAATTCTTCTATTAGTTTTTTCATCTCATCTCTTGCGGTTTTGAAAGACTCTTCTGTCTTTGATGCAATGTAGCATAACCTACTTGACGTTGAACGTAGAGCAGCGAACCTTGCCATTTGCATCACTTCTGGAGACACATTCAAATCAACATAACTGGGTGCAGAAGCCTTCGCATTATTAGTCCACTTACTTTTAATCAAAGTCTCGGGCAAATATGTGTAGTCCAAGTGCTTCAAAATGTGAAGTTGATGGCGACACGGAAGTTCAACGGTCTCGAATTTTTTGCAGGAGCAAATTAGAGTTTTCGTACGAGAATCAAAACCAATTTCAAATTTCCTATTTTTTCTGCGTACTTTGACAAAATATAATGTTGACATTCATCTGATAAGGACTTAATCTCTGCCTCAATCCGGTACAATGTCTCCCGTATAAGTTCATCTTGGAACACACGAAAAGATTCGCGGGTAAAAATCGCAGCGGCATGGCTTTCAAGGTCGACCAGTTTTGTGATCTGGAAGGGCTTTGTATGGGAACTTAAGTAATCCTCTTTCAACTCGTTCATACACATTCTACTAATTCCATCTTCAATTGCACGAACAACATCTAAATATGTCTTCTTGTGTTTCAGTGCAATAGCTAGTGAAGTATTCATAGACTCGCACCTTTGTGTTGAGCGAATATTGGCAAAGAAATGACCGGTTAGATATGCTTGTGCCCATAAGTGTCGTGTATTTCCCTTCTCAATCACCCATGGATGCTTTTGGACGTTGAATTCTGAAACAACCGAACGCCATTGAATATCAAATTCCTCGGTTGTCCACCAGGAAGCCATGCATTTTGAGAATGCTGCTGTAAACTTTGAGTCACCAATGTTAGCTTGTGCATTGCGAGAAAGATGCCAAGAATATAATATGTGCTTAGCATAAGGGATAACAGATTTGATAGCCCTCTGCATTGCCCTATCCCCATCGGTGACAACTGAAATAGGTAATTTATTCATCATGGCTTCTAAAAAATTCTGTAGCACCCACTCGAAAGATTGAGACGTCTCGTCAGCGATTATGGCAGTGGCAAACACAATTATGTTATGGTGATGATTGACACCAACAATAGGCATAATTGGTCGACCATACAAATTATCTTTGTACGTTGTGTCGAACGCAATTACATCACCGAAGCATGTGTAATCCGATCTCGATGTAGAATCCGACCAAATAAGATTATACAATGCCCCCGATTCGTCCACCGAGTATGTCATAAAAAACCCGGGATCATCATGTTTCTTATAATCAAAGTAGGCAATAAGCGCATTCACATCCCCATCGACGATTTCCTTTGCTTTACCTCTTTGAAGTGCATTGTAGATGTCTTTATGTGTAAATCCAACATTATGATAGCCCCCTGTCTGCTGCGTTAAATAGTTCATTACTTGTGACGTGCCAACACCGACCTCTTTCAATGTTGTTGCCTTATCGATATCAGCCTTACTTACAGCTCTATTAGAACGCATAAATGGTGTCATAGCAGGTGTGCACAATGCATGATTATGTTTCTGATCAGACTTACTTATAACCCACTGATCGTTTGTATTTGTTGTTGTAACTATGACTTTAGCCTTACATCCTGTTCTTGTGACTGGCGTATGAGCACGTTGACGATCAACAGTATTGACTTTTGATACTCGAAACCCTTCTTTGGAACAACAAAATTCTTGTGTCTTCACATTCCCTTCCACGTCAAGCCGTGTTGTTCCCTTACGTTCACTAAACCCATGTTCCCGTGCGAATCCCTTGTAAAAGTACCAAGCTTGATCACGTGAACAGAAGAGCTGACCAACCAATCTGTCAGATTCATCAACATTATGTACTTCATGGCATTCCTTGGTTGGCTTAACATTGTCTACATCTGTATTATCCATGGCAAAAATTTTGTTGTGCAAGTTCAGTGGTCTAGGAGTTTATGGAGATGTAAGCAAAGGTTCATTTTGAACATGTTTCAGTCGTGCTGCTTTCAATAGGATGTGGTATTGGTAGTGGTAGTTAAAAGGGTTGGTACAACATTAAATTTGCAGTACATATTTAGGTATGTACAATAACTACAAGTATCGACCCAAAAAACATCAAAACCAATAATTATAATGTAATAGGTAAATTAACAATGTAACAAGTATCGACCCAAACGAGGTGCACGCATAATATATTAGGTCAACATAAAGTATCGACACTTATTAAAAGTATCGATCCCGAAAACATCGAAACCAATAATTATAATGTATTAGGTAAATTTACAATGTAACCGATATAAATATACCGGTTTTATGCTAAAATAGGTCAGCATATAGTATCGACACTTGTTAAAGTTGTGTCGATACTTACGGTCTAGAATGAATGCCAAAAAAGGTGTACCCTTAAAGTTTCGATACATTTATTAAAAAAGTATCGATCCCTAAAACATCAAAACCAATAAGTATAATGTTCAATGAAACTGGTATAATTATACCGATTTTATGAGAGAATATGTCTAAATCATGTATCGATACTTTTTTAGTTTGTGTCGATATTTTTGTCCAGAATGAAATATTAAAACCAACGAGGTGCAAGCATAAAGTGTCGATACTTACGGTCTAGAATGAATGCCAAAAAAGATGTATCCTTAAAAAGTGTTGATACATTTATTAAAAAAATATCGATTCCTAAAACATCGAAACCCATAAGTATAATGTAATAGGTAAATGGTCAATGAAACCGGTATAATTATACCGGTTTTATGAGAGAATAGGTCTAAATCATGTATCGACACTTTTTTAGTTTGTGTCGATATTTTTGTCCAGAATGAAATATTAATGCCCAACGAGGTGCAAGCATAAAGTGTCGATACTTTTATAAAAAGTTTCGACACTTTATGAAATATCGAAACCGATAATTATAATATAATAGGTAAATTTGTAATGTTACCGGTATAAATATACCGAATTACTTATAAAATATGTCAATATAAACGCTACCTATTACATTATATAAACGCTACCTAATATGTTATTGTACTTGATAATATTTCCCGTTAAATACCTATTTTATTATATAAGCATTATCTATTACATTATATAAGCGTTACCTAATATGCTATTGTACTTGATAATATTTCCGATTAAATAATATAACATAACCGATTTAAATTTTAACCGATCACGTCGTATATTAACCGCTTTTTAGGCGTCGCACCGCATAAATACCTCCTTACTCGCTTGACTCACAAATGACCTAGTAAAGGAAATTGGTCCATTTTCATTTTTTTTGAAGAATGGGCAACTGTAACGGTGCTCCTTCCGCCGATAACCAGTCCCGACCGACCACCAACTCCGGCGGTAATCCCCACCATGACATCAATGTCATACATGCTGATGCATCGGCTCCAAGACCCCCCAAAACCTCCAACCCTCCACCAGTCGTCCTCTGCTGCCCCCAACCACCACAGAGCTACCTCCACTGCTCCAAAGATCGGTCGTGTGCTCGGCCGTCCCATGGAGGATGTCCGGTCAATTTACGACTTCGGTCGTGAGCTCGGGCGTGGGCAGTTCGGTGTTACCTACTTGGTAACTCATAAAGAAACCAAGCAGCAATTCGCTTGTAAATCTATCCCACCCGTAAGCTTATCAACCATGATGATATCGAAGACGTCCGCCGTGAAGTCCAGATTATGTACCACCTCACCGGCCACTGGTTTCCGCACCAAAACAAAACTATGATATTATATATCTGATTATGTCATAGATGTAGTTGTTTTAGAGATTTAAAGTTAACGGGTTTGACAGAAATATTGTGGAGCTGAAGGGGGCTTATGAGGACAGGCACTTCGTGCATCTGATAATGGAGCTTTGTGCGGGAGGGGAGTTGTTTGACCGCATTATAGCGAAAGGTCATTATTCAGAGAGGAAGGCGGCAAATTTGTGCCGGCAGATGGTAACGGTGGTGCATAACTGTCATTCCATGGGGGTTATGCATAGGGACTTAAAGCCTGAGAATTTCTTGTTCTTAAGTAAGAACGAGGATTCTCCATTGAAGGCTACGAATTTCTGCCTCTCTGTATTTTTTAAGCCAGGTAAGCAATTTTGGTTTCTCTGATTTGAATATGTTTGATTTTGTTGAGATGGAACTTATGATTACTATTAGTGCTGTGAAAATGTGATCAAAAGATTTATCGATGATAAAAGGGAGGGATACTAAATTTCCATCCTAGAAAGGCTATTTGGAGCTATATGGTTGTATCCATGAGTTGGATTTCCTTTTCTGTCTATGGTTTCTAGATGTTTTACAACAAATCGTTACTATTTAAAGTTAGTACTAAAATTTCGTCTTTTGTCAGCAATTTATCTGAGTAATGTAGGCCAAGATGGTTACTTTTTTCCTCAAACTTACTTCTGAAAACTTATTGACGATGAATTTCAACTAGAAATTTCTTTACTGATGCATGCAGGAGATGCTTTTAAGGATCTTGTTGGAAGTGCTTATTATGTAGCTCCAGAAGTATTGCGCCGACGCTATGGACATGAAGCTGATATTTGGAGTGCTGGGGTGATTCTTTACATTCTCCTTAGTGGGGTCCCGCCATTCAACGGAGGTGAATTGATTTCTCTGTTACATTATGAAATATTAATAAGTAAGCTAAAAATTTCAGGAAACTGAAAAGTAGATAATATAATGGGAAATAACAATGAGGTTTTCTGGCCTAAATGTTCCAACCTGAGTAGTACCAAAGACTTCTACTCTATTTCAGGCTACTGGCCGATGGCAGCAATGTGGCAACACATTTCATCGTCATTATTGATTATTCTTTCCTTCTCTCCTTTCAGGTAATTGCAGAAAGTTTATCTGAAGAGGAAATCATAGGTTTGAAGGAGATGTTCAAATCTATGGACACTGATAATAGTGGAACAATCACCTTTGAGGAGTTGAAAGCTGGCCTTCCTAAACTCGGTACTAAGCTTTCTGAGCATGAAGTGAGGCAGTTAATAGAAGCGGTATGCCTTGTCCATAGGTAATTCAAAATCAAGTATGAAGGAAAATACTAATATACCCTTTACATGACTAGCTTAATAGTATCTGGCGATACCAGTTGCTCTGTATTTTGGGTATTTATTAAACTAGTATGTAGGTTTGACCATGCTCAACATGTCATTTTTTGTTTTGCAATCCACCATCTCAGGATTTGGCCATAGTATGTTCTATGAATTTGCTATTTCTTGATTAACATGCTTTCAACTGGAATGTTAATGACAGAGGAGAACCTTTAAAAAAAAAGGATCCATGGAATCTTTCTTTTCTTTTTTTTATTTGGAGTTGTACCTGAAATATTCAAAATGTGTATAAATCCCGTTATGTAGATCATTCTTTATAACTTAGCTATATATTATAACCTGTTTGTTACTTCCCCAGGCAATGTTGATGGAAACAGAACGATTGATTACGTCGAGTTTATTACAGCTACTATGCATATGAATAGAATGGAAAGAGAACACTTGTACACTGCTTTCCAATACTTTGACAAGGACAATAGCGGGTAAGCCACCTTACCATCTTGTTTATTTATAACTGTTTTTAGTAATTTTCATTCCCCAGCCATATGCAATGGCGATAATTGAACTCATTTGTTTACTACTCAATTTAGGTACATTACAATGGAGGAGCTAGAGCAGGCCCTGAAGAAGTATAATATGGGTGATGAGAAAACAATAAAAGAGATCATTGCAGAAGTTGACACAGACGGGGTATGGTTCTTCCTCTTTAGAAACTTGTATATGTCCTTCTCTCGTTTCAGATGCTGTTTATTATTTTTTCTTAATTCAAACATACTTTAACTTCAGCTAATAGTTCTGCACAAAAGAATAAAAACTTCAGCTAATAGTGAATCCATTTCATATTAATGAAGATGCTGCAATTGGGGTATTGAATTGCTATTCTGGTTGTTTTTCTTGACCGTTGTAATTGCATCTTCTTATTTGATTTACCGTGTTCGAAAAACCGTTGTAGTTGCATCTTCATATTTGATGTACCGTGTTCCTGCAGGATGGACGAATTAACTATGATGAGTTTGTTGCGATGATGAGAAAAGGCAACCAGGAATTGGCCAATAACAGACGACGCAAGTGAAGCTGGCATGCTCAAATTCAACTCTCTACCGGTTTGATGATGTAAAAGTAAATTTTTTTATTACGACAGAAATTATTTTTGTTACGACAACAATCACACATAAACTCAGTTTCACCACCTGGAATCGAGAAACAGTTATTGTTTCCTGAAATTATTAGTGGTCTGCGCATTTTCCTGGATTTTGCTTTGCTTACATATCTGAACGTGCAGAGGCCTTGTCTACATAGGCATGTTCAGATAATTTTTCGACCAGCAGAAAGAATCAAATATTTCTTGCAGCATTATATGCGATAGGGTGGTCTTGGCAAATTGTGCAAACATTTGGCATCATTCTAATGAAATTATCGTAAAAGCAACAATATTTTGATAACAATGGTCAATCAATCAACCATCACAAGGCAAAGTTTCAACTCAGTGGATCCTACCCAACCTGTAACATGGTAACATATTGTCACATAGCATATGGACCCATAGCTAGAACAAGATTTCGAAAAAAGATAGAATATTCTCCAACATTATGAGCCCATTTATTGTGAAAATAAGGGATTAAAACAGGGTTCTAACTGATACAGCATATATAGTAAAGAACAAATTCATGGAAGGCCAGCTACCAAATGTAAGTCAGAAACCTAGCAAAAGATCATCTTGGCCAGAAAATCTAATCCTTCTTCTTTTCCTTCAAAGGTCCCCTTGGAATCTTACTTAAAACTTTTTCATCAAACACTGCATATTGCTTCTTGATCTCATGCATTGCTTTCTCAGCAAATGGGTCAACCTTGTCCTCGTATTTCTCGTACAGCACAGGTACAGTGTGAAGTAGTACGAATACTGTTTTGCAAGACCATTAAAGCAAAATCAGGAAACTAAAATGCTTATAAGGAAAAAAGAATAAAAAAACACCTAAAGGAAACTGCAATACCTATGTAGAATAGCGTCAAGAAGTTGCACCAATTTCCCACAATAGACAAGACCCACAAGCCGGTAATCACCTAAACAATCACAGCCGAATATATGATTCTCAAATGCATAATAGCAATCTTCATATGAATAAAATGATCAGGAAATGACAAATCATGCAACATATTATCCCTATCTTAATTGCGAATCAGATGAATAATTGCATGTGATCAACCAAAAAAGTTAACAATGTGGTACGGGTATACTACGTACAGACAGGAACTTCTTTAGATCTCTTCCTGATGCAATATCCCGTAGGACAGCAAAAGCCCGGTTAATCTCAAACCTAAGTGCTTGTGCAAACTCCATAACCGGGTCCTTAGGAATTTGAACCTCGGGGATGTGCGGTGGAGACCTGTTCAAAACAATGTAGCATTGCCGTGCCTAAAAGGAAAACAGAATCCAAAGTTTATCCTAAAAGAAGACAACAAATTTGACGGCTTACTTCTTGATGAAGGTAATAGCATTTGACCACAAGAAGAGAAGAGCGAGAGCCAGTATCAACAAGTGACACACTAGAGTGAGAAGGTGGTATTCGAGCAATTCAAACAAAACCCATATCACAGTTGCAACACAAGCGCTCCTGCTGATATCTTTTTGCTCCTCCATAGGAAAATGTCAGCCGCTGGTACCACATACACCCAGTTTCATTACGTAATCATCCATCATGAACAAATTACACTAAAAAGGTAATAATTGCTGATAATACTAACTTAAAAAATATCAAATTATTATCATTGGTAAAGGTTATTGACTATGAATACTACTACGTTCTCAAACTTTTAAGAAAACAAGATAATCCCAGAAATTTCCGCTGCTATAAAGTAAACTTAACCTGAACTAATTGCATCAGTGATCAGTCCAGTTGAAGATCTACAAATACCCCTAATTTCTATTTTCATGCTAAAACAAACAATTAACAGATCAATACAAAATTAAGCTCAAACAACATCAATTAATCAAAATTGAAAGCTCGGGAATTAAAGTAAAAAGTGAACAATGACGCATTCCCGACAGGGCGTGCATCAATAGTGTAAGTTCACCAACAATGGCATCGATGCTCTGTTTTGCCCAAACATAGTCCACGCTCTTTACAAGAGACCGGTATTGACTGAAAAGTTGATGCTTAAGAGAAACTATTCTAACTTCATAGCACAGTCTTAACAAGTTTTTTATAATCAATACTGATACTAGCATCAACAAACAAATTTTAAAAATGAAGAAAGGGGATTTTGTTAGATACGTTTTCCTCCACCGAGAACGTGGTGAACGGGCTTCTCTCGTCCAAAAAGACGGAAGACCTTGGCCTTGATCGATGATTCTGATGGCTTGTCGTCATCGGAATCCGATGATGAATCATGGCCGTGGATCTTATCTGCAATCTTCTCCATCAACGATTCCTCGTGCTTCTTATCTTCGTGCTCAGCCATTTTTTAAAAAGTTTGGAAGATCCAGAGAGGAAAAAAAAGACCCGGAAAACACTCGAGAGAAATGAAGATTTTGAGCGTTCTTTCTGATGCTGGAATCCTTTTTTGCGGCTAAATAGAGAGCGTACACGTTAGATTTAATCGGGACCACTAAATAGAATCTTTGATCTGGACCGTTGATAGGTTTGGAACCCGAACGTGGAGGTTCGGATTAAGAAGACCTAAGTGGAGCAGGTGAAGAAAGATAAATGGGTTGGAATTACGTTCTAATGGTTTATAGGTTCGAGGATTAACAGCGGTTTGATGTTGAAGGAGAATGACACAACCAAACGATTATTAAGCCGACACGTGGAGTTCAGTGACTCGTGTTGATTTGTAGTAATAGGTAGGTTAGTCATATTAATATCGTAGGTGCATGGAGCTGTAATGAAAGTCGGTCCATTGCTAAGCAAAATGACGATACGAAATTTTTGACGAATTTTTTATTTTAATTCCCTTAAAAAATTAAAATCAAAATGGGCACCCACATTATTTTTTATATATTTAAATTTAATATTTTAAAATTTTATTCTAAAAGAATTTGTTAAATTTATTTTATTTATAACAACTGAACTAAAATTTTAATTTTATTTTAAAAATAATGTTTAATCTTATTAAATCAAATATTATATGTTTAGGAAAAAATATTAAGTATATTGTTTTATTATTAAATTTTGGTGCGATGTGCCTTCCACCATGGTTTTAATTTTTAAATGAAACGTGGATCTAAAATAAATAAATAAATATGAAAATCTAGATGTTTCTAGCAAGAGACTATGAATGAAATTGACTTTAACATGGTTGTTAGAATATCATTTGTGGGGCTACCACACCTAATACTATAGGATCTCTTTGTACGGTGAAAATATTTGGACGGTTAATAGGATATAAATTTGGAAATAGTGGTTATTTCTATTAAAAAATCATGGTTTTTTGTATTTATTAAATAATTTTAATAATGAAAAATATTATTTTTTAAAATTATGAACTAGAATAGTTATGTTTGACTAAAAATATCCTAAACAGACGCAAGTAAAGCCGGTTGATTTCTGCATACATCTATACATGGATGGACATGATATAATATTAAGCCCTGATCTTGCCTCAAACCACAATGTTCAGTTTCTTGATGGTCGAGTGAAGAAAACCCAAAATGTCAAATTTGGGCATTCATCTTCACATAACATGCATGCATGTCATGAGCAAATGATCATCAGCATCATGATGATGTCCATGCAAGTCATCAGTTGTTCTGCAGACTAAACATAACTTCAAACACAGGCTAAGCATGCATGACTCTGCCTTCAAGGCTAAGCATGAGAGGTTGACCGTATATAATTCTACTAACAGATTGATCGAAGGGCTGGCAGGGCGGTCATCTCCGAAAATTGTAAATTATCATATAATTTAGATTTTTTTTATATTTTCTCTTGATAATCACGTGTTCATCCTTAATTATACTCTCGATACAGATTGATCATATTTCCATAGCTTTTTTAATGGGTATTAAAGTTGTTTAATGCATGATAAAGTTGCTTAGATTCTAAAAGTTCGATTCTTCACCCATAAGTTTCTTTCTTTATTCAATTTAGGGTTGTATAGTTCGGAGGAAAAGGACGACCCTACAGTACCAAACAAACTAAAAGAAGTAAAGCAAAATCAACAGGCAGACCGCTTGAGGAAAAAGTGTAGTTTGAGAAAAGGCAATGCAGAAAAAATAAATAATTAGCCCTTCTTTAACTGGCTTCATCATAGCAGCTTCTACTTGGACACACTTTCACATAATTATTAAAAAGGCTTAAATGCTATTTTAGCCCTTAAAGTTATACTCAATTATCACTTTAGTTTGATATCTAAAGTTACAAATCATGTATCCCTTTGGTTTACCCTGAAATTTCGTTAAAAAAGAAATAAAAAAAATAAACTTATTGAGTGATTCTAATGACTTAGGACGGTTTTTTTAGTCGGTAATTCGAATTAGAGTAATGATATCTGTAAGAGGTAGAACAGGAACTGGATAATTTGAGATGTTCATTTTTTAAAAGAAAAAAAAATAGTAAAGTGGTCATAATTATCATATTATAAAAACAAATGGATCAAAAGTTGCATATTCGGCCCTTTTTGGACCTTATAGAGTAAGGAGGGCCAGACTTCAGGGATAAGGAAGCCTAGAAAACTGGTTTGTACTTTAGCAGTCTGTGGACTCGAAAACGGATAGATTTGGGCCTAATGAGAAACCAACTAAATCTGCCACTTTTATATGAAAGAATCCCCATCTTTGTTTAGGGACCAACCTAGCAATTATACCAGCATTCAATTCAGTCTAATTAGCTAGTAATAATTATTTCTCAATTATACACCATTCAAACGTATAAATACACTCAATTAATAAGAGACGTCATTTTAATTCTGATTGATATTTTTTTTACTTTATAGTATGTGTACCCTTACTGTGCCTCATCAAATCAACATGTTTTCTCTATGATTTTCAAATATATATTTCAAAAGATATATAGTTTCAGGTTTGCATTAATTTTTTTCCTAAACTTTTCAAGTAATTTATTGATGGAGATACAAATGATCGTGGGGCAGGGTACCAAAGTATTGAACCTTTGCCTCCCATAAGCAAGACAAATAGTTAGGAAATTATGGGATTTTAGTGGATAAACATCCTTTTTCTAAACTAAAGTAAAAGCTCGCTCTACTTTTTTAGAACCTATAAATAACAATAATATCACTTAAAATCAACAGAACAACAATTAAAAGTATTTCAGGAAAGGAAAATATAATAATTTAATAACTCAATTAAAATTTATAGTTAAAACAAAATATCTATTGGTGAATGAACTTGGAATTATCTAATTGATTTTAGTTTTGGAATTTAAAATTACCAAGAAGAAAGCTGGGTCTGTATGGTGACTCGATCGGTGGCCATAGGCAAGGAGGAGGAGAAAACCAGAGAATATAGTTTAATCATGTGGATTTACGGTTGCCGCTTCGATTAAATTGCAAACTATAAGATCAATGCTATTGAAACCTTTATCAAATTCTACTTATTATAACGTCAATAATCATAATAATCCACTGAAATCTACGTAATAGCACAAGAAGTGAGTTGTTGAGTCAATATTATGGGACCCTTGTCGGATCTGCGTTAATGAATCATGGTGGTTGTCCATACATCGGGCGGTTGCTATCAATCATTAACTATCTTCCGAGTTCACGAGACAGCCTGAAGCTATCGATTTGTTGATGCATCGATTACAGAACCCGGTCCTTATCGTTCATGTAAGGAAAGTTTGCTCGATTTCGTTGCGACACAGCATCTAACAAACATAAAGGCAATGTCATCCATTCAGGCTGAAATTAAACACTCTCAAGGTCAAAGCTTTTTCCAAGCGAAAGTCATCAAGAATCAGAGGTGGATTATATGAAAAAGGGTCCCCTAAATGCACGTTAGCCACCCACGTGATTTCTCTACGGAAGTAAAAGCCAGTTACGGTTCTGCTTCTGCCCATTGCAGGAGTTTGGACCCCGGGTTTCAGTCCATTATTCAATGCATCATTATCACGCTACTGTACACCCCTACGTATTCAATATGTATATACAACTCCGTGGCAGGTCGACAACCGACTGGTTTAATTGGATGAAACAATATATTCTTTAATAAGATCAGAAGTTCGAATTCTAATATCTGCGAGGAAAGCAAACTGGATTAGAGGGTCACTCTCGACTATGTAGTACTCAACTCGTATTAGTTGATTAATAAATCAGATATCGATACTTATAAAATAACAGAAACAATAGTCAGTGATCGCATCGAGAATGGAAACTACCTTTATTTCCTTTGGGTAAATTATAAATTTCGTCATTCAACTCCCCTTACTCTTATTTTAGTCACTAGAATTTTTAAAAAATTAATTTATTCATTGAATTTTTAATTTCCTCCTATTTTGGTCACTCCTCCGTTATATACTTAACATCGATGAAATATTTTCTTTCAAATCCCAATGGTGGGGAGGTAGAAAAGGAGGAAGCGAACTATATATCTTTATATCATACTGAGCCGATGGTGGATATTGTATATCATAATGGCTTATGGTTTTATGAGTTTTGGGGTTTATGTTGAATTTCATAAGTTTTAAAATGATATTAAAAAAACCCTGAACATATAGAGTGGTAAGAGACAATGAGATTAGTTTATTGGTGTCTTGATTGGTCAAAAAAGATATCAAAGAATGATGATCTCAATGTCATAATGATGTAACTATAAAACATTCATATTTGGAGGAAGAAGATTAAAATAAGAACAAAAGGGAAAAAGATGGGGATGCCATGTCAATAAAAATTAGTACACATAAACACGTATGGCTATCATATCACCCTTCTATTTTCCGATTTAACTTTTGGGTGATCAAAAAATAGTAAATCGAAAGTTTGGTGATTAAATTGATTTTTTTTTAAATTTTAGTGACCAAAATAAGATTAATTGTAAATTTAAGTGATCAAAATTATGATTTACCCTTTTATTTGAATCTTTAACCTTTTTCACCGGTCAACTGCTCACTTCTCTCTTTCTTTGATAATTCAAGTAAATTTTCAAGAAAATAATAACAACAATCATGGTTTATAGTTAACTAGGCTGCTAAATTAGAAATCAATGAGCTACTTTGTCGGCGCCCCAATTAACATAGAATCATATAGTGTCAAAGAGATATAATGTGCGATTATAACATTAATGCTTTAGCAATAAAAGGAACTCCATAAACTAATTAAAGTAAATTCTCACTATATTTACAGAGTTTGTGTGGTAAATACAGGGGTTGTGCCTTTTGAGGTATAATAACGTCACAAACCATATGATTGCCATAATGATTCAAGGTTTTTAAAACCGATTGGTGTAGTGGGATGAGACATTATGTTCCTTAAGCAAGGTCAAAGGTTCGAATCCTAGTGTTTGCGAATGGAGCAAACTGGATTGGGAGGGTCGCCTTCGCCTCTGCAGTACCTGATCTGAATTAGTCGGTCAATAGATCAGATACCAATGATTAATTAAAAAAAAAGAAATGCACTTTTTGAAAAATTATTCGAGAAAAGATAGTGTGTTTTTTTATAATAATTGTAAAGTTATTTTAGAATGAGAGAATGTTAGAATTACCGATAATTATCGATATCTTTCATCGGAGTTGATTGTAACCTTCGGCATCTTAGCACTATTTACACATGTTTGATTGTTGAAAGATTAAAGCTAAAACAATAAGGATCAATTTCAAACATTAAAAAAAACTGTCCAATAAAACATGCACGTTATATTTGCATATATGAACACAATTTGACGACGTGAATGTATGCGTTTTATTTCTAATCACTCAGTAAGGGAAAAAATATAAATATTGTATTTAAGTATTAATCAATATGTAATTTTATAAGGGTTGAATATCATCTATTTGTTTGATCATATTCATGTTCGTATTAACACGTGTCTAAGACACATAACACGCATATTTTGTTTTGACACAATTATGCTTAAAATTGACCCTTATTAATTTTTTGACCCGTTTACTTGAATATCATGTCACGTCAGAAACGTTTTTGAATATAACTTTTTAAATATATATTTATCGAGTTGTTAAATATATATGTGTATTTGACCCATTTAAAAGAGATGATTGGGTTTTTGAAAAATACATCTAATGTGACACATCTTTATTGAAGGGATGCTATTTCGAGAATTAATTGAGAATGAGTGTTATGTAAGTAATTATTTTTATGTGCATTTAGGTAAATAGATCATTTTTATTTTAATTATTGATAATCAAACTTGTATAGTTAGAGCCAAAAATGTCGACAACCATCACTTATTTAAATAAAATCACTAACATATGTCTAAGGATGGGCATGTCAGATTTTTGGTCCACCCGATCCGAGAACAATGACTCTTTCACTCGAAATCTGACTTGACCTGTATAAATATATACTTTCGCCAACTCGAATTCGATCGGACTTTTTGAAATAAAATTTGAATCCGACCCGACCCGACTTAAAATAATAATAATAAAATATTATTTTTATTCAATAAAAATAATGATTTAATTGAGAAAAAATATATAAAGGATTATTATTATAATTATTCATAAATATATAAGGTCAAATTATATTTTTCTTGGTCGAGCTAGATATTTTTTCATCTTAAACTTAAATCATTCCTATATATATATCCTATATATATATATATATAAGTACAAACAGTGTATGTATAGTATACGATCGTACACACATTTTCCCTACTTTTTCTTGTCTTTTAACCCTGCCTTCTGCTCTGTCAAATTTCAGACTGCTCTGCTCTCACATGACTAACTTGTTGGTCGCTGCAACCACGCACACAATACATTGCAAAATAAAGGCAATGCCATTCTTCTTCTTTTTCCCATCTCTCTCTCTGTTGCACTCCATTTTCAGCACTTCCCATTTACCTTTAAGAAATAACTTTTCTTTTTCTTGTTATCTGCTCTAAAAAAATCCATATCTTCAAGAAAGATTCAAACTTTGTGCGTTTTTCTATTCTGGCTCTCCCAACAATGGAAGCTTTTAGCTTGCTTAAGTATTGGAGAGGGGGCGGAGGTGGTAACAATGCTTGTGTGTCTGCACGTTCTGTCGCTGGAACTGCCGGAGGGGGCAGTACAACTACGATCGTGACTACCCATCAGGTGGTGGATACGGATGATGAAGAAGATGATGATGGACCTTTCTTTGACCTGGAGTTTGCTGTTCCTGATGAGGATGAAACAGAGGAAATCGAAGATATCGAGAAAGTAGGTGGTGATGTTGAAGACGAAGAAAGTGAGGATCAAAATGACGGCGTTGATGCAAAATCTGAGGATGGTTGCTCCGATGGTGATCGAGAGTTCAATTTCACGCTCTCCTCTGGCTCAAGCGGTGACCCTTCTGATCCGAACCTGATTTTATCTCCTTCCGATGATCTGTTTTTTAAAGGAAGGCTAGTACCCATTGAGTCAAACTCTTCTTTGGAATCGAAACCTCCTCAATTTCCAGTCTCATTGTTGAAATCAGCCACCAAGTTTCGAGTTTTCTTGTTAAGATTCAAGAAATCAAAGCTCAACTCAACTGAAAAGAATGAGTCGGCTTCTGCTAATGAGCCTGGTTCAGTCCCCACCACGAGTTCACCAAAAAAGCAAGAAGCAACTCAAGAAGAAGACAATAATAACAAGAACAAGCTTTTTACAGTGAAATTTAAGGTTGAGGAGGTCCCTATAATGTCTCTGTTTTCCAGAGACAACTGCAAGTCGCAGAAACAACAGAGCTCCGACGAGACTGTTTCTGACGAAAAGAAATTCTCCAAAGATGTAATGCAAAAATACTTGAAGAAAGTTAAGCCGCTTTATGTTCGGGTTTCAAGAAGGTACGGTGAGAAGCTTAAGTTTTCAGGGCAGTTGAGATTAGGTTCTTTGAAACCCGCTACGCCACCGTCTACGGCTGCTCAGAAACCGGTAACGACGGCGGAAAAAGGACAGACGGAGGTGGAGGTTGGGAAGAACACCAAGCAGGTGAACATTCCTGCAGGTCTTAGAGTGGTTTGCAAGCATTTGGGAAAGAGCCGATCAGCCTCCGCCGTGGCGGCTATTCCCCCAGCACCTGCTGTGTCTAAGAGGAGAGACGATTCTCTATTGCAACAAGAAGATGGAATCCAAGGCGCCATCCTACATTGCAAGAGATCTTTTAACGGCTGTCAAGGTATTTCGTTTAAACATCATCACTTAAAAATAATACTTGGTAAATAAATTTTAATCTCTCTTTTTTTCCCATTGTTCTGCTACAGATTCTTCAGAGTCTTCCATTCTGCCAAGGTCTGTAAGTGACCCATCCCATGAGAAATCAAGTAATTTGTCAAGAAACACATCACTAGATGAAGCTAAAGCATGAAAAACAAAACGTCCACCGTTAATGAATCAATGATGCATTGATTATCTCTGTAAATAATTTTGTTTACTTGTTCACTAGGTCTACTACCCCTACTGTATGTAAAAGGCTCCTCTTTCTGTAAAGTGAAAGAAGAATCAGATCTTTGTATTGTTAGAAAAACCAAGTATGATGATTATGAAGGCTCCATCATTATCAGCAAAATTTGCTTTGAAGTTGAACAATTTGGGGTTTGATACTTTTTAAAATTGCATTGGCTATGATGGGTCCCAGGGTCAGGACTAAATGGTGTCTTTTGTGGTCAGAGAAGTGGGAAAGTGGAGACCAAAACAGTAAAAAAGAGAGATTTGCTTTACTTTTTCTCATAGGAAGGGGATGACCATAAACGACATCTCTTAATGAAGATACATATGTATTTATTGCTTTACCTTTGGACTAATCAGGTATTGGAACTCGAGAAGTCATGGATGTTGCTAATGCCGATGCATCCTTTCTTTCTTTATTTCTTCGCTATGTGAAGTAGCCAATTAGATACTATTTGTCTCCTTGCGGCAGCGCTTGGGGCCTACAAATGCGCTGCTGAGTGCTGAGCCCTCGGTGCCTGCCCTGCCCTTCCCACTCTACTAGTGCTCTGTTTTTATGGCCTTTTGTCCGGTAATTGGATTCTTACCAAAAAGTTTCTCCCTTCTTTTGAAAAATGACCAGTGTTTGTGCTAATATTTGGTGAACAACATAAAAGAAATAGAACCTAACATATTCCAAGGAGGTTGTGATTTTGTAAATGTATTAAATCCAGTAAATGATTGTAATACTTAGAACACGGAGTTTAAAATTTATAATCTTTTTAATATTTTAAATTACAATCAAATAATTATATATTTGTAGAGTCTTGTTGAAGGAAAATGTTAAATTATGTTGAATGTAGATAATACATTCGTTCTAGTTTGGATAGAGAGTAGTAATCAATGATTTTGGTGAGTAAGAAAAAGACGAAGTATGGTGTGTGTAGATATATAATCGAGAGAGAGATTTCAATATCCTTTCTTCAGTAATGTATGGTGGTTTATATACAGATATTTAGTATTGGTGTCAAGTTTAGAGTCACGATAATTATTCGTAGACTGATAGGACTTGTAGATATTATTGTCATATAACATATTTGGTTTTCAAAGATCAAGTGGATTAATCGGTAATCAAATCAAGAAGTTGTAGTCGTTTGGAATTTGGATGATGTTACACTCCAATTACTTTTGAAAATCCAGAGATCTCGATAAATAAAAGACTAACAGCGGAGATGCGATTTACGAAGGAGATTAAACAAATCTAAACTTTAGACATGTATATCAAATGATTTATCCATTATGGTGTTTCCAATCCGACCATATACTAAACCAATCAGTTTGGATCTCTAGACAAAGATAGTTTTATTGGATCATAGGTTTTGAACTTAAAACTTGATCTAAGATGTATTAAATTTGTTTTATTTTACCCTTCAAGTGAACCTTTCGGGTTTAGTGTCCGAAACTTGCATGCTGGAACCACACCAAAAACTTGGAAACGGCATTGTTCGGTTGGGAGCAATACTTTGACCGGTAGTTGTAGTTATATTACAGAGTGCAAATGGATCAGACTAAAGGTTGAAACTTTTGAACTCCAGCACGCTGCGGCACCTTTTGTTTTTAATCTGTCTCCGTTTCTTTTGAGACATCAGATGTTGGCAACCCTTTTTAGGCATATAATCGTACACAATTAGCCTCCAATTGTCGGGAAAACAGCTATTTAATTCAATGCACGTCCCAGTGATCCTTTCCTTTGAGTTTTTGATCCTACAAGTATCCTAAGCTTACAAACCCTGATAGTTGCCCTGATGGCCCAAACGTGTTCGTCTGAGTTTTTCCATATTGGCAACCAGGGCAAATTACAGATTTCATCACTCAACTTTTTTTAACATTCTTTTTGATCATTAAAGTTTAAAAATTTCAATTCACTTAATTTTTTTGTATTTGCTCTTATTTTATTCATTTGGGTGTTAAATTCTAAATAAAAGAGTGACTTGCCAGTCACATGTGTTGATGTAGATTGTTTTTTATTGACATGAAATACATATGTAATCCACGACTTTTTTTTTTTTTTTAGGATAAACTATACCAATGATTACTTAATTATTAACTCATTTTACTTTAACCATCAATCTTTTAATTTTATCAATCAAACCACCTAACTATTTAATTGAATTTAATCAAATCATTTGTCGTTAATATTTGACAAAAGTGATGATGTGACAATTAATAAAATTGATACAATTATCATTCCTCAAAAGATGAAAGTTTTATTATTTCATTATTGTGTCACGTCATTGTTGCAATTATCATTCTTCGATGTCTTCTCTGATCAGTCAAGATATTGATAAACTCACCTCACTGTCTCCTATCACTCTATCAGTTTATATTTTACATAAATAACTTTAAAACTCATAAAATCAACCAAAAATCCAAATCTCATGAAACCCTAAATCATTATAATTTATAATATCCACAATCCGATCAATGTAGAATCAAGATATATCACTTTTTCTTTCTCCACCTCCCTATTGTTAGGATTTAGAGGAAGACACCATCATCGAAAAATCAAAGAGAATTTGAAACTAGAGATCTTTTTCACAAAAATGAAGGAAATTTTGGGGTATTTTATAAATTTTAAAAGAGAAATATCAAGTTATAATGTTGTTAAGTATTTAACTATAGAGTGATTAAAATAGTAGTAAATCAAGAGTTAAGTGAGTAAATTAAAACTTTTTAAAGTTTAATGACCACCCACAAAAGTAAGAAGAAAGTTGAGTGATGAAATTTAGAATTCATCCATGCAAATATAACAACATACGAAATGGTTTTCATATAAAAAGTAGAGAAAGTTAGTACATAACAAAACCAAGAGGGAACAGACTATTAGGCTATAATGTAAGCGTAACAGAGGACAGTCAGAGATACCCTGAAAAAGCGTACAAGCAAGGGGATGATGGATGAAGGCTGCCTGCCTGTGCTTCATGAACGAAATAAGCAATTCATTCATCTCTGGTTTTTGGATTCCATAAACGGCATCTTTGAAACACAAAGGTCACCGACCATGAAAAATTGCGACTGTTTCAAGAGCACCATCGAGACCCGGCGTACATGCGTATAGAGACGGACGTAAGAATATATTAAAAATTTAAGGGTGTGAAATTAGATAATTTATATAAAATATAAGTAAAATATCTAAAATATAAGGGAATTTAAAATGTTTAGGAGTGTGACTGCACTGCTCAGCACCTCTCTCGGTCTATCTCTGCATGCGTGGGAAAAGATGTTGCTGCCTCCCTTATCCATATCTCTAATATTTTACTTCTCAGAGTGCAATGTTTATGGCAAAGTTTCAAGGGATTTTTGTAACATTATTACATCATTAATATGATCTTGCTTTTTATTCTAGGATGCTACCAACATTGCATGAAAACACAAAGTGAGCAATTCTTAAATCACTTACTTCTTACTCTTTTATAGGTAACTTGATACGGACAAATATCATACAACAATCTAATCACATGCTTTCCAATATTTTACCATAACTTCAACTATCACCATACATACATACATATCTAGAAACCGAGTTCTGATTTGCACCTGTCTCCATGAAAGCCCTCACCGGAAGGGGAGAGTCTAAAAGTGGTGGAACAGTTGAATTTCACCAAAAGGTTTCTCTTGATAATGTTCATAATATTAATCCGGCCTGAAATTCTGGTGTAACTGCTTATGTTCAATCCCTTTGAACCGATGATATCAATCACAAAGTCCGGATCAGTCAGGAAGTTATCAGGGTCTATTTCCACCGTCACGTTCCTCCGCAGCGTACTCCCGGGCTTAGCCTTCCCTTGGAAACGAGTGCCCTCGCCCACCACCCTGCCACGGTAATAAACCGTCATCGTTCCGTTATCGAATTTGAAGGTCGCCTCATTGGGGTTCTTAACTGAAACATCAGTTAAAAGTGTTAGGTTCACGCCAGTACTTAGAATTCTCTTTGTTGAAACCTCCGGGCTCTGGATTGTTATAGAATTCAGCCTGATCATGGGATCCAGTATACGAAAAATAGTTAATGACAGGACTATAACAATGATGGCTAGGATTAAAAAAAGCACGGCGATGCAGCCGGAGCACAAGAGAAATGTTCTCTTTCTCGACGGCGGTTCCGTAGAGAAGGCTTCATCTTTGTTGCTGCTGCGATCTCCGAAGGCGATGGGGGCAAAGGGCTTGACCTCCTCTTGCTCAGCCCTTGCCAATGCCTAAGTTATGGTATCTGTGACATTCGTGCTTGGCGATATATAAAGCATTGGTGAGGGAATTAAGAATGCATGAGATTTAGGGTTCAACCTCAAATGCGTTGGCAGGCTTCCCAGTTCCTACCATGTTTTCAGAACCGGACCGGTTAGCGAACCGATCATGCTACCGGTTCACTGGTTTAATCAGACGAACCGGCCTGATCGGTCAGAAAAATCGGACGACGTCATAATTATTTAAAAAATTAAATAAAAATACAAAAAATATTTAATAAAAAATAATTTTTTATATCACAAGTCATATTCAAAGCAAGTCATAACATATATAAGTTAAAAACCATAAAATCAAGTGAAACAAAATGATTCAAATTAACTATAACATAATATTTAAGGTAAAACATATTAAATAATAAATATAATTATATAACTATAATTTAAAAATAAATTTGGGGTTAAAAAAATCATAACAAAATTATATTGTTTGGTTTAATTTTTAAAAAAAAAAACAATCCCACATGGCTAAGAAACATAGAAGAGCATCCAAAAAGTCTAAAGAATAAAAATATGAGAACAAAACAATCTCACATTGCTAAGAAACATAGAAGCGCATCACAACTAACTTCTATAAATAATAGAGGTAATTTGTCATTCAAAATCATGGAGCCTTTTGGTGAGCATTGAGTGAACTATTCTTTCACTTCAATCAAGCTCGAATTTTAGGCTTCAATTGAGCTTCTAATTTTTTTTTGAGTTCAAGTTCCAATATTATATTTCGAGTTTGAGTTGAACTTGATAATTTTTAGCTTGTGAGTTTGAGTTGAGTTGAGCTTACTTTTAAAGTTTTCAAGTTCGAGTCGAGCTCAACAATACTCGAGTTCGACTTGGCTCGTTTAACAAACGACGTTGTTTGGTTTAAATTTTTTAAAAAAAAAAATCCTGGTTTTTTCCGATTTTCAACCGGTCCGATTTGAACGGTTCAACGATTCTGACCGGTTCACTAATAGTGGTTCAACCGGTTTAAATTAAACCGGACTAAGCAACGATTACCGGTTGAACCGGCCTGTCCGATTTTCAAAACAGAGGTTCCTACGCTCCATTTTAGATTAGTGTAGTCTACTCTGCCTTTGACCTGTTACCTAAGAAACTCTAACCTCAATCAACTCATCACATGTTATGAGATTATTCAATTTAAGAAGTTTCTCTGACTAAAACTTTAGGAATTTTCCCATTTTCTAATTTCTCTTCTTAATTATGCTATTTTCAATATTAATATTATACAAAATCTATCGTGTATACATGAGTTAAAGACGGAACTAGAATTAAATATTATAAGGATTAAATTATTTTACAACAAAATAATAAATATATAAAATTACAGGGGACTAGGGGTGCATTCTGTTCGGATAAAAGATAATCAAACCGCATTGTACATTTTTCTTCTAAAAAATGAAACTCAAATCGAATGATATAAAAACTGAAATTTTCGGTTTGATTCGATGCAATTTTATGGATTTTAACTGATCATCGTATTCCAAACTCAATTTCCTAAGAAATTAAACTTTAAGCTTAAACCGAGTGCAAACACATAAGTTTAACTTTTAAAAACTAATATTAGTTTTAAAATTTCATTTATTTAAGTTTGCCTTATATAAAAGAATTATGCATTTGATAATTAAAAAAGGTTGATTTGATTTGAAACAAATGAATTGGTATGAAAAATCGAAACCGAATGAATTATCAAAGAATGATAAGCTAATTGTGGAGAGGATGAGGCGAATTGAGTGAACTTCACATTCTCCTTCAATCTTCTTACGAGTGAGACGTAAAGTTTTGATTTTTCTTTCACTCCCTTGTATCGAGGGCTAAAATAGAAAATGATAATGTAGGAAGGTTAAATTATTTTTTTAGTCCTTAAACTATATATAAATTAAGAATTTAGATTCTATATTTTAATTTGTCATTTTCTCTCTCTCTCTATAGTACTACTTTGTTGAACAATTCCTCCTTAGTGGGAGGAGGATGGAGAATTTTGCTCCTAATTGATATTGAACCCACAACCTAAGAAAAATGAGAGGTGTCCATCGAGAACTTTTAACTATATGATCTAGAGATTGTTGACTTGTTCCTATGCTTTTTAAATCTGAAATTTTAGTTTTGATGCAAATAATAAGAGTGAGTTTATTAAGTATTAAATTTAAATTATGCGTAAGTTATCAATTTAGTTAGTTAATTGATGGATAAGTCTAAACACAAGGAGTTTTATTTTTGGAAGAAGCTAATAAAGTCCCATCAAAGATCGGAAATGTCATTTTCTTCTATTTCTTGGGATATATAGAAATTTATAAACTTGGCATGACAAAATGAAACTTCGGGTGTCTACCAAAGTTCTGCAAACCATGAGAAACTCCATTGATTACAACTCAAAACTTCAGCAAACCTTGATACCTTATCTTCATTAACGTTTTTGCTTTGGCTTTTTCTTACAAATTGGAACAGAAGCTAATGCATTAAGGTAAAATTTGAATTCATATTACAATATTGTCTTGTTTTTCCTATTTGTAGAAAAAAAGTTGAGTCTAAACACTAAACATTGACACGCTAAAGGACGGATGTAAGACTCTATATTAAGGGAATAAATTTATAAAAATTTAGGGGGACAATCATCCCACCACCCGTGGACACATCCATGCGGTCAGTTATCTCCACCAGGTACTCTATAGATTAATGGTGAAAGCAACATGGATGGAGGATACAAGTCTTCTCAATATTAATATCAATAAAAGGAAAGGTCGGTACGTTAGGTTACTCGTTTTACTCAACAGCGACGGGTACTTGCATATGCCCCCATTAACTGTCTTCTCACGCCATTGAACTTCGTTTCCATTCAGCAAGTTGACCGACTCTGACCGATTCATGAAGCCGCCATTCATAACACAAAAACAGAATAAACGAGTCGAAGAAAATGAGGAATACTTGAGAGAGATCGATGTCCACTCCTATTTTTAGATATGCATGGTGATTTGTATACGATTGTTAATTAAACATATATAATCAAAAGCATGAAGCAGGGGAATAGTAATTTAAGCAAACAGTCTTTACAAAAATAGTTCTTCCATTTACTAATCGCAACTTAAATCATGTACGGACCCCCCTGTAAAATTGAGTTTCATGAAGCAATTCAACTCAGGGTGCCTTGTTCTCTTCATAATGTTCATGATATTCAGCTTTCCACTCAATTTAACATGGCTGCTCAGCTCTAAAATCCCAGAACTTATATTGCTGCTTAAGCTCGTGGTATTGGGTATCCGCAGTGAGCTCACATCAACTGAAACATTCAACCTCTCTGTTGCCCTAGCTTGAGCTCTCCCGGGAGGTATTGTAAACTCTCCGACGACTACTAGACCGCACCAGACAGTCCCCGTCGTGTTGTCGAACCGAAAGTCTCCGAAATTAGCATTCTCGACGGCAACCGACGTTACAAGCGTAAAGTTGAACGACGGAGACGATGAATTAGTCCTATAATTGAGGTTCCGAACCCTGACTGATCCCAACTCAAAACCTGGGGTCCTGGGGCGTAAAAAGATAGAGCCGAAAATCAAGAGAACGGCTCCTTGGATGACCATGATTGCCAGAATTATAACAAGACATTTACTGCTTTTTTCTTCTCGAGGTGAAGCTTTGGGTTTAAACCCACCCGACTCCATGTCGCTTCTTGGATAATCTTGAACTGGTGCCAGTGGCTTGAACTGGGGATCTTGTTGCATATTGTTTTCTAGAAGGAAAAACAAGAAGGGTTGAGAATCTTGATATCGTAAAAAGTAGTCTTTTTTTTTAATCAAGAATCGAAGATTTAGCACTGGGTTTTTGCTCCTGTAAGTTTTCGATTGAGTTATGAACATGATGACATGTATTTATATAGCATATGGAATTCAGGGTTAGGGTTCTCGAACAACCGCGTTGATTTAGTTTTCAAGGGTATAAAGTATTGAATTTTTAGTGGGTCAGTCTTGGATTAGCGACGGATTTTTTTTATTAACTTCAGCTTGTGTTAAATATTTTACTTAGTCGATCCCAATAAAATGAAAATTACTTCAAGAGACGGCGAATGTTAAGTTCTCTCTCGGTGCATATTAGCTGGGCTAATAGCGTCTGAAGACGGGTCATCTCTCTTTCGATTCTTGTATTTTTTTTCCTGCATTTTCTGGATACTTCTTGGGGGGTTTTGCTGGTTTATGGCCGGTGAAGGTGTCTTGGACTGGAGGAAGCTTTTCGTGGCGGGGAATGCGCAGGAATTGGATTTCTTTCCTTCTGTGATGGTTGAGGGTTCATGCGATGTAAAACCACCTACTATGTGTTTGAGGAGGGTTTTTTTAGATTGGAGATACACTTTAGTTGGGCAGTTCATTGACTCCGCACCGAATTTTGCTACCTTACAGAAATTTGTTGGGCAGTTATGGGGGAAAAGCTCTCCGGTGAAGGTAAGCTTAGCTGGGGCAAATCTTTTTGTTTTTTCATTCGTTAATTCTTCGGCTAGGGACTGGGTTTTAGAGAACGGTCCGTGGCATTTTCAGCATAAATCAATTTGCCTTCGGAAATGGGAGCTTAATTTGAAAGAATTGAATTTTGATTTGCATTGCTTACCTGTTTGGATCCAATTGTATAATGTGCCATTAAAAATTTTCTCGAAGAAGGGTCTTAGTTACATAGCAAGTGCAGTAGGTAAATCACTTAACATGGACTCGATTACTGCTAGTAGAGAACGATTAGAATATGCCAGAGTCTGTGTTGAGATTCCAGCTAGGTTTAAGTTTCCGAATTACATTGATGTTATTGTAACACCCCCAGCCCGTATCCGACCTGGATCTGAGTCCGAAGTGTCACATTGACTTTTCAAAAACCTTTACTTGTATAAAATAGTGAGTAATTAAAATTTATTATTACATATAACTTATTCAAAACCTTTATCGAACTATTCAGAGCTTATACAATATATTATTTTGAATACATGCCAACTAGAACTTTATGTATTAAAATACATATTATCCACATTTCTTCTGATCTGACCTTTGATAAGGAGAACTGACCTGTCTTGCTCCACATTGCTCTTTACTCTTCTCACTTCGATAACCTACGTGTGAAATAATCACACGCTAAGTCGATGACTTAGTGAGGCAATAAACATAAAATATAACTATAGCTTGTAATCATGCATGAACAATTACTACTATCACTCATACCCTTATTCATGTAACAAATCCCTATAACACATATGCAATATATATCATTACATATAAAAACATATACACACATATATTCATCACTCATCATTTCCATCATTAGCCTTATTTCATTATCAATATTATCGTTTATATCACTTAATACATATCCTCTTATACCTAGCATTTTAACTAACATTTGTCTCATTGAATAATACAATCCACATATCATCATATAAATCATATAATACCATTCATATCACAAAAACATACAAATCACCTGTAATATATTTGTTGTTTTTCTTATTAGTCCATCTACACATATGAGAACTATAGATATATGAGTCTATAGAGGTTGTGCACTAATGTTGTCACCACAGCTCGTATAAATGCACCGAAGTGCCACGTAGAATTGCACCGTAGTGCCGCGTAGAAATGCACCGAACTGCCATATAAGGTTGTCCCTAAGGACCACATATCATTCCTTAAGAATCATATACATATGCCAAAGATCAAGTATGTGTCTCAAAAGACCTCACATGTTCCAAAGAATACATATATGTCCCGAAGGACCGCGTAGACCCTCAACTCTTGGCATGCCAACTATACCCTAGCTCTCATGACACATAACATGTGCATCATCATTTATGTCATTTCACATTTTCACATAAACACGTAGTTCACTTTCACATAGCACGTAGATTATGTCACTTTTCATACTATTTCACATTTCTTGTCACATTGCTTATATCTTATTTTATGTCTATCCTATATATATATATATATTCACATGTTCATATAATCCATCATTTCATCATCTAAATGTGTATTCATATAATTCATCTTCCTATATATATATATATCATTTTTCCTATACTTGTATTCACATAATTTATATTCTCCTTCTCATAATCTCATATCATATAGCTTATACCTCATTCTATGATATTCACCTAGATCATATCACATCTGTCACACTCATAAACATATGTCACTTCTATTATTTCATTTATATACTAATCTAATCTATTTACCTAATTCAATTCATATAGTACCTATAACTTTCTAATATGACTACGTAGATTTCTATCATACAACCCATATATCATAATTTTATTTAAGCATATGTATCTTTCCCATCTAACTCATCTTATATGTTCCTATTATCACTTATGTTCAAGTCTCATAACATCATATAGGTCAATATTATCTATCTTGTTTCAATTCTCATTCAATGATATAATTCTATTTTACTATTTCACATAAATGTTCATGCCACTATTCACTTACCCAACTCACATTCTTATTGTTTATATAACATTTACACTTGAGTACTTCATTCCCATCATTTCTTCTAAACTCGCTTTTTACCATATTCCCATATTATTACCTAATTTATCCCATATCATGTATTCACGTAATCTTATATTCCATTTCTATATATCTCAAAGATCTTATCACATAACTTCTCTTTTATATTCATATAATTTCTTATCATATCATCATAACATAGCATATATTCACATCAACCATGAAATACATATACAATAACATGTCAACACATACCATAACATATAACTCAGACACTCATAACAAACACATGTTCATGCTTCATGCACAATACTATAGAAATTAGACTTGTCACAAGTCTTATTTCCCAATAAACATCATATATAAAATAAAACGAACTCACCTTGGCCTCACTAAGCTCCAATCCATTTTTATAATTTCCTCTCTTGCGATCGAATCATAACTTGATAAACTCCGGGACTTGTTCGTGCTCGATATCTATATAATCATACATTGATACATATTAGTATCCAATTGATATACACTAATCTATCATTTCTTAGACCAAAAGAAAGGTATAATTCTATTTCCCTTGAAGTGCATCGATGCATTCTACAGTGTATCGATGCACCCCTTAACATTTGCATCGATGCACTCCTTATGTATCGATGCATTAATTGTATTCGATGTTTCTATTTTTAATGGGTGCATCGATGCACTTCCTGTGCATCGATACACTCTGAACAATTTCTGGAAATTTACCCTTGATGCATCGGTGCACCTCGAATGTGCATCGATGCACATAGCCCCGAATTCATTTTTAAGCCTGAAAATCTACTCAAATGCTTCATCTTTCAATCCTTTTCATGTTCTCAACTCATATACACATGCTTAAACCAATTTATATTCATATAAACCATCTTTAGCTTCAAAATTCTTTTCCTCATATGTAACTCAAGAATTAAACCAACTTTGCAATATGTTTTAATTCCAATTCTATGGCTTCTAACTTCTTAATTAGACCATTGACAAGTCAAATTTAACTTTCAACTCTAGTTATGAACTCTATTTCAATATTTTACCTAAGAACCTCAAATCTTTAATCCCTCCTAATTCCATCATACTTTGATTTTAAGATAACTTCAGCTTTTCGTAAGCTTAGTTATCATCTAATAATCATAAACCAACTTTTATTTTAACAAATAATCAACTAACCACAAAACTCACCTTTGCCATGGTGACTCACGGCTGAAGAAGAAGAAGAGAACTCTGGAAGTTTATTTTGCCTTCTTTTCTTTTCCACGTGGCTTCCTTATCTAATAAAGGAAAATAAAAATCTTTCATGTCAAATGACTATTTTACCCTTTATTTCATTCAATAATTACTAAATAACCTTCATCATATTTTCAATAAATCATTTAACTATTCAATTATCCCACTTTAATCACCAATTCCTAAAATTTTACAATTTGGTCACTAACCATGTATTAAAGATGTTACAAATCTCCCATCCTTTACAGAAAATTCGTCCTCGAATTTTCACTGAACAAATCAATAAGAACACATCTTCTGTTGTTCTCATATTACCTCATTTCTTAATCTTTTCTTCCTTTATTTCTTCAACTACCCTTTTCCTTTATACATTTATCTACTGTCACTGATCATATAAACAGTAACAAGTAACTTTAATCCATTTCTGTCTTTTCTCTCCTTCCATTATGCATTTTCCTTGACCATTTCTACGACTTCATATAATACATAATCATGTAGACAGTAACATCCATTTTCACCACCCAACATCATAAATTCATCTCTAACTGCCTTACAATAATAACCAAAATCGTTTTCCATCATCATAACCAAAAACATGACCTTAAATCTTCTTTAAATATGATTCAACATACACTTTAAAGAATCTTTTTATATTACCTTGCACACTTTTCTTACTTTTATATCAAAATTATCATCTACACTTCCATATAACCCTTATCGTATCTGATCCTTTAACTAAATTCCTTTCATTTCTTTACTCCATTACTCCTTTATTTATTCCTTATACCCCAACATATATTTCCTTCATGTTCACATACTCTTGTCTTATCACTTATACTCTCTCTGTACCAATCTTTATAACATCCTCATAACTTGATAACTCATTTACTTATACAAAACTTCATTCTTTATCATTCTTATACTTGTATTTTCCTTCCTTAAGGTTCCATGCAAATACTTATCTTCTTTTCTACATCATAGCTATCTAATCAGAATACACAACTACATTCATTTCACATCATAATTGATTAACTCAACTTTATCTTTTCTTCCAGTCTTATAACCTTTACTCTGATAATTAATCAATAACATCTGTCCAATCGAGGGCACAAACCCTAGTCAACCAATCACATACATAATTTCCAATCGAAATTATCTCAAAATTCGTTTACTTAACTTGTCAATTTCACCTCTATTCTCATACATCTTAAAATTTTCGTTATTCAAACTCAACATCATAACTTCCTTATTCTTATAAACTGATCATTGCTATATACATTCTCAAACTCTTCTTATCAATCTTCAGCTTTACTCAAATATACAAATCCTTATTTCCTTTACTATATCACCTTACTATGGTCCAAATATACAACTGTATCCAGATCCATTTTATATTTGGTTGTCTTATCCTGACAACATCTCAAAATATTAAATTTTATACTTTTTCCATCACATAATCTGGTTAGCCAACGCTAACTCTATCCATCCAAAATGCAAACCCTTATTCTATCCACATTCTTACTTATATACGGTACTATTCCTTTATTTCAAACTCATCAACTCTGGCTTTATATATCTTATACGTTTGTCACTGATGCACTTATTCTCGAATTCTCCACAAATTCTAATCACATTTTTAGATCTTCTAACATCCTTATGGTGACACTTGCTCACCATATTCTATCTTATTCACTTTATAACAAAACTTCCATATCACTTTTTCGATTCGAAACAATGAAAACCTTTATCACTATTCAAATATGATTTCAATTTCTAAAATCAACCTTTAATCTTATAAGACACTTTCTGAGGTTTCTGCTCTTCATCTGCCTGGCTAGGGCAGGTGAATTGCTATCACCATCAGATTTGTCAGTTATCGATTCACTTCGATAATTTCTATAATCAATTTCTACTATATTATACAAATCTTGTTCTATTGGCAAGACAACATACTCCTTACCCTATCAGATCAGAAATTTTTCACTCTGAGTTGGCATGTACACATTTTATGACACTTTGGACTTTAGTTTATGCCGAAAATAGGCTAAACCATAGCTCTGATACCATTAAATGTAACACCCCCAACCCGTATCTGACCTGGATCCAAGTCCGAAGTGTCACATTGACTTTTCAAAAACCTTATGTATAAAATAGTGAGTAAAAAATTATTATTACATAACTCATTCAAAACCTTTATCGAACTATTCAGAGCTTAAATAATATATTATTTTGAATACATGCCAACTAGAATTTTATGTATTAAATACATATTATCCACTTCTTTGATCTGACATTTGGTAAGGAGAACTGACCTGTCTTGCTCCACGTTACTCTTTACTCTTCTCACTTCGGTAACTTACATGTGAAATAATCACACGCTAAGTCGATGACTTAGTGAGGCAATAAACATAAAATATAACTATAGCTTGTAATCACGCATGAACAATTACTACTATCACTCATACCCTTATTCATGTAACAAATCCCTATAACACATATGCAATATATATCATTACATATAAAAACATATACACACATATATTCATCACTCATCATTTCCATCATTAGCCTTATTTCATTATCCATATTATTATCGTTTATATCACTTAATACATATCCTCTTATACCTAACATTTTAACCAACATTTGCCTCATTAATCATACAATCCACATATCATCATATAAATCATATAATACCATTCATATCATAAAAGCATACAAATCACTTGTAATATATTTGTTGTTTTTCTTATTAGCCCATGTACACATGTGAGAACTATAGATATATGAGTCTATAGAGGTTGTGCACTAATGTTGTCACAACAGTTCGTATAAATGCACCGAAGTGCCACGTAGAATTGCACCGTAGTGCCACGTAGAAATGCACCGAAATGCCATATAAGGTTGTCCCTAAGGACCACATATCATTCCTTAAGAATCATATACATATGCCAAAGATCAAGTATGTGTCTCAAACCTCACACATGTTCCAAGAATACATATATGTCCGAAGAACCGCGTAGACCCTCGACTCTTGGCATGCTAACTATACCCTAGCTCTCATGACACATAACATGGGCATCATCATTTATGTCATTTCATATTTTCACATAAACACTTAGTTCACTTTCACATAGCACGTAGATTATGTCACTTTTCATACTATTTCACATTTCTTGTCACATTGCTTTATCTTATTTTTATGTCTTATCCTATATATATAGATATTCACATGTTCATAATCATCATTTCATCATCTAAATGTGTATTCATATAATTCATCTTCCTATATATATATATCATTTTCCTATATTGTATTCAATAATTTATATTCTCTTCTCATAATCTCATATCATATAGTTATACCTCATTCTATGATATTCACCTAGATCATATCACATCTGTCACACTCATAAACATATGTCACTTCTATTATTTCATTTATATACTAATCTAATCTATTACCTAATTCAATTCATATAGTACCTATAACTTTCTAATATGACTACGTAGATACCATCATATAAACCCATATATCATAATTTATTTAAGCATATGTATCTTTCCATCTAACTCATCTTATATGTTCCTATATCACTTATGTTCAAGTCTCATATCATATAAGTCAATATTATCTATCTTGTTTCAATTTCATTCAATGATATAATTCTATTTTACTTTCACATAAATGTTCATACCACTATTCACTTACCCAACTCACATTCTTATTGTTTATATAACCTTTACACTTGAGTACTTCATTCCCATCATTTCTTTTAACTTCTCTTTTACCATATCTCATATTATTACCTAATTTATCCCATATCATGTATTCGTGTAATCTTAAATTCCATTTCTATATATCTCAAAGATCTTATCACATAATTCTCTTTTATATTCATATAATTTCTATCATATCATCATAACATGCATATATTCACATCAACCATGAAATACATATACAATAACATGTCAACACATATCAAACATGTAACTCAGACACTCAAAAAACACATGTTCATGCTTCATGCACAATACTATAGAAATTAGACTTGTCACAAGTCTATTTCCCAATAAACATCATATATAAAATAATACGCACTCACCTTGGCCTCACTAGTTCCAATCCATTTTTATAATTTCCTCTCTTGCGATCGAATATAACTGATAATCGCTCCAGGACTTGTTCGTGATCGATATCTATAATCATACATTGATACATATTAGTATCCAATTGATATACATAATCTATCATTTTTTAGACCAAAAGAAAGGTATAATTCTATTTCCATTGAAGTGCATCGATGCATTCTACAGTGTATCGATGCATCCCTTAACATGTGCATCGATGCACTCCTTATGCATCGATGCACTCCTTATGCATCGATGCATTAATTGCATTCGATGTTTCCATTTTTAATGGGTGCATCGATGCACTTCCTGTGCATCGATACACTCTAAACAATTTCTGGAAATTTACCCTTGATGCATCGGTGCACCTCGAATGTGCATCGATGCACATAGCCCAGAATTCATTTTTAAGACCGAAAATCTACTCAAATGATTCATCTTTCAACCCCTTTCATGTTCGCAACTTATATACACATGCTTAAACCAATTTATATTCATATAAACCATATTTAGCTTCAAAATTCTTTTCCTCATATGAACTCAAGAATTAAACCAACTTTGCAATATGTTTTAATTCCAATTCTATGGCTTCTAATTATTAATAGACCATAACAAGTCAATTTAACTTTCAACTCTAGTTAACTTTATTTCAAGATTTCACCAAGAACCTCAAATCTTTAATCCCTCCTAACTCCATCATACTTGATTTTAAGATAACTTAAGCTTCCTTAAGCTTAGTTATCATCTAATAATCATAAACCAACTTATTTTAACAAATAATCAACTAACCACAAAATTCACCTTTGCCATGGTGACTCACGGCTGAAGAAGAAGAAGAGAACTCTTGAAGTTTATTTGCCTTCTTTCTTTCACGTGGCTTCCTTATCTAATAAAGGAAAATAAAAATCTTCCATATCAATGACTATTTTACCCTTTATTTCATTCAATAATTACTAAATAACCTTCATCATATTTCTAATAAATCATTGAAACTATTCAATTATCCACTTTAATCACAATTCCTGAAATTTTACAATTTGGTCGCTAACCCGATATGAAGATGTTACATTATGTGTGCGATGAGTCAATGGTAGGATCAAAGTCTTTATGCCTTGGAAGCCTATCTCCTATAACGACTGTGGTCGATTTGGTCACTCAGTTAAGTATTGTCTTCTGGGGAAAAAGTTGAGCAAGTTTGGAGGGTTAAGGAACCTACTCTGGGAGCCAAGCTGGATGTGCCTGGTGCTGGCTCGTCTAATCCGGCTGCCTTGGGTGTTGATTCAACTCTATGGAGTCTATCCTTGATAAAAGGTGTCTTATGTTATTTCTAATCTGGAACTTCAGGCTGATGCTTCAATAGTTGAGGCTTGTGTTAAGATCCCGGTTGCCATCAAAGACACTCGGAGAATAGATTTTGGGGATCTGGTTGCTTTAACTGAGGCCTGTCTCGAACCGGTTGCTAGTGCATACGAATGGGAATGGTATGATGGCTGATCAAGCGCCTAAATAGACTGATCATCATGTACAGGCTAATGACCCCTATTAAAGAGAGATAGAGGTAGGCCAACTAAGGTGGCAAGGCTATGGGGGGAAGGTCAAAGAACAAATTTGACATCCTATGCATAATTGACCCTGATTACTTGGTTGGAGCTCCTCTTGAAAACTCTGGGCAGAA
The DNA here is from genome assembly GCF_006381635.1 of Hibiscus syriacus. Classification (NCBI taxonomy): domain Eukaryota; kingdom Viridiplantae; phylum Streptophyta; class Magnoliopsida; order Malvales; family Malvaceae; genus Hibiscus; species Hibiscus syriacus. The sequence goes on from NW_024063008.1 coordinate 1,445,269, forward strand.
AGCGAAGGGTGTTGCTTGGGTGTTTAAAGATGTTCAAGAGTTGAAGATGAAAAAAAAATGAGCATGTTGACAAGGTTAAGAAGGTTGAGGAAAGGGGTGCCTCTCTCCTCTGACATCCTATGCATAATTGACCCTGATTACTTGGTTGGAGCTCCTCTTGAAAACTCTGGCAGAAAGCTGAAGGGTGTTGCTTTGGGTGTTATAAAGATTGTTCAAGAGTTGAAGATGAAAAAAATGAGCATGTTGACAAGGTTAAGAAGGTTGAGGAAAGGGGTGCCTCTTCCTCCTCAAGTTTATTATGTTAGTGTGCTTCTGGAATGTCAGGGGATTTAACAGTCCCCTAAAATAAAGCAAAGTGATGAAATGGATTGCTAGATCTCATATCAATATTATTTGTCTCCTGGAAACCAGAGTTAAAGAAAATAATTCTAGTGAAATTCTGAGTAAAAGGTTTGAGGGTTGGAACTACTGCTGCAATTACAACTTTGTTGAGAATAGCCGGATTTGGGTCTTGTGGCAGGATAATTTGGTTTGCTCTATTTGTTCGGCTTACGATCAAAGTATTACTATCAAGGGTAGCTTTGATAATAAGTCATTTTACATTACTGCAGTATATGGCTCTAATGATGGTATTTGTTGTAGGCAACTTTGGGATCAACTTCGAAATGCAGAAAGTATAATAGGAAATGACCCCTGGCTGATAGGGGGAGATTTCAACATCATCCTGAAGCTGGATGAAAGCTCGAATCCTGTTAACTCTAGCATCATTAGTGACATCTCAGATTTCCAGAATTGTGCTGAGGATCTGAGAGTTTTTTATCATCAATTTACTGGTCTATTGTTCACTTGGTCCAATAAACAGCAGGATTCTTACCTTGCTCGTAATTGGATCGTGTCCATACTAATCATTGTTGGGTCAAGGCTTTTCCTTCCTCGGAGGTTGAGTTCCAAGCTCCAGGGGACTCAGATCATAGCCCAACTTTAGTCTGGATGCAGAGAGAAGCTCTCACTGCCATGCCAAAACCCTTTAAGTTCTTCAACTTCTGGGTGTTACATCCAGGTTTTTTGACAATTGTCAAAGATTATTGGCATCTCCCAGTCACAGGGAATCCAACGCAAGTTCTGTTCCTTAAGCTGAAAAGATTGAAATACTACCTTAAACATCTGAACAAAGCTCATCTCTCTGATATTTCTGGGCAAGTTCAAAAGAAACGAGATGAACTAAGGGCTGTGCAACTTACAAATCTCGATACTGCTGGTAGTATTGTCTCTGATGAGCTGAAGATAGAGAATGAATTAAGGGCCCTCGAAAAGATGGAACTCATTTTCTACGAGCAAAAAATGAATGTTGATTGGATTAAGGAGGGGGATCAGAGTACTCGCTTCTTTTATTCCATGATGGCTAGTAGAAGGTCGAGTAGCACCATTCAGGTCCTCTATGATCATGATGGATCCAAGCTTAGTACATTTGATGCAATGTCAAATGAAGCTATCAATTTTTTTTACAAACAACTGGGGATGGCTGATCCAGAGGTTAACTGCTGCAATGTTAACACTATCAAAGAACTTCTTGGTTACTCTTTGCCAGAAGATGCATCTGAGTCTTTAACCAGATATGTCTCTGATACAGAGATCAAAGAAGCTATTTGGGGGCAAGGGAACAATAAATCTCCTGGCCCAGACGGGTACAATTATTTATTCTTCAAAAGAACTTGGCATATTATTGGGAGTGATTTTCTGAAAGCCATCAGGTATTGCTTTGGTAACTCATTTATGTTGTCTTCTTTCAATTCTACTACTGTTGTGCTTGTTCCCAAAGTCCATAATCTGTGTGTGGTTAAGGACTTTTGTTCTATTTCTTGTTGCTCGGTCATTTACAAGACTGTCAGCAGAATTTTAGTGAATCGTTTATCTCCTATCTTCCCTAGTATTATTTCAGCGAATCAATCTGCTTTTGTGAAAGGATAAGCATAATTGATAACACCTTATTAGCCTAGGAGCTTGTTAGAGGCTACACTAGGAAGAAGATTTCTCCTAGATGTGCTCTCAAGATTGACTTGCAAAAGGCTTTTGACTCCTTAAATTGGGATTTTGTGGGAATGTTTTGCATGCATTAGGTTTGTCTGAGAAGTTATTGGCTGAGTTTTGGCTTGTACTAATCCTAGATACTTGATAGTGTTCAATAAGAGTCTCGTTGGCTATTTCAAGGGCGCATGAGGTGTTAGGCAGGGTAACCCCCTCTCACCATATTTTTTTATGGCCATGAATGTTCTATCTAGCCTGCTGAATACAGCTGCTTTGAAAGGAGTATTCAACTTTCATCCTAAGTGTAAAAAGGTTGGGCTCACTCACCTTTGCTTCGCGGATGACCTTCTTGTATTCTGCAAAGGTTCCTTGGACTTTGTTATAGGTGTGTAGGCAGTTTTATATATGTTCTACTCTATATCTGGTTTAAAAATAAACTCCAGCAAGTGTGAAATGTTCCATGCTAGAATTTCTGTTAAGCTATGCGCCGCTATCAAAGTAGCCACCGACTTTAAGTTGGGTAGCATTTATGTTCGTTATTTAGGTGTTTCGCTTGTAATTAGGAAGCTCATGGTGAAGGACTGCCACAGTCTAATCGACAAGATCAGGGCCAAGTTGAATTTGTGGGCCAACAAGCAACTCAATTTTGCTGGAAGGCTCCAATTGATCTGAGTTGTCCTCTTCAGCATAGCTAGTTTCTGGTGCAGTCAACTCATTCTGCCGAAAGAAATTATTTATACTATCGTGCAACTTTGCTCTAGATTTTTTTGGAAAGGGTCTGATTTACCAGCTAAAGGTGCTCAAGTTAGCTGGAAAAAGATCTGTTTAATGAAGTCTGAGGTTGGACTGGGTGTTCAAGCTGTCGGTGATTGGAACAAGGCTTGTGTGGTGCACCTAATAAGGAAATTACTAGCCAATGAGGGCTCTCTTTGGGTTGCTTGGATTCGTGCCTATGTGATTGGGAGTGATGACTTCTGGCGGATGAATACTCCCATGAATATGAGCTGGAGCTTCAAATATATTCTGAAAATCAAACCTAGTGTCTCCCATCTTTTTGCTGGCCCGGACCGAAACCTGAGCATTAGAAGCATCTGGGAGGATCTGCGAGCTAGAGCTCCTAAGGTCCCTTGGCAGCATGTTGTTTGGTTCCCTGGGTAGATCCCTAAACACAGTGTCATAGCATGTATATCCATTCTTGACACGATCCCTACTCGGGTAAGGCTTCGTAGGTTGGGTTGAAATATTGAGAATGTTGATTGCTTACTGTGTGGTATGGAGGTTGAGTGTAGGAACCATTTGTTCTTTGGTTGTATCTTCGCTAAAGACTTATGGGGAGCTATTCTTGCTCTTTGTGGTTTATATCGGAGGGTTAGATGATGGGATGGTGAGTTGGCTTGGGCAACCCACTGCCTCAAGGGTAAATCACTCATTGTGGGAATACTTCGACTAGCTTGGACAAGTCACATATATGGTATTTGGAAGGAGAAACAACATGCTTTATGGAGGTAGAGCGGTCTGTTGATGAAGTTTTGCAGGACATCAAAGACACTTTGCGGATACGTATGGAGGGTAGAGCCATCAATAGAAGTGATCCCAGTAATGCAGTTATGTGCGCTAACTAGGTAATTCCTAAGCTGGGATGTTCTCTGTTTGTTCCCACTTTGTGATCGTTGTTTTTACTTTAGTTGTCTGTTGTTTATTTCTGTTGTTTATTGTACGATGTTAGTTGTAGCAGATTTCTGCTTTCTTGGGTAATGAAAAGGAAATTATCCAAAAAAAAAATATTTTACTTAGTCTATGTTTCTATGTAGGTTTATTTTAATTTAAGTTAATTATATTTTTAATCTATTGAATTGTTTTAGTGGAATAAGAGATTGTTTTTATTTTTAGAGATTTCAAGTTCGGACAATTATGTTTCAAGGGTTTATTTCATAAATTAAAAAAATTATGAATAGATATTATTCTCTATGTCCCATTAAATCTATTAAATAAACTAAATTATAGAGACTTAAAATGATAAAATTAAAGAATATAAACTAAATTTATAATTTACGTATAATATATGAACTAATAACATAATTTGATTTAATAATTTAACAATCACCATCTGGTTTAGGAATAAAATTTTAAAAGTATAGGGATTGAATCCATAATTTACACATGATGGAGGGCTTAATAGAAAAAATTGACAAAGAAATGCATTTATGCAATTTGGGCTAATGGGTTTTTAGTTGTAAAGGGAAAAAAAGATAGATTAAAGCATTCCCGAGTGGCAAACTTTTATGTTGTCAAAACGTGTCCCCATTACTATAATAAACCCTTCTTAATCACACAATTTCTTTAAGTTTCCTTGATGTAGATAGCCAAACTTTTTAATTTTAATTTTGAATTTACAAAAAAAAATTGTAATTAATATAAGTCTTCTTTTATACAAATGTTTATTAAATATGAAATTTAATATAAATTAAATATATTCTCCTAAAAAATAGTGATTAATAGAAGATTAATTGAAAAAATTAAAGAAAAAGGAAAACAGTAGGCATCAGCCCATCACACTTTTCAACCCTTGAAAGCACTCTTTCACGAGGTCACATGTAAACTACTTTCAAGAATTTAATTGTCTTTATTGCTATGCAAGTTTCACATTAAGAAAGAGCTGGAAAGACCAAACCTATATGGAAACTGATGTCATGTAAAGGCATTAATCACGATTATGTGTTTCTGTCTATTATACTCTGTCACTTTATAGATATGGAGAGTTGGAATGCGTTAGATAAGTTCTCACAAGGGATCAGTTGATGGGGTGGAGATTAGCGGGAGAATGAAAATTGTTGTTTTTGTTTTAATGAAATTGAAATCAACAAGTCACTTAATTGTTTTTTTTGGTCGTGAGAGGTTTTATTTTTTTGTCAATTGCAGAGGCCACTGGAGACTTTGTCAACAACTCTCATGGATGGTTTCTAGGCTTAAGGATTGCATGGACTGCGTTCATCAATCACGTCTTGAGGGAGAGGAACAATAGAGTATTTGCGCCTGGGGGAGACTCTATGGCTCATCACATTCTTCAAATTAAGGACAACATTCGCATGAGGCTTAGTGCAACCTTGATAAAGCAGGCAAGTTTTAATAATATTGATTGGGGTATGCCACTGGAAGGGTAAATAGGAGTTCTGCTTTTCAATACCACTTTAAGTAAATTGTAAGATTCCCAAGTTAATTTTCATATATTTTTTTAGATAAAAGGTACGTACTTGGTACTTTTAAAAATATCAATGTGGTTCTCGCTATTTTTTTGCATTCAATAAGGACCTTAAGCTTAGAAAATAAATTCAATGTGATCATTTGACCAATGGTTTTCGTCGTTGACTGTTACAGTGTTGACGTGATACTTCACAGTGCTGGCGTGATAGTCTAGTGGCTGGTGACGTGGTAGATAAACTAAATTGATTTTTTTTGGTCGAGTTTGAGGGTCAAATTGGATATTTTAAGTTCAAGAGCTTATTTGATTTTTCAGAAAAAAAATTTTAGATTTTAAATTTAAATTATACAAATATAGAAAAAAATATAAAATAAATTACTAAAAATAAATAAATAAATTTAAAAATTTTAAAAATTAAATTACTGAGTAAATATGAATAACAAAAATGAGCAACTTGACCATCCAATAAAATATACTTACTTGGGAATTTAAAAAAATTATGATACTTAAATTATTTTTGTTAGGTATGGCTCATAAATATACCAGTAAAGAGGACAGGAGATGGAGCGGAGTGAGTGAAGCGAACATCAACTGTCCTTACAAAGAAAGTCTCGTTGTGGGGTTACAAATTATGTGGGTTGGGGGTGCGGGGGCGTAGCCCCGCGGTATGGTACAGGGTTGATTTTGTAATTATGTACCAGAGTTTTCTATTATAAATAGAGATGTAACCTAGACCTAAAATATCATTGAATAAAATTCTAGCGCCGCCTAGGCACCGAGGACGTAAGCACATTGCCGAACCTCGTAAAATTCTCGTGTTCTTTCGTTTTCTTTACCCGTTTTCGTCAACAATTGGTATCAGATGTCAGGAGCAAAATTCGAAGTCGCGAAATTCGATGGTCAAGGTAACTTCGGATTATGGCAAACGAGGGTGAAGGATCTATTGGCGCAGCAAGGGATCTTGAAGGCTTTGCGACCTACAAAGCCGGCGTCGATGGATGAGGAAGATTGGGAAGAGTTGCAGCAGCGAGCGGCAGGAACCATACGATTATGCTTGGCGGACGAGGTCATGTATCACGTCATGCATCTATCGTCTCCAGACGAAATTTGGAGGAAGTTGGAAAGTCAGTTTATGTCCAAATCCTTAACGACAAAACTGTATCTGAAGCAGCGGCTGTAGGGCTGAAGATGCAGGACGATCACGATTTGGCGCAACACGTGAATGTCTTCAATCAAATCGTTTCTGATCTGGCTCGGCTTGATGTGAAAATTGAGGATGAAGACAGAGCGATGATTCTGTTGTGTTCGTTGCCTTCTCTTACGAACCATGGTGACTACTCTTACATATGGGAAAGAGACTATCAACGTTGAGGAGATTACTGCAGCCTTGTTGGCTCACAACCAGCGGAAGCAGAATGCAGGGGAAAGCTCTCAAGCCGATAGCTTATATGTCAAGGGTAATCGAGATCGTGGACGGAAGCCAGAGAAGGCAGGGTCCGGGAAGCGGAATTCCAGATCCAAATCCAGGATAAGAAGACGATTCACTGTTACAAGTGCAAGGAGGCGGGAAATGAAGCGAGACTGTCCGAAGTTGAAAAAGCAGACTGATGAGAAGCGTGATGGCTCATCCAAGTCTGTGAACGTGATCGAGGATGATACTTCTGATTGCAGTGAGGGTGATATGCTTTCTATTTCAACGACACAATTGACGGATGCTTGGATTCTTGATTCTGGATGTTCTTATCACATCACGCCAAATAGGGAATGGTTTTCGACATACAGGCCGGTTAATTCTGGTTCGGTTATTTGGGTGATGATCGATGTTGCAATATTGTTGGTATTGGTGATGTCAGAATTAAGATGCACGATGGCTCCGTTCGGACGTTGAGTGGTGTTCGACATATCCCAGACTTGAAGAAGAATTTGATTTCCTTGGGCACTTTGCACAAGAATGGTTTTATCCCTAAGGCTGACGAGGATAGGGAAACCATTCGGATTGTTAAAGGAGCATTGACTGTGATGAAAGGCAAGATGACTGCAGGGAATATCTACAGATTGTTAGGGAGTACCGTTGCAGGTGGAGTTCACTCTGTTGAGTCCTGTGATGATACGACAAAATTGTGGCATATGCGCCTTGCTCATCTTAGTGAACGTGGTATGGCAGAATTACACAAGAGAAACTTGCATGGTGTCAAAGCTGTAAGCTCGATTTTTGCAAGTATTGTGTTCTTGGTAAACAGACTAAAGTCCGTTTCAAGACTGCGAAGCACACAACTCAAGGGATTCTTGATTATGTGCATTCTGATGTATGGGGGCCTTCCACGACATCGTCTTTGGGTGGATCTAGGTACTATGTTACTTTTATTGATGATTTTTCACGGAAAGTTTGGGTGTATTTTTTGAAATAGAAATCTGAAGTTTTGAGAAGTTCAAGCTGTGGAAAGCTGAGGTAGAAAACCAAACAGGACGAAAAATCAAGTGTTTGCGGTCTGACAATGGTACGGAGTACACAGATTCACAGTTCCTACAATTCTGTAAGGAGCATGGGATTCAGAGGCATTTTACAGTGCGCAGACACCACAACAGAATGGTGTTGCGGAACGAATGAACAGGTCGTTGAATGAAAGAGCCAGATGTTTGCGGTTGAATGCGGGGCTTCCCAAACACTTCTGGGCTGAGACTGTTAACATGGCGTGTTACCTTATCAACAGATCGCCAGGGCATCGCTGGCTGGGAAAGTTGCAGAAGAGGTATGGACTGGTCATGATGTTAGTTTTGATAACTTACGGATTTTTTGTTGTCCTGCTTATGTGCATGTACCTGCTGATGAGAGATCCAAACTTGATGTAAAATCGAAGGAGTGCATTTTTCTGGGTTACAAGAAAGGTGTCAAAGGATTCAAGTTCTGGGATCCAGTTGCGAAGAAAGTTGTGATTAGTAGAGATGTCGTTTTTGATGAACAGTCTATGTTGCAGCAGAAGTAAGACACGACAGTGGTAGATTTCGAGCAGTTTCCAGTTGAGAAACCAGAAACTTCTCAACCGACTTCTGGTGGTTCCACTACGGATGATTTGCAGGATTATAGTCTCGCCAGAGACAGGGTCAGACGGACGAATATAAAGCCTCCGAACAGATTGGGTTTGAAGACTTGGTATCTTTTGCACTTACTGTTAGCAGTGATGATCCAGTTACTTTTCATGATGCCGTTACTAGTCAGGAAAACGACAAGTGGATGGCAGCCATGGTTGAGGAGATGGAGTCTTTGAATCACAATCGCACATGGGAGTTAGTTCCCCTTCCTGAGGGTAAGAAGCCGATTGGTTGCAAATGGGTGTATAAGAAGAAACCAGCAGTAACAGAAAAAGAGGGGGAGAAGTTCAAGGCTCGTTGGTAGCGAAGGGTTTTTCACAGCAGAAAGGAGTTGATTATGATGAAATCTTTTCTCCTGTGATCAGGCACACTTCAATCCGAGCAGTACTTGCATTGGTGGCTAGTTGGGATTTGCATTTAGAGCAGATGGATGTTAAACTGCTTTTTTGCATGGTGATTTAGAGGAGCAGATCTACATGCGCAACCTGAAGGTTTCACTCAACCTGGAAACGAGCATTTAGTTTGCAGATTGAAGAAATCTTTGTACGGGTTAAAACAGTCTCCGAGACAGTGGTATAAACGGTTTGACTCCTATATGATCAAGATTGGCTACAACCGATGTGAGTATGATTGTTGTGTCTATGTTAGAGCCTGATGAGGTTCTTTTATTTTTCTATTACTGTATGTTGATGATATGTTGATTGCTGCGAAGAACATGGATGTGTTATCGGTTTGAAAACTTTATTGAGTTAGGAATTTGATATGAAAAGATTTAGGTGCTGCAAAGAAAATTCTTGGAATGGAAATTTGCAGGGACAGACTCAGGAAACTGCGGCTATCTCAACGAGGTTATGTTGAAAATGCTAGAAAGGTTTGCGATGAGCAGCGCGAAACCAAGCACTCCATTGGCGAATCACTTTAAGCTTTCATCAGAACAGTGCCCTAAGACAGATAAGGAAGCTGAAAATATGGCAAAGGTTCCGTATTCTAATGCTGTTGGCTGCTTGATGTATGCGATGGTATGTACTCGTCCTGATTTAGCTCATGCTGTTAGTCAAGTTTGTAAGTACATGTCTAAACCTGGTAAGCAACATTGGGATGCAGTCAAGTGGATCTTTCGGTACTAAAGGGTACTGTGGGACATGGAATTGTTTTTTGGGAGTCAGCGGGATAATCCTTTGGTTGTAGGATATGTGGATTCAGATTATGCAGGTGACTTGGATAATAGAAGATCTACGACAGGGTATGTGTTTACTCTTGGTGGAGGGCCTATTTGCTGGAAGTCTACTGTTCAATCTGTCGTGGCACTATCTACACTGAAGCTGAATACATGGCAGCGGCTGAAGCTGCAAAAGAAGCTTTATGGCTTACTGGTTTAGTGAAGGAGTTGGGTGTTCAACAAGGTGGAGTTCAGTTGCTTTGTGATAATCAAAGCTATTCACTTGGCTAAGATCAGGTGTATCGGCTAGAACTAAACATATTGATGTAAGGTTCACAAGATCAGAGAGTTGGTTGCATCTGGGAGGTTTTGTTTCAGAAGGTACATACTGATGAGAATGCCGCTGATATGTTCACCAAGTCAGTTACGACAGACAAGTTCAGCATTGCTTGGACTTGTTGAATGTTTCGAGTTGTTAAAGAAGCAAGGTACCCAACCCACATTGAAGTTTCCAAGGGGTAGGATATTCGCCAAGGTGGAGATTTGTTAGGTATGGCTCATAAATATACCAGTAAAGAGGACAGGAGATGGAGCGGAGTGAGCGAAGCGAACATTAATTGTCCTTACAAAGAAAGTCTCGTTGTGGGGTTAAAATTATGTGGGTTGGGGTGCGGGGCGTAGCCCCCGCGGTACGGTACGGGTTGATTTTGTAATTATGTACCAGGGTTTTCTATTATAAATAGAGATGTAACCTAGACCTAAAATATCATTGAATAAAATTCTAGCGTCGCCTAAGCACCGAGGACGTAAGCACATTGCCGAACCTCGTAAAATTCTCGTGTTCTTTCGTTTTCTTTACCCGTTTTCGTCAACAATTTTTAAATCTCAACCTTTAAGTAAAAAATAATAAATTTAAATACATATAAATACTTATTTTTTAATTATAATAATAACATCAAGTAAATTAATATCCAATCGATAATTAAATAAAATGACTCGAAGAAATAAATTGATATTAACCTTATGTTTTTAAATGCTTCCAGCCGATTTATATAAATTCTTTCATTTATTTTGTCACAATCTTTATACATTTTATACCTTTTGTATCTTCAATATCTTCAGTTTTAGCAGATTATCCATAATCCAAATTATCCAATTTTTCAAAGGAATCAAATTTCTATATTTGTATATTTAAAATTTAAAATATATTTTTCTTTGAACTAAAAAAAACACAATTTGACCATTGAACTCACAAAAAAAAAATCAATTTAACCTATCTTTCATGTCACTAGCCATAATAGATTGTCATGTAAGTATCGTAAAATGTCATATCAACATCGTAATGGTCAACAACGAAAATTATTGGCCAAAGTATCATTATGTTTGTTTTCTAAGTTTGAAGATCACATTAGGTGGAAAAATTGACAAGAGCCACATTATTATTTTTTAAGAGTCTCGCATATGTTTTGCCTTTTTTGTATTTTACCCTTGGCTGCTATAGTTTTGGTCAAATTATCCTATCATTTCATGATATTTTCATGCATTAGGTATATCTTATATATAGATTCTTTTTCAAATAATTATAATATTTTGACTTACACAGAGTAAAAAATCGATAATTATCTAGTATGTTAATATTATTACTTGGGTGTGATACTAGAAGGATTTTATTTGAACTTTTTCCCCTATTTCCTCAATCCTTCTAGTATATTTACATGAAAATTGGGAAATAGAAGAAGAAAAAAAAGAAAAAAAACCTATATCTCTTCCATCCCACCAATAATTCAAATCGGTAGCCCAGCCCAGCCTCTCAATTCTGAAGTCATCCTCTCCATCGCAGCATACGGCACTTATCCCCTCTTCTCTATTTATCTTGTTGCTGACTGAATCCAATTTATCAAAATCATTTCAGTCTCTCTTTTTGAGGGCATTCTACGATGGGACAGAGAGCAAAATGAAATACATTTGCCTTTTTTTTTTCCTTGTAGATTTCCTTTTCTAGTCCAAGGCTGTACAGTGACTCCTGTTTTTATTGCAAAAATTCTTACTTATCTAGGTAAAGAAGGAGTTAGGGCTAAGGGTGATGAGGCTGCTGCTATTTACTCCCCTCTTATACGTGGCTTAGAAATGCTCCTTATGGAATTCGACTTTAGTTGAACCTTTTTGGTTCAGCTCGTAGCACAGTTTGCTGAGCTTTTAGCCAAAACCGGTGCCCCGCAGTAAAACACCCCTGCTCCCACCGCATTGAATTACAAAACACTAGCGTTAGATACAGACAAGACTGCTAGCTTTTCATTTGCTTAAATAAATTGAAATCTGGGGTCACTCACCTATCCTTGCGTTGCAATGCTTGGAACCCAGTTTAGACAGAACCTTCTTCCATTTAGGCCTTGCAAAATGTCCGCACCTGATAATCAAAGACCAACTTTATTGTGTTTGAAAATCTGCATGGCCATTTGTGTTTGAAAATGTGTCTTCACATGCGAGAATAAAAAATGACACGTAGAAAAGGATCTTACCCTGGTGCCCGAACTATGTCGACTCCATTCTTGGCATGATTTAGTGCTCTCCAAGGGGACGAGTTAATGAAGGCATTCTAAGAATATTATAAATGAAAAAACTTATACAACGATTAGTTCAATTACCCTTTGATCAAGATCTGCAACTTCATTCATGACCCCTTTGAACCAATCAATGACCTTGCTCCCTGGTAACCCAATAAAAGTAAGCATTGGTCGTCTTAAGAGTCTTCTTTCGTGAAACTTTGTTTGTAGCAGTTGAATCACTGCTCTCAACACTTAGTCTGATGTCCTACTGGTATCCGAGGCCAAATCCTGTGTTGCACCAATTCCAAGACCCACAAGCAACAGAACATCATACTTCCTATAGTCTTGTGCCGGTGCACCATACGGTCCATCGATTAACAGCTTTGGCAAACTGTTTTCCGGACAAGAATATCATGGATTATAAAATTACACAGTATTACCAGAGACTCTAAATGCTTCTAGAAAAAGAGAATTTTGAATATTAATAGAATCCAAATAGATGTTACCTTTTTAGTTGTCACATCAGCCCTGAGAAGCCACTTTTCCAGCTACAGGGAGGTTCAAACCTCTGAGAATAGCCGTTTGAGCTCTTGGGTCCAGTCACCTAGCTGACGGATATGTACACTAAGGTAGTCATCACCAGGAGCAGAGGTTATGGAAAAGGATGCCTGGTTCACAAAAGGAAATGCTGTGTTCAGAAGAAAACTTGCATAAAGCAAAATGTATGTTGCCTCCCTATGAAACCAACCCCAATCTCGAAACCAATTTATTAGTGCAACTACTCAAATGTTTACCGTTTAAACTTCCTTCTCATTATTACAAATCAATCAATATGTTGACCGGCTCCATTCATCTTATAAAGGCTATGTGGACTGCAAATCAATGTCCGAGTCCATTTTCATTTTCTTCTATTATGTACTTACATCCAGAATATTATTCTGGAAATTCTGAAAACAATTTAGTAGCAAACCGAAACAGCTGAAATCATTGTAAAACATTATATGTGCTTTTATATTTTTGTACTTACCATTCAAATGGAGAGACAGCAGGGCATTGTCAAACATGTACTGTCCACTCTTGTACCTAAATTGAGGTGGCTTAGACATTTGCAATGTGAGAAACACCTCCTGGATAAATTGCAACCTATATATCGAGAATGAAAAGTTATAAGAAATTCGCCAATCAAATATTCAAAATACACGTCAGCCTCATTCAGACCTAAATTCAGGGTTCATGGGAAATGGACCACAGAGAAGCTAATCTCGTGAATTGACCAGCCTCACATAAAATTCTTGAGAGGCTGTGCAGCATGTGCTTCCCAGTTAATTTGTCAAATAAATGTTTCTCTTTTGTACTTCACCCTTTTTCTTTGAGCAAATACTTCTTGTTATAAAAGTGACAGAGTTATGCTTACCTTCAAAAGCCGGACAGTATAGGAACCAGAACGAAAATTCTTAGGGTCCTTTCTCCAGCATATAACAAAACTGGAACAGCGAGGTACATCCAAGTCTGCAACATGGAATTCGATACCTACCTTAAGGCTGAAACTACAGTTATAGTTACTCAAATAAAATAAATTTCTGCTCTTAGAATTTATGCAAACACATGGCAGAAGAAGATTAAATATATACCGTCCTACGGTACCATATGTGCACGAGATAAGGAATTCGCCATGGATGACGAGCAAGGCGTAGACAATGACAAACAGGTGATGTGAGTACCAGAAGGCATTGAAGCCAGTGATTCTATCAAAGGGCTTGGGCAGTTTAATCAGGTTCCGCCGAAACCATCTTGTTGCCAGTGTAAATGCAACGGCCATGAAGATAACCATTAGAACTCCAGTCACTCCTTCATTCCTTTTACCAGGTCTAAGTACGTTGGCTTATGACTTCCAAAGTCATGGCTTAGAAACTTTCTATATCTATCATTAGAAGAATCGATAAGCCTCGGGAAATCACAGGCGAGATGGTTACCGACATGGAGAATGACTCCAATTACATCGCTGTGCTATTGTCTGCATAAGATGAGGAGAGCGTAAAAAATGTTCTAATTGTATGGAATCGACAACTTTCAAATTCCAACGTTATCATGCAATGCATCAATTATGCTATTCATTTTGGGCTTATTTGCAAATGTTTGAATTGGGAAGCCTTATATCCACTAGCTAACTCTGCTAGCCTTATATTCGTTGGCCAAGCTGAACATTTGGATATATTTATTTGACTTGGAAAATTGATAAAAACAAATTCCAACAAAATTTGTAAAAAATAAAATAAAAATTCATGTGTATGTTAATGCTTTAGTCACCGCCAAAAAAAATTATTAGAAACACAAAAATTTAGTTCATGTATGGAATCCTAGTGTCTCTACCATTAAAAAGAAATATCTGTTTAGATGTCAACTTTTGCTGCGTGAAACGTGCAATGTCTCCCTCTACCCCCAACAAATAGTCGCAGGTTTTAAATTGTGGTCCGAAAATGTGATAGCGACCGCGAAATAGCAATAGCACCGCCGTCTAAATTACCCGCTACACCCGTAATAGCGTCCACTATAACCGCAATCACAGTAAACATGAAATAATAAAAAACATAACTGTGACCGCGATTTAAAACCTTAACAGTCATATCGTCATTGTTTAAAGTTCACAAGCAATAATATCAAGTAAAATCAACCCATTGTGTTGACTTCTATCAATTATCCGGGACCCAGACGATAAACGTAAAAGAGAAGCTAAAGATGTATTTCTAGAGAGAAATAAAGGAATTGGTAAACAGTTTGCATACCTTGTGAAAATTGATATTGTCGTCCAAAGGTACGAATCGAGTCAGCTTTGTGGACCTGAGCCAAGTGATGGTGTTTCTGCACACGGGCATGAGGATAAGAGCCATGTTAAACTTCAGGGTCTCAGCTGCTCCTTTGGCTGTGAGGAGACAATAACCCATAACATTAAAAGCACTCTTCTGTTTGTACTGAAAGAACTTCCAAGTAAAGAGTCCTATCATAATCATGACCCACAAGACACGACCCATATTCTCTTCCAATTTTCTTCTAGATAGTACACGAGTTTATGCTCATTCTTCCGATTCTGCTTCTTTTTCTTATTCCTTGTAAGTTTGGCTAAGGGCTTGGCTTGTGTAGCTTAGGGCTTGACTGTAACTCAGATACGTGTCCTTTGCAAGAGAAGTGTCTCCAATTGCCATAACTGCATCATTTCATCAGTCATCATCATCCACCAATCATGATGTTATGGCCAAGGAAATATTAAATGATAAGGAAAGTTTCTAGTCATGAAAAAGGACAAAATTATCTTTGATTCTGTCAAATCGTTAACATATGAGTGATGCAGAACGAAGGACGCGTGCATACGTGAATAAGTGAAGAGGACGCGTTTTGGAGAGAGGAATAACCAGAGAGCAAAGCTCACATGGGAACCCAAATGTCAGGTCTGCCATTTAGCAGGACCATTTGTTCAAAAGGGACAATCATGGATGGAGTTGGTCAGGAGCCCTTTAATCTATGACTAAATAACGACAATACCTTTGCTCAATACTTAATCTCAACAACTTGACAAGTAAAACAAAAGAAAAAATCAATTCTCCAAAATATGACGTAAAGAAAAAAATATCAAATTCAACCAGATGCCATTGCCCGATAGGCGATAGTGACCTCCCAATTTGATTATAATACTATAAAGCCTTAATTATCACATGGAGATCAATCAATTAAAGGAAAAAAATACATGCGAACTGAAAATTAGTAAGGTAACTATTCAATGGATAATCATGCAAATGAAATTTGAAAGGAATCTATTCAGCCAAGTTCTTTTTCTTCCTATTGAGCCGAAGTTAAATGACTCAGAAAATCAAGTACTAAAAACGGTTCAAGTGTAATTTACTGTTTACCAACATAAGTTAAGTTGAGCTGTCGCCATTAAAGCCCGTTTATTCTTTGCTTGATCATTTTTTCTTAATCACGGTTGAACAAAACCAGAACCCGATTGTTGGAAGATTTGATCATTTTCACCTACCAATAGACTGTGGAAGAAACAAGTCCAATTTACTAATTCTTTAATTAATATATATCAATGCAGCTCAACTGGACATCTTATTGAAACTTATTTATTTAGTTTGAAACCTAATCTGAAATGAAATCTCACTGCAAATTATAATTTCCTCAACTTGATATATTAAAATTATATAACACCTTTTCTTGTCGAAATCTAGAAGATCCTTTGTCTTAATATCCTTTATTAAAAAATATTAAGAAGAAAAAAATCATGCATAAAGCATAGGAGGAGTTGATCATGGAAAGTATTGGAAACTCAACATAAATAATGGACCCACCTCGATATATCCAAGTCTTTCTGGGTCCAACTCTTCCATGATCAAGCTGCATATTCTTCCGCCTGCTCCTTCAATCTCGATAGCTTGTTTGCTGATGCACTTAGCATGATGATCTGTAAAATCAGGAGGAGAATAAAATTAATTTTATATAGACCAAAATGTTCCACTAACCCCACTAAATTTATTAGAAAATGACCAAAATTCAAGGGAAAAAAAGTAGAGGCCAAGCAATGAATATAAATAAGTCAATCTAAATACTATTACGTAAAAAAATCAATCTAATTATAGATAAGATGCTTGTAAAGTGATTAACGTCGAGCACCAAAAGTTTGAAATCGTATTTTTTTTCTTATTTCTTTAACTTGAATTATTTATTATGGTAGTAGTTAGTGTAAGAGTTTCTTGTGATTCAGGTCATTCAATACTGCCTAACGTTGATTATAATAAACCAAATGACACCCTGTTAACAAGTTCTTTTGATCAATCACTTTAAACATTAAATTATTTCCCTCTAAGGGTGAAAGGGCGGCCTTTCAATTTTGATTTTGAAGAAAAATAATAATTTTAGAGGAAGAGGCAATGCTATTAAAAATTTGTTTAAAGTGGCAGCCTAATCCAGTCTCATTAAAAAAATTGGATTATAATAATAATTATCAGTACCTCTTTTACTTCAGCCTCAGTGATTCTACCATCGTCGTTCTTATCCACCCTGAAAAATAATTTACATATCAATCTTGTGATATGAGATTAGATAAGCAGTTTACTTATTAATCACTTATCTATAATTCAGGAAAAGACGAAATTAGATGAAATTTCATTTGCATCATTATTTACAGGCTTCCAAAGCTATGGGAGGAAATCTCAAAGAAGTTGAGAGAGTGTGAAATTTTAATTTTAAAATGGAATGATTAAAAGAAATTAATTGAAAAGTAGCAAGTATAGAATAGTTTAATAATGCGTACATGTCGAAGAAGATCTGAAGGCGAGAATCAAAACTTTGATCGGTGATTTGAGACCAATATTCATAAAGCTCTTCTCTGCTTTTTTTCAACTTTTAATCTCCTTCGTCTACTCAATGCATCGAACATCTCCAACGCAAATTCCTTCGAATCCTTCATTCCTTAAAGAACAGTAAACGATTACGAAAAACAGTTAGAAGATAGATTGAAATCCAAGTGCTTAAGAGATGGATTTGAGAAAAAAGAAATGTGATGATGAAATGGATAACCTATGCATTGTGCGAAATCGGAGCGAAAGAGAAAGGCGTCCTTTGCGAGTTTGTCGAAATTGTTTTTGAACTTCTTCCCATGCATTGGCTTTACTGTTACTGATAACCTTAATCCACGAAGTGCTTTTGAAGCCCGGAGCGAGTCCGGTCGAGCTGAGCTCGCTGCTTTCTTAGAGCTCGAGCGGCTAAAGCCGAGTCGAATCCGTTTACAGTCTGAGATGTGTGTCCGTGGCCACATGATAACTTGCGTAGTTCGGCTTTCAACTCTTGCGAGAACTGCCTGGCTTTAGCCACTGCCTCGGCTTTTAATTCTTGTGAAAACTGTCTGAATCTATTGGATGAGCTTCGCTTGATCGTCGGTGATCGTGATGCTGAGGCCGGGGTATCGGAACCTTCATCGACGTTGATGGCGGTGGCCGGCTCGACGCTTCGAAGGATGATGGTATCGTCCGTCTTGGAGATCGATGGTGACCTCGACGAACTCCTCGGCGGACATGTACTCACTCCCCGGCGAAGTAGTTGAGCTGAGTGCGGTTTTTGGCGGGAACGTGTCGGATGCCCATCGCCTACCGTGCGCAGGTAAAGAACCATCCCTCATTGAGCCAACAACTACTTGCTGTACATGCTTAGACTTGAATTTATAGGAATAAAGTAAAATTAAGGATTAGTTAATTTAAAAAAAAGGAAAAAGAAAAAGTTGAACATAAAGATAGGCAAAAGGAAACGCGGAGGGAATCTATTGGAAACGACAAGAACGCGGAGAGCAGCTCTACAATAAAATAAATAAATAAATAAAAAGATTTATAAAATAATAATTATTCATTTAATCACTCATATCGTTTGATTCATAAAAATTTTTAGAGTTATCATCCAATTCCTTCTTATACTACCCATGAAGTTACTATTAAAAACAGTGGTAAAAGTGGGGCCTGTAGGGCGGGCGAAGCCGTATAGTCCGTTTGACCCCTACAAATAGAAAGTAGAGATTAGGTTTGAGACATAACAATTGTAATAGATCTTATATTTTTCGACATAGTAAAATTTTATTCTCTTCTGTCGTGTAAATTTTTGTGATTTTTATTTTTCTATTCGATCGTATTCGTTTTCTGTTAATTGTTCCAATAATTATAACATCAATATACTCTAAATTTTGTAACATGATATCTAAATGAGCAATTTATTACTTAAAAATATTTTTAACAATAATTTTAAATAATTAAATCTTAATCAAACTTTTTAAAAATAACATCAAATTGACTCTAAATCTTATAATAAGAAATTATTAGAGATCCTTGCTTAATTAAGTCAAAGATGTTCCATTTTGTACCGTGTTGGTCATTCAATTAATTTTTGTTTCAAAATCATACCTCATGCTATGTGTTTTGGTTTCATTTTGGTCACATAATATTAAAAAATTAACGATGTTACTGATGTGTCACCATAATGTAATGTCACATCATCATTGAAGATACTTTAAAATATCATATCAATAGTTCTATTAATTTTTTAAAGGTGGGTGATTAAAATGAATTCAAAACGTAACGTTAGGTATGATTTTGAAATAATTAAAAACAATTGTATGACTAAAATGAAACAAAAGTGATAATTGAGGTACTAAACTTGTAGTTTATCCTCGATTTAATTAATGTATATTGATTATTATGTTCGTCATAGCCAGCCGATTAACTTGTCCCACAAGGCATATGCAACTGCAAGCGTAAGTCTTTCCACTACTGGAAAAGAATATCCCGACTCACAATCATATTCGGCAACTGGTTTAATAACAATATGAACCAAAGAAAGAGAAAGAGTTTAGAAACATAAGTATTAAAGTCCACCATGCTACCAAAAAAATGTCATTCCACCTAATTAATTACCATTTATTTATGACAATTTCCAACAAACTTCATTTTATGAGAAAAATAAGTGAAGAATCAATCATAATTCATAATCACTCAGTTAAATGAGGGTAATATTATTGTTAAAAAATAGACAAATAGGGTACTCAAGTTTTTATTTAGAGATTTAAAAAGGGTCGAAATATAAAAAATTGTTATGAAATTTATATAAAAAAGACAGTTCATGATATATATTCGACTTTTCAAAATCAGTAACTTATTGATCTAAAGACATAAGATGTTAAGTTCCTTAAATAATGTCAGTAGTTCAAATATAAAGTTCAAAAGATTATCTCTATAATGAATCTTTACGGTATTCGATCTGAAATAATCGATCAACGAATCAAATATCACTAATTATAAAAGGAACATAATAATATTATAATAACTAAAAACTCAAAATATTAAGTCCTTCTTACCTCTCTTCTTCTTCTTCTTCTTTTAAATATCTAATTTATTTTGTTGGAGGTAAAGAGAGGTTGAGGGTAATGAAAAAGATGGACTTCTAGAAGACCCTTTTACGTATACCGCCCATCGATTATGTTACGAATTAGGAATGTCTCCCGATTATTGTTTAATAAAACCAGTTTCATTTATTTTAAAACATTTGGCCGTAGGGATAAAATAAATAAATAGTCCAAACAATATATATAAAAATGACATTGACATTTAAAAATTGGTATAATATCAAAATTAACCCTCAACATTTATCAAATAATTTTGGTCCATATTATTTCTCTGGTGTTTTGACCCAACGTCTCCTTCTAAGATAAAAAGACCCCTAATATTGATTAAATAGTCACTTTGACTCTTATTTATTTTTCTAGAGCATTTTGGCCCTCCAAAATTTCATTTTCGAGTAAAAGAACTCCTATTTTAGAGCGTTAACTATTTATTAACTAATGATTGTCATCTATTGAAGGACCCTTTTCTCCTAAATGAAACGTTGGGAGTTAAAACGTTTTAAAAAATAATAGAGGTCAAAATGATTATTTTGATAAATTTTGAGGTCTAATTTTGATAGTATGCTATTATATAATATTTAAATTAGTAATGTATTAAAATTTTATGAAATATAGTTTTAATATAAATATGATTCTTTTTACTGTAAAAGTTTGGTAGAGTTGGAGTTGGGATTCAATTCAAATGAAATTATTGATAGTAGCAAAGTTAAAAGGAGGAACGAAAGTCCACCCATTGTTATCTTACAAAAATTGAAAGCATTAATGCATGAAATTGACATGTTGAGTAGGTAAGGTATTGACCTTAGATTCAAGTGTCTGTTTCAATGCCACTTGGAATCGTAGCTTACCTAACGAGCTATGCCATTCATTTCTCTTCTTCACTATTCATCGTTATGGACTGAAATAAAAATATATAACAAAAATTAGTGAAATTACGAAAGAGGATTTATTTATTGATAATAATTGGAATATTTTTTATTAGTTTAAGGTGATTATAGGGTAATATTTATTAGAAAAACTTTTAATTATTTAATAATGAATATTCAAATATCATTATAAAAAATATATTTAAACCCGAAATCTCTAAAAATAGCAACCACTTATTTAACCGCCGAGATCGAACATATTAATCTTAGTGTACATCCATGAATAGAACCTCCGAAAATACTGTTTCGCACAATGCGATACCGTTAAAGGAAATTCTCGAAATTATAATACAATTCTTTCTAATATATCTCTAAACCCCTACTGTTAAGTTTGACAGATATTAAAATGTGTCAAATTTCATTGAATCAGTCCTCTCGTCATATTTGGCAAGTTATCTCCTAGACCACCTATGAATAGTTACCATCTCCGATCAACCTATCGACGGTTGATGTGTAGTGTGGATGGTAAATCTATCTTACATCTTTCCTTGAATGAGAGAAAATTTAACTCGAGTCTCGTGTATTCGATTATCAATATCTTTAATGACTCTCCGCTAACATTTAAAGAGATGAATTGTCACCTACTATCGTTTCTAAATTTCTCCCTAATAATTCTCCACCTACGTTTGAAATATGAACCTATATTAACCGGTACAAGTCTCCACCTCTTGCACATCTGCAAATCATAATTCTTTTGGATAATAATTAAAACGTTAAAAATCGAATAAATTTTGAAAAACTGTTGTACATTGATCATTGCACGTTGAAATTCTATTCAAAAGGATTCCCAAAAACTTTATTTTTCTTTTAGGGTTTTATCATTTGATAAATTCACCGCCCAAGATGTATTTTAGTTCATATAGGAGACTTGACTCCCCTACCCCTTTTGAAAGCAATAATCTTCATCTCACATTCTAAAAATTAACTATCTGTGGGGCATTGGGTCGTCTTTTGCTGATGATAAAGTCTCATTTGCATAAATTATTAACTTATCACGTTTAAATTTACTTTTTAAAAACGTATTAAAACTTAAAGATGAATGCATACTACTTGGGTTTCAATCATTGAAAGTGAAATGAAGATGTTTAACTATTCATGGAAAAGGAAACAATAAAGCATGAAACCCCCCTCTCCCCTCAACCACTATTTATTTATACATAAAATTATATTATCTAATAGCAACAACTAAGGAGTACTAATTCATTTATTTTCTTCTAGAAAATGCTTTAAAGGAGCTAAACAAGTTCATAAATGTGAATAGAAACTTAGGGAGTAGATTATGTACGCGGCTTTGCACTTTCTTTTAGTCTGAAATAAGGCAGAATTCTTGGGAACAAAGACAAGTGTTTCATGAAAATTCCATGGCGCCTATGAAAATAGGATTTGAGGCTGGGAAAGAAGAAAAGGAGAAAAGTGGCTGATCCACTGAAAAAAGAATGCTCGAGTGATTGTTGTTTTCTAGTTAGCTAGGTCTTATTGTGTGAAAGGGGTGAATATAATTCAACACAGGGTTAATCAAATAGGAGAAGACTAGACTCACTAATTCCTTGATAGAATTGATTGAATGCTACGTTGCATTATATATGAAGTTATTAAATGTGCCAATGAATAAAAAAACAATAGGTGGGTATTATATCTAATTGAGATAAATTGTCATTTAGGGTTAGGATCCACTTACACAATGTAAAATTCTTTAGTTTTACATATATTTAATACCGTTGTATGAGTGGAAATAGATTGATGAGATTGACTTATTGGTTTTTTCCCAGTGAATATCTTCTCATTTCCTATTGTTAATCTCAACCATCTATTTTCACTCATCCAATGGTGAGTTTTACACAGATTTGGGATCATTGGATGCATGAAAATATATGGCTGAGATTGAGTCTTTGTTTTCCCCCAGTAAATATCTTCTCATTTCCTACTGTTAATTTTAACCATATATTTTCACTTAGTTTTACATTATGTAACAGGATCTTATCCCATATATATATATTGAGTTTTGTTTCTTTTTTTTTAATTTGAGATTTGGATTTTAAACGGATTAGACAAAAATTGAGTATTATAATATTTTTAAAAGAATCAACATTATATTAGATAATAATAATAAAAATTCTCATATATATATATATATATAATCTTATACCTCATTAATCTTATTTTATTTTAAATAAACTCATATGTATATTATCTTGTTGTATAGATTATATCTGTAAAATTAAAAATTGAGTTTCAAAATAAGACTTATGAAGTAAACTTCATCCATTTATTTTAAATTATAGGATTAAATCTTAAAAGGAAATGTCATTCTCCCTAGAGGTCCTAAGTTCGAATAAAGAATATTATTTATCCCGTTAAGTGGTCTCAGTGGTAAAAGAGAATGTTGTTATCCTTAGAGGTCCCGAGTTTAAATAGTTGAGTCTGCATGATGCATGTTCGTTGTCAATTGGTTAAGAAAGTTTTGAATATATACAACCTTATAAGTTATAAT
Source organism: Hibiscus syriacus (assembly GCF_006381635.1). NCBI lineage: Eukaryota > Viridiplantae > Streptophyta > Magnoliopsida > Malvales > Malvaceae > Hibiscus > Hibiscus syriacus. The sequence goes on from NW_024063008.1 coordinate 1,468,638, forward strand.
CACCTTATATTATTAAAAAATATATAATTTAGTACTATTGAAAACAAATTATCTATATATTTTCATCATTATAAACGTATGAATTTTCTAGAATGAAAATAATTATATTGAGATATATTATAATTTTAGAATAAAATTTAATTTTAAATCGTGAAAAGGTTATATATAAAATTGCTGAACAACTATGAATTCACATAGAATGTAATTATATAAAGCTCCTTAATTGAGCCAAAGATGTTCCTACGAGAAAATAAAGTTTATATACAATATTAGAATCGATGACAAGGGAATAAAAAATTGATTTAATTAATATATTATTGATAATTTTATTTATAGTAGGAAATCAAAGTAAAATAAATTTACGTATAGAGACGGACATATAATTTTTTTTAGGATAAACACATATATATTAACAATAGATCCGTCCATCGGCAGGTGTAAAATGTGATACGTTACATGATCTTAAATTTGAAGACCACATTTTAAAAAAATATTGATTTTACTTCTAAGAATGTTCAAATGATGAAATTTTTTAAATAAAATATCACGATTATAGAGTTGTTTTGTGACATTGTCTTAGTTTCATATGTTTGAATTTTTATTTTATTTTATAAGAAACAATAATAATATGATAAATTTTGATATTTATAATTCTTATTATTATAAAATATTTTAGGGACTACATTTTAAAATGTAACATAGAACCTTCAAATCTATTGGGACGGACCTGATTAGCAAAATAAATTTTTTATACGGATGAACATAAATAAAATTTCAGGATAAACACAAATAATAAAACAAATAATTATCTAAAAAAAAATCAGATTTCAATGTCCATTCCTACCAAAAGAAAATGAATAACTGTATAAATAAAAAGAAAAGAAAAATAACGTATGAACAGAGAAATAACAGAAATATTGAATTCCACGATGAATATTTTCAAATAACAACAAATAAGTTTGGTAGATAAAATAAATAAATAAATACGCTATAAAATAAACATATTCAAATCATGATATGATATAAAATTGACATTTGTCATTGAAAAATTATATAATATATAAATTATTAATGCATCAAAATCACATTAAATATAGTTTTAATATGAATATGGTTTTCATTTTATTTTTTTACTGTAAAAGTTTTGTAGAGTTAGATTTGGGCTTTAATTCAAATGAAAATATTGCGAAGACTTTCTTGGTCGTCAATGACTGTTTCAATTCCACTTAAAATAATAGCTTAGCTTAGTTCAGGTCATTCATTATCTTCTTCATTATTCCTCGTTCTGGACTGAAATAAAAAATATATACAAAAATCAATAATAAAAGATTGTTTTGTAATTTCTTTTACGAGATACAGATTGTGATGACTGATGAAAGATTTTCGTCTATAAATAACCAGCATGATCAGCTATTAAACCCCATGCAAATTAACGCAATTTCAAGTCATAAATGGGTTCCGGTTATGTAGTATGGAGTCTGGCCTTTTGCTGCACCTTAGCCATTGCATGGGCTGGTAGCAGTCATGATGAACTCGCCTTGGATTTGTCTTATGACTATAAGGATGCACTCGGCAAAGCAATCTTGTTCTTCGAAGGACAACGTTCGGGGAAGTTACCGGCCAGCCAGAGAGTCAAGTGGAGGGGGGACTCTGCACTCACCGACGGAAAACCAGATAACGTATGGCTACCGATATACTTTGTATATTGATGATGTTAGAATTGAGCTTGGTATTACTACTGACATTACAATTCCAGTTCCTTGAAAAAGAATTTTGATGATTTGGTTTTGTTGCAGGTTAATTTAGTGGGAGGTTACTACGATGCTGGGGACAATGTGAAGTTCCTATGGCCTATGGCGTTTTCCGTGACTCTGTTAAGTTGGGCAGCCGTTGAGTTCCGGAACGAAATCTCTTCGGCCGATGAGCTTAACAACCTCCGCACCGCAATCCGTTGGGGCACGGATTTTATATTGCGAGCCCATACTTCACCCACCACACTTTACACTTAGGTTTCTGTCTTCTTTTTAACCATCTATTCAACCTATGTTCAACATGAACATCGATGGTATTTGTATTTCACAGATGGGGGATGGAAAAGATGATCACTAATATTGGGAGCGGCCCGAAGACATGGACACCCCTCGAACACTCTATAAAATAACTTCTGATTCACTAGGCTCCGAAGCCGCAGCCGATGCTGCCGCTGCACTTTCCGCTGCTTCATTAGTCTTCCAAGGGGTTGATTCCAATTACTCTACGGAGCTGTTAAGGAAATCCTGTAACACCTGGAAATTTGAAAATAATATTTAATTGAAATTTGAGGATTTAATTGTGTAATTGGTAAAAATTAGGGATTAAATTGAAAGTTTTCAAAACTTGTAGGTTGTTGTAGAGTTTAAGGAAATTCAAGGACTAAGCCCTGAATTTACCCCCAAAAAAATGTCGGCAGACACTCTATTAAATGGATAATCGGATGTGCGTGGGGTTGAATTATTAAGCAAAAATTTATAAGTTTTCTTCCTTTCAAGTCCCAACTTCTAACCACGATCCCGACGTCGTTCGACCTATGATCGTCGTTTTGAAAAAACTATCGTGTTCATCATCAAGTGAGGAACAAACCCCTTAAATTAATTGAAGTGAAACACTGCCAAACGCCGTGAATTTCAAGTTAAAGTCTCAACGTTTTTTTAGCTCAATCGCCGAGAAAGTCTTAAATTCATCGCCGATCATTGCTCCGTTTACAACACCTCTCGCACCATCGTGTTCTTTGTGCCGTTCCGAGTCTGCCGGTGTCATCCTTGGTCTCCGTCGACGGCGGCGCGTGGGGAGGTGAAGCGGTCAAAGTTTCCTATTTGCTGAAATCGAGCTATCTGTCGTTCAAAAATTTAAACCGAGCTTTGTAAGTATCTCGAAATCGCTCAAAATATTTTTTAGAAAATTTTTCGTGAATTATACGATGTCAGAAACGGTCCCACGCGCCGCCATTGCGCGTGGAAAAGGTCAAAATGACCGGTTACAACCCGACCCGTTGACCGTTGACCATTGTTCAGATGCTATTCTGGTAATTATTTGGAAAAAGGTGCTATTCTGGTAATTATTTTAAAAAGGTGCTATTTTCGTAATTTTTAAAAATAAATAATTTAGTAATTTTTTTTAAAAAAATGATATTTTAGTAATTATTTTAAAAATTGTGATATTTTGGTAATTGTTTTTGAAAATATGCTATTTTCGTAAAATGATTGTTCATATCTTGACCACCTTTGACTAGAACTTTGATCGGCTTTGACCGGCCATTAAACGACCGTTAATCTTTTCCGAAAATATCTATCCTGACATTTTTCGACGTTCTGAATCCGTTTTTGGTGTCCGTTTCACCAAATTCGAACCTAAAAATCTTCAAATTGTCAGTCAAACCCTATGACTTTGACTTTGACCAAGAATTTAAATATCTGGAAGGTCATACTTTATGTTTTTCGACGTCCTGAATCTGATTCCGAAGTCTGTTTTGCCAAATTCTGACCCAAAATTCCCAAATCAAGCACGTGAACCCAAAAAGGCTTAGTATTTTAATATTTTGATTATTTATTTGAGTTTTGGTTAAGGAATTGATTCTATAAAATATTTTATGAAAGTACTCGTGTTTCACATGAGCGATGATCAGTTAGGTCTAGAGTTGTTCGTTCGTCAGATCAGCCCGAACTGCGTACTACAAGAAATACTCGTAGGTTTCCGTATATTAATTAAATAAAGATTAAGATTATTTATACTAGGATTCCAATATAGATTTTTTTTCTAATTCATAGGATCTAGCGCTGCAACAGAGCGTGATCGACAAACCCAGTAATAGGCTTCCCTATCTGATTTCTCAGACTGTTACAGGTGTGTTTCCCGACAGTGTTCCATTATTACTGTTTTAAAATATATATCTGAATATTGTGTATCTGATATCTGATTTACCGCATATTTCTGATATGATTTCTGGTTGCGGTATTTTATACCGATTCTCTGAATACTGATTATCCGATATCTGAATTTTCGTACACTACTGATTTGTCTTCTGATTTCCGTATTTCTGTATATGATTTCCAAACATGAACACTTTTATGTTTTAAAGAATTAATCATGATTTTCATTCAAATACATTCATGAATATCTCTATCATTGGGGGTTATTGTTGAAGGAAGTATATCCGCAGGTTCCTCGGCTTTGTGCTCAGGGCCTTATTTGTTGTGTGGGCTGGGTGTATGGTTCTAGGGAACCTACACATTTTGTTGTGATGGGCTGGGGGTAATGTTCATATTTTTTTTAACGTAATTGCAAAACTGATTTTACTGGAATATTTTTATCAGTATGTTTTTATATACACTATATGGAGCACACTGGATTTTTTTAGCTCATTCTGTAGTTTTACCCCTTTTCAGATAACAACCCGTAAACTATCAGATTTGACATCAGGGGAGATCAACTACTTATTTTGTACGAACTTATATCTCTATATGTTTTTCAGTTATGTTTGGTGACATATTTGCTATCGTTTTGGATATATCTGTATTATTAACATTTTGTTTTGTATTATCTAATGTATTATAAGATGTTTTAAGGGGGGGAAAATCTCTGAATGGGATATGTGACCACTTAGGTTTGGGTCTAAATTATAGACCGGGTCTGGGGGGTTACATTTGGTGGTATCATAGCTTTCGGTTTTAAACACTCAGACTGTATATGGGTCCTAAATTTTAGATTTTTAAAATAAAAAAATGTCACCTTATTTATGATTTAAAATTTTCTGGAGATCCCTGATGCTAATCTGGCATATGTTTCAAATTCTTTCTGTAGAGCCTTATAGATCCAACGATGAGTGCTGCTAGAGGTCGTAGGACAAGACGTGGACGTGGTCGAGGGCGAGTTGCTCGACCTTCTGTTACGATTAACGATCCGATGTCTCCACGTGATCCTTCTGTTCCGCAAGTAGATCCGACCCTTTCTCATGATGATCATTTTACTCCTGTGAGAGACTCTCCCGTCACTGGAGATGAGGATACTGACGTGAATGAAGACGCCATTAATAAAACTATATTCCGCATGTTTCAGAGAGCTGCCAGAGCCTCTAGTAATATGACTGCGGTTGAGATTTCAAATTCTTTGGTCACTGCTGGTGTAGTTCCATTCGAGGGTATTACTGGTGGAACCCCGACAGACGCTGAGTATTAGCTGGAGGACACAGAGAGGATTATGGATGAGATGGATCTCGAACCTGAGCAGAAGTTGAAGGGGGCCCTAACTAAGTTGAAGAAGTAGAGCTTTAGATGGTGGCAATCAATTTCTGGTAGTATTCCGAGAAACCAGTTAACATGAGAGTTTCAGAATCTGGAGCAGGTTAATATGTCTGTTATGGACTACGAGGTTGAGTTCATCCGATTGAGCCGTTATGCTCTTAGACTTGTTTGACACAGAGACAGATAAATGCTTAAGATTCGAAAATAGACTCCGGTATGAGATCAGGAGTCGAGTCGCTACCCACCGGGAGAGGAATTTTGATGCCTTGGTTGAGATAGCCAAGACTGCTGAGGAAATAGAGCGATTGGGTATGGAGCGCAAGAGAGATAGTGATCGAGCTCAAACCCGATTCAGGAGGCCTTCTGGTTCTATTGATTCTTCTGCATATCATAGCAAGAGAGGCATGGGTGAATCTTTTCAGAGAGGCGGTGCGAGTGCCAGGCCTGTAGCATCCAGTTCTTCAGCTGTTCAGTCTTCTAGACCTGTTGATTCTTCCGGGTTGCAGCCATGTAATTATTGTGGAAAACCTCATCCTGGGGAATACAGAAAAAAATTTGGTATATGTTTTAAATGTGGTTCTGGTGACCATTTTATAAGGGATTGTCCAGTATCAGTTACTACAGTTCAGACACCAGCTCATATTCCCGCTCTTACTTAGAGTACTGTTCAGACTCCAGCAGGGGGTTATACTCAGGAGAGGGCACCTGGATCGGCTAGTAGAGGCCGAGCATCTCAGAGTAGGGGTCCAGTCATATCTGAGGCCAGACAGCCTGCATTGGTTTACACTGCCAGATTTTGACAAGATCGTGATGAACCTAATGTGACTGCAGGTATTGTTACTATTCATTCAGTTCCCTACTTTGTATTGTTTGATAGTGGCTCTACCAATTCCTATGTATCACATTCCGTTTTTGAGGGTCTAAATATTCCTATTGAGAATACTGAGCATTCTATGATAGTTCAAAGTCCCTTAGGCAAGTCCATAATGTTGGATCGTATTTTTAGAGAATGTCATATAGAGATCAATGGGGAAATTTTTCTGGCCGACCTGATGGAGTTACCTTTAGAAGAGTTTGATTTGATTCTCGACGTAGATTGGTTGGACAAACATCGAGTAAATATTGATTTTGAGACCAAGAGAGCTATTCTAAAGACCCCAGATAATCGAAAGATTGTAATGATCGGGGAACGTCGTGGATTTCTGACGAATGTTGTGTCTGCTTTAGTAGCTGAGAAGATGATCAGGAAAGGTTTCAAGGTATTTCTTGCTTATATATTGGATACCAGGAGTTCTCAATCTGATATTAAAGGCATCCGGATTGTTAAGAAATTTTCTGATGTTTTTCCCGAGGAGTTGCCTGGATTACCGCCGGATAGAGAGATTGAGTATAAAATTGAAGTCTATTCTGGTTCCACTCCGGTTTCAATGGCTCCTTATCGTATGGCCCCAAAGGAGCTTAAAGAACTGAAAGTCCAACTTCAGGAGTTGTTGGATAGGGGATTTATCCGACCCAGTGTATCACCGTGGGGAGCCCCAGTTCTCTTTGTCAAGAAGAAAGATGGGACATTGAGACTTTGTATTGATTATAGAAAACTGAACAAGCTCACGGTTAAAAATAAATATCCTCTGCCCAGAATCGATGATCTATTTGACCAATTTCGAGGGGCTTCTATCTTTTCAAAAATAGACTTGAGGTCTGGTTATTATCAACTCAGGGTGAAAGACTCGGATATTCCGAAGACTGCTTTCCATACTCGGTATGGGTATTATGAGTTTTTAGTGATGTCATTCGGGTTAACAAATGCCCCTGCTGCTTTTATAGATCTGATGCATAAGGTGTTTCGACCTTATTTGGACTAGTTTGTAGTTGTGTTCATTGATGACATACTGGTGTATTCTAGAAGTGAAGAAGAACATGAGGAGTATTTAAGGATTGTTCTACAGACTCTAAGGGAGAATAATTTATACGCTAAGTTGAGCAAGTGTGAGTTCTAGCTCAGCGAAGTGACTTTTCTTAGACATATCATTTCTGCTGATGGTATTCAGGTGGATCCAAGCAAAGTGGATGCTATTCTGAACTGGAAGCAACCCAGGAACGTTTCTGAGATCTGTAGTTTCTTGGGCTTAGCTAGTTACTACCGTCGTTTTGTTGAGGGGTTCTCCCTTATTGCAGTTCCTCTGACGAAACTATTGAGGAAAAATGGTCCATTTGTCTGGTCTGAGAACCAACAAACTAGCTTTGAGAAATTGAAGATTGTTCTAACTCAAGCCCAGTGCTGATTCAGCCTGAATCTGGAAAAGATTTTTCTGTCTACAGTGATGCTTCTCACTCTGGATTAGGATGTGTTTTGATGCAAGATGGAAAGGTTGTCGCTTATGCTTCGCGTCAGTTAAAGCTGCATGAGCGTAACTATCCTATTCACGATCTGGAGTTAGCTGTCGTGGTTTTTTCTTTAAAAATCTAGAGACACTACCTCTACGGAGAAAAGTGTTATATGTATACTGATCATAAGAGTCTGAAGTATCTACTTACTCAGAAAGAATTAAATTTGAGACAAAGTCGCTGGTTGGAGCTTCTAAAGGACTATGATTTAGAGATAGAATATCATCTAGGGAAAGTTAATGTAGTGGCAGACGCCTTGAGCCGTAAGACGATATCAGATCTCAGAGCCTTATTCGCCAACTTGAATTTATTTGATGATAATAGTTTGTTAGCAGAGTTGCAGGTTAAACCTACTTTGGCCGATGAGATTAAGACCAAACAACTTCTGGATAGCTCATTGCTTCCCATTATTGAGCAAGTTAAGCAAGGATCGAGTTCAGAGTATACTGTGGATCATGATGGTATTTTGTGTTTTCACGGTCGTTACTGCGTTCCTAAAGATGATGAGTTGAGACGGGTTATTCTTCAGGAGGCTCATAGTAGTCCTTATGCTATGCATCCTGGGGGGATAAAATGTACAATAATCTTAAAGAGCGCTACTTCTGGACTGGTATGAAAAAGAATATTTCAGATTTTGTGGCGAGGTGTTTGACTTGTCAGCAGGTTAAGGCAGAACACCAACATCCATCTGGATTGTTACAGTCAATTAAGATTCCTGAGTGGAAATGGGAGCGCATTACGATGGATTTCGTTACTGGTCTTCCTCTGACTCCTTCCAAAAAGGATTCTATTTGGGTGATTGTTGATCGACTCACCAAGTTAGCGCACTTTATCCCTATCCCGATTAACTATTCTCTGGACAAAATGGCTAAGTTGTATATTTCGGAGATTGTTAAACTTCATGGTGTACCGTTGTCTATCATATCTGATCGAGATCCAAGGTTCACTTCCAGGTTCTGGAAGGCTTTGCACGAGGCTCTGGGTACTCGTTTGAATTTAAGTACAGCTTTCATCCTCAGACTGATGGACAGTCTGAGCGAGTTATTCAGGTGTTGGAGAATATGTTACGGGGTTGTGTGATTGATTTCCGTGATAGTTGGGAAGATTTCTTGCCACTAGCTGAGTTCGCTTACAATAATAGTTATCAGGCGAGTATTCGCATGGCACCGTACGAGGCTCTGTATGGACGTAGATGTCGTACTCCTATATATTGGACTGAGTTGCATGATAGAAAAACTTTGGGTCCAGACTTGGTTCGAGAAACTGAAGATATTGTCAGATTGATCCGTGATCGCTTAAAAGAGGCATTCGATAGGCAGAAATCATACACAGATAAACGACGTAAGAATATCGAGTTTGAGGTTGGAGATCAGGTTTTTCTCAAGGTATCCCCATGGAAGAAGGTATTGAGATTTGGACGTAAGGGTAAACTGAGTCCGCGATTTATTGGGTCGTATCGTATTTTGAAGAAAGTTGGACCTGTTGCTTATCAGCTTGAGTTGCCTCCCCAGCTCAGTCGTATTCAAGATGTTCTTCATGTGTCTATGTTGAGGCGATACCGTCCAAATCCGGATCACATCATTCAGGTTGATGAGGTAGAGCTGAGACCTGATTTGTCATATGAGGAAGAGCCTATTCAGGTTTTAGAGAGAGATGAGCGAGTTCTTTGGAATAGGCTTATTCCAATGGTCAAAGTTCAGTGGAGTAATCGTAGCCCATCAGAAGCTACTTGGGAGACATTGGAGTCAATGGAGGCTCAATTTCCTCATCTATTTTCATAAGGTAAATTTCGAGGACGAAATTTCTTGTAGAGGGGGAGAATTGTAACAACATGGAAATTTGAAAATAATATTTAATTGAAATTTGAGGATTTAATTGTGTAATTGGCAAAAATTGGGGACTAAATTAAAAGTTTTCAAAACTTGTAGGTTGTTGTAGAGTTTAAAGAAATTCAGGGATTAAGCCCTGAATTTACCCCAAAAAAAGTATCAACAGACACTCTATTAAATGGAGAATCAGATGTGCGTGGGGGGTGAATTATTAAGCAAAAATTTATAAGTTTTCTTCCTTTCAAGCCCCAACTTCTAACCACGATCCCGACATCGTCCGACCTCTGATCGTCGTTTTGAAAACACCATCGTGATCATCATTGAGTGAGGAACAAACCCCTTAAATTAATTGAAGTGAAACGCTATCAAATGCCGTGAATTTCAAGTCAAAATCTCGACTTTTTTTTAGCTCAATCGCCGAGAAAATCTTAAATTCATCGCCGATCGTTGCTCCGTTTACGACACCTCCTGCACCATCGTATTCCTTGTGCCGTTTCGAATCCGCCGGTGTCATCATTGGTCTCCGTCGACGGCGGCGCGTGGGGAGGTGAAGCGGTCAAAGTTTCCAATTTGTTGAAATCGAGCTCTCCGTCGTTCAAAAATTTGAACCGAGCTTTGTAAGTATCTCAAAATCGCTCAAAATAATTTTTAGGAATTTTTCTGTGAATTATACGCTGTCAGAAACGGTCCAACGCGCCCCCACGCGCCACCACTGCGCGTGGGGAAGGTCAAAATGACCGGTTTGACCGGTTACAACCCGACCCGACCCGTTGACCGTTAACCGGGTGCTATTCTGGTAATTATTTAGAAAAGGGTGCTATTCTGGTAATTATTTGGAAAAGGTGCTATTTTTGTAATTTAAAAAAAATAATTTAGCAAAGTTTTTTAAAATGACATTTTAGTAATTATTTTGAAAATGGTGATATTTTGGTATTTTTTTGAAAATGATGCTATTTTCCTAAAATTGTTGTTCATATCTTAACCACCTTTGACCAAAACTTTGACCGACTTTGACCGACTATTAAACGGCCGTTAATCTTTTCCGAGAATACCTATCCTGAATTTTTTTGACGTTCTGAATCTGTTTTTGGGGTTCATTTCACCAAATTCAAACCCTAAAATCTCCAAATTGCCAGTCAAACCCTCTGTCTTTGACTTTGACCAGGAATTTAAATATACGGAAGGTCATACTTTATGTTTTTCGACGTCCTGAATTTGATTCCGAAGTCCGTTTTGCCAAATTCTGACTCGAAATTCCCAAATCGAGCACGTTAACCCAAAAAAGCTTAGTATTTTAATATTTTGATTATTTATTTGAGTTTTGATCAAGGAATTGATTCAATAAAATATTTTATGAAGGTAATCGTGTTTCACCTGAGCGAGGATCAGTTAGGTCTGGAGTTGTTCGTTCGTCAGATCAGCCCGAACCGCGCACTACAAGAAATACCCGTAGGTTTCCGTATATTAATTAAATAAAGATTATTTATACTAGGATTCCAATATGGATTTTTTTTCTAATTCGTAGGATCTAGCGCTGCAACAGAGCGTGATCGACAAACCCAGTAATAGGCTTCCCTATCTGATTTCTCAGGCTGTTACAGGTGTGTTTCCCGACAGTGTTACATTATTACTGTTTTAAAATATATATTTGAATATTGTGTATCTGATATCTGATTTACCGCATATTTCTTATATGATTTCTGGTTACGATATTTTATATCGATTCTCTGAATACTGATTATCCGATATCTGAATTTCCGTACACTACTGATTTGTCTTCTGATTTCCGTATTTCTGTATATGATTTCCAAACATGAACACTTTTATGTTTTAAAGAATTAATCATGGTTTTCATTCAAATACATTCATGAACATCTCTATCATTGGGGGTATTGTTGAAGGAAGTATATCCACAGGTTCCTCGGCTTTGTGCTCAGGGCCTTATTTGTTGTGTGGGCTGGGTGTATGGTTCTGGGGAACCTACATATTTTGTTGTGATGGGCTGGGAGTAGTGTTCATATTTTTTTTAACGACAAAATTGCATAAACTGATTTTACTGGAATATTTTTATCAGTATGTTTTTATATACACTGTATGGAGCACACTGAGCTTTTTAGCTCATTCTGTAGTTTTACCCCTTTTCAGATAACAACAGACCGTAAACTATCAGATTTGGTATCAGGGGAGATCAACTACTTATTTTGTACGAACTTATATCTCTATATATTTTTCAGTTATGTTTGGTGACATGTATTTGTTATCGTTTTGGATATATCTGTATTATTAACATTTTGTTTTGTATTATATTTAATGTATTATAAGATGTTTTAAGGGGGGAAATCTATGGAATATGTGATCACTTAGGTTTGGGTCTAAATTACAGACCGGGTCTGGGGGATTACAAATCCAAATTAGTAAGAGGCTCGGTTTAAGTTAGTTCCTTTAAGCCTAACAAATTATTATCAACTTATAAGCATATTTAACCTCAATCGCTCGGCTGCACAGTTATTCGAATTTGCAGACAAGTACAGGGGACGTTACAATGAATCTTTCGATTTCTACCCCTCGTACTCAGGATATCAGGTAAAACATGTTGAAATTACGTTGGTGAATATAATATAACATTCCTCGATTCTGTTTGATTTGAGCTTCATTCGTTCGGATTTTTTTTGACAGGATGAATTATTATGGTCGGCAGCTTGGTTGTACAAGGCAAGTAGAGATGTAAAATACTTAAACTATGTTGTGAGCAACCAAGGATGGAGTGAGGCACCATCAGAGTTCAGCTGGGACGGTAAATTTCCTGGAGCTCAGGCATTACAAGCTCAGGTATGGCGACATTAATTCGCTGTATAATTAACAAAAGACAGATATTAACAGTTTCTTGTTCAGGAATTCTACGGTGGGAACAAGGGTTTGTCTAAATATAAGACCGATGTCGAATCATTTATATGTGCACTGATGATTCCAGGGACTGGAAGTAGCACTTTCAAGGTCGAAGTAACTGCTGGTACACACACCTCAAATCATTAATGAATAACTTAAGATTTCTTATGATTTTTTCACTAAGCTAATATATTTTTCTGGCTTGTTTTCAGGTGGCCTGTTGTTTCTAAGAGAGAGCTCTAATTTGCAATATGTTTCAAGCTCGTGCATGGTGCTATCTGTTTACTCGAAAACGTTAATGGCATCTGGCATCGACGGCATTCAATGCGGCTCAGATAATTTCTCAGCCTCCCAAATCAAATCTTTCATGAAATCGCAGGTGGACTACATATTGGGGAACAACCCCATGGAAATGTCGTACATGGTGGGATATGGAAGTAAATATCCCACGCAGCTTCACCATAGAGGCTCATCCTTTCCTTCGATCCACAGTCACCCCAGCAAGGTGGAGTGTAACAATGGCTGGTCGAGTTATTTCGATTCTAACAATCCGAATCCAAATCAGTATGTTAGAGCAATCGTCGGAGGCCCCAATTTGAATGACGGTTTCAATGATCTGAGATCTGATTACTCACATACAGAACCCACAACTTATATGAATGCAGCTTTTGTGGGTGCAGTGGCTGGTTTGCTTGATGAAACCAAAGGGGAGACTGCTACAGCTGCAGAGTAACACAATCATTAATGCTACTGACTATGTGTAATGCATTTTACCAGAGTTGCATCAGGCACTTGAGCCCCATGAATTTCTTATATTCATGGAACCTTATTAGTTGAAACTTAATTACAGGGAATATCAGTATCCATCCGCATACATGTAAAATATCAAAGAAATAAGTATATACGATACATCTTTTCAGATTTGTTTTTCTTTTAAGAAATAAGTAAAGATTCTAAGATTCATTAGGATTCGAAGAAGAAATGAAATATTGTGAAGTATACCTTTGAATAGAAAATAACTTTATGAACAGAGAAATAATAGAAACATTAAAGTCCACGTGATATTATTCTCAAATAAATAATAATAATGCAGACAAGCATAGTAGCTAAAATAAATAAAAAATATTTTCTATTATATAAAAATGACATTGTTATATAAAAAAATAGATAATATATAAAATATGAATGCATCAAAATCACATTAAATGTAGTTTATTAAGGTTGGGATTTAATTCAAATAAAAATATCGATATTAACTGACTCGGACTTTGCTTGGTCGTCAATAACAGGCTAATGAAAATATTTATCTTCTTCACTATTCCTCGTTATGGACTGAAATGAAAATATATACAAAAATATCAATAGTAAAAGATTGTTTGTAATTTCTTTTAGGAAATGCAGATTGTGATGAAAGGTTTTCGTGTATAAACAACCAGCACAACCAACTATTAAAGCCCACGCAAATTGGCGATTCCAAGCCAGAAATGGGTTCCGGTGAAATAGTATGGGGTCTGGCCTTGTGCTGCACCTTAGCCATGGCATTGTTTGGTAGTAGTCACGATGAACTCGCCTTGGATCTGTCTTATGACTATAAGGATGCACTCGGCAAAGCAATTTGTTCTTCGAAGGACAACGTTCGGGGAAGTTGCCGGCGAGCCAAAGAGTCAAGTGGAGGGGAGACTTTGTACACACCCGATGTTAAAAATGAGTTCGGTATTAATTTTGAAGATTTTGTTTTGTTGCAGGTTAATCTGGTGGGAGGTTACTATGATGCTGGGGACAATGTGAAGTTCCTATGGCCTATGGCGTTTTCCCTAACTCTGTTAAGTTGGGCAGCTGTTGAGTACCGGAACGAAATCTCTTCCGCCGACGAACTTAACAACCTCCGCACCGCAATCCGTTGGGGCACGGATTTCATTTTGCGAGCCCATACTTCACCCACCACACTTTATACTCAGGTTTCTGTCTTCCTTTTAACCATCTATTCAACCTATGTTCAACATGAACATCGAATGGTGTTTGTATTTTACAGGTGGGGGTGGAAAAGCTGATCACCAATGTTGGGAGCGTCCGGAAGAAATGGACACCCCTCGAACACTCTATAAAATAACTTCTGATTCCCCAGGCTCCGAAGTAGCTGCCGATGCCGCCACCGCCCTTTCCGCTGATTCATTAGTCTTCCAAGGGGTCGATTCCAATTACTCTAAGAAGCTGTTAAGCAAATCCAAATCAGTAAGAGGCTCAAATTTACCATCCTGTCTACAATAGGACTTCCTTTATGCCTAACAAACTACAAGCATATTTAACCTCAATAGCTCGGCTGCACAGTTATTCAACTTTGCAGACAAGTACAGGGGATTTTACAATGAATCTCTCTCTTTCTACCGCTCTTACACAGGATATCAGGTAAAACATGTAGAAATTTCCTCGATTCTGTTTGATTTGAGCTTCATTCGTTCGGATTTTTTTTGACAGGATTTGAGCTTGGTTGTGAGCAACCAAGGATGGAGTGAGTCAGCATTAGAGTTTAGCCAGGACGGTAAATTTCCTGGAGCACAGGCATTACTAGCTCAGGTATGGCGACATTAATTAGATGTCAGAAACGGATGTGTCAGAACGTGCGAATTTTGGAAATTATATTAAAAATTTTGGCAAGGTGGGGTGTAACGATGGCATGTTGAGTTATTTCAGTTCCAACAATTCGAATCCAAATTAGCATGTCGGGGCAATCGTGGGAGGCCCCGATTCGAAAGACCGTTTCAAGGATCTGAGATCGGATTATTCACATTCCGAACCCACAACTTATATTAATGCAGCTTTTGTGGGTGCAGTGGCTGCTTTGCTTGATGAAACCAGAGGAGCCTCTGCTACAGCTGCCGAGTAATTCAATCATAAATATTATTGACAATGTGTAATGCAATTAGTCGAAACTTAATTCCAGGGAGTGTCTGTGTCCATCCACATGGATGTAAAATATCAAAGAAATAAGTATATACGAAACATGTTTTCTGAATTTATTAATGAGATCCAAACCTTATCACTTGCTAATTTGAATTTAAATCATTTAAATAGATTCTTCCGGCTTTTAGATCATTTACTAATGTTAAAATTTATTAATAAAAGATTAGGTGCAAAGCGCTAGGAAATGCATCTAATAAATGCTAAAAACACAGAATATTAGAATATTACAATTTTTATTATATATTTATTGAAACATAGTTAGATGGATTCAGAATTATTCTCATTACAATCGAAAATCATTACAACAAATAGTTTTCTAATTTAAATTAATATGTAATAACTATTGTACATTCAACTTTCTTGTACGAAATGTATTACAGAAACTGAAAGTGTTAAAAAGTAAGTTACAGATACAAAAGAGAGAGACAATGCTTCAGCTGTTACAAGAGTGCAGTTTGGTTGTTGCATGGCTGGCTTCTGCCTATTATAGCTTAAGGGTGCAGATTCATTCATGCGCCGTACTGCTTGAGACAAATCTGGAAACTGGTCGAGGAAGAAACCCTCAAACTCAAAGCTTTGTACTAATCCCTCATTGGAGACTTTTGTCCCTCTGATCATCCTCTTCAACCATTCGCAGCTCCTCCATTTTCATTGCCATCTCTTGTTTCTCAGACTCGTTTCTAATATTAGTCGGAGAAACAAGTACGGTTTCTCTTCCTCGTGGAGTTCATTTTTATCGGCAAGACTTTTAGTCACCGTCGATGATTTGTTGCGAGTTCTTCCGGCCAGCGAATTTCCCCGAGTCGGGTGGCCATGGCTGTGCTCGGCGGTGTATGTTATGATAAAGACTCCGGCCTCCGTGCAGCTACGCTCTACTTGCTTTCTTGCTAAACAGCCTTTTGAGCTACTGCACCTGTAATAGCTCCTGTGTTTTTTTTTCATTCCAAAATATAAGCTTTATACACCAAAACAAAGACGACAACATGCAGAAGAGAGAACAAAGACGTTTAATTACCTTGGATATGGTGAGCCCTTGATGGGTTTCTTCCCATATTTTCGCCATGCCCACACATCCGATTGAAGACCATCAGCTGTTACGTGTTGCACCACTCTATTCTTCGGATTCTTCCGGCTGAAACATGTCTACACCAATTATGATTCATAAATAACCAAATTCTTTTTTCATCGCAACCGTGATTAATTTGCAAACCTGGTTCTTTTAAGTTTTGCTGAATCCTTATTTGCACCAGAGGTAGCAGGCCGAGAAACAGATAGTTGTTGTTTTCCCTCCACATGATCTTCAATGACTGGTATGGAATATGGATTCAACTCAAGAAGGAAGGGCTTGTAAAGTTCCTCCAGCTCATCTAGATCAAAAGTTTCTGGGAAACTCATGAGATCTTCTTCCTGTTGAAAACTCCAAGAATCAAAGGTGAATGTTGGGTTTTCCATACAAGAGATACAGGCATCGTTGCTGGTTTCTCCAACTACTTCTTGCAAACCCCAGTTCTCCATGTACAAGTTACTCATCAATAATTGTGATCTGTCGGAGAATTGTGATGAAATTGAGAGAAAATCTAGATCAAATGCCTTCGTTTATATACTGAAAGAAAGAGAAAAGATTGTTTTTTTTTTCAGCCGCGGTTCTGTAAGTCTGGTTTGTATTTCTGGCAAGCTGACATATTGAAAAGTCAAAGGATAGAGGTGCTTCTATATTCTGCATTTTAAACGGCTTTCACTCCTGGCCTTCGTTTTATCTGATTTGCTAACAGCCAAAGCTGTTTTCTAAGAAATCATTTGGGATAAATAATCATTTGGAGAGTGTGCATGCATCTTATAATTTAGCATGGTTTGGGACAAAGCACTCACTTTCTTCAGGACCAACTAGAACTTAAAGACTTTTCTAATAAGATAATTTTAGGCAGAAATAAAAAAAATTGAAGTTCGATTCGAGCTCGAAAAAATTTAAACTCAAAATATTTTCAAACTTAGTTCAATTGAAGCTCAAACTCAAGCTAGATTCAAGTTCAAAATTGAGTTCAAACATGAACCTTAAGAATATGAAAACCTTATATTGTATTTTTTTAAAGAAAAACAACATTTCAATGTTAATATTATTAATAATTTAATGTAAAAAAATTCAAATCAAATCTTTTTAATTCTAGTATTAACCGAACTTTAATTAAATTAAACTAGAATATCTTCTGTCTCGTCTCATTTGCCAATGAAACCATAGGCTAGACTTGAAACTACTGCTAACGTTGGCGAAGACTAGAAAAGAAACTGTGGATTATTATATGATGAGTCGCTTCTTTTTTCGGCTGAATATATGATCACAAGCAGTCTATGTTGTGCAACTTGCCATGTGCTAAACATTTGTTCAGTCTTAATACGGCAATTGCTGCCTGCAAAAAAATCTATGCACATAAGCTTATGCCATGCCCCCAACATTTGATTTTACAAGTTTTTGGATTAAATTATTTTTGGATGTCCCAACATTATAGGTTGGTGTTGTTATGGTCTTTGGGAACTATTATGTAATGTACCACGCGTAAAAGAGGAGGTTTCTTGCAATCACACGGAAGACTCGAATCTTTGGCCAAACAATATCGTATTATTCTCCAATTTCGTTCAACATTTGCTGCTGCCTCTCTCACATGTTAGGACTTACGATGACAATAATAACTGAATTTAATAATTTCATATTCTATTCTATTTAATACTAATACTTTAAATATCATATTTAAAACGAAAGTACGAACCAAACAACTTCAATGATAAATGAATGATCGTTATTCCTTAAGGTCCCAGGTTCGAGCACCATGAATATTAAAAATATGAACATTCAATGTCAAATGATTTGAATAAATATAACATTTTGTACATATTTTCTCTTTTTCGTTTTTATCTTCTTTAAGCTCCTACTCTTATGCATTAGCTATTGCAGGTGAATATTAGAAATATGAACATTCAATATCAAAGAGTTGTCACCCGGACAACTCTCATATGTATCTCTAAATGCTAACCAATTTTAAGGTGAATACAAACGAAGGATAAATACCAAAAGTATACAAAAATTACTATAACAACAATATGAATGGACGTACCTAAAAAACAAATGGAAGTCGCGTATAATATGTAGTCAGTCTCAGCATATATACGGGCCGCTAAAAGAATATCAGAATTGTAGCAAAATTTTCCTAGTTGCTTCTTGATGCAAGACTCACTAGCTTTCCCTCTACGGAAAATGTGCTACTGTTTTCAAGCTGTGTTCCAAAGCAAAGAAAAATCTTTAAATTCAGCACCAGAAAACAATGACGAAAAAGATAGCAACTAACAAGTGAACAGACCTTTCGTTTCAAGTAGGCAAGAGCATCTTTTGAAGAAAAGTTGCAAAAAAAGGAGGATGAGTGTTCATCTATAAGGACTTTTAGCTGTTTTAGTTTTAATGTCTCTCCAGGTTCCTGAGTAGGCAGATAACTAATAATTAGAGATTGCATTTGCGACTTCAAACAGTTTCTGTATTTCGATCAAGTACCTGACGAAGAAGCTGTTTACATAACTTTTTCAACCTCAATTTTGGTTCATCAGCTTTCTTGGTTTCAAAGGCATTGTCATGCATTCGTTGTGCTGGGGGATCAAAACCATCAGAATTCTCATCATCACTGTCACTAAATGACGTCTTTTTCCCGTGAAAGCGAACTCCAGCTATTTTCTTTGGTCGGTCTTTAATGCCTAGACCTTGCTTTCCGGATGTCGCTTTATCCTGAAAATAGAAGGCATATATTACTTGTCTAACATACTGTTAAAGCTCTTTTAATCTCCCCATCCCAAACATGCTTATGTAAACATCAAAAGCATGCAGAACAATCAATAAAAAATAGGTTAAAATAAAAGGAAAACAATAATTATTCTCTTCATCTAACAAATAAATTTAGCATAGTTTCCATGTAAAAAAATGAATGGTAAAGAGACATACTTGTACAAGTTTGTACAGATTCTCTTGGTCATCTTCGAAAAAAACAGTTCTCTCAGTTAAACTTTTAGACTTCCCAGTTCTGATTGATTTCTTTCTGGTTGATTCTCCAAGAAACCCCCCCGAAACAAACCCATATTTATGGCCCCACCATTCTGGAGGAATGCTTTCACCTATTACTCCTCCTGTCACAAGGAATCAAGCCATCTCAGAAATGATCAGACATCAAAAAGCACATAACAGAATGAGGACAAGAATATCATTTGCCAGCATAACACTATAACAGGTCTTCAGGTGCATGATAATACATTCTGAGGGAAAGAAAAAGTCCAGTCTGGCTTTCCATCTTCAACATTACTGAACAGGCACCTTACTACAGGAATACACCCCAAGCATTCGGTATGAATTAAAATTACTACCAGTGTTTCATCAAGCTACTAGTAGTTAATTACCTCCTGTAGGAAAATCCTGACTTTCAATTTTCTCCATCAACTCCATTTCATCGTCCACATCCGGATTTGACGGTGATGACTCCTTAACCTTTTTGACCTATTGCAAAATAGGCACGAGTAAATTTGCAGTGGTTCTTTTCAAACCAAAATAATAATAAATGTTTTACTAAATACAGGGGTGAAATATCTGTTGGGAAAAAATTGACAATTTTATAAATAAATATCTATAATAATAAACATAAAAACTACATCATAATGCTTACTTCAATTTACATATGAAGTTGTATGATCATTTAGCATTTAACCAAGCAGAGAAGAACTATTTATTAGTGAAACAAAAAGTCTTGTAAGTGCTTATTTTTCTGCCTCTCTAACTGAAGTACAGACATCAAAAATCTGTTCAAAAAATTGAGCGACTCAATAATGCAGGCAGGAAACATGGCTTGTGTTTCTCACGCTAATATGAAACACTGAACAAACCAATCCTGTATAAACAGTTAAGTTGGCAATTCCACTTGCAATTTCAATCAATAAAACATGAACCCAATATTTACTTTTTTTCCTTGAGCTCTCGTGTATTTCTATACCAGGAAAAAATGTTGAAAGTAAATAGCACATTATTGACACATAAAATCTGAATACTCTGTGCCAAGGGAAACAGTTCAAAACAAACACGGGAAATCTTACAGTTTGTTCTGATGTAATAGAATTATTCCGTGTATTTAAAAGAACACAAGGAAGAGGACAACAAAATATCACATGCTGAAACATGCATATTACCAAAGCCTCAAACAAGACATTTCCAACAGTCTAGATAAGTTACAACTTACAAGAAAGCAAAGGTTATAAGTCATGATGGAAGTTTAGAACTTACAAGAATTCCTTCAATATCCTTTGAAGAACATACCTGCACAAGCTTCCCCCTCTCTCTTTTATTATATCTAAGAACATAACAAAGTAAAAACAAGAAGAAAATTCAAGCATAGTAAATAATTGGAAATAATTCCTACCAAAAAGAAAAAAAACAGTAACAACTAACAAACCAACACGCACAAAAAAAGTGCACCAACCTTCCCCGTGGCCGGATCGCTTTGACAACTTGCTCTGCAGTGTCCTTGGACATATTGGTCTTGGAATCTACTTGATTTTCGTTCTTTTCAGCTGTTCAGTTAAATTAGAGTACTTCAGAATCAATAATCTACCAGGTTCAAAGTGTGATATAGGTTTTTTTGGCATCAATCATACCTTCATCATTGTTTTGTGCTGCTTGCTGTATAAAAACCAAATAACAGAATAAATAAATGAGCTTCGCATCAAGTTGAACAATGTACTAGCCAAATTAAAGACAGAAAAATTAAGTACAAAATACTCACCACTTTCAATCTTTTGAGAATACTATCAAACTGAGCTGTACTGAAAGCCCACGGATTCGGCTTTTCCAATCCAACTCCTGCTCCATATATTTCGACAAGTAAATTCTATTTATTATATGATTTTTCATCCTTCTATTCTAGTTCTCCAACGAGTCATTGAATATCTACATTCTACGTAAAGAAAGTTAACAAACCTTAAAAAAAAAAAGCAAAAAGTTTTTTTAACAAAATAAGGCAAACAGAAACGAACCATCCGTGTCCTGTTTGTTCTTAACTCTAACGTAACTTTTGATTCCTTGTTTATCTTTCCCAAGCCCTTCTCCTTCTTCCCATCCCTAAACGGGCAATCCAAAACAACGAATAAATATTTACAATTTAGAAAGAAAAAAACGTTAATAACTCAAAAGCATACGTACCATTTGCTTCATGAGGCGAAAAGCAGAAGATTGGCGAGCGACTCCGGAGTAGCGGAGAGGAGCTTCGGGTGCGATCATGATGGCTTCTTCTTTTTCTTCCTCTCTGCTACGCCGCCGACGATGTGGCGCCGTGTCTTGGCAGGTCCAGAAGCGATGAAGAAAGTTTGAGAGGGAGCTCGAAGAGAGAAAACCTAGGCGGCACTGAGGTGATATGCGGTGCAGATAGGCTTTGTGGGGTTCGGTGGAGACGCGGGTGATCTAACGGTAGATATAAATGAGGTGTAGGGGTTTGGAGTGTGGGTCCCTTCTGATCATGTGTTTGACGCGTGGTGGTTTCGTGATAGTAACTTAAAAAAATAAAAAATAAAAAGGGTTGGAAGCCGCAGTTTGGCATCCGCTTTCCTAACGGTTTACCTACCCATGCGTAGGATTCAGGGAGACGGTGTCGTTTCAGCATTCGCTGCTGTGTGGTCTCACAAATGAGCTTAGTATAGAGGGCCCAAAATAAGTAATTTGTGGGGCCCAACTAAACGTGTTAGGTTTTTTTATCATTAGTGTAATAATTATTCCGCTTAATAATTTTATTTATCTGAACTAATTTATCCAATAAACCTCTGTATTTATTTATCTTTTGAGTATATTTTATCTTCATCAAAATTGCAGGCAAAACTATGGTTAAAGTAAATATCTCATTGATTAGTGGTCACCAAATAGTTTAAGTTACATTATAATATTGATTATAATGCGAAAAACAATTTATATTAATATTGTTGTCATTTCCTCCGTGTTTTGATTGCCGACGACAATCCCAAAATGATTCTCTTATTGGATTAAATCTTTCTATTTTTTACCCTTCAAAATTTATTTGGTAGTGTAGTGTTTATGTGGAGTTTGATAATGATATGTATATTGAGAGGATTGATGGCCTGATGATGAAATAAGTGTCGTCAAGGTGGTGAGTGACGGTAATGAAAAGTGTATGGATGTAATTCAGGATTACTAGGATTTTTAAACTGTCTAGAGCAGGGTCGTGGTTAGGTTGTTAGAGGTCCTGTGCAAATTCTTGTAAAGGGACCTTTAGATCTCGAACTTATTTTTCTGAAATAATAAATGACTAATTTCATTAACTTAAAAAACTGATAGATATACTCTATTCTGGCCCCTGTGTAAATTTGAATTTGTTTTTCTCAAAAATAATTTTGCTTGTTAACGAGATTCGAACTTAGGATCAACAAAGTCATGGGCCCAATGATCTAACCACTGCTTTATACCTATTTTTTTCTTCTTAATGACAACAACTGATAGATATACTCTATTTCGGGGCCCCTGTTTTTTAAGGCCCTGCGTCGTCTCGCACTTAGCGCATGCTCAACCACGCCCCTGTCTAGAGAACATGATGAGTAATAGGTGGAACGATAGAATTTAGGTGGTAATAGTTCATGATAATTTTGTTATCGAAGAAGATTATTTTTTTTAATGTTATATAAAAAATAATAAATTTGATTAAATAGATCTTGAGTGATTTAAATAATAATACAATAATATATATCGTTACTATGACAAAAATTAGTATTCATGTGTCGTTTACAAATTAACAATTTAATATTATAATTAAAGACTAAATTAAAATTTAATATTAAAATTAATTTAACGATAAAATCAATATCAGTTCATTTATTATATTTTTTATATTATTTATCATAAATTAAAATAATTTAAACTCTAAAAAAACATGAGAGAGAATAGAAGAGAGAGAGAGAGAGAAAATTTGAATGTTCATTTGTCCTATGGTGAGGAATGGACAATTTTTTGTGAATTATCTGAGTAAGAGGGTGTCTAAGAGAGTAGTGAAGGAACTTTTCCAACACCATGGTCATGTATTAAGGGTTTACATTTCGTTTGAAACCAATAAACCTAGGTATAAGAACCATATGTTTGCCTTTGTTTAGTTCGAGAATGATGAGGAGTTAAAGAAAGCGATTGAGAATGTAAATGGTATATTGATTGATGGGAAGAGAGTCTATGTTGGAGCTGCAAAATACAAGAGTAAGAATGATGTGTTAGCAGATGGTATTAAAACCCAGATGGATAATGAGAAGTCGAAGAGGGGTAAAGTTGATAGAAATATAGAAGAAATAGTCTCTTTGAACAGATTGAGGGATGGAAGATCTTATAAAGAAGTATTGGTTTCAAATTAAATGAGGCGCGATGAAAAGAGTCCAAATGATAAAAGAGAAGGGTGTTCGAGAAGGGTTTAGAGGTGAGAAATATGTGGGAGATGCATATCCCCTCAGGGGAATCAAATTGGGTAAAATGTTCTTTAACATGTATCGTTAAACAATTATTTGAGTTGGTCTGGTATAAAAGGGTCTGGAAAGTGATAGGATTAAGGTGAAGATAGCCATATGGGGTTATGCATGGAAAACCTGCATTGTCACCTTTGGTTCAACAAAAGAACTTGAAGAGATCTGGTCGAAGAAGGAGGAGGAATTAATGTTTTGGTTTGACTGGATAGAACCCTTGGTGGATGAAGGAGGTATTCCAATGGCTTTTTTGTTCAGTGGAACTATATGGCATTCTATTGTTATGTTGGAATGTTTCCTTTATGGAGAAGTTAGTTGGACGATGGGGGAAAGTGAAGTGTATTCAGGATTGCATGTTGAACATGAGGGATTTGTCGGTGGCTAGGGTGTTGATGAGGGTGGTGACCCCCTTCGACGTATCGGATTGGGTAACATTATGTGCATATAGGAGATCGTACAAAGTCACTGTAACACCCCCAACCCGTATCCGACCCGGATACGAGTCCGAAGTGTCACATTGACTTTTCAAACATTTATTCGTATAAAATAGTGAGTAATTTAAAAACTTTGATAACAGTTAACTCATTCAAAACGTTTACAAAATATATCAGAGTTCATACAATTTATATCTTTAGACTACATGCCAACTACACTCTATAACCAGTACATATATTTTCTGATCTGACATTTTGGTAAGGAGAACTGACCTGTCTTGCTTCGTATTACTCTTTACTCTTCTCGAAACCTACGTGTGAAACAATCACACGCTAAGTCGAAGACTTAGTGAGGCATAAAAACTTATAATGCACTTTATAACATATATCAATACATGCATGTTCTGTTCTATCATGTTATACCAAATTACATGCTTTCTTCGTATCATATAAAATCATATCAGATTAATTACAGTAAATACATACATAAATCATCATTAACAGTTTATCATGTAATCACATACTTTTATGCTTCACCTTTTCAATCAAACACTATACACACACAACATCATATCATTTCTATAACAATTATCATATCACTAACATATATTTGTTCATATCTCTAGATTAGCCCATGTACATATGTGAGAACTATAGATATGTGAGTTTATGGAGGTTGTGCACTAATGTTGTCACCACAGCTCATATAAATGCACCGAAGTGCCACATAGAATTGCACCGTAGTGCCACGTAGAATTGCACCGTAGTGCCATATAACAATGTCCCGAAGGACCACATATCATTGCTTAAGAATCATATACATATGCTAGGGATCAGTATGCGTCTCACCAGACTTCACACATGTTCCAAAGAATACATATATGTCCCAAAGGACCACAATGTCCCGAAGGACCACATATCATTCCTTAAGAATCATATACATATGCTAGGATCAAGTATGTGTCTCACCAGACTCACACATGTTCCAAAGAATACATATATGTCCCGAAGGACCACAATATCCCGAAGGACCACATCATTCCTTAAGAATCATATACATATGCTAGGGATCAAGTATGTGTCTCACCAGACTTCACACATGTTCCAAAGAATACATATATGTCCCGAAGGATCACATAGACCCTCGACTCTTGGCATGCCAACTATACCCCTAGCTCTCATGACACATAACATGGGCATTGTCATTTAACAGTTCACATTACTTGTCATTTCTCTTCTGTCACATACCATATGTATGGTAATCATGTATTCCATATCATATCACATGTTCATATAAGCTCATAGCTTCTTCACATATACATGTAATCACTTAGTCTATTTTCATGTAATTCTTTTCACTTCTCATATGATTTATATTCATATCTCACATATTTCATATAGTCACTTGGCTTATTTCATTTCACATTGGGCATGTCTCATAGCATATATCACACATGCATATCATGTAACATATATAATAACCTATATCCATTTCATGTCTCCATGCACATACCAAAATCATAAATCAAATGACATTGTATTATTACATACTTTGTTCCATAGCCATATATTTACATATCTTATACTTACCTAGTTTACTCTATTCACACATAGTCGAATAATCACGTAATATACTTACGCATAGATCATTTTCATACCTATATCATATAACACCAATTCTTCCTCATAAAGTTATTTTATATTCATATAATATCATATTATCCTATAAGTAAATACTTATCTTATGGTTTGGTATCATCATTTATACTCAATTCCCTTCACTAATATTATTCTCATATTACTCTCTAGTCTAATCTTATTTAACTCATCACCTTTCTCATGTAGTCATATAAATCTATTATAAATTCTTATAATTGATCACTTATACTATTAACATGTATGGCCACTTATCATATAACCTATTTCATATTCCCATGCAATCATATAGACCATTCATATTAATCCTATACTTATCACAATACATGTATTCACACAATCATTTAACACATATTGTAATATATATCACATATACCCAAATCAAACATATGCCTATGATCATAAATTAATGCATAAATATAGGAAATAGACTCGTCGCAAGTCTTATTTCCATTAAACATCATAAACTAACTTGTATGCACTCACCTGGCCTCACTAGTCCATTCCAATCTCTTATCTTCCCTTTTTATCGATCTTACTTGTCAATGATTCCGGAACTCGTTTAGGCTCTGAATCTACATAATAATTCATTGATACTTATCAGTATACTAATTAGTATATTCTAAACTATCATTTCTTAGGCTAAAAGAAAAGCCATTTTCATCTTTTAATGGAGGCATGCATCGATGCACTCCTGATGCATCGATGCACTGAGGGCATTCGATGTTCATTTTATTAGAAATGCATCGATGCACTCCTTATGCATCGATGCACTGACGACATTCGATGTTTGTATTTAAATTAATACATCGATGCACTTCATATTCATCGATGCACCTTCAACAAATTTCTGGGATTTATCATTGATGAATCGGTGCATAATGAATGTGCATCGATGCACATTGCCCAGAAATGTCATTTAAGCACGAAAATCTATTACTCTACTTGACACTTTATTTCCCCTCTTTTAATATCCCTAACTTACATACTCTTACTTAAACTAATTATTATCCATTAATACTTCTAAACTTAGAAATCTAATTCTCCATGTAGAATTTAAGAATCTAACCCAAATTCCAACATGTTCTAATTTGAATTCTAACACCTCATACTTCTTAGTTAGCTTTATGACAAGTCAAATCCCACTTTCAATTCTTATTATGAACTCTACTTCAAGATTTCACTTTTCTACTTCCTTTCTTTAATTCTTCCTATACTCCTCATCTTATGGTTTTAAGATAATATAAGCTTTCCTTAAGCTTAGTTATTATCTAAGGATCAATAAGCAACCTTAAATTCATCAAGAATTGATTCACAAGAAAACTCACATTTAGCTTGGCTTCACGGGAGAAGAAGAAGAAGATGAGAGAAATGTCTAGAACTCTCATTTTTCTCCCAAATGCCATCCACGTGGGTTATAAGATAACCCCAAATAATATTAAATTCATTTACTTGATAAAAGACTATTTTGCCCTCTTAACTTTTCCTTATATGCTAAATTATCCTTCTCCAAATATTTTAATCCAGTTCATGAATTTTCAATTTATCTAATTTGGTCACTGAAATTAAAATCTCACAATTTGATCACTAACCCGTATGAGGGATGTTACAAATCTCCCCTCTTAAGAAAATTCGTCCTCGAATTTTCACTGCACATCTTAATAAGAACATATCTTCTAATGTTCTTATGTTGCTTCCCTGACTTATTCTTTCTTGTCATCATCAAAAACTTACTTTTCAATCCTTTAGTTTTCCAACTATCTTTTTCGTTTATACATTCATCTTTTGTTGCTTATCATATAAACAATAACCAGTAATACCAATATATTGTTGTCTTTTCTCTCATTCGATTATGCATTTTTCCTTTGACCTTTCTAAAATTCCATATAATGTCACTCATCACGTTGACAGTAACATCCATCTCATCACTCTATATCATAAATCCATCTATTTCTTCATAACTCTCTAATTACCTTATAACCATACCAACTTGTATTTCGTCATCATTTGACCAAAACACAACTTTAAATATTCTTCAATTGTGATTAAACATATACTTTAAGGAGTCAAACAATATTTTCACATCACCTTGCACACTTTTCGTGTTTCTATATCGCACTTATCATTACACTTCCATACAAATCCTCACTTCATTCACTATATCACGTTTGTAATCAAAATATACAACTATATCTAATACAATTTCATCACAAAATCTTGTTAGTCAACGCTAACTCTTTCATTCTAAAGTATAAATCCTTATCATCTCCACACTCTTTCTTATACACAATACTATCCCTTTGTTTCAAATTCATAACTTGATTCCATTCATATAATGTTACTATCCTGTAGACAGTAACATCAATTCTTATCACTAAAAATAAAAAAAAATCAATCAATTCATTTCTTTCCTCATTTTCTAATTAATCACAATCCAAACTTTACTCATTTTTTCATCCTTGTCGGTATTACGATACACATAATCTTCTAATTACATACTGTTTCTTACTTCTAATCAAACTTATAATTTGCACTTCCTTAAACCCTTTATCATATTACTCATTTAAACACCATCTTTTCATTTCTTTATCCATTTATCTTTTTTATCAAAATCTTTTATATACAAATCATATCTTTCCTTCCATGTTCACATACTCTTGTCTTATCACTTATTTTATCTCTGTGTAACCATCTTCATTGCATCCTCATAACTTGATATCCCTATTTCTTCTACCGATCTTATTCTTATCATCTCTTGTATTTGTATTTTCTTCTTTAAAGCCACTTTTAAAACATACCAATGCTTATCTCTTTGCCTACATCATATCGGTATGATCAAGATACATAACCACATCCAGCTTCATATCATATTTGATTAACTCCACTTTATCTTTCCTCCAATCTTATAACTCTAGCACCTTTACTCTGACAGCTAGATAATAACTTTTGTTCAATCTAGGGCACAAGCCCTATTATACCAATCATATACATCCTTTCCAATCTAAATTATCTCAAAATTCGCTTACTCAACTTATCAATTTCACTTCTATTCTCATACATCCTGAAATTTCTTTTGCTCAAACTCAACATTCTGACTTCCTGTGTCCTATAATCTGATCATCGATATACACATTCTCAAACTCTTCTTATCAATCCTCAGCTTTACTTATATATACAAATTCTTACTTCATTTTCCTTTACTATACCATATTACTATTATCCAAATATACAACTGTATCCAGATCCATTGCAGATTTGGTTATCATATCCTGACAATATCTTATAATCTTATAATTCCAGTACATTTTTATCACATACTCTAGTTAGCCAATGCTAACTCTTTCCATCTTAACTGCAAACCCTTATCATAAACATACTCTTGTTTATACGTAATACTATCACTTCGTTTCAAACTCATAAGCTTTGACTTTATACATCTTATACACTTGTCACTGATGCACTTATCCTTGAGTTCTTCTATACGTACTCACCACGTCATTAAATCTTTTTAACATTCTTATGGTGACACCTGTTCACCATATTCTATCTTATCCACATAATAACAAAACTACTCTATATCGTGTTTCTGATTCAAAACAATGAAAACTTTCTATCATTATTCAGATATGATTTCAGCTTTCTGAAATCAACTTTTGATCTTACTAGGTATTTCCTGAGGTGTCCGCTCTTCATCCTGCCTGGCCAGGGCAGGTGAATAGCTATCACAATCAGGAATATCACCTTTCACTTACTTCAAAATTATCACGATCGGATTTCTACTGTATTAAACTATTCTTATTCTATTAGCAAGACAACATATTCCTTACACTATCAGATCAGAAATTTTTCAATCTATGTTGGCATGTACACCTTTTATGACACTTTGGACTTCGGTTTATGCCGAGAATCGGCTAAACCTTAGCTCTGATACCATTAAATATAACACCCCCAACCCGTATCTGACCCGGATACGAGTCCGAAGTGTCACATTGACTTTTCAAACATTTATTCGTATAAAATAGTGAGTAATTTAAAAACTTTAATAACAGTTAACTCATTCAAAACGTTTACAAAATATCAGAGTTCATACAATTTATATCTTTAGACTACATGCCAACTACACTCTATAACCAGTACATATATTTTGATCTGACATTTGGTAAGGAGAACTGACCTGTCTTGCTCCGCATTACTCTTTACTCTTCTCGAAACCTACGTGTGAAACAATCACACGCTAAGTCGAAGACTTAGTGAGGCATAAAAACTTATAATGCACTTTATAACATATATCAATACATGCATGTTCTGTTCTATCATGTTATACCAAATAACATGCTTTCTTCGTATCATATAAAATCATATCAGATTAATTACAGTAAATACATACATACACATAACTCATCATTAACAGTTTATCATGTAATCACATACTTTTATGCTTAACCTTTTCAATCAAACACTATACACATACAACATCATATCATTTCTATAACATTTATCATACCACTAACATATATTTGTTCATATCTCTGGATTAGCCCATGTACATATGTGAGAACTATAGATATGTGAGTTTATGGAGGTTGTGCACTAATGTTGTCACCACAACTCATATAAATGCACCGAAGTGTCACATAGAATTGCACCGTAGTGCCGTATAGAATTGCACCGTAGTGCCATATAACAATGTCCCGAAGGACCACATATCATTCCTTAAGAATCATATACATATGCTAGGGATCAAGTATGCGTCTCACCAGACTTCACACATGTTCCAAAGAATACATATATGTCCCAAAGGACCACAATGTCCCGAAGGACCACATATCATTCCTTAAGAATCATATATGCTAGGGATCAAGTATGTGTCTCACCAGACTTCACACATGTTCCAAAGAATACATATGTCCCGAAGGACCACAATGTCCGAAGGACCACATATCATTCCTTAAGAATCATATACATATGCTAGGGATCAAGTATGTGTCTCACCAGACTTCAACATGTTCCAAAGAATATATATGTCCCGAAGGACCACATAGACCCTCGACTCTGGCATGCCAACTATACCCCTAGCTCTCATGACACATAACATGGGCATTGTCATTTAACAGTTCACATTACTTGTCATTTCTCTTCTGTCACATACCATATGTATGTGTAATCATGTATTTCATATCATATCACATGTTCATATAAGCTCATAGCTTCTTTCACATATACATGTAATCACTTAGTCTATTTTCATGTAATTCTTTTCACTTTTCATATGATTTTATATTCATATCTCACATATTTCATATAGTCACTTGGCTTATTTCATTTCACATTGGGCATGTCTCATAGCATATATCACACATGCATATAATCATGTAACATATATAATAACCTATATCCATTTCATGTCTCCATGCACATACCAAAATCATAAATCAAATGACATTGTATTATTACATACTTTGTTCCATAGCCATATATTTACATATCTATACTTACCTAGTTTACTCTATTTCACACATAGTCACATAATCACGTAATATACTTACGCATAGATCATTTCATACCTATATCATATAACACCAATTCTTCCTCATAAAGTTATATATATTCATATAATATCATATTATCCTATAAGTAAATACTTATCTTATGGTTTGGTATCATCATTTATACTCAATTCCCTTCACTAATATATTATTCTCATATTACTCTCTAGTCTAATCTTATTTAACTCATCACCTTTCTCATGTAGTCATATAAATCTATTATATAAATTCTTATAATTGATCATTATACTATTAACATGTATGGCCACTTATCATATAACCTATTTCATATTCCCATGCAATCATATAGACCATTCATATTAATTCCTATACTTATCACAATACATGTATTCACACAATCATTTAACACATATTGTAATATATCACATATACCCAAATCAAACATATGCTTATGATCATAAATTAATGCATTATAATATAGGAAATAGACTCGTCGCAAGTCTTATTTCCATTAAACATCATAAACTAACTTGTATGCATCACCTGGCCTCACTAGTCCATTCCAATCTCTTATCTTCCCTTTTTATCGATCTTACTTGTCAATGATTTCGGAACTCGTTTAGGCTCTGAATCTACATAATAATTCATTGATACTTATCAGTATACTAATTAGTATATTCTAAACTATCATTTCTTAGGCTAAAAGAAAAGCCATTTTCATCTTTTAATGGAGGCATGCATCGATGCACTCCTGATGCATCGATGCACTGAGGGTATTCGATGTTCATTTTATTAGAAATGCATCGATGCACTCTTTATGCATCGATGCACTGACGACATTCGATGTTTGTATTTAAATTAATGCATCGATGCACTTCATATGCATCGATGCACCTTCAACAAATTTCTGGGATTTATCATTGATGCATCGGTGCATAATGAATGTGCATCGATGCACATTGCCTAGAAATGTCATTTAAGCACGAAAATCTCTTCTTACTCTACTTGACACTTTATATTTCCCCTCTTTTAATATCCCTAACTTACATACTCTTACTTAAACTAATTATTATCCATTAAATACTTCTAAAACTTAGAAATCTAATTCTCCATGTAGAATTTAAGAATCTAACCCAAATTCCAACATGTTCTAATTTGAATTCTAACACCTCATACTTCTTAGTTAGCTTTATGACAAGTCAAATCACACTTTCAATTCTTATTATGAACTCTACTTCAAGATTTCACTTTTCTACTTCCTTTCTTTAATTCTTCCTATACTCTTCATCTTATGGTTTTAAGATAATCTAAGCTTTCCTTAAGCTTAGTTATTATCTAAGGATCAATAAGCAACCTTAAATTCATCAAGAATTTGATTCACAAGAAAACTCACCTTTAGCTTGGCTTCACGGGGAGAAGAAGAAGAAGATGAGAGAAATGTCTAGAACTCTCATTTTTCTCCCAAATGCCATCCACGTGGGTTATAAGATAACCCCAAATAATATTAAATTCATTTACTTGATAAAAGACTAGTTTGCCATCTTAACTTTTCCTTATATGCTAAATTATCCTTCTCCAAATATTTTAATCTAGTTCATGAACTTTCAATTTATCTAATTTGGTCACTGAAATTAAAATCTCACAATTTGATCACTAACCCGGTATGAGGGATGTTACAGTCACTATAAAAGAAGGGGTCACCGCATAAGAATTCGGTTGTAGAGACATAATTATTTTCAGAGGTGGGATCTGAGTATAGGTCCGATGATGGTGCAGCGATGGAGGAGGAAGAAGAAGGAAAGGAAGTGAGGGTGGTTGAAGGAGGTGATATGTCAGCTAAGGAAAAACATTTAAGGATCGAAACGTAGCTAGATGGGATTGGGGTAGCTGGAATAAATGGCGATTGTGGGAGTTCGAAGTCAACTAAACAGAGGTATGATGGGGAACATAATGAAAGAAGTATGTCAGAATTTTTTTACTTAAGTAGGGTCTATAGAGAGGACTTTGAGGGGATTGTGTTGAGTTAATCGATTTATGAATATGGCCAAGAGGGGGTGAATTGGCAATTAAAATTTTGGTGGAAGCTTTTGCAGAAAATTGAAAGTAATTGAACAACGATTTAGAGTGGTTCAACTTTCTCAACCAAAGTCTACGTCCACTACCTTAGCTATCCACACTAAGGATTTTCCAACAAATTCACTAATTTGTTTATTCTTTTGAGGCCAAAGAGATAACCTTACAACTCCCTCAAGAATATACCCCAATTCTTGAGAACACTCTTTCTCAAAGAGAAGATTACAAATTTACAAACTTAATGAAAAACCTCACAAGGTAAATGTGTTTGCACAATTCTAGAACAAAGAAAAGAACGCTCAAGAATGAATACAATTGAGTACAAGTAGTGTTCTTGAAAGCAAAATGAATTTTGAATGAAAAATAGGCTTGAAGTGCTCAAACAATGAGTTTGATGCTTTCTCTTTGATTCTCTCTTGATTCTAGTTTCTTGTTGTTTCTTATTGGTGATCAATGGCTTTTAAGCTTGTTTAAATACTCCTTCAATTAATTCTGAATGTTAGGGATGATTAGTGGAGTCAATAGAGCCATTTAAGTGTGAAAACAATTAATAAAATCAGTTGGGAGAGTCATTGCATCAATGCATACACAAGGTGCATCGGTGCATCAAGTGTAAAATTCAAATATTTTAACCGTCGGAACACTTAGTGCATCGGTGCACTAAGTGTGCATCGATGCATAAAATGCATTCGATGTTTTGAATAAGCCTAAGTGCATCGATGCATGGTGTGTGCATCGATGCATAAAATGCATTCGATGTTTTCATTAAAACCTGAGTGCATCGATGCATGGAGAGTGCATCAATGCATAAACTGCATTCGATGTTCAATTTATTCATTGGTGCATCGGTGCATCCCTTTGAAAAATTGATTTTAGGCTTGATTTCGGTTCAAAATACTTTTTGAAAATTGTTTCAAAAATATATTAAGTATAAAACACAATTTTACACATTTAGTAAAGTTTGAAATTGATCTTGAAAGACTTGGAGTAATAATTTGATATTCGATTAATTGAATCGAATATACTTATAAAAATATTTGTAAAATCTTAAAATTCATTTATACTTAGTTTGTTTTATCGAAACATAAAAATATTTTCAACAATCTCCCCATTTTTGATATAACAAAACACTTGAGTAATTTTAAGATTTGTTAAAAATTTATTTTTGAAATCAATTTGAAAAGTTGAAAATTACTCCCCCTTACTACGATAATCTTCTCCCCCTTTTTGTTAAATAAAAAAGACTAAAAAAATTAGCGAATTTATTTAATAATAAGATTAAGCTGCTAAGATCACAATCAAAAGAGAGATTAACCATTAGTTTCATAATCAATATTTATATAGAATGTGAAATGGTAAATTGGTCATATATGTCTAATTATGCAAAAATAAGAAAATTCAAACCAAACTAAACATGTATACATTAAGTTCTTATAGCCAAAACAACCACAACTCTAATCCAAACATTCAATCATTCAATCATCTAAAATAAACAATCCAGAAACGTCAAAATCAATCCAAGTTTTAAATCCAAGAAAGCATAACAAGGAAAAAAAATCTACTCTATCGGAGGATCGGGATAAGGAGAAAATCGTGCTTGCATCTCAAGAGAGAAAGAGCATCCATACGTGCAAGCATCTGTCGTTGAAAATCCATTTGTTGAGCTTCCAAAATGTCTAAGCGATGATTCACCGCTTCGTTGTTAGCAGTCAAATGGGATTCAATGGAAGCAAACCGTAGATCAAATGTCTCCAAAAACGAGCGAAAATATGGAGGCACTTGATCCTCTTATGGTGTCGGCGCATTGTCGGGATCGTCAATGTCTTGAAATATTCCTTGAAGCTCAGGATCATCATCTGCAGCCGGTGCCGGAGGAGGAGGAGGGGCACGAGAAGAGCTAGGAACAGGAGGTGCTCGTGAATAACTCGCTCCCGGAGTTTGCTTAGAGAGTCGATAAACCCATTGATTAATTTCCTCGTCCTGTTTCCAATCAGATTTCTTCAACAATGTGAGATTGATTTGGTTTTGGAGAGGAATGAGATTATTAAGAGAGACGTTAAGATCAAGTTTGATAAAAAGATTACTAAGAAGACATCCATAAACTAATGTTTCGACATGTTTTGAATGAATAATGTTTATAGTATCCACTAGCTCACTAAATATAATGTGTGGCAAGTTTATTTTGTTCTTATTCTTGATACAATACATCCACCATAAATCCCTAATACGAAGAGTGGAGTACTTACCTCCGGATGGTCTAAACCACCAAGAGATCATTAAATGAATAAAACGATCGTGATGAGATCGTAGAGTACTAACACTAGCATTTGGAACATAGGGATATTCCACAATTTCTTTCTCATTATATAAACTATCGTCATCTAGCCCAAAATGTAAAGCGATAGACTCAGAGTCAATATGAATATATTGTCCTAAAAGATAGGATCTAATTCCTATAGTCCCACATTGAGTCTCGTTTTGAATACATACCGCATTAGAGTAGAAAATGTGGACTAACTGATGATAGACGATAGGTTTTAGGGAAAATAGTTTATCAAACTTCCATGTTTTGAGAATCGGAAGGTATTCAAAGTCAATATCAATCATGGCTTGAACAGAAAGAATATGCTCTTCCCGGATTCTATAAGATTGGAAGGAGTTCATATACCTATGGTAGAGTTCATCCCTACGACGCACAGGCATATTAAAACAATAACTTATAATGTTTTGGTCATTCGGGTTTGGATTTTGAGGAGGAATGGGAGGTCGATTTGAACGACTCGATGAAGACCTAGGGCGTTTTGGGTTTGACATGATTTAGGAAACGGAATTAGAAATGTAACATGCAATTTTGAAACACATGTATGCAAAATAATCAATCCCAATACTCAATTGAGTCTGCAATAATTCAAGGTTCTCTAAACTGAATCCTAATGGGCAAAGTTTTTGAAAACTATTTGAAAATAACATTTAGAGATATCATAATTCATATAGTTTTTTATGAAAACAATACAATTAAATCAAAAACAATGATTTTCGAAAATAACATTTTTTATTTCGAAAATTCAAAGACAATGTTGAAAAATTGCTTGTTTTTGACGAAATTGATTGTGACATCTAGTTTAGAAACATAATATAATCAATGCCCGATATAATGTTCATCCTAGAACTAATCAAAACTAGTTCTAAGTTCAAAAATCAATAAAACAGAGGTTTTGAAATATTACCTTGAAAATTTTGAATTTGAGAGGAATGTGATGTTGTTTTGCATGAATTAATGATATAAGCATGATTTGGAGTTGAAGAACGCTTGAAATCCATCAAAAATACGTTGATTTGAGACAAATGGAGAGTTGAGAGAAAGAGAGGCGGCAAAGAGGTATTTTGAGGGTTTTGAGACAAAGAAGAGAAACAAGGTGCATGGCCTTGTGCACCGATGCACTCATCGATGCACATTCAAGGAGTGCATCGGTGCACCTTCATGGTGTATCGATGCACTGTTAAGTGTATCGATGCATTAAGCACAAAAATGTCAAAAATCCGTTTTAAACACTCAAAATGCTAAATTAATTAGCTCTAGTGGTATTGACAACTCATATATTGAAAATTAATCATGTTCAATCAATCAAATTAATCCTTAAATTACATTTGAACATAAAGTTAATTTTCACCAAAGAACATAAACTCCCCCTAACTAATAGCAAGGAATACAATAAAAAATTATTATTATAAGCATTTTTCATTTATTCTTAAAAGTGCTAAAAATATTTTAAACACTAAGTGAAGATAGGTCAGTTAAACCTAATTCTCTCCTAAGTGTCCAAAATATTTCTTTGTCTAAAGGTTTTGTAAAGATATCCGCTAATTGGTGAAAAATATCAACAAATTCTGGAACTATATCTTCCTTAGCAATATGGTCTCTAATGAAGTGATGTCTAATTTCAATGTGCTTAGTTCTAGAGTGTTAAAAGGGATTTTTAGTGAGACAAATAGCACTAGTATTGTCACACTTGATAGGAATAGTACCTACTTCAATTTCATAATAAAAAAGTTGTTGTTTCATCCATAAAACTTGTGCACAACAACTACCGGCTGAAATGTATTCCCTTCAGTGATAGATAATGCAACACAATTTTGTTTCTTTGAAAACCAAGAAATCAACATATTTTCAAGGAATTGGCAAGTACCAAAGGTGCTTTTCCTATCTAATTTGCATCCTCCATAATCCGCATCAGAAAAGGCATGCAAGCTAAAGCTAGAGTCTCTAGGATACCAAAGTCCTAATCTAGGAGTGTCCTTAAAGCATCTAAAGATTCTCTTAACAACTAGTAAATGTGATTCCTTAAGACATGATTGAAATCTAGCACATAAGCAAACACTAAACATAATGTCAGGTCTACTTGCAGTTAGATAAAGCAAAGAGCCAATCATTGACCTATATAATTTAATATCCACACATTTACCTCCTTCATCTATGTCAAGCTTTGTTGATGAGCTCATTGGAGTGTTATGTGGTTTCCCATTTTCCAGTCCAAACTTCTTGAGCATATCTTTGACGTACATAGCTTGATTGATGAAGATGTCATCTTTTCTTTGCTTGATTTGGAGTCCCAAGAAAAATGAGAGATCCCCCATCATGCTCATCTCAAATTCACTTTGTATTAGCTTAGAAAATTCTTGGCAAAGAACATCATTAGTAGAACCAAATATTATATCATCAACATAAATTTGAACTACTAATAAATCTTTACATTTATGCTTTAAAAAAATGTAGTGTCAACTTTCCCTTTTGAAAAACCTTTTTCGATTAAAAAATTTGACAATCTTTTATACCAAGCTCTAGGAGCTTGTTTTAAACCATAAAGAGCTTTTGTCAATTTAAGAACATGATTTGGAAATTTTGAATCTTCAAAACCAGGAGGTTGTTCCACATACACTTCTTTTATAAAATCATTTAAAAATGCACTTTTAACATCCATTTGATATAATTTAAATTCATGAAAACATGCAAATGCTAATAACATTCTAATTGCTTCCATCCTAGCTACGAGAGTGTATGTTTCATCATAGTCTATGTCTTCTTCTTGAGTATACCCTTGAGCAACAAGTCTAGCCTTGTTTCTCACTATATTACTACTTTCATCAAGCTTATTCCTAAATACTCATCTAGTACCTACAGTAGATTTATTACTAGGCCTTTCAACTAATGTTCATACTTTACTTCTTTCAAATTGATTTAACTCTTCTTGCATAGCCATAATCAAATGTTCACCTTTTAATGCTTATTTGATGTTCTTAGGCTCTATGCATGAAATAAATGCAACATAATTACAAATATTTCTAAGAGAAGATCGAGTAGTTACCCCTTTGGATGGATCACCTATAATTTCATCATTATTGACATAGTTGTACTCTCTTGGATAAGATACTTCCCTTTCTTCAATGGTTGGATTCTCGAGAGGATCATGAGTTTCCTCATCTTTTATT
The DNA here is from genome assembly GCF_006381635.1 of Hibiscus syriacus. NCBI lineage: Eukaryota > Viridiplantae > Streptophyta > Magnoliopsida > Malvales > Malvaceae > Hibiscus > Hibiscus syriacus. The sequence goes on from NW_024063008.1 coordinate 1,507,652, forward strand.
TCTTCTTTTGATGATGATTCTCCAACGTCATGTCTAACATCATTTGCTTGTACAATACCTACATCATCATTAATACAAGAGTCCTTCCTCGGAAGGGGATTATCATCGAAAACAACATGTATAGACACTTCTACAACTAAAGTTCTTTTATTAAATACTCGATAAGCTTTAGAATATAAGGAATAACCCAAAAAAATTCCTTAATCACTTTTAGCATCAAATTTGCCAAGGTTATTTTTACAGTTGATTAAAACAAAACATTTACATCCAAAAGGATGAAAATAGCTAATGTTAGGCTTTTTATTTTTGAAAATTTCATATGGAGTTTTCTTTAAAATTTGCCTAAACATTACTCGATTTACAACATAAAAAGCGGTATTTGTGGCTTCCGCCCAAAATATTTTGGCAATTATTTTCACAAAGCATGGTTCTAGCCATTTCTTCTAAAGTTCAATTTTTCCTCTCAACAACTCCATTTTGTTGAGGGGTTCTAGGTGATGAAAAATTATAAATAATACAATTAGAATCACAAAACTCAATAAATCCATGATTTTCAAATTCAGTGCCATGATCACTACTGACACTAGTTATAGAGTAACCTTTTTCGTTTTGGATTATTTTTGAAAATGTGATGAAATATTCTAATGCTTCATCTTTAGTACTTAAAAATAGAACCCAAGTATATTTAAAATAGTCATCTACCAAGACAAATGCATATTGTTTTCCACCCAAGCTAGTAGTCCTAGTTGGCCCAAAAAGATCTATATGGATCAATTGTAATACTCTACTAGTTGATACGTCATTAATGGATTTAAAAGAAACTCGGTTTTGTTTTCCTTTAGCACAATCATCACAGATTTTATCATTATCAAATTTTAGTTTAGGCAACCCTCTTACTAAGTCTCCTTGAATTAGCCATTGCAAAACACTCATACTAGTATATCCTAGTCTCCTATGCCATAACCAACTATCATGCTTATCCTTAGCAACTAGGCATAAATTAGTCATATCTATAGAATCTAAATGCACCATGTAAATGTTTTCTATTCTAAGACCAACAAGCATAATCCAATTAGATGCAATGTCAATAACTTTACAACCATCAGTTTCAAACATAAAATTGAATCCTTTATCACAAAATTGACTAATACTCAAAACATTATGCTTTAATCCATTCACATATAAAATATTCTTAATTTGTATGGAAGAGGGATTACCTATAGTGCTTATACCTTCAATGTGACCTTTTGAGTTATCACCAAAAGTCACTTCTCCTCCATTTTTGGCGTTGAGCTCTATGAACCGGCTTTTGTCTCCGGTCATGTGTCTTGAGCATCCACTATCAAGGTACCATGAGTTTGAGTTTGTTTCCCGTACCTTGTAGCAATGCTCCTTTTCCTACAAACATAGATTAATTTTTTATTTTTGGTACCCAAATTATTTTGGGTCCATATTCATTAGTTTCCAAAACCCTAGTCCCCTTAGGTATCCATTTGTGTAGGATATCCTTATCTTTAGTAGTAATAAGTTCTTTAGGAACCCATATACTTCTAACGATTTTTTCGTTAGAGGTTCTTTAGGGACCTCTATGATTATAGTGTTAGGATTTTCGGAAGCTCGAATCAACAACCGAAATGGTTTGCAAAGAGGGGTTGGAACGGTTTTGTGTTTAGGGAGTAAGGAGATTGAAAGATAGAGAATTGCACAACGATTTATAGTGGTTCGACTTTCTCAACCAAAGTCTACGTCCACTACCTTAGCTCCTCACCAAGGATTTTCCAACAAATTCACTAATTTGTTCTTTCTTTTGAGGATAAAGAGTAACCTTACAAACTCCCTAGTTTTTCCGGGCTAAACTAGAACCTTTCCCTAGCTTTTACACGGGCTAAGCTAGAACCTTTCCCTAGCTTTTACACGGGCTAGGCTAGAACCTTTCCCCTTTACAAAATGATAAAAGATGTAAACAAAAAAACCTCTCTAAGGTATGTGTTTACAAGATTGAGCTCACAAGAACAAAATATTTACAAGAGAAATATGAAATAAGATTGAAAAACTCTTCTCTTGTGTTTGATTGCTTGGATAGTTGTTCTCATGCTTCTTCAAGTGTCCTTAGCTTGTATTTATAGCTTGGAATGTGTTTGAAGTCGTATATAGTCGTTGGGGACGTTTTGGAGTCATTTGGGGATGAGAAATAATTAATAAAACAGCTTGGAGCGTAGGGGAAATCGGTACCCCCTCATGGGAAATCGGTTCCCTAAGTGCAATCTATTTTTGACCGTTAGACAGGGGGAATCGGTACCCCCTGGGGGGAATCTGTACCCCATGGGCAATCTGATTTTTCTTGAAACCCTTTAAAAAGAAAATATTTTTGGCTCGATTAAGGTTCGAAATACTTTGTAAAATTATTTTAAAATTGTTTTAAAATAGTTAAGTATAAAACACAATTTTACACTTTAGTAAGGATTAAAATGAACTTTGAAAGACTTGGAGTAATATTTTGATATTCGAATAATTATATCGAATATACTTAGAAAATCATTTGCAAAATCTTAAAATTCATTTGTTATATCGAAACATCAAAATATTTTCAATATGTAGTTTCTATAACTTTTTCTAACAAATTTGATTTTTGAATTTTCTTCTTTTTCAAAACATTTTGATTCAACTTTATCAAAAGAAGCTTTAAGATCATCAATTTCCTTTTGATGATCATCATTGACTCTTGAAAGTAAATTTTGCAAATCAGTATTTTTCTTTTCAAACTCTTATAGTTTGATTTGTAAATCTTTAATTTTACTTTCAAGATCATTGTTGGTCTTGGATATGAGATTATTTTTATTTTTCAATTTTAAAATATCATTTTTGTATTTAAAAACAATTTATCATAATCTAAAGTCAACCCATTATATTTATCTAATAACTCATAATAAGATAAATAATCTAAATCAAATGAGTTAGAGGGTACCTTAGAATCTTCCCCGAATGCCATCAAGCACAAGTTTGCTACTTCTTGTTTCTCTTCATCGGAACCTTCTTCATCGCTCTATGTAGCTACATGAGCCTTGTGTTTGTTCTTTGATTGACCTTTTCTCTTTAATTGTGTGCAATCATATTTGGCATGCCCCGACTTTTTTCATTCATATCAAATGATCGAGTCCTTCTATTTTGGTTCATTTTTTAAGCCTTCATTTCATTTGAATTTTCTTCCTCGGTTAGGCCTCATCATTTTTATGAACCGTTTGGAAAACAATGCCATTTCCTCGTCATCGTCATTTTCATCCGAATCACTCTCATCTTTTGTGGATTTGAGAGCAACTACAATATTTTTCTTCTTCTCTTTCTCCTTTGGTGTCTCGTCAATCTTATCGAGGTCCACCTCATCTTCAAGCATTATTTCATGAGTGAGGAGAGAACCAATTAGCTCTTCAAGAGTTAAGGACTTTAGGTTCTTAGCCTCGATGATTGTCGTCTTCTTTGATTGCCATGATTTTGGAAGTGAGTAAACTAACTTCCTCATAAGCTTTTCGTTTTGGAATGATCTCTCCATATGATTTGAGACCATTGACAATCGTTGAAAATCTATCTGTCATAGCTTTGATATCTTCATTTGGTTTCATCCTGAAATTTTCATAGCTATGTGTTAGAAGACTAATTTTAGATTCTTTTACCTCGACCGTGCCTTCATGAGTGACTTGTAGTTTATCCCATATTTCTTTGGCGGTTGTACAAGATGAAACCCTTCCGTATTCATCTGGTCCAAGAGCACAAAATATGATATGAATGACTTTGGAGTTGAGCTGGAATATTTTTGTCTCTCATTCACTCCACAATCTTGGATGAGTGAGAGGCTTGATATATCTATCTTCTATAACATTCCATGCTCCCATGTCACTTGCTTGAATGAAATACATCATCATATTCTTCCAATAGGCATAGTTAGCTTCATTGAAGAAAGGAGGCTTGTTGACGGGCATCGAATTGAGACCGGAGTCGAAGTTTAAAGTGGAGGCCATTGATGACTTGATTATCGATGTAACTCTTCCCGAATCGACTCAAGAGACGATTAGACCTTCAAATGAGTGAGGCTTTGATACCAATTGTTGAGTTAATCGATCGACGAATACGGCCAAGAGGGGGGTGAATTGGTAATTAAAATTTTGGTGGAAGCTTTTTGCAGAAAATTGAAAGTAATTGCATAGCGATTTAGAGTGGTTCGACTTTCTCAACCAAAGTCTACGTCCATTACCTTAGGTATCTACACTAAGGATTTTCCAATAAATTCACTAATTTGTTCTTTCTTTTGAGGTCAAAGAGATAACCTTACAACTCCCTCAAGAATATACCCCAATTCTTGAGAACACTCTTTCTCAAATAGAAGATTACAAATTTGCAAACTTAATGAAAAACCTCACAAGGTAAATGTGTTTGCACAATTCTAGAACAAAGAAAAGAACACTCAAGAATGAATACAATTGATTACAAGTAGTGTTCTTGAAAGCAAAATGAATATTGAATAAAAAATAGGCTTAAAGTGCTCAAACAATGAGTTTGATGATTTCTCTTTGATTCTCTCTTGAATCTAGTTTGTTGTTGTTTCTTATTATTGATCAATGGCTTCTAAGCTTGTTTAAATACTCATTCAATTGATTCTGAACGTTGGGATGATTAGTGGAGTCAATAGAGCCGTTTAAGTGTGAAAACAATTAATAAAATCAGTTGGGAGCGTCAGTGCATCAGTGCATACACAAGGTGCATCGGTGCATCAAGTGTAAAATTCAAATATTTTAACCGTTGGAACACTTAGTGTATCGGTGCACTAAGTGTGCATCGATGCATAAAATGCATTCGATGTTTTGAATAAGCCTAAGTGCATCGATGCATTGTGTGTGCATCGATGCATAAAATGTATTCGATGTTTTCATTAAAACCTGAGTGCATCGATGCATAAACTGCATTCGATGTTCAATTTATTCATTGGTGCATCGATGCATGGATTGGTGCATCCCTTTGAAAAATTGATTTTAGACTTGATTTCGGTTCAAAATACTTTGTGAAAATTGTTTCAAAAATATATTAAGTATAAAACACAATTTTACACATTTAGTAAGGTCTGAATTGATCTTTAAAGACTTGGAGTAATAATTTGATATTCGATTAATTGAATCGAATATACTTATAAAAATCTTTGTAAAATCTTAAAATTCATTTATACTTAGTTTATTATATCGAAACATAAAAATATTTTCAACAGATTGGTCTGAGGAAAATTTTGAATTTAGAGGGTAGTGCTCAAGCCCATTCTGAAAATAATAGTGAGCTCAATTCGCCCAGGTTAAAATTAATACCAGCTAGGCCGGTTATCAATTTACAGATTATAGGGTATTGGGAAAAACATGAAAGGTAGAGCATATTCATTATGTGATTTGAATTGTGTGGAAAAGACGAGAGTTATTGGAGGAAAAGAATTTGGTAATGTAGTTGTTACAAGTTTCTCGACAGACAAAGTACTGGAAAAGGCTTCTTCACGTTCAAAGTGCAATGTATATGTTAGAGTGAATGTAAGGGGCAGTTGTAAGGATAAGAAGTTTGAGAAAGTACATAGAAGGACAGAGGGAGTTAGAGACAAATGCCAATCGGAAATGGGTGATAGGACGTGCCTAATACTAGAAGATGATGAAGAAATTAATGCTACTTGGGAGGTGGGAAATCTCTTAGGTATATCTTTTATGGGGGGAAATGCGGTGGTGAAAAAATTAGCTCAAATGGGTAAAAGGTTTGGGGAGGAGAGAGGTCGTTAGATGCTTCATCCTATAAGGGTTGTATTTATATTAATGTTAAAGTTTTCTTGTTTATCTTGGAATGTGAGGGGTTTAGGGAGAAAGAAGAAGGTGGGGGCGGTTAGGAGAAAGATCAAAGAAAAGAAACCGTTAGTGATATTCTTGCAGGAAACAAAAGTGCAAATGATGAAACATTCGTTGTTGAGAAGTGTGGGTGAGAGTTTTTTACAAGGCTGTGTGGTTGCTCATTCAGTGGGGACTGTAGAGGGTTATTTACTCTTTGAGATGAAGAGAAGATTGATGTCTTGGATTAGGTTGTGAATAGGAGATTTGTTGTTGTTTTATGAAAATTTAAAGATGTTGATTTTAAATGATGGTATGTTAATGTCTATGGTCCTACAATTGAAGCGGAAAGGGAAAGTTTCTTTCGTGAGTTGTTATAATTTGTAGAACAAGCTGCTGGACCTATTTGTGTAGGAGGAGATTTCAATTCTTATTTGATCCCGGAAGAGAAACTTGGGAAGACTCAAAATTTACATTCAATGAAAGTGTTTTTGGATTTTATTAAATTGTCGAATATGATAGATCTTCCATTGAGTGGTGGTACTTTCACTTGGGGAAATAATAGAGAGGATCAATCGGTTGTGATGTTAGATAGATTTCTGGTGGATTCAGTGTTTTTAAATTTGTTTCCGATAATTTCTCAATTATTTCTTCCTCGTTTTGTTTCTGATCATAATCATGTTTTGCTGGAAAATAAGTTATTTGATTGGGGTTCTCGACCGTTTAAGTTATTTAATTATATGTTGGAGGATGTAAGTTTTCAGGAAATTATAAAAGTAAAGTTTGGGGAGCTGAAAATAAGGAAGAGACGCAGAGAACTATCTTGGTTACTGAAATAGGTTAAGATGGCTGTTAAAGCATGGTCTGGAAGTAATCATTGTGGTCTTTCAAAAGAAATACCAGAGCTGGAAAATTCCATACATGAGATGGAATTGGCAAGGCATCAAAGGAAATTGATGGACTTTGATCAGATCATAAAAACAAAGAATGATTTATATAAGTTATATCAAAAGGAATAACAGAGTTGGCATAAAAAATCGAGGTGTAAATGGTTTTTGGAAGGAGACCGTAATTCTTGGTTCTTTCATCAATGAGCATAAAAAAAGGGAAGGGTGAATTCCATTTTCTCGTTAAAGATCAAAGGGGATGAGTGTTTGAATCCTGAAGTCATTAGAGCCATAATTTATCACCATTTTAAAGAGGCTTTTAACTCAATAAATACCTTAGAGGTAGTTGAGATAAAGGTAGTGTTTGCAAACTTGGGTACAAATATGGCTCAGAGGTTGGAAGTAGAATTTACAAAGGAAGAGATATGGGGTATTGTGGCAGATTCAGATCTAAATAAAGCTCTAGGGACAAATGGGGTCAATTTGGGTTTCTTCAAAAAGTTTTGGACCTATATTAAGGCAGATGTAATGAGGTTTTGCAGGGATTTCTTTGCTGGAAAACTATGGAAGAGAGGTATTAATCACTCTTTTATTACGTTGATTCCGAAGAAAGTAGGTCCATATTGCATTGATGATTTTCATCCTAATAGTCTTGTTGGGGGTCTTTATAAAATCATTTCGAAGACGTTAGCTAGAAGACTTAGAGGGTGTATAGAGTATTTAATTGTGTTTTCACAATTTGCCGTTATCCCGGGTAGACAAATTTTAGTTTGTTATTTTATGGCAAATTAAGGGATTGAATATTGGAGGAGAAAAGGGCTAGCCGATGTTACTTTTAAAGTTGATTTTAGGAAAGCGTATGATTCGGTTGACTGGTCTTTGTTTATAAAGGTTATTGAGCTAATGGGGTTTGCTAAAAATGGATTTCATGGATTCGGAAATGTATTTAATCGGCTTCGGTTTCTGTTTTAGTAAACGGTTCTCCAACGAAGGAATTTAAAATATCTAAAGGTCTTCGACAAGGGTGTTCCCTATCAACTATTGTTGCTTAACTTGGTGGGAGAGCTTCTTAGCCAATTGTTGTCAAAAGCTGTAAATTTAGGGTTGTTTGATGGCTTTACCATAGAGAAACAAGGTCAGGCTTTTAATATGTCCCATTTACAATTTGATGACGACCTTTTAATTTTTTGCGGGGCTTCGAATAATCAATTAAAGAATGTTATGAGGGTATTGTTGATTTTTGAATTATTATCGGGTCTTGAGATAAATTTGGTCAAGAGTAAGATTTATGGAATTAATGTGGATGAGGGGGTGTTAAAAGAATGGGCAGATTCTATTGGTTGTTCAATTGGTTCTTTCCCATCTGATTATCTAGGAATTCCTCTTAGAGCTAGGAGAAATTTGACAGTTTGTGGGAACCAGTGGTAAGAAGATTTCAATCAAAACTAGCTGGATAGAAAGCTGCGACTAGAACAATGCTTGTAAAGTCGGTGTTGTGTTATCTTCCTATTTATTTTTTATCCATATTTAGAATTCGTGCTTCGGTTTTGAAAGTTCTAAACTCTATTATGGCAAGATTTTTGTGGGGAGGATCGGGGGAGAGAAAAAAGGTGCATTAGGTACAATGGTCTTCTATGTGTTTGCCTAAGGGTCGTGGAGGGCTGGGGATCCCTAATTTACAGATGGTGAATAGAGCTTTATTAGGTAAATGGATATGGAAATTTTCTTCTTAAAAGGATACATGATGGAAACGGTTGATTTGTTTGAAGGGATGGTTCGAGGTACTGGGGGTTGAACAACATTGGAGTCGGATGGGTTGGAGTGGTCTTATTCCTCCGAGGGTGGAATCTTTCATTTGACAGGTTATGTCAAAAAGGATGGCTATGAAGTGTGAGTTGGTGAATAGGAAGGTTCCAGGTATTGTGGATACATTGTGCCCGTTATGTGGGTTGTTTCCTGAATCGGTTTCGCATTTATTTTTTACCTGTAATGTTTCCTGGCTGTTGTGGTGTAGATTTTTAAGATTTTGGAATGTTCATACTTCTTTGCATTATGCCCCTAATGTTTTTATGCAAGCTTGGTAGGGGTTGATCACGAATTCTGAAATCTAGAGAGTTATTTCTGGTGTTGTTTTGTGGTTTATCTGGAAGTATAGAAATATGATTGTATTTGAGGGTGGGCAATTGGATCAGATTAAACTATTTTTCCTTGTTAAATATAGACAGGTGGCTTGGTTTATTGTTAAATTCAATAAGTGTTCGGGGTTCTTTGACTGCCTTATAAGGGATCCGTCTGTGACGGATAGTTGGGGCAAACATGACAGTAAGGTGGTTTCAAGAGCTATGTGGGTTCCTCCTCCTCAAGGATTTTTAAAATTAAATGTTGATGATGCTGTCACAGAGAATTAGATGAATGGGGGTATAGGAGGGATTATTAAATATGCAGGGGTTCTTTTTTTGCTTCATTCTCTGAGGCAATTGGGAAAGGGTCTCCTACAATTACTGAAATATTGGCTATTAAAAGGGGTTTGGATATTTTCTTTGGTTCCCAATGGAGTTACAAAGGAAGACTTATAGTTGAGTGTGATTGCCTTGTTGTGGTTAATTGGATTAAGAATTTGGGTGGTTGCCCGAAACAATTGTGTTTATTGTTGAATCAAATTTTAGAGATTTATAGGGATAAAGATGTGGTGATCAGACATATTTCAAGAGCGGCTAATTGGGAGGCGGATAAGTTGGCAAAAGAGGGCATTAAATGAGTGAGGTTGTGTGTAGGACTTATGTATTAGAGTTGGGGGTTTTGTATTGTTTGGTATATATTGGTTGTTATGTTCTGATGATGTCTAAGTTGTAATGTTTGTTGTTGCAATAAAATTATGAGACACTCTTTTCCTCATTCCAATGCTCGACGAAACTTACATATTTCGTTGAGTATGAAGAGGGTTTTTAATGAGGTCTCCCTATTTTATCAAAAAAAATAAAAGTTAAAACTTTGATATTCATGATTATATTATGGATGAGTCTAAAATACAATTGATTAATATAAGATTAAAAACGATAGAAACCAATTGTAATTAAAAATTTATCGAAAGTGTAATCTTTTAGAATAATCTAGGTAATATTTTAGATTAAAATCGAAAATATTATATTCTCTATAACAAATTATGTAAATTACATAACTATTTCAATTATAATTAAAAAACTATCATCAAAATATTTTTATTATAATAGAAAATATTATCAATTATATAACTTTTTAGATAAACATATAATATTTTAGGTTTAAACTGTCACAATGTAACATTCTCAATTATAATTAAAATTATTATCAATTATATAATTTTTAACTTAAAAAATATAAATTAAAAGTTAACATAAATTAATCTTCGATTGCCTCACAACATAACTATTTTTTTATTATATATAATCAATTTAGCGATTAGTCATCCAGCACTGGCACACAAACACAAGGCTGATTCTAGAAACCGGGCATCCATTCTTGTGGTCTCTCTACCATTTTCTCTCCTGTTCCAATTTCTCTCTAGTCTCAATAGATTCTTTGAATGTAGGCCGTAAACCATCAGTTTTTCTCCTTTCTCTTTGCCAATGGAATCTTTTCTCGGAGACTTGCCGTCGTTTGACCCCCACAACTTCAGCCAACTTCGTCCCTCCGGTCATTCTGATCCTTCTGTAAGTATCCCCATTTCTGGGTTTGATTTGAATCAGTTGCTTGTTTCAGCTCTCCTATTGCTTCAGTAAATCCGCTTATGCAATTTACATGAGTAGTGAAATATTGTTACATTCTTATGCGTAGGTTTCTGGGTTTACCCAGATATGATTTTAGTGGGTTTCCTAATCAAATTCATTTTTTCTGAATTTGGACCTTAATGTTGTAGTCTATATAATCGTTTAGTTTTCAGAAGCTTGTTTTTGGATGAAGTTGTTCGTCATTACAAATGAATATATATTTGCTTCCTGAATTGAAGAGTATAAATTATTCATTGAATTCCAACTCTGGTATTGTCACAATGTAGCTGATTTGATGTTTTGCATTGTAAAATACGCAATGGAATGTAATATGATGAATGATGATAACTCGAAGCATCTAAGTAATGCTAATACTTGCTATAATCTGTTTGATAAAATGACAAATAGCTTTATACAACACAAGCATTAGTCTTGAAATGCTTTCTTAAGCGGAGCTCCCTTAAAATGGTTGGAAACCGTTCTTCCTCAGCTTGAGATTTTGTCCAATGCATGTAAATATAATCTTCACAAGTTCTCCAGATCTGCTTTTGTACTCGGTAGTTTTAGCTCTTAGTACTCGTTCTTGTTAGTGGTTACAGAATTCTATGTTTTAGCTAAAACGGTAGATGAGAGTTTAATTGTGGGTATACCTAAGTGAGACTTGTATACATATATGTATTTGTTTCCAATAGTATACGATGGTTCCTTGGTTAATTGTTATGACACCCGATTAAGCTCAAAGTAGTTGAAGGTATAGAGCAATTCTCACCTGCCATTCTATCCTTTTGACCTATTTCAACATTTGAGATGCTATGCCGTTGAATGGAGTTCATATAGAGCTCCTCTATGTTTTGAGTATAAGGAAATAGTCTTTTTTGCTTTCATAGGTTGGTATTTAACAGAATTACATTGAATTCCCTTGTACATTTAGACTTGAACGCTTTAGGAGCATAAAATGCTTCTCCTTATATTTCAGTCATGTTAAGAATTGATTGCACCTTTTATATTCTAACAATCTCTTTTTGGCTAGAAACCGACGCCTGTCACCTACCGTCCCACTCATAACCGGACTCTTCCACCACCTGATCAAGGTATTGAACATTTATTTATTCCTCGTTTTTACTTGTGAAACAATATTTCTTTAAGTAAAAGTGAGATATTCTTGGCACTTTATATTATCTGGTAACTACGTGGCAACCTTTGGTTAGTGTTTTTTTATGGCTTCATAATGGATGTCATATACTGACAATTGGGCTTTTAATAAATGGTTATGATTGAGAAATCGGTTTTTATGCTGGAAACTACTTGTTACATACTTTATTATCTTCCTCTGAAGTTGTGGAGTTGATTTAACCTTTTCTCTTTAGTTATTTGTTTCCCTCTTCTGTAATCTAAATGTCAGATCACTTCCCTAGAATTGTCCATCCTCAGTTTTGTTTGAATATCGACAATGAAAGAAGATTTCTAATCAGAATAAAACAAATGAACAAATGTATCGCTTTAATCATTTAAATTGTTGTCTGAAGTTTATCAATTGGAATGAAAATATTGAGGATTTAATTTCTGTGTTCTGAACTGTCTTAGCTTCAAATATAAAGGGACCACTTCAAATTGCATCCTGGTGCAGAGTTACACAGCTCATCCACTTAAACTCAATTTTTATCATGAATAGTTATTTAATCCTCCTGTGAACATTTTCTTTATTTGTGACTGACCTCTCAAACACTTCTAACAATTATAACCCCCTTTTTTTCTTCTATTCTAACAGTTATAACTACTGAGGCCAAAAATATCCTTATTAGAAATTTCTATCAGAACGCTGAGGAGAAGGTTTGTAGCTCATTTTTATGATTTTTCATGTTACAAGACTATCAAAATAATTTCTAAGTCACATATTCATGGACATATGCATATAATTTTAGAGTAGGTGTGGTTATTCCATGCAGTCTCTTACTGCTTTTCCATTGCAGTTGAGACTGAAGAGGGCTGCCACTGAACAGCTAATACCAGAACATGGATGCAAGCAAGTTAAGGCTTCTACCTCCTATTCCTAATGAGATTTTCTTTTGTTTATTTGGCGCTCATGTAAATGTACCTTCTCGTATCAAATGTCTGTTATAGAAACTGTAGAGCGGCTTATTCATTGTTGTAAACCAGGATGCCATACTTGTTCGTTTTGTGTTCACAAATCAAACTTGTAGTTGGCTTATCACCGTATCATGTATAGCTTTATACATCCTTTTCTTTGTATTCATTCCATGTCACATGGCTGAAATCGAACTTGGGGCTCCTGGAGCTGCATTATTTTACTGAAATCATATGCATTTGTGTTGCCTGGTTTGCTGAACCCAGATGTCAAATGAAAGACCAAGTCTACTAATTGGAAGCATTTATTAGACTGTCTTACATGCATTAACAAAGCATATGAATAGCTCTAATCTGCTGTGTGGAGGAGTGGAGAAGTACAAGTGACACTGCTTCAGTGGAGCTACGGGTGTCAATGTGATGAACTGCTGCTCGTATAACATTCGTTTATTAAGTTAGAAAAAAATTATGTTAATTTAATAAACAAACGAATATGAATAGTGATGTGTTCGGTTCGTTTATGTTCATAAACAAATTCATTTGGAAGCTTGTTTATTCAGTTCTTTTTTTTTCTTTTGTTTTTTTTTTCATTTTAAATATTGGCGAAGGTAGGGACTAAACTGATCATATGGTGAACTTTGGAGTTCAAACTGTGAAACTTAAAGACTAGTGATGTAGTTTCATCATTTTGGCGAATATGTTCTTGAACGATAAATGAATATGTCTGCGAACATATTCATGAACTTTAAACATATCGAACATAATCACCTTCAAAAACAAACAAACATTAATATAACCTTGTTTGTTGAAGTCGGATTCATGTAAGTGGAGCAAAGCCTTGGTGCTTTGACTCTTACAGTGACCTCCTAATTACAATGCAATGAACCCTGTTCTTTCTTTGGTACAAATACAATGAACCTAACAAGCAACGGATATTTCTTCAAAAAGCTTAATTTGTTTATGGTTGAAAATGGGATTAAGTTGTTATATTGGACTGTGATGAATAGTATGGTATACGCATGTACATAACTGAAGAAAACTTTACATATATTCTTATATTCTATCTAGCATGCGAAGTGCTTGTACATGTAATTTGCACATTACAATCGTGATTTTTGACTTGAAAATTCATGCTTTTAAGAGCAGTGTATTGAGGAATTCTGAAAAAACTGAGACGCTTTGTTTTTCGACTACTTCACCAACCACAATGCAATGAACCTTTCTTCAAAGCAGACCTATCTTATGTTTGTGATTGGAAATCGAATCAACCTTTGTCATGGACCAAACTATGGATTTGTATGTGTGTGCAGGGAAATCCTGTATCATACCTGACGTCCAAAGTGATGCTATATGCTGATGTCAATCTGGGCTGTATTGGCATGCTATGTTACATCTTATGCTATTTGTTACATGGTTCTGCTAGTTCTTCAATCACTTAATGGGTGTATGTTTAGAAAATTATATTTGAACACATTTAAAAAAAATGAAAATCATATAAATAATGTGAGATTTGAGAATATCATGATAAAAATGTGTTGATTTTAAGCTTTTAAAGACAATTTTTAAACTTGATCATATTCGTATCAGTGCGACATTCAAAGACAGTTGAACTTGCCAATAGAAATCTCATCAGAAAAATCTATGAACCGAGATTCATCGACGAATGATTTTCCATTCAATCCAGAAGGAGTAAACCACAAATCGTTGATCAATCTCCTTCACTAGTAACTCATAAACGTCATGTTGAACATCAACAAAGACCAGAACTAGGCCCATCCAAGGAGGTTATCATCCCGGCTGCTCGGAAAGCACCATTTATTGGTCAATCTTAAGGCAAAGACTCATGAGTGAAGGTGACAGCCTTGGTGAAAATCCAAGTAACATAATGCGGTCCTGCAGATGAGCTAGAGAATAATTCCATGCCCCCAGCATCCTTCAACTTAAATGTATTTGATTGGACCAGCAACCAGAAGAAGGATGGTAAAAGATTTGACGGCCAACAGTAGATTCCAAATTGGTCAATAGTCCTATGAAGTTTTCCTTAATACTTATGTTATGTTCCAAAATGTTCGATTCCTTTCTTCTTACTTTGCGCCGCATCAAAAGTGACCATGGGCTGCCCTCACGTGTTCAACCCTAGTGTTCCCTTGTTTGAATTTTGAACCATTAAACTCTCCACTCCTCAAACTTATGCTTCGACCATTTCAAACCTCCATTAGCAGCAACCAAAGGGTTTGACTTCATAAAGATAGTAAATAACAATTAAATAAAATAATGTGTTGGTTACTCAAGACATACAACAGCTTAGACTCCTGAACCTGTCAAAGTGTATGTCGGCCTCTCTAATTTCCCTAAAACACTCAACAAAGGGTCATACCAGATAAGTTGATTGAGATCTGTTACTAGATTCAGCCACACGTACAAGTCGTGCAATAAAATATTTAAATTTTATGATAATTTGAAATATTCGCCAGTCTCTTCCAACCATCCCTGCTCCCGTATGTCGGTAGGCATTGAAAAAAGTTAGCAATGAATGTGGTATGGGATCATCACATGGGATGGCTTTGGCTTAGTTCACTTTAAGACACAAATGTAGTAACACTCGGTAATGAATAATGATACCGTGTGTGTGAGTTTCCTTATTTAGAAGCACTGATTCCATTATTGTTGCCGAACAGGAAGATTTGTGATGGAAAATGTTTTAAATTCTATAAATGATTTTTTTATTTAATTTTCTAAAATCCTATCAGCAAACATGAGTTGGAAAAAAAAGGCAAATAGGAAAGATTTACCCAATCCAAAACTGCTGTGAAAGATGTGTGTCGTTACTCCTGCACGGAACCTTCTGAGATGGAGCCATCATGGACTTGTATGGATTATCTGACACTATATATACCTTGGCTTCGCCCCAATTCCCCAGCAGGCAAACAAGAAGATCCATAATTCCTCGAGCATTTCAACACACTCACCAAAGCTAACCTATTCTTTTTGTTTGTTTTTTCTTTCAATCATTTGTAAACTACCTGTTGTCATCTTCCAGGTTAATCTGTTCTTTCTCTGTAAACTACACCAAAGCTCGTTTAGGCTCTTTATAGTCTAAAGAAAGAATGGTGGCCATATCCAAGATTGCAACCGGCAATGGTCATGGTGAAAACTCTCCTTATTTTGATGGATGGAAGGCTTACGAGACCAACCCTTTTCACCCCACGGAAAGACCTGATGGGGTCATTCAGATGGGTCTAGCTGAGAATCAGGTAAACTATTTTTGAAACCCCCTCCTGAATTTTGTGCTAACATGGCTGCTGTCTATGAAGAAACTAATGGTGTTTTTTATTTTTGTTGCTGTTTAACCTCTTCAGCTTTGCTTTAACTTCAAAAAGTGGATAATGCAACACCCAGAAGCCTCCCTCTGCAGTGCTGAAGGTGTTAACAAATTCAAGGAGACGGCTCTTTTCCAGGACTATCATGGGATGCCTGAGTTCAGACAGGCTGTTGCAAAATTTATGGGGAAAGTGAGGGGAGATAGAGTAAAATTTGACCCAGACCGGATTGTTATGAGTGGTGGGGCAACCGGAGCTCATGAGATGGTTGCCTTTTGCTTGGCTGATCCTGGTGAAGCATTTCTGGTTCCCACTCCTTATTATCCAGGGTAATTAATCGATTTTTGGCATTTTTTCTCAAGTTTTTCTTTCTGGGGTTTTCCTTTAGATTATGTTTTTGACTAGAAAATGGAAATCAGAGATAAATTTGCCATTGATTTGCAGATTTGACCGTGACTTGAGGTGGAGAACAGGGGTTGAACTTGTTCCGGTCTTTTGTGAGAGTTCGAACAATTTCAAGATCACTAGGAATGCCTTGGAAATTGCATATGAAAAGGCAAAAGAAGCTAACCTGAGAGTCAAGGGTTTACTCATAACCAATCCATCAAATCCCTTGGGAACCATCTTGGATCGAGAGACATTAAAGAGTGTTGTGAAGTTCATAAATGAAAAGAATATACACTTGATTGGTGATGAGATATATGCTGCCACAGTTTTCATGGAGCCCGAGTTCGTTAGTATTTCAGAGATTATTGAGGAAGTCGAGTGTAATCGTGATCTAATCCACATTGTGTATAGTCTTTCCAAGGACATGGGGTTCCCTGGTTTCAGAGTCGGCATTGTGTACTCGTACAATGATGCAGTGGTGAGCTGTGCTCGGAAAATGTCCAGCTTCGGTCTGGTTTCCTCACAAACGCAGCATTTAATCGTGTCGATGCTATCTGATGACGATTTTGTTGATAGTTTTATTGTGGAAAGCAAAGAGCAATTATTCAAAAGGCACAAGTATTTCACTTGGAGTCTTTCTCAAGTCGGTATTGGTTCTTTGAAGAGCAATGCCGGGCTGTTCATATGGATGGATCTGCGTAAACTCCTGAAAGAGAAGACATTCGAAGCCGAAATGGATCTGTGGAAGGTGATAATCAACGAAGTTAAGCTCAACGTTTCCCCCGGTTCTTCTTTCCATTGCAATGAGCCTGGTTGGTTCAGGGTATGCTTTGCTAACATGGATGACCACACCATGGAAGTTGCTTTGTTGAGAATCAGAACCTTCATGTTTAAGCAGAATGAGGCCATGGTTCCACGTAAACTATGCACACGAAGCAGCCTTAAACTCAGCTTTTCTCGAAGAAGGGATGATTTCATGTCACCAAGCATCATGTCACCTCACTCACCCTTACCTCAATCGCCACTCGTCCTAGCCAGGACTTAAGCAGGATCAACTCAGATTTTTCACCATATTATACAGCATCTAAATGAAACCTTTCAACAATTGTATTTTTTAGGGTCTTTTCCCGCGTGCAAAAATGCGAGGGGAAAGCTCAACACTGGTGGCACTGCTCATGCACACATATACTATTCTTGCTTACTTTTCTATTGTTTATATGAAATACTAAGAAAAAATAAATGTCGAGTTGCGAATTTATAAGGGTGATGGAATTTGCTTTGTTCCAAGATTTTATTACATGGCGGTACTAATGTGCAGAGACATACTTTTCGAGGTGAGTTTCCGACTTGCAACTAAGCTTTCTGCTCAACTAGTAAAGAGCCTCTGTCGATTTCTACTGCCTCCTCGACTGAAGTCGCTTTTTGGAGCACGACTTTTTCAATGGAAGGCTGGTTCCTTGCAAGTTCCGGAAGGAGTTTAAATTCCTACAACATGAACAAAACAGTGTGAGCTTTACAGCCTTGACAGCAAAGTCTATTATTAGTTATAACATAGATTAAATGCCAAGAGGGAATATTATATTGACATCATCATCTAAAAGTGTCCCATGACCACAAATGCCTTGAGAGCACCATCTGTCACTGAAAGTTGATCCGACATGCAGCGCAGTGCATCTCCTACAATCTATTTTAACAATCAACTATGTTCTAATTTCATACATGTGAACTCAAAACTGAAATCTATAATTAGCTTCCTTTGTCCATATATTATTGTTTTTGTGTCGAAAAGACTGACTTAGATCATGCGAAATCTATCTTGTAAAGGAAACTACCTCAGCACTTCAACTTTCAAGAACTCCTTTCAATTTACCTGTAAAGTCATGAAGAATAAGTTTAATCTTTCTTGGTCAAAAGTGTAATATAAAATGGAGAAAGAGAGAGGACTCTAATCTATCCAGAAAGTAGCAATTTTGGGATCAAAATTTCCAATCTCAACTCTCTCCAACTGTCCAAAAGGATTATACTTGAAAAGTGAGATAACATACATTTACGTGTACTGTTTCAAATGCAAAGTAAAATATATTCTCAACATTGTCCCCAAAAAATTGCCACCAAACTTTCCTGGGGCTCCCTTCATACTCCAAAACTGAGTACAAGTATGGCAGGTAATCATATCTGGAAAACGTAAACAGGTAATGATGCAAGTCATCAACTTTTCAGAATGAAAGAGCAGGCACTGAATGCATCTAACATCATAGAGATTCGGCTTGAGGAAGAAAAGGGATCACTCAGTAATGCCTTGACACAATGCTGGGTAGATCGAGGAGCATGATCAACATGCTCAACTCATGCCATGCGATCATACATCTGTCATGGTAAAATGTGTACTTATAGATCTTGAAAGGAAAAATGACTAATGATTTGAAAATATTTTACCTTAAGGCGGAATGCTGCAACATCTCCCACTGCAAAGATTCCAGGTATGCTTGTCCGGAACAGACCATCAACCTGGTTCATGTTCAGCATCAATCGTCATCTCTACATACTCCACTAGAAGCAATCGGAATCTCAACAATGATTATAAAATGGCATGAAAAAAATGCAGGTGGTCTAGTTGTCTACTTAACAATAAACAATGGAAAATGTCAAAAACATGAAAGAATTTCATCAAAGGTTGAAACTGCTGAATATTAAAGATAAAAGGAGACCCAGATTCAGTACATTCCACCTTCTCTTTAGAGTTTAGAACTGAACAATCTTCAAACAGCTGTTGCTCTATCTAGTATTCTCCATCGGGCAAACTTGTATCAGGTTTGTTTTCTTATGTTCATATGGTTCCCACTGTGAATCAGGTAACTGGAACTCAGAGTACAAGGAAAACAGATTGCCTAAGACAATTCTCCTTTGTAAGCATTCTTTAAGTGATTTGCACACACATTTTTTTTTCAGTTCCCAATTCAAATCCCCCCTTATAACTTGGCTATCTAAAGGAGAATTCGAAGAAGGAATCCAAACCTTCAAGAAAATATGCATGTTTCACATTCCAAACTTGACCAGGAAAGCTAAAACAAAGCTCAGGCAAAGTGAGGAACTCTCAGTTGAATACAAAAATGTTTATAAATGGTTTTGAGTATTTACATTTGCCTCAAAGCTTCTGTACTCAAATCAAACAACAGTTGACACATTAAACAAAGGGCCAAAGCTAAAAAAACAAACTCTACACTTCACAAAGTAAATGCTTGCTTCACCACAACCATAGTACTTGAAGCCTATGTTAAATTAAAAGAAAAAAAATAAAAGAACCCTTGAGGCCCTGCTTCGGACCAAAAGACCAACTCACAAAAATGGTTGACATAGTTACACGACCGGCGCAGATGATTTGGCACCTTGGTCCAACACATCAAGAATCTCAGTTCTGCTTCTTACCAGCCTATGAAACACTTCCCTGATCAGCATCTGCAAAGGCACCAACCCTTCTTCCATTCTCCGACAAACCTTGGCCAGCTCCGCAACTTGTTTAGCCGCTTCCTCCACTTTATCTGTCTCTCCGGGGTACTGAAACGAATCCGTAAACTCTATCAAACTCTGCCCCAGCTTCTCCATTTTTTGCATCTCGAATAACAACCCAGCCATCCCTTTCTTCTCCTTCTTCTTCCACTCATCACCAATTTTTTCAAGTAAACTGGTCAGAGTATGGGTCCAATTCACGTTCTTAGGAATGGGAAGATGAGTTGTCAAACCATTCCTCTCTTGACAAGGTATGGCAACAATCAATACCCACATGACAAAAATCATAATCAAGTTCATTATGAAAACCAGGGAGGGCAAACCGGAAGCCTCCGGTCCACGTGGAGGAACTACGTTCATAGTCATGGCGTGAATCTGTTTGGCGGCAGACCAGTGCTTAGCCACCTGCCAAGAAAGTGACTTGTAATGCCCAAATGGCGTTCGATCTTTATTACCACCTCGGCGGCCAAACGACCAATTCCTCTCCGCCGTTTTATGAGCGCTGCCTTCTTTATCGTCGAGGTGCATTGCTGAAATTAACGAAACCAAAGCCTTCTTTGCTCTCCTCGCTTGTCCTTCACCAAAGGTTTTTTGTTCCAAAGCCAAAACAGCAATCTCAGCCAGTTTCTGGCAATGCCTAACCAACTCCAACCCATTGGCGATCGCATTACAAATGTCTAAAGCCTTAACGACACGGTCGAGAAGTTCAGGGATCAAGCGGTCGAGAGGGGGTTTGGAGATCTGAGCCGCATCACGACCCATCAAGAGAATAGTCTTGCATTCGGCTTCGCAGCCAAGGAACACATCGAGGAGCTTGCGTATCCAGGAAATAGAGAGAAAGGCATCTAAGGGGGCGTCATCAGGGGCGGATAAGATCTCGGCGAAGCGATCGGAGACTTGCTTCTGGAAGAGGTCTAGGTCTTCAATCTCTTGCTCGTGGGAACCATCCATGGCGTTGACCTGGTTCCGCCTGATGCTGATTCGTCCCAAGAAGGAATTTTGGTTATCGGTTCCCGTCATTTGTGATGGAAGATTTCCGGGAAATACTTGGAGAGAAATGAAAGGATGGGTGTGCTAGGAAAGAATAAGAAGGAGGGTTAGATAGTTAAATAACGGGAGCGAAATTTATGGGAGTG
Organism: Hibiscus syriacus; assembly: GCF_006381635.1. Taxonomy (NCBI): domain Eukaryota; kingdom Viridiplantae; phylum Streptophyta; class Magnoliopsida; order Malvales; family Malvaceae; genus Hibiscus; species Hibiscus syriacus. Next base: position 1,528,560 of record NW_024063008.1, read on the forward strand.
GTATTGTCGGGGACAACGACCCGTTCCTTCCTTCCTTCTTTGGTAAGCTGACTTGGCAGTTGGCACTCCTCAGGTTTTCTTTATTTTTGTTTCCCACGTTTAGAATAATCCTATATTTTAAAATTATATAATAAAATAATTTAATTGAAATTTAAAAAATATATTTTCCAAAAAAAATTAATTCCAATGATAATTATTTATTAATTAATAAATAATAAATTACTATTTTAAAGGTCTGTTATAAAGTTTTAAATGTAATTCATTTTGATTTATTCTTTGGTTTTTTATGTACTTTAAAAATAATTATATTTATAAAAATATCCCTACATTTATATAAATGTCCACTTCGTCTCGTATTTTTTGTTTTAGTACTTTGTCTCAACGTTTTTTTTGTCAAAACAGACCATGTTAGATGACAATTGTTAATTATCTAACAATCAATTTATGTTACTGGGTGTCATTTTTATTAGTGTCCATTCGATGATGTAGCTTGTGTCATATCATTCAAACGTCACTAAAAATAATAGTGTGGCGTATGTCATATCATCAAAAATGATAGTGTGTCATGTATCACATCAGCAATTAGACATATGTAAAAATGTCACATCAATAACATGCGTTAATTGTTAGTCAACTAACGATTTACATCTAATATGGTTTGTTTTGATCAAAAAATTGAAATGCTAGGGAATAAAATGTTTTAAAAAAATAAGGTGCAAAGTAATTATTTATGCAAATGTTGAGATAATTCTATCATTATGACTAAAAAATAAAATATAGATTCTTAATATACTATATAGAATCAACCAGACATTTTCAAATATACTTGAAAGTATATTATCAGTTTGGTGTTTGAATGAAAATAAAGAAAAATTATGTTGAATTTTGATTCAAACCCAAGTATTCAAAAAAAAAAAAAATCATCCAACGCCTAACGAGTACACTCACTTATAACATTTGTTTAATTGTATTTATTGACAATATTTGTATTTTAGGTTGGATTTAGAACTGGAAAATTTTAAGTTAAGATGTAGTTCAAATGCTTAAAACACCACTAAATAATGAAATAGAAAAATATTAAATAAAAAAATAAGGAAATAATTTATTGTATAGTTAGAAAACAAACTAGTTAAATATACTATTTTTTTTATAATTTTAAGTTTTTAATTGAATTTATGTTTGCCAAGTGGATGTTGAGATTATTATAATCAACGTGAAAATTTAAGAAAAAATATCTAAATATTCGTTTTAAATCTATTTAAAAGTAAATGTTTATGAACTATTGTTTTCAACATGTAATACGAAGAATAAGAGATTTTGAAATTGTGTAAACATTCAAATTATTGGTGAATTTAGTTCACTTTTAGGTAGACTTAAAACAAATAGATAATTTTTTTCTAATTTTTTATATCCCAACACCCATTTAACAAACATAAATTCAATTAAAAAACAAAATAGTATATATAATTAATTTTTTAATTGTAAGATAAATAATTTACTTGTTTTATTTAATTATCTTTTTACCCAATATTTTTCTATTTTTATGATTCAATAGTGTTTTAAATATTTAAACTATAAATTAACCTATAAAATTTTGATTCTAAATTTGAGCTAAAATACAAATATTGTAAATAATTAATCAAACGGAGTAAGTGGGATGCATGGGCTGAACTACATTTGTTACGACACCTTAAATTTTTTTGGAAAATGTTTTTTTATTTTTTTATAAATTTATATTAAAAGTATTTAAAATAAATTTGATAATGTTTTAAAAGAATATTAGTATCACTTTAAAAATAATTGATATCCTTGAAAAAAAAAATTGGCACACATTGTTAGTCTACATCTACTTAAAATTATTTATATTTTTTAAATTATAATATGACAAAATTTTATTGCTTCGTTTTCCAATAGGTCTAAGATGATTTTTCTAATAGTCTGATACCATAATAAAAATAAAATTTATATTGAGTGATTAAAATAAAATCAAAATATAATTTTAATGGTCAATTTTTAAATTTGAATGATCGATTGTATATTTTATCCTAAAATTACATTGAATTGTTATTTTTAATAATTTTAAAAATACATTTATTATACTGATTGTTTTTACATACATCTCTTTGATCAATAGCTAATGTAAATTACTATTATAGGTTGAAATTTTAAAAAAGATAAATTACGCGTTTAATATCTAAACTAGTAGTTATGGTCCATTTTAGTACCTAAATTTTTTATTTTTTTCAAAATCATACCTAATGTTTAGTTTTTGTTTCATTTTAGTACTATGTTAAAAACTTGACGTTAAGTTTTGGAAATTTTTTTGAAAGTTTAGGTATTAAAACGGACCAAAAATAAACTAACGTAAATTACTATTATTGTTAAAATTGTCACACTAAAAATATATTAAGAGAGAGAGAGAGAGAATTTGTCGTCGCATAGAATCATTGACGAATACATGAGTAATTTGCAAGTAAAACAAGTAAAGTTTAGTCTCACTCAGTCCATTGCTAGTTTGAATTTTAAAACCTCTATGCATTATTATGATTACTTAAACCATTTTTTTACTATTCCTTGTTTGAAAATCATCATAAGGTAAATTTAAATTATAAAATTATCTTTCAAAAGGATTGTAAAACTTACTATAAAATACTACCATTAAATAATTTATATAAAATATAATTTTAAAATTCTTAACTTATAATATCATATTTTATTAAAATAAGATAAAGAACACAAATAGTCTCCCGATTATTAAAAATTAAAAAAATAGTCCTCCTACTATAGGACGTTGATTTATTGAGTTCCTAGATTGTTAAAAGTTACAAAATAGTCACTCAACTATTCATATATTCTAAAGTCGTCCTTTTTCGTTAAAATTTTGATGATAATTTGAGCCAAACGTTAACCTGTTGTCTGAGATATGATAATCGTTTAAAATTTTTTGGATTAGATTTTATCACAGCACGATCAGCAGGGTAACATTCATATCAAACTATCGTTAATTTTTAATAGTAAATGATGAGTTTGGAATATATGAACAATCGAGTGACTATTTTGTAACTTTTAATAGTCTGAGACTCAACAAAGTAATATTCCATAATCAAAAAATCATTTCATAATTTTTGAATGACTCAATAAATCAACACACACATAATTGAACGATGATCATTTGTGTAGTTTATCCGTTAAAATTAACGTTACACGTGGAGCAGAAAGTTATGTTGGTTATGGGTTGCCGTTAGACAAGAAAGATAACCGTCAACGATATCAGTTATTCACTCACTCCAATAATATTTTAACTTTCAAGGAAAGAGCCTTTAACGGCTTAAATTATGTTGTGTTGTCGGTTATTTAGAAGTTAGTGAAATCACCACTCATGAGGACCATGACCTTGACCAAACACACACCATGGTCGGTTTAGAAACGTGTTTTCTCATGGAATCTTAGGCCCTCTTAATTATTGTTTATCTAAAATATTTTTGGGTAAAAAATATCTTAATAATAATTAATATTAAATAAAATGATAGTTCTAGTAATGTTCTCTGAGGGTTATTGAACTTGGATGGCAATGAATAAAGTTTAAAGTACCAAATACTATTTTGTAGGTTTGTAATTTGAATAAGATACAATTAAGGATGAATATAGATTAGATTAGGTTTCAATTTACTTAAATACAATTCACATATTATATTTTTCCACTCGTTATTTAAATTAGGTTTAAGGAGGTTATGTCAATTTAGATCTCGACTCTAGAACTCACATCCGAACTGGGTTTAAAGAGGCTTCATTCGACCCAAAATTTGACCTAATTTTTAGAGGAATAAACTTGTACCCTAAATATTTAAGGAAAAATTATATTATTATCTGAAGTCGAGTTAAATATTTTCATCCTAAATCTAAATATAATCTCTTACTTAAAAAAATACGACTCTATCCTAACTGAACCTTAAAAAAAACCGACTCACAAAATTAAATCAAATAAAAAGTTATAAGATTCATGTCAAATGCCTATCATTAGATGCATTCATCAGGGCAAGAGATAGTAATAGTCCAATACAACATGAAATACCCAATCATAATGTTATTCAACAAGATGGGCCTAAATCCAGCATTCAAGCTGCAAACAAGAGACCTTGAGAGTCCTCTGAAGTCAAAATGCAACAGGCTCTCCATAATCTCTTGGGTTTATAGTCCAAAAAGAAATGGAAAAAAAAAATGAAAAGTAGATCAAAATCCTGTCTTCCACATGAAGCGTCGAGTGTTGGAAACCATGACCAATTGTGCAGCTGAGTTGGCACCATGCTGCCTTCCCAGCAAGCGTCCCGTGATCAGCACAACCACCACATCGGAAAAGCAGTTGGCTAAGGGAATACTTAGCACCGTCTCGCATGGCTGATGTTAAAAGATACCACATGTTAGGGGATGGATTACTTCATTTTTCACTTTTGAAAAATCTCCTTCCATTTCACGGATTTCGACCCATCAAACTTCGATCATATCAAACAAACCAAAGCTCTCCTTCCCTGAGTTTCACCAAAAAAAAACTTAGGAATCTAACATTTTTTTTTTGCAGTGTAGAGAAACATTACAACTACTAAAAAAACCCAAAATCGCCAACAATGATTCTCCAAATATAAACAAACCTAGGAGTTTCTTTTTTTACGTTACTTAATAACTTGGTTTCGAGCTTAGCAGGTGAGGCAGATAAAAAAACACATAAAATGAAGAAGGAGATTGGGAGTACAAAGCAGTCAAGCTCCGAAGGAAGCAGCGTGAAGGGAGTACTGACTCATGGAGGGAAATATGTACACTACAATGTGTATGGTAACTTGTTTGAGGTGTCCAGTAAGTACGTGCCTCCTATTCGTCCTATCGGCAGAGGTGCTAATGGTATTGTTTGGTAAGTCTATTTTGTGCTGCTTTTTATGTTGTTGAAATATTTGATGTCTTCTTTCTTCTATATGGCGTTGTTTATCTTTCCTGGTTGATTCTTTTATTTTTTGTTTTCAGTGCTGCTGGTAATTCAGAGACGCGTCAGGAGGTTGCTATAAAGAAGATTGGTAATGCATTTGATAACATTGTAGATGCGAAAAGGACTTTGAGGGAGATCAAGCTTCTTCGTCACATGAACCACGAAAATGTAAGCTACACCTCTTTATAATTATTTCTACACTCTGCTATTAGGGATGCAAATAATTCGAGTTTAGACAAATAAGATTGTGTTTGTATCTATTTGTTTATTTTTTTAATGTGTTCATGTTCGTTTAAATTTTTAATAATATTCATATTCGTTTATTTATTTTTAGAACGATTTGTTTAGCGTTTTCTCGAATATGTTCATTCAACATTCACAAACATATTGTATCATCTTTTTACCCTTTATTTACAAGCCAAAAGAAAAATGGTAAAATTATGCCGCTAATCCTTAATTTCCTTATGTCTCATAGTTTGAACTCCAATGTTCATCTCATGTTCAATTTAGTCCATTCATCAATATTTAAAATATAAAAATATGATAGGAAAATAGAATCAGATAAACAAGCTTATAAATTACTCAATAAGGAAATGACCATCCAGCTCAGTTGGTAGAGCACAAGGTTCTTAACCTTGAGGTCGTGGGATCGAGTCCCATGGAGGGCATTTCATAATTTGGAGGTCTCCTACGGAAGCTGCTCTCAACCTAGTATTGGGGGCAGCCTACTATCTTACCTCCCCTTTACCCCATTACATATGGGAACAAGAAACATCCATCCATAAATTACTCAATAAATGAGTTTATAAACGACTCAATAAACTAACTTTTAAACAAGTTTCTTTGTGAACGTAAACAAACCGAACACACATCTATTCGTATTCATCTATTCGTATTTATTTGTTTATTAAATGAATATAAATTTTTTTCATACTTCTTTATTTAATTTAATAAATGAACATAAATGAATGTTATATAAATGGTTCACGAATCATACATGAAACGCTCTGTTCATCTAAACTGCTATTTGCAACTTTAGGATTTGGTTCAGTGTTAACAAGGCATCTAGTGTTCAATGTTTCTACGCCCTTTCTGTATCATTTCTTATATAAATGAGGCTATCTCTTGTGTTTCCACTTCTCTTTTCGCAGGTCATTGCCATCAAAGACATCATCCGACCACCGAAGAAGGAGACCTTCAACGATGTTTACATCGTTTATGAATTGATGGACACTGATCTTCATCACATAATCCGCTCCGACCAACCGTTGAGAGATGATCATTGTCAGGTTTGGATAAAGAGGCTATGGGAACTAGACATTTATGTTACTGATTTAACTTACTTTTACGAAATACTGCATATAACATGAATCTGATAATCATAGGAGAGGAACATCATGGGGTCAGGGGGGAGCCTTGGCCCCCGCCAATTAACTTTTTAAGTATTAATTAATATAAAAAATATATATTTTTAAAAAATAAATAAAGGAAAATTTACTCGACCTCCCTTACAAAAGTTGTATTTATGAAAAATAAAAAAATACTTTAACCCCTTTAATAAATTTCTAGTTCCGCCATGCTGATAATGAAACCTTCTGCAGTACTTTTTATATCAGCTGTTACGAGGGCTGAAGTATGTACATTCTGCCAACGTTTTGCACCGTGACCTTAAACCAAGCAGCCTGCTTTTGAATGCGAATTGCGACCTTAAGATCGCGGACTTCGGATTGGCAAGGACCACGTCCGAAACAGATTTCATGACCGAGTATGTCGTCACTCGTTTGTACCGGGCGCCGGAGTTGCTCCTTAATTGCTCGGAATACACTGCTGCAATTGATATGTGGTCTGTTGGTTGCATATTTGGAGAAATTATGACCAGAGAGCCCCTGTTTCCGGGCAAAGATTATGTTCATCAGCTGAAACTCATCACTGAGGTACTCAATTATTCTACCTACGGTCTGTCATTCTAGATATAAACCTCAGTTTGTTCATTTTTTAACGTTGAACATTATTTTTTTGTGTACAAAAGTTGATCGGTTCACCGGACGACGCCAGTCTCGGATTTCTCCGTAGCAACAACGCCCGAAGGTACTTCAGACAGCTTCCACAGTGCAGGAAGCAACAGTTTTCAGTTAGGTTCCCAAACATGTCTGCTGCAGCTGTTGATATGCTAGAAAGAATGCTTGTCTTTGACCCCAACAAACGAATTACAGGTACTAGCCAAGAAACTAGAATTTGTTTGGTCTCCCCATATCTGAGATTAATTATCTTCTTTTTGGCACATGCGTATGCAGTCGAGGAGGCACTTTGTCACCCTTACTTGGCATCTCTTCACGATACCAACGACGAGCCTGTCTGTCCTCGACCTTTCAGTTTCGATTTCGAGCAATCATCGTGCACTGAAGATCACATCAAAGAGCTTATATGGAGGGAGTCTGTGCAATTCAATCCAGATCCAGTTCATTAAGAGATTCTGCTATAGGATATTTATGTAAAAATGTATCGGGAATCGACTTCGTTCCCTGGAATTCCCTATATATACGTATGATGTTGTTGTTCATCATTCAACGGAGTTTATATAAATTAGGTTAATATCATTCAACTTTGCTTCTTTGTCACCTGAAGTGAAAAAATAATCTAAGAGGAGATGAAACATAACTTGTTTGTGAGATTTGGCACCCAAAGTGGTTGACATATAAGCACAATCAGATGTTAGTTTAGGCTAGAGCTGGATATATGGGCTAAGGTGGCTACCCGTTTAACCTGCGGCTCGTGCAGGCTTCGGGTCTAAAAAATTAAAGCTCGTTTAAATTGCGGGCTTTTTAGCCAGGGCCGTTAAACTCGCGGGTTTAATGAGTATAACCGCGGGTAGCCCGCGAAGCCCGCAATAGCCCGCTTAATTTAAAATTTATAAAATTTTAGAGAAAATAAACTTAACAAATTTTATAGAAAAAAAAATAAATTACCTATAAATATGATGTTACTTATAACCATTGTAGTTCTTAAATTTATTAGGGTGTTTGTCATAATTCTACCACTGCTTGATATTTGTTTTTCATTTACAATGTATCAAATTATTCTTCATTTAAAAAAATAAAAATTAAAAGATTTATATAGTATTTTAGTCTTATTAAATTTACATCATTATCACTTTGGTATTTAAATATTTTTTTATTATTTAATTTTGACCTTTATTTTTTCATGAAATATGTTATTCATTTCGTTCTTTAATTATAAAAAGTCACATGATATTCTAATAATATATCACATGACACGTAATATTTAGATTAAAAATAAGAAAGAAAAGTAAAAGAAAATATAGAAAACATACTTTTCAACTGTTTAAGACTTTTAAAGGATTTTACAAAATAAATATATTTTAACAAATTAATGACTTATATTTTTATCAATTTTAATATAATCATATCTTTCAAATATACTTTTATACCGTAAGTATTTTATTTTATATTTTCATATTAAGTTTTAGTATTTCTCTAAAGTATCTATAAAATACAATTATTAGGACCACTTGACAACTTTCTTGTTAGATTTGTATAATATTTGACTTTGTTGAATTTTTATGTTTAAATTTATGCTTGTAGACACTTCTGTGTCTTCATATCATAGCCTTGAATAATCGTGTTTTATAAAAGTATAATGTGGATATTGTTTTATTTGTTTTTCAATTTGGTGATATAAGTGAATATTGTTTTTTTTAATTTGAGTTTAAGTAATTATAGCGTTATATATATATATATTTAATGATTAAAAAAATTAAAAAATATATATATATTATTTTATAATCATTTCTGACTATTTAAAATAAAATTTAAATATTATTTATTATTTTGACGGTGCTACATTCCTTTTCAAGTTGCTGGATCATTTTTAAAGGTGTAGCAAGTTAGAACATTATTTTTTATTGCATTTAAAGAATTTAAAATTGTTGTTATTTAACGGGCCACAGATAAGCCCGTTTAGCCCGCGGGTTAAATGGACGGGCCGTGGGCCTTAAAATTCAAAATCATTTATGAATGCGAGTTTTTTAAACCATTCCATTTAAGCCCACACGATCAAAACCCACGAGCTAAACGTACGGATAGCTCGTATACCCATCTCTAGTTTATGCTCTATATGATGTACTGAGGTGAGTGGTCTCTCACTTTTCTTTGAACAAATCAAATCGTTTTTATTGAAGAAAAGTGGTTTAGATTCATGTATGTTTCCACATTGACCTTAAAAAAACTTGCAAATTGACAAGTGGGGAAGTGTTCAATTATTGCTTCCTAATGGCCACCATGAATTAATATTAAACAAAACCATCGTGCTTTTAATTTTTAACTGAGAGATAAAGAAAAAGGGGAGCACTGGCTAGTTTTTATATTAACAAATTATCAGAAAGAATCATCCGAAAAGGGGGAAAATCCCAGAATCCAAATTTGGATATATAGTTAATATATATAAACGACAAACTTCATTATTAATTGCTCAAAGTTTATATGACAAATTGATATCCACGGGTATACAAACTTGAAAACTCACCATACATTAACACTAAACCCTGGTAAATCCAACACTGATATGGGGAAACTAAACCCATTATTTAGCATACGTACTGCATATGTATTTGAACATGTAAGAAGAGAATAATTATTCCATCACTTGTCCCCAAACAGGTAACCCAGGGATGAATCTCCACCGGGAATTGATTTAACTTTTGTTGACGGCCGATCCTGCAATTTCACAACACTGTTAGTAATTACGTTAAAAGCTACACACACGCGCATGATGATGATGATGATGATGATAATAATAACTCACAGTGATGAAGTTCCTTGAATTCTGTCCTTTAGCCCTGTGATAGTTGTTGATTATAGTTTTCTCAGTCTGTTTCTCTGAACTTGGTTTATATTGTGACGGAGGGTTCTCTGGGGTAATGTCTACGCCATATGGGGGTTGGATCGGTGGTGTTACGGTCGGCGCACTTGGCTGCTCATCGGCACCAAAGAGGTAGCCCAAGGAACTTTGGCCTCCGCCGCAGCTCTCATCTCTACTCATGTTTTGGAGTAGTGCAAGATTCAGTTAACATGAAGTTTCAAATATGGGGAAAACGTTTATATAGAATGCGTTTAGTGCACTGTGTATGTACATGCATGTTATGACATATGCCTCATATTCATATACTTCCACGGCCATATCAAATAGCAGTAAATAGTTACAGAAAACAAACCATTGCAGATTGCAAAGTGTATTGGAAAAGGGTATCCTATGGATGCTTATCTTTGACCTAACGCGTATGTACATGTATGCGATTGAATTTTAGGAGAGAAGTAAATTTAAACAATGATTATCAGTTTAGCACGAGAATAACGAAGAATCTTTCGAGTCACATGAAAAAGTATAATTTCCATTTCATCAATTTGACGAATCAGTGTATTGAGATGTTCATTACATTCTTAAAAAAATAAAATTAAAGGATAAACAATAGTTCTCGACATGAATACTTAATAAATTCAAGAGGGACGAGGAGTGTGTTTTTAGAATGATTTAGAGGCTTAGTATTTATAATATTTTTACTTGCTAACAATAGAATAGATGGTTAAAAAAAATAAGATGGACAATTTTTAAATTTACTAAAAAATTATCTAACATCACTTTATGCATGTAAATTCAACCTTGTTTATCATTAATTTATGATTACTTAATGTAAAAATTGTTTTTGAAGATTTCAACGATAAATTTATATTGTATGGTGAAAAAGACGATTACAAGATAGTCCTGGATATATTCCCCTACCTATCCCACTCCAAGTCCAACCCTAAATTTTATAATGCAGAAACGTCAATATTTACAAAAGAATAACTACGCCCCAAGAACTGTCTCTCCGCATAAGAAGAAGAAGAAGAGACCAGTTGGTTAAGTGTTGAAATCATGCAGGCTCTAACAACAACTGAGACCAATAATTACGAGGGTTTTGTGGTACTTCTTAGATCAAAACTGTTGACAGGTAATCCTCGTTGGGACTGCTTAACCCACCGATCATGAGTCATTACTTTAATGCGTGGTTAGCCTCTGGCCCATTTGCCCGTCTTTGCAATTTACAGAGTCTAATCAACCAATCCAAATCAGCGTACTAAGGTGATGATACCTCACCTTAAAATTTTCGATCATTTCGGGTTTACCGTGATTGTGGCTGTCGCGGAGGCTATTGGGAGCTATTTATGGTGTATTGGGTAATTCGGACGGCGACGCTACCACTATTTTAGAGACGCTATCAAATTTTCAGAGTGTGATTTGTAACCTTTTCTCTTAAATTTTTTTTATATTTCGTACGTTTTTACATTTCTACTATAACTTCTTTACATGTGTTACATAAAATTGTGTTCATAGCTGTTCATAGGTATGAAGAATGCAGCTTTCAGGTGACAGCTAATTACTACGTGATTGCACCATTAATAAGCATGATTCTGAATTCATGCAGCAAGGGTTATAAACCAAGGCTGCTCGAACCTGTTTCAGTGCTCTGCATACAGACTGTTTCTTTCTGAAAGGTCAACCATTGGGGTTACCCAAAAGAGATGTATGTATGTATATAGGCATGAAGGCCATGTAGGGGTGGAGATACTTGATGATGAAGCTAGCTTACCTCCATCTGTAACCCATTTACTGGACATGTAGGGACACACTTAAAAGATCCTGAACCCTACCAACAATTTCAATGGATCCCCAAAGAAAAAATTAAGATGAACAAAGTTTTTTTATTATTATTAATTTTATTTTCAACTGCAAACAAGGGTCCAGGAATCTCATTCCCAGACGATTCAATAGGGTGGAAAAATAAGAATGATCAGTTGATCACCGTTTCACCATCAAGTCGGCTTATGGCATCCGAACAGGACCGACCGTGGAGAATAAAGGAGAAACATGGAAGGCCATACACAAAATCAGAGCCTTACAAAGAATAAAAATATTTTTGTGGCTCGCCTGCACCAACAGTAATGACGAATGCGGAACGAGTACGAAATACTTTTCCGTGGACGACAGATGTCCCATTTATTCGAAAGGCCCGGAGGATGTCAACCATGTGTTACGTTGGTGTCCTCAAACAATGGGAATCTGGACGTCACTTATCAAGCCCGATAAAATGGATGAGTTTCTCTCCATGGAGCTTCAAACATGGATATTTACTAACATTTTCAACCAGAGTCATTTTATGACCAATAACTAAGACTGGGACATTCTTTTCGGATCACAAAACAATAAGTTGAAATGGATAGCTTGGATGCTACACGGTTGCTTCCAAACAGGATCGTTCGAGAAGGAACACCTAGCATCATTCTTCACATCAAAGAGATGGAGAAGAAAGGATGGACAATTGGAAAGTGAGGCACAAGTACACTCCTCGAAATAAAAACCGGGTGGCCGACCTCTTGGCAAAATACGCGACTCCAGCTGACTTAGAAGTGCATTAGCTCTCTAATCCACCACCGGGTATTGCAATTTGCAAACCTGCTCCAGGAGGAAGAATCCTTTTGTAACTAAGCTGTAAAAGTTTTCTCGTTTACTAAAAATAATGTTTAATATAAAAATAAATGTTTAAATTATATTATTTTTCTCATTTAAGTATATAAATTATTTTTTTTTATCAATTCAGGTGTTTAAAATTACAAACGTTGTCGTTTAAGTATCTCAATTATAACTATCGTTAAAAAAATCCGTTAAGTGACACATGTCTGATAATTTTAAAATTTTATTTTAAAAAATAAAAATATTATTTTTAAAAAAATAAAATTTATAAGTTTTTCAAGAAAACCCTAACTTTTTCTACTTTTCACAAAATACCCCAAATCATAAAATCTCAAAATACTCCTAAAATCTCTAATTTTAAAGATCATTCGGCCGTTAGCCACTATCACCATCGACGATCACCCATCATCCGAGGGCGGCCACCATTGTAGCCAGGCAACCAACGAACAAACGCACACAACAAGGGATTTAGGGTTGATTTGCGCACAAGTAAGATTGATTTGCGCACAAGTAAGATTGATTAGCGCACCAATCAAATCAAATTTTGATTTGCAATTGTAAATTTGTAATCCACCGCACCAGCAAAGGGAAAATGCACCAACGCCGCCGAGATTTAGAAGGTAATTCGATTCTAATTTAGGGATTTAAGGTTTGGACTTAGAGACATCGGAGATTAAGACTATATCAAAAGAATGATTAGCCGACAATGGATGGATAGGCGACCGACAGAGACAGTAGCGGCAGGAGACGGCTGATAACAGAGTTATACTTTGGGATTAAGGATTTCAGGATTTTTTTAAGACTTTAGATAAAATTTCAGTGTTTCTTAAAAATATTTTTTACAGTTGAAAAAGAAATAATTTTTCAAGTTTTTATTTAATTTTTTTTAAATTACTATAACATGACACTTGTCACTTAACAAAAAAAAATTAATATTTTTACGATCGAGACATTTAAAATGATAACGTTTGTTACGTTAGACACCTGAATTAACTGAAAATAATTTAAGCACCTAAATAAAAAAATATATAGTTTAAACACTTATTTTTATATTAAACCTTTGTAGACCCGTCCTCATCCACAGCACTACACTCATATCCACGTGAAACTGCCAACCATCTTATGCCTACTTGTTGTTGTCATTACCACCCACTATTAGAGGATAAACTAAAAAAATCAAAGCATCATCACACTAACCAAGTTGCAAGATTTTAAAATATAAAATCAGTGTAAATTTGGTTATAAAAGAAAAGTTGAATGCATGTATCAAAGAGGGGAACAGAAACGAAGAGAAATAATTATAAGGGGAGTTCCTCTCGATTTTTTTATACAGATTTTCATCAATAAAAATACAACAGAAACATATTTTCAGCAACCCAAATCCAAAATCGAAAGCAAAAATCCGAAGGTATTCTGTTTATTTGTTTAATCTTTAGATTTCAACTAAAAAAATCTTGTCTAGTATAATTCTTGTTCTTGGTTTATATACAAGTTTTTACGGTTTTAAAAATATATATATATATATATGAGTTAGGGATTTATAATTACCTTGTTGCCGTGGTGTTTATCGGGTGGCGTTGTACTCGGACGTCACCGGAAGTCGAAAGGCCAACTTCTATGGCCGGTTGAAGCTTGTATGTTGACTTGGGGGTTGTTTGGATTATTTCTTCTCTAGTTTGAGTTGAGAAGAGAAAGAAGAAGAGTAAAAGGGTGTTAGGTTTCACGCATAATGGAATTGGGGGAAATAAAAGTGCTTTTATTTTGATTTCGGGTTAATCATACTTAGGGTCCTTTAATTTCTTGTCATATTTTATATTGGTCGCTTAAAGTGTTGATCTATTCATGTTTAAGCCATTCCAAATCTGTCGTATTTTTACAAATTGGCCACCAAATTCTTGTGTCTAATCATGTTTAGGTCCATCTAATATTATCTTATTTTTACATTCTAGTCACCAAAACTCTATGTTTTTATTTTATTTTATTTGTGGCGCTTTATTTTTGTTATTTTCAATTCGATCACCAATATATTATATTTTGTGATGATTTATGCCTGTAACTTTCATTTCCTTTATTATAGTCACTATTAACTTTTAATTTAGTCACTGTTGTTTTAATTTTTTGAATTTAGATCCTTGTTTATTTTTATTTAGTAACTATCTTATGTTTTCTTGCATTTTTAGTTAACATAATTAGGTTTTGGGTCCTTGTATTCATTTTAAATTAATTGTTGAGGCTCTTATTTGTTCATATATATTTATTAGATCCTTCTACTTTAATCCTTTAATTTTTTGTTTGTGTTATTTTAGTACTTTATTTTTTTATTTTTGCTATCTAATCCATTAAGTTTTTGTTTTTCTTGCCGCTCGTTCTTAAGATTAATTCGACCCATAAATTTTAATTATTTCCAATTTGATTTTTAATTTGATTTTTTTTTCATTCCTTTTATTTATTTTTTATTTCAATCTTAATACTAACTCTTTGTATTTGTTTGTTTTATTTTCTTACTTTATTTATGATTTTTTAGGATAATTTTAATCAATCAAAGGTAAGTAATTTGAATCGAATCTCTAAATTTTAATTTTAATTTTCGTAATTAAGACAACCGATAAATTAAATGGTACCGAAAGAGCAGTTCAAGGGTGCTAAACCTTCCTTGACTGTAATCGACTCCCGAATCCGATATATTTCTGGTAAAACGCAGATCATGTAATATGGTACCCGATCAATCTAAATATTTTTAAATGATCGGTAGCGACTCCCAATATTTTATTCCTAGTCGAAGCAAAATTCCGAGCCCATCCGAAAGGCGGTTGCGATAGCTTGGCGACTCTGCTAGGGACAGGTAAGTGAGTCAGGCCTAAATTAATTTTCGGTTGTCCTTTTAAGCGAAAATGGTAAATTTAAATTTAAATTTATTTATTCGATTCCAATTATTTACCTTTGATTATTTTTTCAAATAAATAGTTGTACTGACGTTTCCTCAATGATTTCAGATTTTCAAAATTTTCATCTCATGCTCTATACCCGAGCTCTGAACCCTATTTAAGTGGGGGTAAGAGCGACGCCTTTGTGTGAATTTATTCACCGCATATGCCTAGAAAGTAGCCTTCGAGATTCATGTACCTTATGTCTTCGTGTGAATTTATTCACCGCACAAACATAAGAGAATGTGTCATCTCGAGTTTAACTTAGTCCATATAAGTTTGTAATGGGCTTAGGACTAAGGGTCTGGCAAGCCCAAGGGGGCACTGACAAGGAGAACTCGGATACCGTTTTTTAGAACATAAACTAGGAGACTATGGAGAATTAGAGCCTACCCCAAAACCTCATTCCAAACCATAGGCTACTTTCTTTCCTGCTTTACTTTTTGTTCAAACCATGCAAACTAGACAAATAAGCGGTTAGGATTTGTTTGAAATTAGCATGCAGGATAGAGATCATGTTCGGGTAGGAATAATAAACATGTGGGATAGAACTTTTATTTTCATGATTGTTTTGATTATTATCTTTACCTCACTAACACTTTTCATTTTTGTTCTCTTTTATTTTATTTTCATCATTTACATCATTTAAAAGAGGTGTTGATCCACAAAAACATGCTCGTTAAACGTAAATAATTTGTATTAATGGACAAAGGGGTTGTAATGCAAGAGATGAAAATGCAGAGGACAGTCTACAAGGTGACTATATGTCACATTCAATCCAGAAGGCGTGGTGCCCACAATTAAATAGTATATTACTCTGCTGCATTATAAAGGACTCAGAATGAACCGGGTCTACATCAAGCACAATGAAAGTCTATCTTTGAAGAACTGACTGGCAGAGGTTCCAGGGGCAAGATGAAGGTTACTGATATTGTGAGTCCTTTCAAAGACAACAATGGCTGAAATTGAAGACCATTGCTGACAAATTCAAGAAACAAACAAATGAACTTCACATAATTCCTATCAATTGAGAGCTCCAATGGCGTATTCATTGGGAACAGGTTCAACAAAAGATAAATGCCAGAGATGTAGTCATTCGAGACTTCTTGGACCAGTACAAAAAGTAACTCAATATTTGCAGAATTCATCCAGAGAAGCCGGAGCGATTCGACAGGTTATTCAACCGGTGACAGATGAAGGCAGAAGGCTAGTCAACCTGTCAGAAGCTGTCAAAATATTTTTGTTTCTTAAAAGATAAAACACTTTTGTCCCCAATAAAGATTATTTATAATAACAAACATGTTTTCGGATCAATACCTCAAGCATTTCATGCATTTTTGCATCTACATTTCATTTTTAAGCATTTTCATAAACATGAAATTTCTTCATGGAGGATTCGATGTAGTGTTCTTAATCACGTGACACCATATGGAAGAAAGATTTTAATAATTAAAACTGAAATCAGTACAGTGGGAGCATGATCAGCTGAATATATGGCCAAGCCTGCCAGGATAATCTGATAAAAGAGTCCATATATCCTAAGAGCTACGATGTTGAAGCTGTGTATAGTTATCACATAGGAAACTCTAGACATTCCTCTAAGAACTGTAAGACACTGAAACACAAGATTTAAAACTTGATGGATTTAAGAGAATGGACAATCGAAGAAGGGGACATTGCATCTACCATTCGCACTGAGAGCATTGTTTTGTTTGAAAGCATTTTGATCTTTCATGTTTGCTTAAAGGGCTTTTTGATCTTTCATGTTTGCTTAATCCTTTAAACGATTAAATTTATGCTACCTTCTAAGGTTGAATAATTGCAAATTTTAATCTTTAGTTCTTTGAATATTAAATGAATTAAATATTCTTTTAATTCTTAAAGAATTATAAATTTTTGACATATGGCAAGATCATACCTTTCTTATCCTGTTAAAAAAAACAAAAAAAATCCTTCGATTCTTTACCCAGAATAATCCATAGAGAGTCATAACGATACCTTTGAGTCAATAAAGTCACACCATTGTCCTTTTAGGCGTAAACCCAACATTTTTTACCAATAAAACCTAAGGCATTAAGTACAAGATGTTCACTTTAACATGAACATTCTTACCAGAAGACACAACTTGGGGCATCTCACATCAATTTTCTGAAGATGAGCTTGTACAATTAAGGCATGCTAGGGACAAGAAACAGAAAGGAAAATTAATTCGAAATAATTCTATCATGTATTAATTATATTTTTTATGTGAATAAAATTTATCCTGAAAATCTATCCCCCTAGGGATACCTCTTCTGCAAAGACTTTTGCGTATGAGATGATGAACGGCTTTGTTTCATTTATCCATATATGTATATATATCCCTTGTTGTCCCCTTTTGAGCCTATAATATTTTTTCTTCTGATTCAACCCTAACCAAGGATCACCCCCACACTGGGGGGCAATGTGGAAGAAATCTGCTCATATGAGTGAAGACATCAAATCAGAGGAGATATCAAAAGGTGAACCAAATACCAAGTACGAAGCTCCAATCAAACAAAAAAGAAAAGAGGCAAAGAAAAAATAAATAAAGAAAAAGGGACGAGAATCGACTCAAATGACACATCAAGCATCAAACTATGAGATTGATCAAGCACAATTATTGCCGAATCACTTCACTCGAAGATCATAGAGCATCAAGAGAGAAACACATACGAGTATATTCAAATTTAGCAAGACATGATTGAAGGCATCAGAATGAATTGATCATTGGTTCAATACCCTGAAACACTTGTTTGAGCCTATTTATCCTTTTCTTTTATAACCATGATCCATGGCCTACGTTACGTGCCTTAAAAAGTCCCTTCTAATCATACATGGATTTCTAAACAGAAGAGACTATCTTCATATTTCATCTCGTACATCAGGATTAATCTTTATTTGCAAAGGTTTTCTAAAATCTTTAATGCATGATAGAGAAAATAACAAAGGGGGTTCATGACTTAAATTTTGAATGACATCTTGAAACCAAAGGAGAGTTCGAGTTGAAAACCTAAAAAGGCGGTTCGAATATAAATATGGTGCAGCTGAGGCGATTGCACAAATTCCTTGATAAGGCATCGCACAATCCGAGTGTGGCCATGAAAGCTAGTAGCCGGAGAACACTTCCAGTAGATGAGCATACAAGCTATCCCGCCAAATCAGATAACATCAAAGAAATAAGAAAGCCAAACTATTGACTAAACATAATAACCTGAGACTCTTTTATCCTTTTCTTACTTAACCATTTCCCAAAGATAGCTTTGATCTTGACACTTGTCAAATAGCTATAATTTATTGAAGGATTAACATTGTAATTAATTCTTTGATGTCTAATGAACTCTAGTTTTATGATTCGTCTCAATTGTGAAACCTAGAAAGGGGCAATATTTTCAAAACTTTTTGATCAAACATTTTTTTCAAAACTCTTCTGATTGATATTTTCAGATCTCGAAAATAAAAGAAGAAGAAAAACATTTTTCTAACAAGTCAATCTCTACAGTGAATCTTGGTATTTGGCATGTGACCCTCAGACATAAAGCTTATGCTTAAAATCAGCAAATGAGGATCATTGGTGGCATTTTTGAATCATCAAATGTTGGGGCATCTTTTGAGATTCAACATCGAATATTGGGGCATCTTTGGGGATTTAACACCTGATGCAAATTTTCAGATCTTCTAAAGGCTTTTCCTCCACATGCAAGAATCGACAGACAAAGCACGAGACTCCATCCAAGAGATAAAACAGAATTAATTCATGTTGCATGCATCTTAGACATACTTAAGAGCATCACATTTATCATTTTTAGCATAAATAATTTTTTGCAGTTTTTTTAGTCAAGTTTCAACCTCAAGATGAAAGATACTCGATTCAAAAGCACATTCAAAAGTTGATGGTGGTTGTGTTGAAAACATTTTGATATTTTGATATAACAAATTAAGATAAATGAATTTTAAGATTTTCCAAAAAAATATTTTCTAAGTATATTCGATATAATTATTCGAATATCAAAATATTACTCCAAGACTTTCAAAGTTCATTTTAATCCTTACTAAAGTGAAAAATTGTGTTTTATACTTAAACTATTTTAAAACAATTTTACAAAGTATTTAGAACTGTTTCAAAGCTAAGAAAAATCAGATTGTGTAGGGGGTACAGATTCCCCCTACAGGTTTTTGGCTCCGAGAAAACAGAATGTCCAAGGGGTACAGATTCCCCCCCAGGGGGTACCGATTCCCCCCAGGGGGAACAGATTCCCCTCAGGGGGTACCGATTCCCCCCAGGGGGAACAGATTCCCCTCAGGGGGAACCGATTCCCCCCTGTCTAACGGTCGAAATCATATTATACTTAGGGAACCGATTCCCTATGAGGGGATACCGATTCCCCCCACGCTCCAAGCTGTTTTATTAATGGATTCTCATCTCCAAACGACTCCAAAACATCCCCAACGGCTATATACGACTTCAAACACATTCCAAGCTATAAATACAAGCTAAGGACACTTGAATAAGTAATAGAACAACTATCCAAGCAATCAAACAAAAGAGAAGAGTTTTTCATTATTATTTCATCTTTCTCTTGTATATATTTTGTTCTTGTGAGCTCAATCTTGTAACCACCTACCTTAGAGAGGTTTTCTTGTTTACATTTTTTATCCTGTTGTAAAGGGGAAAGGTTCTAGCTTAGCCCGTGTAAAAGCTACGGAAATGTTCTAGTTTAGCCCGGAAAAACTAGGGAGTTTGTAAGGTTACTCTTTATCCTCAAAAGAAAGAACAAATTAGTGAATTTGTTGGAAAATCCTTGGTGAGGAGCTAAGGTAGTGGACGTAGACTTTGATTGAGAAAGTCGAACCACTATAAATCACTGTGCAATTCTCTATCTTTCAATCTCCTTACTCCCTAAACACAAAACCGTTCCGACCCCTCTTTGCAAACCGTTCTGGTTATCGATTCGAGCTTCCAAAAAACCCAACAATTGGCATCAGAGCTTGACTCATTTGAAGGTTTAACCGCCTCTTGAGTAGATCCGGGAAGAGTTACATCGATAATCAAAGTCATCAATGGCCTTCACTTCAAACGTCGACTCCGGTCTCGATTCGATGCCCGTCAATAAGCCTCATTTCTTCAATGGAGCTAACTATGCCTATTGGAAGAATAGGATGATGTATTTCATTCAAGCCAGTGACATGGGAGCATGGAATATTGTAGAAGATGGATATATCAAACCTCTCACTCATCCAAGATTGTGGAGTGAATGAGAGACAATAATGTTCCAGCTCAACTCCAATGCTAGTCGTATCATATTTTGTGCTCTTGGACCAGATGAATATGGAAGAGTTTCATCTTGTACAACTGCCAAAGAAATATGGGATAAACTACAAGTCACTCATGAAGGTACCAAAGAGGTAAAAGAATCTAAAATTAGTCTTCTAACACATAGTTTTGAAAATTTCAAGATGAAACCAAATGAAGATATCAAAGCTATGACGGATAGATTCTAAACTATTGTCAATGGTCTCAAATCATATGGAGAGATCATTCCTAACGAGAAGCTTGTGAGGAAGTTAGTTTACTCACTTCCAAGATCATGGCAATCCAAGAAGATGACAATCATCGAGGCTAAGAACCTAAAGTCCTTAACTCTTGAAGAGCTAATCAGTTCTCTCCTCACTCATGAAATGATGCTTGAATATGAGGTGGACCTCGATAAGATTGAAGAGACACCAAAGGAGAAGGAGAAGAAGAAAAATATTGGAGTTGCTCTCAAATCCACAAAAGATGAGAGTGATTCGGATGTAGATGATGATGACGAGGAAATGGCATTGCTTGCCAAACGGTTCATAAAAATGATGAGACCTTACCGAGGAAGAAAATTCAAACGAAATGAAGGCCTAAAAAATGAACCAAAAGAGAAGGACCCGATTATTTGCTATGAATGCAAAAAATCGGGGCATGTCAAATATGATTGTCCATAATTGAAGAGAAAGGGTCAATCAAAGAATAAGCACAAGGATCATGTGGCTACATGGAGCGATGAAGAAGGTTCCGATGAAGAGGAACAAGAAGTAGCAAACTTGTGCTTGATGGCATTCGGGGAAGATTATAAGGTAACCTCTAACTCATCTGATTTTGATGATTTATCTTATTATGAGCTATTAGAGGAATATAATGGGTTGGCTTTGGATTATGAGAAATTGTTTTTAAAATATAAAAATGATGTTTCAAAATTAAAAAATGAAAATAAACTCATATCCAAAACCAACAACGATCTTGAAAGTAAAATCAAAGATTTGCAAATCAAACTAGAAGAGTTTGAAAAGAAAATTTTGGATTTGCAAAATTTACTTTCAAAGGTCAATAATGATCATCAAAATAAAATTGATGATCTTAAAACCTCTTTTGATAAAGTTGGAACAAAATGTTTCCAGAATGGAGAAAATTCAAAATCCAACTTTGTTAGAAAAAGTTTTAAAAACTAAAATCATAGAGGTCCCCGAAGAACCTCTAATGGAAAAATCGTTAGAAGTATATGGGTTCCTAAAGAGCTCATTACTACTAAAGATAAGGATATCCTACACAAATGGATACCTAAGGGGACTAGGATTTTGGAAACTAATGAATATGGACCCAAAAGAATTTGGGTACCAAAAATTAGAAATTAATCTATGTTTGTAGGAAAAAGAGCATTGCTACAAGGCACGAGAAACAGAATCAAATTTATGGTACCTTGATAGTGGATGCTCGAGACACATGACCGGAGACAAAAGCCGGTTCATAGAGCTTAACGCCAAAAATGGAGAAGTGACTTTTGGTGATAATTCAAAAGGTTACATCGAAGGTAGAGGACGTAGACTTTGTTTGAGAAGTCGAACCACTCTAAATCGTTGCGCAATTACCTTCAATTTTCTGCACAAGCTTCCACCGGAATTTTTATTTGCCAATTCACCCCCCTCTTGGTCATATTCATAGATCGATTTCAGTATAAGCAAAGGGATAGTGCAAGTGTTCTAGACCTTCATGACTGTTTTCTTCACCTAATGATCTCTTGGTGGTTTCGACCATCCGGAGTCCGTTACTCTACTCTTTGAGCCTTAGATCTATTTTGGCTTCATTGTGTCCAAAATAATCTCAAAATTAACCTTCCACAGATTATTTTTGCTGAACTTATCGAAACCGTAAATCTTGTTCTCAATAAGAAATTATGTTCTTCTTTAGTTTACGGTTGTATTCTTAGTAATCTATTTAAGAAGGCTAGGCTTAGAGTTGGTCTTGATGCTTCCTTTCCCCTCAAAAACCAAATCAATCTATTTTCTTTAACTAAATCGGGATGGAAGATCAATGAAGAAATTGGTCTTTGGGTTCGTACCGGTGAGCAACCTCTGGAAGAAAACTACTCCGACAATGAGCCAGAGCAGCACGAGGAACAAGCACCTCCAGAGGAACAACCTCGTCCAGAGTATCAAATGCCTCCATACTTCTGATCTTTTATAGAGAATATTGATTTGAGGCTTGCATCTATCGATTCAAATCTGACTGCTACCACAGAAATGATGAATCGTCGTTTTGATTCGTTGGATGAAAGGGTCGATGCACTTTCACGTGATGTGACCAATATTTGGTCACATTTATCTCCTCCTGATACACCGATGGACGATTAGGCCTTGTTCTTACTTATCTTTAATGGATCAAATTTTCAAACTTATTGTTTTAACATTTTGGATATTTTGGAATGTTTGAATTTGTGGATTGTTTGACTTTGAATTTGTTTGAATTTATGGATGTTTGAACTTATATTTCTATATATTTGGTTTGGTTAAATTTATTCATTATTGCATAATTTACATCAATTAGATATATGACCAATTTTTCCATGTCACATTGTTTATGAATATTGCTTATGAAACTAATGGCTAACGTTTCTATTGATTGTGATCTTAGCAGCTTAAGCTATATATATTTATAATCAATTGGTTAAATGATTTCAAAACCTTGTTTAAAATCTTTTAAAAGTATTTTTGATTTAACAAAAAGGGGGAGAAATGTTAAAGTGTTTAAAAGGGAGAAGTGTTAGAGTAAGGGGGAGTAATTTCAAAACTTGATTTCAAAATCTTAAAATTACTAAAATATTTTGTTATATCAAAAAGGGGGAGATTGTTGAAAACATTTTGATATTTCGATATAACAAATTAAGATAAATGAATTTTAAGATTTTCCAAAAAAATATTTTCTAAGTATATTCGATATAATTATTCGAATATCAAAATATTACTCCAAGACTTTCAAAGTTCATTTTAATCCTTACTAAAGTGTAAAATTGTGTTTTATACTTAAACTATTTTTAAAACAATTTTACAAAGTATTTCGAAATGTTTCAAAGCCAAGAAAAATCAGATTGTCTAGGAGGTACAGATTCTCCCCCAAGGGGGTACAGATTCCCCCCAGGGGGAACAGATTCCCCCCTGTCTAATGGTCGAAATCAGATTGTACTTAGGGAACCGATTCCCTATGAGGGGGTATCAATTCCCCCCACACTACAAGCTGTTTTATTAATGGATTCTCATCTCCAAACGGCTCCAAAACATCCCCAACGGCTATATATGACTTCAAACACATTCCAAGCTATAAATACAAGCTAATGACACTTGAAGAAGTAATAGAACAACTATTAAAGCAATCACACAAAAGAGAATAGTTTTTCATTCTTATTTCATCTTTCTCTTGTATATATTTTGTTCTTATGAGCTCAATCTTGTAAACACCTACCTTAGAGAGGTTTTCTTGTTTACATTTTTTATCCTGTTGTAAAGGGGAAAGGTTCTAGCTTAGCCCGTGTAAAAGCTAGGGAAATGTTTTAGTTTAGCCTAGAAAAACTAGGGAGTTTGTAAGGTTACTCTTTATCCTCAAAAGAAAGAACAAATTAGTGAATTTGTTGGAAAATCCTTGGTGAGGAGCTAAGGTAGTGGACGTAGACTTTGATTGAGAAAGTCGAACCACTATAAATCGATATGCAATTCTTTATCTTTCAATCTCCTTACTCCCTAAACACAAAACCGTTCCGACCCCTCTTTGCAAACTGTTCTGGTTGTCGATTCGAGCTTCCAAAAATCCCAACAGGTTGCTCGACCTCACAGCGAAGGGGGGACTGTCTGATGAAAAAATAACTTTCTGATTCTTGTTCAGAGTCAATTTCAACTTCACAGCGAATGATATTGAACTCGAAGCGACGCAATTTATTTGAAATTGGATTTCAACTCCACGACGGAGGATATCCAACTCAAAGCAACATATAAGATTGGATTTCAACTTCAAGACGAAGGATATCCAATTCAAAGCTCAACTTCACGACGAAGGGGCTTCCCAGTTTCATTCAGAGCAAATTTCAACTTCACGGCGAAGGATATTGGACTCGAAACAATACAAGCTTGGATTTCAACTTCACGATGAAGGATATTCAAGTCAAGGCTCAACTTCACGACGAATGGGCCATCTACGATTTCAACTCCACGATAGAGGATATCGTGCCCACGAGACAACACGAGCTCAACTTCACAGCGAAGGGGCGACTGATTGTCAACAAATAACTTTTCAGATTCAATTTCAACTTCACGTCGAAGGATATTAGACTCAAGATAACACAAGCTCAACTTCACAGCGAAGAGGCGGCTGGCTGTCAAGAAACAATTTTCCAGTTTCAGAGTCAATTTCAACTTCACGGCGAAGGATATTGGCCTCGAAACATCATAAATATTTGGATTTTAACTTCACGACGAAGGGAATCGTGCGAACCAAAGACTTTCGAGTTCGACTGCACTCAGCTCAAAGGCACATCATTTGCAACATAGTTTAAGTTGAGAAGGGTTATCTGCTAACCAAATACCTTCGAGTTCGACTACGCTCAGCTCCAAGGCACATCATTTGCAACATAACTCAAGGCTAGAAGGGTTATCTGCCAACAAAAGACCTTCGAGTTCGACTACGCTCAGCTCCAAGGCACATCATTTGCAACATAGCTCAAGGCAAGAAGGGTTATCTGCTAACCGAAGACCTTCGAGTTCGACTACGCTCAGCTACAAGGCACATCATTTGTAACATATCTCAAGGCAAGAACGGCTATTTGTCAACCATGACCTTCGAGTTCGATTACACTCAGCTCAAAGGCACATCATTTGCAGCATAGCTCAAGGCAAGAAGGGTTATCTGCCAACCAAAGACCTTCGAGTTTGACTACACTCAGCTCCAAGGCACATCATTTGCAGAATAGCTCAAGGCAATAAGGGTTATCTGCCAACCAAAGACCTTCGAGTTCGACTATGCTCAGCTTCAAGGCACATCATTTGCAGCATAACTCAAGGCGATAAGGGTTATCTTTCACCAAATACCTTCGAGTTCGACTACGCTCAGCTCCAAGGCATATCATTTGTAGCATAACTCAAGGCTAGAAGGGCTATCTGTCAACAAAGACCTTTGAGTTAGATTACATTCAGCTCAAAAGCATACCGGATTTGAATCATAACTCAAGGCGAGAAGTGTTATCTGTCAATAAACCCTCAAGTTCGATTACATTCAGCTCAAGGGCGTATCAAATTTACAACTTAGCTCAAAGTGAGAAGGGCCACATGTCAACCAAAAACTGTTGAGTTTGATTTCATTCAGCTCGATAACATATCAACCGTATGGTGGCAACGAGGAACTACCTTCTGGAAGAATTTTCAAGCCGAGGTCTTTAATTGAAAAGAAGACCAAGGCCCAATTCCAGGCTCAGGCTGAAGCCCAATCACAGTTACTCCCCAACAAATGTATCAAGTCTCAAAACAAAAAAGGACCGGACAAAAACTGGTTGTCTTTTTCGTCTTTGCCCTATTCTTGTTAACACAAGAATGTGTAAAGAGGGGCAGTTGTAGACCCCAGATTTTGTCCTCATCCACAGCACTACACTCATGCCCACGTGAAGCTGCCAGCCATCATATGCCTACTTGTTGCTGTCATTGCCACCCATTATTAGAGGATAAGCTAAAAAAATCAAAGCATCATCACACTAACCAAGTTGCATGATTTTAAAATATAAAATCAGTGTAAATTTGGTTATAAAAAAAAGCTGAATGCATGTATCAAAGGGGGGAACAGAAACGAAGAGAAATAATTGTAAGGGGAGTTCCTCTCGGTTTTTTTTACAGATTTTCATCAATAAAAATACAGCAGTTGAAACATATTTTCAGCAACCCAAATCCAAAATCGAAAGAAAAAATTCGAAGGTATTCTGTTTATTTGTTTAATCTTTATATTGTAACTAAAAAAATCTAGTCTAGTATAATTCTCGTTCTTGGTTTATATACAAGTTTTTACAGTTTTAAATATATATATATATATATGAGTTAGGGATTTATAATTACCTTGTTGCCATGGCGTTTATCTGGGTGGCGTTGTACTCGGACGTCGCCGGAAGTCGAAGGGCCAACTTCTATGGCCGGTTGAAGCTTGTATGTTGACTTGGGGGTTATTTGGATTATTTCTTCTTTGGTTTGAGTTGAGAAGAGAAAGAAGAATAGTAAAAGGGTGTTAGGTTTCACGCATAATGGAATTGGGGAAATAAAAGTGCTTTTATTTTGATTTCGGATTAATCATACTTAGAGTCCTTTAATTTCTTATCATATTTTATATTGGTCGCTTAAAGTGTTGGTCTATTCATGTTTAAGCCATTCAAAATCTATCGTATTTTTACAAATTGGCCACCAAATTCTTGTGTCTAATCATGTTTAGGTCCCTCTAATATTACCTTGTTTTTACATTCTAGTCACCAAAGCTCTATGTTTTTATTTTATTTTATTTTTTGCGCTTTATTTTTGTTATTTTCAATTCGATCACCAATATGTTATATTTTGTGATTATTTATGCCTGCAACTTTCATTTCCTTTATTATAGTCACTATTAACTTTTAATTTAGTCACTGTTGTTTTAATTTTTTGAATTTAGATCCTTGTTTATTTTTATTTAGTAAGTATCTTATGTTTTCTTGCATTTTTAGTTAACATAATTAGGTTTTGGGTCCTTGTATTCATTTTAAATTAATTTTTGAGGCTCTTATTTGTTCATATATATTTATTAGATCCTTCTACTTTAATTTTTCGTTTGTGTTATTTTAGTACTTTATTTTTTTATTTTTTGTATTTAATCCCTTAATTTTTTGTTTTTCTTGCAGCTCGTTCTTAAGATTAATTCGACCCATAAATTTTAATTATTTCCAATTTAATTTTTAATTTGATTTTTTTCATTCCTTTTATTTATTTTTTATTTCGATCTTAATACTAACTCTTTGTGTTTGTTTGTTTTATGTTCTTACTTTATTTATGATTTTTTAGGATAATTTTAATCAATCAAAGGTAAGTAATTTGAAACGAATCTCTAAATTTTAATTTTAATTTTTGCAATTAAGACAACCGATAAATTAAATGGTACCGAAAGGGTAGTTCAAGGGTGCTAATCCTTCCTTGACTATAACCGACTCCCGAATCCGACATATTTCTGGTAAAACGCAGATCAGGTAAGATGGTATCTGATCAATCTAAATATTTTTAAATGATCGGTGGCGACTCCCAATATTTTATTCCTAGTCGAAGCCGAATTTCGGGCCCACCCGAAAGGCGGTTGCGACAACCTTAAAAAAATGTAAAAGTATAGATAAAATCTTAAATAAAAAAATCTAAAAAACAAGGGTAAATGTATTTTTTTATATCTAATTTTGGCATTCAGTGTAATATATGATGCTTATTTTATTTTGTTGTAATTAGGTATCAATTTTTTTAATAGTAAAATTGGGTATTTAATATTATGGTGAAATTATATAGCTTTTCTATACAAGCTGTTAATTTTATTAAAAATAAAAAATATCAAAATTATAATAAACGTTTAGAACCACAACCGTATAGTAAACACATAATAATGATATTTTCATATAATCTTTAACACAAGAAAACTAGTTCTTAAAATCACACAATTATCATACAAGAAACATGTTAAACAAACCTAATCAGATAAACTTAAACAAAAGGTAGATACGAACAGATTTGATTGCATCAGCAAATGAACCACAAAAGATGATCAATATATTGAAAGACCACATAAAATCTATAAATCAGAGTCGAACGACGTGAAAAACTATACACGAACGGAAATCGCATATTCAAATCCAATATGAAGGTCCAAAGCAAAGAAGATCAGTATGATAACAAATAAGTGTCATATTTATTAATTGTGACAATGTCAAATCTAACTTTAAGAAAAAAGATAAACAAAAACAACGATCAAACACCAACGTACCATAAAGGCAGAAAAAAGATAGACAAAAATGCATCATAAAAACAAAGTTGTTCAAAATGGAAAAGAAAAAGAAAAACAACGATGCGCTGTAATAAAATAAAAGAAAAACAATGAATAACATCAAAATTGTTGCCACCGTCGATCACAAAGATGAAGAAAAAAAGATACTAACGATGTTCAAAGGAAAAAAAAAAAGGAGAAAACTAGGACAAACCCTGGTAGTTATTAAATATTCAACAATATTTCTACTAAGATTATTTTAATTACACATGTTTAATTATTATTGGTTCATACTCATAATTCTAATACCATTTAATTAAAGAGATACTATGCATTACAACTTCAAAAGTTAGATATTAAAATTTTAAATACAAACCCGTGTAGTTAAAAAAAGTTAGATACCTAATTACACACAAAAAATAAAAATTTAGTATTTGATTACATAAAAACATTAACACCTAATTATACTATAATAAAAAATAAGTATATAATTATACCAATTAAAAAGGTTAAATATCAAATTTTACAATTAAAAAAAATATAAATAAATATTAGATTATATATACATACTAAAGTTAAATCCCATAAATTATATCTACTCTATACATAAAAAGTTGGAAGAAAACCCTTAACTTGTATAGGAAAGTAAACCCGTTACTCGACCAATTTTACTTTTACCTATATGAAATGAAAAAATAAATTGCAAAGAAAAAGAGACAGCTGTCTTATTATGAAAGAAGAAGAAGAAGAAGCTGTCAGTCCCTCCTTAAGGGGATTCCTTAATATTACAGGTATATATTACCTTAAACTCCCATGACAAAATATAGAACAAATTCAAAATTTTACATGCATAATAATAATTTTTATATAATACTTAAATTACTTATATATTTTTTAATTTTAAAAATTAAAATAAATTATTTTTCACATTTCCCCAATTAAAAGAACTATTATGATTCTTCTGAATATTTTCCATAAATAACTCCTATGATGATCAAGATCTTCGAATTAAGAATCCTTGGTAGGATTCATTATGTTGACCATAGTTTCTAGTTAGGTATATTCTCTTGACATGATTACTGAATACTCATGTGATTTGTCAAATTCAAATCTAATGTCATACGATCATATTCTTTTAATCTACCAACTTACAAGTAGTAATCTTGATAATAGACTTGACACTAACACTAAGGTGGTGTTTGTTTTTGCAGAGGTAAAAGGTCTGCAGTCTGCGGACCACATCTGCAGGCATCTGCAGCAGAAGAGGTGGACCAAAAGTCGGCAGTCTGCAAGAAGAAGACTGTTTGTATTTTAACGTCTGCAGACTGCTAAAATGAACTGAAATATAAATAAACTGGTTTTTTAAACTTAAAAGAGTTTTGCAATACTGAGATTTAAATAATTTTAGTTTTACAATACTGAAATTTAAATAATCCATACAACTAAAATAATAAATTATTTAAAATAAATCAATCCATATTTTAAAATAAATCAATTCATACTAATAAATTATTTAAAATAAATCAATCCATACAACTACAATAATAAATCAATCTATATAACTACAATAATAAATCAATCCATATTTTAAAATAAATAAATCCATACTAATAAATTATTTAAAATAAATCAATCCATATTTTAAAATAAATCAATCCATACTAATAAATTATTTAAAATAAATCAATCCATACAACTACAATAATAAATCAATCCATATTTTAAAATAAATAAATTCATACAAATAAATTACTTAAAATAAATCAATCCATACTAATAAATTATTTAAAATAAATCAATCCATATTTTAAAATAAATCAATCCATACTGATAAATTATTTAAAATAAATCAATCCATATTTTAAAATAAATCAATCCATACTAATAAATTTTTTAAAATAAATCAATCCATACAACTACAATAATAAATCAATCCATATTTTAAAATAAATTAATCCATACTAATAAATTATTTAAAATAAATCAATCCATATTTTAAAATAAATCAATGCATACTAATAAATTATTTAAAATAAATCAATCCATATTTTAAAATAAATCAATTCATACTAATAAATTATTTAAAATAAATTATTTTAAAATAAATCAATCCATATTTTATAATAAATTATTTTATAATAAATTATTTTATAATAAATTATTTTATAATAAATTATTTTAAAATAAATTATTTTATAATAAATTATTTTAAATTAAATAACCTTATTAAATTATTTAAAATTATTTTAATAAATAACTATATTTTATAATTGTTCTTGAAGATGTTTGAAGACCTTTGAAGACATAAAACCAAGTCTGCACCAAGAAGAGCTCGCGCAAACGTTTGAAGAGCTTCTGTCTTCTAAAAAACAAACAGTCTGCGAAGCCTAATGTCTGCGCATGGTCTGCGCGACGCATACATAAGTGGTTTGAAGAGCTTGCACAGTGAAAACAAACACCACCTAAGGGTCTATATGTAACATAAAAAGCTTTCACTAAGAGGCCTTTGGACTAGGAGACCTTGTGAGGATTCCCTATGTTGATCACAGTTTTCGATTAATTTTTTATATAACTATTGACAGACTCATATGATATGTCATATTTAAATCTAATGTTAGGTGATCATATCTATTACGAGTATCATTTATAATTCTAAGCTCGACACCAACACAAAAAATCTATATATAACACTAAAAACATTTCTCTAAAATCACAAACAATTACTCTTCACCTAACTAAAAGAAATGAACGGCCTATAATCCTCTAACTCCAAATGTTACGTTACCATTACCACAAATCTTAAAACATTTGGGTACCTGACTAACATTAGTTGCTTTCGGTTAATTGGGTACCTGATTTTGGGTACCTGCCTAACCCTAGATTGCGCAATGGATAGACACACTTTGTACGGGTTGTTATTATACCCGATTTAAACCCCAAATGAAAATGAAAGAAGTTCCAGCTTTGGCAATCATGAAGTACTCAACCTCGTCACATACCTTACATGCTTCCCCAAAACGAGCACGTCCACCCACTTGTCAAATCACATGCTGTCTTCAGCTATTCCATCGTCTATATGTATAGTACGTAGACCCATCTGGATAATTTTTTAATGAACTTTTTCCCATGGATTCATTTGTTGATATATTTGGGTTTTCTCTCTCTCGATATTTTATTTAATATCTTTTCATAAAAAAATGATATTTTATTTAAGAAAAATGATTATATATATGTTATTGAATGGATATTTTTACTTTTAAAATTATGAAATGACGTCAACATTTTTTTTGTTTTTTTTAAACCATGGTTTTGATTTTTTTTATTCATCCATGTTAAAACATCTTTTATAAAATCTCAACAGCAAAGAGATGGAAAATAAAGAATTGAGTTATATACTTTGATTCTACGCTAACGAGATGGTCAATATTATAGATTAGAGTGATTATAATTTCACAAGTTTTAGGTTTAATGTTGAGTTTTTTGAGTTTTAAAGTGATTTAGATAAAATATAAATTGATAAAGTGGTAAGAGACAATGGGTATCGATAGAGTGGTTGAAGAAGATATCGAAGAATGGTAATTACAGAGTGATTATCATATCATCATTATGTTTATAGTTTAACATCCGAGTGACCAAAAGAGGAACAAATCAATTTTTTAAAGTATAAAAAAAATAACCTTTAATGACCAAAATAAGAATAAGAATAAGAATAAAATTTAATAATAAAATTTATAATTTATTCTAAAATTTTATAAGAATTTTGATATCCTCTAACTAAGTTCGAATTTTGTAATTTTAAGAAAGTATTTATAATTTTTAAAAGTAACATTATTAGGAGATACATTCATAGATCTTGAACATCAACATTCTGTTATACAATTATATATATATGCCATCATTTTGACATATTAATGTTTTTTATTTTTATTTTCTATTAGTAGTCGTATGAAATTAAAATCAAAAATATATAATATATTTATTATAATTAAAAAAATCTACCTTTGTATAATTTTAAACTTGAAAATA
The DNA here is from genome assembly GCF_006381635.1 of Hibiscus syriacus. NCBI lineage: Eukaryota > Viridiplantae > Streptophyta > Magnoliopsida > Malvales > Malvaceae > Hibiscus > Hibiscus syriacus. The sequence continues at coordinate 1,561,345 of NW_024063008.1, forward strand.
ACACTAATGATCTTGTTGTGTGTATTATATATACAAAAGCTCATACATTTATTCATCATCATTCGTTTACGTTAATTTGTAAGATTCGCAATTAACAATTGAATATTAGGTATAAATGAACATAAGAGTGAAAGAGAATGAGGGTATAAGTCAAAGCCTTGGCCTAATCTAATTTTAGTTCATATAATATGTTTAAATTTGAAATTTAATATTTTTACTTTTATAATGTTATTAATATGTTTAAATTGAGAATATTATTAATTATTATTAATAAAATGATGACATAATTGCTTTTTTTCAAAAAAATTAAGGGTAAAGATACAAATGTCCCCTGACTATAAGATACTCCTTTTTGAGTCCCTTAACTATTAAAATTTACAAAGTGGTCTCCAGACTATAAGGAATTGCTTTGTTAAATCCCTCAACTATTAAAAGTTACAAAATGGTCACTCAACTATTCATTATGTTCCAAACTCAATATTTTTTGTTAAAAAATTAACAGATGTATGAGTTGGACGTTAACATATTGACTGAGATATTATAGTCGTTTGAGACTATGTGATCAGATTTTATCATATCTCAATCAACAAGTTAAAGTCCAACTTTCATTGCCATTAATTTCTTAACGGAAAAGGATGAGTTTAGAATATAATGAATAGTCAGGTAACCATTTTACAATTTTTAATAGTCGAGAGAATCAACAAAGTAATTCCCTATAGTCAGAGGATCATTTTATAACTTTTAATAGTTGTGACTAAAAAAATTAAAGTGGTAAACTATGTCCAACTAAAATAAACGGGTTCAAGTTGGAGTTTGAATATTGATGTTTACAAATTAAACAAATTGGATTGGAAGGATCGCTTTCATATTGATAGTTTAAGGATGTTCAACTAAAATAAACAAGTTCAAGTTGGAGTTTAAATATTGATGTTTACGAATTAAACAAATTGGATTGGAATGATCGCTTTCATATTGATAGTTTAAGGATTGATATAAAATAATTTTAAATTTAGGGATTAATTTATAATTATGAATGTTAGTTTTTATAATAGAATTGAAAATTTTAATTTTAATTCTGTAAATAATTTAAATTATGATTAAACAGATAACGTTTATAATAAATCTTAATAATATACGTTTTAAATTAATTACTTAATAGAATATTTATAATTTATAAGATATTAAAAATCTAAAAATAAGTATCAACAACTTAAAACCATCCACAATAATTATTAAATTTCTATGTTAAAAAAAACCACAAAAACAGGCTGGCCATGAACCACCCTTGGACCGAATTGTAGACCTAAAACACTAGGGCGGTTAAGAATATTGAACTTGCCAACAATGCCACGTGTCAACATATGTGTCTATGGACTATGCACACTTGTATTACATCAGCACCGCGATAGCCGAAACTTGAAAAATAGATATTCGTTCCCATTAAATATCCCTTCTACCATTGGCTTCGTACGTTCTCAATTTTGTACTAGCTTAAAAACTTCTGTTCTTTGCCCCAGCATATTTGTATTGGCTTAACCTCGAGCTATATATATATATTCAAATCCATGGCGATTTCAAACAATATAATGATCTACCAGTTCATACATAACACAGCTTCAACCGAAAAACCCAACTCTATTGCAGGTTTCTTGTCGGTTTGGAATCGAGAAGCTAAGTTGCAGGGAAAGGGTAGCCATGTTTTGAGGGGGGGGGGAACGCGTTGAATGCATGCATGGTGTTGCAGCAGAGGAGGAGTGATGAAGCTGAAAAGAAGCTGATTAGCAACGGTGATAGCATGAAAGTCTCCAAGGCGGAGGAGAGATTAGCTAAGAAGAAATTCGAGAGAAAAACCTACCTGCTTGCAGCTTTGTCGTCGAGTATAGGCATCTCTTCTATGGCGATTATGGCTGTTTATTACAGGTTTTCATGGCAAATGAAGGTGACGATTATGTCAACTAACTAACTAAATGATTACAGCCTGGAGAATTTTAACCTTTTACAGTTTACTTTCCTTATGTAATTTGGGTCTTGAAATGATTAACAGGGTGGAGAATTTCCGCTGCTGGAGATGCTTAGTACATTCGCTCTCTCTGTTGGTGCTGCAGTAAGCATGGGATCACTTCGGACAAAATATTCTTCGTTTTGGGTATTAATATGATATGATTTGATGGTTCAAATTTCAGGTGGGGATGGAATATTGGGCGAGGTGGGCACACAGAGCTCTGTGGCATGCCTCATTGTGGCACATGCACCAGGTCGGTTATCACTCCCGCCATTTCATTTCACAATGTATATGTTTCTTAATAATAAAATTACGGTTGAAGTTGTATTTATAACTGCGATATCGTAATTGTAAATGTTGTGGACGTTATTATATAATTTTTTTTATTACGGCAGTCTCATCATCGAGCAAGAGAGGGAGCCTTTGAGCTGAACGACGTATTTGCAGTAATGAATGCAGTTCCTGCCATTGCCTTGCTCTCTTACGGGTTCTTCAACGCTGGATTTGTCCCGGGACTCTGTTTTGGTGCCGTTAGTTACTTTTTCTTTCTAACTAATTACTATTATTCTGCCATTTTCTTTCCTTATTTCATCATTTTTGTTTTACAGGGTTTGGGAATCACGGTGTTTGGTATGGCCTACATGTTTGTCCATGACGGTCTCGTCCACCGTCGATTTCCGGTGGGGCCGATCGCTGATGTGCCTTATCTACGGAGAGTAGCTGCTGCCCACCAAGTAAATCTACACTCCTCCGCATATGAACACTTTCTTCTCAATTAATTTAGTATTATTTATAACATAACACGTTCTGGATTTCATTTCAATAAAACAGATTCATCATGCAGACAAATTTGGTGGAGTTCCGTATGGCTTGTTCTTAGGACCTCAGGCAAGCCCTTTGTATTTTCCATTAGAATATGACCAATAGAAAGAAAAGATTGAATATTATATACCTTTAATTTTTGCAGGAAGTAGAAGCCGTGGGAGGTTCGGAGGAACTGGAAAAGGAGATCAACAGAAGAATCACGATGTCCCAAAATAGTGATTTTTTTCTAGTTACCTCATCCTTGTTGTATGGTCTGAGCAAACATTTATTATATTATTAAATATTGATGCCAGGTGTTCACGACTTATTTTGAGTTAAAATAATTAGAATAAAAGAAAATTAAATTCAAAATCTATTTTATTAAATTATCAAAAATAAAATATTAAATTTATAAAATTATATCTAAATTTATTATTGGGAATGTTTGGAAAGTTGAGATATTTCAAGAAAATATATTCTCTTTTATGTAGAAACTCTCGTGAGAGAAGAGAAATGAAAGTTTACCTATTTTTTTAGATCATTATTTCTTTATATAATTGTATGTTAAATCAATCATTAAATTGTTGAAAAAAAAATCAATAATGACTGCACAACAGCCGACGGTTTGAAAGTATTAATGGGGCTGCTTAGAATTCAAAGTTAGGCAACCACTTTGTTTGAAATAAAAATAGGTAAATGCATTTTAGTCCATGCACACTTTAGGATATTTACAATATTAGTCCTCAAGCTTCAACTATAAATATCCTAGCTTATTTAACTTCAAAATGATCTCATATCCCTAAATCATTCTAGCTCTCTCTCAAGTGTTTTTGTAAACACTTGTAAATTTTCTCCCTTTAGTAAAAGATATGCAGTAGTTCGGAGAGGTAGGCATAATTTGTTGAACTCCGTTATCAATTTCGAGTATTATTTTTCTACTTTTATTTCGCATTCTCACTAATCTAGTTATAGGGAAATTACTCGTTTATTTCCCAATAACTGGTACAAACCATGGCATACACCAGACTTCCAATTGCTGAGGCATACGACACCTTTACCATGTATGCACTTTCTTCCTCCATCTTTGGTGACTGTTCTTTGGAGAGTCTAAAATGAACACCTAAAGGTGTACTTACTGGTTTAACATCTTGCATGTTGAACCTAGAGAGTACTTTGTTAATGTACTCAGCATGTGATAACATCAAAGTCCCTGACTTTGTGTCTCTCTTGATCCTTATCCCAAGAATCTGCTTTGCAGCGCCTAGATCTTTCATTGCAAACTGCTTCGGCAATTATTGTTGGCTTTCTAGATGGCCGGCTGAATTTCTTCAAATTGGATGGCAATTTTCAATTCAAAGTGGGCAACCAATATTGTTGAAATTGGAAAAGGGATAATTACCAAATTGAGTCATTGTACTTTAAGGTATTTATAAGATTAGTCCTTAAGCTTCAACTATAAATACCCTAGTTCATTTAGCTTCAAAATCATCCCCAAATCATTCTAGCCCTCTCTCAAGTGTTTTTGTAAACACCTGTAAATTTTCTCCTTCTAGTAAAAGATCTGCAACAGTCCGGAGACGTAGGCATAATTGGCTGAACTCCGTTATCAATTTCGAGTATTATTTTTTCCACTTTTATTTCGCATTCTCACTAATCTGGTTATAGGGAAATTTCTCGTTTATTTCCCAACAACTGGTATCATGAGCTTTTGGTTGTCAATTTTTCTATGAAATTACTATTTACATGAATAATAAATTTCGTGAATAGTAAAATTTGGTCGGCGATACGAATTTGTCGACGGAGGTGTTCTAATACACGGTGGTTCGCGGAAATTGTCAGAAACGATCCAAACAAAGCCAGATTCGAGTGGGAGCGATGGCTGCAGACGAAGGGAATGTGAAAATTCAGAAGTTGTATGGTGCGCTCAAGACCTTCTTCGAATGACTTAGACCAGGGGCAATGCTCGGGAGAGAGCAATGTGATGCCCAAAGACTTTTGGAGGCCATAGTTGTAGTCGGAAAGTTGACCGAGCTTGCAGGTGTCAAGCCAAGTAGCGATGTATCATCTAGGCTTATGCCCAGAGATAATGGCAATAATAGGGGAGACCGGGAAAAGATGCAGCGGGGAGATGGTAATGGAAGCTCTTCGAATATCCAATATGAGCCATCGACTGTTAATAGCCAAGGAAAGCCATCGGGAAAGAATGACAAGGCTAAGTCCGGTGCGAAGAAGAAGGTGAGCAAAGAAAAGTTAAGGTGTTACTTCTGTGATGGTCCTCATTTGATTAGAGGATGTCCCGAGAAGCGTCGCTTTACAACCATCATGAAGAGGATGAGAGAAGGAGAAGTAGCAAAAATTGGCGCAGTCACAAGTGTTAAAGCTACCAAGCCAGGAAAAAGACTTAGTCCGATTGAGGGGGTCAATGCGGCCAAGCAAGGAACAAGACGAGGCAAGGCTGTTGATGTTGAAGCAACTAAACCTGGAAGAAAACGTGACGAGACTACAGGTGTTAAAGCAGTCGAGCATAAGAAAAGACCCGATGCGATAGCAAGAGAAAAAGCTGTCAAGCCGAGGGTGCAAAGTGAGCAAGTCTGCTCACAGTATGCCAGGATGGAGGCGTGGTAAAGTTGAGGCGTCTCAGGCATAAAGGTAAACTTAAGGAGTATGTTAGAGGATTCAGAAGACTCATGCTCAAAGTCCCGAGTTTAACTGAAGAAGATGGGGTCTTCACCTTCATGTTCGGATTGAAGCCGTGGGTAAAGAGAGTATTGGAGCGAAGGGAAGTCAAGGAGTTGTCTAAAGCCTTGACAACCGCTGAGTCCATCAAAGAATTTGAAGTCAAGAAAAACAAGACTTCCAAAACAAAGCCGAAAGCTGAGGGTAATGGCAAGCGAATCCATGATGAAGGCAAGTTAAATGATGATTAATGTTGTTCCTCGAGTGGCAGAGAAAGTCCACTCAATGATGAACCAGATCGTGAGTCTGGGGAAGATGTGTGCAGTCTTGGCACAAGTTCGAGTGTCAAAGATGCTAAGACGAGGGTAAGAGTCGAGCAAATGAGGGGACGTAGACTTAAGATGCCAGAAGTGTTGCAAAATTACCCGAGGGGAGCCGAGTCATCCAAGGTGATGGATGAGCCCAAGATCGAGTTATCCAGAGAAGAGGACGAACCCAGGATCGAAGAGGCATTGAGAGTTGTCTCAATAAGGTTCATTTCTGCCAAGGCGAGTAGAAGCCAAGTGCAAGAAGAGTTATCTGTGACCAAGGAGTTTACCGAGCATGTTCGTATAGAGAACATGGCTTCAGAGACCATCATAAGAGAAGGGTCGAAGCAAGGGCTTGTGTAACACCCCAACACGTATCCGACCCGAATACGAATCCGATGTGTCACATTGACTTTTCAAAACTTGTCTCTAAAAAAAATCATGAAATTTTTAACTTTCATTAAATAAAATTCGTTGTTTTACATAAAAGAAACCATTTGGTTCTACAAATCCTATCAGAGCATATTCAACTATATCAATTAGTACATGCCAACTACATTCAACATAACAAAATACATAATCACATTTATTTCTTTTCTAATCTGAACTTTGTAAAGGAGAGCTGACCTATCTTGCTCCTCTTAACATCTCTCCTCGCTTTCCGAAACCTACGTGTGAAACACTCACATGCTAAGTCGATGACTTAGTGAGATATATAAAATATATAACGTAACCATGACTCCTAACAATGAATGCATGTTTTCTACTATCATATCAAACAACCTCATATACACTTCCACATAACACATACGTACATACATATACATCATTATATCATCTATGCTTATATACTATTTCATGTCTATAAAGTCTTGTGTATTTATCCCACTCAGCTTATCACATTTTCCTATTATCATTTAATCATTTCTTCTATATAATTCTTAATCACATAATTTCTATCCCAAAATCACATATCTTATCCCTTATTCCATAAGTTATATCTATCATATACCCATAGGTTTTGGTGACATGTTCTATATCATATTCTTGTATAACAACTCCTTATATTCTATTAATTCATTTTTCATATAAGTTATCACATAAACATATATATTTTAGTAACTTATCGTAAATTAACTCTTATGATATTTTCATTGAAATATATAATCTTTCCTATATAACTTATCTCATGTATTCTTATTCTTATTCTTATTCATATATATATATTTTCTATTTGATATATTATTTACTTTGTCTCTATTCTAATATAACTTCCATTATACTATTTCATTCACAAAGTATATTTCACACTACAATCCTAATTATTCTATTCATATAATCCTATAGTTCACTCACCCATTACATATACTTATAGTTATGGAGTTCACAACATTTCTCAAGTAATTACTCATAACTTATCATATAAGCTCATTTTATTTCCTTATAATCCAACATATCAAACAATCATAAATTATAGCATTAAACCATGTAACATATGCAATACATTCAACCAATATACTCACTTCCAATTACACAATTATATAACAATCATATTACTTCTTATTTATATTATATCTTTACTGGCCCATGTACACTTTGGAGAACTAAAGATATGTGAGTCTATTGAGGTTGTGCACTAATGTTGTCACCACAGCTCGAATAATTTCCACTAGGGCACTGAATATTTGTCCCGAAGGACCACTATGTCCCGAAGAACCACTGAAAATCCCTCGACTCTTGGTATGCCAACTATACCTCTAGCTCTCATTTCATAGAACATGGGCATTATGATTTATATCATTTCACATATTTCATATATACACATTGATCACTTACATGTAGAACATTTCATATGATTCACCTATCATATGTACCTTCTCTTTCATATATCTCATATCACATAGTTCATTTCCATATAAATCACATATCACATATACATGTAAACACTTAATTTTATCATTCATGTAAATCATGTCACTTCTCATATGATTTCATATTCCTATATCACATAGCTCATATTACTTTGCATGGATTACAAAAACATATATATTATCATGTTTATCATCAAGGTTCATTCACTTAATCTCTTATACGCGTATATCACATATTCATATCATTCATTCAAATCATGTCACACACATACAATAACATATAGCTCAAACACTCATAGCAAATACATGCTCAGGTTCATGAATTCATGCATAACACTATAGGAAATAGACTTATCGCAAGTCTTATTTCCATTAAACATCATATGCTATCTAATATGCACTCACATTGGCCTCACTAAGTTTCGATCCCCTTTTATGATTTCTTTTCTTTCGATCGAATCTTAACTTGATGATCATACCGGAACTTGTTCGTGTTCGATATCTACATAATCATACATTGATACATATTAGTATTCAATTAATATACTCTAATCTATCATTTCTTAGACCAAAAGAAAGGTTTATTTCTATTTCCCCTTGAAGTGCATCGATGCATTCTACAGTGTATCGATGCATCCCTTAACATGTGCATCGATGCACTCCTTATGCATCGATGCACTAATTACATTCAATGTTTTTATTTTTAAGGGGTGCATCGATGCACTTCCTGTGCATCGATACACACTGAACAATTTCTGGAAATTTACCCTTGATGCATCGGTACATGATGAATGTGTACCGATGCACACTAGCCCATAATTCCAATTTATGCCCAAAAATTCACTCTTTTCAGCTTAATTACTTCATATATCATCCCCTTTCTTATTCATAACTTACATACTCATATTCAAACTCATTTATATTCATTAATCACCTCTTTAACATCAAAATCTTATTCTCCATATGTAATTCAAGAATTACACTAAATTTTCAACATGTTCCAAATTCAATTCTATTACTTCTAACTTCTTAATTAGACCCTTGACAAGTCAAATTCATCCTTAGAACTTTAAAAACCTTTTTATAATAAAAGTTCATTTATAAACTCTTAATAGAAATTCATTTCAAATTCTCTCTTCTTGGTGTTTTAAACTTATATAAGCTTTCCTTAAGCTTATATAACCCCCAAAAACTCAAATCAAACTTAAAAATTCAAGAAATCAACAGCTAAATCAAACTTACCTTTGCTCTTGTCTTCCACGTGAAGAAGAAGAAAGGAGAAGAAGAGAACTCTAGAGAAATCTCTCCCTTTCCACATGGTTTCCTTTTCTTATAAAGGAAGAATAAAAATCTTACTTGTCAATTGACCATTTTACCCTTTAATTTATTCCATAATTACTAAATAACCTTCATCATATATTTCCAATAAATCATTGAACTATTCAATTATCCTACTTTAATCACCAATTTCTAAAAATTTTCAAACTAGTCACAAACCCGATATTGATGATGTTACAGCTTGCCAAGGATGTTCAAGTGAGAAACAATCCTTCAAAGACTAGTAGACAAGAGTCGAAGGGAGCCAAGACGTTGAGGGACAAGGCAACCACGGAGAAACTACCCAATAACAAGTGGGTTTATAGGGCAGTGACTACGGACAAACTGAAGTTGTGTTCAACTTCAGTTGGCATGCTAGAGTAACAAGAGAAGAAATGTTGCTGCATTGATCGAGGTGTGAAGACAGATTAAAATCAGTCTTCAAGTGGGAGATTGTTGAAAAAAAATCAATAATGACTGCACAACAGCTAACGGTTTGGAAGTATTAATGGGGCTGCTTAGAATTCAAAGTTAGGCAGCCACTTTGTTTGAAATAAAAAATGGGGAAAATGGATTTTAGTCCCTGCACACTTTAGGGTATTTACAAGATTAATCCTCAAGCTTCAACTATAAATACCCTAGCTCATTTAGCTTCAAAATGATCCCATATCCCAAAATCATTCTAGCTCTCTCTCAAGTGTTTTTGTAAACACCTGTAAATTTTCTCCCTTTAGTAAAAGATCTGCAGTAGTCCGAAGACGTAGGCATAATTGGTTGAACTTCGTTATCAATTTCGGGTATTATTTTTTCTGCTTTTATTTCGTATTCTCACTAATCTGATTATAGGAAAATTTCTCGTTTATTTCCCAACATAAATATTTATAATTCTATCTTATTGAATATATAAATAAAACTTATGATATTCATACTTTATTTATAGTGTAACATGATTGATCACTTAATTTTATATGATACTTTATAATAATATTATATTATATACGTACATGTTCACAATTTAAATATTAGGTCATAATTAATATATTATATATCATTTTTTCGTTAATCTTTTAATTTTGTAATGTAAATTATAATTTTTTATAAAATTATCATATTTTTAATTGATAATATAAAATAACATTTTCATAAGATAAATAAAATTACCTTAAACTACCATTTAATTCGAAAGAGTTGATGGTAAGAGTTAAATTATTTAGATACAAACATATAAATCATGTTATATGATTTTTTTTGAATATTTTAATTTGATTATAAAATAATATTTATATCTAATTTAAAATATAAATATACATAAATTTATAGATAAAATAGTTCGAATCCGGATTACTTAAGTCACATAACTTGATCCTTAGATATGGACATGCTCACAGCATGTTGATTATAATAAAAATATATATAACGATTAGATTATTTTTCAGTGAAATTATTTCTTAAAAAACCCAATAACTTATTATTATTTCGAGTTGTATTTGTTCCCATCACACTGTTGCCTTGAGCAAGCTTCTGTCATAGCCACCTCAGTCTTAGAAACGTGGTGCCGCCTTGACACTGATGAATGAAGATAACCGGCTACTGTTTACATATGTGAAAATGAAGGTTGAGCTACGACCTGAATAACATCTTTGATATGTAGAATACGATTCTAATGGCCAAAGCAAACAATCCAGCCATGAATTCCCAGATTCTAACGTAGCTCGCCACTAGTGGGTTTATGAAAGGTGCCAAAAACATATTGTAAATCTTCATTACCGATTGTATTATAACATCTGGACTCTTCAGCAACCCTGCAGAATTCAGACAAGAAGAAGTATCAATATAGATTTGTATATATTTCTAGTTTCAGAATGTATGTGAACTGTGTTGCATACATTCAGCAGCCTGCGGGAACTCATCAAATATCAAAGTGACATTCTTCAACAGGACCTGAATGAACCGAAATGAAGGAAGCTTAATTAGCCCTTTGGATTTGAATCTTTTGTTGTCTAATGCTAACAGGTTAAGCAGTGTTAATAGTTGTCAAGGTGAGATTACCAGCACCACTCCCCCTGGTTTCAGAGGTGACTCGATTATAACCCGAGCTTTCCTGCATTGAAACAAAAGTCGCTGTCAATTCGAATGGACGGCAGACATGGCCCAGAACTGGTGCTAATATGCTATATATTACTTTATAACAAGTATTTCCCCTTCTACCGAGCATTCATAAAAGCTGCATCCTCTGGTGACAGGAACCGGCGTCTGTTTCCATTCTGCAATATCGGGAAATAATCTCAAGTTGCCGTGGGAATTAAAAGCTCGGAAGAAGGTGGTTGATATATCATATATAATGTTTTACCTAAATGCCAATTTACTCCTACTGTTAAGCCATCTCCTTCACAAACATGTTCGACGATGAATTTCACATTTTGACCCATGCTTCTCATGAGCAGATCGAAGAAATGCATAACCTCCTGCGAATACGATTTTGAAACGGACTGTGGAATTATGATACATGAAGAAACTTAAATAAGACAAAGGGAGGTAACCTTTTTCCCGTTAAATGGGTTGAAGAAAGAGCAGTCCTCGATGTAGCAGTCTTCTGAGATGAAACCCCCAAGTTTTTTAGGATTTTTCTCATTGATGCACTCATAGAAAAGCTTGATCGTATCAGCTGCAGAAGGTTGACCCGAAATTGAATCACTATCAATGTTTGACGATGACACGATCGAAGAGACTCCGCGGTTGTCGGTAAACTTATTTTTTTCCCACCTTTTAATGGCCACCCGGTTCGGCTGCTTCTTCGTCCTCATTTGCTCAAGTTGGCGTGAAGGCTTAAAAGGCAAGGGATAAAGGGCAAGGTCTACCATGGCCCTGGGAAATGTACTCTGCCTCAGGGCTTGGGAAGAGAAATTGACAACAATAGCCATGGCCTAACAAAATAAGTTTTCGAAAGTGATTTTCGGGTATTGAAATTAAAATAGGATTCATGGCCTATGACATGGTAGAGCAAGGAATAAAGTAACAAGTTTACCTTTGACACCAAGAAAAGGCTCTCTTTCATTTTCTTTGAATTGAATCAAGGAATCTCCATTAGGAAGCTTGAAACCTTTGAAGGGTTACCAGTTTCCATGGACCGAATTTACTTATTAATGTATTGAAGCAATCCTTCTTCTTCGCCATCTTTTCTTTATTGTGTTAAGTTCTTAGAATTTTAGTTAAATTGCCAGTTTCCATTGAACTTGCCAAAATCCAAGAAGTTTCATCACATCAAATTCCCTGACAGAAAAGGAAGATGGACTATAACTTAGAACATCAAAACACCTATATTCTCAGTTCCAAAAGCAATGATAACGAATCCTTTTCAATGATCATAAATCCAATAAAAAAGTGAATCGTGTTCGATTGTCTTTGAAGCTTGCATATGTTCGTACAACTTTGACAGCTCCAAAAATATTTCTTTATGTTCAGGGTGCAACATGTCATTGGCAAAAAAGTAATGCGTAGATCCCCTTACTTGAATCCAACTAGAACCAGGTTCCTTGCAAAGTAGTTTTACCTTCATTTCTCTTCTCAGTTTTCTGACAGCATTCCACATACCAGCCGAAGCACAGAGATTTGAAAGAAGAATATAGGCAGATTCGTTACCAGGCTGCAGCTCCAGAAGTTTGCTGGCCGCAAGTCTTCCCGTATCAAAGTTTCCATGGAGGCAACATGCAGAGAGCAGAATCTGCCATATACGAGAATCTGGTTCGATAGGCATTTCATCTATCGTCCTTTTTGCATCTTCCAGGAGACCTACTCGGCCAAGCAGATCAACCATGCAAGCATAGTGTTCTAAATGTGGGATTAGACAGTGACACTCGACCATAGAGTTCATATAGCTCTGTGCTTCTTGCGTTAGCCCTGCATGGCAGCACGAAGTAAGAAGTCCAAGATAAGTTATCTCATCTGGTTCAATTCTACATACGATCATTCTATCATAAAGCTTGAAAGCCTCATTATAGCAACCATGCTGAGCATATCCTGTTATCATTGCATTCCATGCAGCCAAGTTATCTGTCGATGCATAACTAAAAGCCCTCTCCGCATCGCCTATGTTTCCGCACTTGCAATAAAGGTCAATAACAGCGGTCTCTACATAGCAATCTTGATGGAATCCAGATTTAATAGCCAGTGAGTGAATGTTTCTTCCCTGTTCCAGATTTGTCATAGCACTGCAAGCTTTAAGAATGATGCTGAAAGTATTGCAGTCCACTTCAAGTTTAACATCCACCATGTTTCGGAAGAGATCTACACTATCAGCATGACAATCAGCATTAACCAAAGTACTCAACATTGAATTAAGGTGCATCGCAGTCATCTTATCGACATCAAAAAATACCCTTCTCGACTCATCAAAGCTGCCACACTTCCCATATGTTGTTATCAAGCTAGACACCACATAATCGTCCAACATGAATCCACATTTAATCATATGGGAATGTATCTGCACTACAAGGTGCAAAGAATTAGAGTCAGATGCCACTTCAAGGATACTAGAAAGTGTATAAGGATTCATTTCTACATTATGACCACGCATATAAGAAAACATCCCAAGAGCACGACTAACGTAACCATTAGCCAAATATCCAGCAATCAGTGAATTCCAAGACACAGAATCCCGAAAGACCATATCATCGAAAATGCACCTCGCATCATCCAATTTCCCACACCTATTATACATAGAAATTAATGCATTGCCAACAAAAACAACCTTGAAATACCCTTCCTTCTGACAAACTGCTTGGATTTGCCTCCCTAAATATACCAAACCCTCAGCTGAAACAGCAGATAAGACATTGATCATTGTATATTCATTAACACCCAAACCTATACAATGTAAGCTCTTAAAAATTCCAAAAGCCTCAAAACCATCAAAAGCTGCTCCTATCCTTTCTGTCCACGAGACAACATCTGGATCAGTAATTTCATCAAATAACTTAACGGCGTCCAACTTACTTCCACACCGAGAATACATGCACATAACAGCATTGTTAAGATGAAGGGAACCACCACATAAAAATCCCATCTTTAAGCCAAACCCATGGATCTGTTGGCCTTCTTTTACATCAAACAAGCCACTGATCACACCCGTCAGGCTAAATTCATTCAATTCACAACCCAAAGCCCTCAATTCCAGAAAAACCTGTTTACCCTTGTCAAATTCCCCATTCCAAAAATAACCACAAAGCATAGCCGTAAGAACAACATTATCAACATCCAAACACTCCTCAAAACACTTCTCAGCCGAAACCAAGTTCCCACTTTTACCATAATTCTCAATCAGTCCACTAACCACAAAAGCTCCATTTCCAAACCCCAGTCTCAAACAAACCCCGTGAACAATCTCATTTTGTTCTAAACTCCCACACCCTTTAACTAAACCACTCAATGTGAACACGTCAGGGGTCAAACCCAGATGCCTCAACTCATTAAACAACTCAAGAACCGGCCTGGCTAGGCTAAACCGAGCGAAACCATAGATGAGGGAGTTGAAAGAGGTTATGTCGGGTTTAGGAGTGTCGAGAAAGAAGGAAAAGGCGCGCGAGAAGTCAGCATGTTTGGCGAAGTGGGAGATGAGAGTGGTGGAGAGAAAGGGGTCTAGAGAATGGCCTGATTTGATGAAATGAGAGTAGATTTGGTCTGTAAGGAACGAAGAGCGTGGAGAGAGAGAAGCTTTGAGAGCTCGGGGATGGAGGTTTTGAGATATGAGGGCATTGATGGAGGGTCCTTGGCGGGTGAGAGTCACCGTTAGCTTCTTCATACATAATGGGGTATCAATGGTGGTGTTTCGTCGCTGTATTGACGTAGGGTTTTGGGGTTTTATGATCAGCTAAAAAAGATCATATGTTTCCTGCTTGGGTAAATATAACTTTTGGTCCAAATTTTTGTATTTATGCCTAATGTGGTTTCTAAATTTTGTGCAATTAAGTATCTAATATTTCTTTTATAATTATCTATTTTTTATTTTATTATACTTTGGTACTTAATATTTTTTAAAAATGCACATGTTGACACTTAGAATGAAACTCACACATATCAATCGAACTAAATTTAAATTATCCTTAATTATTATTTTATGTCCTATTAGTATTCTTAATTTATCTCCCTAGGGTCTAATATTGTTTCTATCTGCAATAATTGGGACAGTGCCATTTGGGAAATGAGTAACAAAAGTTACAATGTAAGGCCCAATTTGATATAGGCATTTCCAGTAGGCCCAAACTCACGCTATGGTGGAAATAAGAAAGGAGATTAAGAGTAATGGACATCACTCTCATTCAAATATTTCTAAAGACTTGTCTTTCATTATTATTATTAAAAAGCATTTAGGGTTCTTTAAAAACTTGGAATTACAGTGTTTTAATTTTATATAAATATTAAATATATAAAGCATTATAATAAAAATATATGATTGTTAAACAAATGCGGATTTTTTCTTTATCCTAGTGCTTGCTCATCTTTTTCCTAAACAGCCGCTTGTTTACTTTTTATTTTCTTCGACTCTAGGACATTTTTCTTCATTTTTATGATATTTTTTTGTTTTTATTTCCAATCGTTTAATTGTTTTTGTCGTTTATTTTCTTAGGATTTATTAGAACTATAGGTTGTTATACAGTTGAGAGCATTGGGAGCAGTTGAGAATTTGTTGAGAGTTGGTTACACTTACCAGATTGAGTGTGTGAGTTGTAATGTACCTATATAAGCATGGCCTACTGCCTCTGTAAAAGTAGTGAATAATAAATCAGTTTCTTGCTGTTTAGTATAGAATTCTTTACATGGTATCATTCGTTATTCGTCCTGGAGAGTTCTTTGCTGCGTAACTGAAGGGCGGTTCTTGACTGAAGTTGTTGTTTCGTTCGTCTGGAGATTGCTTCAAGAAATAGCATCATGTTCACAAATAAGAAAATGAATGTGGTTCTTGATGAGACAAACTTCTTGCTATGGAAAATCCTTCTTATTGTGAGAAGTCATCGTCTAGAAAGGTTACTGACAGGTGCGATGCAACCTCCACCTGCGATGGTTACTGATGATCATGGTGTGTTAATAGCTAATGAGGCGTATGAGGACTTTTTTGCTCAGGATAGTGCTGTGGCTTCATGGCTATTATCGACCATTAGTGATCACTTGCTTCTTCAGTTTGTTGGTGCAGAAACAGCTGTTGCTGTGTGGAATACAATTTTACAATTTTTTGCCAATCGATCCACAACATTTGTTATGAATCTACACTATAAGTTGTAGTCTCTTAGGAATGGGGATGACATCATGAGGATGTTTCTTACCAGGGTTAAGTAAGTGTGTGATGCTTTGGCATCTTGTGGTAGTCCAGTTCCTGTTGTGGAACATATTGCCAACATTATCAAAGGACTTCCAAGAGATTATCAACCGTTCATGGTTGTTATAACATCCAATGGTGAGTCTCTTCCCTTAGATAAAGTCTATACTATGCTGGTTGATGTTGAAACGCAACTGGATGGGTTTGTTGCTCAAGAAGAAAATGTTATTGCGAGTGTTCATATTACTCGTGGTACGATAAGCAGTGCTGGTGATGATAGTCGTAATCCAGCATATCGTTTTCACTCTAGTGGTCGTTCTATAGGACGTGGTCTAGGGAGGCCACATGTTCAATTCCAACTTTGTGGAAAGATTGGGCATCTTGTTAATCGATGTTGACATTGGTTCGATGAAACGTTCACTGATGTTGGTCAGTTTCGTCCTAAGCAAGGTTCAGCTAGTGCCAACTTTACAGTTGTGGAAAATTCCAAGTTGTGATTGTTGTCACACTAAGAAGCGTAGGACAACTCAGGCAGATGAATTACCTTTTGCTCATGTTAAATTGGCGACTAGTTTGAGTCAATGGGTAATTGATTCAGGTGCTACGCATCATGTTACGCCTGAATCCAAGAACATCACTCAATAGGCTGAGCATTTTGGTCCATGTAATCTAGTTGTGGGTAATGGTATTTCATTAGAAGTTAATATGGTTGGTAGTGTTATTTTACCTTCATCCTCTCGTCAGTTGTTTTTGAATGATCTTCTGCATGTACCTGGTGTAACAAACAACTTGCTTTTGGTTTTAAAGTGTGTTAGGGACAATTGAGTTTACTTTGAGCTTCATGCACATGGGTTTTATGTTCGTGATAGTTCTACGGGTGAAGTGTTACTTTCAGGGAAGATTAAAGACGGTATGTATGTGTTTTCAGAGTTTGGCTCGTTAGGTGTTTGTGAAAATGCTCAAGATAATCTTGCTGATGTTAGTGGCCCTAGTCTATATGATCTCTGGCATAGGAGATTAGGTCATGCCAGTTATAATATTGTAGTCCATTGATGTATCGATTTCTTCAATTGTTAATGAAAAGTGTGATGTATGTTGTATTGGAAAGAGTCATAAGTTGCCATTTTCTCATTATACTTCTGTTTATTATGTTTCTTTTGAGTTAGTGTTCACTGATATTTGGGGTTTTACTCATGTTTTCTCCAAAGGGTTTAAGTATTATTTGACATTCGTTGATGCATATTCAAGACATACATCGATCTATTTTTTGCAAAACAAGGCTCAACCTATCATGGTGTTTCGATTGTTTTAAAAATTAGTATTGAATCAGTTTGGTGTTTCCATTAAAGTAATTCAAAGTGACTGTGGTGGAGAATACAAGATGTTGTCTCAAGTTTTGCTACAATATAGGATTAATCATAGGTGTTGGGATTTGCAGAAGCTCGAATAGACAATAGAAAGAGTTTTCCAAGAGGGGTTGAATCGGTTTTTGTGTTTAGGAAGTAAGGAGATTAAAAGATAAGACAATGAACACATATATTTATAGTGGTTCGACTTCTCAACCAAGTCTACATCCACTACCTTAGCTCCTCACCAAGGATTTTCTAATAAATTCACTAACTTGTTATTTCTTTTTATAGGATCAAGAGATAACCTTTATAACTCCCTAGTTTTTCAATGGCTAAACTAGAACCAATCCCCTTTTCACAAGAAAAAAAAATGTAAACAAGAAAACCTCTCTAATGTAGGTGTTTATAAATTAAAGCTCACAAGAACAAAATATTTACAAGAGAATAGAAAATAAGAATGAAAAATTCTTCTCTTGTGTTTGAATGCTTGGATAGGTGTTCTCTATCTTCTTCAAGTGTCCTCAACTTGTTTTTATAGGTTGGAATGAGTTTGTGGTCGTTTCTAGCCGTTGGGATTCATTTTATGCAAAATAAAACTGCCCATAACATGGAGTATTGATACTCCTTTAATGAGTATCGGTACTACCTTTGTAATATTTGAATTTATGACCATTAGGCTTGATAGTATCGATACTACTGTTCATGGTATCGATACTACTCATGCAGTATCGATACTACTCATGCAGTATCGATACCTATTTTGCATTCTGGAATTTTTTAGCATTGGCATTGTTTATAGTATCGATACTACTGTTCATGGTATCGATACTACTGTTCACACAGTATCGATACTATTCATACATTACGGTACTATTCATACAGTACGGTACTATTCATACAGTACAGTACTATTCATAAAAAAATTTGTGCTCAATTCCAAATTAAATGGACTTTGAATTATTTTTGAAAACTTTAAAAACTTTGAATAAATTCAATTCAAGTCCAAAAATATTTTGTCATAAATTGTTTTATCAAAACATAGTTCAACAATAGGCTTTCATGCCCTCACACCTCTGAGCAGAATGGAGTTGTGGAGAGGAATCACATATATATCATTAAGATGGCCTTAGTCTTGTTAGCTCAAGTGTCTATGCCTGTGCAATATTGGTTTTATGTTGACATGAATGTTGTTTATACTATTAGTAGGTTACCAACAAAATTTTGGATGGTGTGTCACTATGTGAGAAGCTGTTTGGGAAGAAACCATATTATGTTTCGATGAAACTATTTGGGTGCAAGTGTTTTCCCTATTTGAGACTGTTTCAAACCCATAAACTTGAGTTTGGGTTATAGCTCGCAACACAAAGGATATCTTTTTCTTGCATCGAGTGAGAGGATTTATGTATATCGCCATGTGGTGTTTGATGAGTTTGTGTTTCCATTTGCAGATCTAGCTAACAAGTCTTCTACAACAGGTGCAGGTGGGACGTTTGGAGTAGAGTCAACTAATCTAGAGATTGTAACTGATGTTCAGCAGTTACGAGCAGTGACAGACACTTTGGAGACTGCTGGTGAACTACATGATTATATGCAGGGTGTTTCAGGAAGTGGAACACTAGAAGTAACTGATTATTTTGTTCCTATAGTAAGTTTTGATGAGGTAGTGGTCCCTGATGATCAAATTGATGTGCACACTGGTGATGATGTTGTGCAAGAACCTTTGTTATCTAACACTAATGATGATGATGTGCAAGAATCCTTGGTATCTACTGCACCTGCTGTGAATACTCATCATATGCTTACGAGGAGCAAGTGTGGTGTTTTCAGACCTAAGTTGTATGTAATGTCCTCAGAAATAGTGGAACCAACCATTGTGTATGATGCATTGAAGTCTCCCAACTGGAAAACAACAGTGTATTGATGAGTTGCAACATAATGGTACATGGACTGTGATGAAGCTACCACTTGGGAGATCAGTTGTAGGATGCAAGTGGTTGTTCAGACTGAAGACTAATCCAAATGAGTCGATTCAACGATACAAAGCTCGATTGGTTACCAAAGGTTACTCACAAGTGGCAAGGTAGGATTTCACCGAGACCTTCAGTTCATTAATTAAATTTCCTACAATTCATGTGGTCTTATCATTGGCTGTGACAAGACGGTGGCATCTGTCAAATTGACATAAACAATGTGTTTTTAAATGGAGAGCTACATGATGATGTGTACATGTAGCACCCACAAGGGTTTGAGCAGTATGCTAAAAATGGCAGCCAGCCTGTGTGCAAGTTGAACAAGGCGTTTTATTAACTTTTAACAAGCGCTTAGGAACTGGCAAGCATGGTTGAAACAATGTCTGCTTCAGCTTGGGTTTGCTGAGTCTAGGGCTGATACATCGTTGTTCATTCGCAATAACAATGGTGTTTATACGTATATGTTAGTTTATGTTGATGATATTGTGGTTACTGGCGGTTTAAACATTGAGATTGATGATGTGGTTCTCCAGTTAAGTCTTGTATTCTCATTAAAAGATCTAGGAGATCTTGGCTACTTTCTTGGTATTAAGATCGAAAGGTGTGGAGGATCGTTAGTGCTAAGTCAACGCAAGTTTGTCCTTGAGTTGTTGACAAAAAGGGGTATGGATAAAGCCAGTTATGTGGTAACACCTATGGTTCTGGGCAAGTTACAGTCTGATGTGGGTGACCTGCTGTGTGATGCAAGGGAATATCGTAGCATCGTTGGAGCGTTGTTGTATGCATGTCATACTTTACCTAATATCACCTATAGTGTGAATCAAGTAGCTC
Source organism: Hibiscus syriacus (assembly GCF_006381635.1). Lineage (NCBI taxonomy): Eukaryota > Viridiplantae > Streptophyta > Magnoliopsida > Malvales > Malvaceae > Hibiscus > Hibiscus syriacus. The sequence goes on from NW_024063008.1 coordinate 1,581,782, forward strand.
AGTACATGCATGCACCACGTCAGGGTCATTTGGTTGCTATCAAAAGAATTCTTTACAGGTTGAAGTTGACGTCACCGCGATTGATTAAGATGACACTCATTTGTTATTCTGTTGATGGTCTTTTAATAGTTTAATCATCTATTGTGATATGTAATTATATGTGATTCTAATTCTAAACTTTCATTGTTGTTTTTGATTTTTTTTCTTTCTTAATAAAATTAATTACTCTATTTAGGTAAAATAAAATAAAAATGTGTTATCTTTAAAAATATAAAAATAAATTATAAAATTATAGAAAATAACATTTCTCTGCCAACTTTCTAATTATTGTCTTAATCTTGAATATGTTGAACTTAAAGATCATCGTCCAATAATACACAGTAAATCAATTGGTGTCAATATTATCTCTGATCTTAAATAAGATCGTCGTGAGAAAATACTCAACAAACATATTGATGTCATTGCTTTTGCACATGTCTCTTTTAATATGTTTCATTCATGTACAGTCGAACCAAATTGGGTTTACATATATAAATATCGAACATGCGATGCATGGTGACATTATACATAACGAACACGGTTATAAGAAATACGACAAAAGAACTGTTGCATGCTCTAGAATTATGAAGTGGAAAAAACTATATACTTTGGCATGCCAACTTCAGCCACATCTGCAATTACACACATGTTCGTTTCATGCGGTTGAGAAAGAAAAGTGAAGAAGAAGAAGAAGAAGAAGAAGAAACGAATGCCTTCTCTTTTGCATTCCAAGAATAATGCTCTTCTTAGTATGTCAACTTCAGATGAAAAGACAAATTAGGCAATGCCTGCATTTTAATTTCTTAGGTATACCTTTTCTTTTATTTTCACAATTAACAAGATTGATTAAAACATTTTTTTAGTCATTATGACGATATTGCTAGCAAAATAAGTGAGCATTTACGTCAGGTATTCGATTATTTAATGCGTCTAGTAATTGTTTTGGATAGTCTGCCGTGGGTTTAGTAGATTACTTTGCCTTTTTTGTTTAAGGCAACGGTTAGAAGATATAGGGGTGTACTACTTATTAGGGCACAATCTCCATGGCATTAGCTTCTTCCTTTCCTGGAAACCTGGCTAAGGTTTTTAGATCATTTTGGGGATTTGGGTTTATTTCAAACTAAACCAGCATGAGAGTAATGTATCCGCCTCTCTCTAGGATTTGATATTCTACCATATATATCTCGTTAATTATGTGTTCGATATAAAATCAAATAATTGAAATGTCGTTATGACAGTACTTGTTATAAAATCATTATTTTCTTTTCAGATGACATATCTGATAAAATATTTTTAAGACCTGAATTTGATAGGAAAAAATTCAGATTCTTATGGAGATGAAACATCATCTTCATGGAAATGAATTAGGGACCACAAACAATTGGAAACGATAATTCTTATGGGGGGAATTGTCTTAATCCCCAACCAAATTGTATTGGCTAAATTAATTTGTCCTTATAGAAAAGGAATAAATATATGTAGATGATCCCCAATGAAACATCTTATTTTGTAAGTTCAACTAAAACAAGAACCACAAACAACTCAATCAATTAGGCTTGGAATATATAGATAGGAAGGCCTACCAAACAGACATATAATAGGTTAAAAGCTTTTGCAATTAAATAGATTCCACCCAAAAGAGGAAATAGATAATGTGTAACCCTAATCAATAATTGGAAAAATCCCAAATTAAACCTTGCAAATTAAAATAAATATGTTCTTAAAATTGGAAAGAGCCACCAGCCATTGAACAAAAGTGTAGCATTATGTATATATATAATATATGTATTCAGTGTTTTTTATCTATGCCACCTGCTAAACTACTTATCTACTGCCATTTCCATCAATTTATCCGGCCAAATCATGAAGCAGTTGTGCCCCCATCAAGTTCCTGTAAGGCAAATGCTGTCCCTCTCCGTCTACAAGCGAGTACTGCACCGGTTGAATGTCTTCCATTTGGTCTCTAGGGTAAAACAGTGAATTTTGTGATACGGGAGAGAAGGCTACGCTCAACCCATTCCCACCATGTTGTTGCAACCCTAACGTCAACGACACACCTCCGCCACCGCCGCCGCCGTTGAAACTTTGATTAGCGTTGTGAAGCGGTACCCGGCACGCCGCGTGATGACCGTAGGATGCGAAGTCCCATTCCATGGCACCATAGGATCCGAAACTTTGTTGTTGCTGCTGCTGATAATGATGCAATTGCTGGTTTTCGACGGTTTTGGCACTTCTCGGATCGTTTTTATCAGGGTTAGTGATGATGGAAGACAGACATTCCGAGTCAACTCGAACGAGCTGGTCCGGGGTGGGTTTCTGATCGGCGAGTGGAATAATTAACCGGCCATTATCATCATCACCGTCAGTAACACCATTATCTGAGGAGACCATGTTGTTATCGTGTTCCTTTGTTTCTTCCATGTACATTTCTTCCACCATTGGTTTCCATAGCCTCACTCTAGCATTAATGAACCAGTTGGATACCTATTGGAATATGAGTAAAAAGCAAAATCCATCATCTATATATATATATATATATAATGTGACATAGTTGCATGTGAGTATAATAAACTAAAGATCCCGAGAAGATATTCTCCATTGAGAATATAAATATACATATGATATAGTGAGGGATGTGGACATGCCTGGCTTCTTGAGAGGCCGGTTTGGCGGGCTAAAATATGTTTATCAACATCACTCGGATACCTGCAAGTTTCATTCATGGAGATATAGTTTAGTATTGAAACTTTGCCGCCATGGATACTAATTTTTGAGTTACTTGTTTGTGAGGGAAAGATGGGTCCTACATACAATCAAATGCACATAAAAATAACACAGAGAAGCTGACTAAATGATTGTAAAAAAAAAAAACTAACATGTGGAATCTGAATGGTGATGGGTAGAAACTAACAAAGAATGCATTTGCTTTTGGAAGCAAAATGATTGAGACTCAGCATTAAGGAAAAACTTGCACTATTGTAAACAACTCTGCATGGGTTTGTTTTCTTTTTTCATGGTGGAAAGCATTGGGTATCCCGCGAAATCTAGTTTGTGTTTTACGTATAAAGGGAGGCGAGGGACGTTTACGGGTGAAGAAAATGCTCGAACAGCCAAGCTCGGAGAACGGAAACAGATCTTTCCGGTAGACCTCTCTGGGGTCTCCATGGATGACTCTCCATCATGCTCATTTGTTGAAATGTCCTTTGTTGCCTCAAAGCTTGATCCAGGATCCTTAGCCTCGGTGTTTCGCCTTTCGTTGTGCCCGGTGCAACCGTGTCTTTTTCTCCCATGGCCTTCCTCGTGGCCTGAATCTGTCTCACGATCCCATCTCTTAAGCATCTGAAATGTCTCGACATGGCCTTAGAGGCTAACGCCGAGTAGACCGATGCAGCCCCGGTGCCAGCTACCGCTTCGAACGAAGATGCAACGGCTTTCATTTGATCACAGTAAACCTTGTATCTTCTATCCACCTAAATAAATATGCACGACAATGAGTTGAATTTTGTGTTCGTACATGTTTGATGAAAAGAAAAGAGAGTTACAGCATGTAATACATAGGCAGATGAAACATATGCTGACATGAAAATGAAAAGCAAGAATTGTCACGATGTGGCGGGCATTAAATGGTGAGACTGAGACCCCTCCATTTCAATCTACCACACAATAAAATTTTCAAAACTCCATACCTCTTCAAGCATTGAAAGCATCTTGGTTTTTCTTCTCTGCAACTCGGAGTAGTCAAGGGAATATAGGGATTGCTTCCTTGAAGAATTAGCTCCATCATCATCATCATCCCACTGTTTGTTCTTACGGGTCTGTTTTTGCTTTGAAATATCACACTGCTTTACTCCCAGGCTGCAAAACTCATTCAGAAGTTCCTTAGCAGGATCCAAGTACTTTGAACTCCTCAGTTGGAACTGCCCTTGACGGTGCAAATTTGCAGGCTTTTCAAAGAAACCAACAGTCTGGTCATGATTACCATGGCTGGTTTGCCTGAGTTCAAAAGACTGCAACCCGAGACTAGTAGGATTACTCGATGAAAGAGAGAGTGAAAGACCTTGACTTGGCCTCTCGTTTCCTTCACAAGGAATCACACACCTCAAAGAAGAATCATCAACAAGCAACCTGTTTTCTTGCCAAGTAGATGGCTCTGGTCCAACTATCAGATTCTCTGACCCAGTTGTGAACTCGGGCTTGTGAAACTCATGTTGATAGAAATCGGTGGTTGACTCATTGACCGCCTTGGAAGAAGAAGAAGAAGGGCCTGATGTGTTGTTCCCATGTTTGTTGAAGAACCCTTTCCACATAGCCATGTTGGTGTCACCTTGCTTGGAAAACCCTATCATCTCCATGCCTGTTGTCAAATTAAACATCTCTGGGTTGGATTCAAACCCATGGATCTGACTCGCCATATGAGTTTGCATGGTCGAGTTACCAGATGAAACATCCGAGTAACAAAAACCAGTAGACGAGACAATATTCCTTAATTTATCTTCACACAGCTCTCCAGCCATTTAAATCCAACTTTGCTGTTCCTTTGTTTATGCTTCTTTTGCTCACCAGCTTCTCAGATACTGATTCTGCAGCCATCAATAACTCCATCAAGATCCACTCCAAGAACAAAGGGAAACCATAAAAACAACAACAACAATTAAAGCTGATAAACAAAAGATCAATCTTTTGTAAACAAAATTTATGAGACTTCAAAAAAAAAAAACCCTTTTGATCATACAAACAAACAAAAAGAGAAAGCTTTGGCTTTTCATTTTTTCTTCTTTTAGACCAAACTTTAATGCAAGAGGGAGGCCTTACCGGTTATGGGAACAAGCTGAAACTATGCTGTTAAAGAATCAACAGGAAGAAAGAAAGAAAGAACATGGATGGCGAACAAGAGGAGCTGATGGCCAACATGGTCTGCCATGAAAATACAAACCTAGGAAGAAAGACATATATATTATTTAGAAATAGAAGCTCAGATATAGAGGTGATGACGACCCTTGTATATAGCCATTATCATAGTTTCTCATTATCTCATATATTCTCCTCTTTCTCTCTCTATTTTCTCAACATGGTTTGCCTTTTTCTTCCCTCTCTTTCCCTTCTATCTATATCTCTCTAGCTCAAGTTGGTCATCAATGCATTATGATGTAAAAATACATCCAAAATACACATCCAACTATGAAAAATCCCCTCAATTATTTCATAACCAAACAATTAAAGAATTACACGGAAAATACTATTCAACAATGTTTAAAATTCTAATAAAAAAACAATGTTATTAGCTACCAATAATGAACAAACAAAAAATATTATATTTTTCATCATTTTTAATGCGTTAAATGAATTAATTTTTAAAAAATACATTTGACCTCGTCACCTCCTTTTTTATTTTTTTTAATCATAAAAAATATTTATAAGTAAAATATATTATCGATTAAAGCATGGTATCTTATTAATTATATAAAAATTAGAACTAATATATTTAGATCATTGATCAAATGAGATATTATGATATTGGAGGGTGGGAAGTGGTCCAAGTATTCCCCATCTAATTTTAATTATAATTTTAATTAATTTGTTCTATTAATGTACAGTCCATTTGCAATGGGGTGGGACCGCATCTTTTTTTTCTTGCTTTTCTTTAAAAAATAAATTTTATATTTTCCTTTTAATATGTTTTTATTATATTTCCTTGTTTATTTCTGATTATCGGAGCGTATGCTTTAATATACGCGCACCCTTAAGCTTGTCAAGCTCACTCAATTTCACATTCCATCCTTCTTCGAGATTTGAAATTATTATTATTGAGTTGTCATTATAAATAATAAATATTATAGATCAAATTTATTATGATATTAATTAAAATTAAATAAAATTAATAGATAATATGATATTTATGAATAATTATTTTCAAATTTCTTATTTACGAATTAATGATAATTATAATTTATTTAAATAAATTTATTTAATTTTAAAATTTAACGAAATCTAAGAGTATTATTTTTACCAAAAATTGTTATCGTGCCCTAATAATTGGAGTTGTTCTCTTATATCATTGGCATTATTTGAGTATTGTTGACAATGTTTTAAATATTTAATTCTTAATGATTTTACACAATGTATCAAATAGTAAATACAAACTCAACTATTAAAAATGTTTCATTTTCAGGCAATTTTCGGTCATCGATTAATAAATAATTTCAAAACAGCTACAACCAACATCTAAAAAACACGAAATGTTTTGTAATGAAAAAGCGATGATGTCCCTAACGCACGCGCGAGGAGCTGAGAGTGGGAAAAGGGAAAACAAAGAACGAGTGCATAAAAAACACACTAATTTTTGGTCCGTTAAAAACAGGTGGTCCTACGGGAGAAGCTTTCTCCGCCGCTTGCAAACTCTAACTCTTACCCTAAAAAAAAAACCCATTGCCGACGTCAGCTCCGCGAATCCCCACTGCGCATGTTAGCAACTAACCCCCCATTTCCAAGGTTCAGTCACTCATGACCCGTCTGACTTCATCTTCATCACACTTCGTCAATTGTCACTTCCCAGTTCCCACCGTGAAAAAAGAATAAGGAAACCACCAAAAAGAAAGAAACTTTAAGCTCCTTTTGCCTTACGTAACTTCCAGTAGATCTTCACCTACAAGCCTTAAATTTTTCTTCTTTCAAGAAATAAAAAAGACCCTCATTAAAAACTTCTTTTACAATTAAAATCAAGTCGAAGCACAATCTTGAACAGCAGAAAGAACAAAAGAGTACTTAGATTTTTATTAATACCTAAATTTAATACACAATATAAGCAAATAATGAAGAACGTGTCAGGTAAAAACAGCTAAAACAGACACTTAAATCCAAACACAAAACACAGCTTCAACCAATAGCAACTCGGGCAGTAGGCACAGTCTTGAAACTCAAAAGAACTTATTAAGATTGAAACCCTAATCAATCATTTTGGGATAAATATGATCAAGTACCTCTAAATATGACATGCGTTTAACAGCAATATCAAAATCAAATTCAATAGTTGATTCTATGTATATTAGATTAGAGCGCTATCCAAAGAATAAACTGGTTTTTCATTTTATAAAATAAGTGAAACATAAGAAAAAAGTTCAATTAAATGATAGACAAAGATCGTAAAAGAATGTACTTTACCTTTAATATCATTACACTATGAGACAAAGGATAAGGGTTTTCTTTTAGTAATTTAGAGTTATCATAAGATAACATCTATTCTAAAGATTCATAATTATTTGATAATAAGAACTCAACTCTTGTAATCTTTAGTGTTTTAACTAAAATTTCTAAAGATAACAAATCTTTATAATAAATGAGGGAGTTTGATTCATGCAAAGATAGAGTTTCTTTTACTACTAATTTTACACACAAAAGCAATGAGAAAACGTACGAATGATTGAAGGAGCAGCCCAGAATAGACGGGGGAAGGTGAGAGGCAGTATAAATTGTAGAAAAGATAACCATAAATTGTAGAAAAGATAACCTGGGAGTGGTCTGGTTGTACGTCTGAAGCACGAACACACTTTTGGGATTAGTTTCTTTCTTTTTCTTTTTGAAACTTGTAAAAGAACTTTATAGGGTGGTCCATCCATTGACCCTTTCCCCAAAATTCTTTTATAAGCAAATCCATGATTATTGGACCATCCTATACCTAAGCTAGACAGTACCTAAATGTGAGTTGAATACATATTTTGTTATAGGGTTTTCAGCGGCAGCCTGACCACTGTGGCTACACTGGTTTGTCCGGATATGTCATCTTCTGTTAAAGCCATAATCATCAACCACCGCGGTCTTAAAGCATAGAATCACAACGATTACTTTTAATTATTGTTTGGGACCGATTCATTAGTGGAATGGCCTTAGGAGCTGGTCTTTAATAAGTGACATTTTAAAATTATATTCAAAATATTATTATACATTTTTTAAATCTCTTTTAGAGAATATTTCTAATTACACTTTCATCTGCAACAAACGTTGAGATTTTTGAAATCTTTTGAAAGATATATTTAAACTTTTGGAATATCACCTTTTTTTAGACAACAAATGAGTTATTAACATGATTTTTGACACGTTTGTGTAATTTGTCATAATCAAGTATATTATTTGATAGTTAAATTGAATATATGAATCTACAAATAATAACCATTATCTTAGACCTGACACTAACAATAAATGAATGTAAATATTACAATAAAATCTCCCAGTAAATATTGAAAAATGACTTCTTCTCGAGCTCTTTTTTTTTTATAAGAATCAGACAATATTGAACGACAATAATTCTATTATAAATTAATATTAATGAATTATCTCTAGTCATCATAATTTTAATATTATCATAAATAAATACATTTTTATATACTATTAATATATCAAATATTATTGAAGACGAGTGAAAATATTTTTATACCAAAACATTAGGCGTGACTAACTTGCACAATAAGCATTGGACCTAAAAACTGTTGGTCGGAGACAAAGCCAACATTGGAATAATGAACAAAAAGACTAGGGTCTCTAGGAACTGTTTGTGAAGCTATTTATGTGTCGTTGACTGATAACTGATATCAGAAATGATGTGATCTTATTAATATATATGTACCATAGGCTTAATTAATTTCAACGAAAAAGATAACTTTAGTGTAAATTAGTAACGAGTGTTGTTTTCGGGAGCATTAGCAGCCGACAAGGGTCAACTCTTTGCAGCAGTAAGATGAAATATCACTTGCAGTGGTACATTCTGTAGTAATTTTATACCTTGGAGTGGTAGGGTCGTCCACCCCAAATGCAATAATTTAATTATTCATGGAGGAAAGGAAGCTTTAGGGTCACCTACATTTTCTTGCACGTGTATGTCGTGGTTTCTTTGTTTTTATTGAGTGGAACAAATTCGTTTCCACCATACACTTGGTTGCTCAATCAAAGATGGTACTGGGTGTTGCTACTTTTGTTCTAGTAAACAAGTTTTGTTGAAAATAACAATGATTTTAACTTAGGATATAATGTTAAAATTCGTTGTTATTTGAATGGGAATTATTTATTGAGTTATAATTAATGTGTTTTTATGAATATATATTTAATTCATTTTAATCACGGTTTAACTTAAATGATATTTTTATCAATTTTATAACAAGTTTGCAGCTTAGTTTAGCGGATAGACAAAAAAATCTTTTTTTCCTGATTAAGCTAAATGTGATCCCAAAGTAGTATATGTTATAAGTACTCTTAATCATTTTACAAGGAGCACTCAATCACCCTTGTAGTCACCGGTACTCGTACCCGATGATCTCTAAGAAAAACAACTATTCCTTTAACCACTGAAATAAATTGATTTATACAAAATCATTATTTTACTAGTTTCTAATTTATCTCACTAATAAAATATAATTTTAACGTAAAATATTGATTACATGTAAAAACATCACGTCAATATTCAAAATCATATATATGTGTCATGTCACCAATTAATTTAACCATTAAATAATCATTATTTTTTAACCAAATAAGAACTATTTCGATAAAATTGAAACGCAATTTATTCGTTATTTTGTTATTACTATATAATCAGATCTAAAATATCATATAAATCACATGGATAATATATCTTTATTCCTTTTTTATCTTTTAGTCCCACATTTGTGGGAGAAATTCCAATTTGTCACAACAAATGTGCGACCAAAACAGACCACGAAATGCACCCACATGCAAAAAAGGAAAGAAGAAAAATGTTCTTTGGTGGTCCAATTTATAAATTGTGATGAGAGTTAAAATAATTGTTTTTCATTTCATGTCGGACCTTTACCCCCCATTCATAAGTCTTTGATTTTTTATATTTCAATCCATAATTTTTTAAAAAAAATAGAAAAAGAGAATAACAAATCTTTAGGATCATCACTGCTCACTACAATTTCGACCATCTATATGGCCCCATGAGCATAAGTAACTCATCCAATCTAGAAAATTAAGACATCAGAGAGTTTGATTTGGTTACATATTCATCACACCAATCAAATTGTAAACAATGCAAGTTACTGCACGCGGTTTGGTAATAAACAATAATATAAAACCAAGAAAAAAAACTATTTTTAAAAAATAAATTTGTCTGACTCTCAAGTTATCTGTCTGCTAGCTTTTGGCTGTCAATTATGCTTTCCAAGGGATTAATGTAAATAAATAAATAAATAATATATTAAAAACATCAAAATAAGAAATAATTGTTTTGAAATGATTTAGTCCGAATCATTTTTTTTGGTATTCTGCGTAGGCATACCGGCATCACCAATATACTATCATTTGTGATTATTAATATTAGCGTAAATTATATTAGATATTATTAAATTGGGTAAAGTACACAAATGATCCCCTAACTATAAGATATTATTTTGTTGAGTCTTCTAACTATTAAAAATTATAAAATGGTCCCTCGACTATAAGGAGTTGCTTTGTTGAGTCCATCAACTATTAAATGAATCACCTGACTATTCATTATGTTCCAAATTCAACATTTTTCGTTAATAAATTAATGACAGTCGGAGCTGGAAGTTAACTTGCTGAATGGGATATGATAAAATTTGATATCATAATCTCAAATGAGTGTCATATTTCAATCAACATGTTAACGTTCAGCTCAGACGATCGTTATTTTTTTAACGAAAAAGGATGAGTTTGGAACATAATAAATAGTCGAGTGACCATTTTGTAACTTTTAATAGTTGAGGGACTTAACAAAACAACTCCCTATAATCGGAGGACCATTTTGAAACTTTTAATAGTTAGAGGACTCAACAAAATAGTATCTTATAAATGGTGTATCATTTATATTATTATTTTTAAAAAAAATCTCAATTATGATATTAAACTTTGATTTTGACTTCAATTATGTTATTGAACGGTTGAAATCCAAATAACGTGATGATATGGAGAATACGACATTGTTTTGATACAATTATTAATGGCTAAAACACTATCGCTAGTTTACTAGATTTCGTTTTTGCCACTAAATTTTTAAACAATTCACTTTTTGGCATTGTACTTTTCTGGCCGTAGTAGTGAATTACCACAAATTGATATCAAAACGTTCGTATTTCACTTATTTTTCTTATCTTAGGATTGTTTTTTTCACGAAATCCACCTAAATTCGATAAATTTAAACAAAAAAAAAACTCATCATTTTTATAGGTTTGAAGTTTTTTTTCATATTCGAGGAGTTTGAAATATTTATTCGAAAATTAAAACGATGATAAATATTATTTTAAGAGGACAAACGACATACCTTAAAATCAATCTCCACCAAAATTTAGTATCATAATTAAAACATTAAAAGTTTAATAATATAAGCGATAATCTAAAATTCAGTTACGTATGATGTTGTTTACCCTTAATATTATTAATTCTTTTGGCAGCCTAAAAAGTGTGCGTTATGCTTTTCCAAAATACTCCCGGAGTATTTTAAAATTTGGAAAAGGCAAAAATTAACTTTATTTTTAATAATAATAATAAAAACTAATGTATTAATAATGAAATGGGATGTGTGCTGCCAAAAACTTAGCCGCGGAGGTACAGATTCCATGAGATTTTTTCATTGAGACCGTTATTGCTTAATGAAAGAGATAAGATAGTTGCCTTGAAATTATATTCTAAATGTAGGGCCCATTTGTATTTGGAATCATACGGACTCCAATCTCAACAACTCCCCCGCGGTTATATTTTTGTTAGGCGTTTTTGTCAAAGTTTTATTAAAATTTACTAACCAAAAAATTAAATAATATAAAAGTAACATAATATATATATAAGAGATAACATTTAATATGATTTTGATCTTACGTATTTTTATAAATAAAAAAAATCATTGTATTTTTTACTAATGTTAATGATAAATTTTATTAACTTTTTTGAACTTTTTTATAATGTGTCATTTTTTAATTTTTATAATTTAAAATACTTTTTTATTTTTTTTAAAATTTCAAAAAAAAATTAAAATCGAATTAAATAATTTATATATACTATGTGACAACAACATAATGTATAATATGGCAGATAATTTAATTTAATTTCCCAATAAAAGAGATTAGTTAGATGGAAAAAAATGTTAAAGTGTGGGACTTAAAATATATATCTTCAAATAATGTCATCTCTCCATCATTCTTAAAGTTAAAATCGTTTCTATATTTACAAAAAAAAATCATAAAAATATTATTTAAATATATGTAGTCACTATTATTTTTAAATATTAAAATTATATAAAATTTAAATTAATTAGCCCTTAAAATTTAAACTGATATGTAGCAAATTGTTTTTGTGATATTGCGAATACCATTATTAGAATTGTATATAGGAATGGAGGAAAGAATTTATATTGGAGGCCGAAATACCACTAATGCGATACCCTGATACACGCCATTTACTAAACTATCCTTATTAAATAAATATTAAAAAAAGTATAATGACTTGTCCACAATTAATCATTTGTTATTATTTAAGTTAAATTTTAGTAAGAATATAATTAATTTATATTTTTTATTAAAAAATATAATTATTTTAGGATTGAAACACTTAATTTATATAAATTTACATATTCATCTCAATAACAACCATCAAACTAACCGTCGACGATCCTATTCATTGCCGAAAAATTGTGTTACTTACATGTGGTTATGTAATGCCATTCCCACTAAGCTCTTCCCAAAATCATGTATATTTTTTCACAGCTGCATATTAGTTTATTCAATTCCTTAGGTAATTATAAATAATTTTTAATTTATATATAATTGGAGCTCCTGTTTTGATCAATGGTACATGCTAATAAATTCATCCTATACAAAGACACAGTGTTCAACTCTTCTTATTGGAACTAGTTTCGGAAGTGATTTTGTATAGTCACCACCAATGATGACAAAACCCGGCAGTTTAAGCAATTTAAAGTCATTATTTTATTTACATATGAAGAATTAATTGAGATTACGAATATTTTTTAGACCGTAATCTTTTGGGTGAAGGTGAATTTAAGGTTGTTTATAAAGGTTGCTATACGGAATTTCCTCTTCCAACATCTATGATTCCCTGTGAGGTATAAGCTATGGTTTATTCTGGATTTTTTTTATCGGATGGTTAAAGCTATACATTTTATGTTTCATAAGTTGCAGCTTTGCTTATTTATTAGAGTGCTTTTCGTGTTGGCTGTTTCGGTCTTCTCCTCGGTGGTGTTTTGGTTTTACCGATTGCTTTCTTGAACTCCTTGGTTCTCTCTTTACCCAGTATCTTGGGGATAACTTTCTTGCTTTGAAAGTCAAACTTCTGTTTCTGGTATGTTGTAGTCTAGTGGATGCAGACTGCTACCTTCCTTGGTTGTGTTGATTTTGCTTAAGTTTGGTTGCTTTTTTTTCTGGTATTATTCCTATGTTGTAAGAACATTATGATGTTTGATTTATAATACATATTCTTGGTACTCTTTTTCTCTTTTTGTTTTTTGACGTTGAACCTTGTATTTATTGTCGATTATGAGTTTTTAACGAGGCGCTATTTTCTTTCAAAATAAAAAAAGGTGGAAGAGGAGTGTTTGTAAATCAACTAAAAATCGATGGAGATTGGGTAAACTAGAATTTAAAGCTGAGGTTGAAAAAAATGATCTTCTGACAATGAATAGGATCGTCGACAGTTGATTATGATGATTGTCGTTGGGATGAATATGTAAATTTATATAAATTAAGTGTTCCAATCATAAATAAACAAAGATTCTTGAAATAATTATATTTTTAATAAAAATATAATTTAATAAAAGTATTTTTGACGAATCATCTTCTTCTCCTTAGCTAACACGGAACAAGTCACCGACAAGACATGAGTTCGACGCAACTGACAAACCCAGAAAAAAAAAACAAGTAAAATACATTAAAAATGTTTAAATATTAAAATAAAAATAGATTACGCTGGCTCTCTTCTTTTTTGGTCTCAAGTGAGGATTATCTGTCAATAAAAGGGAATTAATTAAAGATACCTTATTAATATTTTCTTTGACATTTCTGTGTTTTCCATATAGTTTACACACAGGTTGAGCTCATTTTTTTCTCCATATTATAAATTAGATACATTGCACGTATGCATGTATACAACATAATAAACAATATATATTTATGATTAGTTTGCTACTATTTTGTTTTCTAGGTTTCATTCAGAATACATTCATGATTAGGGTTAGATATGAATTTATATATATTTATGTCAGATCGGTGGGGTGTGAGTTTTTATCCTACAAATTGGATCATGTTTAAAGTCGGGTGAAGTCTCCCTGAATCCAAATCAGGGCAGGTGACAATTGAATAAATATAAGACTCAAGTCAAGTTCAAATCGATCAAAAATCCAGCTCAACTTGACTATACCCGTCCCTTATTCATGACCTATTCAAAGATATTTCATTTATAGGTAAAGTTTACCAATGTTGTTGAACTATGTTCAAACGATTGTTCTATTCACTAAACTTTCAAAAGATACAGAAATATTATTAGATTTATCAAATTTTTACAAATATTACGTTACAACGATCATAAACCTAATTTCATCTTTTGTTTGTTTTTGCAGAGAATCTTAACAATTAACATAAACAAGAGCTTGGTGTTTTACTTTTGAGGTCATCCCGGGAGCATATGCCAAACCATGGCAGAAACTGAGGAGATTATGATTCCTTAAATAACTCACTAATTTAACCTCCAAAACATCGATACTTCTTTTGTCAGCAATCTGGTTTACTGCTAGATAATCAGCCTTATCTCCGGGGACGGAGCCATGATTTAGTTCAAGGGGGCAAAGTGTCAGGATTTTTAGTTCAAGGGGAAGGTATAATTAACAATAGAAAATGGGGGTAAGATCAAAATAAATTAAAATTTGAAGTCCTAAATAGAAGATTTTCCCAAATGATAAAAAAATTGATTTTGGGGGGGGGGGGAAGTGGCCCACAAGGGACAAGGTAAAACTTTTAATTATTAACCATCTGTGTGGACTAATACACTGTTTTTTTTTTCATTTTTTTAACCTATGAAATGGGTTAAGATATAGTCTATGAAAATTATTTTTTATATGAAATTTACGAGCAAACAAAATGACTTTAGGGCAGAGATGTGCGTGATCAAGCATGTCTGAGCTGTGTGGTAATTTATGTTGAAGCCTATAAATATATCCGACCCATAACTATATCTAAATACAGGGACTTCTATAATAATTTTACCCTTAAACATCTGTCAAAGATTTAATGAAATGGTACCTAACATATATACAAAACCTAAGGTAGGGCAATGTCACGGGAACGTCATTAAATTGAGTTGGCATTGATGAAGGCCAAAAAAAAAAAATAACTATAAAAAGGTGTTATCGGCTAAAACTTTATATTTTTTTATCGGTTAAAAATAATAATAATGTGAACAATTTATTAGAATGTTTAAATATAAAGGTAACAACATTTAATTTTTAATTATAAAAAAGTAATGAACAAGCTATTATTCAATATATTAATATATAAACTCTCAATCCAAGGAGAAATTATTTTATGAACCCTTTCCATCACATCATTAACGGTCTCAACTAATTAGAAAGATACACAACAATCTTTTTTTCCATGTCGTTCACACACATGGATTTTATTTTTCAAATCATTTTTTTCATTAATAAAGATCAACATTAAGTTTAAATTTAAGCATTATTTTTAGGACTTTCGTTAACACAGATAAAAAGAAATTACATTCCTTCAACCAAGTTTTATTACTTCATGTTATTCAAATTCTTCTTCTTCCTCTAAAGTCTTTCTTTTTACCCTCAAATTCATCAAGGTTTCATGGCTTCCGAAAACTAAAGATTACCATGTTATATTATAATAATGACATTCATGTATAGGAATAAAATCAATAGTTAGTTGACGGATAATCTTGATATTTTAAAAAATACTATTATTAGCAATGTTATTAAAACCGGACCGGATCGGCCGGTTCGACCGGTTGAACCGTGAACCGGTGGCCTGTCCGGTCTGGTTAACTCCCAAAACCGGATTAGTATAGAACTAGTAAAGAACCGACTGAAAACCAGGAGAATCGGGGTGAACCGGCTGAAAACCGATCAAACCGGTTTGAACCGCCAGTTCACTTTTTTTCTTAAAAAAAAATTAAACCAAACGACGTCGTTTGGTCAACGAGTCGAGTCAAATTCGAGTATTGTTGAGCTCGACTCGAACTCGAAAACTTTAAAAGTAAACTCAACTCGACTCAAAAACTCACGAGCTAAAAATTATCAACTCGAAATATAATATTAAAACTTGAAATTGAAAAGGCTCGAACTCAAAAAAAAAATTTAGAAGTTCAATTGAAGCCTAAAATTTGAGCTTAATTGAAGCGAAAGAATAGTTCGATTTGTGCTCACTAAAAGGTTCCATGATTTTGAATATCAAATTACCTCTATTATTTATAGAAGTAAGTTGGGATGCTCTTCTATGTTTCTTAGCCATGTGGGATTGTTTTTTTTTTAAACAATTAAACCAAATGACATCATTTGTTATGATTTTTTAAACCCCAATTTTATTTTATTTTTATTATAGTTATATAATTATATTTATTATTTAATATGTTTTACCTTAAATATTATGTTGTAGTTGATTTGAATCATTTTGTTTCACTTGATTTTATGGTTTTTCATTTATACATGTTATGACTTGTGATATTTTTATACCTTTTAATATTGTAAACTTAAAAAAAGTGTTACATATATATTAATATTGTTTTGAATATTATGTAAAATTAAAAAAAAATATTATTTTATATAAAATCCGGTTGAACCGCGGTTGAACCGCGGTTGAACCCGGTTGAACCAGTACCTTCACCGGTTCAATGTCCGGTCCGGTTTTGAAAACATTGATTATTAGTGACCCTATTCCCATATATATATATATATAAATATAATGGGATGAGGGGAGGTAAGATAGTAGGCTGCCCTCAACGGGTTGAGAGCAGCTTCCGTGGAAGACCTCCGACAGTCAGAATTATGAATTACCCACCGTGGGACTCGATCCCACGACCACAAAGTTAAGAGCCTTGACTATGAAACTTAAAATTGATACGATATTGCGAATATTTATGCATTTGAATTGGCTCGAAACTTGCACTTTGAGTACTCCATTAGTTTTACCATACGATGAATCTGTATACATTATTTGTTGAATGCTAAAGGTGAATTGTGTAAAATATAGTTATGACCAACTTTGTATAAAAAAAATTACAGAATAAATGTTCATGAAAATATCAAAGTTATTTCTTGTTTGTATCGAGGGTTTGATGGTAGCAACAGCGCCATTGACACTAATACAAAGCTTTTTGGAAACGTCTAGGAAGCCATGAAAAAAAAGAGAAACTTTAGGAAGAGTGAAGATAATTTGGAAAAGTTTTTTTGATATGTATTAATGAAGACACAAAAAACAATGCTTAAATTTAGATTTAATTTTGAAATGCATTAATATATAAACTGACTTAGAAAATAAAATTTTATGCGCGTGAATAATATGGGTCCATGAAATAATTTCTCCAATTCAAGTGCTCTTGAGATCCATTGATTCAATATACAAGGCAGTATCTTCTCTTAACAATCAAAACCAAAATCCTCGTTTAGGGAAAGTATATTTTGCCTGCAAATATTACAGGGGACAAGCTATTCCAAACCTATATACCCGGGTTATACTTGTTGTCTCTCGAAAATCAGTAAACAAGTCATTGCTTAGCATCATTTTCCTTTCTATAAACAATACTTAATTGCACATACGTGGTAAATATGCTGGATAGTTTGATCTCACATCAGCAAGCCACCAAAACTCGTCGTCCTCTGCTCCGGCACCGCTACTCACACACGTGTATATATATATATGAATATGACAGTCCGATCACAACATACTACAATCCGATCCCTCCATACTGTCGAGCCACGGTTAGGAGAGGAAGAGGATTAAAAAAATGAGCCATTGGTGTAGGACGAAGGCCAAAGCATTGTGAAAATGAGAACAAGAATCGGACACATTACAGGTACAGCATTGGTTCTGCAAACTGCACCATGTTGATAGGAACTTAGTTCTCAATGGCTGCCGTTGCAACTCGTATTGGCCTCGGTGGTTCTCGTTCACCACTGCATTGCCAGAAAGCCCTCCTCCACCAAACTTCAAAACCTTTTTGAATGTTGGGACAATCTTCACCAGAGTTCAAGAACCTATTAAACCATGCCAGCAAAATTTCCTGCTGCCAAGCCATAGGCAAAGTGAGAATTGTGTTGTTAAGATGATCCTCGATTAAATGTTGGTTGAGGCCTTTCGATGTCCTCCTCATCCACCCGAAATCATCGTAAAATGGAACCAGCCATGTTCGCAAAAGCAGACACCTTACTTCCTTTGATGCCAATAACTGCTCCTTTCCGATTCCTACAAATAGCCGTGCAGTAACTCTGCTGATTTCATACCTATGGACAACTGGAACTTTAGAATGAGCATCAGATAATTCAGATTGAGAAGCTCATGTTTTTAGAAAATCTTCAGCAATCTGCCTATCAATCAAAATGTCCAAAATCCAGTGCAAGTTATCTGCTTGTCTTGCAATCTGACAAGCACCCTGCAAATCAGCAAATGCTGCTCGGAGAAAATTCTTCCGAAGCAGTTCAAGACAGTCATCGAATGCCGAGTATAACACTCTTTCCGGAGATCATTTTGAGATGAATTCTCACTAAGCATCTTAAAGACCAACCGTTTCATTTCACACCTCGCTTTCTCATCTTTGCCTTCAAGAACCACATGCAAAAGCTTGAGAAGCACTTGTTCATTATCTTCATCCTCATCAGTTCCATTAGTAACTTCAACAGAAACCCTCTTCAAAACCTCCCCAGCTCCAACATTTTCTAGGCGGAGCTCTGCCAATAAAGAAGCCACTTTCTCTTCTTCATCCTCGGCCCAAGGGACGGCTTCCAAGTACTCCAAACAAGACAAAACCCCGGCATCAAATCCAATTGTCGCTGAAACCTGACGAAGCAAAAACATCACACTAGCAACCAGTTTACATACAACAAAAGAATCAATTTTCCTACTTCTTTCAAGCTATGTCACAAGCTCAGAACTATTACTGCTAATCTTCATACAAGTTCTCAAGTAGCCATGTAAACAAAACTAAATTGAAAAGCTATAACTTTACCTTCAAAATTCCAAGAACCTTAGAAACGTCCTATCTCATTAGTTTCTTCCTCAAATCTGTACAATACATCAACCTCAAGGTCTCTATATAAACCTCAACGTCATCACAATCTGTTATTTCGACAATGTACGGTCCGGCTGATCCATTCCTCTGCTGCATTGTCCATCTATCCGATAACCTCACCGCAAAAAACCTACTGTGAGCCACCAGTATTTGCCGATGCATGTTCAATGACACGCTTAGCCCATCCTTGGAAGTCAAGGTCAGCTTTATATCACTCGAACCTGGCTCGTTAAACTGGTTCCCAGGGCTCCGAGTCGACAAAAGATACGAAATTCTTTGCATGGTCAGTACCTGCTTATCTATAACAGGAGGGGTTTGGTTTTGTCTCGGAGCTGAATTTGGTACTTGGATCCGAGTTTGGTTTTGGGTTCGGGTTCTTTCATGAATATCGGGCTCGCTAGCCATCATTTCGGAAAGGGTGGGACTGGATCGTGTCTTGTCCGCCGGAGGCGGATGGGACATCGGGTTTAAGAGACCCGCCGTGAGGGCAGAATTGAACTTGTTGAAACTCGACAAAGAATGACCATTGGAGAGCATTGTTCCGCCTGCGAAGTCCATGACAGGTAGTACACTTCCCGGAGAATATCAGATCCTGAAACCTGACAAAGAATCCGTCAACCCCTGTTCCCCAACAGGCGAACTTGCGGCGGAGAAGGAGGGGGAGTCGAGAGGGGTTTCGAAGAAGGGCAGCACCGAGAGTTGTCAGGGGAAACAATGGTGGACGAGTCAAGTTTCCGGCTTAAAACTCCATGCAAAACCCAACTCAGAGGAGTTGTCATTAGTACCAGAAGCAGCAGCAGAGGTGGAGGAAGAAGAAGAAATGGTGGTTTATTTACAGTTGCGGTGTCTAGGATTGGTGGGTTGGGCTTGGACTTCAAGCTGAGCAACAGATGATGCATTTGTAGTTGTAGTAGTTGCTGTTGTTGCCATGAAACAGTATTGAATGCGTCCCCTCTGCAGTTAAAGTTTAGAGCTTTAACCGTAATGTATTGCCATTTAGTTTACAGCATTGGCATTTGGCAAGAGCAATTAAAAATGGTCGCGGAAACCCAACAAAAAGGAAAATTAGAGGGTGGCCAGTTGGGTGAGAATTCAATACATGAACAATAACTATTTTTACAATATTATAAAAATATAAAAATTGATTAATTTAATAATTATTTTACAACATTTTGAATACAATTCGATAATTATTTTAAATTTTAAAAAATTATTAATTTTTAAATAAATCAATAGTAATTTTTAATTTAGTTTATCCAACATATATTTATTGCCTAAAAGAAAGACAAATGAGGACTGTCTCTTTGTATTTTATTTCATATAAAAAATTCATTTTTATCACAACTTGTCTTTGTCTTTTGCCTTCCATCTGAATTTTATATATTTAATCTGTATAGATTTCAGAAGAAACGCCAAACTTCATGTGACTTGTATTCATATAATACTATTATATATAAATTATATTAATATAATTTCTAATATTTATCTTTTTTTTCATATCATGACGTGTTTAATTTTTATTTTAATTATTTATTACATTTATATCGCATCTATTATTATACCATACATGCCATGTCCAACTTGATAACATACATGATTGCCAATTTGCATGATAGACCTGCCTAAATGTGGACCTCGGTTCATGTTAAATTTGATTGGGGTTACACGACGTAAGGATGGACCAGATGAATGCATCTCGGATTACTATATAAATGTCATGAAAAAAAAACTTCTCGTAATAATCAATATTTTTAAAACCGGACTGGACATTGAAACGGTGAAGGTACTGGTTCACTGGTTCAATCGGGTTCAACCGCGGTTGAACCGGATTTTATATAAAATAATTTTTTTTTAATTTTACATAATATTCAAAGCAATATTAATATATATGTAACACTTTTTTTAAGTTTACAATATTAAAAGGTATAAAAATATCACAAGTCATAACATATATAAATTAAAAACCATAAAATCAAGTGAAACAAAATGATTCAAATCAACTACAACATAATATTTAAGGTAAAACATATTAAATAATAAATATAATTATATAACTATAATCAAAAAATAAAATTAGGGCTTAAAAAATCATAACAAATGATGTCATTTGGTTTAATTTTTTTAAAAAAAATCCCACATGACTAAGAAACATAGAAGAGCACCACAAAAGTTTAAAGAGTAAAAATATGAGAACAAAACAATCACACATGGCTAAGAAACATAGAAGAGCATCCCAACTTACTTCTATAAATAATAGAGGTAATTTGACATTCAAAATCATGGAGCATTTTGGTGAGCTCATAGCGAACTATTCTTTTGCTTCAATTGAGGCTTCAATTGAACTTCTAAATTTTTTTTGAGTTCGAGCCTTTTCAAGTTCAAGTTTTAATATTATATTTTGAGTTCGAGTTGAACTTGATAATTTTTAGCTGGTGAGTTTTTGAGTTGAGTTGAGTTTACTTTTAAAGTTTTCGAGTTCGAGTCGAGCTCAACAATACTCGAATTTGACTTGGCTCATTGAACAAACGACGTCGTTTGGTTTAAGTTTTTTTTTAAAGAAAAAAAGTAAATTGGCGGTTTAAACCGGTTTTGCCAGTTTTCAGCTGGTTCACCCCGGTTTTCAGTCGGTTCTATCGATTTTCAGCCGGTTCTATCGATTTTCAGCCCGTTCATTGCCAGCCCGGTTTTGTGAGGTAATCGGACCGAACATGCCACCGGTTCACGGTTCAACCGGTTGAATCGGCCTGTCCGGTTCGGTTTTGATAACCATGGTAATAATGACATGTGATTTTTTTTTATTTGTGATCACCATAGTTTTCAACATGAGACATTATATATTGATACAAAATCAAGCCTCTTCTATAACTTGATGCATTATGATTCTAAATTAGCCTCAAACTTTTGAATATTTCAATTCTTCCCTAAACTATGACATTCATTTTAAATTGATCCCTAAAGTTTTTGAACATTCCAATTTCATCCCAAACTATATGTATATACTAATCACATCCCTTCTTAATAAAATCATTAGGCCAAGTTATATTGTTATAACTTTGAAAAAATAAAATTTAGGTTAAACTATGGTTGAAACTAATTACATATTTGGACGAATTTGGGGATGAAGTTGGAACATTCAAAAGTTTAGGGAGCAATTTAGAAAGAGGGTCATAGTTTATGGATGAAATTAGAATGTTTAAAAGTTTAAGGGCTAATTTAGAATAAGATTTAGAGTTTTAGGATGAGGATGAAATTAGAATATTTAAAAGTCTAATTTAGAACAAGATTTAGAGTTTATGGATGAA
Organism: Hibiscus syriacus; assembly: GCF_006381635.1. NCBI lineage: Eukaryota > Viridiplantae > Streptophyta > Magnoliopsida > Malvales > Malvaceae > Hibiscus > Hibiscus syriacus. The sequence continues at coordinate 1,604,395 of NW_024063008.1, forward strand.
ATTAGAATGTTTAAAAGTTTAAGGGCTAATTTAGAACAAGATATAGAGTTTGAGGATGAAAATAGAATATTTAAAAGTTTAGGGACTAATTTAAAATGAGGATCATAATTTGAAGACAAATGATACAATTAACTCTAATTAAAATTGATAAAATAATTTGAGATGATATTTCAATAAAATTATAGAACACTGTAGACACCCGTTTTGTCCGGGATACTATCATTATTATTATTATTATATTATTTTATTATTAATAATAATGTTAAAGTTGTTTATGTTATCATTTTGCAGGCCAAGGTACGCCAAGCACAATTCAGGTCCCAAATTACAAACAGTGCACGACAGCCATGGAAATTGCCAATTTTGAACATGTTCTAAGCATCTTCGGTTTCTGATGTCTTCGTAACAGTTATTCAATCATCTCTTAGATTTCCAACGTACTTTGAACCGCATCAATCCGATATTTGGAGCTCGAGATATGGTTAAATTAATGAAGACAGTGCAGGCTGGAAATTGTCCAGTGGGCAGATCACGACATTCAGATGTATCGCCAATTTTGAACATGTTCCAAACATATTTGGATGTTGAAGTCTTCTTAACAATTATTCCATTATCTCTTAGCTTTCCAACGCACTTTGAATCGCATCAATCCGATATCGATAGCTCGAGATACTCTCAGAGAGATAAAGACTGTGCAAGCTGAATACGGGATTTACGAATTTCAACAAAAAAATTGTTTTTACTTTGCACAATATACACGTTGGGAACAGATTTTTTATGAACATGGAGACATATACACGTTGGAAAAACATGTTTCAGCTAGGAGACAAGCACTCACCAGCACATGTGGCCGCACAGTACCTCACGCCAGCCCACACCATGTTGTTTCTGCACTAGCAGTCTATTAATGGAGCACTAACTCTATTATACTGCCACCACTAATATTTGCTGGCCACCACTAATATTTGCTGGCCACCCATGTTTTGTTAAGTGTCCATATTCTGCACAAAGTCAATACTTGCTCAACCAAATATCACCAAACACAGAGAAAATCAACATGCAGACAAAGTATTCGGTAAAGAAAGTATTGATAAAACGAGAGGGGCTGGACATTGGAGAGGAGGCTCACGAACAAGAGGGACATTCGAGGAAGGAGGTTCATGAACAGCAGGGGGAAGCAAAACGAAGAAAACGGTGTCCATTTAAGAAAACAAAAAAAAAGTTTGTAAGGGAGGTCTCTTGTACCGAAAGGAAAAATAGTGTGTAGTAGAGGTCATTCCTTGATTTACCAAGAATAATAGAAAGTGTTGAAGGTAATTTTCTTACTCATTTTTAGTGTGATGTATGTGTGAGCTCTTGGTTTTGAAACGAGCAAAATAAACAAAGATATGGATTTCTTTACGCAACAACATGCAACCATTTTTATTTATTGTTATTGAATCGAAATAAAGAGTAAATAGAGATGAGAGTTGAGTTTACTTTAGCCATGAGAAGTGGTTATCGGAGTGATTGTAGAGAAGAGCAAGGGTGTTGTAAAGATTGAACTAAATGAGATCACGTTAGTTTCTGCCCTATTCCATTTTGGTCTTCTTCTAGGGACTTTTGAACTCGTTTTTGGCTCCCTGTTTCCGCATTTTAAGTTTCTGATCTTAGGTGATGTTATTTTAAATTTTCATTTATTTTTGCATTGGATGTAAAATTTTGTTAAGTTGCGATTTACTGCTATATGTAATTGTGGGTTTATTTCTTTTGTAGTCACACATTTATTTGGCTTAGTCGTTTTTAGTTAACAAATAGAGTATTTCATGCTTTCTAATTTTGCATTTATGTTTTCAGCGCGTTTCATTTTAGTCCAAATTATGCTAGGTTTATTTTCGTGCAGTTTGTACATTGGATATGTGACTTGCAAAACTTTTAATTGGATCCCATTGGCTGTATTGGATGGAAATGAATTTTTTATGAAAAAAGTTTGTTGTTTATTATTTTTATATTTTAGTCCCTTTAATATTTTATGCATGTTTGTAGGGTTAATTTAGGCTTACTTTAAATGTATGCATTATTTCGGGCATGTTGTTCATACACACATATTTAGTTGTAAATTTTATGCATGTCAGTCTCATGTGCATATCTCGACCATGCGACATAATTGAATTAAGGGTAATACCCTTTTAATTTAAATTCGTTTTAAGTGGGCTGTCTTAATTATTAGAGGTCTGTTTCTAACGATTTTAAATTAAAAATGTATCCCATTAGTGACACCTAAAAATTGATTTATCACTTTAAAATTTTGGAACGGAAGATAAAGAAATGTTCGGCTATTTAAATTTATCGAGAAAAGGTTGTTATAACTATTTAAGATCTGGTCTCGATATTTGTAAATAATCGAATATTCTTTATTTTTCTAAAGGTTGTATCTTTCTAATGGTTGGGTAATTTTAATTTAATCTGTTTTGGTGTTTATGAATGTTGTAAATATGTATGTTATTGTTTTATTGGGGATCATAAATCAAATTAATATTGAACTTGTAAATTTCATTGCAAAGACATTAATTAATTGATGAGGTACCGATTTAGGGCGTTGTGGGGGTGCTAATCCTTCCCCACGCGTAACCGACTCCCGAACCCGGATTTTGGTAATGTAGACCGCAAATTTGTCGTTTTAATTAAAATTATTTTTTTATAAAATGACAATGTTTTTGGGTGCCCAATCACACCCTAATCAAAGATTGGTGGCGACTCCTCGAACCATATGTTTTTATTGTAAAGGAATTTCCAAATTTTCGAAACGAGAGATTTTCTAAAATCACATTGTTTTTAATTAAAAATCAAACATAAAGAGAATAATTAAAAATGACGTGTTTTTCCAACCGTTAAAAATCGTTTCGACAGCTTGGCGACTCCGTTGGGGACTTTTTAGTGAGTCAGGCCTATAGTCAATTAATTGATTGTCTTTGCAATTGAAAGTTATAAATTCGTTCTAATTTGGTTTTTGATCCCCTGTTTGATTTTAATTTGATTAATCAATAAATAGTTGTACTGATTTGTTTGTTAATGGTTTTAGATTAATTGTGTTGAAAGAGGATTGATCTTTTAAGTATTTTGAGAATATGGGTTGTTTTATTTTCGCTTTTCCTCACACACTACACAGTTGCATTTGCATAACATGAGCTAAAACCCCGCTCCGTCCTAATTAAGTAGGAGTGAGAGACTACTCCCTCGTGTGGTTTTCACCTCCGCATGGGATAGTGGATCACTCTTGGAGCTCACGCCTTATGGTCCTCGTGATGGTATTCACCTCCGCATAGACATAAGGAAGTGTGCTCCCTCGAAATTGAACTCGGTCCCCTAAAGCCTGTGATGGGCCAGGATTGAGGGTTCGACAGCCCAAGGGGGCACTGGCAAGGACAATTCGAGAACCTATTACTTTAGAACCGAACCCAGCATATAGTAAACATAGAGCCTGAACTTAGGTCGAGCCTAACCCGAACCTTAAGAATCCCGTGAGGAGTGTACACAAGGAAAAGCTTTTTGGGTCATTTATTTTCGTTTTTGTGAATAAATGCATGCGAACTAGAAATCATGTGGTTAGGTTTATTTTCTCGAACAAGCATGCGAATTAGATATTATGCGGTTAGGATTATTTGCAAATAACAAAAGCATGGAGGTAAATATCATGTCGGGTAGGATTTACTAAGCATGATTGGGTAGTCAGCATGTGAGGGTAGGTTTTATTTGTTACGATACTCATTATTTGTTGTTTATATATGTGTACTAACCCATTTGGTTTTATGTATATTTATTTTTAATTTATTGCATTTGCATATTCATGTCATCCAAAGGTGTTAATTCGCAAGTGATTGACTAATAAGAAGGCTGGTCATAATGAGGCAAGAAATTCTTAACCATGTAATCAAAATCGAAGATCCGGAGGCGTTCAGATGATTTATAAAGAAGGATATCTGATGAATGAAGAAATTTGAACCTGATTGAAGAACGATCCACAAAGAAAGACATCCTGAAGATGTTCCATAGATGCAGTAATGCCAAAGACGAGAAGACCCTTCACAAAAACGTGAAGAGCACTTTCCATTGAAAGTGGAGATGTAAATCCCAAGATTCAATCCAAGGACAACCGATTCATCAAATGTGATAAAATACGCCGACCATTTTGGAGATGCAATGCTAGATTCTATGAAGAGTACGGTTCAAGTAAATGAAGAATCACAATTGTATTTTGATTACATGGTGTAAAGAAATCTTGTTGTCTAAATGAAGGTTGTTCTATAGTGGTCACTGTTGGGATTAACACCTTTTGCATTTGCATTTGGCATCCACATTTGCATTCGCATTGCTTTAATTTAAGCATTTTTATATGCATCAATCATGAAAACATGAGAGTAACTCGTGAAGGAACTTTGGCAGAGAAATATTGGGAAAGTCCAAGCATCACTATAATACAAGGGAGAGAGCCATGGAAGATAGGATTGCTCAAATTGAAAAAATTCAACTGCAGTTGCAAGATGATCTAAGGAAAATGCAAGAGGACATGCTTAAGGCTCAAGAAGATGCTGTCTAAGTTGACAAGTTTGTCGGAAGGGAGAAACCCAGAACATGGAAAGGCCCCTGAGCAAATAACTGGAGAACCACTTTATCCTCCAGGGTTTACCCCAGTACATTCTCAAAATGTCCAAGGAATGTCTGTCCCTACCAAAGTGCACATCAATCCCGTTGGCGTTGCTGTGAATCTTCAACCGGAACCTAGTTCGCACCCCGAAGAAAGTCCATGTCACCAAGTCCCAGACCTTGATGAAGAGGCCAAAAAGAATGAAAACAAACAATTTCGGGAACAATTCGAACAATTAGCAAGTGAAGTCCAGATTATGAAGGAAGGCACCAGTAGTATCGACTGGACGCTAAAGAGTTTAGTTTAGTTCCTGATTTGGTCCTGCCTCCAAAATTCAAAACTCTCGACTTCGAGAAATTCGACGGTACTAGATGCCTTCTGCCCATATTACAATGTTCTGCAGAAAAATGACTGGTACATAGGGGACGATCAGCTTTTGATCCACTGTTTCCAAGAAAGCTTGACAGGCTCAGCTTTACGATGGTATAACCAACTAAAAAGAGCTGATATTAGGTCATGGAAAAACCTTGCTAAATCCTTTCTCGACCAGTATGAACATGTGAAAGATGTCAGGCCTAACAGATTGGTGTTGCAAGGAATGAAGAAGAAGCACAGTGAAAGTTCAGACAATATGCTCAGAGATGGAGGGAGGTAGCAGTGCAAGTGCACCCACCATTAGAAGAGGAGGAAATGAATATGCTTTTCATTAGTACTTTGAAGGCTCCTTTTCTCTCTCACCTATCGGTAATCCTTCCCGAAGTTTTTCTGATTAGTTACGACAGGAGAAATGATCGAAATGGCAATTAAAAGCGGGAAGCTCGAGGGAGGAGAGTCCAGCAACAAGCCGCTAAAGAGGGAAAAGGAAAATGAAGTCACCAACGTGAGCCAGTACGATTCCAATAACATCACAATGTCCCAATCTCAGGGAACGGTAGCACCACCTCAAAATGACAATAGACAAGGGGCAAGGGACCCGAGGAGAGGGAGGCCTCAATTTGATCCAATTCCTATGACTTATAAGGAGTTATTTCGTGATTTATACGATCGACATCTAGTCTCTCCTTATCATGTGGTACCCATACAACCTCCTTATCCAAATGGTACGATGCTAATGTTAAGTGTGATTACCATGGTGGGAATCCCGGACATTCTATTGAAAATTGCACTGCATTCAAAGGGTCGTCCAAGCTTTGAGAAGGAGGAATGTTATCAAATTTGGTGACAGTGGACAACCAAGTATATCCCAAAATCCATTGCCAAACCATGCAGGAACTGGAATTAACGCAATCGCTGAAGGAAAAGGATGAGTTTGTATTGAACAATCGGACTGTGGAGAAGCTGCCTGTAGTTTATAAATCTTTTGCAGAGGAGCGCGCTATAACTTTTTTCTATTGTCCATACCCTGGGCAATAGGTGATCTGATGTAAAGGGTTAAGCTGTGTGTTTTTACTTGCTTTTAATAAAGGATGCATTCCATTGGTCCAAATGGCAAACATTCTCCCATGCATTTCATTTTTGGTTGTATATGTACATATTATTTCTTTCTACTTACTTATGGGAAAAGATTCTCCCATATATATATATGTATGTATAGTCTCTTCCGGTATTCTTTCAGGAACTCAGATATCAATGATACAAAGCTAATGATTCTGACCCGGATTGATTTCGAGATGCCCATATGTCAAGGGGAAGTCAAAGGTTGTGATGACAATGAGGGATGTGAACTACCTTTGGAATTACTAAAGATGGTGGAACAGGAAGATAAACAAATTCTGCCTCACGAAGAGCTTACAGAGATCTTGAATCTGGGTAAAAGAAAGAAAGAAGTAAAGATTGGTACCACCCTGTCTGCTAGAAGGAAGACATAGCTTGATGGAGTTGCTTCAAGAATTTAAAGATTACTAAAGATGGTGGAACAGGAAGATAAACAAATTCTGCCTCACGAAGAGCTTACAGAGATCTTGAATCTGGGTACAAATGAGGAAAGAAAGAAGTAAAGATTGGTACCACCTGTCTGCTAGAAGGAAGACATAGCTTGATGGAGTTGCTTCAAGAATTTAAAGATGTATTTGCTTGGTCATACGAAGATATGCCAGGTCTGGATACAAGACTGTCTATAAACTACCGATGCCTAATGGTAAGCCCGTACAACAGAAACTGAGAAGAATGAGACCTGAGATGCTGCTCAAAATTAAAGAAGTGAAGAAACAATTTGATGTCAGTTTTCTCGCAGTGGCCAAATATCCTGAGTGGGTGGCGAATATTGTCCCAGTGCCAAGGAGGATGAGAAAGTTCGAATGTATCAGCGACAGAGATCTCAGCAGAGCGAGTCCAAAGGATAATTTTCCTTTGCCACATAAAGACACTTTAATGGATGATACCGCTGGAAATTCTTTATTCTCATTGTGGGTGGTCCCTAGCTACAATCAATTAAATGCACTTTGAAGATATGAAGAAAACGACGTTTTTCACTAATGGGGGCACCTGCATTGTATGGAAGATTAGCCATTGGCAAATCCTGTTGCCTGAATTTGATATCCAGTTTGTAAACCAGAAAACGGTTAAAGGGAGTGCCATAGCAGAATTCATTATAAGTAGGGCTTCCGAACAATATGAACCGTTGAATTTTGATTTCCCAGATGATGTTTAATGGCTATCTCGATGGAAGAAACAATTGCATCCACTAGGAAATACTGGAAGATGAACTTTGATGGCGCTTCAAATGCCTTGGGGCATGAAATTGGGGCAATCTTGGTCTCACCAGATGAAGAGCATTATCATTTTACCAGTCGGCTCAATTTTGATGTAAAACAAATGGCCGAGTAGGAAGCTTGTGTCATGGGTCTAGAGCTGCTATTGAACTCAAGGTGAAATGCCCAAGGTATATGGCGATTCAGCTCTCGTAATCTACCATCAGAAGAGAATGGGAAACAAAAGATCCTAAAATGGTGGAATATCGTAAATTAGTCTTGGAACTTATGAAGAATTTGAAGAAGTGACTTTCAATACCTCCCCAGAGAAGAAAATCAAGTGGCAGATGCATTGGCTCCTCTGGCAGCAGCCTTAAGATGAACGAGCATGCAAATATGATGCCTATGAGATAAAAGCTTATGAGTGTTCACCCCATGCTTTAGATTGAAGAAGAAGAAGAAGAAGAAGATAGAAGGCCTTGGTACTAGGGTATCTTGCAATATATAAGGTATCAAAGTTATCCCGAGTAGGCGGCCAAGAATGACAGCGGGATATGTACCCAATGAGGAGACCCTATACGAGAAAAACTCGAATCAATCCTATTAAAGTGTGTGGACATTGAAGATGCCAAGACCGTTCTTGAAGTACATGAAGGAGTATATGGCACCCATGCTAATGGAATTACGGAGATAGAATGCACCACCTCTATTAGTTGCATGTGATGACAGCCCCGTGGCCGTTTTTCTATGTGGGGGCATGGATGTTATTTTGCCGAAAGCATCAAATGATCATCGCTTTATTCTGGTAGCAATTGATTACCTCACCAAGTGGGTAGACGAAGCTTCCTATGGGAGAGTGTTACCCAGTCAACGGATGTAAGTTCTTGAGAAGAAATCATCTGGGATATGGCTTACCAGAGAGGATTACTTCTGACAATGCATAGAATTTAACGTCAAGATGATGAAGTCTGTCTATGAGCAATTCAAAAGAGAGCATCATAATTCCCCCTTATCGCCGGAGTGATTGAGGCAGTAGAGACAGCTAATGAGAACATTAAGAGGCTTATTGAGAAGATGACTGAAACTTATAAGATTGGCACGAGAAGTTGTCATTTGCTCTGTTTGTCTATCGGACTTCAGTGCAGACGTAACTGGGCAATTGTTTTTCTTTGGTTTATGGGATGAAAATTGTCCTACCTCAGGAGGATATTGTCGTTCCAAAAGATTTCCGAGGGAATTGAATGCCCAAGGGGAATATCCTATGTTGTCAAGAAAGCCTTTTTTGGGGAGCTCTAGTCTTGATTGAGATGGATGAGTCCGAATTACCTTATCCAGTGAAATCCGACGCAACTAAGAGGGGTTTTGCTTAAAGATAAAAAAAAATGAAAAATGAAAAAATGAAAAAAATGAAAAAAAATGAAAAAAATGAAAAAAAATGAAATAGAAAAATAGAAAAAATAGAAAAAAAAAAAGAAAAAAAGAAGAAGAAAAAAATAAAAAAATAAAAGGGGGGTTCAAGATGCAAACTCGAAAAGGGCATTTTGAAACCAAATGAGATCAAGTTGAAAACTCGCAGAGGGCGGCTTGAGTTAAATTCAATTCGTGCATGGTGGAGGTTCTGAATTATTTTTGGAAGTGGAAAGAGCTCATGACATGAGTAGTGACATGATAGTTGGTGATCAGGATTGAGACTAAAGATTAACGAGTCTCTATGAAAACAACCGAGGAGAAATTGAATGCACATGAGATTCAATACTGGTTTACGGCATCCAATAATGGGAGATTTTAGGGTTCAGAAGTAGCTTTGCACTCTTAGGTGTCATCACAATTTTGGAATTCCTTTTGACAGAAGCTATGCTCGGGTCATTCTAACGGCGTGCCAGTTCAAAAGCATTTGTGTTATTGATATTTGAATATGCCTATCCTTTTGTTCTTTTTCCAGTTAAAAGGTTTGCCATATAGTTGCTAAAAATCTTTGCATTTATAAATAAGAGATATTTTTTCCTTTCCAATTCCCCTTTACAAGCATTGATTTGAAAAAGTTAAAAATATAGCTTAGCTTGTGGTACATTAGATCATTTGTATTGTATGCAAAAGATGTTGAAAAGGAAGGTATTCTGAAGCTAACGTTGGTTTTAGCATGTATGTTTGTATGGCGGGAAGCAGAAATCATGGGATTCATATAAAATTCCAACCATTAATATGACCCAAAGAGATTGTCATTCATCAGGATGGTCAGGGTACTGGCGGGTTTCAAGAAAGAAAGAAGTCAAAGTCCCGTCAAGCCGAGATATGACATTGAGATTGTTACTGGGGCAAAAGATGTTGAAAAGGAAGGTATTCTGAAGCTAACGTTGGTTTTAGCATGTATGTTTGTATGGCTGCGGGAAGCAGAAATCATGGGATTCATATAAAATTCCAACCATTAATATATGACCCAAAGAGATTGTCATTCATCAGGATGGTCATGGGTACTGGCGGGTTTCAAGAAAGAAAGAAGTCAAAGTCCCGTCAAGCCGAGAGATATGACATTGAGATTGTTAACTGGGGTGAACTGGTCAAATGTCGGTGCCCAAGACGAAATCGAGGTTCATCAGAATCAAAGAAGATGATGTTCCTTCGAAGAAAAAATGTGTTGAATTGCGTAATCTCATACATTTTAGGCATGAATAGGATCATGACATTGCATGGTGACTTAAATGTCTACAGGTTTCCCAATGATAGTGGAAGATTGAATATTGAAGCATCAAGATGATGACTAGTTTTGAACTCCTAAAAAGAATGGTGACAACAATTGAGCCAGAATAGATCCATGTATCTAAGGGCTTTCTGACGAGTTTTCGCGATGAAGATGAATTTTCAGAAATTTTCTCGAACTCAGAATGTTCGAGTATAATATTTTCAAACATACATTAATGATTGATAATGTTTGATTTTCAGGTTCGACCTTTGAAACAAACCAAACTAAAGCCTTCAAAAAAAGTAGTGAAGCAAAAGAAGATTGTTTGAGTCTTATACTCTCTGAAGAAATAGGGGGGCAGACGCGATCGTTGAAGATTATTCGAGTCTTATACTCTCTGAAGAAATAGGGGGCAGACGCGATTGATGAAGATTGTGGATCTTATACTCTCTGAAGAAATAGGGGGCAGACGCGATCGTTGAAGATTGTTCGAGTCTTATACTCTCTGAATAAATAGGGGGCATACGCGATTGTTGAAGATTGTTCGAGTCTTATACTCTCTGAAGAAATAGGGGGCAGACGCGATCGTTGGAGATTATTGTTCGAGTTCTAGTCCCTGAAGAAAATTGGGCAGACCCGTAGGAAGATTATTGTTCGAGTTCTAGTCCCTGAAGAAAATTGGGCATTCTCGTAGAAAGATTATTGTTCGAGTTCTAGTCCCTGAAGAAAATTGGGCAGTCTCGTAGGAAGATTATTGTTCGAGTTCTAGTCCCTGAAGAAAATTGGGCAGACCCGTAGGAAGATTATTGTTCGAGTTCTAGTCCTTGAAGAAAATTGGGCAGACCTGTAGGAAGATTATTTTTCGAGTTCTAGTCCCTGAAGAAAATTGGACAGTCTCGTAGGAAGATTATTGTTCGAGTTCTAGTCCCTGAAGAAAATTGGGCAGTCTCGTAGGAAGATTATTGTTCGAGTTCTATTCCCTGAAGAAAATTGGACAGACCCGTAGGAAGATTATTGTTCGAGTTCTAGTCCCTGAAGAAAATTGGGCAGTCTCGTAGAAGATTATCGTTCGAGTTCTACTCCCTGAAGAATAGAGAGCGAACCCGTAAAGAAGATTGTTCGAGTTCTATACTCCCTGAAGAAAAAGAGAGCGAACCCGTTTGCAGAAGATTTTTCAAGTCTCACTTACCTTGAAGGAGGAATGGGACAAATCCCTTATCAAGTTTCAAAGCGAAGATGAATTTGGACAAAAACGCGTTGTCTTTTTATCTTTGCCCTATCCTTGTTAACACAAGGATGAACAAAGAGGGGCAGCTGTAGACACCCGTTTTGTCCGGGATACTATCATTATTATTATTATTATTATATTATTTTATTATTAATAATGTTAAAGTTGTTTATGTTATCATTTTGCAGGCCAAGGTACGCCAAGCACAATTCAGGTCCCAAATTACAAACAGTGCACGACAGCCATGGAAATTGCCAATTTTGAACATGTTCTAAGCATCTTCGGTTTCTGATGTCTTCGTAACAGTTATTCAATCATCTCTTAGATTTCCAACGTACTTTGAACCGCATCAATCCGATATTTGGAGCTCGAGATATGGTTAAATTAATGAAGACAGTGCAGGCTGGAAATTGTCCAGTGGGCAGATCACGACATTCAGATGTATCGCCAATTTTGAACATGTTCCAAACATATTTGGATGTTGAAGTCTTAACATTATTCCATTATCTCTTAGCTTTCCAACGCACTTTTAATCGCATCAATCCGATATCGATAGCTCGAGATACTCTCAGAGAGATAAAGACTGTGCAAGCTGAATACGGGATTTACGAATTTCAACAAAAAAATTGTTTTTACTTTGCACAATATACACGTTGGGAACAGATTTTTTATGAACATGGAGACATATACACGTTGGAAAAACATGTTTCAGCTAGGAGACAAGCACTCACCAGCACATGTGGCCGCACAGTACCTCACGCCAGCCCACACCATGTTGTTTCTGCACTAGCAGTCTATTAATGGAGCACTAACTCTATCATACTGCCACCACTAATATTTGCTGGCCACCACTAATATTTGCTGGCCACCCATGTTTTGTTAAGTGTCCATATTCTGCACAAAGTCAATACTTGCTCAACCAAATATCACCAAACACAGAGAAAATCAACATGCAGACAAAGTATTCGGTAAAGAAAGTATTGATAAAACGAGAGGGGCTAGACATTGGAGAGGAGGCTCACGAACAAGAGGGACATTCGAGGAAGGAGGTTCATGAACAGCAGGGGGAAGCAAAACGAAGAAAACGGTGTCCATTTAAGAAAACAAAAAAAAAAGTTTGTAAGGGAGGTCTCTTGTACCGAAAGGAAAAATAGTGTGTAGTAGAGGTCATTCCTTGATTTACCAAGAATAATAGAAAGTGTTGAAGGTAATTTTCTTACTCATTTTTAGTGTGATGTATGTGTGAGCTCTTGGTTTTGAAACGAGCAAAATAAACAAAGTTATGGATTTCTTTACGCAACAACATGCAACCATTTTTATTTATTGTTATTGAATCGAAATAAAGAGTAAATAGAGATGAGAGTTGAGTTTACTTTAGCCATGAGAAGTGGTTATCGGAGTGATTGTAGAGAAGAGAGCAAGGGTGTTGTAAAGATTGAACTAAATGAGATCACGTTAGTTTCTGCCCTATTCCATTTTGGTCCTCTTCTAGGACTTTTGAACTCGTTTTTGGCTCCCTGTTTCCGCATTTTAAGTTTCTGATCTTAGGTGATGTTATTTCAAATTTTCATTTATTTTTGCATTGGATGTAAAATTTTGTTAAGTTGCGATTTACTGCTATATGTAATTGTGGGTTTATTTCTTTTGTAGTCACACATTTATTTGGCTTAGTCGTTTTAGTTAACAAATAGAGTATTTCATGCTTTCTAATTTTGCATTTCTGTTTTCAGCGCGTTTCATTTTAGTCCAAATTATGCTAGGTTTATTTTCGTGCAGTTTGTACATTGGATATGTGACTTGCAAAACTTTTAATTGGATCCCATTGGCTGTATTGGATGGAAATGAATTTTTATGAAAAAAGTTTGTTGTTTATTATTTTTATATTTTAGTCCCTTTAATATTTTATGCATGTTTGTAGGGTTAATTTAGGCTTACTTTAAATGTATGCATTATTTCGGGTATGTTGTTCATACACACATATTTAGTTGTAAATTTTATGCATGTCAGTCTCATGTGCATATCTCGACCATGCGACATAATTGAATTAAGGGTAATACCCTTTTAATTTAAATTCGTTTTAAGTGGGCTGTCTTAATTATTAGAGGTCTGTTTCTAACGATTTTAAATTAAAAATGTATCCCATTAGTGACACCTAAAAATTGATTTATCACTTTAAAATTTTGGAACGGAAGATAAAGAAATGTTCGGCTATTTAAATTTATCGAGAAAAGGTTGTTATAACTATTTAAGATCTGGTCTCGATATTTGTAAATAATCGAATATTCTTTATTTTTCTAAAGGTTGTATCTTTCTAATGGTTGGGTAATTTTAATTTAATCTGTTTTGGTGTTTATGAATGTTGTAATATGTATGTTTGTTTATTGGGGATAAATCAAATTAATATTGAACTTGTAAATTTCATTGCAAAGACATTAATTAATTGATGAGGTACCGATTTAGGGCGTTGTGGGGGTGCTAATCCTTCCCCACGCGTAACCGACTCCCGAACCCGGATTTTGGTAATGTAGACCGCAAATTTGTCGTTTTAATTAAAATTATTTTTTTATAAAATGACAATGTTTTTGGGTGCCCAATCACACCCTAATCAAAGATTGGTGGCGACTCCTCGAACCATATGTTTTTATTGTAAAGGAATTTCCAAATTTTCGAAACGAGAGATTTTCTAAAATCACATTGTTTTTAATTAAAAATCAAACATAAAGAGAATAATTAAAAATGACGTGTTTTTCCAACCGTTAAAAATCGTTTCGACAAACACATTAAAAAAGGGCTCCAGTTTACGGATACGGGGATGAAAAATGGCAATTCTTAAAATTATAGGGTACGGGGATGGCAAAGATACGTCATATAATAAAAATAAAATTTGAAAATAAAATTAAAAAAATAAAATCCATAAGTAAATATTAGAAAATAAAATTCATAAAGTCAATACTTCATAGAAAACTTGAAACCCTAAGATTTGGGAATTTTGACCTAAATCTCTAAAATATTTATGTGACCAAATTGTAATTATTGTAAAGCATGTAACTTGTTTCATAAACCCTAAAATATTTGAGGACTAACTCTAAAGTTAAACCCTAAAAATCTCTAAATTATTTATGTGATAGTCACATGCCATTCCCGAAATGTCTCCGGGTAAGCAATGAAACGTCCCCAAGTTTGTTCAACCATATCCCGTCACATGGCACGTCCCCAGTACGTACCCATGTCGTCCCCGTGTCAGGGACGTATCAGGTACTGAAACGTGGGAAGCAGTGCCGTCCCCGTGCTTCATAGGAGGCAGGGAACAAGAAGATCATGCAAGAGTACGAGAAGAAGGAGAAGCAAGTCGAAGTTCGAAAGAAGATGCAAGTTGATTTCTCTAAAATATTTTACTTATTTGTACTTTTTCCTTGAGTAAATTTCATTAGTCAGTTAAAATGCTCTATCATACTGGGTCTGTATAGTTAAATTGCTTTATCACACTGGATCTGTATAGTTTATCACACTAGTTTGATTAGGAATCAGAAACCGTGATGTGATTGGGGTGAAGCTAGAAAATTGAAGAAATTTGATTGTCAGGATGATAATAAAAGATAAAGGAAAGTTAGTTTAGTTTGTTTTGATGCAGAATTGGCACTTCTAGTATAATATATATAGTCATTCTTTTATGAATAAGAGTGTGCGTTATTCTTTTGCTGAAGTGAGTATTCGATGCAGCTTAATGCATCTAGGATCAAGGTCCTTCAGGCTCAAGATGATGTGGTTAATGAAATGAAAGAATCGGCATCCAAGGAACTTCTGAATGTGAGCAATGATCACCATGTGTACAAAAATCTTTTGAAAGATGTCATTGTTCAGGTCAGTGAATGTCAAGATCACGTAATCTTTTTTTTGTTGTTGCAAATATTGCAAATTGTAACATTAGATAAGATTTTTGAATCGAATGATATTTATCTACACTCAAATCTTTAAAGTTATGCTGTTTATTACAGAGTTTGGTCAGATTGTGTAATCACCAATTTTTAAAATGAAAAGTCAGAAAAACAGCTTACCCACCACACCTGCTCCCATCATCCCATGTTTCCTGCAGAAATTTGCGCATGATCAATTTGTAATTTTTTATGTTGAAATTATGTAAAGTTTGGCTATAAAAGCCGAGCAAAATGTATGGAAAAAAAGGCAATAAAAATACAGAAAATTTTTAGTAATCTTAAAGTATTTCAGTTTGTATTTTAGTTTCTTTAATTTATTTGTTCAATTCGAATGCAACTAATAATAAGAATTTTAGTTTGTAATTTTGTTTGTAGTTAACGTAAATTCCATGAGTTTAAAAAAATAATTAAAATAGAGATAGGGAGTTAAGTTACCTTGTTGCAGTACGTCAGAGTAGGGATGTCATCGTCGTCGATTCTAGAGTCGAATGATCGGTATAACTCTCGAGTTCACTTGAGATTTGGTCGCCATGTCTGTTCTGTCGCGCTGGTGAAGTAAAAAAAAACAGAAGACTATAAATGAAAGACTGATCTGGTTTACGTGTAGAAGGAAGAAAGGAAATATATTAAGCTTAAAAGAATTTTGGTTAAATCACTTGTCAAGCCACTAGTTTTTAGGAGCTTTATGTTTTGTTCATATATATTAATTGTTAAATCACGTATAAGGTCCTCATATTCAGCGTGTTTTGTGCTTTGGTCCTATCAGGGTAAAATCACCTTTAAGCTCCGTTATTTTAATGCTTTTTGCACTCTGGTCATATATTTTATTATGTGTTTCGAATATGCATAATGATTTTAATAATCTTCGAATTTAGTCACTATTTAATTTTATTTAGTTACTGTCTTTTGTTTTATTGCATTTTAATCCATATAATTAGATTTTATTATAATTTAAGCCCCTGTATTTTTTTTAAATTGATTATTTATGATCTTATTTGTTCATATTTATTAGGTCCTTCTAGTTTCTATTAATATTGTTTTAATCCTTTAATTTTCTATTTGTGTTATTTTAGTATTTTACTTTTTTCCTTTTGCTATTTAATCCCTTAAGTCTTTGATTTTTTCTCTTGCAGCTCATTTTTATAATTAATTTGATCTATGAATTTTAATTTTTTTTCCAATTTAATCTTGTTTTAATTTAAATTTTTTCATTCCTTTTTATTTACCTTTTATATTTTATTTTTATACTAACTATTTGTCTTTGTTTGTTTTTTTACTTTATTCATGATATTTTTAGGATAATTTTAATCGATCAAAAGGTAAATAGTTATGATTGAATATTTAAATTTAAATTTTAATTTTTGTAATTAAGACAACCGACAAATTAAATGGTACCGAAAGGGCAGTTCAAGGGTGTTAATCATTCCTTAACTGTAATCGACTCCTGAACCCGTTTTCATCGAATCTTTGTAAACGCATACCAGTTTTTCGTCTTAAAAATATTTTTTCTTAAAATTGTTTTTGGAAGACGTTTTTAGGTATTCGACCTACCTAACCCAAAGGTCGATGGCGACTCTTTTTCAGACTCTATGCAATTTAATTCGAAATCACCGAATTTTTCAAATTAAAAGTCGTAACTATTTTTTTAAATAATATTTAATTGTTATACCGAAAAATGGTTATGACAGACTGAAAGAACCTGCTGTCTTACTGCGTTGTCTCAAAGATGATGTGCATTTAGTGGTGTCTGTACTGGATTCAGCAAAAGAGGAATATGCTTCTAAAGTTAATGTTGATCCACCGGAGATATTCATCGACGATGTCCATCTTCCCCCTGCACCTTCTCACCACAATGCTCATGGTCCTTTCTGGTATATACTAATGCAAGATTACATGTTACAAGTTGTACAATGATTTGGCAGGACTCATTATTCTTTCGACCTACCTTCCTCCTTGTAGTTTATGACTGGGGAGGGTTGTGATGTGGTTGGCTTGAGGTTGTAATTAACTGTTCCCTAGTATGGTTCTACTATTTGTATGAAATAATGGCAACATAGTTTTATGATCCGAGCAACATCCCCTTGATGTACCCCTTCCGCCTTCCTCTACTGGAAAAACGAAAAAGAAAACTGATGATACTGACCTTTTTTTTTCTCGTTTTGCAGCTCTGGAGGTGTTGTCCTAGCATCCCGAGATGGAAAGATAGTTTATGAGAACACCTTGGATGCACGGTTGGATGTTGCGTTCAATAAAAAGCTTCCAGAGGTGCGTTGGTAGTTTTCTATAGATGCATTTAGCTTAGTTTTTACCTTGTTTTGCGTAATTACACACAGCGACAGATGCAAGATTTTATACTAGGGGCGAACTTATAAAATTGTAAGGAGTCGAAAATAGATTATCAATAAAAAAAAATTAAATTATATAAGAATTTGAAATTTTCGGGGGTGACCGTCCCGCCAACCCGCCTTGCGGAGGCATCATATTGCATGGTTCTCTGTATGCCTTTTCTACTATATTCCCTCCTCCCAACTTTGTTTATTTGCTATTATTGCAGATACGCAAGTGGCTCTTCGATCAGGTTGCTGCTTGAAGGGTAGGACTGTATTGTTTTCTCGGCAGCTTGGGTCATCAACCACATAGAGGGGTACTCCCTTTTAAATTATGAATGAAATATCAAGTGTTTTCAGCTCGAGGTGGGATGTTGAACTCTCTCGACAATCTTAGACAGAAGTTTGCCAGATCACTAGGGTTTCAACAGAGCCTTACATGTGGTTAACTGGTTATGCTATTCATTTTTAATAATTTAGTACGTGAGATAATAATTTTAAAAAAAAATTGATAAATTGTAATCGATCATATAATTTAGTTCGAATATACTTTTTAAATGTTAGTACTTATGTTGGAGTTTAAGAAATCATATCGGTCTTATTTAAATTGGAAAAAGATCATAATTATCCATAAAACTTTAAAATTTCATGGTTAAATATAAGGGATAAATATAAAAATTACATATGAATTTTATATATGTAATATGATATATGAATTTTGTTTTTGATTCAACCATATACATGGAATTATAATCTTGATTTAATTATCTATATATAATTTTAATTTTATAAAATTATATATATTTTTAAAAATAAATACATTACAATATGTAATAGTAATAATAATAATAATAATAATTTACATATACAATATGTAAACATAAAATGATGTTAAATTACTAAAGATTTTAATAATTTTCGGAATTAAATAAAATTAGAATTTTATTTATATAATTGCACAAAATTGAAAATAATGCGCTAAATTTAATTAAAAGTTAATGTTTAATGTTTAATATTTATTATTTGAATAATAAATTCAAACTTAAAATTATTGAGTTAATAATTCTCGTAAAAGACGACGACGAGGAACTCATACAAATATGGGGAAGTTTGAAAAGACCAAGACCAATTTTCAAAGCTGATAATGACACTGTAGCATCTTGAGTGAACCACTAGATGTATTGGTTGGACAAAATATTTGCAAGTGTAATAGTGAGATCATTTCTTAATAGCGAAATTTCACTCGTCTCAAAATCGAATGTTTTTAAAATAAAATTAATTTCTTATTTATTAAATAATAATTCAAACAAATTACTAATATGAGCTTGAAGGGAAAACGACACCCATTTTAATTCTAATAAAAGTCTTTGTCAAATCATTCCATACAGGCCATAAGATGTGTTGGTGGCGCACCCATTTTAGATGTTATAAATGGCACCCAAAAACTTTGGGTTTTGTGGTACAAATAACTTTAATTAGGTGTCGTATAATTTGAGTACACATACGGGGTGGGTAATCCATTGAGAAAATACCAGTCCACATGGATTTTTAACCATATTAGTTTATATGCCAAAATTTGAAGATAAATTTAATGACAACACTCGAGAGTGTAGAAACATTTAAGTAAATAAAAGTTACCGACGATAAACAAGCTCGTCTCAACATAACCTTTTAACTGTTCAAATCAGCAATGTGAAAAGCAAATCACACAACATATATATATAAGCTATCACTTTATAAACTCCAACAGCATGCAAAGCTGAAGTTCATAAAGAATACCAGCTCCATCCATGACTCAGTAACCCAGTCTCAGGCGAATGAAAGCAAATCCTAAACCAGAGAAAGATCACCTAGAATAACCAGATGGTGGGTAACCAGGTGGAGGGTACTGAGCAGGAGGATATGCAGATGGCGGGTACCCTTGAGGTGGCCCATAAGGTTGTCCATATGCTGCTGGGGGGTAGCCAACTGCAGGAGGAATTGCTTGATCAAGGCGTGACATCTGCTGAACAGGGGGTATCGCCATTGGTTGCGGACCGAACTTGCCATCTCGTTTGTCCATTTCGATCTTATGTTGTGTCTGTAACCAAAGACAATTTAAGAAATGGTTCAGACTAAGGATAACAAAAATCTCCATTTGCTTGTTTTAAAACTCTTCTTACCTGCATACATGCACAGACCCTGCAAAGGAAAATAAAGCCGAATCGTCAGGGTATGATCTTTAGGAAAAATTAGCTTGAGATGAGTGGGGTGAATGGAACAGAATACTTAACGTGCAATAAACCATATCGGCCAAACAGTTCAGTAACTGTGCTGCATCTTGAATCTCACCACTCCCAACAATCATTGCAACAATGGAAAATATGCAAGCAATTTGTTGCAGGCAAAACATGAAACCCTAAACATCAAGTGGAAATATGTTAATTCAATGACCAACGAGTGCAAATATAATTAAGATACATTAGATGAAGAAAGGAATAGATTACAATAATGCAATTGTCGCATTTTGTTGTTTGAATATTGAATTCATCTTGCAACAGAAATCGGGTTGAAGCCACCGAGTTTCCAAAGCAGAGGAAAACCTGGAAATAAGAAACAAATATGAATGGAAGATCACTACAAAGGCCACAGCAACTTCCAAAAATATTTTGAAAGAAAGCCACACAAAAAGGTTATCTGCCTCTTACGACAATTAGGATAACTTGGCATAAAATAGGTTCCATAAACAATTTTAACACCGTGCAGCGGTGCTTTCTAAATTAATACAATGACCTTTCCACCCTCTCCTTTCCCACATAGCACAACATACTGTTTGCCTGTAGACATCGGCTAAAATTTTTTTTTACCCAAAGCTAGATCTTTTACAAATAGGAAGGTCAATCTCACCATCTCTACTCCTCATGTTGGAGTTGAGAATCGAAATTGAAAGCTTATACACTTGGAGTTGAGAATTAAACTTGCAAGCTTATAAATTAAGATGTAAGTCGAAAAAACAAAAAGAAAATAGCAATAGAGACCATATAGACAAACTTCATAATCCTACCTCAGTGAAAAGGCAAAGCTCGGGACATTTACGTTCTCCACATCTACCACTGCATGGCATATAACCAGCGCAACATGTATACCTACAACAAAAACAAAACGACATGTTTAAGCCAAGATATCATTTCATCAACTTGTAATCAAAGAGGGGTCAAATGGAACAATTACCTTGACATGTCATTATAAAGCGCTCGTTTCCGGAGCATGTAAGATACACATGGCCCACTGCAGTAAAACAAAAACAACAATGTAGCAGTGACAGAAATTTACTCTTAGAATGCAGACGGTTCTAAAACGTCAAGGAGAAAAGTCATCAACTTAAGTACAACACTTCACATCAATTAGCAGGTAAACATCATAAAAAGAGGTGAGTATATGAGAAAGACGATGTGAGAAAAAAGTTTTAGGATCCAATTTAGAACAGAAACATGAAAATCAGGCAGACTCAGTCAACCCTAGGTCACTCCAGTCACCAACGTCTCAAATTTTAAACCCAAAACCATAACTAATGAAAAGAACCCTTATAATCTTATTAAGACTAACTAAAAAAAACACAAAATCAAAAATGCGAAATTCAGGATAGTCAGAACTCAGAATCAGATCTACAACAACAAAATAAATAAATAAAAGATTAAGAATCACTTACCACCAAAAAGCCAAGCAACAATCTGCCAAAAAAAGAAAAAACGATTTAAAACTAATCAATTAAACTTTAAAAAATAAAAACCAAGAGAATAATTACAAGGGGTATCTTGTTGAATGGTGCCCATGAGATCGGAGTGCCAGAGATTCCGATAGTTCTGGCGGAGCTGCATCTTGTCCATGTATTCTTGCGACGCCATGATATCTGAGACCCGAAACCACTACCAGAGAAAGACGAGAGATGGAAGGGAGGAATGGAAACGTCTTTTGAAGAATAAATTTTGACTTTGAAATTTTATCTTAAAAACTAAGTCAACAAGACCGGGAACAGACTGGATTTAAAGGAAATAGAGTTCCAATCCAGACTACAGCGAGAAGCCCGAGGAAATGTAGAATAAAAAAAACCTCGATAGCTACAGCAATTAAGTGTGCTTTAACTTTAATTTTGTCAATTTCAATTGATTTGTGCTGCCTAAATTGTAGTCTTAATATAATTTTTTTTTCCAAATTATAGCATTTTTAAGTGTATTTTTTTTTATCAATTTAGATGCCTAATTTTTTAATATTATCATTTTAGTATTTCGACTGTAATAAATGTTACAAAAATTCTATTAACCATTCAAAATGTGACACCTTTATAAATTTTTATAAAATTATTTTAGAAAAACATAAAAATCTAAAATAAAAAAAAAACAAAAATCCTTAATCTTAAAGAATCCACCTCATCCGTCGATCATTCGTTGATGCTATCTTCACAGGTAATTGTTAATCGTGGCGTCAAACCCTCAAAATCCCTAAATTTCAACACCCATTCATCCCAATCAGTGAGTCGATGATCACTGACAGTGGTGGTGGTCGGTATCGAAATTGAAAATCTTGGGACATTTTATGACAAATAGGAAAAGTTTGGGTCTTTTTGAAAGTTTATAAATTTTATTTTAAAAAATTAAATAAAATAAAAAATAAAGCTACATGTCAAATATTGTTTGATTTGATTGACTTATTTTTAACGGTTATTATGGTGTATGTACCTAAATGATAACATTAAAAATATTAGGTACTTAAATTGACCAAAATAAAGTTTAGACACCTAAATGAGAAAAGATATATAGTTTGGGCAGTTATTTTTATATTAATCCTAAATTGGAATAGAAACTCAAATAAATATATTAAATTCGATTAAAAAAATTTAAAAAGTAAATAATAAAATAATATTCATAAACCCAATTAAATTATTGTTTTCACTTTACTCAACTTGATTGAATAATCACTCTTATAATAAAAGGGATTTTTACAAAATTTAACCATTTATGTATTATAAAAATGCCATTAAATTAGCAATATATAGGAGAGAGAAAAATATCAAAACGATCATGGTTATTATTATTTAAATAGAAATTATTGAGATTCAAATCAAGGATTTTATTTGCTTTATTTTTATTTTATGTTTAATATAAGAATTCAAAGTTTAATTTTTAAGAGTGTGGTTGTGTGTTTTCTTTTATATTGTTACGGCCGACTCAATATTTTAAGTAGGATTAAAACAAAATCTAAAATTATCAAATCAAACTAAGTTTTTTCTATTTATTTATTTCAATTTCCGGCAGAAAACATGTCATTTTATTGCTGTATTAAGTGCACACAATTTATTTTAAAAAAAAACAATAACAAGTTGTTAAAGATATTGGGATGAAAAGCATTTCAATACAAATTAATATTTGAAGAGTATATCAGATATCTCTAGACTATGTTTATATGATGGTTTTAAACATTTGTCATAACCATTTTGAAAACAATTATCTTTGAAAGTTTGTGATTTTCACGTCTATTCTATGACGGATGTACTTTGAAAGTATTCGAATTAACTACTAAAATATTTAATCAAACATGAGAGATCTACAACATGTCGATACAAGATTAATTTATGTGAATATAATATATAGGGATAATCAATATATAAACGTACAAGAATTATGGAATATTAAGCGAATATATTTACATGTAACATAATAATAAACATTAAATATAAAAAGGACAAAGTAATAAAGCATAAATATGTAATAAACCCATGCAATGTCACTTGTAAAACCAAAACCATGACCAAAATGAACTCGCATTAAAATCTAAGATCTATAGTATAAACTGAATATTTATTCTCTAAAATAAAGCTTAGGGACTCAAACATAAGTCTAACAAACTCAAGAACCTAGTCATAAATATTAATAAATTCACTAATACACAACCAAGGACCTAAATGAACTGAATCATGAATCAATAGACGAGAATAGACAGTAAACCAAACATATATTACAAAGCAGGTAAGGACTGAAATGAAACTTTCGTAAGTTCCAAGCTTAATGTAAAATATTGTCATAAATATCAACACATATGTTAGGACGAAAATATAACAATACATAAAAGTGAGGCTAAAATAAAAAAACACGAAACTTTATTCATGACCCAAAACAGAACATTACAAACGTTGAAGGACCTAAAAATGCTATTAGCCCCTTTCTCTCAAAACAAGCGGCACTTCCCCTTCAAAACGGCGTAGTTCGGCTAGCCCCATATATGGTAAAATTTAAGGGCCAAAACTAGCCATTTCCATTTTCCCCATTTTACTCTTTAGACTAAGAGAACCTTGACAAAATGCTCTCTCCCTCCTCCTTTATTCCCTTCCGTCGTCAGGGACAAAACCCGAGGCCCGACCACCGCAAATCGGTGGCCACAAGGCTTATAACACTTAGAGTGACCTCCTAAAACATCCCTTATAATTTCCCCTAAAACCCATCCCAAAAGCACCCATACCCGAAAATGGTAAACCAAATCACTAAATGTAAAATATTTTCCTTTGAGGGTGGGATAAGGTTGCTCCGGTGAATAAATCTGTTGTCGGGTATCCTAAAGGTGAGATCTTTTTTCCTTTTTTTGGTTCTAATCTTCCTCTCCCTTTTTTTCGAATCCCCCTTTTCCTGTTCGAAAAAATCTCTCTGGTTTCTCCCTTTTTGTTCCACCAAATAGCCCCACTCGATTTTTGGTTGTTGCCCTTGATTTATGGTGGTGTTTTGGTGATAACAGTCGGTTGTAGAGTAAAGATTTTCCCTAGTTTTGAACAGGTGAAATATCTGATTTTTCGATATTTAATTCGATTTTTAATGGGTTTTTGATCTCATTTTTTATTTGGTTGCATGTTTTTCACTGTTTGACCTATGTTGATGGCGATGGCGGTGTGGGAGTTATCGGCAGCAGCTCACGAGGCTGGAGAGGCGATCGGTGAAGCTCACGCAGCGGGGAGATAAAAGGACTGACGCGTGCATCACACACGCCATCGGACAACCTGGATCTGTTGTTGGCGGCGGTAGCTTTTCCTTAGGGTGAAAAATCCTAACTGTTGATGTCGAGTTTGGGCTTCTACATGTGGGCTTGGGTGTTGTACTTCTGAACTTTGTTTGTTTTTTTCTTTGCATTTTTAAATTGTTTTTTTAAAAAATAGATCTTTTAATTATTATATATAATCATTCTAAGTTTTGATATTTCTCGATTAAAATCTTTTTTCCAACCAATGAGATGTTAACATATTACACCGAATTATATATTTATTTTGATAAAAAAAAATTAAGAACTTAAAAAAATCAGAATTTGGAGAGTCATTTTGAACACAAAAAAATAATTTTAATAATTAAAGTGGTTATATATAATAGTTTAAAGATTTATTTTGACAAAAAAATAAATTAAAAATTTAAAGTAAAAACATGTACTCCTCCGTTAATTCTATTGAATTTATCTCCTAAAACTATATACTTTATCAACATAAGATGAAATTAATAAAACAGAGGAAATATAATTTAAACATTTATTTTTAGTTTAAGCCTTAAAATTACTATATATATATTATTCAACTTCTCTATATGCATTGCCTCAAACGTTATCCTCCTTTTGGTTTTCTTACTTAAATCTTATTCGTGCAATACAAATAATATAAATAGTAATACCATTAAAATAAATGGTATAATATACAAATAGTCCTCCGATTATAGGGTGTTACTTTGTTGAGTCCCCAGCTATTGAAAGTTATAAAATGGTCCCTCGACTATAAAGTGATACTTTGTTGAGTCCCTTGACTATCAAAAGTTACAAAATAATCACTTGACTATTTATATATTCCAAACTCTTCCTTTTTCGTTCAAAATATTAGTGACCGTCTGAAATGGATGTTAATATGCTCACTGAGATATGATACAATTTTATCATATAACTGTTTAAGTTGTATTTTTTAGACTGAGTCTTTATTTATATTATGTTATCAAGCCAATACTTGAAACATTATGTTATCGTGCCAGTGCTTGAGAGTAACGACAGTGTCGACAAACATCATTAAAATATGATTTTATCATATCTCGGTCAATAGGTTAACGTTCAGTTTAAATGATCGTCAATTTTAAAGGACAAGTTTAAAACATATGAATAGTTGGGTGACCATTTCATAACTTTTAATAGTCTGGGGACTCAACAAAACAATGTCCTATAATCAAAGAATCATTTTATAACTTTTAATAGTAAAGAGACTCAACAAAGCAACACCCTATAATCGAAGACCATTTATATACTTTACCCTAAAATAAATCATTTCCCCTCATTGTTTATGATCCCTTTTGTTAAAATAATAATATTTTATATGTATTACTCTATTTTAGTTTTTTTTAATTTATATATAATTACTTCAAATTAGTTGATTTCTTAATTTTATTTTATATTCAAATTAGATACTTGATAATCAGATAATTTGTCTAAACACAAACTCTAACAAGTCATAATTCAATTTTCTCTGTTTTGAAGCTTATTTAGGCAATATTATTTTTTTTGATAAGAAGAGGTCTCGTTAAAAATCCCCTTCAAACTGTAAGATACAAGGTATCTTAATTTATTTTATATTCAAATTAGATACTTGATAATCAGATAATTTGTCTAAACACAAACTCTAACAAGTCATAATTCAATTTTCTCTTGTTTTGAAGCTTATTTAGGCACATAATTATTATTTTTTTGATAAGAAGAGGTCTCGTTAAAAATCCCCTTCATAACTGTTAAGATACAAGGTATCTTAACGAGCATTGGAATGAGGAAAAGAGTGCCCAAATTTTATTAATAGAAACATAGAGTACATCCTAAGAAAAACCCCCTAGATTACAACCTATCATAGATAACTACACCTTAACTAGGAATGAAAACTAACATTCCAAACAAACTCCTAAAACATAATACAACCACAACAACCTTTACCCAATTCTCGCCTTAGCTGAAGCATCATCTTCCCAATTATTGCTTCTCTTCACAAACCTAAGCGACACATTTGAATCCAACACACACTTCGCTACTTCTTTAACCAGATTGCTAAACACATCAGGGCAGTACTCTGGGATTTTTATCTAATTCACAGCAACCAGAGAATCAGACTCCAAGATAAGACACCCCTTATCTTTCCACTTTGAAGCTAAAAACAAGTTCAACCCTGCTTGAATAGCTTTGAGCTCTGCCAGAACCGGCAGACCAGGTCCTGACACGACCTAGAAATACTCCAGCTTCTTGCCTTCTGTATCCCTAAGCAACCCACAAATACCACTGCACCTCCAATCATAGCCCACTTCCCCATCCACATTAACTTTAAACCAACCTAAAGGGGGAAGACACCAACCTGTGAATGCTGAAAATTTCTTCAACTTGCCCTTGTGCACATCTGTCAGCGTAAGGTTACCTACCAGAAGATCAAGAGAAATTGGAAAACCAGACTTCTTCGTCAAAAACCAAGAAGTCACCCTATATCTAACCAGAAAACATAGATTGGTTTTTCTGGTTAGATACAACCTTCCATTTTCAAAAACCAATTTTTTTCTACGTAACCAAACAAACCACATAACTGCTAATGAAATAAATTTCCAAATCTCAGAATTCGAAACTAAATCAACCCACACGAAAATGAAATCATTAGGACAATTGGGCAAAGTTGAACAAACGTTCCACATCCTCAGGAATCTCATCCACACCCCTCAAACAAATTTACAAGATAAAAATAAATGACTAACCGATTTGACATTCGAACCACAAAACGGGTAAAGATGATCATCGATTTCGCTAACACCCCACCTAATTAAGGCAGACTTAACTTCCATTTTATGGTGAAAAATCTGCCATAAAAAATTTCAACTTTAGGAGGAGCCAAACTAGCCCAAACAAACTTCGACCAAAGCGAATTCAAAATCGATGAGCTTGACACTGCTTTAATGTCTGATTTTACCGAATAGACTCCTTCACTATTTCCTCTCCACACACAATAGTCATCATCACCTACTCCAACACTAACTTTGTCTAATATCGAAAGCAATTTAACCCAAAGATTCACCTCTCAGTCTAACAAATTCCTCCTCATCTGAATATCCCACACCCATCTTCCATAATTAAGTGACCCAAATTCTACTATAACCCCATCTTTGTTAATCGATAAAGCAAAAAAATAGGAAATCTCAACCTAAGAGGAAGGTTTTCGATCCATACATCCTGCCAAAATCGAACATAATTCCCTTTCCCTACTTGCAACACCAAAAGATTACGAAACCCTATGCTAAACATGTCATCAGACCAAAAACTATTAAAAACTCACTTCCAAAGCCAAGAAGATTGGGTACACAAACTACTTCTCAACCTTATATCTCTTCAATCCAATTCATACTTAAAGCACACCATCTTTTTCCACCAGGTTTCTTTCTCGCTTCCAAATTTCTAAACCCACTTACCTAATAGAGCTTTATTCATAAGTTTTAAATCATTGATCCCCAACCCTCCAAACTTCTTTTCTTTGCAAACTTGCGACCATTTAACCCAATGAACTCTATTCTTATGTGAAGTACTACCCCATAAAAAATTTGCCATAACTGAATTCAACAATCTAGCAACTTGAGAATACATTTTAAACAAAGACACATAATATATTGGAAGCGCCGAGAGGATAAATTTCACAAGCACAACACTTCCAGCAAGGGAAATCTTTGAAGTTTTCCAACCAGCTAATTTCTAATTAAATCTGTTGATAATCTGCTCCCATAAAACTGTCGAATTCCGGTTGTATCCAAGAGGGAGCCCGAGATACTTAGTCGGAAAAACATCAGCTCTACACCCAATAGACATTACCCAATCATTAACAATCGATGTCTCTAAATTTACCCAAAAAATTTTACTTTTCGAAAGATTTAACTTTAAACATATGCACATCTCAAAAACAAATAAAATCATTTTAACATTCTTCAATTGACCTTCAGTCACTCCACAAAAATTAATTAAATCATCAGCGAATTACATATGAGATAACAGAAACGAATTACTGTCACAACTAATCTGAAAGCCATTAAACAAACTCAACTCAACTGCCTTTGATAGCATCAAATTAAACAGCTCTCTTACTAAGTTAAATAACATAGGCGATAGACTACAACCTTGACGTAAATCCCTCGATATGTTAAAACTTTCTATCGGGTAGCCATTTACCAAGATAGAAATAGTAGAAGATGAAATACACTCGAAGATCCAAGAACGCAATTTCTGTTCGAAACCCATGTGCTCCATAATCTTCATTAAGACATCACAATCAACTGAATCATAAGCTTTCTTAAAATCCACTTTGAAAGTGATACATCTCCTACCTTTTCTCCTTCAATAGTCGATGGCTTCATTCGCGATAAAGGAGAATTACATATCTGCCTCCCCGGGATAAATTCGAACTGTGAATGGTCAATCATGTAATTTAAGCACAACCGTAGCCTCATTGAAAGAACTTTTGTCAAAATCTTATACAATCCACCCACCAAGCTAATTGGCATATAGTCTTCTATTCCAACCGGATTTGACTTCTTCGGAATCAGAGTAATAAACGTATGGTTCACACTTTTTTGCAGTTTCTTACCCAAGTAAAAATCCTCAAAGAACTTCAAGATATATTCTTTTAGTAAAGGCCAATTTTTTTAAAAAAAACCATGTTCAATCTATCCGGACCCATGGACTTATTGTTATCTGACAAATTAATAGCCTCCCAAACTTCCTCCTCTGAAAACTTTCTTTCCAGCACTGAACATTGATTCTCGGATAAGTACTTGAAAGGCAAATCAAATTTCAACACCTCCAAAGTTGGCTTCAAATTGTAGTTTTTCTTGAAAAACCCACAGACATTAATTTTTATCTCTCACGGATTCGAAATAACCTAACCATTCACTTTCAATTCCTTTAGGCCATTTATTCTTCCCATATTTGATAAGCACTGATAGAAATATCGAGAATTCTGATATCCATCTTGAATCCATTTCGCTAGAGATTTTTGAAACCAAATATGTTCCTCTTTTTTGTACAACAACCACAGCTCCTTCTTAGCTTTCGCAATGGATTCCATCGACACCTAAGAAGACCCCTATTACACTGCTACCTCTATTTCAGAAATAGAATTTTCCAGCCTCACAATCAAATTCGATAATTTCATATGATTATTAGAGGACAAACATTTAATAGGTTTCTTCAATTCTTTTAACATAATTTCAATTCCTCTGCTTTTAACCTTCTTCACCTCATTAATCTTCAACTCCATCATCTGTTGGAAACCCTCCTCTTCCATAAGGTAATTGAATAATTTGAAAGGCTTCGGACCCCAATTGACATCTCTTCTCTCTATCACCACTATATTATGGTCCGATAAGGACTTCGGAAGTAGGATCTGATCAATATCTGTAAACATCGACAAAAAATCTACATTCACTAAAAACATATCCAATCTAACAAAAGCAGGATCATCCCTATTGTCGCTCCATGTGAAATTACCACTCATCATCGGTAAATCCACCAATTTGGCCTGAAATACAAAATCTCGAAAAACTCTCATCGAATGCAAATTATGTGATTTACCTCTCTTCTCCTCCTGAGATAAATACGAATTAAAATCACCACCCATACATAATGGACAATCCACATCGCCTAAGAAACTGAGTAACTCCTAAAAAAAGACCTACTTCTCCGATTCTATAATGGGTCCGTAAACATTTACTAAACATACATTCTCATTTGCAACCTTGAATTTCCTTTTTATTGCCACAAATTGTTTCAAAACTTCTATTATTTGAGACTCAAAATAATTTTCATCCCAAAGGCTCATTAAACCTCCTGAAGATCCTTCTGCAGGAGAAACTGCAATCCCTTGAAGTATCTTCCCCCTAAACGTCTAACCAAATCTGTTCTCACCACTTCAACTTTCGTCTCCTGCAGGAATAAGACAAGTGGCTTTCTGTTAACAACCATCTTTCTTATTGCCTAACCTTTTCTTTCCTCTCTAGACCCCTAATGTTCCATGTAACACAAGAAAACTTAATCATACTTTCAATTGCTCATACACCTAAAACAGGGAATGAAATTAGTTTTCATCCTCCTTCCCCTGGCTCAATTTCGAGTACTTCTGAGCAAACACCTTTTTCCCACCCCCTAAATGATACACCCAACATTCTTCTTGTAACACCCTAACCCGTACCCGACCCGAATACGAGTCCGAGATGTCACATTAACTTTTAAAAATGATATTCTTACAAAATATCAAAACATTTGAACTCATTTTAAGAAAATACGATCATATATTGTTGAATTGTGTTTGTTATAAAATTTTGAGGGAAAAACGTATTTATGAATAGTAAAATATGGTATGAATAGTATCGTGAACAGTACACTGCTGCAATACTCGAATGTTGAAATTTTCCAAATTGTCATCGGGGAACCGATTACCCTGCTACAGTACTGTTGTAGTACTTCCATAAAATACGTATAAATTCATATAAATTAGGTTTCATCCGTATAAAATTACCAGTTACATATACACATTTAAAACATTACAAAATTCAATCATATGACTTTACAAAACCGATTAAAACATATCGGATTCAAATTTTTGTTTACATGCCAACCACTATAAGCATTACAAAATACATATTATTAACTTATTTTCTGATCTGATCTTTGGAAAGGAGGAATTGACCTGTCTTGTATAACTTTTATCAATTTTTCTCTTCTCAAAACCTACGCGTGAAACAATCACACGCTAAGTCGTTGACTTAGTGAGTCATATAAAACATATTATATAACCATATAACATTTCATATAAACAAAAGGTATACATATGCAAATACTATCATTAATCCCTTTTACTTACCATATATTCATCATATAACACATATATCACTATACCAAAGGAATAAACATATCATCATGTAATTTCTATAACATATTTCATATTACCAATATTCATATCATATATAATGTATTTGTTATCATCTCATTTTAACTCATGTACACATGTCACTAATTCTTTTTATCATATAAACATTTTTATACAGATCATGAAACACATATATCATTATCAACACGTTTCACATTTCACATTCATTATCATTAATTCTTATAATTTAACACCCTTATACATAACATATCATGCATTAACCAAGCAATACACCATTTCATAAATCCTGTGATCTATTCCATATAATAAATCATATATACATATCATATTCAGTATACTTATTAAATTTCTTTATTAGCCCATGTACACTGTTGAGAACGGAAGGTATGTGAGTACATTGAGGTTGTGCATTAATGTTGTCACCACAGCTCGTATAAATTCCCACTAGGGGCACTGAATATTTGTCCCGAAGAACCGCGTAGAAATGTCCCGAATGACCACATATCACATTTGTTCCGAAGGACCACTCCTTAAGAACCATATACATAATACAATGGACCAAATAAGTGTACCAAAGTACCACATACATATTCCACTGAATTACATATATGTCCCGAAGGACCACGTAGAATTGTCTCGTAGGACCACGTAGACCCTCGACTCTTGGCATGCCAACTATACCTATAGCTATAGTATTATATAACATGTGCATTATTATTTATCATTTCACATCTTAAACCTCAAAATCTTCTCCTCTATATAAACTTCAAAAATCATACCAAATATTCAACATGTTTCAAATCCAAGTCTAACACTTAATACTTCTTAATTAAGCTGATGACAAGTCAAATTTAACTTCAAATTCAACTTATCAACTTTATTTCAAGATTCAACTCAAGAACTCAAAATCTTTAATCTCTCCTAACTCCTTTATCTTTTGATTTTAAGATAACTTAAGCTTTCTTTAAGCTTAGTTATCATCTAATGATCATAACTCAATATTAAAATTAACAAATAATTAGCTAAACCGAAAACTTACCTTTGCTTAGCTTCCACGGTGAAGAATGAGAAGAAGATGAGAGAAATGTCTGGAAACATTTGTTTCCCACATTTCTCTTCCACGTGGGTTATAAGATAACCCCAAATATTATTTTATTCTTTTATTTGTTCAATGACCATTTTGCCCCTTTATTTCCTTTGATAATTACTAAACACTTTCAGGAAATACTTTCAAATAAATCATTGAACCTTTCAACTTTTCCACTTTAATCACCAAATTCTGAAAATTTATGATTTAGTCACTAACCCGCAGTTTAGGATGTTACACTGCTCACCTGCCAAATAGAAACTAATTTATTATTTTCTGTTGAAGCATACAAAATAGAAAATCACATCTTTGATTCTTCTGCAGCTTTTTTCCTATTCGATCGATTGTATAATCTGTCATAAAAAATATTAACAACACTTCTTGATCTTCTCCGATTCAAAGATGGGACGACGAACTTCTTCTGGTTATCATTTTTTTCTGATGCTGCACCACTACCACCCTCATCATCTATGACATTCCCTCGATCAATTTCCATTAGAACAACATGCTTCAATACTTCTGGAGGCTTCACCCGTATCTCATTTGAGCCTCTATAGCCCATTTTTATTATGTTCAACACATGCCCAGACGGGACCATTCTAAAATCTGTGGAAATGGGCTCACTGTTATTTTCTGAATAGGCTTGATTGCTTCCCTCCAAATTGATAATTTTCCTTAACCCTAATCCCCAAAAATCCCCACTATAATTTTTCCCAAAGTTAAAAGAATATGACATTCCTATTTTATTTTTGTTCACATTCTCTCTCCTACCGCATTAACTGTTGGACCCCACTGCCGCCTGAAAATTCAAATACTCCACCCCTTCCAACCAAGTGTCTACCCTTAACCTAGTATTCTCAACTTCCAGGTCAGGTCTGCCACCCTCATCTGTTGCACTTCCTTCTTCTTCTTCTTTTGAAGCTGCAATCTCTCTGAACACGCCCTCTTCTGCAACCTCAGATGACATCTCAGACATAAACTATTGTCTTTTATGCACCGAACCCAATTTAACTTTTACTTTGAAAGATCTTTCATAAGATCCCATCGTGATTGTTTCAGGTACATCAAAAGGGCTCTCCACCCTCAACAGTAACCTTGCTGCTGACATGTCCTTTTTATTTGTCGTCGACTCCTGGATGATCATCAACTTCCCCCACTGGCCAGCAATCTTTTCCATAAATTGAATATTCCAACATAACAAAAGAACTCCGACTAGTTCTACCGAATAAAATGCTATAGGGATACCATCCTCATTCAACAAATATTCTAGCCATTGGAACCAAAATAAAAATTCCTCCTTTTTCTTCGACCATATCTCTGCTTGTTCTTCAACCGAACTGAAGGTGACAATGCAAGAATTCCAAGCATAGGCCCAGCTTTCTATCATAACATTAATTTCATCAATAGCTAAACCATTTTTGGACCAGTTCCAAGTCAAAGAGAGGTTTGATGATCCCTGTTAAAGACCTTTTGACCCAATCCGATTTAACCG
This sequence comes from Hibiscus syriacus, assembly GCF_006381635.1. Classification (NCBI taxonomy): domain Eukaryota; kingdom Viridiplantae; phylum Streptophyta; class Magnoliopsida; order Malvales; family Malvaceae; genus Hibiscus; species Hibiscus syriacus. The sequence continues at coordinate 1,638,394 of NW_024063008.1, forward strand.
AAGGAATGTGCATCTCCCACACATTTCTTATCCCAGAAATCCTCCCCTTACGACCCTCACTGATATCTTCAATCACCTGATCATCCCTCGTCCTTCCATTTAATACCAGAAGATCCTTGTATGATCTTCCATCCCTCAAACTACCTGAAGGCTCTGGCCCCTCACTTCTTCTCATGATTACACCATTTTTAGACTTCTTTACTTCTTTTTGGGTATTGGAAGTAGCAGCTAAACTGGACCGATAACTCTGGTATTTTGCAGCCCCAATATAAACTCTTTTACCATTTATCCATGTTCCATTAATGTTCACAATTGCCTTCCTTAAACCTTCCTCCTTCTCGAACTGAACAAACACAAATGTATGGTTCTTGTATTTTGGCTTGTTGGAAACATTCAGAATATAGACCTGTAAAAAATTACCTTGATGATGGAATAGTTCCCTGACTGCTCTCCTAGAGACTCTCTTGCTAAGACTATCGACAAACGCCGTCCATTCCTCACCAAATGACTTTTTACCTATCAGATTTTCTCTAACTCTCTCACTCATACTTTTATCACTACAGACATTTAGGTAGATAATAAGAAAAATATAACATTTTAAGACTATTAAATGATTATTTTAAGAAAAAGTTAAATGTTATTGCGAAAGTAAAGTCATTTCATTAATTTTAAACAAAATCGTCATGTAACAATTCTTTTTGACACGTAATTTCACATTATTTTATGTATTATATCAATAATAAAATCAAACTAAATTCAATCAGCACACTCTATTCCTCTTATTATTATCATTAATATTCAATAATTTATAAATTTATTAAAAACTTCTATTATAACCTATAAATTAAAATTAATCTTCACCTTAATCTTTTTTTATAAAAATTTATTTCTCAAACCCGGAATAAGCCCAAGTACCCAATCCGTCCGGTATAAACACGTGAATAACACGTGCCATATTATTTAATCATTGACGTTCCCAATTTTATTTATTTTCACTTTAACCATCGTTGATTTCCCGTCTTTCCCTCGGCATAGACCAGCCATTACCGAGTTGGGGCATCTGAGTGGACTCAGGCAAATTCTCTAAGGATAAAAAGGTAAATCTTCAATTTTTTATTCCTCGACTCCTTTTTCATTTTTTTTTATTTTGAATGTGTAAAGGCTCACCAGTTTAGTAAAATATCATTTTGTCTAGAATTAAATTTATCATATTTTCAAACATTTTCAGTGTTTTTATGGTTGTGAATCTGTGTTATGATTTCAATTTTTTGTATGTTATGTTCTAGTATTAAATTCAAGAGGAAAAACTCATAAATTTTATGCAATTTTTAATGGAAATCATGAATAAAAGTATTTTATAACTTAAAAGGCTGAAATTACTATGTTTGGTTGCTGCGGCCTGCGAAAATGTCTGATAGCGAAGAAAATAATGAAAAGAAAATATAGGAATGTTTAAAATTAGCAAGGTAAGGGAGTGCATATTTTAATGTTAACATTTTGATTTTTTTTGGCTGTATTGGCAGATGTCATATTCAAGGGAAGGAAGGTCAGTTTTTCTTAAAGGATTTTCTATCAATGTAAATAAATTGAATTTTCCTTCAAACTGACACTTTCAGGCCAGTTTCTCCGGGAAGTGGACGTCAGCCAAAGTCCCGAAGGAGTCGCTCTAGGTCCAGCTATATAAGAGCTTAGTTATTTGTTTATCTTATTATCTTGGTTCATATAATATATCAGTGTCATATTTTTTCTGTTTTTTTAGCAGTTCAAATCGTTTGTAGTGATTTAGTTTTTATCGCCCCAGGAGTTGCGACTCTCAGGATGCAGCCAATCCAGGAATTACCTTATATGTTACTGGCTTATCCACAAGAGTAACCGCTGGTGATATTGAGAAGTATTTCGGCAATGAAGGAAAGGTATAAGTGATATTTTGTGGAGATAACATGCTTTGTTTGTTCAAGTAATTCTATTTCTTTTGGTGTTGCGTTAAAAGTTGCAGTATGAACCTTCAACATGTTTATGTTAAGGGTGTAAATTGTTCTTTCCTTTGCCTTTGTAGAACTTTCATGATGATAGAAAGGTTTAAATTGTTATAACAAGAGTCGCCTTAGGATTATAAGTGGGTCTGGATTGTTGTGGTGATTTGTCTCTGGAGTTATATCACGAGTTTTTTTTTTGTGCTAGGTTGTGGAGTGCCATCTAGTCACCGGTCCACACACTAAAGAATCTTGTGGATTTGGTTTTGTGACCATGGAAACTGTCGAGGGTGCAGTCTGCTGCATCAAGTATTTGGATGTTCAGTATTTGAAGGTGGATTGATCACTGTGGAAAAGGTATTAATTCATACAAAGGATCTTGTTGTTAGTTTATAGTGAAGATATATCATGCGAGGAATTTCATCTTAAATTTTGCTTTCTTCAGAAGTTTTGCCTGATAAATTTTGGCAGCAGGTCTTGCATGTATAGCTTCATCGAAAACTAAGCTCTTAACAGTTCAACCTGTACCCTCTCATGACCTGAGTTCTGCATCGACATTCCAAACTCATGGATTCAAACTCAAGTATTTTGCTAAGGGTTGCATCCCTTTTTGTCCTTTTCTACACACCAGTAGCAGTATCTGGAGAAACTGTTTATTATTTCTGTCATTTTTGAAATACCGTCCTGACATACACATTTCATCTATGTTTTGGTCTTTTCATGCGTCATTTAAAATTCTTGCCTAACAACTTGAGGCTTTCACACACGTTTAATATTTTAGAATTTCTTGTTGGTTGTGTAAACCCCTTACATAGTTCTATATAATTTATGTAGTCAACTTTAATAGTGCAGAAAGTTTCAGATTTTGTATGTTGCGGCAATAATAATTAGTTCGAGTATATCAACGGCTTGCTTTATCTTACCATATTTTAACTTGCTTTTGTCCTAACAATGCAGGCAAAAAGTCCCGAGTAAGAACACCAACACCTGGGAGGTATCAAGGCTTGCGAGATAGAAGATGTAGATACCAGTATCATTGTCTCTCTTGCATTTTCTGGAAGTTCTTTATTACGTTTTCAAGTTATTTTGCTTCGATACTTTGAGCATGTTAAAGTTTTAAATTTTGAACATTCTCATCTGTCACTTTTTCTTATATGGTGATCAACTTGCCAAACATTTGCAGGACAAGGTCATAGACGATCTCGTAGCCACTCACCTAGACGAAATGATAGAGATTATCATTCAAGGTAGACAAGGAAGATCCTGTTCCCGTTCTCCATATGGTAAGCAAAGTGATGATCATGACTAATATAGGAGGCGCAAAAGGCACACCTTGTCCGGTGATGATGGTGGTCATCGAAGATGAGAGACGAATATTTTTCCTTATGGAAGGAGAAGCCCTAATTATGACTCTGTATAGGAGGGCACACTCAGAGCACTCCTTGTATGGTGATGACAGTGGCTACCATAGATGAATGAATGTGGTATCATTATAAATGTCGCCCTTCTATCTCTTCTATCTTGAATGTTTATGTTAATGACATGCCCTGAACTTGCTTTTTTTTTTCTTTCAATTAGATATGGTGATTTTTATAAAGGAAAAAAATAAATTTATAAAATAAAGAAAAGAATAAAAACCTAAATAAATTTGTCTTATTTTTATTTGAAGATGTTACGAAAAAAGATAAATTTCAATGTCTGTTTTCTGGAGGATACTAACTGTCATCACCAAACGCCCTCCGACTTTGTTAAAAAAACGTCGTCTTTAGCCGGATTTTGTTAAAATTATTCTCTTAAATATGGCGCGTGGAATAAACGTGAGAGCTTGGCGCGTGGATGGAAAACTAAGAAACAGCATTTCTATGAAATTCTGCAAATAGTGGAATCTGTTTTTAAAAGGAGGCTTGAAATTTGGGAAGTCTTTCATTCTCACTGAAAATCCTTTCCATACACGAAACAAAGCCTAACCAATAAAAAAATGAATGACTAAACTTTATTTTATCATTGAATTTTCGCTTGGAAAATTATTGCATTCATTTTCGGTTGAAGTTTCAATCTAGAGGTGATTGCATATCCTATTCAATTTTCTTCTTATTTTGGAATTTGGATTGCTGTTTATTGATTAAATTATGATTATCCCTAGGGTTTCACTAAGCAGAAGATTTTATTTTCTTACTAGCTCTAGACTTGTTTTAAAATTTTAACTGGATTTGTTTCTCAACGTTATGAAATTTAGCTGTTTGTGTTGTCGTTATAGGTTTTGCGTTGGAGATTGATTTTGTTTGTTTAGATTATTTTATAGTTTCTCTATTGCTCTTATCATTTTAGTAATTTCCATGCGAATTTGTTATTGATTAAAAAATCTTTTAGGTGCTAGTTGATGAAGAGAACTGAAGGCAATTGATTCTTGACTGGTTTCTTACTGAATTTACCTGTTTTATATCTCGTTATTGTTTCACCACATATATTAATTAAACTTTGTCCAGAAGAAATTGTGCTTTGATTATACATTTGAGATTCAGACCATCCTTGATTGTTACAGACTTACAGTGCTCCTACTCTTCTACTTTCTCCTGTTATCAGAATCTGGTTTGGTTTTCAGTTGACTTGATCGGTCTATTTTGATGAATTCATGTTGAAATTCTGGATATGGAATTGTAACAGAACAATTGAACAGAGTGGAAGGGGAAAGTTTCTAAATGGTATTTGTGTTTGACAATTAGAAATGAATGCTGCATTTGTTTTTGCATTTATAATTCTGCTACTAGTTTTTCAGAATATAAGAATGTTTGTAGCATGTGATGTAAAGAGTATCAGGCAGTTTGACTTTGGTTTGGGCTATTTCCTGTGTATTCTATTATTGTCTGTGAGTGAGATGATATAAGTAATTTTGTCACTTTCTTTTCGAATTTACTTTTGCTCAGAAAACTTCATGCTGTTCATTAATTTTCAGGAACTATCTATCAGAAATTATGTTATTTGTATATGGGTGTGGTACATCTAACTGCTTCTAACTTTTTTTTTTGGTATACTATCTACAATATTTTTCACATTTTCATGCGGCATTTGGCATGAATATGGTTTACTGAATGAAACAGTTTGCCTTTTATATCTTCAAGAGTGATTTAATGTTTTTCTTATAACAGATTTCTCTCCTTGTGATGTGTGGATTTCTAATGTACAAAGTACTAGTACTGTTATATGCGTAAGTAAAAGGAATGGGGGGTTGTTGCTGTTGTTTCTCTTCTAGAGGAGTTGAAAATAGTGCACCGGCATATTATTATGTTAGTACAATTTCTTCCACCATGGAATTGTTCTCTATTTTTTGCTTTTTTTTCAGCTTAGTTTCTCATCCTCATTTTCATGGTGCAATTGACTTATTATGTTTCAAATTTGGCTTCAGCTCACCTCAGGTTTAGTGTAGGGTACCATATATTCTATTAAGTGCCTCAGTGCAAAATTTATGGCGAATGTATGATTTGACTAAAAAACTAGTTAAACTGAACTCTCTTGTGCACTTGAGAGGATGAAGATGCCTTAAACGTGCTGAAATGCTGGGGCCTTTTCATTTCTATCTTTCCTTATGGTACTAAATGGGTGTCTGGATGCAACTGGTTATAGATATTTCCAATAGTTAATTCTCTATTACCCTTAAGTTGCTCATGAATCTTGATCTGATCCTCGTTTTTAAGTTGCTCACGAGTAAAATATTTCTACCAGCATACACTTGTGCCATAGTTAAACTCTAGAACAACTTGAAACTGAAAAATGAACATTGGATTTTCTTGTTGACCTGTCTGCTTTCATACTTGTTATTTATTATAAATGGATAGCTTAAATACTTATCCAAAGGTGATCTTAAAGAGGGAACTATGTTGAACAAATTGTTCATCGTATTGAAATCCTTTTCATTATCTTTGTTGAGTTGAACTTCCTTTTTTAACAGAACCCAAGAGGCTCCGATAGGCATGTGCCTTTATCTTCTCGCAATGCTACTGCCTCTGCCCTCTCCTCCGGGCTGTTGGTTGACACAAATCTGGAGGTATCAGTTCCTGATGCTTACCAACCTCCTCCTGCTCCAGTTCCATTCGATGCAGCTTTAGGACATCCTCAAACTCCTTCAGCTGCCCAAGGAATTCATAACAGTAAGAGGGATGACGCAGTGCAAACTACAAATATTTGTTTCTTTCAAGAAACAGTTGCTGTCAGCACTCAAAAAACTTCTATAAAATCTGAGGATGCAAAGGAATTGGAATTTTCAAAACCAGCTGAACCAATTGTGTCTACAAAGGAGGACGATTGTTGTCCAATCTGTTTAGAAGGTATGTCTTCCCCTTGCAATTTATGAACTTCTGTGCATACTGCAAAAAAAGTTTTACAGCCCAGTTTCTTTTTACTGTTCTCTCCTGCAGAATATGAAGCAGAAAATCCAAAAATTATCACAAAATGCGAACATCATTTTCACCTTGCGTGTATTCTTGAATGGATGGAAAGAAGTGAGACATGTCCTGTGTGTGATAAGGTTTGTCTTGAAACTATTTTCATCTCTTATAAGTCAATAGGAATTATTGTATATAACGAAGGGGATAACAAGAAGGTCCTATTAATCTTCTAATGCAGGAAATGGTATTTGACTTACCCACCTATTAGTTTCCTGATGCTGGACTCAAGTTTGACTGCTTGTAATTAAGTTTAGTTGCAAAGGTTACAGCTTACTAAACCCATCAGAATTTCAGTTTTTACTGTTTACCCCTCATTCATCATCATATATTTAGTGGCTGCTGTAGATTTTGTTTTGGATTTTCTCTCCTTTTTATAAGGGAGTCTTGCCTATTTGTGAACATTGGTAGTTTTATAGTGCCTTGTTTGTCCAGAAAACCTTCCTAGTTGTCCATAGAAGCACTTTTTCTTCTTGCATACGCACGCACGCACGAACATTCATATATATATATATATATACATCTTTCACATGAGTCTGGAAACTTGGATCTTATCAGCCAATGTTGTGTCTCTGTTTTTTAGGATTGCTTCTGTAAGTGGCATGTGTCTGCAATCATCTCCGGTTCATCTTTATGTGAAAATTTGCTTGATGGCAGAATAGTGGATATTATTCAAAGGACTTGACGTCTCATAATTTCTTTTTCACTTGAAAAAGGTAACGAACGTATTAAAATTCATACATGAACTTATTACAATTGATATAAGATGGATTATTAGCTAATCAAATTTTAAATTAACATATAATTTTTCAAATAATATTACAATATAAATAATAATATACAAATTATAATCTCTGCTATGTTTATTCAGTGGGTGTCTTATTAGTAATAGATTTTATTACATCCATAATATGATTTAAATAAAAAATATTTTTTTATAAAATGTGTATTTTTATAAAAAAAAATTATTATAGGTAAAGTGATAAAAGATTTTTATACAAATTGACTTACATTGTGATCAATTTTGACTTGTTAAAATGCTAAAGTATCTACAAAAATCCGGAGGTTCACTTAAAAGAATGGGAGGATTTTGACAAAAATATTAAATCTAAAAATGAGTGAAAAAATAATTAAGCTCGTTTTAAATATGGGCCAAGTTTGGAATCTAACACTCAAGCTCTAATCCAACTCATTCTCTAAGTAATATATTGTAATTGTTTTATTATTTTATATTATATAATTTATATCACACAAAAATTATTACCACAATATAGACATTTAAAATATACTAATATGTTATCGTATGCAAGAATAAAAAACAGATTGATTGAACAAATATATTAACTTCGTGCATAAATTTGACCAAGTCCATGATACATGTTCAATTTAAATAATGTTATATAATTGATTTATTTAAAAATTATATAAAAAGATGTACATTATAATAAAATTAATTATCATTTAAGATAATAGTTTTTAGTCGTTTATTTAGTTTAGTCATTATTATTCGATCTATTGATTAATTAATTTGAATCGAATATTATTCCAAAAGTCCATTATAAGTTATGAGTGCAACTCTTTCAGTATAGTCTATTTCATTCACACTACTATAATTTGAACTCTTAATCTTCATAAAAAATTCTAATACCTTCACTAAATTAACTAATTTTTGATAATTCTTTAATCATTTATTAACTAAATGAATTCTCAACTAATTACGCCAACCCAAGAATAATAAATACTAACATATATGCTTAACAAAGTTTGAAGTACATGGAATGCGGAATCTCGGTGCCCCAAAATGTTGTGTTTCTTCATCATCTTATCTTCGTAGTTTAATTTAAGATGTGTAGGATAATTCGGCCGTAACATTCAAATTAGCCCTTATAGCTCAGTGGTAGAGCGTCAGTCTTGTAAACTGAAGGTCCGCAGTTCAATCCTGCGTGAGGGCATATTGTTCTTAATCATGTAAGAAAACAGGTAGTTAATTTTGTCGGCTGATTTCTTGTTCCAAGGTGCAGGCTTTTTGTCATTTCCTACCATTGTTGATTCTCTTTCCCAGTCCAACATAACATGATTTGCCTTGACAATCAAAACCTCAGCTTTCTGACTTTTACACGACTGACCCAAAACTGTATATTTACTGATTTTAAATACGCTACTAATACAAAATTAACGTGCTTAATGTGTTTTAAATAAATATCCAATATTACTTATAATAGGTTGATCTAGTAAGATAAGACATTAAATCCTTTAAGTAAGATTAGGAATTCGAATCTTGGCGTTTGAGCAAACTTGATTGGAAGGTCGCCCTTGCTTTTATAGTATCCGATTCAGATTAATCGATTAATAAATTAAAAATTAGGAGTTATATCTCGAAAAAAATATGTAATAATATAGAAGGACCGATTTAAAACTAGGATTATGATTTGGGGATAGAATGATGGAATTAACTTTTTTTTATTTTAATAATATAGACATGGCACGTTTTGGGCTTTGTGAGAAGCATATTCCCAGGCAAATGTCAGTTCCAGGATTTGGACCAGTTCTCGGCCTCAACGGGCGTCCTTGACACAGCCACTACTAAGTCACAAGCAGATGTTAAAAAGAGTGCTATATCTGATGGCCTACGAAAGCCAAGGGAAGGGAGGTTAAGTCAATGGTCAACTCTCTTATCTAGAAGACTAGAACAACCCCCTCTCCCCCGCCGATTTACAGTACTATCCCTAATTGCACTGGCTCCCCACTCTTTTCTTTGGTGGGGGGGGGGGTTAATTTCGTACACTTGCAACAGCTCAATAGCCATCGTTTTTGTTTCCGCACAAGAGGAATTAATTGCACGTGTCCTATGACTACTTCAAACTCTTCCATTCTCTTGTTCCGCCTTCTTCACCTCTCCCAACTCCTTTCCTATTTGCTAAGGTATAAAGTCTTATCTTCATCTTAACCCCCTTCCCCTTTGTGATTTTTCTTATTTATCAAAATATCATCCTAACAAATATTATTTCCGAGATTAACATTAATTCCATATTATTTTTATGATTAGTATTTCTTTTGTCACCAAGATCAAAACACATTATGTCAAACATATGTTTTTGTTTATATAATGGCAATATAATTGTAAGAGTATAATTATAGGTGGAGGGGAAAAACTAAAAGACTAAAAATATGAGAAAATTATGCGGATTTTATAAACACGTGTACTGTATGTATAAGGCGCGTAACTGCACATGTACGAGCACAAACCAAACAATGGTGATAAGATGCACACATTAGTCTTATCTTTAATCACTCATTTATTATATATCTAAAAAAATATATCTAAATACTTAAAAAATTATATCTAACCAATATGAGATTAGAGAAGTGTGGCCAAACATGTTGATTTTGAGCCGTTAAAGATAGACTATGAATTTAATCAAACTCGAGTCCTAAACTTTGTTAGTTGTCGACATTCGAAATTATTGGTATCACGATATCAAAATTTATCTTTTACTGATGTGCCAACGTTGGTCTAATTAAGTTCGTGACCTATCTTTGATAGCTTAAAATAACATTTTGGTCACAAACTTCTCAAATCTCATATTATTTATATATATATATATATATATAGATTATAAGGCGTTTAAATATAATAGGTTAAACAAGCACCCATTGAGTGGTTAAATACAATATTTATACACATGCATTATAGTCATCGTCCAACATGTGTTCGTATTTGTGCAATTACATGTTTTTTTTATATAATATCATGTGTGTTTATTTTATTTTATAAAATTTTTATAATTTTTAATCTTTCAACTTCTACCGCCCCAAGCGCCTTATGAAAAGTACACTTTTATTAAAAGGTTGATAAGGGAGAATTAAACCTGCCTTTTTCTTGACCTAAAATGTTGACTAAAAAGTTTCAATTTCAATAATTAGGAAATAAGTATGACGAAAATAAGCAAACTTAAGAATACAGCTTTTTGAAAGGCATGCTTTGCAATATAAGATGGGGATGACGCTCTCCTTGTTGGTCAAAAGGGATTTCATTTGCCTTTTCAGTTATATCTGCACCTTTCTCCATTAATAATTGCACAAATGGTTTTCCAATTATATAAGATAATATTTTGTTAAGTCTTTTGATTATTAAAAGTTATAAAATAGTTTATTGACAATAGGACATTGATTTGTAGAGTCTTCAACTATTAAAAGTTACAAAATGGTCGATCAATCATTCATATGTTTCGAACTCGTATTTTTCCGTTAAAAAATCAGCGATCGTCTGAGCTAAACGTTAACCTACTAACTGTGATATAATAAAATTTGATCTCATAACCGTTTGAGCTGTATTTTATGGATCGACTCTTTATTTATATTATGTCGTCGAACCACTGCTCGATCCATTATGTTGTCGAGTCGGTGCTTGAAAAAGCAACGACGATGTCAGTAAACATCATTAAAATATAATTTTATCGTATCCCAACTAACAAGTTAACGTCTAGCTCAAACGAACGCCATTTTTTTAACGAAAATGGGTAAGTTTGGAAATATGAATAGCCGAGTGACAAATTTATAACTCTTAATAGTAAGGAGACAGAAGAAAAATCGTCCTATAATTAGAGGATTATTTTATACCTTTTAATAGTTGATGGACTTATTTTTTTTTTATAAAAAAAGTTAATAGACTCAACAAAGCAACATTATATAATATAACCGGGGACCATTTATTTACTTCACCCTAATAAAAAATATAATTATTAAAAAAATCTAAATTATTACTTAATCTTTACTACCATTATTGAAATTATTGTTATTTCTTAATTTAAGTTTTAATAATAGTGAAAAATTTCCATCGAATATGAGTCTAGCGAAAACGTCTTATCATCGACTCATATATTTTTTTTTTCTAAAATAATCTTAAGTTTGTGTTGATTTGTCAATAATGCTATATTTTTGTAAAACGACAACATAAAGTTGGCCATTTATATAAAAAAAGACATATTGATCTGTCTTTAGAAAGAATGACAAGTGGTAACATTTGCTCGTATAAGTGAAATATATGATAGTTGATGTGTTCATATTATTTTATTACAATCGTGTTTTAAAATATATTTATATATCAATGTTTTCTTTATGTTATTTAGTTCAATTATGTCATTTTCTAAATATAAAGTTTGGATGAAAGTATGAAACGTTTAAGATAAATTTGTTTTTTTAAGAAAGTTGATTTAGTATATAAAAAGTGTATAAACTAAAAAAAATCATACTTTAGTTTATTGGTTTAAACTTAAAAATATTTAAATTTAAAAAATAATTTAATCAATGTTAAAATTATTAGAAATTTAAAAATATAATTCAACATAAAAACCGGAGGTCAAGGTATTCCCACATTTTATGTATTTTAGTCCATGCATATATGGAATTAATGATGGGCATGAGTAGGTTTCGGTCAACCTGATACGACCCGAAATTCTACATCATTCACTCGATCCGATCCGATCCGAAATAATAATAAAATATTTTTTTTTAATTTATTTAATTTATTTTAAATAAAAATAATATATTTTTAAATAATTCTTCTAATCAGATATCGATACGTGTTGTGAAAAATATTACTAGTAACACATGTTATCATCTAATTTAAAATTAAATTAAAATCAAAATTAAAATTATATAATATATAAATAATAAAGATTAAATATACAATTATATTAATTCTGTTAATTATCCTATTAACTCCTCGTTAAGTATTTGTAATAAATGTAATTTAGCAAAACTATAATATTTGTTTAAAATTAGGTCCATATTATATGATGGTACGAGTATCCCGAAGGTAAAGAAATCGATAGAAAGGTGGGACCACGGAGGAGTTATAGTCGAAGTGGCAGGTAAAAGGGTAGAATTTTCGAGGAAGTCCATGGAATGGGACCCCCTCGCCTTTATTACTTTATTTATTATATGCGGTGGTGTTAGGGCCGCGCACGAAACCCCATCAACACGTGGATGGCCACACGTGCTCACCTTCCACAACCACTTCATTACATCAAATCTAATTTCACCCCTACCAACATTAATATAATCTGGTCCAATTCGATTTCACAGCTATTTCTCTCTTTTTTATGATTGGTTTTTTTATTAAATTTAAAAATACTAATTATTTTTAATTCATTTTACAGGGATATGTGTATGATGAAAATTTAAAGTTAATAATTAGCGTATTATATATTATAATTAAGCCTCTAAAATTAATAATCATAATAGTATATAAATATATAAATGTGAACGGGGAAGGGCATTTAAGTAAATGTAGAAAAACCTTAGGCAATTTATAAACATTACCTAAGCTCGGGCCTTTTTCTTTAATCACAGCCAAATTTTGGAAAACCAAGTGATTGCCGTGTTTGACCTCCATAGCCTTTGCTTTATATTTCATACAAGATTAATTATAAAAATTCTCATTAACATTCACATATAGAACATATAATTCTATAAAAATATGGAAGTGAGATTTAGATTTAAGAGTTCAAAGATTTGATTTCTGATATATATATTTTTCATTTTCGATTCCACAACGGAAGCTTCTTCTATAAACAACAGTTTACTTCTCGACATTCTCTCTCTCGTTTTTTTTTTCTCGAGAAAATTTGACAATCCGAGCGGAAGATAGTTTTGAGCTGTTTGGGTCGCCAGAAAGAATAGAAAAAAGAAACAAAAAGAAGTAGAAATGAGAGGCGCAAATGAAGAATCTAGAGCTATGAATAACCCTTCGGAGACTATACTTGCTGCTGCTAACGCGATCGCTTCAGCTGAGAATCGTGTTCCACAATCTAATGGTCAGGTAAAATTTTTATTTTCCTTTTTTATGTATGTTTAATACTGTTGTTTTCATTGACTTTATTGTTTTAATTGAATTTATTTCGATTTGGTTGAGTTCCAGATGTGTTTTAAACTTCTTTGATACTCATTTTGTGATATGTTTTTGCACGATTTGATTGTTTCTCTTTTTTTTTATTTGATTATATTATATGCTGATTTAGTGAACTTATATCTTTGCTCAAATTGAGGCTTTTTCTTTGCTTCAGAAATGGTAAGTTAAATGCTTTTGATTTTAGGCTTAGATTTTGTTTAAGGTTGACTTGTTCGTGAATCAAGAATCTTTAACTGTTGCTCGTGTTTAGGGATACTTAGGTGTAGATGTTGCAGTTTTTGCTTTTATAAATTGTTTTTTGGTACTTCAAAACATACATGTTTTTTTTAAACCTTTTGAAATGGCAGCAGGGATTCAAATTGCGGTTGTGGTCGCGTTTTCGGTCATGTCTCGTTTACCGCGATTGCGGCCATAGATGGCGCTATTGCGGGTATATCGTAAGGCAGCGCTACCGCTATTTTGAGGGCGCTATCACGGTCGCGGACCGTTATTTAAAACCCTGCTTGGCAGGTCGGGGACTGAGAATAGTCAGTGTTGATGAAACAGTTCTAATTTGTATATATGGCATATATAACAATTTTTGGTCCCCTGTTTACCCTGAAAACATCTTGCATTTAGATGATCTTCCTCATGCCTTATTTCCAGTTTTACTTTCATTCAGTGAAGTTCCTAAAAGAAACAAAAGAAGAGTATAGTCACGCTGATATTGTACAATTTGGAACTTGATATAGTTGCTAATTGTACTAGGCAATCTTTGATATGGCCATGATATGGGTATAGCTAGTGGTTCTGAATAATATAAACTTCTTCCCATAGGTATGATTTCCTGGATGTCTAGTTGAAGAATAGTAATCTATAATCACTGAGGGAAAGGTTCGGAAATACTTAAACTAGAGGTGCCTCAGCTCCTTGACCCTAACTTAGATGTTAAAAGGTTGGGTTTAAATGGGTTATGTTATCTTCTAGGTTAAAAGCTTTGAAATGGAAAAAGAAGCCACAAGCTCATATTCTTTCCGCCAAAGTGTTGAAAGGTCATTTAGAGCATGATGCCAAATAACCTTTGAGCATATATACTTTAGTATGTTTCATTACTTGATACACTTTGGTAAAGTTCAATGAGGATTGGTTGTATTGTTGCTGTAATATGCCTTTATGTCTTTTAGAAGAAAAGTTTTCATTAACCGTACCTGTCATATATTTGATTTCTTCTAGCTACCTAAGAATTTAGTATGATTTCCTGTAATAATGCATTTTATCTTGAGTTTCAGAAGAAAAGATGGGGTGGTTTCTGGAGCAAATATTGGTGCTTTGGATCTTACAAACAAAAAAAGCGAATTGGACCTGCTGTTCTTGTTTCTGAAATGAGTGCTTCCCATGCTAATGTGCCTGCTGCTGAAATTCGAACCCAAGCACCTGCCATGACACTTCCCTTTGTTGCACCACCCTCCTCTCCTGCGTCATTCCTTCCATCTGAACCCCCCTCTGCTATTCAGTCTCCAGCTGGTTTAGTGTCTCTCACCTCTATATCTGCTAGTATGTACTCTCCAGGGCCTGCTTCTATATTTGCAATTGGCCCTTATGCTCATGAAACTCAGTTAGTTTCACCACCTGTTTTCTCGACCTTCACCACTGAACCATCAACTGCTCCCTTCACTCCTCCCCCCGAGTTGATGCACTTGACTACGCCTTCCTCACCTGAGGTGCCATTTGCTCAGTTCCTTGGCCCCACCTTTCAGTTTGGAGAGGCTGGACAGAGATTCCCCATATCCCACTATGAATTTCAGTCTTATCAGCTTCAACCTGGGAGCCCAGTTGGCCAACTGATCTCACCAAGCTCAGGAATCTCGGGTTCTGGCACATCATCTCCTTTCCCTGATTATGATTTTGCTGCTGGTTTACGCTTTCCCGAGTTCCGGATGGGTGATCCTCCTAAGCTCTTTGACATTGATAAACTTTCCAACCGTGAATGGATATCATGTCATGGTTCTGGGACTTTAACCCCAGATGCTACAACGTCCACACCTTGCAGTGGTTTTCTTCTGGATAGACCGATCTCTGAAACTGTGTCACATCTTCATGTGGATATTTATCCAACAGATCAGGTTGCAGTTAATTATAGAGTCTCATTTGATTTGACTACTGGAGAAGTTATAAGTGTGGAAACAGAGGCAGCAACACCATCTGAAGCCGTGTCAGAATCTCTACGGAATGAAGCAATAAGAGAAAGAGAAGAGTACGAAACGAAGGTTGTGGATGATCATGAATGTCGTGTTGGTGAAACATCCAATGAAAGACCAGAGAAAGCTCCAGCAGATGGGGAAGGCACACAACACCACCATGAGAATCAGTGCCCAACACGTGGGTCAGCTAAAGAATTCAATTTTGACAATGTTGATGGAGTTGATGCACATAAGCCTATTGTTAGTTCTGATTGGTGGGCGAATGAGAAGGTAGCCGGAAAGGACGACAGTGCAGCCAGGAATTGGTCTTTCTTCCCCATGATGCAGTCAGGAGTTAGCTAACCGGTATGCATTTTAGTAGATGCCTTGTGATTTTCACATCATTTTAGGAACTAGATGCGTTGTAGACGATCCGCTATCCAAATAATTTGGTAAAAGCAACAGGGAACAATTAATCAACTATACGACAGGTAACTATAATGTTAGTTTTTTACTCGGATGGCGTATTGCATGAAGAATGTATTCGAGTCCTTGCCGATTAAGAGAAACAGGGTCTCAGGCATATTTTTGTTGTTCATAGATGTAGTACACGTCTCCAACATAAGCAGATAGATATCATATCAAAAACAGTCTTTGATTTGTGCCCTCCTATGTAAAATATGAATGACAGGATTGCAGTTAAAGAAGTGAAATTTTTGTAATGTTTAGTACGCTGATATTTGCAAATGGATTGAATTATATTCGCTCCGGGGATAATGTCTACTTATGCTGATATTTGCAGTTATCTGCAAGTTTTTCTGAGACCCATACTAAATTAATAAATCTATTTTACCATACTAAAATCTCTTATTTTACTTTGAAAAAATGTTTTATACATATGCTTTCGATATATAAGCTTTAATTTAAAATTTAATCATATTATAAAAAATTGTCTTAACTTAGACATTTAAAGTTTTTGATTTATCAAAATTTATAAACTAAATTCGAAAGGTATTAAATAAAATTTAAATAATAAAATAATATTTATCAATTAATTCTTTTTATTTTCTCTCAACAAGACCAAATGTACTTGGAAAAAGATAACAAATATCCAAAAAAAAAAAAAAAAGATTATCCATCCATGTTTTCCATAATAATGATGAAAGAAATACTTGGAAAAAGAAGAAGAAGAAAACAAAACAGCATTCTCGTTCCGCACAAATAAACCAAATCAAACAAAAAAGTCTGCCCAGATTGGAGTTTGACGGCAAGTTTAATCAGTTTCGGTTCACTCGGTTGAAGTTAAATATGCATTCTGGAGCTGGGATTTCATCTCTCTCTGTTACAACAAACCTAACTCTGTCGCCTTCTACAGCACCTCAACAATCAACCCCCCTTTATATTCTCTTATTACCCACGTCTTCTTCAAAACATATAGCCAAAAACCCAACATTCTCATCTTTTTCCAAGAGTTTGTGTGGTGAAAAATCATGTCATCGATTGCAATGCAGTGTTTGGAATCAGAACCGGAGTTGGACAGCAATGTCGTGTCGATCAACGTCGGCGGCCAGATTTTCCAAACCACCAAGCAGACCCTAACCCAAGCCGGCCCTAAATCTCTCCTTTCTCAAATTGCGGGAACGGGTTCAGACCGGTTTGTCGACCGAGACCCGGATCGCTTCTCCCTCCTCCGTAGCGGTACCCTTCCTTCCAAAGTCAAGGATTTCGACCTCCGTGACCTCATCGAAGAATCCAGATTCTATGGCCTCGAGTCCCTCTTGACCAGCTCTTTGACCAACCGTTCTCACTTTGACGGGTTTGCCCTCCAAAAGTAATCCGTATTGCCCTTAAACGGCCGCGATCGCCTCGACGCCGTTTGGGTCCTTGCATGTCTCCCACGGTAGCAAGATCACATCTTTCGATAGGTCGCTGACAAGGAAGTCAACGATTCTGACCCAATTCACAGCCGTTGATTCCTTACTCGCTTTATCCCAGGATATCGCGGCGGCCGGGGCGACAGATTTCCCGGGGCTCCATATTCTCGACCTCCATGAAGGGTGCGTCAAACAAGTTCTCAACTGGGTGAATTCGACCCGCTCTGGCTCCACGGTTCAAGCCATCGGTTCATCAGGCGAGTTCTTGTTTTCTAGCTTTGAATCCAGTAGGAGAAACTCCAATTCTATCCTGGTTTATGATTTGAACACTTTGAACCCTGTTATTGAGATCGGGCATAACGAGATTTTCGGGGCTGATCTTGATTCAGCCATCCCTGCTACAAAGCTGAAACGGGTTTCGAGTTATGGATTACTTATGGCATCCGGGTCACAGCGCGGATTATCGGGTGTGACAGGGAATATTAGGTTTTGGGATATAGGTCTGGTAATGTGGTCTTTGAATTGAAGGAGAAAGTTGATTGCTTTGCTGATGTTTGTGTTTCGGATAATTTGAATGTGCTCTTTAAGGTTGGAGTGAATTCCGGGGAGGTTTTTAATGCGGATTTGAGGTGTTTAGGGAGTGTGAATAATGATGCAGATGATAATAGTAATCCATGGATTTGTGTTGGGGATAGAAGGAAGGTTGTTAATGGGAAGAAAGAAGGGTTTGGGTGCAGAATTGAGAGTCATGGAAATTACGTGTTTTGCAGTAAAGGAGGAGATATCGAGTTCTGGTCGGAGGTCGTGATGGGTTCAGAGAAGACCAGTGAGGGTCAATTAAAGGGAAGGGTTTTTAGGAAGAATTTGATGGGGAGAGTGAAGGATACAGGAGGCTTGAGGATAACCAACTTGACATTTGGTGGAAACAAGATGTTTGTGACCCGTAAGGATCAGCAAGCTGTCGAGATTTGGCAGGGTTCGACGACAAGGTGGTTTTAAACTTTGGAGGCATTGGTGGTAGCATGGAAGAATGTTGATCAAACTAGAACTCAGTAAGCTATTTCTTAAATTATAAATGTATTGTTGGATAGCTGTTGTAGATAGGACATTGTTTACAGTCATAGAATGAAGAAAAGAAAAATTGTTTGCAGTCATAGATTTGGTTCTTGGTGATTGAATTCATATTAGATTTCTGTACTATTGAATCATAAATGAGAAGATGCAGGCCTTTTGTTGTTTAGTCTATTAATGCCATATTCAAAATGTGGTGAATTGTCATTACTGTTGTTGTTTGTGATTGTCTTGGGATTCTGCTTCCTGTTGTATGAAGTTTTATGCCTTCCATTTCCATTCGGGAACTTATGTTGTGCGGCGCTTAAAAAACGGCTAAAAACCGACATGATCGGTTAAAATTTAGACTGGTTATGTTATACATTTAATATATTATCAAGTACAATAACATATTAGGTAGCACTTATATAATGTAATAGGTAGCGTTTATATAATAAAATAAGTATTTAACCGGAAATATTATAAAGTACAATAACATATTAAGTAGCACTTTTATAATGTAATAGGTAGTGTTTATATTGACCTATTTTCTAACTAAACCGATATATTTATACCGGTAACATTGCAAATTTACCTATTACATTATAATTATCGATTTCGATGTTTTTGAGATCGATACAATTTTAAATGTATCGACACTTTATGCGTGCACCTCGTTGGACATTCATTTGGAAAAAAATATCAACACAAACTTAAAAAGTGTCGATACATTATATAGACATATTTTCTCATAAAACCGGTATATTTCTATCAGGTACATTGTAAATTTACCTATTACATTGTAATTATCGGTTTCGATGTTTTTGGGATCGATACTTTTAATAAATATATCGACACTTTATGCGTGCACCTCGTTTGACATTCATTCTGGACAAAATGTATCGACACAAATTTAAAAAGTATCGATACATTATGTTGATCTATTCTCTCATTAAACCGATATATTTATACCGATTACATTGTAAATTTACCTATTACATTATAATTATCGATTTCGATTTTTTGGGATCAATACTTTTAATAAATGTATCGACACAAATTCCACAAGTGTCGATACATTATGTTGACCTGTTATCTAATTAACCAGTATATTTATACCGGTTACATTGTTAATTTACCTATTACATTATAATTATTGGTTTCGATGTTTTTGGGTCAATACTTTTAGAAAATGTATCGACACATATTTAGGTAGTTATTGTACATACCTAAATATGTCTTGCTAATTTCATGTTGTACCCATCCTTCAACTACTACTACTGTCGTAACCGTCTTTCGGGTGGGCCCGAAATTGGGCTTCGACTTAGGAAAATGGATTAGAGTCGCCACCGATCATTTATTTAAAAATAAATAGGTTGGTTGAATACCTTATTTCTTACCTGATCTGCGTCTCACCTATGATATATCGGATTCGGGAGTCGGTTACAGTCAAGGAAAGGTTAGCACCCTTAAAATACCCTTTCGGTACTACGTAATTTCTAGTTGTCTTAAATTAAGAAAATTGAAAGTTTAGATCAAAAGGTAAAATAACGATCCAAAACTTATCTCTGATTGATTGAAACTGTACCCTTAAAAAGTCAAGAGATGCATTAGATAGGAAAGAAATGAAATAAAATAAAAAAATACAAAATACAAAAAATAAAAATAAAGTGAAGATAAAAATAAATGAAGCAAATAAAAGAAATAAAATGAACAAAAGTAGTAACAATAATATATACATAACTAATAAATAAAAATAAAGAAGAAAATACAAATAATTAAAAAAATACAAGGGAGATAAAAAGATAAAAAAAAAGAATAAAAATAAAAAAATACATAAATTAATAAAATACATAAATAAGTAAAAATTAAAAAATAATAAAAATAATAAAATATAAATAAATAGAAAACAAAATATAAGGTAATATCGAAAACAAAATAAGAAATATAATTAAATATATATAAAAACAATAATAGTAATAGTTATAATAAAAAAAAAGAAATAAATAAAATAATAAAAAATAATAAAAATATGAAATGTATATATAATAGTAATAATAAGAGGATTAATTTGAAAAAAGATAAATTTTAGGGGCTAATTTAAAAGGATTTTGGGATAGAATCGAAATAAGGGGGTCAAAATGGAAGAATGAAAATGCGGGAGGCCAAAACGTGGTTTACCCCTTAATCCTAAAAAATGTGCGGGTCTGCATGCTACGGGTCGGGTCATGGACGATCCAACAGGCCGAGTATATATGGCAACAATGGTTTTAAAATGTTCATTTCTCTGATTCTTCAAGCCAAACACCCCTTCCCCATTTCTAAACCATCTCATATGTTCTTCTATACGAAGAACAAGGGCTGACATTTCCAGATTCCGACGGTTGCGCCACCTCGTCGGCTGTCGTTGATCGGCGCCGGTCGTGGGTCATCGACGACGAACCCCTAATTTTTTCACCTCGTTTGAAAGATCTTGACCTCCTCGTTCCAAAAATCGAAATATTATTTACAATCGAGCCTCAGGGAACCGTAGATCTACGAAAAAATATCTCGGTTCCCTTGTGTTCGTCGGCCCAAAAAAGTGTTTGCTTTTGTGTTTTTCAAATCAAGATCGTCACAACAAAATCGAGAAGAGTCAAATACATGCCAAGAACACGCCGAATCGAAGGTAAAAAGAAAAAAATAATACCTTTATTTGCTTCGAAAACTCGTAACAAAATACCTAGGATTTTTATGATGTTTTTTTGTAGATTTGTGCCTCCAGTAATCTCGTGAAGATCGTTTTCTTCCTATAGGTCTAATTACATAGCATTTTATAGGAGTAAAAATCTTATTTTTAGAGTCTTATTCCAACTCTAATACTTTTATTTGCTGTTGGTTGTTGGTGATGGACGTTGGCGCTGTGAAAATCGGACATGGGGACGTGTTGTCGTGAAATGCGGGCGCGGGCTGTTGGAGTCTCAAAGCGGCGCTGGGGTGAGGCGATGGAAGGAGAGTGGCACACTAGGGTTTTATGGAAACCCTGATCTTAGAACGGGTCTTGGGTCATCGCTGTTGGGCTTGTAGTTCCTTGGGCCTGTATCATGTAAACCCAAATGAATAAATGTGTTGTATATCATGTAATACACATATGTATTATAAATAATAACACATAAATGTAAATGCCATGTGTATTATAAATTATAATATTATATACATATTATAATTTATAATTTATGTGGTCGAAATTGAGTGTCTTCAGCTGCCCCTCTTTGCTCATTGTCGTGTAACGACAATAGAGCAAAGATTAAAAGACACAAATTTTGGTCATATCGAATATCCTCTGTTGTAGAGTTGAAATCCGATATCAAGACTGGTTTGTCAATTTAAATCATGAAATGACTCCCTCGTCGTGAGGTTGAGCTGAACTAGAAAATTATGAGCACGATATCATTCGTCGTGAAGTTGAAATCGCATTCAAAGCTTTTGGCAAGTGACTCTTTGATCGTCTTTTGGCTCAAGATACTTCGTCGTGAAGGTGAAACTTGTCCTGAAGACTTTGGTGTTGTTGTGTCATAAATGACTTTTTCGTCATGAAGTTGGGTCAATCTTGAAATGATATGGAACTGAAGTTGTCGTTCAGAATTTGAATCAGAATGCGGCTTCTCGTTGCCCAATTATAGTCAAGCCAGGTCTTCTTCTCGACTTGAAAACCTCGAGTACAACCGGCAAGTAGTGTGAATGATGTGTCATCGAGTTGAATGGAATCGAACTCGACAATTTTTATTAACATATAGTTTTTCTCGACTTAAGCTATACTGTAAATTTGACATGCCCTTGGAGTTGAGCGTAGTCAAACTCGAAGGTTTTGTGTTTCAAGAGAAACATTTTCAAAGGTTTTTTGTGTGTGTTTCAAGAGAAACAATCTCAAAGGTTTTTTGTGTTTCAAGAGAAACAATTTCAAAGGTTTTTTTGTGTTTCAAGAGAAATTGTCTCCAGGGAGGCAAATTTTGTTTCAAGAGAAACATATTCAAAGGTTGGTGTTTCAAGAGAAACTGTCTCAAGGGGGACAAAATTTGTTTAATGTAAAACATATTCAAAAGATTTTGTTTCAAGGGAAACCGTCTCAAGAGAGACAAAACTTTATTCTAAAAGAAACTGTCTCAAGAGAGACGAAATTAGTTTAATGTAAAACATATTCAAAGATTTTGTTTCAAGAGAAACTGTTTTCAATGTTTATGTTTCAAGAGAAATTGTCTCAAGGGAGACAAAATTTGTTTCAAGGGAAACTATCTCAAGAGAGACAAAATTCATTTCAGGGGAAATGTTTTCAATGTTTATATTTCAAGAGAAACGGTCACAAGGGAGACAAAATTTGTTTCAAGGGAAACAGTCTCAAGAGAGATAAAATTCATTTCAAGGGAAATGTTTTCAATGTTTATGTTTCAAGAGAAATTGTCTCAAGGGAGACAAATTTTGTTTCAAGGGAAACTATCTCAAGAGAGATAAAATCTTGTTTTAAGAAAAACAATCTTGAGGGAAATAAATCTTCTTTCGAGTAAAACGGTCTCAAGTGAGACAAAGTCTGTTTTAAGAAAAAAAAATCTTGAGGGAAATAAATCTTCTTTTGAGTAAAACAGTCTCAAGTGAGACAAGGTCTGTTTTAAGAATGATAATCTCAAGTGAGATAAATCATCTGCATTAAATGAGCCTGTCTCAAGCGAAACAATATTTGTATGGGAAATGTTGAATCTTGAAGATGATTGTTCCCTCTTGATGAGGATGCCTTGTTGTCTTTTAATCTCATCTTCTCCTAAAAGATCTGTAAAATGTATCTGGATGTAACTATCCTGATGATGGATGTTTGATGTATGCCAAGATGAAATTTATTTGCTTTTTTATTGAATTTTTCCTCAAAAGAGAAAAAATCAAAGTCTTTATTGCACATGATGATGAATGCAAAGATACAAATTTCATGCGTAATGTATGCATGTGTTGATGTATATATGAAATATTAAGAGAAATCTCAATCACTGGTTGTCAGTCATGATGACTCTTGACTCTGGAATCTTGAATTTCTGATTCTTGATCTTAGATTCTTCGGCATGCTTAAATCAATGCAAAATGTTGATATGTGAGCAGTTTTCCATCTATCCCTGACTCAGTTTGTCTTCATTTTCACCAGGGTGTACTCTTGAAAACCTCAACCTAAGACAATTTTTTCATTCCCCTACCAAATTTTGCCCCAAAAAAGGCTTCCTTTGTCTCATCTTCGACCTTGAGCTTCGGAGTGATATTTGTTGAATTCCAAGATATGCTTCCAGAGAACTTATCTTGCTTGAAAATGCTTTTCTTCCTTTGAATTTTGAAAAATATCAAAAGGAATTTTGAAAAATATTACCCCCTTCTAGGTTTCACAATTGAAGCAAATCATAAAACAAGAGTTCATTGGATATCACAAGAATCAAATTCTCTTTTAAGCTTTGATAGCTGCAAAGCTTTGACAAATATCAAAATCGAAAAAGTTGATTTAGAGGTGGGTTTGTTTCATCGATTTGGTTAGGGCTCGCCCCTCTTTCTTGGTTTGATATTTTAATCGGATGCGACCAAAATGACACAACTAGCATAATCAATGGCTAGACCTTTTAGAAAACTTCTATTTCAGTTCTCTAAAATCTTTCATTTGTTCAAGTTTTGTAAGCTCCTCTAACAAAGGTGGTGCAGAAATATCGGTCTAAAATGAAATTCTCTCGCCCCTCTTTCTTGGTTTGATATTTTAATCGGATGCGACCAAAATGACACAACTAGCATAATCAATGGCTAGACCTTTTAGAAAACTTCTATTTCAGTTCTCTAAAATCTTTCATTTGTTCAAGTTTTGTAAGCTCCTCTAACAAAGGTGGTGCAGAAATATCGGTCTAAAAATGAAATTCTTGAGTGCTCGTGTGTATTTGACTATAACATGTGTTCTTAATTCCCTTAGTCCATTTTTACCGAACGTCCTTATTTAGATTTAATTTATCGTTATCTGGCTAGTCGAATCCATAAAGATATCATAGTTTGAATGAAATCTATTCATAAAGCCATGGCTTTCGAGTTTCCTCTATAACCAATTGCCTTAGTGGAATAGCTCAGTTTTACAAATTTAAGGTTGTCAAGAAGAACCTGTTATAGTCTAGGTGTTTTTTGAAAGTTAAGGGATCTCATCTTTAGAGTTCAATTTCCAAACAACTGACCTAAACTAGATTTGCTTACTCGACTATTCCATCTGTGAAGATCATTATCATCACCAAACGTCATAGACAAAGGTATAACCAATTAGTTTTGCAATATCATGTGCTATTTGCCCCATTCTATTCGCTCTTAATACGTGTCTGAATGCCAAACCTTGGATGGACTCTTCATGAGAAAAGAAAACTTGGCTCGGTAAGAGAAAAACATGTAGTATGATGTATCTTTTAAATTAGGACCAAGGGGTCTTTGTTTCATTCGTCAAAGATTTACAACCTAAACAACTTTTAATTAAGGTGATATTCAAGGAGTTCAAGATTAAAATTTGCTCATTTCCTAAGAAGGAAACATTTTATTTAAAATGTTTAAACGTGAAGTGACTTAAAAATGTTCACGCATAAGAAGTACGAAAGAAAAATAAGTTCAAACAAGATGATATGCTTGATAATGCAACAAAATTCATGATGGATACCCCATCCAACTCTCGATCAGAATGCCCCATTACATATTGAAAGTAAATGCCCCTGAATCGATCAGATCTTGGACCTTACGTTTCAATGCCCCACATTTCTCTGTGGTGTGTCATGAGCTCCCAATATGATAGATGCATATGGCGTTAATGTCATGACCTTCAGGATATAGGGCATTTCTTGGTTTGGATCGAACCAGAGTCACAAGATTCTTCTCAACTAGCATTGGGAGCAACTCCTTATATGTCATTGGGATTGGACTAATACGAGTCTTTTTTTTTGGAATACATTATGAGGTCTAATCCCCAGATTATTCAGGTAATATTCCCTTTCGTTCATTGGTTCTCTTTGAATTCGCTTAGAAGTACCGGATGGTACAACTGCAGTAGTTGAGATCGTAACACCTTTGTTGGCGTTGTAGGTGTTGATATTGTTGATCTCTCGCTCTTTTTTCTTCATGTGAGGCTTCTCACTGGAGTCACTTCCCTCAATTTTTCCTTGTTTTATAGCTAGCTCGATCATATCACCAGCTTTAAATAGATCTGAGAAAGTTCCCAATGTAATTGCCACCAGGTGCCCGAAGTAAGGTGTCTTCAAGGTCTGTACAAACAGCTTTCTAGTTTCTTTTCATCCAAAGATGGATGAACTTGTACAGACAGATCCCTCCATCTCTGTGCGTACTGTCAGAAACTTTCGTTATGCTTCTTTTCTAGGCTCTGCAGCATAACTCGGTCTGGTCTTATATCATTGATATGCTTGTACTGTTCTAAGAAAGACTTGGCTAAGTCTTTCCATGTCTTGATATGAGTTCAGTTGAGCTGGTTGTACCACCAGATAGCTGAACCGGACAGACTCTCTTGAACGCAGTGAATCAGGAGTTGGTCATTTCCCCCCATATCCCATCATCTTCCGATAAAATATAGTGATATGAGCTGAAGGGCAGCTGCTCCCATCGAACTTCTCAAACTCAGAAACTTTAAACATTGGTGGAGCACCAAATCTAGAACCAGGCTCAGCTCCATTGCGTCCACTCCATAATAATCATGATCCCCTTGGACCATCTTCATTTGATCTTCTAATATTTTAATATTCTCTTCCATCTTCTTCTTTTTCAGGTGGGTGTTATGCGGATGAGGTGTGTCCAATGCTTGAGGTGGTGTATCCAATATGTGTTCCTTTTTTATGAGACATGCTTCTATTAGTTAATGCGAATGCAAAATATGTCTAAATGCATGATGCATGAAATGCCCGAGGCATTGATCCAAAAAAGGTGTCTGTTATTATGAATAATCCTTATTAGGGACAAAAGTGTTTTATCTTTTAAGAGACAAAAATATCCTGACAGCTTCTGAATAACCTGTCGAACTGCTTTGGTTTCTCTGGATGAGCCGTGCAAATGTTGAGTTGCTTTTTGTACTGGTCCAAGAAGTCTCGAATGTCTGCATCTCTGTCATTTATCTTTTGTTGAACCCGTTCCCAACGAATACGTCATGGGAGCCCTCAATAATAGGAACTATGTAAAGTTCATCTGTATCTTTCTTGAATTCATCAGCAATGGTCTCCAATTTCAACTATCGTTTTACCATTGTTGTCTTTGGAGGGACTCCCAAGATAAATAACCTTCATCTTGCCCCTGTAACCTCTGCCAACCCAAAGTTGATATTTGTTGTGCTTGGTGAAAACCCGATTCATTCTGACCTTTATAATGCAGCAAAGTGGAATAGTTTCGATTACGGGTGCCATGTCTTCTTGGTTGAATTCTCTTGCATATTGTCTCCCTGAGCATAGTCGGACCTTTGTGTTTTTCACCTCTTATATTACAACCCCTTTGTCCATTAATGCAAATTATTTAGGTTTAACGAACACATTTTTAGTGGATCAACACCTCTTTTGAATGATGATGCAAAAGATGAAAATAAAATAAAAGAGAATAAAAATGAAAAGAGTTAGTAAGGTAAAGATAAAAAAATGATCATGAAAATAAAAGTTCTACCCTACATGATATCTACCCCACATACTTATCATTCCTACCCGGACATGATCTCTATCCGCATGTTAATTTTGAATAAATTCTAACATCATACATTTCTAGTTCACATGCTTTGAACATAAAATAAAGGAGGAAATAAAAACAAGGCAGTCTAGGGTTTACAATGAGGTTTTGGGGTGGGCTCTAATTCCCTGTAATCTCCCGGTTTAGGTTCTAAAAAAGGTACTCGAATTCTCATTGTCGGTTCCCCCTTGGGCTTGCCAAACCCTTTGTCCTTAGCCCATTATAAGCTTATGTGGACTAAATTAAACTTGAGAGGAAGCATTCCCTTATGCCCATAAGGAGAATAAATTCACACGAAGACATAAGGTATATGAATCCCGAATGCTACTTGCTAGGCCCGTACGGTGAAAAAATTCACACGAAGACGTCGCTTTCACCCTTATTTAAATAGGGTTCGGAGCTCGAGTATAGAGCCTGTAGATGCTTAATTTGTCTGGGCCTATATCATGGGCAAATGAAAGTAGTTTTTAGGAGTTAAAAACCAGAAAAAAGATAGTGGGGAAATAACTACCAGAAACGTGGGACATTTAACCACTAAAAAACGAGAGCATTAGGGGGGCTACCAGGGAGGAACCAGAGGGAGGAAGAGCACAGAGGGGGAGATTAACAAAAAAAACAGAGGAAAACTAGGAAGCATTCCACAACAACAACAAAAATTAACCGCCAGAAGGAGATCAAAAACACACAGAAAAAAAAGAGGCATATCAGCAAGGAATCGAGAGTAGAATAAAAAACCTTCCTTATCGTTTCTTTTGACAGAAAATAGTAACAAACAGAAAATATTGTATTGTTTTTTTTTCATTTGAAGATCAAAGAGGAATTCCTTCCTTTCGGTGAACCAGAGCAATACAAAGAGAAATTCAATTCATACAAGGTTTTTATTCGTTGTTATTTACATTAATTTTTTATCTGTTCTTCAATTGTTTTAATTATTATTATTATTATTTTTTTTTGTGCAAATCCAAAAATCTGAAAATAGAAGTAGATACCTTCGGTATAGCTTTGTTGTTGAAATTGAATGGATCATAGACTCTAGAGTTCCACTGTCGAGGTGATAGATCGTCGAAGTTGGGTAGGATTACCATGAGTGATTTGAGTCCTTGCATGTCATTTTTGGGTCATGGGTTATCATCTATCGGGGTTTCAAAAAATAAAAATAAAAAGAAATAAATAAGGTTTAAAACTTACCGTAATGTTTGAGCAGCACACCATTGTTGAACGGTTGAGCATAGCACGAGAGAAGATAAAGGTCGTCGGGGAGAGTGAATAGCCGAGAAGTCAAGGAGATTTAGGGGCCATTTATGAGTGTTTGGTGATGTCAATACTGGATCGGGATTCCGGGAAGTTATTTGAACACTTTGGGGTTATTAGGCTCGGTCTTGGTCTCACCGAATCACCAAAGAAGGCAACCGGAGTGTGGGTCTTGGCTATTTTCTGGTTATGGGGTTTCGGTGACAGGCGAGAAGGTGAGGAGATTGGAGATGGAAGAGATTTAGCAGCTGGTCTCTTTTTCTGGTAGGTTGCGTGAGGAAGAAAGAGGGTTAGAGAGTTGAGAGTGATGGAGATAACGGTGAGGGATCTGTTGGGTTTAGATATTAGGGTTTTGTTTTTAGGTTATATTTTATTTTAGAATTAGCTAAAACGCCGTCGTTTCAGCCGATACTTTCCTAGTTTTTATTTCTGACCCAGTATTCTGCGCGCATTCCATTTCGGTCCCCAAAATCAGGCATTTCGAGATTTGTTGTTATTTTAATATGGTCTCTTAATTTTAAACGTCTTATATCTTAGCCCAGAATCATGTTAGAGCCATTTTCGTACTGTTTTTACCTTGGTTGTGTAATTTACGGAACTTTTATTTTGGTCCTTAAACGAATCTTTTGCACCTTATTAATTTTGTCTTCATATTTATGAGCGCTTTTCATTTTAGTCCTGAAATGTTTTTATGTTTTATTTTTGAAATGTAATTTGTAATTTTGGTTGTTTGACCATTTAGTCACTTAGCATGTTTTTTTTATTTAATAGTTAATTTCTATTTTGCATGCTTAGTTTAATTTAATTTTATTCTGGTCCTTTATGGTAATTTTGAATATGAAATCGAGTTACTAATAGTATTTTTATTGTATATATTTGTTTTATTCTAATGTATGCCAATGTCGTTGTATGCATGTATATACCATATCACCATACTTTATTTTAGACTTAGGTGTTCATTTGAATATAGGATACTATTTAATTAGTTTTTACATGATATTATTTTGCATAATATGCATGATAGCCTCACGTGCATCACTCGACCGTATTCATAATTGGACTAAGGGTAATATCCTTTCAGTTTAAAATTATTGAAGTGGGCAGTCATAACTGATTTGAGGTCCGCTTTTAATAATTTTAAAATGAAAGTATATCCCGAAAGTGAAACAAAAAATTGATTCGTCACCTAAAATTTGGGAACGAGAGAAAAAGAAATGTTCGTTTATTTAAATATATCGAGAAAAGGTTGTTATAACTTTTAAGATCTGGTCTCGATATTTGTAAATAATCGAACATTCTTTATCTTTCTAAAACGATTCGGTAAATTTAATTTAATTTATTTGAGTGCTTTTGAATGTTTTAAATTTAAATTTTTATTTTATGGGATCAAAAATCAAATTAAATTCAAATTTGTAAATTTCATTGCAAAGACATTAATTAATCAACTAGGTACCGTTTTAGGGCGTTGTGGGGGTGCTAATCCTTCCCTGCACGTAACCGACTCCCGAACTCGGATTTTGGTAACGCATACCTTAATTTGTTGTTTTAATTAAAATTAATTTTTATTTAAAATAACAAAACATTTTGTGGGTGCCCAATCACACCCTAATCAAAGATTGGTGGCGACTCTTCGAACCGTATTTTTCGATCGTAAAGGAAATTCAAAATTTTTCGAAACGAGAGGTCTTTTAAATCGCATTTGTTTTTAAATTAAAAAGAGATAATTAAGAATTAATGTGGTTTTTAAAATCTCACTTTTTTTAAATCGCATTTGTTTTTAAATTAAAAGGAGGTAACTTAAAAATTAATGTGATTTTTTAAAATCACCCCTTTTCACCTTTTAAGGGAAAAATCGTTTCGACAGCTTGGCGACTCTGCTGGGGATCTTTTTTAGAGAGTCAAGCCGATAGTCGATTAATTAATTGTCTTTGCAATTGAAAATTACAAATTCGTTTTAATTTGATTTTTGATCCCTTGTTTGGTTTTTTAATAAGTTTTGTTTATATTTTGATTTTTTTAATTTAATTCGATTAACAATTAAATAGTTGTACTAATCTGTTTGCTAATGGTTTCAGAATAATTATTTGTTTTAGGAATTGATTTTGAGTGTTTTTATTGATTGTTTTTTCGCTTTTCCTCACACACTGCACAACTGCATTATCATAACATGAGCTAAAACCCCGCTCCGTCCTATTTAAGTAGGAGTGAGAGACTATGCCCTCGTGTGGTTTTCACCTCCGCATGGGATAGTGGATCGCTCCTGGAGCTCACGCCTTATGGTCCTCGTGATGGTAATCACCTCCGCATGGACATAAGGAGGTGTGTTCCCTTGAAATTGAACTCGATCCCCTAAAGCCTGTGATGGGCCAGGATTGAGGGTTCGGTAGCCCAATGGGGCACCGACAAGGACAATTCGAGAACCTATTACTTTAGAACCTAACCCGGCATATAGTGAACGTAGAGCCCGAACTTAGGTTGAGCTAAACCCGAACCTTAAGAATCCCGTGAGGAGGGTACACAAGGAAAAGTTTTTTTTGAGTCATTTATTTTCATTTTTTCGAATAAATGCATGCGAACTAGATATCATGCGGTTAGGTTTATTTTTTGAACAAGCATGCGAATTAGATATCATGCGGTTAGGATTTATTTTCGTGAATAACAAAGCATGGGGGTAGATATCATGTTGGGTAGGATCTGATAAAGCATGATTGGGTAGTCAGCATATGTGGGTAGGATTTTTTATCTTGAATTAATTGCTTCATGTTTACTAACCGATCTTTTGTTGTTTTTGCCTTGTTTCTTTTCTGTTTTGCATTGCATTGTCCATTACATGGTGTTGATTTGGGGTCGATGTCCATATAGAAGGCTAGTAATATGGAACGAACAGTTCAGAAAGAGGTTGAGGACAATGCATATGTTCTGAGGTGGTCGGAACAGTCCCAATTGACCAATGGAGACAGCGTGATGCCTGGATACGTGTCGGAGTTATTTGGTTATACTCACATCAACGTGCGTCAGAATGATCTAAGTGAGCTAAAGGAGATATGGGGAAGATGGACAGTAGCCGATAAGGAGAGGTTTTATCAGTTGTACGACGATATTCCTTATCTTCTGGATGTTCATATTGATCGAAATCTGTTTAGAGCATTGGCGCAGTTCTGGAATCCGGCTTATAGCTGTTTCACATTTGGTAGGGTGGACCTGACACCAACAATAGAGGAATATCAAGCTTTGGTCCGTTGTCCGAGGTCCCAGATAGATAAAATATATACCAAGTTGCCAGTCACTCCTTCATTTAAGAAGAAATTACTATTGATGACCGGAATGAGTGAAGATTGGGTAATCAGAAACATTAAGAAGAAGGGAGACAGTGAGTGCATCTCTTGGGCTGCTTTGAAAGAAGTAATTGCTCATCATCCTGATAAGAGAAAGAAGCTTGACTTGTTTGCTTTAGGGATTTATGGGCTCGTTATTTTTCCAAAAGTGCTAGGATATGTAGACGTATCAGTTGTTGACCTGTTTGAAAGATTAGACAAGCGCGTGGATCTTGTTCCAGCTATTCTAGCTGAGACGTTCCGGTCTTTGAGTTCTTGTAGGCGCGAGGGAGAATGACGCTTTATAGGATGTGCGCCTTTGCTGCTAGTGTGGATTCTGAGTCATTTCAAACATGTTGAAAGGGCACCAGGACGAGTATTTTTAGACGGTTTCTCACCTTTGAAGGATTTTCTTTCTAAAGAGTGGCCTGGGGGTTTTACTGAAGAAAAATGGATGGGCATCTTCAAGGATATCAGAGATGGAGATATTTTGTGGCGAGCTTCGTGGAATACTTCTTCGGATATACTTTACCGATGTGGAGAGCGAGATTGGGTTCTTTTGCCAGGTATATGGGGTTCTGTTGGGTATGCACCGCTACTAGTTTCCAGACAGTATGGGTCAAAGGCAGTTCATTCCAGCCACATGGGACTTGGTAGGGTCGGATTTTTCATTCAAAAGAGATCAGTATAAGGGTAAAGTTAAAGGGGTTGCTGAGGCTTGGAAGCAAACTCGTCGCGTGAATTTGTTCACCTATGATCTCGAGTTATCTCAAGAGTACGAGCAGTGGAGAAGCGGTCGAGTAAATGACAATATCCCGATGGTGAATCCTGAAAATATTCAGCCGGTGGAAGAACAGTTGAGAGTGGTGCCATCTCCATTAGAGTTAGCCAAGCGCGATTTCGAAGCAGAACGGAGACAATGGAGAATGACTCTACAGAAACTGGAAGATGAAGTGTATCAAAAGGGATTGGAGATTGACATTCAGAAGAGTAGAGCAGATCGAATTGAAAAAATGGAGAAGCAACTTCGGCTAGACTTTGACGATCTTCGGTCAACCTTATCAGCGAATGGTAAAAGCTCAGACAGGTTCTAGCTCGAGTAAGTCTGTTGAATTGAGGCAAGAGGTGGCGAGCCTCAAAAGGGTAGCCGGAGAGAGTCAAGAAGAGCTCAAGCAAAGCAGGCACCAAGTGAAAATTTTATCGAAAGAAAAAGATTCTTTAGAGCAGCGGTTACAAAAGAGTCAAGCCCAGAATGAGAAGTTGAAGGAGAAAATTTCAAGTTTAGAGACTGCATTACGACGATACCGAAACAAGGAAGGTAGCTCGAGCCGTGGGGAGGTTGAAAGTTTAAAGAGACAAGTGAGCAAGCTTGAAGCCATGGTTCAAGATTTTCAGAGGCAAGCAAGTGAGCTATCGATAGTCCCTTATGAGGGGGATATACAGTGGCGTTTTCGGTGGGAGCGAGCTCAGGCGAGAGTTAAGCAAATAGAGGATTTTATTGCTTGTTACCTAGACCACGCGCGGGGAATAGCTCAATATTTGGTCATTCTATCTGAGGAAGCTGCTGATGTGACTGAAGAACTGGATCCTGAGGCTGAAGAAAACCAGAAGATCATGGAGTTGCTAGCACATGTACAGCAAATAGGAGAAATGGTGCAGATTTATTTGTGATGTGTTTCAACTTTGTACTTGAACGTCGTTCTAATATAAAGAGTTGTTCTAAGGAGTCGTTCCAGGATCAACACCCTGC
Source organism: Hibiscus syriacus (assembly GCF_006381635.1). Taxonomy (NCBI): domain Eukaryota; kingdom Viridiplantae; phylum Streptophyta; class Magnoliopsida; order Malvales; family Malvaceae; genus Hibiscus; species Hibiscus syriacus. The sequence goes on from NW_024063008.1 coordinate 1,671,850, forward strand.
ATTTTGCATATGCATTTTTAATGCATTTAATTTTTGCATCGCATTTTATTCATTCATAATCATATGTTTCATATTCACTAATAAATATCAGCGATAACAAAATGACTCTGTGACAGAATAATACTGGAAAATCCCAAGCATATCTACAGAACCAGGAAGAAAGTTATGGAAGACAAACTTGCCCAAATTGAGAAAGCTCAGTCGGAGTTACAAGATAATATCAAGAAAATGCAAGAAGATATGATGAATGCCCAAAAGGAGATGTTTGCCAAGTTTGCGAGTATGTTGGAAGGAAGAAATCCAGAACATGGGAAAAGCCCTATGCCAGAAGGTGTAACTGATGACCCACTTCATCATCCAGGGTTAACCCCAGAACAATCTCAGAATGTTCAAGTGACCCCTGTTCATGTCGGGAAGGTGCACATTAATCCAGTCGGTGCTTCTGTTAACGTTCAACTTGGATCTAGTTCGTATCAGGAAGAACATCAATATCATCAAGTTCCGGACCTTGATGAAGAAGCCAAGAAGGACCAAAATAATCTGTTGGAAGAGAAATGGAAGCAGTTAGAAAGAGAGGTCAGAGCCATGAAAGAAGATACCAATGTCTATGGATTTGACGCAAATGAGTTAAGTCTAGTTCCCGATCTGGTCTTGCCTCCAAAGTTTAAAGTTCCTGACTTTGAAAAGTTTGATGGTACCAGGTGCCCCTCTGCACATATCACAATGTTTTGTAGGAAGATGACCGGATACATAGGGGACGATCAATTGTTGATACATTACTTTCAGGAAAGCTTAACTGGCTCGGCAATCCGATGGTATAACCAGCTGAGTAGAGCTAATATTAAATCGTGGAAAGACTTGGCTAAGTCCTTTCTTGAGCAATACAAACATGTGAAGGATGTTAGGCCCAACAGGATGATATTGCAAGGAATGGAAAAGAAGTCTAACGAGAGTTTTAGACAATATGCTCAAAGATGGAGAGATGTAGCAGTGCAAGTCCACCCGCCATTGGAAGAGGAGGAAACAAATATGCTTTTTGTCAACACCTTAAAGGCTCCTTTTTTCTCGCATCTTATCGGTAATCCTTATCGAAATTTTGCTAATGTAGTTACGGGGGGAGAAATGATTGAAATGGCTGTTAAGAGTGGGAAGCTCGAGGGAGGAGAGTCTAGTAAGAGGCCACCAACGAGGAAAAAGGAAGGCAAAGTTAGTAATGTGAGGCAGTACGATTCTAATAACATCACTGTTTCCCATCCTCAAGGAGCAGGGTCGTCAACACAAAATGATAATAGACAAGGGGCAAGGGACCAGAGGAGAGAGAGGCCTCAATTTGATCCAATTTCGATGACTTATAAGGAATTGTTTCAGATTTTGTATGATCGACATGTGGTTTCGCCGTATCACGTGACACTAATGCAACCTCCTTTTCCCAAATGGTATGATGCTAGTGCTCAGTGTGAGTACCATGCAGGGAACCCTGGGCATTCCATTGAGAATTGTACTGCTTTTAAGAAGGTTGTCCAAGCTTTGAGAACTAGGAATGTCATCAACTTTGGTGACAGTGAGCAGCAAAATATAGCTCAGAATCCATTGCCAAGCCATGCAGGGGCAGGAGTTAATGCGATTACTGAAGAGAAAGGAAAGAGAATTGTAAGGAATGTTGGTGAGGTGGTATCACCCATGAGTTGGGTGTGGTTCCAGATGGTCAATGTAGGATTGTTGAAACCCAGTTTGATGGGTGAACAGTTTAACAGTGGAGAGGTGTGTCAGTATCATAACAGTGAGGGACACAATATTCAACAATGTCCTGACTTCCTATCTTTGGTACAAGACATGATGGACAGTAAAGAAATTGAGTTCTTTAGAGAGATTGCTGAAGAAGAGGAAGCAGAAGTTTGCGCTTCAGAAGGATCGTCTAAAGGGGTATACAATGCCAGTTGTCCCCTAATTATTACTCCCAAAAATCGAGTTGCTGAGAAGGTAGCCCCGAAAGTGGTTATTACACCTCCATCTCCATTCTCATATCGGGATAATAAACAAGTGCCTTGGAGATATAATTGCCAGATGGGAGATGTAACAAAAGAGAATGAGGAAATAGATGAGGTGGGACGCTTTACTAGAAGCGGTAGGTGTTATTCTCTTAATCCACCTAAAGAGTCTGAGAAGAAGGTTGCAGTTGATAAAGGGGAAAAAGTGGATGTGCAGATAGAAGAGGATAAGCTTGTTATTAATGAACCAGTAACCGAGAGTAAAGCGGTAGAATTTTTGAAGTTTTTGAAACACAGTGAATACAGTGTTGTGGAACAGTTACACAAGTTGCCTGCCCGTATTTCTGTTTTATCATTACTTTTGAGTTCAGAGGTCCATATGAATGCTCTGTTAAAGGTTTTGAACCAGACTTTTGTTCCGAAAGAGTTGCCCATTGAAAAGTTGGATCGGTTAGTTTCCAATATACAAGCTGATAATTTTTTATCTTTTTCTGAGGATGAGATCCCTTCTGGGATGATTGGTAGTCAGAAGGCTTTGCACATTACAGTTAAATCTAAAGGGTATGTGTTGTCCTGGGTCTTGGTTGATAATGGTTCAGCTTTGAATGTGATGCCCTTAGTGACTTTGAAGAAGCTTTCATTAGATAGCACACTTATGAGAACCTGTCAAAGTGTGGTTCGAGCTTTCGATGGGACTAAAAGAGAAGTGTTGGGCAAGATTGATGTTCCTCTGAATATTGGTCCAGCAACTTATGAAGTGGAATTTCTTATAATGGACATTATGCCTACGTACAATTGTTTGTTAGGAAGGCCTTGGATTCATCAGGCCGGTGCAGTTCCGTCCACATTACACCAGAGACTGAAATTTGTGATTGATGGAAGGTTGGTATGTATTCATGCTGAAGAGGACATTATTGCTTCTGTTTCTACTACTGCTCCGTATATTGAAGTTGATGAGCAAGCCGTCGAGTGTTTTTTCAGATCGTTGGAGTTTGTCAATGCTACATTTGTGGCTGAAGGCAAGAAGATACCAAAGCCTCGATTGTCAAACTGTACCAAGATAGGGCTTAAATTGACTCTTGGAAGAGGAGCAAAAGTTGGAAAGGGTTTAGGCCGACAGTTGCAAGGACCAGTGAATCCCATATGCCCTATTACTAAAAAAGATCGATTTGGTTTGGGATATCAGCCAACTTCGAGGGATAAGATGAGGGGAATTAAGAAGGTCCAAGAAATCAGAAAGGCCAGATGGGCTGGTGAAGACCTTAGCTGGAAACCCATGACCTTCCCGCCGTTGAGTAGCATTTTCATGTCTGGGGGGCATATATTTCAAGGGAATTCAAAGAACACTGAGACGATGGTTGAGAATGCCTAGGGAGATTTAGGCATTAATGTTATAACTGATGATGAATCCGAGGAAATGAGAGCTATGGGCATTTATCCTGCACCACCGGGCTTCGTGTTGAACAATTGGACCGCGGAAGAACTGCCTGTAGTTTACAAATCTGTTACAGAGTAATGCACTGGAACTTTCTCCCTGTTGTTCATACCCTGGGGCAATAGGTGATTTTATGTAAAGGGTTAAGCTGTTTGTTTTTTCTTGCTTTCAATAAAAGATGCATTCTGTTAGTTCCAAATGGCAAACATTTTCCCATTCATTTCATTCATTCATTCTTTGTTGTATATATGTATGTATTTATTTCTTTCTATTTATTTATATGGGAAAAGATCCTCCCATATGTATATATGTATATATATATTCTCTTTCATTATTTTTTTCAGGAGCTCAAATATCAATAATATGAATGCTAATGACTCTGACCCGGAGATTGATTTCGAGAAGCCTATATGTCAAGGAGAAATCGAGGATTGTGATGATGATGAGGGATGTGAACTACCTTCTGAATTACTGAGAATGGTGGAGAATGAAGATAAGCAGATTCTACCTCATAAAGAGTCTACTGAAAGTTTGAATTTGGGGACGGATGAGGATAAGAGAGAAATAAAGATTGGTACCACTCTGTCAGTTAGAGGTCGATATGATTTGATAGAATTGCTTCAAGAATACAAAGATGTGTTTGCTTGGTCATACGAAGATATGCCGGGTTTAGATACAGAGTTGGTTGTTCACAAACTGCCAATAAAGCCTGAATGTAAACCGGTACAGCAAAAACTGAGAAGAATGAGACCTGAGATGCTGCTTAAGATTAAAGAGGAAGTGAAGAAACAATTTGATGCCGGGTTTCTTAAAGTGGCCAAATATCCTGAATGGGTGGCTAATATTGTCCCAGTACCGAAGAAGGATGGGAAAGTTCGAATGTGTGTTGACTACAGAGATCTCAACCGAGCTAGTCCAAAGGATAATTTTCCCTTGCCACATATAGATACGCTAGTGGATAATACTGCTGGAAATTCTTTGTTCTCTTTTATGGATGGTTTCTCTGGCTATAATCAAATTAAGATGAACCCTGAAGATATGGAAAAAACGACATTTGTTACCATGTGGGGAACGTTTTGCTATAAAGTAATGCCGTTTGGACTGAAGAATGCAGGGGCAACATATCAAAGGGCCATGGTGACGTTATTTCATGACATGATGCATAAAGAGATAGAAGTTTATGTCGATGATATGATAGTCAAAGCCAAGACAGAGGAAGAACATATCGGGAATTTGAGAAAACTCTTTAAAAGACTAAAAAGATGCCAGCTAAAACTCAACCCAAATAAATGTACTTTTGGGGTGACATCTGGGAAGCTGTTGGGATTTGTAGTGAGCCGAAAAGGAATTGAAATAGACCCAGATAAAGTAAAGGCAATTCAAAACTTGCCACCCCCACGAACACAAAAAGAAGTCAGAGGATTTTTGGGGAGATTAAATTATATAGCTCTGTTTATTTCACAGCTGACCGAAAAGTGTGATCCCATATTTCGCCTTCTTCGCAAGAATAACTCAGGAGAATGGAGTGAGGACTGTCAAAGAGCTTTTGAAGCAGTGAAGAGATATTTGTCGAGCACTCCGATTTTAGCACCACCCATCTCAGGCAAACCCTTGATTCTGTATTTGTCGGTTTATGAAAATTCAATGGGGTGTGTGCTGGGGCAACGTGACCAAACTGAGAAGAAAGAAAGGGCTATTTATTATCTCAGCAAGAAGTTCACTGAATGTGAGACAAGATACTCACCCATTGAAAAGTTGTGTTGCGCTTTAGTATGGGCTACCAGAAGGCTTAGACAATATATGTTGTATCATACTACTTGGCTTATATCCAAGCTTGATCCCTTGAAATATCTAATGGGTGTGCCTGCATTATCTGGAAGATTAGCTCGTTGGCAGATCTTATTGTCCGAGTTTGACATCCAGTATGTAAACCAGACGGCAATTAAAGGAAGTGCTATAGCGGAATTCATTGCAAGCAGGGCTTCGGAAGAATATGAGTCGTTGAGCTTTGATTTCCCAGATGAAGATTTAATGGCTATTTCGGTAGAAGAAACAGTTGCATCCACTAGCAAATATTGGAAATTAAACTTCGATGGTGCTTCAAATGCCATGGGATATGGAATCGGGGTAATTTTGGTCTCACCAGAGGGAGAGCATTATCCTTTCACCAGTCGGCTTAATTTTGATTGTACTAACAATATGGCTGAGTATGAAGCTTGTGTTCTGGGTCTTAGAGCTGCTGTTAAACGCAAAGTAAAAATGCTCAAGGTGTATGGAGATTCAGCTTTGGTAATATACCAGCTCAGAGGAGAATGGGAGACAAAAGATCCCAAGCTTGTAGAATACCGTAAGTTGGTTATGGAGCTTGTTGAAGAATTTGAAGAAGTAACTTTCAATTACCTCCCTAGAGAAGAGAATCAAATGGCAGATGTCTTAGCCACACTGGCAGCAGCGTTTAAGATGAACGAGCAAACAAATATGATGCCCATTGAAATGAAGGCTTATGAGTATCCAGCCCATTGTTTTAATATCGAAGAGGAAGAAGATGGAAACCCTTGGTATTATGATATCTTGCAATATATAAGGTATCAGAGTTATCCAGAACAGGCCACTGAGAATGATAAGAGAACCATTAGAAGAATGGCATCAGGGTATGTGCTTGATGGTGAGACCCTATACAAGAAAAGTCTGGATCAGGTCTTGTTAAGATGTGTTGACGCGAAAGAAGCCAAATTGATTCTTGAAGAAGTGCATGAGGGAATATGTGGTACCCATGCTAATGGGCATGCTATGGCTAGGCAGATTATGAGATTTGGGTATTATTGGTCAACTATGGAAACAAACTGTATCAATTATGCCCGAAAATGTCACAAATGTCAGATTTATGGAGATAGAATACATACTCCTCCTCATCCGTTGCATGTAATGACAGCTCCGTGGCCATTCTCAATGTGGGGCATGGATGTTATTGGACAAATTTCGCCCAAAGCTTCAAATGGTCATCGCTTCATTCTGGTAGCCATAGATTATTTCACCAAGTGGGTAGAAGCAGCTTCTTACGCAAATGTTACCCAGTCTACAATATACAAATTTTTGAAGAAGGAGATCATTTGTAGATATGGTTTGCCCGAGAGGATTATCTCCGATAATGCGTTGAATTTAAATAATAAGATGATGGACTCGGTCTGTAAACAGTTCAAAATAAAGCATCATAATTCCACTACTTATCGCCCAAAGATGAATGGGGCAGTAGAGGCGGCCAATAAGAACATCAAAAGGCTCATAGAGAAAATGACTGAGACCTATAAGGATTGGCATGAGAAGTTGCCCTTTGCTCTGTTTGCTTATCGAACTTCAATACGAACTTCAACTGGGGCAACTCCGTTTTCTTTGGTTTATAGGATGGAAGCTGTCTTACCTATTGAGGTGGAAATTCCCTCACTTCGGATTTTGTCAGAGGTAAAGCTTGATGAGGCAGAATGGGTCCAAGCTAGGTATGACCAGTTGAATTTGATTGAAGAAAAGAGATTGAAAGCTATTTGTCATGGTCAGATGTACCAAAAACGTATGATACGGGCACATGGTAAGAAAGTTCGCCTTCGAGAATTCCATGAGGGAGATTTGGTGCTTAAAAGCATTTTGCCTATTCAGAAGGATTTTAGAGGAAAATGGATGCCCAATTGGGAAGGACCTTATGTTGTCAAGAAGGCCTTTTCTGGGGGAGCTCTAGTCCTAACTGAAATGGACGGATCAGAATTACCATATCCAGTGAATTCCGACACTGTTAAGAGATATTTCGCTTGAAGAAGAAATAAAAGAGAAAAAAAAATGAAAAATGAAAAAAAATAATAATAAAAATGAGAAAAAGAAAAAGAAGAAAAGAAAAAATGAGAAAAAATAAAAATGAAAAAAAATAAAGAAAAGTAAAAAGAGAAAAATGAAAAAAAGAGAAATAAAAGGAGGGTTCAAGACGAAAGCCCGAAAAGGGCGTCTTGGAACCAAAGGAGGTCTCAAATTGAAAACTCGCAAAGGGCGACTTGAGTTGAGTTTGAAATTCAGAATTCGTGCAGGGTGGAGGTTCTGAATCAATTTTGAAAGTGGAAAGAGCTCCTGATATGGATAGTAACAATGACAGTTGGTGATCAGGAATGAGACCAAAGATTAATGAGTCTCGATTGAAACAACCAGGAGAAAAATTGAATGCATATGAGATTCGATACTGGTTTAGAGCATTCAATGATGAGATTTAGGAGTTTAGAAGTAGCTTCATACTCTTAAGCATCACAATTTTGAAGATCTTTTTGACAGAAGCTACGCTCGAGACATTCTAACGGCGTGCCAGTTCAAAAGCATTTGCATTATTGATATTTGAAGACGCCTACTCTTTTGTTCTTTTACTGTTTCCAGTTAAAAGTTTTCCATTTAGTTGCCTAAAATTCTCTGTATTTATATAAATAAAGAGATGTCTTTTCTTGATAATTTCCCTTTTGCAAACATCTTATTTTGAAAGGTTAAAACATATGGCTTAACTTGAAGTACATAAGATCATTTTGTATTATTGTGCACAAGGTTTTGGAAAATGCAGGTATTCTGAAGTTGACAATGGTTTAAACATGTAAGCTTGTGTGGCCATGGGAAACTAAAATCCTCAAATTCAAAGAAAATCTCAGCCATTAAAAGATGACCCAATGAGGTTACCATTAATCAAGAAGTTGGTCATGGGTACTGACGGGTTTCAAGAAAGAAATAAGTCAAGGTACTGTTAAGGCAAGAGATATGGAATTGAGAGTGTCAACTGGGGTGAACTGGTCAAACGTTCTGTGCCCAAGATGAAGCCGAGTTCTATCGAGATCAAAGGAGATAGAGTTCCTTCGAAGAAGAAAGTGCATCAAATTGCATATTTGCATACATTTAGGCATGAATAGGATCATGGCACTCATAATTACATGATGACTTAAGCATTTGCAGGTTTCCCAATGATAGTTGAAGATTGAAGAGTTTGAAGCATCGAGATGAAGATAACTGGTCTTGAGATTTTGACAAGAATGTTGTTCAGACGAAAATTGAGTCAAAGCAGATTCAAATATCCAATGGCTTTTTTTTGAAGGAACAAGTTCGTTGAAGATTGAGTCCTATACTCTCTGAAGGAATAGGGAGCGGACAAGTTCGTTGAAGATTGAGTCCTATACTCTCTGAAGGAATAGGGAGCGGACAAGTTCGTTGAAGATTGAGTCCTATACTCTCTGAAGGAATAGGGAGCGGACACGTTTATTGAAGATCGAGTCTTATACTCTCTGAAGGAATAGGGAGCGGACCCGTTTTTTTTTTAAGATTGTTCAAGTCTTATACTCCCTGAACGAATAGGGAGCAGACACGTTTACTGAAGATTATTCGAGTCTTATACTCCCTGAATGAATAGGGAGCAGACACGTTTACTGAAGATTGTTCGAGTCTTATACTCCATGAAAGAATAGGGAACAAACCCGCCATTTGAAGATTTTTTCAAGTCTCGCTTATCCTGAAATAGCAGAGAAGTGGATTAATCTTCTGAAGTTCTAATGGCCGGACAAACTTGATCATCTATTGATCTTTGCTCTATTCTCGTTGCACAACAATGAGCAAAGAGGGGCAGCTGTAGATGCTTAATTTGTCTGGGCCTATATCATGGGCAAATGAAAGTAGTTTTTAGGAGTTAAAAACCAGAAAAAAGATAGTGGGGAAATAACTACCAGAAACGTGGGACATTTAACCACTAAAAAACGAGAGCATTAGGGGGGCTACCAGGGAGGAACCAGAGGGAGGAAGAGCACAGAGGGGGAGATTAACAAAAAAAAAACAGAGGAAAACTAGGAAGCATTCCACAACAACAACAAAAATTAACCGCCAGAAGGAGATCAAAAACACACAGAAAAAAAGAGGCATATCAGCAAGGAATCGAGAGTAGAATAAAAAACATTCCTTATCGTTTCTTTTGACAGAAAATAGTAACAAACAGAAAATATTGTATTGTTTTTTTTTCATTTGAAGATCAAAGAGGAATTCCTTCCTTTCGGTGAACCAGAGCAATACAAAGAGAAATTCAATTCATACAAGGTTTTTATTCGTTGTTATTTACATTAATTTTTTATCTGTTCTTCAATTGTTTTAATTATTATTATTATTATTTTTTTTTGTGCAAATCAAAAAATCTGAAAATAGAAGTAGATACCTTCGGTATAGCTTTGTTGTTGAAATTGAATGGATCATAGACTCTAGAGTTCCACTGTCGAGGTGATAGATCGTCGAAGTTGGGTAGGATTACCATGAGTGATTTGAGTCCTTGCATGTCATTTTTTGGGTCATGGGTTATCATCTATCGGGGTTTCAAAAAAATAAAAAATAAAATAGAAATAAATAAGGTTTAAAACTTACCGTAATGTTTTAGCATCACACCATTATTGAACTGTTGAGCATAGCACGAGAGAAGATAAAGGTCGTCGGGGAGAGTGAATAGCCGAGAAGTCAAGGAGATTTAGGGGCCATTTATGAGTGTTTGGTGATGTCAATACTGGATCGGGATTCCGGGAAGTTATTTGAACACTTTGGGGTTATTAGGCTCACTCTTGGTCTCACCGAATCACCAAAGAAGGCAACCGGAGTGTGGGTCTTGGCTATTTTCTGGTTATGGGGTTTCGGTGACAGGCGAGAAGGTGAGGAGATTGGAGAGGGAAGAGATTTAGCAGCTGGTTTCTTTTTCTGGTAGGTTGCGTGAGGAAGAAAGAGGGTTAGAGAGTTGAGAGTGATAGAGATAACGGTGAGGGATCTGTTGGGTTTAGATATTAGGGTTTTGTTTTTAGGTTAGATTTTATCTTAGAATTAGCTAAAACGCCGTCGTTTCAGTCGATACTTTCCTAGTTTTTATTTCTGACCCAGTATTCTGCGCGCATTCCATTTCGGTCCCCAAAATCAGGCATTTCGAGATTTGTTGTTATTTTAATATGGTCTCTTAATTTTAAACGTCTTATATCTTAGCCCAGAATCATGTTAGAGCCATTTTCGTACTATTTTTACCTTGGTTGTGTAATTTACGGAACTTTTATTTTGGTCCTTAAACGAATCTTTTGCACCTTATTAATTTTGTCTTCATATTTATGAGCGCTTTTCATTTTAGTCCTGAAATGTTTTTATGTTTTATTTTTGAAATGTAATTTGTAATTTTGGTTGTTTGACCATTTAGTCACTTAGCATGTTTTTTTTTATTTAATAGTTAATTTCTATTTTGCATGCTTAGTTTAATTTTATTTTATTCTGGTCCTTTATGGTAATTTTGAATATGAAATCGAGTTACTAATAGTATTTTTATTGTATATATTTGTTTTATTCTAATGTATGCCAATGTCGTTGTATGCATGTATACCATATCATACTTATTTTTACTTAGGTGTTCATTTGAATATAGGATACTATTTAATTAGTTTTTACATGATATTATTTTGCATAATATGCATGATAGCCTCACGTGCATCACTCGACCGTATTCATAATTGGACTAAGGGTAATATCCTTTCAGTTTAAAATTGTTGAAGTGGGTAGTCATAACTGATTTGAGGTCCGCTTTTAATAATTTTAAAATGAAAGTATATCCCGAAAGTGAAACAAAAAATTGATTCGTCACCTAAAATTTGGGAACGAGAGAAAAAGAAATGTTCGTTTATTTAAATATATCGAGAAAAGGTTGTTATAACTTTTAAGATCTGGTCTCGATATTTGTAAATAATCGAACATCTTTATCTTTCTAAAACGATTCGGTAAATTTAATTTAATTTATTTGAGTGCTTTTGAATGTTTTAAATTTAAATTTTTATTTTATGGGATCAAAAATCAAATTAAATTCAAATTTGTAAAGTTCATTGCAAAGACATTAATTAATCAACTAGGTACCGTTTTAGGGCGTTGTGGGGGTGCTAATCCTTCCCTGCACGTAACCGACTCCCGAACTCGGATTTTGGTAACGCAGACCTTAATTTGTTGTTTTAATTAAAATTAATTTTTATTTAAAATAACAAAACATTTTTTGGGTGCCCAATCACACCCTAATCAAAGATTGGTGGCGACTCTTCGAACCGTATTTTTCGATCGTAAAGGAAATTCAAAAATTTTCGAAATGAGAGGTCTTTTAAATCGCATTTGTTTTTAAATTAAAAAGAGATAATTAAGAATTGATGTGGTTTTTAAAATCTCACTTTTTTTAAATCGCATTTGTTTTTAAATTAAAAGGAGGTAACTTAAAAATTAATGTGATTTTTTAAAATCACCCCTTTTCACCTTTTAAGGGAAAAATCGTTTCGACAGAGCCTTAGGTGAAAAAGACTTTAAGGGCTGAAATCATTGAGAAAACCGTCAGTACAACTATTTATTTGGAAAAAATAATAATAATCAAAAGTAAGTAATAAGGATCGAAAAATTACCTTAAAATTTAAACTTACCATTTTCATTAAAAAGACAACTGGAAATTACCTTAGCCTGACTCGCTTACCTGTCTCCATTGGAGTCGCCAAGCTGTCATAACTGTCTTTCGGGTGGACCCGAAATTGGGCTTCGACTTAGGAAAATATATTAGAGTCGCCACCGATCATTATTTAAAAAATAAATAGGTTGATCAAATATCTTATTTCTTACCTGATATGCGTCTCACCTGTGATATATCGGATTCGGGAGTCGGTTACAGTCAAGGAAGTGTTAACACCCTTGAACTGCACTTTCGTTACTACATAATTTCTAGTTGTCTTAAATTAATAAAATCGAAAGTTTAGATCAAAAGGTAAAATAACGATCCAAAACTTACCTCTGATTGATCGAAAATGTACCCTCAAGAGATGCATTAGACAGGAAAGAAATGAAATAAAATAAAAAAAATACAGAAAATAAAAATAAAGTGAAGATAAAAATGAATGAAGCAAATAAAAGAAATAAAATGAACGAAAGTAGTAACAATAATATATACATAACTAATAAAAAAATAAAGAAGAAAATACAAATAATTTTAAAAAAATATAAGGGAGATAAAAAGATAAAAAATAAAGAATAAAAATAAAAAAAAGAAATTAAATAATAAAATACATAAATAAGTAAAAATAGAAAATAATAAAAAATAATATAATATAAATAAATAAAAAACAAAAAAATAAGGTAATATAGAAAACAAAATAAGAAATATAATTATATATATATAAAAAAACAATAATCGTAATAGTTATAATAAAAAAGAAATAAATAAAATAATAAAAATATGAAATGTATATATAATAGTAATAATAAGAGGATTAATTTGAAAAAAGATAAATTTTAAGGGCCAATTTAGAAGGATTTTGGGATAGAATCGAAACAAGGAGTAAAATGGAAGATTGAAAATGCGGGGGACCAAAACGTGGTTTACCCCTTAATCCTAAAAAATGTGCGGGTATGCATGCTATGGGTCGAGTCATGGACGGTCCAACGGGTCGAGTATATATGCCAACAATGGTTTTAAAATTTTCATTTCTTTTCTTCTTCAAGCCAAACACCCCTCCCCCATTTCTAAATCCTCTCATCTGTTCTTCTATACGAAGAACAAGGGCCGGCATTTCTAGATTTCTACGGTTGTGCCACCTCGTCGACTGTCGTTGATCGGCGTCGGCCGTCGGTTATCGGCGACGAACCCCCCAACTTTTTCACCTCGTTTGAAAGATCTTGACCTCCTCGTTCCAAAAATCGAAATATTATTTACAATTAAGCCTCGGGGAACCGTAGATCTACGAAAAAGATCTCGGTTCCCTTATGTTCATCGGCCCAAAAAAGTGTTTACTTTTGAGTTTTTCAAATCAAGATCGTCATAACAAAATCAAGAAGAGTCACATACATACCAAGAACACGCCGAATCGAAGGTAAAAAGAAAAAAAGAATACCTTTATTTGCTTCGAAAACTCGTTACAAAATACCTAGGATTTTCGTGATGTTTTTTGTAGATTTGTGCCTCCAGTAATCTCGTGAAAATCGTTTTCTTCCTATAGGTCTAATTACATAGCATTTTATAGGAGTAAAAATCCTATTTTTAGAGTCATATTCCAACTCTAATGCTTTTATTTGTTTTTGGTTGTTGGTGATGACGTTGGCGCAGTGAAAATCAGACATGGGGACGTGTTGCCGTGAAATGCGGGCGTGGGCTGTTAGAGTCTCAAAGTGGCGCTGGGGTGAGGCGATGGAAGGAGAGCGGCGCACTAGGGTTTTCTGGAAACCCTGATCTTGGAACGGGTCTTGGATCATCGCTGTTGGGCTTGTAGTTCCTTGGGCCTGTATCATGTAAACCCAAATGGATAAATGTGTTGTATATCATGTAATACACAAATGTATTATAAATAATAACACATAAATGTAAATTCCATGTGTATTATAAATTATAATATTATATACATATTATAATTTATAATTTATGTGGTCGAAATTGAGTGTCTTCAATTACCAATACCATATCCTATTGAAAGCACGACTGAAACATGTTGTTCAATGAACATTTACTTACATCTCCATCAACTCTGGAACCACTGAACTTGCACAAATTTTTTTTTGCCATGGATCATACTGATGCAGACAATGTTAAGCCAACTGAGGAATGCCATGAAGTACATAATGTTGATGAATCTGACAGATTGGTTGGTCAGCTCTTCTCTTCACGTGATCAAGCTTGGTACTTTTACAAGGGATTCGCACGGGAACATGGGTTTAGTGCACGTAAGGGAACAACATGGCTTGACGTGGAAGGGAATATGAAAACACAAGAATTTTGTTGTTCCAAATAAGAGTTTTGAGTATCAAAAGTCAATATTGTTGATCGTCAACATGCTCATACGCTAGTCACAAGAACAAGATGAAATGCTGGAGTCGTAGATACAACAACAAATACAAACGATCACTAGGTTATAAGTAAGTCTTATTAGAAACATAATCATGCATTTTGCACACCTGCTATGACATAATTTATGCGTTCTAATAGAGCTATAAGTAAGGTTGATATCGATGAGGCAACATCATTGAAAAAGGTCGGTGTTGGCACGTCACAAGTAATGAACTATTTAACGCAGCAGGCAGGGGGCTATCATAATGTTGGATTTACACATAAAGACCTCTACAATGCACTTCAAAGAGGTAAAGCAAAGGAAATCATCGATGGGAATGTGAATGCGCTTATTGCTTACTTTGATTATAAGAAACATGATAATCCCGAGTTTTTTATGACATACTCGGTAGACGAATCAGGTGCATTGCATAATCTTATTAGGTCGAATTCTACATCAAGATCAGATTATACATGTTTCGATGATGTAATTGCGTTCGACACAATGTACAAAGATAATTTGTATGGTCGACCAATTATGCCTATTGTCAGTATCAATCATCACCATAACATAATTGTGTTTTCCACTGCCATAATCGATGACGAGACGTCCTAATCTTTCTAGTGGGTGCTATATAATTTTTTAGAAGCCATGATGAATAAATCGCCTATTTCAGTTGTCACCGATGGGGATAGGGCAATGCAGAGGGCTATCAAATCTGTTATCTCTTATGCTAAGCATAAATTATGTTCTTTCCATCTTTCTCGCAATGCACAAGCTAACATTGCCAAAATTTACAGCAACATTCTCAAAAAGCATGGCTTCCTGGTGGACAATCGAGGAATTTGATATTCAATGGCATTCGGTTATTTCAGAATTCAACGTCAAAAAGCATCCATGGGTGATTGAGAATGGAAATACTCGGTACTTATGGGCACAAGCATATCTAATCGGTTATTTCTTTGTCAATATTCGCTCAACACAAAGGTGCGAGTCTATGAATGCTTCACTCACGATTGCACTAAAACACAAGAAGACATATTTAGATGTTGTTCATGCAATTGAAGATAGAATTAGTAGAATGCGTATGAATGAGTTGAAAGCGGATTACTTAAGTTCCCAGACGAATCCTACCAGATCACAAAACTGGTTGACCTTGAAAGCCATACTGCTGAGATTTATACACGCGAATCTTTTCACGTATTCCAAGATGAACTTCAATGGGAGACATTGTACCGGATTCAAGAAGAAATTTAGTCCTTATCACATGAATGTCAAAACTATATTTTGACAAAGTACAAAGAAAAAAATAGGACATTTGAAATTAGTTTTTATTCTCATACGGAAACCCTAAATTGTTCCTATAAAAAATTCAAGACCGTCGGACTTCTGTGTTGCCATCAACTTCACATTTTGAAGCACTTGGATTACATATATTTGCCCTAGACTTTGATTCAAAGTAGGTAGACTAAGGATGCGAAGGCTTCTGCACCCAGTTTTGTTGACTTGAATGTGCCTCCAGAAGTAATGCAAATGGCCAGGTTCGCTGCTCTACGTGCAACATCAAGTAGGTTATACTACATTGCATCAAAGACAGACGCATCTTTCAAAACCGCAAGAGATGAGATGAAAAGACTAACAGAAGAATTTGAAAACTCGTTTGGTTTAAATGATTCAGTCAACCAGAGCAGTGTAGTAAACAACGTTTGCGACCCTCAACGAAGATAACGCAAGTGAAAAGAAGTACTGAAGAACAAGGTCGAGAAGAAAATTAGGCGATGTGGGTTCTGCAACGGTAAGGGACATAACAAACTAACATGTCCTCAAGTCAAGCTCAGTTTGAATACAAGAACACAACCTACATCAACTGATTTTTTCGAAGACGGAATGGAATGGCCATTCAGTCCCGCACGTGATGACAACGATCTCCATATATCGTAAGTATCAACATGACTCCTATTGTGTATAAGAAACATGCACAACAACATATTGCTAACTTTTCTCATCTCATACATAATTACATTCACATACAAAATTATAAATCGTATAAAAAATTATGAATTGTATACAAAATTTCCCCTACATTAACAAAATTTTCTCTCTTAGTCTATTTTGATTGTAGCTTACGAGACCGTTTAATATTCCATCTGCATCATCACATAAATGCCAAACAATCTGTAGACTAGAGTCTCCCGTAATCATGGCCGGAATCAGTTCTGTAAATGGGATTATCCAGGTTAATCATGTTGACTACATAACCAATAAAACCTAGGGGTCCAAATGGTAAGCTAGGAATTGGTAAGGCAAGCTTTCTTTGAGGGTTTAGGGTTTAGAGCCCTCCAACGTAAGGAGTGGTTGGTTGAACATTACGTATAATAGTTGTATTCAGTTGTTGAAGAATTGTTCTTAGTTTTATATAAGGATAGTTGTAATGATATACGATCACGTTTCGGGACCAATTAGTTAGATGCATGCAGTATCCTATATCCTCGAAGCATAGCACAAGAAATCTGACACTTAAAGATTTACCAAGAGTGGTAGCTTTTGCTCTGAATGAAGACCGAATCTATAATCAACTTTACAATTATGCCTATCATGCTGAAGAGAACCTGCTGAATTATAGGATTTGCACACAACTGCAAGCATTTTAAACCCTAAACCCAACTACTCACATGAAAAATTATGCAACAGAGATGTCAGGATTTCCTATAAAATGATTGACATCTCTGTTGCATAATTTTTCATGTGAGTAGTTGGGTTTAGGGTTTAAAATGCTTGCAGTTGTGTGCAAATCCTATTATTCAGCAGGATCTCTTCAGTAGTATAGGCATAATTGCAAAGTTGAATCTAGGTTCGGTCTTCATGCAGAGCAAAAACTACCGCTCTTGGTAAATCTTTAAGTGCCAGATTTCTTGTGCTCTGCCTCGAGGATATATGGTACAGCATACATCTAACTAATTGGTCTCGAAATGTGAACGTATATCATTACAACTATCCTTATATAAAATTAAGAACAATTTTTCAACAACTGAATACAACTATTATATGTAATGTTCAATCATGCACTCCTTACGTTGGAGGGCTATAAACCCTAAACTCTCAAAGAAAACTTGCCTTACCAATTCCTAACTTACCATTTGGACCCTGCAAGGGGTTTTATTGGCTATGCAGTCAACATGATTATGAGCTTCCTTTATTCTTTTGCATTCAGTCAGACTGCAGTAAATTAAATTAGATTAAATACTTTAATTCAATTACCACTTCAAGAATAATTACATGAATACATTGATACTTACTGGTCGCTTTCGATTTTCTTCAATATTAATACGTTAGGGCTCCATTTGAAGGTCATCATATTCGCGAACAAAGATTGAACTTTCAGCCTATAACCATTTAAAAAAAGTAAACTTTAAAACCTAACCCCTCTTTCCGAAGACTAATATTCTAAAAAATTAGGGTTTCGACAACATACCTATCGAACACATGAAAGGAAAAAGTGTCCAATCTGAAAATCAATCAAAAACTAATTTGAATACCATAATATCGATAAATTTACATGAAGAACTGATCGTAACTGTTATGAATGCTGGTATTCGTCGGAGAGGAAGAGTTCTCTTTTGCTTTTAAGGTTTGTCGATTTGGGGTTTATATAGCGTTACATATAAATAATGAAGGAAAAAAACATGCGTAATTTAAAAAAGTATAGACACAACTTTAAAAAGTGTCGATACATTATGTAGACCTATTTTCTAATTAATCGGTATATTTCTACCGGTTACATTGTAAAGTTACCTATTACATTATAATTATCGGTTTCGATGTTTTTGGGATCAATACAATTTTAAATGTATCGAAACTTTATGCGTGCACCTCGTTGGGCATTCATTCTGGTCAACAAGTATCAACACAATTTTAAAAAGTGTCGATACTTTATGTAGACCTATTTTCTAATTAACCGGTATATTTATATCGTTACATTGTAAACTTAACTATTACATTATAATTATCGGTTTCAATGTTTTTGGGATCGATACGTTTTATAAATGTATCAACACTTTATGTGTGCACTCTTTTAGGCATTCATTCTGGACAAAAAGTATCGACACAAATTCCACAAGTGTCGATACATGATGTAAACATATTCTCTCATAAAAATGGTATATTTCTATCGGCTACATTGTAAAGTTACCTATTACATTATAATTATCGATTTCGATGTTTTTGGGATCGATACATTTTATAAATGTATCTACACTTTATACGTGCACTCTTTTAGGCATTCATTCTGGACAAAAAGTATCGACACAAATTCCACAAATGTCGATACATGATGTAGACCTATTCTCTCATAAAACCGATATATTTCTACCGGTTACATTGGAAATTTACCTATTACATTATATTTATTGGTTTTGATGTTTTTAGGGTCAATACGTTTTATAAATGTATTGATACTTTATTCATGCATCTCGTTGGGCATTTATTCTGGTCAAAACGTATAGACACAAATTTAAAAAGTGTCGATACATTATGTAGACCTATTTTCTAATAATCGGTATATTTCTACCGATTACATTGGAAAATTGACCTATTACATTATAATTATCTTATTTGATGTTTTGGGATCAATACTTTTTATAAATGTATTGACATTTTATTCATGCACCTCAGTTGGTCATTCATTCTGGACAAAAAATATCAACACAATATAAAAAGTGTCGATATATTATGTAGACCTATTTTCTAATTAACCGGTATATATCTACCGGTTACATTGGAAATTTACCTATTACATTATAATTATCATATTCGATATTTTTGCAATCGATACTTTTAATAAATGTATCGACATTTTATTCGTGCACCTCGGTTGGGCATTCATTCTGGAGATTACTGAAAATGATTCTTTAATAATTTGTTTCGATACATTTGCACGCAGATATAAAATACATTAATAACTAGTATTGATATTTCAACAATCCTCAAATGTCTCAGTATACAGAGAAGCAAATATGGATATAAAAGCCCAACCAATCATCCAACAACGATTCAGAGATCAAATGTCATTATATTTTTGGAGCAATCAACCTAAATGAAACGCGAGGGAAATCCCGAACATCATAATTTTGAGTAAAAAGAAGGAAGACAGGAAATGTGAAGAATGCCTTCCAAATACTATCCATTTCATCCAGCTCACGAAGATAGGATAACCGTAAACCGAAACCGTCTGAGAGAAACATACCTGATGTAGAAGTTGCTGCATATTTAAAATCTCGAAGGAGATCCATTTGGTTCTCAAACATTTAAAGCATCGGAAGGATTTCAGACTTATTATTTGGGTGTTACACGGGTAATGCAACAAAATGCATCAAAAAATTCTCGAGAATTAAACGCTAGATCTTTTAATAATAATGTTAAATAATGGAAGATACACACATAAAGCATAATCCCCGATATAATTAACAATGTAAAAAGACAAAAGTTCTCCGGTATAATAAAAATAGTCGTAAATGATAAGTTCATACGCTGGTCATGTACGCCTATTATCATTGCACCGGTAGAATTTTACCTTTTACATTGTTAATTTAGCAAAGTATCGATAGTTTATCACGTGTACCCTTCAATTATTTTTGTTATTATTACAAGTTATAGCCCTCAATTATCGGGATTTTTAGTTGACATTTGTTGCATTTCCCGTATACCACCCAGATCATACATCCGAAACGTTTCTGACGCTTTAACTGTTTGAGAACAAAATGCATCACCGTTGAGATTTTAAATCTATAGCTGCTTCTACATCAAGTATGTTTGGCTAAGACGGTTTTGGTTTAGGGTTAACCTACCTCAATGAGCAGGCTGAAATGGATAGTATCCGGAAGGCATTCTTCGGATATCCAATCTTCATGCTTGTTAACCAAAAATTACGATGGTCGGGATTTCCCTCGCGTTTAAAGTTGGGAAAAAACAATGGAAATTAGGAATAATAAATGATAACATGCACATTGTCTAAGTTAATAAGTTTTGAAAAAGGTAAATTGTTACCTTAGAAATGAAATTTGAAACACTACCGATGCTTCCATTGAGTAAGTTGTTGTCGGAACAAAGGCTCGGGTAATATTTATAGTGGAGCCAAAATTTATATTGAAATTCAAACTCAAATTGAAATTTAAATTCAAACTCCAATTACATATGAAACGAACTTGAAATACAGTGTTAAATTGAACATGGAAATTGCATAATTGTTTCATACTATTCAAATTACATGCGTTATGAACCATCAAGCGGGTAAAAGATAATATTGATTCAGTTCAAAGCTGAGTTGTGAGTTGATGGGGTTGTCACACTTGTCACATAGGAATAAAGTACTCATATGGAAGAGTTAGATAGATTGTTTTGTTATGCACAACCCATCTGAATGGAATATTTACCATATATGTCACATGTTATACTGTGAAATATTAAAATACACAATTACTGTTGTTGAAACCGTCTTTCGGCTGGTTCCCGGAATTGGGCTTTGACTTGAAAACTGTGATTGGAGTCGCCACCGATTATTTATTTAAAAAAATAAATATAACGGATACCTTATATCTTACCTGATCTGCGTCTTACCAGGATATGTCAGATTCGGGAGTCGGTTACGGTCAAGGAAGGATTAGCACCTTGAACCGCCTTTCGTACTACGTAATTTCCATTGTTTTTAATTAAGAAAATCGAAAGTTAAATTTAAAGGTAACTATGGTCCAAAATTACTTACCTCCGATCAATTTGAAAGAGTACCCTTAAAAAGTCGAGAAACGCGTTAAAGGAAAAAGGAATAAGAGTAAATGAAATAAAAAAAATAGAAGGAAAAAAATAAAAAAAATGATGAAAAACTAAAAGATGAATAAACATATAATTATTAAGTGCAAAATAATAATATGATATAAGTAGTAAAATAAAAAACGCAATCACACCAAAAAAAGTAAAAAAGAAAGTCAGGTTTGGTGAGTATAACTGTCGGGAAGGAAAAAGACGATAAGGGGTGGAACTGTAGTTATAAATGAGTGTGATATATCCATATAATATAGTAAGAATGAATAAACAAAAACATTATGATAATATATATATATATAATAAAATATATAACGAAAAAAATAATAATTTAATAAAGTAATAATAATAATAATGTAATATAATATAAATACATGAAAACAAAAAAAATAAAGAAGTATAAAATATAAAAATATAATTAAATATATATGCATATGTTTCAAAAAAGTAAAAATAAAATAAAATACATAAAAAAATATACATAATGATAATAATAGTAGCAAAAGAGAAAAATATATTAATACGTTAATAGTAAAATAAAAATAAATATAATAGTTATAAATATATATATATATAATAACTTTAAAAAAACATTAAATAATATTAGAATAAAAATAATTATATATATATTCTTAATAATACGATTTATCAAAAAGAAATAAATAAAATATGAAAATAATACATAAGGGACCGTTCATCGGCGACAAACCTTTTCTTCGTTTTTAATATCCTAGTATTTTTCCAAAGCGGCCTCGGGGTTGTGTAGATCTAAAAGAAAAAGTTTCGAACGACAACCCCTTTTCCTCGGCCAAACTATTTTTTTTCAAGCACAAAGACGAATAACAACACATGCAAGTGAAGAAAGTTGAATCCTAGCAGAATTCTATCCTATTTTTAGAGTTTGAATCCTAGTAGGACGAAAAAGGTGTGTTGACAGCTGCCCCTCTTTGCCCATAGTCGTGTAATGGGGATAGGGCAAAGATTGAAAACACACTTTCGTTCGGTGGAGTTGAAATTACTCTGATGTTTCAATAACTCCCTGTCGAGTTGAGTTACGGATGACTCCTCCGTCTGAAGTCGAGTTCATCTGGAAGCTTCTGAGCACTATACCTTCGTCGTGAAGTTGGAATCGAACTCAAAGCTTTGGCGAGTGGCCTTTGAATCGTCTTCTGGATCAATACTTCGTCGTGAAGGTGAAACTTGACCTGAAGACTTCGGTGTTGATGCGTTACATATGACTCATTCGTCGTGAAGTTGGGTCAATCTGTTTGTGAAATTAGAATCGTACAGGGCCCCTTCGTCGTGAAGTTGAGCCTGAGAATTGGATATCTTTTGCCATGAAGTTGAAATCCAAATATTGTTCCGAGTCCAATAACCTCCGCTGTGAAGTTGAAATTGGTTATGGAACCGGGAAATTATTTGTTGACAGTCAGCCGCCCCTTCGCTGTGAAGTTGAGCTTGTGAATATTGTTCCGAGTCCAATAACCTCCGCTGTGAAGTTGAAATTGGTTATGGAACCGGGAAATTATTTGTTGACAGTCAGCCGCCCCTTCGCTGTGAAGTTGAGCTTGTGCTGTCTCGAGTCTAATATCCTTCGCTGTGAAGTTGAAATTGACTCTGAACGAAATCTTGTTGACAATCAGCCGTCCCTTTGTTGTGAAGTTGAACTTGTGTTGTCTCGAGTCCAATATCCTTCACTGCGAAGTTGAAATTGGCTCTGAAATTTGAAAAATGTTTGTTGACAACCAGCCATCCCTTCGTTGTGAAGTTGAACTTGTGTTGTCTCGAGTGGCACGATATCCTCCGTCGTGGAGTTGAAATCGTGGATGAAACTGAAAAGTTGTTCGTTGACAACCAGCCGTCCCTTCGCTGTGAAGTTGAACTTGTGTTGTCTCGAATCCAATATCCTTCGCTGTGAAGTTGAAGTTGGCTCCGAAATTGCTTGTCGACAGTCAGCCGTCCCTTCGCTGTGAAGTTGAGCTTGTGCTGTCTTGGGTCCAATATCCTTCGCTGTGAAGTTGAGATTGGCTCTGAAATTGTTTGTCGACAGTCAGCCGCCCCTTCGCTGTGAAGTTGAGCTTGTGCTGTCATGGGTCCAATATCCTTCGCCGTGAAGTTGAAATTGGCCCTGAAACTGGGAAATTATTGTTGACAACCAGCCGTCCCTTCATTGTGAAGTTGAACTTGTATTGTCTCGAGTCCAATATCCTTCGCTGTGAAGTCAAAATTGACTCTAGCTAAAACCTGAAAAAGTTATGCATATATGTGATGAGATGGATGCAATGCTCTTAGGTATGCCTAAAATGCATATGCAACATATGTTATTTTGGGGCTCAGGAGAGAAATCTCGATCTCTGGTTTGTTTTTCTAGAATCTTGGTTCTGGAATCTTCAAGTTCTGATCCATGGTCTCAAATTCTTCAATTGTTCAAATCTGATGTGCACATTCTATTTTTTGATTTGAGAAATGCTATCCCAAGTATGTGCCTGAGCTGAGTGTAACAGTTCAGATGATGCTTCAAGAGAAATTGTCTCAAAAGAGACAGAACTCGTTTCAAGGGAAACAATCTCAAAGATATTTGTTGTTTCATGAGAAAGGGTCTCAAGGGAAACAAAATTATGTTTTAAGGGAAATAAATTTGAAGATTTTGTGTTTCAAGAGTAACTGTCTCAAGGGAGACAAAATTTGTTTTAGGGGAAATAAATTCAAAGATTTTGTTTCAAGGGAAACTGTCTCAAGATAGATGAAAATTGTTTCAAGAGAAATTGTCTCAAGAGAGACAAAACTTAGTTCCAAAAGAAACTGTCTCAAGGGAGACGGAATTTGTTTCAAAGAAAACATATTCAAATATTTTGTTTCAAGGGAAACTGTCTCAAGAGAGACAAAATTTATTTAAAGGGAAACTGTCTCAAGATAGACGAAATTTGTTTAAAGAGAAACTGTCTCAAGAGAGACAAAATTTGTTTCAAGGGAAACTGTCTCAAGAGAGACAAAACTCTTCTAGTGAAAACGGTCTCAAGCGAGACAAATCTTGTTTTAAGAAAAATAATCATGAGTGAAATAAATCTTCTTTCTAGTAAAACAGTCCCAAGTGAGACAAAGTCTGTTTTAAAAAAGCAATCTCAAGTGAGATAATCATCTGCATTAAATGAGACTGTCTCAAGTGAGACAGAATTTATATTGGAAATGTCGAATCTGAAAATGAATGTCGATCTTTTCTATCTGTCGAGATGGTTGAAGTGTAGCTTCTTGCTGCTGAGCTAAGCAACCGACACCAATCTGTAAAGGTGCTTTTGAATCGAGTATCCTTCGTCTTGAAGTCGAACTTGACTCTAAAGCTGTAAAAATTATGTACGTGGAAAGAAAATGATAGATATGACGATCTAAAATGTATGCATAAGATGCATGTAACATGAATTGGTTATATTTTATCTCCTGAAAAAGGTCTGATAATTCGCATTAGGATGTTGAATCCCCAAAGATGCCCAAAAAATGCCCCAATATTTCATGTTGAATCTTCAAAGATGCCCCAAATGTTCCTCATTTCTTGCTTCAGCATTGATTCTGAGCATGAGTTTTGTGTCTAAGAGTCACATGTCATTTACCAAGATTCACTCTAGAAAGACTGTCTTGTTTGAAAAAAATGTTTTTCTTTCTCTTTTAATATCAATTAAAAGAGTTTCAAAAAATGTTTAATCCCAAGTTTTAAAATATGCCCTTTCACGGTTTTACAATTGAGACGAATCATAAAACTAGAGTTCATTGGATATCAAAGAATTAATTACAATGTTAATCCTTCAATAAATTATAGCTATTTGACAAGTGTCAAGATCAAAGCTATCTTTGAGAGATGGTCAAGTAAGGAAAGGATAAAAAGTCTCAGGTCATTGTGTTTGGTCAAAGGTTTGGCATTTGATGCTCAAAGGTTTGGTATTTGATGCTCAAAGGATTGATGGGGTAGCTTGCATGCTTCTCTACTGGAAGTGTTCTCTGGCTCCCAACCTTCGTTGTCACACTCGGATTGTGCGATGCCTTATCAAGGAATTTGTGTGATCGCCTCAGTTGCACAATTTTTATATTCGAGCCGCCTTTTTAGGTTTTCAACTCGAATCCTCCTTTGGTTTCAAGACTTTATTCAGGATTTACGTCTTGAACCCCCCTTTGTTATTTTCTCTACCATACATTAATTACATTGTTTTTTTGCAAACAAAGATTAATCCTGATGGGCGGGATGAAATCTGAAGATAGTCTCTTCTGTTTAGAAATCCATGTATGATTAGAAGGGACTTTTAAGGCACGTAATGTAGGCCAAGGTTTGTGGTTATGAAAGAAAAGGATAAATAGGCCCAAACAAGTGTTTCAGGGTATTGAACCAAGGATCAATTCATTCTGATGCCATCAATCTTGTCTTGCTCAAAATGTCTCTTTCTCTTGATGCTCTATGATCTTTGAGTGAAGGGATTCAGTGATTCGGGAATGATTATGCTTGATCAATCTCATTGAAGCTTGATGCACCATTTGTCTTTAGGGAATTTTGCATGTGCTTTTTGTCCCCTTTTTTATTTTTGTTCTTGTTTTTTCCTTTTTGCTTCTTTTCTTTTTTCTTTTTGCCCTTTTTATTCTGATTGAATCATCGCACTTGGCATTTGGTTCACCTTTCGGTAACTCATCTGAATCAATGTCTTCACTCACATGAGCAGATTTTCTCCATCTTGGCCCCCAGTGTGGAGGGTGATCCTTGGTTAGGGTTGAATCAGAAGAAAAAAATACTATAGGCTCAAAAGGGGACGCAAGGGATATATATTTTCTCCTGCTGTGAAGGGATAAAGAAAGAAAACCGTTCATCATTTCATACATGTAAGTCTTCACAGGAGAGGTATCCCCAGGGGGATAGATTTTCAGGATTAATTCTATTCACATAAAAACAGTGCAATTAATGCATGATAGAATTATTTCGAATGAATTGTTTTTTCTGCTCCTTGCTCCCATCATGTCTCAATGTTCAGGCTCCCGGCGAGATGCCCCAAATTGTATCTTGGAAGAATGCTCATGTTCAAATGAACAACTCAATGTCTTGGGTTTTAATGGTAAAAAAGGTTAATTTTGAGTCTAAAAAGACAGATGTGTGATCTTATTGACTCAAAGAAAGGTATGGGTGTATCAAAAAGATAAAGGTAATGTTCAAGAATTTTAAATGGAGGTAATGTCAAATTTTGGTTTTTTGGTAATGACCATGAGTTATTTTGGGTAAAGAATCAAGGTATTTTATTCTAGGGTTTGAGACAGGGTAAGAAAGGTCTAATCTTATCATGTGTCAAAAATCTATAATTCTTGAAGAATTAAAAGAATCCTTAATTCATTTAATATTCAAAGAACTAACGATTAAAATTTGTTCAATTGCTCCACCTTAGAAAGTAACATGAATTCAATCGTTTAAAAGATGTGTTCAAACAAAACAATCCTATAAGTACAAATGGTATATGCCATGCCCCCTTCTTCGGCAAGCGCCTTACAGTTTTCAGAAGAATTTTTGGGAATCCTTATGTGGCAACAGCTTCAACATCGTAGCCCTTAGGAGATGAGTACTCTTTTCTCAGATCATCCTGGCAGGCTTAGTCCTACAATCAGCTGATCCAGCTCCCCCTGTACTGATTTCAGTTTTTCTTTAATTGTTAAAATCTTGCTTTCATGTGGTGTAATGTGGTTAAGACCACTTCATCGAATCCTCCGTGACTTAATTTCATGTTTATGAAAATGCTTAAAAATGTAGATGAAGATGCAAAAATGCAAGAATGCATGAAATGTTCGAGCATTGATCCAAGAAATGTGCCTGTTTTATGAATAATCTTTATTTAGACAAAAATGTTTTATCTTGTAAGAGACATAAAACAATCAATGTACACTCGGACTAAATCCTCTAGACCCCGAACAGCCTCTATTAGGTGACAAGTCTTCTGCCTTCATCTGTCACCGGTTGTATACCTTGTCGGACCACTCCCCGCTTCCTTGCCAGGCCGTGTAGATGGCGAGCTGCCTTCTGTACTTGATCCAGGAAATCTCGGATGACCGCGTCTGGGCTTTCACCCTTTGTTGTGCTTGCTCCCATCGGAAACGCCACTGCAAACCCCCGTCGAAGGCACTATCTGAAGCTCGCTTGCTTGCTTTTGAATCCTTCTACAATGGCTTCTAACTCAGCTATTGTTTTACCATCTTTCTCATGTTGTTTCTCCAGATCAGCCATCTGGACTCTCAAGCGTTGGTTTTGATACTGACAGTCTGCTAAACGCCTCTGGGCAGTCTTTATCTGTTCCTTCCAGGCTCTCTCATCAGGTCCTTCGAACTTTCTCTTCAAGCTGTGAGCTTCATCTTTCCAGTACTCATAAGATACCTTCAACTTGGAGTTATCCTTAACCGTATCCTGATACCCCTTTCTCAAGTCTTCGAGCTCAAAACGGACTCTTTTTTGTTCTTTTTCAAGTTTGTCTGCTCGATCTTTCTGAGAGTCGGCATCTAGCTTCCACTGATAGCGCTCAGCTTCAAGCTCCTTTATCCTCTGCTTCAGCTCATTATTCACAGCTTCAAACTCTGTCTTGGCTATATCGACTTCAGAAGGGGCATGCCTGAGATGTTCTTCCATGGTACGGGTGTTCTCACAGTCTGGTACCGGAATATTGTCATTTTTCCTCACTCTTCGCCACTCCACATAATCCGGAGTAAGCATGTCCCTGGCTGCTACAACATCCATGTGGGATACTTTCTTCCATGACTCGGCTACTTCCTTAATCATCTTCTTATAACTGTCACCCTGATACATAAATTCTGATGTAGATAATCCATATGTTGCTGGGACAAACTGACGTGCTCCATACTGTCTAAGTGCCAACAACGGAGCATACCCAACTGTACCCCAAAGTCCAAATAGGGTCATAGTGTCAGAATCCCTACACTTGAAAAGAACATCACTGTGGAACAACCAGGGGTCTCTCCAGGTAATATCACGATCCTGAAGATGCGTAAAGACCTTTATCCATTTTTCCTTCGAAGCTCCTTCATACCATTTCATAGTGATGAACTCTCCTAATGGTGAATAGGTAGTGCTGAATCGGCGGTAGGCAACCCCGTTTGTCTTCCAGAATTGGTTGTGAATCATGACTTGAAGGAGCTGAACACATCCAATGAACCTTCCTCCACCAGTTCTTCTGCAATGATTAAGAGACCGAAAGGTCTCGGCTAAGATGGTCGGCGCTGGGTTGACTCACCTTGGAAGTTGTTTAAATAATTCTAATACGGCTGCGTCGATGCACCCCAAGGTCTTCGGAAAGATAATCAAACTGTACAGACCCAGTGCAAAAAGATCTATAGTCTTTCATTCATTAGGGTGGTTCTTCATTAGTTGCTTTATATGGATCCACTCGATTCCTTCCCCGTTACCTTTGTGTCAAAGTCGATCAGTCACCCATTTTTCATCAACCCCTGCAATCTTAGCTAGTCCGTTCTTGAAAGGCTGACTCTTGATGTGTTTGATATATGCCCTCTCTAGTCTGATGTTTTCGCAGTGCAGTAGGGTAGTTTACTCTCCAATAGTGGGCACCATGTCCTCCCGGTTAAAGGTGAAGCAACTATATCCCGGGTTCCAGAATTGAATCAATGCTCGGAGCAGGGGCTCATCAGTCTTGACATGAAGTAAGAGGGCAATATCACCATATCGTTGGCTGAACTTCTGCTTTCTGTCATTCTTCCAACTGTCCCAAATGTTTTGCAACTCTTGGACATCATTCTGTTTCAGGCTGACAGAGGCATAGCTAACCAGCTCTGACACGTAGTTCCCCTGAAGATTGTCTCCCTTCTCTTTCTAAAGTCTCGGACCTAGTCCGTGCTCGGCATTCTTAATCTCTTGTATTACACACCTTTGTCCATTAATTCAGATTATTTTGTGTATAACAAACGCTTTTTAAGGATCAATAGCCTCTTGTTATGATGCAAATGCTAAAAAAAACAAACACAAAGGCAGAAATGTTAGTAAAATAAATAAATAAATAAATAAATAAATGACGAAAGGAAAAAAAAAGACATGGTTAAGGTAAAAATATCCTAGGTTTCGGAAATGTGGTTTCGAGGTAGGCTCTAATTCTCCATGGTCTCCCAGTTTAGGTTCTAAAAACGGTACCCGAGTTCTCCTTGTCGGTGCCCCTTGGGCTTGCCAGACCCTTAGTCCTAAACCCATCGCAGGCTTGTGTGGACTAAGTTAAACTCGAGGGGACACATTCACTTATGCCCGCACGGTGAATAAATTCACACGAAGACATAAGGTATATGAATCCCGAAGGCTACTTGCTAGGCCCGCACGGTGAATAAATTCACACGAAGGTGTCGCTTTCACCCCCACTTAAAGCAGGGTTTGGAGCTCGGGTTTAGAGCCTTAGATGAAAAATCTTTAAGGGCTGAAATCATTAAAAACGGTCAGTACAACTATTTACTTGAAAATATAATCAAAAGTATCTTAAAATTTAAACTTACCCTTTTCATTAAAAAGACAACTGGAAATTACCTTAGCCTGACTCACTTACTTGTCTCCCCAGCGGGAGTCGCCAAGCTGTCGTACCGTCTTTCGGTTGGTTCCCGGAATTGGGCTTCGACTTGAAAAATGTGATTGGAGTCGCCACCGATTATTTATTTAAAAAAATAAATAGGTTAATCGGATACCTTATATCTTACCTGATCTGCGTCTTACCAAAGATATATCGGATTCGGGAGTCGGTTACGGTCAAGGAAGGATTAGCACCCTTGAACCGCCCTTCGGTACTACGTAATTTCCAGTTGTTTTTAAAAAAAATAAAAAAAAATGATGAAAAACAAAAGAGGAATAAAAACATATAATTATTAAGTGCAAATAATATAATGATTAAGTAGTAAAATAAAAAAACGCAAATCACACCAAAAAAAGTAAAAAAAGAAAGTCAAGGTTTGGTGAAGTATAACTGCGGGAAGGAAAAAGACAATAAGGGTGGAACTGTAGTTAATAAATGAGTGTGATGTATCCCTATAATATAGTAAGAATGAATAAACAAAACATTATGAATATAATATATATATATAAATAATAACGAAAAAAAATAATTTAATAAAGTAAAAAAAAAATATACATAATAATATAGTAACAAAGAGAAAAAAATATTTTATACGTTAATAGTAAATAAAAAAAATAATAGTTATATATATAATAACTTAAAAAATATTAAATATATTAGAATAAAAATAATAATAATATATACTTAATAATATGATTTATCAAAAAGAAATAAATAAAAAATATGAAAATAATACATAAGGGCGTTCATCGGCGCAAACCTTTTCTTCGTTTTAAATATCCTAGTATTTTCCAAAGCGGCCTCGGGTTGTGTAGATCTAAAAGAAAAGTTTCGACGACAACCCCTTTTCCTCCAAAACTGTTTTTTTTTTCAAGCACAAAGACGAATAACAACACATGCAAGTGAAGAAAAGAATGCGAAAGGTAAAAGCTTTCACCTTTTATTGCTCCTGAATTGTTTACAATAGCTTCAAAACAATCTATTGCTCGTATTTTTTTGGTAATTTCGTATGCCAATCGGTGTTACAATAGTGAGCTACAATGGCTATTTATAGTGCTTGTGGATCCTATCTTTAGGAGTTTAAAACATAGCAAATTCTATCCTATTTTAGGAGTTGAATCCTAGCAGAATTCTATCCTATTTTTGAGAGTTTGAATCCTAGTAGGACGAAAAAGGTGTGTTGACAACTGTGTTATATGTTATAATATTTTTGAATCGAATGAAAATATACACACAATATAATCAAACCAAAATATACACAACAAATTTATACATAACAATGTTCAAAATAATGTACCCACAACGAAATAATCCGATGAAAAATGGTTATTTCTAACGAAGTCGGGACATTAGGCGCCTTCAAGTAATTTTCCAAATACTATGTTTTGTTTTTTCTGAGGACATCTATAAATGATTTTAATTATCAAACTAATGAGGTGCAATTTTACTAACAAGAAACTAAATTCGCATAAGCAGGAATAAATTTGTGTCATACCTAGAGCATTGTCGACCAAATGAGAAGCACAGTCGAAGGGATGTGGACATATGTAATTGTATTTCTATATAAACACATAAATTATTAATCAATCAATGTATGAACACCTTTTTAACTGGAAAAACATATTGCATACATGTAACTTACCGGATTATAAATCATTTTTCCGTTGAATCATCGACCAACAGTGTATTTAGGTCGTTAAAATCAAGAAACACATTCCAAACATCATTGAGATCTTTACAATAGGTAACATTATCGTCTTTTTTACACTTTGCATTATCCTGTTCACAAACAGTCGAACATAAATATGTAGGAATCATAGACAAATAAAAGTCAGCAAAGTGTAAGACATTCATCTTACCCAAATGAATAGAAAATGGTCATACAACAAAGGTAGTTTTATTAAGTACATAGTCAATGTTAAGCCTGAGATTGTAATCAAGTTTGAATGTTAACATTTAATTGTATATTAACGATTTTGGCTATAGTAATTCAATTGTTCAACAATTCTAACCACATATTGGAAGACCAAATGTCAACAACAAAATTGTCTACACAAAAATGCATAAATTCATATAATCTTGTTCTGAGGATAACATCTACAACATGAAGAAAATGAGATTAAAGTTTTGTACGCTTATATGTTAAATCATAGACAAATAAAAGTCAGCAAAGTGTAATGACATTCATCTTACCCAAATGAATAGAAAATGGTCATACAACAAAGGTAGTTTATTAAGTACATAGTCAATGTTAAGCCTGAGATTGTAATCAAGTTTGAATGTTAACATTTAATTGTATATTAACGATTTTGGCTATAGTAATTCAATTGTTCAACAATTCTAACATCTACAACATGAAGAAAATGAGATTAAAGTTTTGTACGCTTATATGTTAAAATAATAGATACAAAGGAATAGAATTAAAACCTTTTGGATGTCTTGGGAAGTAGGCAATGACACCATTGACATAAAAAATTACAAGTTTTCTTGCAGGCAGCGTTGTAGACACGATATACTTGTTTGGATCATCATCATCATCTTCATCTTCATCGTCATCTTCATTGACCGCTTGGTTGTCCACATCTGTTAAAAGAAAATAAAATACATTTTACAACGCGTAAATGTTTAGAAACATAAATAATTAATTACCTAACTCGTTTGATTTCATTGATGTAATTTGTCACGCAAGATGGAGACTTCATCGTGCAATGATGTAATATCGGCTGGCATTCTGCTCACAAGGTAATCAATATGCTCCCGAAAATTGACCATGTATTCCTTAACTGTCTTAATTATGACATCATCTCCACCTGGAGCTTCTTCCATCATTGCGTCTCCCATTGATTGGTCGTCTTCATGGCCAATGGGGTCAATTTACTCCCTCTCTTGATCTAATCCTACATCCTTGACACGCTTCCAACTGACTTTTTCAACAAAATCATATCTCACTCTGATAATAAATAGCATGTCAATCTTGCGGGTTAATCGATCATATATTCAATTGAATTATATATCAGTTTAGCAATGTTTGGAGCAGTTTTGGATCTATACTTTGCTATCCACCAATAATCGCTATCTCAAATCGTTGAATGTTTTCCCCCAGTGGGCCGAATAAACCAAGTGAGCATTTTGTGAAACACCCTCAACTCTACATCTAGGTAAAATGGGCTATTTCTAGCAACCCGTTGTATTGTAGTATCTAAATCATTTTCATTTAAATCCCTTTTATTCTCTACACATATACCCTCCGCAATAGTATCCGAAGATATATATATATATCCTTCCCCATGACATGGGTATTAATTCCTATTACATTACTCTTATTAGGCTCACGCTCGAAGGGCACATTGTTGTAGAATACTCTAACTAGGTTGAGGTAATATTTTGGTTATACACCAAGGAATTCAAGCTAACCCCAAGATGTAAATGTGGATTTAAAACTAAAACCATATTTATCATCGAACAAGAAACCCAGGTCAATGACACATTCGGGACGAATCTTCCTTACTTTGAAACTCCTCTTCCATCTATCTTTTTCCTCATCGGATCTAAAGTTCAGAGTTTTGAATGACCAGATTTGATCAGAATAAGCGATTAGTTGAGAAGGAGGTTGTCGTTGAGAAGAGCTTGGTTGAGAAGAGCTTTGAGAAAGACTGCGCCTCTGACGCTGACGTTTTGGAGTCATTTTAGGTGTAGATGATGTTACATTGGAACACAAACACATTAACGAAAAAAACACAAACACATTAAGGAAAAAAGAGTCCAATTTGGAAATCAATCAAACCCTAATTTATGACAAAACATCGATAAATTTATCTGAATATCTGAGCGTAACTGTTATGAGAACGCTGGTATTCATCGGAGTCGAAGAGTTCTCTTATGCCTTTAGGTTTAGGGTTTTTCGATTTGGAGGTTGTATCGATTATAATCTATAAATAATGAAGAGAAAACAAACACGAGAAATTTAAAAAAGTATCGACACAAATTTAAAATGTGTTGATACATTATGTAGACCTATTCTCTCTTAATACCGGTATATTTATACCGGTTACATTGGAAAATTACAAATTATATTTTAATTATCGATTTCAATTTTTTGGGATCGATACTTTTTATAAATGTATCGAAACTTTATGCGTGCACCTAGTTTGGGTATTCATTCTGGACAAAAAATATCGACACAAATTTAAAAAATGTTGATACATTATGTAGACCTATTCTCTCATAAAACCGGTATATTTATATCGGTTACATTGGAAATTTTCTTATTATAATTATGAGTTTCGATATTTTTGGGATCGATACTTTTTATAAATGTATCGATACTTTATGCGTGCACCTAGTTTGGGCATTCATTCTGGTCAAAATGTATCGACACAAATTTAAAAAGTGTCGATATAATATGTAGACCTATTTTCTAATTATCTTGTATATTTCTACCGGTTACATTGAAAAATTACCTATTACATTATAATTATAGGTTTCGATATTTTTGGGATCGATACATTTTATAAATGTATCGACACTTTATGTGTGCACCTAGTTTGGGCATTCATTCTGGACAAAAAGTATCGACACAAATTTAAAAAGTGTCAATACATTATGTAGATATATTCTCTCATAAAATCGGTATATTTATACCGGTTACATTGGAAATTTACCTATTATATTATAATTATGGGTTTCGATATTTTTGGGATCGATACTTTTTATAAATGTATCGACACTTTATGTGTGCACCTAGTTTGGGCATTCATTCTGGTCAAAACGTATCGACACAAATTTAAAAAATGTCGAAACATTATGTAGACATATTCTCTCATAAAACCAGTATGTTTATACAGGTTACATTAGAAATTTACCTATTACATTATAATTATGTGTTTCGATGTTTTTGGGATCGATACTTTTTATAAATGTATCGACATTTTATGCGTGCACCTAGTTTGGGCATTCATTCTGGTTAAAAAGTATCGACAAAAATTAAAAAAGTGTCGATACAGTATATAGACCTATTTTCTAATTATCTGGTATATTTCTACCAGTTACATTGAAAAATTACCTATTACATTATAATTATTGGTTTTGATGTTTTTGAGATTGATACTTTTTATAAATGTATCGACATTTTATGCGTGCACTTAGTTTGGGCATTCATTCTAGACATAAACTATCGACACAAATTTCAAAAGTGTCGATACATTATGTAGACCTATTCTCACATAAAAACGGTATATTTATACCGTTACATTGAAAAATTACCTATTACATTATAATTATGGGTTTTGATGTTTTTGGGATCGATACATTTTATAAATGTTTCGACACTTTATGCATGCACCTAGTTTGGGCATTCATTTTGGACAAAACGTATTGACACAAATTTCAAAAGTGTCATTACATTATGTTTACATATTCTCTCATAAAACCGATATATTTATACCGGTTACATTGAAAAATTACCTATTACATTATAATTATGGGTTTCGATGTTTTTGGGATCGAGACTTTTTATAAATGTATCAACACATCTGTTTACCTATTCTCTCATTAAACCGGTATATTTTACATATTACTTTATAATAATTGGTTTTGATGTTGTTAGGATCGATACTTACAATAAATGTATCGACACATTTTTTTGGAAACTTTGCGTTTAGGAACTATACTGGACAAAATTTTGGAAACAAATCTTTATGTTTATTAATTTTGTCATTAAAAAAGTCTATTTTTACCACCTACATTGTAAATTTACCTATTACTTTAAAGTTATTGAATTTTGTAGTTATTGTACATATCTAAATATGGAATGGACATTCAGTCCCACACATGATGACAATTATGTTAGTGACATTTGGAATAATGCAGACAACGATCTCAATATATCGTAACTATCAACATGACTCCTACTATGTATAAGAAACATGTACAACAACCTATTGCTAACTTTTCTCATCTAATACATAATTACATTCACATACAAAATTATAAATCATATACAAAATTATAAATCTTATACAAAATTAACTCTACATTTACATCATCGTTTCCTTTTGTTATTCTTGTGTCTCATGGCAGCTTTTGTCATCTCCTCTCTTAGTTTATTTTGATTACGGCTTACGAGATCGTTTAATATTCGCATACGATCCCAATGTCCAACAACCTATATTCAAATTGTCAGTACGTTAAGTATTGTAAACCACAACATTCAATCTACGACTTTTAACAATTTAACCGCAAACTAATTTTTATTTCCACTTATAAAATCACCAGTTGCCCTGTAAAACCGATCGATTCCATCCGCATCATCAGATAAATGCCGTAATCATATCTGTTACAAAATTTGAATACCACACATGTCAATTATGAAACCTTCATAAATTAAGCTTTCTATTTATGATAACATCTCATACCCATTCAATTACTCATTCATCTTATGCTCCACAAATTTGAAATTTTTCAAGGGGACCTTTCCTAGAGAGCCATATGCTTCTACCCAATTATGTTTCTTATTATAACTATCTAACATTTTCATTTGCATTAAAAAAATATGAAGTTATGATCTAAACAAATTATGCATTATAATTTACATAATTTACTTTCATACATACCAATCCCTTAGCATCATTTACTCTCTATTTAGCTGCTTCAGATGTAAACAGACTATCATTTACCGTTGCAACACATTCTACCATATCCAACACCAACAGATACCAATATGAATTATGGTAGTTTATTGTGATCATGATCTGCCACAAATTTCACACCCAATTTGACAAAATTTAACATTATATATCCGAAAACATCATTTGCACATGAGATCCCCAAAGAAAATGAATAATCACCATATTTAGCAATACATTGTTCGACATCAAATTGCTCCATCAAGGATCGACACAATTCCCTCCGAATAGGTCGATCCCTTACTCTTACCAACAATCCAAACCCCATTTCTTCCAGCACATTCAACTGATCTTTTTTCTTAAGGTGTTCAATTAATGAATTTACCCTTTTAATGTTGCACCTTGTCGACACTTCTTACATTTTTTAACAATATATAATGTTATTGTTCTTATATATTTTGTATCAACGTATTTACAAGTTTAATAAATACATTCTTTTCATATGTTTTCCTCCATTCTTTGTATTCTTCACTATTCATCTTTGACTGTGCGATGTAAGGTTCCTTCTCAGCATCACTCATCGAATTTCATTTCTCCAACACATCATTTCTCATATAATATTAAGCATAAACGTTTCTCAATCAATACATTAACGCTAAATAATACTCAATGTCAATTTCAATTTACATATCGAACCAATGTGTTTGTCATCTTCCTTCATCCTTTGTCATTCAGTCATACTGTAAACATTTAAAATTTGTAATCAATTTAAAGTTATTAAATACTTTAATCCAATTACCATTTTAACAATAATAACAAAAAGACATTGATACTTACTAGAAGTACATATATCCACCCTTTGGTTGCTTTCGAATCTCGGCCTCGATTTCAAAGTCATCTTCGCCACCAACAATTCCAAGATCCTTTGACTTCATTTTTCCTTCATATATCAGTTTACGTAAATCAAATCAAATACTGGTTACATACACTTTATTCAATATACAAATATCGATAACTACTCTTGTAGTAAAACAGTTTCCTTCAAAAGAATTTGAATGACCACTACAACAAGTGTCGACACATTTATACAACCTACAATATCATTTTCTACCTATAATATTATAAACATGTTTCCATATTTATTTTGTACCTATAATATTATATAATCGGTCTCATATCCTTCTTGGCTTCGATTCGAAATCCTTAAACCAAACCCAAAAACCCTAATCTTTATTTCTTTCAAATGAATGAGAACACTCAATACTCCAAGTATCGGCACATTTATACAACCTATAATATCATTTTCTACCTATAATATTTAATAAAAGTATCGATATTTATATTTTTACCTAGAATATCACTTTCTACCTATAATCGGTCCTAAATGCTTCTTTACTTAGAAAACCCCAAATAACACATAAAAACCCTATTTCCGATTACTGTAATAATAATAAAAAAACTAGGGTTTTGACAACACACTTTTCGATTCGAATGCAGCAATAAACAAACAAACTTCGCTTTAGAAATGCCTTCTGAAATACAGCAACAATTACGCTTCGATTTCAAAAACTCGTCCGTTCTATATATTTTTCAGAGGATATTTAGCTATGCCCTTTATATTTTCACAGGATATGTTATTTATATTTAATCGATACAACTACCAAAGTGTCGATACTTTCGATAGGATAATTACCTATTTCTTTGAAAGTATCGATAATTTTTTACGCGTACTTATTAAAGTACTGGCACTTTCAATATATCCAGTAGCGCTTTATCGTTTTGTCATTTAAAGACCGGTTTTGTCATATTTTTTCCTGTTATATCGTTATGGATCGATACATTTTTATAAAGTATCGACACTTTATAGGCGCTATTACTGCATCTCTTTTAAATTCCCAAAGTGTCGATACTTATATTAAAGTATCGACACTTTTAATATATCCGGTAGCGCTTTACCAGTTTTGTCATTTCGGGACTGGTTTTGTCATATTTTTACCTGTTATATCGTTATGGATCGATACTTTTTTATAAAATATCGACACTTTATACGCGCTATTGCTGCTTCTCTTTTAAATTCTCAAAGTGTCGATACTTATATTAAAGTATCGACACTTTCAATATATCCATTAGCGCTTTACCGGTTTTGTCTTTTCGGGACCGGTTTTGTCATATTTTTACATGTTATATTGTTATGGATCGATATATTTTTATAAAGTATCGACACTTTATAGGCGTTATTATTTCTTCTCTTTTAAATTCCCAAAGTGTCGATACTTATTTCAATCTAATCGATACTTTCAACATATCCGGTAGCGCTTTACCGATTTTGTCATAATTAAACCGGTTTTGTCATATTTTTACCTGTTATATTGTTATGGATTGATACAGTTTTATAAAGTATCGACACTTTATAGGCGCTATTATTGCTTCTCTTTTAAATTCTCAAAGTGTCGATACTTATTTCAATCTAATCGATACTTTCAACATATCCGGTAGCGCTTTACCGGTTTTGTCATAATTAAACCGGTTTTGTCATATTTTTACCTGTTATATTAATATGGATTGATACAGATTGATACGGATTGATACATTTTTTATTTAGATCGATACAAACCGACAAGCTAAGTTTGATGGTTGCCAAATTTTTTAATATTTCTTCATGATTTACACCTACTATATTATTATTACTCAACATTTCCGGTAGCGCTAAACTGAATTTATTAAATATATTTTAATTTATCCAGTAACATTGTATATTAGCCCGCTTTTCCTGAGACAACCCTTACGTTAAGTGGACTTCAAATTCTCAGTTTCTCTGCTCACCCTTGCCCTTACGGCCTTACCACTACTTCCAATTATACTAAAATAGAAGTCCATAGAATTGAGGGAAAGAGTTGGGACTGAAAATGCACATTTTAATACGTAGAAAGACTAAAAATATCAAATTATGAGATTAAATCCACCAAAAATGCTTAGTATAGGGACTTCATATAAAATTTGACAAATGATATTTGTTATATAATTTTTAATATTTACTATTATAAATTAAACTTTCGTAATGGTATAAATCATTTAAAATTCGGTGTAACATTAATATATAGTATAACTTTTTGGACAATAGTGAGTAAAAGGTCACAAAATAATAAGAAAATAAAATAAAAATATACAAAATTGCGTAAAAAACCTTAAAATGAAAAAAAATTACGAATATAAGAGAATAATTCCCTTACACCTAATAATAAATTATAAAAGGATTATATGAGAGTAGATCAAATACTATAATAGTGTATATGTATATGTGAACACAATAATCTTATTTGAATAAAATTATAGGGTAAAATACATAAATAGTGTCTCGATTATAAGGTGTTGCTTTATTGAGTTCATGGCTATTAAAAGTTATAAAAAAGTCTATCGACTATAAGAAGTTG
This sequence comes from Hibiscus syriacus, assembly GCF_006381635.1. Lineage (NCBI taxonomy): Eukaryota > Viridiplantae > Streptophyta > Magnoliopsida > Malvales > Malvaceae > Hibiscus > Hibiscus syriacus. The sequence continues at coordinate 1,711,578 of NW_024063008.1, forward strand.
TTTTGTTAAGTCCCGACTATTACAAATTATAAAATGATCACCAGATTATTTATATATTCTAAAATCGTTATTATCTATTAAAAATTTGATGATCGGCTGAGCTGGACGTTAACATGCTGACTAATATATGTTAAAATAATATTTTAATGATGGCTATTGGCATCGTTGTTTCTTTTAAGCATTGGCTCGACGACATAATGTTTTAAGCACAAGTTCGACGACATAATGTAAACGAAGATTCGATCCACAAAATATAGCTCAAACGGTTATAGGATCAGATTTTATCATATTTTAATCAACATGTTAACTTCTAACTCAGACGATCACAAAATTTTTAATAAAAAAGATGAGTTTGGAACATATAAATAGTTAGATAACTATTTTGTAACTTTTAATTGTAAGATGATTCAGCAAAATAATATCTTATAGTCGTGAAACTATTTTATAACTTTTAATAATCGAAAAACTCAATAAAACAACTCCAGAATTAGAAGAACATTTTGCCTACTTAAAATTATATCATTCGGCGAGAGTTCCGTCCTGCACCTCAATACATTATTTTTATCAAATCAAATAAATCCCAGATTAAAAACATTTAACGGTGACTATAATCAGATGGAAAGTAATTGGAGGGGTAGGAATTAATTGGGAGTTTAAGAGCTGTGGATTTTGACTTTGTGGACAGTGGGTGGAAACCAAAGTCTTGTTGCACGACTTCGCTGTTGGTTTCATTTTGGAATCTGTCACTGTTTCTTTCTTCCATGTGAGTGGCAATGGTGATGAAGATGCAAAAATGAAGTAATAAGCGTGAGCTGGACACATTCTGAAGTTGCACCTGCAAACCAGCCTTGTCAGAAACGCTGGGTTACATTAAATGCTGCTATGGTGTGGCATTTTTAGGTGAGTTTATGCACCCAATGATTGGGACATTACGGGCCTGCCTCAAACCATTTAACTTTGCTCCGCCTCCCTTTCAATTTCTTAATTACCATCATTTTCCCTTTGGCATGTGAACTCTGGTGCCATTTCTTCTTATTTGGTCTAAAATTAATTCAATTTCATAATTTTTAATTAAATTATATAATATGAAGGATAGATCAAGGGTGTGGGAAGGGGTAATTCTTCCCCTAAAAATGTAAAATTATTGTATATTTTAAAATTTTTTATGTATCTCTTAGTAAAAATTTGTTTTTGTCACCTATAATTTTATAAATTTGTCTATTCTTAAAATTTTTGAAGTTCGCCCTTCTAATATAAAATCTTAAGATCATATATTTATATTGTGTTTCTATTAATCCCATATTTTATTATAATTTAGTTTTAAATTGATTAGTTCATTTTAAAAAATTTAATAGTATAATTTTCCAAAACAAAGTAAAAAAAAGGATTTTTAAGTAAAAAAAATTAAATCGATAGGTGGAATCCACGCCGTTGATAATCATCAAAGAAGAAAAACAGCTGGCTGCGCTATTTTATCTATTAGGGATGCCGGTTGGTCACCTTTCATCCCATTAAAATCATAAACTAAACATTGATCAGCTGGGTTAGTAATAACATCTCTATTAGTAATAATTTAATTGTGTTCGTGTCAATATTAAAATAGATTTTATATTTATATTATATTAAATCCTTATGTAAGAATTTTATAATTTGGTTATATTAGCATCAAATAAGCATTTTCATTCAAATAACATATAAATAAAATAACCAATTAAACAATTATTTATATTATTATTAAAGATAAAATTAAATTGTAAATAAAAATATAAAAATTTAATTTTAAGACTGCAATCACACTTCAACACCTCTTCAATCCGTCCATAATACTAATGCATATTATCAAGAACAAAGCCAAGATATCATTTCAAAGATGAAAAAATATAATTAATAATAGAAATTGGGAAGGAAAAAATCAACTAAATAAAAACTATAAGATTTAAATAGCGAATTTTTTCATATGTAACGAATCTGCAGTACCAAACTTATTGAACAATTGAATGACGACAATAATAATTTTGTGATAATTAAAACTATTCAATGGAAGTCTATATAGTTTTAATTAAAGTCTATAGTTAGGCTTTAATTAATATTTAAATAAAATTTTATGTTAAAATAAAAATATATAATAATAATGTAAAAAAATATGCAAATCACTTGTAATATAAAATAAAAGGTGTGAACCAATATATATAGATATATGTAGGGAGTCTAATTGTTCAACCAATCTTATTATATCCCTTTACATATTCATTCAATGCTAGCTGCAATGGTTTGAACTTTAAGGACAAGAATTTCCCCAGCAAACTTAGGTGAGCCCTTTCTTCCTAGAGACAAGTCATTTACAAATAAAAATAAATAAACTTCCTTCAAAATAAATAATAAAATTAGTTTCTTTCTCTGTCAATGTCAATATGGAATATTTCAATGTTCTAGTTACAATTTTTTACTAATTTCTGATGATTTATGAATTGATGTACAATTCAATGATATAGTTAAAATAAATACTACCTCGTAATTATTTAAGTTGATAAAAAATTAATAATATGGTTTGATAAATAATAAAACATTAATTTTCATAAAATATAAGGATTAAAATTTAAAATTATATTGTTACCAAAAAAAATATTTGATATTAAATTTTAGAGTTCAAAACTTGAAAATCTAAATATTAAATAAATTTAATTATATTAAAATAGATAAAATCGTGGAATCTAAATGATAGATACTGTATATTTTTTTTCTTATTTAATTGCTGCAAACTCGAGTGATCTGGAGGCCTGGGGTTGTGCTTTTTCTCAACGACCTGTGTCGGTCACTAATGGCAAAAGTGGACTCAGTTTGAAAGAAAGGAACAGAGAGATATATTCTCAACGAATTTGGCTGTCCATATTAATTGCATGCTTTGCTTTCTCAGTTTGTTCTATTTCTATATAACCCTTTTCTCTTCTTTCCTCTCCCTTCACTCACAGCCTTCTTCTCTCTTCTCCCTTTCTTCACATTAATTTTCCGCCATTGTTGTTTCTATTCAACAGCTCATGCTCATTCTTCATTAGCTTTCAACTCATTTTTACGTTCGTCGCTGATCAAATGGATGCATCAGAGGCTTTGATGATCTTAACAGCCCTAGCGGCTTGTTTAGTCTGGTTCAAGTTAATTGTCCGGTCACTCAATGGTCCACGTGTCTGGCCTTTGTTGGGCAGTCTTCCGGGGCTTATCGAGAACTCGAACTCCACGTATCAGACATGCACCGCCGCGATTCCATTTTTGGCTCGGAAGCAAGGCCTCGTGACTGTCACGTGCGATCCGAAGAATTTGGAGCATATTCTGAAGTGCCGGTTCGATAATTATCCCAAGGGGCCTAACTGGCATGCTGTGTTCCATGATTTGCTTGGCGATGGGATCTTCAATTCAGATGGTGACACGTGGTTGTTCCAGCATAAGACTGCCGCGTTGGAATTTACCACCAGGACGCTTCGTCAAGCCATGTCGCGGTGGGTTAGTCGGGCTATCAAGTATCGGTTTTGCCCGATTCTTGAGTCGGCTCAACTCCAAGGGAAGCCGGTTGATTTTCAAGACCTATTGCTTCGGCTCACTTTCGACAACATATGTGGCTTGACATTCGGCAAGGATCCTCAAACAATATCGCCGGGACTTCCCGAGAACTGCTTCGCATCGGCTTTCGATCAAGACACAGAAGCCACGCTCCAACGGTTTACTTGCCTGAAATCATATGGAAGCTGAAAAAATGGTTTCGGCTCGGGATGGAAGTTACGTTGAGCCAAAGCCTAGACCACATGGATAAATACTTATCCGAAATCATTAATACACGTAAGCTTGAATTGGTGAGTCAGCATCAAGGTGAGACCCCACATGATGACTTGTTATCCCGTTTCATGAGAAAGAAGGAATCCTACTCGGATGAATTCCTCCAACACGTGGTATTGAATTTCATCCTTGCTGGACGTGACACGTCATTGATTGGGCTATGCTGGTTCTTCTGGTTGGCCAGTCAAAATTTGAGGGTGGAGGAGAAGATCGTCACTGAAATTTTCACCGTTCTTATGGAGACACGTGGTGCTGACACATCCAAATGGATAGATGAACCCCTTGTATTCGAAGAAGTTGACCGATTGATATACCTTAAGGCAGCATTGTCCGAGACATTAAGACTCTATCCTTCCGTGCCACAAGACTCAAAAGCATGTAATAGCCGATGACGTCTTGCCTAATGGAACATTCATCCCTGCTGGATCAAATGTGACATACTCGATATATTCAATTGGTCGAATGAAATTTCTCTGGGGTGAAGATTGCTTGGAATTCAAACCAGAAAGGTGGTTATCCAAAGACAACAAGAATTTCGAGCCCAAAGATTCATACAGATTCGTTTCGTTCAACGCCGGACCTCAAATTTGTTTAGGGAAAGATTTAGCTTATCTTCAAATGAAATCGATAGCTGCGGCGGTGCTACTTCGACATCGACTTACTGTGGCAGCGGGACACCGGGTAGAGCAGAAGACGTCACTAACACTGTTCATGAAATATGGGTTGATGATGGAGGTGCACCCAAGAAATCTAAAGTCTGTTTTGGAAAAAAAACATGCAAAGCTGAGGAAAATGGGTATGCTTGAATTCTGTTGAAATAAAACGTCAAACAAACAGCTGCAATATTTAGGTGCAACGACCCCAACACTTAATTAGATTTAGACAGCTTTTAAGGCATTTATTATTTCCCAAAAAAATGTTTAGAGCCTCAAACCTACCTTGACCTATATTCTCATTTAACGTTTCAAATGTTTTTTTTTTTCAATTATTATTATTGGGAAACTAATAATTGTACCCAAAAATAAAATCAAACAATTCCACTCCTAAATTATTATGAAAGTAGGTTAAAGTTTATAGTAAATATGCTGATAAGCTGAATTCTCAAATTTGTACTGATTAGGATATTAGGGGTTGAGTATCCTGTTTTTGTTTGATACTCTTGAGGGTGTAATTTTCTTTGGATATAATATACAAATTTTATCCAAAAAAATTATTGTGAAAGTCGGCCATCTACAATTTATTTAGACATATTTTTGGGATACATGAATATTTAGATCCTTAACTTTGTAAATTCTCTCACTTTGATCCCAAAATCTTTTTCTGTTCATATTAGTTTGGAACTTGACACTTGAACTTGAATTTTTAGTAATTTGTGACGGTACTGAGATTGTGTCATGTCATCCCAAAAGAAAATAAATTTTTAGGTATATCAAAAGGAATAAAAATCCAAGTTCATGGACCAAGTAGAAAAAATATTATCAAGTTCAAGGACTAAATGTTAATTTTTCCTTTTCTTTGTCTTGAGAATATGTGAGAATGTTGATCATGAGACCTTCAAGCTTTAACATATTGAGATGAGAGAAATGGAAAATTAAGGAACCTTCATTTCAACATTGCAGCAGGCCATCTTTGAAATTATACATGTTGATTCCATCCCTTACTTTACTCTGATTTAATCTTAACCACAATATCAAGATGAAGTAAGTGGCGCAATTCTTTGAAGCCTCAGCCACACAGCAATTTCTACAATATAATTACAGAAAAAGGGTCTTACTAATGGTATAGTCGTCATCGCTGAGCTCTTCATGACGATGATGTTCAAGTCGGATATGAAGACAGGGTCTTTCTGGTTCTCCTCTTGTCCAGAGAACTCTTAGATCACCTCTCTTTTTTCCCAGGGTCAAAAAGTTTCCTGCAACAAGGCACGGAATTTTCATTAGCTGAGAGAAATGGGACAGCAGCTTTCAACTTCGAAGAAAACTGGTTTAGCAATGGAATTTACCCAGCGTAAACGGGACAATGCAAAGGAGTGCTGGTTGACCATGTCCATCCATCAAATTTAGAGCTACATATGTAATGAGAAGACCTGCCATGGGTTGAGAAAGAAATAGAAAACTGTTATTTGCAGAATCCAAGTGAACGATGGTAATGGCAACGTCAAGGAAATTTCAGAAGACGTGTTTTAATTCCTTTGTCCACAAGCAAACTATGTCTTAACGGTCACTCTTAACAAGAAATATATGTTTCGTTTTTGTTCATTGGATCAACGGGATTCCTTCGTCGACTCTTACCTAAGCCATAAGCAATCATTTCCCATAAGAAGTAGCCAGCTCGAAGAGTCTTTCTTGCCAGCCAATCATGCCTTTAAACACAAGTGCTTTGAGTGAGTTCTAACTAGTAACTACCGAGAAGATCAATCAGCAACAATTAGAGAAGTCAAAGGCTATAACCTGAGTGAAAATGTTATCAACAATCCAGGTAAAAGGATGTCGCCAAATCCTATAATGCTATAACCACCTCATGGATCGAACATGCGTGGGATCTTCAGCAGCATCGGGATGCCATACTCCCCGCTTTTATCCCCACAAGCTACCTATGAAATAGTTGCAAGCAACCAGTAGTACTTTCTAGCCCTTCATATTTTGAATAACCTTCAAATTCTGATATTGCACATGGACTAGAGTTGGATAAGGTGGATTACTTACCAAAATCATCACACTTTCATGGAACATTTTCTTCGAAACAAATACCCAAAAGATGTCGTATAAGAAGGCACAACTTAGAAGAACTGCTCACGCCTGATTCAAAACATGTCAGAATAATTTTTTCCTAGAAATAGCAGCATTTATCAAAATCATCGAATACTTCATAATTTTAGGCATACCTAAGATAAAAAGTAAGGAATATAATGAGGGTCCATACAAGTCTAAAATATAACAAGATGGGAGTAAATAAAGTTGTAATGCTACCTTGAGATTAGGTACATGGACAATTTGCAGAACTGTGATTATCAGAGCAATTCCCTGAGTAAAAAATATACATACACATAAGTTGAACTCAGCCATGTAAGTCTTGCATCAACATCTTACTAAAAGAGAAGCAAGAAAGGGAGAGAAGTACAAGAACTACGAATAAGCCGTATGTTTTATATCCATCCAGCTAAATGGTGGTTGTAGTCGTCACTCGTTGGCGTGATGTTTTAATGCATGCACTTAAGATGGTTGATCAGTTAGAGAATTCTAAATCTATTACTTGGGAGTGAATATTCTAGCAAAGCTATAGGTTAATAAGGGTTTTCATCTAGTAGTTGAAACATAAACTTGTTTTAAACTCACTCTTTGCCATTTATGGGAAGAAAAATAATACACCACAAGATAGGGACTGAGGCAGATAGATGTTGCCTGTTGGACTCATGATGACTCATGGATCAATTAGATAGCCTCTTATAGCAATGATGGTAGATAAGCTTTAGCCAGAACCCAAAATTTAGTGCCTCAACAATTGAAGGCATAAAACTCCATACCAGAAAATGGGTTTTTAATCATTCACACAACTGAACTTCAACAATCTTGAAATATATTAGGAAAATTAACATGAAACCATATCCTTACTAGTATATCTTGACCTATCCGAGCAAAGGAAACATCGCGGTAAACAGCCCAAACAACAGCAAATGCTATGCAGAAAGGGGAAACATCCAATGTAAGGTATGAGACAGCTCCAAAAAAAGGCACTTTAATGTATGATTCTCCAGCACGCTTGAACCACCTGCAAGATATAAAAATTCACAACATTGAAAAGACAAGTCAATTTACTTCATTAATGAAGGTTGTAAGCTACAGAATTGAGTTTATCTAGGCAATCAAACAAGAAACCAAATGCATAGGCATCCATAGACACAAATTGCAACCATTTTTCTTCATCTATCAATGAGTGTTGACCCCATTAAGACCCGATATAGTTTTCAAATTAAGTCCTTTTCTTCAACTTCTCATAATATTTTGATGGTTATCACCATCCTTCAATATCATGCAGAGAATAAAATAACAATACACGCTCAACAGAAAATATGCAAGAATCAATCAACAACAAGACAACAAGCGCATGACTTGGCAGGTATTTAAAGGCAAACTTCTCATGAGATACTAAATTCATACCAAGAAAGAAACACACAAATACCTTGACAGTAAAGCAACCAAGCAAGTTTGAAGGCCCTGCAAATATATTAAATTTTAGAGTTGCATGTAAATACTTCGCTGAAATATCCAGAAGAAGTCAGAAAAAAAACAATAATGTTTAGAGAAAGATGTTTTGCATGCCAAACTATAACATGAATTAAGAGAAGCTCCATATGCATGCATGCATGCATAAATGAACAATAACTAGTGCAGACACCCATTTTTATCCGGGTTTACAAAAACAGTATATTATATTATTTTTTTATTATTATTTTTTTATTATTATTAATTTATATATTATAATTGTTTTGCAGGCCCCACTTCCAACAAACTACCCCACCCATTCCATGGTCTCCATTTTTTCCACTACCCCACTAACTAAAACTGCCATTTTTCCCGCTTCACTCTGGATTCCATCAATTCTTCGCCATTTATAGCCCTTGCAAGCATTATAAAAGGGGAGGGGGAGGACGAATCATAGGGGAGGAGGCAGCAGATCGGGGAGCAAGCATCAAGCTTTAGGCCTGACTACTCTGCAACAAAAACCAATCTTTTACCTTTTTGATTTCTTCTTTCCCACCAAAATTTTTCATTTCTGGGTTCATTCTCATACCAAATCTAAACAAGGGTCCCCACGTTCCTTTTTCTCGTTATATTTCCATAGGGAAAGAGTAGCCAACTGAGCCAACAAAAAATCCAAACACAGTGAGTGCAGTGTTAGGATCTATATAAAAAAGGGTTATTTTCTATTATTATTCATTTGGGGTTTTAAGGAGGTTTCATCAATGGCATCTCCTTATCCCATTCCAGTTACTGCTACTCAGCCCTTCTTCTTCCTTGCTTTGAACTGCATCTGACTTCGGGTGATTCAATAAGAAAAAAAAAAGATGGGAACAACAGCAGCTCCTGGTTCTTACATGGTCAACATCAAGCCTTGTTTTTTTTCTTCTCGTAACATGCTTGTTTCGAGCAGCTCGCAAATGACCAACAATAATCTTTCTCGAAGAATCATCAAGGAAATGCAGCGTCTCCTAAGTGAGCCGACACCGGAATTATTGCTTCACCTTCAGAGGATAATATGAGATATTTCAATGTGATGATCCTTGGTCCCACTCAGTCTCCATACGAAGGAGGGGTTTTCAAGTTGGAACTATTTCTGCCTGAAGAAGACAAATGGAATCCATCTCTCCAGATCCGAACTGTACTTTTGAGCATCCATGCACTTTTGAGTGCTCCAAATCCCGATGATCCACTTTCTGAAAATATTGCTAAGCACTGGAAGTCAAATGAGGCAGAAGCCGTTGAGACAACCAAGGAATGGACTCGTTTATATGCGAGTGGCACATGAAGACCGGTGGAATCGGCTGCCCTCATAAAATAACATTTTATGCAACGTAAGCTACTCGATATCGGTTTCATAGCGAAATTTGGTTTTCATCAACACGTGCACTGGTTATATTTTCCAAGAGTGTAACATGTTGGTCTTGAAATTCTTAGGGCCAAATTGTTGTTTTAGTCCTTCCAGGTTTGGAGAAATTTCATTTGTTTGCTTGAAGTCATTTCTCATTGTGATTTGGCCCCTAACTTTTTAATTTTTTTTTCTTTTGCAGTTCATTTTTAGCACCAATTTAATCCATCAATTTTAATTTATTTCAATTTAGTCCTTTAAATTTTTAGTTATTCATTTTTTTCTTTTTAATTTTAGTTATTCATTATTTTTCTTTTAATTTTAATGTATTTTTTATTTATTTGATCTTTCTTATTTTTATATTTTATTTAAAATCTAACATTTTTTACTTTTTAGGTATATTTTCAATCAATCAGAAGTAATTAATTTGAATCGAATATTTTAAATTTTAATTTTTAATTTTTAAATTTTTTTCATGATTAAGACAATCGACAAATTAATTGGTACCGAAAGGGCGGTTCAAGGGTGCTAATCCTTCATTGACCGTAACCGACTCCCGAACCCGACATATTTCTGGTAAAGCGTAGATCAAGTAAGAAATAAGGTATCCGTTCAACCTATTTATTTTTAAATAAATGATCGGTGACGATTCCTAACCCAATCAATTCAAGTTGAAGCCCAATTCCGGACCCGGTTCCGACAACTAGGAATCAGACAATGAAAGAAAGTTGTACCTCCACACCAATAAAACAGAAAAGAACCACCAAGAGCTCAACCAACCAATAAGTGGGTAGAAGGAATCAAGCTAAAATTTAAGCAAAACCCAGTTGGAAAACGAAGAAACAAGAAGTGGGTAGAAGGAAAAAAAGGTGCATTTTCGAATGATTACCAGAACGAAGTCGTTCTCACAACCGGGCTTCTTTGGAGCTAAATCATCGTCGTGTACAATATAACCGGCTTTGACAGAACAAGGTTGATAGACAAGTGAAGTCAGAGCAATTATTAAGAATACTCTGCAAAAACACCGCAAATCCATTGATGGGTTATCCCTCCTACTCTTACTTCTTCTAGTTCAGGCACCGTTCGAAGTTCCATTACTTCTTGCCATTACAGAAATATTTGTGTTTTGGTATTGTTGACTTTTTGATTTCTTCTTTAGTATAAACAAAATAATGAAGAGGGAGCAAAGAGTAGTAGCAGTTATCAAAGGAGAGCAATGAATCTATTGGCTTTGGAAGAAAGTGAGCTAATAACGCAAAGCAACCGTTAAAGTCTCGATTACTCAAAACGCATAGTGCATTATTTGGCCCTTCTCTTCAAAAATAATGTCTTTCAACATCAAAACGTCATGGATGCGTTTTATGTTTGTTTATAGTTGGGCCATGCATGTGGGCATGATACTCATCCACAACCATCATTTTATCATCCAAATTAGACAGAAGGAAGAAAAAAAGGATAACACTTTCGATGAACATTATGGAATTGAAATATATTTGCCTAAATAGTTTTGACAAGGGACTTCGTTCCAACTGCTCGAACTAAAATTATTATTGTAGGAAAAGATGGCCGTCTTTAAGGTTTTGCATCTGATATGAGAAGTGTCTGCCATCAGACTTGTAAGTTGGATTGCTATGGTGATTGTTTGCAGTAATATGTTCTGATAAGTTATAGCTTCCACCAGATACCTTAGCAGCTTCTCCATTTATCTTCAAACCCAGTGGTTTGCTGGTTTCCTGTGGAAGATTTTGTGGGTTGTTTTGTCTCGGATATTCTGGATTGAATTGTCTTGGATTTGGAATGCTTAAACCAAAATCTATACCCTGGTGAAGTGGGAAAGGAAATCCAGTTCCAATACCAGAAGAACTTAGGGTGCTTTTCTGATTAATGCGATCCATATTTCTCGATCCCATTAATGCAAATTTTCAAATGGTTTCTTCTGGTGGGATGATTGGAAATGATCCTTGATTAGAACCTGGTTCCGGCATTTGATTTACTCTTTCCGTATTTATACAGCTTTTAGTCTCCGCGGATCTTGGTAGAACATAGTTGTATAATGAAGCATCAGGCCCTTGATTTGCAGCTATTTGATAAGTTAGAAAAGTTGGTAACATCGGATACATTGACCAAGGTACCTGACCAAAGGGACTAGATAGAAAATTTTGAACAGATGACCCCAGCTCTTCAACATTAGTACAGGCTCCTGAGGTTCTAATGGCCTGGACATGACCGGCTTGATCTTCGGGCACTGGATGGTGATCGCCCAGATCGACGGTTTTCTTGCCTTTTGCACTTCTCTTCAGATATCCACCCTTGGTTTTTTGAGCTTCTATAGCTAAAACAACACTGGTATTACTCTGGACTTGAACGTTTTGACCGGCATCAATTGTTTGATGATTTGGCTTTGCAGCAGCTATCGACAAGCTATCTCATTTCCCGTTTGATGAAGTAATAAGCTCAACAAATTGTCCAGAGCCAAGTCGATCTCCTAATGGGTTTAAGTAACCAGTAGAAGCATGAGCAGTAGCGCCTGTGGGGAATCTAACTAAAGATCTATCCATGCCGTATCCAAAGTCATTCTTGTGCAGCATGAAGTTGTTCTCCTTGTCTCAAACCGGCACATGCTGTTTGTTTTTCTCCGAGTTGTTCTGCTGTTGTAAGTCTCTATGGCATTGGACTTGGATACATTTATCGGAATTACTCGAACGATGGGCTTGCATGCTTTCCGTGTGAGTTTTCCAGTGCTGATCTTTGCTAGATTTTTCTCTTTTCTGCAACTGGACCTTCTCATCACCATGACCAGGTTTTCCCCTTAGATCACCCACCAACTGTTGCACTTCATCTATCATCCATTTCAATAACTTTCTCTTGTAACTTTAAGGTCTTTTAACAAGGACTCCATAAAGCTTTTAAGTTCATCCAATGGAGCATGATCGTGAGCACTTGTTTCACCCTTCTGCAAATGAACTTATTCAGGAGAATCCTTCTTCATTTTGCTGCTGCTCTTATTCCCGGCTCTCCGTTTCTTAACTTTCCCGACATTAATTCGACCTGCTTTTCCAGGATTCTCATCGTCCTTCTGCTTAAGTCTACTGCCTTCACTAGTTTCATCATCACCAAGTGAAATCAATCTCTATACCAGCTTCTGCTTTCTGATAAGTGACCCGTCACTCGATATTGAATCATTGAATGAAGAATCTGGGTCGTTTTCATCGTTCCTCCTGAACTCCCAACGCTGCCAAAATCCAAATTCTCCCATTTATGCTAGGCGAATCACTACAAACTGAACATTGACAGATACCCTTGTTCATATTCTGTTCATTCAAATGGGGAAAGCAGTCTAGTGATAGCACAAAAGTTGAACAAATATCAATCATATGACCATGCGAGTAAAAACAGGTACCCTTGTTCAAATTCTGACTGGACAGGACAAATGGAGAAGTTTAATCCAGTTCTGAACAGACTAATAAGTACCTAGTTTTACAGGGAAGAATGATATAATATGGAGAAGCCAACAAAGAAAAACTTCTAAGCAGTGAATATATTTAAGCTTTTAAGCAATCAAAATGAAGATTTGTGTTCTCACCATATATCAGTCGAGTCAAAAACACGGGGATCGATACGGATGGTTAGTTTACTATGTACTAAACAATGAATACATCTAAGCTTTTAAGTAATCAAAATGAAGGCCTGCAGCTGGCTTGTTTTCCTGTCTTGGATTTCTACCAAATTTTCTATATTGGTTTTGATTTGTTGTGAAATGAAAGATATGCCTTACCATGTATTGTCCGTGATGGTTCTTTGAGCCTTGGTTGGAGCTTTTATTCCCTCTTACAGTGGGTTTCCTTTTACAGAACTTGCCAGAATTTTCTTTTCTTGTATTCATGGCGATTTTATAGATGGTAATGGTATTAATTTCCTTCTCAAATATGCAATTATTTTCCATTAACAAGAAGAATTTGCTTTGATTATTTTCTAATTTATTTAGCAAATTCAGAGGACGATGATTGATAGCTCAAATATCGAGTTTATCTTAATAGTTAAGGAGGATTATAGCATTAAGCCAAATTGGAATTTACATAACAAAATTCAAGTACATTTACTTGTAACGTAAAATAGGTCTAAAGATACGATTTTGTTGACAAACCTTGTATTAGTTCTCTACAAATCAATCCAGGAATTGTCCTTACACAATGAGAAAAAAACTACAGATTCCTCTAAATTAGATTAAACTTGTAATGCATTCATTTTGTTTCACCTCACAATCGGCAGCACGAATAACATCAAACTACTAAGAAACCCATCTTTTATAGATTTTTCCATCAGATTATTAAACAACATGCTGCACCACTCTAATCTGCAACACTAATCAGAATCTATCATCGTTACACAATTTCAGGATAGTTATTTTACATATACACACAAAAATAGTCATTTGGCATACAAAAACGTAAATTCATCTTTGTTAAAGGGCACGTCAAAGCAGGATTTGGAGTGACATCGAAACTGGCAAGACCTGGATTGAAAGAATCTAAATCTTTAGGAATAAAAGTAAGAAGAAATTAGAGTTACAATTGAAAATTTAGAAATGAACTGAATTCTGCTTCTAAGCATACAGTATAATCGACTCCATGCTCACCTGTCTCCCGCTTTAAAAGCGTTTGATCAACACTAAAGAAAATCAAGGAGTAACTCATAACTAACATCCAAAAGGAGTACAGTTAAACTTCAAGGAATACAAATACAACTACAAGTGGAGTTCTTACTGTTCTCTATTTAGCAATGCTCATGCCCTCAAACAATGAATTCCTGCACCAGAATAGCAACAATATCGTGTTTTTCAGTAAGGGCCAAAATACAGAATTTTGACCTAGAGGTATATTATTCCCTTCTGTGGTATTAACATCAATTTATCTGTACACTCATGGAAATTAATGACTCTCTGGCAACCTGCACACATACGCAAGAAAGAAACATTACTATAATAGCTTTATCAAATAAAAGCATGTGATATTATTCTTTTCTTCCATTTCCTTTTGCTTGGATTGTACATGGCATCACATTTAACAAAGACATGATCCTAACAATTCACCAAACATGATACTCATTTCCACGTAGCAAATTGTTCAGGAAAAGCCGCATACTGATCACTGAAAAAGTATTTTTCAACAATTAAGCAGAATTAACAGAGAATGAACCCACCTCCATGGGAATTCACTGGTGTCTATTCCTGCTTGGTGGAGCTCATCAACATATTGCAATGCTTCCTGGCATTCCTCACGGTCATCAAAGAACTCCTTTTTGTCACCTTCAATCTGATACGTTTCATGGCCTTTGCCAGCAACCACCTGCAACACACAGCACCAAATTAGCAAATATACTTATCAACTAGTATGAGCAGAAAAGGAGCATGAAGAAGAGGAGAGGACTACACAATTAACCCATGAAAAACCAAGTATGGTGCACAGACAAGAGAAGGGGATGACTCACCTTATATGAAATAAACCCCCACGATCCAAAGAATGAAAAAGCATAAATGAGGAAGCAGAATGGGAGGAATATATATATGGTTTATTCTCCAAAGTCAAAACTCTTAAAGTTCAACAAGAAACCTATATGAAATAACTAATTTAAAATTTCAACAAATTTAATGTAGGCAGTGCACCCTCATTTGTGGTGTGTGAGCACCGAAGTTACATTAGGTCTATTGCTGAAACATAAAACACTAATCTAGAAGAACATATAAATATACTCATGAAGATGTGGGTTTTCTAGGTTGCTGGAATATAGAAGCAATCCAAGCTTTCAAAAACTTACAACCATATCGCCTTCTTCTCCCATGGCAACAGCACAACGTACAGCTACCCGCCTAATATCATGCAGAAAAAGTCTATGGCCATTTGGGAGAGGTGGATAGTAATCATTTTCTCCATATTTCAAATAATCCTGCATTGTCCACCCCACGCCAGCTAACATGTCGTCCAATATGTCCACTAATCAAAAGATGAAACATATGAGTAATTTGGTTCGTGTTTCTAAGCAACTGCCATTGCAGCTAATAATAATTATACCATTTTCTTATACTTACATGGATCTTCACTCTTTGGATTATCAGATGTCAAGAGAGTCACTTCACTTTTATCTGTTGCAATTTTCGCCATCATTGGTCTTTTCCCCCGGTCACTCTCCCCAGGGCAACCAATAACTTCAGAAACAACATAATTAATAGGTTAAAAAAAGGTATTGATATTCAATTAAGAGGAAGCATGATTTTCATGAGAAGTAGGAGTGTTAAAGGAAAATCATAACAAGCGTACCAGTAATAATCCTTTTTGGTGCAAGCTCTCTTACAGAATCTAGCAGTCTAGATAAGGCATCAGGAGTGTGGGCATAGTCCACAATGACTCCAAATGCCTGCTCCTCATCTATTAACTCACACCTTCCTGGAACAGCATCAACCTCTTCAATCCCTCTAACAATGTCCTCTAACGGCGCCCCAACTGCAATCCCAACAGCCACAGCCGTGAGTATATTATAGATATTGTGCCTTCCGAGCAAACCTGATGAAATCTCCAATATCCCATGTGGTGTGTTAACCAAGACCTGAGTCTCAAATAGCGACAACTCAAACTTAAGGGGATGAACATCTGCATTCTTATTCTCCATTGCAAATGTCACCACAGGAACTTCAGGGTTACCTTGAGCAATGAAAAAAGGTGCATGTGGATCATCAATGTTAACAACTTTCCTATGCCTCTCAGGATCCACCATCCTTGCAAACAACTTTGCTTTAGCTTCCCTATATTCCTCTTCAGTCCCATGGAAATCTAAATTTTCCCTAGTCAAATTAGTAAACACCGCGATATCAAAATCAACCTCGTTGCACCTCCCTAAAGCCAATCCATGAGAAGAAGCCTCCATGACAACAGCCTCAGTTCCATTATGCAACATCTTTGCCATCAAATTCTGAACCAAAACAGCATCAGGAGTTGTATTCGGTGATTCCAACTTATTATCACCATGTATATAATAGGCAACCGTACTTAGCATCCCAGTCCTTAAACCCATTGCCTCATACATCCCTTTTATCAAATAAGATGTGGTTGTTTTGCCATTAGTCCCAGTGATCCCAATAACAGCCATATTCTTTGAAGGATGTCTATAAAATGATGCAGCTAGTGTAGGCAAAACTGAATTAGTATCCTCAACAATGACTAATGCCTTGCATCCCAAGGTATCCTCAATATCGATCTCTTTACTTGCTACAACAGCAACAGCTCCTCTCTTATCAGCTTCACTCAAGTACAAATGCCCATCAGTTTTTCTCCCAACACAACAAACAAACAAATCCCCAGCACTAACCAACCTAGAATCATGCTGTATCCCTGTTATCTCAACCTCTATATCCCCATTAACCGACACCGGCACCACTTTACTTTCATCTAAAAGCTCAGCTAAACTCATTTTAAACTTAGGTTCCACAATTCTAACCTTACTCTTTCTAAAACTATCTAAGTCTATATCAAATGATGGATCAAACAAATTAGCTCTTTCTTTACCTTCAGAGTCACTCAAACTGACATCATATTTCGAAGAAAATTCTTCCTCAGAATCTTCATTTTCTCCATCTTCCGAATCAGATACGGCAGTCAAACCTCGTAATTGATCAATTTCTTCCAAGTCAACAACTTCATCAGCGTCCAGCTCGTCATCAACGACTCCCGATTTTTTAGGTGCGGGTTGTAACAAACCTTGCTTAACCAACTCTTCCCGTTTCATGGCAATGGCTTTATCAATTTCACCGAACAAATCATCTCCGTCGTCATTTCCCGCTTTCTCTTTACTCAACAAGTCTTCGTCCACGTCAGCAATGGCAGAAAGGTAATTTGACTTGTGCTTGTTAAAGTCGTCTTCTTGGATTTTGCGGGCACGGGCAGCTTGGCGGTGGATTTGCTGAAACTTGTCTACGCCGTGCATGGAGTCCTCAGGAGCTTCGGGCGGGTCATCATCAGAGGGAGTCGGATAATACTTTCCGTCAGGGCCGATAGCCGGAAGGCGGCGGAGAGAAGGAAGACGAAGAGGCTTAAAATAGACACGACGGTGGCGATGGCGGTGATGGCCAATTAAAGATATGTGGTTGGGTTGAGGAGCGAGAAATTTGGGAAGCGAAAGGAGTGAGAAAGCCATTGGAGGGAGGGAAGATTGAGTGAACGTTGCAGTGAGGTTTTAGAACTGTGGAGGGGATAGAGGTTTTAAGATTAGGAAAGTCGAAGCTGCAGGAAACGACGTCACATAGAATGAAACTACACCCATTAGTCATCGAAGTATTACATCGTTTCTATTTTGATCACCTAAATTTGTTTTTTTTTTTGTTGCAAAATCATCACTAAACTAAACTAAGAACTTTTTTTTTACCAAAAATAGTATTTAAATTAAGTTGTATATCACATAAAAGTTATGTAAAATTATTATTAAAAGGAATTAAATTCAGATGCGTTTGTTTAACTAACTGTAAACTTATATGTGTTTGTTTAGCTCCAAAGGGTCATAGATTTAATTTATTTTATAAATAATTTTGTAAATGGTGTACAATTGAACTTAAATACACATTTTGGTAGAAATTTAATAAACTCTTGATCTAATATAGTGTCTAAGTGCAATAAAATTTAAAAAAATGATAGGAGTTTTGTTCTTCTTAGAGATCCTAGGTTATAGCAGTTGTGTTTGTAGTATGTGTACATTACCAATGGTTAAAAAATATAAATAAATATTATTTTGTAATTATTTTAAACTATTCAAAAATAGATATTAATGATAATTTTATTTAAAAAAAAATTTAATGATCAAAATAAAAATAATAATAATAATAATTTGACAGCGAATAGTGTAATTTACACTTGTTTCGTCTTTTCAATTTGAAAACTGCGGCTAAAGACAGATCTATGGCCCATTTGTATAGATATAATTGTATAAATGGGTCTAATTTGAAACCCATCCGTATACTTTGTGGAAATCAATAATTTAATCCCTCTAATTTGATTGTTTAGAATTTGATTCTCTTACTTTACGAAAATTGAGAAATTGTTAGCGTGGTCAATATCATACCAGTAATTATCGTTCATTTCAATTTTAAAACAATCTCGAGTCCATTTATTACCACCTGCGAACCTTGAGCGTCGAACGAAAAAATTAAAGGATTCCAGTTTATCTTCGTAATGCGTTTTTGGAGCTACTTCTAATGTACTGATTCGTTTGATTTTTTTTTTCTTGCAAGAATTTAATTGCTTACTTTATATTAAAATGTCTAATGAGAGTGCCTCTCGTATCTGTCATTGTTGGTCTGTTCTCCATTAATTATAACGTTGATTCTATTCTACTGTTTTGACGACTAAGATTACTTTTAGGATGTGTTTGGTTCATGAAATGTAACTTTATCTTCGGGAATAAGATTACCGGAATGTTATATTATCTTACACATTAATGGAAATGTTACATTATTGTGTTTGGTTTGTTTGAGAGGAATGTATGATTACAGTGTTTGGTTAAATGAATAAAAGATTATTGGAATGCATATTTTACTAAATTTTCCTTTTAATATTTTTTTAACAAGATGAATTCCAAATATTCAAATGAAAAATATTTATATAAAAAATCATAGAGAATATATTATTGTATTATTTTCAATTTATATATTTTTATTAAATTTAAATTTATATAAATTTTTTACAAAATTTAAAAGATAAATAGGTAGATTAAAAGAGTAAATATAACATATATTCTTTTAATCTTAATTAATATTTAAAAAGTTATGATAATAAATAAATAAATAAATAAAATTCCCGGTTGTGAATATTTTTAAAATAAAGTTATGATAATATACTATAGTTTTTGAAATAAAAGTAAGGATATTTTTAAAATAAATCTTTTGTTTCAAAGGCATTTTAGTCCAAGTTAAAGGGAAACAAAAAATACCTAAGCCCATAATGGGATTAACATTCTAGGTAAAATTTGAGAAAATTTATTATTAGAAATATTTTATTACTCTCCTATTGGAAATCTTGTCCATCCAAACATGGTATCACAAGGAGAACAAATATTTTTATCAGTAATGCTGAAATTCATAATCCAAACACCCTCTTATTTTTATTTTTCAGGAAACGCCACAGGTGGCGAACATGGTGTGGCAGGAAACACTGCTACTCTATCCTTAATTGTAATAATTGTAGCCTCTGTCGGTCAACTTCCTGTGTCTGCCATTGTCACTGGTACTTCTTCGTCTACTATTGTGCCCCTTGCCTCCTCCTCCATCAGTGCTAGTCCTGGTTTGGGGACATGTTCTAGTGCTCTTAATGCAGCGGAGGTGGCCAGACGATTTATTACTGAGAAGGTGAAGAGGCTCGCTTTAACGTTGTCACATGTTCTCGAACAACCCAAAAGATCAGGGAAAAGGCTCAAGGTTTATTTACATTAATTATGATGTCGTTTCTCTTCTACCGCCGTGGTAATTGGGATTGATTTTGCTTTTGTTTTTTACGGAACGCCAAGTGTGACGAATAAGGTGCGACAAGGAACACCGTACACTATCCTCAACTGTGATCATTGCAGCCTTTATCTTTTCAAAAGGCAGAAGACAACGATGAAATATGAAAAATTATAAAACTCACACATGATATGGCGCTATTCATAAACCCTAAAAAACTTCTGAAAACGTTTTGTCTTCTAGGATGAAACGATACGTTTTAATAAAACATGTGGTAGTTCAACAGCCACTCAATTACAACCGTTTAGTTCAAAATTCAAAAAATCCCGAATTTCAAGCGCCATACATTTATCGCTCCAATTCCCAGATTCGCGAATGTCACTTTATAATCTTCACACACATGGGGGACAAGTGTTACTACTTACGAAACTCTAACCCCACGAATTTCCAGGTATGCGGACATACCACTCATGCGAACTTCCAGGTATGCGAACCTATAAATATGCTGTCGCAACCGTCTTTCGGTTGAATCCCGAAATCGAGCTTCGACTTGGATTAAATGAATTGGAGTCGCCACCGACCATTTTAAAAACGTTTAGGTAGGTCGGACACCATCTTACCTGATCTGTGTTTTACCAGAGATATATCGGATTCGGGAGTCGGTTACAGTCCAGGAAGGATTAACACCCTTGAACCGTCCTTTCGGTACCAATTAATTTATCGATTGTCTTAATTACGAAAATTAAAAAATTTAAATAAAAATTTAAAAAATTTAATTTTAAATAATTACATTTGATCGTTTGAAATTACCCAAAACAAAAATTAAAAAAGGTTAGATCGTGAAATATGGAGAAGTGTGGCTTATCTCATAAAGCAATTTCAAAATAAGAAATTCAAATACCCGTGTATTGCACTTTAAAATGAAAAAGACAAAAGTAGATCAAATATAAAAGTATAGGAGTGATAAGTTACTGTCTTTAAAGAACTATAAGAAAAGTCAACAATCCACAGTAATGGAAATTGAAATTCATTCTCAATCTAAGTTGGAGAAGAGAACACCAATTATTGTGCAAACCACCCAAATATCCGTGATGAGGAAGGAAACAACAGCAAGAGACAAGTACGATCTATATAAACCCACTAAATCATAGAACCAATATGCCCATAAAATCTATAACCGTGAGTCCCATTAATCTATAGTAACCGTGCACATGCATGCCCTGAATAATAGCAACAATATAACACATAACCACGAGCAACAAAGGTCTAGAAACTTAAGCTGTAACGGTATGCGAATGAGTTGGGAAAAGTTTAGTTATGCAAGCAGTATTAAATTCATACTCTGAAAGACCAATGACTGCTCTCAATGCTTTTTCACCTTGTTAAGCTCTATTACCACTGTAACCCTCCATCATAGACAGTGCATGAGATCTCATAGCCATTGCAGAAGTAATAACATCTGGAATAGGTTCAGTAGTATCACCAATTCCAAGGCTAATCACTTGTGCGTTCGGGTACTTTAGCAAGTGTGCAACCCTTCTTCTAGCAACTTCTGGAAACAGGTAACCAGCTTGAAGCTTGGCTATGTTCGTATTGCGAGAAAACTTTGTCTTGTAAGCAGTCTGTTGTTCTTGAGGAGTGGCTATACATTTAACTATACGGAGTCTTTTCAGTGGAACCGAAACATTATGGGTTCCTGAATTGAAACTGGTTGGAACCAAGAAAACAGAGAAAGATGAAGAAATCCTTGAAGTTGATAGATTGTTCATCCGATACTTCTTTCAGATTCCCCCCCCCCCTTTTCCTTCGTGCAGGTCCCCTTTTAAATTAAAAAAATGCCAAAAGTCATTTGAAAGTGGAGAACAATGAGCTTGAGGGAGGAGTGGTCCACAACTCCCATGAAAAACAAAACCCACGTGATTTGTGGTGAAAGTGATGGAGATAATGGTGGGTAGTGTATGGGGCCTACAAAAAAATAAAAATAAAATAAAAATATTAATAATAACAACAAGTAAATAAATGTTTTAAAATCATATAATATATAATTTCAAAAAATTATTTTTAAAAACTATATATTATATGTATTTCAAAAATGGGGTTTTAAAAACTATATTATATATATAGATATAGATATATATGTATAAAATAAAAATAAAAAATATGGATGAAAATGAGTGTCTACAGTTGCCCCTCTTTGTCCTTTTTCGGGGAACGAAAAATAGGACAAAGATAAAAAGACACAAATTTTCGTTCAGTGGAGTTAAAATTGGAATAGAATAACTCCCTGTTGAATTAATTTGCGGATGATTCTTCCGTCGCAAAATCGATTTCATCTTGAAATGATCTGGAATTGAAGCCGTAATCCGAAATTTGAATCAGGATGCAGCTTCTTGTTGCCCAATTGTAGTCAACTTCGGTCTTCTTCTCGGTTTAAAGACCTTGGTTTAAAAATTCGACTAGGAAGTAGTTTCTTGACTCCACCCTATGGTTGATAGGCCCTCGAGCTGAATGAAATCGAACTCAGAAGGTCTTCGTTGGCAGATAGCCCTTCCCGACTTAAGCTATGCTACAAATGACATGCGTTGGAGCTGAGCGTGGTCGAACTCAAAGGTCTTTGGTTGGCACGATTCCCTTCATCGTGAAGTTGAAACCATGGATGGCCTCTTGTTGTGAAGTTGAGCCTCGAATTGGATATCATTCGTCGTGAAGTTGAAATCTGAGTAAGTTGTATTGTTCCGAGTCCAATATCCTCCGCCGTGAAGTTGAAATTGGCTCTGGAACTGGAAAATTGTTTATTGACAACCAGCGGTCCCTTCGTTGTGAAGTTGAACTTGTGCTGCATGGAGTCCAATATCCTTCGTTGTGAAGTTGAAATTGGCTCTGAAATTGAGAAGTTGTTTATTAACAACCAGCGGTCCCTTCGTCGTGAAGTTGAACTTGCGTTGTCTGGAGTCCAATATCCTTCGTTGTGAAGTTGAAATTGGTTCTGAAATTGAGAAGTTGTTTATTGACAACCAGCGGTCCCTTCGTCGTGAAGTTGAACTTGCGTTGTCTGGAGTCCAATATCCTTCGTTGTGAAGTTGAAATTGGGAAATTGTTTATTGACAACCAGCGGTCCCTTCGTCGTGAAGTTGAACTTGCGTTGTCTGGAGTCCAATATCCCTCGTTGTGAAGTTGAAATTGGCTCTGAAATTGAGAAGTTGGTTATTGACAACCAGCGGTCCCTTCGTCGTGAAGTTGAACTTGCGTTGTCTGGAGTCCAATATCCTTCGTTGTGAAGTTGAAATTGGGAAATTGTTTATTGACAACCAGCGGTCCCTTCATCGTGAAGTTGAACTTGCGTTGTCTGGAGTCCAATATCCTTCGTTGTGAAGTTGAAATTGACTCTGAAATTGAGAAGTTGTTTATTGACAACCAGCGGTCCCTTTGTCGTGAAGTTGAACTTGCGTTGTCTGGAGTCCAATATCCTTCGTTGTGAAGTTGAAGTTGGGAAATTGTTTATTGACAACCAGCGGTCCCTTCGTCGTGAAGTTGAACTTGCGTTGTCTGGAGTCCAATATCCTTCGTTGTGAAGTTGAAATTGGCTCTGAAATTGAGAAATTGTTTATTGACAACCAGCGGTCCCTTCGTCGTGAAGTTGAACTTGCGTTGTCTGAGTCCAATATCCTTCGTTGTGAAGTTGAAATTGGGAAATTGTTTATTGACAACCAGCGGTCCCTTCGTCGTGAAGTTGAACTTGTGTTGTCTTGAGTGGCACGATATCCTCCTTCGTGGAGTTGAAATCGCGGGTGTGTGGGTACAATATCCTCCGTCATGGAGTTGAAATTGTGGATGGCCCTTTCGTTGTGAAGTTGAGCCCTGACTTGAATATCCTTCCAAGTATTGTATGTTGCGGGTGGACACGATTCCCTTCGTCATGAATTTGAAACCATAGATGACCCATTCGTCGTAAAGTTTGGCCTTGAGCTAGATATCCTTCGTCGTGAAG
Source organism: Hibiscus syriacus (assembly GCF_006381635.1). Taxonomy (NCBI): domain Eukaryota; kingdom Viridiplantae; phylum Streptophyta; class Magnoliopsida; order Malvales; family Malvaceae; genus Hibiscus; species Hibiscus syriacus. The sequence continues at coordinate 1,735,454 of NW_024063008.1, forward strand.
TTGAAATCTACTCTCGAGCTAATTGTGTCGTTTCGAGTCCAATTTTCTTCGCTGCGAAGTTGAAATAGACTCTGAATGAAATTGGAAAGTTGTTTGTTGACAGACAACTTTTCTTGACTTAAGTTGTGCTGTAAATTTCCTTTAAATGAATGATGGCCCCTTTCGCCAAATTTTTTGAGCCGAATATCTTTCGTCGTGGAATTGAAATCTGGCTTGAAAGTGTTAACTGGAAACATACTGCTCATGGTTGAGTTTGTGTCGAACTGGATTTGTTTTGAACTGGTTCTCGAACCTATCTGAAATTGGTTCTAAGATGTCAAGTCGGTTGAGGTGTAGCTTCTTACTGCCGAGTTAATCAACCACCATCCTTCTTCGAAGGCACTTGAAAATCAAGTATCCTTCATCCTGAAGTCAAAACTTGACTCTAAAAGCTGCAAAAACGTGTATGCTAAAATGATGAATGTGATGCACCTAAGTATGTTTAAGATGCATGCAATATGGATGAATTATGTGTTATCTTTTGGATGGAGTCTCGTGCTTTGTCTGTCAATCAGGTCCTTGGAATGGATCGTGCCCCATTTGCTTCCCGAGCTTTGGCTTTACATACCTTTCATATCTGAGACTGTTCTGCTTGAAAATGTTTTTTCCTTTTTCTTGTTTTAGGAGAGACATGATAAAAATGTTGTAAAATATTGTTCGCAATTGAATCAAATTGTAAATGTGAGTTCAAAAAATATCAAAGGAATCAAGAGCTCTTTTAATGCTTTCAGAGTTACAAATCTTTGACAAATGTTCAAATGGATGAGTTGGCTTTAGGTTGGCCTCCTTTCTAAGGTTTTGGTAACCCAAAATGTCATTTTTTTTAAATATCGAAATATGCTTTGGCATTTCATTTGGGTGCGGACATAATGACGCAACTAGAATGATCAATTACTAGACATTTTATTTCGGTCCTCTGAAATCTTTCATTTGTTCAAGCTTTGTAGGCTCTTCTAACAAAGGCAGTGCGAAAAATATCGGTCTAAAAATGAAATTCTTGAGTGCTCGTGTGTAGTTGACTATAACAGGTGTTCCTTAACTCCCTTAGTCCATTTTACCGAAAATTTCTTGCTTAGATAAATTTGATTTAATTTGACGTTATCTGACTAGCTGAATCCATAAAGCCGGGGCATTTAACCAATTGCTTTAGAGGGACAGCTTAATATTATAATCACAGTTATCAAGTTAACTGAAGGGTTCATCTCATCACAGAGTCTTCAGCCTGACAAGAGCAGTGGAGCAAACACCGAATTGCCAAGTGTCCGAGCAATGTCATGGTTTGAACGTAATCTACTCATAAAGCCAGGGCTTTCAAGTTTCCTCTATAACCAATTGCCTTAGCGGAATAGCTCAGTTTTTAAGGATTTAATTTCCTAAGATTGTCAAGAAGAACCTGTTATAGCCTAGGTGTTTTTTGAAAGTCAAGGAATCTCATCTTTAGAGTTCAATTTTCAAGCAACTAACCTAAACTGGATTCACCTACTCGACTCTTTCATTTGTAAAGATCATCATCGTCATTGAACATCTTAAATAAAAAACATAGTAATTGTCATATGCAAATGATGCCCCATGTTGTCCGTACCTTATGAAAGGAAAAGGTTGTATTAGTTAATTGTAAGAGCAGGGTACGGTGTTTGAGGGTATATTTTGGGTAAGGTCAAGGTCCTTGTTTTAAAACATGTTACTTTGTCAAAGATCCGTAACTTTGAACCATTCACAGAGTTTCTTAATTCAAATGATATTCAAAGAATTGCAAGTTTGCAAATGTGATCCATTGCTTAACATCTTTAAAGTAACATAAATTTATTTAAAAGTCCTTATAAAAACTTGAGAAAAAAATGAAAAAACAAATTCAAACAAAATGTCTCAAATGATGAAATGGTCTTCCTCACTTGGATGCCCCCAAGTTGTTGAAGTCGATCTGATTCTTGTTACGTATTTTCTGTATGATTCTCTTGATTGTGGAGTAATTCTCGATAGTGCGCCCTGGGACTCCACTGCAATGAGCGTTCTCATCATACTACCTGGGGTACGGGGCTTTATGGATTTCTCTGGATATGGTGACACCACATGTGCGTCGAACAACTGTTGGTAAAGCTCCTTATATGTCATAGGGTCGAAGTGTTCTTATTTTTTGATGAATCATGTGAAGATAGTTAATGTGAATGTAAAGAAATGAACAAAATGCAAAATGTTTAAATGCATGAAGCATGAAATGTCCGAGGCATTGATCCGAAAAATGTGCCTATTATTCTGAATAATCCTTATTGGGGACAAAAATGTTACGTCTGAAGAGACAAAAAACTTTTTGATGGTATAGATCCCGCACAGCCTCTGGCAAGTTGATTCGTCTTCCGCTTCTTCACCGGTTGAATATCCTGTCGAACCGTTCCAGCTTCTTTGGCTAAACTTGTGCGGGTGACGAGTTACTTGCCCCAAAAAAGGTCCCGAATGACTGCATCTCCAGCCTTCACTCTATGCCGAGCTCGTTCCAAACGAAAGTGTCATTGGAGCCCTCCATCCGAAGTTTGTCGACTTGTTTCTAGAATTTATCAATAATGATCTCCAGCTTAGCTAGGGTTTCGTCATCTTGATCTCGTAGTTTTCGAAAGGACTCTCCGGGTCAGTAACATTTTCCTCGTCTTGCCCCTGCACCCTTTACCTCCGAGTATTCTTTGACCACGGCTGGGCTTCTGAGCTTTTTATCTTTTTGTATTATAATCCCTTTGTCCATTAATGCAGATTATTCATGTTTAACAAACACATTTTTGGTGGATCAACACCTCGTTTTAAATGATGCGAATAATGAAAACAAAATGAAATATAACAAAAAATAAAAGGGGTTAGTGAGGTAAATCAAAATAAATAAAAAATCCTACCCCACATGCTAATCTACCCGAACATGCTTAATATTCCTACCCGGACGTGATCTCTATCCCGCATGCTAATTTCAAATAAATCCTAGCCGCATATTTGTCTAGTTCGCATGCTTTGAACAGAAAATAAAGCAGGAAACAAAGCATCCTAGGGTTTGGAATGAGGTCTTGGGGTGAGCTCTAATTCCTTGCACTCTCCCGGTTTAGGTTCTAAAAAGGTACTCGAGTTCTCCTTGCTGGTGCCCCCTTGGGCTTACCAGACCCTTAGTCCTAAGCCCATCACAGGCTTGTGTGAACTAAGTTAAACTAGAGAGGACACATTCCCTTATGCCCGCACGGTGAATAAATCCACACGAAGACATAAGGTATATGAATCCCGAAGGCTACTTGCTAGGCCCGCACGGTGAATAAATTCACACGAAGGCGTCGCTTTCACCCCCACTTAAATAGGGTTTGGAGCTCGGGTATAGAGCTTGAGATGAAAACTTTGAAAAATCTGAAATCATTAAAAAACGTCAGTACAACTATTTATTTGAAAAATAATCAAAGATAAATAATTGGAATCAAATAAATAAATTTAAATTTAAATTTATCATTTTCGCATAAAAAGGCAACGGAAAATTAATTCTGGCCTGACTCACTTACCTGTCCCTAGCAGAGTCGCCAAGCTGTCGCAACCGTCTTTCGGTTGGGCCCCGGAATTGGGCTTCGACTTGGATTAAATGAATTGGAGTCACCACCGACCATTTTAAAAACGTTTAGGTAGGTCGGACACCATCTTACCTGATCTGTGTTTTACCAGAGATATATCGGATTCGGGAGTCGGTTACAGTCAAGGAAGGATTAGCACCCTTGAACCGTCCTTTCGGTACCAATTAATTTATCGATTGTCTTAATTACGAAAATTAAAAAATTTAAATAAAAATGTAAAAAATTTAATTTTAAATAATTACATTTGATCGTTTGAAATTACCCAAAACAAAAATTAAAAAAGGTTAGATCGTGAAATATGGAGAAGTGTGGCTTATCTCATAAAGCAATTTCAAAATAAGAAATTCAAATACCCGTGTATTGCACTTTAAAATGAAAAAGACAAAAGTAGATCAAATATAAAAGTATAGGAGTGATAAGTTACTGTCTTTAAAGAACTATAAGAAAAGTCAACAATCCACAGTAATGGAAATTGAAATTCATTCTCAATCTAAGTTGGAGAAGAGAACACCAATTATTGTGCAAACCACCCAAATATCCGTGATGAGGAAGGAAACAACAGCAAGAGACAAGTACGATCTATATAAACCCACTAAATCATAGAATCAATATGCCCATAAAATCTATAACCGTGAGTCCCATTAATCTATAGTAACCGTGCACATGCATGCCCTGAATAATAGCAACAATATAACACATAACCACGAGCAACAAAGGTCTAGAAACTTAAGCTGTAACGATATGCGAATGAGTTGGGAAAAGTTTAGTTATGCAAGCAGTATTAAATTCATACTCTGAAAGACCAATGACTGCTCTCAATGCTTTTTCACCTTGTTAAGCTCTATTACCACTGTAACCCTCCATCATAGACAGTGCATGAGATCTCATAGCCATTGCAGAAGTAATAACATCTGGAATAGGTTTAGTAGTATCACCAATTCCAAGGCTAATCACTTGTGCGTTCGGGTACTTTAGCAAGTGTGCAACCCTTCTTCTAGCAACTTCTGGAAACAGGTAACCAGCTTGAAGCTTGGCTATGTTCGTATTGCGAGAAAACTTTGTCTTGTAAGCAGTCTGTTGTTCTTGAGGAGTGGTTATACATTTAACTATACGGAGTCTTTTCAGTGGAACCGAAACATTATGGGTTCCTGAATTGAAACTGGTTGGAACCAAGAAAACAGAGAAAGATGAAGAAATCCTTGAAGTTGATAGATTGTTCATCTGATACTTCTTTCAGATTCCCCCCCCCCCTTTTCCTTCGTGCAGGTCCCCTTTTAAATTAAAAAAATGCCAAAAGTCATTTGAAAGTGGAGAGCAATGAGCTTGAGGGAGGAGTGGTCCACAACTCCCATGAAAAACAAAACCCACGTGATTTGTGGTGAAAGTGGTGGAGATAATGGTGGGTAGTGTATGGGGCCTACAAAAAAAATAAAAATGAAATAAAAATATTAATAATAACAACAAGTAAATAAATGTTTTAAAATCATATAATATATAATTTCAAAAAATTATTTTTAAAAACTATATATTATATGTATTTCAAAAATGGGGTTTTAAAAACTATATTATATATATAGATATAGATATATATGTATAAAATAAAAATAAAAAATATGGATGAAAATGAGTGTCTACACATGCAAAGCGTATCTCGTGAATAATCAGTACTGATTACGTGTCGATCACCTATTACCCGTAAATCCATTGTATATGATCATCAACGGTTACGTGTATCAACATGTAATCTTATTTGATAATAAACTAATCTAAGACACCACTTTATAGGACATCCAATCAATATTAATATCACAACAACTCTCGATCGACATATATCTATAACATTACAAATAATCATGCAACATATAATAAAGGTACATACATACCTCTTCTCCAAGAGATTGAACCAACCCCACCAAAACCCTAATCCCAACCACCGTCTACTATAGTTGTCTACTTCGTCAATCAAATTTTTAATATGTTTTGGCCTACTTCAATCACTATCAATATGTATTTATTTATATGAGATTCTAAAATTTAAAATTGTTCTTTTATTTATTTTCTAGCTAATTTTATTTTATACATGATTATATTCAAAATTAAAATATAATCATGTAATTAAGTTATTGAAGTGAATTAATAATTTCAAGATTTCTTTTCACATATAAATATAGTTGTATGTATGTAATTAAGATATATGTACATTATACATAATATATATGGAAAACATTTAAAAATAATGATAAATTCAAAATGGTACACCAGAACACATTGGTACATGTATGTACCTATAATAGAGAGAAAAAACGAATACTTTTTTTTAAGTCAATCCAATCATATAAAACTATTACATTATCCCACAACTATCAAAATTTAAAATTCAAATGCAAATTATCACATAAAATTGAGATTATCATTTCTAGATTCAAATTCAAAATTCAAATAATGAAATTTAATACCAAATTACCAAACTCAATAAAAAACCGACCAGACCACTAAACATAAAACCATGGTTTGATTTCAATTCCTTAATTCTCGTTAAAATGTTTAGTTAGCATTGTGCTGTAATTTAGGTGTGTAGTAAAATCACATAAATTAAATGATTTTATTGGTTAAAGGGATAATTTTTATCTTCAGAGATGTTGGATTCGAACATAATATTTGTAGGAATATTTAAACTTTCATTATCAAATGGCTGAGAATCATTCGAACATATATTAACTTATATTAATCACATACTAATAAAAAAAGTGTGTAGCAAAATCGTAACACTACACATATTTTTCGCTTTCCCATTGATGTTGTTGGATAGATGGTCGATTGGGTACCTTTTTCGGGGTCGTTGTGCCCTGCAATCACCGGCAGCGAACCGGTGGTCCCTTTGCCTGTCGTGACCGGGCCCGACTTAACCGGTCCCTGAAGCTCGATTGGTCGAAGCTATGGATAGTTAACCGAAAACGTATGCAATTCAATTGCATTCCTTACAAATTCGAAAATAATAACCTAACCAAAACCATCCACAAACGTTTTTTCTAAGATTTGTTGGACGGTCACAAAAATCTCATTCGGTAGCCAACATATTTCAGTAATTACCTACATTTATTTTACGGGTAAATTATAATTTCCATCATTTAATTTTATTTTTACTCATATTTTGGTCACAAAAATTTTAAAAATTTCAAATTACTCATTGAGCTTTTGATTTACTTCTATTTTGATTACTTTGTTGTTAAATATTTAATGGTGTTTTGACTAAACATTTTTCTTTTAAAAATTATGAAAATAGCCTTGAAATGATTTCTTGATGATGAAACATCTTCTTTCAAATACCAATTGTGGGAAGGTAGATATTATAAATCAAAATATTTTGAAATTTTATGAGTTTTTAAGCGATTTAGGTCAAACCTAAATTGATAGAATGGTATGAGACAATAAGGAGAGTTTGTTAATATCTTTAGTGGTCAAAGAAGACATTTGAAAATGGTAATTGCAACGTCAACATGACACATAGATAAAATTATAAAACTTTCATCTTTAGAGGAAGAAGATAAATTTTTTAAAAAATATAGAGAAAATGGCATGGATGACACATGGTTCCATGTTAATAGAAAATAATCCACATCATCACACATTGTTATCCAGTCATCCTTCCATTTATGATTTAACACTTGAGTGATCAAAATAAGAACAAATCAAAAGTTTAACGAGTAAGTTAAAAAATTTAAACTTTAATGACCAAAATAAAAAAATGTTGATGAAATTTATAAGTTACCCTAATTATAAATAAAAATTGAAAAAATATACAGTTTTGCGGAGGTAATGTATTAAATAATTACTATGTAAATATTACTTAAAACAATAAATAATTAAAGTATTGAAATCGAGATTTATAATATGTTTTTTCTCATAATTAATTTGATTTATGTGATAAATGATAAGTTATTATTTTTTAACAAATTATAAATCTAATCCTAATTTAGGGAGAGGAAAAGAGATTTTAAGAGAAGTAAGGGGAATGTTCTTAATGAGTTTATAATTCATGACCTACAAAAATAAAAGAAAATAAAGATGAGCAGCTTGACCAGACCAAATTTTCTCACCCTAAATGATAATTATTTAAAAGTAATAAAATTTGAATTTTGCATAAAATATTTGATGAAGATCATTTTGAATTGGCCCCCTAAATGCTAAATCTACCAATAGTGATTAAATAAGCATGCTGAATATTTTAAGCCATTCATGATTAATAGGCATGAATGACAACACTAATTGAGCCAACATAAAGAATGACAGCAATCTCTAATGTTTGTCCGTCCATGGAATTACATATCCCTATAATGTCTCCTAGGGTAAACTATCTATCTTTGAGGTAACTAAATTATTAATATGATTATGTTTGTTTATGATTGAACTAAAAAAATTGTCAATTAAGTCATTAAAATTTCAATTTATTTTCAATCTAGCCATCTTTAATTTGGATAATAACACACTTATTATCTACACATTTTATCAACGTCTCTGCCCTAATTTGTTGCTTTCTAATTTCTCTACCACATAGGCCATAACGTCCAAGACGAATGCTTCAACTCCTACCGTCAAAATCACTTACCCTTTTTATATTTAATTATTTGTTAAATTTAAGAAAATATACTGTATTAATTAATGTCATGTATATTTTCATGATTAAACATTGAGGTCAAGGTTGAACGATGTAACGGAGCTTGTGCTTTACCGATGCCTGGCTGTCAACCGTATATGATGATGGTGATGGGTTTAGGCGACAATTGTATGGTGTTTGAATGAGAGTAGGCAGTGATGGAGGAGTACATGTGCTGTAATAGTCACAGATAAATTGTAGAAGGTTTTATCTTAAAAAAATTTAAATTCATATATAATTTAAATATTTCTTTTATACTTTTTATTTATAATTTAATTTCGTATCATTCGAAATTTTATAATTTCACATTCTTTATAATTTTAATATAATTTATTTAAATTTATATTCATTAGTATAAAATCTTAATTGCGACCCTAATTATAATAAGGATAAAGTACATAAATAGTCTTATGATTATATGGTGTTGTTTTGTTGAGTCTCTTAATTATTAAAAGTTACAAAATGATCATCTAACTATATGACGTTGCTTTGTTGACCTCTATGGCTATTAAAAATTATAAAATGATTACCAGACCATCGATATGTTTCAAACTTGTCGTTTTCCATTAAAAAATTAATGAATATTTGAGTTTGATTTTAATCTGCTGAGTGAGATATTATAAAATTTGATCTCAAAATCTAGAATTACAATATAGCTCAAACAATTTTTGATCAAATTTTATCATAATTCATATCACAGTCAGCATGTTAATATTCAGTTTAAACCCAGTTAAATTTTTAACAAAAAATAATTAGTTTGGAACATATGAATAGTCGAGTGATCATTTTGTAACTTTTAATAGTCGATGGACAAAAAATATACCCTATAATCATGAGATCATTTTATAACTTTTAATAGTTGAGTATTCAACAAAACAATGTCATATAATCGGGGATAATTTATATACTTTACCCTTGTAATAATTGTAAACAAATATTAATATTGTTTGGCTTCGGTTTAGGCTTTAGACCGCGAGTGGTGTAGGTCATTATTAGGAGTTAAAATGCTCTAAAATTAAAGAATAAAGGTAAAAAATTAATATTTAGTCAAATATTATAATATTTTTATTATATATTTTAAAAATATTATATTCAAATCGTTATTTGAAAAATTCAATAATTATTAAAAATCATATTTACTTTCAAAAAAATAAAATTATAATTATTAAAAATCATATTTATTTTGAAAAAAATAAAATTTAATTAAATTATAATTTATTTAATTTTATATTATGTATCTAGTTTCCCAAAAAAAAATATTTAAATTGCCATTTTAAAAAATTCAATAATTATTAAAAATCATATTACATATTTACTTTCGACAAAAGAAATTCTTCTTAAAATTACGTGAAAAGTCAACATATGACAGTAAAATTGGCACACAAAGATCTCTTATTAATATAACATGTTAAGTAGAAGAAATGTATGCTCTTGTTTTATATAACACGTCTGATCAATAAAAAATACAATTGTTTAATTAATCAAAAATTAAAATTAATTTAAATATTTACTTTAATGATGATATTTAGATAAAAAGTCTATTTGTGGGAGAATAATAGATAGAATTTTAAATAAAATTATAATCATTAAATTGATTTAATTAAAATTAATTTTCATTATGATTTTCTATTTTATTAAAATTTTTAAATAATTAAATCTCCACATGGAAGCTTCTGGTTGATTTGTTTAAAGAAAGATGTTAGTATTTTTTTTATTTTTTTAACATAATCCAAATTCAAAAAAAAAATTGTAAAAAGAATCAAGGACTAATTTAAGAGAAGTTGTTAAATTTAAGGAGCAAAAACTACTTTATCGCAATTTTTAAATCCAACAATACGACATGCAAGCAATAAGTGGAAACATGAGCGGATGGGTGACATGGTTGGAAGCTTTAATTGCAGAGAGAGAAGAAAGAGAGGGAGAATGAAGAAAGAAGACAAAGGGATTCAAGATTTTGCTTCATTTCAAAGTTTATATAACTTTACCCCCATAGCCCATTAGTGTGTTTTATTATATATCTCCAAACCTTATTCCTATATTACTTGTCAATGTCGTAATAAACTCTCTGCCATTCTTGTTTCTTTATCCTCGAACCAGATTTCCCACCAATTTTTATTTTATTTTCTATCTTCCCTCTACTTCACGGCTTTAAGTTAAACTCTCCGTATTTTGTTCTTCTTCTTCTTCTTCTTCTTCTTCTATTCTTTAGTTTGTCTTTACTGCTGAAAGGGCTCGTGATTATGAACTCATATGGTTGATGAAGGTACACGTTTTCCCCCCTTCTTTTTTCTGGGTTTTGATTTGACTTTTGGAGATGATGAATAATGCATGAAATAGGTTGTTTTTTTAACGGTTCAGATATGATGGGTATGCCATTGTTTGTGTTTATATTGAAACAATGCTGGTTGGTAGAGTATAGATTGCATTCTATGTTCATTTCAGGGATCTTAGATGGTTTTGAGTGTTCTTATATCTGTTCATTATCAATACAATCGTGCTCTTTTTTGTTTCAGTAATCCTCTACATTTAAGTATATTTCTTTATCAGTCAGTCTCTCGGTTCCTTTTGATGGATATGTGTATGGGAGGATGAAGATTATTACATCATATTCAACAAGAATTACCTCAGCAGTGCATAACATTCGAATTCGGATCTCTTCCAGTTTTCATTTATTTGTGATGTCGTGCAATGTTTGACACTTTGACTGAGAATTTCTCTTCATTTGATCCTGTTTTCCAGGTTCTCATGCTCAGATTTCTGAATAAACATATCAAAATGCCCCATTGTTAGCAGTCAACACTCATCCACCCAAAAATGGATAGGAGATTACCTAGGAGCCCAGCTCTCAAGAGTCCTATGCTGTCACCTAAAAGCCCTGCAATCTATGAAAAGTACAAGTCAGGATGTGCCTGGGGGTTAATTCACTTCTTCGATTTTCGCCAAGCTCATTTCCACGGTAAGCTAATTTCTGATAAAAAGCGCACCAACAGGCAGGCCAAAGGTAAGAAGCCCTTTATCTTTGGTTGAGAATGAAGTATATTTTTCGATATGAATCTATATGTTCTTTAAAGTAGATTAATTGTTCTGATTCTTGATCATGTCACATGCAGTTTCTTCAAGTTTTATGGACGCCATGTCCATTTAAGTTCAATTATTCTGATTTTTCATCTGCAGGTGATGGTTATAAAAGGAATAAGCCTACTTTACACTCTAACCGGGAGAAGGCTCAATACGCAGATGTGAGTTTATTAACTTGCTTTTACGATAAAACTCAATGCATATTCTGATTACCCTTTTTTATGAAGGCAATCTGTTCTTTCTTTATAACAGATTGTGAACCGATTCTTAGCTGCAATTATGCTAAACCTGTTATAGATTTTGGCTTTGCATTTCATGGCGTTCTTTTCTTCATTGTCTGATGCTTCACGTATATCTGTTTTGATTTTTATTTTCAGGATGCAGTTGATAACAAAAACGTAGCAGCAAAATCTAGGAAACGAGATGTTAAAAATATTATAAAAGAAGAGATGCCTGTGAAACATCAGACAGAGAACGAAAAGGCCAATGTTGAATTGCAGAATCAACCGGTTAACCCCAAACTTGTCAGTCATTCAAAGGAAAATAGGAAGGCGAGCAAGAGTTCTAAGAAATCCTGCCGCTTTCCTGTTCTTGGTTGTGATGCTGCCACTGAGGTGTGTAGGCAGCCTTCCGATAAAAAAATGGTAGAGGAATCTTCAAAAAACAACCTGGCACCGGTGACAGAAGCATCTTATAGCGACGCGAATACTACCAATGGAGGAAATTGTTGTAAAAATGTTGGAGGCAGGAAGCATTGCCATCAGATGGAGATTAATGTTCAAGTTAAAATGAATGAAGCGGTTGAAGCTTTCGTAGATCAGAAATTAACTGATGGGGAGAGTCTTTGTAGAAATGAGGTTGCCAACTGTTCTAACGAATTTATAGATGCATTGGAGGTTCTGAATTCCAACAAGGAACTATTCATGAAACTCCTACAAGACCCTAATTCTCTGCTAGTGAAACATATTCAAGATTTACGGGATTCTCAGGTGAAGAAACAACAACCTCGATCTTCCTCCAAAGCTAAAACATCACAGTGCCAGCCAAAAGGAGCAGAGGAGTGTGAAGGGTCAGCAGATGCTCAAATGTTCCTCTCTAAGGGAAGTGATATGCCCCAGCTTTCAAACACAACAGCAGTCTCGAAGTCACAAAATTTTCCTGATAAAATCAATAATTGGCCATCACCACAGTCTTCTCATAGCTCGAGGGAGAAGGAGAGAAGTGTTAGGCCAACATTCTTGTCCTTTGAACACATGAAAAGGAAGTTAAGGCACGCGATGAGGGTGAATAAAAAAGAGGATCATCAGATGTTCCTAGATGACATTTGTAGATCCCTGCGTGACTTTGAACAGTTTGAAGATGGTGATAAAGAAAAGGGCAGGCAGGAAATTGAAAAAATATCTGCTAGTAATGTTGAAAAAATGTCTGAATCTTTCCATGAGGCCAATAGAAGAGACGAGATAAACCAAGCATATAACACTATTTCAGGCATCGGAAGCGAAGCTACCTCATCCACAGAGAGCTGTCACAGAACCTCAAATCTGTTAACTGTAAGGCATCTCAATGAAAATTTTCACCCTAATAAACACTCTTCAGATATGTCAAATAGAGGAAATGAAGATTTCTCAAGGAAACAGACACGGAGAACTTTGGATAGGTTAAAGTCTTTTCCTGAATATGACTTGTTGTGTAGACTTACTCCACAAAGGGACAAGGGACGTGAGTTTGCATCTCCACAAATGAGATTTTCACCATACAGTAACTATTCAACTGTTAATGTATACAAGTGGAGGGTTCAGAAAGAAAAGAACATCTGCTTAAGTTCTCCCATTAATACTTCAGGCGTTCAGCCAGTGTCTGATGACAAGAGGGCAGAAAACCAATCGGAAGATGCAAAGAAAAGTACCTCTGTTGATTTATCTCCTCTCACCAAAGTGCGTAAAACTGTACATTCCCTTGCTGATGATTTTAGTCACAAAGGTACGTCTTGATTATGAAAGAGAAAAATGAAATTCCAATCATCATTTGTTCCTCGTAATATAATTTATCTTATCTGAACAGGTAATCAAACTTCTGTATGTCCTGGGAAAGTTGTGGAAGGAAATCATGCTGTTAGGTGTGACAAATGCGAAAGTAATGCTTTAGATGTCACTTTGGAACCAAATGGTGTGCAGAATACCAGCATGACTCAAGGAACTGAAGCAATCAACCTCTTCAGAGAAAATGAATACTTTGAATGCTCAAAACTGGTAAAACCCTTTTTATACTTTTGAGTTTCTCCCAGTAGACCGGTGCATCAACTCTTCATATCTTTCATTCTTGTGCTGTGCTTTCTCTTTTCTTGTTCTCCTGTTTAATTTTGTTGTCTTGTTTGCTGAAGTTTTGTTCTATCCTCTCGCTTTGTTTTTTTAGAATTCACCTTCAAGAGACCAAACATCATTTTCTTCAACAGATGTTTATTCATCAAGTCCTCCATTTATTCAAAGAGCAAAAATCTCTGATAGCATGAGTGACAGAGAAGGGCAGCCAAGTCCTATATCGGTTCTTGAACAGGTGTTTGTCGAAGAGAACACTAGTTCTCCTAGCACTGTACCTCTAGCAGGTGAATTCATTTCGTAGAAAAATTACTTTTTTATATAGAGTACATCATTTTGTAGTACTGAGTTAACATCGGAATCTTGCACAGCTGAGCTGCCAGTCGAATCATCTTGTCTAGATATTGAAGAAGACTATGCAACTTCTCTCTTGGAATGCCAGTTGGATCCGAAGAATAATGCAGGTACTTCCGAGGACAAGCAAGGATCTTTGTCTGAATGCATAAGAGAGCTTCTGCAACTTTCTGGTCTCAACTGGGATGAGCTCTCTAAGAGATGGCATTTGTCAGACCAAATGCTCGACACATCCTTGTTTGACAATGTTGAAGTATGGCCAAAGAAGTCCCGTACCGATCAGAGGCTGCTTTTTGGCTACATAAGTGAAGTCCTTTTGGAGATATATCAATGTTATTTTAGATGCTCCCCTTGGATATCGCTTGTCAACCTACAGCCTAAACGAGCTATGTTATCAAAAAATATGGTTCATGAAGTGTTGAGACATGTTGATTGGCTCCTCCTCTCAAACCTGCCCCAACAAACATTACAGCAACTTGTTGAAAAGGATTTGCGCAAATCCGGAACATGGATTGATATCCAACTCGGTACTGAGGAAGCTGTTACAGAGTTAGTGGACAGCATTCTAGAGGATTTGGTAGCTGACGCTGCTATTTGACTCGAAACATAAAGCAGTACATGCTGGATTCATGCGCTTCTTCCCAAATTGCATCTCTTAAAGTAGAGGCAGCTTTTGCAGGGAAATACAACCAGTTTTCCATATTTTCCGAGAAGAGATCAACCTCTTTCAGCTTTCTAATCTTGTAGTTATTTCGTCTGTGGAACGGCATGGAATGACGACCCTAGAAGAGGCGTTTTTGCTGGTTTTCAAGTGGTCTGGTGCATGGATTCAAACTATGGCCTTGACACTCCCTGCATACATTTACATTAAACCGAAACAACTATCATCAGTTATAGGTTAAACTTTCAGTTCCAAAGAGATTTCCACTCGGACTGGATTAGCCAATATACATCAATATTGGCTTACAGCTTGTAATCATCAAATAATCATTCAGCTCACTGTTTTATATATGACCTGATTAACTCGGATTGATGAATTTAAATAGGATGTTATAAGTTTATTAGGGAGATAATACCTTTCAATTCACTTTTCTGCATTCATATCAATATTATTCGAATTATCTGACAATGTTTAAAGGACATAAATGTTGGTAAAAATAAATCACTCTTCTCCATTTTATCGTTCTTAGATTATTTACCAAAACCACATCTTTGTGTCTTGTAGGACAAAGACACGCTCAATCAATCATGTCTAAAATTAGAATACACAAATTTTAGGGAAAATTTGTTATTATATTAAATTATATAAGGATGGAACGAATATTAAACTTAGGGGAAAAATTATAAATAGTCACAGAAAATGGGAGAAAAGTCTAAATAAATTAAAATTTTCAAGGGATGCACCCTGCACCCCCTCTATCCATACTTGGATGCATGGTGTCTTTCATTCTAATGGATTTGCGCATTTACTGCGTGTCAATGGCGGGAAGATGGGTTCAGATCGGTTGACCGGCGATCAGGTCATTGAATTCTGGGACCGGTTATGCACTGGTTTGCAAGCCAGGTTAGCTTGTTTTCTATGGATCAACCTTGAATACTTCATTACAATTTACAGTTCAAATACCCCAAAGTTGAACCATTTTCATGCATGATTTCTTAGGAAAGTGAGTGACACCTCAAAGAAACGAAGGTTGTTTAATGGAGTAGCATACGATCATCCATGCTTCGGTCGATGGGGATACAAATTCGGACGAGGATGTTACGGCTTAAACCAACCGATTTATCGAAAAGCCACCGAAGCAATCCAAGGGATACCATTGCGCTTGCTAAAAAAACGCCGAGTTCAGGTGGCTTTCGAGTCAAGAAGGGATGCTGCACGAGCTTATATTGATGACACAGGGTTGCTGGAATTTTATATCAAATCACTTGGGAATCACATAGTGGGTAACTACTTGGTTCGTCGTTGCTTAAACCCGGTAACTAAAGTACTAGAGTACAATATTGCGTGGAAGATATTTCCACTGTATTTCCCAACTCGGAAGCCCTCATTATGAACAATTCCAAAGCAAAGCCTAGATGTAAGATTACAAAGGTTCAGCTCATTCAAGCTCTGGTGCACGATTATATCGAGAAACAATGAAGGGATAGACGAAGGGCTGAAGAAGCTGATGCTGCCCCCATATGAATGTACGAGTTTAAACGAAAACGCTACCTTGGACGAGCTCAAACAAGAGGTGAAGAGTTTCAGAGAAGTGCATTGGAGGATGAGGAGTCTCGTTGTAGAAACCGTGGCGAATATGAGCGTGAAGGGATCGGTTTTGGTGGTGAGATAGGTCGAAATGGGGCAGAAACTTCTTGTCATGGGAAGCAACGTAGATCAGATAGGAATGGAGGAGAGTGGTGGGGCTGGGATTGTGGATTGCTTTGTTGCCTTGCATAAATGGTTTATTAACTACTTCAGATATCATCACGGTATAAACGAATCAATGTTCAAAATTCGATAATATAAATAATTTAGCACTTAAACATCAAAAACTAAATATTATATTTTGATGATAGTATATACCAAATCCAAATATAAAGTAAAATACACAAATGGTCAAGGTTAAGATAATTGACTGGAAATTATTACGGGAAATCAAAGGACAAAGGAGTAGAGTCTAGCACCCGGCGTGCATTCAAAACTAGAGCTGGTGTAGAAATCATTGCAGCTGTTCTGAAAGTGGAAATGATAGATGAGCCAAACCTGTGCAACGACATCGTTCGGAGAATCTGAAAGAAACAAAAGAAGACCAACGTCATTTAACCTGTTGTTTTGCTTTGTGAAGCCAAAATATAGTACCTTGGTTACATCATATTCACATTCACATTTATGAATAATTTTTAAAAATGAATACAAACTTATTTCGCCCTTGTTAGAGTCATTGTTTAGATTCCTTGACCACCTCGTCTCTTCCTGGCTCCTTGACTCAGTTATTAATCAAAGTAATAAAGACTAAAACTGTACTGTATGGACACACTCATTCAAACAGAGTTAAAAAAAAAGAAATAATTCAAAACAAGATGAATACAGCTCACTGCACTAAGAAAAATGGGAATTTGATAAGGACAAACACACTGTAATTGGTGTTTTTTTTGGGGGTACTTTTTATGGGTCACTTACCCTCCCTCCCAGGACCATCACTCGAACTCTTTCCTAAAAATGGTCTTTAGTCGGAATACTAATACCCCCACTTGACTCTTTACTAAACAGTAAGAGTTCCCCCAATAATTTATTTTTTCAGTTTTAGTCTAAAGATAAAGAGAAAAGGCTTCTACTTGATGCATTTTGATTCAAAAGCTCTACCTTTTTCAAATCATTTTTACTCCTTTGTCTTTTATTTACCCTCACTTTCTTCTTCTTTTTCTTGCATTTCGGATTTCTCTTTCAAAACCCTAGGTTTTCAAATCTAGGGTTTTATTTTTCTTGATGAATTCATGGTCCTGAATGCTAAAATTTCTTAAAAGCTTCTACTTTGTTTGGGTTTTTGAGCTTTTCATAGTTCTTGTTGTGCACTTGTTTGTCTGGGTTTCGGCTGAAACTTCTTTGGGTGCTTTAAATTTCATTTATTTATAAGGAAACCCTGAAACACCGTCTTTGAAAATCTTTATGTTTGCTCCGTAAGATTTCTGGTTAAAAACAGGATTCCTTTGAAGCAGAGAATTCAAATTCTCTAGTTGTTTAAGTTGAGGCTATGGTAAAACCATTTTCTCAAAAACCACTACTTTGTTTTTTGCAAGTTTGAATCAGTTTAATTTTGGGGTTAAAAGGCTTTAAATAAACCGAAATTTTTGGTCCCAAACAAATTTTAAAAAATCAGTCTCTCTTCTGAAACAGTGATTAATTAAGTAGTAAATGCATGGATGGGAGGGAAGCTATAGCATTATCAGGGGGGTCAGCTCCTTATTATATTCATAGAGGAGTTAGTGGGCCTAGTTTATCTGCATTTTATTCTCAACCAGGTTTCAGGCCCTCATCTAACCCCCAGGTTCAGCCTCAGTCGAACATTGGATCAACGGTTACAGGGGAGCCTAAAAATGTCAGTTTTCCTCCTGGCATTGACATGGGGCTGCCCTCTGGGGTGCCAACCGTTAAGAAAAAGAGAGGGAGGCCCCGGAAGTATGCTCCTGATGGCCAGGTTTCACTGGGGCTTTTGCCTTTGCCCTCTAAGCCTAAGTCTTCATCAGGGTCAGATGCTTCTGGTCACAAAAGAAAGAAAGGACGTCCTCCTGGGACTGGAAGGAAGCAGCAATTAGCAACTCTAGGTTAGATATTTGTTGCATTTTGGTTTTTGAATTGGAAAGTAGCTTACATGTTTTGGTAAGAAATAGTAACATGTGGGAGTTTAGTTCTCAGCAGAATTAGAGATGCTTTTAGAAACTACCTGTGTTGTGAATATATATGCTACTTGCTTTCAGTATTTAACTGTTCTGTTGTTTCTGATAGGCGAATGGATGAACAGTTCAGCCGGACAGGCCTTTGCTCCTCATGTTGTTACTGTTGGAATTGGAGAAGTAAACCACATCTTTTCAGTTCATCCCACATTCAATACAAATTGAATTGATCTTGGACTTGCATCTTTTGCAGTTAAATACGCGCATATGATAATACACGCAGTATCCGTTCCGAATTATCATTACTGTGTTTTGTTACATGATATAGCTGAAGATAGCATCATCAATTCCCTAATCATGTAGAACTTTATTTTTTATATGGAATGTGCAATTTTTTATATTTTTTTTACAGGATATTGTAGAGAAAATGTTGTCCTTTTCACAACAAAGGCCAAGAGCTGTCTGCATTTTATCTGGCAGTGGTACAGTTTCCTCTGTAACTCTACGTCAACCTGCATCTTCTACGCCTACGATGACATATGAGGTTGTGGCACTTGACACTCCTTTGGCTTTTCTACTCAATATGCATCTTGCAAAATCATGTTATGTTTAGCTTGGTGGGAACTTATTTGATCTGTTTTAGCTTTTCTTAGGGTCGTTTCGAGATATTATGCTTGTCTGGTTCTTACTTGCTTCCCGAGGATGGCAGACCTCGTAGTCGAACAGGAGGCATAAGTGCTTCTCTTTCTACCCCTGATGGTCATGTCATAGGTGGCGGGGTTGCAACATTGATTGCATCAAGCCCAGTTCAGGTATATTTTTTTACATTTACTTATAAAATCAGGTTGAGTTTGACTAGGGTCTTATTTGTATGGGTGAGTGAGCTTCAAACGGGTGTTATATATGTCTCAGAGAGTTAAAAAAACGAGAGGGCTATGGAATGGCTCTTTATGCGTATGATTCTAAGGTATTATTATATACACTTGCTGCAGCTGGTGGTGTGCAGTTTTGTTTATGGGAGATCTAAAACTAAGGGCAAAGAACTGGCTAGTCCAAAAGGAAAGGATTCCGTGCCCCAATTCTGCAATGAAACAACTATGCCAACAAGTGCACCTTCGACTCAACATTTCACTCCCCCTCCTATGAGTGCTTGGCCTGGTTCACGGCCTGTTGCTCTGAGAAGTCCTCCCCGAGATATTGACCTGATGCGAGGATGATCACTACATTCTAGTACATTCATGTTGTACATCTACAGAATCTGAGATGAAAAGTTTAAGATCTTCCCAAATCACCCCTATAGGGGCGATAGATTTCTGCTAACTTAGATTGTATCAAAGCCAGCTGTGTCTCTAGCTTTGGGTGGAGGTAGGGCTAAGGGGTTCATTGTTTGTTCAACTGCGAAATCCAACCATTATTATTTGCCTTATGCAGCATTTCAAGTTTAGATGAACAAAATATGGAATACAAGTGCATTGTCAACACACAGCAATGAAGCTGTGTCCTGGCTTAAAGACATGATAAAGAAAACAAGGGTCTAAATCCTGAAATCCAAATGAAGCTGTGTCCTTCCTGAAAGACATGATAAATAAAACAAGGGTCTAAATCCTGAAATCCAAATGACAACTTTGTTAATCTTTTTAAGTGAATGAAAGCAGTGCAGGAAATAAGAAATGGAAAAATCAAATTGTGACGTTTTGTATTACAACAAGATGATTAATCAATAAAAACAAAGTTGCATTTAATGCAAGAACAAACTTGAAAAGATCAGTGCCAATGACATTTTAGCCAAAGCCCAATGTCAATGCCCTTGAGTTTGATCTTAAACAAAGGCAACCACTACATCCAATATATAAAACTAACATACATGGTGAATTTGGTCTTGTTAGACATAGTTCTAACATGGAATTCTGCAATACAAATTTTACAAACCTGGAATAAACGCTCATGTATGAGATGAAGTATTTTATGCTTACACTTCGACTGGTTGGTCCGTCTAGCTTTTATCTCTCAGCGTTAATCAGGCAGCTTTTCATCTTCCCTCTTTCTCAATGATCATTCCAATAGCTTCTTTATGTCATACTGCAGTAACACCATGTATATCCAAAGATCAAATTCACTTTATGATAACAATACCTCAATATAAAATGCCAGAATTGAACTCTTAGAGAGAGAGAAAAGGGGGGGGGGGAAGAGATGGTTTCACCTCAAGACTAAGCGGGGAAGTGGTCGGGTAATAACGATGAACAACTTGGCCATCCTTATCGATCAAGAACTTGGCAAAGTTCCATTGGATATCGTCTCCGAAAATTCCCCAATTCCCTAACTTTAAGTACTTGTACAGTGGAGAAGCATTATTGCCATTTACTTCAATCTAATACCAAAACAACAAGTGCCTCAAGAAATTTTGCACATTATGCATATGGTTCATAAGCAGAGTTCTTCATGCAAGCATGTTATCAAAATTGAGCCTAAACCATGCCAATCAAGGTAGATCGTCTGGTATATGAATCATGCTGAAAAAACCCATATAGTAACCAATGATTGTGGCAAAAATAACCAAGTTTTACTAATTTCAACAGTAAAGCAAGCACAACATTGATCTGACTACCTTGTCAAAGATGGGAAATTCCGATCTGAAGCGGGCGCAAACAAATTCCGAAATCTCATCATTTGATCCTGGTTCCTCCTCTCCAAACTGATTGCATGGAAAAGCCAGAATCTCCAAGCCTTTTACAAAACAAATGCATAGTTGAGTCTGTGCTAACATTGCAATATCCATATATTTGAAGCGGGATTTGTAATTTATTTCTAATGATGGAAATACAGAAGGTACGGGGAAATCTCCCAAGGTTCAAAACGCAAACCTTGTCCTTTATACTTCTCATATAATTGATTCAGTTCGGTGTAGTTCAAGTTTGTCATTCGACTGCCACATAATAACCAAAGAGAGGATCATAAAAAAGAAACCCTAATTGGTCAAAGAACGAAAGAACAAGGATTTTGGCGCAAAGGACTGAAAAATTCTAGGCTATAAACCATCATCAATTGGCTCTGTTGCAAATATAACACAATCCAGTATTGATCAGAGAAATAGAAAGAATATACCATTTGGAAGCAACATTAACAATTAATAGCACTTTCCCTTTGTAAATACCGAGATTCACATATTTTCCCTTGGCATCCTGTCAAATTGAAGCAAAAGGATACCAATTACAACCATTTGATTGGTCTGCAATTCAAAGCAGAAGACTACCATTAGATTTCACTACCTTATTTCCCATTTTATGCTAAATAGAATCTCAATAAATTAAAATTCATTAAGAATCCTTCTTGGAAGAATAAAGCATTAAGAAACTGAGAAAGTTCCTGTCTGTGTCATTACTTTTCATACAAAAAAGCATGATTTCTCGACTGATATCTCAGGCAAGCATCTTCTATCCAGTTAATTTAGCTGCCAATATAGTTCATGTTTCCCTCTTCCTACTGCCCTTCAACAATAACTGAACAGCCTCAACAAAAAAGTAACTTCAAGCTTTATTGAAAAGGAGTCGAGCAACTATCAAACTTTACCCATTCGCTATCTATAATACAAATCGATCAGTTTAAACAACTAAAAATCATAGCTAGCTTCTACTTTACCTTGATTTCTTTCTTTGGCTTATCTTCGTGGAATTGAACAAGAATTACTCAGAAGGGTAACTGAAGAGTTTGAACAGTGTACATAAAAGGATTGAAGGAAGAAACAAGAGACCAACCTTGACAGTAAGATCATAAATGTATTCTGGGTTTTCAGTTGTTTGACTCGTCATTGAGTAATGCTTTGTTTTGTTCCAGAGGAGAAGTTGGAAAGAGGAAGGCGAGAAAAAACCAGGTCTAGATTCCCACTCATTCCCGTGAAGCCTGCTGTTTAGTGTTTCGACACCTTATGCTTTAATCTGTGTACACGTGTAGAACTCTTATCAATCCCCACTTAGATCCGATCAGCAAAACTCTTTTTCATTTAAAATAAATATATTTTTTACGTTGCCTTTTAGAATT
Source organism: Hibiscus syriacus (assembly GCF_006381635.1). NCBI lineage: Eukaryota > Viridiplantae > Streptophyta > Magnoliopsida > Malvales > Malvaceae > Hibiscus > Hibiscus syriacus. Next base: position 1,757,893 of record NW_024063008.1, read on the forward strand.
ACGTTACAAGAAATGAGTTAAATTAATAATAAGATCTAAATAGACTTGAACTTTAAAAGAAAACAGACAACTATTGAATCATATTTCAATAGAGTATAATATATTTTTTTTCAGTTTCTATGAATTATTAATTTATGATTTTCTTGGGACCGAAAATTATAAAGGGATTTTACGAAAAATTATTATCTTATTATTTTATCGAGTTTTTCAGATTTTTACATTGGCCCAAGTCGGGATCGGATAAATTTATTATTTTAGAGAGTTTATTAATTTACTGAGTATTAATTTAAAGAGTTTCTACTGTAATAAAAATTTTAAATATAACAAATAATTTATTGAATCATTTTAAATTAAAATAAAAATAATATAAATATAAATATAAATTTTAGAGATCAAAATTATTATTATACCAGTCATATAAGACGTGTGTTTTGAATTTTTAAAAATAACATATTTATAACAATATTTTAATCAAAATATTAAATTTAAAATTGCTTTAGAAAAAAAATACATGTTTGTATTAATAGGGGTTGATTCAAGTGATAAGCAGTTTGATATCGCTTAAGCATATCTCGAGTTCGAGTTCAAGCTCGTGTATGCAAAAAATTCTTGTTAGAAGACTCACCCACCAAAGTCAAATATATGATCCGAGTCGGTCCAAATTAGTTAGGTCGAAACATTGGGAACGAGAAGGTAAACAAAAAAAAATACATGTTTGTAATCAAATTGAGGGACATGGACGTATTTTACCCTAAAAAACAGATCAAATAAAACCCAGTTTTAGAATTCATTCAGTTCAATTCACCCGGTCAGGCTTCTAATTCATAGTTATGGAAATGCGTCTCTGAATCTTTTCAATCTGGCATTTGTTCTGCACAATGATTATAAAGTACTGTGTTCATTATTGAGCAGTTCGCAGGATAAACCATGGGTAAAACATGTCTGTATTTATACAAGCTAATAGTTTGCTTATCAACCATTACTGCAGCCTCTGTAAAGAGTAGGGGAAAGATTAAACAACAGAAGATCTGGTGATCAATACTTTGTAATACAGTACACGGTTTTCACTCACAATCTTGAAGGCAATGCCTTTTTCATGTCAGATCCACCTTCTTCATTTTTTGCTGCCTTTAACCGCTGGTTTTGTAGTTTTTCTTTGGCTTTCATGAGGACTTTATGCACTTCATCGAAGTGAGGACTCGTAGCATTTCTTGTGATCTCGATCCACTGCTGGATTTTCTTGTGAGGACCCAATAACCTAGCACGTTCCTTCTCGTCCAAAACCTATATCCAAGAAACTTTTATCAGATATCAATGTCTTTCAAAATAAATTTCATTTTCTAAGTACATGCATAGATCTGCAAGTCAAGATGGAACAAAGATTCTGAAGTTAGCTATCAATGTGGTAACCTGTGTATTTTTGGGGAAGCTGAAGCAATGCAAGTAATACATTACAGGTAGGTATTGAGCAGAAAGATAAATCCCGGAACCTGGTTTTGAGCTCCGTTAAAAGAAGAGAATGAAGTACGATAACCTATTCAACCGAAATGCAGGAAAGACAAGTCTGTGTAACAAAAGTCAACCTTTTTGCCATTTCTTTATAGTAATTAAGTAAGACTGATAATCAATATCACTGTTAAATTTTGCAGATTTACATATACTTTTCATGTAAGAAAACGCAATATTGATGGTAGCCAGAAAAGAACCACGACTCAGGAGAACTGGCTTGGATAAACTATGCCAGCTTTGACCTTTTTCTTTCTTTGTATGAGTGGTTTTGCTTTGGCATGTCAATGAGAGAAGATGAAGATAGAAAAAGAAACTGACGATAACTAAAGATTACAGAAAAGGACCCTATTTTATGGAGCTTATAAAGGAGATGATCCTAAAAAATACATGCCAAAAAGGAACATATTTTATGATGCTTAATAAGGCTATGGTCCTAAAATGTGTAAGATCCAAGAAAGAATCGCATGTACTCGAGAAAGGCTCAGTTTCCCCTCTAGTTGAGCTGATTACGATGATGAATGAATGGCGTGCAGGACCGTCTTAAAGGAAAGATGTAATCTATAGGAGGGAAACCTGAACCTATATCATATAATCTTATATTCCGAACAACGAAGAATTGAAATGTGGACAAAAACATATAGTCACAAAAATGTACCTCAAGTTGCATTATTGCACAAACAAGGCTAAGATCTGCTATCGATGGCTGGTTTCCACCTAGCAGAAAACGTCCATTACCCTTGAGCCAAAAGGACTCTAACTTTGAAAGAGCTGAAGACAGAATTGGCTCAGCTACAGCAGCTGCTTGGGGATTCAATGGACGGCCAAGTACAGGTGCTATTGTAGTATTGAAAACATATGTGGCTGAAAAGAGAACCAAGTTCAAAAGTCATATCTAACCCAAGGAAGGGATCATTTATATGCATAACCTGATAGCCAATAATATGTGACAGGAGGTGATAAAACCACGTAGATAAAGCGAGTTTGAGTCTACATACACAGCCAAGCAAAATCATTTAGTGATGTAAGAGGTGCCAAAAGAAAGAATGGAAGATAATTTAGCATCTCTGATAGTCCAATAATGAAATAGAAAAATAAGTGCACAAATTTGATGCTTGAAAAGCCTACCCGTAGAACATGTTATTGTAATAGCATCGACCCAGAAGGGCTAACAACGAGTCATAAAATATGATTGTTAGCAATATTATCCTACACCATCAATAACCATTCACCAATCATTTAAACAGTTTGATTCTTTTCAGGGTTAATTATACACCTGCACCACGACGTAAGTTGGAGTGATGCCAATCCAACACCGAATGTATCCTACTTCTCCTTGAAACATCAGCTGGATACCTTAAAACAGGACAAGAAAATCTGTTAACAATTTGGGTTGCAGATTCAAACCAAATATGAAATCTACTGAAATATATTGATAAACCTTTGATTAGAACAGCAAGTAAGTTGGTTGTGTCACAAGATCCTTCAAGCATTAACACCCATATAACACAAACCATGAACAAATAAGTGAAATGGAAATAAATAATAGTATACAGAACCGGGTAAGGAACTCCGAAAATTAAGTGAAATGGAAAGTAACATAGAATGCAAGTCGAAAGAGAAAACAACTGTACTTAGTACTTACCAATGGTCTGCAACTCCCGGAAATGCGCTAGCAAGATAGATCAGAATGGCATGGCTGCAAAATATATATATAAAAAGTAAATTTGTAGGAAACCTTTGAAATTAAGAGGAAAAAGCAGGGGGTCAGTGAAATACTCTTCAAATACCTCTCAAACAACTTAAATCTTCCATCAGCGATGGCTGGTAGTTGTTTCATGGGATTTATTTCCGCAACATAACCAAAGGAATAAAAATTGAACATGTTGTATCTACTTTCCTAGAAACGCGTAATTTATAAAATAATTTCATAAACTTAATTTAACTGATTACAATTCGAATGGTATATTAATAACAAATGAAAGACTACCTGCGAATTCAGAAGTTAAATGCTGACCCTTTGAGATGTGTACTTTGATCTCCTCATAGTCTATACCATTCATCCTGTTTTTTATTAAAAAAAATTAAAAAAGAGAGAGAAAACTCAGATAATAGTTGAAAACAAGTAAAAGAAATGAAATTTACTTGCAGAAGATGATAACAGCACGAGATGGCTGAGACATTCGATCTGCGTAGATTTTGAGCGTCATTTCCCCCCTTTCGCTATTGCCATCTGTTTTGGGTTTCTGCCTTTGTTTATGCTATCGGGGATTGACTATGGATAACAAGTTTGCATTTTGATTTTATATCACACAACTCCCTCTATTATTATTAGCAACTTCATAATCAGATTACCGTATATAAAAAAAGATACAATCGAGTCCCTTAATTAGTTGATTGTAACAACTAAATCATTGAATCGTTAAATGCAAACATATTTAAAAGATTTTTTTTTTTTGAAAATGGTTTTAATTTTTTTTTGTTACATGTGATGGTGGTCGGAGTCATTTTTGTTTCTAGAAAATTAAGGGTTTCATTCGATGATATGAATGGTGTAGATATTGTTGTTGGTGGTGAGAGAAAGAATATATCATGAAATGAAGGTTATTCGACAATAAACAATCTAGACCAAGTTAAAAAAGTTTAAAAGTTTAAAGATAATTTCATGACCTTTAAAAAATATTCTCTAAAATCTAATATGATCAATTGAACGGAAAAATAGACGTAAAACTTACGATGAAATTTGAAGTTCATTGGTTACCATAAAACAATGATAAGAAAATGGCATTAATGACTCAATTACAAATTTTTAAAATACAATGGCTCAATTATAAATTATTAATAATAAAATGGTTTATGATATAATTTACCTATAAAACCATGCACATGGTGTGGATTTTCCATGAATATAAGATTACAAACTAGAAAATCATTCTATATTTAGTGATACAATGATCTGATTATTACAATCTATTAATTGAGTGATTTGTTTGTATTTTTTTCTTTTTGAAATATAATGATCAAATTATAAAATTGTTAATGATAGAGTAACTTATTGTGGAAGTTATCCTTTACCTTCCTTCACGTGGGAAAAAGCACAGGCTTCTCCCAAAGCGCCGTCGTATTGACCTTTGCTAATTGCTATTGCATTGACATTCTCTCCGATCTCATTGGCGTTCGTTCTCGTTTCAGCTTTCGGCATTTCGAACCTCACCAGTTAAAAAAGGGGAAAAAGGAATTCAATATCCTTCTCGAAGTTATATTTTGTAAGTCTTTAATTTTTTTTTTTTGCTTTTAATCTTTGTCTTCCTTCATGGTGCTTTTTTTGTTTCATTTCTAAAACAAGTGTTTGCATCTTTTAGTCTGGTTAGTTGACAATGGGAGTTCGATTTTTACGTTTAAATTTGTTAATTGGATATTGCTTTAATCGAACTATAGCTTATGAAATTGTTTGATTTGTTTCTGTTTCACCCAGTTTGGAATTGAAGTGTTCTAATCCGAGGCTTAAAAATGGAAGTAAACGAGGAGAAGTATGCTGCTGATCTCTCCTCTATCAAAGCAGCACAGGCACGCACCAATTCTTTCATACACAAACCTGCAGTTATGACCTTGGAGTCTCTAGATGCTATTTCTGGTAGGAGGCTGTTCTTTAAATGTGAATGTTTCTAAAAGGGGTAAGAAACTAGTGGTTTATGGTGCATGCGAATCATTTGTTTACCTGTTTTGATTTTATTTCTTCAAATCAAGACTCTCCTATTGTGTTCCCTTGACAGGGGAGCATTCAAATTCAGAGGTGCTTGCAATGCTGTATTTTCACTTGATGACCACCAGGCTGCCAAGGGTGTTGCAACTCACGTCAGGTTCTACTTCAAGTCCGTCTATGATATATATACCCTTCACCAGTAATCTTCATATGTTTCGTTTCCCTTGCTATTTAATTGGATCAGGCATGATCACGTTCTTCAAAGTCAGTGGTAACCATGCTGCAGCATTGGCATTGGCTGCAAAGTTATGCGGGATCGCTTCGTATGTAGTTGTCATAACCTATTTTCGGTGGGAAGACCGATCCAACGTTTTGGAAAATAAATGATTTATGAAAAGATGGAAGTCGCCACCAATCATTTTTAAGGTGAGATTGGAACACCTAAATCAAGTAATTTTAATAAAATATTTTATTTTATAAAAAAATATCATGTTTTGGTCTGCGAAATCAGAAATCAAGTTCGAGAGTTACTTACGCGGGGGAAGGATTAGCACCCCACAGCGCCCAAAATTGTTACCTAGTCGATTACCTATATTTTAAACTTGGAAATTTTGAGTTCGCAATTTTATTTAATTTAAAATTCACTATATATGCATATTTTAAAAAGGATGTTGATTTACCAAGATCAACAACGACCACCCCAAGCAAAAGCGGAAGCTTCCTTACCAATCCCAATAAATGAACATTGCCTTAATGATTTAGAAATCATGATGTGAGTTTTTGAAAATGATGTTGATTTACTTCGGGAATCGATAGCAGTCACCTCGGGCAAAAGCGTGAGATACACTACTAACCACCTAATAAATGAATATTGCCTTATTTTGAAAACAAAATGCAATTAAACAATCGGTTATGAAACCTAATTATAGTAAATTAATTAACTAAGAGCTTCCCTCTAACTTAAAGGAGCAAATTATAAAATTTAAAGAACCTAGGGGATTAAACCTAAAAAAGTAGGCTTTAACATTAACCTTGATCAATTTTTAACCAATTATTGGATCGAATAATTAAAATGGAACCTTGAGCAAAAGCGAGGACCAAATTAAGAATTCTTAAATTAAAGGACTAAGTTTGAAATTAAACCTAAAGTGGAGGCTCTAATTATTAACCTAGTCAATTTTAACCAAATTTTGGATCGAATACTTAAGATGGAACCTCGAGCAAGAGCGAGGACTAAATTAAAAATCCCCATAAATTAAAGGACTAAACCTAATATCTGAGTAATCTAGATTATGACTAAAATATTAAAAATCTAAATCAAAAGGTTTAATTAAAAAATCTAGGACTAAATTTAAAGAAATTGAGATTAAAGACAAAATTAAAAAAAATTAATACACATAAAAGGACTAAATTGAAATAAATTTAAAATGAAAGGATGAAATTAAAATTAATTAAATGAAGGACCAAAATACAATAAATTATAAACTAAAGCTTAAATTAAAATAATTTATAAAATTGAAAGCTAGAATTTAAAGGACTGAAATATAAATGTTGAAATTTAAAGGTTGAAATTAAAATAACAAAAATTTATAGGACAAAATGTAAATAACAGAAAATAAATCAATCGAATAAAATTAGAATTTATGGGTGTTAATTTTTAATTGTTACCCGGACCATAAATAACGTGAATCATACCCTAGGATAGGTCATTGTGAGGTCGTAAATTAGTTCGAATATATTTTATATAAGTTAGAAAACTAGTGGGTTAGTAGTTAAAAATTAGAATTTTACCCGGACCATGAATAACGCTAATCATACCCCAGGGCGGGTTATCGCGAGGTCGTATTAATATTTAATATTCATATTTTAACAAGGAAGACTAAAATGAAATGAAATAAAATGACAACAACCAAATTATAACTAAAGCATTGACTAAAACAAAGATAATAAAAACAGATGCATCTAATTCGAATAATAAAAACAGAACATGGGACTGAAATGAAATAAAATAGAAAACAATGGCTAAATTGAATCAAACAAAATAGCAAAAATGGTGACCAAAATATAATCAACAATAACATGTCAAAAATAAAATAAAACAAAATGTAGATGTGACCAGAATATAAACAAAATGAAATTAATATGCAACAATCAAAATAAAAAATAAAGGAAACCAGTGACCAAACTGTAAAAATGTAGCCTAAATTAAAGGGGGTCTGAGAGGGATTTACCCTTAAATTTGTATAAGACCTCTATTTTATTAATTGAATAAACCTAAACTAAACCTAAAAGAAACTAAAACTAAAACTAAAACTAAACTAAGTATCTCATCCTCTCTATTCCTTATATGCGGCCACCAGCCCCAAACTTTAAGCCCCCATCGCCGGCCAAAACTCAACCACCTCACTCCGATGATAGCTCGCCCCTTCAACCACCGAACCATGACCGAAAAGCCCCAACCAAAGGTAAATGGCCTAACAACCCTTCTCGCTTCTCCTTTCCTTTGCTCGACCGAGAGCCCAACACGAAGCCCTTTTTTATAGTAAATCGACGTTACTACAAACCCCGACCACCACCAACAGTGGTCGGTTGAACCTAGACATAGACCTAAGATAAAAAAAAGGCATCTCATTTCCTGTTTTAAACCCCCTAAACCAAGACCAAAGCCTCTCACCTCCTCTCTGTTAAGAATAGAATGGTGCCAATTAGAGGGGTTGTCAGCTGGAGTTGTTAGTTGTTATCCACGTTTCTGTTAAATGGTAGTTTTTCAGTTAAGCCAGTTTTTCAGTTAAACCAGCTTTCTATTGGGTTGAACTTATAGTGTTAACCCATAAAGAAAATCATTTGGCTATATAAGAAGACCTTCTGGTCAAGGGCTAGATAAATCTAATAACATACATTTTCTTTTCTTTTTACCTCTCTTTCCTTCTGGTTAAGCTGTGTAGTTCACAGTTTCAACATGGCATCGGATGTCTAACGATCCTCTTGCCAGTGGATTTCACTGTGGTTTTCTTCGGTCTTCATTGTTCTTTTCTTTATGCCCGACTTTTTGTTATTGTTGACGTTACATCTGAAGATAGTAATGTCGTTGTGGGTAACAATCGAATGATGTAGACACCATTTATGAACAAATATGTCAATGTTCGACTTGATGACAATAATTTTCTTCTTTGGAAGCAGCAAATGCATCTTATGATTCAAGGACATGAGCTGGAGCATTTGTTGGATGAATCTTTGCCGATTCCGCCTCAAACTATTGTAGATGATTCTGGTGAGTTAATGGTGAATCCGACTTATCATCGTCACAAAAATCAGGGCAGTTCTTTAGCGTTTTGGCTTCTTTTAACAATTAGTTATTCGATTCTACCTCAACTTGTGGGAGCACATACCTCTTCTAGGATCTAGAATACAGTTCTCAGTATGTATTCAAATCTCTCCACTACAAAGATTATGAGCTTGTATGAAAGGCTTAGATCTTTTGAATAAGGAGATTTGTCAGTTCGTGAGTTTTCCACAAATCAAGGAGATTTGTGACTTGCTTGCGACGAGTGAGAGTGTGATTTCAGAGATTGATCAGATTGTTACATTGCTTAATGGGCTTCATGTTGATTTTGAGCCATTTATTGCTGCCATAACTGTAAGTCGTGAGCCATACACATTTTACATTGTCACTTCTATTCTTATTGATGTTGAATCACGTATTGGTGATCTCATGAAGACACCGATTAGTATCAATCTAACCAAGCATGATCGTTATAATGGAGGAAATGCTGGTGGTAATCGTGATAAGTACTATGCTAGCAATAGGTCAAGTGATAAAAAATTAGAACACTAATAAGTATAAGGGCAGACCTCGACATCAGTGTCAATTATGTGGAAAGATTGGTCATCTGGTGGATAGGTGTTGGCATCGTTTTAATGAGAACTACAAAAGAATAACATCTAGACAATCTAGGAATAACAATGAAGTGTAGGCTAATATGTGTAAATATGATTCTAATTCCAATAAGTCTTGCTATAATCCATTTGTGAGTACAACTGCAGGTGGTGAGGTGGTTAATGAAGATGCCACTGCTGATACGGTGCAAATCAATTCGCTCATTGCTAAAGGTGTATTATCTATTGCTGATAGATGATATCCTGACTCAGGAGCTATGCATCATGTGACGTATGAGAAAGCTGGAGCATCCTCGAGTTGGCCATACTCGGGTAAAGGTAATGTTTATCTTGGTGATGGTTATGTGCCCTTGGCTACTAAAATATGTGATTTACAGCTTAAGAATGTCTTGTGTGTTCCATAAATTACTAGGAATTTATTATTTGTGTGTTCCTCTCGGGCTGATAGTTTCTTGTTCATTTATGGTTCAAATTAGGATGTTACGTATGTTTCTATTTATGTTGATGATATTCTTGTGACATGTTATTCTAAAAACATGTTAAAGAAGTTAAACAGCAGTTTCATGACAGGTTCTCGTTAAAAGACCTCGGGCTTGTTCATTATTTTTTAGGCATTGAAGTTGTTCACATTGTAACTGGACTGTTTCTCAGCCAAATGAAGTATGTGGAAGAGTTGTTGCTCAAGTTTAATGTGTATACTGCCAAACCAGTGGATACACCACTACCTGCCACTCCTAAGTTGAGTACAGAGAATGCAGGAGCTCCGGTGAATGCTCAACAATATCGTAGTGCAGTTGGTGCATTATTGTATGTGTGTCATACTAGACCAAATATTGCATTTGCGATTTATGAAGTTGCATAGTACCCCGTGAAGCTCATTGGTTGGGGGGTTAAACACATTCTTCGTTATCTCAAAAGAACGTTGGATTATGGACTTTGGTTGACCATGCACCAAGGAAAACTTCAGGTCAAGGCCTTTACAGATGCAGATTGGGGTAATTACCCCGATGATAGGCTTTCGATTTCTGGATATTGTGTTTACTTAGGTAATCATTTGTTTTCATGAAGTTCTCACAAATAGAGATCAGTGTCTAGATCCACGACTGAGGCAGAATATCGAAGTCTTGCTGATACAAAATCTGAGGTTCTCTAGGTAAAAGTTGTTCTTGATGACATGAATATGGAATTGTCTTAACCTCCGGTTATATGGTGTGATAACACTAGTACTGTTGTTATGGCTGCCAATCATGTTTTACATGCCAAAGTTAAGCATGTGGACTTAGATGTACACTTTGTTCTTGAAAATGTGATGGATGAGCAGTTAACTGTCAACTATATTCCAATACACTATCATATTGCAGATGTGTTGACCAAGCCATTGATTACAACTCAGTTTCAGCAATTTCGATAAAAGCTTAATGTGGTCTCATTGCAAAGGCTTCAGCTGCACAAGGTTTAATTTGTTTTGTTTGGAGAAGTTGGAAAGCGGGGCGAATGTTAAGAATAGAGTGGTGTCAGCTGGAGGGATTGCCAGCTGGAGTTGTTAGTTGCTAACCGTTTTTGTTAAAGGGTAGTTTTTCAGTTAAGCCAGTTTTTCAATTAAGCCACCTTTCTATTGGGTTGAATTTATAGTGTTAACCCGTAAAGAAAAACATTTGGCTATATAAGAAGACCTTCTGGTCAAGGGATAGATCAATCTAATAGCCTACATTTTCTTTTCTTTTTACCTCACTTTCCTTCTGGTTAAGCTGTAACACCCCAAAATACGGGTTAGTGACTAAATTGTAAAACTTCAGAATTTAGTGATTAAAGTAGAATAATTGGATAATTCAATGATTTATCTGGAAGGATTGTTAGTAATTATTAAAAGAATTAAAGGGCAAAATGGTCATTTAACCATTAAATGATTAAATTGTATTATGTTGAGGATATATACGGGGGAAATGGATAAGAAGAATATCTCTTCTTCTCCTCTTTGTTCTTCAATACGAGAGAAAGCCACAACAAATGTGAGTTTTCTATTTTCTTGGTTATTTGTTGTTTTAAAAGTTGGGTTATGATCACTAGATGATAATTAAGCTTAAGGAAATCTTAATTTGTTCTAAAACAAAAAGATGAAGAAGTTATAAGAGATTTAAGAAAACGAGTTTTTATATGAAATCATGGAAAAGAGTTGATAAGTTGAATTTGAAGTTAAATTTGACTTGTCATCATGCTAATTAAGGAATATGAAGTGTTAGAATGGTATTTAGAACATGTTGAAATTTGAGTATGATTCTTGAATTACATATGAAGGATAGGATTTTGAAGTTATAGATGATTTTCATGGATATAAGTTGGTTTAAGTAATGGTAGTTGAGTTTAATGACATGATAGGGGTTTAAAATAGAAGAATTAAGTAAAGAATTGATGATTTTCGGGGTTAAAATACAATTTCTGGGTAGAGGGAACCGATACCCTATGAAGGGAATCGATTCCCCCTCTTGGACGAAAATTCCAGTATGTGCAGGGGGAACAGATTCCCCCTGGGGGGGTATCGATTCCCCCCTAAATAAAAAAATGGAATTTGGTTCATTAAACCGGTTTAAGTTATTAACATCAAGTTTAAAGTTTAGGCTTCTGATAGTTGTTTTGAAATGATATATTTATGTAGATATTGAGCCTAAACAAGTTCCGAAATAATCAAAGGATTATAATCGAATCAAAGCAAAGCTAAGATGAGTGCAATTTTAATTGTACTTATATTATTGAACGAACATTGGCTTGTGATAAGCCAATGATGGAGTTACTATGGTAAGAAGTGACTCCTAAAATGTTATTTGATATGTGATTCTTATATGTACATGAATACATTATGCATAAACATAAGAGCATGAAACATAAGATATATGATATGATATACATGATTATATGCATATGTGATATATGCTATGAGATATGACCAATGTGAAATGAAATAAGCTATGTGAATATATGAAATGACATATGAATATGCAATATGTGATATGATATGAAATATATGGTTACACATACATGTGGTATGTGACAGAAGAGAAAGAACAAGTGATGAGAAATATATTCATAATAAATACCCATAGTATATGATACGAGAGCTATAGGTATAGTTGGCATGCCAAGAGTCGAGGGTATTGTAGTCCTTCGGGACGTAGTGGTCCTACGGGACATATATAGCAGTCATTCGGGACGAATACTGAACAAATGTTCAGTGCCCCATGAGGGAATTTATACGAGCTGTGGTGACATCATTGGTGCACAACCTCAATGTACTCACATACCTCTATTCTCAATAATATACATGTGCAACAACAACAACATCAATTGAAATATAAATTAAAGTGAAAGTGATGCAAAAAGGTAAGTTTCATGTGTGCATGACTTGATTATATATGTCATGGGAAATATATCCATGCATATTGAAATATCATGATCAAATGGTAAGAATGCATTTTCATGAATCTACTGTTACATGTTTATTTATTGCCTCACTAAGTCTATGACTTAGCCTGTAAGTGATTTACACGTAGGTACCAAGAAACGTGAAGAGCAAGAATAGAAGTGGCAAGGACAGTATTATTACTAGAAGATCAGATCAGAAGTAATCGACAAAGTATGTATTTTGTTGTGTATAGAGTGTTGGCATGTAATAAGTCGTTAATTATGAGTACTCTGATCAAGTTTGTATTTTGTGGTCTTTTTTATGTAAATTAAAGTATTTTGATTTTAACAAGTTTTAAATTCCCCGGGGTTTTTCTTTAAGTGTCAAGGTTTGAAAAGTCAATGTGACACCTCAGACTCGTATTCGGGTCGGGTACGGGTTGGGGTGTTACAGTTAATGGCATCATAGCTAAGGTTTAGTCGATTCTCGGCATAAACCAGAATCTTGAGTGTTTTATAAGGTAATCATGCCAACAAAATAGTGAAAACTTCTGATCTGATGGAATAATAAGTATACTGTTGTGCTAATAGAACTATATGATTGTATTTTTATAGATGTCCGGACAAGGTAGTTCTAGAAATGAAGCGGGAGATGATATACCCGCTGAAAGCAGTAATTCACCTGCCCTGGCCAGGTAGAGTGAAGAACAGACACCCTCTGGAGTGCATGTGAATGATCAAGATGTATTCTTTAGAACTTTAGACGCAGTATTGACGCGTTTTCAACCTCTTGTTACTTCAACTCCAAAAATGAATGTTGCGAAAGAGTTGAAGGGATTAGGAGCTCCAGAGTTTAGAGGGGAAGCCGATGAAGGTCCTGTACTGTGGACCTTTGGCTTAATGACGTGAAGTTCATCCTTACGGGACTTCATTGTTCCGATGCTGAGAAGCTAGATGGAGTAATTTCCTTGTTGAGAGGACAAGCAAGGATCTGGTGGACCAATGTTACATTGAGAATGACTAACGCCCAAGTAACTTGGTCATTGTTTTTAGAAGAATTCAAACATAAGTACATCGGAGATCAATTTGTTCGTCAAATGAAGCAAGAGTTCATGAATCTGAAGCAATGGAATCACACTGTATATGAGTACGAGTGTGAATTCAATAAGTTGAGTCGCTTAGCTGCCGAGCTTGTTCCTACTGAGAAGGATGCTTGTGAGTGGTTCGTAGAGGGGTTACGTCCTCGGTTGAAGGAGATGTTGATTGTATCGAATCTATCCTCGTTTCAAGAGGTAGTCAATCGTGCCAAAGCTTTGGAAAGAGCTCAGAATGAGAGATTTGAAAATTCAAGGACTCAAACAGTCAAGAGAACGGGTGTTTCTTCGAGTTCCGCACCGTAAAAAAGAGGCAGAGATGCTGGTTCTTGACCTCAAGCTAGATCGAAGTCAGTGGTATCCTCAGCTAGAGGATCAAATCCGATGAGAGGCAGACAAACTCAATCAACAGGATCTGGAGTTGGGAGATTTAACCAGATTCAAGACAGACAATGCCAACATTGTAGAAAGAATCATTCTGGGATATGTAGAAGGATTTCTGGAGCTTGCTATAGATGTGGGGAGACCGGACATTTTGTTCGGGATTGTCCTAGAGTAGTCGATGAATCTGCACAGCCAGATAGGTCTATTTCTACAGGCCAAAGGGGAAGAGGTAGAGGCAGAGGAAGAAATCAGTCAGAGTCCTCTGCTCAACAAGAGATACGTTCCACTGCTCGAGTGTATAATCTCAGGACCAATGAGGAATGGAATGACCTGGAGATTATAACAAGTACCTTTATGTTGTTTGATAAACGGGTTATGGTAGTGATTGATACGAGTTCTACATATTCATACATTACTAGTAAGTTAGTGAGAGAATTGAACATTCAATTAGAAGCTACTAACAATGAGGTGATAGTGACGAATCCGTTAGGACACATTGCTCGGGTAAATATGGTGAGTCGAGGGTGTCCCATACGAATTCAAGGAATTGAATTCCCTGCTAATTTGATGGAATTACCTTTTGAAGAATTTGAAGTGATACTGGGAATGGATTGGTTATATCGTTATTATGCTAATGTCGACTGTAGACTGAAAAGAGTAACGTTGAGAAGTCCAGAAGAGATAGAAATCGTGGTGTTAAGTGAAAGGTGGAATCCATTGGCAAACGTAATCTCAGTGATGACGGAAAAGAAGTTACTGTTACAAGGATGTCAAGGGTTCATTGCTAGTGTGTTGGATGGAAGAGCCAAAGACAAAGAGATTGAAGAAATTCATATCGTTAGAGAGTTATCTGATATATTTCCTGTAGAATTGCCAGGTTTACCTCCGGACAGAGAGGTAGAATTTCAGATTGAGATAATGTCGGTAACAGCGCCCATTGCAATGACACCATACAGGATGGCTCCAAAAGAGTTGCAAAAATTAAAGATTCAATTACAAGAAATACTGGACAAAGGTTTTATTAGACCAAGTGTATCACCTTGGGGAGCTCCAGTTTTATTTGTTAAGAAGAATGATGGTTCAATGCGTCTCTGCATTGACTACAGACAACTCAATAAAGTGACCATCAAGAACAAGTATCCACTTCCCCGAATTGAAAATTTATTTGATCAATTAAAGGGAGCTTCAGTGTTCTCAAAAATTGATTTACGTTCGGGTTATCATCAATTAAATATTCAAGAGAAAGATGTTCCAAAGACGGCGTTTAGAACAAGATATGGTCACTATGAGTTTATTGTAATGCCGTTTGGAGTTACGAATGCACTAGCTGCTTTCATGGATCTAATGAACAGAATTTTTCAACCCTATTTGGATCAGTTCGTGGTGGTTTTCATTGATGATATTTTAATATATTCAAAGTCAGAGGAAGAGCATAATTCTCATTTGAGGATTATCTTGTAGAATTTACGAGACAATAAGCTTTATGCTAAATTCTCTAAATGTGAATTCTGGTTGAATGAAGTGACATTTCTTGGACATGTAATTTCTGCAAAAGGAGTTCGAGTGGATCCTCAAAAGATTAAAGCTATTCTGGAGTGGGAAGTTCCAAAGAATGTGACAGAAGTTCAAAGTTTTCCGGGGTTAGCTGGTTATTATCGAAGGTTCGTTAAAAACTTTTCGATCATAGCATTACCCTTAACTAAACTGTTGAAAAAGGAAGTAAAATTTGTTTGGACTCAAGAATGTCAAGAGAGTTTTGAAAAGTTAAAGAAGATTTTGACAGAAGCTCCAGTGTTAGTTCAACCTGAGTCTGGCAAGGACTTTGTAGTGTATAGTGATGCGTCTCATAATGGCTTGTGATGTGTATTAATGCATGAAAGCAAGGTGGTGGCCTATTCTTTGAGACAATTAAGACCGCATGAGAAAAATTATCCGACACACGATCTGGAGTTGGCTGCAGTAGTGTTTGCTTTAAAGATCTGGCGTCATTACTTGTATGGTGAAAAATACTACTTGTATACGGATCACAAAAGTTTAAAGTACTTGATGACTTAGAAAGAGTTAAATTTAAGACAGAGAATATGGGTGGAATTTCTCAAGGATTATGATGTTGTGATTGATTTCCATCCCGGAAAGGCAAATGTGGTAGCGGATGCCTTAAGCCGAAAGACGTTTGCAGCCTTACGAGCTATGGATGCTAAACTATCATTAGGTGGAGATGGTGCAATTTGTGCGGAATTGACTATCAAACCATCATGGTTAGATCGAGTTAAAGAATTGCAAGCTAAAGATGAAAAGTGTTCAAAGAAGTTGCAGCAAATAAAGAATGAAGAATGTACAAATTATGAGATGAAAACTAATGGGAACTTATATTATCAAGGGAGGCTAGTGATTCCAGATGTTAATGAATTAAAGAATGATTTATTAATGTAAGCTCACAGTAGTCCATTGACGATGCATCCAGGAGGAAACAAAATGTATATGGACCTCAAGAGTCGATATTGGTGGCTGGGAATGAAGAAAGACATTACGGAATTTGTATCAAAATGTTTGATTTGTCAGCAAGTTAAGGCTGAGCATCAGGTTCTGTCGGGACTGTTACAATCAATTTTAATTCGGAGTTAAAGGCAACCCCGTCACAAAAGAGATTCAATATGGGTGATTGTAGACAGGTTGACTAAGTCAGCTCATTTTATTCCGGTACGAACTGATTTCTCTATGGATAAATATGTTGAGTTGTATATCAAAGAGATTATACGGTTATATGGTGTACCTGTTTCCATAGTTTCTGATCAGGATCCTAGATTCACGTCACGATTTTGGAAGTCTTTACATGGATCATTGGGCACAAGACTGAATTTTAGCACAGCGTTTCATCCTCAGACAGATGGTCAGTCTGAAAGAACTATCCAAATTTTGGAGGATATGTTAAGAGCTTGTGTTATCGAATTTAAAGGATCGTGGGAAAAATATTTGCCACTTGCTGAATTTACGTATAACAATAGTTATCAGTCAAGCATCAAAATGGCTCCATATGAAGCTTTATATGGAAGAAGATGTTGTACCCTTGAATTGGTATGAACTTAAAGATCGAGAAGTTATTGGTCCTGAGTTGATTCAGGAAATGGAAGAGAAAGTCCAAGTCATTCAGAATAATCTGAAAGCTGCAGCTGATAGACAGAAATCATATGCTGATTTAAAAAGGAAAGAAATTGAGTTTCAAATCGAAGATAAAGTGTTCTTGAAAGTGTCTCCGTGGAAAAAAAGTATTGAGATTTGGATGTAAAGGAAAATTGAGTCCTCGGTTTATTGGACCATATGAAATCGTTAAGAGAGTAGGACCAGTGGCATATCAATTGGCTTTGCCACCTGAAATGGAGAAAATCCACAACGTCTTTCATGTCTCCATGCTTAGGAAATATCGATCCGATCCATCTCATATTGTGACTACCGAAGATATTGAAGTTCAATCAGATTTGACTTATGAAGAAGAACATGTTCAAATATTGGCTCACGAAGTCAAGCAATTAAGGAACAAGACTATTCCATTAGTCAAAGTGTTGTGGAGAAATCACAAGGTGGAAGAAGCGACGTGGGAACGTGAAGAGGACATGAAGATTCAATATCCCCATCTCTTTGTACAATAAAAATTCGAGCACGAATTTTCTTAAGGGGGAGAGATTTGTAACACCCCAAAATATGGGTTAGTGACTAAATTGTAAAACTTCATAATTTGGTGATTAAAGTAGAATAATTGGATAATTCAATGATTTATCTGGAAGGATTGTTAGTAATTATTAAAAGAATTAAAGGGAAAATGGTCATTTAACCATTAAATGATTAAATTGTATTATGTTGAGGATATATACGGGGGAAAGGGATAAGAAGAATATCTCTTCTCCTCCTCTTTGTTCTTCCATACGAGAGAAAACCACAACAAAGGTGAGTTTTCTATTTTCTTGGTTATTTGTTGTTTTAAAAGTTGGGTTATGATCACTAGATGATAATTAAGCTTAAGGAAAGCTTAATTTGTTCTAAAACAAAAAGATGAAGAAGTTATAAGAGATTTAAGAAAATGAGTTTTTATATGAAATCATGGAAAATAGTTGATAAGTTGAATTTGAAGTTAAATTTGACTTTTCATCATGCTAATTAAGGAATATGAAGTGTTAGAATGATATTTAGAACATATTGAAATTTGAGTATGATTCTTGAATTACATATGAAGGATAAGATTTTGAAGTTATAGATGATTTTCATGTATATAAGTTGGTTTAAGTAATGGTAGTTGAGTTTAAGAGAAAATAACCTCAGTGACCAAAAATCCCATATAATATACGATTTTAACCAACTTTTTCCGGATTTGCCAAAATGACCAACAAAATCGCAATGCGATCGCTAATTCGCAACGCGATCTCCATTATCGCAAATTCGCGTTGCATTTTCGCAATGCGATAGTTGAAAATCGCGTTGCGATGGTCTACAGCATCGTTGCGATTTTCCCAATTCGCAATGCGAATAAGTAAATCGCAACGCGAATTGGGAAAATCGCAATGCGAATAAGTAGATCGCAACGTGAATTGGGAAAATCGCAATGCGATACTTACTATCGCAATGCGATAATAAAAAATCGCAACGAGATACTTACTTTCGCAACGCGATACTGACTTTCGCAACGCGATTTACATAGCGCCATTCGTATTAACGCGTATTTTTTTTTCAAATTCCAAACACGAATTTTTTCTTAATAAATCGGAAAATGAACCATCCACAGTAATCGCAACTCATAACCTCAAACCCAAAAACACAACACTCAGTCCCATCTCCATCTCTCACTCTCTACGGCGAAATCCGTCCCCATCTCCGAAGATTTCCGTCCCCATCGCCGGCGAAATCCCTCACAACCATTCACAGTCAAAAATCCCTCACAATCATTCAGAAATGGAAAATCAACCTCCGAGGGTTAGTTTTTTATTTTATTTTTATTTTGAAATTTTTGCATTATTTTAGGTTTTTCATATTGAGATTGATGATAAGTTTACTGGTAATTTCAATAATAGATTAACCATTTCACTTAGATTTCTTATTAAATTGATTCGATTGCTGCCAATACTGCTAAACTGTTTAGCCTGTGAAGTTAGTATTTGTCTTTGCTTTGTCTTTTGGTTGAAGTAATGCAGAAGAAGAATAGTTTCGAGAATGAAAATCGCAACGCGGAAATAACTATCGCAACGCGAAAGTAAAAATCGCAACGCGAAACCAAAATCGCATTGCGATTTTCATTTCGCGTTGCGATTTTTATTTCGCGGTTGCAATTTTCATTTTGCGTTGCGATTGTCTGGTCGCGATAGTCATTTCGCGTTGCGATTCTCTCGTTGCGATAGTCATTTCCGCGTTGCGATTCTCATTATCTCGTTGCGATTTTCATTTCAACCAAAAGATAAAAACAGTGTTGCAAATTTTAGTTTCAAGAATAAACTACTATTTATGTTTATTGTTTTGTTTTTGGTATATCTTGACAGTGTAATTTTTGGTATATCTAACTTGGTATGTTTATTGTTTTTTTGTAGAATTTTTTTTCGGCTTCATTGACATTAAGGAATAAAGTTAGCCTAGCCACTACAATTGCTTCGAAGCTTTCACCTGCACAAAGAAAATTGTTTGAAGAAACCTACTTCGGGCCATGGCTGAGAGTACAGCATCCGAGTGGAGATGCTAGTTTGACCCATTTGTGGCTTCAGACCATGACTAGCGATCTACCCGACAGTATACAACATGGTGAGGAAGAGATATGGTTTCATTTTCCACCGGCGTATACTTGTTTTGGGCGGAAGGAGTTCTGCTTAATCACTGGTCTACGATTCGGACATGATGATGTAGGCCGGTACACTCGTCATATCACCCGCCCATCATGGTTATCCAGGGTTTTTCCTGATGAGTCAATAGAGAAGCCGAACTTACACGTCGATGACATGAAGAAATTGTTTAATAAGAAAGATGGTTTTACTCGGATGAATGACGTCGATGTTGTCCGAGTATGCCTTCTACTACTTTTGTATGCCGGCTTTTTAGGCAGAGAGGCCAGACAACCTATTCATCAGGAGCTAATATTATTGGTAGAGGACCTAAATGCATGGAATCTGTTTCCGTGGGGTTCGTATATATGGAAAGCTACCTGGACTAAGTTGTCGTCTGCCTTTGATGACCGCAAAAGTTTGCGGGGCGATGGGTCGAAATAAACTTTGTCAGGCTTTGTTTGGGCCTTTAAGGTAAGAATTTCTATATAATGTTTTCAAAATTATAATTAATTATTTAACAATTTCTAATGTTTGTTATTATATTGTTTGTAGATTTGGATATTCGAGGCTTTCCCCAGCATGCAGACATATGCATTAAAATCCTCAGATGATATTCCTAGGGCTATTTCCTGGAAGAGGAAACGTATGTTGGATTGGGAAGACTTAATACCATATGCGACAATAAATAATGTAAGTTAACACAAATACTATCATATATAAACAAGTTATTAATAGTAGACGTTTAACTTTGTTTTAGTTTTTTTATATTTTTAGGAGGCCAACACTCCATTAATGAGACTGACACCCACGGAGTCTGAGCTTGCCACTGATTGGTGGCAAGCTAGTCAGCATTTTTTTGATGGCACGAATGATGAGCAGCCTCCACTTCCTCCACTTCGAGAGCCATCACCTCACCCAGAGCCATCACCTGATCGACCCGACTATACACCTCTACAACGAGAGCCATCACCTATCCCGTCACATCATCGAGTCTCTTCTCCACCATCACCTCATGATAGGCGACCGACAAAGATTCCACGACTTCTATCTCCCTGTCTCCACCTCCACGGGATGAGTCAAGGGAGTTACGTGATGAGGTCAATGCCTTGCGTGAGGAGATCGGTACTCTACGCGATAACGATGGTGCATGGCGTGTGGAGGTGTCTACTTTACGTGGTGAGGTTGCCGCTCTACGTGAGATGGTAGTATCGTTGCAGAATGAGGTTCATACTCTACGCAACGAGGTAAGTTTAAGATTTTCCATATTTAACTTGATGATAAATTTACTCGTAATTTCACTTAAATTAACCATTTTACTTAGATTGCTTAGTAAATTTATTCGGTTACTGCCAAAACTGCTAAACTTTTTACTTTAACACTGTGAAGTTAGTATTTGTCTTTGTTTTGTCTTTTGGTTGAAAGTTTGAAATATATTTATCTTTGTTTTCACTGTTTAAATATCATGTCTGTTTATTTACTGATATTTGTATTTTTATTTAGCGGACCGATAAGGTGGATGCTTTACGTCGGGTTTTTCTTGCACGACAGAGTTCACGCATCAGACGGCGTGCACGTGCTATTAAGTCTCCGTATACCCCAATAGTGCGAAGACACCGCAAGAAGAAGCCCGACTCGCCTATCATCCCTCAAGAGTCCACTCCTATCGTTGAAGAGGCCCCTATCATTCCTCGAGAGTCCCCTCCCACCGTTCAAGAGGCCACAGTCATCGTTGAAGAGGTCCCTCCCACCATTCAAGAGCCCGATTCACATGGCGTCATATGTAGGATTCTTGAGAAACCCTCTGACGTGTCAGACATGATGGATTCAAGTTGGCTCTCGTATGAGTTACCGGCCAGTACCATACCGGTATCTGAAGAGGAGAGGAAACAACTACCGGACACAATTCTGGATAACACCCTTTGGGCTAAGACCGCAGTTGATTTTTATCTACATGAGCGAAGCCAGGGGTGTTTCACTGACATATGCAAGCTCAATGATGATATCTATTTGTTGCTTGATCGGTCTTGGTGGGGCGTATTATTAGGGGTCGAAGACAATGGCTATTTCGATGGAGGGGTAAGTCTTATATTTTTCTTATATTTTCATTTGATTATTTTTTTGTAAATTTATGTAAGTTACTAATATATGTCTTTTTTTGTAAAACAGCATATCGATGCGTGGGTGTCACGTCTTCTAATAATTAGGAAACTTAAGGAAAATAAAAGAAATACACGGTATACAATTATGCCGACGTCTTTTAACGCCGTTCACTTGAAGAATCAATGAGATGAATCATTTACGTTGAGCAATGGACAAGCTAAACTTTATCCTGCATGGTGGGAGGTCGATAAGGTTAGTGTTTATTTTAGATTGAGTTTAAAGGTATTCATAAATAAGTGCGCAAATGAATGAATTATTACTTATGATTGCAGGTGTTTATCCCTGTTTTGGAACGTAACCATTGGCTTCTCGTCGAGCTTCAGATCCCATCCCTTAAGGCAATAGTATATGACAGCATGATAAATTACATATCATTGGCTGATTTAAGAGATATTATTAAGGGATGGAGCTCTTATTTGGCTAAATACTTGGATGCGATAAATTATTGGACTCGTTCTGGAAACAAGAAGCCAAAGAAGCTCAATATTACAGTTAGCAGAGACGAGACCGCACCACAACAAACGAAAGGACCCAGAGGGGATTGTGGTCCTCTCGTATGCTTGGCGTTGGACCGTTTGATCATAGGAAGTATAAAGTATCTACATCCCACCGATATAGATAGAGCTGCAGTAGGCTTGTGGTTTCGACATTATATGGCTAGATCGATATATACGAGACGCTGCCTACCTGCATCCGCGTTATAAAAATGTCCATAAACAACTGGTATGTTTATAGGCTTGTTGTTTAAAAATGTTTGGTTAAGTACCTAGAATTCAATAATTTGCTGTTTGTAGGTTTTAGATGTGTAGAAAGTGTTGTTTGAGCAAATGTTTGGTTTATGCAGGTTAATCTCAGAAGTGAGCTGCGTGAAAATGATGTATGGCTGCAAAAGTTGATTCAATAGTAGAATTGTTATTTTCTCTAATAATTATTGCTTATTTTTTGATTGTTTAATTGATTTGTAAAAGGTGATTTGTAAAAGTTGATTTGTTTAATTGATGTTAACATAATTCTTATTTGTGCTTGTTTAATTGATTGAAATGTAATGGTTGATTTTGTTGATTTCAATCTGCATTATGTTGAAGGCAAAAAGTACTATCGCAATGCGAAATGAAAATCGCAACGAGAGAATCGCAACGCGAAAATGAAAATCGCAACGCGAAATTAAATTCGCGTTGCGATTTTCATTTCGCATTGCGATTCCCTCGTTGCGATTTTCATTTCGCATTGTGAAATTAGCGTTGCGATTTTCATTTCGCATTGCGATTCTTTCGTTGCGATTTTCATTTCGCATTGCGATAGTAATTTCCGCGTTGCGATGGACATTAAGATGATTGCCTATTAAGTGATAACAACTGGAACAGATCATAGCAATTTTCAAACTCAAGTTACTAATACATGCCTAAGTGAAAATGTTAAAAGTTCACACATAAAATCTACATAATACAACGTTTGCATTTAAAAATCACCTAAGTTAACAGTCCCAAAAGGTGAAGCCAGTTGTGATTGGGATTTTAAAGATGATTGCGATTTTGATTGCCTTTTTCTTGACACCATATGAGCTTTGGATTTTGATGATGGTCCATATTTTGGTAGAGGAAAAGATGATTGTGATGGCACTGGTGATCCACATGTCAACCTTGTATGACCACTTTCCTTGCACCGACTACATGTCGATCTCTTCTTCTCTTCACGCTTAGACGGTATACGATCGTGACTTTTTGGTCGGCCAGGTAGCCTTCTGTCCATGGCTGGTGGCAAAACTGTTTGTAAGTCATCTGGTATGTCCCACTCAGAAGGATGTGAAATAGGGTAGACAATCTCGGCATAAGTCTGTCGATATACTTCTGTAGTGTAGCAATCCATAGAGTATGTGCTTGAATCATCTTGGTTTAGATGAAGAGCAACTTTTATAACATGGCCACATGGATAACCAGATGTTTGCCATTTCATACAACTACACGTCCTAGCATTTAGATCGACAAGCCCATTTAAGTTATTATCCAGTACTTCAAACAAAGTGTTTGAACATGGTTCAACTCTCCATGCGTTGACTTCACAACACGTTTCGTTATCTTTTTTTTAGTCCATGGTGTAACACGATGTTCCAATGTTCCTGTAAATTTAAATAAATAATACTTAGTAAAATATATGATAAGTTACGAATTCAAAGAAATAATACCTGCATGGTTTCTTTTCTTGTAGTACCACTGTTGAATAGAGGCTCGAAAAAACTCCATTAACATAGTAATGGGTAATTTCCGGGAATGACGACTTAGAGCGTTAATTGATTCTGCACTATTAGACGTCATGAAACCATATCTTGCTCCAAGTTGATGTACTCTTGACCATCTTTCAAACCCGACATCTTCTAGTGTTTGAGCACACTGAGGCAAAACACGTCTTAAACAGTTTATATGCTTATTGAAATCCACTTCCCGATAAGCCTTTACAGCCTTCCAGTATGTCCATTTGTGCTTTTTTATACCAGCAGACCTTGATTTTAGATTTCTATACAAATGAACACCACAAAGTCCATGAAAAGCATCTGGGAAACACCTTCTAACAGCGTTGTCAATTGAGTTTGCCCTATCGGATATGATTGTCAGATTGCTAATAGGACCTATGCAATCCCTAAGATGCCCCATAAACCATGTCCATGAATCAGAGGTTTCAGATTTGCCAACCCCGTAAGCTATTGGCAATATCCCATTGTTAGCATCCATGTCTACTGCTAATAAGTTTACTCCAAGGTATCGACCTTTCAAATGTGCTCCGTCAACTATAATAACTGGGCGCATGCAAGTAATAAACGAACAAATCTACAAAATAATATACACAAGAAATATAATCATTTAAATGTTAAATGCATGTAACTAACAGAAATGAGTCAACAGAATTATATTGATTTACTAACCGCAACACCAATGGCGATAAACAGCAACTCAAAGCGTCCATCTCTATCTGTTTTGATATGAGTTACCGACCCAGGATTTTTCAGCTTTAAATTGTGACAATAAGCCGGCAGTTGGGCAAACGATGCTTCTGGCGACCCCCTCAACAATTCCAAGGCATAACATTTGGCTCTCCAAGCTTGAGAATATGATATACTAATCTTGAACCGAGCATTCATGTCAGTCATAATTTCATGTCCCCGATATACCCTGCCATTCAAAAACATTAACTCAGCCAGAAAACCACCCAACACCTTTTTGTTTGCCTGTCTATGGTGAGGAAAAACTTGGGTTCTTGAACATGTATGTTTATCAATAAAAGTCCTAACTTGAAACATTGCGCAATCTTTTATCCTCTTTGCAATCATACGCCACGTACAGTTTTTGTCAATCGTACACCTTGTTTCGAAACGATCTTTGCTTGATTTGTTAACTTTTAGTTGATAGCCATCTTCCACACATTTCGTATACAAAGCTATCTTTAAGTCTTCCTTTGTATCAAAACAATCATCTTTCTTGATACGAATAACTTTTGTGTAACAATCAACTGCTTTCTTTGCCAACTCTTCTTCCGGTAACTGAAGTAATTCTGGCATATTCCAGTTATACTCCCGTGGCATTTTCTTTTCTTCGGGGACTTTTTCTTCTTCTTTTTCTTCTTCAGGATTATATGAATTACAGAATGGATGTTCAACATGTTCATTCACAGTCGTAACTTCCTCCTCATTATCATCAACAACATCTTCCTCGGCAACGGGTGTTTCATCATCAAAATTCGGGTATTGACCAATATCAAAATCATTACACGCAGGGTATGTTTCTTCTTCTGAAACATCATCAAAATCCGTGTATTGACCAATATCAAAGTCCGGGTATTGACCAAGATCAAATTTCGAATACTGACTAGTACTCACAATTTTTTCTCTTGGCTCATCATCGTCTAATTGGTCAATACGAAAACCGGAATTTGGTGCTGAAAGTTGATTTGGATTTGGATTAGAGAAAGGCTGTGGGTTTTTTGACCCACTTAGTTGATTACTACCTGCTACTGACCCAACAATACTACTTCTAGGTTCAACAACATACAATGTAACATCATCACTTGAAACATTAATGTAAGCAATGAATCGTTCAACATCTTCATTGTCGGTTAACAAATAAACTTTACCATTTCTCTGATAAGATAGCCTAAATCCACTTAGGGGCTCTAAATTCAATTTCTTTGAAACACGTAACATTAGGGTTTCATAAGTTAACTTCTTTAATGACAGTTTTAGTTGAAGATTCATGGGTAAAGGCATATATTGTAAAACACCATGAACATTCTCCCATGACCCTCCAAAACACAAATCTATCCAAACATGATCAACATTAGATGATTTCATGGTTGTAACTAAACAAACGAGATGCGAAACTAAGACCTGTTGCCGGATGGGGAAGGATGTCGTTGGATATTGGAACGAATGTCGCCGGAGAGAGTGATAGATGGAGATGGAATGAGTTGCAATTTAGGGATTTAGGTTATGAGTTGTTGCTGCTGCGTATATATATACACTAAAAATTTGGCTTGCGAAACTAAAACCTGTTACGAACTTTGAAACTCGCATTGCGATTCTGTATTATCTCGTTGCGAAAGTCAGAATCGCGTTGCGAAAGGCAATCATTTGACCATCGCAATGCGAAATGCAAATCGCAACGATAGAATCGCAATGCGAAATGAAAAAGGCAACGAGGATTAACATGCATAAACTTTTAACAATTATTATTGAATTCTAGGTACTTAACCAAACATTTTCAAACCAAAAGGAGTATATATGTTAACAAAACTTGCAAAACAGACTATCGCAACGCGAAATGGCTATCGCAACGAGAAAATCGCAATGCGAAATGAAAATCGCAATGCGAAATGCAAATCGCATTGCGATTTTCTCGTTGCGATTTTCATTTCGCATTGCGATTTTCATTTCGCATTGTGATTTTCTCGTTGCGATAGCCATTTCGCGTTGCGATAGTCTGTTTTTCCTTCAACATAAAGCAGATTGAAAATCAACAAATCAACTATTACATTTCAACACAAATTATGTACACATCAATTAAACAAAACAAGATTTACAAATCATCTTTTACAAATTAATTAAACAATCAAAAAATAATAATAATTCTTATTTCTTCATCAATTATTGAATCAATGAATCAACAACTTTGTGACCCCGTACATCCATTTCACGCAGCTCACTTAAGGATTAACCTGCAGAAACCAAACATTTGCTCAAACAAGACTTCCTACACATCTAAAACCTACAAACAGCAAATTATTGAATTCTAGGTACTTAACCAAACATTTTCAAACCAAAAGGAGTATATATGTTAACAAAACTTGCATTTGACTTACCAATTAACAATGGACACTTTCATAACGCGGATGCAGGTAGGCAGCGTCTCGAATATATTGCTCTAGCCATATAATGCCGAAACCACAAGCCTACTGCAGCTCTATCTCTATCGGTGGGAGGTAAAAACTCTGTGCTTCCCGTCGTCAAACGCGCCAAGCAAAGGCATACGAGAGGACCACAATCCTCTCTGGCTCCCGGCGATTGCTGTGGCGCGGTCTCGTCTCTGACAACTGTGACATTGAACTTCTTTGGCTTCTTGTGTCCAGAATGACTCCAATACTTAATCCCATCCAAGAATTTAGCCAAATGAGAGCTCCATCCCTTGAAAATATCTCTCAAATCAGACAGTGATATGTAATTGATCATGCTGTCATACACTATTATCTTCAGGGATGGGAGCTGAAGTTGGACGAGAAGCCAGTGACGACGTTCCAAAACAGGGATAAACACCTGCGATCATAAGTAATAATTCATTTATTTGCGCACTTATTTATGAACACCTTTAAAAAATTTAAAAAATAAACACTAACCTTATCGACCTCCCACCATGCAGGATAAAGTTTAGCTTGTCCATTGCCCAACAAAAATGATTCATCTCGTTGATTCTTCAAGTGAACTGCGTGAAAAGACGTCGGCATTATTGTATATAGCGAATTTTTTTTATTTTTCCTAAGCTTCCTTATTATTAGTAGACGTGACACCCACGCATCGATATGCTGTTTTACAAAAAAATACATATATTAGTGAATTACATTAATTTTTAAACAAATTAATCAAAATCATATATAAGACAAATATAGTCTTACCTCCCCATCCAAATAGCCACTGTCTTCAACCCCTAATAGCACACCCCACCAAGACCGATCAAGCAACAAAAACATTTCATCGTTGAGTTTGCTGATGTCAGTGTAACACCCTTGGCTCCGCTCATGTAGATAAAAATCAACTGCGGTCTTAGCCCAAAGGGTATTATCCACAATTGTTTCCGGTAGTTGTCTCCTCTCCACTTCAGATACCGGAAGGGTACTAGCCGGTAACTCATACGAGAGCCAACTCTCATCCATCATGTCCGGAACCGGTGGGGGTTTCTCAATACTTCGATATATTACCCCATGTGAATCGGGCTCTGGAATAGTGGGAGGGACCTCTTCAACGATGACAGTGGCTTCTTGAACGGTGGGGGGGGGGAATCTTGAGGGAGAATAGGGGCCTCTTGAACGATTGGAGGAGACTCTTGAGGGATGACCGGTGAGTCGGGCTTCTTCTTGCGGAGTCTTCGCACCATTGGGGTGAACAGAGACGTAATAGCACGTCCACGCCGTCTGATGCGTGAACTCCGTCGTGCAAGGAAAACCCGACGTAAAGCATCCACCTTATCGGGCCGCTAAAAAAAATTAATACATAAATCAGTAAATAAACAGACATGATATTAAACAAAGACAAATATGTTTCAAACTAGCATTGTATTCACCCAAATCATTATTCTATCATAGTTCACAAAATGCTCAGATAACATTCCAGAAGTAAGCACTTATATAAACATTTAAAAGGACAACATATATAAACATTCCAGAAGAGGAATAGTTTACTTTCGCAACACGAAACTTAAAATCGCAACGCGAAATGACTATCGCAACGCGGAAATGGCTATCGCAATGCGAAATGAAAATCGCAACGACAAAATCGCAACGCGAAATGAAATCGCAACGACAAAATCGCAACGCGAAACACAAATCGCATTGCGATTTTCATTTCGCGTTGCGATTTCATTTCGCATTGCGATTTTGTCGTTGCGATTTTCATATCGCATTGCGATAGCCATTTCCGCGTTGCGATAGTCATTTTCGTGTTGCGAAAGTAAACTATTCTTCTTCTGTAAATTGAAACTTGAATGGATTGCATTACTTCAACCAAAAGAAAAAACAAAACCAAAAACAAATACTAACAAAAACAGTTTAGCAGTATTGGCAGCAACCGAATGAATTACGAGTATGAAAAATCTTAAACTTACCTCGTTGCGTAGAGTATGAACCTCATTCTGCAACGATGTTACCATCTCACGTAGAGCGGCTACCTCACCGCGTAATGTAGACACCTCAACACGCCATGCACCATCGTCTTTGCGTAAAGTACCGACCTCCTCACGCAAGACATTGACCTCATCACGTAACTCCCCTAACTCATCCCGTTGAGGTGGAGGTGGAGAACAGGGAGATAAACGTCGTGGCATCTTTGCCGGTCGCCTATCTTACGGTGATGGTGGAGAAGAGGCTCGATGATGTGACAGAATAGGTGATGGCTGTCGTTGTGGAGGTGTATAGCCGGGTCGATCAGATGATGGGTCTGGGTGAGGTGATAGCTCTGGGCGAGGTGATGGCTCCCGAAGTGGAGGCTGCTCATCAATCATTCCATCAAAAAAACGCTTACTAGCTTGCCACCAATCAGTGGCAAGCTCAGCTTCCGTGGGTGTCAGCCTCTGTAGAGGAGTGTTGGCCTCCTAACAATATAAAAGCTCAAACAAAGTTAAACGTGTACTAGTAATAACTTGTTTATAAACATATGGTAGTATTTATGTTAACTTACATTATTTATTGTCGTATACCGTAGTAAATCTTCCCATTGCAAGGTCCGTTTCCTCTTCCAGGAAATAGCCCTGGGAATATCATTTGAAGTTTTTATTGCATATGTCTTCATGGCGGGAAAGGCCTCAAATATCCAAATCTACAAACAATATAATAACAAACATTAGTAATTGTTAAATAATTACTTATAATTTTGGAAACATCATATCAAAATTCTTACCTTAAAGGCCCAAATAAAGCCTGTCAAAGTGTATTTGGAACCATCGCCATGCAAACTTTTTCGATCATCCAAGGCAGACGATAACTTATTCCATGTAGCTTTCCATAAATACGAGCCCCACGGAAACAGGTTCCACGCATTTAGGTCTTCTACCAATTTGATTAGATCATTTGGAATAGGTTGTCTGACCTCTCTGCCTAAAAAGCCAGCATGCAAAAGAATTAGAAGGCATACTCGGACAACGTCGACGTCATCCATCCGAGTAAAACCATCTTTATTATTCAAAAATATTGTCAGGTCTTCTACGTGTAGACTCAGCCTCTCCAGCTCAGGAAAAACCCGAGATAGCCATGATGGGCGGGTAATGTGTCTAGTGTACTGACCTACATCATCGTGTCCGAAGCGTAGACCGGTGATTAAGCAAAACTCCTCCCGCCCAAAACACGTATACGCCGGTGGAAAATCAAACCATATCTCTTCATCACGACGTTGTATAGTCTCTGGTAGATCGCTAGTCATGGTTTGAAGAAACAGGTGTGTCAACATCGCATCTCCACTGGGATGTTGTACTTTCAGCCATGGCCCGAAGCATGTATCCTCAAACATTTTTCTTTGTGTAGGTGAAAGCTTCGACGCAATTGTTTTGGCCAGGCTGACTTTATTTCTCAAGGTCAATTGAGCCCAATAAAAGTTTTACAAAAACAATAAACATACTAAATTAGATATACCAAAAACTACACTGTGAAGATATACCAAAAATAATAATAAACATAAATAATAGTAGTTTATTCTTCAAACTTAAATATGCAACACTGTGAATTTCGTATTTGTCTTTGTTTTTTGGTTGAAGTAATGCAATTCATTCAAGTTTGAATTTGCAGAAGAAGAATAGTTTCTGAAAATGAAAATCGCCACACAAAAATGACTATCGCAACGAGAGAATCGCAACGCGAAACTAAAATCGCGTTGCAATTTGTATTTCGCGTTGCGATTCTTGGTTGATTTAATAAGCAATCTAAGTGAAATGGTTAATCTATTATTGAAATTACCAGTAAACTTATCATCAATTTCAATATGAAAAACCTAATAATAATGCAAAAATTTCAAAAAGAAAATAATTAAAAAAACTAACCCTCGTTGGTTGATTTGGTTGATTTTCCATTTCTGATTGTGAGGGTGGCTCTGAGAGATTTAGATAGACGGATTTCGCCGGAGATGGGGACGGATTTCGTCGGAGATGGGTGAGAGAGTGAGAGATGGAGATGGGACTGAGTTGTGATTTTAGGTTTTAGGTTATGAGTTGCGATTACGGGATATACTGTGGACAGTTCAGTGTTCCAATATATTAATATTCATGTTTGGAATTTAAAAATAAAATACTTGGCCAGGATACTAATGGCGCTTTGAAAATCGCATTGCGATTATGTATTATTGCGTTGCGAAAGTCAGTATCGCGTTGCAAAAGTAAGTATCTCGTTGCGATTTTTTATTATCGCATTGCGATAGTCAGTATCGCATTGCGATTTTCCCAATTCGCGTTGCGATTTACTTATTCGCATTGCGATTTTCCCAATTCGCGTTGTGATTTTCCCAATTCGCGTTGCGATTTACTTATTCGCATTGCGAATTGGGAAAATCGCAACGATACTGTAGATCATCGCAACGCAATTTTCAACTATCGCATTGCGAAAATGCAATGCGAATTTGCGATAATGGAGATCGCGTTGCGAATTAGCGATCGCATTGCGATTTTGTTGGTCATTTTGGCAAATCTGGAAAAAGTTGGTTAAAATCGTATATTATATGGGATTTTTGGTCACTAAGGTTATTGGTAGTTGAGTTTAATGACATGATAGGGGTTTAAAATAGAAGAATTAAGTAAAGAATTGATGATTTTCGGGGTTAAAATACAATTTCTGGGTAGAGGGAACCGATACCCTATGAAGGGAATCGATTCCCCTCTTGGACAAAAATTCCAGTATGTGCAGGGGGAACAGATTCCCCCTGGGGGGTATCGATTCCCCCTAAATGAAAAAAATAGAATTTGGTTCATTAAACCGGTTTAAGTTATTAACATAAAGTTTAAAGTTTAGGCTTCTGATAGTTGTTTTGAAATGATATATTTATGTAGATATTGAGCCTAAACAAGTTCCGGAATAATCAAAGGATTATAATCGAATCAAAGCAAAGCTAAGGTGAGAGAAATTTTAATTGTACTTATATTATTGAACGAACATTGGCTTGCGATGAGCTAATGATGGAGTTACTATGGTAAGAAGTGACTCCTAAAATGTTATTTGATATGTGATTCTTATATGTACATGAATACATGATATGCATAAACATAAGAGCATGAAACATAAGATATATGATATGATATACATGATTATATGCATATGTGATATATGCTATGAGATATGACCAATGTGAAATGAAATAAGCTATGTGAATATATGAAATTACATATGAATATACAATATGTGATATGATATGAAATATATGGTTACACATACATGTGGTATGTGACAGAAGAGAAAGAACAAGTGATGAGAAATATATTCATAATAAATTCCCATAGTATATGATACGAGAGCTATAGGTATAGTTGGCATGCCAAGAGTCGAGGGTATTGTAGTCCTTCGGGACGTAGTGGTCCTACGGGACATATATAGCAGTCCTTCGGGACGAATACTGAACAAATGTCTGGTGCCCCATGAGGGAATTTATACGAGCTGTGGTGACAGCATTGGAGCACAACCTCAATGTACTCACATACCTCTATTCTCAATAATATACATGGGCAATAACAACAATAGCAATTGAAATATAAATTAAAGTGAAAGTGATGCAAAAAGGTAAGTTTCATGTGTGCATGACTTGATTATATATGTCATGGGAAATATATCCATGCATATTGAAATATCATGATCAAATGGTAAGAATGCATTTTCATGAATCTACTGTTACATGTTTATTTATTGCCTCACTAAGCCTATGACTTAGCGTGTAAGTGATTTACACGTAGGTACCAAGAAACGTGAAGAGCAAGAATAGAAGTGGAAAGGACAATATTATTACTAGAAGATCAGATCAGAAGTAATCGACAAAGTATGTATTTTGTTGTGTATAGAGTGTTGGCATGTAATAAGTCGTTAATTATGAGTACTCTGATCAAGTTTGTATTTTGTGGTTTTTTTATGTAAATTAAAGTATTTTGTTTTAAACAAGTTTTAAATTCCCCGGGGTTTTTCTTTAAGTGTCAAGGTTTGAAAAGTCAATGTGACACCTCAGACTCGTATTCGAGTCGAGTACGGGTTGGGCTGTTACATAAGCTATGTAGTTCACGGTTTCAACATTGTCTTAAACGAACCGAACCGAAACCCAACGCGGACATAGCCAAACTGAACCTGGTGATGAAAGAAAGCTCCGACGAGGAGCTCGAACACCTAAGGAAAACGACCCCCTCCTTTTCCCTTTTTTTGCTTTATTTCTTTGAAATGTAAAGAAGGTTTGAATATGGAAGGTAAAAAAACCCTCTGGATATTGTTTTATTTCTTTGTTTTTTGTATATATAATGCTTGAAAAATCGAAGGGTATTTGCTGCCAGAAAAGAAAGAGAAGAAAACCTTTGAAAATCAGTGCTCTTGTATTGCTTTTCTTTGTTCGAATCAGGAAGAAGAGATGAGTGGAGAGCCACCGTTTTTTTCCAGGAGGGAGAGACTCCCTTAACGATTTTCTTTTGGGTTTTATATACCGTGTTCCGACTGGAAAATAAAAATTACATATTCTCTTTGTTTGTTTGTGCATGTGATGAATCGGCTGAGTTGGCAATGATGTTGCTGATGGAGCGTTTTGCTACTGTCGTGGAGAGGAGAATAGCTCGATTGGCACCAGCAGTTGCTAATGAGGGGTACGGGGCCACTAAACGCATGTGGTTGCTACACTCGTGGAGTAACCATAGAGGCCTCGAGACCATCTGTTGCTGGCGTACGTGGAATGAGCTGTTGTGGAGATGAGGCCACAGCTCTTGCGTACTTGCATCTCACGTGGGGCAGTGGGGATTGAAACCCCAAATATAGACTCGTTAATAAGCTTTTATTAGGTTTAGGGTTTGAATGTAATGGGTTTTGGTTATGGTAATATATTTGGGTAAAGATATAAATGGGTATTTTGAATGTAATTGGGTTATAGATTTGTTTGGTGAATGGACCTTTGGGGCTTTTAATATTTTGTTTTTGGTATTTGATATCCAAAAAAATATTTTAAATTTATGTGATCAGTAAACCCTAACTTGCAAAGAGAAAATAACTTTAGTGACCGAAAATACCTTATAATATACGATTTTAACCAATTTTTTTTGGATTTGTGAAAATGACCAACAAATTTGCAACGCGATCTCGAATTCACAACACAGTTTCCAAATTCGCAACACAGAAGTCAAATTCGCAACACTGAATTTCAAATTCGCAACTCGATTTCTGAATTCGCAACTCGATTTTCGAATTCGTAACACAAATTTTAATTTCGCAATAGGTTTTATTTTCGCAACATAAATGTTTTGGGCATATAAATACGCAGCAGTAATAACTCATAACCTAAATCCTTAAATTGCAACTCATTCCATCTCCATCTATCACTCTTTCCGGTGACATCCGTTCCTATATCCAACGATATCCTTCACCATCTCTACTTTTTTTACATAATTTTATTTCTATATAATTTTTTCGATGATTTCTCTCCCAAATTATCAACTATCATCTTAATAAATATATGATTTTCTCTAAGTTAGTGATGATATGTAGTTTATAGCTCGTTTGTTTAGTAAAGAAATCTTTTACCCATGAATCTTCAACTAAAACTGTCATTAAAAAAGTTAACTTATGAAACTCTAATGTTACGTGCTGCAAAGAAATTGAATTTAGAGCCTCTAAGTGGATTTAGACTATCATATAAGAGAAAATGTAAAGTTTATTTGTTAACCGACAATGAAGATGTTTAACAATTCATTGCTTACATTAGTGTTTCGCAAGAAGATGATGTTACATTGTATGTTGTTGAACCTAGAAGTAGTGAAGTTGGGTCAGTAGCGGGTAGTAATCAAATAAGTTCTTCAACCCCAGTTTATGGTGCTCACAATGTACAACGTTATTATCAACCTCAAAATTTAATGGTTCCACCACAATTTCATCACCAAGAAAATTTTGTTTCACTACATTTCCAATATCAAACACAATCTCAAAACTCATAACCTTTTCCTAATCCAAATCCCAATCAACTTTCAGCACCAAATTCCAGTTTTCGTATTGACCAGTCAGACAATTATAATCCAACAGAAAAAATTGTGAGTACTAGTCAATATTCGAAATTTGATCTTGGTTAATACCCAGACTTTGATCTTGGTCAATACTCGGATTTTGATGATGTTTCAGAAGAAGAAACAGACCCTGCGTGTAATGATTTTGATATTGGTCAATACCCGAATTTTGATGATGAAACAACCGCTGTCGAGGAAGATGTTGTTGATAATAATGAGGAGGAAGTTACGACTGTGAATGAACATGTTGAACATTCATTCTGTAATTCATATAACCTTGAAGAAGAAAAAGAAGAAGAAGAAGTCCTCGAAGAAAAGAAAAATAAGAAAATGCCACGGGAGTATAACTAGAATATGCCAGAATTACTTCAGATACCGGAAGAATAGTTGGTAAAGATAACAGTTGATTGTTGCACAAAAGTTATTCGTATCAAGAAAGATGATTGTTTTGATACAAAGAAATACTTGAAGATAGCATTGTATATGAAATGTGTGGAAGATGACTATCAACTAAAAGTTAACAAATCAAGCAAAGATCGTTTCGAAACAAAGTGTATGATTGACAAAAACTGTACGTGGCGTATGATTGCAAAGAAGATAAAAGACTGTGAAATGTTTCAAGTTAGGACTTTTATTGAAAAACATACATGTTCAAGAACCCAAGTTTTTCCTCACCATAGACAGGCAAACAAAAAGGTGTTGGGTTGTTTTCTGGCTGAGTTAATGTTTTTGAATGGCAGGGTATATCGGGGACATGAAATTATGACTGACATGAATGCTCGGTTCAAGATTAGTATCTCATATTCTCAAGCTTGGAGAGCCAAATGTTATGCCTTGGAATTGTTGAGGGGGTCTCTAAAAGCATCGTTTTCCCAACTGCCGGCTTATTGTCATAATTTAAAGCTGAAAAATCCTGGGTCGATAACTCATATCAAAACAGATAGAGATGGACGCTTTGAGTTGTTTTTTATCACCATTGGTGTTGCGGTTAGTAAATCAATATAATTTTGTTGACTCATTTTTGTTAGTTACATGCATTTCACATATAAATGATTATATTTCTTGTGTATTATTTTGTAGATTCGTTCGTTTATTACTTGCATGTGCCCAGTTA
This sequence comes from Hibiscus syriacus, assembly GCF_006381635.1. Taxonomy (NCBI): domain Eukaryota; kingdom Viridiplantae; phylum Streptophyta; class Magnoliopsida; order Malvales; family Malvaceae; genus Hibiscus; species Hibiscus syriacus. The sequence goes on from NW_024063008.1 coordinate 1,794,408, forward strand.
TTATAGTTGAGGGAGCACATTTGAAAGGTCAATACCTTGGAGTAAACTTATTACCAATATCCATGGATGCTAACAATGGGATACTGTCAATAGCTTACGGGGTTGGCAAATCTGAAACCTCTGATTCATGGACATGGTTTATGGGGCATCTTAGGGATTGCATAGGTCCTATTAGCAATCTGACAATCATATCCGATAGGGTAAACTCAATTGAGAACGCTGTTAGAACGTGTTTCCCATATGCTTTTCATGGACTTTGTGGTGTTCATTTGTACAAAAATCTAAAATCAAGGTATACTGGTATAAAAAATCACAAATGGACATACTGGAAGGCTGTAAAAGCTTATCGAGAAGTAGATTTTAATAAGCATATAAATTGTTTAAGACGTGTTTTGCCTCAATGTGCTCAAACACTAGAAGATGTTGAGTTTGAAAGATGGTCAAGAGTACATCAACTTGGAGCAAGATATGGTTTTATGACATCTAATAGTGCAGAATTAATCAACGCTCTAAGTCGTCATTCCCGAAAATTACCCATTACTATGTTAATGGAGTTTTTTGAGCCTCTATTCAACAGTGATATTACAAGAAAAGAAACCATGCATGTATTATTTCTTTAAATTCGTATCTTATCATATTTATATATTTTACTAAGTATTATTTATTTAAATTTACAGGAACATTGGAATGTCGTGTTACACCATGAACTGAAATGGGCTTGAAGTATTGGAGAGTTGAACCATGTTCAAACACTTTGTTTGAAGTATTGGATAATAACTTAAATGGGCTTGTCGATCTAAATGCAAAGACGTGTAGTTGTATGAAATGGCAAACATATAGTTATCTATGTGGCCATGTTATAAAAGTTGCTCTTCATCTAAACCAAGATGATTCAAGTGCATAGGCTATGGATTGCTACACTACAGAAGTATATCGATAGACTTATGCCGAGATTATCTACCCTATATCATTCTGAGTGGGACATACCAGATGACTTACAAACAGTTTTGCCACCAGTCATGGACAGCAGGCTACCTAGTCGACCAAAAAATTACGATCGTATACCGCCTAAGGGTGAAGAGAAGAAGATATCGACATGTAGTCGGTGCAAGGAAAGTGGTCATACAATGTTAACCTGTGGATCACCAGTGCCATAACAATCATCTTTTCATCTACCAAAATATGGATCCTCATCAAAATCCAAAGCTCATATGGATCCAAGCAAAAGGAAATCAAAATCGCAATCAAAATCGCAATCACAACCGGCTTCACCTTTTGGGACATATTAACTTAGGTGATTTTTAAATGCAAACGATGTATTATGTGTATTTTATGTGTGAATGCATACATTTTCAGTTAGACATGCATTAGTAACTTGAGTTTGAACATTGCTATGTTCTGTTCAGTTGTTATCACTTATCAGATTGTTGTCTGTTATCTTTTTGAAGGTGTTTTCATTGAATTCGCAACGCGGAAGTCAAATTCATGTTGCGATTTTTGCGAAAATGTACCTTCAACAGGTCTTTTTTTTCCTTCAACATAATGCAGATTGAAATTTTCTTAAACAACAAATCAACTTTTACAAATCAATTAAACAAGCAAAAAATAATTCTTATTTACACATCTAAAAAAATAAATCAATAACACATTGATAAAATTAGCCCCAGACAGCAAATTTCACGCAGTTCACTTCAGGATTAACCTGTATAAACCAAATATTTGCTCAAACAACACTTTCTAAACATCTAAAACCAACAAACAACAAATTATTGAATTCTAGGTACTTAACCAAACATTTTCAAACCAACAAAAAGTATATATGTTAACAACACTTGCTCAAACTTACCAATAACAAATGGTTGTTTGTGCACACTTTCAGCACGCGGATGCATGTAGGCAACGTCTCAAATATATCGCTCTAGCCATAAAATGACGAAACCACAACCCTACTGCACCTCTATATGTATCTGTGTGAGGTAGAAACTGTTTACCTCATGTCGTCAAACGTTCCAAGCACATGCATACAAGAGGACCATAATCCCCTCTGGCTCTCGCCGTTTGTTGTGGCGCTGTCTCTTCTCTCATCATTGTAACTTTGAACTTTTTTGGCTTATTGTTTCCAGAATTAGTCCAATAATCAATCGCATCCAAGTATTTAGCTAAATGAGTGCTCCATCCCTTACAAATAATATCTTTCAAATCAGACAATGGTATGTAATTCAACATGTTGTCATATACTATTGTCTTCAGGGAAGGGAGATGAAGCTCGACGAGAAGCCAATGACGACGTTCCATAAAAGGGATAAACACCTGCAATCATAAATAATAATACAATTGCGCACATCAAATAAAATTTATGAACACCTTTAAAGTATTCAAAAATAAATATTAACCTTATAGACCTCCCACCATGTAGGATAAAGCTTAGATTTTCCATTACCCAACGCATATGAAGCGTCTCTCTGATTCTTCAAGTGAGCTACGTGAAAAGGCGAAGGCATAATAGTCCATTGCGTCTTTTTTTATTTTCTTCATTTTCCTTATAATCTGAAGACGTGACACCCATACATCAATATGCTGTGGATAAAAAAATACATATATTAGTGAATTTAATAAATTTAAAAAAAATAATCAAAATGCAATATAAGAAAAATATAAGACTTACCCCCCATTCAAAATAGCCATTCTCTTCAACCCCTAATAAAACACCCCACCAAGACCGATCAAGAAAGAAATACATACTATCGTCGATTTTGTATATGTCAGCGTAACACCCCTGGCTCCGCTCATGTAGATAAAAATCAACTGCGGTATTAGCCCAAAGGGTATTATCCATAATTGTGTCCGGTAGTTTTCTCCTTTCCTGCTGAGGAATGGTACTGCCTGATAACTCATACGAAAGCCAACTCTCATCCATCATATCGGGCACGCGAGGGGGTTTATCAATATGTCGACATAGTATGCCATGTGAATCGGGCTCTTGAACGGTGAGAGAGACCTCTTGAACGATGACAGGGGCCTCTTGAACGGTGGGAGGGGCCTCTTGAACGATGACAGGTGAATCGGGCTTCTTCTTACGGAGTCTTGGCACTATTGGGGTGAAAGAAGACGTAATGGCACGTGTACGATTTCTGATGCGTGAACCCCGTCATGCAAGAAAAACCCGACGTAAAGCATCTACCTTATCGGGCTGCTAAAAATAAATTAATACATAAATTAGTAAATAAATAAATAATGCCAAAAAAAGGTTATTTGCATTTTTAGTATAATATTAAACAAACTTACCTCATTGTGTAGAGTATGAACCTCATTCTGCAACGATGAAACAATTTCACGTAGAGCGGCTACCTCATCACGTAAAGTAGATACCTCACCATGTAAAACACCATTGTCATCGCGTAAAACATCTACCTCACCACGTAAAGACCGTACCTCATCACGCCATGCACCATTTTCATCACGTAAAGTACCGACCTCATCACGCAAATCACTGACCTCTTCACGTAACTCCCCTAACTCATCCCGTGGAGGTGGAGAACGGGGAGATAAATATCTTGGCATCTTTTCCGGTCGTCTATCATGAGGTGATGGTGGAGAAGAGACTCAATGATGTGATGAAATAGGTAATGGCTCTCGGTGTGGAGGTGTATAATCAGCTCGATCAGGTGATGGCTCTCGAAGTGGGGGGTGCTCATCATCCGTCCCATAAAAAAAAACACTTACTAGCTTGCCACCAATCAGTGGCAAGCTCAGCCTATTTGGGTGTCAGCCTCTGTAATGGATAGTTTGCCTCCTAACAATATAAAAGCTCAAACAAAGTCAAACGTCTACTAGTAATAACTTGTTTATATATGGTAGTATTTGTGTTAACTTACATCATTCATCGTTGTATATGGTAGTAAATCTTCTCAATCCATCAGCCGAATCCTCCTCCAAGTAATAGCCCTAGGAATATCATTTGAATTTTTTCTTGCATATGTATGCATGCTGGGAAAAGCCTCAAATATCCAAATCTACAAACAATATAATACACAAACATTAGTAATTGTTAAATAATTAATTATAATTTTGGAGACATTATATAGAAATTCTTACCTTAAAGGCCCAAATAAAGCCTACCAAAGTGTATTTGGAACCATCGCCACGCAAACTACGACGGTCCTCAAAGGCATACGACAACTTTTTCCAGGTAGCTTTCCATAGATATGAACCCCAGGGAAACACGTTCCATGTATTTAGGTCATCTACCAATAATATTAGGTCCTCAGAAATAGGTTATCTGATCTCTTTGCCTAAAAAGCCGGCATTTAAAAGTAATAAAAGACATACTCGAACAATATCAAGGTCATCCATCCGAGTAAAACCATCTTTAAAAAGTAATCTTTTCAAGTCGTCGACGTGTAAACTGGGCTTCGCCTTTGCTAGCTCAGGAAAAACCCGAGATAACCATGATACGCGGGCGATATGACTAGTGTACCAACCTACTTCATTGTGTCCAAAACGTAGACCAATGATTAAGCAAAACTCCTATTGCCCAAAACAAGTATACGCTGGTGGAAAATGAAACCATATCTCTTCATCACCACGTTGTATCCTCTCGGGTAGATCGTTAGTCATGCTCTGAAGAAACAAATGGGTCAACATAGCATCTCCACCTGGATGTTGTACTTTTAGCCATGGCCCGAAGCAAATATCCTCAAACAATTTTCTTTGTACAGGTGTAAGTGTCGACTCTATTGTATTGGCTAGGCTTAATTTATTCCTTAGAGTCAATGAAGCCGAAAAAAATTTCTAACAAAAACAATAAACATACAAAGTTAGATATACCAAAAACTACAAATTATACACTATAAACAGACATGATATTAAACAGTGAAAACAAAAGCCAAATATGTTTCAAACTAGCACGGTATTCACCCAAGTCATTATTTTATCATAGTTTTTTGGTTGAAGTAATGCAATTCATTCAAGTTTCAATTTGCATAAGAAGAGTAGTTTCTGAAACTTAAATTCGCAATGCGAAAATGAAAATCGCAACGTGAAACTAAAATCACATTGTGATTTTCGTGTTGCGAATTTTATTTTCGTGTTGCGAATTTAAGTTTCAAAATTCTTCTGCAAATTGAAATTTGAATAAATTGCATTACTTCAACCAAAAGACAAAACAAAGACAAATACTAACTTCACAGGATTAAAAACTAAACAGTTTAGCAGTATTGGCAGCAACCGAATGAATTTACTAAGCAATCTAAGTGAAATGGTTAATCTATATATTGAAATTACCAGTAAATTTATCATCAATTTAAATATGAAAAATCTAATAATAATACAAAAATTTCAAATTAAAAATAATTAAAAAAATAACCCTCGGTGATTGATTTTCTATTTGTGGCCGTGAATGGTTGTGAGGGTGGCTCTGAGAGATGGAGATAGACGGATTTCGTCGGAGATGAGGACGGATTTCGCCAGAGATGGGGACGGATGTCATCGTAGAAAGTGAGAGATGGAGATGAGACTGAGTTGTGATTTTGGGTTTTAGGTTATGAGTTACAATTATACTGTTTACATTTGTGTTGCGAAATTAATATTGTGTTTCGAATTTGAAAATAAAATTCGCTTTGCGAAAATAAACGCGTTTTGTGAATTTGACTTCTGTGTTGCGAATTTGGAAACTGTGTTGCGAAATTGGAGTTCGCGTTGCGAATTTGTTGGTCATTTTCACAAATCCAAAAAAAATTGATTAAAATCGTATATTATAAGACATTTTCGATCACTGAAATTATTTTCTCACTTGCAAATTAGACGAAGGTTTGAACTCGAGGCCAAATGCAAAATTTCGGGAACAATCTTTCAAAAACGTCTCTTAACTCTCGAATTGAGTTTCGATCGCCTTTTAACCAAATTTGGATTAATTGGACAAAATTAGGGTATCACAGTACCGAAAAATGCTCAGCAATGCAAAGTTCAGAATGTTGTGCAGTATGGTGGTCGGGTTATATAGAGTGAGTCGACCTTGCAGTTAAGGGAGGAAACTGCAGCCACGGTGTTGCAGGAAACTGGGGCTGCTCTTATCCATCCATATAATGATGGGCGCATTACAAGGTAGTACGCTGAACATTTCTGAGCTCTGAATGCTATAATTTAATGTTGTATCTGTGAATTAAATGATAGGAAATATTTTTCAGTGGGCAAGGTACAATATCCTTGGAGCTATTACAGCAATCCCCTCAGATAGACACTATAATTGTTCCCATAAGTGGTTTGTGTTTCAGGCCGTTCTCGTTGAATTTTATGGTTATTAGTCCTGCATGATCATCACCTTCTGTCTTATATTTTTTAGAATTTGCAGGAGGTGGCTTGACATCAGGGGTGGCATTGGCTGCCAAAAATCCATCAATCCTGCCCTTCGAATTTTGGATACTGAACCAAAGGGAGCTAATGGTGCAGCTCAATCAAAAGCAGTCAGTAGAATTGTAACCTTACCCAAAACGAACACGGTTGCTGATGGCCTGAGAGCTTTCCTTGGTGAACTCACCTGGTAAATGCATATCAATGGTGTCTTACTGATGCTTGAAGAATATTTTCCCTGTTTGTATATGTTTTCTTTTATCAAATTAGTGCACTGTATGTTTACTTTTTAGTCTATAAATTTCACTATGTCTCATTCTATGCCTCCTGATTGATTAGGACCGTAGTACGTGATCTTGTTGATGACATGATAACAGTTGATAATACGGAAATAACCGGTGCAATGAGACTCTGCTATGAGATTTTTAAAGTTGCAGTTGAACCAAGTGGAGCCATTGGCCTTGCAGCTGTCTTATCTGATAGCTTCAGGAACAACCCTGCCTGGAAGGATTGCAAACAAATTGGAATTATACTTTCAGGAGGTAATGTAGATCTTCAAGTGCTGTGGAATTCATTCAGAAAATGAAGGTTACATTGTTATTGCTACTCCTTTGAAAGCCTTTTATTTTTATCCTTTCAAATTGATCTTTGACCTCTAAATGCGGATGTGAAATCCAGTTACTTTGGTTGCAATTATTAGTCCTAGAATTCTCAATTCTACATAACCCTTTGAAGAGTTTCCCCTTGCGAAGTCTGATAGTGATTGGAATTTTACGTATCTGTGGGAAACTATCAATCCGAAGTCCGAACACCAGAAACAGGTCATTAATGGGAGTTAGAAGCAACAGGATTTTACATACGCAGAAATATCCAAATATCTTACAGGCTGCAAGAATGCTTTAAGCCTCTTCTTTCTCGTACTCATAGTCCCCATTCGATCTCAGTTTCATTCTCAGTTTCACTCGAACTGCAGTCAACCCGACAATAGATTAGCCTTCTGTTTAGCTGGAAAAGGGTCAATATACTTATTTCTCTTTCGTTCAACCACGTCACTATTGCTTGTTGAGACTTTCCCAGTAACCTTTCTCCCATTTCTTCACTTGCAATATTGAGTTGTTTTTTCTTCTAAGAAATGCTGCAAGAGCTCGAAGGTCATAAGGAGGAGGCAAGGTGCATGGATTTTTGATCGATGGGCCTTTCACCAACGATTCCATCATGAATTTCTTCTTTCGCCCTTGTTGCCCTTCTGCATGACAGGCCATTACCTCCGAGCACAACTCCATGGAACCTTCAGGTATTCTCGGCTCGAATTTCAACAGCTTGGCATACTCATTTAACAAATGATACATATAGTCATAAACGTAGTCCATCTTTAGCTGCTCCTGCATAAAGCTACTGGCTGCCATTCCGATTTCATGTGCCTGCCAAATCCGAATACCGTATCAAGTTTAACAAAGCCCTTGCCGGAATACCAAGATCATATAGTTCAAGCATTAAAGACAACTGATACCTTCTTTTTGTGATTGTTGCCCCAGTCCACAGAAAACTTAAGGGATCTGCATTTGTCGTCATCTCTTATAGGCCAATAGTGCTCCACGGGTTGCATGCTTCTCATGAAGAAATCATAGAACCGAGGCTGTACCATCAATGTGACAGAATCACAGGCCAGAATGTATTTCTCGCTAACAGACCATGCATATCCTTCAATGTATATCTTGTACCTGGAAAAACCATGAATTTGTGAAACAACAGGAAGAACAAAAATTACATATTGATTGCCAAAATATTCACCTATACGCGCATTGATCTGCAACGTTGGATTGTTTAAAACCTTGCTGGCCTTCACGGATCCAGTCCTACAAACTAAGCCTGTTAGTTTTTTTAAATAGCCTAGGATGATTATGAGATAATATTTGTTTAGAATTTTGATTAACAGTTTGATTTTCACCTGGATAAACAGGCGGGCATTCCAGTCTTGTTGATCGGTGACATTGCACTTGAGAAGATCCTGCCTATTCTCAGCCACGAACGGATTCCCCTTCCAGTAAGCATACGGTTCCCTGTCAATCCATTTGATCTTTTCATTTCCCTGTTTAATATCCTTCAATATGCTGTCCCATGGTTTTATATTTATCTCAGCCCTGAAGAAAAAACAAAGAGCACTTATAAAGAATGTAAGAATTATACCCAACTCCTCATATAAAATGACTAATGAACTTGGGAAAACGCGAATTTCCAAAGCATTTCAGAGTTTACTAGTGTTATCACGTGCCGTGAAAATGGTAGACCACTTGTCAGTGAACAAGGGACCCATTAGCGGCATGCAACCGAAGCTGCAAGTGCAGGCCATTAATAACATTTGGCATTTAAGTTACATCTAGAGCTGACGAGTGTGTTATGTGTATTATACCATGCAGATGTCAACAAGCAGGGCAGGTGAAATGAACGACGAAAAACGACAGGGGGGTGGAGTTATAAATTTGTAAAAGTGGAAGCGTTACCATCCCCAAAAGGACCAATCAGGGAATACTATATCCAACGTTTCTTTGTCTCCACAGTAGCGAAACAATGGCGGTGGGGCTGTTGAATTCGGTCCTCTGTACTCCCTTGACTTGATCACCGGTCTGTCTTCGGTGTCGAACATGATTTCAAGGTCCGGTAATCTTCCGGGGTACTTTCTGAGGAGTTGCAGAATGCCCCAGATGGTGAAAACATCTCTTGTTTGAATGGCTTGTCTGTAGCCTTTAACGTAGGCTTTGCCCCCTTTGATTACCAGGTGAAACGTCGCTGATCCGTTTGCCCTTTCCACCATGTCCCTGGTGATCCCGGAGGTTTTCCAGGGACGTAAATCTTCGTGGATCCATCTAAAATAATCAGGGCAAACAGGGTTTAACGAAGGATCAATGTCTTCTGTTCGGAACGACTTCGGATAATTCATTGGACAGGTTTGTGTCTGGTTTTTACTGATGGTACAGCTGAGTGGGATCTCAATTCTCCGTATGGGAACTTTTGGTTTCTTAGATACTACTATGGTATTGGTTTTACCCTTTGAATTCTCAATAAGAACCCCAAACTGCAAAAAAGAAGCAAAACAAAAACCTCAACAAACATGAACCAAGAATTGCAGAATCCACCATGAAGCTAGAACTAGATTTAGCAGTACTTACAGTGTCAATCCATGAGGAATATGTAATCAAGACAGCCATGAGAAAAACAGTAGAGACAAGAAGAGCTGCTGTCGTTGGGGGTTTTCTTTTCGGTCCAGATCTCTGCAACATGGAATCTTGTAAATGCTGCTTTGCCCTTTGATTCTCGAGTTGATAAAAGCTTGCTTTTAACACTAATGTATGAATTTCAGGGGAGTGATTCCGTGTTGATGACGGCGAAGAGGAATAGTATTAAACAAGTTCCAAGTAAAACTTTGGTAAAAATAAATATGGTTAAGCTAATGGACAAAACAGAGAGCGCAAGATATAAAATTCCAGCTCTCCCCCTAGAAAGCGATGATGTTTTCTAGTAGTGGAGGTTTGCTTAAACGTTAGAATTGTCATAATTGGGTTCTCCACGAGCAAATGCAAGTAATTGGATGGAGTTGGGACCATTGGAATTTCTATGTACTAAATTATAAAAGCTTCTGCGTTACTTTTCAGAATTCAAATAGTTGGTAAAATTATGATTTTGGTCCCTTATTCATAATCATTTAGAAATTCAGAATCCAGTTTATCTGCTTTTAGTGTCATACCATTATGACGCAGTGCATTTGGTTGTTAAGCTTAGGCTTTGTTTGTTGTCCCCATGGTTATCAAAACCAAACCGGACCGTTCGGTTTAACCGGTTGAACCGTGAACCAGTGGTCTGTTCGATCCGGTTATCTCACAAAACCGGACTGGCAATGAACCGGTTGAAAACCGGGATGAATCGGCTAAAAACCGGCAAAACCGCCGGTTCACTTTTTTTTCTTTAAAAAAAAATTAAACCAAACGACGTCGTTGTTCAACAAGCCAAGTCAAATTCGAGTATTGCTGAGCTCGACTCGAACTCGAAAACTTTAAAAGTAAGCTCAACTCGACTAAAAAACTTACGAGCTAAAAATTATCAAGTTCAACTCGAACTCGAAATATAATATTAAAACTTGAACTCGAAAAGGCTCGAACTTAAAAAAAATTTAGAAGTTCGATTGAAGCCTAAAATTTGAGCTCAATTGAAGCGAAAGAATAATTCGCTCTGTGCTCACCAAAAGGCTCTATGATTTTGAATGTCCAATTACCTCTATTATTTATAGAATTAAGTCGGGATGCTCTTCTATGTTTCTTAGCCATGCGAGATTGTTTTGTTCTCATATTTTTACTCTTTAAACTTTTGGGATGCTCTTCTATGTTTCTTAGCCATGTGAGATTGTTTTAAAAAAAAATTAAACCAAATGACATCATTTGTTATGATTTTTTTAAGCTCCAATTTTATTTTTTTTATTATAGTTATATAATTATATTTATTATTTAATATGTTTTACCTTAAATATTATGTTGTAGTTGATTTGAATCATTTTATTTCACTTGATTTTATGGTTTTTTAATTTATATATGCTATGACTTGTGATATTTTTATATCTTTTAATATTGTAAACTTAAAAAAAATGTTACATATATATTAATATTGCTTTGAATATTATGTAAAATTAAAAAAAAATTATTTTATATAAAATCCGATTCAACCGTGATTGAACCCGGTTAAATCAATGAATCAGTACCTTCACCGATTCAATGTCCAATCCAATTTTAAAAACATTGGTTGTCCCATATTGGTTTAGATTCGTGTGTAGTGAGTTTCCTATAAAAAGGATTCTTCTTTTGTAAATTCTAAATATGAAGGGTATGAGTTGATAGTTTGGGATCAATATGAAAAGAGGCCTACCGCCGTCCTACGTAGAAGGGTAGTTTGGAAAACCTTTAATTAGAATTTTCACCGTCTAATATTTTTAGGGTTTGTAAACTTATTATTTTATTACTGTGTTTAAGCTATACGTGATCAGTTGTCTTTTAAAAATTTTAAATTATCATATATGTTTGGATATTTTTTTATATTTTCATTGATAATTTATTTTTATCTTCCATATTTTTATAAGTTATTTTTTAATTTTTTTAAAAATCTACCTTTAACAAAAAAAAAATCATATATATGTCCTTAAATATGCGATTTGTCCAATTTCCCCTACCTTGGTTACATAACTTTTGCTGAATAGTAAGTAATAAGGCGACAAGAACCGGTAGACATTAGGTGGCCCAAATTTTCAATTGTTAGAAAGAAGGAAATTTCTGCGGGGTCACGTACTTGTTCTTAATAGAAAATAACCCAAGGATAATTCTTTTTCAAAATAGGATTGTTTCGATAACGATTCCTTAATCCCTCTTCTCGATCCAGTGTGGAAACTTTTTAAATTAGTGTATAATTTTCTCCAAGGAGTCGGCAAAAGACAGCAGCACATTTGCTGTCTTGTTTGTGAAATGTTGTTCACTTGTCAAGTGTTTCAGAGTGATCTCGGTTGGACTGAAAAAAAAATTACAGCTAGCCGACAGAATTTGCCCATGAAGTGGTTTCGAAGCCAGTATAAATTGGTTAAATTGGGCTTCTCATCACTTAGTTTTGACCATATTTAAATTTAAATTATTTCATTTTTCTCACACGGAAGTTAAATCAGAAATATTAAGTGATTGTGATTTTTTCCCCCGCTAACATGAATTATTTTCTACTGACATGGAAGTCATCATATTTTTGTTTTATTATTATTTTATTTCTTTTAACAATTTTAAAATTTTAAAATTTTAAAAGTTTCATTCACATCTCATGTTGGTGTTGATGTTATCATTTTCTAAGTCTCCTTTGATCACTCGAAACATTAACGAATGTATCTCATCGTCTTCTATCATTTTATTAATTTATTTATTTTTCTTAAAATCCCATTAAAATTATTAAAATTGTAATATGAACTCAATAGAAGATATCGGGTAATTGCTCAATCATCAATGTTGACAACGGCTGTTTTGTTTTAATAGTTCAGATGATTATAAGGCATGAGTGATTATAAGGTAGTATATGTTTAAAATTTTCTTAATCATAGATAATATACACAAATTTTGCAGACAAACTCTACTCAAATAAAGGACTTCTAGAAAGAAACAACTTTTTAATCACTAAAATCATTTTAAAGATTCATAATGACCCATTTAAGATATTCTTACAGCATTATATATATATATATATATATATATATATGCAACATCCTTGATGAGCTTCATTGAACAATGACTTAATTTCCTCTTAGAATTTAATTTGATTCTTCTTAACGAATATATAAATTAAAAGGAAATGGAAAAATATAGGAAACCTAATTTAATAAAAAAAACAGGGAAATATCAGCTTATTAATGTTAATTAAAAGTAAAAAGTTTGATTTTAATAGATCTTTATTAAATAAGTTTTTTTATAATCAATTAATTATTTCTATAAATAGAGATTAAGAATTAAGTTAGAAATCAAGTTATATGTGATATTTCTCAAAAGAATTTTTATATAAAGTTTAGTTTTCTTTATTTAAGATGGTTCTATGTACTTTCATTCTAAGAAATATCCTGAACAGGTACTTTAATTTTATTTTTTTTATTTATATATACACAAAGGTGGATACATAATATCAACCTTTTGAATTGCAGGTGGTAGTGAAAATTATGACCATGAATGATGAAAAGACAAAGATGAAAGCTATGGAGATCGTTGCCGACATCTATGGTACAAGACTCAATCAACATATTTATTTTCTCTAAAACCATTCTCTAGTTTCCAATGTGGGATTTTGATTAACTGGCGTCGATTCAATAGCGGCGAATGTGAGTGAGCAGAAGCTGACAATCGTAGGAGAGATGAACCCGGCTGCCATTACTAAAAAAACTCAAGAAGATAGGCGAAGTTGAGATTCTTACCGTCCGACCTGCTTAAGGAAGAAGAAAAAAGATGGGAAAAAAGTGATTATTTGAATTTTAATTTTTTTTTTTTATATTTAACTATAAAAATTGAAGAATGCGTTGTCTGCAATCTGCAGATCCTTTAGTTCACCTACATGATTAAACATGGCAATAATATGATATTTACTGTTTTACAAAATTAAACACATTGTTTTGAAAACCGGACCGGACCGGTTGTTCAACCGGTTTAACCGGGAATTGATGCCTAGTCCGATTCAATATACATCGGTTGAACCGTTATTAGTGAACCGGCCAGCACTGCAGAACCGTTTAAACCGGACCGGCTGAAAACCGGGAAAAACCGAAAAAAACCGCCAATTTTATTATTTTTTTAAATTAAATCAAACAACGTCGTTTGTTAAACGAGCCAAGTCGAACTAGAGTATTGCTGAGCTCGACTCGAACTTGAAAACTTTAAAAGTAAGCTCAACTCGACTCAAACTCACGAGCTAAAAATTATCAAGTTCAACTCGAACTCAAAATATAATATTGAAACTTGAACTCGAAAATGCTTGAACTCAAAAAAAAATTAGAAGTTCAATTGAAGCCTAAAATTCGAGCTTGATTAAAGTGAAAGAATAGTTTACTCAATGCTCACCAAAATGCTTAATGATTTTGAATGCTAAATTACCTCTATTATTTATAGAAGTTAGTTGGGATACTCTTCTATGTTTCTTAGCCATGTGGGATTGTTTTAAAAAAAAAATTAAACCAAACAATATTATTTTGTTATGATTTTTTAACCCCAAATTTATTTTTTAATTATAGTTATATAATTATATTTATTATTTAATATGTTTTACCTTAATTATTATGTTGTAGTTAATTTGAATCATTTTGTTATTAACTTATATATGTTATGAATTGCTTTGAATATAACTTGTGATATAAAAAATTATTTTTTATTAAATATTTTTGGTATTTTTATTTAATTTTTTAAATAATTATGACGTCGTCCGGTTTTTCCGACATGTCGGACTGATTGAACCAGAAAACCGGTAGCATGATCGATTCACTAACCGGTCCAGTTCTGAAAACCATGGTTAAACATGCTTCATACCATTTATTGCAAGTTACTTTCCTGTTTGACAAAATATAAATTTTGAAATATTAATGTTTAATTTGTAATTTTTTATAATTGAGCGAAAAAATATAAACCCATAATGGATGACCACATATAATTTTCCTGTTTTTCACTTTAATCTCTTTTAAAAATTTATTTAATTATTATAAATTTATTTTTAATCATTTAGTGATTCAACAGGTTGAATTTATTTTTCTTTTATAATTTTTTATTTAATTATTATTGAACTGATGAAAATGGAAAAAAAAATTATGGTTTGATTACTTGGATCACCGCTCAAATTCTTACAACATTGCAAAGAACAACTCATTTCATACTGGGGAAAAAAGGAAGTGTATACGACCGAAAAGCACAAGCTTTTTCATATTGCCACTGGTCATCAGCAGTGTGATAGAAATAAGTAAGCAGTAGCACCAGAAACATTAAACATGGTTCACAAACATTGTTTTCCTTCTACCAAACCAAACACGAAAACGGGTGAGATCATCATATCTGTAATTCATGATCTCGTAAATGGAAGTGAAAGTCTTCTGTTCGGGATTCAAAGGTTAACCACGTTATCATCATCATAGATAGCAGTCAGTGTGTGTGTCGGTCTTGACGTCGATCCTGCTGTATCCCGTTATTTGTTTGTTTTTATGTCCACCAACTGTTCGTCTAAATGCTCCAATAACCCAGGTCGTAGCTGAGCTGACGACCGCATTTTGCAATGGACAAAATATCCGCTGTTTGTGCCATGGAATGGAGCATCCAGCTCGACAAGGCTCTACGCTCCAATAACCCAGGTTTCAGTATTTTTTGTTTTTGTTTTTCATTTTCGCAAATTCCAATACATACCCATTTCATCATCTCCTTCAGTTTGATGAGTTTTTCCTTATTCAGCCCGAGCAGTCGAGGCCATTTTACAAACAGGACAAAGACTGGAACTGTGGGGACGAGAACCTGAAGCAACTAAGGCAGTATGCTGTATCTTCGGTTTAGTCCCTGGCGAGGATAGGCTGTTTGCGAATACTTTACTTTTAAGGCTTGCAGACGCATTTCGCTTTGGTGATAAGAAAATCAGGCTGTCTGTTGTCAGAATTTTCTTGACAAATATCAGGTGTGATAAGAGCAACAAATATAGGAAGCAAAAGAGACGAACGTTTCTAAATAGCAGAGTGTATAACCATGAAGAACTGTTGAGGAGAGTGAAGATTGTTTTGGACACAGGTGACGTTGAGTCGAGAGCAATGGCTTTAGTTCTATTTGGTTGTTGGGCTGATTTTGCAAAAGATAGTGCAGAGATACGGTACTTGGTACTCTCCAGTATGGTCTCTTCTGATATCTTGGAGGTGATTCTGGTGGCTCAACATCAGTATTTCTGCTGCAGAAAATGAAATGTTCTTGTTGTTATTAGAATATTCCTTCTAATCTGTTTTTCTACCCTTTCTTTAAGAATGTGATTACCTGAGCTTGTTTGAGCTTAAACTAACGTGCTTAACTTAGATTAGGACCATGTTCTTGTTGTTGTTGTTATTAGAATATTCCTTCTAATCTGTTTTTCTACCCTTTCTTTAAGAATGTGATTACCTGAGCTTGTTTGAGCTTAAACTAACGTGCTTAACTTAGATTAGGACCCTCAATCGTGTTAGACATTATATAAGCTCTCAATTTCACTCATCTGCGGACACTTATCTTGCCCCATTAGATTAGCAACCTGCCTTCCCGAACATCGAAAAAATAAAAGATAAGAAACACTATTATTGGCTATGTCATTATTTACATGCCACTTAAAATAACTTACTTTTGGAACACAATAAAGGCTTATTTTCTGCCTTTGCATGATTTCTATAGGTGAAAGCATCATTTTTTTCTGCCAGTCGGTTTTGTGAGTTAACAGCTGACTTTGCATTTGTTGTCTTGGAGATGCTGGTGAATATGATGGCTTCCCCAGAAACACCTGCAGCTGTAAGGTTAGCAGGTGCAAGTGTTTTTACTAGAATGAGTTACTCATATTCAGTTTCAAGAAGAGCTTACAAGGTTTTGTGCTCCCTTCTCCTCTCTCCCATTCACTCATTTCCTGAACCATGAATATTTGAATTTGACTGTCTAAATACATCTTTCTGCTAATTGTGCAAAATTATGACCCGGCCTGTAAAGGACAATTTTTATCCATGAACGTATCATGGAATGGTACAAGGTTTCTCAGGGCCTTCTTGGCATGTTATTTTGAAGAGGCATTTATTGTTAAATTAGTTATTGTCTGTTTCATCCATTTTATAGAATTGATTCTTACACATGAGGCGCATTGCATATGCCTTCAAAAAAATTTCAACATATGATACTCCTATTAGGCACAATAGGGTGACCATCGTTGCTATTTACTGTTACTGTGAGGTACAATTGATCTACTGGTTCCATATGTGATGCAACGATAGGAAGATCTCAGTGACAAGTAGAAATCAGTATGATATTCAAATAATTAATTCCTCCTGCAAACTCTCTGTTTGGAATTTTTTGATCTTAGCTCATATAAGTCACTACTTTCTTGCAGAATGGTGTAAAGCTAGTGTCAGATTCTTCAGAAGAGAATTTCATCATTGCCATGCTGGTTTCACTCTCAAAACTTGTTTCCAAGTCAACAAGTCTTATTCCTGAACAGGTATTCCTTCTAGCCCCAGTTCACGTGGTCAGGGCAGGGCCGGGTGTAATGCTTATTCTCAATCTCTCTTTCTTGCAATACATTTCATGTGGGATGACTTTCTTAATATGTTTGTGTCTTTCCATTTGGGTACAGGTGGATGTGCTTTTGCGATATGTTACCCAGGAAAATAGTTGGCAGATTCGAGTAACAGCATTAAGGTGTTTGCATCTTATTTTTGTAAAAGAAGGGTGTTGTTCTCTTGTAAATATGTACATGATCAAAGCTTTATTCAGCATACTAGATGAACTGGAACTTCCACCAGTCATGCATTGGGGAGCTCTCCAGATTTTACATAAGGTTCTCTTTAAGCAAATCGTAAATGAGTTCTTTAGTGTCGTTTGATTTAAACTTTGTTGATCATTTTGGGCAATTTGCAGATCCTTTTGTATACGTTACCTGGTCTCCCTTCTTTAGAGAAGCTCGAATTTGCTCAGCTATTAGCCATTCTAGAAAATGCATCCCAGTCCCCAATCATGTCAAAGAGCCTTGCAGCTCTTCGAATTCTTACATATATGTCAACGGTACTTCGGGCAAGAACAAATAGTGAATCTTTTGCTGTTTATTCCTCACCTCTGCCAGTGCAGGTCATCACTTTAGTTATGACACAGGTCAGATCACTGGTGAAGCCATCATCTGATCTCTGCCAGACTAGTAACAGAATGTTTCAAGAAGTTAGAAACCTTCTTAATCTTATTCTTCAGCTTGTTGGGGAACATCCGGATTTGGGTGTAACAGTGTTGGGTGAAATCAGTTCATTCATCAAATATTTTGCAAATCTAAATGAAAATGTTTTGGCTAGTAAACAAATTGCTTCAGGTGAGGTTATTGACTTTAAGGAAGATATGGGCAAAGCCTTCAGGTCCAAGTTGTTATCAAACATACACCGGTTTGTGTCCGCCTGTCTTCAAATCCTCAATGAAGCTGGTGCCATCACTGCCAGTGTCTTTGACAAAGTACAACTTCTGGTGGAGCATCTACATCATGGCAGGGTATTTGATTACTATACACGTACCATTTACTCTTTGTTATTGCATTCTCGTCTTGTTGGAATTCTTACTGAACACCCATTTAAGAAAGAACTTGGTACCCTTGAGCATGCCTGCAAGATGTTGTCAGAGAGGGATAACTGGCATGCCTATAAAGCAGGAATATATGCAGCAAGTCAGGGAGCATGGATTACAGCAACTTTTGTTTTTGCAGAGCTAATTAAAAGAGTTCAGTCTGATTCCTGTTACTGCTGGCTTAAATCGCTAGTTCAGTTTTCCCATTCTGAGGCAAAACTCTGGCTTAGTTCTTTGGCAAAGCAAGAGTCTTTCTTACTAGGTTCAGTGGGAATGAATGAACTCCTTACGTTTTTGAAAGATAATTTTGGAGAACTTGGACAACATCTTGCAGAGAATGACAGTGTGCTCAATTATAGGGATACTCTTTTTGGGGCGTACCAAAATGCATGTTCTTCAATAAAAACATTAGAAAGAGTAGTCATATCTCGAAAAGCATTCTGTTTCAAGAGATGGTTCTTTTCTCTCAGAACAAAGTTACTTGGGGCTGTAGGCGAAATTCTTGAAGTGTTGGACACATCTAAGCAGGAAATTTTTAGCAACATAATTGAGGTTCAGAACAATGCTTTGACTAACGTCAAATGTTTAGAAAAATACACTCACTTTTCTTTCCGGTTGAACAGACTAGCAAAGGAATTGGATCTGATAAACTCATCTTTCATTGGTATGGATAGAGAGAGTTTGAAAGTCATTGCAACACTTGCACTTAGCTGCTCAGTATTGGCCTTTAGTACCGGATTCCCAGTTTTCTTTCCAAACCTCCCTGCTCAAAAAAATTTAAGAACTTGTGATCGAGAGAACTCAAAGCATAGCGATTTAAGATCGATGCTACTGCAAGATTTGCTTGGGCGTTTATTGCATATTGACCAAGAGATTAGCATGGATCTCTGGATACTTTTAGAGAGTGGAGGATGTCCCAGAAAATGTTATCACCTGCAGTCCAGAAATTGTAAAATGAAAAGTGGGCATGAGGTAAAGGATATACTTAATATAACAAGGTATGCAGTTTCGACTGTGATTCGTCTGCAAAGCGAGACGAACAGGATTGAAAATGAGGCAATCATATCCCAAGTTACGAAGAATGGGATAGAGCTACTATTAGACATTATTAGGAAATGGCTTCGAATTCCATTCCAGATGCCAAAGTATTTTTTTCATACAAGGTATATCGTGCAAACTGTTTCCAATAGTTACTTCTTTTCTCTGCACTTTTTCAATAATAAAAAAAACTTTTACTACCTATTGAAGATTAGGTAAGCTCCTCCATTGCATAATGAGCTATAGTGTCATCTTCTGCAATCGATTTCCCCCCTAGAATTAGAGTGGAGCTGTTTGTGATAAATGATATATGTTCAACTTTTCTGATGTTCTTGTTTTTGAAATATTGTTAATCTCCAGGCCATTCATTGGTTCAGAACTCTTTGTCTTCAGCACAGACACCAAAAATCAAAACCAGATTATCGTGTCGTATGGCTCTCACCTCTCGCTAAATCTGTGTCTTCAACTGAGAAATGCCTCGCCCGAATTCTCACTTAGATTGACCAAGTTGTACTGTCTTCTTCACAGTAGAGTGTCCTTTCGGAAGCTGTCCCACAGGGAAAGAAACAATGAAGAAACGGAATCGAATCTTCAACCTTGGAAAAGTGAGGACATGGTAGAAATGAACGAGAAGTTATTCCGCTACGTAACAGAGCGCGAAAAGAAGACTAGTCATGGTAAGCGTTTCAGGGACAGTGATACAAATGAAGAGCAAATAGCGAATGAATTTGTGTGCTTTGAACCAAATGCTAGAGGGCAAGGATTTTCAAGTTGTGTACTTGATGTGTCTCATTTTCCAGTGGGTTCTTACAGAATAGAATGGTATAGCTGTTGTATTGACAGTGAAGGATCTTACTGGAGTCTTCTGCCATTGAATACTGAACCTGTATTTACTGTGCAGCAATCTCATGTTATTGCTCAAGTTTAGATTTAGATTGAGCTCTTGTTAAAATTATATACATCGTCTTTGCTACATTTCTTATTTATTTGTTTAGACAATATAATTATTTATTTATGATTTTAAAAATTTGTGTAAAATTGTTTGTAACTCATCATATGAACTACAAACTGTCAGGTAATTATTATTTTTATTAAAAATGTATGTGAAATATATATTCATATATAGAAAAATACAAATTTTAATTAAATTCTTTTCATTAAAGAATTGAATCTATTGAATGGTCTCGATAGTAAGTGAGAATGTTATTCTTTTTAGAGGATTTGTATTCGAATAATTTCATTTGTAAAGTGTATATATATTGTCAAAATTAATCTTACTTGAAAGACCAACAATCATGGTGTATCTTGAAAGATCGAACATGATTAGGAATGTGTATGGATCAAATTGAGATTTTGACCGATTTGAATCTAACTTGAGCATTATATCTCCCTATTTATCATTCAATTCAATTTAAAATTTATTTTGTAAAAATTAATCGAACATCATTTTATGTGGATTTGACTCTACTTATCACTACCATAAAAATAAATTTTATAAAATTTTGTAATTTATTATCAATCAAACTTGATAAGTTTAGTAATTAATACAATTAAATTTACTAAAATTAGAGGATAACTAGACGAAAGATGTAAATTTAATGAAAATGAACTCATGAAGAGATTTTAATGGTTAGAGGAAATGTTGTTCTTTCTTGAAATATTGAGTTCGAGTAATTATGTCTGTATAGTTTGTATAAGTTATCAATAATAAAAATTATAAATAAATATTATATTATAATCATTTAAATTATTGAAAATAAGAAAAGAAAAACTAAATGACCAACGACGTCGTTGCAGAAATAATAAAACTGCAAAATTACAAAGCTATCCCCCAATACTGACCTGTTTTTCTAGTTTAAGTTTCTCCATATTCGTCTCTGTCACGATTCTCCGCTCTTTCTGCAACAAAATTGAATCCCGTTTAAGTTTTTATTCCTTTTTGTAAAAACCTTTCTTTAAAAAAAATATTACCCGGAAAAACATAAGATTTTCGCCGTTTTAATTAGTTATCTATTCGGAATCACTGGAGATTTCTAGGGTTTTATTTCATGTACGACGGAGCTTTAATGTCTTATGAATGGAGATTTCCTATAGCCCCTCCATCGCTCTCCATTCCCATCAGTCATTGATCATAGCCACAATCGTTACCCTACTCCCACTCCTCCTCGCCGTCCGGTCATTATTCAAGAAGCCTCACAAATCCAACGTCTCTGCTCCCGCCACGTCAACCTGGAAAGAGGAAACCAGACAAGCCACACCTTCGTCTTCCTGCAACGGCACTACCGATTCCGCGGCCTTTCTTAACGAAGGTAGGGCTGGTGCCGTGGAGGATGAAATGGTAACGGCGGATGTTTCCAAGGTAGCGGCGGAGATGCAGAGCGGGGAGTCAATGATGGAGCAGCTGGTGCCCGAGATTACCACTCACGCGCTTAGCTACTTGGATTATCCGAGCCTTTGCCGGCTTTCTATGACTAATTCGCTGATGAGAAAGGCCGCCAATGATGATAATGCTTGGAAAGCGCTTTATCACAAGGTACCCGGTTCCCCCAATTTTTGTTTCCTTTCGATTTTTATTTTATTTTTTGACTTCAATTTTGATTTTCATGAATTCTAATTTCTAATGTTCATAGTTTATTTCGCCTTTCATTGCATTTCCAATGACGGTATGAATTTGGTCTTTCATTATTTATTTATAGTTCATAGTTTATTGGGAGAAAGCTGACTACACAGAATCATCGCATGGCTTTTTTTTTATCTCGAATGAAGAGATGTACCCGTCTTAATGCTTGCTGTTAATTTCCTCAAAGGAGATGAGCTTTCTTTTCCAAAATTTCACTCTATTCTTTTGTTTTATATGATATCAACTGTTATAGAGAATTGATTTAATTTTTCCCCTAATGGTGATGTTTTGTAATTAACTCTGTTCCTGTTCTCGATATCTTTCTCAATTCGATTTATTTATTAAATTTTATGCCTTAATCTTTTGTTTGTTAGGATTTTACGTTGGAGCAAGATAGTGTAACTCCGGTTAATGGGTGGAAGGCATACTATGCAGCTACAAGAGCCATAATGAATGTTAATACAGAATTCTTTAACATCATCAGGAATAGGTCTTTTCCTGCTATGAGTTGCTTTTGGCTGAATGCGGATTATGTAAAGTGTATTCACGCATCAGGAGAACATTTTTCAGGGTACAATCTTTCGGTCTGATATCAAGAAAATGCAGTTTACTTCCTTTTGTTCTTATGTTGGAGTGTTAAAATATCGATAACTTCTATCATTTTTCATCAGGATTCTGCAATTTAATATGAAATTTTAGCTTTGAGGTAGGTCTGGGTAAAATCTGAACAAAGCCAATAAATTTTGCCGTGTCATTTAATTCTCTTATCTTGTTCCTTGAACATTTTAATGTAGATGTTTTCCACCTTGAAAGGTATAAATTGCGTTTGTCATTTTTATGCCTAGTTGAATTTGTAATGTTGCATGGTTGATTAAACTCGAGTGAAATGAGTTTACCTATTTAAGATGTCTCTAGAGAAGAGCTTTAACTTGTAAGATGATCACTTGAGTGAAATGAGTTTACCTATTTAAGATGTCTCTAGAGAAGTTAGAGAAGAGCTTTAACTTGTAAGATGATTATAGTTTGCTTTTATGACATCAAAGTTGCTTGTGCCCTTAGTTGATAACTTGGTTCCTACATTGGAGTGCTTTATTGTATCTTCATGAATTGGAATAACGATGCATTTCTCTCTACTTATTATCACAAATCAACTACATATAAATAGAGTTCTTGACAAATGACGGATATTGTAATTTAAGAATCCGAACTATGAATGTAGCACCTACCATTTATATTTGAGTTGTATAAATGGAGGATGTATTTCCTATCATGATCGGGGAAAGCTTTAATGAAAAACATTTATTTCAAGATACATTGGACGGTAATATCCTTTTCTTTTTGGTCATCTCTTTTGTCACAAGCTTGATCTTTCATCACATTAGAAGATTGGATGCTTCAGTAAGTTGGTTAAGATTAGTTTATCAGCATGTAGAATGTATATCACCGTAGTATTTGACTCGATTAGGTTCAAGCCTTTATATCACGGGTTTGCTTTATATACCGTATTAACTCCGAGCACCATTGGGTTTTTACTGCATGCAGGTATAATGCTGTAATACAGAGTTGGCAGGTTGCATTTAATTGGGAGCAAGAGATTGATTTTCAGGTTAGAGATGTTCGAGCCCGGGTACTGACAGACATGGCATGGGTTACTATGAAAACCTTTGTTGACATAGATAGCAGACCATTTAACATGACGAACGTCTTTGAGTTCCATCACGGACGGTGGTACCTTGTACATCATCACAGCTCAGTTATGCTGCCTGCCGGTGGGGACATGGGACAACAGATTGTTGTTCATGGATAACAGAAGATGCAGAGTTAATACAAAGTGATAATTTTAGTACTAGCTTCAAAACATGGTACTGGTAATTTTATTTAGTTACCAAAAGCAAGTTGCTTGAAATTTCCCGGAATATCTTTTCAATGATCCTTTTATTTTTGGCTTTGCCATCTCAGTTTTGGGTATTTTCTGGTAAATAGGGGGCTCTTTACGTTTTAGTCCTTTGAATATTTGTTTGCCTCTTAGTATATCATGAATATGGATGTACATAACATATTTCTTCAACAATTCTTGACATGGATGTAAACATGTGGATTGAAGGTGGATTTACAAATCATAGATGTTGCATGATTTGCTGGATAAAGTGGCTAAAGGGTTGAAAGTAATCACCAACGCATGTGATAAAATCATTATGGATAAATTTATCGGCATCCATGGCCCTTAGCAAAACTACTGGTGGTTTTCATTTGCATGATTATCCCTTGATTGGCTTACAGCAAGTGTCGGGGGTGAAGCTAACGGGAAGTGGAGATTAGGGATAAGTAAAACTCAATTTGATTAAAAAATAAATAAATTTTTTAACTCGATTCGATGTTAAAAATTCAAACATACTTGATTTGATTAAATATTTTAAAATAAATTTTGAGTTATAAAATAGGACTTGAATAATTTAAAATTATTTGTAATTTGTGGGTGATTTTTCAAGTTTGATTTGAGTCCTTCAATTTTACATGATATGTGTATATCACATATGAAAACATACATATGTATATCGTATACAAGCAATTAATATCGTAACATTATAAATATTTATAATTAATTAAATAGAAACTCATAAAATTTAACTTGATTTACCTCGAATTTCATAAATTCGACTCGATGAAACTTCAAATAAAGTTTAAGTTATAAAATAAGATTTGTAAACTCGACTCAATTGAATGTTCATCTCTAATGGGGATAAGAATGGATGATCCCTCGATCCACCTATGTGGTCAATATATTTTTTTAAACTGATATCCTAAAAGAATAATTATATAAACTAGTTTTGATTATTTGTGTCGGAACCGTCTTTCGGGTGGGTCTGAAATTGGGCTTCGATTTAGGAAAAATGATTTGAAGTCGCCACCGATAATTTATTTTAAGAATAAAACGGGTTGATCGGATACCTTATTTCTTATCTGATCTGCGTCTTATCGAAAATGTATCGGATTCGGGAGTCTGTTACAATCAAGGAAGGGTTAGCACCCTTGAATTGCCCTTTCGGTACTACGTAATTTCCATTTGTCTTTAAGAAAATTGAAAGTTTAAATTAAAAGGTAACATAACGATCCAAATTACTTACCTCGAATAGTTTTAAAAGCGTACCTTTAAAAAGATAGAACTGTTAGATTTGTAGTGAAATGCAGGATCAAATTAAGATAGAAATTGCATCAATATGAACATAATAAACAACACAAAAAAGGGGAAAATAATGAAATAAAAAACTAAAACTATATAGATAAAATGGTAAAATAAATAAAAAAACAAAATAAAATAAAATAAAATAAAATGAATAAAAAAATAAAATAAAAATAAGACATAAATAACAACAAAGGAAAAAAATGGGATTAAATAGAGGAAAAATAGGAAACCAAAAACAATGAAAAAAATAATAATTGACAATAAAATAAAACACGACTAATATATATAAATAAAAAAATAAAAGAAAACATATATATAATAAAAATAAATAAAAGCGAGAGTCAAAAATACAATATGTAAAATATATATATAATAAAATAGTATCTAAATAAATATAAAAAATAAATATATAAAAAATAATAATAGTAAAAGAAAAATACATAATGATAATAAACGTACATATAGATATATATAATTAAAATATAAAAAAACTAAGGAAAAAACCTATTGAATAAAATTATATATATACTAAAGAATGATATAATATATATATATATATATATACATATACATATACATATACATATAAGATAATATAATATTAAATAAATAATAAAATGAAAACTTAACTTTTAAAAAGGACTAAATTATAAAAAGAGGAAAATCGAGTGACAAATTTTAAAGCATTTTGGGGCAAAATTTGAATTTTGATGGGCATAATCGGTTTTTAAAAAATATGAGGGACTAAAATAGGGATTATCCCCATTTGCCTTAAAAACACGCGAACCTTTAAGGCGGACGGGTCGGGTCATGGGTCGGATCGGGTTGAGTATTTAAGTCAACCAATTTTCTAAAATTTTCATTTTTCATTCCAAAACACCAAAAACCCTCCCCTTTAATCTTTTTCTCTCGCATGTTCATCAGGCGGATGAACACACCGCCCCATTTTCCAGAAAACGACCACCGTGCCGCCGTTGAACGGCGTCGGCCACCGTTCATCGACGACGAAATTAAAAAAACTTTTATTTTTTTAAAGATCGTTGTACCCTTGTTCCGAAAAATAACATATTTTTCCAAAATTCGCCTCGTGGGGGTGTAAATCTAGAAAAGAAGATTCGAACACCTCCCCATCTGGTCATCAACGCAACCTACTTTTGGGTTATTTGGGGTCAAAATCAAAACAAGAATCGAAAAGCATGCAACAATAACATCTGAATAAGGTAAAAGACGATATATTTCTTTTATTTCTCTTTCGAAAGCTTTACAAATGCTCGTATTTCCCTTTCGTATTTACTAGTATTTTCGTGTGAAAATCGTATGTGTTTTGTATTGGGTTTACATGAGTATTTATAGTCTATATTTGTGCTATTTTTTGACCTATTTTGAGTCCTAATAGAACTCTAACTCTTGTTTATTGGTGGTGATACGTTGGTGTCGTGAAAATCGGTCGGTGGAGAGGCGTGGAGCATGAGGGGTCCTCGGGGGCTGTTGCGGCGCAGAAGAGATTGGGGCTAGGGTTGGAAAACCCCAGCTTGTATCGGGTCTGAACCTGTACGGGCACTCCAACGGGTCGCGTGTGGGTTCGGGTCTGGCTGCTCCACTGGATCTGAGTGTTGGGCGTGTAGTGGGCTGTTTTATTGGGCCACTTGTTGGGCTACAATTTTATTGTTCTTGTGCCTGTAATATGTAAAAAATAAAAATAATATATATATATATATATATATATATAATATATTCTATATATATATATATATATATATATTTATATATATATATATATAGTTTGTATTATATAAAATAATATCAATGGACGAAATTTGATGTTTTCAGCTGCCCCTCTTTGCTCATTAGTGTAACGAAAATAGAGAAAAAATTAAAAGACACAAATTTCAGCCATGTCAAATGTCCTCTGTCGTAGAGTTGAAATCCGATGTTAGAACTGGTTTGAAAATTTAAAATGAATCATGAAATGACTCCCTCGCCGTGAGGCTGAGGTGAAGCTGGGAAATATTGAGTACGATATCCTTCGTTGTGAAGTTGAAATCGAACTCTGAGTATTGGTAAGTAGCTCCCGAATCCTCTTCTAGCCTAAGATACTTCGTCGTGAAGCTAAAACTTGACTTGAAGACTTCAGTGTTGATGTGTTACAGATGACTCATTCGTCGTGAAGTTTGGTCAATCTTTTGGGTACGATATCATTCGTTGTGAAGTTAAAATCGTAGATGGCTTCTTCGCTGTGAAGTTGAGCTTTAAATTGGATATCCTTCGTTGTGAATTTGAAATCCAATTTTGTGTAAGTTGAATTGTTTCGAGTCCAATATCCTTCGCTGTGAAGTTGAAATTGGCTCTGAATGAAACTGGAAAGCCCCTTCGTTGTGAAGTTGAGCTTTGAATTGGATATCCTTTGTTGTGAAGTTGAAATCTAATCTAGAGATGGATGCTGCTGGTGGGCACGATATCCTTCGTCGTGAAGTTGAAATCGTGGATGACCCTTTTGTTGTAAAGTTGAGCCTTGAATTGGATATCCTTCATCGTGAAGTTGAAATCCAATCTAAAGATGAATGTTGCTGGTGGGCACAATATCCTTCGTCGTGAAGTTAAAATTGTGGATGGCTCATTCGTTGTGAAGTTGAGCATTGAATTGGATATCATTCGTCGTGAAGTTGAAATCCAAAGATTATTGGCACGACATTCGTTGTGAAGTTGATCTTTGAATTGGATATCCTTTGTTGTGAAGTCAAAATCCAAGGATTGTTGGCACGATATCCTTCGCCGTGAAGTTTAAATCGTAGATGGCTCATTCGTTGTGAAGTTAAGCTTTGAATTGGATATCATTCGTTGTGAAGTTGAAATCCAAGTATTGTTGGCACGATATCCTTCATTGTAAAGTTGAAATCATAGATGACCCCTTCTTTGTGAAGTTGAGCTTTGAATTAGATATCATTCGTTGTGAAGTCGAAATCCAAGGATTGTTGGCATGATATCCTTCGTCGTGAAGTTGAAATCGTGGATGGCTCATTCATTGGGAAGTTGAGCTTTGAATTGGATATCATTCGTTGTGAAGTTGAAATCATTGATGGCCCATTCATTGTAAAGTTAAGCTTTGAATTGGATATCATTCGTTGTGAAGTTGAAATCCAAGAATTGTTTCACCAAATTGGTTTTGAGTTGGATATCCTTGTCGTGAAGTTGAAATCCAATCTTGAGTAAATTGTGTCGCTTCGAGTCCAATATTCTTCGCTGTGAAGTTGAAATTGACTCTAGCTAGAACCTGCAAAGTTATGCATATATGTGATGCTATGGATGCAATGCTCTTAGGTGTGCCTAAAATGCATATGCAACATATGTTATTTTAGGCTCTGGAGTGAAATATCGATCTCCGGTTGCCTGTCCTGTTGACTTTTGATTCTGGAATCTTGAAGTTCCGATTCCCGATCTTGAATTCTTCAAATGTTTACATCTGATGTGCAGAGTTTACTTTTTCCTTGATTCGGGAAATACTTCTTAACCATCTCAAGTATGTGCATGAGCCTTGATTGGCTTCTCGAGTACCTGTACTTTTCAACGAATCTTTGTACAATAATATGCAATTATTTTTTGCAGAAGTAAATAAATCATTAGGTTTAAATTCAATCCAAGATGCTCAAAAGGAATTGATTTAGAGAAAAGACTGTCTTTATTCGTAAGGGAAAAAGAACAAATAATACATGACAAACATTCGGGAAAATGAATATATGATGAAGCGTGAATGAATGTCTTAGATCTCAATAATGTGAGCACTATTGAGCTGATAAGCCATTAGGTGACCTTGAATGCAACATTTTCCAAGAGATCTTCGAAAATGCGACAACATTCAGAAGAGTGTAACATTTCTCTAACTCGTTAAGTTTGTAGAAGATTTAGATGCCAGGATGTTTCCACTGTTTGGATTTCTTGAATTAATATCCAAATCGCCCTTTCGGGTTTTCAACTTGGACCCATCCTTGGTTTCAAGACGCCCTTTGCGGGTTTTCATTTTGAACCCACCTTATTTTCTTTTTCTTTTCTCTTTTTTCTTTTTTCTTTTTTCTTTTCTTTGTTCTTTGTTCTCTTTTTTCTTTTCTTTGTTATTTTTCTCTTTTTTTTTTCAATTTAGGGCCCCTTTCGGGTTTTCACCCTAAATATTTTTTTCTCTTTTTCTTCTTCGACTTAAAACACCCTCTCGATTTTTCATCCTAAGCAAAGTATTTCTTGACTGCATCCAAATTGACAGGATTTGGCAGTTCAGGTCCGTCCATTTCAGCCAGGACAAGGGCTCCTCCGGAAAAGGCCTTTTTCACGACATAAGGTTTTTCCATATTTGGGGACAAGGGCTCCTCCGGAAAAGGCCTTTTTCACGACATAAGGTTTTTCCATATTTGGCATCCATTTTCATATGAAATCTTTTTGGATTGGCTAAATTCTCTTTAGCACCAGATCTCATTCCCGAAATATTTTTGGGCACACCTTCTTGTCATGTGCTCGAATCATTCGTTTCTGATAGATTTGACCGTGAAGAATGGCTTTCTATCTCTTTTAATCTATCAGGTTTAGCTGATCATATCGGGATTACACCTATTCTGCATAATCTAGTTTGACTTCTGTCAAGACCCGGAGTGACGATATCTTTACTTCAATGGGTAGCACTGCTTCCATTGCATAAGCTAGTGAAAATGGAGTTGTCCCAGTCGAGGTTTGTACCGAGGTTTGGTAAGCGAACAAAGCGAAATGCCAATCCTTGTAAGTCTCAGTTGTTTTCTCCACTATCTTTTTGATGTTTTTTTGTTTGCTTCTTCTACTGCTCCATTCATCTTTGGTCTATAAGTAGTAGAATTGTGATGTTTTATGTTGAATTGCTCACAAGCAGTATCCACCATTTTGTTGTTCAAGTTTGTAGCATTGTCGGTAATGATCCTTTCAGGTAAACCATACCGACATATGATCTCTTTCTTCAGAAACTTGTAAATAGTGGATTGAGTGACACTGGAATATGATACAGCCTCCACCCATTTGGTGAAATAATCAATTGCCACAAGGATGAACCGATGACCATTTAAAGCCTTCGAATGGATTTGTCTGATAACGTCCATGCCCTACATAGAAAAAGGCCATGGTGACGTCATTATATGAAGTGGGTGAGGTGGAACATTTATTTTATCTCCGTAAATCTGACACTTATGACATCTTCTGGCATAGTTGATGCAGTCACTTTCTAATGTGGACCAAAAATATATGCATCTCATTAATTGTTTTGACATCATATGTTCATTCGCATGTGTTCCACATACTCTCTCATGTACTTCCTCCACTATCATTTTTGCCTTTTCTGCATCGACGCACCTTAAGAAGACTTTATCATGGCTTTTCTTGTACAAGACCTCTCTGTCAAGGATATATCCAACTACTATTCTTCTAATGGTTCTTTGATCAATTTCGGTGGCCTCTTCTGGATAACTTCGATTCTTGATATACTGCAAAATATCGTAGTACCACGGCTTAATGTCTTGCACGTCCTCGATTTGGTAACAATGAGCCGGGTACTCATACGATTGCATGTCAATTGGCATCATTTCAGACTCCCCGCCAGCCTTGAATGCGGCTGCCAAGGTAGCTAAAGCATCAACCATTTGATTTTCTTGTCTTGGCACATAGTGGAAGGTGACTTCATCGAACTCTTCGAGCTGATCCAGTATTAGTTTTCGATACTCTACCAGCTTTACATCCTTGGTTTCCCATTCTCCACGGAGCTGATAGATTACTAAGGCTGAATCTTCGTATACCCGTAAGGTCTTTATATTTTTCCCCAGTACAACTCATACTTCATACTCTATCATATTATTGGTGCAATCGAAGTTTAGTCTGCTAGAAAATGGGTAGTGATTCCCTTCTAGGGAGATGAGTATAGCCCCGATCCCATGTCCTAATGCATTGGATGCACCATTGAAATGCATTCTTCAGGAATAGTTTGTAGAAGTACTTGTTTCTTCTAAACAGATAGCCATCAGGTCTTCATCTGGGAAGTCAAAGTCTAATGGCTCATAATTCTCATTGATTCTGCTTGCCAAGAAATCTGATATGTCACTTCCCTTTATCGCTTTTTGACTCACATACTCGATATCAAATTCAGACAATAGCATCTGTCATCGGACTAACCTTCTAGATAGAATAGGCACACCCATCATGTACTTTAGTGGATCTAACTTGGAAATCAACCAAGTGGTGTGATACAACATGTATTGTCTGAGTCTTTTTGTAGCCCAAACTAGAGCATAACAAACCTTTTCGATGGGAGGATATATGACCTCGTAATCGGTGAACTTCTTGCTCAAATAATAAATTGCTCTTTCTTTCATTCCGGACTCGTCATATTGACCCAGGACAAAGCCCATCAAATTCTCGAATATGGATAGATACAAGAATAGAGGTTTGCTCGGGATAGGGGACATCAAGACAGGTGTGTGAGACAAATACTCCTTTACTTTTTCGAATGCAATTTGACAGTTCTCATCTCATGCTCCGGGTTGTTCTTTCAGAGAAGATAAAAGATTGGGTAACATTTATCGGTTAACTGAGATATGAACTGTGTTATGTAGTTCAATCTTCCCAGAAAACCTCGTACCTCTTTTTGTGTTCGTGGGGGAGGCAGATTTTGGATAGCCTTAACTTTATCGGGATCGACCTCGATGACTTTCCTACTGACCACGAAAGCTAACAGCTTTACAGATGTCAACCCGAAGGTACACTTGCTATGGTTCAGTCGTAGTTGGAAATTCCTCAATCTTTGGAAGAGCTTCATCAGATTCTCGACATGCTTATTCTCGATTTGTGCCTTGACAATCATGTCATCGACATAAACCTCGGTTTTTTATGCATCATAACGTGGAATAAGGTCACCATAGCTCTCTGATATGTTGCCCCATCATTCTTCAATCCGAAGGGTATCACTTTGTAGTAGAAAATTCCCTACATTGTGACAAACGTGGTCTTTTCCACGTCTTCGATATGCATCTTGATCTGATTATACCCCGAAAATTCGTCCATGAATGAAAAGAAAGCGTTCCTGACTGTATTGTCCACCAATGTGTCAATGTGAGGTAGAGGAAAGTTGTCTTTGGGACTCGCCTTGTTAAGGTCCCGGTAATCGACACACATGTGCACTTTCTCATCTT
The DNA here is from genome assembly GCF_006381635.1 of Hibiscus syriacus. Classification (NCBI taxonomy): domain Eukaryota; kingdom Viridiplantae; phylum Streptophyta; class Magnoliopsida; order Malvales; family Malvaceae; genus Hibiscus; species Hibiscus syriacus. Next base: position 1,826,628 of record NW_024063008.1, read on the forward strand.
TCTTCGGAAACGATACAATGTTAGCCACCCACTCTGGAAATAAGACTATCAGGTTTTGTCTTACTTCAGTCGAAAGAGTTGTGTCGATTTAACCTTGAGGTAGAGGAAAGTTGTCTTTGGGACTCGCCTTGTTAAGGTCCCGGTAATCGACACACATGTGCACTTTCTCATCTTTCTTCGGAAACGATACAATGTTAGCCACCCACTCTGGAAATAAGACTATCAGGTTTTGTCTTACTTCAGTCGAAAGAGTTGTGTCGATTTTAACCTCATTTCTATCTTCTTCAGTGCCCATATTCAAGACTTCGATCGTCTTCTCATGTGACATTATTTGTTTATCTTCTCTTTCTACCATTCTCAACAATTCGGTAGGCAAGTTATACTCTTCTTCATTGTTGCATCCATAAAATTCCCCAAGATAAATGGCCGATTCAAAATCCAAAAAAATGAATTCAAAAGAAACGAAATAAGAAAACTTGTTTGCCATGGAAAGGGAAAAAACATCCTTTATTAAATTTAAACAACATGTTTATTCACTCTTACAAAAGATCACCTATTGCCCCAAGTATAGGCAAATAGGGATAGTTCGAATATTACTATGAAAGACTCTTGTAAACCACAGGTAGTTTTTCCACCGACCAATTGCTAGGCACAAACCCAGGTGGCAGTGGGCGGATTCCTGATCTATCCGCATCTTCAGCATTTCTCGTAGTTACGGCATTGATACTCAGATTTTCTAGAGCCGCTTCTAAATCTGATGAGGTGGTCTCAAACACATAACCACCTGACTTGAACATGTTTTAAAGAGGCGGGAATACCTTGGGTTCCCGTTGAAAGTCACTTCCAGTTAACCTGACTATTCTTCTTTCCTGGTTCTTCTGGATCTCCTTCCTCTTTTCATAGTGACTGGGCTGAAAACCAAGCCCAAACTGATCTAACTTTGAAATAGGAAGGGCTGGATTTATCATTCCTTACAGCTACTTCCCAAACCCTCTTTCTATTTTGGCACCTTATCCCAAGGTCTGCTTGATCTCCATCTGGTGTATTTGGAGAGACGGAGTTAAGAAATCCTTCTTCTTTTTACCACGAATGTGGCATTCATAAATTCCAATGAGTAGAATGAACATTCTACTGCTTCCTCGTCTACTTCAATATATGGAGCGTCTGTGGTCACACTTACCACAATATCTTCTTCAGCATTTATAATCACCAAATCTCCATCAATAAAAAATTTGACATTTTGGTGCAGTGTGGATGGTACTGCACTAGCTTGATGAATCTATGGCCTTCCCAAAAGAGAATTGTAAGAAGGCATGATATTCATCACTAGAAAATCGACATTATAGGTGGTAGGTACGATGATTAACGGTACCTCAATCTTGCCAATTACCTCTCTCTTGGTCCCGTCAAATGCTCGAACCACGTTTTAACATGTTCTCATATGATAGATATCCATTAACAGCCTCTTAAATGTAACCAAAGGCATCACGTTTAGGGCGGAGCCGTTGTAGATTAAAACACTTGGTAAAGCGTACCCCTTACAGTAGATAGTGATGTGTAATACCTTTGTTCGGCCTCTTCCTCCGGATGGAATCTTATCATCTGAGAATGAGATGAGATTGTCAGCTTGAATATTATTTACCAGTCGATCCATCTTGCTGACTGGTATGTTTTGAGGCATGAATGTCTGATTCAGGACCTTCAACAGCGCCTCTCGGTGTGCCTCCAAATTTAACAGTAGCGTCAACATCAAAGTATGCGTCAGCAAGCTATAGAGCTATTCTACAATGATGTACTCGTTGTGTTTTAAGAATTTGAGGAACTCTTTAGATTCCTTCTCCTTTATGAGTTTGTTGATAGCCAATACATCATGACCTGGACTAATGCTTTGAAATCTGGACAATCTTGCACCTCATGCCTTTTTTCGTTGTGGTAACAACAGTGGTTACCATCTTCATTCCTTGCTGCCTCTGACTGTGGTGCGAGAAGCTCCGCTTTCACCATTTGGCTCCATATATATGCCAAATGAGATTTTATTTCTGAAACACTCGATTTGACTCTCTTTCTCTTCTCGATAGTGAATGCGTTAATCTCAGTCTCCTGATGATTAGGAAAGGAATTCTGTGCGACGTTTGGTGTTCCGAAGTTGAAATGGATCCAATTCTTGTTTCGCATTCGTTGTACAAGCCTCTTGAATACGAGACAATTTTCGATCAAGTGCCCCTGCACACCACCGTGGTACTCACGGTAAGCATTCTCATCATACCATCTGGGGTAAGGGGGCTTAATTAGCTCCATAGGGTTAGACGAAACCACATGGGTGTCGAAGAGCTGTTGATATAACTCCTTGTATGTCATGTGAATGAGATCAAACTGTTCCCTTTTCTTTTCCTTTCTCGGTTCTCTCTAATTTTGTTTAGAAGTACATAACGGTACAGCTGCAGTGGTTTTTGAACTTGAGATCGTAACACCTTTGTTTGCGTTGTAGGTGTTGACGTTGTTGATCTCTCGGTCTTTGTTCTTCATGGGAGGCTTCTTACTTAATTACCCTCCCTCTATCTTGCCTTGTTTTATGGCCAATTCTATTATCTCGCCGGCCATAACTAGGTCTGAAAAGCTTCCCGATGTGATCGCCACCAGGTGCCCGAAGTAAGGTGACTTCAGGGTCTGTACAAATAGCTTCCTGGTTTCTTTTTCATCCAAAGGTGGATGAACCTGCACAACCAAATCCCTCTATCTCTGTGCGTATTATTGGAAGCTCTCGTTGTGTTTTTTCTCCAGGCTTTACAGTATAACCCGGTTTGGTCTCATATCCTTAATATGCTTGTACTACTCCAAGAAAGACTTGGCTAAGTCTTTCCACATCTTGATATGAGTTCGACTCAGTTGATTGTACCATCGGATAGCCGAACCAGAAAGGCTCTCCTGGAAACAGTGGATCAAGAGTTGGTCATTTCCCACATATTATGTCTTCTTCCGACAGAACATAGTGATATGGGATGAGGGGCAACTATTCCTGTCAAATTTCTCAAACTCAGAGACTTTAAACTTTAGTGGAAGCACCAAATCAAGGACCATGCTTAGCTCCATTGTATCCACTCCGTAGTAGTCGTGGTCCCCTTTGACCACCTTCATCTGGTGTTCTAGCAGCTTAATCTTTTCTTCCATTTTCTTTGCTTTATTTTCCTCATCAAAATCCGGAATAAGGTAATCATCTGGATGGTTGCCAGGATTGGTTGTAAAAGTTTGCATCTTTGCAACAGATGAGGCTTTTCCTTTCATCGCAGATAAGTCCCCTTGCAGTCCGGATAAGATCTTGGGTGAGACAACCACTTGTGGGGTCGGTGGTATAGTTACCCTCTCAGACGCACCTACCCCTGGTGCGCTTGCCTGTTGTAAACCATATAACTTGGCTACGATTTGATCGACCAAGGACTCCTGACATTTTGTGATGGAATCAAGGGTACTCTGACTATTTTGGGCTATCTTATCCTCCAGCTCTTTCTGCAATTACGTCATATTCTCCTCAATTTTTTCGATTTTGGCTTCCATTTGTCTCTTCTTTATTCGAGTGTTGTGCGGGTGATGTGTGTCTTGAGCTCGCGGAGGTAAACTTGGTGTTTGCTCTTTCTAGGACATGTTATGTTAGTTAATATGAATGTAAAAAAATGAAAAATATAAAAAATAAACATGAAATATAAAATACAAAGTATGCAATGCATGATGTATGTAATTTAGAGGCATTGATCCAGAAAAATATATGTTATTATAAATAATCCTTATTTAAACAAAAGTGTTTTATCTTTTAAAAGAAATAAAAACAAGCTAAAGGCACATCCAGACTAAATCCTCTAGACCCCAAACAACTTCTAGTAGGTTGACAAGTCTTCTTCCTTCATCTGTTACTGGTTGAATGCCTTGTCGAACCACTCCAGTTTCCCTTGCTAGGTTATGTAAATGACGAGCTGCCTTCTGTACTAGCTCTAGGAAGTCACAGATGACTACGTCTCTTGCCTTTACCCTTTGCTGAGCTTTCTCCCAATGGAAACGCCACTTTAAACCTCCATCAAATGACACTATCCGAAGCTTGCTGGCTTGTTTCTTGAATCCATCCACTATAACTTCTAACTCAGCTATGGTTTTGTCATCTCGTTCTTGTTGTTTCTGGAGAGATTTCTCTAAGTCAATGATAACTCCGTAAAAAGGTCATATTTGGGACCTTTTCACTTAAGTTATTGACTGTCTAAGAGCTCATATAGGAACATATAGATGCATTTAGTAGCATATAGTTGCATGTGGTGGAATTCTGTTTGTCGATGCATTTTATTTTGTAATCAGTGATGCTTTATGGGGAAGGTGTTTTGTTTGATGATGTGCAGGATTTGGCAGCAAGGATAAGCATATGGGAATTACCATGACATGATGAGACTACTGAGCAAAATGTGATTGCCGCGATAACTCGGATGACATTTCTGTGTAGAAAAAAAGTCAAATAAGATATTTTTAGTAAGAGCCAGCTGTCATTGACTATACGTGATTTCTGCAATCAACCACATAGGAGGGGGCAATTACCATCTTTGCACCGACTCTCACATAAAAGGAATACACTTTAGGGTACTAGTATAATTTTAACACAAAACCCTAGGTTCATTCTCCCCTATAAGTAAGAGATGAAGCCTGACTTTTTATGGGACTTTGAGACTTTTAGACAGCCGCCAAGAGCCTAAAAATTCAGAGAAAAATATCTCTCTTTTTTCCATCAATCATTTTTAATGTGGCATTCCTCCGTTGACAGGCTAGAGGGAGTGGCGTTCTAGGCGTCCGAGAGGAGCTAGATCGTTGGGACAGTTCAAGGTGGCTGAGGGAAGCTCCGGTAGTGCACGTCGAAGGCTTTTCCTCCTTCCCTTTACTCTTTACTTTCATTATTTATCATTTGGGGTTGTAAGGAACGAATTAACTTACTTTGTGCTTGCTTATTTCGAACCCCACCATGAACTAATCCTATTTGGTGGGAGTTCCTTATGGATATTTGATTTTGCTTTAATGAATGGTTATTTTTCGATGTTATAATATGTTTTGTTTATAAAGTTTAATGCCTTAAGGTTGTAGGAGCTATGAGAGTAAATATTCCTTAGGAGATTACTAAGTGTTCGAGAGAATGTCTAAGTTGCACATCCTTAGTATTTGAGAGAAACTAGGGAGGAACCACATAAGCAAAGGGTTCTAGATAGTAACTAGGTCTAATCCACCTTAAAGATAAGGCTAGGGTTTTATTCAACTAAAAGGAGTTATGTATGAGCGATTGATTAGATGTTAATGCTGCCGCAAAAAGGTATTGCCGAGACATATCCTATTATCTAGACCAATAGGATCCCTACAGTAGCTAACACCAACCGGTTTTGCCAAGGCATCTTCAATCTGTCGAGTCCCTTAACTAGAGATAACATAGGGCACCTTTAGTAAACTCTGTCAGGCAGATAAGACATAGAAGTAAGATCATTATGAGAAGTGGACTTAAATTTCCTAAGTGACCCCTATCATTAATTCCTATAGTAGTTTGTCGTGTGATGAGTCTAAAGTTCTTATAAGCAAATATAGTATTTACAGTTTATTTTGCCTTTACATTTTCATTTATTTGCACTCAACACAATTCAATTTGCCTTAACATCTCAATTTACTACCATATTACCATCATACAATTTCCACAACATCCATTCATTTTGCCATAACATTTTCATTTGTAAATAACATCACTAACTTTACTTAGGTGACATAGTAAAGCGCTTTGATTGAACTTATAAATTTCCTCCAATCCCTGTGGATACGATACTCACTTGTCATTGTATTACTTGTTCAATTGTGTATACTTGCACATATATATGCACCCATATTTAGTACTCACAAACAGCGGACAAGTTTTTGGCGCCGTTTTTGGGGATTGGCAAGTGGAAGTTAATTTATTTTGTCATAGCATTTTTATTTTTCTTGTTTATTTTTCTTTTTAAGATAGTTTTACTTTTTATTTTCCTTAACTTTTTTAGGTTTTTCGCGGTGTATGACCAGAAGACACTCAAAAGAGCCATTAGAACCAATTGAACCTGAGATCGAGAGGCTTTTTAGGTAAAGAAGACGTGCTCAACGTGCAAATATGTATCAAATTGGAAATCAAGGAATTGGTCATGTGGATGATCAGAATGTCGAGGCAATTCCAATTGCTGGGAATGCAGCCAGGCCTTGTGTCAATCGTGATCACTTAAACCCTATCCTGGATGACTTAAATCTTGGAAATGTGGCACCAGAAATTCAGGCAGCCCACTTTGAACTCAAACCTGTCATGTTCAATATGCTGAATTCCATAGGGCAATTTGGGGGCATGCCAAACGAAGATGCCAGACAACATATTCGTAACTTCTTGGAGGTATGCGATTCTTTTCGTCAACAAGGAGTGCACGATGATGTCTTGAAGTTAAATCTATTTATATACTCTCTGCGTAACCGAGCAAGGGATTGGTTGAGTGGCGTTCCAGCGGGTTCAATGGAGTCTTGGACTGATCTGTGCAAAAACAAATTGATGTGGTATAATCCTCCGAATATGAACACCCAACTGAGGAACAAAATTGCTTTATTTCGTCAAGCTGATGACGAGTCGATGTATGAATGCTGGGATCAATATAAAGGATTGCTTCGTAAATGTTCAAATCATGGTTTTCAAGATTGGACACAAGTGGTGATGTTCTATAATGGAGTAAATGCACCCATGATCGACAAATGAGACATTACTTGACAAGTCACCAGTAGAAGTATTTGACATTCTGGATAGGATTACCACCAACGATTATCAATTTCCATCCACAAGGCTTGGACCTGGGCGAAAATCACATGGAGCTTTCGAGCTAGATTCTAAGGATACAGTGTCTGCCCAACTAGCTGCTATCACAAATATGTTAAAGAATTTGCAAAGGCCAAGTGAGATGAGAGAAGTAAAGACAGCCAATTCAACATGTTTATTATGCCATGAAAATCACAATGAGAGTGATTGCCCGACCAATCAAGAATCCATCAACTATGTGGAAACTACAATCGAGACAACAACAATCCCTACTCGAACACATATAATCCTGGACGGTGTCAACATCCAAATTTTCCTGGAGAAATCAAGGAACCAGTAGTACTCATCAACCAGTTCGGAAGCAGAATTTCAATGACTCCCAAGTCTTTTAAACGAATATGCCATGGCATAATTCTCACAAGGGAGGGTCATCTTCATATAACACCAGTTCTTTGGAGGCTACAATGCAGGAGTTCATAGCAACAACGAAGATAATGTTGCAAGACCATGTGACCTCTATCAAAAACCAAGGAGTCCTGCTTCAGAGCCACAGTTCGTCGCTGAAGGCATTGGAGGGTCAGGTTGGTCAAATTGTCGCAACATTACAAGAATGTCGACCAGGACATCTACCGAGTGACACTGAAGTCACAAAACCTCATGACAAAGAACACTGCAATGTACTAACTCTATGGAGTGGTACCCAAATCATTGTTGAAGACAAGTTTGGGGGAAAACTAAAGAATGATTCACCCCTTGAGACCGTTCAAGCTGATCAAGAAGTGCTTGAAGGAGCACCAATGGAAGAGGATAAAGATGAGGGTTCATCGAGTAAAGCGATTGAGTGTGCAAACAAAAATGCCAAGGCAAAATCTGTTCCCACCCCGTCAGTATAAGAAGTCAGACCCCCACCACCTTTCCCGCAGAGACTGAAGAAGCATAACGATGATATTCAATTCAAGAAGTTCGTTGATATTCTGAGTCAACTTCAAATCAATGTTCCTTTTCTGGAGGCTATAGAATAAATGCATACATATGCTAAATTCCTCAAGGAGATTATTACAAAGAAAAGAAAGGCTGAGCAGTACGAGACAATTGACACGGTAAAAAAAATTTGCTCTTCTTTAAGCAAGCTGCCCCCGAAGAGACATGATCCGGGCAGTTTTATCATTCCATGTTCGATAGGAGACAAATATGTTGGGAAGGCACTATGTGACCTTGGCTCAAGCGTGAACTTGATGCTTAAGTCGATTTTTATGAAGCTTGGGATAGGAAATACGAGACCCACCTCTGTCATCTTATAATTAGTCGACCGTTCCCATGTTCGTCTCGAAGGGAGAATCAAAGATGTCATTGTGTGGGTTGACAAATTTATTTTTCCAGACGATTTTCTTATTCTGGACTGTGAGGTAGATGCCACAGCACCAATAATTCTGGGGAGACCCTTCCTAGATATCGATCTCATTCTCATCGATTGCGAGAAGGGTGAGCTGACCATGAGAGTGGCCGACCAATATGTCATTGTGAAGAAATACATGGATGATTCTGAAGAATGCCAGAACATTTTAAAAGTGGATACAGTAATCGCAAGAGAAGCAAATCAATTTTACCATGACAATTTTATTCAGCTGGATACTGATGAGAGGCTACTGGAAGACTTAAAGGCCAAAGAGCTTAATGATTTTTTGTCCGACGAACAGCAGGCTAGCTTCCTCAAAGCTAGCCCAGGTAAGCGCTTTGAACCTCTTAATTTTGAAGAGTTTGTTTCTCCTAAGACTTCATTACAACATGCTCCTACCCTAGAACTAAAGCATTTACCGCAACATCTTAAATATGCTTATCTGGGTAGTAATGAAACTTTACCTATGATTATTTCCTCAGCCCTTACTCCTAACCAAGAATCTAATGTAACAGCCTCAATAACGGATCATTGACTAGATTGTAAAACTTCAAAATTTGGTGACTAAAGCAGAATAATTGAATAGTATTATAATTTGGTATAGGGTTAATTTGCAAGGAAGAAGGAATAGAAGGACAAAATGGTCATTTACAAGGAAAATAATTAATTTGGTTAGATATATATGGAGGTCACGTGTATGAGAGGAAGCAAATATCCATGCTTCCAAACAACTCTTCTCCTCCTCTCTTCTTTGTGCGTATGAGCCAATGCAAAGGTAAGAATTCTTATTAGTTATTTATTAGTTGAGATTTAAGTTTGGTTTTGCTCCTTAGATGCTAATTAAGCTTAAGGAACGCTTAATTTGCTTTAAAACAACAAGATAAAGGGAGTAGAAAGAATTAAAGATTTGGAGTTCTTAAATGAAATTTCGAAATAAAGTTCATAATGAGAATTGGAAGTTGAATTTGACTTGTCACCAACTTGATTAAGGGATATAAGGGTTAGAATCAGATTTAGAACATGTGGGAATTTGAGTAAGATTCTTAAATTCTATGCGGATGAATGGATTTTGAAGTTTAAGAGATATTGAATGGGTATTAATTAGTTTAAATAGGTGTATAAGAGTTAAGAATATAAAAAGGGGTGAAATATGAAGAGTTTAGAGGGTTAGGAAGGGATTTTCATGCTCAAAGTATCATTTCTGGGTTGTGTGCATCGATGCACATTCAATGTGTACCGATGCACTCTCAAATAAATGAACACCGAATGTCATTAGTGCATCGATACATAAGGAGTGCATCGATGCACCTCCTTAAAATACAAACATCGAATGAGATTTGTGTACCGATGCACAGGTAGTGCATCGATGCACACGTTAAGGTATGCATCGATACACTGTAGAGTGCATCGATGCATACCTTCATTAAAAGATAAAAATAGTTTTCTTTTTAGCCTAAGGAGTGATAGTTTAGAATATATCAATTAGTATACTGATATGTATTAATGTATTACTATGTAGATATAGAACATAATCATGTTCTGGAACAATCAAAGGATTAGAATCGAGTCAAAGCAAGGGTAAGGTGAGTGTCTATCTTAGATAGAATTGTATTGAGACAAGACTTATAATAAGTCTATCTCTTATAATTGACTTTATGATTTCATATTCATACATATGCATACATATATATGTGTATTAATGTTATAGTGATTCCATGTATAATTCATTCATGATTTAACACGATATTCTATGACTGAATGCCCTTATCAGAGAATCTTTCCAGGTATGTGAAATAATGGAAATAATCATATGAAGTGATTTATGTATTTACATGGACACTGATGAAAGAGATATGAAATGAGAATGAATTTATAATTAAGCCCATGTTATTTAATATGAGAGCTGTAGGTATAATTGGCATGCCAAGAGTCGAGTGATTAGCAGTGGTCCTTCGGAACAAATATTCAGTGCCCCTAGTTGGATTTTATTCGAGCTGTGGTGACAGTATTGTGTACAATCTCAGTGTAATCGCGTATCTTCTGTTCTCAATAATGTGCATGGGCAATCCAAAGATAAACTAAAGGAAATTCTTATGAAATATAATTGTTTATTCATGCATATCCTACTCATATATCATAATGTGGTATTTACATATGCATCGCAATGTCCTAGTGGATTGATAGAAATGTATGTTCATGATATTATTGTTATATATTTATTTATGACTCACTAAGTTTGTGACTTAGCGTGAAAGTGATTTACACATAGGTACCAAGAATCAGGAAAAGCGAAAATAGGGTGGCAAGAACAGCAACACTGCTAGAAGATCATATCAGAAGTAACAGATAAAATGTCTTTTATCGTGTATAGTGTTGGCATGTAAGAAAAGTGTCAGTTATGAATGCTCTGAACAATTTTGGGTTGTTTTGGTCAATTCATATAAATAAACCGCTTTTATTTTAATGAAAGTTTTAAATTTTCCTTGAATTTTGTTAAGAGTCAAAGTTTGAAAAGTCAATGTGACACCTCAGACTCATATTCGGGTCGGATACGGGTTGGAGTGTTATATTTAATGATATCAGAGCTACGAATTAGTCGATTCTCGGCATAAATCAGAGTCTAAAGTGTCGTATAATGTATACATGCCAACAAAATAGTGAAAACTTCTGATCTGATAGAATAGTAAATATAATGGTTTGCTAATAGAATGATATGGGTATGTTTTTATAGATGTCCGGACATGGTAGCTCTAGAAGTGATGTGGGAGATGATAGGCCCACTGAAAGTAGCAATTCACCTGTCCTGGCCAGGCAAAGTGAAGATCAGGCACCCTCTGGAGTGCTTGTGAGTGATCAAAATGTGTTCTTCAGAACACTGGACGCGATATTGACGCGTTTCTAAGTTTTTGTTACTTCAACTCCGAGAATGAATGTTACAAAGGAGTTAAAGGGTTTAGGAGCACCAGAGTTTAGAAGTGAAGCTGAAGAAGGTCCTGTTACTGTGGACCTTTGGCTTAATGACGTGAAAATCATGCTTGAGGGACTTCATTGTTTCGATGCTGATAAGCTAGATAGAGTGGTTTCCTTGCTGAGAGGGTAATCAAGGATTTAGTGGACCAATGTTACATTGAGAATGACTAGTGATCAGGTAACATGGTCCTTATTCTTAGAGGAATTTAAACATAAATACATCAGAGATCAATTTATCCAACAAATGAAATAAGAGTTCATGAACTTGAAGCAATGGAATCGTACAGTGTATGAGTACGAATATGAATTCAACAAGTTGATCAGTTTCCCTGCTGAGTTAATTCCTACAGAGAAGGATGCTTGTGAGTGGTTTGTAGAGGGATTGTGTCATAGTTTAAAAGAGATTCTTATTGTGTTGAACTTATCTTTATTTCAAGAAGTGGTGAATCGTGCTAAAGCTCTGGAAAGAGCTCAGAATGAGAGGTTCAGAGATTCCCGAGCTCAGACTTCGAAAAGATCGGGCACATCATCGAGTGTTGCACCATAAAAAAGGGGAAGAGATGTGAGTTCTCGACCCCAAGCGAGATCAGAGTCAGTTGCATCTTCTGCAAGGGGATCAAATTAGATGAGGGGTCGACAGACATAGCCAGTGGGATCTAGAGCTGGGAGATCTAACCCGAGCTAAATCATACAATGTCTACATTGTGGAAGGAACCACTCGGGGATATGTAGAATGATTTTTGGAGCCTATTTTAAATATGGGGACACCATACATTTTGTTCGGAATTGTCCTATGATAGCTGGTGAATCGGTACAGCCAGAGAGGTCTGCTTTGGTTATTTCGAGGAGAAGAGGTAGAGGAAGAGGAAGAAGTCAGTTAGAGTCCTTGACTCCACAAGAGATACGCTCCACAGCTCGGGTGTATAATCTCAAAACTAGCGATGATAGAGATGACCCGGAGATTATAGCAGGTACCTTTCAACTGTACGACAAGAATATTTTTGTATTGATTGATTCAGGGTCTACTTATTCTTACATGTGTAGTATGTTAGTGAGAGAATTGAATATTCAGTTAGAAGCTACTAGCAATGAGGTGATAGTGACTAATCCGTTAGGGCACAGTGCTCGGGTCAATATGGTATGTCGAGGGTGTCCCATAAGGATTCAGGGAATTGAATTCCCTGCTAATCTGATGGAATTACCTTTTGATGAATTTGATGTGATACTGGGAATGGACTGGTTATATCATTATTATGCTAAGGTTGATTGTAGACTGAAAAGAGTAACGTTGAGAAGTTCAGAAGGTATAGAAGTTATTGTATTTAGTGAAGGATAAAACCCATTTGCTAATGTAATATCAGTGATGGCATCAAAGAAGTTATTGCTGCAGGGATGCCAATGGTTTATTGCTAGTGTGTTGGATGTGAGAGCTAAAGAGAAGGGGATTGAAGAAATTCATATAGTTAGAGAGTTTCCTGACATTTTTCCTGTAGAGTTACAGGGTTTGCCTCCATACAAAATGACCCCAAAAGAATTACAAGAATTAAAGATACAATTACAAGAATTATTGAACTAAGGGTTTATCAGACCAAGTGTCTCACCGTGGGGAGCTCCAGTTTTGTTCGTCAAAAAGAATGAAGGATCTATGCGTCTTTGCATTGATTATAGGCAACTTAATAAAGTGACCATCAAGAAAAAGTATCCCCTCCCCAGAATTGATGATTTATTTGATCAGTTAAAGGGAGCTTCAGTATTCTTAAAGATTGATCTACGTTCAGGTTACCATCAATTGAAAATTCAAGATAAAGATATTCCAAAGACGGTATTCAGAAGGAGATGGTCACTATGAGTTTACCGTGATGCCGTTTGGAGTTACGAATGAATCGGATGCTTTCATGGATTTGATCAACCGAATATTTTAACCTTATTTGGATCAATTTGTAGTTGTGTTTATTGATGATATTTTAGTGTATTCAAAGTCGGAAGAAGAGCATAGTTGGCATTTAAAGATTGTTTTACAGACTTTGAAAGAAAATAAGCTTTATGCTAAACTCTCTAAATGTGAATTTTGGTTGAAGGAAGTGATGTTCCTTGGACATGTAATTTATGCAGAATGAATTCGAGTGGATCCTCAAAATATCAAAGCCATTTTAGAGTGGGAAGTTCCAAAGAATGTGTCATAAGTCCAGAGTTTTATGGGGTTAGCTGGCTATTACCGAAGGTTTGTTAAAAACTTTTCGATAATAGCATTACCCCTAACCAAGTTATTGAGAAAAGAGGTAAATTTTGCCTGGACTCCGGAGTGTCAAGAGAGTTTTGAAAAAGTAAAGAAGATTTTGACAGAAGCTACAGTGTTAGTCCAACCTGAGTCTGGAAAGAACTTTGTAGTGTACAGTGATGCGTCTCATAACGATTTGGGATGCTTGTTAATGCAAGAAGGCAATGTAGTGGCCTATGCTTTGAGGCAACTAAAACCACATGAGAAGAATTATCCAACACATGATCTGGAGATGGCTGCGATAGTGTTCGCTCTTAAGATCTGGCGTCACTACTTGTATGGTGAACAATGTTATTTGTATACGGACCATAAGAGTTTGAAATATTTGATGACCCAGAAGGAGTTAAATTTAAGACAGATAAGATGGGTGGAATTGTTAAAGGATTATGATGTAGCGGATGCCTTAAGTCGAAAGACGTTTATAGCCTTACGAGCTTTGGATACCAGACTATAGTTAAGAGGAGACGGTGCCATATGTGCGGAATTGACTCTTAAGCCATCATGGGTAGATCGAATTAAAGAATTACAAGCTAGAGATGAAAAGTGTTCAAAGAAGCTACAACAGATAAGGAATGGAGAGGTTACGGATTATGAAGTGAAAGCTACTGGAAACCTATATTATCAAGGGATGCTAGTAATTTCATATGATGATGAGTTAAAGAAAGACTTGTTAACGGAAGCTCATTGTAGTCTATTGACTATACATCTGGGAGGAAATAAGATGTATATGGATCTCAAGAGTCGATATTGGTGGCCTGGAATGAAGAGAGACATTACGGAATTCGTATCCAAATGTTTGACGTGTCAGCAAGTCAAAGCTGGACATCAGGTTCCGTCATGATTATTACAACTAATGTCTATTTCTCAGTGGAAATAGGAGAATGTAATAATGGATTTTGTAATGGGGTTACCTTTGACTTCGAATAAAAGAGATTCAATCTGGGTGATTGTAGATAGATTGACTAAGTCAGCTCATTTTATTCAGGTACGAGTTAACTTTACCATGGATAAGTATGCCGAGTTGTATATCATGGAGATTATACGTCTACAAGGAGTACCTGTTTCTATTGTTTAGGATCGATATCCTATATTTACTTCACGATTTTGGAAATCATTACATAAAGCGTTGGGAACTCGATTGAACTTTAATACGACGTTTCATCCTCAAACCGATGGGCAATCTGAGCGAACAATCCAAATTTTGGAGGATATGTTGAGAGCTTGTGTTATTGAGTTCAAAGGATCATGGGAGAGGTACTTACCAGTTGTCGAGATTGCATACAACAACAGTTATCAATCAAGTATCAAAATGGCTCCCTATGAAGCTCTTTATGGAAGAAGATATCGTACAACCCTAAATTGGTTCGAGCTTAAAGATAAAGAAATACTTGGTCCTGAGTTGATCCATGAAGTGGAAGAAAAGGTCCAAGTAATTCAAGGTAATCTCAAAGCAGCAGCTGATAGACAGAAATCATACGCAGATTTAAAGAGAAAAGGGATAGAATATCAAGTTGGAGATAAAGTGTTTCTCAAAGTGTCTCCATGGAAGAAAGTTTTGAGGTTTGGACGTAAGGTAAAACTTAGTCCTAGATTCATCGGACCATATGAGATTGAAAAGAGAGTTGGACCAGTGGCATATCAGCTGGCGTTGCCACTTGAAATGGAGAAAATTCACAATGTCTTTCATGTCTCAATGCTTCGGAAGTATCGATATGATCCCTCCCACATTGTGACTCCAGAAGAGGTTG
This sequence comes from Hibiscus syriacus, assembly GCF_006381635.1. Classification (NCBI taxonomy): domain Eukaryota; kingdom Viridiplantae; phylum Streptophyta; class Magnoliopsida; order Malvales; family Malvaceae; genus Hibiscus; species Hibiscus syriacus. The sequence goes on from NW_024063008.1 coordinate 1,841,849, forward strand.
AGGTTCAACCGGATTTAACTTATGAAGATGAACCAGTTAAAATCTTAGCTCATGAGATTAAGCAACTAAGAAACAAGACTAGTCCATTAGTTAAATTCTTGTGGAGGAATCACAAGATAGAAGAAGCAACGTGGGAACTTGAAGAGAATATGAGGATTTAGTACCCCCATCTCTTCGCGTAATGAAAATTCGAGGATGAATTTTCTTAAGGGGAGATTTGTAACAGCCTCAATAACGGGTTAGTGACTAAATTGTAAAACTTCAGAATTTGGTGACTAAAGTAGAATAATTGAATAGTATTATAATTTGATATAGGGTTAATTTGAAAGGAAGAAGGAATAGAAGGATAAAATGGTCATTTGCAAGGAAAATAATTAATTTGGTTAGATATATATGGAAACCACGTGTATGAGAGGAAGCAAATATCCAAGCTTCCAGACAACTCTTCTTCTCCTTTATTCTTTGTGTGTATAAGCCAAGGAAAAGGTAAGAATTCTTATTAGTTGTTTATTAGTTGAGATTTAAGTTTGGTTTTGCTCCTTATATGCTAATTAAGCTTAAGGAAAGCTTAATTTGCTTTAAAACAACAAGATGAATGGAGTATGAAGAATTAAAGATTTAGAGTTCTTGAATGAAATTTCGAAATAAAGTTCATAATGAGAATTGAAAGTTGAATTTGACTTGTCACCAACTTGATTAAGGGATATGAAGGGTTAGAATCAGATTTAGAACATGTGGGAATTTGAGTGAGATTCTTAAATTCTATATGGAGGAATGGATTTTGAAGTTTAAGAGATATTGAATGGGTATTAATTAGTTTAAATAGGTGTATAAGAGTTAAGAATATAAAAAGGGGTGAAATATGAAGAGTTGAAAGGATTAAGAAGGGATTTTCGTACTCAAAGTATCATTTCTGGGCTGTGTGCATCGATGCACATTCAATGTGTACCGATGCACTCTCAAATAAATGAACATCGAATGTAATTAGTGCATCAATGTATCAGGAGTGCATCGATGCACCCCTTAAAATACAAACATCGAATGGAATTTGTGTACCAATGCACATGTAGTGTATCAATGCACACGTTAAGGAATACATCGATACACTGTAGAGTGCATCGATGCATTCCTTCATTAAAAGATAAAAAATAGTTTTCTTTTTAGCCTAAGGAGTGATAGTTTAGAATATATCAATTAGTATACTGATATGTAGTAATGTATTACTATGTAGATATAGAACGTAATCTTGTTCCGAAACAATCGAAGGATTAGAATCGAGTCAAAGCAATGCTAAGGTGGGTGCCTATCTTAGATAGAATTGAATTAAGACAAGACTTGTGATAAGTCTATCTCTTATAATTGACTTTATGATTCCATATTCATGCATATGTATACATATATATGTGTATTAATGTTATAGTGATTCCATGTATAATTCATTCATGATTTAACACGATATTATATGACTGAACGTCCTTATCAGATAATCCTTCTAGGTATGTGAAATAATGGAAATAATCATATGAAGTGATTTATGTATTTACATGGACAGTGATGAAAGAGATATGAAATGAGAATGGATTTATAATTAAGTCCATGTTATTTAATATGAGAGTTATAGGTATAATTGGCATGCCAAGAGTCGAGGGATTATCAGTGGTCCTTCGGGACATAGTGGTCTTTCGGGACATAGTGATCCTATTGGACAAATATTCAGTGCCCCTAGTGGGATTTTATTCGAGCTGTGTTGACAGCATTGTGCACAACCTCAGTGTACTCGCGTACCTTTTGTTCTCAATAATATACATGGGCAATCCAATGATAAACTAAAGGAAATTCTTATGAAATATAATTGTTTATTCATGCGTATCCTACTCATATGTCATAATGTGATATTTACATGTGCATCGCAATGTCCTAGTGGATTGATAGAAATGTATGTTCATGATATTATTGTTATATATTTATTTATGCCTCACTAAGTCTGTGACTTAGCGTGTAAGTGATTTAAACGTAGGTACCAAGAATCAGGAATAGCGGAAAATAGGGTGGCAAGAATAACAGCACTGCTAGAAGATCAGATCAGAAGTAACAGATAAAGTATGTCTTTTGTCGTGTATAGTGTTGGCATGTAAGAAAAGTGTCAGTTATGAATGCTCTGATTGATTTTGGATTGTTTTGGTCAATTCATGTAAATAAATTGCTTTTATTTTAAAGAAAGTTTTAAATTTTCCTTGAATTTTGTTAAGAGTCAAAGTTTGAAAAGTCAATGTGACACCTCAGACTCGTATTCGGGTCGGATACGGGTTGGGGGTGTTACATCTAGTTTACAGTGTTTTGTCACAACATAAGAGAGCGTTAGGATAGACGATGGCATATCTGAAGGGAATAAGTCCAACCATTTGCATGCACAAAATCCTGTTGGAGGAATGCCATGGCAAATCCATAGAGCCACAGCGAAGATTAAACCCAATCATGAAGCAAGTTGTAATGAAAGAGATTCTTAAATGGCTTGACGCTGGAGTGATTTACCCCATTTCGGATAGTTCTTGGGTGAGTCCCGTCCAATGTGTACCAAAGAAGGGAGGCATGACCGTGGTAGCAAGTGAAGACAATGAGTTGCTACCTACACGCACTGTCATGGGGTGGCAAATTTGCATGGACTACCGCAAACTCAACAATGTCACCAAGAATGATCACTTCTCTTTGTCGTTCATCGATCAAATACTGGATTGACTAGCTGGCAAGGCATTTTACTGTTTCTTGGACGGATACTCGAGGTATAATCAAATTTTCATCACACCAGAAGACCAAGAGAAGACAACATTCACGTGCCCCTATGGAACTTATGCTTTTCGAAGAATGCCTTTTGGACTCTGTAACGCCCCGGTAACTTTTCAGCACTGCATGCAAGCCATATTTTTAGACATTGTTAAGGATTTTCTAGAAATTTTTAATGATTTTTCTGTTTCTAGAGATGACTTTCAAAAATGCCTCGGCAATTTAGCAAAGGTACTCAAGCGATGCGAGGAGGTCGATCTTGTACTGAACTGGGAAAAATGCCACTTCATGGTGACCGAAGCCATTGTTCTAGGCCATAAAATTTCTGCAAAGGGCATTGAGGTAGACAAAGCCAAAATCGAGGTGATCGAGAAGCTACCTCCACCAAATTCTGTCAAGGGCATTCGGAGTTTCCTTGGACATGCTGGGTTTTATAGACGATTCATCAAGGACTTATCCACGATATCCAAGCCCTTGTGCACCCTGCTTCATCAGAACCAACCATTCGTGTTCGATCAGAAATACCATGGCACATTTAATGAGCTGAAGCGAAGACTTATCTCTGCATCGATCGTGGTTCCCCCAGATTAGACATCACCGTTCGAGTTAATGTGTGATGCAAGTGATTTTGCCGTGGGAGTTGTGCTTGGGCAACGTAGAGGTAAAATTTTCCATGTTATATATTATGCTAGTCGTACCTTGAATGAGGCACGATTAAACTATACTACCACTGAGAAAGAATTACTTGCCGTGGTATTTGCATTTGACAAGTTTATGACATACTTGATAGGCACTAATGTCATAGTTCACACCAATCACTCAACTATAAAATACTTAGTAAAAAAGAAAGATGTCAAGCCTAGACTTATTAGATGGATATTACTACTACAGGAATTTGACTTAGAGGTAATTGATAGAAAAGGTACTGAGAACCAGGTTGCGGATCATTTATCTAGGCTAGAAAACATTTCAGAATGCCATGACATTTTTTATATTAAAGAAGAATTCTCTTATGAGAAAATTTTATATGCCACGGCAATTCCGTGGTACGCTGACCTTGTTAATTTTCTTGTTAGTGATATTTTTCCTTATGAATTGAACAGCCGTATTTGTTTAAACAATGCACCGATCAAATGATTCGACGATGTGTCCCCAAAGAGGAGCAATGAGAAATCTTACACCATTGTCACACAGCACCCTGTGGAGGGCATTTTGGAGGTGCGAGGACTGCTGCAAAGGTCCTCCAATCAGGTTTCTACTGGTCATCACTGTTTAAGGATGCCCACGAGTTTTGCATAGCTTGTGATAGATGTCAGCGCACTAGAAACATTTCCAGATGACACGAAATGCCATTGCAAAATTTGTCGGAGATAGAGCTCTTCGACATTTGGGGCATTGATTTCATGGGACCGTTCCCATCTTCTTTTGGAGACTTGTACATTTTGCTTGTGGTGGACTACGTATCTAAGTGGGTTGAAACGATTGCCACATCTATGAATGACTCTTAGATGGTGCTCAAGTTCCTTCACAAGAATATCTTTACTCGATTTGGAGTACCAAGAGCCGTTATCAGTGATGAGGGCACTCACTTTGATAACAAGCTAATTACCCAAACATTACAAAAGTATGGAGTACGACATAAGATTGCCACGACATATCACCCACAAACAAATGGGCAAGCTGAAGTGTCCAACTGTGAAATCAAGCAAATCCTAGAGAAGGTGGTGAACCCTAGACGGAAGGACTGGTCCCAAAAACTGGAAGAAGCACTCTGGGCTTATCGAACGACATTCAAAACACCTCTAAGAATGTCACCTTTCAAGATGGTATATGGAAAAGCCTATCACCTACCCGTAGAATTAGAACATAAGGTATAGTGGGTGATCAAGAAGTTGAACTTTGATGCACAACTAGCTGGGGAGAAAATGTTACTCGATCTGAATGAAATGGAAGAGTTTCGAGCACAAGCATATGAAAATACCAAGCTTTATAAGTAAAAACCCAAGAAGTGGCATGATCGAATGCTTTTGCCTCGACATTTTCATATTGGCCAGCAAGTGCTCTTGTTTAACTTGAGGCTCAAGCTCTTCCCGGGAAAACTGAAGTCACGATGGTCGAGACTATTTGAAGTCCACCATGTTTACCCTCATGGCGCTGTGGATATCAAGAACATGGATGATGGATCCATCTTTAAATTCAATGGCTAACGTCTGAAGGCTTATCAAGGAGCTCCGCCCATGCGTGATAAATTTGCATTCTTCTTGCACAATGCCAAAATCTGCTAAGTATCTTAAGGATGCCATTGCATTTTGGATTTACTCTTGTGCATAAATAAATGTTTATTTTGTTATTGTTTTTATTCAGTTTCCTTTTAATTGGCTATTCTATTTTTCTTTGAAAGGTTCAAATCCATCCAACCTTCAACCGTACTAGCATCAGATTCTGAACATTCCAGCCCCACACAACTGCGAAAGTGCACATGTCGCACGACCGCCGCACCACCACAAGCGTAAAGTCAAGGTACCTTGCATTGCATTTCATATCATTTAGTTTAGTTTTACTTACTTTTTAGTCAGCATTGAGGACAATGCTTCTGTCAAGTTTGGGGGAGGTAGGTTCTCAAATCATTGTATGATAATATTAGTAGAATGAATATGTCATGACATTAGTAAGTGTTAGAATTAGTTTTCTAGAGTAAATTAAGGATGCCCGATGATGATGAATTCTTGATGGCTAGGATTGAATGTACATGTTGTTGAGGATGATAGAACTAACTCTAGAACTTCCTTCTTTGAAACCTTTGAATACACGATTTTATGTTTTCCATGCTTAAGGAACTTAGAAATTTTTTATAAGAGAACTTTTGCATATCTTGGCATAAACGATGAAAACCCAATTTGTTAAAAAAAAGTTATGAATAAATGCCTCGGCATATCTGTAGAGAGACTCTCCGCTATGTCATGGCATTGCCTGGAAACTACAAATAAATAAATGGTAGCTATTGTATAAGAGTGAATGAAAGTAGTCACGAGATGACTCTACCTGACTAGCTCGGGGGTGGAAGGTATGCTCCCTTTCGCCTAGAATGTGGGATGGTAGGTGTGATGAGCTGACTCCCCTCGTAGCAGAAATAAAAAAAGAAACAATGTGGGAGAAAATTTTGTAAATGTCGTGGTAAAACAAGAAAATTTGCTTAGAAAATTTTTAGGTTTGTTAAGCATGGACTGGATACAAACACACACACACCCACACAAAGAATCTTGCCCTATGGGACAATACTTAATTTCTCAAACTAGTCTAGCATGTTGAAGCCAAATGCTGAGGGATGAAATTATATCCCAGATAACTATTATGCTTCTGAATTTGCCGTGGTATTTTTATATTACTTAATACTATCCATTGCCTGAGGACAAGCAATAGCTTAAGTTTGGGGGTGTGATAACTCCGTAAAAAGGTCATATTTGGGACCTTTTCACTTAAGTTATTGACTGTCTAAGAGCTCATACAGGAATATATAGATGCATTTAGTAGCATATAGTTGCATGTGGTGGAATTCTGTTTGCCGATGCATTTTATTTTGTAATCAGTGTTGTTTTATGGAGAAGATGTTTTGTTTGATGATGTGCATGATTTGGGAGAAATGATAAGTATAAGGGAATTGCCATGACATGATGAGACTACTGAGAAAAATGTGATTGTCGCGACAACTCGGACGACATTTATGGGCAGAAAAAAAGTCAAATAATATATTTTTAGTAAGAGCCAGCTGTCATTGACTATACGTGATTTCTGCAATCAGCCACATTGGAGGGGCTAATTACCATCTTTGCACCGACTCTCACATAAAATGAATGAACTTTAGGGTACCAGTGTAATTTTAACACAAAACCCTAGGTTCATTCTCCCCTAAAAATAAGAGATGAAGCCTGACTTTTTAAGGGACTTTGAGACTTTTAAGACTTTTAGACAGCCTCCAAGAGCCTAAAAATTTGGAGATAAATATCTCCCTTTTTTTCGTCAATCATTTTTTCCGTGGTATTCCTCCGTTGACAGGCTAGAGGGAGTGGCGTTCTAGGCGTCCGAGAGGAGCTAGATCACTGGGACAGTTCGTGGTGGCCGAGGGAAGCTCTAGTAGTGCACGTCGAAGGTTTTTCCTTCTTCCTTTTGCTCTTTGCTTTTATTATTTATCATTTAGGGTTGTAAGGAACTGATTAACTTGTTTTGTGCTTGCTTATTTTGAACCCCACCATGAATTAATCCTATTTGGTGGGAGTTCCTTATGGATATTTGATTTTGCTTTAATGAATGGTTATTTTTCTATGTTATAATCTATTTTGTTTATGAAGTTTAATGCCTTAAGGTTGTAGGAGCTATGAGAGTAGTCATTCCTTAGGAGATTACTAAGTGTTCTAGAGAATGTCTAAGTAGCACATTCTTAGTATTTGAGAGAAACTAGGGAGGAACCACATAAGTAAAGGGTTCTAGATAGTAACTAGGCTAGTCCACCTTAGAGATAAGGCTAGGGTTTCATTCAACTAAAAGGAGTTGTGTATGAGCGATAGGTTAGATGTTAATGCTACCGCAAAAAGGTATTGCCGAGACATATCATGTTATCTGGACCAATAGGATTCCTGCAGTAGCTAACGCTAACCGGTTTTGCCAAGGCATCTTCAATCTGTCGAGTCCCTTAACTAGAGATATCATAGGGCACCCTTAGTAAACTCTGTCAGGTAGATAAGACATAGAAGTAAGATCATTATGAGAAGTGGACTTAAATTTCCTAAGTGACTCCTATCATTCATTCCCATAGTAGCTTGTCGTGTGAGGAGTCTAAAGTCCTTATAAGCAAATCCAGTATTTACAGTTTATTTTGCCTTTACATTTTCATTTATTTGCACTCAGCACAATTCAATTTGCCATAACATCACAATTTACTACCATATTACCATCAGAAAATTTCCACAACATTCATTCATTTTGCCACAACATTTTCATTTGCAAATAACATCACTAACTTCTTAGGTGACATAGTAAAACGCTTTGATTAAACTTATCAATTTCCTCCAATCCCTGTAGAGACGATACTCACTTATCACTGTATTACTTGTTCGATTGTGTATACTTGCACAGACCCATATTTAGTACTCACAAACAACGGACAGTCAGCTACCTGGATTCTCAAGCTCTTGTTCTGATGATGGCTATATATCAAATGCCTCTGAAGTTATTCTGAAGTTCTTTTCAGATTGAAGTTATTATGGACTTACTCTTGGTACCATTTTCTCAAGTCCTCAAACTCAAAAAGAACATTCTTATGTTATTTCTCTAGCTTGTCTGCCCAATCCTTCTGAGTATCGGCATTTAACTTCCATTGGTAGCGTTCAGCCTCGAGTTCTCTCACCTTTTGCTTCAGCTCATTTTTCACAGCTTCAAACTCTTCCCTTATTATCTCAAGTTCGGAAGGGACAAGCTTGAGATGTTCCTCCATGATTCGGGTGTCCTCAAAATCTGGCACTGGGATGTTGTCGTTCTTCCTTAGTCTTCACCACTCTAAATAGTCAGGAGTGAGCATGTCTTTAGCAGCCTCGACATCCATTCGAAATACTTTATTCCATGACTTGGCTACTTCCTTCAGTCTTTTCTTATAGTTGTCGCCATGGTATACGAATTCTGATCCAGCTAGTCCATACGTCACTAGGACAAACTAACGTGCCCCATACTGTCGAAGTGCTAGAAGCGGAGAATACCCAACTCCTCCCCCACATTCCAAGCAGTGTCATAATGTCTGTATCCCCACAACGGAAGAGGATGTCACTGTGGATCAACCAAGGGGCACTCCAGGTAATATCCCGGTCCTGAAGATGTGTGAAGACTTTCATCAATTTTTCCTTTAAGGCACCTTCATGCCTTTTCAGAGTGATGAATTCACCTAAAGGTGAATAAGTGGTATTGAATCGGCGGTAGGTAATTCCGTTAGTTTTCCAGAAATGGTTGTGAATCCAGACTTGAAGAAACTGAGCACACCCAATAAACCTTTCTCTGCCAATTTTTCTGTAATAGTTGAGATAGCGGAATGTCTCGGCTAAGATTGTTGGTGCTGGATTTATACACCTCGGGAACTGTTTGAACAGTTCCACCACAGCTGCATCAATGCACCCCAGAGTCTTTGGGAAGATGACTAAACCATACAGGCCCAGCGCGAAGAGATCTATTACCTTCCATTCGTCGGGGTAATTCATCATCAATTGCTTGATATGGATCCACTCAATTCCTTCCCCGCTACCTTTTCGTCAGAGTCGGTCAGTTACCCATTTTTCATCAACCCCTGCGACCTTGGCTAGTCCGTTCTTGAAAGGCTAGCTTTTGATGTGTTTGATGTATACCCTCTCCAGTCTGATGCTTTTACAATGTAGCAGTGTAGTGTACTCTTCAATTGTGGGCACCATGTCCTCCTGGTTGAAAGTGAAGCAACTGTACCCCGGGTTCCAGAATTGAACCAATACTCTGATTAGAGGCTCATCAGTCTTGACATAAAGTAAGAGTGCAATATCACCATACCGCTGGCTGAACTTCTGTTTTCGATCACCCTTTCAACTGTCCCAAATGCTCCATAGCTCTTGGACATCATTCTGCTTAAGGCTAACAGAGGCGTAGCTGACCAGTTCTGACACATAGCTTCCTTGAAGATTGTCTCCTTTTTCTTTTTGAGTCTTCTCGTACCATAGTCGTACCTCGGTGGTTTTTATCTCTTGCATTATAACACCTGTCCATTAATATAGATTATTTGGGTTTAACAAACATGTTTTAGTGGATCAATAACCTCTTTTATGATGTAGATGCTAGAAAGACAAACACGAAAGCACAAAGTTAGTAAGATATATAAATGACGAAAGTAAAAGAGAAAAATGAATGAAAAATTTGTATAAATGAAGAAAAAAACTGCGTGAGTAAAATCTTCTTAGGTTTTGAAATAGGGTTTTGAGGTAGGCTCTAATTCTTCATAGTCTCCCAGTTTCGGTTCAAAAAAAAAGGTACTCAAGTTCTCCTTGTTGGTGCCCCCTTGGGCTTGCCAGGCCCTTAGTCCTAAACTCATTACAGGCTTATGTGAACTAAGTTAAACTCGAGAGGATATATTCCCTTATGCCTGCATAGTGAATAAATTCACACGAAGACATAAGGTATATGAATCCCAAATGCTACTTGCTAGGCCCGCACGGAGAATAAATTCTCACGAAGGCGTCGCTTTTACCCCTACTTAAATAAGGTTCAGAGCTCGGGTATAGAGCCTTAGATGAAAAACTTTAAAAGGCTGAAATCATTGAGAGAAAACGGTCAGTACAACTATTTATTTGAAAAAACATAATCAAAAGTAAGTAATAAGGATCGAAAAATTACCTTAAAATTTAAACTTACCATTTTCATTAAAAAGATAACTCAAAATTACTTTAGTCTGACTCACTTACTTGTCCCCAACGGAGTCGCCAAGCTGTCGGAACCGTCTTTCGGGTGGGCCCGAAATTGGGCTCCGACTTAGAAAAAATAATTTGGAGTCGCCACCGATCATTTATTTTAATAATAAAATGGGTTGATCGGATAACTTATTTCTTACCTGATCTACGTCTTACCGAAGATGTGTCGGATTCGGGAGTCGGTTACAGTCAAGGAAGGGTTAGCACCCTTGAACTGCCCTTTCGGTACTACGTAATTTCTATTTGTCTTTAATTAAGAAAATTGAAATTTTAAATTAAAAGGTCACATAACAATCCAAATTACTTACCTCATATAGTTTTAAAAGCGTACCTTTAAAAAGATAGAAATGTTAGATTTGTAGTGAAATGCATGATCGAATTAAGATAGAAAATGCATAAATATGAAAATAATAAACAAAACGAAAAAGGGAAAATAATGAAATAAAAAAACTAAAAACTAAATAGATAAAATGGTAAAATAAAAAAAACAAAACAAAATGAATAAAAAATAAGACATAAATAACAACAAACGAACAAAAATGTGATTAAATAGAGGAAAAAGAGGAAACCAAAAATAATGAAAAAATAATAATTGACAATAAAATAAAACACGACTAATATATATAAATAAATAAAAAAATGAAAGAAATATATATATATATAATAAAAATAAATAAAAGCGATAGTCAAAAATACAATATGTAAAATATATATATAATAAAATAGTATCTAAATAAATATATAAAATAAATATATAAAAAATAATAATAGTAAAAGAAAAATACATAATGATAATAAACGTACATATAGATATATATAATTAAAATATATAAAAACTAAGGAAAAAACTAATGAATAATATATATATATATATATATACACTAAAGAATGATATAAAATATATACATATACATATAAGATAATATAATATTAAATAAATAATAAAATGAAAACTTAACTTTTAAAAAGGACTAAATTATAAAAAAAGGAAAATCGAGTGACAAATTTTAAAGCATTTTGGGGCGAAATTGAATTTTGGTAAGCAGAATCGGCTTTTAAAAAATATGTGGGACCAAAATGGGGATTATCCCCATTTTCTTTAAAAACACGTGGACCTTTAAGGTGGACGGGTCAGGTCATGGGTAGGATCGGGATGAGTATTTACGTCAACCAATTTTCTAAAATTTTCATTTTTCATTCCAAAACACTAAAAACCCTCCCCTTAATCTTTTTCTCTCGTCAGGCGGATGAACACACTGCCCCATTTTCCAGAAAACGATCACCGCGCCGCCTCGTCGACCGCCGTTGAACGACACTTGTCACCGTTCATCGACGACAAAATTAAAAAAACTTTCATTTTTTAAAGATCCTTGTACCCTCACTCCAAAAAATAACATATTTTTTCAAAATTCGTCTCATGCGGTGTAGATCTAGAAAAGAAGATTCGAACACCTCCCCCTCCGGCCATCGGTGCAACCCACTTTTAGATTATTCGGGATCAAAATCAAAACAAGAAAATATATAAACAAGGGAAGGGTACATATTTTCAAACTTTTTGTACTGTTTATATTTTAATAATCCGATCATTATATTTCATGACAACCAAATGACGTCCTTGTAACTTAACTTTCTGACCAAACTCCATATGAAATAATCAAATATTGAACCACGTATTAAAAAAAGGGGAAGGTCTAGAATGATGGGAAATAGACAAGTTAGGATAGTCAGCATCTGGTCAAACGAAAAGAATGACCATCTACTATCCTTAAGGGTGCGTTTGGTTCACGGAATGTAAGATTACCAGTGGGAATAAAAGATTACCAGGGAATATGATTACTGGGAATGTTATATTTTGTGTTTGGTTAGTTTAGCATGAATGTAAGATTACCGTGTTTGGTTAAAGGAATAAAAGATTATTGGAATGTATATTTGACCAAATTGTCTTTATTATATATTTGTATAATATTACAAGTTGTAAAATATTTATATATTTCTTTAAAAAAATTAAATTCATAATATTTATATAATATTTGTACAAAATTAAAAATATAAAAAATGTTTAATGAAAGGGTAAAATTTTATTTTAACCCCTGAATTTCATATAAAATTTTAATTATAAATTTTTTTTTGTAAATCTAAAATAATTTAAAGATAAATTTGTAATTTAACATTCGTAGAATTTTTATTATTCAATGATAGAATAATGATATTTTTTTAAAAAAAATAAAAATTTATGAGCATTTTAATCCAAAACACCGGTAATGTTACAATACCTAAGGAAAATGAGGTAATGACATTCTCAGTAATATACCCAAAAAAATTTACTATTTGTAATAAAATATTATCGGGAATGATATTCCCGATCAAACCAAACAAAAAATATAGATTTCATTCCCAAAGAAATCTCATATTCCCATCCAAACGCCCCTAATTGTAGTAAGTAAATTTCTTTCTTTCCTTTTTATTATTATGAGAAAAGATAGGCCAACCCCTTGGATACTTCCCCACTACTATTTACATTTATGGCTAACACGTCACCGGCTTCGAGAGCTGCCATTGATTCCGGTTTCGTGAAGTAGGTAAAGAGATGGTAAATGCCATCCAAGTAAGGTGGTGTTTGTTTTTGAAGAGGTAAAATGTCTGCAGTCTGCGGACCACATCTGCAGGCATCTGCAGCAGAAGAGGTGGACCAAAAGTCTGCAGTCTGCAAGAAAAAGACTGTTTGTTTTTTAACGTCTGCAAACTGCTAAAATAAATTGAAATATAAATAAACTGATTTTTTAAACTTAAAAGAATTTTGTAATACTGATATTTAAATAATTTTAGTTTTACAATACTAAAATTTAAATAATTTATACAACTACAATAATAATTTTTTTAAAAAAACAAACACTACCTTATTAATTCTATTATACGTCTCACATAATCACATGTATTATTAGTTTTATAAGTTTTATAGAATAAAATTTATAAATGATCATTAAATTATATGATTTTTTAAATATGTAATTTTGTAATACTTTTAATTTTTTTAAATATATATTCATAATTTTTTTTATAATTATATGATATTTTTAGAAAATATTTTTTAATTTATCAAATTATTTTATGATTATTTTTTTTATTTAATTGTGATTATATTTTAAAATTTTAAAAACATAATTTATAATTTTTTATATTTTAAAATCTTAATTATCAAACAATGAAATCATTTTTTATTAAGCAATGTGGTTTAAATACTTAAATTTTGTATAAAAAGTTTAAATATAATTTAAAAATAACAAATCTAAAAAAATATTATATTTAAACTTAAATCAAAATAATTAAAATAAATATAAAATTTTAATAATATATAAAATAATTTATATGATATAAAATTAAATATCTATAATATAATATTAAAAAATTAATATTTAATTTATTTAAAAAATTAATATTAAAATTAATATCTATAATATAATATTAAAATATTAATATTTAATTTATTTAAAAAATTAATATTAAAATTAAAATTAAATATAATATAAAATTAAATAAAACCTCTTTGAAGAGGTTAGAAGACGTCTGAAGACATAAGACCACGTCTGCGCCGCGCAGACCACGCGCAGACATTAGAAGGGCTTATGTCTTCTAAAAAACAAACGGTCTGTGAAGCCCAATGTCTGCGCGTGGTCTGCGCGACGCAGACATAAGAGCTTTACAGACCTTACAGAGTAAAAACAAACACCACCTAAGTGTTGGTTTCTCCAGCTTTGTTTTTCCTCCTGATGCTGTAGGCTAGTGGAATTACCCCTCTGTTAAATACCTCAATATACATGCCACCACCAGCAACAAGAAGCTGCAAGAGGATCCCAGAATGAATCACATATTCACATTCACTTTTAAAGGGTATTTACAGGAAAAGAACGTAAAAGAAGGAATTTTGCAGGACATTACCTCCTCGTACTTCTGGGTAAGAGCAAGCCTTTCATCTTCAGACGTCGGGTCTGAGAACCGCCATGGTCTCATACTGTCGGAGCCCCGGTGGGCACTGGGGTTCCTCTTTATCTTCCAAGGCAGTTATTCCGGACCCGGGTGGGGAAGGCAGGTCATCGTCGGAACCAAGACCACCCTCAAAAAAGGAACCGGGGAAGTTCAAGGTCTGGGCTTCGACGGTTAAGGTAGTGGAGTTGTCTCTTTTGAGGGAAATCAGAGACTTGGGCTTTGGAGGGATGGGTTTGAGGCTGCGAGTGAAGGAGAGGGCGGGTGGAGGTGAGAATTGGGTGAGAAGATGAGGGCAAAAAGGGGAATTGGTAAGAGATGCCATTTGGGTATTCTTTGATGTGAGCTCTGTTGATGCTGAGGTTCAGGGATTAGCGAAAGAGGAAGAGGGAACGGATAAGGAGAAGTGGATCATAGAGGAAGCGGGCAGTGCACGCCTACGTTGTTTTGTTTGGTTGGGCTCAGTGGGAGAATTATCAAGTCTTTGGTTGGGCTTTTTATCACATTCGCTGGGTTTTAAGGAATCTTAAATTGAGGGCAAAAAAGAGAGAACTGGTAAGATTCTAGATTAAATGAATCGAGTTGAGCTCAAGTATTACTGAGCTCGATTAGATTTGAAAATTTTAAAATGAAGCTCAACTCAATTCGAAAACTCGCGAGCCTAAAATTTCTAAGTTCGACTCGAATTCGAAATCATAAATTAAAGCTCGAAAAAGTTTGGGGGAAAACATCTTAAACTTAACTCGATTGAAATTCAAACTCAAACTTAAACCAAAAGCAAATGAAAACCTTTTACTGTAATTTAAAAAAATCAACACATAAATATTAATATTATTAATAATTTAATTTTTAAAAACATGAGTCGAATAAAAAGTAGCTCGTTTCGACTTGTTAAGAATACAAGTCGAGTTCGAGCTCGAGTCGAGTATTTATCGAGCTTTGAACGAGTCAAGTCACGATCAATCTTATATCATTTACAACCCTAACTATATTTATAAGGTGTATATTATCAATGATTGAAAAAAATTATAAACATGTAATATCTTGTAAATCCTAGACTATTAAAAAATTAATAAATTTATATTTTAATTCATATTATATATAATTAAATCAATTCATGAATGGTTATGCGAACGAATCTTTAAATGAATAAATTAAGATTAAAATTAAAATCAAATCTATAAATATTAAGAGAGAGAAAAGTCTTGCTATATTAGACGTGCGGTTTTCCATGTGGTAAATGGTAAACCACTTAGATGATTGTTTTCATACAATAATAATGTTTATACTATTATTAAACCTGTTATTAAATTAGTGTTATTATCAATTAAATACTATTTAATTATAAAAGTTAAACATTATTTTTAAAAAAAAATATAATTTATATTATATAAAATTTTAAAATGATTTTTTTAGAATCAAACTCATATTCAATATAATTTATTTAAAAAATTACAACTCAATCTATAATTATTAATGAATAATTTTATAAAAATATATTTCTCGCCCACAATATAAATGAAACAAAATCTAATAAATAACAAACATTTTGAATATTTTCGCATACATGCAGAAAACTAATTACGAATCAATTTACTTCAATATTTAAATAAATCGTAATTATTTTTAGTGGTAACGAATTCGAATACAAACGATTATAAAAATAATTTAAAAAAATTAGTTAATCCTTATTTCCATATGAAATGGGGTAAGGGGAGATAAGATAGTAGACTATCCCAACACCAGATTGAGAGCAGCTTCCGTAAGAGATCTCCGAATTATAAAATGCCCTCCGTGAGACTCGATCCTACGAGTCTCAAGATTAAGAACCTTGTGCTCTACCTACTGAGTTGGATGGTCATTTCGATTATAAAAATAATTAAATGTTCATAATTAAAGTTGGGAATAAATAAAACAGATAATTTTTTGAATTTACCTTTTGAGTCGTCTCTTTCTACCAGTTGTGCTCTCAAGATAGACCTCTAGAAAGCTCTTTATGCTTTGGAGGCGCAGGGGTTGCCTAGTAGATTCGTGGGTTGGATTAGGGCTTGTTTCACGGCTGCGAAATACACTGTTTCGTTTAATGGAAGCTTGGTGGGTTTCTTTAAGGGTGGCAGGGGTATTAGACAGAGGATCCTCTTTCCCCCTTCCTTTTCGTCTTATCTATGAATGTTCGTTCATGTATGTTGAATGTGGCTGCTGCAGGGAAGGTTTTTTCTTATCACCCGAGATGTAAGAAAGTTGGTCTTACCCACCTATCTTTTGCTTATGATTAGTTTTTTTTCTGTCGTGATACTGTTGATTCTATTGTCGGTGTTAAGTGTGTTTTGGATGGATTTTATACTATGTCTGGTCTTAAGCTCAATGCAGCGAAATGTGAGCTTTTTACCTCGGGTGTTTCAAATTATCAAAGGGAGTCCATGAAGAGCATAACTGGATTTAATTATCAAAGAGAGGCCATGAAGAGCATAACTGGATTTAAACTTAGTTGTTTACTTGTGCGCTACTTGGGTGTTCATTGGTCACAAGGAAGCTTAGTGAGAATGATTGTGTGGGGTTAATTGAAAAAATTAAGGCTAAATTGGTTCAATGGTCCAATAGGCACCTTAGCTATGTTGGTCGGTTACAGCTTATTAAAGTTGTTTTATTTAGCATGACTAACTATTGGTGCAGGCAGCTCATTCTTCCCCAGATTAGATGGGTGGAGCAGTTGTTTTCTTGTTTCTTCTGGAAGTGATCCGACTCTGTGTCTACTGGTGCTCAAGTTAATTGGGATTATATCTATTTTTTGAAGTCTGGAGGAGGTCTTGGGTTCCGTGACATTAAAACTTCGAACAAGGCGTCTAGTTTTCAACTGATAAAGTCCATTCTTGCTGGGGAGGGATCCCTATGGGTGGCATGGATCCATGCTTATGTCCTTAAAGGGGTAAACTTCTTGCAGGCTGGAGTGAGAATGAATGCTAGTTGGAGTCTTTGAAGGCTGATGAAAATGAGGCGTGAAGCTTATCCTATCCTTGCAAATGTGGCTGACAGTGCTACTTTGAAGGCTGCCTGGTTTTGGGAGCAGATTAGGATCGAAGGTGTCAAGGTTGTTTAGGCAGAAATTGGTATGGTTTCTCTTGGACATTCCTAAGCATAGTATAATATTTTGGATGACCTTGTTAGGGAGGCTTCCCACTTGTGATAGATTATTGCGTTGGGGAATGCAGGTTGATGACAGATGTTGTATTTGTAATAATGCTATGGAGTCCATTGATCATTTGTGCTTTGAGTGTCCTTTTGCTGAGGGTTATCTTGAGGTTGAATGACTTGACTAGGCAGGTTAGATGTTGGAGGGAAAAGGTGGAGTGGGTTTTTGCCAACCTCAAGGGTAAATCATTGCTCACCATCATCCTCAAGCTTGCTTGAAATGCCCACATCTATCTCATATGGGAGGTAAGAAACTGCAGGTTGTTTCGTGAGAAGGTTCGAGGAGTTGTTGCCATTCTTTCATCTGTCAAAGAGGTAGTTGGGATTAAATTACAGGGTAGGAACATAGCCATGGTAGATAATATTAATTGCAGCCTTTGTAGTAATTGGGGTATCCCTTGTTGAGGTCTTTAGTATTGTTTGCTGGTTGTATCTTGTAGTAGGTTTTTCTGTGGTTTTTTGCGTGTATCTATAGCAGTTTTGCTGCTTCTTTGGGCATAAAGCACTTATCCAAAAATAAAGGTAGGATAGTTTTTCTTTAAAATGTGTCAATTTAAAAATAAGTATATGTTTCTTAGTCTGTATCTTGGTTTTTATTATGCTTTTGTGTTTATTAGATTAAGGGTAAAGTATATAAATGGTCCCTCAACTACAAGGTATTATTTATTGAGTCCATAAAATATTAAAAGTTATAAAATAATTTTTCGACTATAAAGTGTTACGTTGTTGAGTCATTCGACTAGTAAAAGTTACAAAATAGTTATTCAACTATTCATAGGTTTCAAATTCATCATTTTTCGTTAAAGTTCGAACATCGTCTGAGCTAGACGTTAACCTAGTCATTGGAATATGATAAAACTGATTCCAAAACTATTTAAGTTGTATTTTGTGGACCGAGTCTATGTTTACATTATGTTATCAAGTCAATTCTTGAAACATTATATTGACGAGTAAGTATTTGAAAGCAACGGCGGCTCAAATAAACATTAATTACCACATTTTATATATTTTGTATATGACATAAATAATTTTTTTATTAATTTAAGGTAAGTACAATGTAATATCTGTTTAAAAATAATTTTAAACCATTTGACATTGAACACTCACACCTAGGGGTGCACAAAAAATCCGAATATCCGATTTTGCGAAAAAAATATCCGAAATCGGATTTGAGAAAAACCGGTTTTTTTTTAACCGGATCGGATTTTTTTAAACCGGTTATTTTAACCGGTTTGGAGAAAAAAACCTAGACCGGTTTTTATCCGGAAAAAAACCCGGTCTGGGTTTAAAAAACTAGCCGTTAATATAGCCGTTGGGGGGGATTTTGTGACCGTTTTTGACCGTTTTTTTCTTTGAAAAATTATCATTTTATCACCCTAAACATGTATAAATAGGTTGGGGATGTATTTGGTTGATTACAAATTTCTCAAATCTTATTACACAACACTTAAACATCTCTCAAATCTTATTTTTGTAATTTTTTGTTCATCATGAGTAACACGGCTGAATCTTCCGTCAGGGGAAACCTTGAAGTCGTGAGAGTGATCGAACACACTCGAAACAAAGACATTTGGGATCACTACGATTTATGTGAGATGTCAAATGGCTCGAGGAGGGCGCGTTGTAAACTTTGTCTAAAGTTTCTTGCATCGGAAGGAAACACAACGTTGAAGAACCATTTGACAAAATCATGCAAGGCACTTCGCTCAAGATCGGATCCTAGTCAATCGAATCTTACACCGCAAGGTGGTGTTTTTGTTTACGACAACGAAAAATTACGAGAAGCGTTTACAAAGTTCGTGATTACAAAAGCATTGCCGTTCGACCACTTTGATGATGAAGATTTCACGACAACAATTCAACAACTAATGCAACCACGTTATACTCAAGTAAGTCGTACTACCCTTAGAAGAGATGCTATAAAAATGTGGCGTACGGCGAGGGAAAAAATGATTTTAGGATTCCAAGAACACCGTTATGGTGTGTCGCTTACATGTGACGTTTGGAGTTCCCCTCATAATACCGGAAATTCTTTTTAGCCGTTACGTCACATTGGTTAGATCAAGATAATTGGCAAATGATGAAAAGAACAATCGCGTTTGAATTATTCGGTGAGCCGCATACCGGTGCTAATTTATTTACACTTTTAAAAAGGGTAATTTGTCTTTATAAATTAGAAAATAAAGTTTTTTCTATATCCTTTGATAATGCATCGAATAATACAAACGCGATTCCAAGATTGAAAATATTACTTTCACCGATTTTAGACGGTGCGTTTTTTCATACCCGTTGCGTTGCACACATAATTAATTTATCCGTGCAAGCCGGTTTGGAGGTTATTGAGCCGATTAGAATAGAATTTAAAACAATGATAAAATCGGTTCTTTGTAACAACAACAAAAGACTAAATGATTATAAACGATTTTGTAAGTCCGTTAATAAAAAAGCTTTGGGTCCTAATTTGGATTGTCCAACTCGTTGGAACTCAACTTGGATGATGATGCATACTGCCTTAAGGCAAAGAGAAACATTGCAAACATTTCACGATCGGCTTTTCGAGAGGGGTCATGTCTCAAACATTTATCCGGATTCGAGTTGGGAAACTATAGCCAAAATAACCGATTTGCTTGAGGTTTTTAAAAATGCAACAACTTTTTTATCCGGTGTTTATTACCCTACTAGCCCGTTGGTTTTTAATCAAATATTTTTGTTGGCTACCCGACTAAATGACTTTGAATTTGAAACCGAAGTTTTTCAAAAAATTGGCTTTGCAATGAAGGAAAAACTTTTAAAATATTTTAAGGATATTCCCCACATTTTTACTTGTGCCGCCGCTTTAAACCCAACGTTAAATGTTGGTGGGGTTGAAACACTAATTGAACAAATTGCATTTGCTTTTAATCTAACCGATGATGAACCCAACTTTGTCCAAAACCAAATAAATTATTTTAACAAATGTTTTCGAGACATGTTTGCAATTTATTTAACTAAATACGGATCAAGTAGTGTAATACACGATCAAATGAGAATGAATGCGGAATCATCTAGTAGACGTCCAAGTAACATAAATTTGAATCTTTTTAACACTCTTGTAAATTCCCAATCCAAACGATCACGTACTACCACCCCAAGTAGCGAGTTGGGAAATTACATGTCATGCGAATTTCTATCAAAAATGACATTTGAAGAGTTTGAAAGTTTGGATATTTTGGCTTGGTGGAAAGAAAAGGAAGCACAATTTCCGATTCTAGCCGCCATGGCCCGTGATTTACTAACCGTCCAAGCTTCTACGGTAGCTTCGGAATCCGCTTTTTCTGTTAGTGGCAGGGTTATATCGCAACGGAGATCAAGACTAAGTCCCGAGTCGGTGAAAGTATGCATTTGTTTAAAGGATTATTTGGATGGAGCGGCTCGTAAGCAACATATCACCACCCTAGAAGATGCAATTGATGCCGATTTGGAAGCAAACTTACACATTGAAGAAGTCGAACTTGGAATATCCCCTCCAAACGAAGAAGGCGAAGATGATGAAGAAGAGATGGCAATGTAGTTTATTTTATAACTTTATTTCAATTATCGTAAACTTTGTTTCAATTATCGAACTTGAAGTTTTTAAGCATTTGAATTTATCGAACTTGGAAGTTTTTTAAGTATTTGAATTTATCAAACTTGGAAGTATTTAAGTATTTCAATTATGTTGAGTTAATTAAGTATTTCACTTAAGTATTTGAATTTATCGAACTTGAGGTTTGATGCTTTCTCTTTGATTCTCTCTTGATTCTAGTTGCTTGATGTTTCTTGTCTTTGATCAATGGCTTCTAAGCTTGCTTAAATACACCTTGAATCACTTCTGAACGTTAGTGATAATTAATGAAGATAATATAGTCGTTTAAGTGTGAAAACATTTAATAAAAATGCTTGGAGTGTGGGGGAATCGGTACCCTCTCATAGGGAATCGGTTTCCTCTCATAGGGAATCGGTTCCCTAAGTGTAAAATTCAAATATTTCGACCGTTGAATAGGGGGAATCGGTACCCCCTATGGGGGAATCGGTTCCCTCCGAGCATTCTGGAAATCTCGGAGCCAAACCATTCAGTGAGGAATCGGTACCCCCTTGGGGGGGAATCGGTTCCCTATGAGCAATCTGGAATATTAAAATCGGTTTTTTTATAACCGATTTTTTAAAAAAACCGGTTTTTTTAAAACCGAAACCGGTTACACCGGTTAGGATATCCGGCCCTCCAAACCGGTTAGAAACCGAACCGGTTATTTTATAAACCGGTTTTTTTTCTATGGGAAAAAACCGGATCGGATAAAAACCGATCCGGATCGGATTGAAATCCGGCAAATCTACTCACACCACTGACATTCATGGTGTTAAAAAATGAGACCTCAAGAAACAACATCAATTCTTTTATCATTAAATTCACTTGGTTCGTTATCGTTATCATAATTTACTTTATTTTTTATTATTATAAGCCACGCTTCCAAGGTTGTGGTAATTTCTGGGAAAACAAGTTTATAAACTTTATGAATAACTAATACAAATTCCAACAGTCCGATAAACGAACTTCCAACCACCATGGATGGCCTGGCAAGCCAATTTCCTTTACGCCCTTTAATTTTATGTTCCTTGTTCCCACTACTTTCCGGCTTTTCCCCAACCACGATTATGAGACGGTTGCGCCCCAATCACTACTTAAATGCCATGCTCAAATGTACTCCCTTCATGTTATTTAAATAAATATCGAATACGGATATATATATTAAATATATATATCATACAATAATTCAAAATAAATATTTGAAAAGTTTTGAAAATAACTTTTTATTTTCACGAGAGGTTCAATAGAAATCATGGGTATTGTTGGTGTTTAACATCAAAAAACAATGATTAGAGCGATTCTTGACAGTTTATTATTTTAAATTTAGATAAAATGTTATCGTTAATGTGAATAAAAAAACTGTTATAGAGCTTAAGTCAGATGATTAGATGTTAATAGAAGAAAAGAAAGATATAGAGCTTGAATATGGGTTTGAGAGATAATTTTTTTTATATGTTCTTCATGTCACATGATCACTTTAATAGAAAGATTGAAAGAGATAACGTTTATAATTATTTATTATATATTAAACTTTTTTGAATAATTTTTATATAGGAGAGGGAAAAGGAATTTTATTCCGGATATTAAACTCACAATCATAGAAGAAATGTGAAGTGTTAATTAAGAATTTTAACTCTTTATCTATAAGTTGTTGACAATTAAATTATATTTATAGAATCGTAATTACAACGATAAAAATATATTAAAAAAATTAGTTTATGACTAAAATAATATATGTATAACAAGAATAACATAATTATTTTTAACATGTTTTCTGGAATAATTTTAGCATAAAGAAATACACTTGAAGATGTTAAAAAGGCCTAAATTATGAACTAATAATGAAGATATAAATGTCTGTTCTGGCGGATGGGGGGATGATGATTATTGACGGCCCAATGAAGTCCAAAAAAACTCCAATTTAATGCACAACTAAAAATATCGAAAAAATTACAGAAAGCAACAACCAAATTAAATAAATAAATATCTAATGAAATATGAAACTAAATCACTGCTTAACACTGGAAATATTTTTTTAATTAATTTGGAGCAACAAGATAATATTTATTCGAAGATAACTTTTAACCTTTTGATATTATAACAATAATTCATTTATCATTGATATCATTGAGGTTCATTATTTTTTTCAGAATGGTTAATGGTGTTGATCACTTTTTTGAACTTTGAAATTAGAATTATGAATTTTAATATATATTATAACTTTATTTAAATTAGCTTAATCATAAATATTTTTTTTTATTAATTTAAAAAAGTATAAGGTAATATCTGTTCAAAAATAATTCTCAATCATTTGATATTAAGATTTGAGATTTGAGCTCAAAAAACAAAGGGTTACTTCAGAAATAAGGCAACTCACATTGCATCTACTTCAAAGCCTCTGCATCCACCAAACTCCAACCTATCCAATTAAAATATTAAATTCATCCGGAAAATTTAATAATATATGTGAATATTTTATTGAGTCGAATGAAAAAAACTAAGTTAATTGAGTTTATGAACATTATTTTATCGTTCAATTTTTTTGGGAAAAATATTTAAGTTAAGTTGAGTTTATTTTAGTCAAAATAAATATATATATTTTTATTAAAAAGTAAATATATTTATTTAAATTCCTACTTAAATATAAATATAATTATTTAATATGTTATGATATGAATTGATTTTAATTTAAATGACTTTCTTAAACCATGTATAATAAACATATATTTTTCATATTTTCACATGTATAAGATTTATAATGTTATTTAATAAATTAAATATATTTTAAATTATATAATATATTTACAATATTTTTTAGAGAATAAATTTTGAGGACATAACATTAATAGGAGTATAAAGAGTCAAGAAATTGATGAGAATGCGCTATAGTCAGTGGACCAAATTATACAAGTATGCTATAGTAGTTGAGGAGTATGTTGTTTTACTTAATGAAGAAAAAACTGAAAAAACAAAGATATTAAGGACCAAATTATATAGCTAAAGACCAAAATAAAATCATTTTAGATTTTAAATTGTTAGAACTTTTTAAAATTAAATTTCATTTGAACTCGAAATCTAAACTAAAAATTTAAATAAAATTAGATAATTTAAAATTTTTAAAATTATTTATTTCTATCGAGTCTGTAGTAGACTAATTACCCTCGTTTTTCTTCTTCTGAATTTCAGCCCCCATTACAGGGAAGTAATTAGGACGTGCTTTCCAAACCTTTTTTCCAGTTAAATTAGTGGGGTACCATATTGGAAAAATAATCAAAACCACCACATGGCCGACATCTTGGCCATTTCGAAACCAATAATATTAATAAATCAGACCCATGTCCACAGCTATAAGGATGTCATGTCTTCTTTGCCAACTGCTGAAAAAAAGGTTGCAGATTGTTGGTATGTTGCTTTCAGAGTAGCCTTAGCTTATATATATGAAAATTATTTGATTAATGCTATGTATTCGATTAAAAATTTTAGGTTAGGAATTTTTAATTTTTAAATTCAATTAAATAGGATTGAATAAATTTATTTATCCAAACTGTGTATTAATTAATAACCTATATATATATATATATATAATACTTGCAAAGTGCAAACCTCAACGTTTGATCTTTCGCCGCTTTATTGTTCATCTTTGCAGCGCCATATCCAGAGCGAAAAAAAACCAGGTGAATCTTCTTTGTTTCGTACCCTAAATTATGACTTCAGCCGCTGCTGTTCCTCAAGAATCCTCCCACCGTGATGAATTGTTAATGCAGCAGAGCTTGCTTTTTTCCGAGACTCTCAAGGTGAATTACTCTGACCTTTTCGTTGCCGTTAGTTGATTTTGATATCCATAAATTTGAGTTCAACGCATGAATGTTTTGTTTAGGATTTGAAGAGTCTGAGAAAACAGTTGTATTCCGCAGCGGAATATTTTGAAATTACCTATAACAAGGAAGCCCAGAAACAAATGTAAGTCATAAAATTAGTTTCGATGATGTTAAACAAAGGGATTGAAATCTTTAAACCTCTCTTGTTTCGGTTTGGCGATGGACAGAGTGGAGGATACTTTGAAAGATTATGCCATTAAAGCTTTGGTCAATACGGTGGACCACTTGGGTTCCGTAGCATACAAGGTTAACGACTTTTTGGATGATAAGATGGGCGAAATTTTCGGCACGGACCTTCGTTTGTCTTGCCTGGAACAGGTACATAAACCTGACAATCTCGTGTTATTATTTCAAAATAAAGTCTACTTCGATGATCTGACGTTGTTGTTTCCGGTGGATGGGATATTAGCGATTGCAAACATACCGAGAGTTTGTCAACTTAGGTGGTCTCTCTCAGCAGTCATTAGTGTTAGAGGCGGTCAAGCACAATAAGCGGTACATCTTTCCAGGCAAGTTGATTCTTCTGGATTTGCTTGCAAGAAGAGTAGATGTGGAGAGCAGTTGAGAAAGTTCGTGTTCGAAGTCCTCTCATCGATCGTATTTTGTCTTACAGTTGAACAGACACCGAATGATGTTGCTGAAACGAGACTCAAATCCAACCCTACTAGAATATGTGCTGGACTGGACTCGCAACAGTTCAAGAATATTGGTAAGTTCATCTTCATGTTCATAGTCAATCTTGCTTAGGAAACAAGTAATTGATGATGTTTCGGTTCCATACTTTCGACCCCAGGTATTCAAGCAATAGCAACAGAGACTGGTTCCGAATCGATCAGGTAATCCTTAATTCCGATCGCTTTGAGTTCATTTGCAATGATAAATTTGTATACTGTTATGATTTTTCAAATTCTGGTGCAGGGATGGATTCTATGAGTTACGCTCTCCACAACATTTACCAAGAAAAAGCCCCAAGTTGTTTACTAGCATTTCAATGAACCAAAGACAAGGTAGATCTTTTTTTTAACATTGGATTCAGCATTGTCTTACATTGTTGCTGTTGGAAGCAATCTAGTGATTCCGATTTTGTTGATTTGAAACCAGAGAATCGATCAACCTCTCCTCGCCGCTTTCCGCTCCCACGTTCCGGTTCTCTTATGCAGAGATCGTCCTCCCCAAGCCATTCCAATTCTAGAAAACGGGTACGATTCAAAAAACTTATCTTGCTGGCTCTTCTTGTGCTTTTCATAATGTTTGGTGCAATTGGGTTTTAATGTTAGGATGAACCTTGTTTGATTTGGACAGTGGCCATCGGAGCCTCGGAGAACTGTTTCCTTGTCCACCAGCGTAGCTGAAAGAGAGAAGGTTAAAGACATGGAACAATATTCTAGCAAAAGCAAACGCCTGTTCAAGGCTATGCTCAGCTTGCGCAAGTCTAAAAAGGATGTCACGGTGTACAAATACTCGGATGAGAACTGAGAGGAAAAAGGTTAAATTTCATTCAAGACACTAATTCTATGTCGTACATTGCGCAGTGAAAAAATAAATATTGTGAATTCGAAATTTAATTTAATTGATTTGTATAATTTATTCGGTTTGATTAATTGGTTTGATTTAACATGTAAATTAAGTTTACACGGGAGAGAAGAAGAGGTGGAGTGAGATAAACTTTCCTGTGAAGAAGTAGAGGAAAACTTCACACCGGTTTACTTCTCAGGCAGGTTTTAAGGAAACAACGTCGCATGATAAACCAACGTACCTGTGATCCCAATTACATTTCGTATAGTGTTGAGTGGGTGAGAGACCACGGGTGTGAGCTGTGAAAATATTTATTTAATATAGAAATAAAAATTTATTTGAATTCGATTTTCTATTCAATTAGTTTGATTTTAATTTATTTCGGAGATTCATTTTACACATATAAAATCGCATTGGTTTTAATTTTAGATTTCAAAACCGTTTTAAACAACAAAATTAACTTTAAAATGCTTATATATTTTAACATGTTTAAACTCAAACCCAATAATATTGACCCATGCCCAATGTGAACCCAATTTATTACTCAAATTCGGACTACATAAATAGCACACCCAATTAATATTTCAGAAATCGCACGAATCAAATTATCTCAGTAGTTAAATAAATTATTATTGTTCTTAATGGTCACGGGTTCAAGCACTAGCAACTGCAATGGTGATTGAATGTTCATTGTCAAATGATTAAGAATACTTAGAACATATACTACTTTGTAAATAAAATAATTAAACTTCATTAATGAAAAAATATATTATTAATCACTAATTTTTTTTTTAGTAGACTAAGGGAATTAAAAATTAGATCAGTGACTATATAGTGTCCTTTCCATTTGTACTCTTTATATTTTAAAGTGAACGATGTATGTGGTCGAAGCTATCATCGCTTCATCAATCGGAGAAAGTAATAGGAGCAATGAAGGTGAACTAACATGAGTTAAAAAAGAGATAGAGAGAGTTTGCGAGTTAAATTAATATTTTATTTAAAATTTAAGTTTAATTAAAAAAATCATTTTCAACATGACACGTCATTAAACTAGCGGTAATTAACAGTTCAGTGATCAAAATGTAATAAACTAATAATGTAAGTAACTAAAATCAAATTATTTTTGAATCAGTGACCGAAATTGAACGAATAAAAAAATAAGGAACCACCTTTATATTTATCCATTATTATTTTAACTAAACGATATTAAAATTATAAATACAAACTAGTCATAAAAAATACTTAATTAAAAATGTTACATATCTAATTACAAAATAGTTAGATATCTTGAATTGGATATTATATTACATATATATTACCCCCAAAATCGAGCGAGCAGGAAGCGAACACGCAAATATACCGGAAACAATAAACGGACAGGATCTCCCCAACACAAGATTGATTTTGATTGGCTAAGAAAATCGGTCTTTGAAATCTTAGTGGTCCACGTCATCAGAGATGACATGTTTCCCTCATTTTACTCCCATTTGAAAAAAACTACTTCAGATGCAGATTGCGGACACTTCAAATATAAAACGCCGGAACCACAACTAACCTCTCAACTCAAATAAAGACTTTCGAGAAGAAAAAAATCTCGTTTTATTTTAAACGGTACAGAGATCAGAAGAACAAATCACGATGGTTGGCTCGTGGAGAGCAGGCGGCTCTTTGGTGGTTCTAGCGATTGTCTTATCTGGTAAGTGCTCCAGTTGCTGTATTTTTTCTAGATCTCCTCTTTGTTTCATGTGATTTCATAATCTTTTATTCTTTATCTGTTTGAGAACAAACGTTGTAGATCTAGTTTTGTTTTCCGATAAATTGGTGCGTGTTGGATCTGATTTCAGTTCTATGATTGTATTGATGTATTTGATTGTAAAATGGGGTTCCAGCAACCTCATATCGTGTGGAATTATCTCCACTGGTTTTATAACTAGAAGTTTCTGGATTTTAGGATGAATTACTCGCTAATAATTTTGTTTAGGATTATGATCTTTAATAGAGTTTGAACCAATGTTACCTAAATCACTAACTCCCTGGCGATTTTTTAAATGGTATGCACTTCGGTAACACTAGTAATCTAATTCAGTAAAACTAGCGGTCCGATCAGCGTTGTAGGTAACATGGGTTTAAAATATTGAAGGTAAATCTTGTGTTTCAGCTTATTTATATGTCTAGTAAGGCGTTTATTTTATTTGTAAGTATTTTTTATGCGTGAGAAGACTCTAGAAAATTCGTTAAAGTGTTATTAATTATTTTGTTTTACGGTACACGTGGCAGTTTTAAATCTGATATTGATTTCTTGTTAAATAGATAACGTACTGATGATAATTGGATTTAAAAAATAATCTCTAATTCTAAAATTGCCTCTACTATAAGTTATTAACATTGTCTAAACTTTGCAAACAGGATGTCTCTTTGCAATCTCTATTGCAAAGGAGGAAGCCACAAAATTGGGGACTGTCATTGGAATTGATCTTGGTACGACTTATTCTTGTGTCGGTGTATATAAGAACGGTCATGTTGAAATCATAGCCAATGACCAAGGAAACCGTATTACACCATCGTGGGTGGCTTTCACTGATAGTGAGAGGCTGATCGGTGAGGCTGCTAAGAATCAAGCAGCTGTAAACCCTGAGAGGACCATCTTTGATGTCAAGAGACTTATTGGAAGAAAGTAATTCACTTTCCTTTTATGTTTCTCTTTTTAGGTTTTAGGGTCTGATTGGGAAATGATACTTACTGGGTATGCTTTTGTCCTTTTTGTAGGTTTGAGGATAAGGAGGTCCAACGGGACCTGAAACTTGTTCCATATAAGATTGTGAACAAGGATGGTAAACCGTATATTCAAGTAAAGATTAAGGATGGAGAGACCAAGGTCTTCAGTCCCGAGGAGATCAGTGCCATGGTTCTGACTAAAATGAAGGAAACAGCTGAAGCTTTCCTTGGGAAGAAAATCAAGGATGCAGTGGTCACTGTTCCTGGTGAGCAGCACATTACAATAAACTTTGTTCTTTCGTGGAAAAAGAGTCTGTTATCTGTTCTAGATTATGCTCAAATTATCTTTCTGTTTGATTTGCAGCTTACTTCAATGATGCCCAGAGGCAGGCCACCAAGGATGCTGGCGTTATAGCTGGGCTCAATGTGGCTAGAATTATTAACGAACCAACTGCAGCTGCCATTGCCTATGGCTTGGACAAGAAGGGTGGTGAGAAAAACATTCTTGTCTTTGATCTTGGTGGTGGAACATTTGATGTCAGTATCTTGACAATTGATAATGGTGTATTTGAGGTGCTTTCAACAAATGGAGACACTCATTTGGGAGGTTAGCATCTTCCAAGTTTACTTCTGCGCTTTTATAAATTGTTTTTGTTTTTTTCTTCCTTATCGTCATTTTTCTTGCAGGTGAGGATTTTGACCAGAGGATTATGGAGTACTTTATTAAATTGATCAAGAAAAAGCACGGAAAGGATATCAGCAAGGATAACAGGGCCCTTGGGAAGCTGAGGAGGGAAGCTGAGCGTGCCAAGAGAGCTCTCAGCAGCCAGCACCAGGTCCGTGTGGAGATTGAATCACTTTTCGATGGTACTGATTTCTCAGAGCCACTGACCAGAGCTCGCTTTGAGGAGTTGAACAATGACCTGTTCAGAAAGACGATGGGACCTGTGAAGAAGGCAATGGAAGATGCCGGTTTGGAGAAGAACCAAATTGATGAGATTGTTCTTGTCGGTGGAAGCACAAGAATTCCAAAGGTTCAACAGCTCCTTAAGGACTACTTTGATGGAAAAGAGCCCAACAAGGGTGTTAACCCAGATGAAGCAGTTGCTTATGGTGCTGCAGTACAAGGTGGCATCTTGAGTGGAGAGGGTGGTGATGAAACCAAAGGTACATTTTCATCTCATGTAACATTGTCCATTATAATTGTACGTGCCAATAGCCTGATCAAACTGCACTAATTGAATCAAGTAAGGTTGATAATTGTCTTCAATGCTTTATGTACAGATATTCTTCTGCTTGATGTGGCTCCACTTACCCTTGGTATTGAAACTGTTGGCGGGGTAATGACCAAGTTGATTCCCAGGAACACTGTTATCCCAACCAAGAAGTCACAAGTTTTTACCACTTATCAGGACCAGCAGACCACCGTCTCCATCCAGGTACACTTTACAGTCTTATCATGGGAGCTTGGAAAACGCTTGCTTGAAAATTGGATTTTCTTTTCCTTGTTAAGAACTATAATACTTTGTACCTTATTTTAATTACCGTGTTCGATGTCAGGTCTTTGAAGGTGAAAGGAGTCTCACAAAGGATTGTAGGCTGCTTGGGAAATTTGAGCTCACTGGAATTCCTCCAGCTCCAAGGTATGCTCTCTCATCCATCAATTCTCCTTTGTTTTCTGTCTCTTACCTCAATTAACTGACTTTACTTTCTGATTCCTCACTTGCTCAGGGGAACCCCTCAAATTGAAGTTACATTTGAAGTTGATGCAAATGGTATCTTAAACGTTAAGGCAGAAGATAAGGGCACTGGAAAATCGGAGAAGATCACTATCACGAATGACAAAGGTCGTCTGAGCCAGGAGGAGATTGACAGAATGGTTCGAGAAGCAGAAGAATTTGCCGAGGAGGACAAAAAGGTGAAGGAAAGGATTGATGCTCGTAACAGTCTTGAGACATATGTGTACAACATGAAAAACCAGATTAATGACAAGGATAAGCTTGCTGACAAGCTTGAAGCCGATGAGAAAGAGAAAGTTGAAACTGCCGTAAAGGAGGCCCTCGAATGGCTTGACGACAACCAGAGTGCCGAGAAAGAAGACTACGAAGAAAAGCTCAAGGAGGTTGAAGCTGTATGCAACCCTATCATCACAGCCGTATACCAAAGATCTGGTGGAGCCCCAGGGGGTGGGGCGACTGAAGACGAGGATGATTCACACGATGAGCTCTAAAACAATCTCTAATTATATTGACTTCCGCACCTGCTGAACAAGTAGGAAGGGGTAAGATGAGAGCGGTAGGGTAGGTGAGACGAGGTTACTATAATTTTTCTCATTGTAGAATCGCCCCCTTTCTTCCCTTGTTTTTTTGTGTAAAACTATAAAACGGTTGATTTTCAAGGGATATTTCGTTTTGGCTACTTGGTATATTGCTATGCTATGTTAAACAAAACTTTTGTATCGTACCCATTCTATCCAAGTTAAAAAGGTTTGGTGAAGAGCTGATTGGTGATTAGTGATTACAATAATATTTATGATCTCAAAATTAATATTCTTTCTACGTAGTTGAGTTGAAAATACCTGTTGAGGAGACGTGTTTTTTTTTGTTGAATGGTAGAGAAAATAATCTAATCTATCCTAATGTATCAACATAGCTAAGTAAGCTCTCTTCTTGAACCAAGTTCACAGTACATTCGGCTGGACGTGAAACATCTGGGCTCTGGCAGCCCACCGAGAGATTCCAGGTTATTTTTGCTAATTCGTCAGCTGTTTTGTTCCCCTCTCGAACTGTGTTGAAATTATAATCTCCATTCTCGTTTGGGCAGGTCTACTATGTGTTAGACGAGGGGGGAGATCACCTCCATAGCCGTACCTTGCTCGAGTAGTTTCCAAACAACCTTGTTGTCCACTTGGACTACTACATTCTTTAGGTTCATATTTCAGGTTAGATTCAGCCATTCGAAAATACCCCAAACCTCTGCTTCAAAGACCAAACAGTTCTCTATTGTTTTCGAGAAAACTCCAATCTATATAATATTAGTATCCCGTATGACTCCACCATAAGAAGACTAATGCTCGACTAGTTTCCACGCTCCATCTATATCTAATTTATACCATCCCGATGGTGGACGTCTCCACCTAATTGAAGCTTGAGTATTTCTCTGTCCAATGGCTGCTATGTTATGTGCTTCTCTCGCATGTGTTGCTTCCATTCTCAATCTATTACCACTCTGGATCACGCTCTCCACTTCAATGAATCCAGGTTCAAAAATTGCTCGATTTCGTCTTGTCAAATGCACCATATAATTGACCCAAAAAAGATTAAATTAATTTGATAAGAAGTAGGAGTGTTATATTTATCCATGTATTATTATTATATTTAATTTTATATTTATTAACACTAAATTAATTAATAAAAATTTTTACATAATTTTTTTCTTAAATCCAAATCAACGTCATTTTTCATTTCTTCTTGTTTCTTTATACTTACAGTCTTCTATCTATCAGTTTGATCATTAGGAAAAAAATTCAAAATTCTAAAAAGACAAATAATTAAATGTAAAATTAAAAAAAATAGGTGTTAAATTTTGATTGATTTATTATTTAATAATAGTATTGATTTCATATAAGATAATAATATACATTTATATTAAATATTTTAAAAATAAGAAAAAATATTATACATTTTTATTAAAGATTCGTTTCAAGAAAAAAATGCAACCGCTACTATTTCTACTTCTTGAGCCCAAACTTGCTTATGAAATATCCATCTTCAAAACCCAAATAACCCTAAAACCCTGGATGTGGGAAAAGATGAAAACCCTTATTTAACTCGTTGAAGCTTGTCGAAGCAACGCACCCCTTTGCAAAATATGGCGTCCTTAATATCAGAAACGAGCCAAAAAGTTCACCCCCGAGACCCTCCTTGCTGCAGCCAAACAGTCTGAACGTTGCATCGTCGTTCCCGTTCGACTTCTCCGAGCCATAAAGAGGTACCTCCGAGGTAATCCAGCTATCCATCCCTGTAAATTTACTAACCACTTCAGTATCTTTACGCTCAAAATTTCGACGGGTGTTGGATTGTAGAGCAAGAAGACCCTTTTATGCGAAGAAAAGTGTTGCGGTTGTCGGAGTCTTTTAGCAATATTAAAGATGTGAATCTGCAACTTGTGGCTAATACTTCAAAGGAGCTAATTGACGATCCTTTTAAGTCAATGGAGAAATCACAAAGATGGAAAGTCAAGAGTGCTTACGGCGATATCGGTCTCCCTTATAGAGATGATGAGACCGTTGCCTATGTTGCTTCCAGGATGCCCGCTGTTTACTCTGCTTGTTATAGGGTCCTCAGTGAGGTACTAAAATTTCATTCATCTAAATTGCTGCTTTAATTTTAAGAATTTTGTCCCACGATTACCAAATGTTTTGTTAATTCTGGGCATTTCCGACGGTGAATATTCAAAATTGGTATGTTATAACTCATTGTGGGGATCCTTTCTTCTTGTTTTTTCGCCGCTTATTCTAGGTGAGGAGAAGATTACCAGGTTTCTCTCCGTCAAAAGTTTTGGATTTTGGTGCTGGCACTGGTTCAGCTTTCTGGTGTGAGTTTATTTGCTTTTCTCTGCAAGAAGCTATTTGCTAATTGATTGGCTTGAAGTCATATAAAATTTGTTACAGTTGTGTGAACTTTGTTGTGTTCTAGGGCTATGAGAGTAGATAGAAGTGTGGCCAAAATCTGTGGAAAAATTGAACATAGTGGAACCATCTCAATCTATGAATTGTGCTGGTCGGAGTCTTATTCAAGGTAGCAATTATTTTTCTCCACATTTTCATTGAAATTGAATCTAATTGTTTCTGGGGAATGCATTTTTTAGGGAGCTAGCAAATTAACTCTAGCTTCATCATGATTATGCAAACGATAAAATTTGAGCATTGCCCATTATTGCATTTACATAAGTGCATTACATCATAGCGACTTATAGCATATTAGCATGTGATGATTGGGTAGAAAAGAGTCGAACTCAAGATTACCAATTGTCTTCGGTGATGATTGGGTTTCCAAAAATATGATACAAAAGAGTTGAGATTACTACATGTATGTGATGATGATTTCTTTCTGTTGATATAATATACGGAACCAGTACAAGTGAGTATAGAGAGCTTTCAGTGTGGTGATTTATATTAGGCATGATTGGGCAATTTCTGATATTTTTATGTCATTTGCTTGGTTTTAAAAAGCATAAAGCGCCCTAAAGCGCCTAGGGTCCTAGACGCCGAAGCGCTAAGCGAAAGTGCTCGCTTTATGCGCACGAAGCGCCAGAAAGGCCGAAATTCACAAAAAAATACAAAATATTTATAAATTATCTTATAAATACTTAAATATCAAAGTGTCAATGCATATATTCAAAACTTATAAGTACTTAAACACCAAAATATAATTCTCAATTTACTTATAAGTTATAAACACTTAAATATTTATATACCATTAACCATACGACTATACGATCATATTAATCTCAAAAGATGGTCTACACCAAAAGTAGTCTAAAGTGAGATGAACAAAAGTATTTTTCTAAACCCTCATTTCCTTATAACTAAAAATCCTCTAAATCGTCATCGTCATCAACTCGGACAACACCATCTCCTTCATCACTAGACACTCCAATATCTTCTTCCATCTCATCTTCATCAAATTGAGATGATCAAAACTTGAGTCGTGAGTCAGGAGTCGTGAGCGTGAGGCCAAAGGCCAGAGGCGACAGGCGTGGAAGATGATCGCTGTCTATGAATTTTTTACCGCTCAACCTCAATCGTTCTCTGTAAATTCTTCGATTACCGCCTATTTCAATCGCATTTTTTACCCTAGACCGCCTAAACTAAAAGCCGATCTAAGCCTGATAATCTAATAGCCCGCTAAACCCTAAACAAGCCCAAAAATCGTATCTGCTAAAGCCCAAAATTGTATCTTCTAAACTCGCGATTAAGCGCCGATTAGCGCTTTGCTAAAAGCGCTACAAAAGCGCCGATTACTACCGCTTAATGAATTCGTAGTGCTTTTGCTATGCTGAAGCGCCAGGGGCCTCGCTCGAGTCGCTTAGCGCTTTAATCGCGCTTAAGCAGCGCTTTTTTAAACACAGGTCATTTGTTTATGTGAACAAGGAAGATTCTAAGGACCTTATTGATCTTAGAAGTGTTGCATTCATTGTTGCTCCTGTAAGTGTGATGTTTTCCCTCTAGTTTCCCTTCTTTTTTTAGTTTTTTTTTCAGACTAAAATACGATGCATACCTATTTATATTTCTGTTCTTAAGAAGACAATTTCAACTAAGCAACTTTCATGACACAGTGCCCTCATGATGGTCGTTGTCCATTGGAGAAATCTGGAAAATACTGTCATTTTGTTCATCGTTTGCAGAGGACAACTTCACAACGTGCATACAAGGTTGTCCTTTAGTCACTTACAAATAATGTCAACTTATTTAGTATTCCATGCAATATGTCAAATTAAATCTCAAGTTGAGGAGCCAAAGAGTTCATCTTGAAGGAATCAGAATAAGTAAATTTGTATAGATCTCAATGCTCTCTCATTCATCTACTTTGCAGCGTTCCAAGGGCGATCCTTTGCGTGGCTTTGAAGACAAAAAAATTTCTTTTGTTGCTTTCAAAAGAGGACAACGACCTCGGTTAGTATTCTCAACTGCTTCTTGGATTGGAAAGTTTCATAAATGTTTTTCTTTTCTGTGATTTGAACACCCGGGAAGATGTATATTTTCTGGTTTGAGTAACATTGTTTGGTTTTTACCTAAAAATCTGTGTTTAAGCATTACCACAAAACATACACCCACCACACTTTTTACCATCACCCCCTTTTCCTCTATTATTCATGCATTAATTGTCAATCGCCATTATTAAATTTCAAAAGGGAACCTTGGCCTCTTGATGGTATGCAATTTGAGACTTTGAAAGAGCAGCGTGCTAAGAGAAATCCTGAAGATTTTGAAATAGACTATGGTATTGTCTCTATCACCCTTATTATTATTATTTGCTCGTCTTTAGTCTACTTCTGTTTCAAAAATCTAATGCAAGCTTGGACAGAGGATCTAGACTATGTAGAAGAAATTGCTGATATGATTCCATAAGAAGTGGATGCAAGTGCATATGACTGATGTTATGGAAACTGATAACATTGGTGATAGTGATGAAGATCAAGAAGATGAAAGTGTTAATGCTAATCTTGGGGGTGGTTGGGGAAGGATCTTCTTCCCTACTGTTTGAAGAGGCAGGCAGGTTCACATGAATATTTGCCGATCAACCAATCCAGATGCCTCAGAAGGTTCATTTGATCGTGAGGTTGTTACACAAACTAAGAATCCAACTTTGCATCATCTAGCTCGAAAGTCTTTCTGGGGTGACTTGTGACCCTCTAGAGGGAATGTAACAACTACTGATTCATGATCACCAACCGTTAAACACAAATGATTTATTAATATAAAAACATTTTATATGAGCTGAATTCATCTTTGGTGTGAGCCACTTCTTCCAGCGACAACTTATTGGAATGACTGTCTTATCACAAATTTCAAGCTTGGTTCATGCACCTAACTCATTCCTTTCAAGGTTATGCAGCTAGAGGTAAGTGAACAACATCATTTGTCTTAGTGTAATAAAGATCGACTCATCTTAATTTGGCTATTTCAGCTACAACCTTTACTGGTTCAAATTGGATATTTCAGGATAAATCTGGTCGAAGTGTTTGGGAGACAATAACTCATCAGTGATACCTTTTGTCTCCCACTAGCAAAAGAGGGAAAAAAGAGAAGCAGAATCTTCCCCAACTCTCAAGTATTCTATCGTGCTTGGTCATTAGGGACAATAGATGTGGAGGCTGTCTGGTCATTCTTGAGACTAAGGTGGAGTGATCATCATCTTGATTACACCTCTATTTATTTGGGTCGGATCATCACCTCTTTAAGTCGTTGTAGTTAGATTAAGATTGGCAACCGAACACCTTTACTTACGGTAAATTGCAGGGCTATGAAACTTATAAACATTAGAATCTACTAATTCTTAGGACATATTTGATCAAACTTTAATTTTTGACCTGAACAAATATCTTGATATATAGAAAAGTTTTATGTAGAGCAGGCCAATCGAAGCCAAAAGAAAGTTCTGATGGGGTTTGTTTTTAGGGGGTTGGCGAAAGCTTAGCTTTGGATATTGAATTCTTGATTCTTGAGCATCATTCTAAGGTAGTGTACTAGAAACTAGAATTTTATGTTTGCATGTAGTGTGTGATGCAGACCACAATGTCTTTACAGTGAAGCTAAAGGGAGTTGAGGGAAATTGACATGATAGGGACCCCAAATTAATTGGTGGCCCATATGGGTTCCCAAGTTGAAATCATTAGCTTTTAGCTATGGTAGCTCCGCCTCTCTAGACCTTAAAAAGAATTCAGTATCAAAATTCAATCTAAATCTTCCCTTCGAAAGGAAGAAATTAAATTGAAACTAAGCTTTATATGTAAGAAGCATTTTGAAAATGAGAACTCGAGGAAAGGGAAAAGGCTTGGTGGTCCAAATAGGATCATACCTTATTTGGGACAACTGTGGGCTTGTCACAGGCTACAATGCTATAGTGGAAACCACCCCCCCCCACCCCCACCCCCATCTCTCTTGAGCCAACCAAACCAACCATGTGGCCTTCACTTTTTGACCCTCTGCATAAATGATTCCCCCCCTTCAGTTGCTCTGTCTGTATCAATATCACTCCCCTCACCCTTGTTTTGCATTTTTTTTCAAAATTAGGGTATGGTGCAGCAAGGTAACTGAGGTTTTAAAATTTATAAAATGATCATTAAATTTATTGAACTGTTACAAAATAGTTCTAATTACTTGTAAAAAATTGAAATTTTTGATAAAATTAATGATCATTTTTGTATTTTTTTTTTGAGTTTAATAACCAAAACAATTATTTTAGCATAGTTCAGTGATCTATGTATTTTACTCTTGAAGTTAAGACCTTGTTTGTTCTTAGCGTTAGGCTGGCCCTCAAAAGCCCACGATTATTGCAGTTCTTAGCACAAGTTTTAATTTAATAAAGTGCAAGCCGAAAGCAACCCCAAACATATGCTTATCCTATGTTGAAGTCCCGTATGATCATACGGGATCAACGGTTAGCATCTCTCCATGGCCCACGAAGTATGTATTTCTCTATTTTCCATCCCATTAACACGCAACTGAGAATAGATTGGGGGTGAAGAATGGAGATCAAATTCATCACATATTTTAGTGGGTCCTTAGAAGATTTTCTAGCTAAGCTAAACCACTTTTTTGATGTCTCGATTCTGATATAAAAATCAAGAATTCATCTAGTCCCGATTCAGTTTCATGTTTAATGATATTACATCTGTTTATTTTTCTTCTTGAATTTTAATAATTCAAATGTTTTTTTTCATTTTTATTTGATGATATAAAAATAGTTGATATATATATATATATATATAAAAGAATATTATAATAATTACTACTAAATATAAAGAGAAAACGTTACGATAATTATTTCAAATTTGAATTTTTTTATCTTGGATTTGGTTTTATCTTATTTCGATTGTTTTATCTCTTTCATAACATTCATCTAATCTCTTTTGAATTTAATTAGTCAAAATAGTATTTTAAACTATACACGGTTCAACTGTGTATATTTTGGGACAGAAAAAACAATAGTGAAGGCGTTGTATTTGTATGACAAACAAAGAGTCGTCAAGTTGAATATGTAGTATTAGCAGTCGTCTTATTATTATTATTATTATTATTATTATTATTATTATTATTATTATTATTATTATTATTTCATCGATGACATGGAATGCACTTGGTGAGGTTACATGCGTTCCTCGTCTAAAGATGGGAGCAGTCACGTGACATGATGAGACTGGAGCTCATCGGTTGTTGTATGGGTTTTGAAATCGAACGGCAATGATTTGACTCCTTGCGTCTCTTGATCTGATTCTGTTCGGTAAGGAATTAGATAGAGACGAACAGTGATGGGAGCATGCGTGTGGGAGTGGGGTCCTTCCACCACCACCACCACAAACGCCTACTTGTTTATCGCTTTCAAACGCAGCCGTCCGCTGATTCCCTTTTCGAAATCAAATCAAATGGGTGGGATTGGTGTTATAGGGGTATAAACGAGCCGAGTCGAGTTTGAGTATTGTTAAGCTTGACTAGATTCGAAAACTCTAAAATGGAGCTCAATTCGACTCGAAAACTCACGAGCTTAAAATTTTCAAGCTCGACTCCAACTCGAAATCCTGAACTGAAGCTCGTTAGCAGCTCGAAAAGATTCGAAATAAAAAAATTTATTAAACTTAACTTGATTAAAGCCTCAAACTCGAATATAAACTTTAAATACATGAAAATCTTACTGTATTTTTTTTAAAAAAAAATCAATACATAAATATTAATATTATTAATAATTTGTTTTTAAAAAATAAAAATCTTAATATATTATATTTTCGAGATGCTCACGAGCTTTTCAAGTTGAATATCGAGTAGTTCGTTTATGCTCGTTAAGAAATTGAGTCGAGATCGAGCTCGACTCGAGTCCATTCGATTCAAGTATTTATCGAGCCTTAACCGAGTCGATCTCGAATAACTCGCGATCTGTCTCGTCTCATTTACCGTCCTATGTGTTACATTGCGCGGCGTCGCGTTGGGTGAAGTCACATCCATGTTGTGGTTTGCGTTGAGTCGGCTGAGCCGTTACGTTTGGGACATGATTCCTCCACATCTGAC
Source organism: Hibiscus syriacus (assembly GCF_006381635.1). Lineage (NCBI taxonomy): Eukaryota > Viridiplantae > Streptophyta > Magnoliopsida > Malvales > Malvaceae > Hibiscus > Hibiscus syriacus. Next base: position 1,881,767 of record NW_024063008.1, read on the forward strand.
GGCTTCAATTCGCCGCCATTCACTGCTACCATTACTCCATAATTCCAGTGTATTGTAGTGTACAGTACATACAGTACCAAAAATTCATAAACAATGAATTATTAAAATATTAATTTAGAACATCATAATGTAAACATATTTAACTTCAATTTAAAAAATAAAATTAATAATATAAACATTTTAATTTTTATACAAAACCTAATAAAACATTACACTTCTTTTCTCCACTTCTTCACTTGTAAAGAACGTCAAGATAAATGTATTGAAACCATTGGACGCGAACCACGTGTGCATGCAAGAATCATAGCCCCAAGTGAAGTATAACTCTTTAGATTGGCTCCCACTAAGGGTTGGGATTATAATTAGGTACGGTAATCATATAATATCACTCACATATACAGTCCAAAAAGAAGAAAACCACGTGGCCCAACAACCGTCGATGGATGGAGGTTCCATTTGGTAATCAATCAAAGAGCACCATCTCCAAAAGGAATCAAGCCAATCACACTCACCACCGCTCAATCATGTCCCTTTAGTCTTAAATCACAAGTGAAATCATATAGGGTAAAGTACACAGTCATTCGATTATAGTATGTTGTTTTATTAAGTCATTTGACTATTAAAAGTTATAAAATGATCCTCTAATTATGTGATGTTTTGTTGAGTCTTTCGACTTTTAAAAGTAACAAAATAGTCATTCGACTATTCGTATGTTCCAAAATCATTCTTTTTGTTAAAAATTGAAATTTTTCTGAACTGGACGTTAACCTACTAACTGAAATATAATAAAAGTATATTTTAATGATGTCTATTGTGGTACTGACATCGTTGTTGCTTTCAAACACTAGCTCACCCGCATAATGTTTCAAGTGTACTAGTTCAATGACATAATGTAAGTGGAGACTCGATTCCCAAAATACAACTAAAAGAAATTTGGGATCACATTTTATTATATCTTAGTTAACAAGTTAACGTTCATCTCAAACTTCCTTTAATTTTTTAATAAAAATGACGAGTTTGGAATATATGAATAGTCGGGTGATCATTTTGTAACTTTTAATAGTCGGAGGATTCAACAAAGCAACGCCCTATAATTAGAGGATATTTTATAACTTTTAATAGTCAAGAGATTTAACAAAATAACATCTTATAATTGGAGACCATTTGTATATTTTACCCAATCATATATATGCATAACCTAATGTCATCTGTATCACTGTATACAAAGGGTTAAGGCAGCGTTTGGATTATATTTTATTTTCATTTGAAATATAGATATTAGACTTTTAGATAAGACAGATTGATTAAGGTCAAATCTAATATAGTTTAAGTACTAAGTTGTGGTTGTACGTACTACAAATCAGAAACAAAAAAAAATTAAGTCTTTATCGTATAATATCCGAAATCTCATTTTTAGTTTTTCAATATAAAAACAAAAGGAAACGTTATTCATCTTTAATATAATCAAATCTAAATGTTTTCAGTTGGTAAATATATTATTATAAAATAAATATGTTATTATTGATAATAAATAAATAAGTGAATAGTAAGAAACTTATTTCTTTACACTATTCATATTTTACATGTATGAACATATTTGCAAGTTAACTAATTATTAATTTGGTTAAAAGAAACGGAAAGAAAATAATTAAATTGTGTTGAAATTCAAATAATCAAGCTACCAAAAAAAATTAGCATAGGATAGCATGGAAAGTGGGAAATCTCTTGATTTGTTTCATATACTACAACAAATTTATCAATTTATGACAAAATTTCTATGTGATGTTGCATATAACGTCACAAAATATACTGTAATTGTGACAGTTTTTCATTTTCGTCACAATCAGTGATTGATGATATATATTTTATGACAATTTTAAAATTGGTCATTGATTTTCGTCACTATATGTTTGGAGCCAAAATTTACCTCCAAAAAGAATTGGTGGGAAACCTTTCAATGACAATTAGACAAAATGGTGACATTATAAATTCGTCACTAATGTAATAGAAATATTAGTGATGATTTATTATAATGAAGATCTGATTTGAATTAGTAATGTGTTAAATTTGTCGAAAATAAATTCTATTCATGACAATTTAATTTGTCATATTTTATAAGACATAAAAGGTGATGTTTTATTGTTGTCACAAAAATAGATTTAACATGATAAAATCAATTACTTACCACTCATTGTTATACCTCTTCTCTCTTATACGACGATTCTAAAAGATATTGTGAGATTCTGTCACTTAATTTTTTGCTCCAAGTAAACATAAAAAATTGGTGGGAAAAGTTTTTATTGACACCTTGGATGTGCCCCTAATTCAAAATCTTATTAGTGACGATATTTTTAGGCTCATACTTTCAATCACTCCTACTAGTTTTCTCAAACTTATGTTTTCTATATTTATATGTATGCGTATAATATTTTTCAGTTAATACATATATCTATATGTATATTTAAAACCCCTTTTTACTATTAAAAAGTAATCTTTAGTTGACTATGTCAAAGTTGAGTGATAGTAAGATAATCATATAATTAATAAAAAAAGATAAGCTTATAACCTTAATGAATAGCTCAATTTAAGTAGATTCATTATTTCTAATTTATCACATTATGATGTCCATAAAAGAATTACTCATATTTATCGATATCATAAAAAATATTTTTTAATATACAACAAATAGGATTTTTAATATTTGTTTAATATTGGATTTTGGGGAAAATAAGGAAGAAAAGTATATTATAAAAAATAACTCTTTTTAGTTACAAGAAGAAACTCTAAAATCGATGCCTTTTAACCCTATTGTCATCTCTGTCTGTGTTCTATTATCATTGTCGTCGCTGCTTGGGTTATGTTATCATTATCTTCGTTGTATTTTCTTTGGCTTCATCAGATCAAGCATTCATATGGGTAAGATTTATTTCTCGCTTTTTTATTTCTATTCAATCTATTAAATTAGGGGAAAAGTAATCGATTTTGAAAAGGGGTTTTTCGTGTGTGGAGGTAGTTACTTTATGGTTCAATGTCGTTGATGCCAATTTTTACATGTGAAGGTTCCTGTTTGATATGTTCATCATTGGAAAGGATTTGAGGCCTTGATTGCATGATCGTTGATTCATCGTTCCCCTATTTTGAATGAGGATGTTGTCAATCTGATTGAATGGTGTTACCTTAGTCTTTATTTCAGCATTGGTCTTCTTCATTGGTGAATCAACATCATGGTGGTCACTGTCTATTGTTAGGTACCTTGAATTCTAGTGCATGTTGTAATTCTTCGCTTCCCTACAACATTCGAATTGAAGAAAAAATATAAATAACAAAATAATAAGTTAATTATAAATTATATGTATGATACTACTGTTTCAAGCATGTTAATATACTTAGTTTTTAATTGATAAAAGGATAGTAGATTATGTTATTTAAGGATTTTAGATAGTAATTGATTACCATTGTTATTAGTATGTGTCACCATTACCTTACCAGATTAGGAATTCAATCTAATTTTGAGCCACTAATTCATGGTCAATTTTGGTGCAGGAAATATTTCAGATTTTAATGGTAATTTTTCAACTCCCAATTCAATAGTATTAGACTCGTTCTAGATAGATTATTTGATTTGTTATATGATCCATTCTAATCAAGCAAAATGGAGTTGACCATTGTTAACTGTGAACTATAATTAACTATTAATTGTTAATCGTCTGTTAATTATTGTTAACTATTAATCATTAATCGTTAGTGATCGCTGATTGTTTTTGATATTTGATCATCATTGACCGTTAACTATCAATGATTGTCTAGGTGTTACAGTTCATCCAAAAGTCGAATAGAATTTCTTTTTTATTACATTTTTCTTGGTTTTGATTTGTGTTTGTGTTTTTCTATTTGATATAATGTTTTTTTGTTTCTAGCTAACATTTTTTGTTTAAAAAGATTTTAGAATGGTGGCCAACGATAATGATAATCAAGAAGAGCAACGATCATGAGGTAGTGGCAAAATCATGGATGAGATTTGGGGATTGGCTTTGGGTATTTAAGAGGAAAGTACTAAAATGTAATTATTGCATAATTTTGGGTATTTATTTTAATTTATAAAAGTATGAGTTGTTATTGTATAAGTTGTAAAAAAGTATATAACATTATTGTAATTATAAGAAGTTTTGAATTTTATTATGATTTATAAAAAGGTTTGTCCTTTGTTGTAATTTGTAAAAAATTTGGTCCTTTATTTTAATTTACAATAAGGTTTATTTTATTGTAATTTACAAAAAAAAGTTTATCCTTTATTATAATTTACAAAAAGGTTTATCCTTTAATTTAATTTATAAAAATAGTGACGATAATGTTTTCATCATTTATACAATAAAATTATTATATTATTGGTGATATTTACGAATAATTAGTGATGCCATTTTATATTATTTGATGACGTAATTAATTGTCATTGAATACAAACTATAATGTGACAACATTCATTGACGTCACTATATGTCTAACAATATGTGACGAAAATACATAAATCGTCACATTTGACATTTAGTAATACACTTAGGGTGACGTTCGCCTTGACATCAACTTTTACGTCACAAAATACAAATAGTAACATAAATGTCAGTTTCAGTGACAATATTTTAGACGTCACAAGTAAACAAATTTGTTGTAGAATCTTACTAAGTTAATCAGAATTAACTGTGTAGTTTTCTTTAATAGTACTATAAGATGATTATAAAGTAATATACGTTTAAAATCTTATTTTAGTAATTTACAACCTACGCGCAACTTAGAGATATAGTTATTTGAATCCAAGACTTCAAAAGTAAATAACATTCTTTTAATCACTTAAGTCACTCAATTGATTCATTAACTACGCAGTTTAAAAATGCGTATGAGCGAACAACTCATATTAGCAAACCAATTACCAAGATTAGCACCAAAATTAAATGTGGATCATGACTCAGTTCAACGTGCATGCTAGCTAGCATTAGTAAGCTTAAATTATTTGAGTTTGGTACTCTTCCTCAACCAAAGTGGAGTCATAATTCCATTACCATACATATTCTCGTGGACAAATTTCACCGCCTTCTGCATTTATAAGACTTTGAACCGATATTTTTGTTTTTCTGATATAAATTTTTGCCTCTTTCTTCACTCAAAATCATTTCATTAAATACGTAAGAGATAAAGATAGAGATGAAAGATGGAGAAATAGAAGGATTTATGAGCTTTCACAGCTTTTAACCTCAACCTGCAATTAATTCATCAACTTTTCTGTTTGTCATCTGCTTTTTTTCCTCCCTTCTTATTTAGTCAAACCTTATTCAATAGGTACAAAAAATAAATAAATAAAATAAAATACATACGTATTTGGTTTAAGAATGAAATTATAAATATATATAATCCTATTGTAGGCAAAAGTGTTTGAATAATGCAATAGAAAAAAAAATTCACATAATGTAGTCGAACAATTATTTGTTTAAGTAGGGTGATTGTTATAGTGACCATTATAGATCTCCAAGAACACATGACGATCTCCATAGGTCTCCAGGAGCACACGACGATCTATAGAGTACTTGACGACCTATGGAGCTGTAACAGCAAGGAAAGAGAGAAGAGTTGCTGCAACAGAGAAAGCTTTGTCGTAATAAGTACTTGACGACCGATTCCCCAAATCAAAAACTAATTTGAGTAGAGCCCTATGAAGAAATTTTTTTCCAACGCCCTCCGTGGGCGAGGAAGTCATTGTAGTTGCAGAAACAAATATTCCCACTTAGTTGTTATTTATATATAGTATATTATTATACAAAACGTCCCATCTGTCTCTCTCTCTGCGAGGTGATACATTATACATATATACAGAGAAACGCCCTCAAAAGCCAGAAAACATCTCACCCTGCTTGTCAAACCCAGTTTCTAGACGAAAAAGATTTGGTTTTTCTTTCTTATATTGAGGATTCATCCATGGATACTGCTCAATGGCCACAGGTAGAGAGATCCATCACCTATCTACTACCTCTTTATCAACTTTTTTTTTTGGCATTTTCAAAGGAATAATTTAGAGTCAATTGTATGTTTATTGGGTGCTTTTCTTTTGCAAAATATGATAATGTTCGTATTGTGCAAAAGAAAAAGGAAAAAGATGGTTCTCTTGACTATGGATTATCGTTGAAGTCCCCACTCATTTGGATTTGGTTTTTGATCAGTTCTTCTACATGTTTTTTTTTTTTACTTTAGCTTTATCGATATGAGATAAAGCAAAGGAGACCCTTTTTTCAGTTGAATTTTCTTTTTCTGAAAGAATCTTGGAAAGTGTAAATCAGACAACCTGTTAACTGGTTTGGTTTTCCTGCTTGTCTGCTATCTTGTTTTGATCTTCAAGTTATTGATTTCGGTTTTGTTATTTGTGGTGTTGTTTTTTTTTTAATGTTTTTGTAGGAGATTGTGGTGAGACCAATAGAAGAGATAGTGACGAATACATGTCCAAAACCAGAAGGTTTAGAGAGGAAATTAAGGTCTCAAAAGGAACAAGCTTTGAACTGTCCCAGGTGCAACTCTACCAACACCAAATTCTGCTATTACAACAACTACAGTCTCACTCAACCTAGGTACTTTTGCAAGACTTGTCGGAGGTACTGGACCGAAGGCGGCTCCCTTAGAAACATTCCCGTTGGCGGTGGTTCAAGAAAGAACAAGAGACCATCATCATCATCTTCTTCTTCTATTCCTTCTTCTTCTTTATCATCATCCAAAAACCCTAAGATCCAAGATGGGAAAGATCTCAACCTAGCTTTCCCTGCTGCAGCTTGTCAAGGCTATGGGAGTATCTCTGAATTGGTTCAGGTTCCAAATAGCTTAGAAAACAATAATAATAAGAACCAAATTCATGCTTCTTCTTCTTCATCCCCTTCTACATCTCAACTTTCGGCTTTGGAGTTGCTAACTGGAATCTCTTCCAGGGGGTTGAATTCTTTCATTCCCTTGCCGGTTCCGGTTCCGGATCCGGATCCGAATACAGTTTGTACATCTGGTTTTCCCATGCAAGACTTTAAACCAACGCTTAATTTCTCCCCTGGATGGGCTTGGAAGCGGCTACGGTGGTCTCCAGGGGGTTCGAGAGACAACCGGGAGGCTTCTGTTTCCGTTTGAAGATCTAAAGCAAGTCTCGAGCGCTACTGACATTGAGCAACATAAAGAGCAAGGTGATTCGGCAGGTTATTGGACTGGAATGTTAGGTGGAGGATCATGGTAAAGAAGACGAAATTTAATTAATACGGGTCCTTCTTTCTTTCATTTTACTGGGTTTTCCTTTTTTATAACTCTGTTGATTTCTTAAGGTGGGTTTCCTTACTAACAGAAGATATACATGGGTTTCCTTCATCTCTCTCTATATGATCCTCCTCCTCCTTCTTTCTTAATTATATAGTGTATCTTGTTTACTATTCAACTGTGGTGGGAATTTGAAGCTTTTTTTTTTAAGGTCAGCTTCACTGATGAAGATAATCTATCAAGCTAAGCCTATATCTTTTTAGGGTAAAAGTGTAGGAGAGATGAGGCATTCATTCTCCTCCTGTATCAAAATCCAGCACAAGGGCAACACTACTGAGCACAAGTACAAAGAAATGTACTATAATTTTCAAGTTTGTAAGGGATTCCTGGATGGAAAAAAAAATCTGAATTTGTTCATAAAGTTTCCCATTTCGATTTTAGTAAACAAATTGTTGCTCTCGCTGTTAATAATATTCATCATATTCGAAAAAGAAGGGAGTGTTTGGCAGGTAAGAAAATCTGATCCTTCCACATGCAAACTGTAAATTTGTATTAAAGTAACCCTCGCCTAAGTAAAGCAACAAACTCAATGTTTTTTCCTGGAAAACCATATATATACATACGTATATATGTATATATTAGACACATTTCCATGACCATGAGAGTGATGATTGTTTCAGTGTCACTGCCACACCTTTTTTTTTTAAATGAAAGATGGGGAAAGATCTGACAAAGCTTCCTTTCTTTAGGTGTTGAAGAAGGACCCACAAACATTCCCCTCGACAAGTGTGTTGAAGAATAATACACACACCACACCCACTAGGGTTTAGGAATTGAACTAGGATTGTTTTTGTCCCATCCCCAAACCTGATCCGAAATGTTCTACCCGAACCCGATAAAAACCGAACAGTCGTAGTTTTCATAAAAAAATAGAAAAAACGATCACAAAAAATTGAAAAATTAGTCTATATGATTTACAATTCAAACTACAGTCACAAATTCAAACTCAATTCTAAATAATTGTCTAAACTCCAAAATAAAACACATACATAATTAAATACAAACTTGTTCTGATATTCAAATCATACAACGAAGATGCAAACGTAATATTAAGTCAAAGGGGATAGCAAATACAAAGGGGAAAGTGGGATATGGGAAACATAGGTTAAATGTTTTATTTTGTATTATATATAAATAATGTAACACCCTCAACCCGTATCCGGCCCGAATTCTAGTTTTAGGTGTCACATTGACTTTTCAAAACATTTTTCTTTACAGATGGATAAACATCCAACTCACTATTCGATAAAATGAATATTTTATCATTAATTGACATAAATGGGTTTTACAAAACATATCAGAGCTTATAGCATTCAAATCTTTATACTACATGCCAACTACATTCTATAAAACAAAATGCATATATTTAATATATTTCTGATCTGATATTCTTAAGGAATATGTTGATCTATCTTGCTCCTCTTCGCTTCTCTTCTCGCTTCTATAACCTACGTGTGAAACAATCACACGCTAAGTCTATGACTTAGTGAGGCTTATAAAACATATAATATAAACTAAAACTTCTAACAATGCATATGAATAATTAATTCTATTATAACATACATCTTCATGTACACTTCATAAAATGAATACATACATACACAAACCTTATAATATCACATATGAGTTTTACTATTTCATATTCTAATAATCCTTTAATTTACACTACTTAGCTTATATCACATTCTACTGTCTTCATTTAAGTCGTTTACTTACCTTATTCTTAATCCTGAAATTTTGATCACAATCATACATATCTTATCTCTCATTTCTATATGTTTCTATTTAACATTTCACCCATAAATTCTTGTTACATATTCTAATATCCTAAATTTCTTATATTCTCTTAATTTATTCCTCACCAAATCTTCATTTAATAAACATACATTCACATAACTTATTGTTATTTGATTCCTTTGATATTCTCATATGATTTCTTAGATTCTTATACTAAATTTCATATCCCTTACTAATTTAGCAAGGTTAGTTCACAGTGCTATTTTAAACATATATATCTTCCTGCACCACTGATCTAATATCCTTGTATACTTATCTATATACCTTTTCCTTAATTAATATAATATATGCTTGGTCTCAATTCTCATTAATCATATAGTTCAACACTTCCTTATCTATGTATATATATATATAGCGTTCACTAGATTTCTCATGAAATTACCTCTAACATATCATATAATTATATTATATTCACTTACATTCCCATATATCATATCAACATATTTCACATAGAACATATCATATATGCAATAAATGAAACTCATACATTCATATCCAAATGTTCAATCACATATGACAATCATGTTAAGTTTCTGTATATTATTTCTTTATTGGCCCATGTATATCTTGGAGAACTAAAAGATATGTGAGTTCATTGAGGTTGTGCACTGATGCTGTCACCACAGCTCGAATAAATTCCCACTAGGGGCACTGTATATTTGTCCCGAATGACCACTCCTTAAGAACCATACACATAATACAATTGACCAAATAAGTGTACCGAAGTACCATATATATGTTCCACAGAATTACATATATGTCCCGAAAGATCACGTAGAACCTTCGACTCTTGGCATGCCAACTATACCTCTAGCTCTCATGGCACGTAACATGGGCATCATTATTATGTTTACCATATATTCACATAGCCATATCACATAAACATGTGTTTTTATCATATCACTCATACTCTCATAAATCATATCCACATGGCTTATCTTATATACATATGTTCACATACTTTAGCTTACTTCACCTTCCATATATCCATACCATTCATTATCACATAATTGATATCTTAATCATATAACAATAACATACATTCACACAGATCATACCACATATACAATAATATATCACAATTATACTCATATCAATAACATGCTTATATGTATGTTAATATAGGAAATAAACTTGTCACAAGTCTTATTTCCATTCATCATAATATATCAACTAATACGCACTCACCTTAGCCTTGCTTGCTTTGACTCGATCCTAATATTTGGATTATTTCGGAATAAGATTACGTTATATATCTACATAGTAATTCATTGATACATATCAATATACTAATTAATATATTCTAATCTATCACTTCTTAGACTAAAAGAAATGTTACTTTCATCTATTAAATAATGTAGGTATCGATGCACTCTACAAGTGTATCGATGCATCCTTTAACGAGTGCATCGATGCACTCCTTATGTATCGATGCACTAATTGCATTCGATGTTAATTTATTTGAGAGTTCATCGATACACATTGAAGATGCATCGATGCACACAACCTAGAAATTCCATTTTAAGCACGAAATTCACTCTCTTTTCATCTCAACTCTTCATCTTTCACTTCCTTTAATATTCCTAACTTTCATACACACATTTAAACTCATTTCTACTCAATAATCACTTTTTTAAACTCAACATCCTATCCTTTATATGGCATTCAAAAATTACACTCAATTTCCAACATGTTCTAAATCTAATTCTAATACTTCATATTCCTTAATTTAACTATCGACAAGTCAAATTCATCTTCAAACTCTATTAACTCCTTCTATTTCAAATATTCACTTAAAAACTCATTTTTCTTAATTTCTCATAACATGTTAATCTTTGAGTTTTAAGCCACCTAAAGTTTTCCTTAATCTTTCTTAACATCCCAAGAATAAAAACAAGCTTTAAAACGAAAGAATTAACCAATTGAAGACCCACTTACCTTATAAAAGACTCCACGGTGGAGAGGAGAAAGAAGAAGATTGAAGAAGGCTCTGAAGAAATTACCTCATTTCTCACATGCTTATTACCCTTTATAAAGGGAAAATAAAAATCTTCCCTGAAAAATAACCATAATACCCTTATTACTTTCAAACTTTGTTATTAAATCCAACATCAACACTTTTCATTTAAATCCCTGAACTTTCCATCTTTTCTGAAATTGGTCACTAAATTTACCAAAATTCTATTTTGGTCATTGACCCGACTTTTGGGATGTTACAAATCTCCCATCCTTTAAAGAAAATTCGTCCTCAAATTTTCGCTGCACACACAATAAGAACACATTTTCTAATGTTCTTATGTTGTTTCCTTTACTTAATCTTTCATTCCTTCAGTTCTTAAACTACCTTTTTCCTTTATCCATCTTTATCATGTCACTTATCATATAACAAGTAGTATCAGTTCTTAAAACTCAAAATCATTAATCAATAAAATTTCTTATCAATATTTAATTGCCTTGCAGTAATAACCAACTTCCTTAATACATATAAATTATTCTTTATTTCTCTGTCTAAATACGCTTAACCAAGAAACATAACCTTTATCACATCTGATTCTTTAAACTTTATCTTTTCATTTCCTTATTCCATGCTCTTTTCCTATCACTTATGCTTATCTCTGATTACTGATCTTTATCACCTCTTCGTAACTTTGATAATTAACACTCTTTGCACAAATCTTATTCTTTGTAAAGTCCTTGTTCGCATCACAATACACATATCCTTAACTTCCTTCAAACATATTAATCCTTATCTCTTTCACTACATCACATTTATATAATCAAATACATAACCATTTACAAATTTACACCATACTCTATTAGCTTACCCTGACATCATCTTTAATCTTTTAACTACATTCTTCATCACTCAACCTTGTTAGTCCGCAACAGTTATTCTAATCATATACACTCTTTCCGGTCAAAATTAGCTCAGTATTAATGTATTTGATTCATTCTTAACTCCTTATTTAATCTTCCAGTACCAGACTCTACTATTTAAGCGTATCAATCTTTTATCAAATTTGGTCATTTGATATGGAATATACTAATTCAAACTGAGTCTGTAATTGAAAATCATAATCTCTGTCTCTCTACGATAGTGTTGATTTTTGTGAGATACGAATTCTCTTAATCATTCTGAGATCTCTCTAGATCTTTAACATAATTCATCACTTCTTAGAAAGAACAATTTTAACACCAATAATATTCTTTTAGTCTAGGCACAAGCCCTCCATACTTCACTTACATGCATCATTTTCCTTTGAATAACTTAACAACAATTTCTTCGACTTATCAAATTATATTCATATCCCTACACGTTACGATTTCTCTATTTCCAAACTCAAGCAGTCTAACTTTCTCTGTCTTATAAACTGATTGCTGATATATTGATTCTTAAACTTTTCTATTAGTCTTTAACATTCCTTAAACATACGAATCCTTACCTTCTTCACTATGTCACATTATTATGATCAAAATATACAATTGTATTCATATCCACATCATCTTTGGTTATCTTATCCCGACAATATCTCAAAATCTTATAATTCCAATACATTCATCACATAATCTTGTTAGTCAACGCTAACTTTCCCCATCTAGAATGCAAACCCTTATCGTATCCATATTCTTGCTTAAACATAGTATTATCCCTTTTGTCTCAAATTCATAAACTCTATCTCCATATCTCTTATACACTTGTCACTGATGCATCTATTCTTGAACTCTTATACAAATATTCACCACATCCTTAGATCTTTTTAATGTTCTTATGGTGACACTTGTTCACCGTATTCTATCTTATCCGCATAATAATAGAACTACTCCATATCATTTTTCTAATTCACAACAGTGAAGACCTTCTATCACTATTCTGATATGATTTCAACTTTCTGAAATCAATCTTTGATCATATGAGGCACTTCCTGAGGTGTCCGCTCTCCATCCTGCCTGGCCAGGGTAGGTGAATTGCTACTACCATCAGGTTTACCTCTCTCTTTCTTTGAAATTCTCATAATCATATTTCTACTACATTAAACTAATTTTATTCTATTAGCAAGACAACATACTCCTTACACTATCATATCAGAAATTTTTACTCTATGTTGGCATGTACACATTTTATGACACTTTGAACTTCGATTTATGCCGAGAATCGGCTAAACCTTAGCTCTGATACCATTAAATGTAACACCCTCAACCCGGATCCGACCCGGATCCGAGTCTCATGTGTCACATTGACTTTTTAAAACATTTTCCTTTACAGGTGGATAAACATCCAACTCTGATAAAATGAATATTTTATCATTAATTGACATAAATGGGTTTTACAAAACATATCAGAGCTTATATCATTCAAATCTTTATACTACATGCTAACTACATTCTATAAAATAAAATGCATATATTTAATATATTTCTGATCCGATATTCGTAAGGAATATATTGACCTGTCTTGCTCCTCTTCGTTTCTCTTCTCTTCTCGCTTCTATAACCTACGTGTGAAACAATCACACGCTAAGTCTATGACTTAGTGAGGCTTATAAAACATATAATATAAAATAAAACTTATAACAATGCATATGAATAATTAATGCTATTATAACATACATCTTTATGTACACTTTATAAAATGAATACATACATACACAAACCTTATAATATCACATATGAGTTTTACTATTTCATATTCTAATAATCCTTTAATTTACACTACTTAGCTTATATCACATTCTACTATCTTCATTTAAGTCGTTTACTTACCCTATTCTTATTCCTAAAATTTTGATCACAATTCTACATATCTTATCTCTCATTTCTATATGTTTCTATTTAACATTTCACCCATAAATTCTCGTTACATATTCTAATATCCTAATTTCTTATATTCTCTTAATTCATTCCTCACTAAATCTTCATTTAATAAACATACATTTGCATAACTTATTGTTATTTGATTCCTCTGATATTCTCATATGATTTCTTAGATTCTTATACTAAATTTCATATCCCTTACTAATTTAACAAGGTTAGTTCATAGTTCTATTTTAAACATATATATCTTCCTGCACAACTTATCTAATATCCTTGTATACTTATCTATATACCTTTTCCTTAATTAATATAATATCTGTTTGGTCTCAATTCTCATTAATCATATAGTTCACCACTTCCTTATCTATGTATATATATATAGCGTTCACTAGATTTCTCATGAAATTACCTCTAACATATCATATAATTATATTATATTCACTTACATTCCTATATATCATATCAACATATTTCACATAGAACATATCATATATGCAATAAATGAAACTCATACATTCACATCCAAATGTTCAATCACATATGACAAATCATGTTAAGTTTGTGTATATTATTTCTTTATTGGCCCATGTATATCTTGGAGAACTAAAGATATGTGAGTTCATTGAGGTTGTGCACTGATGTTGTCACCACAGCTCGAATAAATTCCCACTAGGGGCATTGTATATTTGTCCCGAATGACCACTATATCTCGAAGGACCACTCCTTAAGAACAATACACATAACACAATGGACCAAATAAGTGTACCGAAGTACCACATATATGTTCCACAGAATTACATATATGTCCCGAAGGACCACGTAGAACCCTCGACTCTTGGCATGCCAACTATACATACAACTCTCATGACATGTAACATGGGCATCATTATTTTGTTTACCATATATTCACATAGACATATCATATAAACATGTGTTCTTATCATATCACTCATACTCTCATAAATCATATCCATATGGCTTATCTTATATACATATGTTCACATACTTTAGCTTACTTCACCTTCCATATATTTATACCATTCATTATCACATAATTGATATCTTAATCACATAACAATAACATGCATTCACACATATCATACCACATATACAATAATATATCACAATTATGCTCATATCAATAACATGATTATATGTATGTTAATATAGGAAATAGACTTGTCACAAGTCTTATTTCCATTCATCATAATATATCAACTAATACGCACTCACCTTAGCCTTGCTTGCTTTGACTCGATCCTAATCATTGGATTGTTCCGGAACAAGATTACGTTCTATATCTACATAGTAATACATTGATACATATCAGTATACTAATTAATATATTCTAATCTATCACTTCATAGACTAAAAGAAAGGTTACTTTCATCTCTTAAATAATGTAGGTATTGATGCACTCTACAGTGTATCGATGCATCCTTTAACGAGTGCATCGATGCACTACTTATGCATCGATACACAAATTAAATTCGATATCTTTATCTTAAGGGGGTGTATCGATGCACTCCTTATGCATCGATGCACTAATTGCATTCGATGTTTATTTATTTGAGAGTGCATCGATACACATTGAAGATGCATCGATGCACACAACCTAGAAATTCCATTTTAAGCACGAAATTCACTCTCTTTTCATCTCAACTCTTCATCTTTCACCTCCTTTAATATTCCTAACTTTCATACACATACTTAAACTCATTTCTACTCAATAATCACTTCTTTAAACTCAATATCCTATCCTTTATATGGCATTCAAGAATTACACTCAATTTCCAACATGTTCTAAATCTAATTCTAATACTTCATATTCCTTAATTTAACTATCGACAAGTCAATTTCATCTTCAAACTCTATTAACTCCTTCTATTTCAAATATTCACTTAAAAACTCATTTTTCTTAATTTCTCATAACTTGTTAATCTTTGAGTTTTAAGCCACCTAAAGCTTTTCTTAATATTTCTTAACATCCCAAGAATCATAACAAGCTTTAAAACGAAAGAATTAACCAATTGAAGACCCACTTACCTCCTTTCCCACGTGCTTATTACCCTTTATAAAGGGAAAATAAAAATCTTCCCTAAAAAATAACCATAATACCATTATTACTTTCAAACTTTGTTATTAAATCCAACATCAACACTTTTCATTTAAACCCCTGAACTTTCCATCTTTTCTGAAATTGGTCACTAAATTTACCAAAATTCTATTTTGGTCATTGACCCAACTTTTGGGATGTTACAATTAACATAAAAATATAAAATATTATATATATATAATCGGTGCGGGGATACTTTACCCCACACTTGAACCCAAAAAATCCCTGAATTTTACCCCGATACTTGACCCGACCCAATATTATTCAAACCCGTCCCGAACTTAATCGGGTTTCGGGTTTCCCTGTCGGGTTCGGGTCGTTCTACCATTCCTACTAGGGTTTTGCAGGATCAATCCAGATCTACACTTCCCCCATTATTATGGTATGTATGTATGTATGTATGCATGAACGCATGCATGTATATATGTGTATAATGCATGACAAATGTGTATCAAACATCATTGTGAGTTGAATTATTGCTAGATGTATTGACACCTTAAATTCTATTTTTTTTAATAAATTTTATATAAAAATATCAATATTTAATATTTACATTAATTTAAAAATATATTATTATTGAGAGAGCTCATAGCTCTTATGGTTAGCAAAACCAATTTAGAAGTGAAATGCTCTTCTTGATTCTTTACCATCATTCTTTTACATGCTTTATATAGCTATCAAGATTACAAGAACTTGATTGAACAATAACTGACTACTCTAACAATACTCAAACCGACTAACAACATTAACTGTTGCGTCTCCAAGAGCAGTAATCTGTTGTACCTAAGGCTAGAACGTTCCATGCATGTTAACCAGTAATTAGTCATGCACGAGTGTACCAGCATTCACGAGCGTACCAGCATGCATGTATGCATCCTCAACGTACCAACATGCATCTTCAACATACTTCAACATTCTTCCTGCTTTCTCTCATCTCCTGCTTCTCAGCACAGTTTCACACATAACTTTGCACGAAATTCTTCAAATGTATTTCGAACTAATGGCTTAGTTAGTCCATCAGCAATCTGATGAGCAGCAGGTACATAATTGGCTCGCATCAGCTTGGCTGCACCTTCTCGCGCACAAAGTATATATCAAGATCGACATGTTTAATATGAGTATGATAAACAGGGTTTATGCTCATAGTCAAAGCACTGGTGTTGTCACACCATATGATATGTTTCTCTTTCTGACAGACACCAAGTTCAGTCAGCAAGGCTTTAACCCAAACCACATCTGCTACAGTGTCAGCAACATTCTTGTACTCGGCCTCCATTGTAGAGCGCGATACAGACTTTTGCTTTTTCGAGCTCCGGGCAACCAAATTATTGCCAACAAACACGCTATGTCCAGACACTGATCTTCTATCATCAAGATTACCACCCCAATCTGCATCAGCAAAGGCAGCCACCTTCACACTAGTTCCAGCAGCAGTGAACACCAACCCAAAGTTCACTGTACCAACCAAATATCACAATATTTGTTTAATTACAGCCATATGCGACTGTCGTGGAGCATGTATGAACTGGGAAACTTTGTTAACACAAAATGCAATGTCAGGCCTTGTATGACACACATACAACAGTTCTCCAACAATGTTGCGATAGAAGTGAGCATCAGCAACAAGGTCACCATTATCACATCGCAACTTGGTGGTTGCTACCATGGGAGTTGGTGTTGTATTAACTTTCAACATGTTAGCTTTCTCAAGGAGTTCCATGACGAATTTCTTCTGTGACAGTGCTAAATATTCACCGGTTCGTTTAACTTCAATCCCCAGAAAGTACGAGAGTTGCCCCAAGTCCTTTAGTGAGAACTTGTCACTCAGCAATCGAACCACTCATCCACTTCAACACTCGAGTGTCATGTGATGATGATATAACATATACCAGCAGGTATACGTAGTGCAGACCATTCTTTTTGATAAACAGGGACACATCTGCTCGTGATTATTTAAAATTAATACTCAATAAGCTATCTCGCAGCTTGGTATGTCAACTCCTAGGTGTTTGCCTCAAACCATATAACGCTTTTTTCAAACAACACACCAGCTTACATTCATCAGAAGCAGTTTGTTCAAAACCTGGTGGCTGTTGCATGAAGACCACCTCATGAATATCATAATTCAAGAAGACATTGTTCATATCGACTTGCCTAAGGGTCCAGTTGTTGGTTATAACCAATGACAGAATGACATTCAAGGTGTTGAACCTGATTACAGGACTGAATCTGTCCCTATACTCATAACCAGAGATCTGCGAGAATCCTTTAGCCACCAACTGTGCCTTATAACGGTGGATGATACCATCAGGGTTTCTCTTGATTCTGAATAGCCATTTACAACCTATCATCTTCCTTCCTTCTGGTAGCTTAGTTAGTTCTTAGGTCCCATTGCGTTTGTAAGACATTATATTATTCATAAACTGTTGCCTTCCAATCTGGAGATTTGAGCGCTTCATGCACACTACATGGAACATCATCACCAGCAATTCCTAAATATGCTTTGGGTTTAAACACCCCACATTTGATCTGAGCCATCATAGGATGATTATTGCCACGAATGACTTTAACTTCAGCACCATTATTTATGGTTGAGCTTTCCACATGTTGTTCTGAGTTTATTTCATGTTGTACATCTTAATGAGTATTGACTGTAGGCATCTCAGGAGCAGCCTCAGTTTCCACCATATCATGACTAGCACCTGTAACTTGCAAGCTGCCTGACGGGTTGCTGCTGCTGGCACTTGAGGACAACCTGTTATTTTCATATTGGGAAGACTGTCTGCAAAAGAGAAAATATTTTCATTAAATACCACATGTCTGGAAATATAAACACGCCCATTGTTTGCTAAACACTAAAATCCTTTATGTTGCGTGTTGTATCCTAAGAATGTATACAAATAGGACCTAAATTCAAGCTTATATTACAAGAACAGTCTTAGATGTGGAAAACATATACATCTAAACACCCACAGTCTGTTGTAATATGGTGTTTTTCCATATACCATCTCAAATGGAGATTTGTCATGTAACACCTTTGATGGCAATCTATTAATGAGATGCACAGTGGTCTGAATGGCATAAGACCCGAATTTAATGGGCATGGAGGCTTAAGCAAGTAACACTAAGGCCATTTCAACCAAGTGTCTATGTTTTCGTTCCACCACTCCATTCTGCTTAGAAGTGTGGGGACAAGTGAGGCGATGAACGATTCTAGCTTTGTTTAATTCATCGGGTCAGAGGTCGAAATTCACCTCCCCGATCGGTTTGGAGAGCTTTGATTGTTCCCCCGAATTGTGTAGTAATTAGTTTGTGAAACAAGTGAAATATAGTTATGGCTTTAGCCTTTGTTCTTAATAGATATAATCATGTGAATCGAGTGGCAACATCAACAAATGAGACATAAAATCTAAATCCATTAGATGATATATGTGGGGGTCCCATATATCAGAATACTCAAGCTCGAACGGTTCATTATATACAATGTTTGAGCGAGGGAGGCAACTTGTGGCTTTTACCCCAAATGGCAGGTAACACAATTCTTATTAACATCATGAAACGTTTTTACATTGATTTGTTTATAAATTTTAGCAAGGGTATCATAAGTTGGATGACCCAGTCTTTTGTGCCGGGTCTCTAAAGTTGTGGAAGAAGCCATGGCAGTCTGTACTTTAGCCATACTATTTTTTCATCGAGTTCTACTAACTTTGAAGGTATACATTCCATTAAACTCTTCACCTTGCAGTAGAACAACCTTGGAGGCTTCATCTCAAACATAACACGTTTTGGCATGAAATTCAAGAAATACACTGTTATCCCTAGCAGGCTTTGAAACAGAAAGCAAATTTTTTAGTTATTGAAGGAATGTGGAGAATGTTACTTAAGGACAAGGTTCGAGATACAACAGGCAGCTCAGCCTTGCTAACCGACCAAACTGATAGAGAGTCATCATTTCCTACCATTAACTTACCAGGATTGTTACAGTTCGAGTAAGGAGTGATCGAGGCTACGTTGGGGGTAACATGGTGTGTTGCACCGAAGTCAATTACCCACTGATCTTGACTAGCAGACATTGCATATGCTTGACCTTTCCCAGCACTCCTGTTATCATCATGATACGTGCTACTATGATTACAGTAAACACACTTATTTTCATTGTTTCCATTTGTAACATAGTAAACTTTTGAGGATTCAAGACCAGAAGTGTGATCATCAATTGTTATGCCAGAAAAATCCTCATCGAATCTGTGCCAATATTGGCTGACAAGATGACCAATCTTGCCACATAGCTGGCACTGACCTCTAGGTCGTGCTCTTCCTCTGACACGAGATCTCCCACGCATGTAGGATGAATAATTTGATCGAGGCTGGTGCTTTTCCCGGTTCTTGTAAGAGTCAGCCTCAACCTTCCCTTGGGCAAGATTGGCACTGACAAACAGGGAATCAGGCTGATAATCGAATCCTTCAACCTGAGTTTCAGCATCAACAAGAATTGTACATATGCTATCAAGTGACAGTGTGTCACGTATGGCAGATATAACTGCTATGAAAGGTTGATATTCCCTTGTAAGGCCTTTAAGAATACTTGCAACATGCTCAGATACTGATATTGAACTTTCACAGGAATTCAATGCATCAATAACCTCTTTTACTTTTATGTGATAAGTTCTCGTGCTATCTCCTCCTTTCTTGAGGGATTAAAGCTTGTAATGTAAGCTCATAATGGCAGTGGCAGAGCGATTAACAAAGAACTGCAAGACCTTGTTCTATACCTGGGCAGACGTTTCAGCACCAACGAATTGTGGAAGCAAATGAGGACTAACCATTGAAAGCAACCAAGAAGCCAACACACTATCTTGAGCCAAGAATTCTTCATGTTCTTCATTGACAACTGCAACTCCTTCTTCACCAATCACTGTTTCTGGAGGCGGCAGTATTGTACCATTCAACATTCTTTCAAGATGATGGCTCCTTACAGTGAGTAGGACTTGTTGTTTCCAAAGCAAGAAGTTTATTTCATCAAGAACCACATTTTCCCTTTTGTTGGTGAATACTTTAGTGTTTCTTGACGAGAACTCCATTGATGTGGATGTAGAAGAAACATTGTGATCCATAGCAGCATGAACAACGAAAGCACACCCTAGGACGTAGTAGCGAATGATACCATGTTGAGAGAGCTCATAGCTCTTGTGTTTAGCAAAACCAGTTTAGAAGTGAAATGCTCTTCTTGATTCTTTACCATCATCCTTTTACATGTTTTATATAGCTATCAAGATTACAAGAACTTGATTGAACTATAATTGCCTACTCTAACAAGACTCAAACATACTAACAACATTAATTGGTGCATCTCCAAGAGCAGTAATCTGTTGCACCTGAGGCTAGAAGGTTCTATGCACGTTAACCAGTAATCAGTCATGCACAAGCGTATCAGCATGCATCCTCGCGTACCAACATGTATGCATCCTCAACGTACCAACATACATCTTCAACATACTTCAACAATTATATATTAATTTTTTAAAAATTTAGTATGGAATTTTTTTTTTACTAAATCTCTATTTTGATTTAAACAACGAGAATGCCTGACAACTAACATTTTTGCCTTAACAAGGATTGGGAGCTGAACATTCAAATATTTTCCTTACGCACGGAAACTACTTTTGGAAAAATATCATAAAATGAATGGAAACAAAGTTAAGATTATGAAAAAGCTTTTTGTATTCTTTTAGGAATGTTAAAATGTATTTCAAGTACTTATATTTTTCATACATCATGAATTTAGTCCCTTTATTTTTACTTTTAGAAATCTAATCCCTCTACTTTCAAAATGTTACATCAACGAATTTTATTATAGAATTCTATTGATGTTAATAATTGAACTTGAACTTGAATTTTTAAATCCAAAAAAATTGAAAGACTAAATTCATAAAACAAAAATAGAATGAGTAAATTCCAAATGTATCAAGAGTACATAGACATTGAGTGTAATTATCTGATATATAATATAAACTTGATCTATTAGGGTTTAAAATTAGATTTAAGATTAGAATATTTAAATAATTCATGAATATTCGAATGATTGTGTATCATGTGTGAACCTTAATTCTAAGTCTTAGATGTGACTTAACTTCATGATCCATGATGTCTGAACTAAAACAACTTCAAGAAACTACAACATTTTTTTGTATTAAAAAATGGGTATAACTCTCTTTATTAAAATAAAATAAAAAAATTTGCACATGAGGGTGGGAAAATTTAGAACATGATCCACCAAGACCAGGAGTTTTTGCCTTCACTAATTTAGCTTGCGATACAAGTCACTGTGTGTTTCACTCAAAGGCTTGGTGGCTTGGTGGGCTAACTGAGTGAATGACCCACTGCCCACATGTGCGTGTCCTTCAATTGTAAAGTTGGAATGAAACCTAGTATTCGAGAAATTGGATCATAACTTCCATCGCAGCTCAATGATCGGCATTGATTCCGAATACACGGACCTTGTGCATGTCGGGGAACTTCGCGACCACCAGCACAAATATGGCCAGCGCATCAAAGAAGAGCACCGGGTTCCAATAATCTGTTGTATGCGAGGGTAGAGAAGGATGGCAATAACAACAGTACAAGAGAATATTGTTGTTCTCCTGCTGTGCATCACCTCATATAGAGCAAACGCTGAATGACACAGTGAAAAGAATCCAGTGTCCTGCAAAAGGATCATATAGAGCTTAGATTGAATCTGAATTACATGAATAGGGATTGTCACCGTCTATTCATTTTACACGTTAATCATACAACGTCTAAGAAATCAAAGGCTGATGGAGGTGTTGCCAACTCTATCCAAGCCTTCCATCAATCTTCTCTTTGCTGACTTGGTTCTGTAACACCATACCTCGAATGCCTCGCTCAAGTCGGGATACTAAACTTGCTCGGTTTCCATCCAATCCGATAAAATATCGGCTTGATCATTAGATGGCAATGCTAATACTAACGACACGATCGCCCCCTCAATACTCTGGCACAAGTCTTCATCCATCTTGTAAGGGAAATCTGTATACTTGTTGCTTTCTGAATCTAGGAGAGGTTTAATCTTCCTTATATACGGTAGCCATGTCTTCAGCAATTGGACCCGACACAGTGCAGGAAGAATCACGTTTCCATAGCCGACAGCTTCGAGCACTTTCCCGGTCACTTCTATAAGCTTCAGCTCCAAACCCCACACGGCATTATCAAGTTTCTTGTCTTCAATTATCCCCAAAACCTTACCAGACATCTCACCCTAACTACAAACAAAATCCTTCATTAAATCCATCTTGGGGAGTATGTTACACATCCACTCGACATCCGTTAGGCTCTGCAAAATTCTATTCTCGACAGTCTCAGCTGTGATATCCGAAACAACAAGCAATGAAGACATTTCATTTTCGAAAGATGAACAAACTTCGGTAAGACCTGATTTACCACCAATTTCACTTCATCGTCAGCTGTGCCTGTAACTAACGGGGTTTCTTCATCTCCTCCAAGCATAAATTCCACTTGTTCTTGTGCAGATGTCTTGAGCTCATCTCCAAAAGGTGGACAACGTCCACCAATTGATGTGGCAAAGCGAACTGCTGAAATAAACACATTTTTGGTGGCACTTAAATCTACTGGTTGGATCCTTGCCAATATGGGCATGGCTATCGGCCCCAGTTTTGAAACTGCTTTTATAATTTGTTCCTCTTCCTTATCGTCCCAAGGAACAGCCTCCAGGTACTGGATGCAGCAGTTTGTAACGTCGTCACAGTGGAACGAAACTGCCAAGTTTAGAACACCGAGAGCAGATTCAACCGAGTCCAGAGAGTCCAAAAGTGAAACAGAGGGAAGATAAAGTAAGCTCAAAAGGTTAACATGATGATCATAAGTAGAATTAGAGCAATGAATCTCAGTGCAGGAGCCAAAGTCGGGATTAGAGAGCTGATTTGCAAAGAATCTGCTTTTAGTTACATGAACCGATGAGTGGGAACAGAACCACTCAGGTCTTCCTTCACCATTTGTCAAACGTAAAATAACATCACTTGTAGTCTTCTCGCCGAAACTGCAAGGTTTGGAAGCTGCAGTTAGGTCCCTGTGCAGAAAGAAGGAATATGATATTCATGCTTTACAGTTCACACACCTGAAAGTACTGCTAAAACCGAACCTTAGACAGAAACAACATGAATTCAGATAGTACGAGAACAGATCAGCCATCCTCAATCGAAACATGATGTCTTGCACCAGACAATACACGCTACTAGTATGCAAAAACAGTTTAGGGGGATTTTAGCTTTTTTAGCTATCACTGAGAAGATACAACTTACAAACAATTACAATCAAAATCAATCATCACAAGCACGGAACTGAATAACTGATAGCGATTCAAACCCAAAACCTAAAAATTCCTTCTTTGTCATTAAACCAAGGCCTCATTATCAACACAATTAAATTTATAGTAGATTTTCCATTAGGAGCCATATCTTCATGGATTGTTATTTTTTTTATCCTCGACTCAACAAAACATATAATTTTTCTTAGGGAAACAAGATCCAAAGACAGAATCATTTATAGGTTCCTAACATCACAAAATGAGTTAGCACCACCATAAATTCTACACTGTTAATTACCCAAATTAAATTAATTAGCATTACATTAATGGGGAAAAGAAAGACTTCATAAATGATAAATTTAGATTAATTAAGTAATAAAAGTAAAACAAAATATGACCTTTCGAAAGACCCAGATTGCATTAAGAGCTGACATAAATATCTCTCGCGTTTGACATAAACAAATCTTCTCAAGTAAAGAACACCGAGCAGCAATTTCCCTTTGGGGTCTGGTAATGAAATGAAAAACACAGGCAAACCCAAAGCTCCTTTTAGGACAAGCATTCTAAATGACACAACTAGCCTTCATGCTTATACGTTAGAACTTAGAACTTGACAAAAGGGTGGTGGGTACCCTTCCGAGGGCATCCTAGTTCGCCGAAAATATTGAAGGGCAAAAATGTAATATCTCGGGACATTAACCTATGATTGTTGGAGAGATGATGTTTTGTGTTCCATGGATTGGATAATGGAACATTAAACACAAGAATCAATAATTCAACAATTTCCCAACTTTATAATCATATTTTAATGACCGTGGTATTTCAAATCAGGGACCTTTTTGGAAGAGGATTGTCATAGGAGGATTAAAGATGAAGATTTGATGTAGATTTTTTCATTAATTTTGTACCCTCAACTTGTACAAGTTGCAAGTTTATGTACTTGTTAATAAACCCTTGATTTCTCTCTCTCTTAATTTGGTATTTATTTTTTAATTGAACCGACCATTTGAAGCAGATGCCTAAAGATTAGGGAGACCACTTGCGCAAGTTGCAGCAATGATTAACCAATAGCAATCTAGAAAGCTGCCTACATTCCAAAGTGATTGTGACAGCGATTGAAACGTTAAGGAAATAACTAAACCAAGTTGTGTCTTGTCTAATTGCTTTCACTCTTTGATATTGTTTATGGTAATGAGTTTGGTTCGTCAATTGTTGGTCGTATATTTTTTTTATTTAGATGGAAAATCGATATTGATGAGAAAATTATAGTTGGTTAGTGTTTATAATGGTCTTTAATGCATATGTTAGTCATCATAGTTGTTCATAGATTGAAAGATTAAGTGACTCTGATAATCATATTTTAGATTTTGCTCTAACTCATCACGTGAAATTATCGTAAGGTTTGTTTATTAAAGGTATTGTCTATATTTATTTTAGAAAAATAGTTAAATTTAGTTTAATGCGTTAGAAATAAAATTTTAAAAAAATTAAAGATTTTGCATACCCATAAATTTTAAGAAAAAATATAAAAATTTTAGACCCTCATTTTTATATTTATAGATCTGCCACTGTCTATACGATGTAGTCTACCAAAAATCAAAGTTTAGGAGATGTAAGCTAACAGAATACTTATGAGACTTCCGAAGATTATCTCCCGAAGAATAAAAAAATATTAAAATATTATATATTCTATAAAAATTTAAAATTTTATATAGTTTAGATATTTTTTATTAATTTTTTATTTTCGTATTTTTGAAATTTTATAATTTCACAAGCTCGATAACGTGAAATTTAACTAATTTGTTAGAAGTTGCTAGTGGGGTGGTTGAAAGCCGGATGGGGCGTTTAAGACTCCTAATTATTAGAGATCACTCGGGAGTGTTGGTTCACAGTTTCGGTCGCAATATTAGACGTAGCACAGTAGAAGAAGCGGAAGCTTGGGGTGTGCTCGATGATTTGCAGCAAGTTTAGAGATCGGGTGCAGGACGAGTTATTTTGGAAAATAATAACCTGCCTGTTATAAATTTGCTAAGGAGCAAGCCCAACGCCAGACATCCTTGTGCGGTGATTCAAACAATTTTTGAGCTGCTGAAGCGTTACTGGACACTGGACATGCATTGCTTTGGGGAAGGTGTTGAATTGGGCTGTTATTGTAATTGAGCCCAACTTCAAAACCTTTCTGAAACTTTCTAGGGTTTTCGACCCTATCTTTTTCACTTGGTTTTTCAGTTTTATGAAAATAAATCAAAGACATTTCGATTTGAATCATTTGTGTTACTGGAAAGATGGAGGAAACTATTCTCACATCAGAAAAACCTTCCAAATCGTCGACGTTGAATCCTCCTTCGCGTATAATCTGCAATGTGTATGTTCTTCTTCCTTTTTGTTCACCAGTTCTTTTTTAAAAGATTGTTTGTCTAATATTTAATCTTTACTCAACTTTCCACTAATTTTGCACAGTTTCCAGAAGCAATTCTCGCAATACACTTGCCCTCGATGCAATTCCCGTTACTGCTCTCTTCCTTGCTACAAGGTAAACCTCAATTTCTCGCTTTAGTTCTATCAGAAATTGGTATATACATATTTAATTTGTGTGTGATTTTGTTACAGTCTCATAGTCTTCGCTGTACTGAATCATTTATGCGAGAAAATTTAGTTGACGAGCTTCGCGAACTTCAACCTGACGATCAAACTAAACGGAAAATGCTTGAAATTTTGAAACGAGTCCATTCGGAGGAAGAAGCCGATCCTTTAGATGAAGATGTTGATGGTATCTTCCCAAAACTTTTCATTACTTTGTGTGTATATTATGTATATATATATATTTGCTTTGATTTGTTAGCCTGCCTGAAATAAGCGTTGATTGAATTAAGGTTGTTTGTTTATTTCAGAATGATTAAGCACCGAATGATTAAGAGTTTCTGTATGAATTAGTTCTGAATGTGACATGTTGTTTGATAATTGCTCTGAATCATTCAGAATGTACTTCTGTGCTGAATCATTCAACACTGTTTTGCTAAATCAGTCAACACTGAATCAGTCAACACTGAATCAATCAACACTGAATCATGGCCCTGAAACACAACTTCCTTCACTTCGCAAGCTCATTTCTACAGAACCATCTCCGTTTTTAGCTGTTCATTTGGTTGACATTGTATATAGTTACTGCTTCACGCTTCGCATCTACAACGGAGATTGGCAATCTGATGCTTTAGGATCAGCAATTGTTGTACTGAGTATATCATGTGTATTAGGTCAAGCTGGACAGCCCGAAACCGTGTTGGAAGCTGTGTTATTGCTTGGAGCAAACCTGCTCTCCAGCTTACCGGGACATTGGTGGATTGCAATTTGGATCGACACTTGTTGATGACGTAACAAGCCTACTTTCCCTTGGAGGTCCTGCTTTGTGATCTACAAAGGATGATAGTGACTGCTGAAAGGGAATTGAAATCCGAGAAACAAAGAAAGCCGAGAAAATCCGAGATGAAAAGCAAGCTGAAACTTGCTGAAAGGAAGGTTTATTTCATCATGTGTTGGGTTCATGAGCAACCAGGCGAAGCATGGGCTTCTTTAGCAGCCATTGTTAGTGCAGAGAAGAGTTCATTAATGGAATATGGCGGCAATAAAAGTTTTCCCAAAACAGAGAAGAATGTAGCAGAAAACAAGGGCAAAGCGTTGATAGAGGAAATGTAATGGTGTTATTTGCTAAGTACCCTCAATTTGGGAACGGGGATTTTGTTGTAGGACACGTATAGTTCTGATGTATATTTTAGTCATTTCTTAAAAATGAGTAATAGCTTGAAGGCCTTTAAATGTCCACTACGAACGTTTTCAACAGATATAAACTGTGTTATTTGGATATTTTTTTTCCTTCATAAAGTACATGTGTTCATAAATCACCATTGTGATTCTCACTTATAGAGCAACACTTGAATCTGATCAAGTAGGTTGCTCCTATATTTTAAACCATTGCCCTTAACGGTGTAAAAGAGAGTCTTGAGAGTATTAAAGTAAACAGTTTTATAATGTAAAAATTTCCATTTCATCAACAAGGTTGTTATAGAATAGTGGTAAGTATAGCCGTCTGTCACCCCGGTGACCCGGGTTCGATCCCCGGCAACGGCGCTATTGTTTTAATTTTTTTTTGGATATTTCGACAGAAGGTGAGAGAAAAAGGTAGCGTCGCACACACTTGTATTGAAACTGGTAAATGCTCACGTGCGCGCTTAATATACCGCTAAAAACAAGTAGTATCGATTTTGTTATTGTTGTAGATAATAAAATCGGTAAAAATTATTGAAAATATCATTATTTCTACCGGTTTTGTTATTATTTTAGTATTTTATTGGGTTTCTTAACAAAACTGGTACAGTGCTACTGGTTTTGTTATTTTTTACCGATTTTGTTATTGTTGGGCATTTTACCAAAAATGTAAAAAACATTGATGTTTTAGGTATAAAAAAAAGATTTTTTTAATGAAAAAATTAGTAAACACAAAGATTTGTTTCTAACATTTTGTCCAGTATGATTCTCAAACATAAAGTTTCCAAAACAGTGTCGATACATTTATTATAAGTATCGATCATCAAAATATCGAAGCCAATTATTATAAAGTAATAGGTAAATATATCGGTTTAATGAGAGAATAGGTAAATATATGTGTCGATACATTTTCTAAAAGTATCGACCCCAAAAACATCGAAACCGATAATTATAATGTAATAGGTAAATTTACAATGTAACTGGTATAAATATACCAGTTTTATGATAGAATAGGTCAACATAATGTATCGACACAAATTTAAAAAGTGTCGATACATTTTGTCCACAATGAATGCCAAACGAGGTGCACGCATAAAATATTGATACATTTATTAAAAGTATCGATCTCAAAAACATCGAAACCGATAATTACAATGTAATAGGTAAATTTATAATGTACCTGGTAAAAGTATACCGATTTTATGAAAAAATATATCTATATAATATAACGACACGTTTTAAGTTTGTGTCGATACTTTTTTCAGAATGAATACCTAACGAATAGATATAAACTGTGTTATTTGGATATTTTTTTTCCTTCATAAAGTACATGTGTTCATAGATCACCATTGTGATTCTCACTTATAGAGCAACACTTGAAGCTGATCAAGTAGGTTGCTCCTATATTTTAAACCATTGCCCTTAACGATGTAAAAGAGAGTCTTGAGAGTATTAAAGTGAACAGTTTTATACATCAACAAGGTCGTTGTAGTATAGTGGTAAGTATACCCGCCTGTCATGCGGGGTACCTAGGTGTGATCCCCGGCAATGGCACTATTGTTTTAATTTTTTTGGATATTTCGACAGAAGGTGAGAGAAAAAGGTATCGTCGCACAAACTTGTTTTGAAACTGGTAAATGCTCACGTGCGTGCTTATTATACTGCTAAAAAAAATTGGTAGCAATTTTGTTATTGTTGTGCATAATTAAATCGATAAAAATTACTGAAAACATCATTATTTCTACTGATTTTGTTATTATTTTAGTATTCTACCGGATTTCTTAACAAAACTGGTAAAAGTGCTACCGGTTTTGTTATTGTTGTGCATAACAAAACGGGTAAAAATTATAAAAAAAATCATTATTTCTACTGGTTTTATTATTATTTTGGCATTTTACCGGGTTTCTTAACAAAATCGGTAAAAGCGCTACCGGTTTTGTTATTTTTTTACCGATTTTGTTATTGTTTGACATTTTACCAAAAATGTTAAAAATATTGATGTTTTAGGTAGAAATAATAATGTTTTAGGTAATTTTTATCGGTTTTGTTATGCCCAACAATAACAAAACCGGTAAAAATAGATTTTTTTAATGAAAAAATTAGTAAACACAAAGATTTGTTTCCAACATTTTGTCTAGTATGGTTCTCAAACATAAAGTTTCCAAAACAGTGTCGATACATTTATTGTAAGTATCGATCATCAAAATATCAAAGCCAATTATTATAAAGTAATAGGTAAAATATATCAGTTTAATGAGAGAATAGGTAAACATATGTGTCGATACATTTTCTAAAAGTATCGACCCAAAAACACCAAAACCGATAATTATAATGTAATAGGTAAATTTACAATGTAACTGGTATAAATATACCGATTTTATGATAGAATAGGTCAACATAATGTATCGACACAAATTTAAAAAGTGTCGATACATTTTGTCCATAATGAATGCCAAACGAGGTGCACGCATAAAGTGTCGATACATTTATTAAAAGTATTGATCCCAAAAACATCGAAACGGATAATTACAATGTAATAGGTAAATTTACAATGTACTATATAGAAATATATCGGTTTTATGAATAAATAGGTCTACATAATGTATCGACACGTTTTAAGTTTGTGTCGATTCTTTTTTCCAGAATGAATGCCCAACGAAGTGCACACATAAAGTGTCGATACATTTAAAATTGTATCTATTCCAAAAACATCGAAACCGATAATTATAATAGAATAGGTAATTTGTAATGTCACTGATATAAATATAATGGTTTAGTTAGAAAATAGGTCAATATAAACGCTACCTATTACATTATATAAGCGTTACCTAATATGTTATTGTACTTGATAATATTTCAGGTTAAATACCTATTTTATTATATAAGCGATACCTAATATGTTATTATATTTGATAATATTTATGATTAAATGCTTATTTTATTATATAAGCGCTACTTATTACATTATATAAGCGCTAACTAATATATTATTATACTTGATAATGTTTTTGGTTAAATGATATAACATAACTGATGTAAATTTTAACCAATCACTTATTTAACGAATTACATCAATTTTAACTGTTTTTTAACCGCAACACATCAGAGCTTCCGATTGAAACTTAGAAGTTAATGACATTATTTTATTTTTTAAATTAATTTGATTATTTTTAAGATTCGTATCACTCTACTCTTAAATGAATTAACATATGTTTTTATTTTGTTAGTATTATACACTCTTTATATTTCTAATAGAAAAAATCCTATATATTATTGTCGCCGATTTTTTTGTGATTTTAATTATTTTATTTAAAAATATAAAAAAACATCATACTAATACGAATTATAATTTTAAAAGAACTGATTTTTAATTATTGATTAAATTAGAGTCAAGTTAATTCATAATTCTAATTCAGTTAATAATTTTATTAATAATATAAATATTATAGTTTAAAAAATTAAAAATTAAAATAACAATATATGTTATGTTTTTAAATATGTTTTAAAAGCACACATTGTCTATTTTTAATATATAGAAAATTTCCCAATATAATTAAGCTTTTATATTAATAAACAAACTTTTAAACTTTGGAAAGGGAGATTTTGGTGTGGGGCCCGTGATGGGAGTAAAGCTTGAATGATTGTGGGCCTACAGAAAGAAGAAAAGAAGGGTGATTTCCAACTGGATGTTTTCCTCTCCAAAAGATCCAAACTTTATGCTTTGCCACGCGTTCATTCACAGCCGTTTCACGGGCCCTTGTTTCATTTTTCCACTCAAATGCACCGCCCCTTCCCCTCCATCCCAACTTACAAATAAAGGAGCCGCTGCTGTTCTTTTTTTGTTTTATTTTATTTTAATCATGTAAAAAGTTATCTCTACGATAACATTTTTTTAATTATCCCTTATTTTATTTTTTAGACTTCTGAAACTTTTTTTATTTTTAAATTGATTCTTAAATTCTTAAATATCTTAATTTAATTTTCAAACAATTGGTATATGCTAATTATATGCTATGTTATAAAAATTATTAACTTATGTATTATGGACTAATATGATGTGATATAACAAGAATTAACGTTTCACATCAATAATTAACGTTGAGTTTAAATGAAATAATTTTATTATGTTGCATCATATTATATATTATATAATATACTTTAATATTTATACGACAGTTAATAATTTTTATAATAGTTTCCTTAACGGATGACATATTTATTGATAGTTTGAGATTGAATTAAAAGTTGATGACTAATTTAAAATGAGAGTTATAGTATGGGAATGGAATTGATATGTTTAAAAGTTTGAGATCAATTTAGGATAAGAGTTATAGTTTGAAGATAAATTAAAATGTTTAAAGTATGAGGATCGTTTTAAACTAAGAGTTGTAGTTTAAGTACATATGATCCAATTAACTTTCATTATTTTGACACGTTATTAAATATGATTAGGTAAAACATCCAATTAACCCTTCAATTCTATCAACCTCTTTTAGCCCATATTATCATCTCACTATTAGTGTCGCTTAGACTATTTTTTCCTATCAATAATGACATTGAATCAGTGCTTTCTATTCCCTGTTTTCTCTCTCGAACTCATTTTTCTTTTTACATTTAAATTTGTTTTATTATACTTCAACAACCTTAATTTTCGTTGCTCGTTGTCTCTATTTCACTCACTGTTATTTGACATTTTTTGTATTTTTAGTGCTTGAAGCCTCTATTTAAAATCCAAACGATGGAGAGGTCTATCATAAGATCAAGAGTAATATACCTTTGTTAGAACTCCATCCAACATTAGAAAGAAATAGAGAACAATAAATTTAAGTGTTCATAGTTAGATTCATAGAGTTTGAAGTATTTTTTGGGTTAAATGGACACCACATTTGTGTGTTATGAGAATGAAATAAGCTTTTTGGAAAATTTTATGATTCATCGACTATAAAATACAATGATTGACGCTTGTCAGTACGATGACAGATCACGACGAGTAAAAGTCAAAATCTGAGTTGATTCAAACATATAGAGATAAAAGGATATGAAAAAAAAATAAAGAAAAGAGGAAAAGTAAAAAAAAGAAACATAATAAAATAAAATTAACTTTTACATGGATTTAAAGCAATATCATTTTGACGTATTTTTGATTATTTGTGGGATCTAAAACGATGTCTTTTTTATTTTAACTGTTATGTCATCGTACCGTTTATGATTTAATGATAGAGTGACTAAAATATGATTAATGTTAAAATTAAATGAATAAATTGAATTTTTTAAAATTTAATATTTAAAACAAAAATAATATTAAAGTGGAATGGTAAAATTTATAATTTAAACTTATAACTTAAAAGAAATATAAAAAATACTATAATTTTCCAATATATAAACTCAAGGAAAAAATATTCCATGGTAGAAAAGAGATGTACATCTCTCTCATGCAACTTTAGTTCATTGCAAGTACGGATTACCCAAGTTTCTTATCACGTGAACCGGAAAATTAGAAATCGGTTCCCTTTAAAAAACTCCTACCTCAGTCACACGCACCTATATATGCGCGTGTGATTCCTCCACTCACTTTTCCTCCTATACATGCCGTTGCCGATAATGATAGATAAGTTCCTTATAAGTCTTTTTGTTTTCCCCTTTTAAATAAATTTACTCGTTAAGATCTTTTTAAATCTCTAGACTCCAATTTTTCAGTGATTAGGAATCTCTTGTTGTCTCAGAAATCTCTTGAAAAACCTAAATAATTAGGGAAATTACAATGCGGATAGCTTTATGCGGGGAGAATCCGGGATTGGTATAAACATGAAGAGAAAACTGAATCCAGGGAGGAATAGGAGCCTTATGGAATTGATATCTCGGGAAACCGAGGAAGATATGCGTTTGGTCATGGCCTTCGGATGCCGGTTCCGCTTTCGATCGGCATTCGATTCATACTCTATAGCTTGTGAGTCATTCTCTGAAGAGCAACAGCAGATTCTCTCCTCATCCTCTTCTTCGCATCTGATCGGGATCAATTTTGATCTCTAATAGCGTTTTCTGGCCCCTTTTCCGTTTCTTTTGGAGGTTTTTCTTTCTTTTTTTCCTTTTTGAGGATTTTCTTTTGGCCTTTGTTGGAATTGTCGATCGAGTTGCGGCTTAGGTTTGTTCTTTGTACATAAAAAAAACAATGGAGGTGGCTGATGACGGTGATTTCACTGAGAAAGATCCCTCGGGTCGGTATGTTCGGGTATGTTTTCTGGCTCCGAATCCTGTTTTCGTTTATATATATACTGTTCGTTTTCCCTTTGTTAGGGTTACTTGGTATATGTTTGGTTGCCAAGAAATTTGGAGGACATTGGAAGACTTTTATATAATAATCAAATACTACGTACTCTTTAGGCATATTTAGTTTTTTTTTGGGGGTAAAATATTGTTATCCATTTCATAGCAAGTAAACAACGCTAAGTTTGAGTAATGGAATCAGTTGTTGGGAATCTAACCACCTTTGGTTATGGCTTAGCTTCTACTGGATTAATAATTTGTAAATATTTCATCTTTGGCTAGTTTTACTGCTTTTCTGAGTAAGTTTTTCTTGCTTTTTTTGTGGAAGAAAAGGGGGTTAATTTCTTATTGTGCTACCGTTTAAATAAGCAATATTAAACTTGATAAATATGTATGATCAACCAAAATGCCAATGTTAACCTAGATATGCTTATTTTTTTTCTTGAATAGTTTGCTTTAGTAGAAATTAAATTAGTTTGCTCTTTTGAATTCAGTGATACAATTGTTTTTTTGATTTGTCTTGTTTTCATTCCCTCAGTATGATGAGATCTTGGGGAGGGGAGCATTCAAGACTGTGTATGGTTCCAAGACCTATCTTCTTTGAATTTGGTTAACTTAGATAGGACTGCGTTTGATTTATTCTCCTGTTTTGGCTGCTACATTGTTGTTTGTAGTTACAAGGGATTTGATGAAGTTGATGGAATAGAGGTTGCATGGAACCAAATCAATATTGAAGATGTGTTGCAGAAGCCTGAGCAGCTGGAAAGATTATATTCAGAGGTTCATCTTTTGAAGTCATTGAAGCACGAAAACATTATCAAGTTCTACGATTCATGGGTGGATGATAAGAACAAGACCATCAACATGATAACAGAGTTGTTTACTTCGGGAAGTTTGAGGCAGTGAGTTCCATGAATTTCTTTTTATTTTCCCGCTCTTTTCTGGCTTCATCATTCATTTCTGATATGCAGAGATTTTGTTTCCTTTAGGTACCGAAAGAAGCATAAGAATGTTGAGGTGAAGGCTATCAAGAGCTGGGTGCGGCAGATCCTTAGAGGTTTACACTATCTGCATAATCACAATCCTCCGATCATTCATAGGGATTTGAAATGTGATAATATTTTTGTTAATGGAAATAATGGAGAAGTGAAGATCGGAGATCTTGGATTGGCAACTGTCATGCAGCAACCCACTGCCCGAAGTGTAATTGGTACTTCATTTTCTCAAAAATAAGTAATAATGTTACTCCAGCTAATCCATTTTGGTTGAAGTTTGTAATGCTTTGTTATTTTGTTCAGGAACTCCTGAATTCATGGCTCCCGAGCTTTATGACGAGGAATATAATGAACTTGTCGACATATATTCTTTTGGTATGTGCATGTTGGAGATGGTTACTTGTGAATATCCATATAATGAATGCAAAAATCCAGCACAGATATACAAGAAAGTTACCTCTGTAAGCGGACAACCATCTCCAATACATCTTCCATAATTCTATGAAGTGATTGTTTAATCTCTCACAACTTCTTTCACTGCAGGGTATTAAACCTGCTTCCCTTGGTAAAGTGAATGATCCACAAATTAAGCAGTTTATTGAGAAGTGTCTTCTTCCAGCATCTATGAGACTGCCAGCTGTGGAACTCTTGAAAGATCCATTCCTTTTGGCTGAAATTCCCAAGGTAGCTGCCAGTGGTCCACTAGTAAACTTGATCCAGGCTAAGCCTCATCTCATGGAAATAGATCCCAACTGCAAAACGCTTCTGGTCAATTCATCTACAAGAAACATCAAGGAAGCTCCTGGGTTCTCATCTCTTGAGCTACAGTGTTTCACTGAGAAGAATGAATTTAGCCTAAAAGGGGAGAAGAATGATGATAATACAGTTTCATTGACCTTGCGCATTTCTGATCAATGTGGTGAGTCGGCTATAGAACAAGTTACTTTCTTTTCTTCTCTTCTCTTCTTTTTTTTTCGGGAAAAATGAAAAAGAATTACGTGCAATGGTGTGTCTTTTCACAGGTCGAGCAAGAAATATCCATTTTTCATTTTATCTGGATTGTGATACTGCTATTGCGATCGCTGAGGAGATGGTTGAACAACTTGATTTGTCAAATGAAGATGTAGCTGTCATTGCAGAGTTGATTGATAGCATGATCATGAAGCTTGCACCCTACTGGAAACCTTCATTTGGAAGCATTTCATACCGGTCGGCTATCTTGAAATGTCAAGACCCCGAAGATTCTATTGGTTCAGACATATCAACTGAATTTGAAGGAATGTTGGCCTCAGACGGGAGTGACAACAAACCAATAGGGTGTTCTGATCACGGAAATGTTGAGTGCCGAAATGGTCTGAACACATATGATTTTGGTTTAGATATTGACCATCTTGGGAATAAAGAGACCAGTGATGAGAAAAACCTTGGGGAATATATTGGGATAAAATACTCCACAAAGAACTCCGAG
Source organism: Hibiscus syriacus (assembly GCF_006381635.1). Taxonomy (NCBI): domain Eukaryota; kingdom Viridiplantae; phylum Streptophyta; class Magnoliopsida; order Malvales; family Malvaceae; genus Hibiscus; species Hibiscus syriacus. The sequence continues at coordinate 1,918,651 of NW_024063008.1, forward strand.
ACATCCTTAATGGATTCTTGTTCTTTTGCATCTCGAGATATGAGCTCATCAAGCATCGACCGTCTATCGTTTGCAGACAAGGATAAGTTGAAGGAGCTGAAGTCGGAGCTTGATGCGATAGATTCACAATATCAGCAGTGTTTCCAAGAGCTCGTAAGGATGAGAGAAGAAGCCATGGAAAACGCCAGGAAGAGGTGGATAACAAAGAAAGTTTCTGTGATGTGATGTACAATATATTTTACCTGCTAACTATCGAGCTTTTCTCCTCTTCCTTTAGTTCATGATAGTACCCTTTTTTTTAGCTGTGATTTGCAACGGAAGAAATCATTTACTTGACAAAACTTTCATTATTTCGGCACACTTTTTATTTGATTGTATGATTCTTACAGTTGGTATGTAGTTCTCAAATTACGTTACATCTTTCCTCCAAAATCATGCATTTATTCAAAAATAATAACGAAAGAAATGAAAGATGGACCGACAAACACAGGCTTTTTATATTATTATTAATGTTTGTTACATCGAGTGGCAAAGAGTTCGATGCCTTCTAAGTCATAAAATTTCGAGTATTCAAGTTGTACATAAATGTATTAATTCAGCAAGTTGGTTTCTGCAATTGCAGCAACTGTACAATCTTGGCCCAACCAATTCAGCCATAGGTTGAAAACTTATAAATACTCGACTAATTCTTACAAGGAATCACAAGAAGAAAACTGAAACAGTCATCAGTATTCAAGCCAAAACCAATGAACATCACAAGAAATATAATAAAATTGATCAAAAGCTTACTTTGAATACATGAGCAAACAATATAATATACATTGCCAATCAACATTTGTTTGAGTAAATAACTTCAAAATAAAGTGTTATATATATAATATTAATGTTATAAGAAAAAAGTGCATGCATAAGAAAAATCTTTCTTATTTTATTATTAAATCTTAATAATAAAAATAAATTATTTTTTGAATTAATTCAAAATATTTTAACAACATAACGTATGAATAAACATAATTTTGGATTACAAATTTAAATTTATAAATTCCTAGAATAACTTTTGTTGTTTGTTTTCAACTACAAGTAGGGGTGTTCATTCGGTTAAAACGGTAGCCGACCGAACCAAATTACCATTAATCGAATTAATGGAACTTTTTTTTTCTTTAACCGTTAACCGAACCGAACTTTTTTTGAAAATATTAACCGAACCGAATAAATTTCGATTAATTTTCGAATTAACCGAAATTTTTTAAAATTTTCTAAATTATATAAAAATTGAATATTTTTTAATTCAGAAAAACAATTTACAATTAATTTAAATAATATATAATTATAAAATAAAAAATCTATATGGATTTTTAATTAATTAATATTGATTTATGTTTAAAAGTTATTGGATCCTAAATTATTAATTGGGTTTTAAATAGTTTGGGCTAAGCCCATATGTTATATATAATATATTTAATATTTAAAATTTAATTACGGTTAATTAACCGATTTCGAACCGAATTAACCGTTAACCGAATTCTAAAAAAATTATTAATCGTTCCCCGACCGAACTAATTCGATGACCGACCGAATTAACCGAACTAGTTCGATTAAAACCAAAAAATGAACACCCCTACATATTAGTCCATTAATCCGTAAACAAAAGTCCAACACGAGTAGGATAAAATATAATATTTTGTTTTCAACTACATCTAAATTCCTACAATAACAAATGATGTTTTGTTTGACCTAAAACTATATGCAAAATCAGTGTAATAATGCATTGAAAAAAATTGCTCAGATAATGCAGTCGAATGATTATTCGCCCATCTACTACAGTTTTTCATAGGTCGTCATGTCTTCCAAACGACCTACGTTGGTCGCTATGTGCTCCAAACGACGATTACCTAAATTTCCCTAAGTAACACATATTACCTATATAGATAATTAGACTTTTAGTCGAAGATGCACTGTGCGACCTATTGGTCGTTCGGAGCAGCCGACGACCTCGTGGATCACTGTAACAATCACCCCAAATAAAAAAATAATTCATGGACTTTACCCCATGAATTTTTTTCCCGTTGCATTATTCGACTGATTTTGCCAAAACTTGATATATAGTTAATAATTTTGGTTAAAACTCAATAATATTATATTACAGTGAAGTTTAACCTAAACTTTTATATGTTTACACTAAAAAGTTACATAATTAATAATAATTAATAATAATTTTTTAAATTATAAATGAAAAATTATACAATTTACCTGGATTATTATAAAAATATAATGATATCAATTTTACTCTAAAAAATATGTTCTTGATAATATTTTTTTATTATTATCTATTTTTGTATTGTTTTAGCCTTATATTAACCTATTGCGCAACATCCTAAAATTCCCCAGCTGGTTTTACGCATGTAAACCCCACCCACCCAAAGCATAAACACAGGGAACAGTCATTGGAGGTAAACCCCACCCACCCAAAGCATAAACACAGGGAACAGTCATGGAGAGCAACACAGGCGGCGAAGACACTGTCGCAACCATCAAATCTATTCGGACCCAACTCGAAACCCGAATCCAACAACAACGTGCCACTCAACTCGACCTCCTTGCCTCCCTCCAAAGCTTGGATCCTAACATTGTTCCCACCCTCGATCTCTCCCTCCGTTTCGTCTCCGCATTCAACCGCCGCCCTTTTTCTCCAACTTCTCCGCTCCCCACGCCTAAAAAGATCTCCCACCCGCCCCAACACCCGCCGGGCCACTCCGTTCCCGACCCGAAACAGCTTGCCCTCGTCAAACCTGTACCAGGCGACAAGGACGTTGACGAAAGCGGCAACCCGTTGTCGTTGGTAAGAGCGATGGTTGCTGAGTGTTTGCTTCAGAGAGTACCGTTCAAACCGATAGATTCGTCTACGGTTTTGAGGAAGTTAGAGAACGACGAGAATATAACCGCGGCGGATAAGGCTGCGATGCGTGAAGTCGGTGGCGATTCTGGGGCCATTCTCGCGGTGGGGATAGCTTTGAGGTCAATGGCGGAGGATAACGGCGGCCTCGAGATCGAAGAGTTTGACGTCGGCGGCAAAAGCAGGGTCATGGTACTTAGCATCGATCAAACCCGGTTAGTCAGAGAATTACCTGAAGAACCTGAAAATCATCCAAAAAGAGAGAGGTTAAACAACGATAACGAAAGCGTCAACTTGAAAATTAATAGTAACAGTAATAACGAGTGGCTAGCACCGAGACCCATGGGTGAAATGTGGATGGGAGACCCTGGCATGATGTATCCGCCGGGTGGACCGATGGCAGGCCCGAGAGATCGGGGAATGTGGATGATAGGTAGGCCGCCGATGGCACCAAACAGCGGTCTTTTGCCAGCACAGAGACAAAGGACCGAAGAAGATGATTTGAAGGATTTGGAAGCTTTGTTGAATAAGAAGTCGTTTAAGGAAATGCAGAAGTCCAAGACTGGTGAGGAGATTTTGAACATCATTAATCGCCCAACTGCTAAGGAAACAGCAGTGGCTGCTAAGGTATCTCTGGTTTCATTTAGTTTTTTCTTTTAATTCAAAGTTTTCATTTTCTTGTTGTTTATTTAGTTGATGAGTGTGTTCAAATCACTTGGTATAGTTTAAAAGCAAAGGAGGTTCTCAAGTGAGGGAGTATTGTTCATCTTTAACAAAGGAGGACTGTCAAAGGCAATCTGGCACTTTTCTTGCCTGTAAGAAGGTATATCAACAATTTAAACTGTATTGTACCCTTTTCGTCCTTTGACAGTATAGCAGTGTCCAGCAAAATTCGATATTGTTTCTATTTTAGAGTAAACTGATTCTCTTTTATGAAGAAATGGGTAGCAAAAGCCTCTCTGCTATGGCTCTTGTTAGTAGTAGGGATGAAAGGTTGCATCATTGAGCTTTAATGGTTTAACCTATATTGTTATTATCGGATTCAAGACAATGGTTGGTTGTCACTGTATATGGCTACGTCTTATGTGGTGCTATCATTTGAACTTCCGCAAATCATTTGACTATATTTTAGAAGGATCATTTTATGACTCATGATTTGACTATTTGCAATGTTGTATACTTGTGTTATTATCTGTTGATTTCTTTTCAGGTTCATTTTAAACGCAGAATTGCTCCTCATACTGACATCAGTTTAGGGGATTGTTCATTTCTAGATACTTGCCGACACATGAAGGTAATCATTTTTATACTAAATAGATCAACTTTTTACTAGGTTTCTCTGTTGCCATCTTACTACTACTACTACTTGAGAGTAATGTCAAACTGATATTGTTCGATAGACGTGCAAATATGTCCATTACGAGCTTGACCAAACACATGACTATCTTGGTCCTGAGAAACTGTTGAAGCCGCCACGTGCTGAATATTGTTCAGAAGTAGAACTTGGTGAATCACAATGGATTAGTTGTGATATCCGTAATTTTAGAATGGACATTTTGGGGCAATTTGGTGTCATCATGGCAGATCCACCATGGGATATTCATATGGAGCTGCCTTATGGAACAATGGCTGATGATGAGATGCGCAATCTTAATGTTCCTGCATTGCAGACTGATGGTCTGATCTTCCTTTGGGTCACTGGACGTGCAATGGAGCTAGGGCGGGAATGGTTCGTGCTTTATTCTGCATGTTTGTTAATATTAATCAATAAAAGTTTTGAAGTTATAATTTTTGGCGAGTGATGCCTTAAATCTGTCATTCATATTTGTGAAAGTAATTGTGCTTCTTGCAGTTTGGAACAATGGGGGTACAAGCGGTGTGAGGAGATTATTTGGGTGAAAACGAATCAACTTCAGCGAATAATTAGAACAGGAAGAACGGGTCATTGGTTAAATCATAGTAAGGAACATTGCCTTGTAGGAATAAAGGGAAATCCAGAAATAAACAAGAATATTGATACAGATGTCCTTGTTGCCGAGGTTCGAGAGACTAGCCGTAAGCCGGATGAGGTTTGTGGAACTTATATTTCATACACCCTACATGTTTGGCTGTCCCGTTTACAATTATTTTTTTTACCACTTCATGTCAGAAATGATAGTTAAGGATGTTGACGACCATGGATACTGATTTTGAAATTTACTGTTGTGCATCTTACAATATCATTTCATTACAGAGATGGCTGAACTTTGTTACTGTTTTAGTGCTTTATTTTTTTGCAATGGCCTGTTATGTAGTTCAAGAACTTACCTTAATGGAAACTTAAACTCCGCAGATGTACCCCATGCTAGAGAGGATAAGTCCTAGGACAAGGAAGCTGGAACTATTCGCTCGCATGCATAATACTCATGCAGGGTATGGCATCTTGGATCCTTGTTCTTGCTTTAGAATTATTCGAATATATTATCATCTATGAGAGTGTACGTTTTAAAGATCAAGAGTGAACCTAGAAGGTTTCAAGGCTTAAAATATATTATGTATCTGTCCATTTCAGTACTTAATGTATCCTTGAATCTCCTTTCTACATATTTCCCATCAGATGGATATCACTCGGGAATCAGCTGAACGGCGTTCGACTAGTTGATGAAGGGCTAAGAGCAAGGTACAAGGCTGCCTACCCACATATAGAGGTACAACCTCCCTCTCCTCCCAAAGCTTCTGCTATGGAAATAGATTCTACTGCTGCTAGAAGTCCCTTTGCGACGGAGGCAAGATCACAGTTTGCAGACGCTGCTGCTCCTGAAGAGAGGGCAATGGCTCTAGATGCCGATATGGCCGGCTGAAAATAACATTAAATCCTGGCCTTACATGGTTATTTCTGAGGGCCGTTGAACCTATTCAATTGTTCCTGAGAGGTTCATCCATCCCTTTTTACTGGTTCAGCCCTTGTATAATGTTTTAGAATTTGCTGAAAATGAAATCAAGCTTAAAGTTTGACTTAAAAATGAAGACGATGGATCTTGAACATACTTTCAAAATTAGAATTTTAAAGTAAAAGGAGTATTAAAGATATGGGTAAAATTGAGAAAACATGCTGCGGTGAGAATCAGAACTTTTCACTCGACCAAAAAGCACCAGTGAATTTTGTTTATATTATTAGTTTTTGAACTATGTAATTTTTTTTCCAACTTAAGCTCTAAATTTTGTTCAGATCCATATTAATCTTTGATAGTCTTCCATTTTAATTTGATGATGGAACAACTCTGGTATTGTACCACATTATCAAAAGGACTAAAATGAACCAAAAATCCAAGTTCAAAGACTTGAAATGAATAAGAAAAAGATTCAAGGATCAACTTGAAAAAAGTACTTGAAATTGCATAATCAAGCCACCGTATGCAACTCTCAATCCTACATTTCCAACTCTCAGATTTCATTTCATCCTAAAAGTTCAATTGAATCATACAGCACTGTATAAAGCCACAAATTTGGTAAATAATACAAATCCTATCATAAAATCATGTAAAAGATGTCAAGCCAAGTGAAAGAAATAAAAGTTATCTCCCAAGATCATATCTTTAGAGCGGTTTTCGCCATCACTAGAGCACCCTCGTAAGTCTGGTTTCCACCGATAAACCCACTCATGTGAACAAAGACGCAGCCAGAAATTCCTGCCCCTTTTGACAGCTCATCGTCCCTCAAACCTCGCCACTGAGCAGGGAGGGGCCTCCGGCTCTCAAAACTGTCAGGAGATACTGCAACTGACTGAACTCGCCATTGTTTGCCTCTTTCATCCTGGGTCATGGGTACGGTAAGATTAAGAATCTATCTAAAAATTCCAGAAAAGAGAAAAACAACTACAACTTGGATGATCGGGAAACAGCAGTGAACTATATATACAAAACCATTTGGCAGACAACACTATTTATCTAGGACTAACACAATCAAAATCTTGTTTGAATGGAAGATCGGTGCATACCTCATAAAGAACATACTTAATAGGAGGCTCAATCTTCAGCTCCTCTTCAAGCTCAAATAAGTGAAGTTTCCACTGTTGGATGCAAAATTAAATTAGACTTAATTGTACAAAAATGATGTCTGATGGTTAGTCAATCATAAGACACGGTCACTTCTTGTAATATATTCATCTCACATACTACTAGAAGTTGCACAGGTTACTTGATGAAAGTTCAAACCAGCTGAAGGACCAGAATGTGTATATTTATGAAAAAAACAATTCTCTATAAGATATCTTGCTTTCCTCCCAAGATATGCATAAACAGATTACAAAGAAGGAACTATCCATACCACACACTTATGCAGTGCTAGTTGAAGAAGAAAATTACAGGAGGAAAATGAGAAACATCTACTTACAGGGCAAAACCTTTTCAAAAACATAATTTCACAACTAGGATCCACATCAAATCTCTCGGCAATACACTCCATCACAATTGACCTTGCTGGCAACCATGATTTTGCATGAAATTGGACACTCTGAAAATTGAAGGCCACCAAACTATTAAATTATGAAGAATAATACAGTTTATACTTCTTTACCTTCAGAAGGCAATGAAAAAAAATCCTTATCCATGAAATTGAAGACCATACTAATAATAGTATATTTATGTAATTTAATTTTGGCATAACCTTACTTCTAAGAACTCACTACCGGCTAAATCCATTGCTTGTTGGAAAGCCTCGTTCTCTTTCTCAGGTGATTGATCAGGATCTGTCCAGTCTAGATTTAATCTTCCTACCCTAGAAGATAAATGTGTATTGTTCACATATCTTGGAGGCTTGTCAGTATCAAACTGGTTGATTCCATTGTCAACTGCATCAATTGCCTGGTAAACGCAAAAGACAATATCCCAATTGAACATCTAAATCATAATCACTTAACTAAAGCATAGGAAAGGAAAAACCAAGAAAATGGCATCTAATATACTCCTATAAAAGATTGGAAGTTGTGGAAGTCAAACGCATGTAAAACATTAAAGAATCAAACATATAAGTACCTCCATGAAGCTTTTGTAAATGGCCAGAAATAATCTATGCACATCTGGGTGATCTTCTCCAAGCTGAAGCTCTTTAGCTATTATCTCCTTGCCAAAATGCTAGATACACGGAAAATTACTAATAATGAACTAATGAAGAAATATAATAATCTACCAAAAGACACCATTGCTCATATTATAATTTATGCTCTATCAAGAAGTTTGTACCAAACCACAATACAAAAAAAGCAAATGGTGAGAACCACGAAAAGGAGCTTCAATTTCCCCATGGAAGAGATGAATACCTTATAAACAAGTCCGGCACTGCTAAGCTTTGTATTAAAACCATGTCCAAACACCTCCTCAAATCCCTTCTGGTGATGATCATATCGATCATGACTAGGATCATACACGCCTCCAACATCAAGCACAGCATCAAGCCCCTCCAATACCTGCAAATTCAGATCAATCTTATAAAGAACCTTAAAAAAAGAAGCATTATAACCAAATGAGAACAACATAAACTACATGAATCTCATAATAAACAACGCACTTCACCAATCGGCTATGGATTTCAAGTTTTGTAATTTACAATCAAAACTTGTATAAAACTCGCAGACAACAATAAAGCTTCACAGAGAAGCAAAAGCAGCACATATTTAGACCAAAAGGAAAACCCGTTTCATAATTTCCATTTCTTCTAACTTCGCTACAATATTTGGCCAAAACAAAACTAACCTTGGGATCTCGGGTACGGACAATCTCGGAGTGGGAAAACTTGTCAGTGAGACGAATCATGAAGCAGCCAAGGGCCTCATCGCAGTGGAAACTGCCGTTGTGAGTGCCAACGCGCTTTAAAGGAGCGTGTGCGGGGGAGCCAGTGGAGTAAGCCGGAGAAGAAACCCTAGTAAGGTTAGAGGTAGCCATGAGAGGGCGCGAGAGGGTTTTGGACAAGTTGATAATTATCTGGTTAAACCCTGAAAGTACCAGTATGCCTTTAATTCCCAATTTTTAACTCCCGCCGCTAAAACCCTTTATACTTTATAAACTTCGACAAAAACGGCATCTTTTTCAAACATTTCCAATTATTCCCATTATATAATGGCATCAATGTCAAAACAATGCACGAACTCTATAACAAAACATGTAATTGAATTAGATTAAATTATAATATGTGTAATTATATTAAGATAAAATATAGAAATAGTTTCTTGATTATAAGGTGTTATTATTAAAAGTTATAAAATGATTATCTAATTATATAATATTATTTGTTTGAGTCATTCAATTATTAAAAATTATAAGATAGTTATTTAATTATTCATATGTTCCAAAACTATTTTTTTTTTGTTGAAAAATTAGTAGCCGTCTGAATTGGACGTTAACATATTAAAAGCTAGGATGACTAAAACATGAGTAATTCAAAAGTTTAATTATTAAATTAATAACTTTCAAACTATAGTGATCAAAATAATACTAAAAAGATAGTTCAATGATGAACAATGTAGTGTACTCAATTTTAAAATATGGATCGCTAAATATCAATGCATAAGTTCTTATCCTTGTGGTTATGAGATCGTATCCACAGTAGACAATTCATAATACTGATTGTCGGGAGTTTTCTACGAAAATCAACCTAAAATTGAACATCCTACTATCCTTACTCCTCTTACCCCTTTACATATGAGAATAGGTTAGCTAATTTATCAAATATCAATGCCCTCAGCAATCACTTCCACTTTGCTTCTCACTTTGAAACCCAGATTGCTGTTCAAAGATTCCTTCTTCTTTGCGCATTCAACATGTCCAAATGGCCCCATTTCTCCTCTGCTAAAGCCTCTCAGCTTGAAATGCAGCGGCAACTCAGAGGATCAAGAAACAAGCAATGGCTTGAAGGACGCCCTTTCTGGTATTGTTGGCAAGCAGGTCGAGGAGTTTTTGAACAGAGAAGACAACAAGGTTTTGCTTGATGGGTTGGAGAAGGCCTCACAGAGAGTAGAGACCGCTAAGAGACAACTTGCTGAGATTGAAAAACTGGAACTTGAAGCTCAATTGTTGAGAAATTACATTGACCAACTAGAATGCAGGGCGTCCGAGGTCAGTTTCTTCTCTAATTCTTCCTTTCCAAGACCTCTTGGTTTTGTCAGCTCACTGCAAATGGTTTTAATGGATATAATCGAGGCAGTTCCACTGTTCCAGCGTTATATTTTTCAAGATTTTAGCTTTATTATTGCAGTGTTGGAAAGAAAGAAACGTAGTCTCATGTTCAGCCCCTTTGTTTGGGAAAAGGGTTTATGTTTCTCCGAAGTTTGATCTTTCTTCTTCATGATGAATCAAAGCATGCCCTAGATTATGAATTGAAAGTCGTAATTGATATTGGCTAAACAAACCATCTTTGTCTGGGAACACTAATCTTATGATAATCTATCGACTCTTCGAGATATTTCCCATGAGACTATAACTATTGATGAGTAAATTTTGTGAAAATTCAAGATTGCAGAAACTCCCGACTCATCGAGATATTTCCCATGAGACTAACTATTGATGAGTAAATTTTGTAAAAATTCAAGATTGCAGAGACTCAACAGGAGATTTCGCAGGCACGGGCCATGATCGAAGAAGCAGAACGGTCACTTTCACCGGATGAAGATAATGTCAGAGACGGAAATGGTTTCAGCAGCGATGGTGGTGAAGGAATTGATATTGATGAAGAGAGATTAGAGTCTGTAAAAGCAGCTTTGATATCAGCACTTGTTGGTACCCTTGCTGGTCTCCCCATCTCCCTAACCCAAGTTTCCAGCACTACTCAGCTGCTGCTCCCTTTATCAGTCAATATCATCAGCTGTGCATTGTTTGGGGTAACTTTTCGCTATGCCGTTAGGAGAGACTTGGACAAATTTCAGCTAAAAACCGGGACATGTGCAGCTTTTGGTTTTGTGAAAGGTATAACTGCAATCAAGTGCCGAATTGCCGATAAATAGAATGCTTTATGCATGTTATCTGTAAAACAGGATTATATATGCAAGCATAAAGCACATAGTTCAAATTTGATATGCAAAAATAATAATGAAAATGCAGGTCTTGGCACATTGAGTGGAGGAGCTCCTCTGGAATTGGATTGCGGAAGCTTCTTGTCGCATGCTGTTGATGGTGCAGTTTATTTATACAGAATCTTTTCATCTTTTTGTTTGCTGCTGTCGGCTTGGATTTTTGCATTAAAATGAGGGTTTTGAGTCCTTTTCCCATGAGAAGATCAACTCCGAGGACGGATGCAAGGTAATCCGATTCCTCAAATTGGATTTAGAATCTGTATATATAGTGCATTTTGTCTGCAATCTGTATCATGGATTACATTTTCCTCCATACATTAGGTTTTACTGGTAAAGAACAATATGTTCCTTTCAAACAAAGTTGAGATTTTACTGTTTGTATTCTCTTCTGTAAAATAACAAATATGGCTATAGGGAACAATCTTTCCACACTCCACAAATAATTCAGAAAAATGTTTCTAAGTCAAGCTCGAGTTTAAAAGCCTACTGTTGTACATTTCTGAAATCTATATTCACCGAGTAACACGAGCACCAATATAGAATAACTCAAACAGCATGGAGACTCTATTGCCAATTCATGTGCACCAACTCAAAGTTAGTATTCAAGAACATCATGATTTGATGCGCTCCATCGCAGCTTGATCCGGTACCCTTTGACAACTCATGTTGATGAACAAGAGTTATACCCATTGTGCTCATCAAGACTTGTTTTAGACGTAGCCAAAACTTTCTCAAAATCCAATTGTGACAATGGTCTTGGTCCCTGTAACCACACACCAAAAACACCATTAAGTTGAGACATTGCCAATGCACGTCATATTTCACATACTCCAAGAAACAGAAAATGAAAGTGCCCATTGCCAATCTTTTAAAGTAGAGAACCTATGTCAATTTAACAAGGTGATTAACTGATTAACGTTGTCAATATCTATAGAGTAAAACAAGTGATATATATACTCACTGGACGTGTCTTGTTAGCCTTTTCTTCATTTAAGAAATCCCTGAGAGGAATATATGCTGCTTGTTTACAGAGCTCAAGCAAATCAGAACCAGTGTAACCTTCACACAGTCTAGCTATGTGATACAAGTCAATAGTCTCTTCAACATTTTCATTCTTCAATATCACCTTCAATATCTTTTCTCGATCATCACAGTCAGGCCTTCCGATTTCAAAAACCTGGGAAAAACGTCTAAGTATTGCCTCGTCCAGCTCTGCCGGACGATTAGTTGCACCAAGTACCATAACTCGAGCATTCTCTGAATGCAAGTTAATAGAAAAATCAACTTCACAGTTACATACAAAAGTTAACATGCTCGATATCAACATAAACTACTAATTATTTCAAGCTATATTACTATATGCAAACTCTAAACATCGGGAAATGAATCCAAGAAGGAAAATCATCCCACAAGATCATGAACTCAGTATTCACAGATAGAAAATTAGTTCACAGTCAAGGAAATAGCAAAGAACACTCACGATCAGTGGAAAAACCATCCCACAAGGTCATGAACTCGGTTTTCATAATAGCCATTGTATCCTGATCTGTAGCTCTTCGTTCACCCAGAAGACTATCCACTTCATCAATGAATATTATAGCTGGTTGCAGCTTATAAGCCAAACTAAAGACGGCAGTCACTGCAACAATATAACATAACAGTATTACTATTATCTTAGGAGCCCTTAAATTGATTAAAAGAAATCCCACTATGGTCACCTAGTTTTTGGGCATCGCCAAACCATTTACTCATCAAATTTGAGACTCTAACATTGATAAAGACAGCCCCAGATTCTTTTGCAATGGCTTTGGCAAGCATGGTTTTTCCTGTCCCTGGTGGTCCGTACAAAAGCACCCCTTTCTGGGGACCCAAAAGCTTGCCATGAGCAAAAAGCTCGGGTCTTCTAAGAGGAAGAATAACCAACTCATACAAAGCTTCTTTGATTCTATCAAACCCACCAACAGATTCAAATTCAACGTCTATGTGATCTGGGTTCACCACATCACCCACTATCACATCCTGCATTTTAGGGGAAGAAGAAATAACTTTGAGAATACAAATGGATTTCGTCAAATATATATATGTAAAATATAAAGAAAAAAATATTTTGTTCTTTTTGAAGTACCTCGTAAGGGTCAGTGTGGATGAGGGGGCGGCCGAGCCGTTTGGAGATGGCATTTTTGTTTTCAATGGATTTCTTTGAGGAATCGCGATTTGGGTTAAGTTGTTTGAGGCCGGCGAAAAGGACCAGGCAACTGAAAGCGGTGCTGGCTGCATATATGAGTAATTCTTGTAAGAAGCTCCTGTCCGTACGACGGCCGGGGGCCATGGCTGTTTGGTGCCCCTCTCCTCTGAAGCAACCGCAAAAAATGTTGGAAATTGGAAGGGGAAAGTGAGGGAAGGGAAGGGGCGTTGGCCGTTATGTTTGTTTTGTAGGAAACGAGGACGATAATGAAAATGGAATGAATATTAAACCGTGTTACGGGCGCTCCGATAGGGCACAGGGACAAACTCCCTTATTGGGCGGAGGCCCGAGAGTTTTGTGGACACATTAAGGGTAAATTATGCCACAGGTCTTTTATTTATTAGTAAAATTATAAAAGGGTCCTTAACTTTTAAAACATTATAAACGAATCACTCAATTAATTGGTTGTTACAAATATATTCAATTTGCTGTTAAAATTAAAATAAAATTTAATTCCTCAATTACATTTAGGTAAGTTATTTTATATATTGTTAATTACTAACTCAATTTGTCGATTGTTATAATCATATCATTCAATCGTAATTAAAAGAATTAAGGTGTAATCAAAAGAATTAAGTTTTGTTACAGACTTACATACAGTCTCTGTACTACTTTAACTTCTGAAATTTAATCCTTATACTCCCAATTCTAAGAATTTAATCACATTTATTTCAATTAATAGCACTAATAATATAATTCTTTTCAACTTAATTATTTGACATTTTAATATTCAAAATTTTACAATGTTACCAATTAGATTTTATTTTTACATCAAATAAGTGGATCACCTAAATTTATTGAATAAAAAAAGTAAATTTTAAAGGTCAAAGAGCAAAGGATTTGGAGAACAATTAGACTTTTGTTCTTTAAGTAACATGCTTATAATTATCAACAAATAAACAAACGTAAACTGAACAATGGGGTCGTTCAATAATTGCAAGCAAGCAAAGCTAAAGGAGCCTTCTAAATAGCTGATTTCTCAGCGTTGCCACCATCACCCAGACCAAGTATTGAGCGCGGGCAAGATAACATAATAAATGTAAATCTCATATTTTTCTTAGTTCAGGGAATTCGCCTACTAAACGCTTGTTTCAAGCAGAAATGTCAAATAACTTGGATTCCTTAGTTTAGGGATATCCATAAATGTTGCAAGAAGTTTAGAGGTGAAAAATCAGTGAAAAAAAAAAGAAAAAGAAAAAGAAGCAGAGTGGTGTTTGGACCTAAATCTTGTCATGCAGGTTGACCACCAAGTCGTGGGCATCATCGAGAAGCTTCCAGACGTCGAGATGTCCGGCCATACTATTGCATTCTCTCATTATCTCATCCATGCTACTGTACTTCTCTATTATCATTTTCCTCCTTTGCAAGACACAAGCTGCTATTGCATAAAGCAGAAGATCATCGGTAGGGGGAGCTCGAAGTCTCATCCTCCCCCAAGCAGACTTTGCAATACTGGCACGGATCGCTGCCTGGTCTGCCCAAATCACTTCCCAGAGGCAAAGAGTATGCTCAAAGTTTAACTCCCTTCTGAAAAGAACTATAACCATTCTATACACAAAGAAGCAGTCTTCGGCTTGAAGCTTCTCCAGGTGTCTATATAGATGATTATCCTTACACTTGATAATCTTGGACACGATGTTTAACTGTCTTCTAATGCCCATCTCATCAAGTCGGAAATTGTGACGAGCTCTTTTCATGAAACCTGCAAAGCACCAGAAGGCCTCAGAGTCATCCTCTACCACTGAGATGACGGGAGATACTGCAGCCTGGGACGGGGTGTATACGATCCAGTCGTCATTTGCCCTCACAGCATCAAGGAGGATGATTCTCCTCCATGTGGCAAAATCTTCATCAGTATGGGATGCAGACCTGCCTTCTATCTGGGAGGGAGGGGAACTATCATTATCATCTTTATGAATATTACTTTCCTCGGTTATTTCCGAGGAAAGGAGAGGGGTGTTTTCATGGTCTTCAGAAGAGTCAGAATCAGATGATTCTGTTTCACCAGTACAGGCATCTTGACTACTGACTACACTCTTGCCAACAACTCTCTCCAGAAATGAATCAGAGGATAACAGGGTTGGATGCCTGTGATCATAGAACGGGAGATCAGAATCATCAACCACTGGGCTTCCTCCATCAGTGGAGTGGGACCTACTAACCACATCCTCTAAGCCTGTATAATCAAGAACTTGACTGAAATTTCCAATGTCCTCACTGCAGATGTTTCCAGCAGTTCCCTTCAACTTACCACTCTTCTCAAGACGTTTAAGGATTTGGCGGCACTGTTTCCTCAAGCTTTCATACTCTTTCCTGTATCAGAAAAAAGTAAACAAACAATCCTTCATGAAATTTAAAAAAGATTGGAGAATGAATATTGTAATGTAACAAAGCATTGGCAACCCATCTGTGTGCTAAAGAAGCACAAGAAAGAAAACAAATGATACCGTTTCTGACTTCTATAGGAATCTCTTTCTTCCTTCGAACTGTCGAAGTCATATCTGTTAACCAAGCAGACATCACCGTTAATTGGTTTAACAGGTCATTTATGATCCCACTTCTCAAATGCATAAGAAAACATCTCAAAAATTATGTTTTCTGGATAAGTAATTAACACAACAAATTATTACAAATAAAGAAAAACTCAAGTAGCAAGAGAAAAGGGTACTAAAATGGATGCTTGAGGCATACTAAGCAAATGAATACAAAATACTTCATTCCTCTCCTCTTTCCTTCAGATTTATGTCCACTCAAGGAACACCGACAGTGATTCGAAAGGAGTAAGCACCAAGATATAAACAAAAAGATGACATAGAAGTAAGAATTAAATGTTCAAAGAAAAAGAGGTTTATTTGAAAAGAATCAGGCAACTAGACAGTAGACAGTGATTCAAAAGAAGTTGGTTATAGAAGCAATAATTAAAAAGTTCAAAGAAAGCAAGGTTTATCACAACATATAAGAATCTTACACTCCAAGGAGTAATGGCCACACCTCTGCTCTAATACTAGGATCAACACCCTGCATTGAAGATGCAAAGAATGAATTCTCAAAGAAGCAACGAAATACCAAATATAACAGAATAAACCACATGAAAACTGTAAGAAGATAAGATAAAAGAGAAGGTAAACAAGTCAATGCAAGTTTAATAACACACTCCGCTTCGAATTTTCTTCAGAAACTTGACACCACCATCAACGAGTTTCCCGTCTGCAGTGAACAAATTCTTCCACTGTTTAGGTAGAAGGGCGTGTTTTCTTCTCCTGTGAGACCAAGGTGATTTTAGGCTACCCCTGCAGCAAGAAGAAACAAAACTAATAAATCTTCCGTCAAGATGTAAGCTTATGAATAATAGTTCCTATCATATTGGACGAAGTTAACAAAATACAAGTATAGTTTGCTGGGTTCATGCATGGTATGCGAAAGATACACTATATGAATCCATACACTTACAAAAAAGCA
This sequence comes from Hibiscus syriacus, assembly GCF_006381635.1. Lineage (NCBI taxonomy): Eukaryota > Viridiplantae > Streptophyta > Magnoliopsida > Malvales > Malvaceae > Hibiscus > Hibiscus syriacus. The sequence goes on from NW_024063008.1 coordinate 1,935,289, forward strand.
AAGAATCACATGAGGAAACGGAACTTTTGGAACACTCAAGTAATGCTAAAAAGCCGACAGGCAAGCATAAAAAACTCGTTACAAGAGCAATTGCAGCAATTGCAATCGATAGGAGGTTCCATAGTGAAGATATGAAGAAACAAAAATCACAATTCCACAGCAAAACACTTAAAATACAAATGAGAATTTAATTGGGTTTAACCATGTTTTGCTTAAGAATTTGATTCTGAAAGTGACTGTTTCTCCTTCGCAAAAGTTAATCACAACAGTTGACTGGTTTGACCAACACAAATGTTGAAACAGTTGAGGCTTTCAAAAATACTTTGAAACGAATTTGAAAAACGAACCGAATAATAATCAGATTCAGAACCTTTAGGGAGAGGAAGAGACGATGAGATTGGAATCGAACGCTTATTAACAACCTAACAAACATGACGCTGATGGAACTGATTCGACTACTTTCAGATCGGGGATTCAGGTAACGGATGAGAATTATTTTATTTTATTTTATTTTTATAACAAAAATGGAAAAGTCGGAATCTACAAAATCCAAGAAAAAATAAGCAGAAATCTTAATTTAAATATAAGGGAAAGTAAATAAGGTAGTAATTTAAGTTTAACAGGAAAAAGTGAACTCACCGATCAGTTTGAAGTGGTTGGGAAGAAGATGAGGAAGATGACGATGATGAGGGAGATGCAACGACTAATAAAGCCGATCGCAAATGAATCCAAGATAACGATGTAGAAGATGAAGTATTTGACGCCGATGATGAGGAAGATGACGAGGATGAGGATGTTGCTGCTGATGCTGATGATGAAGAAGCCGTGTGACTTCGCCGCAAAGCTTTCATCAATGGTTTCTGTTCCGTAAGCATATCGATTTCTATTTTGCCTACTTTACATAAGTGATATTCAAAACCAATCCAAGCTCCCTGATCGATTTTCCCCCTTTTTCTGTTACCTAAGAGAGTAGGCGACGGTGGCGACGACAGCAAAGCCAGCCACGGAAGTGACAGAGATGACTATACCGAAGTTGACATCACCTAGTTAGAAGAGCAGAATCCGCCGCCACCGGTGCCAGAGTTAGCTCGTCCAAATAGGATCCATTTTCCAAAGCTAGCAGCAACGCGGTCGTCGGATGAGAGAAAAAGCGTGAAAACGACAAAGTAAGCTGAAATGACGGTTAAACCGAAGCTGAAATCCCGATTTGACTTTCGCTTTGGCTCCTGCTACTTCTTCTGGTAGGCAACACGGAAGAAGAAAGCACTACTAACCCATCAACAAACGGAGGATCCGCTTGGATTTATTATTATTAATTATTATTTATCAAAATGAAACAGGCTTTAGTTTTTTGGTTACAGTCAAGTCATTTTATTTATCAATTATAATAAGATAAAATAACTTCAGTAACCGAAAATAAATTATAATATACGATTTTAATTAATTTTTTTTGAATTTGTGAAAATGATCAACAAATTCGCAACACGAACTCCTGTTTCGCAACGTAAATTTATAATTTGCAACGCAGAAGTCAAATTCGCAATACTGAATTTCAAATTCGCAACTGAATTTCAAATTCGCAACTGAATTTCAAATTCGCAACTCGATTTTCGAATTCGCAACAGGTTTTAGTTTCGCAACATAAATGTTTTAGGTGTATAACTACGCAGCAGCAACAACTCATAACCTAAATCCCTAAATCGTAACTCATTCTATCTCCATCTATCACTCTCTCCGGCGACATTCGTTCTTATATCTAACGACATCCTTCCCCATCTCTAATTTTTTTACATAATTTTATTTCTATATAATTTTTCAATGATTTCTCTCCCAAATTATTAACTATCAACTTAATAAAGGTATGTTTTTCTCTAAGTTAGTGCTGATATCTAGTTTATAGCTCGTTTGTTTAGTAAATTAATTTACAATTTGTAGAATAAAATCATCTAATATTGATCATGTTTGGATAGATTTGTATTTTGGAGGGTCATGGGAGAATGTTCATGGTGTTTTACAATATGTGCCTTTACCCATGAATCTTCAACTAAAACTGTCATTAAAAAAAGTTAACTTATGAAACTCTAATGTTACGTGTTGCAAAGAAATTGAATTTAGAGCCTCTAAGTGGATTTAGGCTATCTTATCAGAAAAAAGGTAAAGTTTATTTGTTAACCGACAATGAAGATGTTGAACGATTCATTGCTTACATTAGTGTTTCACAAGATGATGTTACATTATATGTTGTTGAACCTAGAAGTAGTGAAGTTGGGTCAGTAGCGGGTAGTAATCAACTCAGTTCTTCAACCCCAGTTTATAGTGCTCACAATGTACAACGTTGTTATCAACCTCAAAATTTAATGGTTCCACCACAATTTCATCACCAAGAAAATTTTGTTTCACCACATTTCCAATACCAAACACAATCTCAAAACCCACAACCTTTTCCTAATCCAAAACTCAATCAACTTTCAGCACCAAATTCCAGTTTTCGTATTGACCAGTTATACGATTATGAGCCAACAGAAAAAATTGTGAGTACTAGTCAGTACTCAAAATTTGATCTTAGTCAATACCCGGACTTTGATCTTGGTCAATACTCGAATTTTGATGATGTTTCAGAAGAAGAAACAGACCCTACATGTAATGATTTTGATATTGGTCAATATCTGAATTTTGATGATGAAACAGCCGCTGTCGAGGAAGATGTTGTTGATGATAATGAGGAGGAGAAAAAAGAAGAAGAAGTCCCCGAAGAAAAGAAAAAGAAGAAAATGCCACGGGAGTATAACTGGAATATGCCAGAATTACTTTAGATACCGGAAGAAGAGTTGGTAAAGAAATGTGTGGAAGATGACTATCAACTAAAAGTTAACAAATCAAGCAAAGATCGTTTCGAAACAAAGTATATGATTGACAAAAACTGTACGTGGCGTATGATTACAAAGAGGATAAAAGATTGTGAAATGTTTCAAGTTAGAACTTTTATTGATAAACATACATGTCAAGAACCCAAGTTTTTCCTCACCATAGACAGGCAAAAAAGGTGTTGGGTGGTTTTCTGGCTGAGTTAATGTTTATGAATGACAGAGTATATCGGGGACATGAAATTATGACTGACATGAATGCTCGGTTCAAGATTAGTATCTCATATTCTCAAGCTTGAAGAGCCAAATGTTATGCATTGGAATTGTTGAGGGGGTCTCCAGAAGCATCGTTTGCCCAACTACCGGCTTATTGTCACAATTTAAAGCTGAAAAATCCTGGGTCGGTAACTATCAAAACAGATAGAGATTGACGCTTTGAGTGTGTTTATCGCCATTGGTGTTGCGGTTAGTAAATCAATATAATCTGTTGACTCATTTTTGTTAGTTACATGCATTTCACATTTAAATGATTATATTTCTTGTGTATATTATTTTGTAGATTCGTTCGTTTATTACTTGTATGCGCCCATTTATTATAGTTGACGGAGCACATTTGAAAGGTTGATACCTTTGAGTAAACTTATTAGCAGTAGCCATAGATGCTAACAATGGGATACTACCAATAGCTTACGGGGTTGGCAAATCTGAAACCTCTGATTCATGGACATAGTTTATGGGGCATCTTAGGGATTACATAGGTCCTATTAGCAATCTGACAATCATATATGATAGGGAAAACTCAATTGACAACACTGTTAGAAGGTGTTTCCCAGATGCTTTTCATGGACTTTGTGGTGTTCATTTGTACATAAATCTAAATCAGGTCTGCTGGTATAAAAATAATGGACATACTGGAAGGCTGTAATCATAAATGGACATACTGGAAGGCTGTAAAAGCTTATCGGGAAGTGGATTTCAATAAGCATATAAATTGTTTAAGACATGTTTTGCCTCAATGTTCTCAAACACTAGAAGATGTCGGGTTTGAAAGATAGTCAAGAGTACATCAACTTGGAGCAAGATATGGTTTCATGACGTCTAATAGTACAGAATCAATCAACGCTCTAAGTCGTCATTCCTAGAAATTACCCATTACTATGTTAATGGAGTTTTTTCGAGCCTCTATTCAACAGTGGTACTACAAGAAAAGAAACCATGCAAATATTATTTCTTTAAATTCGTAACTTATCATATATTTTACTAAGTATTATTTATTTAAATTTACAAGAATATTGGAACGTCATGTTACACCATGGACTGAAAAAAAGATCACTAAACGTGTTGTGAAGTCAACGTCATGGAGAGTTTAACAATGTTCAAACACTTTGTTTGAAGTATTGGATAATAACTTAAATGGGCTTGTCGATCTAAATGCAAAAACGTGTAGTTGTATGAAATGGCAAACATCTGGTTATCCGTGTGGCCATGTTATAAAAGTTGCTCTTCATCTAAACCAAGATGATTCAAGCGCATACGCTATGGATTGCTACACTACAGAAGTATATCGACAGACTTATGCCGAGATTGTCTACCCTATTCCACATCCTTCTGAGTGGGACATACCGAATGACTTACAAACAATTTTGCCACCAGTCATGGACAGCAGACTACCTGGCCGACCAAAAAATCACGATCATATACCGTCTAAGGGTGAAGAGAAGAGGATATCGACATGTAGTCGGTGCAAGGAAAGTGGTCATACAAGGTTGACCTGTGGATCACTAGTGCCATCACAATCATCTTTTCCTCTACCAAAATATGGATCCTCATTAAAATCCAAAGCTCATATGGTGTCAAGCAAAAGGAAATCAAAATCCAAATCGCAATCAAAATCAAAATTCCAATCACAACCGGCTTCACCTTTTGGGACTTATTAACTTAGGTGATTTTTAAATGCAAACTTTGTATTATGTGTATTTTATGTGTGAATGCATACATTTTCAGTTAGACATTCATTAGTAACTTGAGTTTGAACATTGCTATGATCTGTTCAGTTGTTATCACTTATCAGATTGTTGTCTGTTATCTTTTTGAAGGTGTTTTCCTTGAATTCGCAATGCGAAAGTCAAATTCACGTTGTGATTGTTGCGAAAGTTAAATTCGCAATGCGATAGTCAAATTCGCAATGCGAAAATCAAAATCGCAAACTGAAAATCGCAACGCGAATTTGACTTTCGCGTTGCGAATTTAACTTTAACGTTGCGAATTTGACTATCGCAACGCGAAAATCGCAATGCGAATTTGACTTTCACATTGCGAATTTGACTATCGCAACACGAATTTGACTTTCGCGTTGCGAATTTGATTTTCGCGTTGCGAAAGTGTACCTTTAACAGTCTTTTTTACCTTCAACATAATGCAGATTGAATTTAAACAAATCAACTTTTACAAATCAATGAAACAAGTAAAAAATAATTCTTATTTACACATCAATTAAACAAATCAACTTTTACAAATCAACAAGCAAAAAATAATTTGTATTTCCTCAACCAATCAACTTTTACAAAGAGAATAAATCAATGTAAAATTCAATTAAACAAGGAAAAAAAGTGTACCCCAAACAGTTATTTATGCACAAATACATCAATTTCACGCAGCTCACGTCAAGAATAATGCTCAAACAAACTTTCTACACATCTAAAACCAACAAACAACAAATTATTGAATTCTAGGTACTTAACCAAACATTTTCAAACCAACAAAGAGTATATATGTTAACAACACTTGCTCAAACTTACCAATTGTTTATGCAAACTTTCAGCACGTGAATCCATGTAGACAACGTCTCGCATATATCGCTCGAGCCATAAAATGCCGAAACCATAAGCCTACTGCACCTCTATCTCTATCTGTGGGAGGTAGAAGGTGTTTACTTTCTGTCGTCAAACGCTCCAAGCATATGCATACAAGAGGACCACAATCCCCTCTGGCTCCCTCCATTTGTTGTGGCGCGGTATCGTCTCTGATCATTGTAACTTTGAACTTTTTTGGCTTCTTATTTCCAGAATTAGTCCAATAATTAATCGCGTCCAAGTATTTCGCCAAATGAGCGCTCCATCCCTTACAAATAATATCTCTCAAATCAGACAATGGTATGTAATTCAACATGCTGTCATATACCATTGTCTTCAAGGATGGGAGTTGGCTTCTTATTTCCAGAATTAGTACAATAATCAATCGCGTCCAAGTATTTCGCCAAATGAGCGCTCCATCCCTTACAAATAATATCTCTCAAATCAGACAATGGTATATAATTCAACATGCTGTCATATACTATTGTCTTCAGGGATGAGAGATGAAGCTCGACGAGAAGCCAATGACGACGTTCCAAAACAAGGATAAACACCTGCAATCATAAATAATTGCGCACATCAAATAAATTTTATGAAAACCTTTAAAATATTCAAAAAATAAATACTAACCTTATCGACCTTCCACCACGCAGGATAAAGTTTAGCTTTCCATTACCCAACGTATATGAAGCATCTCTCGGATCCTTCAAGTGAGCTACGTGAAAAGACGTCGGCATAATAGTTCATCGAATATTTCTTATTTTCCTCAATTTCCTTATTATTAGAAGACGTGACACCCATGCATCAATATGATGTTTTATAAAAAAAAATACATATATTAGTGAATTTATTAATAATTAAAAAATAATAATCAAAATGCAATATAAGAAGAATATAAGACTTACCACCCCTAATAAACTAATATATACCGATCATCTTCAACCCTTGCTCCGCTCATGTAGATAAAAATCAACTGCGGTATTAGCCCAAAGGGTATTATCCGTAATTATGTCTGGTAGTGTTTCCCTCTCCTGCTGAGGAATGGTATTGGCCGGTAACACATATGAAAGCCAACTCGTATCCATCATATCGGGCACGAGAGGGGGTTTATCAATATGTCGACATATGACGCCATGTGAATCGGGCTCTTGAACGGCAGGCGGGACCTCTTGAACGATGACAGGGGCCTTTTGAACAGTGGAAGGGGCCTCTTCGATGATGAGAGGGGCCTCTTGAACGATAGGAGGCGCCTCTTGAACGATGATAGGTGCATCGGGCTTCTTCTTACGGAGTCTTGGCACTAGTGGGGTGAACGAATACGTAATGGCACGTACACAACGTCTGATGCGTGAACCCCGTCGTGCAAGAAAAACCCGACATAAAACATCTACCTTATCGGACCGTTGAAAATAAATTAATACATAAATCAGTAAATAAATAAATAAATAAATAAATAAATAATGCTGAAAAAAGGTTATTTGTATTTTTAGTATAGTATTAAACAAATTTACCTCATTGCGTAGAGTATGAACCTCATTCTGCAACGATGAAACAATCTCGCGTAGAGCGACAACCTCATCACGTAAAGTAGATACCTCACCACGTAGCGTACCATTGTCATCACGTAAAAAATCTACCTCACCACGTAAAGATCGAACCTCATCACGCCATGCACCATTGGCTTCACGTAAAGTACCAACCTCATGATGCAAAGCACCGACCTCATCACATAACTCCCCTAACTCATTCCGTGGAGGTGGAGAACAAGGAGATAAATGTCGTGGCCTCTTTGCCGGTCGCCTATCATGAGGTGATGGTGGAGAAGAGGCTCGATGATGTGATGGAATAGGTGATGATAGAGAAGAGGCTCGATCAGGTGATGGCTTCGGGTGTCGAGCTGTAGAATCGGCCCGATCAGGTGATGGCTCTCGAAGTGGGGTGTGCTCATCATCCGTCCCATCAAAAAACCGCTAACTAGCTTGCCACCAATCAGTGGGAAGCTCAGCCTCTGTGGGTGTCAGCCTCTGTAATGGATAGTTGGCCTCCTAACAATATAAAAGCTCAAACAAAGTTAAACATGTACTAGTAATAACTTGTTTATATATGGTATTATTTGTGTGTTAACTTACATCATTCATCGTCGTATATGGGAGTAACTCTTCCCAATCCAACATGCGGATCCTCTTTCAGGTAATAGCCCTAGGAATATCATTTGATTTTTTTATCGCATATGTCTGCATGCTGGGGAAATCCTCAAATATCCAAATCTACAAACAATATAATACACAAACATTAGTAATTGTTAAATAATTAATTATAATTTTGGAAACATTATATAGAAATTCTTACCTTAAAGGCCCAAGTAAAACCTGTCAAAGTGTATTTAGAACCATCGCCCTGCAAACTTTTTCGGTCCTCAAAGGCAGACGACAACTTCTTCCAGGTAGCTTTCCATAGATATGAACCTCACGGAAACATGTTCCATGCATTTAGGTCCTCTACCAATAATATTAGGTCCTTAGAGATAGGTTGTCTGCCCTCTTTGCCTTAAAAGCCGACATACAAAAGTAATAAATGGCATACTCGGACAACATCAAGGTCATCCATCCGAGTAAAACCATCTTTAACAAATAATCTCTTCAAGTCGTCGACGTGTAAACTCGGCTTCGACTTTGCCAGCTCAGGAAAAACCCGAGATAACCATGATGGGCGGGAGATATAACTAGTGTATCGGGTTACATCATCGTGTCCGAAGCGTAGACCAGTGATTAAGCAAAACTCCTCCCTCCCAAAACAAGTATACGTCGGAGGAAAATGAAACCATATCTCTTCATCACCACGTTGTATCCTCTCGGGTAGATCGTTAGTCATGGTCTAAAGAAACAAATGTGTCAACATAGCATCTCCACCCGGATGTTGTACTTTCAGCCATGGCCCGAAGCAAGTATCCTCAAACAATTTTCTTTGTAGAGGTGTAAGCGTAGACGCAATTTTAGTGGCTATGCTTAATTTATTCCTTAAGGTCAATGCAGATGAAAAAAAATTTCTACAAAAACAATAAACATACAAAGCTAGATATACCAAAAACTACAAATTATACACTATAAACAGACAAGATATTTAACAGTGAAAACAAAGCCAAATATGTTTCAAACTAGCACGGTATTCACCCAAGTCATTATTCCATCATAGTTCACAAAACATCAGATAACATTCCAGAAATAAGCACTTATATAAACATTTAAAAGGACAACATATAGGTTTAGTGCAGGTTCAAGGACAACATAAAGAGTAGTAGTTTATTCTTGAAACTTAAATTCGCAACACTGTGAAGTTAGTATTTGTCTTTTGGTTGAAGTAATGCAATTCATTCAAGTTTCAATTTGCAGAATAAGAGTAGTTTCTTAAACTTAAATTCGCAACGCGAAAATTAAAATCGCAACGCGAATATGAAAATCATAGATTTTTATTTTCGCGTTGCGATTTTCATGTTCGCGTTGCGATTTTCATATTCGCGTTGCGAATTTAAGTTTAAAAAACTATTCTTCTGCAAATTGAAACTTGAATGAATTGTATTTCGTCAACAAAAAGACAACAAAGACAAATACTAACTTCACAGGGCAGTATCGGCAGCAACCGAATGAATTTACTAAGCAATCTAAGTGAAATGGTTATAGATTATATATTGAAATTACCAGTAAATTTATCATCAATATCAGACAAATCTAATAATAATACAACAATTTCAAAATAAAAATAAGATATTAAACTAACCCTTGGTGGTTGATTTTCCATTTATGACCGTGAATGGTTGTGAGGGTTGCTCTGAGAGATGGAGATAGACGGATTTCGTCGGAGATGGGGACGAATTTCGTTGGAGATGGGGACGGATGTCGCCGTAGAGAGTAAGAGATGGAGATGAGACTGAGTTGTGATTTAGGGTTTTAGATTATGATTTGCAATAATACTGTTTACATTTGTGTTTCTCAATTAATATTGTGTTTCGAATTCGAAAATAAAATTCGCGTTGCGAAAATAAACGTGCTTTGCGAATTTGACTTCTGTGTTGCGAATTTGACTTATGTGTTACGAATTTTACTTTTGTGTTGTGAATTTGACTTCTGTGTTGCGATTTACAAATTCACGTTGCGAATTTGGAAACTGGGTTGCGAAATAGGAATTCGAATTGCGAATTTGTTGGTCATTTTCGCAAATCTAAAAAAAATTGGTTAAAATCGTATATTATAAGGCATTTTCTGTCACTGAGGTTATTTTCTCTTATAACAATCATGTCATTTAATTTATAGATTGTTATAATCAAAAGACCCAATTATAATAAAGAAGCTAACATTTGTGTTGTGAATTTGACTTCTGTGTTGCGATTTACAAATTCACGTTGCGAATTTGGAAACTGGGTTGCGAAATAGGAATTCGAATTGCGAATTTGTTGGTCATTTTCGCAAATCTAAAAAAAATTGGTTAAAATCGTATATTATAAGGCATTTTCTGTCACTGAGGTTATTTTCTCTTATAACAATCATGTCATTTAATTTATAGATTGTTATAATCAAAAGACCCAATTATAATAAAGAAGCTAACATTTGTTAAACACTTAACAATAAAATGGCATATTTATAATCAATTAATTAAGTGACATATTTATAAATTTTTCAAATTTGGTAATCCACTTATAACCTTACTAATAATTATGGTAAATTACATTCAAAGACACTCATTTATTAGTCAAGTTACAAATGGGTCATTTTTTTCTAAAAATTTATAATTTAATCATTAAATTAAAAATATTTATACAAACAAGTCACTATACCATTAGAAATTGGATGAAATAGGTGACCTTATATAGTAACAGTTTTAATCTTAAAGCTTGTACATTATATCTATTTACTCCTAATTCGAATTATTTTTAAAATATAATCCTTCATATTTAAAAATTCTATCAACTTAATACATTTTCTCTCTTAAATTATTTGTTCTTCAGTGTATTATAAATAGACTATTAAAATAAATAAAATAGATCACATGATCTAATTTTCTTTTCTTTCATATATATTATTTTCATTTGTAGCAATCTATAATAGTTGTGTGAAAGTTCAGATGTAGGCTGGGGAAATCACGATGCTGTTGATACCCATATTATATTACATCCAGTCATCGCAAAACTAACGCAAATAATGGAACAATGTCGCTTCTTGAATTGACTCACCAAACGCTGGACCGCACCTCAGCCCCTACATACAAGATAAATAAATAAAACGATGGAAAAAAAATTCTCTTTTTCCATTAAATTTATCTATTTTTATTTTTTAAAATATTTTATTTAAATTATATTACTAGAAAAATTATTAAATAACAATACATATATAATTTTTATCTTTATTTGTCTTATTTTTTTACACTTGTCAAAATAAGTTAAATTTATCAAACACTTTTTTAAAATAATTATCAGTTATTTTATATTTCTTTCGTCTCATTATTTTTATCATATGTTTAAAAAACACATAGTTATAAGAGATAAATTGAATTAAAAACAACATCAACATTAATATAATAATAGAGTAAATCTCACCACCATGGTTGACACAAGTAATTGAAATTCAGAAATTTAAGTTATTAAGGTCAAATTCGAATTTCACTATCATCACTTTTAATGGACAATCTGTAAAATCTTATATAAATCTCAATTGAGTTTTAAGTATGCTCTGACCCTAGATTGGGGATTCACCCTTAACCTAAATTTTTGTGTACTAAAAAAAATAATAGAGTAAATTACACACCTGTTATTATAATGATGGAAGAGACCTCCACCCACGCTATTGAGACCCTGGTCTCTTCTCATGGCTGCCCAACGAATGATGAGGCCACCAAAAGAGTGCGATTCAAGCCCCATGATGATGAAGCTCTACAAGATCTTGAAATGGAACCAGTGGAGCTGAATTCCCCTGACCATTCTTATGCTGCAGCCCTGACTGGTAAGACTGCAACCAGGAGTACTCAGGCCAAAATCGCGGAAGATTTTGAAATAGCTGATGAGGACAAAATCACAGGTACGCGCTTTGGATTACCATCCATCCAATTCTCTGGTCGTGCCTATCAATTGATGGAGGCGAGTATGGCTAAAACAGTTATTTTAAAGTTGTTGGGGAGAAATATTGGTCTGAATGCTCTTACCAATAAAACGTACGGACTTTGGAAGCCAACTCAATCCTTTACGCTCATGGACCTGAGAATAGATACTTCCTAGCACGTTTTCAGAATGACGAGGATTACATTAAGGTTTTGGCAGAAGGTCCATGGATTATATATGGACAGTACCTAACGGTTCAACCTTGGAAAATAGATTTCTGAACATCCCAACCTTATCTGACCACTGTTATAGCCTGGATCCGGTTCCTGGGACTCCCCGAATACATGTACAATAAGAAAATATTGAGCAGTATCGGTAGTCTTGTCGGTAAAGTAGCAAAGCTGCATTTTCACAAGGATACTAGTAACCGAAGGCGATTTGCACTGATTGCGGTGTATGTTGATCTTACAAAACCCTTAATCTCTAAGTTGGAGGTTGGAAATAAAATCCAAGTAGTGGAGTATGAGAACCTCCCCTCGATATACTTCTCTTGCGGCAGATTTGGCCACATGAAGGAAGCCTGCCCTTCGAGCTCTCAACCTCACGACCAACAGTCTAGTGAGGTTAAAACTGTTATTAATGCTCATGCTTTTTCGAAACAAGTCACCAACGCTTTGGAAGAAGTAGAAACAGCCCCTTATGGCCCCTGGATGATGGTGGAAAAGCGTCACCGGAAAAAATCAACGGGTCCGACGAAAAGTTCTGAACAAGCAATCGGTTCCAAGATCTCGGGATCTCGATTTACTGCCTTGAATGCTGACGCTCAGTCCAACGATATAATTCCCGAACAACCTGGCGAGACAGGTGGATAGATTCATCTCCCTTCCACGTCTACTATCCTTTCCAAAAATGAGATTCCTCCTAATTCCATGTTTAAAAGTCGTCATTCCAGCGCCGAGATCAATTCTAAATCTATTCCCACGGTTAATGCTACGAATGGCAGACGTACGCAGAGTCAAGGGAAGAAATCCCATAAAATGAGTTTAATGGTGGCCCCCACGACCAAGGTAAGCTTAGATGGTTCCTTAATAACCAACCCCATGCACGTGCAGGTTTCCATGCAAGATGGTAGTGTTGATACAGCCATGCACTCCCCCATCCATAACCAACCAAGCACGTCTAGGTCGGCTGAGATAATTAATTTGGCTGGTTCGAATTTCCACACAAGTACCAACCTTATATTCGATAATTCATTGGGCATGGAAGGGCAGTTGGTCAAGTCTTCTCTCGGCCTTTCCAAACGCAAGGTAGTAGCTTTTATTGAGAAGGCTAGCTCCAACATCCTTCCGATTTCTACTTCTCTTCATCCACCTGTTAGTCGTCGAACCCAATCGTCGAAGGATAGAGGAGCCTCTTATGTAATTCGTAATAAAGGAGTAAAGTTAATGTCTGCTAGTAATACTCGTCTTCCTGTCTAGGCAACCATGAATAACATCCTTCAGAATATTCTTGACAAAGTTCAGGACGTTAACCAACCTGGTGATCTCTCGGCCATTGTCGATGATAATGCTCAATAAGGTAACTCTTCTATCCTTTTGATTATGAATTTTAAACTAATGACTTGGAATTGTCAGGGTTGTGGCGGACACAGGTTTCCTTGGATTCTTAAGGAGTATACCCAGGAGCATAAACCAGATTTAATGGCGTTACTGGAGTAAGGTAACTCTTCTATCCTTTTGATTATGAATTTTAAACTAATGACTTGGAATTGTCAGGGTTGTGGCGGACACAGGTTTCCTCGGATTCTTAAGGAGTATACCCAGGAGCATAAACCAGATTTAATGGCGTTACTGGAGACTTGTATTAGCGGTATCAAAGCCGACCGTTCAATTGCAAGCTTTGGTTTTGAGAATTCGTTCAGAGTTGAAGCAGCTGGTTTCTCAGGTGGCATATGGATGGTGTGGAATGCTCATCTCCGAGTAGAGATTATAGCCGCCCACCCACAATTTGTCCATGCCAAAGTCACTTCGACAGTTTCGGCCAGACCTCTTTTTGTCTCTATCATTTATGGTAATCCCGATAAAAGGAAACACACTGCTCTCTAGAGAGAGTTTCGAACTGTTCCGATCACAAATGGCGCCCCATGGCTCATTGCCTGAGATTTTAATGCGATTCTATCCTGTGATGAAAAGAAGGGCGGTCTTAGGCGAGGTACTGGTTGTCCTTCCATGATTTCATAACTCATTACAACCTCATAGATTTGGGTTTTAAGAGTCCACAATTTACTTGGTCGCGCGGTGGGGTCCATGAGCGGCTTGATCGGGTGCTTGCCAATAATGAATGGAATGATCTAGCCCTGCTGGCCATTGTTAAGCATTTAGCGCGGATTAAATCGGATCACAGGCCTATGCTTCTCACGTCTCCTGGCACCTCCAAACCACATTCACCTAGGCCGTTTCGGTTCCTGGCAGGGTGGACCAAACATCCACAATTCAACAAATTTATTCAGGATAACTGGATCAAATGAGGTACTATTTCTAACTCGATTAATTCTATTGTTTCCTCTCTTCACGTTTGGAACAGGGAGGTTTATGTAACCTTTACCAAGAAAAACAAAAGCTTAAAAAATATCTTGCCAACATCCAAGCTATGTTCGACCATAATAGCTCTGCTCACCTTCTCGATAAGGAGCTGAAAGTTAGAACAAAATTAGAGGACATTCTGGACCATGAGGAATTGCTTTGGCAACAAAAGTCTAGAGCTACTTGGGTCAAAGACAGGGATCGAAATACCAAATACTTCCACTCCCGAGCAATGACCCGTCCAAAATCAAATCGAATACAAGGGATGAAACTTAGCAGTGGTGACTGGTGCTTCGAAGATGAGGTCCTTCGTAATGAAGCTATTCTCTTTTTCTCCTTGTATTGGGGTAATAGGGTCGTACAGGTCAGTTCCCAATCAGAGAAATTTCTACGGCTATCCAATTCCGATCTCCAGTGCCTCGATGCCGTTATTTCCAATGATGAAATAAAGCAAGAACTTTTCAATATGAGCCCTCTCAAAGCTTCAGGGATCGATGGTCTCCACGCTCTTTTCTTTCAGAGCCAATGGGCGACCGTAGGTGAGTCCGTCTGTAACTGCATTAATTCATGCAGTTACACGCAAATATGCACATTTCTTTTGGTTAATGTGTGTTAATATGACTTTTGGAAATTTACATATACTCTGCGTTTAAGAACAATGTGAACTATAATATCATTTTAATAAATGGTATTTATTGGTAAGCATGAATGTGTTATAATCATTATGCGGTTATAACTTTTGATTTGTAGTTATTTGTTGTTTTATGGCATTATTATTATGCCTTAACATTTTTGTGTCTATTCTAACAAGCAATTGAATTGTTTATTAAGCTTTAACAAAATTGTCTGAAGGTGGTAGATGACCATTTTATTCTTAGTGAATTGTTTCATGTTTCCATGGTCTGCCTTATTTAATTCTTTATTATGTGTTTAAGAATTTTATTATGGTTGGTTCACGTACAATGAGTTGAGCTATGAGACCGACAAACTATTGCTTCGACTTTTTAAAGTCTTGAAACATTTTTAAGGAAGACTATAAAGTAAATCTATTAGATATATTTCGATTTACTTTATTATGTGATTTTATTTATATTAAATGATTTCTAATCATATGTGGAGAAGAAGGGGTAAGATTATTCCGTTTCTGAACATTAAGTTGAAAATAAATATCAACTATTTTATCATACTAATAATATCTTTTAAGAAATTTATAAAGACAACAAGATGGTTGTAATTTTGGAGAATCATGAAGATGATGATGTTGAAAGAGAAGATTCTCAAAACTGAATAGTTGTTAAATTTGAGTTTGATTTCCATAATCTCTTGAAGATAAGGAACCAAAATCCTAAAGACAAAGATCTTGTCACTATCAATAAATTATTTTAATTATTGTTAGTAAATTAATTTCGTGACTAACCATGTATATTCTTCATTTGACTTCATTTGACATCTCTGTTGCGTAATTTTCCATGTGAGTAGTTGGGTTTAAGGTTTAAAATGCTTGCAGTTGTGTGCAAATCCTATTATTTAGCAGATTCTCTTCAACATGATAAGTGACAACTGTCGTTTTCGATGTTAAAATAATTCCTTATTCTCAATCAATAAATAAAGGAAATACGTAGTATAGAGAAATAAGGTTCGAATCCTCAGGGACTTAGAAAATCACAATTTAATGTTTGAATGGTTCTAACCAGGCGAAAATAGTAAAAAAAGGGTTTGTAATATGAGATTAAAATGGTAAAAATAAATAAAAACAATTTAAATAAAAATAAGAGTATGAAGATTGTGAATAAATACGGTAAAAGTAGCCTCAAGCTTCGCTTTGATTCATTTTCCTTTAGATCATCGAATAAGATTTTCTCTTCGGGATTCACGTCGGTTACTTTGTCTACAAGGGCTATCCTTGTGACTCTATCTTATATACCGAATACCCAAGACAATCTTTGATTCCGGCTTCGGTAATTGATTCTAACAACATCTATTGTCGTAGATCAAATATCGTTTAAGTTCGTGGCGACCAACTTGGATTTTTGTTTCTATAACCGTCAATTCCGATCTCAATTCCCTCTTGGCGAAGCTATCTCGCCAAGTGTGTTCCTAGGAAGTCGAATTGCTTTCTATAAGCCGAATCTTCCTCCCACACGTTTAATCGCAACAACCTCTTGACCAAAGTCAATCTTTGATTTTGAAAACTGTTTTGATTTTGAAAAATAAGCGCAGAGATTGAGAGAGATATTCCGAAGATATTAAGGGACCGTTTCAATTCTCCCGTTGGAATTGAATCATCGCGACAGCTCTCGGCTTATGAAAAGTTTAGCTAAGCATGACAAAAGTCATACTTAGCATAAAAATAAAACTTGAAAATAAAGAAAAATAAAAAGAACTTGAAAAGGAAAAGAGAAAACTTTTATAAAAACTAGAGAGAAAAGAAGAATGTATTCCGAATGATGTGTTTAGGTTTACCCTAAGTGGGTATTTATAGCCTCTCAAAGCCTAAGAGATAAGCAAAAATAATAATAAAATAATACAAAAGATAATTGTTTTTAAATTTAAATTCAAACTTAAACTAGTCTCCTAATGCAACTCTGCTCGTCAATCTTCCAGAAGGCGTACGGACGAAGTCTTCTAGAAACCGCCGCTGACTGGACCTTCTAAAAACTATCACGTCAGACCGTGTCGTTCCCAGAGTCGTGCCCATGTCTCCAGTCGTGACCAAATAATAAAAAAAAATACAGAATTCGCCCGTTTTGTCACAAATTCTGGAAAGCAAGGACCTGTACAAAAACAAGTATAACATGACCAATTCAGCAGCAATAATTCGACAAAATCGAAGAAATAACGAACAAAGATTAACGATTTTAAACACTCATCAAATTCCTCCTCACTTATCTCATGCTTGTCCTCAAGTATGATTTACCATATCAGTCAAAAACTTCATTAAACGTTCTTTGTCAAGTTTCACATTCAAGGAAGTAAGGTAGAGACCACAATAACTATTCAAGTCAAGAAATCAATCAATTGAACATCACCAATTGGAACAAGTAAAGTGCAATTGTAATATCCATTCAGTCATTAATCTAAATGCTCATAACTCAATACCTTACCGGGATTCACTCAAATCACTCAATGTGTTTGGGGTAAAGAAACGCTCGATGTCAGAATTTACACGGTATTACCATAAGCCTGCAAGTAAATCAAATCTCCACTACTAATAAGAACAAGATGCATAAATCAAAGGTTCTTTTATTGGTTGTAACGGGGCTTAGGTAAAGATAGGGAAAAGGCTAAATATAAGGCAAAAAATTCAAGGCAAGGAACTAACAAATAATAATTTCAACTCCATCAAAATAAATATTAAGCACAACAAGATAAAAAAACTACATATATCAAACAACAAAATGCATTTTTTTCTCTTTGTTTTTGTTTCGTTTTCCATTTCACATCTTTTTTTTCTTTTTCTTTCGAACAACCTCTTTTTTTTTTCTCGTTCGAACTGTTGTTTTTTTTTCTTCGCATTCAACCCTTTTTTTTCTTCGCATTCAACCCCTTTTTTTTCGATGGAGCATACAATGGTAAAATTATTCACTTGCCCTTAAGAAGGTAGAAAAGAGGGATAAAATAAAAAGGCTCGGGTTTATAAATATGGTGAAAACAAAGAAACGAGAAAAGGCTCAAAAGTGGTTAACTAAGGGGAAAATGTATGGGTAGGCAATTTAGTGGGAAAACAGAATGGTTAATCCTAAGGTGCTCAAATCATCTTTAAGCATCATGTTCATGTGTAATCTCGACAGTATTTAACATTCAGGTTCTAGAATACCAATGCCAAATTCGACACACTCAATCAGAGAGCAAAAATGATATGCTCGTAAAGGTTCAAATCTCAGCAAATTGTTTCATGCATTGAGCTAATCACATTTCAACTAACAAAGTCATGGAATATCACATAAAAATACCAACTTATCACAATTCATGCTATTCGCTATCAAGAATATCCTAACATAAACAATCATGTGTTCCCAAACAAGCATATCATTCCAAAAATTTTCAACAAGACAAAGACAATCAATGAAATTTCTGACCAATTCAACCAACACATACTAGATTCAAAGCATAAGGATAAGCAAAGGGAAATTTAATCGACACTCTACTCCCCCTCACTTAAAGCGTTTTGTCTCAAAACAAAAATTAAAGTGCAAGAGAATGAATAGAGAACTCCCCGGATTTAATGTCGACCACGACCATGTCTTCAGCCGCGATGAGAGGCGCTAGGACGTAGGTAGGAGAGGATCTCTGTGATGTTCGTCTCAATGGAGTGGAGGCGGTCATTGACTTCATCCATTTGGGATTGCATATCCGGGCGTGGGGTTGCAGGAGGAGGCGCTGGTGTGTTTCGGCGTGTGAAGACTCGCTCGTTGCGAGGAGTGAGGACACCTGGTGGAATGAAGTAAGGTGCGCTCGGGGTTCCTGCAAGTAGGCCCATGGAGTCCAAGCATCGCTCATCTGCAGAGAAAGCATAAGTAAATCGTGTTACATCAAATTGAGCGATGCGAGAAGCTAAATGTGTAATGTAAAGTCCAAGGATAAGTGGGCAATTAGATCGAATAACGATCTCAAAGGCCCGAGCAAACCAAAATCCTAGGTTCACACGCTCGCCGGCAGACATGCACCATAAAAAAAATAACTCGACTCGGCTTAAGGAGGAGGATGATTCGTTCCGACCGGAGTAGTTGTAGGCGAGGAAGCGATGGATATAGCGCAAGGCTGGGTCATGGATAAGATAGGCTCGTGTCGAGCGGGAGTTAAATGTGTGTCCGGCTAAACTCGTAAGGGCTCATAACCACGTCTCCACATAGTCGGAATGAGACAACATCAGGTGAGCTAACATTAAGCAGGCGTTGGGGCGAAAAATTAAAAGTGGCATAAAATTCAAACACAAGTTCATAAAACGTTCCACAGTTAATCATCGGATAAAGTTCCCAACCAATGGCAACAAAGTATGCGTGAACAGTCTCACGTAAATGCAATGTTTCTAGAGTACGAGTTGGAATATATTTAGCTACACGGAAAGGGCGGTGTTTACCGACTCGAAACGTACCAGTTCATCATCGGAGAATTGCAAATACCCATGCATCATTTCTTCGGGAGGGACTACGTATGATCGAACTCGACGGTTGCGCTCCAGGTTTTCATGGGCTGGCGGCGGGCTGTCAGGTGCATCCTCCGGGCGAGGTGGATGGGTCGACGAAGCATCACGTTCGTGGTACTGTCGTGAGCTCGATGTTTCAGGCGATGGGTCCGGTGGTGGAAAACCGGTAGTAAAATCCTCTGTAAAACCGTAAATAGGATGGTACATTAGTAACGGTTGTACTAAAACAGGACTAGAATTTACCTCGGGAGCATTATCCGACGCCGCTGAGTGCATAGAGTATGACGAGAATGCCGTCCGTCGTGAGCGTGACGGTGTTGCTTCGGTCGGAAGTGAATGAAACGATGGAGATGAAGATGGAGATCGTGGAGGGGACGGACGGCGAGACGTGATTGGCCCGGGATGGAAGGAGGCGGTCGGTGCAAAAGACGAGTGATACGGTGATATCGGTACGGGGCCACGACCTTACGTCGGTTGAGTCGGAGGAGGCGACGGTATGGAGTCGGAGTCACTCGGCAACTCGACGAACGCTGGCGCGTTTGAATGGCGTCGTCCTCCTAGGACGGTGGGTGGGGGAGCGTTGGCGTTCTCGGGTCGGTTCCGTGTGTGCACCATAGCGGAGAAGGAGTGGGAAGGTTCGTGCGTTGGGGGGGGCGATCGGGTATGAAAAGATGAAGAGGGTTGAGTTTAGTTTGGTTCTGCCGTACGTTGGGGTGTTTGAATTAGAAGTAAATGAGGTTTTTTTTGGGATAAATGTGAGTTTTAAAATTGAAAAGTGGATGGATAAAGGGTGGAATTTGTTATTATAATATAAAAGGTGAAAGGTGATAGGGTAGAGTCCACGAAATATTAAAAGAAAGAAGAGGATAAGGTGGGCGGCAGAAGAATCAAACTAGGGGAAAAAATGATTTGGGTTTCGCTAACGTGTGCCGAATCCCCCCTTGGGTTCTGCTAACGTGCGTCGTTAATTAAACGGTGCGCACAAGCTTCTCATTCTTTTTTTTTCTGTGCTCGATCGTGCACTGAGTTTCGAACTGTTCGAATCATAATTATGCAATTTCTCACCGTTTAAGTTTGAATAAAAATATTTGGCTCCTGCAAAATAAAAATAAAAATTAAATTAAACATGCTTGATCAAAAAAATAAAAAGTAAAAATAAAAATATAACGGAATTGAAAACAATGGGTTG
This sequence comes from Hibiscus syriacus, assembly GCF_006381635.1. Taxonomy (NCBI): domain Eukaryota; kingdom Viridiplantae; phylum Streptophyta; class Magnoliopsida; order Malvales; family Malvaceae; genus Hibiscus; species Hibiscus syriacus. The sequence goes on from NW_024063008.1 coordinate 1,956,007, forward strand.
CCTCCCATGAAGCGCTTTTGTTTAACGTCGTTAGCTCGATGACCTGATTCAGACTACAGGTTCTTCCAAGTTGAGATCTTCAAGTAGGCAAACTTCGCTATTCACATAATATGGTTTAATCCTGTGTCCATTTACTTTAAACCGAGTGCCCGAATTGTCTTCAATTTCGACTGCGCCATAAGGAAATATTCCAGTTACTGTATAAGGTCCGTTCCATTTTGATCGAAGTTTACCTGCAAAAAGTTTTAATTTTGAGTTAAAAAGAAGAACTTTTTTTCCAATAGAAAAAGATTTAGAAACAATTTTTCTATCATGGAATTCTTTTGTTTTATTCTTATATATTTTGGCGTTGTCGTAAGCATCTCTCTGGATTTCCTCAAGCTCTTGTATATGTAACTTCCGTGTTTCGCCAATCGCTTCTAGCTCCATATTGTACTGTTTTACGTCCCAATATGCCTTGTGCTCTAGCTCGACAGGTAAATGGCACGACTTACCGAACACAAGGCGGTATGGTGACATGCCAATAGGTTCTTTGTATGCAGTCCGATAAGCCCACAGAGCGTCAATTAATTTCAAGCTCCAATCCTTGCGATTTGGCTTAACTATTTTCTCAAGAATCATCTTTATTTCTCGGTTTGAAATTTCTGCTTGTTCGTTTGTTTGTGGATGATAAGCTGTGGCAATTCTGTGATTCACTCCATGTTTTTTCATGAGAATATCAATTACTCGATTGATGAAGTGTGTGTCGCGGTCGCTTATTATTGCTCTCGGTGTTCCAAACCTAGAAAAAATACAATTCTTTAGAAATTGAACAATAGTTTTAGCATCGTTGTTTCGAGTGGCTTTAGCCTCTAGGATTATGGGAAATTTCGCATATATGTATAGGATTAAGGGACATTTCGTTTCTCCGACTTAAATTACCTGCACGTTGACAATTATCACACGACTTGCAAAACAAGTAAGCATCACGGAAAATATGAGGCCAGAAAAATCCGCATTCTAAAATTTTATGGGCAGTTCGTTTCGGTCTGAAGTGTCCGCCACACTAATATGAATGACAAAAATTTAAAATTGAGCTTACCTCGCTTTCAGGAACACATCGTCGAATTATCTGGTCTGAACAATGTTTCCAGAGATATGGATCATCCCAAATGAAGAAACGAGATTCTCTCTTAATGCGATTTACTTCGGCTCTCGTTAAATCAGATGGCAACTTACCTGTAGCTAAGTAATTAACTATATCTGCAGACCAAGGTGTTAACTTCTGTGTCATCATCAAGCTTTCCTCCGGGAATTCTTCACGAACATGAGGATCACAGGTAGTGATTGGAAGTCGGCTTAAGTGATCGGCCACTAAGTTCTCACATCCTTTCTTGTCATTGATTTCCAAATCAAACTCTTGGAGGAGTAAGATCCAACGGTTTAGTCGTGGTTTCGCTTCTTTTTTGCTGAGCAAGTACTTCAAGGCTGCATGATCAGAGAAAACAACAACTTTAGTGCCAAGAAGATATGATCTAAATTTATCTAATGCAAAAATAATAGCGAATAATTCTTTTTCGGTCGTTGAATAATTCCGTTGTGCGGAATCTAAGGTACGAGACGCATAAGCGATAACGTGAGGCTCTTTTCCGATCTTTTGTCCGAGCACATCTCCAACACTTCCATTCGAAGCATCACACATAACTTCGAAGGGAAAGTCCCAATTTGGCAGTTGGACTATGGGTGCCGAAACCAACTTCTCCTTTAATATGTCGAATGATTCTTGGAATTGTTGGTCGAAATTGAAGATTTTATCCTTCTGTAAGAGCTCGCATAATGGTTGTGCCACCTTAGAGAAGTCCTTGATGAATCTAAGGTAGAAACCTGCGTGGCCAAGGAAAGAGTGAATTTCCCTTACCGTAGTAGGGTAAGGAAGTGAACGTATTATATCGGTTTTCGCCTTATCTACCGCAATTCCTTTAGATGAAACAATATGTCCTAGAATCAAACCTTTATCAACCATAAAGTGACACTTTTCATAATTCAAAATAAGATTAAATTCTAGACACCGACGCAACACATTTTTCAAGTTTAATAAGCATTCCTTGAATGAATTACCGTAAACGGTGAAGTCATCCATGAAGACTTCAATACCTTTCTCAATAAAATCAGAAAAAATACTAATCATACACCTTTGGAATGTGGCAGGTGCATTGCAAAGTCCGAAAGGCATACGTCGGTAAGCGAAGGTACCGAAGGGGCATGTGAACGTTGACTTTTCTTGATCTTCAGGTGCCACTGGAATCTGGAAGAAACCTGAAAATCCATCAAGACAACAATAATGAGACTTACCAGCTAATCGTTCTATCATTTGATCCATAAATGGAAGAGGAAAATGGTCTTTCCGAGTTAAAGAATTCAACTTCCTGTAATCGATGCAGACTCTCCATCCATTGAACTCGTGTTGGTACAAGTTCTCCTTCAGAATTTTCAACCCATGAAAATCCATCAAGACAACAATAATGAGACTTACCAGTAATCGTTCTTCATTTGATCCATAAATGGAAGAGGAAAAGGTCTTTCCGAGTTAAAGAATTCAACTTCCTGTAATCGATGAGACTCTCCATCCCATTTGAACTCGTGTTGGTACAGTTCTCCTTCAGAATTTTCAACCACAGTAACTCCTATTTTTTTAGGAACTACATGTACCGGACTTACCTATTTGCTATCCGAAATTGGATATATAATATCTGCATCTAGGAGTTTTTGTATCTCGTTTTTTACCACTTCCATCATTGGTGGATTCAGCCGGCGTTGACCCTCACGTGTTGGTTTTGCGCCTTCTTCGGTTTTAATTTTATGCATACAAGTAGATGGACTCAAACCTTTTATGTCAGCGATGGTCCATCCTATAGCCTCCTTGTATTGGCGCAAAAGCGTGATCAAGTCTTTTTCCTCCTCCTCGGATAACCCTTTTGATATGATTACTGGCAGAGTGTTGTTTGGTCCGAGGAAGGCGTATTTCAAGTGATCAGGAAACTGTTTAAGTTCAAATTTGGGTGCCTGCAGAACAGAAGCTAAGACTTTAGGCTTAGAAGAAATTAAATTCAATTCTGTATGATCATAATTCATGTTTTCATCATGACCCTCCAGCTCCCTGCATATATCAAAGGAAAAATTAGCCTTTAAAAATTCATCAGCCAAAGGATCAATTAAATCGACAGAATTTAAACTTTCCACTTTATTAAGATATTTTATTGCTTTATATACGTCAATTTAAAATTCCATAGTCAAAATTCTGCTTCTCACGTCAATTTTTGTATGTGCAGTGCTCAGGAAAGGGCGCCCCAAAAGAATATCAGAAGATGTGCTAGTGCGATCATTTTCCATGTCGATTATATAGCAATCGACGGGAAATATCAAGTCGTTTACCTCCACTAATACATTCTCTAAGAGTCCTTCAGGATAGATTACCGACCTGTCGGCAAGCTGTATTGAAATCTTTGTATCCTTCAAAGGATCATTAGTGACCATTTTATAGACAGATAGAGGAATTACATTAATTGATGCACCAAGATCACACATAGCTCGTTTAATCTCAACCTTTCCAATTTTACAAGGGATTGTGAACATACCTTGGTCCTTCAGTTTAGGTGGTAACTTTCGTTGGAAAACGGCTGAGACGTTTGCTCCTAAGCTCACTTTCTCGACTCCGGTAAGCTTCCTTTTAGTCGTACATAGATTCTTCAAAAATCGGGCATACCTTGGAACCTTTCGAATAACCTCAATGAGAGGTATGTTAACTTCCACATTCTGAAGTACGTCTAATATTTCCTTTTCCTCAGCTTTTTTATCTTTTTTAACTAACATTGATGGAAAAGGTGGTGGCACGTCGTAGGGAGACGGCGTCGGGTCGTCTATTTGTTCTTCGTTATTCTCTTTCTGGGACCCTGAATCATAAGTCATTTTCTCCTTTTGGGTTGCTTCGTTTGATGGAACAGGTGGCACCACTACTGTACCGCTCTGAAGAGTGATGGCGTTGACGTTCCCCCTCGGTTTACTTCAGTTTGAGATGGAAGTTTACCTCGTTATTCTAAGCGACCTACGGTTTGAGCCAGTTGGCTCATCTGCTTGTTTATCTCTTGTAAGTGGGCTTGAGTATGATTCTGGAATTTTTCATGGGAAAGTGCTAACCTCTCGACAATCGACTCTAATGATGACTTCTGCGGCTGTTGTGGTGGCGGAGGTGGTTTCTCTTGATAGCCTTGATTCGGTCTCAGGTTCTGAGCATAACTGAAGTTCGGATGATCCTTCTATCCTGGGTTGTATGTATTACCGTAAGGATTGTAAGCTCTTTGGTTAGGTCTCGGAAAGTTTCTAATTGTGTTGACTTGAGCAGATGCGTCGTCTTGAATTAGTGGACAAACGTCTGTTGGATGATCATGTAGTGCACATGTTCCACATAATCGGTTTTGTCTTGTCTTTCCTGCAACAAGAGAGTTTACGACTTCAATTAACTTGTCTATTTTATTTCTAAGGAAGATGAACTTATCTCATGAACCATTCGAGAAGGTTCATTATTTGCGCGGAACTGTTGGGAATTTACGACCATCGTCGATATTAAGTCTCTTGCCTCTGTAGGAGTCATATTCACCAAGGCTCCGCCGCTGGCAGCGTCGATCATCTTCATTTCCAAGGGAGATAATCCTTCGTAAAAGTGTTGAAGGAGTGTTTGTTCAGCTAACCCGTGTTGTGGGCAACTAGAACATAACTTCTTAAAATGCTCCTAGTAGTCGTAAAGTGACTATTCATCAAGCTGCTTGATTCCAAGTATTCTCCTTCGTAGTTCACTTACTTTTGCCGTAGGGAAAAACCTGTCAAGAAAACAACGAGTCATTTGAGCTCATGTAGTTACAGAATTAAGGGGAAGATAAAATAACCACTCTTTAGCTGAATCGACTAAGAAAAAAAGAAAAGCTCTAAGTTTGATTTGGTCCTCGGTTACTCCCTATGGTGTCATGCTGGAGCAGACCATGTGAAATTCCTTGAGATGTTTGTGTGGATCCTCGTTCGGCAATCCGCGAAATGTAGGGAGAAGATTAATAAGACCGGTCTTCAACTGGTATGGAGTTTTGCCTTGGGGAAAATCAATGCACATAGGTCCTTGTTCAGTGGGTGCCGCGGCTAACTCCCGAATTGTAAGTTCGGCCATCGGATTTGTATTACCTGAATTTGATTCTTCTTCTGGATTTGTTTGTTGTCTTATTCTTTCCCGAAGTGTCTGTGCGTGGAGTCTCATAGCTTCAGCTTCAATCTCCGGGTTGTACTCCACTAATGTGCCCGGATTAGTCCTGGTCATAAATCAAAAGCAAACAAAAAAATTAGTAACTTTGGCAAAGTCCCCGACAACGACGCCAATTTGACAACTATCATTTTCGATGTCAAAATAATTCCTTATTCTCAATCAATAAATAAAGGAAATACGTAGTATAGAGAAATAAGGGTCGAATCCTCAGGGACTTAGAAAATCACAATTTAATGTTTGAATGGTTCTAACCAGGCGAAAATAGTAAAAATGGGGGGTTTGTAATATGAGATTAAAATGGTAAAAATAAATAAAAACAATTTAAATAAAAATAAGAGTATGAAGATTGTGAATAAATACGGTAAAAGTAGCCTCAAGCTTCGTTTTGATTCAATTTCCTTTAGATCATCGAATAAGATTTTCTCTTCGGGATTCACGTCGGTTACTTTGTCTACAAGGGCTATCCTTGTGACTCTATCTTGTATACCGAATACCCAAGGCAATATTTGATTCTGGCTTCGGTAATTGATTCTAACAACATCTATTGTCGTAGATCACATACCGTTTAAGTTCGTGGCGACTAACTTGGATTGTTGTTTCTATAACCGTCAATTCCGATCTCAATTCCCTCTTGGCGAAGCTATCTTGCAAAGTGTGTTCCTAGGAAGTCGAATGTCTTTCTATAAGTCGAATCTTCCTCCCACACGTTTAATCGCAACAACCTCTTGACCAAAGTCAATCTTTGATTTTGAAAACTGTTTTGATTTTGAAAAATAAACGCAGAGATTGAGAGAGATATTCCGAAGATATTAAGGGACCGTTTCAATTCTCCCTTTGGAATTGAATCATCGCGACAGCTCTCGGCTTATGAAAAGTTTAGCTAAGCATGCCAAAAGTCATACTTAGCATAAAAATAAAACTTAAAAATAAAGAAAAATAAAAAGAACTTGAAAAGGAAAAGAGAAAACTTTTATAAAAACTAGAGAGAAAAGAGGAATGTATTTCGAATGATGTGTTTAGGCTTACCCCAAGTGGGTATTTATAGCCTCTCAAAGCCTAAGAGATAAGCAAAGAAAATAATAAAATAATACAAAAGATAATTGTTTTTAAATTTAAATTCAAACTTAAATTAGTCTCCTAATGCAACTCAGCTCGTCAATCTTCCAGAAGGCGTGCGGACGAAGTCTTCTAGAAACCACCGCTGACTGGACCTTCTAGAAACTGCCACCTCAGACCGTGTCGTGCCCATTTCTCCAGTCGTGACCAAATAATAAAAAATGCAGAATTTGCCCGTTTTGTCACAAATTCTGGAAAGCAAGGACTTGTACAAAAACAAGTATAACACGACCAATTCAGCAGCAATAATTCGACAAAATCGAAGAAATAACGAGCAAAGATTAACGATTTTAAACACTCATCAATAAGCATAATTGCAAAGTTGATTCTAGGTTCGGTCGTCATGCACAGCAAAAGCTACCGCTCTTGGTAAATTTTTAAGTGACAGATTTCTTGTGCTCTGCCTCGAGGATATAGGCTACTACACGCATCTAACTAATTGGTCCCGAAACGTGAATGTATATCATAACAACTATCCCTATATAAAAAAATTAAGAACAATTCTTCAACAACTGAATACAACTATTATAAGTAATGTTCAATGAAACGTGAATGTATATCATAACAACTATCCCTATATAAAAAAATTAAGAACAATTCTTCAACAACTGAATACAACTATTATAAGTAATGTTCAATCATGCACTCCTTACGTTTGAGGGCTCTAAACCCTAAACCCTCAAAGGATACTTGCCTTACCGATTCCTAGCTTACCATTTGGACCCTGCAAGGGGTTTTAATGGCTATGTTATCAACATGATTATGAGCTTCCTTTATCCTTTAGAATTCAGTCAGACTGTAGAGATTTGAATAAATTAAATTGGATTAAATACTTTAATCCAGTTACCATTTCAAGAACAATTACATGAATACATTGATACTTACTGGTCGCTTTCGATTTTCTTCAATATTGATACGCTAGGGCTCCATTTGAAGGTCATCATCTTCGCGAACAAAGATTGAACTTTCAACCTATAACCATTCACAAACATTAAACTTTAAAACCTAACCCCTCTTTCCGAAGACTTTTAAAAAAATTAAGGTTTCAACAACATACCTATCGAACACAAGAAGGGAAACAAAGTGTCCAATTTGGAAATCAAAACCATAATATCGATACATTTACATGAATAACTGATCGTAAGTGTTATAAACCCTGATATTCGTCAGAGTAGAAGAGAATAGAATTGCCTTTAGGGTTTATGTAGCGTTACATATAAATAATGAAGGAAAAAACGTGTTATTTAAAAAGTATCAACACAAATTTAAAAGTCTCGATACATTATGTGGACCTATTCTCTCATAAAACCGGTATATTTATATCGGTTACATTGTAAATTTACCTATTACGTTATAATTATCAGTTTCGATGTTTTTGGGATCGATACAATTTCAAATGTATCGATACTTTTTGCTGCACCCCGTTTGGCATTCATTCTGGACAAAATGTATTGACACAAATATAAAACGTGTCGATACATTATGTTCACCTATTTTCTCATAAAACCGGTAAATTTATACCGGTTACATTGTAAATTTACCTATTACATTATAATTATCGGTTTCGAATGGGATCGATACAATTTCAAATGTATCGACACTTTTTGCCTGAACAACGTTTGGCATTCATTCTGGACAAAATGTATCGACACAAATCTAAAACGTGTCGATACATTATGTTCACCTATTTTCTTATAAAACCGGTAAATTTATACCGGTTACATTGTAAATTTACCTATTACATTATAATTATCAGTTTTGATGTTTTTGGGATCAATACTTTAAAATGTATCAACACTTTATGCTGCAACCCTTTGGCATTCATTTTAGACAAAAGTATCGACACAAATTCCACAATGTCAATACATTATGTAGACATATTCTCTCATAAACATATAGTTATACCGTTACATTGTAAATTTACCTATTACATTATAATTATGGGTATAAAATGTATTGACGTTGTATCCGTGCACCACATTTGGCATTCATTTTGGACAAAAAATATCGACACAAATTCCACAAGTGTCGATACATTATGTATATCTATTTTCTCAAAAAACTGGTATATTTATATCGGATACATTGTAAATTTACCTATTACATTATAATTTTCGGTTTCGATGTTTTTGGGATCGATACTTTTTAAACATGTATCAACACTTTATGGGAAACTTTAAGTTTAGAAACTTTATGTGTCGATACATGTTTGTAAGTTACCGATATTTCCAAGTATGAAAACTTTGTTGTGTAGATTATAGAAAACGATTCTTTAATAATGTGTTTCGATACATTTGCACACAGATGTAAAATATATTAATAACTAGTATTGATATTTCAACAATCCTCAAATGTATCTGTATACATTAATAAGTTATTACCTTATAAATGAAATTTGAAACACTCCCGATGCTTCCATTGAGTAAGTTGTTGTTTGGATGGAACAAAGGCTCGGGTTAATATTTATAGTGGAGCCGAAAGTTATATTGAAACTCAAACTCAAATTGAAATTTAAATTCAAACTCCAATTACATATGAAATGAATTTGAAATGCAGTGTTAAATTAAACATGGAAATTGCATAATTGATTCATACTGTTCAAGTAACATGCATTATGAACCATCAAGCGGGTAAAAGACAATATTGATTGAATTCAAAGCTGAGTTGTGAGTTGATGGGGTTGTCACACTTGTCACATGGTGGGAATAAAGTACTCACATGGAAGGGATAGATAGATTGTTTTGTTATGCACAACCCATCCCATCCCATCCGAACGAAGATATACACATAATATAATCAAACCAAAACATACATACACAAGAAATTTATACATAACAATGTTCAAATAATGTACCCACAACGAAATTAATCCGATGAAAAAGGTTATTTCTAACGAAGTCCAAAACATTAGGTGCCTTCAACAAATTTTCCAAATACTCTTGTATGTTACCGCCTTTTTTCTGAGGACATATATAAATAATTTCAATTATTAAACTAATGAGGTGCAATTTTACTAACAATAAACTAAATTCGCATAATCAGGAATAAATTTGTGTCATACCTAGAGCATTGGGAAGCAGTGTCAAAGGAATGTGGACATATGTAATTGTATTTCTATATAAACACATAAATTGTTAATCAATCAATGTATGAACAACTATTTAACTGGAAAAACATATTGTATAAATGTAACTTACAGGATTATAAATCATTTTTTCCGGTGAATCATCGACCAATAGTGTATTTAGGTCGTTAAAATGAGGAAACACGTTTCAAACATCATTGAGATCTTTACAGTAGGTAACATTATCGTATGTTTTGCAATTTGCTTAATCCTGTTCACAAATAGTCGAACATAAATATGTAGGAATCATAGACAAATAAAAGTCAACAAACTGTAATGACATTCATCTTACCCAAGTGAATAGAAAATGGTCAGACAACAAAGGTAGTTTCTCAAGTACAGGGTCGATGTTATGCATGAGATTGTAATCAAGTTTGAATGTTAACATTTAATTGTATATTAACGATTTTGGCTACAGTAATTCAATTGCTCAACAGTTCTAACCTCATATTGGAAGACCAAATGGCAACAACAAAATTGTCTACACAAAAATGCATAAATTCATATAATCATGTTCTGAGGACAACATCTACAACATGAAGAAAATGAGATTAAATTTCTACGCTTATATGTTTAAATAATGGATACAAAAGAACAGAATTAAAACCTTTTGGCTATCTTGGGAAGTAGGCAAGGACACCATTGATATAAAAAATTACAAGTTTTCTTGCAGGTGGCATTACAAACACGATATACTTTTTTGGATCATCATCATCATCTTCATTGACCTCTTGGTTGTCCACATCTGTTAAAAGAAAATAAAATACATTTCAGAATGTGCAAATGTTTAGAAACATAAATAATTAATTACCTAACTCGTTTGATGTCGTTGACGTAATTCGTCACGCAACATGGAGACTTCATCGCGTAATGATGAAATATCGGCTCGCATTCCACTCACAATGGAATCAATATGCTCCCGAAAATTGACCATGTATTCCATCACCGTCTTAATTGTGGCATCCTCTCCAACTGGAGCTTCTGAAGCTTCTTCCATCATTGCGTCTCCAATTGGTTGGTCGTCTTCATGGCCAATGGGGTCTGTTTCCCCCCTCTCTTGATCTAATCCGACATCCTTGACACGTTTCCAACCGACTTTTTCAACAAAATCATATCCCGCTTTTTTAATAAATAACATGTCAATCTTGCGGGTTAATCGAACAGGGGCGTCATGCAAAAAATCAACTTCTTTCTTATTCAACAGATAGGTGATGACACATCATATGGTAGTGAAGTGAAATTGTTGCTCCTTTGGACCATATATACAATTGTATTAAATATCAGTTTAGCAATGTTGGAGCCGTTTGGGATTTATACTTTGCTATCCACCAATAATTGTTGTCTCGAAGCGTTGAATGTTTTCCCCCAGTAGGCCGGATATACCAAGTAAGCATTTGTGAAACACTCTCGATCTACATCTAGGTGAAACACTCTCGACTCTACATCTAGGTGAATTGGATTATTTCTAGCAACCCGTTGTATTGTAGTATCTAATGAATTTTCATCTGAATCCCCTTTATTCTTGACACCTAGACCCTCCACAATAGTATCCGAAGATATAAATATATCCTTCCCCATGACATGGGTATTAATTCCTATTATATTAGTCTTATTAGGCTCGTGCTCTAAGGAAACATTGTTGTAGAAGACTCTAACTAGGTTGGGGTAATATTTTGGTTCTACACAAAGGAATTCAAGCCAATCCCAAGATATAAATTTGGATTTAAAACTAAATGCATATTTATCATCGAACAAGAAACCCAGGTCAATGACACGTTCGGGACGAATCTTCCTTACTTTAAAACTCCTCTGCCATCTTTCTTTCTCCGTATCGGATCTAAAGTTCAGAGTTTCGAAAGACTTGATTTCCTCACAAGAAGCGATTGTTTGAGAAGGAGGTTGTGGTTGAGAAGAATTGAGTGGAGAAGAGCTTCGAGAAAGACCGTGCTTCTGATGCTGACGTTTTGGAGCCATTTTGGGTGTGGATGCTATTACATTGGAACACAAACACATTTAGGAAAAAAAGTCCAATTTGGAAATCAATTAAACCCATAAAATATCGATAAATTTACCTAAATATCTTATCGTCACTGTTATGAGAACATGGTATTCGTCGGAGAGGAAGAGTTTTCTTCTGCCTTTAGGTTTAGGGTTTATCAATTTGGATTTTATATCGATTATAATCTATAAATAATGAAGGGGGAAAACATGCGATTTTTAAAATAGTATCAACACAAATTTAACAATTATCGATACTTTATGCTGACCTATTTTCTCATAAAACCGGTATATTTATACCGGTTACATTGGAAATTTACCTATTACATTATAATTACTGGTTTCGATATTTTTGGGATCGACACTTTTTAAAAATATATCGACACTTAATGGGTGCACCCTTTTGGCATTTCTTCTAGACAAAAAGTATCGAAACAAATTCCAAAAGTGTCGATACATTTTCTAGACCTATTCTCGTAGAAAACTGGTATATTTATATCGGTTACATTGAAAAATTACCTATTACATTATAATCATGGGTTTTGATGTTTCTGTAATCGATATTTTTTATAAATGTATCGACACTTTATGCGTGCACCATTTTTTGGGCATTTATTCTGGACAAAATGTATCGATGCATAATTAAAAAGTGTCGATACATTATGTAGACCTATTCTCACATAAAACCGATATATTTATACCGGTTACATTACAAAATTACCTATTACATTATAATTATGAGTTCGATATCTCTGGGATCGATACTTTTTAAAAATGTATCAACACTTTATGCGTTCACCATTTTGGGCATTCATTATGGATAAAAAAGTATCAACACCAATTTCAAATATGTCGATACTTTATGTAGACATATTCTCACATAAAACCGGTATATTTATACCAGTTACATTACAAAATTACCTATTACATTAATTATGGGTTTCGATGTCTCTGGGATCGACACTTTATTTATGCACCCTTTTGGGCATTCCTTCTAGACAAATAGTATCAACACAAATTCCATAAGTGTCAATACATTATGTAGACCTATTCTCTCATAAAACAAGTATAGTTTTACCGGTTATGTTGAAAAAAATACATATTACATTATAATTATGAGTTTCGATGTTTTTGAGATCGATACTTTTTATAAATGTATCAACACTTTATGCGTTCACCATTTTGGGATTCATTTTGGAAAAAAAGTATCGACACCAATTTCAAAAGTGTTAATACATTATATAGACCTATTCTCACATAAAACCGATATATTTATACCGGTTATATTTTAAAATTACCTATTACATTATAATTATGGGTTTCGATGTTTCTGGGATCGATATTTTTTATAAATATATCGACACTTTATGCGTTCACCATTTTGGGATTCATTCTGGACAAAAAATATCGACACCAATTTCTAAAGTGTAGATACATTATGTAGACCTATTCTCACATAAAATTGGTATATTTATACCGGTTATATTAAAAAATTACATATTACATTATAATTATGGGTTTCAATGTTTTTGGGATCGATACTTTTATAAATGTATCGACACATCTGCTTACCTATTTTTTGGAAACTTTACGTTTGTGAACCATACTGGACAAAATGTTGGAAACAAATCTCTGTGTTTATTAATTTTGTCATTAAAAAGTCTATTTTTACCACCTACATTGTAAATTTACCTTTTACTTGAAAGTTATTGAATTTTGTAGTTATTGTACATACCCTCAATATGGAATGGCTATTCAGTGCCGCACATGATGACAATTATGATGACATTTGGAATAATGCATACAAATATCTTCATATATCGTAAGTATCAACGTGACTCTTACTGTGTATAAGAAACATGTACAATAACCTACTGCTAACTTTTCTCATCTCATACATAATTACATTCACATATAAAATTAACCCTACATTTACATCATCATTTCCTTTTGTTATTCTTGTGTCTCATGGAAGTTTTTGTTATCTCATCTTTTAGTTGATTTTGATTGTGGCTTACGAGATCGTTTAATATTCGCGATCGATCCCACTGTTCAACAACCTATATTCAAATTGTCAGTACGTTAAGTATTATAAACCATAATATTCAATCTATGACTTTTAACAATTTAACCGCAAACGAATTTTTAATTCAACTTACAAAATAATCAGTTGCCCCTGTAGAACTGATCGATTCCATCCGCATCATCACATACATGCCACAATCATATCTGTTACAAAATTTGAATACCACACATGTCAATTATGAAACCTGCATAAATTAAGCTTTCTATTCATGATAACATCTCATACCCATTCACTTGCTCATTCATCTTATGCTCTACAAATTTGAAATTTTTCAAGGGGCGATTTCCTAGAGATCCACATGCTTCTACCCAATTGCGTTTCTTATTATAACTATCTAATATTTTCATCTGCATTAAAAAAATATGAAGTTATGATCCAAACAAATTATGCATTATAATTAACATAATTTCCTTTCATACATACCAATCTCTTAGCATCATTCACTCTCTATTTAGCTGCTTCAGATGTAAACAAACTATCATATAATGTTGCAATACGATCTACCATATCCAACACTAATAGATACCAATGTTAATTATGGTAGTTTATTGTGATCATGATCTGCAACAAATTTCACACCCAATTTGACAAAATTCAACATTCTATATCCGAAAACATCATTTACAATTCGTATGGTGTCTTACCTTCTCACAGTGGGTGAATTTCACATAGTTACATAATATGATACCCCAAAAGCTAGTAATATCCTCAACCCTTACTTTGTTGTTGACATCCAACACCTGTTGCTGCAATTACACGACAATCATTATTAATTTACCATCTATAACACTACTTTTCAACATTTATTAATTTAACTCACCGCTAAGTGGTATGGAAGGCAGTTAATCCTCCGAAGTGATTTTTTCGAATCGTAGCATACTGTCCAGGTGAGCAAATCAATAACCTAACAAAATTAGTTACACAATCAAAACATATTCAATAGGTTTTAACATTTTTTACACTCTACTTACCACACCGCTAACCCATTCCGTAGGCTTCAACGTTGCAATGTCGGATACACTAGCGAATTGATTTCCCATTGAGATTACAGAATATCTGTATGAATCATTAGGATTAATATCTTTGTCATGAAATATTTAAATATCACTCACAAAGCAATATATTTCACTTACCCCGATTCTAACCCACTATTCCATAAATAATCATAAATTGCAGCTTCGAGGTCATCAATTCCGATTGGAATATCCACTTTTTTAATCTACAATCTTGCATACAAATTTTTGTCACAACAATATGATAAAGATCAAATTAAGTTTTATTTTATTCAACTTACATTCTGCTTCTTCTTCTGGGGTGCAGGATATTCCGAATCCAAATCTGCATCTATAACACTCTCTGGTGTATAGATCACATCGACATCCTTCCTCCTCATTTCCTCCATCGTTTCTTCTTTATATTTTTTCAGTTCATCGTATTTTTGCTCTACATAGCTCTTCATTTCTTTTATTTCACCCTTCAATTTTCCCCTTAATCCAAGTACTCATCAACCACCCCCTTAACCCCCATAAGTTCACCTCTCAACACCTCAACTTCTTTCACCACTTCACCCCTCAACTTCCTTTACGAATTCACCCCTCAACACCTTAACTTCTTTCACCACTCCATCTAATTTTCCTTTCACTTCCCCCTTATGCCTCTCAAGTGTCTCTTCGACTCTCTCAAGTCTCTCTTCGACTCTCTCAAGTATCTCTTCAACTCTTGATTGTCTTTGCATGATATCAAATTGGATTTTTTTTATATCAGCCAATTCAGACATCAAAATGTCGAATTTACTCTGTTTTCTCTCACCATCATCCCTCTCACCATCATCCCCCAATACAACCATCTCTTCTTCCTTCTCGTCTGCCTCCTCTACCTCCTTGCCAATAACCTTCAAAATTAAGTTACAATATTAAGACATTGATTATATTCTTAATATTATTTAATTACATTTATTACCCTTTCTTACTTCCTCGGTCTATCCAACTTCAACTTTGCCATCACTCTAACCACCTCTTTCTTCCCCCATGCACGGATGCGTGCCACTCCGATTCTTTCATAATCTGGCACTGCCTCACAACATGACCAAAAATTGAACAGTACAACCTGCATTTATAATAAAATTTATAATTTTTTATAATAACTATACTATCATTTTATATAAAAAAACAAAAACGTTCTTCAACTCATTTACCTCTAAGATTGCTATGCACCCTTTGAGGTATCTCTAGATACCCTTTTTAAAGGTGATTATTGATTCAATCAATCTCGAATGGACATATTCAGCCCAATTGAATTCACCCTTCAAGCCTTCATCGCAAATGAGCTTCATATAGTCCTTGTTCGTTGACGTATCACCCATTGGACAAAGAAAGATCCCGACAAGGTACAATAGAACTCTGACCTTCAGCTCATCCCCCCGTAAGATCCACTTTTGATTTCCTCTTCAAGTTCAACATATGTCACCTTCTGCTTCAAACCATATTTGGAGGCAAGTGCTTTTCAGTTCTTACTCTTATAGACTTCTACAACACTTTTGCCTTCATTTCCTACCCCCCAAGACGGCTACAGCACATGGGATCCCCAGAGGAAATGAAAAATCACCATATTTAGCAATACATTGTTCGACATCAAATTACGCCATCAAGGATCGACATAATTCCCTCCAAATAGGTCAATCCCTTACTCCTACCAATGATCCAAACCCTATTTCTCCCATCACATTCAACTGACCCTTCTCCTTAAGGTGTTTAATTAATGAATTCACTCTTTTAATGATGCACCTTGTCGACACTTCTTACATTTTTTAACAATATATAATGTTATAGTTCTTATATATTTTGTATCAATGTATTTACAAGTTTAATGAATACATTCTTTTCATGTCCTTTCCTTAATTCTTTGTATTCTTCACTATCCATCTTTGACTGTGCGATGTAAGGTTTCTTATCAGCATCACTCATCGAATTCCATTTCTCCAACACATCATTTCTCACCTAATATTAATCATAAACATTTCTTAATCAATACATTAACACTAAATAATACTCAATGTCAATTTCAATATACATACTGGACCGATGTGTTCGTCACATACCTTCATCCTTTGACATTCGGTCATACTGTCAACATTTAAAATTTGTAATCAATTTAAAGTTCTTAAATACTTTAATCCAATTATCATTTCAACAATAATAACAAAAAGATATTGATACTTACTAGAATTACATATATCCACCCTTTGGTTGCTTTCGAGTCTCAGCCTCAATTTCAAAGTCATATGCGCCACCAACAATTTTTCCACCCATTGACTCCATTTTTCTTTCATATATCAGTTTACGCAAATCAAATCAAATACTTGTTACATACACTTTATTCAATATACAAATATAGATAACTACTCTTGTGGTAAAACAGTTTTCTTCAAAAGAATTTGAAAGACCACTACAAAATGTGTCGGCACATTTATACAACCTAAAATATAATTTTTTAAGTATAATATTATATATAGGTATCTATATTTATTTTCTACCTATAATATTATATAATCGGTCCCAAATCCTTCTTGGCTTTGATTCAAAATCCCCAAACCAAACCCAAAAACCCTAATCCCTATTTCCTTCAAACGAATGTGAACACTCAATACTCCAAGTATCGACACATTTATACAACCTATAATATCATTTTCTACCTATAATATTTAATAAAAGTATCAATATTTATATTTTACCTAGAATATCACTTTCTACCTGTAATCGATCCCAAATGCTTCTTTACTCCAAAACCCTAAACAACATATAAAAACCCTATTTCTGATTACTGTAATAATAATAAAAACTAGGGTTTTGACAATGTACTTTTCGATTCGACTGCAACAACAAACAAACAAACTTCGCTTTAGAAACGCATTCTGAAATGCAGAAACAATTACGCTTCAATTTCAAAAACTTGTCCGTTCTATCTATTTTTCAGAGGATATTTAACTATGCCCTTTATATTTTCACTGGATATTTTATTTATATTTAATCGATACAACTACAAAAGTGTCGATACTTTTATGTCAGGTGTCGATACTTTCGATAGAATAATTACCTATTTCTTTGAAAATATCGATAATTTATTACGCGTACTTATTAAAGTATCGAAACTTTCAATATATCCGGTAGTGCTTTACCGGTTTTTTCATTTCAAGACCGGTTTTGTCATATTTTTACCTGTTATATCGTTGTGGGCCGATACATTGCTATAAAGTATCGACACTTTATAGGCGCTAACACTACTTCTCTTTTAAATTCACAAAGTGTCGATACTTATATTAAAGTATCGACACTTTAAATATATCCGGTCGCTCTATACCGGTTTTGTCATTTAAAGACCGATTTTGTCATAATTTTACCTGTTATATTGTTTTGGATCGATACATTGTTATAAAATATCGACACTTTATGGGCGCTAAAACTGTTTCTCTTTTAAATTCACAAAGTGTCGATACTTATATGAAAGTATCGACACTTTAAATATATTCGGTCGCTCTATACCGATTTTGTCCTTTAGAGACCGGTTTTGTCATATTTTTACATGTTATATCATTTTAGATTGATACATTGTTACAAAGTATCGACACTTTATGGGCGCTAAAACTGTTTCTCTTTTAAATTCACAAAGTGTCGATACTTATATTAAAGTATCGACACTTTCAATATATCCGGTCTCTCTATACCGGTTTTGTCCTTTAGAGACCGATTTTGTCATATTTTTACCTGTTATATCGTTGTGGATCGATACATTGTTATAAACTATCGACACTTTATAGGCTCTGGAACTGCTTCTCTTTTAAATTCATAAATTATCAATACTTATATTAAAGTATCGAAACTTTCAATATATCCGGTACAACTTTATCGGTTTTGTCTTTTCAGGATTGATTTTGTCATATTTTTACTTGTTATATTGATGTGGATCGATACAGTTTTATAAAGTATCGACATAAATCGCCAAACTAAGTTTGCCGGTTGCCAAATTTTTTAATATTTCTTTATTATTTAGACCTACTACATTATTATTACTCAATATTTCCGATAGCGCTAAACCGAATTTGTTAAATATCTTTTGATGTATCCGGTAACGCCGTATATTAGCCCGCCTTTCCTGAGACAATCCCGGAGCTAACCGTAACTAAACAGTTCCATTTATGTATATATATACATATATCTTTCCATATGAAAAAACCAAAAATCCAAATATTTTTTAAATAAAAGCGGCTAATATTATTAAGAAAGAAAAAATATAATTAGAATATTCAAAATTATAATAAGAGTTTACAACTATATTTGTAAACTAAATATATAATTAAGATATTGTCTCATGATCAACACAAAATATAATTACTTAAGATCATATAAGAATCATATAATGAAAAGGTGAAAACCCATAAAAAATCTCAAACAATAGTTAGATACAAACAAATCTAATTGCTACTGTAAACGAACCACAACATGAGATTTAACTACGGAAAGACCACCGATAAATGTCAATAAGAGTCAAGTATCATGAGAAAACTATCTATGAATACATGTTGTGAATCCAAATCCAATTCGAGGGTTCAAAATAATTCAATCAATAAACACTAAAGAGACTTTGAAATATACTGTCCACGTCATAATAGAAGGACATGCACGATGCCTTTTCAATTTGAAAAACAAAAGGTAAAAGAGTATATGAGACTCTCGTACTTTAAAAAAAACAATGTGACCCTCAAATTCAGAAAACAAACTCAATATGACCCTTTGACCAATGATTTTCGTCGTTGACCGTTACAGTGCTAACGTAGCAGTCCACAGTGACTGGTGATGTGACAGATGGGCTAAATTGATTTTTTTATCAAGTTCGATGATCAAATTGGGTTTTTTTAAAGTTCAATGACTTATTTGATTTTTTTTAGAAAAAAAATATTTTAGATTTTAAATTTTAAACTTAAACTATACAAATATGAAAAAAAATTAAATATAGAAATATTAAAAATAAAAAGTAAATTACTATATATATATATATTTAAAAAATTTAAAAATTAGATTACTAAGGAAATATGGTACTTATTTTTTTTAAATTATAATACTTAAATCATTTTTAAATATTTAAACATAATAAATTTAAATACATATAAATATTTATTTTTTAATTATAATAACATTAATGTCAAGTAAATTAATATTCAATCGATAATTAAATAAAATAAATCAAAAAATAAATTGATATTAAACTTATGTTTTTATTTGTTTCCAATCTATTTATACAAATTCTTTCATTTCCTTCATCACAATCTTTAAACATTTTATATAATTTGTACCTTCAGTTTTAGCATATCACCCACAATCCAAATTATCCAACTTTTCAAATGAATCAAATTTCTATAGTTAAAATTTAATTTTGAAAAATCAAATAATCCCTTGAACTTTAAAAAACCCTAATTTAACCCTCAAACTCGATAATTTTTTTAACTTATCTGCCACATCACCTGACACCGTGGACTGTCATGTCAACATTGTGAAGTGTCACATTAACATCATTACGTTCAACGACGAAAACCGTTGGTCAAAGGATCACAATGGATTTATTTTTTTAGGTTTGAGGGATACGTTAGATGAAAAAAATGATGAGAACTACATTGATTTTTTTTTTGAAAAATACGAGCGCCTCCCATTCCATTTTACCAAAACAAAACTTGAATCTTCCCTAAGAAAGTTCGAATCATATATAGAATTTCTGCTGATTAATCTCTCTTGTATGAATCATATGGATAATTTAGACCTATCTCCTTTGCCTTATCCACCCACCAAATGACTAACATACGACCAAAGAGGCAAATTCGTTACTTTTAATCACTTATCCATCTGATTTGGTTATTTGACATAATAATTACAACATGAATTTTCAAATAAATAAAGTTCCAATCTTAGAGAGGAAAAGAGAAATTCCTCGTCATTTTTGTTTCCCAAATAGAAAAAAAAATGTAATAAAAAAACGTGACTGGATTCAATGTATTTTGTTTTAAGATAATTCAGGTAAATCCAGGTCAGATCTTTAATTGTCATATATGCCAAAATTAATTAATTTCTAAACAAAGTTCAATTCTCTGTTTTATATATATAGCTTCAAATCCTCCACCTCTCTTCACAAAACCCTCGTTAATTTCCTCACTCTCATATCAATATTTGGTTATCCGTATTCAATTAACTATGGCAGGAACCCAGAGCCGTGGTCATGTTTTCGCCGGTAAGAAAAGAGGTACAGCGGCCGATGACTTTGATGGGGATGATGTTTTCGTGACAAAGAAATCAATGTTGCCCACAATGGCAACGGAAAGCGACCCTGCCGCAGCATTAGCCAGCGCCCGCCATGAATTCGGTGAGCATGGTGGCGTTAACATGTCCATCGAAGCCTCCGCCACCTTCACCGTCATGGAACCTGAAAGCATGCGCCGTATGTTCGCCGGTGAACTCGGTCCCGATCGTGATTTCTTCATCTATAACCGTCATTTCAACCCCACCGTCTAGAATCTTGGCCGTCTCATGGCAGCTCTCGAAGGAACCGAAGCTGCCTACTGCACCGCTAGCGGTAATTAGTTAATCCTCCCTCGTATGTTGTTAAAAAGAAAAAAGTTGCCGTTAATAATTGATTTGGTTTCGTGATGGCAGGTATGTCAGCTATATCATCCGTGCTGTTGCAACTCTGCAGCAGCGGCGGGCACGTGGTGGCATCGAGGACGCTCTACGGCGGCACCCATGCACTTCTAACGCATTTCTTGCCCAGAGCCTGTAACATCACGACCACGTTTGTCGACATCAACGATCTCGAAGCAGTGAAAAATGCCATCGTCGAAGGAAGGACCAAAGTCTTGTACTTCGAGTCGATGTCGAATCCCACACTAACCGTGGCCAACATTCCGGAACTAAGCAGAATCGGGCACGAAAAAGGAACCACGGTGGTTGTGGACAACACCTTCGCCCCAATGGTTCTTTCCCCGGCTCGGCTCGGAGCTGATGTAGTTGTTCATAGTTTCTCCAAGTTCATCAGCGGTGGGGCCGATATTATTGCAGGTTTGTCGTGTGTTTCTCAGTTTTTTAGAACACGTGCCAGACAAATCTTCATTGTTTTGTTTTGATCAATCACGTGTGGTCTTGTGATTAAATGGAGAATTGGAATCTTAGAAAGTTAAACTCTGTTTGTTTTCAGCAAACCAATTACGGAATTGGTTTTCCCTCAATTACCGTGTTTGGTTTTCGTAAAAATCTTTTGTCAATGTAAAATCAATTACGGTCAACGTAAAATAAACTCTTTTAGCCCGTAAAATAACTTACCATGAAAAAATAGAGAATTCATTTTACGAACCAACTGCATCCCATGTTTCTTTGCCTTTGATCTCCTTCATTCTCCGATCAACTATCATCTTCTTGTCACCAACAACAAAATCAACAGATTTTTCCAGCAAAATCAAGGGAGGAACTCTAGGATTCTAAGGTAATATTTCGAATCCCTAATGCTCTTCCTCCCCTTTTGCTTTCCTCTTTGATTTCCAAGGGTAAATCTCTTTAAAATGTATCAATCTCACTGCCATTTTCCCTCTGTATGCGGTGATTGATTCGGTAACCACCGAGGTCGACATTTCAACTGGGATCTTTTTGGTTCTTAAAACCCATTTTTATTACCATTTATAGTTTCATGCTTATGAATTTTCTGTCTTTTTCGTTGTTTACTGGTATCCATATGTTTTCCAGATTACCATTTAAGAGGTCGAACTCAACTTTTAGGGGAACCCAGCTTTTAGAGTCTAAACCATTTCCAGATTACCATTCGTCGGATTCTACTCGCTCGCAAAGCGGAGTCCGGTTGTTTTCGACTTATCGCCGAATTGTAAGTTCTGTGTTTCTGTTAATTCTATTATGTTTATGGGTACGTGCAGTTATGTGGATCCATGTTTTGATTGTTTGACAGCTTGATTTTGAGCTACTAGTATTCCATTTTTATCTGCTTTTTTAGCTACAGTTTGCAGTTTCAAGGCAATATTTTCAACATATGCAACAAAAAATGACACTGAAAGTGATATACATTCTAGGATGATGGAAAAACAAAATAGGGGAAGGGAAAAAAGAGATGAGCATCATAAAAATGAACCAAATAAGTATCTGATGTTAATGTTGTTATCTATACGAAATAAGAACTTGATCTAGCAGTAAAAGGAAAAGCAGTAGGTTCAAGTTCCACAATGCACTCATGTGCAGGTCGAACTCAGCTTTTAGAGTCTAAACCATTTCCAGATTACCATTCGTTGGATTCTACTCGCTCGCAAAGCGGAGTCCGGTTGTTATCGTCGACTTGTAAGTTCCGTGTTTCTGTTAATTCTATTATGTTTATGGGTACGTTCAGTTATGTGGATCTATATTTCGATTGTTTGACAGCTTGATTTTGAGCTACTAGTATTCCATTTTTATCTGCTTTTTAGCTACAGTTTGCAGTTTCAAAGCAATATTTTCAACATATGCAACAAAAAATGACACTGAAAGTGATATACATTCTAGGATGATGGAAAAACAAAATAGGGGAAGGGAAAAAAGAGATGAGCATCATAAAAATGAACCAAATAAGTATCTGATGTTAATGTTGTTATCTATACGAAATAAGAACTTGATCTAGCAGTAAAAGGAAAAGCAGTAGGTTCAAGTCCCACACTGCACTCATGTGCAGGTTGAACCGTAGTCGCTTTGCTAGTTACTTATGGCAACAGGTTCAACATAATTTTTTCTTTTTTTCTTTGCATTAGGGAAAAAAACTTCAGCTTGACATTAAATATGCAAGGGAAGTGCCCCAAAAATAGCCGTCAACTTGGCATATATCAGATTTGATCTTGAAGTTAACCATCTACAACACCACCTTGATTATCACCATCATAGGCACGCACTACTGGGATCTTCAGTAGCAGCTGTTTGATATTGGATGCTAGCTGCATTAGCATCATCGTCACCACATTCGGATACCGAGCTATGTTGGTGGGTCCATGAGATGAAGCATAAGAAGAAGCAGAGGCTGCAGCAGCTCTATCAGCGCTCCGTTTAAGCCTACGAATGTGATTAAGAATCAAAACACACTCGTTAAGGGCAAGCTCAATGCCACAGTTTGCTTTCATAGCTGAAAGCTTCTCCCAAGTGCGTCTTCTCCCTTGGTTGACTCCCTTTTGAAGCGCATCACCATTGCTGCCAACCAGAATAGAACCATCGACCAGCTGGTTTAAGCGCAACGTGCACAACCACAATGGAGTATGAGGTTGGCTTGCCTCTTTTATATCATATGATATTGTTAAGTGTGATGGCTTGTTGCCAACAAGCCATTGCTTCAGTGGCAAGACTTTGAAAATATTATTATTTTTGTTGTTTTAATAATGATGTAATTTTAATTATATACTTTGATAATATATTTTAATACATTATCAACATTATATTATTAAACCTACATGTTTTCTACAAATTTAATTTCATGTACTTATACAAATAAAACATTGCATTTCAAAATTTTATAAAATAACTTAAAAAAATTAAAATGTAAATAACAAGAAAAATATAAAAATATATATTAAAAAAAACAGATTTCATAAATTGTTTTCAGGAAAACTAACCAAACAGTGTAAAACATTTTATAATGCAGCATCCAAATAATGTAATTGGTTTTCTGGAATTGGTTTTTCAGAAAATCAATTACAACCAAACAAACAGACCCTCAGTACAATGCAGTTAAGCCAAAGTTTGGCTTTTGTGGTTGTGGGTGCCTACATATCTTGTGAATGGTGTCACAACTAATTCTCATGTGCCATAATTTTAGTCTTATATTTATTATCCACATAATCTTAAAAGGTATATTTGATCAAGAAAAATAATAAAATTATCTCTAAAAAATAAATGATAAATTTGATAGATTATTTGGATAGGTATAAAAGAAATATAAGTAAGGAAAAAGAAACATAAGTGTTGTTATATGTTTACTTTTCTTATAAGATATTTTGAACGAAATACTTTTAAAAACTAAAAGAGACACATTTAATAGGACGGAAGAAGTATATATAGGAATGGTCATGATAAGTTTTTTTACATGCTTCTGATTTGATATAGACTTAAGAGGATTTTATCTAACTTAAAATTAGACTTGAATTTTTTAAGTAAAAACTTGCATTCAACCTAACCTAATTATATATATATAATTCATCATAAATTTAACTCGATCATACCTTTAAAAAATTCAATTTAACTCAAATATATAATTCTCAAAATAAAAAATCAACTCAACTTAATTGAGTTTAGTCGGAATTCATTTACTCAATGATATATATAT
This sequence comes from Hibiscus syriacus, assembly GCF_006381635.1. Lineage (NCBI taxonomy): Eukaryota > Viridiplantae > Streptophyta > Magnoliopsida > Malvales > Malvaceae > Hibiscus > Hibiscus syriacus. The sequence continues at coordinate 1,980,991 of NW_024063008.1, forward strand.
ATATATATAGTTAAATTTCGTTTTCTAGCGGATAAAGATCATTATCATGCATGTGGGTAGGTGCTGTTTGTGGCCCCGCAAGCCTGGTGAACTCAATGATGGATCTCCATCAAGGTGCCTTGATGCTTCTAGGCCCGACCATGAACGCCAAAGTCGCCTTCGAACTGTCCGAAAGACTTCCTCACTTGGGCCTGAGAATGAAGGAGCATTGTCGCAGAGCCATGGAACACGCCATTAGGATGAAGAAACTCGGCCTCAAAGTCATATACCCAGGCCTCGAGGATCACCCACAGCTCCAGCTCCTCAAATCCATGGCCGGCAAGGAATACGGTCTTGGTGGGCTTCTTTGTGTCGACATGGAAACTGAAGAAAGAGCCAACAGGCTGATGCACCACTTGCAGAACTACACTCAGTTTGGGTTCATGGCAGTTAGCTTGGGTTACTACGAGACTCTCATGTCCTGCTCCGGCAGTAGCATCGGCATCTCACCGGGCCTGATTAGGATGTCCATTGGATACATTGGGACATTGGAGCAGAAGTGGAGCCAATTAGAAAAGGCACTCTCTAGGATGCAGGATTCCACCGTGTTCAATAAGAACTAATGGTTCTCTGCTGCAAGGTCTCGTTTATGTTGATTGGCGTTGTTTTGCGTTAAATAATATTATGTTTTAAGAAAAGTTGGCTAACTGAATGCCTCGTACAAGCTTAACATGGTCTAATTGAGAAGACTTGAACATGACGAGCCAGCATGGTCCATTTCTAAACAAAGAAACTTCACTTGAAAAATAAATGGAACAACTACATAACTTAAGCAAATTCCAACTATGCTCTTCAAATATTCATTTCTTCATTTATACATGTAGTTTTAGGCTCCAATGCAAATATTTTTAAACAATTATTCAAAATTTGAGAAATTAAATTTGAATATATTATATAAAAAAGTCAAGACTCAATTACTAACTTTTAATTTTTTTTCTCTAAACAACGTTCCCAGAAGAATAAGGCAATTAAGAGTGAGTATTTGATCAAATCAAGTTAAATCAAGTAAAAACATTTTTGAGTTAGCCAAGTTAATTGATTTGATCCTACTTCTGCATCTACTACTTTTCATCTTGCTATCTTCAACCATGCATAAGTTGAAGGATTAGGGAACATTCTTTCTATCTCTTATTCTATTCACTTAAGTTACATTTCAATACTTTGCATATTCATCATTTCATGAAGCATATATTATGTTTATCTTGCTTTATCATGCATTGCATTGCATTCATGTCATGTTATGGTTAGTATGATAAACTATATCATGTTACATTGCATATTCTATATCATGTTACATTGCATATTCTATCTTACCTTATACATCTATATGTTAGGCATTATCATGATATAATATGCTTAACATATTTGCATTCACATCTTTACTTAGTATGAATTATGTTTATGCATTTATACTTGGCTCATATTATGTTTTTGTTAGCTCATTGGATTGTTATCTAGCTCATTCATTCATGGAAACATCTATTTCATTCATTTTCATAAGTTCTATTACTTATTTCATTGTTTTCTTATCATACATAGTTGCACAATAAGCCAATGATGATTATGATAGCTTTTGGATAACTTACTATATCTTTGGCAACCCGTGGGATCAAGAACATCGAATGATAGCTCACCAACACTTAAGGGAGCTCAATGGACTTAAAGGATAGCTAAAGGAGTTGAAGAGTAGCTGACATTAGCTGGAGAGTAGCTAAGGAGCTGGAAGCTGAGCTATAGACTTATGGCAACTAGAGGCAGCTGGAATGACACTAGGTACCTAGTGTAACCCCCTAGACTCGACCTATGCGTCACAACTAGATCTAGTGGATTACGATAAAAATTTTCCAAAATATTTTTCAATAATGTAAACCATATTACTAATAAATATCTTTAAAAATATAGTTGATAACATTAAAATTCAATTCCATATAATTAAAGTCGTAAAATCTAAATAAAATAAAATATTCCAACATTTTCAAAATATAGGCACATGTCACCTAAAATAAAGGCAAATCGGAATATAAAAACATTACAACAAAAGGTACAGTACGAATGTGACTATCCTTCAAGTGTCAGGTACAGGTCGCCTATCAAAATGTATATGAAAAGATAAAGTTGGGGGAGTGAGCTAGGGAGCTCAATGTGTTCCAACAGTGCAGAAATAAAACATATAGTTTAGATTTCAAAATCAGTTCATCAATAAGGTCATGAAATGTATGTAGAGGTTTCAAAATCAGTTCAATTCCAAATTATGAAAACGTCAGTAGTGTTTTTAGTTTAAAATTTCAGAATCGCCCTCCAATCGAACACTATATGTAGTTTCCCAGAACTGCATCCATAAAGACTTACCTTAGGCCCCAAAGGGTGTACATGCCAACCTAAGGGAGACCTTGGGTCCATAAGGTCTTATCCTAGCCGAAGCGTAGGTGCTGTAACATCCATCTCCCGTATACCCTTCTGTACATGAGATACGGATGTCACATCACTTTATAAAACTTTTTGTGCTTTGAAAACCCGTAAAATTTTGTTTCAATTTGAACAACTCCAAATATGATATTCATGGAATCAACATACTAAAACTATCACTTAAGTACCTTACAAAATATTTACCATAGTTTAATTAAAATGCCAACTAAGTTCTCAAAATGAATAAGATTGTCATAATGTTACTGATGAGTCAACCTTTAATTGATGAAAGCTACTGCTACTGCTGCACTCCTTACGCAACTAATCTTTGTCTTTACCTACGCGTGAAATCAACACACGTTAAGTATTTACTTAGTGATACATAATAATGTAAAGATATTACAATTATACTACAGTATCGTATGAATATTGCATGAAGAATTGAATTGCATCATTTATAAGGACCAGTTAAGCCCTTCTCAGTTAAACCATAATTCTTTCATACCATCATGGAAATTATTCCTAGTATGCCCATCACACCTATCATTCTGTATATTTTCCCTCTTATTCTTTATTTGCCCTGTGTACATTAATTGTGAAAGTACTATACATGTATTGCACCAAGGTGCCACTTGAACATATATCTTTTATTATCATTATGGTGACACCTTAAATACTGTTAATACACTTTTTTGTATTTTCATTTGGGCATCCTTTCATACCCATTATGTTAAGTTTATATTTTCCTTTATAACATCCATTCATACTAGTTATGCATTGTTGTAAATTATATATATATATATTTATATCATACCTTCATATCAATTATGCACAATTCATATCACAATACATTATAATCCCTTTATTCTTTTATCCAAAGGTATTTAACCGTTCATATAACTGGCATAATTGACATCTTTCTGTCAAATGCACAGTTAGGCTTCAAAGGCACTTAGCCTTTCATCTATTTGGCATAAATGACACCTTTCTATCAAATGCACAGTTAGGCTTCAAAGGCACTTAGCCTTTCATCTAACTGGCATAAATGACACCTTTATGTCGAATGCACAGTTAGGCCTCAAAGGCACTTAGCCTTTCATCAAACTGGCATAAATGACACATTTCTGTCAAATGCACAATTAGGCCACAAAGACTCTTAGCCTTTCATCTAACTGGCATAAATGACACCTTTCTGTAAAATGCATATTTAGACCTCAAAGGCACTTAGCCTTTCATCTAACTGACATAAATGACACATTTCTGTCAAATGCACAATTAGGCCTATTAATATTTTATTTTAGACCAGTTTCTACTATAATAATCATTCATAATATAAATTAACCCTTTCAATCATTATACATTCTATAGTTTATACCTATAGTGCCCATGCAATAATCCCACTACCAATACGGCAATTCACCTTCTTATTATGAACTTATGACAATTTCACATTTCAACAGATTCTTTCAAGTCAATAAACACTCTATGGTTTACATCTGTAGTGCTAATACCATAATTTCTCAATTGTTTCTATAATCTATGTGGTTTGCATTCCCATTACCAATATAAAGATCCATTTCCTTATTATAAAGTTCTTATGTTTATACACACATTTCCCATATGGAAATTCATACACTTAGTATGAATCTCTTAACGGTTTGCACACAAAGTGCCCAATACAGAGATTCATACACTTAGTATGAATCTCTTAACATTTTTGCACACGAAGTGCTTAATATGGAAATTCATACACTTAGTATGAAGTTCTTGACTTTTTACACACGAAGTGCCCAATACGGAAATTCATACACTTAGTATGGATTTCTTAACTTTTGCACAGTTAGTGCCATTTGGTAATCAACATACATACATTAATAATTCCTACAACTATGACTATTGTAGCATGTACGTACATAATTAAATGCATTCACCTGGATTGCCTCGCAATTATCCAAAAATGTAAGGCTGATTCCTTCGGTACTTTGCCCTTGCCATTAGTTTTGTTTGTCTCAGAAGATTGATTTCTATCTACTCAAGCATCCATTAAAACATGTACCATACCTAATATTAGTATATTTCCTAACCATTATACTTAAACAATACTCAAAAGGACATATCATTAACTTTCTATTACAATTTCAATTTAATTGGCAGTTTCAAGCTCAATAGTATCGATACTACTACCCCTGGTACCGATACTTCTATACTATGGTACCGATACCCCCTTCCGGTATCGATACCAATTTTAGATTCGATGTTGTCTGGTATCGATACCCTTATCATGGTATCGATACTACCTTGTAGGTATCAATACTGATTGAATCAGTATCGATACTACTCAGCTAATTCATCCCTTTCTAGCCTATAGTATCGGTGTTGTTTGATCAGTACCGATACCCTTGCCCAAATTTTTTAGTTTTCAACCCGATTATTACTTAAATAGGGTCAAATTCTGTTATATTTACACCATACAAGACTATCAAACTCTTATTTAACTATCCATACTAACATTCTTTCATTTTAATACCTAAAACATCTAGTACCCCTCAAGATCATTGGATTCTAAGAATCACACCAAAATTTATAACTTGTTTTTAATCTCATCCAATGCTTCTAATCTCTTATTTACTACTTTGACAAGTCAATTCTACAAATAAATATCAATAAACACTCATTTATCAACATATCATTTAAAAATCCATTTTCTTAAATCTCTAATATTTCCTCCATTTCATAGTTTTGATCCCCTTTAATCATTCCTTAAGCTTATATTATACTCAATTCTTTAAAAGCCACCCAAAAACGAAGGAATAAACTAGTAAATTGAAAACTCACCTTTAGCTATGGAGGAGAGCTTTTCCACGGGAAGATAAAGAAGAAGAAGATGATAACTTTTGGTAACCTATATTCCCCTTTCCCCCTATTACTTAAAATCTTATAAAAATAAATTTTAAATTCATTTTCCCTTTAAAGGACCAAAATGCCCTCATAATCATCAATTGCTATAATTTAGTCTAAACCACTATTTCAAATCATTCTCAACTTTTATCAATTTGTTAAATAAATCCTCAGGTTATATTCCATATTTGGGGTATTACAATTCTCCCCCTCTAAAAAAATTCATCCCCGAATTTAAAGACCTTGCACGTTTACCACAATACTATAACTAGAGGGATCTTTTTACTACACAGTCTCGGGATTTCTATTATCCCAATCTGTACTGATTCTTTTTCATGATCCACTTCTAATCAAATTTCTATTTTCGTGTTGACTCTATTCAAACCAGGTCACCAACCCAATTCGTTAACTCGTAGTACATCTTGTTTTCACCTAAATGCATAGTTAACGCATGTAATATCTTAAAATTAATATATTTCTTTAAAACTTAGTTAACAACAAGGCTAACGTCAAAAAGTTCTTTACTAACATTTGATAGTAACCAACAAGTCCAATAATTCCATCTTCAGGATTATTCTTTGGAAGTTTCTAATTTACTACAACATGAGTTTCTCTTAGGATCTACTCTTATATCTTATACTGAAACATCCTGGCCAACAAAAACCATCTTTGTTAACCCATTTTTTTTATTGAAGTAGTTTGGCATATAAATTCTTCCCTTGAAGAGTCTTATTTAACCTCCAAAAATCTAGGCATAACTATATATATTTATATTTCTTTTCACTAATAAGTCAATTACTCGTCAGGATAAAAATACTCAAAATGATGAACTTTGATCAACCAAATCTTATAATTGAGCCCCTAATTCTCTTGATTCACTTAGATCATTTGATACTAAATCATAGAAACATTTTTCAATACTTTAATTAATTATCTATCACATTAAATAGAAAAGCTATATATCTATATATTTTCCTGACATCATTCTCTTCACAAACATTATCAATATCACTTTAAGTAATGATTTTAATTCATCAATTGGTACTTCCATAAGATTTACCAAGAATATAGCCCCTGGAATCTTTATTAATTGTCTACTAGCTTTCCACTATCACTTGTACCATGACTTATTAAGGTTTACGACTATCATTTTACTCAAGATTGGTTCTACATGAATTCCTCTAGCTCTAGCCAACATTGTACTAATGTATGAGTGCATAGATCAAGGGTCAACTAATACCAATACAGGCTCATCAAAAGATGAAAAGTACTTGTTAAAATTTTCGGATCCTCCAAATCCTCATTGGTCGTAATATTATATATTCTGGAGACTCCTTGAGTCTCTTGTCCCTGCAATGATTCATCTTGTCCCCTTGATCTTCCACTTCATTTGTTTATATTAAAGATTGCCATATATATTTCAAATTCCACTAAATTGTCCCCAGATTTCTTTGGATAATTTTGGGCAAAGTGATATGTTTTACCACATTGGAAGCAAGCTCTACTAAGAAGTCTGCATAATCCCTGGTGCACTCTTCCCCATGTCTGACATACAATTCTTTCTCTAACTGCTCTACTTGAGCTAGCATCAACCGACTGGGACTGTTTTGTTTTCTGCGAAACTACAACATAACCCTCTTTATCCAAATCTCTCGAGCTTGAGCCCTTGCCTCTCTTAACATAATGGGGAGTTGAAGGCGTTCCAACCCTTTTCCCCATCTGCAAACAATGTTCCACTGCTAATGTATCCTCTTGAGCTCTCTCGATAGCTTTGGTATGGTTAATAACTTCTTACAAGTTAGGCAAACTCAAAGCCAACATCATTTCTTTTATTTTTTGGCCTCAACCCCTCAATAAACCAATCACGTCGGGCCTTATCATTTGGAACTACCTCCGTAAAAAAATGGCTCAACTTATTATACTCAGCCTCGTACTCGTGTACTGCTCAATCACCTTGTTTCAAATTTAGGAACTTTAACAGCATTGCCCATTTGAACTGTTCACCCATATACTTGTTCTTAAATTCTTCCAGGAAGAATTACCAGGTCACTTGCTCTGGTGGTGCATACATCGTAGTATTTGACCACCAAAGTCAAGCTGATCCTCTTAGTAAAGATACAACTCCATCCAACTTTTCTATATCAGAACAATGAATATTTTTTAGCATTATTATAACATCATTCAATCATAAGTTAGCCTCCAAAGGACCTTCACCCACTTCTCCCTAAAACTCTGAAGCTCCCAAGCTCTTCAGCTCTTTTGGAATCAACATTCTCAGTGCTGGAGGAGTAGGGAGAGACATAAGAGGTTAAAAATGGGGTAATATAGAATCAAGAGCTTGCATAAAAGCTCCATACTCTGGTACCGACATCCCCTGATGTGCAGGTGCAATATCATCTTCATATAGAACCAACTGATCACTATTAGCCTCGTAACTTACACTACCAGTTACTTCTCTCATCTCTTGTTCCCCCGCTCGACGCAAGTTAAATGATTCTGACATATATTAGAACATAAATAGTAATAGCATTTCAGTTAGTAAGGAGTGTCATCAATTATACTTTAATGACATCATATCAGTAACCTTGACAATCTTAATGGCATGTAATCCCCTTATTCTCATTTCAATTAAACTCAGTTTCGTCCGAGAATCGATTAAACCTGCAGCTCTGATACCAATAAATGTAACATCCATCTTCTGTATACCCTTTCGTACACGAGATACGGATGCCACATCACTTTATAAAACTTTTTATCCTTTGAAAACCCGTAAAATTTTGTTTTAATTTGAAAAACTCCAAACTATAATATTCATGGAATCAACATACTAAAACTATCACTTAAGTACATTACAAAATATTTACCATAGTTTAATTACATGCCAACTAAGTTCTCAAAATGAATAAGATTGTCATAATGGTACTAATGAGTCAACCTTTAATTGATGAAAGTTGCTGCTATTGCTGCACTTCTTACGCAACTAATCTTTATCTTTACCTACGCGTGAAATCAACAAACGTTAAGTATTTACCTAGTGAGACATAATATTGTAAAGGTATAACAATTATACTACAATATCTTATGAATATTGCATGAAGAATTGAATTGCATCATTTATAAGAACCAATTAAGCCATTCTCAGTTAAACCATAATTCTTTCATACCATCATGGAAATTATTCATAGTATTCCCATCATACCTATCCTTCTGTATATTTCCCCCTTATTCTTTATTTGCCCTGGGTACATTAATTGTGAAAGTGCTATACATGCATTGCACCAAGGTGCCACTTGATCATATATCTTTTATTATCATTATGGTGGCACCTTAAATATTGTTAATACACTATTTTGTATTTTCATTTTGGCATCTTTTTATACCCATTATGTTCTGTTTACGTTTTCCTTTATAACATCCATTCATACTAGTTATGCATTATTGTACATAATCTATATATATTTATATCATCCATTCATATCAATTATGCACCATTCCTATCACAATACATTATAATTCCTTTATTCTTTTATCCAAATGTATTTAATCGTTCATCTAACTGGCATAATTGACACCTTTCTATCAAATGCACAATTAGTCTTCAAAGGCACTTAGCCATTCATCTATCTGGCATAAATGACACTTTTCTATCAAATGCACAGTTAGGCCTCAAAGGCACTTAGCCTTTCATCTAACTGGCATAAATGATACCTTTATGTCGAACGCACAGTTAGACCTCAAAGACACTTAGCCTTTTATCTTACTAATAAAAATGACACCTTTCTGTCAAATGCAAAGTTATGCCTCAAGGAACTTAACCTTTCATCAAACTGGCATAAATGACACATTTCTGTCAAATGCATAGTTAGACCTCATGATACATGCACCAGAGTCCATAATACATGCTTCTTTGGACTAATGTTTATACTCGAACCTATTAGAAGAACAAAGTCTCGAAGATTCAAAGCATATCTATTCGGTAAGTATAATGTGAATGAATCATTAAACGATTCTAATGTTGCTCCCTTTAATGTTTTAGATTCGAGGTTGAATCTTTTTGAAGAAAGGGAGGATGATACATGCATCACAAGGCTTACATCAAAGGAAGAAGTAATAACTCTTCCAAATGATCCACTCGTCCAAGCATTGGAAAAGAAGATCAGAACATAAGCAGACTTACGACGACTAGGAGGGTTGGTTAGAGCCATATTATCGTGTTTGCCTTTTCATTACGACTAGGAGGGCTCGATAGGACATTATCCATCGATTTTCCACATATCCATCCACGTCATCAATCATCTTTACCATTCACCTTCATAAGGGAGATCTTTTGATTTCTTGGTTATCTTATTTTATTTTCAATTCATTTATCTTGTTTTAATCTTATTTTTTATCTTGTTTCCAGCACAAAAAAAACCCTAAAAAACCTATCTATTGCCACCACCGTCCCCATTTATCCCTTATTATTCTTCATCGAGTCTAGATCTTTTCTAGGTTTGATTCTTCAACAAGAGCAACGTTCATCAATCTGCCACCACTTCCCTATCAATTGGTATCAGATTTGGGCCGATTCTTGGAAAGAAGCAAGCAATCTTGCTTGTTCTTGCACACAAAACCGTCAAGGTATCCCAACGGAGCTAGTCCATAAAAGATTCATCGTTTCAGGTTCTTTTTATTTAATTTTAATTTAGATTCAAATCCTTCTTGTTAGTTTGCTATTTTTTTCAAAACAAAAAAAGGCAAAAAAAAAGAAACAAAAAAGCCAAAATTTCAAAAAAAATTGCAAACGAAGGTATTTAGGGATGATTTTCTCCAGATATCATATTCGTCTTAAGTTTAATCTCCAGTCCAAAATTCACTTTGATCAGAGTTCATTAGATTCTTCAAAAACATCATTCAAGTTTTATCAGCAGATTCAGTCTAGAATATTGTCGAATTTCTTGAAAATACTACAAGAGTAATTTTGTTGTGAAAATTTCCATATTAAAACGTCATATATTGAAGATCATTCACACAAAAAATCAGAATTTTTGGAGATCAAGAACAACTTCAAACAAAGCGATCAAGAAAAAATAGATTGTTTGACTCACCGTTCAACAGAGTCTACTGGATACTACTGAAGGTATTTGGTTCTAAAATTTTACAGGTGGTTTCTTGACGCATTTAAAGACATTCAAGAATTTTTCCAGAATTTTTGGACACCGGTAACCCCCTAAAAAACGTTGCTCAAGTTGATCCAGCGTTTTCTAGGTTTTCTAGTTTGGTCCCTTTTTCTTTGACTCTTAGTGCTTTAGGTTCTTTTATTTTTCCTTATTATTGTTCTTTTGCATTATCTAACACATTATCTTCCTTGTGTTAGTAGGACTAAAGAGTTTGCATACTTCTTCCTTCTTTGCATTCTCGTTCTCTTGGAGTCTAACCTTTGTTTGGCCTCTTAGAGCTTTTAGGTTTTTTCTTATTGCCTTTGCTAGTAATCAAACTCCAATATGAACTGTGGAAGACTACTTGGTAAAGTGAGTTTTAAAGAGTACAAGATCGGCTTACTTGCCTCTCGTTGTGTTACTTTCTTGGAGTGACTTGTGAGGTTTCTTGCTTTGTTGAATTTTCTTTCTTTTATTTTTATTTTACTTTAAAATTTTCTTTCGAGTGTTATGATTTCAGGATGTGTGACAATAACAACAAGACACTCATGACTCAAGTTGAAAGATTTGATGAACTTACCAATATCTTGAGAGAACGACAAGAACCACAACTGAATCTACCAAACCAGAATCCAAGACTAAACAATGCTGAACTTTTGGTACCCAGGCGAGAACAACCACGTTTCCAAGCACCCGAACTCTTTGCAAAACCAAAGTTCATGATCCCTTCTTTCAAAGGAGGCAACGATCCGGAAAGGTACATCAATTGGGAAGGAAATGTTGATCTCATATTCGTATACCATGACTACCCCCAAGCTAAACAAGTTCCCCTCATCACCATGCAATTCGAAGGATATGCTCGAACTTGGTGGATGCAAACAAGGAAAAAGATCTAGAATTTCCAAATTCCAACAATCACTTCTTTGATCGACCTCAAACAAACCATGAGGAAGCGATTTCTACCTACACATTATACACGAGAAGTTAAACTAAGACTACACCGACTTCGACAAGGTAGAAGTTCAGTTGAAGACTACTACAAGGAGATACAGTCCTTACTCAATAGGGCTAACATAACCAAAAAAGAAGAGGTCACCGTGTCAAGATTCGTCGTCGGCTTGAACTCAAACATCAATGATCTTCTTGACCTCCATGGGTACGAAAACCTTGAAGATACACTAAAGAAAGCAATGACAATCGAAGTACAAATCCAAAGGAGATTCCGATAACATTACCACGGTACTTCATCCTCTTACCAAGGTAATCCTTCAAATCCTTCCTCGTCTTCTGCTCCATCTTCTCTAAAAAAGTGAAGAGATGACAAACCTGACAAGGAAAAGAACGATCAGCAAAGAATGACACACTTCCAGCTCCTAAAGATCAAATAATAATTTGTGAGGAGGTAGGGAAAGCAAAAAAAGAAAAAGCTGAGAAAGAGGCAAAAGAAAAAGAGGTCACTAGTTACAAAAGCCAAAAGAATAATGACCCATGGGAGGTGAGTGAACCTAATTGTGAGAAGAAAAGAGTGACTCAAAATCTATGTGTGAGCACAAAAGATTTGAGAGAGAACATTCTTTACAAACAACCTTCCATCCTTGTTCGCTTTAGAGAATCAATTGTTTCGATTTCTAACATTAACAAGGATTTGCCTAGTGTGTTTTCATCTTTGTTACAGGATTTTCAAGAAGAATTAGGTGATCCACCTGACGGATTACCACTGGAAAAAGAAAAACAACACCAAACCAATCTAATTCAAGGTTCTATCATACCTCGTCAAACATACAATCTCGAAGAAACCAAAGAGTTAAATTTGTTACAAAAAGGCTACATCCATGAAAGCCTTAGTCGTAACGTCATCTTAATGACGAAACATGACTTGAACAACTCCACATGCTTTATAGTTCATGCACAGGGAATCCATGTAAATGATGAGAAAGTAAAAGCAACACGAGACTGGCCCACACCATCTTCCATAGCCAAGAGTTGTCGAATAATATTAGGTGACCCTCCTGACGGGTTACCACCTGAAAATCCTTTAAGTGCGTAGCTGACCGAGGTAAACAAAACACATTAGACGATGCACTACCACGAAGGTATACTCTTAAGCATTCTACTATTCCAAGAATTGAACATATAAAAAATGTATATCACGATAACTCGGATATTTATGATATTTCTACCCATACTTTTAAAAGTACTTTTAATGAGTTTTATCTTGTATATGAGTTTCCTTGCCAACTAAACAGGTTCTACAATCCACAAATCTCCTGTCGAGAATTATTAATTCATGAACCACACTTAGGAGACTTAAGGGATTACTTTAACAAACCAATTGACATGGTTTTTAAACACTCATTCTCACCACACACGAATAAAACCATGGAGAAATTATCTGAAGAAATCATACAGAAAGCAAACAGTGGTCGACACCATGTTGAATTTCAACCTAAACATCAGATTAAAAGACTTGTATGCAAAAGAGGATTTCAAGACTACAAGAAATCAGTTCATACAAAGAAGAAACCTCGACTGAAACGCATAAAGACACATCACATTGATCATGGTAAATGTTTCACAAGTTTTCCTTTCAACGCATCTAAGTCTATTTCTCTTGGATTTTTAGATTCGAGGACGAATCCTTTTGAGGAGTGGGCAAATGATACATGCACCAGATTCCATAATACATGCTTCTTTGGACTAATGTTTCTACTCGAACCTATTAGAAGAACAAAGTCTCGAAGATTCAAAGCATATCTATTCGGTAAGTATAATATGAATGAATTATTAAACGATTCTAATGTTGCTCCCTTTAATGTTTTAGATTCGAGGTCGAATATTTTTGAAGAAATGGAGGATGATACATGCATCACAAGGCTCACATCAAAGAAAAAAGTAATAACTCTTCCAAATGATCCACTCGTCCAAGCATTGGAAAAGAAGATCAGAACAGAAGTAGACTTACGATGACTTTTTGAATGGTATCCTGATCTTATTTAGTCAATATGTCTTCTGGAGATACAACCTTCTGTCTCTTATCTTTCCAACGGTTCTTGAATCGCATCAATCCGATATCGGGAACTCAAGATATGGCTATTTTACTGAAGACGGTGCATGCAGAAAATCCTATACGGGATTAATACGGGATTTTGTAAATATTACGAATTTTTAATATTTTTATTGATTATTTTTAATATAACTTAATACAGGATGATACATTATCTTTTAGGATTAGATTTATTATTTTATTAGGAATTAAGGTTGGGTTAAAAATATTATCTTTAGTTATTATTATTTTATTAGGAATTAGAGTTAAGATATGTTTAGTTTATTATTATTTTATTCATTAGTTATTTAGGACCTTTAGAACTCAGCCCCTATATAAAGGAGGTTTCATTAAAATTTGTAATTAAAGATTTCTTTGATTAATAATACAATGAGAGTTCGTTTTTGCAAGTTCTGATTGTCTTGTGCCTTCGAAGCTTCTTCTCCTTGAGTTCTTTCAAGTTCTTGTGAGGGAGATTAATCTTCACACTCCAATTTGCCTTTTCATCGCGACTAGGAGGGTTGGTTAGAGCCATATTATCGTGTTTGCCTTTTCATTGCGACTAGGAGGGCTCGATAGGACATTATCCATCGATTTTCCACATATCCATCCACGTCATCAATCATATTTACCGTTCACCTTCATAAGGAGATCTTTTGATTTCTTGGTTATCTTATTTTATTTGCAATTCATTTATCTTTTCTTTATCTTGTTTTAATCTTATTTTTTATCTTGTTTCCAGCACCAAAAAGAAACCCTAAAAAACCCTATCTATTACCGCCACCTTCCCCATTCATCCCTTATTGTTCTTCATCGAGTCTAGATCTTTTCTAGGTTTGATTCTTCAACAAGAGAAACGTTCATCAATCCGCTACCGCTTCCCTATCACCTCAAAGGCACTTAGCCTTTCATCTAAGTGGCATAAATGACACATTTCTGTCAAATGCACAGTTAGGCCTCAAAGGCACTTAGCCTTTCATCTAACTGGCATAAATGACACATTTCTATCAAAGGCACAGTTAGGCCTATTAATATTTTATTTTAGACCAGTTTATAATATAATAATCTTTCATAATATAAATTAACCCTTTCAATTATTATACATTCTATAGTTTATACCTATAGTGCCCATGCAATAATCCCACTACCAATATGATAATTCACCTTCTTATTATGAACTTTTGACAATTTCACATTTCAAGAGATTCTTTGAAGTCAATAAATACTATATGGTTTACATCTGTAGCGCTAATACCGTCATTTCTCAACAGTTTCTATAATCTTTGTCGTTTGCATACCCATTATCAATATAAATATCCATTTCCTTATTATAAAGTTCTTTTGTTTATACATAAATTTCCCATATGGAAATTCATACACTTAGTATGAATCTCTTAACGGTTTGCACATAAAGTGCCCAATACGGAAATTCATACACTAAGTATGAATTTCTTAACTTTTTGCACATGAAGTGCCCAATACGAAAATTCCTACACTTAGTATGAATCTCTTAACATTTTTGCACACGAAGTGCCCAATACGTAAATTCATACACTTAGTATGAATTTCTTGACTTTTTACACACAAAGTGCCCAATACAGAAATTCATGCACATATTTTTGCACACGAAGTGCCCAATACGGAAATTCATACACTTAGTATGAATTTCTTGACTTTTGCGCACTTAGTGCCATTTGGTAATCACCATACATACATTAATAATTCCTACAACTATGACTATTGTAGCATATACATACATAATTAAATGCACTCAACTGGATTGCCTTGTAATTATCCAAAAACGTAAGGTTGATTACTCTGGTACTTTGCCCTTGCCCTTAGTTTTGCTTGTCTCGGAATCTTGATTTCTATCTACTGAAGCATCCATTTAAACATGTATCATACCCAATCTTAGTATATTTCCTAACCATTTTACTTAAACAATACTCAAAAGGACATATCATTAACTTTCAATAACAATTTCAACCTAATTGGTAGTTTCAAGCTCAATAGTATTGATACTACTACCCTGGTACCAATACTTCTATACTATGGTACTGATACCCCATTTCGGTATCGATGCCAATTTTAGATTCGATGTTTCTTGGTATCGATACCCTTACCATGGTATCGATACTATCTCGTAGGTATCGATATTGATTCAATATCGATACTACTAAGTTAATTCATCCCTTTTTAGCCTATAATATTGGTACTGTTCGATCAGTACTGATACTATTGCCCAGATTTTCTAGTTTTTAACCCGATTATTACTTAAATAGGGTCAAATTATGTTTTATTTACACCATACAAGACTATCAAACTCTTCTTTAACTATTCATACTAACATTCCTTCATTTTAATACTTAAAACATCTAGTACCCTTCAAGATCATTGGATTCTAAGAATCACACCAAAATTTCTAACTTGTTTTTAAACTCATTCAATGCTTCTAATCTCTTATTTACTACTTTGACAAGTTAATTCTACAAATAAACATCAATAAACACTCATTTATCAACATATCATTTAAAAACCCATTTTCTTAAATCTCTAATATTTCATTCATTTCATAGTTTTGATCCCCTTTAATCCTTTCTTAAGCTTATATTATACTCAATACTTCCAAAGCCACCCAAAAACGAAGGAATAAACTAGTAAATTGAAAACTCACCTTTAGTTATGGAGGAGAGCTTTTCCACGGGAAGAGAAAGATGAATAAGAGGATAACTTTTGGTAACATATATTCCCCTTTCCCTAAATTACTTAATATCTTATTAAAATAAATTTTAAATTCAGTTTCCCTTTAAAGGACCAAAATGCCCTCATAATCATCCATTGATACAATTTAGTCTAAACCACTATTTCAAATCAATCTCAATTTTTATCATTTTGTTAAATAAATTCTTAGATTTTAAATTCTTTTAATAAAGCCCCAGATTCCATATTTGGGGTATTATAGGTGGCCACTTGATGGGAGTGCCCTCAGGCCCATAAGGACATACCCAATGCACATAGCAAAGGTATAACCATAAGAGAATGCCTTAGGGTCCATAAGGTCTTACCACTAGGCCCTTTAGGCCTATGAGCCCACCCAAGATTCGCCTTAGGTCCATAAGGAATTACCAGTTTGATCGGTCTGAACCTATATAAGGAATTACTAGTTTGATCGAGCTGAACATACAGAGACTTCATACTAAATCCTAGAGTACCGAGAGAAACATATTTTTAGATAGTAATCAGTGATTGCAGGAAATCATAGTTCACACATATTTATTTATCAGTAAATAGCAACCAAAGAATATGAATTAGACAATCAGGCTTAAACTTTAGTAAATTAGAAATTAGACTTTAAATCAGATAAATCATACAAAATCAAGTCAAACAGATAGTCACATTGCAAAGTAGATAAAACAATCATGTGTACATGATTTTTCAAACCGATATTTAAAATAGATGTGTGTCACACAAGGAACACACCTCGTAAAAAGTATCAGTCCAGGAGATCTATCGAGCACCAGCTTCACTACGCGAGAACCTAAGTTATTACATAATAGGGTTATAATTAGAGTAATAATCTAAATTGAATATTTAACAAGGCCACAAACTATACGAGAATTCACAGGCTCTCGCGGAGGTACAGATCGAGAGAAATTGGGTCGAGTAGGTGAACAATCAAGAGATCCACGAGTACCTTAAATATTAGATAACATTAATTAGTCAATAACCCTTCAGTTAAATTAGAAGCACTGAAATAAATACTTAATTTAAATATGCATGTTCAGGTTTACGGGTCAATTTGGAGGCTTCCAGGTTTGAATTTGGCAAACCATACTTTGGATTCAGACTCAGGACGTCGAAAAACATAAAATATAACTTTTTAGAAAATTTAACTTTTTGTCAAAGTTAAAGTCAATGGTCAAAGTCAACGGTAAACTCTAGTCAAAGTCAATATGTCAGGTCAAAGTCAATGGGTCAGGTCAAACAGACCCGATTCAGGCCGGGTTAGGTCGGTCTAGACTGAATGGACTGGTTTAGAAGACTCCCTAAAGCATGGGAGAGCCCCATGTATACAAGACGACACGTGGTGGCGTGGGGCAATAGTGACGAGGTCTGGGGCGGCTTTCGATTACTCCATGAGAGACCAAACACACCAATCGATCCAATTCATCATCAAATCAAGTCAAAACCACGGTAAACATTAACAAGAAAACGTTCAAAGCTTACCCCCAATGATTAATGATGACGACAGAACACTGGGTGATGTGCTCGGTTGTGTTTTGATCGAAATCGCTTGGGGAGTGTAACAGTAGTCGGCGTGAGGCTCACCGGTGGTTGGAGCAGCCTAATCGAGTCGAAAATACAATAATGTCGAAATAGGTTTTCCTTCCTCAATAACGACGGTCGATGATCGAATCAGGGTTACCAATAGTTAGGGATTGATCGTCGGAGGACGCCGGTTTGACTAGTGGTGATGGAGCAAGACAATGACAGCTAGATTAGAGCAAATCGCGGTGGAGAGACGACGAGTAAAGTTGAGGCACAAAATTTGGGGATAAATTTGAGGGTTTTTTGCTTGCTCGATGGGGGGTTCAATTTTGGGTATATAACTCGAGTTAAAATAATTTAGTTATATATTTATTAAAAATATACAGAAATAGTGGCCTGATAACTCCATAAAATGTCACATTTTGGGACCTTTTCACTTAAGTTATTGAATGTTTATGAGCTCATTTAGGACCATGTAGATTCATTTAGTTGCATTCGATGCAATTTAGTTTGCCGTGGCATTTTATTTTTTTTTAAAAGCGGTGCTGCCTTATGGGAAAAGTGCTTGTCTAATGATGTGTAGGAATTGAGAGCAAGGAAAAGAGGAAAGAAAATGCCATGACATCAGGAGATTGCTAAGAAGAATGAAAATGCCAAGTTGGACTGGCATTTCGAAAGCGTACAAAGTGCGAGAAGATATTTTTGAAGCCAACTGTCTCATACTCTCCATGATCTCTGCCCGAGAAATCTGCCTTGAAGATCCGCCTGGAGGGATCGGTGCTGCTACATCCGGTCCTGCTGATGACGCCATTTGCCCCTGCAGATCTTGTCTGTCCTTGGGCGTCTGCAACGGGATCATACCGGTCACTCAACTCAGCCAGTAACCCTGGCTGTATCATAGCCAGCTCTACCCGATTCCCAAATAAGCTAACCATGATTTTAGGGTTTCCTAGGAAAGTCAACACCAAGTCCTAGGATTAATTTTCCCCTATAAATAGAGGATGAAGTCATAATGTTAGAGACTTTGGTTCCACCCTGATTTGATCTTAAAAAGTTAGAGAGAGAAGGTCTCACTTTTCTTCGTCAATCATACTTGCCGTGGCATTTCTCCGTGACAAGCTTGAGGGAGTGGTGTTCTAAGCATCTGAGAGGAGCTAGTTCGCTGGGGGTAGTTCTTGGTGGTCGAGGAAAGCTCCGGCAGTGCACATCGAAGGCTTTTTCTCCTCCCCTTAGTTCTTTGCTTTCATATTTTGTTATTGGGTTGTAAGGAACGAATGAAACTTGCTTTGTGCTTGTTTATTTCGAACCCCACCATGAACTAATCCTATTTGGTGGGAGTTCACTTAGATGTTTAAGTTTTATTTGAATGAATGGTTGTTTTTCTATACTATAATCTGTTTTGTTTATAAGACTTAGGGCCTTAAGGTTGTAGGAGCTACGAGAGTAGTCATTCCTTAGGGGATTCTTTAGGTTCGAGAGAATATCGAGATAAAATATCCTTAGTGTTCGATATAAAACTAGGGAGAACTACATAAACAAGGGGTTCTATATAGTAACTACGCCTAATATACCTTAGAGAAAAGGCTAGGATTTCATTCGACTAAAAGGAGTTGTGCAAGAACGATAGGTTAGATGTTAATGCTGTCGTAAAAAAGTATTGTTGAGACATATCATGTTATCTAGACCAATAGGATCACTGCAAGGGTTTACGCCAATCGGTTTTACCAGGGCATCTTTAATCTATCGAGTCCCTTACTAGAGATAGCATAGGGCACCTCAGTAGACTCTGTCAGGCAGACTCGGCATAGAAGAAATACCATTCGGAGAAATAGACTTAGATTTTCCCAGTAAGTCCTATCACTCATTCCCATAGCAGCTTGTCGTGCGATAAAGACAAAGTCCTAATAATCAACTCGTATATTTACTTTTCATTTTGCCGTGACATTTCCATCTATTTGCACTAAACACAATCTATTTTTCCACGACATATCCATTTGCTACCACACTACCATCGTTCCATTTCCACATCAGTCATTCCATTTTTCCACAACATTATCATTTGTATATACCTTCACTAACTTTACTTAGGTGACAAAGTAAAGTGCCTTGACAAACCTATTTTATTTCCTCAATTCCCTGTGGAGATGATACTCAACTTATCACTGTATTACTTGTTCGATTGTGTATACTTGCACATATTTTCGCACCCATTTATAGTACTCACAAACAGCGGACAAGTTTTTGGCGCCGTTGTCGGGGAATTGGCAACTGGAAGTTAAATATTTTTGTCATTGAATTTTTATTTTACTTGTTTATATATTTTTTATATAGTTTTACCTTTTATTTTCTTTTTTTTTCAGGTTTTCTTGGTGTATGACCAGAGGACAACCGAACGAGCCATTGGAACCAGTTGAACATGAGATCGAGAGGTTCTTTAGGAGAAGAATGCGTGCTCAACGTGCAAATATGTATCAAATCGAAAATCAAGGCATTGATCATGAGGAAGATCATAATGCCGAGGCAAATCTAAATGCTAGGAACACAGCCCGACCTCGTACCATTCGTGATCATTTAAATTTGATCTTAGATGACTTAAATCCTGTAATAGTGGCACCAGAAATTCAGGCAGCCTACTTCGAGCTCAAACCTATCATGTTCAATATGCTGAATTCTATAGGGAAGTTTGGGGGCATGCCAAATGAAGATGCCACACAACATATTCGTAACTTCTTGGAGGTGTGTGATTCCTTTCGCCAACAAGGAGTGCACGAAGATGTTCTGAAATTAAAGCTATTTCCATATTCTCTGCGTAACCGAGCAAGGCTTTGTTGAGTGGCGTTCCAATGGATTCAATGAAGTCGTGGACTGATTTGTGTAAAAAACATTTATTGTGGTATAATCCTCCGAACATAAACACCCAACTGAGGAACGACATTGCTTCTTTTCGTCAAGCTGGTGACGAGTCAATGTATGAGTGTTGGGATCGATACAAAGGATCGTAAATGTTCGAATCATGGTTTTCAAGATTGGACGCAAGTGGTGATGTTCTATAATGGAGTTAATGCGCCCACGAGGATGATGCTAGATGCCTCGGCAAATGGGACACTACTTGACAAATCACCAGCAGAGGCATTTGACATTCTGGATAGGATTGCCACCAACGATTATCAGTTTCCATCTACAAGGCTTGGACTTGGGCGCAAATCACATGGAACTTTCGACCTAGATTCTAAAGATTCGGTGTCCGCCCAACTTACTGTTATCACCAATATGTTAAAGAATTTGCAAAGGCCAAGTGAGGTGAGAGAAGTGAAGGTAGCCAATTTAGCATGTTTATTATTCCACGACAATCATAATGAGAGTGACTGCCCGACCAATCAAGAATCCATCAATTATGTAGGCAACTTCAAATGAGACAACAACAACCCTTATTCCAACACATATAATCTTGGATGACGTTAACATCCAAACTTTTCGTGGGGAAATCAAGGAACCAACAATGTTCATCAACCAGCTCGGCAGCAGAATTTCAATGACTCCTAGGGATTTCAATCGAATATGCCATGGCATAATTCTAACAAGAGAGGACCATCTTTATCTACCACCAGTTCTCTGGAGGCCACAATGCAAGAGTTCATAGCAACAACGAAGACAATACTGCAAGGCCATGCGACCTCCATCAAAAATTAAAGGGGCCCTGCTTCAGAGCCACAGTTCGTCGCTGAGGGCATTGAAGAGTTAGGTTGGTCAAATTGCCGCGGCATTACAAGAACGTAGACTAAGACATTTGCCGAGTGACACTTAAGTCACAAAACCTCATGGTAAAGAACAATGCAGTGTGCTAACACTCCGAAGTGGTACACGAATTAATGTTGAAGACAAGTTTAGGGGAAGACCGAATGATAATTCACCCCCGGAGACCGTGCAAGTTGAGCAAGAAGTGCTGGAAGAAGCACCAGAGGAAGAGGACAAGGCTGAGGGTTCATCAAGTAAAATGACTGAGGGGAAAATAAAAATGCCAAGGTAACTTCTATTCACACCCCGTCAGTGCAGGAAGTCAGACCCCCACCTCCTTTTCCGCATAGGCTGAAGAAGCATAACGAATATATTCAATTCAGAAAGTTCGTTGACATTCTGGGTCAACTTCAAATCAATGTTCCTTTTCTAGAGGCTATGGAGCAAATGCCTACATATGCTAAGTTTCTCAAGGAAATTGTTACCAAGAAGAGAAATGTTGAGCAATACGAGACAATTGCCACGACAAAAGAATTTTCCTCTTCTTTAACCAAGCTGCCACCAAAGAGACATGATCCGGGCAGTTTTATCATCACATGTTCGATAAGAGACAAATTTTTTGGGAAGACACTATGTGACCTTGGCTCAAGCGTAAACTTGATGCATAAGTCAATTTTCATGAAGCTTGGGATAGGAAATGTGAGACCCACAACTGTCATCTTGCAATTAGACGATCGTTCACACGTGCGTCCCGAAGGGCGAATTGAAGATATCATCGTGTGGGTTGACAAGTTCGTTTTTCCTGTTGATTTTCTGATTCTGGACTGTGAGGTTGATGCCACAACACCCATCATTTTAGGGAGACCCTTCCTAGCTATCGGTCGTATACTCATCAACTGCGAGAGGGGTGAGCTAACAATGCGAGTGGCCGATCAACATGTCACTGTGAATATCTTCCGATCTCTCAAGTACATGGATGATTCTGAAGAATGCCAAAGCATTTTAGAAGTAAATATAGTAATCACGGAAGAAGCAGATCAATTTTGCCAGGGCAATTTCATTCAGCTGGGACCTAATGAGAGGCTACTTGAAGACCTAAAGTCTGAAGAGCCTAATGATTTTCTTTCGAGGAACAGCAGACTATCTTCCTTAAAGCTAGCCTAGGTATGCATTTTGAACCTTTTAATTTTGAAGAGTTTGTTCCTCCTAAGGCCTCATTACAACATGCTCCTACCCTAGAACTTAAGAATTTGCCACAACATCTTAAATATGCTTATCTGGGTAGTAATTAAACTTTACCAGTGATTATTTCCCCTGCCCTTACTCTTAACCAAGAATCTAGTTTATTAAATGTTTTGTCACAGCATAAGAGAGCGTTAGGATGAACGATGATAGATCTGAAGGGAATAAGTCCAACAATCTGCATGTACAAAATCCTGCTGAAAGAATGCCATGGCAAATCCATAGAGCCACAGCGAAGATTAAATCTCATCATGAAGCAAGTTGTGATGAAAGAGATTCTCAAATAGCTTGACGCTGGAGTAATTTACCCCATATCGGATAGTTCTTGGGTGAGTCCCGTCCAATGTGTGCCGAAGAAGGATGGCACGACCGTGGTGACGAGTGAAGACAACGAGTTGTTACCTACACGCACAGTCATCGGGTGACGAATCTGCATGGACTACCGCAAGCTTAACAAGGTTACCAAGAAGGATCATTTCCCTTTGATGTTCATCGATCAAATGCTGGATCGACTTGCTGGCAGGGCATTCTATTATTTCTTGGACGAATACTCGGGGTATAACCAAATTGCCATCGCAACGGAGAACCAAGAGAAGACAACATTCACGTGACCCTATGACACTTATGCTTTTCAAAGAATGCGTTTTCGACTCTATAATGCCCCAGTAACTTTTCAGCGCTACATGCAAGCCATATTTTCAGACATGGTTGAGGGTTTTCTGGAAGTCTGAAAATGTTCATGGATGATTTTTCTGTTTCTTGAGATGACTTTAAAAATGCCTCGACAATTTGGCGAATGTATTGAAGTGATGGGATGAGGCTGATCTCGTGCTGAACTGGGAAAAATGCCATTTCATGGTAACTGAAGGCATTGTTCTAGGCCATAAAATTTATGCAAAGGGAATTGAGGTAGACAAGGCCAAGATCGAGGTGATTGAGAAGCTACCCCCACCAACTTCTATCAAGGGCATTCAGAGTTTCCTTGGACATGCTGGATTTTATATACGATTCATCAAGAACTTCTCCACAATATCCAAGCCCTTATGCACCTTGCTGCAACAGAACCAACCGTTTGTGTTCGATCAGAAATGTCATGGCGCATTCAAAGAGCTAAAGCAAAGACTTATCTCTGCACCGATCGTGGTTCCCCCAGATTGGATGGCACCGTTCGAACTAATGTGTGATGCAAGTGACTTTGTTGTGGGAGATGTGCTTGGGCAATGTAGAGGTAAAATTTTTCATGTTATATATTATGCTAGTCATACCTTGAATGAGGAACAATTGAATTATACCACCACTGAGAAAGAATTACTTATCGTGGTATTTGCATTTGACAAGTTTAGGCCCTACTTGATAGGCACCAAAGTCATAGTTCACACCGACCACTCAGCTATAAAATACTTAGTGAACAAAAAAGATGTCAAGCCTAGACTTATTAGGTGGATATTACTACTGCAAGAGTTCGACTTAGAGGTAATTGATAGGAAAGGTACTGAGAACCAAGTTGCAGATCATTTATCTAGCTAGAGAGCATTTCATAATGCCATGACATTTTTGATATTAAAGAAGAATTCCCTGACGAGAAAATTTTATATGCCACGTCAATTCCGTGGTACACTGACCTTGTTAATTTTCTTGTTAGTGGTGTTTTTCCTTATGAATTGAACAACCAGGGAAAAAAGAAGTTTCTGCGTTATGCCAAGCTCTATTTTTGGGACGATTCGTACTTGTTTAAGCAATGCGCCGATCAAATGATTCGACAGTGTGTCCCCGAAGAGGAACAACAAGATATCTTACACCATTGCCATACAACACCTTGTGGAGGGAATTTTGGAGGTGCGAAGACTGCTGCAAAGGTCCTTCAATCAGGCTTCTATTGGCCATCACTGTTTAAGGATGCCCACGAGTTTTGCAAAGAATGTGACAGATGCCAGCACACTGGGAACATTTCCAGACGACACGAAATGCCGCTGCAAAATATTTTGGAGATAGAACTCTTTAATGTTTGGGGCATTAATTTCATGGGACTATTCCCATATTCTTTTGGAGACTTATACATCTTGCTTGCGGTGGATTATGTATCTAAGTGGGTTGAAGCGATTGCCACACCGAGGAATGATTCGAAGACGGTGTTTAAGTTCCTTCACAAGAACATCTTCACTCGATTTGGAGTACCAAGGGATATTATTAGTGACGAAGGAACCCACTTTGATAACAATCTAATTGCCAAGGCATTATAAAAGTATGGAGTGCGACATAAAATTGCCACGACATATCACCCACAAACAAATGGGCAAGCTGAAGTGTCTAATCGAGAAATCAAGCAAATCCTCGAGAAGGTTGTGAACCCTCGAAGGAAATACTGGTCCCCAAAACTTGATGAAGTGCTCTGGGCCTACCGAACGACATTAAAAACACCTCTAGGAATGTCGCCATTCAAGATGACATATAGAAAAGCCTACCACCTGCCAGTTGAGCTAGAACGCAAGGCATACTGGGCAATTAAGCAGCTCAACTTCGACGCGCAACAAGCTGGGGAAAAACGGTTGCTCGATCTGAATGAAATGGATGAATTTCTAGCGCAAGCATATGAAAATGCCAAGCTCTACAAGGAGAAAACCAAAAAGTGACATGAAAAAATGCGTTTGCCACGACATTTTCATGTAGGCCAAAAAGTGCTATTGTTTAACTCTCGGCTCAAACTCTTCCTTGGCAAACTAAAGTCACGGTGGTAGGGACCATTCAAAGTCCACCATGTTTACCCGTATGATGCTGTTGATATCAAGAACATGGACGATGGGTCCATCTTTAAAGTCAATGGTCAGCGCCTGAAGGTTTACCAAGGAGTCCCACCATTGCGTGACAAGTCTACGCTTCTCTTGCATGACGTAGATCCTAGGCCAGTATCTTAAGGATGCCGATACATTTTAAATTTACTCATGTGCATAAATAATTTTATTTTTCTATTATTTTAGTATATATTCTTTTTAATTAATTGTTTTCATTTTATTTTTCTTGCAAGAGTTATCCATGCAGCAAGCACGTGAGGTGTATGGTGGAAGCTAAGGAAATTTAGGCGGCAAATGAAAACAGTAAAATAAGGGAATTTGGTTTCATTTTTTTTTTCTCATTTTAGTTACTTTTACTTGGGGTTTAATTTTTTTCACTTTCCTACCATACCCCACTGTTTACTTATTACTCTCCCCCACAAAATCTTTATTTTGTTTTTATCTTCCTTTCATTTTCACTTTACTTTTAACTTTTTCTTCTCTTCTTTTCTTGTTCCCTCTCTTGCACCGACAACCTCCATAGCCGACCCAAGCTTCAAGTTTTCTTACTCATCCCTTGTTTTCTATTTCCACCATGGTTCGATCTCATCCCTCCGCCTCTGCTACTGCTTCTTCACCACACTTCGTGGATGATGCCACCCAAAACCGATTCTAAACAATCAAAAATCGATGGGTCTTTTTTGAGTTGGGGTTTGTCTTCTCCAAAGAGAAGGATGCCACCTTAGGAAGTGATGTGCTCGACGTCGTTAACAAGCATAAGTGGAAAAAATTTGCCAAATATCTCGCCAATGTCAACGCATCGTTAGTGAAGGAGTTTTACTCAAACATCACCGAACCAAACCAGCATGTCATCGTGGTTTGTGGCATTTCTATTCGATTTACTTCCACTGCTATTAATCGTTACTTTAAATTGCAGGCCGATGAAGACCGACATACCATCTTCACGTAATAAGCCGATAATGAAACATACCAAGGTATTCTGGAAGACCTATGTCTTTCCGACACCTAATGGAACGACCAACAACTTAGCCGAATGACCGTGGACCGGGAGAGGCTGCTTCCGCAAGTGAAGTTGTGGAACCATTTTATGAAGCATAAGCTTCTGTCCACTTCTCATAACACCACCGTGTCTTGCCAGTGGATGCTTTTATTGTACTCAATCATATTCGGGCGCTCCATTGACGTAGGGAAAATTATTGTAGAGCAAGCTCATTTATTCCTGAAGCAACCTGAAAGTGCCCTGGTATTTCCGAATCTCATCACTGCTTTATGTCGTAAAAAGAAGGTTCCTAAAGAACAGTTTGACGAGATTTTACCAGGCATCGCTGGAATTACCAAGGCAAAAATCCCTATGTTATTGGGTCTGAAGGAAACAAAAGTGAAGGAAAAGAAAGCGTCCACAACTCGTGCTGCAACATCTCCACATGCCAGGGCAAACTCAGATGCCCTGGAAATCCAGCGCACTCAATAGTAAGTCGGGCAGTTGTCCGATAAACTGATGACATACTTCGCCTACGCCAAGCGTCGAGATGAGTTTCTCACTGACGCCTTATTGGAGTTTCTCCTACATGTGAATTTTACCATTCCTGTCTTCCCTGAAACATTCGTGCCACCAAATGAGAATGCCGAGGCATCTACAGAAGTACCTCATCCTGCCACTGTCGATGCTCATCAATCACCTAGTGAAGAAAGTCACCAGCCCGCTAAAGCAGAAGAACCCATTGACCCTGATCCAGTCCATGCTGTGTCACCCGTTGCAAATCGAGAAGCCAACCTCCAACTCGCACATCTCTTGAAATCTCCAAAATTCATTGAACCCCTGGTAGCAGAACATCCTGATATGCCACAACCTGTCGCGCCAATGGAATAAGAGCACCTCGAAGTACCGCAACCCACCGAGTCAATGGAGGAGTCCCAATCCGAGATGCCACGACAAGTTCCCTTACGGAGGAGTACTTGAACCGTCCAAGAAGGTTCCAGTACTCCTCCGGCTGCACCCGTTTATGACTCCGAACACTCCAGCCCCGCCAAACTGAGAAAGCGCCCTCGGCGCGTGACCGCTGCACCACCACCTGTTTAAAGTTAAGGTACCTTGCATTATATTGCATTCATCGCATGTAGTTTCATATTACTTAGTTTTAGTAAGCATTGGGGATAATTCTTCTCTCAAGTTTGGGGGAAGTATGGTTCTCACATCATTGCATGATAGTATTAGTAAAATAAATATGCCATGACATTAGTAGGTGTTTGAATAGTTTTATGGAATTAGTTAAGTATGCCCAATGATGATGAATTCTTAATGGCTAGGATAAAATGTACATGATTGGTTGAGGATGATAGAACTAACTTTAGGACTTACTTTTTTGAAATCCTTGAAAACACGATTGTATGTTTCCATGCTTTAGAAACTTAGAATTTTTTTATAAGAGACTTCTAAATGTCGTGGCATAAAATGTTGAATGATGAAAACTCCTCTATGTTTCAATAAAAAAATTTGAAGTTGTGAATAAATACCTCTGCATATCTGTAGAGGGACACTCCACTATGCCATGGCATATGAGTGAATGAAAGTAGTCACGGGATGACTCTACCTGACTAGCTCGGGAGTGGAATGTATACTCCCTTTCACCTAGAGTGTGGGATGGTAGAGTGATAGGCTGACTCCCCTCGTAGCAGAATTAACGAAAGAAAATAAAATAAGGTGGGAGTAAAATTTGTAAATGTCATGACAATTTAAGAAATCTTGCTTAGAAAATTTTTAGGTTTGTTAAGCATGGATTGGATACAAACACGTACACACCCACACAAAGAATCTTTCCCTAGGGGACAGTACTAGATTTCTCAACCTAGTCTATCATGTTGAAGCCATATGTGCTGAGGGCTAAAATTTTATCCCATAAACTATTCTTCTTTTGAACTTGTCATGGTATTTTTGTTTTGCTTATTACTATCCATTGCTTGAGGACAAGCAATAGCTTAAGTTTGGGGGTGTGATAACTCCGTAAAAGGTCATATTTTGGGACCTTTTCACTTAAGTTATTAAATGTTTAAGAGATCATTTAGGACTATATAGATGCATTTAGAAGCATTTATTTGCATGCGGTGGAATTCAGTTTGCCGCGACATTGAGATCAAGGAAAAGAGGAAAGAAAATGCCATGACATCAGAAGATTGCTAAGAATAATGAAAATGCCAAGTTGGACTGGCATTTCGAAAGCGTACAAAGTGCGAGAATATATTTTTGAAGCCAATTATCTCATACTCTCCATGATCTCTGCCCGAGAAATCTGCCTTGAAGATCCGCCTGGAGAGATCGACGCTACTACATCCGGTCCTGCTGATGACGCCGCCTTCCCCTGCAGATCTTGTCTGTCCTTGGGCGTCTGCAACGGGATCATACCAGTCTCTCAGCCAGCAACCCAGGCTGTATCATAGCAAGCTCTGCCCGATTCCCAAGCAACTTAACCATGGTTTTGGGGTTTTCTAGGAAAGTCAACACCAAGTCCTATGATTAATTTTCCCCTATAAATAGAGGATGAAGTCACAATATTAAAGACTTTGGTTCCACCCTGATTTGAGCATAAAATGTTAGAGAGAGAATATCTCACTTTTCTCCGTCAGTCCTACTTGTCGTGGCATTTCTCTGTGATAAACTTGAGGGAGTGGCATTTTAAGCATTTTAGAGGAGCTAGTTCGTTAGGGGCAGTTCTTAGTGGCCGAGGGAAGCTCTGGTAGTGCACGTCGAAGGCTTTTTTCCTCTCCTTAGTTCTTTGCTTTCATATTTTGTTATTGGGTTGTAAGGAACGAATGAAACTTGCTTTGTGCTTGTTTATTTCGAACCCCACCATGAACTAATCATATTTGGTGGGTGTTCGCTTGGATGTTTAAGTTTTATTTCAATGAATGGTTGTTTTCTATGCTATAATTTGTTTTGTTTATGAGACTTAGGGCCTTAAGGTTGTAGGAGCTACGAAAGTAGTCATTCCTTAGGAGATTCTTTGGGTTCGAGAGAATACCTAGATAAAATATCCTTAGTGTTCGAGAAAAACTAGGGAGGAACTACATAAACAAGGGGTTCTAGGTAGTAACTAGGCCTAATCCACCTTAGAGATAAGGCTAGGATTTCATTCGACTAAAAGGAGTTGTGCAAGAACAATAGGTTAGATGTTACTGTTGTCGTAAAAAGGTATTACCGAGACATATCCTATTATCTAGACCAATAGGATCACTGCAGGGGTTTACGCCAATCGGTTTTGCCAGGGCATCTTTAATCTGTCGAGTCCCTTACTAGAGATAGCATAGAGCACCTTAGTAGACTTTGTCAGGCAGACTAGGCATAGAAGAAATACCTTTAGGTGAAATAGACTTAGATTTTCCTAGTGACTCATATCACTCATTCCCATAGCAGCTTCTCGTGCGAGAAAGACAAAGTCCTAATAATCAACTCGTATATTTACATTTCATTTTGCTGTGACATTTCCATCAGTTTGCACTAAACACAATTTATTTTACCACGACATATCCATTTGCTACCACACTGCCATCGTTCCATTTCCATATCAGTCATTCCATTTTGCCACAACATTATCATTTTTATATACCATCACTAACTTTACTTAGGTGAAAAAGTAAAGTGCATTGACAAACATATTTGATTTCCTCAATTCTCTGTGGAGACGATACTCAACTTATCACTGTATTACTTGTTCGATTGTGTATACTTGCACATATTTCCGTACCCATTTATAGTACTCACAAACAGCGGACATGGCCTAGCCTAATGGCTAAGGCATGGGTGCCCTTAACCCTAAGATCACGGGTTCAACACCCCACAACTAATTTAAAACATTTTGTTATGTCAGATGAGTTATGGGTAAATAATAAAACTGGTCCCTAAAGTCTCTACATATTTAAAATTAACCCAAAAAACTTTAAAATTATTCATTTTAGTCTTTTAATTAAATTAAATCAATTATTATTTTAACCAAAATTTAGGGTGTGACAATTCTCCTCCCCTTAAAAGAATTTCATCCTCGAAATTCACTAGAGTCAGACAAGAAACATAACCTAGATCTCCAATAGTTCCTTTAGAAGACAAATGTTAATCATTGTATTGACGATAACAGTGGATCTTGCTAGACTCGGAGTGGAAACAGTGTATCAGTGCCTTAAATCAAAAGTATGAGGGATCTCAAGATAAGAAACTCGAGTATAGAAAGAACATTTTAAGACATGCATAGCAAGAAACAGAAATATCAATAAATATACATACAGAAACCTCTAACTCATCTCGATCACCAGAATGTCGGGTAACATAGACAAGGAAAAACTATCTAGCCTTAGAAGCAGATGGTTCTATACTCTGTTACAAGCTCTACTATCGACCCTAGGAATAGATCTAGAAGTCTTACCCTGACTGCGACTCCTAACAGGAGTCTGAACAGAAGCCTGAGAACGTATAGGAGTCTGAGCAGGGGTTCGATTGACAGAAACTGAGTGTGGAAAATTCCTCAGAAAATTCTTGCTGGATCCACAACGATAACATGTACACATCTTCTTATAACACTCTCCCTCGTGTCAATTTCCACAGTGCTCGCAACTCGTTATCGGAGTGAAACCTAAATAATCACCTCGACTAACTGACGAAGATGGAGGTGATGCAAGCATCGAACCAGAATAACTCCTCTAATGAGAAGCAGTACGAGTCCTTTTAATAGGGCGTACAGAAGGCCCAAACTGACCGAAAGATCTTCTAGAGCGATCTCGATCTACCCTATCTCTATCAGGAGCAGAAGCCTCGACTTCTTCAGTGTCATTTGGTCTTCCTACTATGACATTAAACACCTTATCCTGGTGAGTAACCACCTGACGACACAATTTGTACTGGATCCCCCGAGCAAACTTTTGGCACCTATATCTATCAGTAGGTACTAGACTAGAACCATACTTCGGCAACTTCAAGAACTCAATCTCGTACTCATAAACGATCCTATATCCTTGAGCCAGATCCTGAAACTATTGTCTTATCTGAGCTAGATAACGCTCTCCTAGAAAATGACTCCTAAAATGTTTCATGACGAAATACCAAGTCAAGCGATCAGCTGGAACGCTGCTCACAACAAGCTCCCACTAGGTGTGGGTATTCTCATCTAATATAGAGACAACTTCCAAATAACACCGTTGCAATTCTAATCATAGTTGATCCATGTGTCACTCAGTATCGCAGTGCCAATCCTCAGCCTCATTCAGAGCTCCACCAGTATGGCTTCCAAAGGTCATAACTTCATTAGAAATCAGAGTCTAAGAAATGATGACCTCGGGTGCAATGTCTACAGCTCCAACCATTCCCTGAATCTACTGAAAGAACTACATACCAGGATTTTCATCTAACATAACCCTAGAAGGCACAGTTTTAGAATTGATATCTCCTCTGACTGGACTGGTAAAACCTGTACCAGAAGTAGGATGCAGATCTTCGGGGTCGCGTGTGCAGAAGTATCTATCGGAGGGGTTTTACACGCGTTTCGTCTATGGGGTCCTCAAATCTAGTCGCTTGACCTCACCCTCGACCAGGTTGACGACAACGTCTAGCAATCATCTTGGTGTATCTCAAGGTTCACTACATATATATAAAGTCTAAAATTAAATTGCCACTTGGAGTTTGTACACAGTTAAACTCGTAAAAACTTGGTGACATGGCCTTCGTGACTTATTTTGTAAAACATCTTAAAATTGTATTTCTAGTTTGGACCCATTTATAGTCCGAGTTTTAAAATCTGAAAGCTCTAATACCAAAATTTATAACCCCCTAGACCCGACCTATGCGTTACAACTAGATCTAGCGGATTACGATGAAATTTTCCAAAACATTTTTCAATAATGTGAAAACCATATTATGAATAAATATCTTTAAAAATACAGTTAATAACATTAAAATTCAATTCCAGATAATTAAAGCCATAAAAACGAAATAAAATAAAATATTCTAACATTTTCAAAAAACATGCATATGTCACCAAAAATAAAGGCAAATCGAAATATAAAAACATTACAACAAAAGGTACAGTACGAATGTGTCAATCCTCCAAGTGCCAGTTACATGTTGCCCATCAAAAAGTATATGAAAAGATAAAGTTTGGGGAGTGAGCTAGGGAGCTCAGTGTGTTCCAACAGTGCAGAAATAAAAACATATAATTTAGATTTCAAAATCAGTTCATCAATAAGGTCATGAAATATCGATAGAGGTTTCAAAATTAGTTCAGTTCCAAATTGTGAAAACGTCAGTAGTGTTTTTAGTTTAAAATTTCATAATCGCCCTCCAACCAAACACCATATGCATTTCCCCAGAACTACATCTATAAGAACTTACCCTAGGCCCCAAAGGGCATAGGTGCCAACCTAAAGGAGCATCTTGGGTCCATAAGGTCTTACTCTAGCCGAAGCATAGGTGCCCACCTGAGAGGAGTACCTTCAGGCTCATAAGGACTTACCCAATGCACATAGAAGAGGTACCACCCTAAGGGAGTACCTTAGTGTCCATAATGTCTTACCACTAGGCCCAGGAGGCCACTTAAGAGTCGTCTTATGTCCATAAGGAATTACGAGTTCGATTGGTCTAAACTTATATAAGGAATTACCAGTTTGATCGAGTTAAATATGCAGAGACTTCAGATATATATTTTTCAGACAGTAACCAGTGATATCATGAAATCAAATTTTAGACATTTTATTTATCAGTAAAAATAGTAACCAGAGAACATGAATAAGACAATAGGCTTAAACTTTATTAAATCAGAAATCAGACTTTAAATTAGATAAATCATACATAATAAAGCAAACAGATAGTCACATTGCAAAGAAAACAGTCATGTCCACATGATTTTTTAAACAGATGTATGGCAGATAAAAAACACACCTCACAAAAAGTATTAGTTCGGGAGATCTATCGAGCACCAGCTTTACTATGATATTCAACTAAATGAGAACCTAAGTTATTATAGAATAGGGTTATAATCAGAGTAATAATCTAAACTGGATATTTAACAAGGCCATTAAAAATACGAGTATTCACAGGCTCTCGCGGACAAGCGGATTGAGAGAAAATGAGTTGAGCAGACAGACGGTCAAGAGATCCATGAGTACCTTAAATATTCGATAGCATTAATTAGTTATTGACCCTTTAGTTAAATTAGATGCACTGAAACAAATATTTAATTTATATATACACGTTCAGGTTTACGGGTCAATTTGTAGGTTTTCGAGTTCTAATTTGGAAAAATGGACTTCATATTCGGACTCAGGACGTCGAAAAACATAAAATATGATTTTTTTTTGGAAATTTTGACTTTTTGGTCAAAGTTAAAGTCAACGATCAACTATGGTCAAAGTCAACAGGTCGGGTCAAACAGACCCGATTCAGGTCGGGTTGGGCTGGTCCAGACCGACTGGACCGATCTAGAAGGCTCACTGAAGCGTGGGAGAGCCCCACACGCACATGACGGTGCTCGGTGGCGTGTGGCAACGGCAACGAAGTACGGGGCTACTGCCGATTATTCCACGAGAGACCAAACACACGAAATGATCCAATTCATCATCAAATCAAGGCAAAACCACAATAAAAATTAACTAAAAAATATTTGAAGCTTACCCTAACAATGGACAAAGACGGCGCAACACTGGGCGACGGGCTCGATCATGTTCTGATCGGAATCATCTGGGGAGTGTAACGATGGCCGGCGTGAGGCTCATCGGCGACTAGAGCGACCGAATCGAGTAAAAAATGTGAAGTATTGAAATGGGTTTTCCTCAATTGATTACGATGGTCGGTGATCAAATCGGGGTCGCCAACAGTTGGGGATTGATTATCGGAGGATGTCAGTTCGATTGATAGCGATGAAGCGTGACAATGGCGGCCGGATCAGAGCGAATCGCGGTGGTGAAGCGACGTGTAGGGTTGGGGTATAAAATTTAGGAATAAATTTAGGGTTTTTACTTGCTTGATAGGGGTTTCAGTTTTGGGTATATAACTCGAGTTACAATAATTAAATAATATATTTATTAAAAAGAAACACAAACAGTAGCCCAGCTTAATGGCTAAGGCATGAGTGCCCATGACCCTAGATGGGTTCTATACCCCACAACCACTCTAAAACATTTTTTATGTCAGGTGAGTTATGGGTAAATTACAGGACTAATCCCTAAACTCTCTACATATACAAAATTAACCCAAAAAACTTTAATATTATTCATTTTAGTCCCTTAATTAAAATAAATTAATTATTATTTAAACTAAAATTTTGGCGTGTGACACCTAGCTAGCTACCTAAGCTAACTAGCTAGCTACCTAAGTTACCTAGCTAGCTAAGTAACCTACTAAGCTACCTAGAAACCTTCCAAGCATGCTACATCATTCGGCCATGTGCCAAACACACCACCTTGGTCGAATCATCATATCACTTGGTGTGAAGACCTATGCTTTCAAAGGAGGAGTTGCAACCATACAAACCAGGCCATGTGCAAGCCATGTGCATCATTTAGGCGCCAAGCACCAAAGGGATCCAACCATTCAGCCAAAGCATGCAATCTTCTCATTTAGGTGCCAACATGAACCAACACCATGTTTATTCGACCAATCATTTTTTCTCATCATCCTAGCCGAACCATCACCTTTATTTTCATAATTAGTTATAAAACATTATATATTTATGAAAGGGAATTTAGTTTGGCCAAAACATCCTCTAGTTATTCGACCATTCCTTTTCATTTTCTATATAAGGCTAATGCTTGGGCCTTTGTTAGGCATCTCTCTTTGATCATTCAATATATTTTGAGGTTTTCCCTCTTTAATTAAGTTTTATGAATTGTATCGGCTTATCAAGTACTTTGTGTGCTTGTGGCGTCAACCCTTTCTTTTTTTCATATATACTTGTGTTTCTTGACTATTTATAGTCAACAGGGCCAAGACCTTTGTTACCACCCCTTGTTCAATCTATAAGGTTTGATGTTAGGATCTTTATATCCTAGTTTCTATTTTTATTGTTCAAGATACTACCGGCCTTTATCCATTCTTTTATAAGCATACCAACGCCCAAATCATTTCACAACCCAAATCATTTCACAGCCCAACTATTTCATATCATTGCAAAACAGTATATCTATTAACTTTTACATCAACCACCAAGCCTGCCATTTGAGCCTATCTTTTTCCAGACACTTGATCCATAACTAGATCCACAATCAAGGGCACGAGTGCCTTATATCATTAATAAGTCATGTTTTATCATCTTAACTCAATTTAGAAAAAATAAATCGATTTGAGTGACATGGATTTGGAGTTGAATTGAGTCGAATAAAATTGTCCCGAATGAATTTTAAAGGCTTAGTTAGACCTAAGACCCTTGGACTTTTGAAGAAAAAATTAATGTGACCCTTGAACTTACTTTGCACCCAATGTGTAACACCCCCAACCCGTACCCGACCCGAATACGAGTCTGAGTTGTCACATTGACTTTTCAAACTTTGACTCTTGACAATATTCAAAGAAAATTTAAAACTTTCATTAAAATAAAAGCGGTTTATTTACATAAATTGACCCAAAATAATCAAAATCGATTAGAGCATATTCAACTCAATCAATTAGTACATGCCAACTATATTCACATTAACCAAACACATTTAAATCATCTATTTTCTGATCTGAAATTTTGTAAGGGAGATGCTGACCTGTCTTGCTCTTCTTCGCTTCTCTTCTCGCTTTTTTAACCTACGTGTGAAACAATCACACGCTAAGTCTATAACTTAGTGAGGCATAATTAAATTTACTATAACATACCATATCTAATTGCTATTATGCATACTTCATGTAGACTTTATAAACTATGGAATGCATTATGTATCAAACATAACTACTAACATATGCATATCAATTCTTTATTTTTATTATAATTCTTATCCTTATCATTGATTTCTTAATCATATTACCTTTTACTCACCATGCATACACATCATATATAACTATACCAATTAACAATCGTATCATTATGAGATTGTTGTAACACACTTAACATTACCAAACATACATATCACATATAGTGTATTTGTTATTATCTCTTGATTAGCCCATGTACACTGTGAGAACTATAGATATGTGAGTCTATTGAGGTTGTGCACTAATGTTGTCACCACAGCTCGTATAAATGTACCGAAGTGACACGTAGAATTGCACCGTAGTGCCACGTAGAAATGCACCGAAGTGCCATATAAGTTTGTCCCTAAGGGCCACGTAGAAAATTCCTTAAGAACCATATACATATACCAAAGATCAAGTATGTGTCTCAAAAGACCTCACACATATTCCAAAGAATACATATATGTCTCGAATGACCGCGTAGACCCTCGACTCTTGGCATGCCAACTATACCTCTAGCTCTCATGTCACACAACATGGGCATTAATATTTATTTTATCATACATTCACATATACATATATTCTCATAGTTCTTTCACATAGCTCATTGTCATATAAATCACATATCACATATACATATAAACACATGGTTCACTTACGCGTAGAACATATTCATATGATTCACATATCACAGAGCTTATCACATATAATTGTATTCTTTTTCATATAATCACATAGTCATGTCACATAGATACGTATTCAATACTCATAATCGCATATCTTATCTTTTGTTCTAATAATTTCATATTTATCATTTAACACATCGATTCTTATTGCATATTTTATATCATATTCTTATACCATTAATTCATAATATAGTTTAGGTCAATGTCGCTTAACTTATTTTGCTCTTTCACTTATTCATATAATTTCATTATCCCAATTTCTAA
This sequence comes from Hibiscus syriacus, assembly GCF_006381635.1. Taxonomy (NCBI): domain Eukaryota; kingdom Viridiplantae; phylum Streptophyta; class Magnoliopsida; order Malvales; family Malvaceae; genus Hibiscus; species Hibiscus syriacus. The sequence goes on from NW_024063008.1 coordinate 2,018,406, forward strand.
AATTTATTACAACCTCTTGTACTCTTTTTCCTATAATTGACACATTAATGTCATATAATTTTTATTTCTGATTTCTATAACATCCTCACATGATTTTAAGTACTTTGATACTATACTTCATATCATATAAAAACCTAACAGTTTTAGATCATAGTTTCATTTAACATATCGACCTTCCTATATTACTTATCTGACATATTCTTATACTCATTGTATAATAATTTCATCTGACTATATCTTATGTTCATTTCATGCTTAAATCATAAAATATCTAATTTACCCATATATATATATATATATATATATATATATAGTTTACGCTACATATTCAAATAATCTTATTTGAGTCTTATATGTAATTGTTACTTATTTTATGTCATTTCCCTTTTACCAATTTACATGATTTATAACAATAACCTTTACAATAACATATGACTTATATCACTTATCTCACAATATTTACATACTCGATTATTCTATTTATTTGATTCAGTTCCATATACCTCCTATAATCCTTCTCATAGGGATTCTATAGTTCTTCATTTTATAATCCATATATCATAGTTTCTATAATGTTTATCCTATAGGTTCGTTTCACCATTATATAGTCATGCACACATACAAATAATGTAATACATATAATCACAAATAACACATATACTCATCTTACACTCATGATCATGCTCATGATTTCATGCATACTACCATAGAAAATAGACTCATCGCGAGTCTTGTTTCCATTCATCATGCTTCACTAAAATGCACTCACCTTAGCCTTGTTTACTTTGAATCAATCCTAATCCTTTGATTGTTTCGGAACAAGCTTTCCTTCTATATCTACATAGTAATACATTGACACTTATCAGTATACTAATTAACTATCACTTCTTAGGCTAAAAGAAAGGCTAATTTCATCTCTTAATGAAGGTATGTATCGATGCACTACACCATGTATCGATGCATCCCTTGACGGGTGCATCGATGCACTATCTATGCATCGGTGCATAAATTCCATTCGATGTTTGTATTTAAGGGGGTTCATCGATGCACTACTTGTGCATCGATACACTGATGGCATTCGATGTTTTTATTTTAAAAGAGTGCATCGATACACTTCATGTGCATCGATACACTTTGAACAATTTCTGGGATTTACTCATGATGCATCGGTACACAATGAATGTGTATCGATGCACTCTGCCCATAATTCACTTCTTGAATCCGAAAACTTATCCATTTTGGCTTAAATCCTTCATCCTTCAACCCCTTTTATATTCTTAACTCCAATACACATACTTAAACCAATATATATACTCATTTATTTCATCTTAAACCTCAAAATTCTATCTTCCTCATGAAATTCAAGAATTATACCAACTTTGTAACATGATTAAATTCCACTTTTAACACTTTGTTTGTCTTAACTATATTGATGACAAGTCAAATTTAACTTTCAATTCTAGATATGAACTTTATTCCAAGATTTCATTCAAAAACTCACAATCTTTAATCTCTTCTAATTCCATCATCTTTTGATTTTAAGATAACTTAAGCTTTCCTTAAGCTTAGTTATCATATAATAATCATAAACCAATCTTAAATTTAACAAGAAACTAACTAACCAGAAACTCACCTTTGTTTTGGGTTCCCACGCATGAAGGAAGAAGAAGATAAAGAGACCTTTGGAAGCTTATAGATTTCTCTTCCATTCCACGTGGTTAATATATAACCTTTCTTTAATTTAATTATTTCCCTTACAAAAGACCCTTTTGCCCTTCACTTCATCTAATAATTACTCACCTCTTTCAGGTAATATTCCAAATGAATCATTGAACTATTCCATTCTTCTACTTTAGTCACCAAGTTCTAAAAATTTTACAATTTAGTCACTAACCCATAGATTGGGATGTTACACATGCGACTCTTAAATATAAAAAATAATAATTTATTATTTTAACTAACAGAAAACAAATTAATCTTTACAGTGTTGACATGATGATTCATAGTCCATAATGACATTCCATAATTGACATGGTAATTCATATTGTTCATATGTGTAATACGTATAAAAGAAGCGTCATTCTATTATAACTCATCAAGCAACCTCAGTGGTTAAAATGAGTATTATTTTCCCTAGTGGTTTCGGGTTCAAACTGTTACGTCCATAGAGTATGTGTTATTAATAAATAAGAGATATTATGAACATATACTACCTTATAATCACCCACTCTCTTAAAAAAAATGTTAGTCTAATCATGATTTAAGGATCAAAATAATTTCTAAAGCGATCACCACTAATAATCTTCCATCGTTTAAATGTTAATTGGCTAAAAATTCACCCACATAAAACATTTTCCACACTCTAATTATAGACCTAAAGTGTTTTAAGTAGGTCGTTTACTACATCATAACCCTACTTTTATAGTTCCTGCTGACTATAGCACCAACATCATTTTTTTTTGGTTAAGAAATAATAATTAATATAATTCCTGTAGATTTTAAATCCCTAATTCCCTGCCTCAATCACAATGTTTCCCATTTTATTGCGTTCAATCAATTACTTATTGATCAAAGAATAATGTAAATCATGGTGATAATCAAATGGCAGACCAACTTTAAATTCTACCAAATTAAGGTTGTATAAAACAATAATTAGTTTGCGGGCATCTAGGCCTTACAATCAACATAGTTTCGTTTCCTAATCATTCATAATCAAATACTTGTGGAGCATTTTAAAATGCCCATAAAAAGAATTTACTTCTCTTCATTGTTATACTTTGTTTCGATATCTCGCAACATACATGATTTCTCAGACTGATGTTTTTCATTTATAATTTATTTGAGAAATGAATCCACTTATTATTTGTGTAATCAAATTTTAATTATCAAAATTACATTCAAGTTAGTTTAGAATACATTATAATGTATTACTTTATTTACATTTAGTATATCAGGTTATTCTATTCGTTATACATCTAAAGACAATTTACATTTGACACTTCTTATCTCCCATGGGTTTTGGATTCAATACTCATTAGGAGCAAAATTCTCATTCTCTTCCCCTAGGTTGAAATAATTCAGAAAAGTAAAGATCGTTTATATTTATATAATTAATTGTAAATTATTACATGATATAAAACTATTTTAATTTTACATAAATTTAAGACCGTTAGATGAATTAAAATAGATGACTGAGATTAATAGTAAGAAATGAAAAAATATTAATTGAAAAAAAAACAAGGACTTAATCTCATCTATTTATTTTTGTTCATCCAATGGTCCTAAATCTGTATAATACTAACAGAGTTTCATATTGTGTCAGTGGATTAGGTTAAATTTAAAGTTGTTAGGGGTGTTTTGGTTCAAAATTAAAATTATTATTAGAAACCTCACACTCTTGAATCAAATTCATAAGTTTGAATGAAAAACATTATCTTTAGTAGATAATATGATATTACTAAGGTATCAAAATAATATAATATAATATAATACGTACCTAAATTACAATCCTATGTGGCATCTTAATAATTTGATAAGTGAACACTTTCGCTAACTAATACACCAACTATAAAATTGATTGAAAAAACTAAGTCACATAATTAACAAAAAAATAATTAATAACTACTAAACAAATATCGTCAATACCTAAAAATTATTTTTTAAAAACTATCTAATGTATCAATTAAATTTTAATTTAATAGTTAAATTAAAATTATATATGCATATCATTAGATTTTTAATTCTGAATGTGATATATGAGATCAAGAATAATTTATCTGGCTCTTCTCATTATGTTAAGTAATTTTAGGTCTTTATCGTAGAGATTGTGGAATTTCAATTGTATTTGCACATGACAAGAAAATTCTCATTAGATGTTCAGTCATGGACTTAAAAAGAGTGTATAATGTTATATTATTCAACTAGCATAAATATTTATATATATAGGGAATAAAAAAAGATTTATGGTAAAGATAAATTTCTAAAATTTTAGGAGGAGTGAACTTATAAAATTCTAAGAATGAAAATAAATCATTAATTGAAAATACAAAGAAAATATTTAAAATATTAATTAATTTAAAATTTTTAAGAGGACGACTGTCCCAATCATCTCCTTTAATCCATCCATGTGTATATACCGTTTGAAAAAAAAAACAGAATTTGAGACGATCTAGACATCATACTTTTGAAGTATTTTTAATTATATAAATGATATTATAAAGTTTAAAACGAATACTAAACAGATTATTGTAATTAGTTGACAAAGGAAGATGAGAATGAATGTCTGGGCCCCCGGGTGGGGAAAATACAAAGATGTTTGAATGTTAAGTAATTGTGGGAAAGTACCAATTGTGTCTTTCAACCCATCTCCACAGCCATGACCTTGTTCAAAGGGAAATGGCCCAACTTCAGATCATGAAAACACCTTCCACCGAAACTTGTTTCTCATTTAAAGATGATAACCATTGTTCCATTTTTGTACAAAATCCTTCTTCCTTTTCCCCAACGGAAAAGGGTATTGTTTATCTCCCTTTCTAACTTATTCTCAACTTCATCGTTTGATATCTTATAAAGTAAATCGGATGATAATATATTATTAAAAGTTTATTTTTTAAGGCCATTGTGACTCGTGTGAGCCATGGTATACGGCTTAGGGTAGTGTGGTGTGGTTTAGGTCACAGTGTTCGAGTACAACAGAGGACAAAGAAGGTAATGTCCTTTATTTGACACTGATATTTGGTGGCCATTGTATTATACTTTGCTTCTTGAAATGCACAATATTGTCCACTTCCGCTTCTTCTTGGAGTACTATAAACAGATTAAAACGAAAGTGGTATGGACATTTTGTTCAGAAAAAAGAAAGCAGATTTATCTGATCTTATATCATACAGCAACAGGAAACACCTCAACGTGATGTCCGTCTCAAATTTCATGGTCCACTGCTAAAGGAACATATACAAGTTGTCACCTTGTATGATGGATTTTTTATGTTCGATAGAATAATTCCATTTTTGGTTTCAAAGGCCGAGAAGATCAAAAACCATAAATATTTCACTCAAATAGCTGTAATTTACACACTGTGCTAGCTGAGCTCTAGCTAGCTTATTTTCCTAGAATATTTATATACATATAGCAATATTGTAGGTCAAGATTTATAGAGACAAAACACCATATCTAACAGCAAGCTAAAATTAAGGATAATGGCTCTTTTTGAGACCGAGTTTAGTCTTTATCTGAGCCTGGGATGCACTTTGACCTTAAGGGGGTTAGCCATTTCACAGGAGAGCCTAAGGACTTCACCCAGATCGACCGGATTATTGTCGTCTGATGGCACCCACTTGAACCCATGCAACAATGTGCCGACCCAGAAGGTAACGGTGGCTAAACCTAGAGTCTTTCCAGGGCAACTCCGACGGCCCGACCCGAATGGCGACAGCCTGAGGTCAGACCCCAACACAGAGAACTCCACGTCAGGACTTTCCTTAGACACGAATCTCTCTGGCATGAAATTTAGTGGGTCCACCCAAACATCGGGGTCCCTTGTGATGGCCCACATGTTAACCATGGCGGTGGTCCCGGCGGGCACGTGATGTCCATCAACGGTAGTGTCTGTGATTGCTAAACGGGCCCATGATAGAAGTGGACCAGGCGGGTGCAGCCTCAGAACCTCCTTCACCACCGCCGGCAGGTAAACCATCGACTGAACGTCTGGTTCCATCAACGGCCGTGATTTCCCGACAACTTCATCAAGCTCCGCCTGCACTCTTGATTGGATTTCAGGGTGAAGCACCATTCTCGCTAGTATCCACTCTATTAAAACCGCCACAGTATCTGTTCCTCTAAAGATCATCTCCTATATAATATGAATATAGTATGATTAGTTTTTTTTATAAAAAAAGGTAATCTTTTTAAGCAAACAGAATAATTGTACGTTTTGTTCCTTATAAATCCTTTGAAAAACTAAGAAATTGTATTATTATAGGAATCTAATCAACAAATTGTTCCCCCAAATCATTATCAAGATTCCAACTAGAAAACTCATGCAAGAGAAAACAAAAAACATGCATATAAAATAGTAAATTGTTTTCTTTATGAATTATAATGGAAATTGCCAAGAAGCTTGTTTCTTACCCAAAGAACGGCGACCATATCGTTTTCCGAGAGTCTATCAGGTCCGTTGAGAGAAAGTAAAACGTCGACAAAATCATGGGTTTTTGTTCCAGTTTGGAGTTTATGTTCCTGGATGATTTTGTTCACAAATTTGTTCACCTTGGGAACAAGTTCCGAGCAACGAAGCCGGATTTTTTGAATGTCTAAGCCACCAAGCCATGGAAGATGATCAAACCAATTGAGCTTACCTAGTAGGTCGTAACCTTCTTCAACAAGCTGGCCGATTTCTTCTGTTTCAGGATTTGATGATCCCAGATGATATTTACTACCAAACACCGAGCTCATCATGTTGTTAAGGGAAGCTTTCTTGAGTAAATCACGTACGGAGAACTCTCCACGATGATATGAAATGATGGACACCATTTGAGACGCGATATCCAACCTTTGTGCCTCCGTGGAGCTGATTTGTTTAGGGCAAAACAGATGTGTTGCAGCGATTCTTCTTAGTGTCCGCCAGTAAACACCATAAGGAGCGAAACCGATTGCTCTGTTGAACATTAAACTATAAGCCGATTCCTTCACCGGACGATTAGCAAAAACAGAACTGTTAAGAATCTCTTTGGCAACATCAGGGTTGCATGTGATGATAACCCGTGTATCACCCAAGCTAAAAGCCATGAGCCGCTTAGCACCAAAGGATTTAGCTGCAGCGGAAAGCTTGTGGTGAGCCAGGTTATCCATGAGGTTTAAGCTTCCAACAATCGGAAAGCCTCGTGGTCCTGGAATGGCGTTATCGGGCTTTGTGAAAGCTCTCTTGGTCAGCCAATTATACTTGCCCCAAGCAGGACCTCCGGGATAGAACCAGAAACACAAGGCCATGGCCAACCAAGCCATGCAAAGGAAAAGAAGAAGCAAGATGGAACTTTGGGAAGAAAAATACTTGCATTTGGATGCAAGAAATAAAACCCAGAAGCAATCTGAGTGTGTCTCCATGAAGAAGGAAAAGATTGGATGTTTGTTTCAATGAGTGAATGATTTCCTTTTTTGGGTTAAACTAAGAAATGAGTTGCTTGGTTTATATAGAGATCTGTGTACTAAGAGCTGTTACATATACGTGTATAATTATTTTTCTAATATAATAAAAATTCATTTTTATTTCAAAAATTATTTTTAAAAATAATTACGGTATTACGTACCGTTATATATGTACGTAGCATTCCCATAAAAGTAACGGTTAAACAGGGCGTTATATTTATCAGCTTTATAACGGAAATAAATAAAATAAAAAATTAAGTCAAAAGGTACGCCGCCACTACCATAACGGAAGATGAGATTCGAGGAGTTTCATGCCCCATAGAGCCAAGTTGGAATTTTTTTTATTTTTTTCATTTACTTTATATATTAAAAACAAGCTTTCAGATTTAATTTCAGATTTAATTCCACAATATCAATTTTCTTTTATGAATTTGTAAAGAAACCGTATCGATTTTTTTCTTTTTACAGTTTGAGAAATCATTAAAACAATTATTAGTGATCTCTTAATTAGCATTTAACAGAGGAAAAAATCATTTTATGCCGTTGATTTCAGCATAGTAAACCTTTAAGTTGCATTAAACAGTGAAAAAACATAGCATTTCTTCTCACATGTGTACGGATCATTCACTTGTTTTCTTAATAAATATTGCCAACGGAATAATTTGGATCGTCTTTTTTAAACCCTAATTTAGAATTAATTACTTAGTTCGAACCTTAGGATAGATCCTGACTTTTAAATTTTAAATATTTATATTAATAATTTAATAATTAAATATTAATTTTCATTATCATTTATATTTAGAAAAAGTTAATTTCATGTTAACATTTATCACGTATGATTATAAATGAATCGAGCTTAAATGAATAAAGTTATTTTCATGTTCATTTGTTTGTTTTTGAATATGTTCATGTTCGGTTTGGGTTCGTTTAAATTTTTAGTATCATGTTCGTGTTCATTTATTTGTTTTTGAAGGTGTTTGTGTTAATTCATTTAGTGTTCACGAACATGTCCGTTTAACATTCGTGAACATGTTTGTTTAACGTTCGCAAACATCATGTTCGTTTAATGTTTGACAACCAACACTTTTATTTTACATTTGCAAATCAAAGAAAACGATGAAATAATGCCACTTGTCCTTAAGTTCATTATGCTTCACAGTTTGAACTCCAAAGTTCATCTTATATTCAATTTAGTCTCCATTTTTAACAATATATAAAATGTAAAAAAATAAAAAGAAAATAAAACTGAGTAAACAAGCTTATAAACGAGTTGATAATCGATTTTGTTCATAAACGTAAATAAATCAAACACACATTTATTCGTTAATTTATTAAATAAACATAAATTTTTATATATAATCATTTATTTAACTTAATAAATAAATACAAATAAAAGTTATACGAATAGTTGGATAAATAATTTATCAAACACTATATTCATTTACCACCTTCCCAATGATATAGTGTCTATCCACGAATCCCATGTGGATATTTCTTGTCCGAACGTCATGTGTCCCGTGCATTTTCAATTTTCCTTTTATTGTCTTCATTTCAGGACTCCACGTGTCTAAGGACTAAGGTCCCATGAAAGGGGTAAAAGGGTTTGGAAAAAAAGGACATGTCCTTTATTCAAATCGTTTGGTCTCAATCATGTGCCCTTAACAGCAAGGGACCTTGTTGTCTTTTTCGAATACCATTGCCTAGAAGCAAGGGACATTGTTGTCATATTCGAACACCGGAGAAGGACAAAAACAATACCCACACGGATTCGTCCTAGTCATTACTCCTTCCCCCTCAGCTGGGCCCTACTTTGAATTCGCTGACAATTGGTCCCACTTGGTCAAACTTTAAGCTGATCATTGGGAGTTTTAACTTTGAATAGGCTCATTTTTACCATAATGGTACGAAGGCCACTCGACACCCAACTTCAAGTCCCAACAATATTGCCCAGAGCTCAATCCAATGCCCCTGGTCATCGCGGAAAACTCGTCCATCGTCGATGCTTAAAGAGGAGATTTTGTTGGATTAAAACTTTTTTTATTCGAAATAACAAGAAATCTCCAAAGAAACTGATGAGATTTTAAAATAAATTTTATCGATTCCGATGGATTATCAAAAAGTAGTTATTCAATCATATTGAATCAAAGAAATGAGGTTAAATTTCATTTCTAAAAGTCAGTTTAGACGTTTGAAATAAATTATAATCTAGAATCAAATTTTTACGACCCTTTGAATCAAAACTTTAAACTTGTTCTTACGTTGTATCTTTCAAGATCAAGTCTAGAAGATCTTTGAAACGGACTCATCCATCCAAAAATAAGTCTATGTAAGTAAACCTTGGTCCAAATTCTCTCTAATCTTGTTTTGTCAACACAAAGAATATCAAACTCATTCTTTAAGATCAAGCCTCAACAACCTTTAAAGTGAACCTCACCGGCCATGATTAAGTCTCAACAATCCTAGATCAACTTTCAAGTAAATATCTATTTTCCCAAGGTTGTAATCAAATAATTTTCTTTATGTTTCAAAAATTATCCCTAGATTGTAATCCAAATTCAAAATTTCGATAGCTTGTGACTAGTCACCAGTTTGAGTGATTAGGGTTTAGTTGTATGCTAGGGATACCATAGCTAATCAAATTACCATATCTTGGTCAAGACACACACTAACTATCAAGGCTTAACTTATATGATATTGTCACGCCCTTGGAATTTCAACGCCTAGAATGTGCGGCCTTAGTCGCTTTCTTTGTGATAGCGGCTAAGTCAGCCTGAAAACAATCCAAGCAGAGATGCTTAGGATAACCGACGAAAGCAAAGAAAACAAGAGAACTTTGCAAGCACAAGAACAAAATCAAGAGAGAGTTTGAGAGAATGCTATGTGATTTCTCAAAATGAAGAAGTGAGTACAAATGAGGATGAGGGACCTCTATTTATAGTGGAAGCTCCATTCAATGAACAATTAAGATCTAAGTACATCGACGGTCCAGATCTATACAATCCCACAATCTAGGGGAATCATATCTACACAATCTCTCTATTTAAGGAAAGTACATCAAGTTATTGAGAATATGCCTTAAATAGATTATTATAAGGATTATAAAAAGAATCTGAAGTATTATGCATTAACCAAGTGATCTTCCTACCATAATCGTGCCAAGCTCTTCATCTCCATGGAATGGGTCAGTCTGAATGGGTGTGGGAAGGCCCAAAACGCCAATCAAGTAGTCTTGGGCTCCTTGTGTTGCAGCGACCTTGGCCATGGGCACGCGGTCTGTGACATTCTCCACTACTGGTTCCGGTGACACCCTCGTCACTCGCCTCAAATGATATTGGTCTATCATGGGTCTAAATTGCCAAAGTCCCTTGGCATGTTCCCAACTTCCTTCACTCTCGGGAAGTCCCTTCCACAAAACAAAGTACTCATGCCTTGGCAATGTCCTGGACGTCGAATAACTCTTTCTTCCTGGATGTCTTCAACCTTATTATCATAGGAGACCTTTACTCCGAATGGCACCGTGTGACTTGCCTCGGTCATGATCCTCCTCATCCCGATGGCACGGCTTAAGGAAGCTAACGTGGAGCGCAGGATGAGCTCAGATGGTTAGAGGCAACTCCAATCTGTAGGCCATGGAGCCTACCCGCTTCACAACTTGAAACGGACCCTCGTACCTCCGTACAAGTCTTGCCACTCCTTGGCAAACTTATGTGCTGCAAGATTTGGTCCATCATACTTAGTAACAACCGTGTTGGGTGTCAACGATTATTGCCTGGTTACGATCTCGAATGGACTTTGGTTTATCGCCTTGCTCCGTGCAAGTTGTAGAAAAACTGAGCCACATCCAACAACTTTGGCCAATCACATTGAGTGGCACTCACATAGTGCCTAAAATAAATCTCCAAAAGAGCATTCACTCTCTCGGTTTGCCCATTGGTTTGTGGATGGACTGCTGTGGAAAAGTTCAAGCTTGATCCCATCAACTTGAACAAATCGGTCCAAAATCTCCCAATGAACCTTGTGTTTCGGTCACTGACAATGATTTTTGGTACTCCCCATTAGTTCACCACGTACATGAGGAAAAGTCGAGTTACCTCCTTGGTTGGACATACCTTGGACGCTGAAATGAATATCCCATACTTCAAAAACTTGCCCACCATAATCATGATGCTTGAAAGCCCATCAATATTTGGCAAACCGACTATGAAGTCCATGGAAACACCTTCTCATGGTCGTTCGGGAATGGGAAAATGATGCAACAATCCCGTCAGCTTCTTCATCAACCTTGTCTTGTTGGTACACAAGGAAAGTCTTTACATAGGTCTGCACATCTTCAGCCATATGCGGCTAATAATACTTTTTCGCAAGTAGTGCCATGGTTCGATCAACTCCAGGATTTCCCGCCCACTTGGAGTCATGACATTCCTTCATGAGCTCTTTGTGCAGTTTTCCATACTGAGGCACAAAAAGACGATGCCCTCAAGTATAAAGTAACTCATTTTTAGCCAAAACTCTCGAGTTCGTCCCTCATTGGCTCCCTCCATTATTCTTTTTGTCATATGGTCATGTGGTAGCCCTTCCTTAATCCTATCTAGTAAAGGACCCTCCACCGTCTCGATGTCATACATTTGGCTTGTACTCCATGGAAAAGTCAAACTCAGCAAAGAACTCTTTCCAACGTGTTTGCTTGGGAGAAAGTTTCTTTTGAGTAAGGAAGTAGTTATTTGCAACATTTTTATTGAAAAAAACGAACCTGGAACCAAGCAAATAATGCCTCCAAATGCGAAAGCAATGCATCACTGTGGTCATTAGGGGTGTATTCGGTTTGGTTTTTAATAAAAGTTAAACTGAACAACAATAAACAGGTTTTTGAAAATTAAAAACGAAACCGAATTGTATAAAAGCTTCCTGACACTCTATACTCCATTCCCACACCTTATCCTTTTTGAGCAACTCATTCAAAGGTGTAGCCATCTTGGAATAGCCCTTCACAAACCGTTAGTAATAGTTGACTAATTCCAGGAAAGCTCTAAATTCAGTCACCTTAGTGGGTGGTTTTCATTCATCAATGGCTCGAATCTTGTCCCTATCCATTCAGAGCTTGTCACCTCCAATAACATGGCCTAGGGATAAGACCTCATTATACGAAAATGAGCACTTCTTCTTGACAAAGAGCTCATTCTCCTGTAAGACTTGGAACATTTTCCTCAAGTGCTCAGTATGTTCCTCAAGAGTCTTATTATATACCACAATATCATCAAGGTACACTACAACGAACCGATCAAGAAAGAGTTGTAGTATATTGTTCATCAAAGTGCAGAAGGTTGCGGGGGCATTTGTGAGGCCAAAAGGCATCATAAGGAACTTATACGAACCGTAACTTGTCATACAAGCTATTTTCGGTTCATCACCCTCGCCTATCCTGACTTGGTAGTATCCAGACCATAAATCCAACTTGGTGAACCACCTTACACCACCAAGTTGATTAAACAAGTTAGCTATCAACAGGATCGTGCACTTGTTCTTCACAGTGAGTTTTTACAAAGCTCGGTAGTCGATGAACATCCTAAGAGATCCATCATGCTTCTTTTGGAACAACACTGGTGCACCAAAGAGTTCCTTTGACGGTTGGAAATACCCGTCATCTAGGATTTATTTCAACTGTCTGCAAAGCTCCTATAACTCTGACGGGGCTATTTGATAAGGTGCTCTAGTGGACGGCTCCGTATTTGGCACAAGTTTGATCTTGTGGTCCACCTTCTTTTTAGGTGGTAAACTCTTCAGTAAATTTGTTGGCATCACATCTCTAAACTCTATCAACACTTGGGACCTTCTCGACCATTGCAGGCTCATCTCCCGCCAATGTCACCATAAAGGTGGGCTCCTCCTTGCGTACCCCCTTTGTGAATTAGATTGCGTAAAAATCTTTGCCCCAACTCCAACCTCTCGGCTCACCGAAATGATGCATTGATGCCTCGGATCAAGTATGCACAAGAAATTAGAAAACGAAACAGGGAATGCATTGATCCGATCAAGGAAACTAATACCTAAAACAAAGTCAAAGTCATCAAGTGGGATTACCTTCAAAGTTTCTTACCATTTCACCCTCTAATGTCGATCTCAACTCCTCTTACAGCCCCTGTAATTGGAGCCTTATTGGAATTGACAGTCTTGATAAAGCCGCTTGCCTTCTTCACACGAAGGTCAAGTTTTTTGGCAATTTGTTCAGACATGAACAACTCGGATGCACCAGTGCCGACTAGTGCACTCATCTTGTGGCCCGCCATAATGATGTCCACAAACATCATTATTTTCTTGGAATGACACTTCTAGACTTCTATAGATCTCAAAATGGAGCCAAGCTTCAAGGTCTCATTATCTTATCCATCATCCTCATTGATGGCAACAACTTTCTCATGAGGGGGGCAATCCCTCCTCATATGCCTTCCCCTATAAATGAAGCAAGATAAGTCATTTTTCTCCTATGAATTGGAAATCATCTTTGGCCAGTCACTTGGCTTTCCATTGCTCCCAAATTGCTTGTTTGATCCACCTTTAGCTTTCTCTCCCCCACCATTACCCTTGGGCTTTGGCTTTGGTTTAACAGAGTCGCTATTTTTTACTTCAAATGGGACAATGGCCTCAACTGTATCTAATGCTTTGGAGAGTTCGATCATTTCCCTCATCTGGATCTCCATGTTGGCCCAATGATGAAGTCCATCCATGAATACAAAGAACCCTTCTAACTCACCTAATTATGGGATTTATATATTGATCTCTGTGAAGTTCTTGACATACTCCAAGAGAGATCGGTCATGCCTCAATTGCTTCAACTTTGCTCACGCCTCGAGCTAAGTATTCTTGGGATATAATTACTCGTTGAGTTCTATCACGAACTATTTCTATGTCTTGATCAGAATCAACTTATCCTTCTTATCGGAACACCTACGTCGCCACCATAAGAGAGCGAAGCGACATTAGACAAATAGTTGGAAGCAACGTTTACCTTGGATTCATCATCTTCCACACCCATTCCTCGGAAGAATTGTTCCATGTCCCAGATGAAATTCTCCACATCTTGGGAAGTTTGAGTCCCCTTGAACTCCTTCGGCTTAGGGATATCGATCCTGGGTATAGGTGCTAGTGCCTCCCCAGTCACCCCATTTAGTACAATAACCTTGTAGACCAACAATTCACTCTTGAACTCCTTCATCTCCCGCATCATTTCTGCCTTCATGGCCAGGAACATGTTTTCTATACCTCTGATCCGCTCATCCACCTTCTTGGCCATATCATCGAGGACTCTCTAAGTCTTCTGGTTGAGCCCTTCCTCCAAAGACTCTAGCTTGTTCAGATGAAACTCGGACGAATCTTGAGTCTCATTGACTTCGTTGTATAGATCCTCAAGACTGTCAACCCTTCGCTCAAATGATGCCACAATATCCTTCGAGTTAGTACGCTTCTTCGCCACAACAGCACGAGTCTCTATCACTTCGGTTACTATTGAGGCCTCGTCTTGGTTTTGTGGTATAATCTCTCACAAAACTAGCTCTAATACCACTTGTCACGACATTGAAACTTCAACGCCTAGAACGTGCATCCTTAGTCTCTTTCTTTGTGATAGCGACTAAGTCAGCCTGAAAACAATCCAAGCAGAGATGCTTAAGATTCCCAATGGAAGCAAAGAAAACAAGATAACTTGGTAAGCACAAGCACAAAGACAATAGAGAGTTTGAGAGAATACTATGTGATTTCTCAAAATGAAGAAGTAAGTACACATGAGGATGAGAGGCCTCTATTTATTGTGGAAGCTCCCCTCAATAAACGGCTAAGATCTAAGTGCATCGACGGTCCAGATCTATACAATCCCACATTCTAGGGGAATCATATCTACACAATCTCTCTATATAAGGAAAGTACATCAAGTTATTGAGAATATGCCTTAAATAGAAGATTACAAGGATTATGGAAAGAATCTGAAGGATCATGCAATAATCAAGTGATCTTCCTACCATAATCGTGCCAAGCACTTCATCTCTTTGGAATGGGCCAGTCTGAATGGATGTGGGAAGGCCCAAAATGTCAATCAAGTAGTCTTGGGCTCCTTGTGTTGCGGCGACCTCAGATATGGGCTCGCGGTCTGTGACAATATACACCAACTAGTTGGATTAATATATTAATGATATCGAATTCATTGAGTTGTCTCGGTGGTAAGAAGAAATGTTATTATCTATAGAAGACCTAAGTTCGAGCAACTACGTTTGGAGAATGTGTGTTATCTTAATTTAAAAAAAATTCTAAACATATGTCAATTTAAAATTATTCAAAAGAATCATCAATGAAAGATGACATCATAACCCTAAAGGATTTGTCACGATAATCATCATTTACATGATATAAATATTAGTCAAACGAGCGAGTCCATGTTCTCTAAACTAGTGGACTATATTAGTCTTTCCTACTTGAGAAACAAAAAGGGTTTTCCAAAACAGAAGAAAAGCAATGGAAGGTTTAAAATAACCCAACTATGAATCTTTTGAATGTTTAGCAGGAACTTATGGTTCATCATATATTGTTCACTGTCTTTTAAGAGGCTCTTCCAATTTGCTCAAGTTGTTGATTCATCATTTTCAGCATTTTCATATTATTCTTTTGACCCAATGATGAGTTACAGAGATAGAGTTGAGAACTGTGTGGTTGTTTCTATATTAACATATCAAAGAAGCACTACCAGTAGTGAAAAGGATATCCAATTAATGAAAACCCCAAGAATATTGAGGCTTTATTCTTTTGCTGTGATAATTAAATATTAGGGCTTTTTTTAACTAAAGATTAGTCTAGTGCTTTAATTATGTTCAACTTGGAAGCTCGGAAGGGTTGCTAAGTAGAACTAGGGACATACCTATGATTTTAGGTTAGATGATGAACTTCTAAAATTTTAGGGATAAAAGTTTATAATTATAGGGACGAAATCATATTATCAATAGAAAATCAAAAGAAAACATTCAAAATATATGATAATTTAAAATTTTTAGTGGGACAACTGTCTCGGCCACCCTCAATCCATTTATGGACAGAACCACCATCTCTAGTGACAAACAAGTTGCCAGTGCAAATCAACAAATAAGGTAGCAAATCACTGAGATGAAGAGCCATTAAATTTGCCATAATTATTAACTAATTGACATTCACATAGGCGTGTGATCAAATCAGAATTTCTTTTTCTTGATTTGGATTTGAATTTCCAAGAACTTTACCTTGGTAAATGGCTTTTACATAAATGTGGATATATTTTTTTAAAGAGCAAAAGCTTTCATTGGTTAATGTAGCTTGTGCCTTCGGCAATCATGGGAGGACCGAGGCTAAGCTACACTTGAGTGCCATAGCATTCAAATTCTTATCTTTTCTTCTATTCTTTTCCACTAACGGATGAATAGCACAGATCCTGTGACCACCAACTGTTTTTGAAAAATCATTCGATAATTTAATTTAAATATAATTATGAATATATTTAATTAATAATTATAATTAATTTTATTGAATTAAATGAGATTGAACCACTAATTACTTAGTCTATTTCTTACATAGGGAGGTATAATAAGAGTGATTAGTCTTGGTTATAATTTATAATAGAGAAAATAATTTCAGTGACAAAAAATGTCTTATAATATACGATTTTAACCAACTTTTTTTGGATTTGCCAAAATGACCAACTAAATCGCAATGCGATCGATAATTCGTAACGCGATCTCCGATATCGCAAATCAGTTTCCAGATTCGCAACGCGAACTTCGACTATCGCATTGCGATTTACATATTCGCATTGCGATAGTCCAAGTTCGCGTTGCGATAGTCGAAGGTCGCGTTGCGATTTTCCAAATTCGTTGCGATAGTCCAAGTTCGCGTTGCGATTTATTCCAAATTTGTTGCGATAGTCCATAGTCCAAGTTCGCTTTGCGATTTACTACAAATTCGTTGCGATAGTCCAAGTTCGTTGCGATAGTCGAAGTTCGCGTTGCGATAGTCGAAGTTTGCGTTGCGATTTATTTCAAATTCGTTGCGATAGTCCAAAATCGCAATGACTGGTGGTATTTCATTTGTTTCTTAAGAATTTTCTCTGAAAAAATAGTATTCGTACGGACGTGTCAAAGACACGTATTACCACGACCACGAGGCGAGGCGGACGGCGGCGGCGGCGGCGCGCGAGAGTCTTCCTTGTTCTCTATCACTCAACAAGGAAGTGGGAAAGTCAAGCCTTAAATACCATTCCCAATAGTGTTTCCAATACTATGTGAGATTGAGCATTACAAACACTTGTTTCCAATACTATGTGATTATTCAGGAAACAATTAACAATCATGCCTCTTAAAATAACTGAATCAACAACCAATTGCATTAGTATCAAAACATTAAAAAAAATTGCATCACTCGCGAGAATAAAAAAAATTGTTATCGTGCAATTACAATCAATTGAAAATAAATTAGAATTGCATGAAAACTAAACGAACCACAAATACTTTTCATACATATATTAAAGTCATTAACTATAATTCACAAATAATATCACTATTTAAGGCTCAATCCCACATAGTATTGGGAACAAGTGTTGGTAATGCTCAATCTCACATAGTATTGGAAACACTAATGGGAATGCTATTTAAGGCTTGGTTTTCTCATTTCCTTGTTGAGTGATAGAGAACAATGGAGACTCTCGCACGCCGCCGCCGCCGCCGCTGTCTGTCTCGTGATCGTGGTCGTGGTAATACGTGTCTTCGACACGTCCACGCGAATACTATCTTTTTAGAGAAAATTCTTAAGAAACAAATGCAATACCACCAGTCGTTGCGATTTTGGACTATCGCAACGAATACGAATTTGGAAAATTGCGTTGCGATAGTCGATGTTCGCGTTGCGAATCTGGAAACTGATTTGCGATACCAGAGATCGCGTTGCGAATTATCGATCGCATTGCGATTTAGTTGGTCATTTTGACAAATCCAAAAAAAATTGGTTAAAATCGTATATTATAAGGCATTTTTGATCACTAAGATTATTTTTTCTTTATAATATCAAACATAATAATTATACTTTATCAACTAAGTACGGTTATGTATTAAAATTATTTGTAACTGTAAGAGATATAATTACAATTTTTTATTCAAAATACCAAAGTATTAAGCATTTTTTGTTATATATATATATATATATATATACTTAAAATTTTAATTTTCAGAATTATTTATGATTTTTTTAATTTTACAAAATAATGTAAAAATATAAAATTTTAGAAAAACACTAACTAGGACTAATCATGGAATTGATTCCATCTACCAGCTAGCTAGGCCCAAGGTTCTCCAAGAATGCTACTACCTACAACTATAAAGCCACCTGGTGGCTAAAAAACAAAATACAAACATCTTTTTATTAATTATTAAACGAGATATGATCTTTTTACCTGCAAGGGAAGGTGGATCTGCCCTTCATGGAATCTAAAACCTAGCTCATTGTGAAGCAGTTTTATTTATTAATCTGTAATTGCGTAGATACGTACGATGTTTTTTATTTGTATGATTAGCTTAGTTAGCTGAGATTTTATCCACAGCATAAATCTTCAGGGTTAGGTACAGAACTACTGATATTGAAACCTTAAACTGTCATTTGATGAAGAGAAAAAGGAGGAAGACTGAGCTGTACTCACCCAGGGAAGAACCCTTAAAAGTATTAATTGATGGATCGATTCCCTCTCAGGCTCAGCTTTGTGTGTGCTTTGCATATTATATTTTTGCAGAATCCATTTCCAGCCAATCTCACATCTTCTAAAGCAAACGCAGATTTGTTTTTCTTTTGCAGAAGAATTATACACACACACAAATCTTGCATCAAAAGCTGCCACTAAGTTGCTTTTATATATATACTACAAGTTGATTAAGACCTTTTCAAGTGGGATAAAGGCTTGGCAATGAGAACATATACTACAGTGGACGTGGTGAGGCATATGTTCTTGAACGAAGCAGAATATCAGAACCCATTTCTCGGCTTTTACTGTGGCCCAGATCACCAAGCAACTGTACAGCTGGTAGAACTAAAGGTGTGTTTTGATTCAGCCCTAGCTTTAACAGGCAGAATTTTGTTGGGAAAATTGACGTCTGAACAAATTGATGAATAGCTTCGCTCTGGGTTTCACATCATTGCCTTATTCTTTATATTCGTTTTGGTTGAAAGTGATAGAGCTTTTAAGATACACTCTTGATGTTAACAGGGCTTTGTCTTTAACCAGAATGTTTAAAAGTTAAAGCTGAGAAAAGAAGAAGATATGTGTTGGGGAAATGGGAATGGCCTAAATTGGCACTATACTTTATATATATATTACTTCCTATATTATAGGTGTTCTTAGGGGGAAAATAGTTAATTTGCATTCATTTTTATAGATGAAGATTGAATCTCAATCCTATGAATAAGAGATGAGATGAACAATCATCACAATACCTCTCATGGTTAATTAATATATTTTTTCTTATAGTAAATAAAAAGATATGATCAATTTACACTAAATAACTTTTTTTTTTAATTTTACAATATTCTATGATTATTGTATGAATATAAATAAATAACTAAAATTAAAAAAATTTACATTCACGTTATCCATTTTCCCTTTATCTGTAAAAAATTATTACTTATTTTCAATTATGGATCTTAGCCATCTATCTACATGTATATAATAATTCTAAATTAATCTACGACTAAAGAAATTTTACACCCTACAATTAGATACTATCCCATAAATAAATAAATACCGCTTTACTAATCTTAACAATTATCCTTAAATCATCCATATTTGTATTATCTCTGCTCACGGTCCTTGGGCAAGCCGAGTCCTTGACCAATGACTGCAGTTGGGCTTTTTAAAAGCAGTATATAGGAGAAGTGTAATATCTCTCGGATCCAAACAAATGGAGGTTTAAATCTCTGGAATATTGTACGCAGAAAACAAAGAAAAATAGGAGTGTTTGATAATTATTTTGGGAGTTAAGCTATTTATTATAATGCACGTGGAACTTATCACGGAAATAATGAATTTAATAAAATACATTATAAAAATAAATCTCATTATATGAAATAGAATAAAATTTTATGGAATTTATCACGAGAAGGGACAAATTCTAATTATTTATTATGTTTTATGAAACTTGTCACTTCCTCGAGACAAGTTCTACACGCACTGTAAGAAATGACGGAGATCTTAAAATAATTCACAAACACTCTGATTTTTCAAAATATTTTTACCGCTTGCATTATTTAGTCGAAGAAGTCAACAAATGGAGCCCCATTTGTATTATCCAAATAAAAGCTTCTATATATATGGGCCTTTAAACTGGGCTTTATTTAATCAAACGGAGGCCCGAAAGACACACTAGAAAACCCGAGTCGATCATTTCGATTCCGAGGTTCCCAAATTCATTGGACTCTCTCTGCGCGCAGATTTTTAGGGTTCGTAGCGGATTTCAATTTCCTCTGCCGTGTTTCTTTAGGGTTTAAGCTACAGATCAATTTGTTTGATTATCACTTGTTTTAATTGTAATTACAGTGAATCAATCAGAGGAGAGGAAGGAGAAATTACGAGTCCGTATAAATGGATGCATCACAAGCTTCGTCGTTAGGGACTACGGGTGGGAGCGGTGGAAACGGCTTAGTAAACAATCAAACCAATGACGCGGTAAACGCAACGCCGAATGATGATCCAAAGCAGAATCTGAATCAAGTAATAAACTCCATCCAGAAAACCTTAGGTCTTCTCCATCAACTATACCTCACCGTCTCTTCTTTCAATGCCGCTTCACAGCTCCCCCTCCTTCAACGCCTGTAATTTTTTTTCATCAAAATCCTATTTATTTTATTTTGCAAGTTTTTTAGCTTTTTGCACCATTGCTGATCTCATTAGGGCTTTCAATTTTTATGTTGTTTTTGTAGTAATTCATTAGTTACGGAGCTCGATAACATGGCTAAATTATCTGAGAAGTGTAATATTCAAGTGCCAATGGAAGTTCTTAAGTCGGTTTGGTTTCCTTTTATTATTACTTTTATGTGTCATTTTTGACAAATTTAGTTTCTTTTCTTTGGTTGCTAATAGTAACTTGTCCGTTTTTGTGTTAGTTTGATTGATGATGGGAAGAACCCTGATGAATTTACGAGGGATGTTTTAAACGACTGTATTGCAAAAAATCAGGTTACTAAAGGCAAAACCGATGCCTTCAAGGTAGTTCTTATTTCCCCTTATAGGATGGTTTCGTTTAATTTTATATTATCAAGCACAAAATGATCTTTATTTACTGTAATATTGAATCTTATAGAGTTTACGGAAGCATCTTCTTGAAGAGCTCGAACAGACATTTCCTGATGAAGTTGAATCCTACAGAGAGATTCGTGCAAGTGCTGCTGCTGTGAGTTATTTTGATAATTATGCTTTCATAAATGTTATCTATGAGTAGTAATTAGTTATCCTAAACGCCTTGACTGATGATATGTTATTTGTATAATCGTTGCATTTTGGTTCTTGTGTGGAAAATCTCCTTATTCATGGCCTCTTGACATATCTTTCTTTCCGTCAATGCTAGTCTACTCTCACTGTAACCTCTTGTTACCCTCTTTGATTTCATCATCGGATGGATGCTGTCTTTCCTGCTTTTTGAAAATGTCTAGGCTTATTTTCTTCTTATCTTTTTTTTTTCTTTTTGTTGCATGTCTTGTTATTCCCATGCAGGCTTGCACAGTTTTTTGGGTTAGATAAGGAGTGAAATGAAGGCATTCTAAAACATTGTTTTCCTGTCCAAAACTTTCTTTGCATGCGTGTCTTATGACATAATGTTTTTCTCCCATTTTCTTACTCAACTGCTCTCTGCTTGATAAAAGTGGAAACAAGCATTTAATTATTTTATCTATTGGTTGAGGAAGAACTTAAGAAGAATTGAATATCTGTTTTTACAATATCTGAACTTAGTACGCATCTTATAATATTTACAATGCATGGTTTAATTTCACAAACTTAGATTGATATGAACTATGAAGTACTTAAATGATGAAACCTTGAACTGTGCATTTCAAATGTTTGCATGGCTTAATGAGCATAAAGTTAGTATGAGACTACATTGAAATTGTTAGCCTGATAAGTTTATGAATATTTCTGTTGTTCCCTTGAAAATCGAATCTCATTTGTCATTCTTTTTTCACTGATTATGTCAAGCTAAAGCTCTTCATACAATGCAGGAATCTAAACGGCTTGCTCAATCACAAAGTATTTTACAGAATGGGGATGTAAAAGTCAAAACTGAGCTTTAGATGCTTGTAGTTGGAGTTCTTCCCTCCCCCACCCCACCTCTTTTTTTTATCTATATAGGTTTCTGTATGTACTAGATTTGCTCAATACATTCTGATGTAACAACATTTCTGGCTTGTATTAAGAATTCGACAATTTGCAGTGCTCTCTCTGATTTTAATTTCCCTCTTGTTTGCTTCATTTGTACGTACGATTAAATGATTAATATAAACGACTAAAGGGGTTTCTGATGTGCTATAGTCTTTCAAAGAAAGCACTTTTGTCTGACCTTGTTAGCATGCTCTGTGGGTACAAGCACGATACCCTACACCTAGGATTTATCTGTTGCCATGCTTATATCATGCAAAATTTGACATTCTCGAATGCTTGTTAAAATTCTTGCTATTCTCTGTATTTTGGTTTCATTTTAGCTTTCTGAACCGGGAAGATAGAAATATGTGTGTGTGTGTGTGTGTGTGTGTAGAGAAGATCAATATTTCACATTGAATTCAGTTGGTGGGCTTTTGATGCAAGGGGCCTGCATATTTCATTTTCCATTTAACTTCACCAGCACTCCCACCAGTTCGAACTACAACTTGACTCATCAAGAAAACAATTGAACTCGAAGCTGCACCCATTTTCCGATGAAGTCAAGGAACCATCAGTGTCTTCTATCTTGTTCAGAACCACCCTATCTTCATCCCTTCTCTCAACATTTCTGTTATTGTCATTGGATGAAAACAAATGGTCATTTTCTTTGAATATAAGGGTAACCTTCTCGTTATGTCGAATATAGCACCACTGTTTTCGTCTGCTCTGTTTGATCCATTAGGTTGGTTTCCATGTCCCATTTCAAGCTGATTCTTCAGTTTTTGCAGCTGTTGGGAAACCACTAGGATTAAACCGGCAATATCAAGGTGCTTCAAATTCAGTTCAGCATGCATGGCGAATGATAAAGGAAATACCTGGATACGCAAGGATTGGTTTTCTCGTTTCAAGGATTCATATCTAGAGGAAAGAGCATCATAACTGTCTTTCAAAACGTTGTAATCTCTTTCAATTTGCTTAGCTTTTGATCTAGCTCTCCTATTCTGGAACCAGATAGCAATCTGTCGAGGCTGCAGTCTGTCGGAACCGTCTTTCGGTTGGGCCCCGGAATTGGGCTTCGACTTAGATTAAATGTATTGGAGTCGCCACTGACCATTTATTTTATTAAAAATGGGTTGATCGGATACCTTATTTCTTACCTGATCTGCGTTGTACCAGAAATGTGTCGGGTTCGGGAGTCGGTTACGGTCAAGGAAGGATTAGCACCCTTGAACCACCCTTTCGGTACTACGTAATTTCCAGTTGTCTTTATCAAGAAAGTTGTAATTTTAAATTAAAAGGTAAAATTTGATCCTAAATTACGTACCACTGATTAATTGAATGAAGACCATTAAGAAGAAAACGTTACGTTTGGAGTGGTGAAAATAAATAAGATATAACAACCACAAAACCAATGATACAAATAAGAGGAGACAATACAAATAAACTAATGATAAATAAGATAAATAAAGGAAAAGAAATAATAAAAAAATATACTAAATAAATATATATATACATATATGCATGAATAGCTAAAAAAACATACAAACAAAGAAATGAAAATTATATAAAAACAAAGGAATATAAATAAAACATGTATTAAATAAAAAAGGAAACACAATAGAATAAAAATAAATAAAGTAAATGAAAAAATATAAAGAATATACATATAATAATAAAAGAAAAAAATATATGTTTATATACGCTACCAATAATACTTAAAATAATAAAAATAATGATGGTTATGTATATATATATATATATATATATATATAAAATAAAATAAAAATGTACATAAGATATATATATATATATATAAGGGAATAAAATATAATAATAATGAAAATATAGTATATAATAATAGTAGGGATTAAATTGAAAACGAAATAAACTCAAGGGTCAATTTACAAGGATTTCGGGTTCAATAATCGATTCAGAGGACCAAATTAAATGTTTTTGAAACTGGAGAACCAAAACGCAAATCTCTCGCTTCTTGCAAAAACACGCGGGTCCGAGGAGTTCATCAGGTCGGGTCGGGTCGTGAGGCTGGAACGGGCTTAATATATGACTCAAACAAATTTTTTTAGTTTCATTTCTTTCCTCACAAATCAAAAGCCCCCCTCCTATTTTCATTTCTCTCTCGCCTGTTCTTCATATATGAAGAACACGGCGGATTTCCAGAATCCGGTAACCATACACCGCCTCGCCGCCGCCGTTGAACGGCGACGGCCACCGTTCATCGGCGGCAAAACCTAAAAAAAATGGTTTTTCCGAAAGCCCTTCTCTCCCTCGACATGAAAAACACCACCATTTTCTAAAATAAGCCTTGTAGGGGTGCGGATCTAGAAAAGAAATTTTCGTACACCCCTACTCCGGTCATCGGCTTTTAATGTTTTTCTTTGGGGTTTTCAAGCACAAAACGCGAGTAACTACGCATGCAAGAAACCAAGGACGAACAAAACGAGGTAAAAACGCTACCTTTATTTCCTTTCAAACGTTGTACAAAGATTCGGCTTGCTTCCCTATATTTGCTATAGATGTGTGGTGTTTGTGTACCAGTCTCCTCCTCTATTTCTTTCCTCTAGATCTCTATTTATAATACAACAAATACCCTATCTTAGAATTTTAATCCGAGTAAAACTCGGCTTGGTTGTTGAAGTCCTAAACTAACACGCTGTCTTGCTTGTTGTTTATGGTTGGCTTCGTGTGCTTTCCTTGCGCCGAGGGGATCGGGAACTGGTGCCGAGATAACCGGGGATAGGCTCCTGGTGAGACGTGGGACACGAGGATTCTCGCAAGGGGACAGTTGCGGCGCTGAAATGAGTGAAGGTTAAAACCCTACAATAGGGTCTATTGTGGACCGTTGGATCTCATCTAGATCCAATGGTCGAGGCGTTTGGCGGCTGGGACAAGAGGGAGGCAAGCTAGGGTTTCCAGAAAACCCTATTCCTATGCGTGGTGGGTTGCACTCCAGCGATTTTTTGGGCCTGCAAATGTTTTTTTATTTGTGAAACGGACCTGTGACATGTAAAATAAATGTATGTAAATGTAATAAACTATTATATAATATAATCTATAATGTAAGTATATTATGCAATGTAACGACATTAAAGGACATATATTATATAACGGGACAAAATTTGGTGTCTTCAGCTGCCCCTCTTTGCTCATTATCGTGTAACGGGAGCAAAGATTAAAAGACACAAATTTCAGCCATATCGAATATCCTCTGCCGTAGAGTTGAAATCCGATTATTGTTCTGAGTCCAATATCCTCCGCTGTGAAGTTGAAATTGGTTCTGGAACTGGAAAATTGTTTATTGACAGCGGTCCCTTCGTTGTGAAGTTGAACTTGTGTTGTCTGGAGTCCAATATCCTTCGTTGTGAAGTTGAAATTGGGAAATTGTTGATTGACAACCAGCGGTCCCTTCGTCGTGAAGTTGAACTTGCGTTGTCTGGAGTCCAATATCCTTCATTGTGAAGTTAAAATTGGGAAATTGTTGATTGACAACCAGCGGTCCCTTCGTCATGAAGTTGAACTTGCATTGTCTGGAGTCCAATATCCTTCGTTGTGAAGTTGAAATTTGGAAATTGTTGATTGACAACCAGCGGTCCCTTCATCATGAAGTTGAACTTGCATTGTCTGGAGTCCAATATCCTTCGTTGTGAAGTTGAAATTGGGAAATTGTTGATTGACAACCAGCGGTCCATTCGTCGTGAAGTTGAACTTGCATTGTCTGGAGTCCAATATCCTTCGTTGTGAAGTTAAAATTGGCTCTGAAATTGAGAAATGTTTGTTGACAACCAGCGGTCCCTTCGTCGTGAAGTTGAACTTGCATTGTCTGGAGTACAATGTCCTTCGTTGTGAAGTTGAAATTGGCTCTGAAATTGAGAAATGTTTGTTGACAACCAGCGGTCCCTTCGTCGTTAAGTTGAACTTGCATTGTCTGGAATCCAATATCCTTCGTTGTGAAGTTGAAATTGGCTCTGAAATTGAGAAATGTTTGTTGACAACCAGCGGTCCCTTCGTCGTGAAGTTGAACTTGCATTGTCTGGAGTCCAATGTCCTTCGTTGTGAAGTTGAAATTGGCTCTGAAATTGAGAAATATTTGTTGACAACCAGCGGTCCCTTCGTCGTGAAGTTGAACTTGCATTGTCTGGAGTCCAATGTCCTTCGTTGTGAAGTTGAAATTGGCTCTGAAATTGAGAAATGTTTGTTGACAACCAGCGGTCCCTTCGTCGTGAAGTTAAACTTGCGTTGTCTGGAGTCCAATATCCTTCGTTGAGAAGTTGAAATTGACTCTGGGTAAAACCTGCAAAGATATGCATATATGCGATGTTATGGATGTCATGCTCTTAGGTATGCCTAAAATGTATATGCAACATATGTTATTCTGGGCTCTGGAGAGAAATCTCGATCTCCGGTGGCCCGTCGTTGTTGACTCTTGATTTTGAAAGCTTGAAGTTCCGATCTCTGATCTTGAATTCTTCAAATGTTTGAATCTGATGTGCACATTCTGGTTTTTTTTTTTGGAGATGCTCCTCAACCATCTTAAGCATGTGCATGAGCCTTGATCGGCTTTTGGGTACCTGTACTTTTCAATAAATCTTTGTACAGTAATATGCGATTATCTTTCACAAAAAATAAATAAATCATTAGGTTTAAATCTAATTCAAGATGCTCATAAGGAATTAGAGGAAATATTGTATTTATTCATAAGGGAGGAGAAGAACAAATAATACATGGCAAACATTCTAGAAAACGAATACACGATGATGTGTAAATGAATGTCTTAGATCTCGATAACGTGGGCACTTCTGAGCTGAAAAGCCGTTTGGTGACCTTGAATGCAGCCTTTGCCAAAGGATCTTTGAAAATGCGACAACGTTTGGGGAGGGTGCAACATTTCTCCGATTTGTTGAGTTCGTAGAAGATTCATGTGCTGGGATGTTTCCACCGTTAATATCCAAATCGCCCTTTCCGGGTTTTCAACTTGGACTCATCCTTGGTTGCAAGACGCCCTTTGCGGGTTTTCATCTTGAACCCACCTTATTTTCTCTTCTTTTGTTCTTTTTTCCTCTTTTCTTTTTCTTTTCTCAATTTAGGGCGCCCTTTCGGGTTTTCACCCTACGCGTTCTTTTCTTCTTCTTCTTTTTTTTTTCCTTCTTTGTTTTTTCTTTTTTCTTTTTTCTTTTTTTTTCAACTTAGAACGCCCTCTCGGGTTTTCATCCTAAGCGAAGTATTTCTTGACTGCGTCCGAGGTAATGGGATGTGACAGTTCAGGTCCGTCCATTTCAGCCAGGATGAGGGCTCCTCCGGAGAAAGCCTTTTTCATGACATAAGGTCCTTCACAATTTGGCGTCCATTTTCCTCGGAAATCTTTCTGGACTGGCCAAATTCTTTTTAGCACTAGATCCCCTTCGCGGAATATTCTCGGGCGCACCTTTTTGTCATGTGCCCGAATCATTCGTTTCTGATAGATTTGACCATGATGAATGGCTTTCAGTCTTTTTTCCTCTATCAGATTAAGCTGATCATATCTGGATTGTACCCACTCTGCATCGTCTAGTTTGACTTCTGTCAAGACCCGAAGAGACGGAATCTCGACTTCAATGGGTAAGACTGCTTCCATTCCATAGGCTAGTGAAAACGGAGTTGCCCCAGTCGAGGTTCGTACCGAGGTTCTATAAGCGAACAAAGCAAAAGGTAACTTCTTATGCCAATCTTTGTAAGTTTCAGTCGTTTTCTCCACTATCTTCTTAATGTTTTTGTTTGCTGCTTCTACTGCTCCGTTCATCTTTGGTCTGTAAGTAGTGGAATTGTGATGTTTTATGTTGAACTGTTCGCAAGCAGCACTCATCATCTTGTTGTTCAAGTTTGTTGCGTTATCGGTGATAATCCTTTCAGGTAGACCATACCGACATATAATTTCTTTCTTCAGAAACTTGCAAATAGTGGATTGAGTGACACTGGCATATGACGCAGCCTCTACCCACTTTGTGAAATAGTCAATTGCTACGAGAATGAAACGGTGACCATTCGAAGCCTTCGGATAGATTTGCCCGATAACGTCCATGCCCCACACAGAGAAAGGCCATGGTGACGTCATTACATGAAGCGGATGGGGTGGAACATTTATCTTGTCTCCATAAATCTGACATTTATGACATCTCCTAGCATGGTTGATGCAATCGCTTTCCAGTGTGGACCAAAAATATCCACATCTCATTATTTGTCTTGACATCATATGCCCATTTGCATGTGCTCCACAAACTCCATCATGTACTTCTTCCACTATCATTTTTGCCTCTTCAGCATCGACGCACCTTAACAGAACTTGGTTATGGCTTTTCTTGTATAAAACCTCTCCGTCAAGGACGTATCCAGCTGCCAACCTTCTAAGGGTTCTCTTCTCAATTTCGATGGTTTTTCCTGGATAACTCCGATGCTTGATATACTGCAGAATGTCGTAGTACCAAGGCTTAGTGTCTTTCACTTCTTCAATTTGGTAACAATGAGCTGGGTACTCATACGACTGCATGTTAATTGGCATCATTTTAGACTCCCCACCAGCCCTGAATGCGGCTGCCAATGTAGCTAAAGCGTCAGCCATCTGATTTTCTTCTCTAGGCACGTAGTGGAAGGTGACTTCGTCGAGCTCTTCGAGTAGATCCAGCACTAGTCTCCGGTATTCTAACAGTTTTATATCCTTAGTTTCCCATTCTCCTCGGAGCTGATAGATTACTAAAGCTGAGTCACCATACACCCGCAAAGTCTTTATATTTTGCCCCAATGCAGCCCGAATTCCTAAGACGCATGCTTCATATTCAGCCATGTTATTGGTGCAATCAAAGTTTAGTCTGCTGGTAAATGGGTAATGACTCCCTTCCGGAGAGATCAGGATTGCCCCGATGCCATGTCCTAATGCATTTGATGCTCCATCGAAATGCATTCTCCAGGAGCTGTCTGTTGAAGTATCTGCTTCTTCTAAAGATATGGCCATCAAGTTTTCATCTAGGAAATCAAAGTCCAGCGGCTCATAGCTCTCATCAGTTCTGCTTGCCAAAAAATCGGATATGGCACTGCCTTTTACCGCTTTTTGGCTCACGTACTTGATGTCAAATTTAGACAAAAGCATCTGCCATCGGGCTAACCTTCCGGATAGAGCAGGTACACCCATCATGTATTTTAATGGGTCTAACTTGGAAATCAGGCAAGTGGTGTGATACAACATGTATTTTCGGAGTCTTTTTGTAGCCCAGACCAGAGCACAACAAACCTTCTCCATAGGAGGATATCGGACCTCGCAATCGGTGAACTTCTTGCTTAAGTAGTAGATGGCTCTTTCCTTCTTCCCGGACTCGTCATGTTGACCTAGGACACACCCCATGGAGCTCTCGAATATGGAGAGATACAAGAACAGAGGTTTTTCTGGGATAGGGGACATCAGGATAGGAGCGTGGGACAGGTACTCTTTTACCTTCTCAAATGCAATCTGACAATTTTCATCCCATGTTCCAGGGCTGTTTTTTCGGAGAAGGCGAAAGATTGGATCACATTTGTCAGTTAACTGAGATATAAACCGGGCTATGTAATTCAATCTTCCTAAAAAACCTCGGACCTCTTTTTGTGTTCGTGGAAGAGGTAGACTCTGGATAGCCTTAACCTTATCAGGATCAACCTCAATGTCTTTTCTGCTGACTATAAAGCCTAATAGTTTCCCGGATATCACCCCGAAGGTACACTTGCTAGGGTTCAGTCGTAACCGGAATTTCCTCAATCTCTGGAAGAGCTTTCTCAGATTCTCGACATGTTCATTCTCGGTCTGTGCCTTGACAATCATGTCGTCGACATAAACCTCGATCTCTTGGTACATCATGTCGTGGAACAGGGTTACCATAGCTCTCTGATATGTTGCCCCAGCATTCTTTAATCCGAAAGGCATTACTTTGTAACAGAAAGTTCCCCACATTGTGACGAAAGTGGTCTTCTCCATGTCTTCGGGATGCATCTTGATCTGATTGTACCCCAAAAATCCATCCATGAATGAAAAGTAGCCGTTCCCGGCCGTGTTGTCCACCAGAGTGTCTATGTGTGGTAGGGGAAAGTTGTCCTTGGGACTTGCCTTGTTAAGGTCCCGATAATCGACACACATGCGTACTTTCTCGTCCTTCTTTGGCATAGGCACTATGTTGGCCACCCACTCCGGGTATTTGGCTACTTGGAGAAAACCGGCATCAAATTGTTTCTTGACTTCTTCCTTGATCTTAAGGAGCATTTCTGGTCGCATTCTTCTCAGTTTTTACTGCACAGGTTTGAATTCTGGTTTGATTGGCAGTTTGTGAACTACCATATCTGTGTCTAGACCCGGAATGTCTTGATACGACCAAGCGAACACATCTCCGTACTCCTGAAGTAAGACTATCAGGTTTTTTCTTACTTCAGTCAAAAGAGTTGTGCCGATTTTAACCTCCTTTCGATCTTCCTCAGTGCCCAAATTTAAGATTTCGATCGCCTCCTCATGTGGCAGTATTTGCTTTTCTTCTCTTTCTATCATTCTCAACAATTCGGTAGGCAAGTTGTACTCCTCTTCATTATCGCATTCATCAAATTCCCCAAGACAAATGGTTGATTCAAAATCCACCTCTGGATCAGGATCATCAGTGCCCATAGTATCGTTATCTGGGAACCTGAAAGGAGGAAGATGTGCATGTGTGAGAGGATAATATCCCACACGGAACGGTCAAGAACTAACTTTGAGAGTAACTGGAAATGAAGTACTGGAATGAATTCAAAAATAAAAGAAAATTTTGTTTGCCATGGAAAAGAAAAATGCATCTTTTATTAAACTTAAACAAAATATTTATTCATCCTTACAAAAGATCACCTATTGCCCCGGGTATAGGAAAATAGGGATAGTTCGAATATTACTCTGAAAGATTCTTGTAAACCACAGGTAGTTCTTCCATCGACCAACTGCTAGGCACGAACCCATGTGTCAGAGGGTATATCCCGGATCTATCTCCGTTGTCAACATCTTCTGTGGTCACGGCATTGATGTTCAGATCTTCCAGAGCCGTTTCTAACTCGGATATGGTGGTCTCAAACACATAACCACCTGACTTGAATGTTCTGAAAAGCGACGGGAATGTCATAGGCTTCCATTGGAGTTCGTTTCCAGTCAATCTGGCCAATCTTCTCTGCCGGTTCTTTTGGATCTCCTTTCTCTTTTCATGATAACTGGGCTGAAAACCAAGCCCAAATTGGTCTAATTTTGAGATAGGAAGGACATGATTAATCATTCCTTGCAAATGTTTCCCAAAACCTCTCCCGGTTCTGGCACCCCGGCCCAAGGTTTGCTTGATCTCCATCTTTGTGCATTTGGAGAGTCGGGGTCTTGGAATCTTCTTTCCTTCCGCCACGAATGTGGCATTCACAAACTCCAAGGAGCGGAACGAACATTCTACCACTTCCTCGTCTACTTCGATGTATGGAGCCTCCGTGGTCACGCTTGCCACGATATCTTCCTCAGCGTTGATAATTACTAAGGCCCCGTCAATGACAAATTTAACTTTTTGGTGCAACGTGGAGGGTACTGCACCTGCTTGATGAATCCATAGCCTTCCCAAAAGAGAGCTATAGGACGGCATGATATCCATCACAAGGAACTCAACATCATAGGTGGCTGGTCCAATGGTCAATGGTACCTCGATCTTTCCGATTACCTCTCTTTTGGTCCCATCAAATGCTCGGACCACATTATGACAAGCTCTCATATGAGAGGTATCTATTGGTAGCCTCTTCAATGTAATCGAGGGCATCACGTTCAGGGCCGAACCATTATCGATTAAGACACTTGGTAAAGCGTGCCCCTTACAGTATGTAGTAATGTGTAACGCCTTTGTTCGGCCTCTTCCTCCGGATGGAATCTCATCATCTGAAAACGAGATGAGATTATCAGCTTGAATATTGTTCACCAGTCGATCCATCTTGCTGACTGGTATGTCTTGTGGCACGAACGTTTGATTAAGGACATTCAACAGCGCTTCTCAGTGTGCTTCCGAGCTTAAAAATAGTGCTAGCATTGAAGTACGTGTAGGTAAGTTGTGGAGCTGTTCTACAATGTTGTACTCGCTGTGCTTTAAGATCTTGAGGAACTCTTTAGCTTCTTCCTCCTTTATAGGTTCATTGACAACTAGCACATCTTCTTTGAACGGCTCAAGTGGTCTTTGCCCCACTTTACTATTACCTCCTCCGGAAGTACTCACCTGACATTCGTACTTCCATGACACTTACCGATTGTCCTTATATTGAAAAGGCCGAGGTGCTGAGATTACCACCTTGGCTGGTGTTGTTATTGTCATGCTTGCCTTAGGGGTAATTATCAAAGGACTACCCCTACCAAATCTTCTGTCTGATGATTCTCCAATGGCACAAACATCTGCTTCCAAGGACTCTTGAATTTTTTCGTAAAACTCCAGCTCCTTCCGATTCATCATGAGCTGGACTAACAATCTGAACTCTGGGCAATCTTGCACTTTATGCCCTTCTTTTTTGTGGTAACAACAATGGTTACCGTCTTCATTT
Source organism: Hibiscus syriacus (assembly GCF_006381635.1). Taxonomy (NCBI): domain Eukaryota; kingdom Viridiplantae; phylum Streptophyta; class Magnoliopsida; order Malvales; family Malvaceae; genus Hibiscus; species Hibiscus syriacus. The sequence continues at coordinate 2,051,530 of NW_024063008.1, forward strand.
TTTGTCGTATCTGGATATGGTGCAAGAAATCATGCCTTTACCATTTGGCTCCATACCCAAGCCAAAGGAGATTTAATTTCTGAAACACTTGATTTAATTCTCCTGCCCCCTTCAGTAGTAATGGCATTGATTCCTGTCTCCTGATGATTGGGCAAGGGATTCTGGGCGACGTTTAGTGCTCCGGAGTTGAAAGTGATCCAATTCTTGTTCCGCATTCGTTGCACAAGTCTCTTGAATACGAGACAACTTTCAATCGAATGCCCCTGCACACCGCCATGGTATTCGCAGTGAGCGCTCTCGTCATACCATTTTGGGTAAGGGGGACTTATTGGATTCATAGGATAAGGCGACACTGCATGAGTGTCGAAGAGCTGTTGGTATAATTCTTTATATGTCATGCGAATGGGTTCGAACTGCTCCCTTTCCCTTTCCCTTCTTGGTTCTCTCTGATTCTGTCTAGAAGTACCAGATGGCACAGCTGCTGTGGAATTTGAGCTTGAGATCGTAACCCCCTTGCTGACGTTGTAGGTGTTTACATTGTTGATCTCTCGCTCTTTGTTTTTCACGGGAGGTTTTTTACTGGAGTCTCCTCCCTCAATCTTTCCTTGTTTAATGGCCAACTCGATCATTTCACCGGCCATGACTAAATCTGAGAAACTTCCCGACGTGATTGCTACCAAGTGCCCGAAGTAAGGTGCCTTCAAGGTCTGTACAAACAACTTTCTAGTTTCCTTTTCATCCAAGGGTGGATGAACTTGCACAGATAAATCTCTTCATCTCTGTGCGTACTGTCGGAAACTCTCATTGTGTTTCTTCTCTAGGCTTTGTAACATAACCCGGTCTGGTCTCATATCGTTGATATGCTTATACTGCTCCAAGAAAGACTTGGCTAGGTCTTTCCACGTCTTGATATGAGTTCGGCTAAGCTGGTTGTACCACCGAATAGTTGAACCGGACATGCTCTCCTGAAAGCAATGGATCAGGAGTTGGTCATTCCCGCCATATCCTGTCATCTTTCGACAAAATATAGTGATATGGGCTGAAGGTCAGCTGTTCCCGTCGAACTTCTCAAACTCAGGAACTTTAAACTTTGGTGGAAGCACCAAGTTTGGAACTAGGCTCAGCTCCATTGTGTCCACTCCATAATAATCATGGTCTCCCTGGACCATCTTTATTTGATCTTCTAATATTTTTATCTTTTATTCCATCTTTTTGGCTTTATCTTCCTCATCAAAGTCTGGGACATGATAATCATCCGGATGATCGTCAGGGATGATCGTAGAAGTTTGTATCTTCACAGCAGGTGCAACTTTCACTTTGGTAACGAATGAGTCCCCGGGTAGTGCTGCTTTCCCTTTAGTAGCAGATGCGTCCCCGGGTAATATTCCGGGTGAGATAACCACTTGCGGGGTTGGTGGTATGGCCACCCCCTCGGAAGAAGTGCCCCCTGATGCACTAGCTTGTTGTAGACTTGACAACTTGGCTACGATTTGGTCGACCAAGGACTCCTGATTTTTCTTTATGGACTCCAGAGTACTTTCACTGTTCTGAGCCATCTTATCTTCTAATTCCTTTTAAAGTCTTGCCATGTTCTCTTCGATTTTCTCCATTATGGCTTCCATTTGTCTCTTTTTTGCTCGAGTATTGTGCGGGTGATGTGTATCTGATGCTTGCGGTGGTAAGCTCGGTGTCTGAGACATGTTCTGCTAGTTAATACGAATGTAAAAACATGGAAAATATAAAATAAACAAACATGAAATATAAAATGTGTAACACCCCAACCCGTACCCGACCTGGATACGAGTCTGAGATGTCACATTGACATTTTCAAAACCTTTATTCTTGTAAAATAATTGAACATTTGAATTTATATTAAGAAAATACAATCATGTATTATTCAATTATGTTTGGTATAAAATTTTGAGATAAAAACGTGTTTATGAACGGTGAAATACGATATGAACAGTAATACAATAACCTGCTACAATGATTTTCGTAAATTGTACATAACACTCGTAAAAATTTAACAGTTCATTTCTTTGTATTTGTACTTATATAAATATGTTTAAAATATTACAAAACTCGATCAGAGCATAAATACCTAATTTACCTACTTTATTTACATGCCAACCTATTTATCACATAATAATACATACTGTGTAATTTACTTCTGATCTGGTCTTTGAGCAGAGATATATTGTTACTATGAACTTAGCTTTGATCCTTTTGCTTCTCAGTACCTACGTGTAAATCACTTACACGCTAAGTCATAGACTTAGTGAAGCAAAAACATAATAATAATCCATTTCTCATAAATATAAACATTCAATCTATGAATTCAATCGAGTCACATATAATTCAGTATACATGATAACATGAGATAATACAAGTACTTTTAGTACCTTTTTATCGTATAAATACATATATCGAACATTTCTCTACATACCATGGAACACATATACTACTTCACAACAAAACATACATAGTAGCAAATCAATTTATTTATTTACTCTCTGTAAGGACCATGTATTAGCCCATGTATACTTTTGAGAACTTAAGGTATGTGAGTACATTGAGGTTGTGCACACATATGCTGTCACCACAGCTCGATCAATGTCCCGAAGGACCAGTCCATAGATTCCGAAGAACCTAGGTAATCAGTCCATATGTCCCGAAGAACATAGGTAAACAGTCCATATGTCCCGAAGAACATAGGTAAACCCTCGACCCTTGGCATGCCAACTATACCCCTAGCTCTCATATCACATAACATGGGCATTATCATTTATAACAGTTCACATTACTTATTCATATTCTTTTTCTTATAAACACATATCTTTTCTTTTCAGTCACGTATCACATGTACGTGTAATCATGGATCTCATAATCACATGTTCCTTCTCTTCTATCACATACCACATGTATGTGTAAACATATATCTAATATCATATGTTGCATTTGTCACGTAAGCATGTAAATCATGTAACATATAAACCTACATCCATTTCTATGTACTAATGCACACGTAGTAATCACATAACATTATATAAGTTACTTCTTACCATAGTAACTCTATCATTGACTCATCGCAAGCCAATGTTTGATCAATCACATAAGTACAATTTAAATTGCACTCACCTTAGCCTTGCTTTGATTCGATTATAATCCTTTGATTATTCCGGAACTTGTTTAGGCTCAATATCTACATAAATATATCATTTCAAAACAACTATCAGAAGCCTAAACTTTAAACTTGATGTTAATAACTTAAACCGGTTTAATGAATCAAATTCTATATTTTCATTTAGGGGGGAATCGATACCTCCCCAGGGGAATCGATACCCCCTGAACATACTGGAATTTTTCGTTCAAGAGGGGGAATCGATTCCTATTCATAGGGTATCGGTTCCCTCTACCCAGAAATTGTATTTTAAGCTCGAAAATCATCAATTTTCAACTCAAACCTTCCTATTTCACTTCCTTTAATACTCCTAACTTTAATACACATACTTAACTTATTTCTATTCCATAATCACTTCTTTAACTTCAAATCTAGTCATTCCTATGTAATTGCAAAAATTATACTAGTTTTGCAACATGTTCAAATTCCTATTCTAACACTTCCTATCCCTTAATTAACTTGATGACAAGTCAAATTCAACTTTCAATTCTCAATATAAACTTTATTTCGATATTTCATTCAAAAACTCCAAATCTTTAAATCATCATAAACTCTTCATTTTGTTGTTTTAAAGCAAAATAATCCTTCCTTAATCTTACTTAGCATCTAATAATCAAAACTAAACTTAAATTTCAGCACATAATCAGCTCAAGAGAAAACTCACCTTTGCTTGGCTTCACACGTGGAGAAGAGAAAATGAAGAAGAAAAGAGAGAAGAGATTTCTGGAAAATCTCCCATCCTTATCCATATATATATATATCATTTAATTATAATTTTCAAGTCTAATGACCATTTTGCCCTTTAATTCTTTGGATAATTACTATAAACTTTTAGGAAATATTTCCGAACAAATCATTAAACTATTAAACTATTCTACTTTAATCACCATATTCTGAAATTTTACAATTTTGGTCACTAACCCGTATTTTGGGATGTTACAAAATGCAAGAAATGCAATGTATGATGTATGCAATTGGAGGCATTGATCCAGAAAAGTGTTCATTATTATAAATAATCCTTATTCAGACAAAAATGTTTTATCTTTTTAGAGACATATAAACAAATTAAAGGTACATTCGGACTAAATCCTCTAGACCCCGAACGGCTTCCAGTAGGTTGACGAGTCTTCTGCCTTCATCTGTTACTGGTTGAATGCCTTGTCGAACCACTCCAGCTTCCCTTGCTAAGCCGTGAAGATGACGGCTGCTTTTTGCACTTGATCCAGGAAATCTCGGATGGTTGCATCTCGGGCCCTCACCCTTCGCTGTGCTTGCTCCCAACGGAAACGCCATTGTAATCCTCCATCGAAGGGCACTATCTGAAGCTCGTTTGCTTGCCTCTTGAACCCATCTATAACAGCTTCCAACTCAGCTATCATCTTGCCATTTTTCTCATGCTGTTTTTCTAAGTCAGCTACCTGAACTCTCAAGCGTTGGTTCTGATATTGACTATCCACCAAGCGTCTTTGGGCAGTCTTCATCTGTTCCTTCCAAGCTTTCTCATCAGGCCCCTCGAACTTCCTTTTCAGGCTATGAGCTTCGTCTTTCCAGTATTCGGAAGCAACTTTCAACTTGGAGTTATCTTTGACTTTATCTTGATACCCCTTTCTCAGGTCTTCGAGCTCAAAGCGGGCCCTTTTCTGTTCTCTTTCCAGTTTATCTGCTCGATCTTTCTGAGAGTCAGCATCAAGCTTCCACTGATAATGTTCAGCTTCAAGTTCCCTTATCCTCTGCTTTAGCTCATTATTCACAGCTTCAAACTCGGTCTTGGCTATCTCGAGTTCAGAAGGGACATGCATGAGATGTTCCTCCATGGTACGGGTGTCTTCATAGTCTGGTACTTGAATATTGTCATTTTTCCTTAACCTTCGCCACTCTACATAATCAGGAGTAAGCATGCTTCTGGCAGCTACAACATCCATCCTGAATACTTTCCTCCATGAATCAGCTACTTCCTTGATCATCTTCTTATAGCTGTCATCGTGATACTTAAACTCTGACCTAGCTAGTCCATATGTTGCTGGGACAAACTGACGTGCCCCATACTATCTAAGTGCTAACAATGGATCATACCCAACTGCACCCCAAAGTCCAAGTAAGGTCACAGTGTCGGAGTCACCACATCGAAAAAGAACATCACTGAGGAATAACCAGGGGGCTCTCTAGACAATATCTCGATCCTGAAGATGTGTAAAGACCTTCATCCATTTTTCCTTCGAAGCGCCTTCATGCCATTTCAAGGTGATGAATTCACCTAGAGGTGAATAGGTGGTGCTGAAACGGCGGTAGGCAACCCCGTTAGTCTTCCAGAAGTGGCTGTGAATCCAGACCTGAAGGAGCTGAATACACCCGGTAAATCTTCCTCCGCCAGTTCTTCGGCAATGATTGAGAGATCGAAAGGTCTCAGCCAAGATGGCTGGTGCTGGATTGACTCTTCTCGAGAGTTGTTCGAATAGCTCTACTACGATGGCATCGATGTATCCCAAGGTCTTTGGGAATATAATTAGACCATACAGACCTAATGCAAATAGGTCTATTGTCTTCCACTCATCGGGATGGTGCTTCATTAGTTGTTTGATATGAAGCCAAGCGATTCCTTCTTCACTACCCTTACATCGAGCTCGGTCAGTTACCCATTTTTCATCAACTCCGGCAACCTTAGCTAGTGCATTTTTGAAAGGTTGACTTTTAATGTGCTTAAGGTAGGCCCGCTCGAGTTTGATGTTTTCACAATGCAGCAGTATAGTGTACTCTTCTATGGTGGGCACCATGTCTTCCCGGTTAAAGGTGAAACAACTGTATCCCGGGTTCCAGAATTGAACCAAGGCTCTAATTAGGGGCTCATCAATCTTAACATGAAGCAAAAGTGCAACATCACCATACCGTTGGCTGAACTTCTGTTTCACCTCATTCTTCCAACTGTCCCAGATGTCCCGGAGCTCTTGTACGTCATTCTGCTTTAGGCTGATCGAGGCGTAGCTAACCAGCTCTGACACATAGCTGTCTTGAAGACTGTCTCCCTTTTCCTTCTGAGTCTTCTCGGACCATAGTCGTACCTCAGGGTTTTTAATCTCTTGTATTACAACACCTTTATCCATTAATTCAGATTATTTTGTACGTAATGAACGTCTTTTTAGGGATCAATGACCTCTTGTTATGATGCAAATGCTAAAAACAAACACAAAGGCAAATAGTTAGTAAAACAAAAATAAAAATAACAAGAAATAAATGGCAAGAAAAAACATAAGGAAAAACAAATGGTTAGGAAAGAACTGTCCTAGGTTCTGGAATGTGGTTTTGGGGCATGCTCTATTTCTTCGAAGTCTCCTGGTTTAGGTTCTAAAAAACGGTACCCGAGTTCTCCTTGCTGGTGCCCCCTTGGGCTTACCAGACCCTTAGTCCTAAACCCATCACAGGCTTGTGTGGACTAAGTTAAACTCGAGGGGACACATTCCCTTATGTCTATGCGGAGAATAAATTCACACGAAGACATAAGGTATATGAATCCCGAAGGCTACTTGCTAGGCATATGCGGTGAATAAATTCACACGAATGCGTCGCTTTCACCCCCACTTAAAGGGTTCGGAGCTCGGGTATAGAGCCTTTGGATGAAAAAGTTTGGAAGGCTGAAATCATTAGAAAACGGTCAGTCCAACTATTTACTCGAAAAAATATAACCAAAAGTAAGTAATAAGGATCGAAATGTTACCTTAAAGTTCAAACTTACCCTTTTCATTAAAAAGACAACTGTAAATTACCTTAGCCTGACTCACTTACCTGTGTCCCCAAAAGAGTCGCCAAGCTGTCGGAACCGTCTTTCAGTTGGGCCCCAGAATTGGGCTTCGACTTAGATTAAATGTATTGGAGTCGCCACCGACCATTTATTTTATTAAAAATGGGTTGATCGGATACCTTATTTCTTACCTGATCTGCGTTGTACCAGAAACGTGTCGGGTTCGGGAGTCAGTTACGATCAAGGAATGATTAGCACCCTTGAACCACCCTTTCGGTACTACGTAATTTCCAGTTGTCTTTATCAAGAAAGTTGTAATTTTAAATTAAAAGGTAAAATTTGATCCTAAATTACTTACCACTGATTAATTGAATGAAGACCATTAAGAAGAAAACGTTACGTTTGGAGTGGTGAAAATAAATAAGATATAACAACCACAAAACCAATGATACAAATAAGAGGAGACAATACAAATAAACTAATGATAAATAAGATAAATAAAGGAAAATAAATAATAAAAAAAATATACTAAATAAATATATATATATATACATATATGCATGAATAGCTAAAAAACATACAAACAAAGAAATGAAAATTTTATAAAAACAAAGGAATATAAATAAAACATGTATTAAATAAAAAAGGAAACGCAATAGAATAAAAATAAATAAAGTAAATGAAAAAAATATAAAGAATATACATATAATAATAAAAGAAAAAATATATATGTTTATATACGCTACCAATAATACTTAAAATAATAAAAATAATGATGGTTATGTATATATATATATATATATATAAATATAAATATAATAAAATAAAATAAAAATGTACATAAGATATATATATATATATAAGGGAATAAAATATAATAATAATGAAAATATAGTATATAATAATAGTAGGGATTAAATTGAAAACGAAATAAACTCAAGGGTCAATTTACAAGGATTTCGGGTTCAATAATCGATTCAGAGGACCAAATTAAATGTTTTTGAAACTGGAGAACCAAAACGCAAATCTCTCGCTTCTTGCAAAAACACGCGGGTCCGAGGAGTTCATCAGGTCGGGTCGGGTCGTGAGGCTGGAACGGGCTTAATATATGACTCAAACAAATTTTTTTTAGTTTCATTTCTTTCCTCACAAATCAAAAGCCCCCCCCCTCCTATTTTCATTTCTCTCTCGCATGTTCTTCATATATGAAGAACACGGCGGATTTCCAGAATCCGATAACCATACACCGCCTCGCCGCCGCCGTTGAACGGCGACGGCCACCGTTCATCGGCGGCAAAACCTAAAAAAAATGGTTTTTCCGAAAGCCCTTCTCTCCCTTGACACGAAAAACACCACCATTTTCTAAAATAAGCCTCGTAGGGGTGCAGATCTAGAAAAGAAATTTTCGTACACCCCTACTCCGGTAATCGACTTTTAATGTTTTTCTTTGGGGTTTTCAAGCACAAAACGCGAGTAACTACGCATGCAAGAAACCAAGGACGAACAAAATGAGGTAAAAACGCTACCTTTATTTCCTTTCAAACGTTGTACAAAGATTCGGCTTGCTTCCCTATATTTGCTATAGATGTGTGGTGTTTGTGTACCAGTCTCCTCCTCTATTTCTTTCCTCTAGATCTCTATTTATAATATAACAAATACCCTATCTTAGAATTTTAATCCGAGTAAAACTCAGCTTGGTTGTTGAAGTCCTAAACTAACACGCTGTCTTGCTTGTTGTTTATGGTTGGCTTCGTGTGCTTTCCTTGCGTCGAGGGGATCGGGAACTGGTGCCGAGATAACCGGGGATAGGCTCCTGGTGAGACGTGGGACACGAGGATTCTCGCAAGGGGACAGTTGCGGCGCTGAAATGAGTGAAGGTTAAAACCCTACAATAGGGTCTATTGTGGACCGTTGGATCTCATCTAGATCCAACGGTCGAGGCGTTTGGCGGCTGGGACAAGAGGGAGGCAAGCTAGGGTTTCCAGAAAACCCTATTCCTATGCGTGGTGGGCTGCACTCCAGCGATTTGTTGGGCCTGCAAATGTTTTTTTATTTGTGAAACGGACCTGTGACATGTAAAATAAATGTATGTAAATGTAATAAACTATTATATAATATAATCTATAATGTAAGTATATTATGCAATGTAACGACATTAAAGGACATATATTATATAACGGGACAAAATTTGGTGTCTTCACAGTCCAAGCTCATTAGCTAGCTGTTGTTTTATTACCGACTCCGGTCTCGAGTCCGACTCGAACATGACTTCCAGCAACCTAATTTGTTCGTCGTTGAATCTTCTCTTCTTCTTTCCGTGGGATTTAACATTTGTAATAGGGTGCATGTCCAGGTCTAAACCTGATAAACCAAGCTCCACCTTCACCGTCGCCGCTTGGAGCTGCTCTTTCTTTGCAAACATGGTGGTAATACTAATGCAGAGCAGAGAATGGGAACGAACTAAAGATGTATATAGACATGGTGATTGGGAACCAGGTGGGTATAATAAGTGGTGGTGAGGGTATCCGAGGGGTGGGGCTGAGCTTGACCTGAAGCAGGGTATTGATAGGGAAAATACCAACTGCACTGTTGGTTTATTGGGACACCTGTTGGACAACCTTGTGGGTTTCTCTCTCAACTAGCATGAAATTTGGCCATTTGTAGTCCAAGAAGTTATATGTCGTAACGTGATAGGTTATGGGCTTGCATGGAGTCTCCATTTTGTGATTTGAGAATTCGGATTTGGGGTCCTAAAATAAGAAAAGTTCCTCTAATATTTGTTTCTGCTATTAAACAAATATGTACAGGTCCTGTACTTTAAAATGAGCAAATGTGTACTTAATAAAATTATATTTTTTAGCTTAGATATTATAAGAATTTATTATAAAAGAAAGCTTCACAATGTTTTATTATAAAATTATAATATTTTGAAGTGATATGACATGAATATTTAATTTATTATTACTCAGCTAAAATTGTTGCGTTGAAAACAACACTTTTGATTGAACAACAATTGATTGTTTGAAATACCACGTCACGTAATAATGCTATTCTCATATTTCAAATTAATACATTATCTATTGGTTTTTTCTTTATGAAATTATAAGTTTTCTAATCATTATATTATTTTACTTGTTTTAAATAATATATTAATAAAATTATTTTTCTTATTTTAAAGATAAAATATTAAAGTATTAAATATTTTAAAAATAAAAGATATCATTAGACTTATTTTAAAAGTACATGATGACACACTTTGCAATATAGTTTAATTCTTATTATAATACAAGCACAGGGTACTTAATTTTTTTTATTATAAAAAAGACAAGTTATTTTCGCACCCAAAATTGGATTGTGATAATGTTGAACACATATTCTGAACCCATTAAACATAAAATAAAGTAATAAAATTGAGGTGAAATGAATATCTTGGGAATAAATATAAAATATAAAATATAAAAGAATATGGTTATGAATATGTGAGTAATCCCAACATAATATATTGAAAGGCAATCCCGCTGCCAAGTCATTTCGTGTGTGGTGCACAATGCGGGGAAGCCACGTCTGGCGTCTTAAAGTAAATGTTTGACAATGCCAGCTTTGGATCGTAGCGTTGGGACAAATCCAGATGCAACCAATGAGTTGAGGCCACACGCTTGTTTACAGTTAAAAAAAACTTTTTAAATCTCATTATGATCTAACTATAGTCTGGGTTTCATGGGGGTATTTCGCATCTTAACGTGTCCACCATCTGCAGGTTGTCTAAGGACACATAAAGTTCAGTTCAAATGGCGTTTTCGAAATGAGGGCTGTGGTGACAAGTGTCTGGTAAACAGATCATTGATCCTTGAAGATTCTATGTTTCATACTTCCCCAGTGAGACTATCTCTGTTACTGATGCTAAATGAAACGTTATTATAATATTTATTTATTAAATTCATTAAATAAATAAATATAAAAATAGAGTAAATAAAATTTTTATATTCATTCAATAAATTAATAAATATAAATAAAAATATATTCATTTAACTTATATTTACGAACAACAACATTAAAGATTAAATTAAACAAACTTTAAAGTACATACCGTGAAACTTAAGGATTAATAATATAGTTTCGTTCTATTTTTGATTTGTAAAAGAAAGGGTAGGAGTGTTGGTTGCTTAGGGGACTTAAATCCGTGCCCCTTGAGATTGGTTTAACACACTCTTGTCACTTCGTCTACTTCTTGGGTGAGTTCAAATTATTTATTTATTTAGTTGACATTTTTGAATATGTTTGTAAACGTTAAATTGAATATATTAGCGAATATATAAATGAACATGTTTGTAAAAGTTAAATCAACCGAACACGAATACTTTTAAAAATAAACAAACGAGCACAACACATGATATTAAAATTTTAAACGAACATACAAAACTAAACAAACGAATACGAATACAATCTTACCGAGTCTCACCGTATTTAATTTTCATTTTGTTATCGTTTATGTATGTACCAGTTTCATTCCTATATATATAATTGATGCGCCACAACATGGAGAGCTCAATTATGGAAATCCAAGAGTTGGTTTAATTCTAAAGAAGATGGTGCCCATGAACAATTGAGGGTTTCTGAGAAATGGGTTGGCTATTTGGGCTATAATTTGAAGAAAATCAAGCTTGTATTTGGGCTCAAACTAGAGCATAAGTTCAAAGATGATAAACCCACCCCATAACCGTTTTACCATGCATGAACCACTAAGAACACATATGGGTAGAATCATGTCATAACACGTGGCATAATTTATTAAAAATCATATGGGTTGGATTCAGTGTTCCCAGAGTCGCGGCCACCGCCCACAGAAATCACGTGTTTGGATTTGCTTCGGCCGTAGCTATCTTATAAGTCACCATCCTATCCGTTGTGCTATCGCTATTTATCAATCAATTAACTCATCATTCATCTCCCTTTCCCTACCCTTCCATTTTTTGGGCTAAAACAAAGATCTCATACTCAATTACATTCGAATTGATGACGTCCCCAGGATAAGATCTAAACATGCTTATTTCAGCAAAGTTATTGGCTGATTAATCATTCACCCATGTTCTTGTATCAATGATTATACATTAAAAATGTATAAATGTTACTATATTAGATAGAAATATTTTTTTAATTTAGAAGTTATAAAATAGTTAAACTACTTATAAAATTGTTATAAAATATTTCTTACATGTTATAAAACAATAATAAATTTTGATAAGTTTAAGGACTATTTTATAATAATTGGATAAAACTTGATGATAATTATTTAGAGAGTTTAATGATATTTTATAATTTTTAAAATTCTAATACTCAAAAATATCATTTCAATATATTTTAATGATAATTCGTACACTTTATCCTCCAAATGAATCCCCTTAAAAATCAAAGATTGAGGTAAGTGATGGTTAGAGGTTCGGGTGGCGGTGTAGCCTAATCAACGACGATGATCAAGTGATTGTTGATGGAAGAAATAATTTTGCACAATAATATTTAAGGACGGTGTGTGACGACAATGGGGTCGATCGATTGATGAGAGTAATGGGATTAAATGTGTAATTATACAAATTTGATAACTACTGTGTCATCTTCTCCGTTAATATTTAACGATATGTGGATTGATTGACAATAATTAAATAGTTAGATGACTCGATTGACAAAATTAAAAAATCGGTGGTAGAGGTAAAAATGCTGGTTAATGGTATAGTTTACCATAAAAACTAATGTTTTATAAATAGTGTATTTTAATTAAATTTACATTTATATTTTTAATTAATTTATAATTATACGTTTACTACTTTATTATTTAATGTTTTATAAATTAATTTAATGATGTTTATCGTTAACAGTGTTCATCCACACTGAAGTTTTCAAATAAATAAGGGTTAATCCTTTGAATCTTTGTTTATAAAGTAAAAAGGCAGATGCCTTCATTGTATTAATTAAATAATATAATCACAAGAAGGTGGAAAATGTTTAATATCAATTTTGATCCTTTATTAGAGTAGAATTTGCATTTTTTTTATCACTTTGGTCTCCCTACTTTTATTTTGTTCATCACTTTAATTCATTGTCATTAATAGACATGGCTGAGGTAGAGTATAATCTTTTATTAGTCTTACAACTGTTGTATCTTGGTATTGGGCATCTCTTAATAGACAATACATTAATTCATATTATAACAATGGATTTTATATCGTTAAAGCCTTAAAGGAGATATATCAAGCTGACGACATAAAACTCTTAATAGTTTTGTTACCTACTATTTTGCTGGTTATAGGTTTTGGTAAACCGATGTTATTATTTTGTGATGAAGAGACTCTGCAGGCATTGATGGGTTAAAATTCTTTATTTTGGAGTGATGTTTGTTTATTTTCTGGTTGAGTTGTACTTTTTTCCTCTATTTAGGATTAGAGAGGTTTTTAAGGAGACACTAAACTCTCGCATAGACCTATATGATTCATCTAATAAATCATATTCACCGAGCAAAAAAAAAAAAAAATCAAAGTCCCATAACAATAACATTGAACCGAACACAGATGGAGATCAAACATGACAATTTGTTGCTGGAACTGAAATTAAGATTGAAAACTACAAGTAGCCTAATCCCTCCAAATGTTTCTTCAACTTGATAATCCCTGGATTGACGTTCATGTTGCATGAAGCAAGGGAAGATTTTACATTTAGTTACCATGAATAGAAGAGTGGAAGAGAACGATACTCGAAAAATTGTAAATAAAGCGATAAATAAGAATCAAGGGTTTAATTTAGTTGATTCATATAATCTTCTTTACGATATTAAAGGTTAATAGATTCGATATAACTTTTAATTTCCCCATAACAGTTTTCGTCGTTGACAATATTATATGCAGTTGGGGGTAGGTTTCCTCCTCAAATACACGTTCCAAAGGTATGTTACAATTATCCAATTAGATTAATTAAAAAGTTTAATTAGGAGCCTATACTCTTAACATGAGTCTAAAACATAATTTGAATCAATTAAAATATCTGAAAAATCTCATGATTAAGGAATTGTTGTTATCTCTTGAGGTCTCGGGTTCGAACACAACGTTCGTAAGGGTGTATGAACTTTCATTATCAAATGATTGATAATTTTTTCGAACAAATATTACCTCGTATTCACCCTTATTAATAACAATTGTATTATAACAATTTTCAAGATCATTGAACCATAATATAACGTAACAATCATATTTTAACGATTTTTAAGATATTGAACACAAAATTGATGCAATGCCACGAAGGATCTAAAACTATTACGTAATGGAGCAACAAATTATGAATTATGACGCGACATACTTCTAAATGACCCAAAGTGTGAAACTCTATGAAATACTCTAATACTTTTGAACTATTCATATGTTATTTATTAAGATTATGATTATTATTATTATTATTCATGACCTAACATGATAATTTTGTATAGTTCATATTTGTTTTCAATGAACTTTTATTTATAAAATTTATTTTTTATTTTTATAAATAAAATAAATACACCAAAGAGTATATTAATTAAGATATTGAAATATAATTGTAAAATATGTACATATAATAATTTAAAAATATTGTGATTTTGATTTTTTTTAAAAAAAATTACATTGGTGACAATCAATTGATAATAATTAAGATGTTTACAACTGCAACACATAATCATATTTACAATAAAAATCATAACCACAATTTAATACTATAAGACCTATAGACAAAATCTTCCATGGCAACAAAGTTTTTACTATACTGTAATCATTTCTCCACAACTGTCTTTTCCATGCTTTAATGGACTAGCACATAAATTTGATTTGAGATTTTTTTTACTCATCCGCTTATATATGGATTATTAGTCGATTAATTTAAATTGAGTATTGTAGAAAATTTTATGTGTACTTCTTTTAACTTAATTTATTTCGTTTACAATGTCAAGATTCAAACATCTGATTTTATATATTTTGTTAAATCGGTTCTAGCACCAAGACATGTAAGCAAAAACCCTAATTTTTTTACTTCCATATTTTGTAGTTTGAACTTGCAAGTCTTTTTTGTTGCAAAGTCAAAAAGCAAAACGCGTTGCATTAATGAATTCGATGCAAGTGGTGCAATTAGCATGACTTTTGTAATGGTAAAATAGCTCATTTACTCATTGGACTTTAAGGTATTTATAAATTAGCCCTTAAGGCTTCAACTATAAATACCCTAGCTCATTTAGCTTCAAAACCATCCCAAAGCATTCTAGCTTTCTTACAATACTAGAGAGAATTTAGAGAGTTTCTTGAGAGTTATTTTCTCCTTTTTATCAAGAGATAATTATCATTGTTTTCTCATTGATAGATCGAGAGAAGTTATAATTCCTATTTTCTCATAGTGAAATTCTTCTACCGTCGCCCGTGGTTTTTACCATATATTATTTAGGAGTTTTCCACGTAAATTTTGTGTCTCTTTTATCTTCATTTTTATTTTCTCAAATTATCAGTTGTGATTTTGTTCTATCCGATAGCCGTCTTTCGTAATATTTTTATTTCACATAAATTATATATAAATAGTAAATGTGAATGAATGCACGCAAGAAATCAAGAGGGAATAACGTAAGCTGTGAATGTCAAATGTCTTTTCATTACATGTTAGCTGAAGCAGGTGAAGAAACATAAAAGGGAAGGGCTTTCGTTTTCCTGGGAGAAAGAGGATGTACCTTTCGGTGATCCCCACGAGGAAAATATGTTTGCGCAAAGTTGAATCTTGACACACTACAGAAACTTTGCTTATATTCTATATCTCTTGGCAATTTTTTTTTTATTCCATTCTGGTAATGATGCCAAATTTGACGAAATTTTTGCAATTAATTCTACATTTAATACGTTGGAAAACGAAGGTCAATTAGTCAACGACAGCAATTGGTGAACGCGGAAGCCTCTTCTCCGACCACTCCTAATAATAATTCGCTCAATTTGGGTTTTATTCTTTTGTGTTTTACTTTATTAATATCATGCAGCACGTAGATTACATATGAATATCACTGTAACCAATATCATTACAAACTATACATAATGTTTTTATTTGGTAGAATGATCTTTTTGCCCCTCAATTGTTTAATCATTGGTTTTTTTTTGGGTCAAATTGACTCAAATATAATGAAATGACACTTTTAAACTAAGCCAACTATTATGTTTTTCTTTTCTCACACCATCAAAAATTTAAAAAAAAAATTAAAAAATAGCTAATTTATGTTCACTAAAATGTAAAATATAATTTTCTCTTTTTATAATTTTAATATATTTTTATAATTTTTGATAACGTGACAAAACATACAAAATAATCAATGTCAATATTTTAATAAATATAAAATAATGCTATTATTTCATCACTTTAAATTAATTCAATAAAAAAATAATTCTAATAAATATATATTATTTCATCAATCTAGATTAGTTTAATAAAAAATAATCAATGGCATACTTATATATCATGTTTATAATATGCTTATTTAGGTCATATATCATGTTTATAATATGCTTAAATAGGTTTTATTAAGTTTGGGCACTAATCAGACATGTTTAGGAGTATGTCAGGTAAGTTTAAATATAATTTTATGTAATTTTATAAAAATAATATAAATATTTTATTTTTAATATCGATACTCAAAATTCTAACAGTCAATTTAGTATTAATAATGAACAATAGTATCGATACTGATATCTTAATATTGATATTAAACAATAAGTATTAACACTCATGTATTATTTTATTCGATAATTTGTTTATAAATGTTTTATGTTTGTTATATTGGTTTATAAGCCTTGAATGTTTAATTTATATGCAAATTGATCCCTATTGTTGTGATTAATATTTTATAAGTTTAATTTTAAAATTTAATTGAGTCTGAAATTAATTTGTCGGAAGAAAGTAACAATATCTACTCGATTAGACCTTCAAACAAGATAGGAATACTATGATAATAATTCCTTTTGAAATTGTGAATATAGTAAGTTGAATGAATATTGATTTACTATTCTCCTCCATAATAATTCTTTTGAAATTGTGAATATACTTGTTGGTTTTTTTGGCAAATATCCCACATTGGTTTTGTATAAGGAGGAGGGAAATTCTTTTGTTATAAATAGAGTCCTCCTCCTCCTTAGTTTAGCATCCCACAAATATAAGCCTTCTTCACTATTAAAGGCTATTTGTACTCTTTCTCTCTTTGTAATATTTCCTCTACTAGTGAAATATTATTTTAGTAGTGTTCGAGGAGGTAGGCATAATTTTGGTCTAACCTCGTTAAATTTTGGTGTTCTCTTTATGTCTATTTAATAGCTATTGTCGGGTATAGTTGTTGTTAATTATTGTCCTATTAAAATTACTTGTCTTGGTAGTTCTGTCTAAGGAAAGTGGGTTTTAAGAGGGACCATTGTGACCCTCCTCTTTCCTGGGAATCTATTTTGGTGTAATTTTTAGTACAATCGTTTTCACAGTAGTCACCTAGATAATAGTTTTCAAGGTGAATTTGTTATTATTGGTAGAAATTAACCCGAATTCCACAACAATTGATATCAGAGCTCTTGGTTTATTTTAGTATGCTCTGTGGTTGCGAATTAGGCTGATCTTCCACATCATAAAAAAATTTCATTGGGATAATTGGCATTCCGCATTGACAGCTATTAAATAGAATTTATAGCAGAAATGGCAGACGCAACAAAAACATCCATATCACCGTCAACAGCTATGACAAATGTTAGATTTGCAGTGGAGATTTTTGATGGCACCGGTCATTTCGGCATGTGGCAAAGTGCGGTTCTAGATGCCCTATTTTAGCAGGCTCTAGACATTGCTATTGAAGGAGAGAAACCAGATGATGTTGAGGAGGAAGAATCGAAGAGGATCAATAGATTGGCATGTGGTACTATTCGATCGTGTCTTTCTAGAGAGCAGAAGTATGCATTTTCTAAGGAAACTTCTGCAAGTAAATTGTAGAAGGCACTGGAGGAGAAATTTTTGAAGAAAAGCGGTCAGAACAAGCTCTACATGAAAAAGAGATTGTTCTGCTTCAACTATGTACCATGTACCACTATGAATGATCACATTACTAGCTTTAATCAGCTGGTAACTAATCTGATGAATATGGACGTGACTTTTGAAGATGAAGATCTGGCTCTGATGTTGATGGGATCACTTCCTGATGAGTTTGAGTATCTTGAAACTACTCTACTTCATGGGAAAGTTGATGTGTCTCTCAGTGAAGTAACTGCTACCTTGTATAGTTATGAATTGAGAAAGAAAGACAAACAAGAAAACACAAGTGTCGAAGTAGAAGCTCTTATTGTTAGAGGTCGTTCGAAGAGTCAGAATAAAGGAAGGAGAGGGAGATCGAAGTCAAAGTCCAGATTGAGTAAAGATGAATGTGTCTTTTGTCTAGAAAAAGGGCACTGGAAGAAAGAATGTCCCAGGCTAAAGAACAAAGGCAAACCTGAAAGGGGAAAGGCTGTCTCAGAATCAAATGTGGTCGAGTATGATAATGCAGATTCAGATTTCGTATTCGCTACTATGCCATCAACCAGCTGTTCTAGTTCATGGCTGTTAGATTCAACTTGTAGCCACCATATGACCCCCAATAGAGAATGGTTCTTTGATTTTAAAGAACTAAAAGGTGGAATTGTCTACACAACAAATAATTCCCCTCTTGACACACTTGGGATTGGTTCAATTCGCTTGAGGAATCAGGATAGATCAATCAGAACCTTAACAGGTGTCCATTATGTACCAGATTTAATGAGAAATCTCATCTCTGTGGGAACCTTAGAGTCAAAAGGTTTAGAAGTGAGGGCAAAAGATGGGATTATAAGGATTATCTCTGGTGCACTGGTTATAATGAAGGGAATCCGGAAAAGAAACAATGTGTATTACTTTCTGGGTAGTACAATTGTTGGGACAGCAGCAGCGACAACTTCTACTGATGAACAGGAGTCAGAAGCAACCAGGTTATGGCATATGCGCTTGGGGCATGTTGGTGAAAAATCCTTGAAATTGCTGATAGATCAAGGATTATTGAAGGGTGCTCGGGCTTGCAAATTAGCTTTTTGTGAGCATTGCATCAAAGGGAAGAAGACGAGGGTGAAATTTGGAACAACAATCCATAATACTAAAGGTATTTTGGATTATGTTCATTCAGATGTATGGGGGCCTTCCAAGATAACTTCATTGGGAGAAACACACTATTATGTTACCTTTGTTGATGCTTTTTCCAGGAGAGTTTGGGTGTATACAATGAAGACAAAGGATGAGGTGCTAGGATTTTTCCTTAAATGGAAAAAGATGGTGGAGACTCAAACAGGCAGAAAAATCAAACGTCTCTATACAGACAATGGTGGAGAGTACAAAAATGATCCATTTCTGAAAGTCTGTGAAGAAGAAGGTATTGTCAGGCATTTCACTGTCAGATCTACACCACAACAGAATGGGGTGGCAGAGCGTATAAACTGGACATTAGTGGAGAAGGTTCGGTGTATGTTGTCTAATGTTGGGTTAGGCAAAGAATTTTGGACTGAGGCTTTGGTCTATGCTTGTCACCTTGTCAACCGCTTACCATCGACTGCTATTGTTGGTAAAACACCATTAGAGAAATGGTTTGGAGAACCTGCTACAGATTATGATTCCTTACATGTGTTTGGTTCCACTGCATACTACCATGTTAAGGAGTCAAAGCTGGATCCAAGAGCAAAGAAGGCGATCTTTATGACGATCACCTATGGTGTGAAAGGCTATCGTCTTTGGTGTCCAGAAACAAAGAAAATAATCTTCAGCAGGGATGTTACCTTTGATGAATCTACCATGTTGAGAAAGGTGACTTCAGAAAAATTAGAGCAGACAGATGGAACTCCCAAACAGGTGGAGTTTGAAGGAAGCAGAATTAACCCAGTCAGTAAAGAAACTGATGTTGACTCTCCTATGGTAGAAGAAGAGTCAAATGAAGAAGAGGTTCAGACCCAAGAACCTCCACAGCAACATGAATCAATTGCACTTAGAAAGGGAAAGAGGACCATTAGACAACCTGCTCGTTATGCTGATATGGTCTCTTTTGCATCACCAATTACAATTGATGATGTTCCTGCCACTTTTAATGAAGCAATCCAAAGTTCAGAACATAAAAAGTGGAGGATCGCCATGAACGAAGAAATGCAATCCCTTCAAAAGAATCAGACATGAAAACTAGCTAGTCTTCCGAAGGGAAAGAAGGCAATTGAGTGCAAGTGGGTATATGCAAAGAAAGATGGATTTCCTGACAAGAATAACATCCGCTACAAAGCAAGATTGGTGGCTAAAGGCTACGCTCAAACGGAGGGAGTTGATTATAATGAAGTATTTTCTCCAGTTGAAAACATTCCTCCATCAGAATTTTGTTGGCTTTGGTAGCACAGTTGGATTTGGAACTAGTTCAGATGGATTTAAAAACTGCATTTTTACATGGAAACTTGGATGAGGAAATCTACATGACTCAGCCAGATGGATTCAAAGTTGCTGAAAAAGAAGAGATGGTGTGCACATTAAAAAAATTGCTATACGGATTGAAGCAATCTCCAAGGCAGTGGTACAAGCGATTTGACAAGTTTATGATAGGGAAGAAGTACACAAGAAGCAAATATGATCATTGTGTGTATTTACGCAAGCTACAAGATGGATCCTATATATATCTTCTTCTTTATGTTGATGATATGCTGATAGCTTCCAGGAGTCAGATAGAAATTGCGAAACTAAAGACTCAATTGAACAAGGAGTTTGAGATGAAGGATCTTGGTGAAGCAAAGAAGATTCTAGGCATGGAGATATCAAGGGATAAGAAATTGAGGAGGCTTTGTTTGTCTCAGAAAGAATATTTGAGGAAGGTACTAAAATGTTTTGGCATGAATGAGAAGTCAAAACCAGTTTGTACACCTCTTGCTCCTCATTTCAAGCTCGGTGCATCCATGTCACCTAAGGATGATGCAGAACGAGAATACATGTCAAAGGTTCCATATGCAAGTGTTGATGGTAGCTTAATGTATACAATGGTGTGTACGAGACCCGATATTTCACAAGCAGTTGGGGTTGTGAGCAGGTATATGCATGATCCTGGAAAGGAGCATTGGGAAGCTGTGAAATGGATTCTGCGGTATATTATGAACACCGTAGTTGTTGGTTTGGTCTTTCAGTAGGACAAACAAGATGGTCAGTGTGTAGTTGGGTATTGTGATTCAGACTATGCAGGTGATTTGGACAAGCGTCGATCAACTACTGGTTATGTGTTTACATTTGCAAAAACACTAGTCAGTTGGAAGTCCACCTTACAGTCAACATTGGCTTTGTCTACTATAGAGGCAGAGTATATGGCAGTTACAGAGGCTGTGAAGGAGGCAATTTGGCTTCAAGGGTTGTTTGGTGAATTGGGAATGGAAGAAAAGCACATCAAAGTGCATTGTGACAGTCAGAGTGCTATTCATTTAGCAAAGAACCAAGTTTACCATGCAAGGACGAAGCACATCGATGTTCGATATCACTTTGTACGAGAGATTCTAGAAGAAGGTGGAGTCATAATCCAGAAGATTCGGACCACTGAGAATCCTGCTGATATATTGACAAAAGTGGTAACTACGGTCAAGTTTAAACATTGTTTAGACTTGGTCAATATTGTTATAAATTGAAAGATGAATTTGCAGACACTACTGAAGATTGAATTTTTTTAGAGACGTGTGTGGAATTTGCCAAGGTGGAGATTTGTTGGTTTTTGGCAAATATCCCACATTGGTTTTGTATAAGGAGGAGGGGAAATTCTTTTGTTATAAATATAGCCCTCCTCCTCCTTAGTTTAGCATCCCACAAATATAAGCCTTCTTCACTATTAAAGGCTATTTGTACTCTTTCTCTCTTTGTAATATTTCCTCTACTAGTGAAATATTATTTTAGTAGTGTTCGAGGAGGTAGGCATAATTTTGGTCTAACCTCGTTAAATTTTGGTGTTCTCTTTATGTCTATTTAATAGCTATTGTCGGGTATAATTGTTGTTAATTATTGTCCTATTAAAATTACTTGTCTTGGTAGTTCTGTCTAAGGAAAGTGGGTTTTAAGAGGGACCATTGTGACCCATCCTCTTTCCTGGGAATCTACCTTGGTGTGATTTTTAGTACAATCGTTTTCACACTAGTCACCTGGATAATAGTTTCAAGGTGAATTTGTTATTATTGGTGGAAATTAACCCGAATTTCACAACAAATTGATCCCTATTGTTGTGATTAATATTTTATAAGTTTAATTTTAAAATTTAATTGAGTCTGAAATTAATTTGTCGGAAGAAAGTAACAATATCTACTCGATTAGACCTCCAAACAAGATAGGAATACTATGATAATAATTCCTTTTGAAATTGTGAATATAGTAAGTTGAATGAATATTGATTTACTATTCTCCTCCATAATAATTCTTTTGAAATTGTGAATATACTAAGTTAAATGAATATTGATTTATGTTGTCCCCATCATAATAACTCTTTTGAAATTGTGAGAATATTCTACCCATTATTTATATCGGATGTATTTGTGAAAATCAATGTCCTAAATCATCCACTTCAATATTCGTGTATTTGCATAATTAAATAGAACTTCAAACATAATGACCTTGGTGGTAAATGAATTGTTGTTATTTCTTGAAGTCCAAGGAATGTCAGGGGTACGAGCATTTAATGTCAAATGGTTAAAATATATATTTGAACATATATTAGCTTGTACTTATTACAGATTATCAAAAAAATATTTTAGTGGTAAAAGAGAGTATTGTTCTTCTTAGATGTTTTGAGTTCTAATAACTATACCTAAAGATTATATATATTATCCATTACTAAAAAAAAATTTGAACATATATCATCGGTCCACTCTCTTATCATGAACATGATACATCAAACACAAAATCAATGCTCATAAGAAGAGATAACTGGTCAAACATAATATTCTTTAATGATACGAAATCCATCGGCTAGCTAGGGCATGTTTCATGTGCTTTAATTGCATATATATGGAATTTTGGGATTAAAAGCTCCTTGAAAGAGAGATGTTAACTTAAGATTTTTTATGTTATTTGACGTGTTAGTGTCATCGATAATGCGTCATTATACACTCAAATTCAATCATAAGTGATTTTTTTAATATTTTATTAATAATACAAATACTATATGACAATTGAAAGTGTGCATTAAAAGCATTAGCAATAATTATACTAATAAGGTACCCGTTCTTGATTTTTACTTCAATGGTCCCCAAAGGGAAAACCTTACCTGGAAATAAAACATTTAAGCAATGATGTTGATTTTAAACTTTCTTTGAAGGATTCTACATATATACCTTCATGCACCGACACTTTAATGACAATGACAGATATCTTAAGAAAGTTTTAAAAAATATATATATACACAAAAAAAATCTAATCTTCCTGGGAAATAAAAGGAAAATTATCGTGGGAAATTAAAAAGAAGAAGCAAAAGATGAGCACGAAATGCCCATAACTAGTGTGAATTAGAAGTGGAAAATTACTAGTAGTGGAAAGTGTGAGTCTCCAAGAGGAAACCCTGAACTCTACATCAATAGGATGATGGTGGTTCTGGGCATCTAGAATAAGATTTCCACGTGATTACGGTGTAAAGATTTTGACCAACAATAGTACCATCAATAATTAATGGTCCTTTAATGGCCAAGAAAACACTTGTTTTCTCCGAACATCCCAACCGCATCACTCATTCTCCTTTTGGAGTTTCCTGCTGCTGCTACTACATAGCCGTTATCATTTTCGTTTCTCTTTATATATTCTTCCTGCGGCGAAGAACTACTACTCAACACCATCATGGCTTGTTCTTCACCGTCTTCTCTGATTACCCAAGGTCCAGATAAGTCACCTACGCTGCAACAACGCCTCCAATTCATCGTCCAAAGAAGGCCTGAATGGTGGGTTTATTCCATTTTCTGGCAAGCTTCAAGGGATGCTCGAGGTCACGTTGTTTTATCATGGGGTGATGGGTATTTCCTGGGGACACGAGACTTCACAGGCAAATCTTGCAATAAGTTGATCCAACAGAGGAAGAGATCGGGAAAAGAGGTGCAAGTTTTTTCTAACGAAGTGATGGGCATGGATCGAATGGTAGATGGCGGTGGCGATCTCACTGATTACGAGTGGTTTTATTCTGTATCGATGACTCAATCCTTTGCTGTTGGAGATGGCATTCTCGGGAAAGCTTTTGGCTCAGGCTCCCATATTTGGTTGAGTGGAGACCATGAACTCCAATCGTACCCATGTGAGCGAGTTAGAGAAGCTCGAATGCGAGGGATTCAGACCTTACTGTGTCTTTCCACACCCCTTGGGGTTGTCGAATTGGGATCTTCAGAGATGATCGTGGAAGACTGGGGCACGGTGCAACTTATAAAATCAATACTCTGTTCAAAGCAGGCTGGCCACGAATCCCAAGTCAAGATTTCAACCCCAGGTATCCCTTTTGTCGATTTCGGAATGGTTTCAACTAGTAACCAAAAGGAACCGATTCTTCAAGAGAAGGCCAGGAAAGAAACTACAGGTTTAGACCGGCTTTCACCGGACTCCTGTGCTGATTCAGATAACAATTTTGCCTCTGAAGACACGGGGTCTAATACCAGCCGTTCGAAGAAGAGAGGGCGCAAACTGGGGAGTAGGAAAGAACCCCCTATAAAGCACGTGGAAGCAGAACGGCAGCGGCGCGAGAGGCTGAACCATCGGTTCTACGCACTCCGATCAGTTGTTCCAAACGTATCAAGGATGGATAAAGCATCTTTGCTTTCGGATGCAGTAGCCTACATCAAGGAACTGAGATCAAGGATCGACAAATTAGAGACTGAACTCTTAGTACAATCCCAAAAACCCAAGCTGAATCCCATCAACGTTTTCGAAAACCAAAGCACGAAACCCACATTCGACAATACAATCAAGCAATCCTCTAGTTTTTGGCCAAAGAAGGTGGAAGTTGATGTAAAGATTGTGGGATCGGAAGCTATGATTCGTGTTCAAAGTCCTGATATCAACTATCCAGCCGCAAGATTGATGGATGCTCTTCGAGACCTAGAGCTTCATGTTCACCATGTAAGCGTATCGAGCGTCAATGATCTAATGCTTCAAGATGTTGTCGTCAAAATTCCTACCGGAATATTTATAAGCGAGGAAGTGCTTAGAAATGCTATCCTTCAAAGATGCTCGTTGAACTAGCTAGCTAGGTTACCTCTCCGGTCACCGGAAAGATGAACTTTTTGTTTTTCTTTCTTCTTATGTTTAGTTGTTCATGCAATTATTTAACCTCTTCGACATGGTCCACCATCGTGCATGCACCAAGCGGTGAAGCAATTGATATATGTTCTAAGTACTTGAGTACAGTTAATAAACTAGCTTTTTATATGCATGATTATACATTCCCATCAACAAATTTAATTGAGATATAGTTGGGAATGGATGCCCTAATATGTCATAATTTTCACCAAATTTGTAGTGTACTGATAAAGAACATTATTTTACTCTTATTATAAATTATGTGAGATGTTTATGTGGATTCTAGTTTGACAATCTGCGGAATGTAGGGAGGAAATGAATAAGGCTAGTTTTTAACTGGTATGGAGTTTCACCTTGGGGAAAATCAATGCACAAAAGCTCTTGTTCCGTGGGTGCCGTGGCCGTGGTCGACATTAAATCCGGGGAGTACTCTATTTCTTCTCTTGCACTTTAATTTTATGTTTTGAGGCAAAACGCTTTAAGTGAGGGGGGAGTAGAGTGTAGGTTGAATTTCCCTTTTGCTTATCTTTATGTTTTGATGTAATATCCTCAATATCGGGTTAGTGATTAAATTGAAATATTTCGGAATTTGTTGGTCAAAGTAGATAAATTGAAAGTTTGGGGACTTACATGAAAAAAATGTTGTGTAGGATTTTAATATTAAAAAAAGGAAATATGGAAGGGTAAAATGGTAATTTGGTGGAAAGTTAATTATTAAGTGGGGATATATATGTGTTACACGTGGGAATGAAGGAGAAAAAGGAAGTTTTCTAAAGTTCTCTTCTTCATCCTCTTACAGCCGTGAGCTCAAACTTGATAAGGTGAGTTTTCTAGACAGTTAATTATTCATTGAATTTAGGTTGGGTTTATGATTCTTAAGTGATACTTAAGCCTAAGGAAGGCTTAAGCTAGTATTAAAACAAAGAATAGAAGAGTTGGGAGGAATTAAAGTTAAGGAGTTTTTAAGTGAAATTTTGATGATGAGTTAATAAGCTAAATTGGAAGATAAATTTGACTTGTCAAAAGTTGAATTAAGAAATATGAAGTGTTAGAATTGGATTTAGACCACGTTGGAAATTTAGTATGATTTTTGAATTTCATAGGATGGATAGGATTTTGAGGCTTAAGATGTGATAAATGGGTATTAAGTGGTTTAAGTAGGTGTATGTAAGTTTAGGATGTGAAAAGGGTTGAAATATGAAAAAATTGAGCTAAGTTGAGTGATTTTCGTGCATAAATTGGAATTCTGGGCCAGTGTGCATCGGTACACATTCAACATGTACTGATGCATCAAGGGTAAATTTCCAGAAATTACTCAGTGTGTATCGATGCACAGGAAGTGCATCGATGCACCCCTTAAAGTAAAAACATTGAATGTAATTTGTGTATCGATGCATAGTTGGTGCATCGATATACATGTTAAGGAATGTACTGATGCACCACAAAGTGTACCGATGCATACTTAAATAAAAGATGTAAATAGCTTTTCTTTTTAACACAAGAAATGAAAAGATTAGAGTCTATCAATTAGAATACTGATATGGATCCATGTATGATTATGTAGATACCAAGCTCGAGCAAGTTTTGGAACGATCACCAAGTTAGAATTCGATCGAAAGAAAGGAAGTCATAGGAATAATGAATAGTCAGTGAGGCCAATGTGAGTGCATATTAGATAGTGTGTTATGTTTAATGGAAATAAGACTTGCGACAAGTCTATTTCTTATAGTAGAATGCATGAACTCATTAATATGAGCATATGTTTGACATGATACATGTGTGTTAATGATTATTGCATATGTTAAATGATATGTGTGAATACAAGTTTATATGATACATGATAAATGTCTATAATATATGTGAACACAAGATGATATGAGAAAGGATATAAGAGATATTATGTGATTTATAGAAAACATATGTGAACAATAAATAGCAATGATATACATGTTATATGAATACAAGAGAAGTGTTATAAGTTACGTGATATATGCATATGAAATCATATGAACAATGATAAGTACATGTGAAGATATGAAATAATAAATAATAATGCCCATGTTATATATCATGAAGGCTAGTAGTATAGTTGACATGCCAAGAGTCAAGGGATTACCAGTGGTCCTTCGGGACATAGTGGTTCTTCTGGACATTTCATAGTGGTCCTTCGGGACAAATTCATATGCCCCTAGTGGGACCCCATACGAGCTGTGGTGACAACATAGTACACAACCTCAGTAGACTCACATATCTATAGTTCTCACATGTGTACATGGGCTAATCAAGAAATAATAACAATTACATTATATATGACATGTATATTTGGTAATGTGAAGTGTGTTACAGAAATTTCATGATGATATGTTTGTTAATTGGCATAGTTATATATATATGATATATGACGTGTATTCATGGTGTGTAAAGGGTTATAGGATCAAAGAAATCAATGATAATGATACGTGTTGGAAACATTTTTGTGTTTCGATATAACAAATTAAGTTTAAATGAATTTTAAGATTTTACAAATGATTTTCTAAAGTATATTCGATTTAATTAATCGAATATCAAATTATTACTCCAAGTCTTTCAAGTTCAAATTCAAACCTTACTAAATGTGCAAAATTGTGTTTTATACTTAAACTATTTTTGAAATAATTTTCATAAAGTATTTTGAACCAAAATCAAGCCTAAAATCAATTTATCAAAGTGATACACCGATGCACCAATCCATGCATCGATGCACCATGAATTAAATTGAACATCAAATGCATTTCATGCATCGATGCACATACCATGCACCGATGCACTGAGGATTTTATGAAAACATCGAATGCATTTGATGCATCGATGCACCAGCCATACATCGATGCACCAGCCATGCATCGATGTACCAGCCATGCATTGATGCACTCTGGCTATTTTGAAACATCGAATGCACTTGATGCATCGATGCACTCTTAGTGCACCGATGCACTAAGGGTCCAACGGTCAAAATATTTGAATTTTACACTGATGCACCGTTGCACAATGGGTATGCATCGATGCACTGACGCTCCCAACTGAATTTGTTAATTTTTTTCACGCTTAAATGACTATATTGACTCCACTAAGCATCCCCAACGTTCAGAATCATTTGAAAGTGTATTTAAACAAGCTTATAAGCCATTGATCAATAACAAGAAACAACAAGCAACTAGAATCAAGAGAGAATCAAAGAGAAAGCATCAAACCTCAAGTTTGAGCATTTCAAGCCTATTTTTCATTCAATA
Source organism: Hibiscus syriacus (assembly GCF_006381635.1). Classification (NCBI taxonomy): domain Eukaryota; kingdom Viridiplantae; phylum Streptophyta; class Magnoliopsida; order Malvales; family Malvaceae; genus Hibiscus; species Hibiscus syriacus. Next base: position 2,080,046 of record NW_024063008.1, read on the forward strand.
TTCATTTTGCTTTCAAGAACACTACTTGTACTCAATTGTATTCATTTTTAGTGTTCTTTTCTTTGTTCTAGAATTGTGCAAACAATCTACCTTGTGAGGATTTCCTTGCAAGTTTACAAATTTGTAATCTTCTCTTTGAGAAAGAGTGTTCTCAAGAATTGGGGTATATTCTTGAGGGAGTTGTAAGGTTATCTCTTTGGCCTCAAAAGAAAGAACAAATTAGTGAATTTGTTGGAAAATCCTTAGTGTGGATAGCTAAGGTAGTGGACGTAGACTTTGATTGAGAAAGTCGAACCACTCTAAATCGCTGTGCAATTACTTTCAATTTTCTGCAAAAGCTTCCACCAAAATTTTAATTTCCAATTTACCCCCCTCTTGACCGATTCTGTCGATCGATTAACTTAACAATAAGAATTATAATAAGGATAAAGAATTGATATGCATATGTCTATAGTTATGTTTGAATGCATAATGCATTCCATAGTTTATGATGATTGCATGAAGTATGCATAATAGGGATTAGAAATGGTATGTCATAGTAAGTTTAATTATGCCTCACTAAGTCTATGACTTAGCGTGTAAGCGTTTTTACATGTAGGTTCCAAAGAGCAAGAAGATCAAGACGAAACTCAATGTGGGACTATAGCCATTAGATCATATCTTTTAGGCCAATATATTAATATTGACCCTGCAATTATAGCTTCACATTTTGGATTAGATGATGATGGGTTATATAATGATAATGAAACTATAGATTATCCCTATGTTCCAAACGCTAGTATTAGTACTCTACGATCTCATCACGATCTTTTTCTTCATCTGATGATCTCTTGGTGGTTTAGACCATCCGAAGGTAGGTACTCCACTCTTCGTATTAGGGATTTTTGGTGGATGCACTATCTCAAGAATAAGATCATAATCAATCTACCCCACATTATCTTTAGCCAACTAGTTGATGTCATAAATATTGTTCCTTCAAAACATGTCGAAACATTAGTTTATGGATGTCTTATTAGTAACCTCTTTATCAAAATTGGTCTAGACGTCTCTCTCGATAATCCTATCCCACTCCAAAACCAAATCAATCTTACTTCCTTAAAAAAAACGGATTGGAAACAAGACGAGGAAATCGGTCTTTGGGTATTTCGACCCGGGAGCTAGCTCTTCACGAGCTGCTCCTAGCTCTTCTCGTGCTCCTCCTCCGGTACCGGCTGCTGACGATGATCCTGAGTTTCAACAACTTATGCAAGATATCAACGATCACGTTCCAGACGATGAGCCTGCACCGGAACCGACATGACAAGAAGATCAAATGCCACCATATTTTCTATCCTTCTCGGAGTCGTTTGATGAGGTTTGCCTCCATGGAGTCTCAGATTACTGAGTTTCAGTGGGAGATGCGTGAACGTATGGACGCTCTCACTCTTGAAGTTCGAGCTCATTATCCTCCTCCTTCCGATCCTCCTATGGAGTGAATTTGTTTCCTTGTTATGTTTTCTTGGATTTTCAAACTTGGATTAATTTTTGATATTTCTAGATTGTTTGTTTTGGATTGATAAATGTTTGAATTTGTTAGGGGTTGGATGTTTTATGGATTTTGAACTTATTATAAATATATTTGGTTTGATTCTATTATTTTGAGCTTAATGATTATTAATTTTTGCATCATATTAGTTCATTTTGACCAATTATTCTATTTCACATTTAATTATGAATATTGTTTATGAAACTAATGGCTAATGTCTCTTTTGATTGTGATCTTTTGATTGTGTTATAGTAAGGGGAGTCCAAATTGAGTCAAAATTGATTTCAAATTTTTAGAAAATCTTAAAATAACACAAATATTTTTTATATCAAAAAGGATGAGATTGTTAAAAACATTTTTGTGTTTCGATATAACAAATTAAGTTTAAATGAATTTTAAGAGTTTACAAATGATTTTCTAAAGTATATTCAATTTAATTAATTGAATATCAAATTATTACTCCAAGTCTTTCAAGTTCAAATTCAAACCTTACTAAATGTGTAAAATTGTGTTTTATACTTAAACTATTTTTGAAACAATTTTCATAAAGTATTTTGAACCAAAATCAAGCATAAAATCAATTTATCAAAGTGATGCACTGATGCACCAATCCATGCATTGATGCACCATGAATTAAATTGAACATCGAATGTATTTCATGCATCAATGCACATACCATGCACCGATGCACTGAGGATTTTATGAAAACATCGAATGCATTTGATGCATCGACGCACCAGCCATGCATCGATGCACTCTGACCACTCTTAGTGCACCGATGCACTAAGGGTCCAACGGTCAAAATATTTGAATTTTACACTGATACACCGTTGCACAATGGGTATGCATCGATGCACTGACGCTCCAAACTAAATTTATTAATTGTTTTCACACTTAAATGGCTATATTGACTACACTAAGCATCCTCAACGTTTAGAATCATTTGAAGTTGTATTTAAACAAGCTTAGAAGCCATTGATCAAAAACAAGAAAGAACAAGCAACTAGAATCAAGAGAGAATCAAAGAGAAAGCATCAAACCTCAAGTTTGAGCATTTCAAGCCTATTTTTCATTCAATATTCATTTTGCTTTCAAGAACACTACTTGTACTCAATTGTATTCATTTTTAGTGTTCTTTTCTTTGTTCTAGAATTGTGCAAACAATCTACCTTGTGAGGATTTCCTTGTAAGTTTGCAAATTTGTAATCTTCTCTTTGAGAAAGAGTGTTCTCAAGAATTGGGGTATATTCTTGATAGAGTTGTAAGGTTATCTCTTTGGCCTCAAAAGAAATAACAAATTAGTGAATTTGTTGGAAAATCCTTAGTGTGGATAGCTAAGGTAGTGGACGTAGACTTTGATTGAGAAAGTCGAACCACTCTAAATCGTTGTGCAATTACTTTCAATTTTCTGCAAAGCTTCCACCAAAATTTTAATTACTAATTCACCCCCTCTTGGCCGATTCTATCGATCGATTAACTCAACAATTGGTATCAGAGCCTCACTCATTTGAAGGTTTAATCACCTCTTGAGTCGATTCGGGAAGAGTTACATCGATTATCAAGTCATCAATGACATCTACTTCAAATGTCGACTCCGGTCTCGATTCAATGCCCGTCAACAAGCCTTCTTTCTTCAATGGAGCTAACTATGCCTATTGGAAAAATAGGATGGTGTATTTCATTCAAGCAAGTGACATGGGAGCATGGAATGTTGTAGAATATGAATATATCAAGCCTCTCACTCATCCAAAATTATGGAGTGAAGGAGAGACAAGAATGTTCCAGCTTAACTCCAAAGCAATCCATATCATATTTTGTGCTCTTGGACCAGATGAATATGGAAGAGTTTCATCTTGTACAACCGCCAAAGAAATATGGGATAAAATACAAGTCACTCATAAAGGCACCGACGAGGTAAAAGAATCTAAAATTAGTCTTCTAACACATAGTTATGAAAATTTCAGGATGAAACCAAATGAAGATATCAAAGCTATGATGGATAGATTCTCAACGATTGTCAATGGTCTCAAATCATATGGAGAGACCATTCCAAACGAAAAGCTTGTGAGGAAGTTAGTTTACTCACTTCCAAAATCATGGCAATCTAAGAAGACTGCAATCATCGAGGCTAAAATCCTAAAGTCCTTAACTCTTGAAGAGCTAATCGATTCTCTCCTCACTCGTGAAATGATGCTTGAAGATGAAGTGGACCTCGATAAGATTTACGAGACAGCAAAGGAGAAGGAGAAGAAGAAAAACATTGGAGTTGCTCTCAAATCCACAAAAGATGAGAGTGATTCAGTTGAAGATGACGATGACGAGAAAATGACAATGTTTGCCAAACGATTCAGAAAAATGATGAGACCTTACCGAGGAAGAAAATTCAAACGAAATGAAGGCCTCAAAAATGAACCAAAAGAGAAGGACCCTATCATTTGCTATGAATGCAAAAAACCGGGGCATGTCAAATATGATTGTCCACAATTGAAAAAAAGGGTCAATCAAAAAATAAATAAAAGGCTCATATGGCTACATGGAGCGATGAAGAGGGTTCTGATAAAGAGGGTTCCGATGAAGAGGAACAAGAAGTAGTAAACTTTTGCTTGATGGCATTCGGGAAAGATTTTAAGGTAACCTCTAACTCATCTGAATTTGATGATTTATCTTATGATGAGCTATTAGAGGAATATAATGGGTTGGCTTCGGATTATGAGAAATTATTTTTAAAGTATAAAAATAATGTTTCAAAATTGAAAAATGAAAATAAACTCATATCAAAAACCAATAACGATCTTGAAAGTAAAATCAGAGATTTGCAAATCAAACTAGAAGAGTTTGAAAAGAAAATTTTGGATTTGCAAAATTTACTTTCAAAGGTCAATGATGATCATCAAAAGAAAATTGATGATCTTAAAACTTCTTTTGATAAAGATGGAACAAAAAGTTTTGAAAATGGAGAAAATTCAAAATCCAATTTTGTTAGAAAAAGTTTTAAAAACTACAATCATAGAGGTCCCCGAAGAACCTCTAATGGAAAAATCATTAGAAGTATATGGGTTCCTAAAGGACTCATTACTACTAAAGATAAAGATATCCTACACAAATGGATACCTAAGGGGACTAGGATTTTAGAAACTAATGAATATAGACCCAAAAGAATTTGAGTACCAAAAATTAGAAATTAATCTATGTTTGTAGGAAAATTAGCATTGCTACAAGGCATGGGAAACAAATTCAAACTCATGGTACCTTGATAGTGGATGCTCAAGACACATTACCGGAGACAAAAACTGGTTCATAGAGCTTAACACCAAAAATCGAGGAGAAGTGACTTTTGATGATAATTCAAAAGGTCACATCGAAGGTATAGGTACTATAGGTATTACCTCTTCCATATAAATTAAAAATGTTTTATATGTGAATGGATTAAAGCATAATCTCTTAAGTATTAGTCAATTATGTGATAAAGGATTCAATGTCATGTTTAAAACTAATGGTTGTAAAGTTATTGACATTGCATCTAATCGAATTATGGTTGTTGGTCATAGAATAGGAAACATATACATGGTGCATTTAGACTCTATTGATATGACTAATTTATGCCTAGTTGTTAAGGATGAGCATGATAGTTGGTTATGGCATAGGAGACTAGGACATGCTAGTATGAGTGTTTTGCAACGGCTAATTCAAGGAAATTTAGTTTGAGGGTTGCCTAAGCTTAAATTTTATAATGATAAAATATGTGATGCTTGTGCTAAAGGAAAACAAAAGCGAATTTGTTTTAAATCCATTAATGATGTATCAACTAGTAGAGTATTACAATTGATCCATATAGATCTTTTTAGGCTAACTAGGACTACTAGCTTGGGTGGAAAACAATATGCATTTGTCTTGGTAGATGACTATTCTAGATATACTTGGGTTCTATTCTTAATTACTAAAGATGAAGCATTAGAAAAATTCATCACGTTTTCAAAAATAATCCAAAACGAAAAAGGTTACTCTATAACTAGTGTTAGGAGTGATCATGGAACTGAATTTGAAAATCTTGGATTTACTAATTTTTGTAATTCTAATGGTATTAGCCATAATTTTTCAGCACCTAGAACCCCTCAACAAAATGGAGTTGTTGAGAGGAAAAATCTAACTTTAGAAGAAATGGCTAGAACCATGCTTTGTGAAAACAATTTGCCAAAATATTTTTGGGCAGAAGCCACAAATACCGCTTGTTATATTGTAAATCGAGTAATGATTAGGCCAATCTTAAAGAAAACTCCATATTAAATTTTCAAAAATAAAAAGCCTAACATAATCTATTTTCATCCTTTTGGATGTAAATGTTTTGTTTTAAACAACGGTAAAGACAATCTTGGTAAATTTGATGCTAAAAGTGATGAAGAAATTTTTCTGGTTTATTCTTTAAATTCTAAAGCTTATCGAGTATTTAATAAAAGAACTTTAGTTGTATAAGAGTCTATACATGTTATTTTCGATGATAATCCCCTTCCGAGGAAGGATTCTTATAATCCCCTTCCGAGGAAGGATTCTTGTTTGAATGATGATGTAGGTATTACAAATATAAATGACATTGAACATGACGTTGGAGAACCATCATCAAAGGAAGAAATGAAAGATGAGGAAACTCAAGATCCTCTCGAGAATCCAACCATTGAAGAAAGGGAAGTATCTTACCCAAGAGAGTATAACTATATCAAGGATGGTGAGATTATAGGTGATCCATCAAAAGGGGTAACAACTCGATCTTCTCTTAGAAATATTTGTAATTATGTTGCATTTTATCTCATGCATAGAGCCTAAGAGTTTTAAAGAAGCATTAAAAGATGAACATTGGATTATGGCTATGCAAGAAGAGTTAAATCAATTTGAGAGAAGTAAAGTATGCACATTAGTTGAAAGGCCTAGTAATAAATCTACTGTAGGTACTAGATGGGTGTTTAGGAATAAGCTTGATGAAAGTGGTAATATAGTGAGAAACAAGGCTAGACTTGTTGCTCAAGGCTATACTCAAGAAGAGGGCATAGATTATGATGAAACATACGCTCCCGTAGCTAGGATGGAAGCAATTAGAATGTTATTAGCATTTGCATGTTTTCATGAATTTAAATTATATCAAATGGATGTTAAAAGTGCATTTTTAAATGGTTTTATAAAGGAAGAAGTGTATGTGGAACAACCTCCAGGTTTTGAAGATTTAAAATTTCCAAATCATGTTCTTAAATTGACAAAAGCACTTTATGGTTTAAAACAAGCTCCTAGAGCTTGGTATGAAAGATTGTCAAACTTTTTAATTGAAAAAGGTTTTTCAAAAGGGAAAATTGACACTACATTATTTTAAAAGCATAAAGGTAAAGATTTATTAGTAGTTCAAATTTATGTCGATGATATAATATTTGGTTCTACTAATGATGATGTTCTTTGCCAAGAATTTTCTAAGCTAATGCAAAGTGAATTCGAGATGAGCATGATGGGGGAGCTCTCATTTTTCTTGGGACTCCAAATCAAGAAAAGAAAATATGGCATCTTCATCAATCAAGCTAAGTACGTCAAAGATATGCTCAAGAAGTTTGGACTGGAAAATGGGAAGCCACATAACACTCCAATGAGCTCATCGACAAAGCTTGACATAGATGAAGGAGGTAAATGTGTGGATGTTAAATTATATAGATCAATGATTGATTCTTTGCTTTATCTAACTGCAAGTAGACCGAACATTATGTTTAGTGTTTGCTTATGTGCTAGATTTCAATCATTCCCTAAGGAATCACATTTACTAGCTGTTAAGAGGATCTTTAGATACCATAAGGACACTCCTAGTTTAGGACTTTGGTATCCTATAGACTCTAGCTTTAGCTTGCATGCCTTCTCTGATGCGGATTATGGAGGATGTAAATTAGATAGGAAAAGAACCTCCGGTGCTTACCAATTCCTTGGAAATATGCTGATTTCTTGGTTTCAAAGAAACAAAATTGTGTCGCATTATCTACCACTGAAGCGGAATATATTTCAGCCGGTAGTTGTTGTGCACAAGTTTTATGGATGAAACAACAACTTTTTGATTATGGAATTGAAGTAGGTATCATTCCTATCAAGTGTGACAATACTAGTGCTATTTGTATCACTAAAAATCCCATCCAACACTCTAGAACTAAGCATATTTGAAATTAGACATCACTTCATTAGAGACCATGTCGTTAAGGAAGATGTAATTCTAGAATTTGTTGATACTTTGCACCAATTAGCGGATATCTTTACAAAACCTTTAGACAAAGAAAGATTTTGGACACTTAGGAGAGAATTAGGTTTACTTTACCTATCTTCACTTAGTGTTTAAAATAATTTTAGCACTTTTAAGAATAAATGAAAAATGCTTATAATAATAATAATTTTTGATTGCATTCTTTGCTATTAGTTAGGGGGAGTTTATGTTGCTTGATAAAAATTAATTTTATGTTCAAAAGTAGTTTAAGGATTAATTTGATTGATTGAACATAATTAATTTTCAATATATGAGTTGCCAATACCACTAGAACCAATTAATTTAGCATTTGGAGTGTTTAAAACAAATTTTTGACATTTTTGTCCTTAATGCATCGATACACCTAACAGTGCATCGATGCATCCTTGAATGTGCATCGACTCACCATGAAGGTGCACCAATGCACGCCTTGAATGTGCATCAATGCACAAGGACATGCATCGATGCATCCATCGGGTTTTTTGATAAAAACCCTATTTCTTCCTCATTTTCTCAAAACTCTCTCTTGGCCGTCGCTCCCCTCTCTCTCTCCTCATTATCAAAATTGCTCCAAATCCTTGGTTTTTGATCAGAATCTTCAATCTTTTCAACTCCTTATCCTGTTTTTATCATCAATTCGTGCAAAACATCTCATTCTCATCAATCCGAAAATTTTTTAAGGTAATATTTCAAAAACTCTATTTCATTGATTTTTGATCTTTTGACTAGTTCAGATTAGTTCTAGGATGAACATTATATCGGGCATTTGATTGTTTTATGATTATAAACTAGATTTTACAACCAATTTCATCAAAAACTCACAAATGTTCAATAAATTATTGAATTTTCGAAATTAAAAAAAATTGTGTATTTCGAATTCTGAATTTAATTTTTAAATTTGATGTTTTTGATTTAATTATGTTGTTTTCATATACATATTATGATTTTTCAAAAATTATTTTCAAAACCTTGCACATTAGGATTTAATTTAGAGAACCTTGAATTATTGAGGACTCATTTGAGTTTTGGGATTGATTAAATTGCATACATGTGTTTCAATATGCAGGTTATAGTCCTTTTTTCGATTCCTAAACTATGTCTAATCCCAAATTCCTAGAACTTCATCAGGTCGTTCTCGTTCAAACCAACCTTCTAATCCCGTTCCTCCTCCACCCTCATCTCTATTAAGATCTTGTTTTAACATGCTTGAGCGTCGTAGAGACGAATTGTACTCTAGGTACAAAAATTCTTTTCAAACTTATAGAATCCAGGAAGAGCATATTCCTTCTCTTCAAGCTATGATAGATATTGACTTTGAATACCTTCCGATTCTTAAAGCTTGGAAGTTTGATAAAATGTTTCAGCTCAAACCTATCGTTTATCAACAGTTAGTCTGTATTTTATATTCCAATGCGGTATGTATTCAAAACGAAACTCAATGTGGGACTATAGCCATTAGATCATATCTTTTAGGCCAATATATTAATATTGACCCTGCGATTATAGCTTCACGTTTTGGATTAGATGATGATGGGTTATATAATGATAATGAAACTGTAGATTATCCCTATGTTCCAAACGCTAGTGTTAGTACTCTACGATCTCATCACGATTTTTTTCTTCATATGATGATCTCTTGGTGGTTTAGACCATCCGGAGGTAGGTACTCCACTCTTCGTATTAGGGATTTTTGGTGGATGCACTATCTCAAGAATAAGATCATAATCAATCTACCCCACATTATCTTTAGTCAACTAGTTGATGTCATAAATATTGTTCCTTCAAAACATGTCGAAACATTAGTTTATGGATGTCTTCTTAGTAACCTCTTTCTCAAACTTGGTCTAGACGTCTCTCTCGACAATCTTATCCCACTCCAAGACTAAATCAATCTTACTTCCTTAAAAAAAGCGGATTGGAAACAAGACGAGGAAATCGATCTTTGGGTATTTCGACTCGGTAAGCAAACCCCGGCAGCTAGCTCTTCACAAGCTGCTCTTAGATCTTCTCGTGCTCCTCCTCCTTCTCCGGCACCGGCTGCTGACGATGATCCTGAGTTTCAACAACTTATTCAAGATATTGACGATCACGTTCCAGACGATGAGCCTGCACCGGAACCGGCACAACAAGAAGATCAAATGCCACCATATTTTCGATCCTTCTTGGAGTCGTTTGATGAGGTTTGCCTCCATGGAGTCTCAGATTACTGAGTTTCAGTGGGAGATGCGTGAACGTATGGACGCTCTCACTCTTGAAGTTCGAGCTCATTATCCACCTCCTTCCGATCCTCCTATGGAGTGAATTTGTTTCCTTGTTATGTTTTCTTGGATTTTCAAACTTGGATTAATTTTTTATATTTCTGGATTGTTTGTTTTGGATTGATAAATGTTTGAATTTGTTAGGGGTTGGATGTTTTATGGATTTTGAACTTATTATATATATATTTGGTTTGATTCTATTATTTTGAGCTTAATGATTATTAATTTTTGCATCATATTAGTTTATTTTGACCAATTATGCCATTTCACATTTAATTATGAATATTGTTTATGAAACTAATGGCTAATCTCTCTTTTGATTATGATCTTTTGATTGTTGTGTTATAGTAAGGGGGAGTCCAAATTGAGTCAAAATTGATTTCAAATTTTTAAAAATAACATAAATGTTTTTTTATATCAAAAAGGATGAGATTGTTAAAAACATTTGTGTTTAGATATAACAAATTAAGTTTAAATTAATTTTAAGATTTTACAAATGATTTTCTAAAGTATATTCGATTTAATTAATCGAATATCAAATTATTACTCCAAGTCTTTCAAGTTCAAATTCAAACCTTACTAAATGTGTAAAATTGTGTTTTATACTTAAACTATTTTTGAAACAATTTTCATAAAGTATTTTGAACCAAAATCAAGCATAAAATCAATTTATCAAAGTGATGCACCGATGCACCAATCCATGCATTGATGCACCATGAATTAAATTGAACATCGAATGCATTTCATGCATCAATGCACATACCATGCACCGATGCACTGAGGATTTTATGAAAACATCGAATGATGCACTCTGGCTATTTTGAATCATCGAATGCACTTGATGCATCGATGCACTCTTAGTGCACCGATACACTAAGGGTCCAACGGTCAAAATATTTGAATTTTATACTGATGCAGCATCAATGCACTGACGCTCCCAACTGAATTTATTAATTGTTTTCACACTTAAACGGCTATATTGACTCCACTAAGCATCCCCAACGTTTAGAATCATTTGAAGTTGTATTTAAACAAGCTTAGAAGCCATTGATCAATAAAAAGAAACATCAAGCAACTAGAATCAAGAGAGAATCAAAGAGAAAGCATCAAACCTCAAGTTTGAGCATTTCAAGCCTATTTTTCATTCAATATTCATTTTGCTTTCAAGAACACTACTTGTACTCAATTGTATTCATTTTTAGTGTTATTTTCTTTGTTCTAGAATTGTGCAAACAATCTACCTTGTGAGGATTTCCTTGTATGTTTGCAAATTTGAAATCTTCTCTTTGAGAAAGAGTGTTCTCAAGAATTGGGGTATATTCTTAAGGGAGTTGTAAGGTTATCTCTTTGGCCTCAAAAGAAAGAACAAATTAGTGAATTTTTTTGAAAATCCTTAGTGTGGATAGCTAAGGTAGTGGACGTAGACTTTGATTGAGAAAGTCGAACCACTCTAAATCGCTGTGCAATTACTTTCAATTTTTTACAAAAGCTTCTACCAAAATTTTAATTGCCAATTCACCCCCCTCTTGGCCGATTCTGTCGATCGATTAACTCAACAATAAGAATTATAATAAGGATAAAGAATTGATATGCATATGTCTATAATTATGTTTGAATGCATAATGCATTCCATAGTTTATGATGATTGCATGAAGTATGCATAATAGGGATTAGAAATGGTATGTCATAGTAAGTTTAATTATGCCTTACTAAGTCTATGACTTAGCGTGTAAGCATTTTTACACGTAGGTTCCGAAGAGCAAGAAGATCAAGAATAGGAAATTGCAGAGCAGCATATCTCCACTCATGGATCAGATTAGAAGTAAATTTATAGTACGTATTTTTGTTGGGTCAACGGTGTTGGCATGTAAAAATGTGTAATTTACGAATGCTCTTATCAATTTTTGAAATGATTAAACTTAAGTATGTAAATATAGCTTTTGTGTTAATAAAATCTAAATTTTCTATGATTTTTATAAATGTATGAGCTTTGAAAAGTCAATGTGATACCTCGGACTCATATCTGGGTCGGGTACGGGTTGAGGGTATTACATTTGATGCTAGTATGTGTTGGTTGGATTTGCGGAAATTTCATTGAATTTTTTTGTCTTGTTGAATATTTTTTGTATGCTATGTTTGTTTGGGAACACATGATTGTTTAGGTTAGTATGTTCTTGATAGAGAATACCATGAATTGTGATCAAGTTGGTATTTTTGTGATATTACATGATTTTGTTGGTTGAAATGTGCTTAGCTCAATGCATGAAAAAATATGGTGAAATTTGAGCCTTTACGAGCATGTTATTTTTCTATTATTCTGTTGGATTGAGTGTGTCGAATTTGACATTGGTATTCTAAAACCTGCATTTTAAATACTGTCGAGATTACACATAAACATGATGCTTAAAAATGATTTGGGCACTTTAGGATTAACCATTCCGTTTTCCCCACTAAAATTGTCTACCCATGCATGTTCCCCTAGTTAACCACTCTTGAGCCTATTCCCACTTCTTTGTTTTCACCATGTTTATAAACCCGAGCCTTTTTATTTTATCCCTCTTTTCTACCCTTTTCAGGGCAAGTGAACAATTTAACCGATGTATGCTCCATAAAAGAAAAAAAAAACCGTTTTAAAAAAAGAGAAAAAGACATGAAAAAAATGGAAAGCAAGCAAAAAAATGTGAAAAAGAAAAAAAATCAAATGCATTTCGAAAAGAATTTTGTTGTTCGATAGTTTGTCTTTTTATCTTGTTGTGCTTAATGTTTTGATGGAGTTGAACTTGTTATTTGTTAGTTCCTTGCCTTGAATTCTAGCCATATTAATTAGCCTTTTTCCCACCTTTACCTAAGCCCTGTTACAACCAATAAAAGACCCTTTGATTTATGCATCTTGTTCTTATTAGTAGGGGAGATTTGATTTACTTGCATGCCTATGGTAATATCGTGTCGGTTCTGACATTGAGCTTTTCTATACCCCGGTAAGATGTTAAGTTATAAGCATTAAGATTGATAAATGAATGGATGTTACAATTGCATTTAACTTGTTCCAATTGGTGATGTTCAATTGATTGATGTCTTGACTTGAATAATTCTTGTGATCTCTACCTTGCTTCCTTGAATGTGAAACTTGACAAAGAACGGTAAATGGAATTTTTGATAAATTTGATTATATCATACTTGACGACAAGCATAAGTGAGGGCGAATTTGATAATAGTTCAGAATCGTTAATATTTGCTCGTTATTTCTTCGATCTTGTGGATTTATTGTTGCTGATTTGGTTATATTATGCTTGTTTTCGTTCAGGTCCTTACTTTCCAGAACTAGTGGTAAAACGAGCGTATTCTGCATTTTTTTATTATTTGGTCACGACTAGAGACATGGGCACGACTCTGAGTATGACATGGTCTGACGTGACAATTTCTAGAAGGTCTAATCATCATCAATTTCTAGAAGATTTACTCAGCACACCTTCTGGAAGATGGACAAGCAGAGTTACATTAGGAGACTTGTTTAAAGTTTGAATTTAGGAAAAAAACAATTATCTTTAGGATTATTTTATTTTATTTTCTTTGTTTATCCTTAGGCTTTGAGATGCTATAAACACCCTCTTGGGGTAAGCCTAAACACACAATTCATATTACAATCTTCTTCTTCTTTCTAGTTTTATTAAAACTTTCTCTTTTATTTTCTTTTTTTCAAGTTTTTGGTTTTTCTCTTTTTATTTTAAAGTTTTGTTTTTAAATATGCTAAGTATGACTTTAATCATGCTTAGCTAATTTTCTCATAAGCCGACAGCTGAAGCGATGACTCAATTCCAACGGGAGAATTGAAAAAGGCCCTTAATAACTTCAGAATATCTTTCTCAATCTCTGTGCTTATTTTTCAAAATCAAATCAGTTTTCAAAATCAAATATTGACTTTGGTCAAGAGGTTGTTGCGATTAAATGTGTGGGAGGAATATTCGACTTATAGAAAGCACATTCGACTTCCTGGGAACACACTTGGCGAGATAGATTCGCCAAGAGGGAATTAAGATCAGAATTAACGGTTATTGAAGCAACAATCCGAGTCGGTTGCCACGAACTTAAACGGTAATTTATCTACGACAATTGATGTTGATTAGATCAATTTCTAAAGCCAGAATCGAAGTTTGCCTTGGGTATTCGATATACAAAATAGAGTCACGGGGATTGCCCTTGTAGACAAAGTAATCGACGTCCTGAAAGGAAAATCTAATTCGATGATCTGAAAGAAATTGAGTCAAAGCGAAGCTTGAGGCTGTTCTTACCATATCCATTTTCAACTTTAAAATCTTTTCTTTATTTTTACTTAAAATCGCTTTTATTATTATTTAAACATCTTTTTACCAAAACCTCCCATTTACTGTGTCACGCCTGGTTAAAACCATTCAAACATAAATTTGAAATTTTACCAAATCCCTGAGGATCGACCCTTACTTCTCTTTACTACGAATTTCCTTATTTATTAACCAAGAAGAAGAAATTTTATTTTTGACATCAAAAATGATAGTTGTCAAATGACTCCAAATAATTGAATTATTCTTTGTAATGATAGTTTATCACAAAACAATGTGAAAGCAGATAGACATTTTAATTGTGATGTATAGGTTCGTTTAGAGATTGACATTGGATATATTTTGTATACACTAAATTATTACTAACAATCGCTTTCCTATAAATTATCGTTCTCTTGGGTTTAGATGAAAAAGAAAGTAACAATGTAGATTTTGTATTCCATAATTAGTAGTTCCCCATTTTGTGAAAAGACTAGTAGTTCTCTTCGGTTAATTATTTTCCTCCTTTGATATTGTTTATAGCATATTTCTTTTTACTTGCAGGAAAGGATATTAATATTATATGTCAAATTATTTGAAGTTGTCAGATTTCATAAACAAATAAGAAGATGATATTTTAGGGTACGTAAAAAAAATAATCCACCTCTTACTTATTTTGTAAAGTTTTTTCCCTCCATAGTTTTACCCTAATTAATTTAAACTTATTCGTGCCACACACTTAACTTTTAGGGAATGAGTGTTCTAACAAAATTTTTCTACATACACAATACCTCAAACTCAAAATTTACGTAAATAATATGATGCGTAAATTTTTATATAAGAAAAAACTTAATTCGTTGTCAATGTATTAAATTCATTTATAAAAGATTAAAAAAATTCATTTATATGATGCGTCAGTTTATAACTTTTTGAGAAGTTAAATTAAAGTTTTATCATTTGTAGAAGGTTAAAATATAATTATACTAAAACCATATATATAGATTATAATTTTAAAGGATTAAAATTATATATATATATATATATTTAAAGAGCCAAAGCTCCTACCAACCCCATAGTTTCATCTAGTTATGTATATGGATTAGATGGGGTCGGATTTCGATTATTTTGTTTTTTAGTTTAAAAAGTTTATACTTTCGTTCGATACTAAACTGAATTCAATTTTAAAAGACTCACTCGCCTTGAAATGGACCCAAAATCTAGAGAGAAAAATTCTTTTAATCATAAACCCTAAACTTTACCCAACTTAACATCAACCTTCCAAACCCTAAATTCATTAAATCAAAAAGGAAGCAAAACCCGAAAACAGAGAACAAAAGAGAGAGAGAAAGGGGAAAAAGATTTATCTTTTCGACATATTAATTTTCGATGATCCCCTTGGTGAATAGACTCCTATTGGTGAGGGGAATAATATTATTTAATTTTGGCTCGACTTGGTGACATAGGAAAGAGATTGGAAACAAAAAAGACAAATAGTTTTAGCTAGATTCATAGACATTGAAGTATTTTCGATGAAACATACACCAAATATGAAATTAGGAGGCTTGAAAGGGGTTGTTGAAAAATTTTACAGTTCAACAGCAAATGACGACAGTGACTAATGCCAGTTTGTGCAGTTGTCGATGATAATTCTAGAGTTTCAAAATTTTAAAGTAGAGAGAGATTAAAGAATTTGAAGAATGAGAGAGAGTGAGTAAGGGGATAATGAAGAATTAAAAATAAAAATTGTATTTTATAATAAAGAATTATGGGTCGAAACGAGTCGGATATATTTTATTATAGATATTATTTCGACCCAAATTCAATTATTACTCTTCTAAATTCAACCTGTCTTGATTCAAATTAGATTTCCTTGAATAAAAATATTATCTTATACAGTTATGTCTAGTAAAAAATCATCAAATTCGTATTTTATGCGTATCCCTAATTTTATCCATGTTAACTATATATATTGGTTACATGAAATAGTACATTTTTATTTTTATTTTTCAGCATGTAGAAATTATATAGTCAGGTTTAGAGAAAATATGACTTTTAGATTTAAATCTCAGTTTCTCTAAACCCTTTCTTTATTTTCATATTGTAATATATTTTATATTAAATTTAATCATTATTGATTAAATAGTAATAGTTATACATATTTTAAATATTTAAGATTCAGTAAATTTTCAATTAATACTAATTACTAAAATTAGGAGAAAAATTGCTTAGATAGGGTACCTTAGAAAATGATTTTTTTAATATTTGAAGTGGTATAGATTTTTTTTTGATGAAATAAAGATGAAAAAGTTACACGAATTAAAACTCTGCTGTCAATACACAGCCAGCAGCTTCCTGTTGCACCAAGTTAACAACTTCCATTGGCGGAGTGTTGAAAACCATGTGGACTTCGCCCCTCGCTGTAGCTAACTTCGCTAACGTATCAACCACTTTGTTTGCAGCCCGGTGAATATGCTTCAAAACCATATTTCAATCCCGATGTAACAACCCCTTAACACAATCTAGGAGTGTGATGATCGAAGCTCTTTTATAACTTTCCTGCAGCATTCGAACAACCTCCAAACAATCAGTTTCCACCATTACTTGCCTTTCCCCAAGATTACAAGCATGAGAAAGTTCTTCATGAATACCCCACAATTCTGCTTCAACAATAGAGCAAATTTCGATCGCTTTAAAGATTCCAAGCATCTAACCACCATTCGAAGATCTAATAACACCCCCACATGTAGCAAATTCGTCTCCTATTTTTCGGGAACCATTAGTATTAACCTTACACCAATTGAGAGGAGGCGGAAACCAAGGATCAATTATATTCAACAAACGATGAGAAGATTGAGCTAAAGATAAGGCTGAATCTAATGCACTTATAGCTTCCCGGCTTAGTCGCCTACCCCGCACTAGTACAGAGTCATTCTCAATGTATTCGTCAAAAATCCTCCTATTTCGATCCTTCCAAGTTAACCACGGAATTGAACCAAACAATAAATCCCAATCCCCTTCATCTCTCGCATAAAACCCTGGGGAAGCGATATTAATATGCACCCATTCTTTAAGATCTCTTGTGAAAAAATAATCTAATTTTTCAGTTTTAATTAAAGATGCCCAAATTACCATGGATGATTGACATTGGCGAAATAGATGATCCGTTGTTTCACCCGAACGCCCGTAAATTCCACGGCAAGAATGAGTGGTTATATTGCGCCTTACTCTTTCTGTATTCGTAAGTAGTCGATCCTTCACTAATAACCATAAGAAGATCTTAATCCTCTGTAACCCTTGGTACTTCGCTATAACCTCCCATACCTTATGTGTATCGTCACCTTGACAATCCTGTTTCAAATCGTATGCTAATTTGATTAAGAAATACCGATCAGCACTATATTTCCAACCCAGCGCATCTATTCTACAATTATGCTGAGGAGGCATCGTTGCTGCCAGTCTATGCACAATATCGCTTGGTAATTTATCGATAATATCTTCCCATCGCCATTGCCCATGCCTTTCGACCATAGCAGCTACCGACCTATTTGGAAGATTAGCTCTCTCTGCTTGATTCACAATGTAATTTTTCAAAGGCCCCACATCGCTAAGCCAATCATCCCAGCAAAAATTCACATTACGTCCATTGCTAATATTCCAAACAAAACTTTGTCGTACTTCTTTCCACACGTGAGAGTGTCCCTCCAAAGATGCGAACAGCTTGTACGGTCAATGGTTTCGGGAAGCAAATCCACCCATTTATACTTAGCTCGTAGCACTCTAGGCCACAATTGATCAGGTTTAACTACTAATTTATAAGCTAGCTTCATGAGAAACGTATCATTTTGAATGCTTACTTTCTTCATACCGAGGCCACCCTTGATGATTGGTTTACAAAAATTCTCCCACTGAACAAGAGATACTCCTCCTCTGGAACTAGTACGACCCCAAATAAAACCCTAAATTAATCTTTCAATCTCTTCACAAATCCCTTTCGAAAGTTTAGTTGATTGCATGGAATAAGAAGGGATCGCCGATAGTACCGCTTTTGCCAATGTGATCCTTCCGACCAAGGACAGAAATTTTGCCTTCCACCCTTTGAGCTTCTCTCGAACTCTCGAAACAATATAACTATACGAAGCCCTCATAATCTGAGAGTACAGAAGAGGTACTCCAAGATACTTCCCCAAATTTTAAACTTCTTGGAAACCGAAAGATGAGTTGATGAAAGTTCTCAAATCCGATATCACATTCTTCGAGTAATAGATAATAGATTTCTGGATGTTTATTCTCTGACCCAATAACTTGCAGAATAGGTCCAAAATTTACCGAATAATATTACATTGCTCCATTGAAGCCTCCGTAAAAAATACCAAATCATCCGCAAAGAAAAGATGAAAGAGAGCAGGCCCATGTCAGCATAGACAAATAGACTTCCATTTCCCATTATTGACCACTCTTGATATCGCATGTGCCAACCTCTCCATGCACATCACGAACAAATAAGGTGAAACCAGCCCAACTGGATGTCCCAGACTGCTAACACTCGCCTCTGTTACACCATGACTTTATAATCCTTTTCTTTTTGCACGTGAATCTGTCCTAGAGATGTTTCCTCTACGAGTTTCTGATGTAGTATCTTGGGGACTTTGGCTGTGTGTTTCGACTACTACTTCCGTCGTAGTTGCTGCAAAATTTTCTTCCAAATTATTACTTTCAACACCTAAGATAGCAAATCAAGAGACTTTCGCATCGGCGCTGCTTGCTTTATTATTTGTTTCAGGATTTTTCCTCATTCTCCTATGACGCATTTCAACAATCATCCATGGCCCAAAACTAGCTTCCTCATCTCTTAAAACGTGATCCAGTTCCGCGCTAGTACCACTTATTACTCCAACCTTGCTTGTATCCGCTTTTACCGATCCACAACTTTCCTTCGAACGCCCATAAACCCCACATTGGAAATATATTTGTTGCAAACTTTCATATTCAATCTTTTTCCAGAAACCATCTATCTTGAGACATAGAATTAATGGCTTGTTTAGATTTACTAACACTGCCAAATGAGCAAAGCGACTTCTTTCCCCCGAGTTTATACTATAGTCAATCTTTACAACATGTCCGATAAACGTAGCGATTCGGCGAAAAATAGATTTGGAGTAGTATCGATAAGGGAGGCCCGGTAATATAATCTAAACAATAACTTACGATGGATGCCTTTTCATCATAGAAAATGTACGACTGCATGGTTGAACCGTCAGATAGCTTCCGAAGATAGTCCACGACCCTTCTATTAAGACGTGAATATAATCCTACACACTCTCAAATTTCACCAGAAAATACTCATTCTCCAAATCGATCACTTGGTACTGCCCTTGTAACTGCCATAATAATCCAATACGATTCAGCAATGTTTTGTAACCAATAGCTCTTCCAAGAAGCCAAACTATCACCGAACGTCGCATACTATAGTCGATCATATCGTGGACTTGATCCGCAAATTGGATCACAGGATACGTACCATTGTTATCCACAATACATTCACCATCAAGATCCACCACCTTGTCCATATCCTGGAGCGAAACAACATCTACTGTCTTCATCGACTTACCGATAACTGCATTGGCATAGGATTGTTTCTCCTGCTACCTAACCTCATCTCCAATTATATTCTCATTCGATTGAATCTCCATTCAATTATGATCTTCTCCATACGATCAATAACCTTCTCTCTATTCCTCACTTTCTTAGTGACGCATTGGTCCTCATCCGGAAAGGGAGAACCCGGTCTCTCCAGAGTCGGAATTGTCGAAACTTCAATCTCATGAGTGATTCCAGTAAAACTACCACTGAGAGGGGGAGAAACCAGTGCAGCAGGTGTAGTTGCGATTGGTTAACAAAGTCCCCGAAGGGGAGGAGTAGGGTTTTCCATAGATTTTATTTTTTAAAGTATGATTAATGTTATAGTATTTTGGGAAGACGTTTGGATTATTCTATATCTTCAACAAAAGACGCACGAAAGATCTGACGTCTTTTCTACTTACTTATTTGAGGAAGATGTTAGATCTTCTATATATATAGCTTTCGTCGAAGACGTCGTTGAGTGATCCAAATATATTAAAAAACATTATAAAGACTACCCTACTTGAAAAAATAAAATTTGCACCATTCCTTAGAAATTCATTTCTTCATCGAAGAAAATTTGTGGAAATTTTCAAGATAAATACCAGTAGAGGCTTATATTTCAAATAGGCACAAGCTCATGCCAACTCATGACCCCAATCCAGAATAGCCCTCCTCAAACCATACAACCGCAGAATACGCCCCTAAACACCACGAGACAACGAGAAAACGAAAAACAAATAGTCTCTTAATTATGAAGCAGAAGCACGGTTCATGCAGTGAGGATCGATCACCATATTCATCCTCAACAGCCTATCTCTAGTACTAAGCCTGAAATTTTTTTATGATGATGTATTTAAGGTTTTTTTAAAAACAATAGGAGATGATTATAAGGTAGTATTTGTTTAAAACATTTATTAGCTATTGACAACATGCACAAACCCTACAAACATAGTTTCTCGAACACAAGACCTCTAGAAAAAAAATATTTCTTAGACACTCAATGAATTTGATGATGTATTAGAGTCTAGTTCATTAAATATTGTCCTGGATATTGACGCAAGTATCTGTCAAAGAGGTTATGTGCGGAGTATCAGGCTTGCCAATACAACCAAACTTGGCTCATCACTTGAAGAATGCTAGAGAGTTTGTTCACATTGGCCATGTAGATATGCAAGTGAATTATATCAAAAAAGATCATGAAGGAACCTTTTCATATCTATGGAAATCTTCATTCTAAGGAAAGAATTGAGCTAATAATTAAATGATGAGAGACTCTCATCTCATTGGTATCTCATGCATCACATTCCATCCATTCTCATTTTGAGAGAGTAATACAATTTTGGACATTTACTCTATTCTCTCTTTATCTTTTTGTTCTTGTTGTCTCTCTTGGTGGCTAGAGTAGCCACATTGGTGTTTAAACTTCCATATCCATTGAAACCTTAAAGGTTTATATGAGGCCTTTAGTTAGCTTAAATTCTCACACAAAACGTGGTTTAAGACTTAGGTGCACAATTGACCAAGAAGTATCCTAAAATGTTTAAAGTTACACATTATGCTAAATTGAAACTCTAGGGACGTAACATTATGTGTATATTTTATACATTGAATTAAATATAAATCTATTAATTAATAGTATAATATGACACACTTAATACTATCACATTAATATTAGAGATATATTGTATAATATAATTAGAATATATTTTATTTTGATCTATCAAATGATCTTAGTGTTAAAAGAAAAAAATATTCTCCCTGAAATTTTTAGATTCGAGCAGCTGTATCTGTAGGGTGTTTGTTATCCATAGATGAAAAAAATTAAACATATACTACTTTATAATTACTCAAACTATTAAAAAATATACTCGATCATTATGTTTCACAAAAATCGATTTAAATTTGTAATTAAATGTGATATTTATTAAGTACACATCCTAATCACCTAGTACACGTGGGTTGAGTTAGAGTTTAATAATAATATATAAAGAAAAAGAGTCTATTGAGCTTAAAGTTTACAGCCAGCAATGGTTAGGTTTATGTCTTTCAACAACTTGAATGAACATAAGGCGTGGAGGAAAACCCCATAATTAAATTTAACCCACTAAGTGAACTAACACTTCTATTTATGCCCATACACAATCACACATTCCATTGGTTTTTTCTTCCCGAAAATGCCATGTTGTTGTCCAAGTTGGTGCTTTAGTCTGTTGAGAGTTACTGTGTGATGTATAGCAGCCTCATGAATGCTCACGTGCATATGTGTGTATGGGATGATTAAAGATGATTCTAGAGGTAGTTAGTTACAAGATTGGTATTAGAAATTGTGTAACAGAATATTGTTGAGCGGTTTTTCAAGCTTGTAAAAGCTGTTATATAAGCTGGAAGAATGTGAGAATGTAATCATCCTTTTCTGATTGAGAAAAGAAATTTCACAAGTTCTTAAAGATTTATTTTCTAATTATTCAACATGGTATCACTCGCTTTTGGTCCTGGAGCGTTCTGCTGAAGCTGCAATGGTGCTCTTTGCTGATTCGTCCTCCTTACAAGCTCGGCTGTTCACTAACAAACGAGTGAATGTCACGCTTGACGAGACGAAATTCCTGTTATGGAAGCAACAGGTTCTGCTTACAGTGCACAATCACCATCTTGAACGATTGCTGAATGTCACTTTACCAGCTCCATCAGAAACGATTATCGATGAGCATGGTGAAACAGTGGTGAATGAAGCTCATGAAGATTTTGTCACATAAGACAGTGCGCTTGCTTCATGCTTCTCTCCACGATCAGTGTTCCGTTGCTGCCACAATTTATGGGTACTGAGTCGGCTGCTGCTGTCTGGAATACTGCCCTACAATTTTTTGCAAATCGATCCACGACTACTATCATGAATCTTCACTATAAACTTCAGTCCATGAAGAAAGGTGATGAATCGATTCAAGTTTATCTCACCCGAGTTAAAAAGATCTGCGATGCCCTTGCTTCTTGTGGCAGCCCAGTGTCTCAGGTCGAGCACATTGTAAGCATCCTTAAAGGCTTGCCACGATAGTATCAGCCATTTATGGCAGTAATTACAACCACTCGTGAGTCACTCTCGTTAGATCAGGTTTATTTCATGCTGGTCGATGCCGAAACTCATATTGCTGGATTTGATTCCCAGCCTGAGAACTTCCCAATGAGTGTACATATGGTTTAAGGGAGGTATGTGGCTACGTCGACTGATTCAGTTCGTGGGGCACGGTCTAGAGGTCGAGGTCGAGGTCGTGCTCGTCTTCAATGTCAACTCTGCAGCAAGAATGGGCATTCGGTTGATCGATGTTGGTACAGGTTTGATCGAGACTTCCCTGGGGTCAATGTGATGTCTGGTTTATCACGGTCCAGGGATGAGTCGGGTGCTGCCAATTGTGCGCTTGTTGATTCGTCAGGATGTGTCTGTTACAGTGCTAAAACTGGTTCCAGTCTTCCTCAAACACACATGGCTTCAGATGAGCAGTGAGTTATTGATTCTGGTGCGACCCATCACGTAACTCCAGACGCAACCAAGGTGATGAACTCCTCTGAGTTTACTGGACCAGGTAAACTTCTAGTAGGTGATGGTGTTTCTCTAAAGGTAAACTCGGTTGGTTCATCTATTTTAAATGCTTCTCCTCAGGCATTAATTTTGAGTGATCTTTTATATGTACCAAGAATAACGAAACATTTACTTTCTGTGTTCAAGCTTGCTAAGGATAACAAAGTCTTTCTAGAGTTTCATGCTCATGAGTGCTTGGTTCGGGATGAGATGACTGGTACTATGGTGCTTTGAGGACAGTAACATGAGGGGTTTTATATGTTTTCTATAGAACCTGCAGTTACTCAATGTAATAAAGCTGAAGTTCATAATGTTGTTGCTTCTAGTATGTTTGAACTTTGGCATAGGATATTAGGACACCCTTCGTTTCAAACACTAAAAGATGTGTGTACTTCGCTCAATATCAATATTTTAAATTCTCTTAATTCAACTTGTGTTGCTTGTTGCATGGGAAAGAGCCACAAGATGCCCTTCGATTCCTTTGCTACAGTTTATAGCGTTCCTTTTCAACTAGTTTATACTGATCTTTGGGGTGCTGCACATGTTCCCTCTTGTGGCTATCGGTATTACGTATCATTTGTAGATGCATGCACATGCCATATATGGGTCTACATGCTCAAAAATAAATCTCAAGCTCTTTATGCATTTTGATTATTTCAGGCAATGGTCGGAACTCAGTTTTCTTTGAACATTAAATCAGTTCAAAGTGATTGGGGAGGTGAGTATAGGCAACTGTCATGTGAGCTGACTCGTACAGATATCTCTCATCGAGTCACATGCCCTCACACCTCTGAACAAAATGGCATTGTAGAACGGAAGCATCGCCATTTAATCAAACTGGCCATTGTACTACTTGCTTAGGCAGCCCTTCCATTCAGATTTTGGTCTTATGCCATGGCCACAGCAGCACATTTGATAAACCGATTACCTACAAGGGTGTTAGGTAACATCTCACCATTTGAAAAATTATTTAGATCCAAACCTGACTACAAGTCACTACGCGTGTTTGGTTGTCGTTGTTTTCCTCATTTGAGGCCTTTTCAACAGCATAAACTAATGTTTCGGTCTGCCCCGTGTATGTTCTTGGGTTACAGCTTGCAACATAAAGGATTTCAATGCCTTGCTCATGATGGTAGAGTGTATATTTCGAGACATGTCAAATTTGATGAAGATGTGTTTCTGTTTGTAGAAAAACAACAAACTGGTTGTGTATCTGATGTTCGTGCGTGGCAATCAGCATCTTTACCGATTGTGTCAAAACAAGTACACGCACGGGCTGTGACTGAATCTTCTCTGCATTCTCATACGTCTTCGCATATGCATGAAGAAACTAGTAGTCAAAATGATACAGGTTCCAATGTTCAAGGAGTTGCTGATAATTTAGCTGAACGAGACAGCATAGGCGAGCCTAGAGATACAGAACCCACCAGTTTTCTCCTGCAGCGTCTGAACATCTAGCTAATGACCACATGCAGTCTGCTCCTGAGTAGAATATGACCCTAATAAATCAGGATCCCATGCTAACAAGGAGCAAGTGTGGGATCTTTAAGCCCAAGGCATTTGTCAATTATTTGAATGACTCTCTTCCTACATCCATTGATAAAGCGATGAAGTCTAAAGAGTGGAGCGTAGCGGTTCATACAGAACTTACTGCACTTTAGAGTAATAACACGTGGACACTTGTGAAACTACCCGAAGGACGAACCACTGTAGGTTGCAAGTGGCTTTTTAAGATAAAGCATAATTTTGATGGGTCTGTGCAATGATACAAGGCACGACTGGTGGCTAAAGGGTACTCTCAGGTGCCCGGGAAAGATTTTAAGGAGACCTTCAGTCCTGTTATTCGATTTTCCACGCTGAATGACATTCTTGCTCTTGCCGTGTCTGGAGGATAGTCATTGAGACAGGTGGATGTCAACAATGCATTTCTTCACGGTGATTTGAATGAAGATGTATACATGCAACAACCACCTGGCTTCAAGCAACTTACTTCCGATGGCGGTAAGTTAGTTTGTAAGCTCCAAAAATCTTTGTACGGTCTGCGCCAAGCACCACGGAACTGGCATACTAAATTGAAGAACAATCTGCTTCATCTTGGTTTCAAGGAGTCTAGAGCCGATGCTTCTTTGTTTATCCTAACGGAGGGAGAAGTATCAACTTATGTCTTAGTTTACGTGGATGATATAATAGTCACAGGACAGTCGGCTGATAGAATTGAGAAAGTGGTGTTGCTATTGAAAAATCATTTTGCCTTAAAAGATTTAGGTGAGTTACATTATTTCTTAGGTATTGAAGTAAAACAGTGTGATCAATTGTTGTTTCTTAGTAAAAAACAGTACATCTTGGAGTTGCTTGAGAAGGCACGAATGGTCAAAGCTACCCCCACGACCACCCCCATGGTCGCTTCGTTCAAAATGAATAAGGATGAAGGACACTTGCTTGATGATGCTCGTGAATTTCGTAGTTTGGTAGGGGGAATACTCTATGTGTGTCACACAAGGCCCGATATTTCCTTCAGTATGAACAAGGTGGCCCAGTATATGTATGCTCCTCGAGAGCAACACTTACTTGCTGCTAAACTCATTTTGCGTTACCTGGCAGAGACATTAAACTATGGTCTTGCTTTTGTACCAGGAAGTTTGCAAGTTTCAGCCTTCTCGGATGCTGACTGGGGAGGTTGTGCTAATGATAGGTGATCAATGTCTGGTCACTGCGTCTTCATTGGAAACAGTCTAGTGCCATGGAGTGCAAAGAAACAAAAGGTAGTATCACGATCTACCATGGAAGTTGAGTATAGGAGTCTTGTAGATGTTGCAGCAGAGGTAACGTGGGTGGATGCTTTGCTTGCTGACTTGAAGGTGCCATGAGATAAGCAGTCCACTATATGGTGTGACAACACGAGTGCAATTGCTCTAAGTGCTAATCCAGTATATCATTCACAGTCCAAACATGTGGACTTAGATGTTTATTTTGTTCGAGAAAAAATTACAGCAAATCAGCTCTATATGAGCTATGCTCCAGCAGCACTCCAAACTGCAGATGGTTTGACCAAGCCATTGTCAAAATCAGCATTCAATAATTTTTGTGATAAGCTAAAGGTTTGATTGATTGCTGAAGATGAGAAGAAGCAGGGAGAATGTTGAGAGTTATTGCGTGCTGTATAGCAGCCTCATGAATGCTCATGTGCATGTGTGTGTATGGGATGATTAAAGATGATTCTAGAGGTAGTTAGTTACAAGATTGGTATTAGAAATTGTGTAACAGAATATTGTTCAGTGGTTTTTCAAGCTTGTAAAAGCTGTTATATAAGTTGGAAGAATGTGAGAATGTAATCATCCTTTTCTGATTGAGAAAAGAAACTTCACAAGTTCTTAAAGATTTTTTTTCTAATTATTCAACATAGTCCTAACTTATTGCGGAAAATTTTATTTTACACCACAGTGTGCTTTACTCGCAACATTTAAGAAATCCAGGGTTTAACTCCATTTAAGTATAATGTCTATTTAAGGATGAGGTCAATTTAGGATTTTGTTAAATCTATAAAACAAAAATCAAAGTAATTTGTTTTAGAATTAATTTCAATGTTGATTTGCATGATAGTTAGGATTCATATTATTTTATTGAATTTTTATTAAATATTTGATTTGCAAATTAACTCAATTTTAAATAATTTAAATTTTCTATTTTATCATAAATAAATATTTTATTTTTTATTTTTATAAAAAATTAAGATTAAAATTTATAAAAATAAATAGACAGTTTTTATTCTCAAATGAAGTGAGAAAAGAATCCTAATTGTTCTTCAATTTTAATAATATCTTAAGCTAAAAATGGGTTTGATTGCTAGAAATATAACAATTATATAATTTGTTTATTAGTTATATATTATACATTTCTTACAAATATTAATTTTGATAGAATTTTAGTAAATTCCTAATCCAACTTAATGGCCAAGTGTTGGATCTCTTTTACATGGGTTTCAGGTTTGATTCCTTTTGCTAGTAATTTTACATAATTTTGAGACGGTGTACAATTTAACTTAAACACAAGTTTTCATATAATTTTTTTTTATGAAAATGGGTATTGCATTAATTATATATAAGGAAATCATAAAAAAAAAACCCTTAAGTCTAGGATGGAGGAAAAAGAGTGCAACTTCCAAGTCGGGACAAACAAACGAACGAACAGCACAAACACCCAGGGGCCAACAACAGCCACAATTAAACAGAAATAGAGCATTCCAACCCCTTACAAAGACTTGATCACAGTAGCAACACTTAACCAAGAAACCAAGGCTGAAGAAATCAAAAACACTTTCTGCGAGGACCTCTGCATTAGACCAAGACAGCACAGAAGGGGACCGAACCAGCTTAATGCCCCGGGATCACCTCAAACCACGTAGCAACCATAAAAGGATACTAACTATTAACAGCATTCTACAGAAATAGCCAAAAACCAACACAAACACGACAACACAGCTAGATACGCACCACCAAGCAGCAGACTCAGCCAATCGATACAAACGAAAAAGTTAACTCGATGAATAGAACCCAACAAAATCACCTGCCACCTAGAACAAATATGCAGAACAGAAACACAGAAAGCACCACCATAGCAGCAGAAAACTGAGAGAAGCGACCCCCACAGCCAACAACCAACCAAATCAAAATAGCAGTCAAAGAACAAAAACAGTCAACAATAAAAAATAGAGCTGCCCACAAGATCTGAGCAACTCCCCGAAAACACAAGACAATTAGCAAGGTAAAACAGACAGCTATACTAGAGAGGTCAACAGTTGCAAAACACAACAACCAATCGTACCAGCAACCAACCCACTTGAGAACGGTGAAGGGCAGCCCCCAAAAGCACTTCAAGACATCAACCAACATCAATGCAACCCTGGATAAACACGGACTTAACCTCCACAAACAAGAACCAGAAACTTGCCACTACAGTTGATCATGCTTCCAACGCACCAATCCCTAGCCCCATCTCACGCTGGACAAGGACAGCACCAACCAAAGCCACTGAGACAAACCACTAGGGAGCATTGCACACACACTCCACCAGCGATAACCAGCTACACCTAGCAAGCAAAGGAGCTCCTTGCACCTGCTCCAGGACGGATGAAAAAAATCAAGGATTGAGGGATAGGCATCTGGCTAGTTACAATTGCACCAGAACCCAGTCCTGGATAAAGCCAGATTATATAACAGCTCCACTCTACACACCTTATTAAATACCACATCATTTCTCCCAACCGAATAATCCACACAACCCCAAAAAAAGAAACATTCCAGATCTGTTTGCACCTAAAGTTTAACGGTAGGTCCAACCATGCATATAGGAGGGAGATAAACGAACCTGGAACCACAAGGGTGAAGTTCCAATCTGACGACCATTTTTGCCATAAACTCCACGCCACCTCGCAATGGCAAAAGTGATGGTTGATTGATTTAGGTTCTTTAAGGCACAACACGCAGGTAGTTGAGTCCAAGCTAACTATGCCCCGTTTAGCAAGTTCAACTAGAGTCGGGACCTTTTGCAGAACAGCCCTCCAAACAAAAGCCTCCACTTTTAGCAGAACCAATTTAGCCCAAACGAATTTCCAAATTCTATCATGCTCAGTACTTTCTTGCGCAGAAGCTCGACAAAAACTGCTCAGAGAGTAAAGGACCGAAAGAGACCCAATCCAACGTAAACAGTCAGCTTCAAGACCACCCAAAGATGCTCTGTTTATAGTGTTCACAAAAGCATCCCAAATTGGAATCTCCCAATCAAAAAGAATTCTCTGAAGCTCGATATTGCATGCCCACGACCCATTAACCTTGGATCCAAACTCTACGATTTTTCCGGTCTTTTTAACTGCCACCCCGAAAATTTGAGGGAAAGCCAACTACAGGGATGGGACATCTGTCCAAAAATCGTCCCAGAAATTAATGACTGCCATCGCCCAGAGATAATCTTAGGTCCTTACAAAAGGGATCCTCCGTCCTAGATAACGGGGCAGAAATACATCTCCACACCCAAGAAACTTTCCCTGGAGGCACTGCGGACAGGATTAGAGCAGAATGGTCAAAACCCATTTAGCAACCACCACTTTCCTCCAGAGACTACTTTACTCCTGATCGAAATGCCAGATCCATTTATTTAGAAGAGATCTATTCCTAAGCCTCAAATCCGAAATGCCAAGGCCACCAAGTGGTCTTAGTTTGCATACATTATCCCAACTGACCCAATGGATTCATTTACCATCACCAGATCCCTACAGAAACTTTGAGATAAAATGATTCAACTTTACAGCTATAGAGACCGGCATCTTAAACAGAGAAAGGTAGTATACGGGCAAATTTGCAAGGACCGACTTCACAAGAGTCAGACGACCTCCGAAGGAGAGTAATTTGCTTTTCCAACCATCAAGCCGAGCCTGAAACTTCTCCACAACGGGCTGCCACAGCTCAATCAAGTTTCTTGAATGCCCAAAAGGAAGACCCAGATACTTTGTGGAAAACTTGTCCCACCCGCACTTCATCTTGCTAGCCCATGCAGAGATGATGCTCTCATCAACGTTTATGCCATATAGCTTCGTCTTACGAAGGTTTAGACTCAAGCCTGAGACTACTTCGAATACCCTCAAAATTCTTTAGGCATTCAAGAAAGAATTAAGATTGTCATCTGAAAAAACTATTAGGTCATCAGTAAATTGGATGTGCGACAGTTGAAGATCAGAGGAACCCATCCTAACTCTGACAAACAGTCCAATGTCCACCGCCTTTATGAATAAACCGCTCAAAGCTTCCCCAACCAAATTGAATAGAAGAGGAGATAACGGACATCCTTGACGAAGGCCCCTACTTATCTTAAATTTTCCAGGGGGCAAGCCATTCACTAAAACTGAAATAGACGCCATCAAAATACAAAGGTTTATCCAATTCTGCCATCTTTTACCAAAACCCATAGGCCTCATGACCACTTGTAAAAAATCACAGTCGACCGAATCATATGCCTTTGAGAAATCTGCTTTCAGTACCACACCTTTCTTTTTCCTACAATTTAGATCATCAATGAGCTCGTTTGCAATGAGGGCACAATCTGTTATCTGTTTCCCTTCGATGAATGCAAACTGGGTCTCCCCAACAACTTCCTTTATACAACCTGCCAACCTCCTGGAAAGCACACGAGCAACGATCTTGTAGAGGCTGCCCACTAGCGATATCAGTTTGAATTCGTCCACTCTTTCAGGACCAGGATTTTTTGGAATAAGTGTAACAAAGGAATGATTCACTGACACGCCTAGGAATTGCCCATGATAGAAGGCAGTAAAAAATCCCATTATCTTATCCTTTAGAAGCGGTCAGAATTTCTTATAAAACTCCAGGTTGAACCCGTCTGGGCCTGGGGCTCTTAAACCATCAACCAATTTGATCGCTGCCAACACTTCTTCTTCCGAGAAAGGAACTTCAATGCCCTTCTTTGATGCCACACATAACTTGTTCAACCGAACGTCAAACTTTTTGATATAGCAGAGTGTTTACCTGATTGTACAGCTTTCGGAAATGATCTTCAAAGACTTTGGAGATCGACTGCACATCTTTAATTTCCTCGTTGCCTGAAAAAATACGATCTATGAAATTGACTCGGCCTCTAAGGGATGCAGAGACGTGAAAAAACTTTGTATTTCTGTCTCCTTCTTTGAACCATTTCAACCTTGACTTCTGGAGCCATTCTCTTTCTTCTCGCCGGAGCAGGAACCATAAATTTGTTTTGAGGGCCCTAATTTCAGATTGGAGCACACTATCATTCCAACCAGTTAACAACGCCGCTTCTAGCATCTCCAGTTTGTTTTCAATTACCGAAACTAATTCACTGTCATTAGACTTTGCTTTTGAAGCCCACTCTTTGGATGCCACTTTGATTTTCCTCAAATATCGCTAATGCCACTACTCTCGTGCTCTACACAAACTACCTTAACCATCTCCATGAACCCCGGATCTTCAGCCCAATGGGAAAACTATTTAAACGGCCTTGGACCAACAGCTGGCAAAACTTCTTTAATCACCACCGGGTTATGATCGAACAAGGTTTTGGAGAGGGAACTTTGAGACAAATTAGGGCAGCGTAGTATAACTTCAGGGGATACCAGAAACCTGTCAAGACGGCAAGCCCTAGCTGACTCGCCCCCTCAAAACCAAGTGAACAAGCTGCACTAAGCAGAAGATCAATCAAATTTCTACTGTGGATGAAATCAGCAAACTCCCTCATCGAAGATTGACTAACAAGCCTCCTACCGCTCTTTTCCTCATCACATTTCACTATATTAAAGTCCCTACCTATGATTACTGGTAATCCCAAACTCCCAATGATATCTTCCAGTTGAGTGAAGAAATCGCGCCTTTCGGCTTGATCATTTGGTGTGTACACATTGATCAGCCGGAATTCCACAATAATAGTAACCCACCAGCAGCTCCAATCGAAGGAACAAATGCGAACTCATCAAACTTACTCACCTTAAGCCGTTTCAGAATCATCTGCTTTTCCTCTAGCAGTTTCGTTTCTTGCAATAGAATTATATTGGCTTTACATAGAAGAATAGAACGATTAATGGCTCTCACTTTTTCTCTTTTTCCTAAACCCCTAACATTCCAGGTAAGTATAGGTATAAACATGAAATTGAGAAACAAAAACACACTTTCGATACCTAATAACCCACACTGACCAGGATTTAGGGCTCGGTGTCATTCTCGAGTTCCTCGATTCTTTCCATGACCACTCTATCAGGGGCTCTGAACTCAATACCCAAACTAGAACCGATTTCAAACGTGGCCACAGCTTCGGAAACTGCCTCGTGATGAGGAGCCTAGCTCGACGCCGCTTCTAATGCCCCGCCACCTGAAAAATTACAGCCCTCTTCTCTGGACCGTCTCGCCATCTTCTTGCCTTTGATTTCTGATTTGGACTTCTTATTGCTTCTCCATGCTAGAGTCATGGTCAACTGATCATTATAAGGCTTTGAACCTGACAAGCTAAATGTGGTCCCACTGCTTGGTTATTTACATTGGCGGAATGGAAGATTATTAATAGGAATAAAAGATTATTAAAGAATAGAAATATTAGAAATGTTGTATTTTGTGTTTGATTGGTTTAGTATAAATGTAAGATTATCGTGTTTGGTTAAAGGAATAAAAGATTATTGGAATGTATATTTGACCAAATTATCTTTATTATATATTTATTTTTTTAATAAGTTGAAAATATTTATATATTTTCTTTAAAAAATTTAAATTCATAAAATTTATATAATTTTTTTATAAAATTGAAAATATAAAAAGATTTAATGAAAAGGTAAAATTTTATTTTTACTCCTGAATTTTATATAAAATTTTAATTATAGATTTTTTTTGTAAATCTAAAATAGTTTAAGGATAAATTTGTAATTTAACTTTCGTAAAATTTTTATTATTCAATGACAGATTAAGGATATTTTTGAAAGAAAAAAAATTTAAGAGTATTTTAGTCCAAAACGTCGGTAATCCAATAATACCTAAAGAAATGGAGGTAATGACATTCCCGGTAATATACCCAAAAAAATCTACTATTGATAATGTAAGATTACCGGGAATGACATTTCTGGTCAACCAAAAGGGAGAATATAAATTTCATTCTTATGAGAATCTCACATTCCCCAACCAAACACAACCTAGGAGCTATCAATATGGGCACCTCTAAAAATCCAGACCCAATAGAAAATGATGGATTCATATAGGCATCGCTATCATCAGTGATTTTTCCACGCTGCAGCCCAAAACCATCACCCAAGATCCCACTACCAGAGAGAACAGGAACGTCATGCAATACATTACTATTAGTCACCATCTGCTCTCCTTGACAGCAATTGTTCTCGGAAAACGACAAGGGTTGTTCTGCTTCAGCTTTATCTAAACGACGAGGCAATACACCATGAGCACCCCTTTCCCTATAATCCTCGATTCTCTCCTCATTATTAACTAATACATCATTACATTGGGAACCCCCCACCCCATGCACCACGTTGAGCTCCTCGTTAGCAAAGCAGTAACTATCGTCGATAAACTGTCGGGCACCTTCGTATACTACCGATCTCATCTTTATCATAAAGGAGCTACCGGTCTGTTAGGAAATAAACCAAGTACAAGTAATTTTTCTATAACCAGATTAGTGAGAATGCGAAATAAAAGCGGAAAAATAATACTCGAAATTTGATAACGGAGTTTAGCCAATTTGTGCTTACGTCTCCGGACTGCTGTAGATCTTTTACTAAGAGAAAATTTATAGGTGTTTACACAACACACTTGAGAGAGAACTAGAAGATTTTGGGATGATTTTCAAGCTATATGAGCTAGGGTATTTATAGTTGAAACTTAGGGACTAATCTTATAAATATCCTAAAGTTTAATGACTCAATTTTGTAATTATTCCTATTACAAAATAATTAAAAAAAAATTAGCAGCCCATGTTTTTAATTCAAGCAGCCACCGGCTACTAGTTTTCTTTGACCAACAATCTCCCACTTGAAGACTGATTTCAATATGTCTTCACACCTCGATCAATGCAGCAGCATTTCTGGTATTTTATTCTAGCATGCCAACTGAAGCTGAACACAACTTCAGTTTGTCCGTAGTCACCGTCTTTGTTAACATATCTGCCGGATTTTAAGCTCCACTAATCTTTTCAAGTTTCAAAATCCCATCTTCTAGAAGAGACCGGATAAAATGATATCACAATTGTATGTGCTTCGTTCTGGAATGAAAAAACGGATTCTTTGCTAGATGGATAGCACTTTGAATGTCGCAATACAAGACATTGTTTTCTTGTTTCTTGCCTAACTCTTCCAAGAAACTTTGGAGCCAGACCATCTCCTTGCTGGCTTCCGTAACAGCGACATATTCTGCTTCGGTTGTGGAGAGAGCAACTATCTTCTGTAGTTGAGAAACCCAACTCACTGCAGTTCCTCCTAGAGTATAGACATACCCTGTAGTGCTCCTTCTGATGTCAACATTTCCGGCTAAGTCAGCATCTACATAGCCTGTCAGTATCGTATCTCCACCTTTGAAACAAAGTGCTTTGTTTGTGGTACCTCGCAGATATCTGAGGATCCATTTGACTGCTTCCCAGTGTACTTTGCCTGGATTATTCATGTACCTGCTAACAGCTCCCACTGCTTGAGCAATATCTGGTCTGGTACAAACCATGGCATACATCAGACTTCCAACTGCTGAGGCATACGGCACCTTCACCATGTGTGCACGTTCTTCCTCCGTCTTTGGTGATTGTTCTTTGGAGAGTCTGAAATGAACACCTAAAGGTGTACTTACTGGTTTAGCATCTTGCATGTTGAACCTGGAGAGTACTTTGTTGATGTACTCAGTCTGTGATAACTTCAAAATCCTCGACTTTGTGTCTCTCTTGATCCTCATCCCAAGAATCTACTTTGCAGCGCCCAGATCCTTCATAGCAAACTGCTTTGACAATTTTTGCTTCAAGTTTATAATCTCTTGCATGTCTAAGCCTGCAACGAGCATGTCATCAACGTACAACAATAAAATAATGAAGCTATTGTCGAACCTCTTGATGTAGCAACAATGATCTGCTTGGCATCTGGTAAAACCACTGCTACTCATGAAGCTATCGAACTTCTTGTATCACTGTCTAGGAGCTTGTTTTAAACCATACAAGCTCTTCTTTAACCTGCATACCAGGTTTTTCTTGCCTGCCTCTATGAAGCCTTCTGGCTGCCTCATATAGATTTCTTCCTCCAAATCACCATGAAGGAAAGCTGCCTTTACATCTAACTGCTCAAGATGTAAATTTTCTGCAGCTACAATTTTCAACACCAGTCTGATTGTAGACAGTTTTACGACTGGAGAGAAAATTTCATTGTAGTCAATACCTTCTTTTTGCTGAAAACCTTTGACTACCAATCTTGCTTTGTAGCGTTTGCTCCCATCGTGCTCTTCTTTGATCCTGTAAATCCACTTGTTGTGGAGCGCTCTCTTGCCTGGTGGTAATTCAGCTAATTCCCATGTCTGATTTGACATAAGCGAGTCCATCTCATCTTTCATGGAAGACTCCTACTTGACTGAATCCTCCACTTGCATTGCTTCATCATAGCACTCTGGTTCACCATTGTCAGTCAGCAACAAGTAGTGTAAAGAAGGAGAATACCGTTGGGTTGGTTTAGGAATTCTGGAGGAGCGTCTCAGTTCTGGTGTGCCTGGTTCTTCCTCTTGAACTGCTTCAGGACTGATTTGAACATCATTTCCAGAAATCTCATCGAACTCAGCAAATTCCTTTGTTTCAGCTTCGGTATTACTTGATTCTGCGGTTGATCTGTCTTTGTACATCACATTTTCATTAAAAATGACGTCTCTGCTTCTGATGATCTTTTGATTTTCGTAGTCCCAAAACCGGTAACCGAACTCATCACCGCCGTAACCAACAAATGCACATTTGTTGGACTTAGCATCAAGTTTACTTCTTTCAGCAGAGCCTATGTGTACATAAGAAATACAACCAAACACTCTTAAGTGTGAAAGGTTTATTTCTTTCTTGCTCCAAACTTCTTCTGGTATTCCGCCATCTAAAGGAACTGAGGGCCCACGGTTGATCAGGTAAGCTGCAGTGTTGATAGCTTCAGCCCATAGAAATTTGGGTAATCCGGCATATATCCTCATACTTCTGGCACGTTCATTCAGAGTTTTGTTCATGCGCTCTGCTACGCCATTCTGCTGCGGTGTTATGGGAACTGTTGTCTCCATCTTGATCCCATTGTTTGCGCAGAAATCTCTGAATCTACTGTCTCTGTACTCTCCTCCATTGTCAGACCTCAACCGCTTGACTTTCAAACCAGTTTCATTTTCCACCATGGCCTTCCATTTTCTGAAGGTATCAAAGACTTCTGATTTCTTCTTCAGAAAATAAACCCACACCTTCCTTGTTGAATCATCGATGAAGGTGACATAATATAGTGAGCCTGCAAGAGATGGAACTGTGGATGGTCCCCATACATCAGTATGAACCAATTCTAACCTTTCTGCCTTGGGAGTCTTGTCAATCTTTGTAAAGGTGACTTTCTTTTGTTTACCAAAGATACAATCCTTGCATAGTCCGACATCTACATTCTTTAGATCCGGCAGCTTCTCTTTTGACAGAAGTATATTCATTCCTTTCTCGCTCATATGGCCAAGCCTTTGGTGCCATAGATTTGATTTTCCATCAGCATCTGCTACTGCAATGATATTCTCTAAGTTTGAGGTTACATAGAGAGTATCAGTCTTCTTACCACGAGCAATGACAAGTGCTCCTTTGGTAATCTTCCATTCACAGCCTGAAAAGGTTGTACTATATCCTTCTCCATCAAGTCGTCCAACAGAAATCAGATTTCTTTTTAGGCCATGAATATGTCTCACTCCTGTCAGCTTCCAGGTGGTCTGGTTTGGCAGCTTTAGTCGGATGTCTCCTTTTCCAACGATCTTCAAGGTTTCATCATCAGCTAGATGAACCTTCCCAAAATCACCACTGACATAGTTCTCCATGATTTCTCAGCATGGGGTGGAGTGGAAAGATACCCCTGAATCCAAGATCCATGATTCAATCAGACTGTTGACGCTTAGAATCATGGCATGACCTGTCTCCTCTGTCATGTTGGCAAATTCTTGTGCGCCGGTATTTTTCTTCAGTGTTCGGCAATCTCTTTTGAAGTGACCCTTCTTACCGCAATTATAACAGGTAAAATCTTTATTTCCTGTTCTTGATTTTCCCCTTCTGGATTTCGATCTGCCACGATTTGAATTTCTTTCTGAAGTTCTCCCTCTAGACTCCGTGTGCAAGGCTGAGGAGGTTGATGCTTCACCCGATTCTCTCCGTCGAATTTCTTCACTCAATACCAGGTCCCGAACATCGTCAAATTTTAATTTGTTGTTTCCCGAAGAACTGCTGACTGCTGTAACAGTAGCATTCCAACTGTCTGGTAGAGATGATAAGAGAATTAAAGCTCGAACTTCATCATCGAATTCAATTTCCACTGAACTCAACTGGGTTGTGATTGTGTTGAGTTCATTTAGGTGTTGTGCCACTGATGCCCCTTCCGTCATCCGCAAATTGAATAATCGCCTCATCAAATAAACTTTGTTTGAGGCCGATGGCTTCTCATACATACTGGAGAGAGCCGCCATAAGACCCACCGTGATCTTTTCCTTTGTTATGTTGAAAGCAATATTTCGGGACAACGTCAGTCGGATGACTCCGAGGGCTTGTCGGTCGAGAAGAGCCCAGTCTTCATTCTTCATGCCCTCTGGTTGCTTTCCTGAGAGAGGTTGATAAAGATTTTTCTGGTACAGAAAATCTTCAATCTGCATCTTCCAAAAGCCAAAGTCCGCACCATCGAACTTTTCAATTTTCACCTTCCCTTCGTCTGCAACCATCGCTCTCACTTGAATCTGGCTTCGTTTAGATCGTTTCTGACAATTTCTGTGAACCGCCGTGTATTAGAACACCTCCGTCGACAAACTCGTATCGCCGACCGAATTTCACTATTCACGAAATTCACTATTCACATGAATAGTAATGAATAGTAACCTCGCAGAAAATTGACAAAATTCACAACCAAAAGCTCTGATTACCAGTTGTTAGGAAATAAACCAAGTACAAGTAATTTTCCTATAACTAGATTAGTGAGAATGCGAAATAAAAGCGGAAAAATAATACTCGAAATTTGATAACGGAGTTCAGCCAATTTGTGGTTACGTCTCCGGACTGCTGCAGATCTTTTACTAAGAGAAAATTTACAGGTTTTTACACAACACACTTGAGAGAGAACTAGAAGATTTTGGGATGATTTTCAAGCTAAATGAGCTAGGGTATTTATAGTTGAAACTTAGGGACTAATCTTGTAAATACCCTAAAGTTTAATGACTCAATTTTGTAATTATTCCTATTACAAAATAATTAAAAAAAATTAGCAGCCCATGTTTTTAATTCAAGCAGCCACCGGCTGCTAGTTTTCTTTGACCAACACGGTCACAATCAGACCAACCCTATCCAAAATCTTTGAAATATGCTGAACCTCGACCAGGACCCTTGCTTTGTCAAAACGATTTAGCTGAAGAGTATCAGCATCTACCTTCAACCCCACGCCCCATCTGTTTGCCAATTCTAGGAAGAATCTCTTGTTCCATACGATTAATGGCACGTCCTGTAACACCACCCATGCTTTGACTTTCCTCTTACCTTCAAAACCTTCAAGTTTCTCAAGCATAGCACATACAAAGATCGATGTTAGAAGTGGTATACTAACAATGGAATTTGATGGTCAGATCGTTGAATTTGATGTTTACAAAGCAATGAAATGTCATGATCATGTTGAAAGAATTAATTATGTTGATATTATAGATCCTTTAATTGATGACTATATTGAATCTAATTTTTCTTATGATCTTTTTAAGGATCCTGAACTTTGCCACGAAGAGGAAGAAAGGGAGTTTGAAAATATTAATTCAATCAATTCTGATTTATCTTTATCTTCCTCTAAAACTAAAATTTTACCTTCTGTTTTGCAAGCACCTGAGGTAGAATTGAAGCAATTACCGGAACATTTGAAATATGTCTTTTTGGGCGAAAATGAAACTTTGTCAGTGATCATCTCCAGTAAATTATCCGAAGGAGAAGAGGAAGCTTTGGTATCGGTATTGCACTCTCACAAAGAAGCCATAGGATAGATCATTGCCGACATTAAAGGATTAAGTCCCTCGACTTGCATGCACAAGATCAAAGTCGAAGAATAAGCAAAGCCATCACGTGAAGGACAATGCCGATTAAATCTACCGATGATGGAAGTAGTAAAGAAAGAAATTCAGAAACTCCTTGATGCTGACGTAATCTATCCAATTTCGTATAGTAATTGGTTAAATTCGATTCATGTGGTTCCCAAGAAAACGGGAGTCACAGAATCAAGAAGGGAAGTTAGTGCCAACAAGAGTTCAAAATGGATGGAGAGTTTGTATTGATTACAGGAAGTTGAACTCTCTTACTCAAAAAAATCATTTTCCTCTTCCTTTTATAGATCAAATAATTGAAAGATTAGTTGGGAAAACTCATTATTATTGCCTTGATAGTTTTTCAAGTTTTTCCAAATCCCAGTGGCGCCAAAGGATCAAGAAAAAATGACTTTTACTTGTCCCTTCGGTACATTTGCATATAGACGTATGCCCTTTGGTCTTTGTAATGCACCGACCACCTTCCAAAGATATATGTTAAGTATATTTTCCGACAATGTGGAGAAGGGCATCGAAGTCTTTATGGATGACTTCACGGTTTATGGTAACTCTTTTAATGAATGTCTTGATAATTTAACTAATGTGCTTAAAAGATGCTTAGAATATAACCTTGTGTTGAACTATGAAAATGTCATTTTATGGTTGATAAAGGGTTAATTTTAGGTTATATTGTTTCCTCAAAAGGGATTGTGGTTAATAAAGTTAAAATAGATGTTATACGCTCACTTCCTTACCCCACAACTGTGAGGGAAATTCGTTCTTTTCTTGGCCATACAAAATTTTACCGCAGGGTTTTTAAGGACTTTTCGAAGATAGCACAACCTTTATGCAATCTACTTCAAAAGGATCAAGACTTTGACTTTAATTCAAAATGCAAGGAGTCTTTTGATTCATTAAAGGAAAAGCTTATTTCAGCTCTAATTGTTCAGCCGCCAGATTGGAATCATCCCTTTGAACTTATGTGTGATGCATCAGACATTAGCGTTGGAGCCGTTCTCAGCCAAAAAATAGGGAAAGAACCTCATGTCATAGCCTACGTGTCCTGAACTTTGGACTCGGCTCAGAAAAATTATTCGACTATGAAAAATGAACTTTTTGCTATAATTTTTTCTTTAGAAAAATTTAGATCCTATTTGCTTGGTACTAAAATTACTGTTTTTTCTGATCATGTAGCTTTAAGGTATTTGATGAGCAAAAAGGAAGCAAAACCGAGGCTTATCAGGTGGATCCTGTTTTTACAGGAATTTAACTTTAAAATCAAAGACAAAAAGGGATGCGAAAATCTGGTAGCAGATCACTTGAGTTGAATTCCCCTTTCCACATCCAAACCACCACTTAGAGAAGAATTTCCTTAAGAAAAATTGATGGTGGCACAAAGCATAACTCCATGGTTTGCAGACATGGTTAATTATTTGGCCACAGGTAAGTTATCATTAGATTTGTCGAGAGCTGAAATCAATCGAATTAAGCAAGAATCCCGATACTATATTTGGGACGATCCTTATTTATGGAAGCACTGCTCGAATCAGGTAATTCGACGATGTATTGTCGAAAGTGAGGTAAACTCAATTTTACAATTTTGTCATTTTTACTCTTGCAGTGGTCATTTTGGGTCAAAATGCACAGCTCATAAAATTCTTGAATATGGTTTTTATTGATTTAACATCTTTCGGGATTCTTATATATTTTGTAAAACTTATGAAAGATGTCAACGTACAGGTAATTTAAGCCGTATGAATGAAATGTCGCTTAATTCTATACAAGTTTGTGAAATTTTTTATGTTTGGGGAATCAACTATATAGGTCCTTTTACTTCATCATTTGGAAATACTTATATTATTTTAGCTGTGGATTATATTTCTAAATGGGTGGAAGCTAAAGTCACTCGAAATAATGATGCTAAAACTACAATTAATTTTTTAAAAAATATTTTTTCCAGGTTTGGCACGCCACGGGCTATAATAAGCGACAGAGGAACACATTTCATCAACCGAGTAATCGAGTCGCTAATGAAGAAATTTGGAGTAACTCAAAGAATTGTTACCGTTTACCATCCACAAACAAATGGACATGCAGAAGTATCAAATCGAGAAATTAAAACAATTCTTGAGAAAATTGTTAAACCAGACCGAAAGGATTGGAGTTTAAAATTAACTGATGCACTTTGGGCATATCGAACTGCTTATAAAGGTTCCATTGGAATGTCATCATACCGTCTTGTTTTTTGTAATCTATGCCATTTACCGGTCGAGTTAGAACATCAGGCTTATTGGGCCGTTAAACAATGTAACATGGACATGGATGCAATTGGTGAAGCTCGGAAATTACACATTCAAGAACTTGAGGAAATCTAAAGAAATGCCTATGATAATGCTCGGATATTTAAAGAAAAAACAAAAGAATTTCACGATAGTAGAATTTCTTTTAAAACTTTTTCTGTCGGTCAAAATGTTTTATTATTTAACTCCAAATTTAAACTTTTTGCA
The DNA here is from genome assembly GCF_006381635.1 of Hibiscus syriacus. NCBI lineage: Eukaryota > Viridiplantae > Streptophyta > Magnoliopsida > Malvales > Malvaceae > Hibiscus > Hibiscus syriacus. The sequence goes on from NW_024063008.1 coordinate 2,121,868, forward strand.
GGAAAACTCAAATCAAAATGGCTCGGACTGTTTACAGTTACTCAAGTATTTCCTCACGGTGCTGTTGAAATTGAAGATAACTCAGGAGTACGATTAAAAGTTAATGGTCAAAGATTGAAGCCATATTATGAAAATGCTTCGGTTGGTCTAATCGAAGAAATCAAGTTAGAGGAACCCACGCTTTGAAAATTCAGGTCGTCGAGCTAACGAAGTTAAACAAAAGTACTTGATGGGAGGCAACCCATTTCGTTATATTTTTGTTTTTATTTTCGTTTTATTTTCAGCGAACTTTATTTCATTATATATATTTTATTTTGAGTTATTTTATTTTATTTTTCTCTGAACAGATCCGAATTCCGATCGAATATTTCTTACCTTCGCCCGGGCTCGTCTCGACATGACCATGACCGCGGTCGCCACTAGATTGGGGAGTATTCCTTTTCCCTCTCTTTGTTTTTAAATTCGATATACGTTTTGGGATAAAACAAAATAAGTGAGGGGGGAAGGATAATTATTTGTCAAATTTTTCCTTGACTTGTTTAATTATTTGAAATTGAGTTATTCTGATGTTGATATGTTGGGATCGTTGGTTGCTAGTCTTGAATTTCTTTTTATACTCTCACTTCCTTTTGGATTATGACCATGTTTTTTATCGAATTTAATTTGCATGATTGGTGATTGATATAACTAGTGAATTTTTTGTTGAGTATTGATATCTCATGCTTTTGTCAATATAGATGAACTTGACTCAATGCATATAAACTTTTCTTGTGAGATTTGAGCCTAACGAGCATACATTTTCTTTCTTGCTCATTGTTTGACTTGTGTGTGCCGAACTAATTAGGATATTCTAGAACTTGTAATCACAATGCATATCGAGACTATATGTTGAACGTAATGTTTTAATGTGATATGGGCACCTAGGATAAACCCATTTTTCCCAAAAAGCATACCCGTTTATATATCCACTAGTAAACCACGTTTGAGCCTATTTTCCTTTCTTTATTTTACACCTCATAATTAAACCCAAAGCCTTTCTTTTTATTTTACCTCTCTTTTCACACCCTTACCGAGACTTGAAATATTGTATCATTGTTTTTCCACGAAGAAAAACCAAAAAAAGGAAGAAGAAAAAAAAGACCCTTTGTTGAAAAAAAAATCAAAAAAAGGGCAAGGAAAAATCGTTCGCTTCAATTGTCTTTCATCTATTCTTTTTCCTTGTTTTGTTCTTCATTGCGCTTCATGTTAATTCGTGGATTGTTATTAATTATTTTGATCTCTAGTTTCGGTATTTTAAACCATTCTTTTCGGCTTTTTCCCTACCCTAACCTAAGCCCCGTTACACCTTATTTAAAGACCCCTTGATTATTGCATTATGTTCATTTTTCATAGTAGAGACTTGATTAGATTCCAAGCCTATGGTAATATTTTGATTAGTTTAGGTTTGAACGATTTCATTTACCCCAAACACTTTGAACGGATATGTGTGAATCTTTGTGAGGTATTGAGTCATGTTTCATTGAAGTTGGCAATTAATTGTGATATCTTGCTTACTTTAAATTTTTTTGGTTATGTCTTTGCTTGATTGTAACTTGAATTCGACAAATGTCATGGACTTAGTTCAATTGGAAGTTTGAGAAATAAGTTGAAATTAAAGATGACAACGTATGATTTTGATATGTTAATTGAGGAATACTTGAGGACAAACATTGAATAAGTGAGCGAGAATTTGATAAGTGATTATTTTATTTAATATTTTACTTTTAAATTACTCTTTAATCATTGATTTTTGTGGCTTATTTGTTCATTTTAATTCATTTTATGTACAGGACGTAAGATTCTGGAAATTGCACAAAAAGGACACAATTCTGCATTTTTTTCGGAATTAAAGCTGGCTGGAATTCGGATTTGGATTAAACTCAAGGTTAGGATAATATTTTAAACATTATATTTTATCTTTGTATTTTAGTTTAAATATGTTTTTAGTATTTTAATTAAGTTTTAAGATATTATTTTTATATTTTATATTTGTTTTAGGTATTTTAGTTGAAATAGGTTTTAGTGTTTTAATTAGGATTTAGAATATTATATTATTATTTTTAGATATTTTAGTTTAAATAGTTTTAAGTGTTTTAATTAGGATTTAAGATGTTTTATCTTGTTTTTAGGATTTTGAAGGCTATAAATACCCTCTAAGGGTGCTCTCATTCGAGAATAAAATATTCTTTTTCTCTCTAGCTTTCTCTCTATTTTTCGCATACTTTTCTATTATGCTAAGTATGATTTTAGTCATGCTTAGCTAATTCTCTTTCAAGCTGAAGGCTAAAGCGAATGCTCAATTCCAAACGTGAGAATTGTAAGGTACTTAAATCGCTTCGGATTTTTTCTCTGTTTTATGAGCTTACTTTTCAAATCAAAATGATTTCGACATTGGTCCGGATATTCTTATGGTTAACGTTTGAAGAAAGATTTGCTTATTAAAGCATATTCAACTTCCCGAGAACACACTTAGCAAAATTGTTTGCTAAGAGGAAACTGACATCGGAATCAGTTGTTATTGAAACGACACAATCCGAGTTGGCAGCGAAGTATTGTCCTTGTAAGCTGCCTTGAATCTTGAAGTAAAAATATATTTCGATGATCCGAGGAATTTGAGACAAAACTGAAGTCTAAGGCTGCTTTCACAATAAGTTTCTTTTTATCTCAATCTCTTTAATTTGTTTATTTAATTATTTTTCTTTTATTTAATTCTTATTCTTTATTTTAAAAACAACCTTTAAAAATCCTCTTTTATATTTATTACTATTAATATTTATTATTTTATTATTTTTCCTTTTTATAATTATTTATTTTATTATTCATTTTTAACTTTACCTGGAATTTTATCTTTTCCTAAAATTAAGAAACAATTTTATTAAATCACAAAAACCATAGTCCCTGTGGATCGACACTGCTTCTCTATACTACTTTTTCATTTTTATTTATTAAGAAGTCAGGAATTATTTTGATAGCAAAACAACGGTTATCAATGCTCAGACACTCTGCTTATATGGTACTCAAACTCAAAACCTCAAGCAGAATCGTATCTAGGCCCTAGCCCACCTTATGCCCCAAAAAGGATAAATTACTTAGTCACACATATATTATTTAGTTTCTGTTTGGCATAATGCCAAAATTATCACCTAACGTTTATTAAAATGGTCATTTTGCCATATATTCTATTTTTTTGGAGCATTTTAGCCCCAAGTTTCATTTTAGGACAAAAAAGCCCCTAACATTAGACAAAATAATCACTTTGTCCTTTATTCTTTTTTTTCTAAAGTATTTTAGCCCTCAACGTTTCATTTTAGGTTAAAAATGACTCATATTTTGGAGCATTAATCGTGTGTTAACAAATAGTTTTTCTATAGAGAGGGTTTTTTGCCCCAAAGTGAAACGTTGGGGGCCAAAATGCTCCAAAAAAAGAATTGGGACCAAAATGACCATTTTAATAAACATTGGAGGCTATCTTGACATTATGTCTTTCTATTTTGGTCACTCAACTATTATTTATTTTAAATCACACATAATATTAAGTTTTTGTTATGTTCTGGTCACTCATCTTTAAAAAAATTATCGGTGATATTGATGTGTCATCATAAGATGATGTCACCTCATGATTAAAAATAATTAAAAAAATGTCATATTAACACATTGTTAATTCTTTAACAGTAGGTGATCAAAACAAAACCAAAACGTAAGGTTATATATGATTTTGAAAAAATAATAGTTGAGTGTCCAAAACATAATTAAGTAATAGGTGGGTGACTAAATAGTTAGTTTACCCTAAATAAAAAAATATGTATGAATTTCTCTCTCTCCCCCTCCCTCTCTCTCTAATATATATATATATATATATTATACTCTCTCTATATATATAATAGTTATTATATTTTTAAATTAAAAATGTATATAGAATTTTTCTGAGTTTGCCACTGATCTCAATAGATAACAACATTTTTTTAGTCATTGAAATGATATAGGTTTAAAGGCAATTATTTATAGTTTAAGAATTAAAAAATTATATGTAATTTAATCATTTAAATTTATATAAAAAAGTCATAAAAGCACAATATCACAACTATGAATATAAAACATATATAACAACAAATATGATTACAATTAATTAAGCATTTCCACAACTCCGATAAAACATTGACTTATGTTCACATGTCATGAGGGGAATTAATATGTTTTACGCATTTGGCCTCCCAAATCGAAGATACCATTCCGTGCTAATTTTTTAATTACTCCTTGATGATGAATTCCAAATCTCCTCCAGTTCCCTGGCAAACGCCTTCTGTCTCCCAACAACAATCGTAATGTGGTCTTTCTTCTCGACGACCTTAACTCGAGCACGAGGGATTTTTCTCTGGACATTATAACTACACTCGAGCGGGATTACTTCGTCGTCTTTGCCGTGGAATATGGTTACGTCACAGTTCAGTCGGTCGCAGACGAAGTCCAAATAACGGTCGAGCTTGGTCGCAGTGCCACACATAATGTTGTGAAGCGTATGCCAGGCAGCGTTGTGTGTGTGGCAGAAGAACCCTTCCATCAAGAATGTTCTCACCCTACATAAATATTTTGATTGAAAAAATGCATTAAAATTTAGGGGACATTTGGTAGATGAAGGTCAATATCAAAAAGCATAGCATAAATGAAGCTGAAGCTGATGCTGATGGATCTTTCATTGACTGTTTCAGATTACGAATATTGGTAAAATGTTGGTAAAATATTAGGATTGACTAATTTTAATTTACCTGTTTCTGGTGACAAGTTTGGTGAGAAATTCCCATATCCGATGGTTCTTGCAGATGACAAGGCAAATCGTCCGGCTGATGTGCTCGTACCAGCAAGCCAGAGATGCACAAAACGCCATCACCGGCCACACTCGTCGTGGCGCTAATTTTCTCATAACATATTGCGTTGCCGCTTCACCCCTTGGTACCGGATAGTACGGCTGCCAATGTTCATGTATAATATTTCTTATTAATCGGTAAATCTTTTTTGCCTACAATTGGTAAACTGAAAAGAAATTTACCGGTGTTAGTAGGGTTAATGACTTGACCGACCCCGGGTGTTTTACAGCTATAGCAAGTGCTAAGATGCAGCCTAAGGAATGAGCCACAATGTGGAAAGATTTCACTTCGTAATTTTCAAGCACGGATTTTTCGATCATGTCCACATGTTCCCTTAAGGTGTACAGAGAGTCGGCTGGTTTCGGACTTCTCCCGAACCCTAGAAGATCGACTGCCAAGAACCGGTAAGTCGATTTTGCAGTGCTTGAAAAGTTGGGGAATAAAGTTTCAGTCCAAAATGCTGATGATGAAATGAAGCCATGGATGAATATCACATCTTCTTGTGCTTTATTATCTGAAATCACAATAATATAATGAAGTTAGCAGATTCGGATGTTATTTGATTCAGTCGACCGTAACCATTTTTTACCCTTTGGTGCTTGAGCCTTGACGAAGAGGGTGTCGTTGCTGGAAGAGGCCCAAGAATTGCAGAATTTACAGTCGCAGTCGGACCATGTAGGAATATGATGCAATTGCTGGCCAACCATCTTGCCCTGAAGCATTTCCACAACGATGGAGTTGATGGTGAACGTCGATCTCGTCGACCCTTTCTTCATCTTCTCGCAACGCTTCATCCTAGTGCCGTCGAACTTGAGTTTCTTCAGCTCATTAACGGTGAGCTTCGAGGCCTCGGCCACCAGTGAAGGACGTGAATAAAGGGTATCCGAAATGTCCTCCAGCTGCAACTTGTTTGAATTGAGGCTAACAATCTTGGACTCCCCTTGTTCAGAGACTAAAATCATGCCGCCGCCGCCGCTGGTGATGGCTTCTTTAGTGGGGCAGCAGTAACAAGGCCTCCACTCGGCTTCGATGCAGAAATCCGCCACTTTGTAAGCGAAACACAGAATGGAATCAACAAGGTCGAGAACAGAGAAGACAACGAAGCTCACGGCCGTATTCAGAACTCCGCCGATGAACTTCGCGACCGAGCCGGTTTTACACATTACATCCATTTGAGAATTACAATGACAATTAGAGCTAAAATATGTGAGAAACAAATGGAAGGCCTCAGCCGTGTTCTATATCATCGTTTCTTCTCTGTTTCACATGAAATGCAGAATACGCGAACATAAATAGAAACCTAAGCAAAATATGAATACGTTAAAATTTATTTAATAAAAATATCATTAATATATAATATTTTACACATGATTAAATATAAAAAAAAGTAAATGCCATACTCGATAGTCAAATCTAAAACCATATCTGTGTGCTGAAATGGAAACGTGTGGGAGAGATTCTATTAAAGGTTAATGTGTGAGAGGGTTGCCCAAATATTGTTACAACAATTGGGCCAAGGAAGAAGAAGGTTGGTGGTGGTTGAACCTCCAATGGTGAATGCTGAAGAAAAATTTAAGATTTCTTGACATGCTTGTACACAAAAACCAATACATTATTTGTTTATATTTATTTTTTAATTATTTTAATATTTATATTTATTAAATTATGTATTTAATGTTAATTTGTTATATTTGTTGAAGGAGCTGTTATCTGTCATGATAATATGTAATTTTTATAGAGTTTTCAAATCAAAATTTGAGAGTTGAGGTTTGATTTTAGTTAACAAAAACTTAAAAGAAGAAAGAAAGAGCGAGACAATATGATCATAAAAAGAAAATAAGATGAAAGGTCACGTGTCAAATATTCATTCGATATTTAACGGTGTAGCGGATCTAATTTAAAATGAATATAAAATGAAACGTTAAATATTGATTTTTATAATATATATATATATATATATATATATATATATATATTTAAAATAAAAATTAATAATTTAAACATTTAATTTATAATTAAATCAAAAAAATTATACTGTATTGACAGTCAATGTAGCCTACTGTTTTGTTTTTCTTACAACGCATCCTTTATTCGGGTGGCTTAGGCGAACCATTAATGCTACAAATATATTTTTATTAATGTAAATACATACAATTCAAAGGACATCTTTGTCATTTTCTCGATCCTCTTGTATTTATTGTATTTATTGCATGCTTTCTTCTCCACATGACTCTCATATTCTCTATGGTATTGACACTTACCAACGTCATCTTGACGGGTCAATATATTTGTAAAAAGGGCAAAGTACATATGTGATCACTTAACCATACTAAAATAGTTTTTCTAGACACTAATGTTTCAACATTTACAAAATAATTATCAGGTCCGCACCAAACGATGTGTAGACCCTGTCTTACTTTTTCAAATAAATTCTCTAAAATATTTTATAATAAGGGCTGAATTGTTAAATTTGAAATTATGAAGGATATAATGTCTTTTTACCGAAATCTATCATGGAAAATGATTAAAGATATGATCAAAATATTCGTTTGCAACTTTATCTGACATTTTCCCAATAACCAAATGGAAATTTTATTTTCCCTTCGAAAGAAAATGTCGTTAGGATACAAAAGTTGTCCATGGACGTGCCTAAATGGTATTCATGTGTGGGGCCCTTAAATTTTGAGATTCTATGATATGTCACATATCACACTTGTACATGGACAACCCTAATAATGATCGCATTTGATAAATTTAAGGACCATTATGTAACTATTTAAAAAATTAATAATTATTTTATTTTTTTAAAACTTCAATAATTTAGAATATTGCTTTCAAATAATTTAATGACTATATCATTAGAAACATACAATTTTACCAATAACTAGTTGGTTTAGTGGGATGAGACATTAAATCCCTAAAATAATGTCAAGAGTTTGAATACTAATGCTTAGGAATGATTACCCTCATAACAAGTCTCTATAAAACTCGAGCAAAATAATCTCAATAAGTCATATACATATGTTTAACATGCAATTTTTAGGACAGTAAAGGTGCATGCACATGCAATGAAGTAAATAATATCTGTGAAATGCCTAAAGTTATACTATTATTACCAAGCTATATTAATTATTCACATAATGACATACCATGTATGGTAATTTTCTTCACCAAACTGAGTTAATTTCCCTGATTAAGATGTGTCGACAATAGAAAGGAGGAGACTTAATGAGCCTCTTTTGGCGGTGACCTACAGTCTCAAGACCTTAAATTTATTGTTTAGGTGTAATTATACGGTTGATGTGTTCCTCCATATGGCCCTTAATCGATCTATGATATTGATGCTGACTTGTAACATACATAATTGCCCGATTTACCTACAATTTGCAGCCAATTTAACTGTAACACCTTAATTTTGTCTGAATCATGCGAGTCAAAGTAGAGACAGTTGAAGATTTAGTTTTGGGCCACTAGCAAAATTGATTCGAATCGAATAGATAAAATGGACATTGTGCAATTGTGCGGTTTTTTTAGTCCAATAAGGATAACATATCTTTTATTTAACCCATTAGGATATCTCGGTTTATATTTTGGAATCTATGACATTTTCTACATTATTATTAGAACTAATCACGTCGAAGTGGCGAGTTCCAATAAAAATATTTTTTTATTCGAACTCATCACGTCGAGATGACGATTTCCAATAAAATATAATTTTTTTATTAAAATCTATCACATCAAACTGAAAAGTTAAAATAAAAAATATTTTTATAGGACATGTCACTGTAAAAAAATATCATAGATCTCAAAATAAATTTTTACTTACTCTATTAGGCTAAATAAAAAACATATATACCTTACTAGGCCAATTTTACCTCAATTGTGGAGCTTCAAATCAAATTCGGGGTAATCAAGATTTTCGGAGTTTTCTGAATGAAAAAAAGACTACATTGATTCGAGCAGTGTTACGAGTCAATATGCATTAGATCAAATAAAAATACCCAGTTTAAATGTACATTTACAACCAAAGCCCAAAACATTAAAATGTCCATTTCATATCAAATACCCATTACAAATTAAATTCAAAATCCATCACATTGGCAACCCAAATTAAATCCCATCATCCCAAACCATTACCCACTAAAAAAACTATATCAGCCCAATTAACCAAACCAGCAACAATTGTGGTCCCGCTCCACAGCAGCCTCCACGCGTGCACCCAACGGCCCTCTTTTATCCCATGTGGCACACGCCAGTAGCGGCTCCTAAATGCTTCATTAGCCACCACGTGAGCACTAAACCGTGGCCCAAACATCATCTCATCGCCACACTAGCTGCCAACAGCAGCCACAACAGCCCCATGTGGCACACGCCAGCAGCGGGTCCTGAATGCTTCATTAGCCACCACGTGAGCACCAAACAGTGGCCCAAACATTATCTCCTCGCCCCACTAGCTGCCAACAGCAGCCACAGCATCCTCAACAGCCACGCGTGCAGCCAGATGGCCCCATGGCCTCATCACCAAACAAACAAGACAAAGCAACAATGAATTCAATTCAGTTTTTTATTTTTATTTTTTTGTAATGGAGGGGGGTAAAAACAAAAAAAATGTATTTTTTTTCGGTTGACAGCTTTGTAACAGGGGCTTCCTCTTCCCCCCATTTTAAAAGAGAACCGAACAGCAATACAAATAAAGGCAGGAAACTTTTTTCCTTCTTCATTCCTCTCGAAAGCAAGCAATATACCAAATAGACACAGTGAGCTCTTTGTCCTTTAGATTTTTTTTTTAGTAATTTTTTTGTAAAAATAAATAAAGAGAAGGGGTTTAGTTCGTTACCTTGCCCGGTCGGTTGAGTTCTCACCGCCGGGGTGTCCTCGTTGGGAAAAGAGGGCGTCGAGGACCCTTTGGTCGTTTAGGGTCGTGGCCTTGGTCTCGGTTTTAGTACTAGAGTGAGGAAGCGAGGCGAGGCTCGGGTCTGGTTTGTTCTTTGGTTTACCACCATCGGGGGTGGCCATGGGGATGAGCCGCCATCTATGGCGGCGGTTTAAGTTTGGCCTTCTCGGCCACATGAAGGAGAGAGGGAGAGACTTCAGGGGGGCTGCTGTTAGGTTTGACTTTACCTTGGAACACCTTTTTCGGTCGCGTTTGGGGTTGGTTGGACCCGGAGTGGCCGTCGTTGAGCGGTGGCCGACGTGCAAGAGTCGGCGATGGGCGTTGGGTTTCCTTAGGGCGCCGCCGTTCGTGGGTTGAAGGACAGATGAGAAAGAGTTTTAGGCTTGTTTAGTTTTAAGTGCAGTTAGAGTGTGTTTGGTTGAGGGAATGTGAGATTATCATAAAAATGAAATCCACATTTTTTTCGTTTGGTTGGTCGGGAATGTCATTTTCGATGATCTTACTAATAGTAGATTTTTTTAGGTATATTATTATCATAAAAATGAAATCCACATTTTCTCGTTTGGTTGGTTGGGAATGTCATTTCCGATGATCTTACTAATAGTAGATTTTTTTAGGTATATTACTGAGAATGTTATTACCTCCATTTTCTTAAGTATTGTTGGATTATCAGTGTTTTAGACTAAAATGTCTTTAATTTTTTTTCCTTTCAAAAATATTCTTATTCTGTCGTTGAATAATAAAAATTCTACTAAGGTTAAATTACAAATTTATCCTTAAACTATTTTAGATTTACAAAAAAAATTATAATTAAAATTTTATATGAATTTCAAAGATAAAATAAATTCATTAAACCTTTTTATATTTTTAATTTTGTAAAAAAAATTATATAAATTTTATGAATTTAAATTTTTTAAAGAAAATATATATATATTTTTCAATTTGTTAAAAAAATAAATATATAATAAGGACAATTTGATTAAATATACATTATAATAATATTTTATTCCTTTAACAAAACACGGTAATCTTACATTCCTGTTAAACCAACCAAACACAAAATACAACATTCTCAGTAATCCTATTCTCTGGTAATCTTACATTCTCACTGGTAATCTTACATTATGTGAACCAAACGCACCTTTAGAGTTTTCCTAATTAGTAAAAATATAGGTGTTATATTAAAATATGGGTAAATTGCGTCCAGGTCCCCTTAAGCCGCATATTTCTATATTGGTCACCGATTTTGGGTTATTTTGTTTTATTTCGATTTTCTGAGCCTTTATTTGCTATTTCCCCTTTTTATTTTGTGTAGAAATATATGTTGTGAGTTCTAATTTAATCACCATTTAGATCCTCCAATTGTTGTGTCTTTTATTTTGGTCTCCTGTTCTTTTACTTGTTTTGAATCTAGTGAACTGATTTTTTTATTTTAGTCACTTGATTACATTTTATTTAATTTAATCTTGGCATGCATTTTTTGTTTGTTTTCAATTTATTCACCATTATGCTTTTTTGTTTGTTTTAAATTAGCAGTTGTTTTTACTTTTATTTTATTATGGTCCCTGTTGTTAATATATGAATATTAAACGTTAATACGACTTGCGATGACCTGCTCTGGGGTATGGTTCGATTTATTCATGGTCCGGGTAAAATTCTAATTTTTAACCTCTAACCCACTAATTTTCTAACTCCTAACATCTGAATTTTGTAAAATATATTCGAATCATTTTACGACCTTGTGATGACCCGTCCTGGGGTATGATTTGCATTATTCATGGTCCGAGTAACAATTAAAATTAACCCCTAACTTCTAATTTCATTTTATTGTTTAATTAATGTTATTTATATTTATGTCCATTAAATTTTTGTTATTTTAATTTGTACTTTTACTTTTTATCATTTACATTTTAGTCCTTTAATTTCTAATTTTTAATTTTCTACAATTTATTAATTTAAGCTTTAATTTCTGTTTTCTTTTATTTTGGCCCTTTATTTGATGAATTTTAATTTTAATTTCAATTTTCAATTTATTTTAATTTAGTCCTTTTGTATTAATTTATTGATTTTAATTTTTGTCTTTAATTTCATTTTCTTTAAATCTAGTCCTAGAATTTTAGGTTTTAAATTAAATCATTTGATTTAGATTTTTAATATTTTAGTCCAAATCTAGATTACTTTTATTTTAGGTTTAATCCTTAAATTAGGTGAATTCTTAATTTGGTCTTCGCTTTTGCTTGAGGTTCTAATTAATTATTCGAATCGCATAATTGATTAGGATTAATATTAGAGCCTCCATTTTATCCTAATTTCACATTTAGTCCTTAAATTAAGAGAATTTTAAATTTAGTCCTCGTTTTGCTTGAAGTTCCAATTTAATTATTTGAGTTACATAATCGATTTAAATCGAATAGGTTGATATTAAAGCCTACATTTTTATTTTTAATCCTTAGTTTCTTTAAATTTCATAATTTGACACTTTAAGTTAGAGATAATCCTTATTTAATTCATGTAGTATAATTAGGTTCCATAACCAATTGTTTGGCTGCATTTTATTTTCAAATAAGGCAATATTGATTTATTAGGGGTTAGTAGTGTATCTCCCGCTTTTGCTCGGGGTGATTGCTATTGATTCTTGAAGTTCAACAACTTTTCAAAAGCCAACATCATTATTTCTAAATTATTAATGCAATGTCCATTTATTGTGATTGATAATGAAGCTTCCGCTTTTGCTTAAGGGTGATCGTTATTAGTCTTGGTAAATCGACATCTTTTCTAAAAAAATATATGCATACATAGTGGCTTTTTAAATTAAATATAATTTCAAACTCAAAACTTCCAATTTTTTAAAATATAAGGTAATCGACTAAGTACTAATTTTGGGCGTTGTGGGGTGTTAATCATTCTCCACCCATAATTGACTTTCAAACCTAATTTTTGATTTCACATACCAAAATTTACTATTTTTGATAAAATAAAATATTTTATTAATTTTACCTGATTTTAGTTGCTCTAATCGCATCTTAAAAATTCTTTTCAATAAAAATACGATTTACTTTCCAAAAAAGTTGTATCGGTCTTTTAAGCCGAAAATTGGTTACAAGACAGAACAAGCTATTAGACGGTCCATATCTCTAGATTACATCAAGAAGTAAATGAGACTGGAAACGATCATATATATCGAACTTCAATCGGAACATTAGTTATTTAATTATCTTGCAACTAAACGTTAGAATGATGCTCCATATCGATATTATGAATGTATGATGAGCAACTATCGAATTGAATATTAAACTCTGCGTTGTGGGTGATTTTCTGAATTAAATAATTTATTGTGAAGTGATATTTGACAATTAATTCAGGGAAGCATGGCATTAGTGTTCTTGTCGAATTTTTTAGACCACAGTGTGTGGTTAATTACTTTGTTTTTATTCAAATGGAATGGGGCATATAAAAAATATTAAAAATAAGATATCACTTAATCATGCAACAATTGATTCTTAATTTATTACCACAATATCTTAGATATTAGGACCTTAGGACAGGTCGTCACAAAAATGTCCAATTCATGGAGTGACTTTAAAATTCTTAATCCTTTTAAAATTTTCGAATAGAATTTCGAAAATAAAAATTACGAGGCACATTGCATCTTACTTTTTAAAATAATTAATTAGTTTTTGTAACTTCCTTAACCCGTATATGTCTCGATATACGAGTTAAAGATGTCACATCAACTTAAAAACATTTACTAAAAACTAAAATTTTTCTAAAAATTTGTTTCCTTTCAAAGTACTCTTGTTCTAACTTTAAAAATTTATTTTAAAGTATATTTCAACTTATAATTTATTTCTTTATTACAGAAAAATAAAATCATTATTTATTCAGTAATTTTACTAACCATATCTTTTCGTAAAATCTTTTAAAAACATAATAATTTAATAAATTCTTGTCATACATAGATACCGATAAAACTAAACTAAGAAAAATAAACTAAAATAGTTTTAGTTTACTATTACAAATTATTTAAAATAAATACGATAAATAGAAACTATTGACATAATTATACATGCCACTATAAGTCAAAAGAAACATCATAGATGTCTTATTGATACTGATGGTATATATGTCTTTCTAGAAAGATGCTCTGATAGCTCCTTACTGATTGTATTTATCCTTATTAGAACCTACGCATAAAAATCATCACGTGCTAAGTATAACTTAGTGATGCAGTAATAATCTAAGGTGAGAAAAATCTGAAAATATCATAAACATAAATAAAATAATTCGAATTAAAATATTAAACTGGCAAACTAACTTTTCCAAGTCGATTTCTTTACTGAGACCTGAAATTTCTTTTTAAATCATGAACTCATGAAAATTCTGATAAAATAAGCATATCATGCTTTCTGTCAACTGGAAATCATTCACAACTTGCATATTCAATTTCATAGCCCAATGCATATTTATGAGAACATAAGATACGTGAGTAAGGTGCGCACTATGCACAACACGATGCAAATTGTAATTGATATTGAGATATGATGCACTTCAGTGCCATCATAACCTGAATAAGCACCAACGGTACTGGACATTGATACACGAATGTACCAAAGCTGATATGATAACATTGATACATGAATGTACCAAAGCTGATAATACTCAACTAATGGCATGCCAAGTGTACCAACAATTCTCACTATTACACACAATGGGCTGACATATCATAATAATCCATCATAAAAATATCATGCTTGGGTAGTTCATATCCTAAATCATTCATAAAACTGATATAGAATATTATAAAAATTTTCTTTATAAACTTTATAAATCATACTGTAAATTAGAATGAGGTCGACTTATTGCAAGTCATCCTCGATTAAAATAATTAAATAAATAAATTGCACTCACCTTTGCCTCACTATAGAACTTGTATATAATAATCTTGGTCACGAGCTTTGTCATTTCCTTTCGAATCTTTCGGATTGCTAGATTTAATGTAGTCTGACAATACCAAATTATAACACAAAAATTGTTTGAAATACATATTAGTATCGTACTAATAGAAGCTCATTTTAACATTTAAAAATCTATAAAATAAAATAGATATCAACCAAACTCATAACTTCATTGTAACTTTAAACTTATCGAAACACTTATGAAATTTCATAAATAATTATCCCCAACATGATTCTTCAACTTTTACCAATTATAAAATCAAACCACATATTTTAAATTCTTTCTAGAATTCAACTCAACTTTTTCTTTAATTCATAATGGTCCTTCACCATTATAATAATTGTACATTAATTACTAAAATTCCAGCACTTGAATAAAATACCCAAATCAATTCTTCAATATTCAAAACATTATAAATTTCAACCCAAACTTTCCTAAACTTTCGATTTTCAACACTTAACTTTATAAATTTATAATTCAACCTCAACTCAATATTTAATTCAAAATTCAGCATACTAATAAATTTTCCAGCATTCAATAATTTATTCAAATAATAATTCTTCATTTAAGAACTTGCAAACAAGTCCCCAAAGTTTTGGAACCTTCCGAATTCCACCATCTAACTTTTAAAATGAATTTTTTTAGAATTCTTCTCAACATTTCCAATTTATTCAAAATGGTCAATTCAATTCCAAGCATCCAAAAATAAACTCAACATTTAAACATTACTCTTCATCTTCTAATCTATTTCAACTTAAATTCTAAAATTTTCATATTCAGACAACTTGCACTACCTTTAAATAATCAGTATTCTGTATTGATATACCCACTTTAATTTAATTCCGTTTCTTCCATTGAAAACTAGACTCGAATACGAATCTATCCATATAAAGAAATCCTTTTAATTCATTTTATACAATTTATGGTGAATTTTCAAAGTTGACCAAAAAATCTGTTTTGTGCAGAATCTGCTGCCCGTTTTTCTGACCTTTTATCGGTTAAAAATTCATATCTTTTTGTATACACCTTGAAATTGATCCCCTTTGTTTTAAAAAAACTGGATTGATATACGAACACAATATATAAAAATCACCTCCAAATGATTTTTATATAATATCTGGTGAATTTTCAAACTCACTGTCAGATTCAGAATCTAAACTGTTTTCATTAATTTGCATCCTTAGGTTCTTCATCAATTCTTACAACCAATTTCTTTAAAATCACTTAACTCTTTATAACCCCAAATCATAAAATCTCATCACATAATCATCTTCACCATGAAATATAGGTATCAAATGATATAGAATTTCATGTAGATTAATTTTCTATCTAATAGCTAAATCCAAAATATCAAGTATTTTGCTTCAAAATTCAAAATAAAAATCCTTACCTTGGAGAACTTGAAGTTTCAGCCTTGAAGAGGCTGAATGCTGAAAATGTCTGAATTCTCTCGTGGTTTCTAGCATATAATACTTGATACACTTGGCAAAAATCACTTTAATAGAATTTAATATTCATAGCTTTTAACACAATCCTCGTATCAAAAATCTAATTCCCACCAAAATCTCTGTTTAATCCAAACTGTTCATTTACAGACTAAAATATATAAATTTTAAAAATTACAAATTTCAGTCCCTACACTTTTCAAAGTTTATATTTTAGCCCCTAAATTTTCAAAACTTACATTTTAGTCACTGGTCCAAATTTGGGGTATTACAATTCCTCCCCCCTTAAATAAAATTCGTCCTCGAATTTTCCATATGTATATAGATACCTGCATTAAACAGATGAGGAAACGTTTTCTTCATATCTTCTTCTCGTTCCCAAGTTGATTCATCAACTTTATGATTTCGCCAAAGAACTTTTACCAGTGGAATCGTCTTATTTCTCAGTTCTTTGACTCCATGTGCTAGAATATTTACTGGCTCCTCTTCATATGATAAGTCAGGTTGAATCTCAATTTGCTCCGGTGTAATCACATGTGAATGATCTGATCAATATCTTCGAAGCATCGATACATAAAATACATTATGAATCTTGTCCATCTCTGGAGGTAATGCCAACTGATAAGCTACTGGTCTAACTCTCTTTACAATCTCGTGTGGTCCAATAAATCTTGGACTCAATTTTCCTTTTCTTCCAAATCTCAGAATCTTTTTCCAATGTGACACTTTAAGAAATACTTTATCACCTACTTGATATTCAATCTCTTTTCTTTTTAAATCAACATAAGATTTCTGTCTATCGGCTGTTATCTTGAGATTATCTTGGATTACCTTCACTTTTTCTTTCACCTCCTTAATTAGATCTGGACCAATTACATCTTGATCTTTTAATTCATACCAATTCAGTGGCGTTCAACATTTTCTTCCATATAATGCTTCAAAATGAGCCATTTTGATACTCGATTGATAACTGTTGTTATAAGAAAACTCTACCAAAGGCAAATACTTTTCCCATGATCCTTTAAAATCAATAACACACGCTCTTAACATGTATTCAAGTATCTGAATAGTTCGCTCAGACTGACTATCTGTCTGAGGATGATAAGATGTGCTGAAATTTAATCGTGTTCCCAATACCTCATTCAAAGACTTCCAAAATCTCGAAGTGAATCTCGGATCTCTGTCTGAAACTATCGAAATGGGTACTCCATGAAGTCGTACTATTTCTCTTATATATAACTCAACATACTTGTTCATAGAATAATCTTCTCGAACTGTAATAAAGTTTTTTGTCTTTGTCAATCTATCCACTATCACCCAGATCGAATTATTCCTACTAGGTGTCAAAGGTAAACCTGTTACGAAATCTATGGTAACTCGTTCCCATTTCCATTGAGGAATGGAGATAGGTTGCAACAACCCCGAAGGCACATGGTGTTCTGCTTTTACCTGCTGACAGGTTAGACATTTAGAAACAAACTCAGTGATAGCTTTTTTCATACATGCCCACCAATGCCGACTCTTTAAATCTTGATACATTTTATTTCCTCCTGAATGCATAGTTAAAGGACTATAATGAACTTCAGAAAGAATATCATTCTTTAGTTCTTCGTCATCTGGTATACAAATTCGATTACGATAATACAAATATCCATCAGACTTAATTTCAAAATCTGTCATTTCTCATTTCTTTGCTTGCTCCATTCTATCTAAACACTTCTTATATTTATTCTGAAGATCATTGATTCGATCTACTAGGGCAGGTCTCAATCTCAATTCTGCAACCAATGCATCATTTCCGTCTATTGATAATCGTGCATCTAATGCTCTCATAGCAACAAAGGTTTTTTGGCTAAGTGCGTCAGCTACCACATTAGCCTTCCCAGGATGATAATCAATAATCACATCATAGTCTTTGAGAATCTCAATCCATCTCCTTTGCCTTAGATTTAACTCTTTCTGAGTGAGCAAATATTTTAAACTCTTATGATCTATATAAATGTAGTATCGCTCACCATATAAATAGTGACGCTATATCTTCAGAGCAAACACTATAGCTGCTAGCTCCAAATCATGTTTCGGATAATTCCGTTCGTGTGCCTTTAACTACCTTGAAGCATAGGTTATCACTTTACCTTCCTGCATTAAAACACATCCCAACCCATTATGGGACGCATCACTGTAGATTACATAATATTTTCCTGACTCTGGTTGCACTAACACCGGGGCCTCTGTCAGAATCTTTTTAAGCATATCAAATCTTTCTTGACACTTTTCGGTCCAGACAAATGGTACATCCTTTCGAAGTAACTTGGTAAATGGAGATATAATTATTGAAAAATTCTTCACAAATCTCTGATAATATCCAACTAATCCCAAGAAACTTCAAACTTCCGAAACATTTTACGGAGGTTTCCACTCCACTATCGTTTGCACCTTCTTGGATTCTACTATAATTCCTTCGACTGAAATCATGTATCCTAGAAAGGCAACCTCTGATAGCCAAAACTCACATTTTGATAATTTAGCATATAATTTTTTATCTCGTAATGTCTGAAGTACGATAAGGAGATGTGTGTCATGTTCTTCCCTAGTCTTAGAATACACCAAAATATCATCAATGAACACGACCATAAATTGATTAATACGGTTGAAATACCCGATTCATCAAATCCATAAATGATGCTGGAGCATTGGTCAGTCCAAATGACATCACCACAAACTCATAATGGTCATATCGGGTTCTGAAAGCTGTCTTTGAAATATCTTCCTCCTTTATATTTAGCTGATGATACCCTGATCGATGATCAATCTTAGAAAATACAGAAGCACTCTTGTGCTGATCAAACAGATCATCGATCCTTTGAAGAGGGTATTTATTCTTCACCGTCACCTTATTCAGTTTACGATAATCAATACATAATCTCATCGATTTATATGTCTTACTGATACTGATGATATATATGTCTTTCTAGAAAGATGCTCCGATAGCTCCTTACTGATCGTATTTATCCTTATTAGAACCTACGCATGAAAATCATCACGCGCTAAGTATAACTTAGTGAGGCAGTAATAATCTAAGGTGAGAAAAATCTGAAAATATCATAAACATAAATAAAATAATTCGAATTAAAAATTAAACTGGCAAACCAACTTTTCCAAGTCGATTTCTTCACTGAGACCTGAAATTTCTTTTTAAATCATGAACTCATGAAAATTCTGATAAAATAAGCATATCATGCTTTCTGTCAACTGGAAATCATTCACAACTTGCATATTCAATTTCATAGCCCAATGCATATTTATGAGAACATAAGATACGTGAGTAAGGTGCGCACTATGCACAACACGATGCAAATTGTAACTGATATTGAGATATGATGCACTTCAGTGCCATCATAACCTGAATAAGCACCAACAATGCTGAACATTGATACACAAATGTACCAAAGTTGATATGATAACATTGATACACGAATGTACCAAAGCTGATAATACTCAACTAATGGCATGTCAAGTGTACCAACAATTCTCACTATTACACACAATGGGCTGACATATCATAATAATCCATCATAAAAATATCATGCTTGCGTAGTTCATACCCTAAATCATTCATAAAACTGATATAGAATATTATAAACATTTTCTTTATAAACTTTATAAATCATACTGTAAATTAGAATGAGGTTGACTTATTGCAAGTCGTCCTCGATCAAAATAATTAAATAAATAAATTGCACTCACCTTTGCCTCACTATAGAACTTGTATATAATAATCCTAGTCACGAGCTTTGTCATTTCCTTTCGAATCGTTCGGATTGCTAGATTTAACGTAGTCTGACAATACCAAATTATAACACAAAAATTGTTTGAACTAAATATTAGTATCGTACTAATATAAGCTCATTTTAACATTTGAAAATCTATAAAATAAAATCGATATCAACCAAACTCATAACTTCATTATAACTTTAAATTTATCAAAACACTTATGAAATTTCATAAATAATTATTCCCAACATGATTCTTCAACTTTTACCAATTATAAAATCAAACCACATATTTTAAATTCTTTCTATAATTCAACTCAACTTTTCCTTTAATTCATAATGGTCCTTCACCATTATAATAATTGTACATTAATTACTAAAATTCCAGCACTTGAATAAAATACCCAAATCAATTCTTCAATATTCAAAACATTATAAATTTCAACCCAAACTTTCCTAAACTTTCGATTTTCAACACTTAACTTTATAAATTTGTAATTCAACCTCAACTCAATATTTAATTCAAAATTCAGCATACTAATAAATTTTTCAGCATTCAATAATTTATTCAAATAATAATTCTTCATTTAAGAACTTGCAAACAAGTCCCCAAAGTTTTGGAACCTTCCGAATTCCACCATCTAACTATTAAAATGAATTCTTTTAGAATTCTTCTCAACATTTCCAATTTATTCAAAATGGTCACTTGACATTTAACTTCAATTCCAAGCATCCAAAAATATACTCAACATTTAAACATTACTCTTCATCTTCTAATCCATTTCAACTTAAATTCTAAAATTTCCATATTCAGACAACTTGCACTACTATTAAATAATCAGTATTCTGTATTGATATATCCATTGTAATTTAATTCTGTTTCTTCCATTGAAAACTAGACTCGAATACGAATATATCCATATAAATAACTCATTCTAATTCATTTTGTACAATTTATGATGAATTTTCAAAGTTGACCAAAAAACTGTTTTGTGCAGAATCTGCTGCCCGTTTTTCTGACCTTTCCTCAATTAAAAATTCATATTTTTTATACACTTTGAAATTGATTACCTGTTGTTTTAAACAAAACTAGATTTATATACGAACACAATATATAAAAATCACCTCCAAATGATTTTTATATAATATCTGGTGAATTTTCAAACTCACTGCCAGATTCAGAATCTAAACTGTTTTCATTAATTTGCATCCTTAGGTTCTTCATCAATTCTCACAACCAATTTCTTTAAAATAACTTAACTCTTCATAACCCCAAATCATAAAATCTCATCACATAATCATCTTCACCATGAAATATAGGTATCAAATGATATAGAATTTCATGTAGATTAATTCTCTATCTAATAGCTAAATCCAAAATATCAAGTATTTTGCTTCAAAATTCAAAATAAAAATCCTTACCTTGGAGAACTTGAAGTTTCAGCCTTGAAGAGGCTGAATGCTGAAAATGTCTGAATTCTCTCGTGGTTTCTAGCATATAATACTTGATACACTTGGCAAAAATCACTTTAATAGAATTTAATATTCATTTAATGAAAAATCTAAAAAATACCCTTAATAAATCTTGAAAATTACCAAATGCCATTGTATTATCTTCCAATAAAATATTCCTTCGTCAAAGATGATACAACTTGACTTTGACTTTCGAAATTGACCATGCAATTTTCAAAAATAGCATTTTAGTAACTAAAATTCCACTGTTCGGTGAAATTTGAAAAATTGCACTGTTCTGAACCAAATTTCTCTGATCTAAAATATGAAAATAATATTTCAAACCATTTTATAACCTCCTTCAATTTTTCGTAAAATTCTGATTCGATCCGAATATCCAATTTCAATATCGAACTTTACTGATTTATAGCTTTTAACACAATTCTCGTATCAAAAATCTGATTCCCACCAAAATCTCTGTTTAATCCAAACTATTCATTTACAGACTAAAATATATAAATTTTAAAATTACAAATTTTAGTCCCTACACTTTTCAAAGGTTATACTTTAGCCCCTAAATTTTCAAAACTTATATTTTAGTCACTGGTCTAAATTTGGGGTATTACAGTTTTTCCTTATGGTTCTAAGATTTTGTCCTGACGAATCCGGACCGACACAGGTCGCACACTTGACTTTGACAGGTGAATCTCTCAACAGGAATTTTATGCATACACAATGACTCGAACTCGATACCTATTTAAACGATATCAATATGCATACCACGTGAATCAACCCAGTTGATAATTAAATTATTGTTCAGTAATACAATGTTAACATTTGTGCCTTTTTGAAAAACATAATTTATTTTTTAAATAATTTAATTAAACAAGTTCAATTGAGTCAGAGTTGGTATCTAATACATATAAATGTGAAATAGTATTTTTGGGTTATTGAAAATGATGATGTAACACATTTTTTTGTTGACATTTAAGAACTAAGATTTTTTTGAATGAATAGAAACAAATAATTTTATTGAATATAAAAAAAGTAATACAAGTATAATCTAATATATATATATATATTGAAATAAATTAATTATGTTAACTGTCGACACTCATGGCCTGTCAACATTTCATCTACTCCAATTCAACAACTTCACCAAATACACGCAAAATTAAAAAGGAGGGGATTAAAAAAGAAAGGGGAATAGAAGAAAAGGAGAGAATGATGCCACCACCTATGCCTCTCACGTGAAACCTGCCTATCATCTCCAAAGTCAAAGAATCATTCATCCACCGAAAAACAACCAAAAGAAATCCAACCTAATCCCTAAAATTTTAGGGATGAACTCACCTACTCCAACCAAATCTCTAAATAAAAATTGAGGAAGTAATTTCAAAGATGAGGGAAAATTCATCAACAAAGATCATTCAGTGGGAACCAGAAATTATCAAGCAAGTAGAAAACACAAAAAAAAAGGATATTAGCAATTCACCAGAGAATCAAAAAGTAGTGATTTCTCGGATGAAAAAATCAAGGTTAATCTCCTTCCTCATTCGAAAAATACATTGTAACATCATTTCCTATCCATTTCAAAAGAGGCAATACAAGGAAGGTTTACTTCAAATTTTTGCTTTCATTTCTTTCATATTTGTTTTTAATATGCTTGCATTATTTCGAAATTCATAAAAAAATAAAATGAAAGTAGATATGGACTAGATAATAACATGACTTGTGCGAACGTTAGTAGAATCTCGACAACTCCATCTTATAGTTGTTCGAAGTTCACCTGATAAAGATAGGGACTGGTGAGTGGTGGTAGTGAGCCATAAGGTTTTGTTCGAAAAGATTCAAATAAGAAAGAAAAAATCAATCTTTACCTTACCTTTTTACACCAAGCCATAGAGAAGATACAAAGGGAAAAAATGAAGCTTAGAGGAAAACCTTATCTTTCCACTTCGGGTGGGCGTGTATTCCGTTCCTCGGAGAAAAGGATATCTTCAAATCGAAGGCTTGATAACATCCACGTGTGGTGGCCTGCCGGCGACGTTGAAATGAAACTTTGAGCTCTCGGCCGAAGTAGATAACAGGGAAGAAAGAGAGAAGACTTGGGAGTTTGAAGAACAGTTGAAGCTTTTAGGACGTCTAGATCTTTGGGGGGGGGTTCTATGACCATTTTTGATGAAGATCAGTGTCAAAATATGCCGGAGCACGGCGAAATCCATGATGGTTTTAGAGGTTTTGGTGTTCTCGACCGAACAGGTGAAAGAGGGAGAGTTTAGAGGGGTGAAACGACTGAAGAGAGTAGTATAAGTTTAGGTTAGGCTTAGTTTATAATTAGGTATTTATATCTTAAATTTAGGGTAATTTTCTCTCGTACCCCTTAGCTTTAACCGTATATTTTCAGTTTAGTCACCTATAGGACCATTTTCAAATTTTATTTTTTCTATTTGTCCTGTTGTCGTTAATTTCTAGTTTTTTTTGTTTTATTCTTTTGGATTAATTCTTTTCATATCCTTATTGGTTAAGCACATTTTTTATTTAATCCATGTTCTAATTATTAAGATTGAATGTTTAATTACGCCTCATTTCGTTTCAGCTCATTTGGTTTGTTAGCAGTAAAATTAATTTTATAATGTCATTTATATATATGGCATGTACATATTATATTATTAAATGTTATTTTCAACTTTAAGTAAATAATATTAATAGTATATTTATGGTTGTTAATTGATATAGCATAAAAGATGAATCTTTTCTTTATTAAACCCACTAAACATAGTTTATAAATCATCCACAAAATTGCCAAAAGCTTAGGTGACCCACGTTTTGGAGTCAAGTGGGGTTAGGTTCATGCATAAATAGACCATATTATGCTAGTGGAGGTTCACATGTTTTTAGGGTGAATGAGTTATTTTATGTAAGAAATATTGTTTATGCTCATTAAGTTAATATATATTTATATAAATGCTTGTTGTACAAATGGTGGCTTTTTAAGTATTATATATATATATATGTGTGCGTGTGTGTGTGTGTGTGTGTGTGTGTGTGTGTTGGCATATAAATGATTATTTTGCATCTCATGACATGCATAACGAATAGCTATATATGTATGCACCAATCGTGTATCTCATAGTAAATAACAGTCGTTCTATCAAATGGGTTTCCGTCTTTTAATTTCATCAATTAATTTAATGTGTGTTGGCATATAAATGATTATTTTGCATCTCATGAACTCATGCATAACGAATAGCTATATATGTATGCACCATGCGTGTATCTCATAGTAAATAATAGTCGTTCTATCAAATGGGGTTCCGTCTTTTAATTTCATTAATTAATTTAATGTGTGTTGGCATATAAATGATTATTTTGCATCTCATGAACTCATGCATAACGAATAGTTATATATGTATGCACCATGCGTGTATCTCATAGTAAATAATAGTCGTTCTATCAAATGGGTTTCCGTCCTTTAATTTCATCAATTAATTTAATGTGTAAAGTCATATGAATTTTATTTAATTGTTAAAATACTGATATAATTGCATGTATTTTTCGCTCGACCTGCATGATACCCTCACGTGCATAACTCGACTCATAATTATATAATTGGATTAAGGGTAATACTCTTCTAATTTAAAATTGTTTTAAGTGGGTTGTCTTAACATATTAGATATATGCTTTTGACGATTTTAAATTAGAAGTATATCCCATCAGTAGCACCTAAAAAAATTGATTTGTCGCCTTAAAATTTGGGGAATTGAAGAAAAAAAATGTTCGACTATTTAAATCTGTTGAGAAAAGGTCGTTAGAACTCATCTAAGATATGGTCTCGATATTTTTAAATAATCGAATATTCTTTATCTTTCTCTAATGGCTTGGTAATTTTAATTTAATCTATTTGTGTACTTTTGAACATTGTAAAATTCATATGTTGTTTTTTTGGGATCATAAATCAAATTAAAATTGAACTTTTAAATTTCATTACAAAAACATTAATTAATCGACTAGGTACCGATTTAGGGCGCTATGGGGGTGCTAATCCTTCTCCAAGCGTAACCGACTCCCGAACACATTTTTTGGTAATGCATACTTCAATTTGTTGTTTTAATTAAAATTAATTCTATTTAAAATGACAAAACGTTTTTTTGGTGTCCAATCACACCCTAATTAAAGATTGGTGGCGACTCATCGAACTGTATTTTTCTATCATAAAGGAATTTCTAAATTTTTCGAAGCGAGAGGTTTTTTTAATCACATTCACTTTTAATTTAAATTTAATCTGAAGAGAATAATTAAAAAATGGTGTGGTTTTTAAAATCTCATTCGAAAAAAGAAAAAAAACCGTTTTGACAGCTTGGCGACTCGGCTGGGGAACTTTTAGAGAGTCATGCCATTAGTCGATTAAAAAATGGTCTTTGCAAATAAAATTACAAGTTCATTCTAATTTGGTTTTTGATCCATTGTTTGGCTTTAAATAGGTTTTGTTTGCATTTTGACTCTTAAATTGCTTAACAACTAAATAGTTGTACTGATATGTTTGCTAATATTTTCATATTAAATAATTATTCAGGGTCTCAAGTTTTCTATTCAGTGTTTTTTTCGCTTTTCCTCACACACTGCACAGCTGTATTTGCATAACATGATCTAAAAAACCGCTCCGTCCTATTTAAGTTGGAGTAAGTAACTACTCCCTCGTGTGGTTTTCACCTCCGTGCGGGATAGTGAAACGCTCCTTGGGCTCATGCCTTATGATCCTCGTGAGGTTTTCAGCTCCGTAATGATATAAGGAAGTGTGTCCCCTCGAATTGAACTCGATCTGAAAGCCTGTGATGGGCTAGGATTGAGGGTTCGGTAGCCCAAGAGGGCACCGACAATGGATAATTCGAGGACCCCTTACTTTAGAACCGAACCCAGCATGCAGTAAACTTAGAACTCATATACAACCTTACCCAGACCATATGATCCTGTGAGGAGAGTACACAAGGAAAATCTTGTTTGAGCATTCTTTAGTGTAATTTCAATTTCTCGAATAAATGTATACGAACTAGAAATCATGTGGTTAGGTTTAATTTTTTAGGTAAGCATGCGAACTAGATGACATGAGGTTAGGATGCTCTATAAACAAAACATATGGGTAGAAATCATGTTTGGGTAAGATCTACTAAAGCATGATTGGGTAGCCAGAATGTGAGGGTAGGTTTTATTTAATGAATATGATACTTATTATTTTGTTGATTATATTATGTGTACTAACCTATTTTGGTTTTATGTCTATTTTATTTTGGATTCATTGCATTTGCATCTTCATGTCATCCAAATGTGTTAATTCGCAAGTGATTGCCTAATAAGAAGGTTGGTCATAATGAGATAATAAATTCTTAATCATGTAGCCAAAACTGGGAGATCCAAAGATGTTCAAACGATCCATGAAGAAGGACATCTGATGAAGGAAAAAATTTGAAGCTAATTGAAGACTTCCTTTAAAGAAACGAAGGTCAATATATTCCCTCAAGAGATAGATACAGTCATACTAAGGGCGAAGAGACCCTTCAAAAGGCTAGGATATTCCCTCATGATCTAGATACAGTCATACCAAGGACGAGAAGACCCTTCACAAAGACATGAAGATCACTTTGCATTGAAAGTAAAGATAGGGCCATCCGACGTCATCAAAGTTGATAGAATGTGCCGATAACTTTAGGGTATAATGTTAGATTCCATGAAGAGTACGGTACAAGGAAATGAAGAAATGAAGAATAACAATTATATTTTGACCACATGGTGTAATGAAATCTTGTTGTCTAAATAAAGGTTGTTCTATGGTGGTTACTTTTAGAATTAACACCTTTTGCATGTGCATTCGACATCCACATTTTCATTCGCACTCCTTTAATTTAAGCATTTTTACATGCATGAAAACGTGAGAATAACTCGTGAAAGATAATGTGATATAAGCTTTAAAAGAAAACTGAAGTTACCCGAGGCGTGTTTCTGAAAAATTGAAAGAAATGAATGAAATATTAGCACATGTTAGTAGGATCGAGAGAATCCAAGATCAACTCTTAAGGACCCAGCAAGAAATGACTGAGGAAGCAAGAAATTTCCAAGTTGAGTCCAAGGAATAGATGTCCAAGTTGATGAGCATGATGGTTACAGTAATACATGGGGAGAAATCGTTAGAGGACCCTATTATGCAAGGAAATATGAAAACTTCGAGTGAGAATATGAATGTTAGTGGTACAGTCAATGCGATGACAACAAGTGATCAAGAACCTGTCAAGGAGTGTGGTAATCCAGGTCAACTCAAAGAATCGGGCACGATTCTAGGAAATATGACAAATATCATGCGTGGAAAAGAAAAGTTGAAGGTGAAACTGCTAACACAAAAGTTGAGTCTGACTCAAAGAAAAGAGGCATAGAGGAGGTTCAAATGTTAGTAAAAAGGCCAAAAAGAATAGAAAGAAGAAGAAGATGATACCTCTGATTCTGATTCCGATCTCATACTCAGACTATTTACCATTTCTCTTTAAAAGTGGGCTTCACACGCCTATTCCTCCAAGGTACAATACTTGTTCGCGTCTAAACTGGCAAGATGTCAAAATTTAATACTACTATTATATTGGAGAGTTTAGCCACTCTACAGAAGATTGTACGATCCTAAGATTTAAAGTTTAAAACCTCATCACGGAAGGGTTGTTATGCTTTAAATATGGAAAACCTAAGCTCCCCGTAAGCTCAAAACTTGGCGATGAAGGGAGATCTGCAAACAAATGTCTCTCCCAGGATGCTGGTCAAATGTTAAACCTTTAAAACGAATGTTTCAGTGGTCAGTCACAAGGTCTTCAATATGATCATAATAACGGCAAGGAGAAAGTGGGGTCAAAAGAGCTTTCATATAGTCAGATATATCCCAAGTTGCTTCAAGCCCAACTGATTATCCCACGTCTGGCCAAGCCTTTGCTGTCCCCTTATCTGAGTTGGAATAATGAGAAAGTTTCTTGTGAATATCATGCTGGAGCCTGAGGACACTCTATGGAGAATTCTAGCAACTTCAAATGACAAGTCCGAGATCTTTTGGCTCATGTAGTTATAAAGGTGGATGTTAAACAGTTGAAAGTCAATCCCCATAATGGAGTTGATGGAGTCGAAACAAATGAAGTATATACGGAAGAGAGTATTGAAAAGGAGAAGCGTAAAATCAAGGAAAGCAAGGTATGTGAGACAGAGATAAAAAGACTCAACTCTCTAGACCTCTCTGACGCTAAAACAGAAGATAAAGGTGGGAATTGATGAGAAAAAGTCAAAGGAGAGGTAATCTGAGACTGACCGCAAAAGATGTCTTGGGAAAATACGACCCTCAAGGTTTTTCAAGTGCCCATTTCTGACTTGCTATCCCCTTTAATCAAGAATCGACACCTCACTCCAAGACCTTTAAGAATGAAGACTAGCCCATACGCTTATGGCTATGACCTGAATAGTGCTTGCGATTTTCATCTAAGGGCATTGGGCTATCACACTGACAAGTGCATACCATTAATGGAATAGATAGAAAGGCTCGTTGACAAGGGAGTCCTGACAAGAGACATGATTGAGAAATGAGGAGTAAGGGTAAAAACCCTAATCCGACTGGACATCCATCATCATAGGGAAAATAGGGCATACTGGCTGAACAAGTGAAGATTATGATCTACCACAATCCCTTGTTCCATTTGCGACATCTTGTTTGAACTTGTTTTTTTGTACTTTCTCATCTTTCTATTTATAAGGATATTTAAATGAATCTATGTTACTTTAAGGATTGTGAGCATTGAATCGAATTTATAACTTGAAATTCTTTGAATATCAACTGAATTAAAAACTCTTTAAATGACTAGAGTTATAAATCTTTGACAAAATGACAAGGTTGAAAACTGATAAAACAAGGACCTTGACCTTATCCCCAGAAGATACAATAGAACACCATACCTTTTTAGTGCAGGGATCGATACAACCTTCTTTTATCATAAGGGAATGAACAATAGGCTTGGTATTCAGGTATGCACAGGAGCGGACAACATAGGGCATCTCTTGTATATGATGTTACAAAACTGACTAGACCACACTTTTATTGATGATGTTCAATGATGATTATGATCTTTACAAATAGAATAGTCAAATAGATGAGTCTAATTTAGATCAGTTGCTTGGGAATTGAACTCTAACGATGAGATTTTCTAACCTTCAACAAACACCGAGACTATAACAGGTTCTCCTCGACAAGCTTAAGAAATAGAATATGTATACCCAACAAAATATATATATAAATATATGTGTACACAATAAAGTTGAGCTATTCTGCTAAGGTAATTGGTTATAGAGGAAACTCGAAAGCCCTGGCTTTATGAATAGATTATATTCAAACCATGACCATGATTGGGTACTTGGCAATTATGTGTATGATACATTGTGATTGTCAAGTCGAAGACTTTGTGATGAGATGAACTCTTCAGCTAGCCTGATAAAGGCAAATTACAATAAAACTAATTTCAACTAGCCAGACAATGGCAAATTAAATAAATTTTATAAATAAGGAGTTTCGGTAAAGATGGACTAAAGGAGTTAAGGAACACCTGTTATAGTCAATTTCATACGAACACTCAGGAATTTTATTTTTAGACCGATATTTCTGTACTTCCTTTGTTAGAGGAGTCTACGAAGCTTGAACAAATGAAAGATTTTAGAGAACTGAAATATAAGTGTTCTAGAAAGTCTAGTAGTTGATTATGCTATTTGCGTCATTTTGTCTGCATCCGATTAAAATACCAAGCCAAGAAAGAAGGGCATGTTGCGATGTTCACAATGATTAAGAAAGAAATGACATTTTGGTGGTCGAAACCTTAGAAAATAGGAAGTTAACCTGAAGCCAACCCCTCAATTTTGACACTTGTCAAAGAGCTATTATTTCTTTTGATATTCTGTGAACTCATATTTATGATTTGATTCGATTGTGAGCTTGAATTAAGGGGCAATGTTTTATAAAATTCTTTCATTCTTTGATCCCTAAAATAAGAGAAAGGAGAAAAACATTTTCAAATATGACAGTTTCAAATGTGAAAGGTCTTTGAAGCTGGTGAGGCTCATTGTGCCTCTATTGAAGAAGAAGCATAAACAATGCAAGAACATGAAGCAACCCATAATCTTGAAGCATATGGTCTAAGAGATCATAAAAGAATAAGAGCTCATAACACCCCTTTTGTGACATTGTCAGCAATCTATCAAGAAAATGATCACCCTATGGGAAAGGGGCATATATCCCAGTGCAGAGCCAAAATGCAAGAGTGTGACCAGTCAAGAATAAGATGATCGCTTTATTTGAAGAGAGGGGCACACATATCCCAGCTCATAACAAAATGCAATACATTATGTTAGAAGAGTTGATCATTTCTTAAGTGTCCATGACAACATGAAGAAAAAACCTCAAGCTATTTGACAACACTCTTATTTAGTAACACTAGAATGTGAGCATTCAAAGTTAAGAGATTTTGGTACGAAAGGAGCCATGAGTACCCACATTGGGGCATGACTGAACCCACATCATGTTGAGATGACAAGATTCAGACCAAGAAGACATTGAGAGTGAGTCTTACAACTTTAAATGTTAGGGCATTTTTAAGGCTTGTTTCAGCTAGAAGTATTAATGTGGGGCATTTTTGGAAGCCAATGTTATCCTATGGAAAGATCATTGAATTGAACAAATAGTTCCAATAGGATAAAAATGTATGAAGAGTGAAAATGGTGAAACAGTGACAATGGAGTTTACTGTATATAATTATTTTATCCATCATCAGTTGCACTACTTTCGTGATTTCATATGCATTAATATTGGTGAGCCAAAACATTCCACTTTAATTTCCATTGAGTTTTGGTATCCTTGTAATACCATACAAAAACTCTGAACACCGTGCAAAGAGCTTCTGTGGTTGAAAGATATAAGCATAAGTCACAAGAAAGATGAATGTGTTGTCAAATATTTTACAAACCATTGAATATGGTGTTACATCAGTGTGGTGATCATGTGTTGTTTTCATTACCCAAGGTGAAGGTTGTTTTCATTACCCAAAGTGAAGGTTGTTTTCTACAACCCCAAGGTTAAAAAGGAGAAATGATGAAGATTTCTTTCCATGAAAAGGGCGATGAGATTTTAAACAGTGAGAAACTAGTAGAACCAACTAAGGCTGAATGATGGGCTGTTGTTAAACCTCTCGTCATGATATAATATATATATAAGCCTTGTTTGATATCTAAATAGATGTGGTGACATGAAAAATTGGGATAAATCCTCATTGGGATATGTCACAAGAGTTAAATCAGAATAGATGCTGCTATCCCATTGATCTTTGGGGAGTTTGGCGTAGTCATATACATAATCTCCAAAAATGGGGCAACACATTCATATTTCTGACCATGGCAAGAAGTTGAGAGAGAAAATACTTGTCATACCCCAAATTTTTACTTTAAAAATTAATTTAATTAAATTATTTAATTAGTGATCAATATGCCCTATAAATTGCCATAAAAATATCTTATAGCACTAAGAATAAAATAATGTAGTGGCAGACAATGGCTTAACCACTAGGCCATGTATTGTTTTTTTATTGAAAATAATAAATGGTGGATTTATTTTTAAATGTTGGGTGATTACCCATGTTTTGGCAAAACCCCCTCCCGTGTTTTAAACTCAGTTTTCCCTCATTTAAGCTAGTTATCGCCCCTCCTCCTCCTCTTCTTTGCTCCGGCCGGCGGTACACGTCACCGCCACCTCCTTCAGGTGCGTCTGGCCTCCGTGAAGCGACCCCGACGACCTCGCTCCAAAATCGATCACAGCTCGAACGAATCGAGAAGGGAAGCTAACACCCAAAACCCTGATCGTCATTTTAATTTTGTCAATTCCGGTCATTTCAATGTTCGTCTTGCTTCATCGCCCCCAATTTTAGACTCCTCGTCGCCTCCCGATCAAAACCCAATAGGTTGGTTATGTTGACGTTGACGTTTCGTCCGTCTGCCATGGGTAAAGTCAGATCGCTTAATTTGGATAATATTTCAGTATTTTAGCTTGAAAACATGTTATATTTGGTGTTGGTTTAGATTGTTGTAGCTCACGGAGTAATCAACTGCCGATCATACCCTATTCCGTCAGTCTACGTGCTCCTACGCACAGCCGCGTGTGCATGGGTATTGTCTTCATTTGAGTTTCTTCTAGAAAATGGTATAGCCTGTCTGGACCAGTCTGAACTGGTCCCACTAGACCCGAACTGTTTGACATGTGTTTGACCTGACCCGAACTGTTTGACCAGACCCGAACTGTTTGACCAGACCCGTTGACTTTGACCAGAGTTGACTTTGACCCAAAAAAGTCATTTTTTTGAAAAGTCATACTTAATGTTTTTCAACGTCATGAGTCCGAATCCGAAGTCCATTTTGTTAAATTCAAACCCGAAAGCCTCTGAATTGACATGTAAACCTAAAAAATGCATATTTATCTAAGTGTTTTAATTCAGTTAATTGAACTGAATGGTCAATGACTAATTATTGTTATGATATGTTAAAGGCATGCGGGGATCTCCTGACTGTTTCACTGCTCAAACCAATTCCTTCCGATTCGTTCGTTCACGAGAAGCCGTGAATACTCTTATAGTTCTGAAACCCTAATAGTTATTCTATTTAGAATACTATTCCAAATATAACTCTGTTCTGATATATCTTAGGTTCATGTTCAGTCGAAGAGCCTAGTGAAGCTGGTGCTCGATAGATCTTCCGGACTGACCTTATTATTGAGGTGTGTTCCTTATGTGTAGTATAAATATTTTAAATATATGTTTGAAATCTTATATGCACATGATTGTTTTCTCTGATTTGAAATATAATGTTTGATCTGATTTGACTACTGTATAATTTACCTGATTTTAGATTTAGTGAAATGTAAAGCATGATTGCTCGATTTATTATTTCTGAATACTGGATTACAGAACTGATGATCTGTCTGAACTCTGAATTATTGTTACTATTGGTTACTGTCTGAAAAATATTTTCTACGGGGTACTCTGGGTTCTGGTATGAAGACTCTGGCAGGTTCAATCATTGTTGGTAATTCCTTTGATAGGTTCAACACCGATTGGTAATTCCTTTTAGACCTAAGTTGAGCCTTGGGTAGGCTCTAAGGCCCTGAGATTTTCTTGGGTAAGCCTTTGTGGCCCCGAGAATTGTCTTGAGTAGGCTCGCAGGCCCCAAGGTACTCCTTTAGGTTATGTAGTTATGGGGATCTGCACATGGCGTTCGGTTGGAGGACGATGCAGAGTTTTTAAATTAAAAACTCCTATGATGTTTTAATTATTGTGATCTGTACTGGTTTTAAAAATCATAACTGTATGTTTTTTTCTGCACTGTTGGGACACACTGAGCCTCTAACTCACTTTTCAAACTGTTTTACCCCCTTACAAATACTCTCGGATAGACACTCCGTATCAGGCACATGGAGGATTGGTGTATTTAGTTCAAATTATTTTGTTGTAATATCTTGTCTTCTGAACTGTTTTTAATTATGGTGACATGTACCTTATTTTTGAAGTATTTATCATTTTATGACGTTTTTAGCTTTTATTACTGATATTTGATTTTCGATACTCCAGATTTATTTCATGTAATATTTTACCTGGTCTCTTTCATGTTTTATATTTACGAATTTAGTTTTATTGTTAATTATTATATACTTTTATAAATGTCATTTATAATATGATATATATATATATTATCGAATAATATTTTGGTAAAAATGTCTTTGAGAATCTTTAATGTAATCCGCTAGACTTAGTCGAAACGCATAGGCTAGGTCTAGGGGGTTACATTTAATTCCCAACAGTGCAGAAATAAAAACATACATTTATGATTTTTAAATCCAGTACAGATCACAGTAATTAAAACATCATAGGAGTTTTTAATTTAAAAACTCTGCATCGTCTTCCAACCGAACGCCATGTGCAGATCCTCAGAATTGCAGAACCTAAGGGAGTACCTTGGGCCTGCGAGCCTACCCAAGACAATTCCCGGGGCCACAAAGGCTTACCCAAGAAAATCTCAGGGTTGCAGAGCCTACCCAAGGCTCGACTTAAGTCCATAAGGAATTACCAATCGGTGCTGAACCTATAAGAGGAATTACCAATAGCGACTGAACCTGCTAGAGTCTTCATACCAGAACCCAGAGTACCCCGTAGAAAACATTTTTCAGACGAAAACCAATAGTAATAGTAATTCAGAGTTCATACAGATCATCAGTTCAGTAATCTAGTATTCAGAAATCATAAATCGGACAATCATGTTTTACATTTCAGTAAATCCAAAATAAGGTAAATTATACAGTAGTCAAATCAGATCAAACATTATATTTCAAATCAAAGAAAACAATCATGTGCACATGAGATTTCAAACATATATTTAAAACTTTTATACTGCACATAAGGAATCACCTCGATAATAGGGTCAGTCTGGAAGATCTATCTAGCACCAGCTTCACTAGGCTCTTCGACTGAACGGGAACCTAAGCCATATCAGAACAAGGTTATATTTATAATAATATTCTAAATAGAATAATTATTAGGGTTTCAGAACTATACGAGTATTCACGGTTTCTCGTGAACGAGCGGATCGGAAGGAACTGGTTCGAGCAGTGAAACAGCCAGGAGATCCCCGCATGCTTTTAACATATCATAACAATAATTAGTCCTTGACCATTCACTTCAATTAACTGAATTAAAACACTTAGATAAATATGCATTTTCAGGTTTACAAGTCAATTCAGAGGCTTTCGAGTTTGAATTTGGCAAAATAGACTTCGGATTCAGACTCAAGACGTCGAAAAATATAAAATTTGACTTTTTAGAAAATTTGATTGTTTTGGGTCAAAGTTAACTCCGGTCAAAGTCAACGGGTTGGGTCAAACAGTTTGGGTCGGGTCAAACATGGGTCAGACAGTTCGGGTCGAGTGGGACTGGTCCAGCCCGACTATACCATTTTCTAGAAGAAACTCAAATGAAGACAATACCCACGCATACGCGACGGCGCGTGGGAGAACGTGGACCGATGGAATAGGGTCTGGTCGATGGCCGATTACTCCCTAAGCTACAACAATCTAAACCAATACCAAATATAACATGTTTTCAAGCTAAAATACTGAAATATTATCCAAATTAAACGATCTGACCTTACCCACGACGGACGGACGAAACGTCAACGTCAACATAACTCACCTACTGGGTTTTGATCGAGAGGCGACGAGGAGTCTAAAATTGGGGGCCGTGAAGCAAGACGGTCGTTGAAATGGCTGAAATCGAAAAAATTAAGACTGTGATCGAGGTTTTGGTCATCGACTTCCCTTCTCGATTCGTTCAAACTGTGACCGATTTTGGAGCGAGGTTGGTCGGAGTTGCTTCGCGGAGGCCAGGCACACCTGAAGGAGGTGGCGGTGACATGTACCGCCGACCGGAGCAAAGAGGAGGATGAGGGGCAATTACTAGCTTAAATAAGGGAAAATTGAGTTTAAAACATGGGAGAGGGTTTTGCCAAACATAGGTAACCACCCAACATTTAAAAATAAATCTACCATTTATTGTTTTCAATAAAAAAAACAACACATGGCTTAGTGGTTAAGCCATTTTCTGCCACTACATTATTTTATTCTTATTGCAATAAGATATTTTTTATGGCAATTTATAGGGCAGATTGATCACTAATTAAATAATTTAATTAAACAATTTTTTAAAGTAAAAATTTGGGTATGACAACACTTCCTCTGAAATGAAGACAGAAAGCAAAGACTACAAGATGATCGAGCAGATCTTCAGAAGAATGCAAGCTTGAAATGATGAGCTGCTACACTGATATATGAGAAAACCATATAGAAGAACAATCAAGAGAAATAAGAATGGTTTCCCTCTTTGGAGTCAAAGGAAAACTGAATCAACATTTACACATGCATGAGAACATTATTTGCATAAAAAATGCATTGCATCGCATTCACATTTCACACATAAACATTTGGTTTTTACAGATCTTCCAAGGAAAAAAGATTTATGATATCCAAATCCTACAAATCAAAGCTAGAATTCAAACCTTAAACACAAGGAATCACATTTAGAGAGGCGAATCTGAAGAACAAGATGGTTCCAATCCATAGAAGAAACATTACTTTGAAGTGGGGCATGTTGCCCAACCATTAAGTCATTTTATGAGAAAGGTTTCTCATTTAAATCTGAAAATTAAAATTTTTGAAAAGCAAGAAAGGTTTCTTACCTAGTAAAATATTTCCCAAATTTATAAGTCCTTCGGGCCATCAGTAAGTCTTTCGAGTATAATACTTAAATCATTTGGGTCATTTGTAAACCTTTCGAGCAAGATGATAATTCATTCGGGTCATCCATAAGGCCTTTGGGTAGGATTTTTTTCACATGTCTATCAAACTATGAGAAAGGTTTCTCATTTAAATATTCAATTTGAGATTTTTGAAAAATCTGATATTCCCTTCAAAAGAAGCAGAACAGATCCCTCTCTTCCAAGGTTTGATATTCCCTGAGTGAC
Source organism: Hibiscus syriacus (assembly GCF_006381635.1). Classification (NCBI taxonomy): domain Eukaryota; kingdom Viridiplantae; phylum Streptophyta; class Magnoliopsida; order Malvales; family Malvaceae; genus Hibiscus; species Hibiscus syriacus. Next base: position 2,158,901 of record NW_024063008.1, read on the forward strand.
AGCAAAACAAATCTGCCTTAATTCAATGGATCGCATCTCTTTCCAGATCTGATATTCCCTTCAGAGTAAGCGGAACATGCCTCTCTTCTCCAAGATTTGATATTCCCTTCAGAGTAAGTGGAACATGTCTCTCTTCTTAAAGATTTGATATTCCCTTAAGAGTAAGAGAAACATGTCTCTCAACTTCCCTAGACCTGATATTTCTCTTCAGAGTAAACGGAACATGCCTCTCTTCTCCAAGATTTGATATTCCCTTCAGAGTAAGTGGAACATGTCTCTCTTCTTAAAGATTTGATATTCCCTTAAGAGTAAGAGGAACATGTCTCTCAACTTCCCTAGACCTGATATTTCCTTCAGAGTAAGCGGAATAAGTCTCTCTTCTCAAAGATTTGATATTCCCTTCAGAGTAAGAGGAACAAGTCTCTTTTTTCCAAGATTTGATATTCCCTTTAGAGTAAGCGGAACATGTCTCTCTTTTCCAAGATTTGATATTCCCTTCAGAGTAAGTGGAACAAGTATGCCCCGATTGAATGGATCAACTTCCCTAGATCTGATATTCCCTTCAGAGTAAGCGAAACATGTCTCTCTTTTCGAGATTTGATATTCCCTTCAGAAAGAAGCGGAACATGTCCATCTCCTTCAAGATTTGATATTTATATTCCATGAGTAACAACGGAACAAGTCTACCCCGTTTCAATCTTCCCTGAATAACAGTGGAGTGGATCAACATCCACAGATCTGATATTCCCTGAGTGACAACGGAACATATTCCTTATCATATTTCAAACTTTGAAGTTAATCGGACGAAAAACACGTTGTCTTTTCATCTTTGCCTTTTCGTCCTTGCCCTATTCTTGTTGACACAAGAATGAGTAAAGAGGGACAGCTGTTGACACTCATTTTTCATCCTCTTTTTTTATTATAATAATTATTATTACTATTATTATTATTATTATTTATTTTTACATATATTTTGCAGAACCCCATGAGAAGCACTACCAACTGAGTAGACCCATGCCTTGTCAACATTTCATCTACTCCAATTCAACAACTTTACCAAATACACGCAAGATTAAAAATGAGGGGATTAAAAAAAGAAAGGGGAATAGAAAAAAAAGAAGAGAATGTTGCCACCACCCATGCCTCTCACGTGAAACCTGCATATCATCTCCAAAGTCAAAGAATCATTCATCCACCGAAAAGCAACCAAAAGAAATCTAACCTAATCCCTAAAATTTCATGGATGAACTCACCTACTTCAACCAAATCTCCAAATAAAAATAAAGGAAGTAATTTCAAAGAGGGGGAAATTCATCAACAAAAGGGAGCATTCAGTGGGAACCAGAAATTATCAAGCAAGTAGAAAACACAAAAAAGGGATATTAGCAATTCACCAGAGAAACAAAAAGTAGGGATTTCTCAGATGAAAAAAGCAAGATGTAATCTCCTTCCCTATTCGAAAAATGCATTGTAACAACATTTCCTATCCATTTCGAAAGAGGCAATACAAGGAAGGTTTACTTCAAATTTTTTCTTTCATTTCTTTCATATTTGTTTTTTAATGTGCTTGCATTATTTCGAAATTCATAAAAAAATAAACAGAAAATAGATATGGACTAGATAATAACCTGACTTGTGTGAACGTTAGTAGAATCTCGACAGCTCCATCTTATAGTTGTTCGAAGTTCACCTGATGGAGATAGGGACTGGTGAGTGGTGGTAGTGAGCCATAAGGTTTCGTTCGAAAAGATTCAAATAAGAAATAAAAAATCAATCTTTACCTTACATTTTTACACCAAGCCATAGAGAATATACAAAGGGAAAAAACAAAGCTTAGAGGAAAACCTTACATTTCCCTTTCGGGTGAGAGTGTATTCCGTTCCTCAAAGGAAATGAGATCTTCAAATCGAAGGTTTAATAGCATCCACGTGTTGTGGCCTGCCGGCGACGTTGAAACGAAACTTTGAGCTCTCGGCCGAAGTAGATAACAGGGAAGAAAGAGAGAAGAGGCCATGGGAGTTTGAAGAAGAATTGAAGCTTTTAGGACGTCTAGATCTTTGGGGGGTTCTCTGACCATTTTTTATGAAGATCAGTGTCAAAGTATGCCAGAACATGACGAAAGCCATTATGGTTTTAGGGGTTTTGGTGTTCTCGACCGAACAGGTGAAAGAGGGAGAAATGAGAGGGGTGAAACGACTGAAGAGAGTAGTATAAGTTTAGGTTAGGTTTATTTTATAATTAGGTATTTATATATTAAATTTAGGGTAATTTGCTCTCGTACCCCTTAGCTTTAACCGCATATTTCCAGTTTAGTCACCTATAGGACCATTTTCGATTTTTTTTATTTGTCATGTTGTCGTTAATTTCCAGTTTTGTTTTTTTTTCTGTTTTATTCTTTTGGATTAATTCTTTTCATATCCTTATTGGTTAAGCACATTTTTATTTTAATACATGTTCTAATTATTAAGATTGAATGTTTAATTACGCCTCATTTCGTTTCAGCTCATTGGGTTTGTTAGCAGTAGATTTAATTTTATAATGACATTTATATATATGACATGTACATATTATATTATTAAATGTTATTTTCAACTTTAAGTAAATAATATTAATAGTATATTTATGGTTGTTAATTGATACAACATAAAAGATGAATATTTTTTTTATTAAACCCACTAAATATAATTTATAAATCATCCACTAAATTGCCAAAAGCTTAGGTGACCCACATTTTGGAGTCAAGTGGGGTTAGGTTCATACATAAATAGATCATATTATGCTAGTGGAGGTTCACATGTTTTTGGGGTGAATGGGTTATTTTATGTAAGAAATATTGTTTATGCTCTTTAAGTTAATATATATTTATATAAATGCTTGTTGTATAAATGGTGGCTTTGTGTGTGTTGGCATATAAATGATTATTTTGCATCTCATGAACTCATGCATAATGAATTGCTATATATATATGTATGCATCATGTGTGTATCTCATAGTAAATAATAGTCGTTCTATCAAATGGGTTTCCGTCTTTTAATTTCATCAATTAATTTAATGTGTAAAGTAATATGAATTTTATTTGATTGTTAAAATACTGATATAATTGCATGTATTTTTCGCTCGACCTGCATGATACCCTCACGTGCATAACCCGACTCATAATTACATAATTGAGTTAAGGGTAATACTCTTTTAATTTAAAATTGTTTTAAGTGGGTTGTCTTAAAGTATTAGATATCCGCTTTTAACGATTTTAAATTAGAAGTATATCACATCAGTGACACCTAAAAAAATTGATTTGTCACCTTGAAATTTGGGAAATGGAAGAAAAACAATGTTCGGCTATTTAAATTTGTTGAGAAAAGGTCGTTAGAACTCATCTAAGATCTGATCTCGATATTTTTAAATAATCGAATATTATTTATCTTTCTCTAATAGCTTGGTAATTTTAATTTAATCTATTTGTGTACTTTTGAACATTGTAAAATTCATATGTTGTTTTTTGGGATCATAAATCAAATTAAAATTGAACTTGTAAATTTCATTACAAAGACATTAAATAATCGACTAGGTACTGATTTAGGGCGTTGTGGGGGGTGCTAATCCTTCTCCACGCGTAACCGACTCCCGAACTCATTTTTTGGTAACACATACTTCAATTTGTTGTTTTAATTAAAATTAATTTTATTTAAAATGACAAAACATTTTTTGGTGTCCAATCACACCCTAATTAAAGATTGGTGGCAACTCCTCGAACCGTATTCTTCTATCATAAAGGAATTTCTAAATTTTTTGAAACGAGAGGTTTTTTTTAATCACATTCACTTTTAATTTAAATTTAATCTAAAGAGAATGATTAAAAAATGGTGTGATTTTTAAAATCTCATCCGAAAAAAAAATGTTTCAACATTAACAAGTCATAATTTTTAAAATCATCAAATAATAAATTTAGTCATTAAAAATAAAAACAGGATTTAATAAGAAAATAATAAAAAATTTAAATCAAACAACATAAGAAAAATAAAATATAGAAATAAATACCATTATTCATGATGAAATATAAATATCATCAACACTAACATACAAATAAATATGTTGACGACAACACATTGATAATTGACTTTATCAAAACTCAAGCATATGATGATTATAAACACTAAAGGTAGATCAACAAAATAAATTAGTAAACATAATTTAGAGAACAGTATCAAATCCAACCCTAAAAATAGAAACATGAAAAAAAATTATTACCAAAAATAAAAGAAAAAAAGCCATAAAATCAAATAAAAATATCTAAAACTTTTATTAGGGTAAAAAAAAAAACCTTGTCATGAGGTCTAGGGGGAGGGTACCATAAAAGGGTTTGTTTGCGCGTACATTTTGCCTACTTTTGAACCCTTCAACAAGTCCAGGTTTCAAACTTCATTTCCTTGAACCACAACCTAATCTTACTACACGACCAGTTCAAAATCTTAGCTGCCCCACAATGACAATACCAACACAACTCCTCCATTAACCAATAATTTTACATACGTAAGAATATCTGCAATTACACAACCGGGTCGGTTTTATTTAATCATTGCCAAGAAACAATGGCGCTTCAATGCAGAATGGGAACTAGTGAAAATATTATTTTCAACCCTTTCTCCCTTCTAATACTTATCTCCTTATTTCACCACCTTCGTCTTCGGGGACTCTTTGGTTGATGCCGGAAACAAACAATGATTATATTTTCACCCTCGCCAAGGCCGACTCCCCTCCTTACGGCATTGACTTCAAGCCTTCCGGTGGGCAGCCGACCGGAAGATTTACAAACGGTAGAACAATAGCCAACATTGTAGGTAAACTGTTGAAATATGAAAAGAAAACGTTAAGAACTTGAGAATCCATTAATGTGAACCCTAGATGGTGGGTAGAAGCGAATGTAGTACATGAAATTAATGTACATCACTTCTCTCGGTTGTCTTGTCCTGGAAAGTTAATTTTTTTCGAGCATGCTACTATTTGTACTTTCACGAATCAGGTCTATCACTCGGAGCCTTTCCCCCACCTTACTTGGCCCCAAACACTAAAGCTGAGGCGATTTCCAGGGGAATAAACTACGCTTCTGGGGCGTCTGGAATCATGGATGAAACTGGGTTTTTCTTTGTGAGTACGATAATACATTGACAATGTTATGCAAACATTAATTGGGTCTTATCGTACCTGGAAAGTTAACTCAACATTAATGTCTTTTTCTACTATTTTATCTTACATTAATTGTTCCCCCAAGAACTTCATAAAATGAGTATATATTTGGAGTTTGGTAATGATCGAAAAGACAAATGATGCAAAATCATGCAGAATCTAATGCTTCATAGATAAAATATCTATAATCATTGGGAATAAGGGTGACATGTGACAGAGACCATACACATGCCTCGTGCATTCTTAGTTTCTTTCATTCATCTGTTTCGATCTCATGTGTAAGCACATGCTGACAAATTTCTTTTGCTTTAATCCTAATTAAACTGATCATTACCAATTATTATAACACCTTAAAAAATAATCTTAATTTTTAAAAATAGCACATGGGAGGTTTGTTGAGCTGCCGAGTTTCGTATCTTTTGAGCCGCCCTTTAACAGAACTAAAGTATCCGATGATGTTTTAATGGTTTTGAATTCAAGTCGGTGCTTACAAATTAACTACGAGCTCTTCCTATGTTTTTTGTCCAAATAAATATAACTGTTCTTAAGGTTTATGACAGTGGATTTTAACATCCACGTGCAGCCTGTAGAAATAAATACACCATTGTTCTAACTCCATGATAGCCATAATCCTTTGTTACTTTATTGGTGTCTTAATCATCAAACATGACATTAACAAAAACAAAAACAAAAACTTTGAATTGTTTGATCAGGTTTTTCAATTATCTTTTTTTTTTTTGCATGATTCTATTTTTATTAATCTGATTAATTTATTTTAATTTGTGTAAAAAATTAAAATTTTATTTATTTAATAAAATTAATTATTTTAAAATAATATAAATTTATTGATGCCGTTCTTAATTATTGATAATTTTAATTAGAATTATCTTTAATTATCTACGACTTTATCAGAATCGTTCTCTATACATTTATTCTATTTCTTCAGATAAATTGACATGATTTTCGTTTTTCTAAAAAAAATTCAATATTATTTCACTAATTCCACCAACATGGCAAATGTCAGAGGTGTAAAATCTCCATGCCAGAGCGGCCCTACCTCGGTGACAAGTAGAACAATAATGGGTGGTGGTCCAAACATATTCATCACACCGCATTTTCTATTAAAAGTATATAATTTCACACTTCCATCTTCACTTAAAACTATCGATGATTATAAGAATTAATTTATCTCAGTAGTTAAAAAATTATTATTAATTTTAGATATTATAAGTTTAAACATTAACGACTATAAAAATAATTAAACATTTATTATTAATAATTAAAAGTATTCAAAACAGATAATATTTTATAATTAATTTTAACTTAATAAAAAAACTATTGGTAATTAACGCAAATACATTTTACGGGCTGGTTAAACTATTTACTTTTAATTTTTATATGAGTTCTAAATGTATTAGGAGGATTTTTTTTATCTTCTTCTAAAATTTTTATTTTCTCTCTTTAAATAAATTAAATTTAAATTTATTAAAAAACTATTAATAGTTAATTGTGTGTTAAAGTTACTGGTTAAAAACCTATCCAATCTTTGTTAAAAAATCTGTCCAGTCTCACACGAGTCTATATCGATAAGAGTAGGGTATTGTTTTCCACTCGTATGCAGTGTATAAATAGTCAGCGTACATACTGGAAAATTTGGCCATCTAACCATAGATGTGGACAGATGGTATTAAGATATAAAGGCAATGAAAACCACCTCCCCAGGGACTAGTTTTTAATTAAATGATATATATATTGATTTTATTTAATTATATGATGTAATTTTTTATATAAATTTAAAATTGTTATATACGTAAAAATAATTTTTTGAGATTAATAGTAAAAAAGAAAAGATATTCATTAAAAAAAGATAAAAATTAATTTAAATCATCTATTTTTATTTATCTAACTATCCTAAATACGTATAAAATTAAAAAAAAAATCAGATTATGTTAGTGAATATAGCCCATATATATATATACACACACGTGTGTGTGTCTTGCTTTTACAATGCACATGATCTTCAAAGCAAAGGGGCTACCCTTATTGCTCTATTGACAAGAAAATACCCCATTCCGAAGAAGAGAGAGAAAAGCAAAAACAAAAACAAGCTTGACCTATAGAGATTGAAAGGAGAAGAGATGGAGGAGATGATGATGATGATGAGCAGCAGCAGCAGCCCTAATAATCAAAGCAATGAGGCTTCCACTTGCACTACCTGGAAAGTTTATGACAACCCTTTTTATTGTCCTCATCATCAACAACTATGGCTAAGTAGCAAGCATCCCCATCATCAAAACAACTTCCCTTTCTGTGATCTTACATCAGTTATGGATTCAGAACTGGATATTGCTCGAGCCCAGATCATTGATTTGCAAGCAGAGCTCGTAAAAAGGCAGAGTCAGTCAACAAGAAACTGGCTAAAGAGCTTGCCGAACAAAGAATGGTAAGAAAAGCATTGGAGATAGTATGTGATAAGCTTGCCCGAGAGATTTCAATGGATAAAGCTGAGATCGATAAAATGAAAAGGGATATCGAGGAAGAAAGAAACATGCTAAGGATGGCTGAAGTTATAAGGGAAGAGAGGGTTCAAATAAAGATGGCGGAGGCCAAGATTCTCTTCGAGGAAAAGTTATTAGCATTGGAGGAAACTAAACGGGCCCCGCCGCCACCGGCTGATAAAGAAGATAAACCACCATCATCCAGCAGGAATACTGGTGTAACTATGTCTTCATCAATGGCGATTCAGCGAAAAGCATCCCGAGAAACTGAGAATCCTCACATAAAGAGAGGGATAAAAGGGTTCGTTGAATTTCCAAGAGGAGTTCAGACGATTAATGGATCAAGAAGCAGGAATTGGGGTTCCAAGTTAGAGTGCCAGAAGGCTCAGCTGAGGATTCTACTGAAGCGGAAGAGCCCCATTCCATCAAATTGTAACATCATGAGTTGAAGATACTCTACATGATGATCTCCAAGTAATTTTCTGGCTTAATTTTCTTTTTTACTTTTGATTTCTCGTTGCATTCTTTCTGCAAGATTCTGTTGTAGAAAGCTACATGCTTCGGTTTTTGTAATTTACTCTAATGGTGTCAGAATGTACATGAATTTGACTGGAAAGTGTCGGTGTGGAACTGATCAGAGTAAAAATTCAATGTAAAGAAACAGCCAAAAGCTCAAAATTTTAAAGTTGACTGTAGACATCCGCACATGATAAAGAAGTTCCGTACGGTAATCTTAATGTTTTTTAATATTTTCAGTAAAGTTATATTTAAAATATTATTTTTTATCAAAAATATTAATTTTACTATCTAATTTTTGATTAAAAATAATAATATTTTAGGTATCATTTAATATTAATATTTTCGGTAGAAAAATAATATTTTAGGTAACGCTCTACTAAAAATTTTAAATATTTTAGGTAGCGGCCAATATTTATATTTCAGGTAGAAAAAATAATGTTTTAAGTAGTATTTTATCGAAAATATTAAAAAAATATTAACATTTTCATTAACGTATTTTCTTAGTCATATATTAAGACAATCGTATATTAAGTTTGTCGTATCTTAGTCACATGATAAACTTTATTGCAAACCTTAACATTGATAAAAGTAATGGAACATTTTCTCGGGAAACCTTGGGTTGAGGAAGGGATATTTCATTAATGATTTGACGGTGATCACATGTGCATTAAAACTGGGATTTCAATTCAAGGGAAGCTAATTCACAAGTCACTCTTCGAGTTCTTAGATATAGCGAGGACGATGTATGAAGTAAATTTTGAATAGGGTGTTTGTTATATGAACAATCTCTTAAGTCTTGTGCACATTTTTGTCCTCGTTCGTGGAATTCTATGCAAAATAAGGTAAATTACATGAAACTCCAAATTATGTATAATTTTTATCACTAAATTTTAAATGTTTTCAATTTGTGTTAAATATTAGTTCTAGATCCAATTATGACATTTAAGTCATTAAATTGTTAAAGGTAGTAAACTTTAGTTACTTTCCCATGAAATTTAATTTTTGCATCAATTTTGACTGTGAATTTTAAAATACTTCAACTTTAGACAGTAAATTTTAGTTTTATATCAAATTGGTTTGTGTAGAAAATCGTAAAATCTTACTTTCGTTGTTTGTTATTGAGTATCATTTGCCACAAGATCAATATCAAATAGTTTGAATTTTACTCCTCTTCTTTTTCCTAGGATTAATTTTTTCACAAAACCAATTTAAAATTGATAAAGATCCATCTATAAATTCAATGTTCTAATGCTTCAATCTTTTCTTATAGCCATCTAGTAAGGTTAATTTTAAGGTATGTTGTTCGTGAGTTTTAAAGATTTTTTTTGAGAAAATCTAAACAGATAAAATGACAGAGAACAATAAAATGAATTCATCAGTATTTAGGATGTCCTAAAACACGTAAAATAATAACAGTTTTCAACTGGGATTAAAATTGGATAGAAAAAAAAACTATAACTTGAATCTTTGATGATAAATTGACTTTTACGTCAATATATGTTGGTGCTAAATTACTATGTTATCATGTTGTTAGTAATTTAACGATTTAATATTTTATTTGAATCTAAAATAAAAATTTAATGTGATAATACAATTACATTTTAGGCAGTATGCTAAGAAAATAAGAACGCGAGATAATCGAAATATCAAGCTACATGTCTACCAGTGGAGTTCCTACACCAAGACCCAACGGTGACTGGGTCTGACTCAATCATCAATCCCTTATCACGAACTTTCTCAGTCAGAACAGAGTTCAAGGTGCAGATTTGTAGCCGAAATTTCAGCTATAATTGGAAGTGAAGAACCAAACGGACCTGCAAACAAATGATCATATTATACAGATAAAAAAATGATGAGGATCCTCCATTTCTTCCTGACACCAAGGGCATAAACGTAGATTGAACTGAATTGGAAAAACCCTAGTCGGGAAGTCTTTCCGATAAACGCAGCCAAATGAAAGTGTGAACCTTGGGAAGAATTCTCAATGTCCATATAATTTTGAAGTTCATCTCAACATCGTCACACACATTTTGGTTCACAAGTGAAGACAACTTTTTCACCCGAAACATCCTTTTATCGTCTGGAGTCCACACTATTCTGTCGGGCTTTCAAATTCACCCTGTCACAATAGTCCACCACCAGGATCTTTTTTCCATCCAGTAGTGGACGAGTGAAGAAGTTCCCACAAAGAGCATGGCATAACGACGTACGGATGGATTACTCAATTGCATTTCTATTAATGACAAAAGAATCTCGTCAACGGTAAGCAATTCATTTTGATTTGGATGAAGAGGTGTGGTCATGAGAAAATGACCTTCAATATATATTTAAAAGAAAAAGAGGATAGATCGTAATGTGGAAGAAAAAGGTCAATCGTGATAATGAATAGTTGATCCCTTTTTATAGTCTTGATTGGGATATTTATAGCAACTTTTAGTGTGAGTCAATCGTAATATCATAATGATTATTTGTAGATTGATCAAAGTATCAGACTATAAATATATGACAGTCAAACATTAGATTTCGTCCTGAGAAGTCACGTGGACTTATTAAAGGTTTTGTCTAAGGGGATGTTTGTTTGTCTCTTAATGTAATCATTCAGCACTGAATGTTGAACCGTTTAGCATTCAGCGCGTTTGTTTCGCACATCTGAATGATTCAGTGCTGACTGATTCAGCAAAACAGTGTTGAATGATTCAGCACAAAAGTACATTCTGAATGATTCAGAGCAATTATCAAACAACATGTCACTTTCAGAGTTAATTCATACAGAGCCTCTGAATCATTCAACATTTGAATCATTCAGCGCTTAATCATTCTGAAGTAAACAAACAACCCCTAAGTCTTGTCTATTTGGAGTTCTTTGCTCGGAAGAAGTGAGATTTTAAGGGCTTCGCTCTGTTTTGAAAACTGGACCGGACCGATCGGTTCAACCGGGAACCGTTACATAGTCCGGTTCAATCTAAATCAGTTGAACCGCTATTAGTGAATCGGCCAGAACCGCTGAACCGTTTGAACTGAACCGACTGAAAACCGGAAAAAACCAGGATTTTTTTTAAATTAAACCAAACAACGTCGTTTGTTAAACGAGCCAAGTCGAACTCGAGTATTGCTGAGCTCGACTCGAACTTGAAAACTTTAAAAGTAAGCTCAACTCAACTCAAACTCACAAGCTAAAAATTATCAAGTTCAACTCAAACTCGAAATATAATATTGAAACTTGAACTCAAAAAGGTTTGAACTCAAAAAAAAAAAATAGAAGCTCGATTGAAGCCTAAAATTCGAGCTTGATTGAAGTGAAAGAATAGTTCACTCAATGCTCACCAAAAGGTTCCATGATTTTGAATGTCAAACTACCTCTATTATTTATAGAAGTTAGTTGTAATGCGCTTCTATGTTTCTTAGCAATGTGAGATTGTTTTGTTATCATATTTTTACTCTTTAGGCTTTTGGGATGCTCTTCTATGTTTCTTAGCCATGTGAGATTGTTTTTAAAAAAAATTAAACCAAACAATATCATTTTGTTATGATTTTTTAACCCCAAATTTATTTTTTAATTATAGTTATATAATTATATTTATTATTTAATATGTTTTACCTTAAATATTATGTTGTAGTTAATTTGAATCATTTTGTTTCACTTGATTTTATGATTTTTAATTTATATATGTTATGACTTGCTTTTAATATGACTTGTGATATAAAAAATTATTTTTTATTAAATATTTTTGGTATTTTTTATTTAATTTTTTAAATAATTATGACGTCGTCTGGTTCTTCCGATCGGTCGGATCAATTCGACCGGTTGAACCAGTGAACCGATAATATGACCGGTTCACTAACCTGTCCGGTTCTGAAAACCATGGGGATTCGGTAAGCGAAGATATCAATATAAAAACCCATTTTTGATGAAGTGCTAAAACATGATGAAAGATGAGAATGGTGCTAACAAATCCAAGTGTTATCATCAAATATGGAACCAAATAAGGAAAGTAGAGTGTACGGCGACTTAAAAAACTAATAATTCAACTACTAATCACGATTTACCCAGAAATACTAATAATCAAGATTTAAGTGTACGAACACTTAAAAGCATTTTTTTTACATAAAGAAAAAAGAAAATACAACTTAAGAGTAAAAAGGAAATTATAGATATGTAGAACTAAAAGAAATATTAAAGATACGATACGATACGAATTCAGCTCGAAGTAAATATTATATTTTTATAATAATTTTACAAATTCATTGATGTAAATTACATCATGTAATGTTTAAAATCGATTAATAATAAATACAGTAGTTTAGAAATTAAAAAAAAATTGTAAAATCGATTAAAGAGAAACAATTGAGACAACTGAGAATAATGAAAGGACGAGCCATGGCAATGGCATAGACCCCATTCCTCGATCATCGAACAGTCATTTATCACATAGGTTAAAATCTATTAAGGCACTGAAATTTCACAAAATAAATAAAAATAAATAGATTTCCACAGACCGTAATATATATATCATATTTAGTTTTTCAATTTGTATTTTTAAATTTTTGGTTTATACATTTATACTCTTATATTACTTATTAATCTTATAACTTAAACTCTCGATTTAAATTAAGAATGATTATAAATTGGGTTGGATTAAATTTTTATTTTAAATTTGATCTGAATATAATATTTTTTATATGTTATTTAGTCCGAGGGGTTTAAGAAAATTTCACAAGACCTGATTTTTAAAATAAAAATATGTCTTCAATTTAACTAGAAACGTATCTATAATTCTAATTTTATTATGCAAAACATAGGCCTAATTCAAAAAATATAGATAAAAAAATATTATCTCTAAATATACAAAAAAATAAATTATATTATTATTCTCAAATCGAATAGATACAGGGTGAAATTAGGAATTTATTAAAATGAGGTTGAAGTGTTTTTTTATTTTTCATAAATATAATTTTTTAATTGAGGGGTCCTGATAAGTTTTCCTTTATTTATTTTTAGAAGTATATTTTTTTAATATTAATTAATACTTAAAAAATAATTAGCGGTGCAAGACTCCCTTGGTCTCATGATTTTCTGCCCATGGGTAGATTATTTTGCATCATAAATTTGACTCGATCTTATCATTCAACAACTATGATTTTGTCTTTTTTTTAAATGATATGATCTAAATCTAAATAAAAATAACAAAATTAGCCCTCAATATTTATAAAAATGATTATTTCGATGTATATTTTTTTAGTATTTTAATCTCAACGTTAGTTGACTAATAGACAATATATATTATTGATTTGATATTTTTAAATATAATTAATTACATATTATATGTCGCATCATTTAAAGGGATGATATGACATGTGTTACGTCATTTAAAATAATGATATGAAATGTGTTTTATTAAGTATATGTGAAAATAACATGTCAACAAATTACGTTAACTATTAATCAAGTGACGATTTTCATCAAACGTAAATTGTTTTGATCAACAATTGAAACAATACGAGCTAAAATACTTTATAAAAAGAAAAAATGAGTAAAAATAACTACTTATATAAACATTAAAAACTAATAATATCATTATACTTCTAAAAAAATTGAACATATAATATCAAATTAAGTCAAAAACACTTAAATTCAAAACGAATATCAAATCCTAATCAAAATATTTGTGTCAAATATGATATTATCCTCTATGTAATGATAGTAGTTAACATTTTCCGAAATAAACCCATTCTCAATAATTGCAGAATGAGCCTAATTAGCATGCTTCTCAAGAATTAAAAGTTATGGCTATAATTACACTAAACCAAGCTAAAATCCTCGGTCCAAATTAAATGAATGATTTCTTGAAAAATTATAAATATAGCACAAATTAGTTACGGCATCACATCAATCGGGTCTGGTCCCCCCACACGCTCACTCGAAACCCAACTGGACCCCACAATCCTGCCTTTCACGTCTCCCGATGCGCTCACAGCCACACACAAAAAAGTTTAACGCCGTTAACTTTGACGGCTTGCACAGTCAACTAAGCAAATTAAAAACCAGTCAGAAAAAGTAAAATCGAAAGGCCAAACGTCCATTCTCAGTTTCAATCAAGCATGGCTGTTTTGTACCTGAAGCTTCCAACACTTGTGTTGTTAGGATATAAATATCGGTACATTATCGGAATAATGATCATTATATAATGATAATGGTAACAACTCAAATTATAAATGTAAGATTACAATACACATAATAACATTTATTATATATGTAATTTGCGAAAAACATAAACAATATAGGTGAAAACACGGATACAATCGCAGTTTAAATCTATTACAGTGTCTTGAAGGATTTTAAGACACCGTTAAACAATGGCTAACGTTTGAGGGGATGTGTCTGCGTTTTGTCTGTAATCCATAAGGGGTTCGAATGTTGGAAGAAAAGAAGCAAAGCGAAACGCATGGCTGAAAATAGCGGCACCGCTACATCATAATATCTGTCAACTTCTCTTTTATATATTAGCAACAAACGCCACTGGTTTGGCTTGAGATGTGTGGAGAGAAACAAAGGGGATTGATTTACAGTGTCGGGTAAGAGCTTTGTTTTCTCTCTCTTTTTTATTTTGCGAAAAAGAGTGAAAGTAGTTCGGGTTTAAGGTTGTCTTGTCTTGCTCTGTTTCTTTTTTAATGGGAAAGGTGGCATTTTGAAGACATGGATACAACGAATAATGCTTTTGTGGGTAAAGATGAAGGGTCGGGAAGATCAGATCAGAGCTTCATGGTAATGAAAATGCCAATGGCTCTTCATAATCACGACCAGCATTCATCATCGTCGTCATCATCTTCTTGTTATGTTGATGGATTTGATGGAGGAGCTAGTGGTGGTGGGCCCATTGTTTGCAACACAAGCAATCAGGAACCATGCAGGGGCGATATATACGATGTTGTAGGTGCTGCTTCTGCTGCTGCAGTTGTGTTAAAGTCTCTGCACCATCACTCCTTTTCCGCTGACCCTTCTTTTGCTCATAATTTTTCCGGTAAAAGAAGAAAAAGAAAAGCTCTTTTTTTCCCTTCATCCATTATTCTTCTAATTTTGTTTTATGAAGTGATTAAAAGACTCTTTTAGATTAATGCATGGTGCTCAAAATTTAATGAAAGTAGGAGAAATGGCAGCGCCTGTGAATGCTATAGTTCCTTTCACAGCTGCTCAGTGGCAAGAGCTGGAAAGGCAGACCATGATATTCAAGTATATGATGGCATCTGTCCCTATCCCTGCTGAACTCCTTATACCCATCACTAGAAACTCTTCAAATGGTAATCTTTTTCTTCTTCTTTCGTTAGCTTTTTCTTGCATTGATTATAAGGGATCGTCGGCATGCAATTTTTGTTGCTGATAGTAGCGGTGAAGGGGTCTTTGGAATTGGGGTTTTCGAGCAATAGCTCGGACCCGGAGCCATGGAGGTGCAGGAGAACAGATGGGAAGAAATGGAGGTGCTCGAGAGACGTGGCTCCTGACCAAAAGTACTGCGAGCGTCACTCTCATAAGAGCCGTCCCCGTTCAAGAAAGCCTGTGGAATTGCCAAACCACTCATCCAACAATGATCCCAAGTCACAAACACTTAACAACATGGCATCTGATGGCACCAAGCAGCCTCATCAAACCCCACATTTTACAAGCCACAACGATGCTCGTTTATTCACATCTTCATTTGATCAATCCAGGTGGGTCTGATATAATTTTGTCCATGTTAGTATATAAATGCATGATGTGGATTTGTTGTCTTACGCGAGTTACTGTTAATGGTTGTCCCGTGAAGGTGCTTGGAGTGGTTCGTGAAAGGGGAGACCGCCGTTCCTTTTGCCAACAATTCTAACACCGAGTGGCAGCATTTCAAGGCACAAGGGACAAATTATGGGGGAAATGCAAGTGAACATCATCAGCTCAATTTGCAAGCTCAACATCTAAACGAGCAGTTTAACCCCGGTTTGGCCTCTTTGGGAGGAGCCTTGAATATCAACCAAGCACATTCACAAGAAACGAGGGCCTTCATCGATGCATGGTCAACAGAGGACAGAGAGGTTGTTCAAATGGATGGAATAGGGAGCAAATGCCGTGTTTATTCAAATGAGAAGCTACCACTCTCATCTCTCACACTGTCAATGTCAGCTGGGATCGAAAACAATCAAGAGGAAGACGATGAGAACAGTCATGAGATGGGCGGGTTCGGTTTCATGGGCTTAGCAACAGAAAATGTGAGGGCTTTGAGACCACCACCCCAAATGGCGGATAACATTTCATGGATGGGGTCGTCGCCTGGTGGACCACTGGCTGAAGCACTGTGTCTTGGCATTGCAACTAGTCAGACCACAAGTACAAGTAGCTGCAGCAAGAGCACATGAGACGTCCACCACGGCTAGTTGCAGCAGCTAGTTAACTTTGGTCTTCAACTTTATTAACTTTGATAATGTAAGAACTTTGCTAATATTGGACAAAGGGTTTTCTTAAATGGAAAAAACAATGTCGCTGTTAAGCCCAAAAGCTTATGGAATGCGATGATTTGTGAATGGCTGAATAACCTGTTTCTTTTTCGTTTTGGAAAAAAAGAGGTGTATGATTTGCTTTGGCCTCCATGCTTTTACATCCCATATAGCTCATTAACATCAGTGATTTTGAATTTGCAGTGTAGAAATATGAATAGATATGTTCAATTTCCATTTAAAATCAATGATGCTATCATTTATCATCATCAGAAGCTTGCAGAAGGAACATGTTAGCAGTCTATCACTTGTCTTTTTTATCACATTTAGAAAGTACAGTACTCTCAATGAGCAAGGAGTCTATTAATTAGCATCCTGCATCCATAAATGTTTTCCTATGTCATGGGTGTCAGAATGGAAGTTTTCTTCATTTAAACTCTTTCTCAGAAAGAATAAAAAGATAAAATTTCCATCATTCAAGTCACAAATGAAAGGAGAAACTTTTATTTACTTGTTAGTTGTTAATAGTGTTAATGATGTGAGTTTCCTTCTGATACTTTGACTGAAACTGTTTAATTTACTCACATGCTATACTATGATTAGGTATTGGGAATAGAAAAGGGCATAGAACTATTGGGCACCAATGGCATCTGAGACCACAAAATCTTTGAAATACCATAAGATTACACCACCTTTTCTAAGCACAAATAATGCATTTTAATTTCAAATCAGTCGAACAACGTGCAAAGAATGAAGACGTAGACAATAATCATGTCTCATTTCAACCACCTTAGATCGGTAGTTGAACATGGAGAAACTTCACCCCCAAAACTTTCTGTATAGGAACAGTATAGTGATTCTTTCTCCATCCCGTAGTGACCCTCAAATGCACTCTTGAAGCTAGGGCTTCTCAAGTTCTGGCTAAAGCTACTGCCAACATGGTTTTCAGGAGCTGGATATGAGAGTCTCTTCTTAGCTAAAGAACCACCTCGTTCCCTCTCTGGTGTCGATGGCCTTTGCCTTGGTGTACTCTGGGATCGCACCTTAGCCTTTGCAGACTCCGTGGCAGCCATATAATTCGGCACCGTGGTGGCAGCTGCGTTTCCATACCGATATATTCCATTTGTTGTGCAATATGTGGAAGCCAAACTAGGGGTGTTTGCTGCTGAGCTGTAGCATTTCTCTTCTTTCAAGCACCGAGGGCTGGATGAACGTACTTGCAAAGGCTTTGTCTTGCAAGGGGGTGGTGTCGGTGGAAATTGATTGAGACAGAAACCGTGGGGTTCTCTTTCCATTTGGGGAACGACCGAGTGTGAAGTGGAAAATTGTCTATGATGTTGAGAAGAGTAGGATTGGAGCTTATAACTATCTATTTCTACAGTCTTTATAGAGTCTCTTTTATCGGTTGATGCCCTGTTGTTGCTCTCCCATTGCTTTGTAGCCATCCACCGATCAAGCCATTTCGTTCTTTCTTCAACCTCCTTTTCATCTTCGCCGGATGGGTTCCTTCTCGATCTCCATATCTTATATGTTTAAGATTATTATTAGTTAAATCCATGCACTGGTTCCAATACAACTACACTCATGCACTGGTTACCTGGTTAGAGAAAGCATAAGCAAGTGCCTTCTCACGTTTCAATGCAGCTTCCCTCCTGTTCTGCAACAATACTTCGATCTCTTCACTTGTCTGTGGCATGTCTTCCCACTCATCTGTTGTACAGCTCATATCTCGGGACTGTGGCATAAAACCAACCATGTACTTGAAATGAAAAAAGATAAATGCAGTTTTTAAAAGAAGGAAAAAGTTGATTATGGCTTACTTACCATGGACTTCCGCCTACGAATATCTTGAAGATATCTAGACTCCCACAACGCATTGGTTTCATCAAACATAGACTTTCTGTACCCTTCATGTGAAAGCCTTGCACGTTGTTGATCGAGCACTCTATCTTGTACTCTAACCAAAGATTGCATGCATTTTAGTGCCAACTTTGTTTGCCTTCTGACGTTGTGTCCTCTCACTAAAGCTTGAAGCTTCACTAGCCCCTTCAGTGCACGCAATGCTCTCCTTGCCTTCACAAAAAACCATGAAAAACATAGATTACTTAGATACAGACCAGACAGTTGCAGGCTTGCAGCAGAATGTTTTAATAGTTTAAGTAACTTCACTTACTAGGTAACCTCTGAATGCTGTTTGAATGACAACAGCGGCATAGTGTTCTCTAACGTTGGCATAATTTGAAGGTCTAGAACTAAGCCTAACGATCTCAACCGCCGCTTGAGCTGTTGCCACTGCAGCTTCAGCTGCTGCAACGGCAATCGCATGACGTGTCTCTGCAAAGTCCAATGACGCATTCACAGGTACTGTGCTCTCTGCAGAAGCTTCTGTCGGTGTCTTTGCTCCACATTGTTGAACATGATTAATATTACTAGGTCTTCTAAAGAGCCATCTCCTTTTCTCCCTCTTCTGCACCACCAAATTGATTAATTACTCGAAAACAAGTATATACAGATGCAGTTAAATAACAAGCAACTACCTTTTCTTCCTCTTCCTGCCCACATTCTTCACGTCTTCTGCTACTCATTTTCTCATTATCTTTAGCCGGAGACCTGAAAGCCTTTTTCACCATCGACAACCACGAGGTAGCGGTGTTCTTTCCCATGGTCAGGTAGATGGTTGATTCCTTCAGAAACCATGAATATATTTGTAAAGGAGAGAAAGAGATAGAGAAGAGCAGATGATGTTCATTTGTTGCAGAATCTAACAGGCGGTACGAGCTCCAATATATCTGCTAAGCGGTAGGTGTTTTCTAGTGGCATGGGGAACTAAAACAAATGGGGAGAGTGTCAGATACTTTGTCACGAAAAACCAGTAAAAACACTACCATATTATATGATAGAAGATAACATGAGAAAGGAGAGACTAGAGTGTTTACTGTTCAGTTTTTTTGCATAAGAATCCAAAGTCCCTTGAAAATTGCTAGGCCTTTTCGATTGATGGGTCTTTTAAAACAACTGAACAAACCCCATTGGCTTCACGTGTTTATCGGCAGCAGCAGGAGCAGTGATTCACTAGAGGGATTAGTTTTTCTTTTGTTGTTGTTGTATTATCGACATTAACGATTCCTCGAAGACCACCAAACGTACCACCAACTTGAACAAAAGCCAAAGGGAATCACCCTTGGATGAGTTGGCTACTTGGCTCCATTTCCATGGCGGACTGGTCAAACTTGGATTCTACTGCATTGTATATAGTTTCCCAAATCGTTTCTTGTCTGTAAAACACAAGGACAAATGAAAAATTCTAACACTATCACCAACACAATTTTCATTAGATTTTTTTACAGAAAGTCGCGGTGCATGAAGGCAGGGGGCCAGTGCGTGATTAAAGGCTGGTGTTGCTGCAGTTTGCTGCTCTTGTCTTTGGGTGTAGTCTCAGCTCTCAAGTCCCCCCACATCTTTGCTCTGTGATTTCCTTTAAATGTACTTGAGTTGAATCACAATTATTGTCACATGGTTTCCTCAACTAGCTTCTGAATCGTCTCTCCGGGAATCGCAGGCAGCACTCATTTACATGCATTAAATCCTTCAAAATTTATATTCTATTTTAAGTAATGGTTTAAATGACACTGTTGACCATTTTCCATGCTATAAAATTAGATCAAGTATATAAGATGTTGTAAAATTTTAAATTTGGTGTTGAATTCATCTTTAAATCATAACTTAATACGATTGTAGTATTAAATTTTAGTTTTGTATGTAATTATATCATTAGACGGTTAAGTAATAAATAGTAAATTGTGTGAACGATAATATCTATCAAAGTGATAATATAACCAAAACGATAAAATTAATCAAACTAGCAGTACCTCACCCGCTACGCAGGGATTTTCATTTTTTATATAGTTTTAGTTTAACTAATATAAATTCTATAAAATTTTATTAATTATGAAAATTAAATCTACTGTAGTCGTTTAAGATTGAATACAAATTATAAATTAAATTGGTAAGATAATACTCGGACCATTCACTCTTTTTTAGAGTAATACGTATAATCATCGACTAGAAATGGCATTTGAAATCACAATGTCACGAATACTATCAAAAAATTATAAAATAAAAGACAAAGAAGTAGACATTGTGGAGACATAATGGACAAGAACATGCCCCGCACCATTAGTAGAGTGCCGGATAAAATGGACGTATATGTGCGGATGGGATGTCAATAATCCTTGAGGTTTAAGAAGATAGAAACTCAGCATCGAAAGGTCTGAATGCGAATCTGTCTGCTGGCGAACAATATTTTTCGATTTGTTCTTAACTTCGATATGAGGAGAGTCGAATTCCTGAGCCAGGCGAAGACCATGACAAATACAGACAAACATGACCCATGCTCATCGCGTGCAATAATGTCAAATTATAATTGATAATTAAGTTGGATTTTATTGTAATTATTTTATTAGAATAAGAATTCTTAGTGATAAAATATTTGACTCTAAATAGAGATAATATCTTAACCTAATGTATGAGAGAATTATTTTGGAGAAATGAAATACTTTCGGTATCTATAACGGATTTTAGGATACATGTGATATCATGTACTTGTACTCTTCGTATTCTCTACATCTATAATGGAGTTATGTTTATCTCGCCAGTGGAGGTACACAAGGTCAAATCACGTTAAATCTCGTGCATGTTTTATTTTATGTTGATATCGCTTTGGTTATTTTTTTCACTTACAAATTCTAACAAGTTATATCAGAGCTATGGTTCATACTTTGAAATTTTGAAGAATTTGTTCACTACAGCAAAATTGGCTTTTTGCGGCGTTTTTAAGCGCCGCAAAAACACATGCGGCGTTATGACAAACGCCGTAAAAAGCGCTGCTAAAGTTTGTGTCGTTTGTTAACGAAAAACGCCGTAATAGGTAACGATATATAGCGGCGTTTGTTGAACAAACACCGCAATAGGTATCGAGACAAACGTCACAATAGGTTTTGATATTTAGCGACGTTTTTCCCACAAACGCCACAATAGGTGTTGAGATTTAACGGCATTTTTTTATTCAAACGCAGCTAAATGTATAGTATATAGCGGTGTTTTTAGGATATAAACGTCGCTAAAGGTATGGTATATAGCGGCATTTTTAGGATACAAACCGCTAAAGGTCTGGTATATAACGGTATTTTTAGGATACAAACGCCGTTAAATGTATGGTATATTGAGGCATTTTTTTTACAAACGCCACTAAATAACATAGAATTTAACCAATTTAAAAATTATGTTTAATTACCCCAAATCTGTTTTTTCAACATGTTCCATTATCCAACAAACATGACATCAATAACATCAAACTCTATATCCATAACAAGCAACATCAAATCCAATATAATAAATAAAAGTTTTCATTAACGTAATATAAGTTCTGTTAAACACGGTTCAGTAACATTAACAGAATGCTGATAACATAAATGATACTATGATGGTGGATCGATGCATGGATATTTCGAAGTTATTTTGTGTACCGATGCACCCATAGTGCATCGATACACTCCTAAAGGAAAAGTTGAAATTTGGTTTATTAAATTAGCTTGAGTTATTAACATCAAGTTATAAGGTTTAGGCTTTTGATAATCATCTCGGAAATTATATTTATGTAGATATCGAGCCTAAACGAGTTACGGAACAATCGAAGAGTTAGGATTGAATCAAAGCAAGCAAGGCTAAGGTGGGTGCAATTTAAATTGTACTTATGTGATTGATCAAACATTGGCTTGCGATGAGCCAATGATAGAGTTATTATGGTAAAAAGTAACTTATAAAATGTTATGTGATTACTATGTGTGTATTAATACATAGAAATGGATGTATGTTATTATATGTTACATGATTTACATGCTTACGTGAAAATGCAACATATGATATATGTTACTTGATATGACATGCAAGGTTACATGAACAAATGAGAAATGATAAAAGCCATATGAAATGATCTATGTGAATACATGTATTTATGATACGTGTTATATGATATTAGATATATGTTTACATATACATGTGGTATGTGACAGAAGAGAAGGAACATGTGATTATGAGATCAATGATTACACGTACATATGATACGTGACTGAAAAGAAAATATATGTGTTTATAAGAGAAAGTATATGAATAAGTAATATGAACTGTTATAAATGATAATGCCCATGTTATGTGATATGAGAGCTAGGGGTATAGTTGGCATGCCAAGGGTCGAGGGTTTACCTATGTTCTTCGGGACATATGAACTGTTTACCTATGTTCTTCGGGACATATGGACTATTTACCTATGTTCTTCGGGACATATGGGATGTTTACCTATGTTCTTCGGGACATATGAAATGTTTACCTATGTTCTTCGGAACATATGGACTGATTACCTAGGTTCTTCGGAACCTATGGACTGGTCCTTCGGGACAATTATACGAGTTGTGGTGATAGCATAATAGTGCACAACCTCAATGTACTCACATACCTTAAGTTCTCACTGGTGTACATGGGCTAATAAAGAGATTAAACAAATATACTGAAGGTGATATGCATATGTGATTTATTATATGGAATAAATTACAGGATTCATGTATTGGTTATATGAAAGCATATATGTTTTAGTTATATGAACTGTATTACATGAAGTATATGGTGTTAAGTGTATTTCTTTATGAAATGTTTTATGATTTTTATTATATGTTTTATATGCCTTATTAAGTCGTAGACTTAGCGTGTGATTGTTTCACGCGTAGGTTCTAAGAAGAGGAAGATTGATAAGAGTTATGCAAGACAGGTCGGTTCTCCTTTCCAAAGATCAGATCAGAAAAGAAATGTATAATATACATTTTGTAATAAGGAAAGTGGTTGGCATGTAAATAAAGGATTAAATCCAATATGTTCTAATCAGTTTTGAAAAGTCATACGATTGAGGTTTGTAATGTTTTAAATGTGTTTATGTAAATGACAATTGTATAGTAATGAACGGTTAAATTTTTACGAGTTTTATGAACGTTTTACGAAAGTCACTGTAGTAGTACTATAGTAGTGCATCGATGCACAATTTGCTTTAAAATTTTGGTGCATCGATGCACTGTAGCACGGTTCATGGCACTGTTCATTACTGTTCACGGTATTGTTCATACCATATTTCACTGTTCATAAATACATTTTTATCTCAAAATTTTATACCAAACACAATTGAACAATATATGATCGTATTTTCTTAATATAAGTTCAAATGTTCAGTTATTTTACAAGAATAAAGGTTTTGAAATGTCAATGTGACATCTCGGACTCGTATCCAGGTCGGGTACAGGTTGGGGTGTTACATCTTCATCCATTTCACCAAATAAATCTCCTACCTCCGGTTCACCAAGAAGACTCCTTGCGCGGTTCAGTGCTTCACTTGAAACAGATAGCGACCCTCCACCTACAGTATAAAACTTGATTGGAGGTGGCATGGGAACTGAATCAAACATTAAAATAAATTTAAATAGATGATATAAACGTTTACTTGGAGTAATAGTAGAGGCAACATCGTCTTCATTGAGAATCGATACTGCTTTTGCAATTGATGATTCTTTCAACGCCACAGAGTTACCAAATTTGGTTCTAAACATTGGGTATTTATCCATTCCTCTATCATCGTTCTCAATAAGCTTCGAAGATCCTACATGCGTACGATCTATGAAATTTGAGTGAGCGTACAAAAAGTGAAATATAGTGGCAGAAAGATTCATAGATTATCACCTTCAAGTAGGAGATCGACCATGGAAGGGTATGGAGCAATATGAGTTCCTTTCGAGTCATCATCGAGTTTCGATGGTGAGACCGGACCGATAGCCTCCCAACGATAATTTAATCCATCGTCAGAGCAAATACGCCACGTAGACATTCCGACGATAATTTCTCTTACTCAAGGCAATGCCTGCTCTCTTTTTTCTTCTCAAATACGTTAGCTTTCTGGGTTTTCTCCATTTTAAGAATACCAACAAAAACAAAAATAAAAAAGATCATTAGTGATAAGATGGATCAAACCGTGGAATTGTGTTATAGTTTGTCGGTGAGAGGGCCGATTTGGTCGCCGTGATAGACAAAAGATGACGTTGCTTGGAATCGTGTGAGATTCGTTGTTGTACCAGAGAATAAACTGTGAGGGAAGAAGAGTTGAAATGATTTTAGGGTTTGGGTAAGAGAAAAAGAAGGACAATATATTTAACATTTTGTGACGTTTAAAAAAAACCACTATATCACATGTTTTTTACGGCGTTTATACAAAAAACACCACTATTGATTAACACTATTGTGGCATTTGTCAAAAAATGACACTAAAATATTTATTTATTGCGGCGTTTATTCAAAAAATGCCACTTAAACAACCATATTACGACGTTTTAGATATAAACGCCGCTAATTTACCACTCTATTATGACGTTTGTGGTATAAACGCTGCTAAATTAACAGTCTATTGTGGCGTTTGGACTAAAACACTGCTAAATGTCTATTATATTACGGCGTTTTTACTATAAACGCCGCTATTGATTAACCCTTTTGTGGCGTTTATCTAAAAACGATGCAAAACTATTCTTAATTGCGGTGTTTGTTTAAGAAACGCCACTATATACCACCATATGGTGGCATTTTTGGTAAAAATGTCGTTATATTTCTACTCTATTACAACATTTGCACAAAAAACGCCGCTAAAGTCTCAATTTATGGCGTTTGGATTGCAAACGCTGCTATATGTTTAACTTTTATGGTGTTTACTCTCCAAACGCCGATAAAAACGCTGCTACAGAACAGTTTTGTTGTAGTGGTTGATGCAGATTTTGTTAGCTATTTTGAGACATGCAAGATGAATTTGCTGTAATAACTTTTCAGTTACATAGAAGTAATTCTCGATTTATCCAATGATACTTCAATTTATATTGCGTAAGAATTGAATTTGTTGAAGACTTAAAAACAATGCTTCAACGGATATGTGGCTTACGTAAAGATTTGAAGTTGTTGAGGACTTGAAGACTAATTTTTTATGACAATTGGGTCAATGGGGAGATTTGTTATATTTTGACTCAAATTATAATTAGTAATTAAGTTGAGTTTTATTGTAATTATTTTAGGCAAGAACCAAATATTTGGCTCTATAAATAGATATAATGTCTTAACCTAATGTAAGAGAGAATTATTTTGGACAAATGTAATATTTTTTAGATATATGTAACTTAAGGGGTTTATGTTGCAAAGCTAATTTTGTAGAGATTGACAGAGTTTTTGGGATACACTGAATTTTGATATCTATATCGGGTTTTGAGATACATTTGATATC
This sequence comes from Hibiscus syriacus, assembly GCF_006381635.1. Taxonomy (NCBI): domain Eukaryota; kingdom Viridiplantae; phylum Streptophyta; class Magnoliopsida; order Malvales; family Malvaceae; genus Hibiscus; species Hibiscus syriacus. The sequence continues at coordinate 2,184,914 of NW_024063008.1, forward strand.
ATGTACTTGTACTCTTTGTGTTCTCTATATCTGTAATGGATTATTATTCATCTTGCCCGTAGAGGTAGACAATGTCGAATCACGTTAAATCTCGTCTCTTGTGCATGTCTTATTTTATGTTGATATCGCTTTGGTTATTTTCTCGCTTACAAATCCTAATAACCGATGTACTTGAAGCTTATGGATAGGCTACACCTAAAAGTTGGCTTTGTCCACCGGGTAATAAAGCCTAAGGGTGTGAGTAATAATGAAGTCCTAGCAAAAGCAAAATTCGCTATTTATGTTAACCGAAGAGCATGATCAAAGATAAGCAATTGTCAGCCCAGAAGAAGACAACCATCACGAAACCAATTGTTCGGTGGATGTCATAATTGATACAAGAGCACAAGGAGGTCAATAAAGCACACAATACCATTAAAGCCATAAATAACTCCAACCATGATCTAAAAGATGGTTGAGGAACATTAAATGTCTGAGGTAAAGTCAGCATACGCAAAAATGTTTCGCACGTTAAGATAATCCCATAGTGCATAGAGGATTGTTTCCTCGACCATTCCATGCAGGCCACAATAACCATATGAGACACATACACATGAGAGTCGACAACCCACTAGAAGAGCATCATAGACGTGCACCAACCAAACATACAAACATTTGACAAGGTGGCAATCAATATAAGTAGATCCAAAGCCGAGATAAATTCATATCTAATCGTCGACACCATTAGAGCCAAGAGTACCTGGAGCATATAAAAAAACTTTAAGTCGAGCTAACAAAAAAATAAAAAATTCCAGTCTAGTGGTTGCTCCAAATGAACACATCATCTTCCACTGGGGATATGAAGCACTTGAAAATTACAACAACATTCATTGGGGGGAAAACACAAAGGAGGAGAGGAGCATTCCAATTGGCCGTGTTAGATAACATGAACTCGCCACATAAAATTTAGGATTAATGAGTTGTTTTATCTTTGTAATAAATTTAAATTAATAATTTTACCTCAACTTTTAAATTATATAATCTTATTCTTGAATTCATTTAATTGCATCAATTTTATTATTTGATCATTGTTGATTGTTACGTTGTTGATGTGATAGTTAATATACAATACTAACACTCATTCCACTATTACAGGTGTTCGTTGTTCAATTTTAATTGAATTAATCGAGGGAACAAAAATTTAATTCGATTAATCAGTTGAGTAATTAGATGTTGAATCGATTAACGATTACTTTTTTGAAAGTTCAATTATAGATCATTTCAATTTAAAATAAAATAATTAAATCAAATTAATATAATATATAACATCTAAAATTCAAATTTATTATTATATATATTTTATAAATTACCACATCATATTTCCTTCAATAATTGACTATTGATAACAAAAAAAAGTTATTTGAGGAACCAACTAATATTTTTTATAGTTACAAGTGTAAATAATTTTTTTGGATAAATTACTATTGTTATTATCGAATAAGCAACCAAACTGCTGCTACAAAGAACCAATTACAAAAACAATAGTAGACCCTCTAAGATCACTGAATATCCCAAGCTTACAAAGGGAATTATTAATATCATATTGTCAAAGAATTTTCCTATGAACTTTTATCATAATTATTTCTATAACAATGTCAACAATACCTCATACCTTCCTATGCACACCCCTAAATTGTTTACGATTCCTCTCCTCCCAAATACAATATAAGTAAGCACACCAAATCACCTTTAAAATATAAAAAATGAGAGATTTACTCTTTAAATAATCAATCACCCAGCTAAGCTCCTCCTCACAGCTTCACACAATCATGCAAATCCTGCACAAACTAAGAATAACTGCCTATACTTCCCTTGAGAATGAACACTCAAAAAAGATATGGCTTCAAGTGTCCATACCCAACCCTTCACAGTTTTTACAGCCTTGCTCCACACTAATTCCCATTTTGTTCAATCGATCATCAGTTGGAAGTCTGTCAAGCACAACCATCCAAGCCACAAGAGAGTGATTTGAGACACTCATGGAGAACCATAATAGCTTCTTCCACACCACTTTAAGCTTCCTGACTTTGATCTCTTTCTACAACCACCTTGTGGAGAACTTATCTCAATCTGCAACAACATCAAACAAAGGTTTAGTCTTCCCTCTTAATTTCAAGATCTTCCTCAGCGCCCAACTAAAGTATGGTTTACATGTCACCTGCAAAAATCTATGCCCTTAAACATATACACTCTCACCCAGGCAACCCATAGAGATCCCTCAGAAGCAAGCAAGTTCTTTAACAAAAAACATAACACTAGCTTTGCTTCAATATGCCAAATTCTTGACTCTCACGCCTCCTCATGTAAATATTCCCCTAGTTTACTATAACACCTTTGATGGGCATATCATTTTCCTTCCAAAAGAACCTAGAAAGGAGCTGCTCCACTCTCCTAATCACAACAGTAGGTAAAACTAATTGCCTACACAAAAAAATTGACCATACTAAATAATACAACCTTTACCAATTGTAACCTGCCAACATAACTAAGCCACCTATTTGACCACAACCTAAGCTTAGTTTTAATCTCATCCACCAAACATGACACAATATCTTTCAGACAATTTCCTAGGGACTAAAGGGACCCCTAGGTATCTTACAGGTAACATCCCTATTTTAAAGCTACTAAATAAACCAGAGTCAAAGAAGAATCATACATACAACAACAAAAATCTTAGTGTTTAAGGCAATCAGCCTAAGCCCAGACAGTTAATAAAATTGCTCCAAAACACTATTAACACCCAAAATAGAGTCTAAATTCCCTTTGCAAAAAATGATCAGATCATTTGCAAAGCAAATGTGAGTTAGTCCCATCTTCATGCACTTAGGGTGAAATAGGAAAATCCTTTTACAAAAACATCCACAAGCTAGACAACACAACTATTGCTAGCACAAACAAATAGGATGAGAGATTATCCCCCTGTCTGAGACCCCTTTCTCCTCTAAAGAATCTAAACATTATACCATTAAAAGATATGAAAAATCTAGCACCAGTCACGTAAACAACAATCCATCTCCTGAACTATTTTCCTTTTGGAGATAAACCTTGATTACATACCTAGGGGAAATAATTTTCCTGTCATATCTCCTAACAAGCCTCTGAACAATGAATGTATTATTAACTAGATTTATATCATTAACAAAAGTATTATAGTTAGGGGAACCATGTCTGGAAAATAAGAAGCAAGCCTTGTAACCAATACGTTAGTAATGGTCTTGAAAATAACTGAACAACAAGAAATGGGTCTAAATTCCTTAACCGTATTATGATTTGGAATCTTAGGAACTAGGGTGATGGTTATGGCATTAAAAGTATGGATCATAGTAGTATTGCCAAAAAAACTTCACAACAACAAAAAAATCACCTCCCATAATGTCCCAATTAGTTTGGAAAAACCCAACAATATATCCATCAGGCCTAGGAGCCTTATCTTTCTCTTGACTGAAAATGTCTAACTTAATTTCCTCACTAGCTACCTCCCTTACCAGAGCCTTTTCAGCTCCAATAGGGAATGAGTACCTAAATAAAGCCACCATAATCTCCTAATCACAACCCCTAATACAAGTATCAACAATCCATGTTTGCTTGGTGAAAAATCTCACCATCTCAAATGACATAGTATCAAAAGTGTCCAATATGTTCTCATTCTCATCTTGCAAAACCTGAATAGTGTTCATCTTCCTTTTCACTGTCACTTGAGAGTGAAAAAATTTTGTACACTGGTCCCCATCACGCAACCAAACATTTTTAGCCTTCTACTGATAGAATAACTCTAACCTTCTCCAAATCCTCAAGCTTCAACTGTAACTTTTTTTCCTCAACCATACTTTCCACATCAAGATTATACAGGTTGAGAAGTTGTCGCCTCTCCAATTGACCCATCTTCTCAACCACCTTATTGAAAATATCAACATAATTCTCTTTATTAAATATTTTTAAGGGTTAATTACCTCATTCATACATGAACTATACCTGATTCTCAGTTTCATACATAAAGTTTAAAAATTCTCGATTAACTACATAATATTTTCTTCCGTTAACGAATTCACTCACTTCTATCACGGAAAGTGGCATGAAACCCTATAACCATGACATATGGCACATTAAAAACATGTTTTTTTAATTTTTTTAGATATATTATACTATTCATTACTCAACTATCTACTCACTCTTATTTTAGTCACTAAAGTTTAATTTTTTTTAATTTAATTATTAAACTTTCAAATATTGGTCTTCTTTCAAGTCCACTCAAATCTCTAACCTCGTCTCCTCCATCTATTCCCTTTCGTTTTTCCCTTCACCGTCCCACCCTTTTTTCGTTGCCTTCTCCACTATTGTTTCCATCTTCTCCCCGCTTTCCCTCTTTGAAGGCGACGTTTCCTTTTCCTCTATCATATCCTCCTTCTTTGGCATCATTTCTTCTCTTTCTTTCCGTTCCAACGGCCTCCTCTTAGTTGTTTCTGATCTCTCCAGTCTCATTAAAGTCTTCGATGTCAAAACCTGAACCCCACTTTATCATCTACGGTCCCATACCCATCCGTTTCAATTCGTTAAATATTCGGTTCTCAATAAGCTCCATTTACTTTTCAGATGTGGGATGTTGCTGGGGAAAACATGGTTTTGGACTTGATGGGCCATAAGAATTACGTGCGGTGCGATAATTGTAGTCTAGTGAGTTCTGATTTGTTTGTTACCGATTCTTATGATCACATCGTTAAGGTGTGGGATTTTAGAGTCAAGAATTTGAGGTCGATTTTTGAAGTAAATCATGGAAAACCAGTGGAAAATGTGATTTATTTGCCTTCTGGTGTGCTAACTGCAACTGCTGGTGGAATTCGATGAAGATATGTGATTTGGTTGGGGTTGAGAGGATGATTCATTTAATGGAAAGTCATAATAAAATTGTTACATCGATTTGTGTAGGAAGAATTTTGAAGGAAAATTGTGGGGATGAATCGATGGATGATAAGATTTTGAGTGTTGGTTTGGATGGTTATATGAAGATTTTTTTTATTATGGTAATATGAAGGTTACCCATTTGATGCAGTTTCGTGCTCCTCTTATGTTAGTCGATTTTTTCGTCCGATTGTATGACTAGAGTAATCAAGACATCTAATGGGATCATATTTGCAGGGAGAATGAAAAGTAAAGACAATCTGCAGAGTGGAGGAGGGGACGAGGGATTCCTCTGACGAGCTGATTGTAGCTGAGATCAAGAGTTTTAAGCCACCTCAACTATTGCAAAATATTCCTGGAGATGAAATTCCTACTTATAGCAAGAAAATGAAGGCCCTTCAATTGCGAGATCGACATCGATAACAACCCATAGGTCTGACCCGGAACAATGGATAACTCGACGAGAGCAAACAATTTCCGAATGGCAACACAATGGATAATTAAATATTTTCCATAAGCAATTCTATGTATTACTTTCATTTCCATCTTTGACAACAAGATTACCAGAATCCAAGAGTTGCAATATTGGATTATGAACACTCGCTATGGTATTATTCGACCAAACAAATATTGTGTTTCGAACTTTAAGCATAATTCTGCCACTGGTTTCTATCTTCAAAACGCCAGTGGAATCTTTTATTGGGTTTACCCTGTTTGTAACCAAAACAACAGTTTGTATGGGGATGTTGCTGTACCAGATTCCAAGGTATTAGTTCTTGGAAGTGCCTGGAGAGAAGAAACCCAACGCAAAGCTTCTATTTTTAGAGACTAAGGTCATGGCATCAGTGAGTGACCCTAATGGATAAATAGTTTCGATTGCGGTTGAAGCTTTTGAGAAGATAATAAGAAAACAACAAGCTATGTAGAAAAGAAACCGCCGGGTTATGACTAAAATAAGTGAGCAACCCTGATGGATAAATAGTTCAATAATTAAATTAAAAAAACTTTAGTGACTAAAATAAGAGTGAGAAGATAGTTGAATGATTAATGGTGTAATTTACCTAAAATAAATAAAAACATGTTTTTTAAGTGTCACATGTCAGTTTTTTATAGGCCAGAGGGTTCTACGTCACTTTTCGTGACGGAAGTGGGTGAATCCATTAACGGTAGAAAACATTATGTAGTTAATTGAGAATTTTTAAATTTTATGTATGAAACTGAGAGTCGGGTATAGTTCATGTATGAATAGGGTAATTAACCTTATTCTTAACACCAACTTTAATCTCTTAAGCTTACAGTAAAACATCTGCATGGGATCCCTCGACACAAGAACCTTCCAAGACCTTCTAATAGTATCCTAAAACTTAGGGTGAAGAGCCCAAAAGTTAAAGTTCTTAAAAAGGCTTAAACTTGAAAGCCATGCTTTTACTAATTACCCAAACAACAGCCAAACAATGGTCTGAGACTCTAGGTTCTTGAAATTTCACAAAAGATTTAGGGAAGCTATCACACCAAATAGAATTCACCAGCACCATATTTAATTTACTGGCAATACAACCAACCTCATATTTGTTAAACTAGGTAAATAGAGGGCCAAAATAATGATGATCCACTACCCCCAACTCACCTATACAATTATACAAATCCACTATTTCATAAGTAACATTAATATTAACATAATCGGCATTAAAACTCTCATTAACACCAACAATGGTATTGAAATCCCCTTATAAACCAAAGTATATCCCCAACCAATGAATCAATCAAAACAAATCCCACCGCAACTCAATCCTTAAAGCCCCATTATTATTATTATAAATGGCAGAAATAACAACATTTTCCCCCCAAAACTACCAAAAATATATATGGATTGATCTATCTTATACACAACAAAGAAACCTAGATTATTCTTCAAAAGAACTTAAATCCTACCATTACCCCTAGCACTATAGTTCCAGCAATATTATCATGAGCATTTTGTTATCTAATTCTAGTTTCAAACAAGCAGAAAACCTCAACATTAAGTTTCTTAACTCTAGACATTACTTGAGATTTTTTTGGGTAACTAAACCCTATTACATTCCAAAACACAACAATCATAACAAAGGTGATGAAGAAGTACCTCCTGTTGAACCACCAACATCCATGGACTTTATACACTTGTCCAATTGGCCATTCTTTTTAGTCTTCATCTCTTGTAAAATATGTGCAACTCCTTGAGAGACCAACCTTGGTTTCCTTACCAGAACTCCCCCTCATCAGCTACAGTAACAAGAACTTTAAATCCGTTAGATGAGCTGGTAAAACTAACATTCTCCTTCATATATTTATCTTTCTTTTTTAGAGACTTAGGTTCCAGAGGGGGAACTCAATAAGTCTAGAATCCCCCACCTCCCCATTCTCATCACACACAACTTGCCCTTATACCAAGGGACCAACTGTCTTTCCACTAGATCATTCCTCTATGGCAGATTCCACAATAACAATAATGTCCCAGAATCCTTAAAATTCACCTTACACTCCATCACTATGAATGTCAGAACCAGTCATAAGGACCTTCTATGTAATACCCTCAATCTATATCCAACCCGAATACAAATATGATGTGTCACATTGATTTTTCAAATCGTTTACTTTTAAAAGATAGATGAAAATTTAAACTTTTATTTGTATAAAAATGGTGGAACCTTTAATCAAAAGTAAATAAAGAAGTTCAAACCCAATTTGAAAATATAAACTTAATAATTTACATAAATACAATAAAGATTGTTTACAAAACTTATCAGAGTATATATGATTCAAACATTTAATTACATGTCAACCAAATTCAGTATAACAAAATACCAAATTCAGTATAACAAAATACATACGGTTTAATTCATTTCTGATATGATTTTCGGGAAAGATATATTGTCCTAACTTGCCTAGCTTTGATCTTCTTGCTTCTTTGTACCTACGTGTGAAACACTCACACGCTAAGTCTTTGACTTATGAGGCATATAATGCATAAATAAAACATTAAAACATTTAATCATATTGTAACATCCCAAAAATCAGGCTAGTGACCAATGTGTAAGATTTTAAAACTTGGTGATTAAATTATGATAAATTAAAAAGTTTAGGAACTTAATTAGAATTTCTTTATTTAGGATTGTTTAAAAATGATTGAGATATGGAAGAGCATAATGATCATTAGACAATAATGAATTAAAAATTCATTAGTGGAGTTATTATATATACGTGGAGAATGAGAGGAAATGAAAGAAAAGTCTGGAGACTTGGTTTAGCTACATTTTTCTTCTCTTCCCGTGACTCCATTGGTAAGGTGAGTTGGTCTTAAGCTGATTGTTCTTTTCATTTTTAAGTTGGTTTTGATTCTTGGAGGGTTAGGAAAACTTAAGAAAGCTTAAAGAGAAGTAGAAACTAAAAGAATTTCAAGTTATGGGTGATTAAGTAAATGGTGTTTTTGAGTGAGTTATTGGAAAAGAGTTAGTAAATAAATTTTGAAGTGAAATTTGACTTCTCATAAGCTGAAATAAGAAATCTAAAGTGTTAGAAAGAATTAAGAACAACATTGATTAATTATTATGATTTTTGATTTCAAGTATACTAGTGAGATATTGGATGTTTAGAGGTGTTAAAGTGATGTAAGTTGGTTTGGATAAGTGTAGTTGAGTTTAATGGCTTAAAAGGAGAGTAAAGTGTTGAGTTTAGCAAAGTTTTGGAATTTTTTTTGTTAAATGAGTAAGTTCTGGGCAAGGGGTATCGGTAATATCGGTACTGGATGAACAATACCGATACTTCAAAGCAAAAATAGGTGATTTCTGAGTTAAGGTATCGATACTGGAAGAACAATGTCGATACCAAAAGGTAAAGTTGTATGAATCCTTAAAAGAGTATCAATACTGAAGGAGATGTATCAATACCAAGGGTATCAATACCAATATATAAGTACCAGTACCATTTTTAGAGTCGAATTCCAGAATGGGGAAAGGTTATCGATACTGAAGAATAGTATCGATACCGTAGTGAGGAAGTATCGATACTGGGACTAGGGTACCAATATTGTTCAGATTGAAAATTTGAATTAAATGTTTCTTTTAGCTTAAGTTATTGATGATTGATTCATAGTGATTAGAATTCTGATATTCATATTGATCGTATATTTGTGTAGATATCAAACGCAAGTTCTGGAAGAATCGACGAGTTAGGATCGATCAAGAGAGAGATAAGAATTATAATATGACTAAGTGAGGCTAAGGTGAGTGCATACTACTATGTATATGGTGTTTTATGGAAATTAGACTTGTAATGAGTCTATTTCCAATGTTTGATTGCATGATTCCATTAATACAAGCATATTGTTGATATGGTTTCTATGTGTACATGAATATAAGCATATGTCTATGTATTACATGCATTGTTTTACATGATCTATGTGATTATATGAGAATATGACATAAGTTATGTGAAAATGGTCTATGTGAATAAATGTCTATGTGATAAGCTATGTGAAAAGGTATAAATGGTAAAGCCCATAAATATGTGATATGAGAGCTAAAGGTATAATTGGCATGCTAAGAGTTGAGGGTTCTACGCGGTCCTTCGGGATATTTTTACGCGGTCCTTTGGGATAATACTATGTGGTTCTTCAGGATATTTCTATTTGGCACTTCGGTGCAAATTTCTACACAGCACTTCGGTGCAATTTATATGAGTTATGGTGACAGCATTTGTGCACAACCTCAATGCACTCACATACCTTAAGTTCTCAATGATATACCATGGCCTATTAACATAAATAACATAAATGAATAATGCATGATATTATATATGTCTTGTTTGATGAAATGCATAATGGTTTCTGTATACTATTCTGTTTATAGAAATTAAGTATATGATTGCGTGTTTAATGTTTCATTTATACATATATGCCTCACTAATTCAATGACTTAGCGTGTGAGTGTTTCACACGTAGGTTCAAAGAAGCAAGAAGACTAAAGCTAGGACTAGTCAAGGCATCATATCTCAGCAAGAAGATCATATCAAAAACAAGTTATACATTATGTTATTTTGTTGTATTAAATGTGTTGACATGTAATTAGATATTTAAATAATATATGCCCTGATCCGATTTTGTAAACATACTTATTAAATTTATGTAAATTATTAAGTTTTATTTTCAAATTGAGTTTGAACTTGTTAATTATTTTTAATTAAGGGTTCTACCAGTTTGATATTAATAAAAGTTTTAAATTTTCAACTATCTTTTAAAAGTAAACGATTTGAAAAAATCAATGTGACATCTCGGATTCGTATCTGATTCAGATACGGGTTGGGGTGTTACACATATATTTAACTTTTATAAACATCATAGGGTACATAAACCCTCATACATTTCACCAAACAAGAACATATAACATCATGCACTGTCATTTATGTTATTCTTTTAATAGCCCAATGTATATCATTGAGAACTTAAGGTATATGAGTGCATTGAGGTTGTGCACTAATGCATTCACCACTGCTCATATAAATTGCACCGAAGTACTGTGTAGAATATGCACCAAAGTGTCACGTAGAAATGTCCCAAAGGACCACATACAAATATCCCGAAGGACTTCATAGAAATGTCGCGAAGGACCACGTAGAATTGTCCCGAAGGACCGCGTAGAACCCTCGACTCTTAGCATGCCAATTATACCTTTAGCTCTCACATCACATACTTCTGGGCTTTATCATTTATACCATTTCACATAGCTTATATCATATAGACAAATAATCACATAGATCATTCACATAACTTATATCACATTTTCATATAATCACATAATTCAATATCACATAGATTATATCACATTTTTATGTAATTACATAGATCATGTCACATAGTATAAAATATAAACAATGCATGTTCACATAGTAAACAAATCAAAACTGTGCTTATATTCATGTAAACATATAATCATATCATTTCATAAACTTTCAAACATTGTTTTTTAATCAATTATCATAAATATACTCATTGCAAGTCTTCTTTCCATAAGACAATATATATAGTAGTATTCACTCACCTTAGCCTCACTTAGTCAAAGAAAAACTCTTATCTCTCTCTTCGTCGATCTTATATCGTCGATTCGTCTAGAACTTACTTTTGATTGATATCTACACAAATATACGATCGATATGAATATCATAATCCGAATCACTATTAATCAATCATCAATAACTTAAGCTAAAAGAAACACTTAATTCACAATTTCATTCTGAATAGTATCGGTACCCCAGGCCCAATACCGATACTTCCTCACTATGGTGTCAATATTATACTTCAGTATCGATACCCATTCTACATTCTGGAATTTCATCTCTAAAAATGGTATCGATACTTATCCATTAGTATCGATATCGTTCGTATCGATGCTACTCCTTTGGCATCGATATTGTTCTTCTGATTCATACTATTTCATCTATGGTATCGATACTGTTCTTCCAGTATCGATACCCAAACCCAGTTTTCACCTATTTTTACTTTGAAGTATCGGTACTGTTCATCCAGTACCAATACCCCTTGCCTAGAACTTACTAATTTCAACCTGAAATTTACCAAAACTCAGCTAAATTTCTCACTTTACTCTCCTTTTAGGCCTTTAAACTCGAATACTCTTATAAAAACCAACTTATATTACTTACACACACTTAAACATCCAAGATCCCACATGATCACTTGAAATAAAAAATTATACCAATTTATCAACATGTACCAAATTCTTTTCCAACAGCTTAAACTTCTTATTCTAACTGGCGACAAGTCAAATTTAACTTCCAAATTCAATTACTAATCATTTCTGATCAAGTCACTCAAAAACCTTTTTTTACAAGTTCGTCTTTAATTTACTATTTCATAACTGTAATCAATCTTAAGCTTTCCTTAAGCTTTCTTTAAACCTATTTAACACCCAAAGACCAAGAACTAACTTAAAAATGAAAGGAATAATCAACTTGAGACAAACTCACCTTAGGTATGAACTTACGGTAAAGAGGAGGAAGAAAAGATGAAGATGAGAAAACTCTATATTTCATTTTTCTTCTTCTCCACGTGTTTATAATACACTACTAATTAATTTTTAATTCATTTCCTTGTTTAATGACCACTATACCCTTCCATCTTTCAATTATTGCTAATCAACCTACACCAATAATTTCTAATTAAATCCCTAAACTTTTCAAGTTATCTAAATTGATCATGAAATTTTAAAATCTTACACTTTAGTCATCAGCCCGATATTTAGGACGTTACATTCTGTGTAACTTTATTAGGATCAGAACCATTCTTCACTCTCAATTCTTTTTCCCCTCTTATCCTCCTCAATACAAAGCTTATCCGAATGACTAAACTTCTTACATTTAGAACAATAAGAGGGGAGCCATGGAACCATTACCTTAATCGTACTAGTAAAACCATCTCGTATTTGAGCAACAATAGTTTTAAGCAGCCGAGCACAAGCCTCAACCTCAATACACACCTTAGTATATTCCAAACATTCTTTCACTGTAGTAAAATAATCCATATACAATGGTTTCCTCAAAGCACACGAAATATATCTCAACCTTTTTTTAGCACAATTCCAACTGGACATGGAACAACTGAACCCAGATCGGTATCTTCATCAAATCGAAATCAAGCATTTGAAAATTAGGCTCCTATTTTCTCAAGACCAACTACTTCTGTTGAAAATGCCAGGGACTATTTTTAAGAACCCAATCCCTAGATAACTTATTCGCATACAAGTTAGGGCCAACTAAACTTTCCTTCACCATCGAGGTCTTCCTCCACATTATCTTCACAATTTTCTGCATAAATCCAAAATTAGGAGTAGAACCTATAAATTGCCTCACTAGCAAGTGTCTCTATTAAGAAACTCCCTCATAAAATACATCGCTAGGTAGAATCACAGTCAGAGAACCCTTAGTGAACGACAGAGGGAAAAAAATAAGAGATTGTTCCTTCACCCCTGAGAACAAACTCTTCCAATCAACAATGTCCATCTCTAACCCCGTCAATCTATCTCAAAACAAGCAATTTCCAACGCAAAACTAGCAAAACCCACCCCTAACCCCTAAACAGTATACCTGCTATCGAGAGAAAAGGTTATAAGCGGTTTCGTAAATATTTACAGTGTAAATAAAATTTACTCATAATTACATGATCACAAATAAGAGTGTTCATAATCAAATACTCACAACTTTAACTACTCGAGTATTTTTGCATAGTTAAAAAAGCGAACAATATCTCAAACTAAAAAAATTGGATATTTAAATATCAAGTATATGAGATAAAATTAGCTGATCCTATTCCCATATGTAATGGGGTGAGGAGGTGGTAGGGTAGTAGGCTGCCCCCACTGCCAGGTTGAGAGCAGCTTCCGTGGAAGACCTCCGGCAGTCAATATATGAGATAAATTTATGTATTTTTTTACAAACCATATAATTTATAAAAAATTAATATAGTGTTATAAAATAAGAAAAACAAGAAAAAATAGATATAAAAATATGTAGAGAGAACTGTATTATTATCACAATATGAGTTATGTACAATGTTTTCTCTAACCTCTATATTTATAGTCATAAGTAATAGATGTAATAAACAACTCTAATACTAATGTACATTAGAGATCTAATGATATTGTACATCAAAATCTTATCTTATAAATAAAGATAGATAGATATTCACATAAATAAATATTAATAACACATAGACAATTATAAAACTTAAAAGTCAAAATGCATAACCTCAAACATAAAATTTAAAAATCTAAATCACATAATTTAAAAACAATTTTTTTGAACAATTTCTACTTAAGGGATGGGGAAGAAGAATTTTACTCTTAATAAGTATTGAAATCATAATCTATGGAGAGATGAGGTGTTAACAGAGCTTTTAACCACCTACTCTATAGATTATTGAAAACTATTTCCATACCGATCAAATGTTGCCTTAACTATTTATGAGCATAACTTTTTTTAATAGAGTGAGTATGATTTTTCAAATATGATGTTCGAAACATTATTTGTTTCACAAATAATAATTTTAGAAATTAACAACCTATAGAGCAAATGGTTAAAAGCTCTCACTTGACACATCTCCTCTCCCCTGATTGCTAGTATAGTACCTACTAGGAACAATATTCCCATTCACTATTTCCCTAACTAGTAATTGTTAAAAAAAAGGAAAAAAATTAATATTAGACTACATCATATATCCATTTAAACAAATGTTATGATCTAATTCGACCGATTTGTATACTCATACTATTTAATGTTGAATATTCGATCTATAATATTTATGTATTTATTCTTTAAATATATTTATTTATTTTATGGATTGATGAGTCGAATACATAAGTAGTTATACTGTGTGACAACCTAATTTAAGATTAATTTAAGACGATTTTCGATCTAAAATGTTATAAAAATTTGTAATATTTTCATTTGCAATTGAAAAATTACATTACGATGTTTAGGGCTTATAATCGAAAATGTTATTCTATCTAGCCTAAAAAGTTATACTCTTAATAATTTTTTTTATTATAATATATTTTTACTTTTTAACTTATATTATCAAATTATATTTTTGAATTTTCGTGAATAAATAAAAAAATTAGATGATTCTTATTCCCATATGTAATGGGATAAGGGGAGGTAAGATAGTAGGCTGCCCCCAACGCCAGGTTGAAAGCATCTTCCGTGAGAGACCTTCAAATTATGAAATGCCTCCCACGACCTCAAGGTTAAGAATCTTGTTATGAATAAATCAAATCAAATATTTTCAAATGCCCTAATTACTGGTTTACCGTATAATATAATTTCGGTGACGAAATCGCTGGGTTGTGGGTGGATGGGCTTGGACCACTAATGGAAAAAGGGCTTGGATATTTTGAAGCCAAGCAGAAGAGAAAAGAAAGAGAAAGTTAGAGGCGGACGCCAAAACAATTCATAGTTGTAGTTTTTTCTTATTTCATACCCTTTTAGTTCCGGTCCAACCCTGCACAAGGAAGGAACAAGCAATTGCCGTTTACCCCTGCGAACGCCGAGAAAGTATCGAATCATCGCATCAACAGACGGTTTTAATGTTTCAAGGTACTCGTTCCTCAATTTTAACTCAATTTCGGCAAAAATGATAGGAAAATGATGTTAAATTAGCCCAACAGTTTTCGTTCAATGTGAATTGGGGTGGTTAGGACAGGAATTTAGGAACTTTTAGGTTAGGACTTTTTGATTTTTTTTCTAATTAGGGTTTAGGATAACAAATATGAAAGGCCGAACGCATCGGGCTGAACCCCATGACGACTGGGGAGATGGTTCATGGACCGTGGATTGCATCTGCGGTGTCAATTTTGACGATGGTGAAGAGATGGTGAAGTGCGATGAGTGCGGCGTTTGGGTCCACACACGCTGCTCGCGTTACACCAAGGGAGAAGAGCTGTTTGCCTGTGATAAGTGCAAGAATAAAAGCAACCGTAACTACAGTGAGGAGACGGAGGTGGCACAGTTGTTGGTTGAACTGCCAACGAAAACGGTTAGGATAGAGAGTAGTTCTACACGGCGGCCCTTTAGGCTTTGGACTGATATCCCCATGGAAGAACGTGTTCATGTTCAAGGGGTTCCAGGAGGGGATCCTGGTTTATTTAGAGGACTGTCTGGGGTTTTTACGCCGGATTTATGGAAGTGTACTGGGTATGTGCCTAAGAAGTTCAGTTTCCAGTATAGGGAATTCCCTTGTTGGGATGATAAGAAAGAAGATAACAGAACTGGTAGTCAAAATGAGATTGAGAGTGGGAATCTGGCTGATAATGGTGCTGGTGTTCTGTTTTCGTTGTCCAAGGAGAGGGTGTTTTCTGCTCCGATGTATCCCAAGAAGGATGCTTTAAATGAAGGGAAGAAGAGTGAGCATGAAGATGTGGATGGAAAACGTTGGCAGAATGGAGTAAGGACGGATAGGGGTGTTCTTCAGCCTGTTATGGTACCCTCCAGTAAGCAGAAGAAAGATGAGAATGGGTTGTCCAAAGATAGGAGTACAAGGAAGAAGGCTAGAAGTTCTGCTGAGAAAGAGGCGTGCGAGAAGAAGAGAGCTGAACAGCCCCATACAAAAGGTTATTTAACTTACTCTGCAATTAATTTAATGCTGTATAATATGTGCATATGGAGAGATTAATGTTTCTATTTTTTAATCATGAGAAATTTAGTTATTTCTTCAATAATACTTGTTTCATAACATGGAAGGAATGGTAACGGTGAGCCTCATCTTTACCAGAGTTGGCATCTGCATGTTGACTCCAGGTTCCTTTTTTTTGCATTCTTATTAATAGTGTTTAGACCCAGCTGTGATGCAAAACAATTGGAATTTTATGAAGACAGAATTCCAAAGTCTTACACAACTGATGTTCAGAGTGGAAAGAACAAAAATTTTAAGGACAATGTGCTTCAAGAACCAACATCCGATGGTAATCTTGCACTAAACCCTGCAGTGGAAAGGCCTAAGAACAACTCATCGGGAACGGAGCATGCTTTAGAGGTCTCATCTTCTGTCTTGTCTATACACAATTCAATTAGAGACAATGGGAAGGAGGAGAAGGCTGATGATCAATTTCCCACAGCTATGACAGGCACTCCAAAAACTAAAGATCTTGTTCAGTTGCCATTAGCGCACAAATATACTGGGATAACTCCTGCTAAAGAAGAGGTATCTTTGTTATGTCTTCCATTCATTGGTATCATGAATACAATTTTGTTTATTTTTGTTTTTGTCTAATGTAATAACCGATGGATATTATTTTATTAAAAAAAGTATATGGGAGAAGAAAAATAGTGCTATTAGTTGGTGTCACCGGCACTATCACTGCCTCCACCATCTGCCATCTTTTATTTCATAGAAGCAAATCTGTACTTGTTTTGTCAGTTTACGTAAAATCAAAATCAATTCTGTGATGACGTTGTCAGGGCTTTCATAACTCACATTACGTGTAGTTTGCATGCAAATACTCCATGTGCTTTTCTGTGTAAAATAGTAGAGGGCTATTTGACAAGAATTTATGGTATGCTTTTGGTTTGACTTTGCATTTTATGTAACCTTTTGTATTCTTGCAACAGGGTGATAGAATGGCAATTAACAAAGTAAATGGTGGTGTATTAGAAGGTTCTACAAGAAGTCCTCGGGAACATCAGGTTGATGTTTTGGCCAGTACTGCCCTGAGGGTTCAGGGTAATTATATTCTTAAAGATTCTAACAGAGGCATGTCTCACAGTTTTGATAAATCTGAGATTGAGGCGAAAAGAAAAGTGAATGATGACTATTCTAAAGTTTTCTTAATTGATAAACGTTCTAATCCTGATGATACTAAAGATACTGAGATGTCTTTCCATCAGACATCAGAAACATCCCAGATGAATGACAGGGTTAGAGGCCATTCACAATCGTCTCACAGTAAGGCAAAGGTCTATGAGTCAGAAATTGTTGCTAATTGTCATTCTGATAAAGCAAATGAGTTGTCTGGCGATTGTTCTTTGCTAAAATATGATTTGGAGGGTTCAGAAGTTTCTGAGTCTGTGAAGAAAAGGTCTTCAGAATCCAACCATATTCCTAGATCTGCTGAAGAGCCTAAAGCATGTATAAACGTTCTAACCTCTGAAGAACAGTCTAACCAACGTGAAATGGTAGAATGTGTTGGAAAGTCATCTTCCACATCATCTGCTGCCATAATCCCCATATTGTCTATTCCAGATGGCTCTAAACCAATTGATACTCAGAATAACACAAAGCAACTAGTAATGCCTGACAATAACATCATTAAGAAAGATCATGCTACAGATGATGTGCCTAGGGATGAAGACAGACTTGAGTTATCACATAAGGTAGTAAAAGAGCGTACAAAATCCTCTTCTGGTTCTACTTCGAAAGTCTCACACCACCAAAGCAGGACTTCAAATGCTTCCATTTTGAAAAGAACCATATCTGAATCTAAAGATTCTGTGCCTTCCTCATCTTTAAAGGCATCTTTTGTGCAGAATACTTCAGTTGCCTCAGTCACTGGTGAGTCTACTGGTTCACTGCAAAGTCAGTCTGCCACGTACATTCAACAAAATAAGACATCGGTTTCTGGTTTACCACAGAAAGGTGAAAAGTTCAGCCAGTCAAGTACCCAGATAACATCTAAGGTTACTCATGCATCATCAGGACATCCTTTTGCAACATCAAATTCCTCTACACTGAGTGATGAAGAGGTGTGGGATCAAGTGCTATATTTTAATAAGATAGTTTATACCTTCTCTTTCGAATTTTTTAATGAATTTTTAGGACCTTCCTTTGACGAAAAGTTTCCCTTTCAATTTCAGCTTGCTTTGCTTTTGCATCAAGAACTTAATAGTTCTCCGAGAGTCCCTCGTGTTCCACGTGTGCGGCAGACTGGTAGTTTTCCTCAGCTGGCATCTGCAACTGCAACAAGCATGCTAATGAAGCGTGCATCTAGCTCAGGCGGAAAGGATTACAGTTTGGTAATAAGTGCACCTCCTTATATGATATTTTTTATCCTACTTACAGTTCCTTTTTAAGTGATGGTTGCATTGGTAAGAAGTTTTGACAAGAATGGTTCTTCTAGGTCCCTAGAAGAAAAAACAAGGATGCATCTAAAGATGGGTCCCGTGGATCTCGTGAGCTCGATCATGAAAGGACTGATAAAGTACGATCTTCACATGATCAGAAACAAGATCTTGGTTCTGCCATGGATTTTTCTGCTAAAAGGAATGACAAGAATGTACATCCCACACCCACCACAACCTCAAACAGTGGTCCTTCTTCAACTGAAGCTAATGAACAAAATTTGCCATTTGTACGTAGTTCACCCAGAAATTTCTCTGATGATGATGGAGGCACAGTTCGTGGTTCGGTACCTCGTACTTTACCTGGTAACTATCTCTCCGAGGAAGTATAATTTGCCAAAATTTTCATGAATTGGGATCAATCTCATGTTTATTTGCTTACTCTCTGGTTAAGCATCTACAATATTCTTCCTTTATATTTCCAGGCTTGATAAATGACATTATGAGCAAAGGCAGGCGAATGACATATGATGAACTTTGTAATGCAGTACTGCCGGTATGTTGCTTCTGTCAGGCGAAGTGCCTACTGTCTGTCATGTGCCTTCTTCCGTTTTTTTACTTCTGATAGTTCTTGGGGGAAATTTGTTTCTTATTCTTTCTTTTCTGCTACTGTCCCAGCACTGGCCTAGCTTGAGGAAGCATAATGGAGAACGATATGCATATTCTAGTCATTCTCAAGCCGTCCTTGATTGCCTAAGAAATCGACAAGAATGGGCTCAGTTAGTTGATCGTGGTCCTAAGGTATGCACATAAGTTACAGCTTAGTATCTTTTATTATTTTGTTTGTCCACTGTTAACCTGAGGAAATAAGGGGTGTGTACTTTGTGATTAATAATCATAATTTGCCTCATTTCTTGCAATCTTGTCCTTGTTGATTCTCCTTGCTTTCTCCTTTTGGTTTAGCCCATGAAAATCTGAAATGTTCTGAAGAAAAAGGATAGAAAATATATGCCAGTGCCAGCCTTTTGGAAAGTTTGAACTGTCAATGTGAACTGTAATGTTCTTTAAAGAATTTTCTTATAGTTGATCTTTAATTAAAGATCCAAATTACGTTATGGTGTACCAGACTAATTCAAGTAAGAAAAGGCGCAAGCCTGATGCTGAAGATTCAGATGATAACGAATTCAGCAAGGGAAGAAGTATGAAGGAGGTAGAAAGCAAGTGCCTCGAGTCACAGAAAGAAGAGTTTCCCAAGGGCAAAAGGAAAGCCAGGAAGCGCAGGCGGCTGGCTTTGCAAGGAAGAGGAATAAAAGATGTCCAAAGGAGAAGGAAAGTAGATTTCAGTGATGATGATGCTGGACCCTTCTCCAATTCAAGCGAGGAGAGCATGTTCAGCGAGGATGATATCCAAGGAAGTGGAGCTTGCCCGGTGGGAAGCGAGGCCTCAACAAGTTCATATGAAACAGGGTCCATGTAACTTCAACCGAATAGAGTTATGATTTTCAACTGATTTCTGGAGATGAAGAAACGGCCTCGAGTTTTAACATTTGGACACTGTGCTCTTCTGTTTCTCGTATCCCATCTGCCGATCCTTTGAGATGATTCTGTATTGTATTTTTATTCAATGATCGCTTTTTGTGCGGCAACGGGTTCGTGCCAGATCAACGATTCACTATGGCTTGTAATTGTAACTGCCTGTTGGTCTGTATGATTGAAATGTAATTCTACTACTAGTACTGTACATCAACGGATATTTTTATGGTCTAATACAGTCTTGATGATATTTTTTTGTAGATTAATTCAAAATTAATTACAAGTAAAATGGAGAAAAGGAAGTGAGCGTGTAATTTTTATTTATCAAAATTATAGATGACGTGAAAAGGGAAATAATTATCTTTTTCTGTAATTAACAACTGAATTATTATTTTTTTTCTCGTTGTACTTCTGATTTTTTAGAATTCTGTCACAATTAATTTAGAACGATTTGTGTTGTACATTTGTGAGTGAATATTAGTAGACTTTTTTTCCATACAACTGGATTATTATTACTTTAAAGAAACCTGTTTTCTTTATTTTGTTAAAATATAATTAAACTTAAATCGTATCAAAATCTGAACAGGAGAATAAAACAACCGAGAAAAAAAAATAATTTTTTTTGGCTTGGAATCTATTATGATTAGGGTAATTTCCCGTTTTATTGTTTGTTTTGAAGCCTATAAAAGAGTGAGTGAGTCAGGAAAAGACAAGGTCGTTGAAAGAACGGTAAGCTTAAGTTGGGTTTGTCCAATTTCTTTTCCTCCGCCAACCCCCTCTCCCGATCTGTTTAGGGTTCTCCCCAATATTCATTTTTAATGATTTTTTTTCTTTGAATAGAATTTGTGATTTGGCTGATGTTTGGGATGGTTATTCATCGTTCATGACCATTCCGGATTCGGGTTTCATGATGGAGAACGGGACAAGTTGCTTGCCGTGCACGCCCGAAGAAGAAAAAACGATCATTACTGATTTAAAAAACGAATCTGAACGTAATTTGAAACAAGGCAACTTGTATTTCGTAATTTCCAGCAGGTCTGTTTTAAACGAATTTCAACCTTATCTTTTTTTTTCCCTGGTTTCTTTCTGGATCTTGAAGAAGTGCATTTGATTTTTTTATTTAACTTAATTGCCTAATTCTAAGCATTTTATATTAATTAATTGTATGAACGGTACTTTTTATTTTCCTTAACAGCTGGTTTCGAAGGTGGGAGAGGTATGTTGGAATAGACGCTGATGAAAATTTGATTGGGAACCAATCTTCTGATTCTCGGCATATCAATGGAGCTTTTTCTGTCGTGGCAGAAAGACCGGGTCCTATTGACAACTCTAACATTGTTGAGAACGGAAATGATACCGATTGCAAGGAAAATGAGATTCAGCTTCGGAGAATGTTAATGGAAGGGCAGGATTATGTTTTGGTACCCCAAGGAGTTTGGGAAAAGCTTCATGAATGGTAATGCTTCACCTCTTACAATTTTTTGCATTGATATCTAGCATGCCTATAGACATACATGCTTTGCCTTTGCTCATAATTTTCAAGTTACTAAAGAACTTGAAGATCTATAGTTGAAAGCCTTTGAGAGAGTTATAAGTCCTTTTAAATGGTAATAATTCGATGCTTATTCATCTTAATTGAAATGGATACACATGCAAAGATTATATACTTAATTCTATGTCATACACCTGAATGTACCTATCTTTGCTGTACTTATTTGGGAATATATCTTCTAAAATTTGCTTTCGATTTTCATAAATAGGTATCAAGGAGGGCCAGCATTGCCGAGAAAGATGATTTTGCAGGGTGTTCTCCATCGAAAGTTTGATGTGGAGGTTTACCCTCTTTGTCTTAAGTTGATAGATTCCAGGGATGAAAGTCAGTCAACTATATGGATAAGCAGAAAGGTACAGCTTTTATTTGCATGGATTGAGGATTTGCCCGTTTGTTTGTAATATTCGTCAGGCCAGCCAAATGGAATGAAGTAATTTGTTTAAACAAGTTTTAGTTTTGATGTCTTTTAATTGTAAGTTTTAAAACCCAAGACTAAACTCGAAATAGTTCCATTTCAAACCAATTGTTAAAGTGATCTGGAAAAGCCTTTGGTTTCTGAAGTCTTACTTTTTTGTGTCCTTGAAATCATGCAATTTTATTTTAGTTTGACCAAGCAGATTCTAAACTCCTTTGGTTGGATGTCATGTTTAGGCTTCTGTAACTGAGCTTTTCCAGAAGGTCTGTGCACTTAAAGGAATAAAGCAGGATAAGGTGAGCATATAGTTTTCTTTCAAATCATGTATTCTTAATATAAACACTACAGAATAATTTTTTTCTATAAGTTTACATGAATTACATGTTTGGTTATATTGCTAGACTCGCCTTTGGGATTACTTCAACAAGAGAAAGTATGCACAGTTGTCTGTTTCAGCCAAAAGCGTGGAGGAATCCAATTTACAGATGGACCAAGATGTGAGGATATTTTTGTTGTCCTTCTTGTTCCCATTTCTAATTGGTCTCGATTTACCTTTATGTTTGCTGAAACATCACAGATCCTTCTGGAGCAAGTTGATGGGCGTCATTCTTCTGGACTTGGCATGGATTCTACAGGAAATGAACTAGCTTTGGTTTCTTTGGAACCTTCAAGATCACCCATGACAATTGCTGGTGGGTCAACATTGTCCAATGGGCACTCTTCAGGTTACGCAACAAATCTGTATCCAGGAAGTTCCTTAAGCTCTGGATTGACAGATATGGATGATGGTTTGGATGCGTATAACTCTTCTAGAAAAGGAGAGAAGGGGGGGTTGGCTGGATTGCAGAACCTAGGAAATACCTGTTTTATGAATAGTGCTCTTCAATGTTTAGTGCACACTCCCCCTCTTGTTGAGTATTTCTTAAAAGATTACAGTGCTGAGATCAACACACAAAATCCCCTGGGAATTTATTCAGTTGGATAATTTTGATGTCTCTTGTTGACCACTCCACAAAATCTCTAACAATAAGTTTACTTGTTCAGGGAGAGCTTGCTCTTGCATTCGGTGACTTGTTACGAAAATTATGGTCCTCAGGGCAAACTGCTATAGCTCCACGTGTATTTAAGGGAAAACTTTCTCGGTTTGCACCCCAATTTAGTGGTTACAACCAGCACGATTCTCAAGTAAGTATTTTCTTGTGTATGAATAGTATTTATTCTTCATTGCTGGGAATTTAGTAGTATAAAGTAGTTGGATATTAGAGTATGTTCACCACCTTTATTACATTGAAACGACACCAGTATGGTAACGAAATACTTGTCTGACATGACTTGGAGCATTCTGACTCGGTCTCTTTGTCCTTTTGGTAAAAGAATGGTGCATAATAAGAAAAAAGAAGAAAAATGAGAAGTTAAGCACAGATTAGATTAGGGTTTAGGCTTAGGGTAATGAATTCTTGAAGGATCCTACGTCTTAATCTTTGACTTCTAATTATTCCAAGGCTTAGGTATGGAGTATGGATCTTTTGCATTATACTAAAAGCAACTTACAATGTTGTTTGAATGGTATCTATAGAGTATAGATATAATTTTTCAGGGTTGCATCTATTCAGTTCTATCATATTTATGCTTTCTTTAACGGTGGAACATTTTTCCTTTAGGAACTTCTGGCTTTCTTACTGGATGGGTTGCATGAAGACTTAAATCGGGTCAAACAAAAACCTTATATTGAAATGAAGGATTCTGATGGTTGTCCTGATGAGGAAGTTGCTGCTGAGTGTTGGAAAAATCACAAGGCCCGAAATGACTCGGTAATTGTGGATGTTTGCCAAGTGAGATATTTTATATTTTGACTGAATGTTTTGATTTAGAGTTGCATACAAAGGTCTTCTTTAAAGTTATGTTGGGAAATACAATTACTATTTTAGATTTGTTGTCGGTGAAATTTAAGCAGTTTTATGACCAATTACAGTTTTTTATGGAAAAAAATATTAGAAGTGCCTTTTTTATATTTTTCATTATATAAGTTTTTCAATTCTTTAATATTAGGCCAGTTTTATGACCAATTACAGTTTTTTATGGAAAAAAATATTAGAAGTGCCTTTTTTATATTTTTCATTATATAAGTTTTTCAATTCTTTAATATTAGGCCAGACTTTAGGTGTCTAGTGCTTTTGTGGTTTCATGTTTAATATTTCCCTTGCTTATGTAATATGTAATTGTTTTCATTCATCTTGCATCATGACTTATAGTTTCTGAGCAGGGAAATTGGGCTGGTTTTCCCTTTTGTTACTAACAATTGGAATATTGTTAATAATGCTCTTGTCTCTCAGGGTCAATATAAATCTACACTGGTTTGCCCAGTTTGCAGCAAGATTTCTATCACCTTTGACCCCTTCATGTATCTATCATTGCCACTACCTTCAACTATCACTAGGACAATGACAGTGATAGTGTTTTATGGTGATGGAAGTCGTCTACCAATGCCATTTACAGTCTCTGTGCTGAAAAATGGCTTCTGTAAAGATCTCCTTTTGGCATTAGGTACTGCATGTGGTCTGAAGAGTGATGAAAACCTGATGCTTGCAGAGGTAAACATATCTTGAATTGGTTCATAATTTTTTAGCTGTTTAAATTATACATTACCTTGATTGGCTTAAGTAGTAAACCTTCAATATCAGGTATATGAAAACAAGATTTACCGATATCTAGAGATGCCTTTGGAGCCATTGGCTTCGATAAAGGTTGATGAACATATTGTGGCATTCCGGTTTCAAAAGAATGCGATGGGGAAAACTAAGCTAGTAATTTTTCATCGATGGCAGGAAAAGTAAGTTCATTCTTTTGTCTCTCTAGTTATTGGGATTTTCCCCTAGCAATTTGTTTCCTTTGATCTGATTTACTATCTGAGATATTTTGGACAATTAAGGGTTCATAGTTTCATCTATCATTGCAATTGTCTTCTTCTTCTTCTTCTTCTTCCTCTTCTTGTTATTATTATTATTATTTCTTAATTAGCAATCATCTGTGTCCACACAATTCATCCATTGATTGTGCATACCATGTGGGATGAATTTGCTCAAATATATCTGTGGAAGGACTCATGATTTTTACAGTGCACTAGGAACTGAGAACAGATTTCTTTGGCTTCTTATTTTTGGAATAAGGGTTTGGTGGGGCGGGGAAAATAGTCTTATATCAATCTGTTAATACACTGAGGTGTGGAAAATTTTCCTCATGTTCTGGCTCAAGTATTTTGAGTAAGGGGGAAAGTCATGTGAATATGTTTAATAAGCTGTCTTTTTCGCCTTTTTTGTCTCTTTTTCTTTGGTTAAGATTTTGAAACAAATATATTGGGCTTTCCAGATCCAAAGCAGATTATCATAAGAGTGTCACTGAGCTTTATGGAACTCCACTGGTTACTTATTTGGCGGAAGAGCAACCAAGTGGAGCTGATATTG
The DNA here is from genome assembly GCF_006381635.1 of Hibiscus syriacus. NCBI lineage: Eukaryota > Viridiplantae > Streptophyta > Magnoliopsida > Malvales > Malvaceae > Hibiscus > Hibiscus syriacus. Next base: position 2,210,406 of record NW_024063008.1, read on the forward strand.
AAACTGCTGTTTCTAGAGTACTGTCACCTTTCATAAAAATTTCTTCAGCTAAGACTCATGTTAGCAAGGAAAATGGTTTTCTCTCGGATGGTCTTGATGAAAAATGCAGCCATTCTGATGCTGTCTCAGTTGAAAATGCAGAACTCGAGGGTACATTAAGCACAGACTTATCACTTCTACTCCATTTGACTGATGATAGGTTTACGACCTTGAAAGCTTTTAAGAAGGATACCCTGTTTGAGTCTGGGAAAATCTTAAGGGTTGTGTTAGATTGGGCTGACAAAGAACAGGAGTTATATGATGCCACCTACTTGAAGGACATTCCAGAGGTTCATAAAGCAAGACTTGCAGCAAAGAAGACCAGGCAAGAAGCCATCTCTCTAGCGTCATGTTTAGATGCTTTCTTGACTGAAGAACCTCTAGGGCCTGATGACATGTGGTAAGTGGTTAAAACATGTTTAAATGCAGATTCTAACTTTATTGTAAGCAATATTGACGGCGTAATGTTATGTCTTGAATTATTCATGCAGGTATTGTCCTCGTTGCAAGGAACACAGACAAGCTATAAAAAAACTGGACTTATGGATGCTACCAGAGGTTACTGTTTTTCACTTGAAACGCTTCACTTATGGTAGATACCTTAAAAACAAGATAGACACTTTTGTGAATTTCCCAGTTCACAATCTTGATTTGAGCAAATATGTCACGAGCAATGACAGGCAAGCTTATATATATGAGCTATATGCCATCAGCAACCATTATGGCGGTCTAGGGGGTGGACACTACACTGCTTATGCGAAGGTAAAGTGAAAATCTACATGATTCGGGTTTTATTCAGATTTATGACATTTGTATATCCGAATATCCATAGATACACCTTACTCATAATTTGGAACTACTGATCATCTCCAATATCATGGATTGCTGATGGTTGTTTCGAATTGCCTTTGATATGATCTAGTGTTTTAACTTGAACCTTTATGTTCCACTTTTGCAGTTGATTGACGATAATAGATGGTATCATTTTGATGATAGTCATGTTTCTGCCGTCAATGAACCTGACATCAAGACATCAGCTGCTTATCTATTGTTCTATAAGAGGGTAAGAACTGAATCCAAGATGGAGGCAGGAGAAGCGTCGCAAAGTCATTCCGTCTCTTAAGGCACTCGATGAGGGCATTCTTCAATACTATTGCTTATGGATCTGCCTCCTTTCGATGTTAGGCAGTCGGCCTCACCTGCAATAGCCACCATCATACTTCTTGATGAACCGATGGTTTTACTTATCTGAGCAAAACCCGAGCGAGCCATCGGTGACCAAACACACGGGACCAACTCACAGCGACGGAATTTAAAGGCTAGGAGTGAATATTACAATCAGTTGTATTAATCTCTGAAAGAAATTTTGGGTAGAGTACCACTAGGTTTGCTTGCTAATATTAAGTTATTAATCATCAAAGGCCATTCGATATTTATTAATGTTTAACGATGCATGTAAATCTTGAAAGTTTCGCATTTTGTTAGATCCTCTGTTCCCTTTACAATATTGCAATGAGTGGTGTCTGGGAACTTTGACTTGTAAAATAGAAGAAAAGCGTGGAGTTATCTAGAATCTTATTCTTATAATCTTTTTTCTATAATATCAGTATCTCACTAATTAATCTATTAATTCAAATTGAATATCGTATAAATTTATTATAAAAGTAAAAGCAATGATGGTAAATTGATTACTAATCATAATCTGAAGTAATAATTGTATAAGATGCAACAAATTAATAATCATCATCTACACTAGCAACTATTATAAGATGCAGCCCCTCTCTACTGAACACCCCTTAATCACCAAACCTAACTTTTCTGCAAAGAAAGAAAAAAGAATCAAACTTGAGTGCCAACTCAAATCGTGTTGTCAAATACAACAGTACACCGCCCACCGTATCCAATTGCGTTCATAAACGATAGGGTCTAATCATGTCTCAATCCTCAATACTTTCTCAGACTTTTGAAATTCAGTCCCTCTACTTTAGTTTCAAAAATGTTTTCTCCAAGATTAAAATTTGATGTAGTGATAATGTATATTTTTGTGTACCATTAGTAAACTTAATTATTTATATAATACTATCTAATTTACTGGTAAAACATAAAAACTACATATTAATGAAGTAAATATTCCCCCTTTGATATCTTTACTTGCAATTTTAATTAGGGCTAAATTATATTAAAATGACCATTGGAGTTTCAAAAGTTATAAAATGATCATTGAACTTATCAAAATATTACAAAATGATCATTACATGTTATGAAATAATGATAAATTTTGTTAAGGATGAGGACCATTTCATAATAGTTTATAAAATTTTGTAATAATTGTAAAAATTAATATAAATTAGTGACCATTTGTGTATTTTAACCTTTCAATTATCCGGGGAGACAGAGTAGATAAAAGTTTGGTGGTAGTCCCTATAACACTGTTAGCGTAGAAGCAAAGAGAAAAGAACTTTACCTTTCTCTAACAACCAAGTTGATATCCCTCCTCAATATCCGATAAAAAGTGCTTTGAAGTTTGAAATTCTCTACACCAATATTTTTGTCAACAACAGTGACGCCATCAACACATGCCCGACGAATTCATATCTTCCCTGCAATCAATCAAACAAAAAATTGAAGAATAAACCAGAATAGTAAATCTCACGTTCAACTGCATGTTATTTTCAAGAGAATTCAATGAAAAGTGTGAACTTTTAACAGTAAAAACGTGAAAAGCTCCCAACTTTACCAATAGCAACTCACCGTCGCTGAAGAGATAGACAAATAACCAGTGGAAGAACTCGTCGGAGAAAAAGGCGTCGTCACCCCATTACCAATACTTCCACCGGAGGTCGAATCATTGCTATTAGTAACTCCAAGAGCATAGGCCGGCGTTCCATCAGGCTTAAATAACCCATAATTCCTCTCTGAAGTAGGTCCTGGTTTCATATTCTCGTTAAACAAAGCAAAAACATAAATATTAAGATCCGAATCCGGTCTCATTGGCGACCCTGTGTTTTTAGACATCAATTTAATCAAATTCCCGTTGTATTTCTCAGCATTATCGGGTGTTGCTCCGGCTTCATCTTCGTCTCCCTTTGAAGGCCACCCAGTTTCCGATATATGAACCGGTAGTTTCTTGTAACCCAACGAAGCTAAAGCTGAGTAAACGGCGTCGATTTGAGCGTACAACATGTTGTCGTAGTGCAAATTCGTTGCCGGATCGATAAGCCCTTGGTTTGGCTGAAATAGAACAAAATCCAACGAAACTTGCTTTGGGTTTCCCTTATAAGCAAAGAACGGATACGCATTAATCAGAAAAGGTGACCCTGTTTTCTGATGAAAGTTCAAAGTTTGGCTTAAAATATCAACGAGATCTTCACGGAATGCTCCGGCTGAAGGTGGGGAAGATGTTTGAAGGATGGCTAAGGAATGTGCGGTGGTGACAGTCACTTGTTTGTCGAGTCCGAGGTTTACCAGCGCCGTGTGAACGCTTTGCATTGCCGGGAGAAGGTTGTCGGAGAGAGAAGCGTCGTTGAAAGTGAGAATCTCGTTGCCGACAAAGATGCAGGTGATTTTCGTGTCTGGTAAATGAGCTTGCACGTTTTGTTTAACCCAAGCTTGGGCATTGTTTGGATCTCGCATCCTCCCTAAATCCTCGTTGCCTAAACCGATGATGAATTCGACGCCAGTGTTTGCGAACGAGCTAAGTACTCTGGGATCCGCATCGTAGAGTTTAACTTTGGTGGCCCCGATGGATTTCACCAGCGGCACTACGTTTTCCGGTGGTGGAAGATTATCTGCTATTTGTCCATAGTTGATCCCAATCGAATTAACCATACCTGCCAACAAATAAACTGCAAAAAACAAACAAACCAATAATTACCATATCCATGCAACCTAATTGAAAATCCAAGTAGATAAAACCAACCCAGTACCTGAAATTACAAGAACAACTGAAGCAAAGTTGAAGAATTTAGTAAACTCCATGAGAACAGAGCAGATAGTAAAGCAAAAAGCTATGAATGGACAATTAAAAGTTTGGTCGCCAAAAGCGTTGAAGATGACACAACACAAGACAATGAAACAAGAAAGTGCGTTGTTTGGTTATAAGCTTAGAAATCAGAGCGACAACTGTAGTGGAGCTGGTGGGAAAGTTGATGAGAGAGCAATGATTGAGCGCAGGCTCGCAAGTGTTTTATGTCGACAGGCAGTTGTCGAAAGCAATTGGGGTTTAGCAAAAAGAAAAAAAGAAGAGGGTTTAAGAATCGGGTGATTAATGCCCCTCTTCTCTTCTCTTCTCTTCTCTGGCTACGCTTGTCTGGTATCGGCAGATATATAAATTTATTTAGAGGCGGCGATTAAGGTTGACCATTGCGTCAGATCTTCTGGACGGTGGCTATATGGATTTTTATTTCTTTTGGTTTTTGTTTCAACATTTTAATTGATTGTTTATGAACCAACGATGGTTGTTTTATGGAATATTTTCTTTTATAATTTTTTTTTTGTATGATTGGGTAAAGGTTACGTCTCCGATCATCTTTGCATGGGACCCCTTTTCCACCTTTTTGTTTAGTTTATTAACTCATTAACTAACAATTACCGAATCGTTGGTTGTCTCAAGAAAGACGGGTTAATATACAGTTTTACCGGATATATTAAAATATATTTAATAAATTCGGTTTGGCAATACCGGAAATGTTGAGTAATAATAATATAGTAGGTCTAAATCATTAAGAAATAATAAAATATTTGGCAACCGGCAAACTTAACTTGTCGTTTGTGTCGATCCAAATAAAATATGTATCGATCCATATCAATATAACATGTAAAAATATGACAAAATCGGTCACGAAAAAACAATACCGGTAAAGCACTACCGGATATATTGAAAGTGTCGATACTTTAATATAAGTATCGACACTTTGTGAATTTAAAAGAGAATCAGTTTTAGCGCCTATAAAGTGTCGATACTTTATAAAAATGTATCGATCCACAACGATATAACAGGTAAAAATATGACAAAACCGGTATCGAAATGATAAAACCGGTAAATTACTACCGGATATATTGAAAGTGGTAATACTGTAATATAAGTATTGACACTTTGTGAATTTAAAAAAGAAGCAGTTTTAACGCCTATAAAGTGTCGATACTTTAAAAAAAATATCGATTCACAACGATATAACATGTAAAAAAATGACAAAATAGGTATCGAAATGATAAAACCGGTAAATCGCTACCGGATATATTGAAAGTGTCGATACTTTAATAAGTACGTGTAATAAATTATCGATACTTTCAAAGAAATAGGTAATTATCTTATCGAAAGTATCGACACCTGACATAAAAGTATCGACACTTTTGTAGTTGTATCGATTAAATATAAATAACATATCCGATGAAAATATAAAGACCATAGCTAAATATCCTCTGAAAATAGATAGAACGGACGAATTTTTGAAATCGAAGCGTAATTGTTGCTGCATTTCAGAAGGCGTTTCTAAAGCGAAGTTTGTTTGTTTGTTGCTGCAGTCGAATCGAAAAGTATGTTGTTGAAACCCTAGTTTTTTATTATTACAATAATCGAAAATAGGGTTTTTATATGTTGTTTAGGGTTTTGGAGTAAAGAAACATTTGAGACCGATTACAGGTAGAAAGTGATATTCAAGGTAAAATATAAATGTCGATACTTTTATTAAATATTATAGGTAGAAAATGATATTATTGGATGTATAAATGTGCCGACACATTTTGCAGTGGTCATTCAAATTCTTTTGAAGAAAACCGTTTTACCACAAGAGTAGCTATCTATATTTGTATATTAAATAAAGTGTATGTAACAAGTATTTGATTTGATTTGCGTAAACTGATATATGAAGGAAAAATGGAGTCAATGGGTGGAAAAATTGTTGGTGGCGCAGATGACTTTGAAATTGAGGCCGAGACTCGAAAGCAACCAAAAGGGTGGATATATGTACTTCTAGTAAGTATCAATGTCTTTTTGTTATTATTGTTGAAATGGTAATTGGATTAAAGTATTTAAGAACTTTAAATTGATGACAAATTTTAAATGTTGACAGTATGACCGAATGCCAAAGGATGAAGGAAGGTGGCGAACACATCGGCTCGGTATGTAAATTGAAATTGACATTGAGTATTATTTAGCGTTAATGTATTGATTAAGAAACGTTTATGCTTAATATTAGGTGAGAAATGATGTGTTGGAGAAATGAAATTCGATGAGTGATGCTGATAAGGAACCTTACATCGCACAGTCAAAGATTGATAGTGAAGAATACAAAGAATGGAGGAAAGCACATGAAAAGAATGTATTCATTAAACTTGTAAATACGTTGATACAAAATATATAAGAACTATAACATTATATATTGTTAAAAAATATAGGAAGTATTGACAAGGTGCAACATTAAAAGGGTGAATTCATTAATTAAACACCTTAAGGAGAAGGGTCAGTTGAATGTGCTGTGAGAAATGGGGTTTGGATCATTGGTAGGAGTAAGGGATCGACCTATTCGGAGGGAATTGTGTCGATCCTTGATGGCGCAATCTGATGTCAAACAATGTATTGCTAAGTATGGTGATTTTTTATTTCCTCTCAGGATCCCATGTGCTGCAGCCATCTTGGGGGTAGAAAATGAAGGCAAAAGTGTTGTAGAAGTCTCTAAGAGTAAGAACTGGAAAACACTTGCCTCCAAATATGGTTTGAAGTAGAAGGTGACATATGCTGAACTTGAAGAGAAAATCAAAAGTGGATCTTACGGGGGGGATGAGCTGAAGGCCAGAGTTCTATTGTACCTTGTCGGGATCTTTCTTTGTCCAACGGGTGATACATCAACGAACAAGGACTATATGAAGCTCATTTGCGATGAAGGCTTGAAGGGTGAATTCAATTGGGCTGAATATGTCCATTCGAGATTGATTGAATCAATAATCACCTTTAAAAGGGCAGCCAGAGATACCTCAAAGGGTGCATAGCAATCTTAGAGGTAAATGAGTTGAAGAACTTTTTATCATTTTTTATATAAAATGATAGTATAGTTATTATATAAAATTATAAATTTTATTATAAATGCAGGTTGCACTGTTTGATTTTTGGTAGGGCTGTGAGGCAGTGCCGGCTTATGAAAGAACCAGAGTGGCACGCATCCGTGCATGGGGGAAGAAGAGGTGGTTAGAGTGACGGCGAAGTTGAAGTTGGATAGACTGATGAAGCAATAAAGGGTAATAAATGTAATTAAATAATATTAATAATATAATCAATGTCTTAATATTGTAATTTAATTTTAAAGGTTATTGGCAAGGAGGTAGAGGAGGCAGAGGAGAAGAAAGAAGAAATGGTTATATTGGGGGATGACGGTGAGGGAAAACAGAGTAACTTCGACATTTTGATGTCTGAATTGGCTGCTATAAAAAAATCCAATTTGATATCATGCAAAGAAAATCAAGAGTCGAAGAGAAACTTGAGAGAGTCGAAGAGAAACTTGAGAGAGTCAAAGAGACACTTGAGAGGCATAAGGGGGAAGTGAAAGGAAAAATAGTGAACAGAAAAATAGATGGAGTGGTGAAAGAAGTAGAGGTGTTGAGGGGTGAAGTGGTGAAAGAAGTTGAGGTGTTAAAGGGTGATCTTAAGATGGTGACAAGTGAAAAAATTGATGGAGTGGTGAAGGAAGTTGTGGAATTGAGGAGTGAAATTACAGGGTGAAAGGGGTGGTTGATCAATACTTGGATGAAGGGGAAAAATTGAAGGGTGAAATAAAAGAGATGAAGAGCTATGTAGAGCAAAATACGATGAACTGAAAAAATATGAAGAAGAAAAGAGGGAGGAAGAAGAAAAGATGAAGGAAATGAGGAGAAAAGATGTCGATGTGATCTATACACCGGAGAGTGTTATAGATGCAGATTTGGATTCGGAATCTCCTGCACCCAAGAAGAAGAAGAAGAAGCAGAAGGTAAGTTGAATAAAAGAAAACTTAATTTGATCTTTATCATGTTGTTGTGACAAAAATTTGTATGCAAAATTGTAGGTTGAAAAAGCGGATATTCCAAGCGGAATTGATGACATCGAAGCTGTAATTTGTGATTATTTATATAATAGTGGGTTAGAATCGGGGTAAGTGAAATATATTGCTTAGTGAGTGATAATTAAATATTTCATGACAAGATATTAATCCTAATGATTCATACAGATATTCTGTAATCTCAATGGGAAATCAATTCGCTAGTGTATACGACGTTGCAACGTTGAAGCCTACGGAATGGGTTAGCGATGTGGTAAGTAGAAAGTACAAAATGTTAAAACCTATTAAATATATTCTGATTGTGTAATTAATTTTGTTAGGTTATTGATTTGCTCGCCTGGATAGTATTCTACGATTCGAAAAAGTCACTCCTGAGGATTGGCTACCTTCCATACTACTTAGCCGTGAGTTAAATTAATAAATGTTGAAAAGTAGTGTTATAGTCGGTAAATTAATAATGATTGTTGCGTAATTGCAGCAACAGGCGTTGGATGCTAACAACAAAGAAAGTGTTGAGAGTATTGCTACCTTTTGGGGTCCCATATTGGATAACTATGTGAAATTCACCGACTATAAGAAGGTAAGACACCATACAAATTGCAAATGATGTTATCGGATATAGAATGTTGAATTTTGTCAAATTGGGTGTGAAATTTGTTGCAGATCATGATCACAATAAACTACCTTAATTCACATTGGTATCTGTTGGTGTTGGATATGGTAGATCGTGTTGCAACAATATATGATAGTCTGTTTACATCTAAAGCAGCTAAACAGATAGTGAAGGATGCTAAGAGATTGGTTGGTATGTATGTATGTATGAAATGACATTATGTAAATTATAATGCATAATTTGTTTGGATTATAACATCATATTTTTTGATGCAGATTAAAATATTAGATATTTATAATAAGAAACACATTTGGGTAGAATATTGTGGATATCTAGGAAATTTCCCCTTGAAAAATTTCAAATTTATGGAGCATAAGAAGAATAAGCAATTGAATGGGTATGAGATGTTATCATAAATAGAATGCTTAATTTATGTAGGTTTCATAATTGATATGTGTGGTTTTCAAATTTTATAACAGATATGATTGCGGCATGTATGTGATGATGTGGATGAAATCGATCGGTTCTACAGGGACAACTGGTGATTTTGTAAGTGGAATTAAAAATTCGTTTGCGGTTAAATTGTTAAAAGTCGTAGATTGAATGTTGTGGTTTACAATACATAACGTTTTGACAATTTGAATATATGTTGTTGGAGAGTGGGATCGATCGCGAATATTAAACGATCTCATAAGCCACAATCAAAATCAACGAAGATAAAAGATAACAAAAGCTGCCATCAGACACAAGAATAACAAAAAGGATGAAATAATGTAAATGTAGGGTTAATTTTGTATAATATTTATAATTTTGTTTATTATTTATAATTTTGTATGTGAATGTAATTATGTATGAGATGAGAAAAGTTAGCAGTAGCTTGTTGTACATGTTTCTTATACAAATTAAGAGTCATGTTGATATTTATGATATATGGAGATCGTTGTCTGCATTATTCCAAATGTCATCATAATTGTCATCATGTGCGGTACTGAATGGCCATTCCATATTAAGGGTATGTACAATAACTACAAAATTCAATAACTTTAAAGTAAAAGGTAAATTTACAATGTAGTAGTTAGTAAAAATAGACTTTTTACTGAAAAATTAATAAACACAAAGATTTTTTTCCAACATTTTGTCCAGTATGGTTCCCAAACGTAAAGTTTCCAAAAAATAAGTAAGCATATGTGTTGATCCATTTATAGAAAGTATCGATCCCAGAAACATCGAAACCTATAAGTATAATGTAATAGGTAATTTTTCAATGTAACCGGTATAAATATATCGGTTTTATGAGAGAATAGGTCTACAACATGTATCGACACTTGTGGAGATCGTGTCGATACTTTTAGAACAGAATCAAATCCCAAAAAGGGTGCACCCATATAGTGTCGATACATTTTTAAAAAGTGTCGATCCAAAAAATATCGAAACTCATAAGTATAATGTAATAAGTAATTTTTCAATGTAACCGGTATATTTATGAGAGAATAGGTCTACAACATGTATCGACGCTTTTTAATTTTGTGTCGATACTTTTTGTCCAAAATGAATGCCAAAAAGGGTGAACGAATAAAGTGTCGGTACATCCCAAGACATCCTACATGTTTTAATTCTGTTCTTTTGTATCTATTATTTTAACATATAAGCATAGAACTTTAATCTCATTTTCTTTATGTTGTAGATGTTATCCTCAGAACAAGATTATATGAATTTCTGCATTTTTGTCTAGACAATTTTGTTGTTGCCATTTGGTCTTCCAAGATGAGGTTAGAATTGTTGAGCAATTGAATTATTGTAGCTAAAATCGTTAATATACAATTGAATGTTAACATTCAAACTTGATTACAATCTCAGGCATAATGTCGACCGTGTACTTGAGAAACTACCTTTATTTTCTGAGCATTTTCTATTCGTTTTGGTAAGATGAATGTCAATACAGTTTGATGACTTTTATTTGTTTATGATTCCTACATATTTATGTTCGACTGTTTGTGAATAGGATCAAGCAAAATGCAAGACATACGATAATGTTACCTACTATAAAGATCTCAATGATATTTGAATGTGTGTCCTGATTTTAACGAGCTAAATACACTTTTGGTCGATGATTCATCAGAAAAAATGATTTATAATCTAGTAAGTTACATTGATGCAATATGTTTTTCCAGTTAAACAGGTGTTCATACATTGATTGATTAACAATTTATATGTTTATATAGAAATACAATTACATATGTCCACATACCTTTGCCGCTGCTTCCCATTCGAATGACAGTGCTCTAGGTATGACACAAATTTATTTCTTCTTATGCGAATTTAGTTTATTGTTAGTAAAATTGCACCTCATTAGTTTGATAATTGAAATTATATATATATGTCCTCAGAAAAAGGCGGAAACATACGAGAGTATTTGGAAAATTTGTTGAAGGCGCCTAATGTTCCGGACTTCGTTAGAAATAACCCTTTTTCATCGGATTAATTTCGTTGTGGATACATTATTTGAACATTGTTGTGTAAATACATATACATTTGATGATTATTGAAATATCAATACTAGTTATTAATGTATTTTACATTTGCGTGAAAATGTATCGAAACACATTATTAAAGAATCGTTTTCTATAATCTCCACAACAAAGTTTTCATATTTAGAAATATTAGTATATTTATAATCGTTTTCTATAATGTATCCAAACTTAAAGTTTCCCATAAAATGTTGATACATTTTTAAAAAGTAACGACCCCAAAAACATTAAAACCGATAATTATAATGTAATAGGTAAATTTACAATGTAACCGGTATAAATATACAGGTTTTATGAAAAATAGGTCTATAACATGTATCGATACATTTTCTAAAAGTGTCGATCCCAAAAACATCGAAACCGATAATTATAATGTAATAGGTAATTTTGTAATATAACCGGTATAAATATAATGGTTTTATGAGAGAATAGGTATACAATATGTATCGACACTTTTTAATATTGTGTCGATACTTTTTATCCAGAATGGATGTCAAAAAGGGTTAACGCACAAAGTGTCGATACATTTTCAAAAAGTGTCGATTCCTAAAACAACGTAACCGATAATTATAATGTAATAGGTAATTTTGTAATATAACCGATATAAATATATCGGTTTTATGAGATAATAGGTCTACAAGATGTATCGGCACTTTTTAATATTATGTCGATACTTTTTGTCTATAATGGATGCCAAAAAGGGTGAACGAATAAAGTGTCGATACATTTTCAAAATGTGTTGATCCCAAAAACATCGAAACCCATAATTATAATGTAATAGGTAATTTTGTAATATAACCGGTATAAATATATCGGTTTTATGAGAGAATAGGTCTACAACATGTATCGACACTTTTTAATATTGTGTCGATACTTTTTGTCCTGAATGGATGCCAAAAAGGGTGAACGAATAAAGTGTCGATACATTTTCAAAAAGTGTTGATCTCAAAAACATTGAAACCCATAATTATAATATAATAGGTAATTTTGTAATATAACCGATATAAATATACCGATTTTATGAGATAATAGGTCTACAACATGTATCGATACTTTTTAATATTGTGTCGATACTTTTAAATAACGTGGTTTTTCTTCCTTCATTATTTATATGTAACATAGCAAATGGACAAACCATAAAGGCAATTCTCTTATCTTCCTCTCTGACGAATACCAGCATTCATAACTGTTACAATCAGTTATTCATGTAAATTTATCGATATTATGGTATTGATTTCCAGATTGGACACTTTTTTCCCTTCTTGTGTTTGATAGGTATGTTATCGGAACCCTAATTTTTTTAGAAAGTCTTTAGAAAGAGGGGTTATGTTTTAAAGTTTGATGTTTGTGAATGGTTATAGGTTGCAAGTTCAATCTTTGTTCGCGAAGATGATGACCTTCAAATGGAGCCCTAGCATATCAATATTGAAGAAAATCGAAAGCGACCCGTAAGTATCAATGTATTCATGTAATTATTCTTGAAATGGTAATTGGATTAAAGTATTTAATCCAATTTAATTAATTCAAATCTCTACAGTTTGACTGAATGCGAAAAGATAAAGGAAGCTCATAATCATGTTGACAGCATAGCCAATAAAACCCCTTGCAGGGTCCAAATGGTAAGCTAGGAATTGGTAAGGCAAGTTTTCTTTGAGGATTTAGGGTTTAGAGCCCTCCAACGTAAGGAGTGCATGGTTGAACATTACGTATAATATTTGTATTCAGTTATTGAAGAATTGTTTTTAATTTTATATAAGGATAGTTGTTGTGATATACGTTCACGTTTTGGGACCAAGTAGTTAGATGCGTGCAGTAGCCTATATCCTCGAGGCAGAGCACAAGAAATCTGGCACTTAAAGATTTACCAAGAGCGGTAGCTTTTGCTCTGCATGAATACCAAACCTAGAATCAACTTTGCAATTATGGCTATCATGTTGAAGAGAACCTGCTGAATAATAGGATTTGCACACAACTGTAAGTATTTTAAACCCTAAACTCAACTACTCACGTGGACAATTATGCAATAGAGATGTCAATCATGTGAGGAGTTGAGTTTAAGGGTTTAAAATGCTTGCAGTTGTGTGCAAATCCTATTTTTCAGCAGGTTTTCTTTAGCATGATAGGCATAATTGCAAATTTGATTCTAGGTTCGGTCTTCATTCAGAGCAAAAACTACCGCTCTTGGTAAATCTTTAAGTGCCAACTCTTGTGTGCTCTGCCTCGAGGATATAGGCTATTGCACGCATCTAACTACTTGGTCCCGAAATGTGAACGTATATTACAACAACTATCCTTATATAAAATTAAAAACAATTCTTCAACAAATGAATACAACTATTATACGTAATGTTCAATCATGCACACCTTATGTTGGAGGGCTTTAAACCCTAAACCCTCAAAAGAAGCTTGCCTTACCAATTCCTAGCTTACCATTTGGACCCTCAAGTTTTACTGGCTATGCTATCAACATGATTAACCTGGATAATCCCAGTTACAGAATTGATTCCGACCATGATTGTTGGAGACTATAGTCCACAGATTGTTTGGCATTTATGTGATGATGCGGATGAAATATTAAACGGTCTCGTAAGCCACAATCAAAATAGACTAAGAGAGTAAATTTTGTTAATGTAAGGTTAATTTTGTATAAGTTACATACGATTTATAATTTTGTATGTGATGTAATTATGTATGAGATGAGAAAAGTTAGCAATTGGTTGTTGTACATGTTTACCCAATAGGAGTCATGTTGATACTTACGATATATGGAGATCGTTGTCATAACGTGCGGGACTGAATGTCCATTCCATTCCGTCTTCGAAAAAATCAGTTGATGTAGGTTGTGTGCTTGTACTCAAACTGAGCTTGACTTGAGGACATGTTAGTTTGTTATGTCCCTCACCGTTGCAGTACTCACATCGCCTAATTTTTTTCTCGACCTTGTTCTTCGGTACTTGTTTTCACTTGTGTTGTTTTCGTTGAGGGTCACGAACGTTGTTTACTAGAATGCTTTGGTTGACTGAATCATTCAAACCAAACGATTTTTCAAATTCTTCTATTAGTTTTTTCATCTCATCTCTTGCGGTTTTGAAAGACGCGTCTGTCTTTGATGCAATGTAGCAAAACCTACTTGACGTTGAACGTAGAGCAGCGAACCTTGCCATTTGCATCACTTCTGGAGACACATTCAAGTCAACATAATTGGGTGTAGAAGCCTTCGCATCCTTAGTCCACCTACTTTGAGTCAAAGTCCCGGGCAAATATGTGTAATCCAAGTGCTTCAAAATGTGACGTTGATGGCGACACAAAAGTCCAACGGTCTCGAATTTTTTGTATGAGCAAATTAGGGTTTTCGTACGAGAATCAAAACTAATTTCAAATGTCCTATTTTTTTCTTTATACTTTGACAAAATATAATGTTGACATTCATCTGATAAAGACTGAATCTCTTCCTCAATCCGGTACAATGTCTCCCGTAGAAGTTCATCTTGGAACGCATGAAAAGATTCGCGGGTAAAAATCTCAGCAACATGGCTTTCAAGGTCGACCAGTTTTGTGATATAGAAGGGCTTCGTATGGGAACTTAAGTAATCCGCTTTCAACTCGTTCATACGCATTCTACTAATTCCATCTTCAATTGCATGAACAACATCTAAATATATCTTCTTGTGTTTCAGTGCAATCGCTAGTGAAGCATTCATAGACTCACACCTTTGTGTTGAGTGAATATTGGCAAAGAAATGACAGGTTAGATATGCTTGTGCCCCATAAGTGTCGAGTATTTCCCTTCTCAATCACCCATGGATGCTTTTCGACGTTGAATTCTGAAACAATCGAACGCAATTGAATATCAAATTCCTCGATTGTCCACCAGGAAGCCATGCATTTTGAGAATGCTGCTGTAAATTTTGGGTCACCAATGTTAGCTTGTGCATTGCGAGAAAGATGCCAAGAACATAATTTGTGCTTAGCATAAGGGATAACAGATTTGATAGCCCTTTGCATTGCCCTATCCCCATCGGTGACAACTGAAATTGGTGATTTATTCATCATGACTTCTAAAAAATTCTGTAGCACCCACTCGAAAGATTTAGACGTCTCATCAGCGATTATGGTAGTGGAAAACACAATTGTGTTATGGTGATGATTGACACCGACAATAGACATAATTGGTCGACCATACAAATTATCTTTGTACGTTGTGTCAAACGCAATTTCATCACCGAAGCATGTGTAATCCGATCTCGATGTAGAATCCGACCAAATAAGATTATGCAATGCCCCTGATTCGTTTACTGAGTATGTCATAAAAAACCCGGGACACCATGTTTCTTATAATTAAAGTAGGTAATAAGCGCATTCACATCCCCATCGACGATTTCCTTTACTTTACCTCTTTGAAGTGCATTGTAGATGTCTTTATGTGTAAATCCAACATTATGATAGCCTCATGCCTGCTGCGTTAAATAGTTCATTACTTGTGACGTGCCAACACCGACCTCTTTCAATGTTGTTGCCTCATCGATATCGACCTTACTTACAGCTCTATTAGAACACATAAATGGTGCATAGCAGGTGTGCACAATGCATGATTATGTTTCTGATAAGACTTACTTATAACCCAGTGATCGTTTGTATTTGTTGTTGTAACTACGACTCTAGCCTTACACCCTGTTCTTGTGACTGGCGTATGAGCACGTTGATGATCAACAATAATGACTTTTGATGCTCGAAACCCTTCTTTGAAACAACAAAATTCTTGTGTCTTCACATTCCCTTCCACGTCAAGCCGTGTTGTTCCCTTACGTGCACTAAACCCATGTTCCCTTACGAATCCCTTGTAAAAGTACCAAGCTTCATCACGTGAAAAGAAGAGCTGACCAACCAATCTGTCAGATTCATCAACATTATGTACTTCATGGCATTCCTCGGTTAGCTTAACATTGTCTGCATCAATATGATCTATGACAAAAATTTTGTTGTGCAAGTTCAGTGGTCCCGGAGTTGATAGAGATGTAAGCAAAGGTTCATTGAACATGTTTCAGTCGTGCTTTCAATAGGATGTGGTATTGGTAGTGGTAGTTAAAGGGTGGGTACAACATTAAATTCGTAGTACATATTTAGGTATGTACAATAACTACCTAAGTATGTGTCGATACATTTTCTACAAGTATCGGCCCAAAAAACATCAAAACCAATAATTATAATGTAATAGGTAAATTAACAATGTAACTGGTATAAATATACCGGTTAATTAGAAAACAGATCAACATAATGTATCGACACTTGTGGAATTTGTGTCGATACTTATTGTCCAGAATGAATGCCCAAACGAGGTGCACGCATAAAGTGTCGATACATTTATTAAAAGTATCGATACATTTATTAAAAGTATCGATACCAAAAACATTGAAATCAATAATTATAATGTAATAGGTAAATTTACAATGTAACTGATATAAATATACCAGTTTTATGAGAAAATAGGTCAGCATAAAGTATCGACAATTGTTAAATTTATGTCGATACATTTTGTCCATAATGAATGCCTAACGAGGTGCAAGAATAAAGTGTCGATACATTTAAAATTGTATTGATCCCAAAAACATCGAAATGAAAATTACAATATAATAGGTAAATTTACAATGTATCCGATATAAATATACCAGTTTTATGAGAAAATAGGTCTAAATAATGTATCGACACATTTTTAGTTTGTGTCGATACTTTTTTCCAGAATGAAATATGAATGCCCAACGAGGTGCAAGCATAAATTGTCGATACATTTAAAATTGTATCTATCCAAAAAACATCGAAACCGATAATTATAATGTAATAGGTAAATTTGCAATGTTACCGGTATAAATATACCGGTTTACTTTGAAAATAGGTCAATATAAGTGCTACCTATTACATTATATAAGAGCTACCTAATATGTTATTGTACTTGATAATATTTCCGGTTAAATGCTTATTTTATTATATAAGCGCTACCTAATATGTTGTTGTACTTGATAATATTTCTGGTTAAATGATATAACATAACCGGTCTAAATTTTAACCGGTCACGCCGTTTTTTAACCGCCGCACAGCAGAACTTCCCCTGAATCATTCATTTAAAGACTAAAGTTAATTATAATCAAAACATATGATTTTAATCTTGAATTATCTTTTAATTTTTTTGTTTCGTTTGTTTTTGGTCGTCTTTGTTTGTCTTAATCTGACGTTATCTTAAGCCAATATTTATTTTTTTATATCGTATCTTTGATTTTTCTTTATTTTGATAGTTTCTAATTACTCTATTCTTATAGCACATCTTCCTTTGTGTTTGTGGTATGTTCTCGATCGTTTAATCGTTCTCTTTGTTTAATTGTCTTTAGGGTTGGATTTGACATTATCTCGATTGATCAAGATGATACTTATTTGTTATTTTATTAATTTTTTTGTTTTGGACCCTCAAATTGAATTTGAGTACGTGGTTTACATTCAAAGATAGTTTTATCACGACATTCGATTCTAATTTGCTATTGTTGATGACCATTTAGTAATTTGATCTCTTGTAGTGACTCGTTTGTTAATGGGTTCATATATGTTTGTATCTATATTTTATTTGAATTTTCTGGATGAATTTTTAACATTTTTCTTGTATGGTCCTTGCATGATCTCAAGTGGTTATTTTTAATCAATTAATAACATACATTCCAACGTTATTTACAAACTAATTTAAAAGAACTTTAACGGTAGATATTTTAAATTGTTTTTCAGCATTTGGGTTCAAGTCTAGGAGCAACAATTTTGATTTTAAAATATCATAATATAATTAAAAAAAGATCTTAAGAATATAAAATTTCAAACAAAAAAATCCAAAAACACGGTGGTGAGCAAACTCAATTCCTCCTTTGCAACCACAATAAATGTGAGCCATTGTGTTTAAACACGTTATTATCCCCCATGAAAACACGACGGAAATGTCTACATTCAAGTAATGCATTCAAACATGAAAACACCTATTGCCTAATGTCTTCCAGCATACAAAACCTGCCAACATTTTCACCCTTCAAGCATAGCTAATGGCTGCCCGGTCTTAAAAACTCGGAATTATTTAGACGGAGTTGCACGTTCACGGAGTGGCCACGTTTTCCTTGGCAAGAGGAGCAATCTCCTCTCCTTCATCGCCAGGTTCGGCACCGGGGACCCCTAGGCTCAACAACAACTTCTCCCACGTCTTTGCTGGTCCCTGCATACATCAACAAAATTTCCATCGTATTCATTCTTCCTAAAACAGCTCTAAATTTGGATACATGCTCAGCAAGGCACTAACCTTCCATGAAAGATCTTGTGCCATACAGTTTTGGATCATTTCCGTCATGGTTTGAGTTCCATATGTTGCAAGAGCTTCCTTGACAGTCTTTGCCACCTTATCCAAGTCTTTTGGATCCACTGCATGCGAAAACATCGATAAGTACGATCAAGTTTGGACATTCCTCTTCACACAAGGAATCGTTTCAACTACTTACCTCAACATTGAATGCTCCCATTTGAAACCCTGTGAATCCTTCCTTCACAGTGTCAACGAGTCCACCGGTCGAGGCAACTATTGGCACCTGTAGCATAGAGATTGCTTATGCAAATTAATGAAGCCAAATCAGTTTGTTGCAGGAAAGAAATGATGAAAAGGATTTACGGTTCCATATCGCATAGCATGCAGCTGGATAAGACCACATGGTTCAAATCTGCTGGGGATCAAGATGAAATCGGCACTGGCAATGATCGTATGGGCCAGTGGGACATTGAATTTGGCTATTCCTCTAGCCTTGCCAGGATACTGAGTCTCTAACTTCATAATCTGTTCTTCCATGGCCTTTTTGCCAGTTCCCTGAAAGGAAGATAGATTCCATTGTTAATACTATACTCATCTAAGCAACAGTAACATACGGCAGAAGATTAAAATTTGATACTAACAAGGATTACAATCTGGCAATTTTCGCTGATGAATTTCGGAATAGCTGCCACCAAAATGTCCGAACCCTTCTGCTCTTCTAGCCTACCGATGAAGCCAATCACCGGAACATCTCTGTCACAGGGCAAACCCATTTCTGCTTGGAGAGTTTCCTTCAGTAAAGGCTTTGCATCCATTACCTGCAATGAAAACGTATTATATAGAACATGGCTTCTACTACTACACAAACAATTGGAAGTTATTGAAGGCACATACAGTTGTTGCATCATATTTGACACTGATGTAGTTGTCAGTGGCAGGGTTCCATTCTTGAACATCCATGCCATTCACAATGCCGGTGATGCCGGTTTTACGGATGATGTTATCGAGTTCGACCCCTTTGTCTTCTCCCGATATAAGCTCCTGGGCATAGTAAGGGCTTACTGTCAAGACCTTATCTGATTCCAGGATTCCAGCCTTCATCCAATTAATTTTCCTTCCCTTGATAGGTTTGGTATACCTGACAATCGGAATAATATCAAACCATAGATTCCAAGCAACAAGGAAACGAAAACAGAAGCATTAATGGTTTCATACCCATCCAAGAAGTCGAACGAACACTTGAACCGATCAGGCAAATTGAGAACCGCGAAATTGGAAAACTGAAATCTTCCCTGATAAGATATGTTGTGGATGCAAAATGCAACCTGCCATGTTTATCAAAACAACAATGTAAGTGCTTCAACATGACCAAACTGGCCCCAAATCTGATTCACTTAAACAAACCTTGGCATTCATGTAGATACCCGTTGACTGGTACATGCTTTTCAAATAACATGGAAGCAGACCAGTGTGCCAATCATTGGCTATAAAGATAACATCTTCCCCTGCAGATGATGAAGCACGTAAAGCCTAAGTTTCACCAAAAAAAATGTGTTAAAACTTTCAAGTTTAAGACCAAAGAGGAACAGTCCATACCATATGGTCCTGAAAAATATTTGTTGCTGTTTAAATTCAGAACCCTGGGTGCCTCCAGAGCAGCCTGGCATAACAAGCTAAACCGCAATTGATTGTCTTTGTAGTCCACACCTGCATTAGGGCCATAGATTTTTGATCCAGTTTTGCCCCATACCTGAATCATCATTTTGGTGTAAGGAAACAGAAGAATAAAAGAGAACATGTTAGGGAAACAGGGTTAACAGAACAGAATACAAACCTTCTCAAGGAACATCGGGTGATCAACAAAGATACGATCAACTCCACGTTTGTAACAGTGGAAGAACCGAACAGTTTCGATTTTCTCGCCGACTTTTAACTGCAAGTTAAGAGCTGATTATTAAGAAATATAATCCAAAGACAGTTCACTTCAATTGAATTCGAACCGAACATAACAGAATTGAAAATCTTACATCGCTTACGACACTGGTGTCCCATGCATCCATGTACTGATCATATCGAGGAGACACTGTCATAACTCGATGTCCATTGGCCTGCTCAATGTTCAGTTAGTATCTAAAATTATACATGCTGCAAATTATAAATGAGTGCGCAAAGCTCTACTTACAGCCATTGCTGGAGGAAGTCCACCAAGGACATCACCGAGTCCACCAGTTTTGCTCCATGGACCACACTCAGCTCCCACAAAGACTAAGTTCATCCCTTTACTGCAAATAATTTTCCCGGCAACCGCCGTGGGGTTTCCCTCCTTCACAGCTTGCCTGACAACAGCCTTTGTTTTGCTTCTCATCTGCAACCTGTCCAGCTTGTTCAAAAACCTCAGGCCATTGTGAGAAATGGCGGCTTTATTCTTCATGCTAATCAAATTGTTGTCTGCCCCATGGCTGGTGACATGAGCACTTCTTGAAACAAAGTGTGAGGCTGTTGTCACTGTTGCCATTGCTGCGATACTTCCAAGAAGCTGAGACCAGAAGAAGAAGAAAGTAATGAACTAAACAAATTTAAAACCCTCCAAGTCCAAAAGAGACGATTGATTCAAAACACATAGGAAAACCCAGAATTATAAGTTGTTTATATGGTATTAAAACGTAACAACAACCTCGAAAATGTCTCGAAAGTCAAAATACTTGAATAATAGAATGATCAAAGAAGCAGAAACGCATGCAATTGGTTCAGTGAATCTCTCAAAATCAGTTAAAAGAAGAAAAATCTCAGGCAAATCTATTAAAAAATACATTCGATTTAATTATATAGGATGTGATATATTAATATACTTCTACAAATAAGATAGATTTTTATAATTAAATATCATTTATTTAAGGGTAATAATATCATTTTACATTTATTGCTTATATATATCTTTAAATCTCATTTTATTTAACTAAATAATCTCATAACATTACTTCTTTGTTTCAGTCATCCAGTTACTCTGTAATATTTATTATCTTCTATTCTATTTGTACCAAATAGACATTCTATGAATGCTCTGTCTCATTCTAATAAACCAAATATACCGTGTATATATTATATATACTCAATTTGCACGAATCAAATTAACGTTGTGATTAAACCAAATATACCGTGTATATATTATATACTTAATTTGCACAAATCAAATTACCACGGTGATTAAAGAGATAGTTATTATCCTTACAAATCTTAAATTCGAACACCAAAGACAGCAAAAATATTTAAACTTTCATTATCAAATGATTAAAAATCTTTAGAATAAATATAAATAATAATTACTTTATATTAATTAATATATATATATATATATATACTCAATTTAAAATATGTATTTATCATTTTAAAATATTTGACAATATAAGAAGTTTGCAAGATCATTTATGAAGTAATTCAAAAGTGTGATGATAAATTTTGATGATTTTTTTTTCAGATATGATAAATATATATAACAAAATCATTTAATATTACTTTTTTAATCTCTAAAACATACTTTCATATTAGATATCGTAAATATAATGTGGGGAGTTAAAAGTTGATGGTGAATTGTTAAGAGTGCATTTCAATTCACACAACACTAGAAATGTAATCTCTTGTCCGTAAAACTTTCATGATTTTATATTATTAACAAAATTCGTATATAGATATAAAAAAGAAAATATTATTTACCTAAATATGCTCAGTATAACATGACAATAGTAATAGAAAATTACATAAAAATCAATAACCCTCAAGTATTTGGAAATCATAATTTCACCATCACGATCAATCACGAAAACGACGGGAAATTATAAAACAAAACAGGAAAAACGGCACTCTAATATCCCACCTTATATTAGAAATCATAACAATTAAATTTAGAAGGTAGTATCAAATTTGGGTTAAGCTCGGCTTTTCAATGCACAAAAAGGAAGAAAATTGTATTTCTTAGAATCTCTCTTTTATCTATGAGCTGTGACCAACGTCTCTATGAACTTTAACCCATCAAATTGTGGCGCGAATTTCTCCCTTCTTGACGCCGTACAATTCTTTGACGCTCCGTTCTGTGATTCCTAAACAATCATAGTTCAATGTCAAGATCAAGAATTATAAATTATAACATTAGCTTTTTAATCAACAAATTTTATTGATCCAGTCAATAAATCTAGATCAAGAAAGCAAGATACTGAAACTAATAGAATTAAGTAGTCAAAATCTCACAGCAAATTAAATAAAATGAAAGAAAAAGCACTCATCAGACATTGGAAAGGGGAGAATCAGCAAACCAATACGAAGAAAATGATGAAGCATTGGGGAAAAAAAAGTAAAAGAAAAAAAACCTTGTTGGAGAAGATCGGAGAAAGAGAAACATGTTGGACTCCGGTGGATGAAGATGAAGTGAGAACCACCGTGGAAGCAGCGAGCACAGTCGCAACAAGAGGTCCAGGACCCTTCATTTTCTCGAATCCTTTCTATTTCAGCGAACAAGACTCAGATCGAGAGTGATTAGCTCCCCTTCTTTTTCTTTTCTTTCCTTGCATAAATTCATACCCACTTTCTTTAAAGATGGAGCCCTTATATTTTGTCCGAGTACGCCACAACTTCCCAGGTCCTTGAGTTAACGGGATTTAATTTCACTCTCAGGTCCGATTTTATTTTCCCATGAAAAAATTGCGTAGCTTTCACTGCCACGTCGAGTATACAGTACCCTCAAATATTTGTCAGCTTGGCATGAGAAAAGTGACGGCTGCAGTTGATTTTTAAATAATTAAAATTTATTTAAATTGGGAATGTGCATTGATAGTCGAGAAAGGTACTGGAATGAGAATATAATCTAGAGAGAGAAGCACTGAGCAGAGCAGGGTGGTGAATTTTGAAATATCGGTGGTTGTTGTTTGCCTAAACTCGATGTCGTTCGAGTCTGACTCACTCAGTTCATCGCTCTTTCTCTCTCTATTTACCCAGTGCTCCGTGCACAGTGCACGCTCGTTCCCATAATAATCTCCTTGTATTGTCGTCTAAGTCAAAAAGTACTGCCTTTAATTATTCCTAGTTCCCAACAACTGAGTCGCACCTTGCAAATAGCAATTGTGACGGTCGTCGCAGCCTGAGAATGTCTCAAGAACGACGGGTTAATATACGGTTAATATACGTTATTATCGGATATATTAAAAAATATTTAATAAATTTGGTTTAACATTACCGAAAACATTGACTAATAATAATGTAGTAGGTCTAAGTCATGAAGAAATATTAAAAAATTGTTCAACCGGTAAACTTAACTTATCGGTTCGTGTCGATCCAAATTAAAAATGTATCGATCCACAACGATATAACAGGTAAAACTATGACAAAACCAGTATTGAAATGATAAAACCGGTAAAGCGGTACCGAATATATTTAAAGTGTCGGTACTTTAATATAAGGATCGACACTTCGTTAATTTAAAAGAGAAGTAGTTTTAGCGCCTATAAAGTGTCGATACTTTCAAAAAATATATCGATCAACAACGATATAACATGTAAAAATATGATAAAACTGGTATCAAAATGATGAAACCGGTAAAACGCTACCGGATATATTGAAAGTGTCGAAACTTTATATAAGGATCGACACTTTGTGAATTTAAAAGAGAAGCAGTTTTAGCGCCTATAAAATGTCGATACTTTAAAAAAAATGTATCGATCAAACAACGATATAGCAGGTAAAAATATGATAAAACCAGTATCAAAATGATAAAACCGGTAAAATGATACCAGATATATTAAAAGTGTCGATACTTTCGTAAGTACGTGTAATAAATTATCGATACTTTCAAAGAAATACGTAATTATCCTTTCGAAAGTATCGACACCTGACATAAAAGTATTGACACTTTTGTATTTGTATCGATTAAATATAAATAACATATCCGATGAAAATATAAAGGTCATAGCTAAATATCATCTGAAATTAGATAGAACGGATGAATTTTTGAAATCGAAGCGTAATTGTTGCTGCATTTCAGAAGACGTTTCTAAAGCGAAGTTTGTTTGTTTGTTGTTGCAGTCGAATCGAAAAGTATGTTGTCGAAACCCTAATTTTTTATTATTACAGTAATCGCGATAGAGTTTTTATGTGTTGTTTGGGTTTTGGAGTAAAGAAGCATTTGAGACCGATTGCAGGTAGAAAGTGATATTCAAGAAAAAATATAAATGTCGATACTTTTATTAAATATTATACGTAGCAAATGATATTATAGGTTGTATAAATGTGCCGACACATTTTGTAGTGGCCATTCAAATTCTTTTGAAGAAAACTGTTTTACCACAAGAGTAGTTATCTATATTTGTATATTAAATAAAGTGTATGTAACAAAATAATTTGATTTGCGTAAACTGATATATAAAAGCTAGGAAAAATGGAGTCAATGAGTTGGAAAATTGTTGGTGGCGCATATGACTTTGAAATTGAGGTCGAGACTCGAAAGCAACCAAAGGGTGGATATATGTACTTCTAGTAAGTATCAATGTCTCTTTGTTATTATTGTTGAAATGGTAATTGGATTAAAGTATCGATAAACTTTAAATTGATTACAAATTTTAAATGCTGACAGTATGGCCGAATGCAAAAGGATGAAGGAAGATGACACACAGAGCGGTTCAGTATGTAAAATGAAATTGACATTGAGTATTATTTAGTGTTAATGTATTGATTAAGAAACGTTTATGTTTAATATTAGGTGACAAAAGATGTGAGGTCCAAATGGAATTCGATGAGTGATGCTGAAAAGGAACCTTACATCACACAGTCAATGAATGATAGTAAAGAATACAAAGAACGGAGGAAAGCACATGAAAATAAGGTATTCATTAAACTTGTAAATACGTTGATACAAAATATATAAGAACTATAACATTATATATTGTTCAAAAATGTAGGAAGTGTCGACATGATGCAGCATTAAAAGGGTGAATTCATTAATTAAACACCTTAAGGAGAAGGGTCAGTTGAATGTGCTGGGAGAAATAGGTTTTGGATCGTTGGTAGGAGTAAGGGATCGACCTATTCGGAGGGAATTGTGTCGATCCTTGATGGCGTAATTTGATGTCAGACAATGTATTGCTAAGTATGGTGATTTTTCATTTCCTCTCGGGATCCCATGTGCTACAGCCGTATTGGGGGTAGAAAATGAAGGCAAAAGTGTTGTAGAAGTCTGTAAGAGTAAGGACTGGAAAGCACTTGCCTCCAAATATGGTTTGAAACAGAAAGTGACATATGCTGAAATTGAAGAGGAAATAAAAAGTGGATCTTACGGGGGGGATGAGCTGAAGGCCAGAGTTCTATTATACCTTGTCGGTATCTTTCTTTGTCCAACGGGTGATACGTCAACGAACAAGGAATATATGAAGCTCATTTGCGATGAAGGCTTGAAGGGTGAATTCAATTGGGCTGAATATATCCATTCGAGATTGATTGAATAAATAATCACCTTTAAAAAGGGCAGCCAGAGATACCTCAAAGGGTGCATAGCAATCTTAGAGGTAAATGAGTTGAATAACTTTTTTGTGTTTTTATATAAAATGATAGTATAGTTATTATATAAAAATATAAATTTTATTATAAATGCAGGTTGCATTGTTCGATTTTTGGTCGGGTTGTGAGGCAGTGCCGGCTTATGAAAGAACCGGAGTGGAACGCATCCGTGCATGGGGGAAGGAAGAGGTGGTTAGAGTGATGGTGAAGTTGAAGTTGGATAGAGCGAAGAAGCAAGAAAGGGTAATAAATGTAATTAAATAATATTAAGAATATATTCAATGTCTTAATATTGTAATTTAATTTTGAAGGTTATTGATAAGGATGTAGAGGAGGTAGTGGAGGTAGAGGAGAAGAAATGAGAGATGGTTGTATTGGGGGATGACGGTGAGGGGGATGACGGTGAGGGAAAACAGAGTAACTTCGACATTTTGATGTCTGAATTGGCTGATATCAAAAAAATCCAATTTTATATCATGCAAAGATAATCAAGAGTCGAAGAGAAACTTGATAGAGTCGAAGATACACTTGAGAGGCATAAGGGAGTAGTGGAAGGAAAAATAGATGGAGTGGTGAAAGAAGTAGAGGTGTTGAGGGGTGAAGTGGTAAAAGAAGTTGAGGTGTTAAGGGGTGGTCTTAAGATGGTGACGGGTGAAAAATTTGAGGGAGTGGTGAAGGAGGTTGTGGAATTGAGGAGTGAACTTACAGGGGTGAAGGGGGTGGTTGATAAATACTTGGATGAAGGAGATCAATTGAAGGGTGAAATAAAATAGATGAAGAGCTATGTAGATAAAAAATACGATGAACTGAAAAAATATGAAGAAGAAAAGAAGGAGGAGGAAGAAGAAGATATGGAAGAAATGAGGAGGAAGGAAGTAGATGTCATTTAAACACTGGAGAGTGTTATGGCAGCAGATTTGGATTCGGAATGTCCTGCACCCCAGAAGAAGAAGCAGAAGGTAAGTTGAATAAAATAAAACTTAATTTGATCTTTATTATGTTGTTGTGACAAAAATTTGTATGTAAAATTGTAGGTTGAAAAAGCGGATATTCCAAGCGGAATTGATGACATCGAAGCTACAATTTGTGATTATTTATGGAATAGTGAGTTAGAATCGGGGTAAGTGAAATATATTGCTTTGTGAGTGATATTTAAATATTTCATGACAACATATTAATCCTAATGATTCACACAGATATTCTGTAATCTCAATGGGAAATCAATTCGCTACTGTATACGACGTTGCAACGTTGAAGCCTACGGAATGGGTTGGCGGTGTGGTAAGTAGAAAGTATAAAATGTTAAAACTTATTGAATATGTTCTGATTGTGTAATTAATTTTGTTAGGTTATTGATTTGCTCGCCTGGACAGTATGCTACGATTCTCAAAAGTCACTCCGGAGGATTGGCTACCTTCCATACCACTTAGCGGTGAGTTAAATCAATAAATGGAGATAAGTAGTGTTATAAACGGTAAATTAATAATGTTTGTTGCGTAATTGCAGCATCAGGCGTTGGATGCCAACAAGAAAGAAAGTGTTGAGAGTATTGCTACCTTCTGGGGTCCCATATTGGATAACTATGTGAAATTCATCGACTGTGAGAAGGTAAGACACCATACCAATTGCAAATGTTGTTTTCGGATATAGAATGTTGAATTTTGTCAAATTGGGTGTGAAATTTGTTGCAGATCATGATCACAATAAACTACCATAATTCACATTGGTATCTGTTGGTGTTGGATATGGTAGATCGTGTTGCAATAATATATGATAGTATGTTTACATCTGAAGCATCTAAACAGAGAGTGAATGATGCTAAGAGATTGGTATGTATGAAAGGATATTATGTAAATTATAATGCATAACTTTTTTGGATCATAACTTCTTCTTTTTTAATGCATATTAAAATATTAGATTTTTATAATAAGAAACGCATTTGGGTTGAATACTGTGGATCTCTAGGAAAGTTTCCCTTGAAAAATTTCAAATTTGTGGAGCATAAGAAGAATAAGCAATTGAATGGGTATGAGATGTTATCATAAATAGAAAGCTTAATTTATGCAGGATTCATCATAATTGACATGTGTGGTTTTCAAATTTTGTAACAGACATGATTGCGGCATGTATGTGATGATGTAGATAGAATCGATCGGTTCTACAGGGGCAACTGGTGATTTTGTAAGTGGAAAGAAAAAATTTGTTTGTGGTAAAATTGTTAAATGTCGTAGATTGAATGATGTAGTTTACAATACTTAACGTTCTGACAATTTGAATATAGGTTGTTGGAGAGTGGGATCGATCGCAAATATTAAACGATCTCGTAAGCCACAATCAAAATCAACGAAGACAGGAGATAACAAAAGCTGCCATGAGACATAAGAATAACAAAAGGATGCAATGATGTAAATGTAGGGTTAATTTTGTATACGATTTATAATTTTGTATAAGATTTATAATTTTGTATGTGAATGTAATTATGAATTAGATGAGAAAAGTTAGCCGTAGGTTGTTGTACATGACATGTTTCTTATACACATTAAGAGTCATGTTGATACTTACTATATATGGAGATTGTTGTCTGTATTATACCAAATGTCATCATAATTGTCATCATGTGCGAGACTGAATGGCCATTCCATATTGAGGGTATGTACAATAACTACAAAATTAACTTTAAAGCAAAAGGTAAATTTACAATTTGGCAAACAGGGTGCAACCATAAAGTGTCGATCCATATATAAAAGGTGTCGATCCCAGAAACATCGAAACCCATAAGTATAATGTAATAGGTAATTTTTCAATCTAACCGGTATAAGTATACCGGATTTATGAGATAATAGGTGTAATATATGTATCGACACTTTTTAATTTTGTGTCGATACTATTGGTCCAGAATGAATGGCAAACAGGGTGCAACCATAAAGTGTCGATCCATATATAAGAGGTGTCGATCCCAGAAACATCGAAACCTATAAGTATAATGTAATAGGTAATTTTTCAATCTAACCGGTATAAGTATACCGGATTTATGACAAAATAGATGTAATACATGTATCGACACTTTTTAATTTTGTGTCGATACTATTGGTCCAGAATGAATGGCAAACAGGGTGCAACCATAAAGTGTCGATCCATATATATATATAAGTATACCAGATTTATGAGAGAATAGATGTAATACATGTATCGACACTTTTTAATTTTGTGTCGATACTATTGGTCCAGAATGAATGGCAAACAGGGTGCAATATATAAAAGGTGTCGAACCCAGAAACATCGAAACCCATAAGTATAATGTAATAGGTAATTTTTCAATCTAACCGGTATAAGTATACTGGATTTATGAGAGAATATGTGTAATATATGTATCGACACTTTTTAATTTTGTGTCGATACTATTTTTAAATATCGAGTGTTTTTCCCCCGTTCATTATATTATATATAGTATACAAACTCTAAATTGACAAACCCTAAACTTTTACTAAAGGCAAACAGTTAGAAGAGAACTCTTCCTATCCGAATAATACTAGCGTTATCATAACAGTGACGATCAGATATTCAGGTAAATGTATCGATATTTTATGGGTTTGATTGATTTCTATATTGGAGTTTTTTTCCTGAATGTTTGTGTTCCAATTGTAATAGCATCCAACCAAAATGGCTCCAAAACGTCAGCGTCAGAAGCGCGGTCTTTCTCAAAGCTCTTCTCAACCCAGTTCTTCTCAACCACAACCTCCTTCTGAAACAAACGATTATTCTGAGGAAATCAGGTCCTTCAAAACTCTGAACTTTAGATCCGATATGGAGAAACAAAGATGGCAGACGAGTTTTAAAGTAAGGAAGATTTGTCCCGAAACGTGTCATTGACCTGGGTTTCTTGTTTGATGATAAATATGCATTTAGTTTTAAATCCATATTTAAATCTTGGGGTTGGCTTGAATTCCTTGGTGTAGAACCAAAATATTACCCCAACCTAGTTAGAGTCTTCTACAACAATGCTTCCTTACAGCACGAGCCTAATAAGACTAATATAATAGGAATTAATACACATGTCATGGGGAAGGATATATATATATATATCTCCGGAAACTATTGTGGAGGGTTTAGGTGTAGCGAATAAAGGGGATTCAGATGAAAATGATGTAGATTGGTCTACAATTAAACGGGTTGCTAGAAATAGCCCAATTCACCTAGATGTAGAGTCGAGAGTGTTTCACAAAATGCTCACATGGTATATCCGCCATAGTGGGGGAAAACATTCAACGCTTCGAGACAGCGATTATTGGTGGATAGCAAAGTATAAATCCAAATCCAAAACGGCTCCAAACATTGCTGAACTCATATTTAATACAATTGTATATATGGTCACAAAGGGAGCAACAATTTCAACTTCACTACCATATGGATGTGTCATCACCCATCTGTTGAAGAAGAAAGAAGTTGATTTTTCGCATGACGCCCCTGTTCGATTGACCCGCAAGATTGACATGTTATTTATTAAAAAAGCGGGATATGATTTTGTTGAAAAACTCAGTTGGAAGCGTGTCAATGAGGTCGGATTAGATCAAGAGAGGGAGAAAATAGACCTCATTGGCCATGAAGAAGAGCAACCAATTGGAGACGCAATGATGGAAGAAGCTCCAGAAGCTCCAGTTGCAGAGGATGTCACAATTAAGACCGTGATGGAATACATAGTCAATTTTAGGGAACATATTGATTCCCTTGTGAGTGGAATACGAGCCGATATTTCATCATTGCGCGATGAAGTCTCCATGTTGCATGACGAATTATGTCAACGACATCAAACGAGTTAGGTAATTCAACCCTAATTCATTATTTATGTTTCTAAGCATTTACACGTTCTGAACTGTATTGTATTTTCTTTTAACAGGTGTGGACAACCAAGCGGTCAATGAAGATGAAGCTGACGATGAAGATGACGATGAATATGACGATGATGATGATGATCCAAAATATTATATCGTGTCTGCAATGCCGCCTTCAAGAAAACTTTTAATTTTTTATCTCAATGGTGTCCTTGCCTACATCCCAAGACTTCCTGCAGGTTTTAATTCTATTCTTTTGTATCCATTATTTTAACATATAAGCGTATAACTTTAATCTCATTTTCTTCATGTTGTAGATGTTGTCCTCAGAACAGGATTATTTGAATTTATGCAATTTTGTGTCGACAATTTTGTTGTTGCCCTTTGGTCTTCAAAGATGAGGTTAGAACATGTTTGGATCAATTGAATTACTGTAGTCAAAATCGTTAATATACATTTGAATGTTAACATTCAAACTTGATTACAATCTCAGGCATAACGTCGACCGTGTACTTGAGAAAATACCTTTAAATTCTGAGCATTTTCTATTCGTTTGGGTAAGATGAATGTCATTACAGTTTACTGACTTTTCGTTGTCTATGATTCCTACATATTTATGTTCGACTGTTTGTAAACAGGATCAAGCAAAATGCAAAACATACGATAATGTTACCTACTGTAAAGATCTCAATGATGTTTGGAACGCGTGTCCTGATTTTAACGAGCTAAATACACATTTGGTCGATGATTCAGCGGAAAAAATGATTTATAATCCGGTAAGTTGCATTTATGCAATATGTTTTTCCAGTTGAACAGGTGTTCAGACATTGATTATTTTAACAACTTATGTGTTTATATAGAAATACAATTACATATGTCCACATACCTTTCACACTGCTTCCTATTCGAACGACAATGCTCTAGGTATGACATTCAATTTATTCATGCTTATGCGAATTTAGTTAATTGTTAGTAAAATTGCACCTCATTAGTTTGATAATTGAAATTATTTATGTATGTCCTCAGAAAAAGGCGGAAACATACGAGAGTATTTGGAAAATTTGTTGAAGGCCCCTCCTTTTTCATCGGATTAATTTCGTTTGTCGATACATTATTTGAACATTGGTGTGTATGTATCTTTTGGTTTGATTATATTGTATGTATATTTTCATTAATTATTCCATATTTGCTTCTCTGTATACATATACATTTGAGGATTGTTGAAATATCAATACTAGTTATTAATGTATTTTACATCTGCTTGCAAATGTATCCAAACTTAAAGTTTCTCATAAAGTGTCGATCAATATATAAAAAGTAACGACCCCAAAAACATCAAAACCGATAATTATATTGTAATGGGTAAATTTTCATTATACCCAAAAAAATATCAGCATAAAGTGTCAATACCTTTTCAAAAAGTGTCGATTGAAAAAACATCGGAACCCATAATTATAATGTAATAGGTAATTTTGTAATATAACCGGTATAGATATACCGGTTTTATGAGAGAATAGGTATACAACCTATATCGACACTTTTTAATATTGTGTCGCTACTTTATGTCCAGAATGGATGAAAAAAATGTCGATACCTTTTCAAAAAGTGTCGATTGAAAAAACATCGGAACCCATAATTATAATGTAATAGGTAATTTTTTAATATAACCGGTATAAATATACTGGTTTTATGAGAGAATAGGTCTACAACCTATATCGACACTTTTTAATATTATGTCCATACTTTTAAGTAACGCGGTTTTTCTTCCTTCATTCAATATTTATATGTATATCTTATACACAATAGGAGAGGAGTCATGTTGATACTTACGATATATGGAGATCGTTGTCATTCCATTCCGTCTTCGAAAAAATTAGTTGATGTAGGTTGTGTGCTTGTACTCAAACTGAGCTTGACTTGAGGACGTGTTAGTTTGTTATG
Source organism: Hibiscus syriacus (assembly GCF_006381635.1). Classification (NCBI taxonomy): domain Eukaryota; kingdom Viridiplantae; phylum Streptophyta; class Magnoliopsida; order Malvales; family Malvaceae; genus Hibiscus; species Hibiscus syriacus. The sequence goes on from NW_024063008.1 coordinate 2,243,243, forward strand.
TCCCTCACCGTTGCAGTACCCACATCGCCTAATTTTCTTCTCGACCTTGTTCTTCGGCACTTCTTTTCGCTTGCGTTGTTTTCGTTGAGGGTCACGAACATTGTTTACTACAATGCTCTGGTTGACTGAATCATTCAAACCAAACGAGTTTTCTAATTCTTCTATTAGTTTTTTCATCTCATCTCTTGCGGTTTTAAAAGACTCGTCTGTCTTTGATGCAATGTAGCATAACCTACTTGACGTTGAACGTAGAGCAGCGAACCTTGCCATCTGCATCACTTCTGGAGACACATTCATATCAACATAACTGGGTGCAGAAGCCTTCGCATCATTAGTCCACCTACTTTGAATCAAAGTCCCGGGCAAATATGTGTAATCCAAGTGCTTCAAAATGTGAAGTTGATGGTGACACGGAAGTCCAACGGTCTCGAATTGTTTGCAGGAGCAAATTAGAGTTTTCGTACGAGAATCAAAACTAATTTCAAATTTCCTATTTTTTTCTTCGTACTTTGACAAAATATAATGTTGACATTCATCTGATAAGGACTTAATCTCTACCTCAATCCGGTACAATGTCTCCCGTATAAGTTCATCTTGGAATGCACGAAAAGATTCGCGGGTAAAAATCACAGCGGCATGGCTTTCAAGGTTGACCAGTTTTGTGATCTGGAAAGGCTTCGTATGGGAACTTAAGTAATCCGCTTTCAACTCTTTCATACGCATTCTACTAATTCCATCTTCAATTGCACGAACAACATCTAAATATGTCTTCTTGTGTTTTAGTGCAATCGCTAGTGAAGCATTCATAGACTCGCACCTTTGTGTTGAGCGAATATTGGCAAAGAAATGACCGGATAGGTATGCGTGTGCCCATAAGTGTCGTGTATTTCCCTTCTCAATCACCCATGGATGCTTTTGGACGTTGAATTCTGAAACAACCGAACGCCATTGAATATCAAATTCCTCGGTTGTCCACCAGGAAGCCATGCATTTTGAGAATGCTGCTGTAAACTTTGGGTCACCAATGTTAGCTTGTGCATTGCGAGAAAGATGTCAAGAACATAATCTGTGCTTAGCATAAAGGATAACAGATTTGATAGCCCTCTGCATTGCCCTATCCCCATCGGTGACAACTGAAATAGGTGATTTATTCATCATGGCTTCTAAAAAATTCTGTAGCACCCACTCGAAAGATTGAGACGTCTCGTCAGCGATTATGGCAGTAGCAAACACAATTGTGTTATGGTGATGATTGACACCGACAATAGGCATAATTGGTCGACCATACAAATTATCTTTGTACGTGGTGTCGAACGCAATTACATCACCGAAGCATGTGTAATCCGATCTCGATGTAGAATCCGACCAAATAAGATTATACAATGCCCCCGATTCGTCTACCGAGTATGTCATAAAAAACCCGGGATCATCATGTTTCTTATAATCAAAGTAGGCAATAAGCACATTCACATCCCCATCGACGATTTCCTTTGCTTTACCTCTTTGAAGTGCATTGTAGAGGTCTTTCTGTGTAAATCCAACATTATGATAGCCCCCTGCCTGCTGCGTTAAATAGTTCATTACTTGTGACGTGCCAACACCGACCTCTTTCAATGTTGTTGCCTCATCGATATCAGCCTTACTTACAGCTCTATTAGAACGCATAAATGGTGTCATAGTAGGTGTGCACAATACATGATTATGTTTCTGATCAGACTTACTTATAACCCACTGATCGTTTGTATTTGTTGCTGTAACTAAGACTCTAGCCTTACATCATGTTCTTGTGACTGGCGTATGAGCACGTTGACGATCAACAGTATTGACTTTTGATCCTCGAAACCCTTATTTGGAACAACAAAATTCTTGTGTCTTCACATTTCCTTCCACGTCAAGCCGTGTTGTTCCCTTACGTGCACTAAACCCATGTTCCCGTGCGAATCCCTTGTAAAAGTACCAAGCTTGATCACGTGAACAGAAGAACTGACCAATCAATCTGTCAGATTCATCAACATTATATACTTCATGACATTCCTCGGTTGGCTTAACATTGTCTACATCAGTATGATCCATGGCAAAAATTTTGTTGTGCAAGTTCAATGGTCCCGGAGTTGATGGAGATGTAAGCAAAGGTTCATTTTGAACATGTTTCAGTCGTGCTGCTTTCAATAGGATGTGGTATTGGTAATGGTAGTTAAAGGGTGGTACAACATTAAATTCGCAGTACATAGTTAGGTATGTACAATAACTACCTAAATATGTGTCAATACATTTTCTACCTAAACATATTGTTAAATTTAAATTCTAAATAATATTTTATAAAATATCAAAACAATCAAATAATTTTTTGTGTAAACGAAATTATTAAATTAATATTGTTGGTGGAAAACATGAAACACTATTAAAAAATATTGAAACATAAATTACATAACTTTTAAAAAAGTATGGATCATTTTTATAAAAAGTATGGACACTTTCAACATATCAGGTAAATTTTACCTTTTTTAAAAGAGAAGAAGTTATATCGTTAATAAAGTGTCGATACTTTATAAAAATGTATCGATCCATAACAATATAACAGGTAAAAATATGACAAAACCGGTCTCGAAATGACAAAACAGGTAAAGCGCTACCGGTTATGTTGAAAGTGTCGATAATTTATTATACGTATCGACACTTTTGGAATTTAAAAGAGAAGAGTTATAGCGCCAATAAAGTGTCGATACTTTATAAAAATGTATCGATCCATAACAATATAACATGTAAAAATATGACAAAACCGGTCTCGAAATGAAAAAACAGGTAAAGCGCTACCGGTTATGTTGAAAGTGTCGATAATTTATTATAAGTATCGACTTTTGGAATTAATAAGAGAAGAAGTTATAGCGCTAATAACGTGTCGATACTTTATAAAAATGTATCGATCCATAACAATATAACATGTAAAAATATGACAAAACCGGTCTCGAAATGACAAAACAGGTAAAGCGCTACCGGTTATGTTGAAAGTGTCGATAATATATTATAAGTATCAACACTTTTGGAATTTAAAAGAGAAGAAGTTATAACGCCAATAAAGTGTCGATATTTTATAAAAATGTATCGATCTATAACAATATAACAGGTAAAAATATGACAAAACCGGTCTCGAAATGACAAAACAGGTAAAGCGCTACCGGATATGTTGAAAGTGTTGATAATTTATTATAAGTATCGACACTTTTGGAATTTAAAAGAGAAGAAGTTATAACGCCAATAAAGTGTCGATATTTTATAAAAATGTATCGATCCATAATAATATAACATGTAAAAATATGATAAAACCGGTCTATAAATGACAAAAGGTGAACGCATATAGTGTCGATACATTTATAAAAAGTATCGATCCAAAAAATATCGAAACCGATAATTATAATGTAATAGGTAAATTTACAATGTTACCGGTATAAATATACCGATTTACTTATAAAATAGGTCAATATAAACACTACCTATTACATTATATGAACGCTACCTAATATATTATTGTACTTGATAATATTTCCGGTTAAATACATATTTTATTATATAAACACTATCTATTACATTATATAGGCGCTGCCTAATATGTTATTGTTCTTGATAATATTTCCGGTTAAATAATATAACATAACTGATCTAAATTTTAACCGGTCACTTGTTTAACCGATCACGTCGTATATTAACCGTTTTTTAAGCGTCGCACAGCAAAACTACCCTACCCTAGCAGCCTGCGTTGATTCGGCTTGAATTGGGGATCCATTGATATGGCGTCGTATATGGACTTGGAATTTTCTTTCAGAAATATCCAATTGAAATTGAAAGTTATCATGTCAACGATTACGGGAACTTTAAAAAATTGAATGGCTGCTTTAGTTAATGAAATTAAGACCGTAGAATGTGGGAGAAACATCTAACACAAACCATATGAAATATGTCTCTCAATAATATTTTAAAAAGAGACGACTCCTCAAATAACTTTCAAAATTTAGTACCTATTGAGTAATTAAAAGTTTCAAGCTTGAAGCTTTGGACAACTGTAAATATCCTAATTGTGAATTTGGTGAGAAAGCAGCATCAGACAATCTTCTCATAGGGCTCGCAGATTTGAGAGATGAGTTTATCTTATACCAAACATCGTTAAGCTACATCAAAACTTCAAAAGTAACACTTCCTCGGTTCCTCTGCTTCACCAAACAACCCGATATTGGACCACAACTAGACGATGGTAAGTAGAACATTGTTGTAAAAATTGGGACAAATGGTGTTTGTTTGATGCACAGAATAGATGAAAAATACACGAGAACATTACTAACCGGGTTAGACAGGGTTTTAGAAGCTTGTATGCCAGATTGCTTCATCGCCCTCCCCACACCGCTGATGCACCTCCTCCATTCTCTCCACAGACTTGCAAATGCCACTGCAGCTCCAATCGAATGATGCACCACACGGATTCCCTGCTTGAGCTTTCCACTCGCAATCAGTCAAACAAATTTAATCCTTGTCATGAAAAGATCATTTCCATACACTCTCAATGGCAGGAGAGAAACAAGACAACAGATTAAAACCCGGTACACTACTATGGAGATTCAACCCTATCTTACCCAGGAGAGTTCCACAACAGAGGCTTCGTTCATCAATATGCTCAACATCAAGACCAATAAACCAGGAACCTAAAGACACGTCTTCATTTGCATATCTATGAAGAACTTGCCTACAAAGAAAAAAAAATGTAGTATAGCATATAGAAAAAATAACACCGGGAAAAAAGGATTTACCGATTGACAGAGATGTACGTGGCCAAGTCCTTGGAAACGGCATATATTTGTCCAGTAGCATGACTAAAGTACTTGTTTCCCTCCTCGCCAAATTTCCAAAACTCTGGCTCATGGTATTTGACCCCTGTACACAAACAGGAAACAAGTATGGCGGGAAAAATGATAATTGTAAAAAAAAATTAATCCTTACTTTTGTGCTAGAACAGGTCCAGACTTCATGCAACCCATATAAACACGTGGTTTCGATCTGTGACGGGCCAATGTGGAACCCACCATACCTGTAGAATAATCCATATCAATATAGTAACCTGATACACGTATGTTCATGAGGAAGAAATTGAGGTGTTGTGAAACTTAAAGCCGGATCACTAACCCAGATTTACATGTACATCATTGTCGACTTTAATATAGAAGTCTGCATCCCACTTAGCAACAGCTGTGGAAAAGTATATTTGGGTCTTCGATGATAATTCATGGTAACCTTCTGTGATTCTGCCAAAAAAAAGTGTGATTCTATGTAAGCTTCAAAGAAAATATAAGTAACCTTTACTCTCACTTTTTTGGTCTATTACCAATAACATCCACCAAATTTCTAGAGAACAGAGTTCTAGTTTCAAACTACGAAATCCTGTTTCAATGTTCGAACCCCAATGTAAATATCTAAACAATCTTAATCAGAGTGCTCATTTTTTTTTCAAGATAATCATTCTAGAACCTCTTCAAATATTTTATAAGCAAGGAACAACAAAAAGAACACAGAAGCTTTTAAACATGGTCCGGGCATGAGGTGAGAGTAGAGAAGAGGTACAGTTGACTACTTAAGCCAGCTATATCTTCACCCCAAACTACTCGAGGAACTATATTGATTTTTATCCTCCATTTGACCAAGCTTAGAACCGTAGTCTAGTTATATAAATGCATCTTTAAAATTATAAATATGGAGCTCTTCAATTTGCCATGCATTGCAAACCAAGAACAGAGAAGATAATTCATGAACTTGGTCCAAGGAAAGTAAGCATGAGCATACCAGGCGCAAAAAATCCTTGTGCTGCTCTTCTTCAGCATCAATGGCACGATCCAAAACACCACCTGAGGTTGCACTGAGAACCACAAATACATCATCTTTAATCCAAATATCATTATGTAAAAGTTAAATGCTCCACGCTTTCAATTAAATTTACCTGTGACCTATGACAAATCGCATTACAATTCCCTTCTCTTTCTCCAGCCTCTTTAATTCTTCCCCTGAGAACAATAAACCTTAAAGAATAAAAAATTGACCAGATCCAAGAGAATATCTGGTAGAATGCCAAAAGGTACAGAATAAAACCTTGAGGCATCCAAGTTTCCCTGATCGAGTCCCTTCGTTTCCTACTGCTGAATGCTGTTATAATTCCCATAACAAAGAAAAGTTTCGGGCGTTCCTTCAAGTTTTCAACTCCTGATTTTTTAACCATTGGAGATCCTTCACCACTATCTGCTTTGCCAGCTCTAGCAGCAGCTAGCTGAACCTCCAATGAGGAGATTGATTTGTCTAATGTCCTGAAAGTATGTATCATGATGCAAACCCTCTTAAGTTCTACACAAATACCAAAACAAGACTAGGAGTTTACTTATAAAGTGGAATAGTAATCCAGAACCTATTGAAGAGTTATCCAGCAAGACAGAAGCTTACATAATTACATCATGAGTTTGGGAAAGTGGCGAACGAATATCACCTTCCCGGAAAGAAGCATCCTGTTGTATGTAATATACACAATCTCATTAAGATTCATGGTATTCGGTGTAGCTTAAGATAATCATATACCCTAAACTTGCCTTATCACAATTAACTAAGGGATGAACTTATTTTCTCTGATGTTTCTGTACGGAAGAAGCCTCATCAATTTTGACTGGATCAGAATCAGTCCAAAATCTGTAAAAACATAAGCCATGCACCATTAGTAGTGAACCAAGGAGTATCCACCTTCACTATAGACTGAACTAAAGAGACAAATCCTTTTAGGAAACAATACCGTTGATATAATGCAAGAAAATGGTAAAAAAAAAAGGTGACCTTTTCGTATAACTCAGATGCATTAACATCAGGGAGTTATAAATCTAGAAACCTAAGAGCCAAATCTATTCATATAGAGTTATTTTGCTGAATAATTCTGCATCAAATTAACAAGATCCTTCAAAATAAACATACAGTAGCAAGATGGCATGAAAATGAAACAACAGTTAAAGGTTCTAAATTTTCAAACCCCCAATTGAAAACAGAAAATACTTAAGATTTCTTCATTCAAATCAAGATCTTGATCATCCAAAATCCACTCAGATAAAATAGAGTAAAAAGAACCTGTTGACAACAAGTACACCCAAGAAGAAACTAGCAATGCAAAAGAAAGAAACCCATCTGGTAGAAACTCCATTGCCAGGCCTTTGAGTTCTGCTCAAACCCATTGCAAAAATCCGAAAGAGCTTCAGCCTTAAGGAAGCTTTCTCTTTTCTTTTTTTTTTTCCCTTTCCTTTCCTCTCACAAATTTTTCAGTGTCAGAGAGAAGAACCCATCAAGAGAGAAAGGGAAATGGATAACAGCAACAGGCCATAACAACAAAAATAATTCCTGGGACTGAAACATATGGGAATTCAATTGGATTTTTGTTCAAATTTAGCAAACAGTGGAGGTGGGAGGCTTTCTAAATCATGTTATTATGCTTATATTGTAATATTTATATGCTCCATTTCGTTGTTTTCTTACAAGGAAAATAATAGTCACGATAACTTCCAACAATACCCCTTCTTTACCTCTCTCCTTGTCTCTTTCAAGTTTTCCTTCCTTCTATTTGGAATGTTAAAAAGATTTCTAATATATTTTGTGGATACATTATAACCTTAATTTTTAATATTTATTCAATTTAGATCGTCTCACATTAAAAATATAATCATTTATGAATTCAAATTATACGACACCATCTGTACTATAGAAAATTTATTTTCTCACTCACAATCGAAAATAATATTAAATAAAAATATATAGTGGATTACACTCTCATATCTTCTCTTTATTTTATTCTTTCATTAAATAAATTACATTATAAATTTTTCAAATCAGATTAAATAAAATTTAAATATTAAAACTAATTATCTACAAAATCATAAAAATTTGTTGGACACTTATTACCGGGTGCCAAGAGGTCTCTTTACCTTATCCAGTAAAAATTCTCAGGAAAAAACCGTGAGGGAGCCATAAATATAGTCGTACATATTGAATTACTCATTGACTTTTTTTTATTCATAGCGTTCTAATTTGATTTTTATTCAGAAATTTTAATATTATATCCTATTAAATTAATTGATAATTATTGAATATATATACTTACAACAACTGATTGATCTAGCGGGACGAGACACTAGATTTCTTAAATAAAGTTAGAGTTTCAAATCTTGACACTTGTGAACAGAGCAAACTAGCTTAAAAGGGTTATCTTCATCTTTATAATACTAAATCTGGTGGTTAATTTTTATTAGTAGTCCATATATTATGGGTGAATTGAAGTTTTGGTCATTGTACTCTAATTTGATCATTTTTAATCTTTATATTTATAAAAATAAAGTTCAAATTTTGACCCTGATTCAAATGATATAAATTAGATCTATTAAGTAAAACTTTATTATTAGTCACCGAAATATGTATAAATTATAGATTTAATTCCGAAACGATTACAGTTAATTCATATTCGTTGTTTCATACACATCAAATTTGTCATTCTCCAAATCTCTCGTGTGTTTGTAGAACTCCATGACCGAAAAACCGAAGATACAACATGCCACTCGAAACCGAGAAAAACCTGCTTCCTTTGCCAAGCTCTCGTATTCCTTTTCTGTCCTATCCTTTGCGCCTTCATTCATGCTCAATGTGTACACATCAAACTGATACACGCTTTTATACGAGACGTTGACGTCGGGGACTTCGGGGATTACCACCTGCACTGCGATCACTTTCCCACCGGCCGGTAATGCTTCATAGCAATTCTTGAGTAACTCCACCAATAGCTTATCGTCAAAGTGCTGGAGTAGCCACTGCATTTTTGTTCCATTCAAAGAACTGGTGTTAGTCAATACTTCCTTGGATAGATAGAAGAGATTGTATCAAGGCCTAACCTTGGTGAAAATGGCGTCTCCTTCCGGCACGCTCTCAAAAGCATCTCCGGCCACATTCTTGATTCCTACAATACAAACATATAAAACAAACTAACAACTAGACAATTTTAGCAGGTGACACATCAATGGTGGTGAGCTTGTATGAAGATCATACCAGGGTAGGAGGGTGACTTCTCAATTATATGTGGCAGATCAAAGTTAATACCCTTGATGGAAGGGTACTTGGAAACAATACTGTGGAGAATAAAACCGTTGCCGCCGCCTACATCGACCAACGAATTCAAGCCATCGAAACCGCGGTAGCTTTTCAACATCTCTTCCACGAACAGCTTGTTGTAATCGATCATAGCGACCTTGAAGACGTCTCCGAACCTCGCATCGTTGCGGAGATACTCGTTGATCTTCATTCCATGTGTCTTTGTAAATGGATTCTCCCCCGGTAGGACTGCATCTTTCAGCTGGTACCAGGAATCTATAGTGGCCTTGTCCTGATATAAGTCTAACATGGGAGACAAATAACCTCCACTTGAGCTTCTAAAAATCTAATGAAGTATTTGGCAACAGGTGCCCAACCATAAAGCCTGTCAATTTGGCCATCATTTTGGTTGGTTACAATGGAGAAAGTGAGGATGGAGTGGCTAGCTAAAAGCCGGAAGATTCGATCGAGGATCAAATCGGCTTTCGGATTACTCTGACTCGGAAGTTGGGAAGCAATCTGGGAAGAAGACAGCAGCGCACCAGGTCCGGTACTCTGTATAATCTCGAACACACCGAGTTCAATAGCTGCTTTCAACGCCATGGGCACCACCGAGGAGCTAATCAGTTGCATGGCGTAGTGCTGGGCTTCTTTGTCTTCTTCATCGGTCCAGGTTCTTGATTGGTTGCTTTCTTTAAGACTCATGGTGTCGTTCTTATCGTGAATTTGAAGATCTTCTATAAGACTCTGACTGGATTTAACACCTTCGTGCATCTACTTTCAGATTAAATATTTGCCTCACAGGCGAAGATTCAACCTTGGCTGCGTTGATTTGTATAACTTAGCCTTAAAAGATGAATATCATTCGTGAAGAAATGATGAAATTTCAATGTCAACCTGTCAATTCAAAGCCATGTTCTGGGTGGCTGCTAAATTGTTCTTGAGGATACCGTCTTTTTTCTTGGCAGTCTTCAATCATGACGTGTCGCTAATCAATCTTCAAATTTATTGATTTTTAAATTAATAAATGTTTTACTTTCACTTTTTTAGATAATATTTAAATGTTTTACACTAATAATTTTTCAATTTTATTGATTCAACATTAGTTATTTGATATCTAATTCGAAAAGTTCACTTGTAATTCGAAAAAAATAATATATTAAATTATTAATAATATTAACAATCATAAGTTTTTAAATACAATAATAAGAATAATAAGATTTTAATGTACTTAAAATTTAAATTCGAGTTTGAGTTTAAACTAAGTTCGAACTTTAACCAAATTAAATCTGAGAATATTTCAAGTTCAATTTTTTTTTAGTTTTAATGTTTTGTTTTGAATTCAAATCAAGCTTAAGAAATTTAAATTTACAAGCTTTTGTGTCAAATTCAACTTTAAACTTTTCTAATTAATTCGAACTCAACAATACTCAAACTCAACAGGACTCGTTTACAGTCTTAGTATAAATTATACAAATGATCGCAAAAATTTATTAAATTTTATTTTGGTCAATGATATTTTTCAAACTTTTCACCAAGTTTTAGTTCAATTTTTTTTCTCAATATGACGTGTCACTATTAGATTAGTCTAAATGGTAAAATAAAATAAAATAAAATAAAACATTAAGCATGAACATAAGATTATTAACCATGTAAAATTAAATTTAATGATCTAAGAAGTAAACAACCTTCCGCATTCACAATTTTTCTCTAGATTTTGTGAAGGGGCTTCATATAGACTGGCACTTCTTGAATTAATTATTGATATCTAATATATTAATTGACTAATTTAGATCGAATTTTACAAAGATTCAATTGCTAGACGATTCTCTCAATTCAATTTACTTCATATAAATTAGGGTTGACAATTCGATTGAGTTATTCGAGCTGACGAGTCATATTTTATAACTCGAACTTAACTTAAATTTTTTATGAGTTGAGTCGAGTTGGTCGAGTTTCTATACAAATTTAATTGTAATTATTTATAGTATTATAGTTCAAATTTATTCCAATTTTTCGACTTTCTCTAGCCATATAAGATATATATATATTTCTTCATATTATTTTCACAATACAATGTTATTTAATATATCACATACTATCAAAAATTATAAAATATATTTACAATATTATATTTCAAAGAATGTTTTTTGATGATAAAAGATTAATGAGAGTATTAAATAGTCAAAGAATTGATGTGAAGAATTTTTTTTAAACAATTGTAGTCAAAATATTAAATTGAGTTAAATGCAAAGTTAAAGTACTAAATTAAAAAAAGAGTATATTTTTAGTAAAGAAATAAGAATTGAAGTTATATAAGTATTATATAGTAATAGGGGAGCATGTAGTTTAAATTTGATAAAAAAACGTACGTAAAATGAAGAATGAATTGAAGAAATATGAAAATCATGTAAAATTAAGGGACTAAATTTAAACAATAAAAAATTGCTATCAAAATGTTGAATTAAAAGTACATATGTATTATATGATGATTTAATAGCATGTGATTCAAATTTGGTAAAAAAATGACTAAAATGAAGGAGGAATTGAAGGAATTGGAAATCAAGGACTGGATCGTAAATCTATCAAAATACTCATCCAAATTTTCAGTTTTTCAAGATACTCGAAAATTTGAAATTTCAACTCGAAACAAAATTGAAAACCAAATTTATAATTCGAATTGACTAAAATAACTCAAAATTGAAAAAGAAAATCGATTTTTTTTAATCGAATTTTGCTCACTCCAAATATAAACAAGACTTTAATCATGACTTGCTGGTAATAAGTCCCCCGATTACTGATTTTTAATCGATCAACGAACGAAAGCAAGAGATGAACAAGGAAGATGGACAATCAAGGAACAAAGCAAAAAAGTATTAACCATGTAAAATCCCAGAGGTCTATGGTTTGCAGGATTGACAAGTACAAATTCAGAAATTTATGCCAAGTTACAATTTCCCAATTCAAATTTATAAAATATGATAGCAAAACAAACTGCAAATCCAACTCGTCCTTGAATTTGAGATCCTGTCCAAACTTTAGCACTAAGCATACTCTTCGTAAACAATATTTCGGTTTAAGTATCTCAACGGGAAGTGAAAAGAGCCCTGCCAACAATACCGGTGGCCTCGATGTAGCGATCCACACATCTAGAGATGCAACTACTTTCACTTCCACTCAGACTTGAACCTGGTTTTGTGATACACTTTTCAAAGCACTTCCCCCTCACAGTCTGTATGACAAATAAAAAAAACGACATTAAGTCGAGAATTATTCGCGTTTAGCCACAAATAATGCTGTAGAAAGCATGAACAAGATCATCTGATGCAGCAATCAAGTAACAAACACCACACTCTCATACTAAGAAACTAAAGAACTTGAATCGGGGAAAAAAATCCAAGCATACAAATAAATATAAAGAATAAAGTATGAACTAGTAACAAATCTTCTTCAAATCATGTTGATCAGTGACAAATTAGGCCAACAAACGTCTACCAAGTATGCTTTTGAAGACAGACAAAATGTTGAAGAACTATAACCATGACATGGGTTATACACTCGGCATACAAAAGATCTTGTAGCATTATAATTTACAAAATCCTCCTGAACTAACTTTTTGAGACGTGCCAAGTCCAATGAGTCAAGGGGGTTAAGCCACTTCATGAAATCTGAGGATTGTGGTTGCTTTTCTGGGTTTTGATGCCATCTAAACATTACACACTCATCTAAACCAAGAAACTACCTTTAAAATCATCTAGACAGGGAACATCTGGTTCATGATTGGGTACACAATGCATTATTTGTTGAGAAACTGAAGGACCCATGAATCATTGCCGGTAAAAGAAAATAAAATAAAATTCAGTGTAGTAAAAAAAAGGCTTGAATTTCAAAAATTTTACTGATTAAATAAAGATATGAAAAACCCAGAAACAGGATTAATAAAAAGGAAAAAGAGGGTAACCTCGAGGAACTCTTGGGCATAAGCCTGAGCAAGTTGAACCTTCATCTGGTCCATGAATTCATCTGTTGAAAATTGGGGAGATCCTGAGCCGCTTGAACCTGTTGAAAAGGAATCCATTCTCTCCCTCTTTTTATCCTTCTTACCAAATTGTCTCGCTTTCTTAGTGTCTCTCAGCCTTCAACCCAGAACCAGAGAACAGAGAAAATGTACTAAACCCTAACCATATAATAGAAGAGCCGTAAGGGAAAGGAGACGCTAAAACCCCAAAACTTAGCCATCAGATGATTGGGTTCATCAGCCCAGGACGATATTCATTTCAATTGTTGAAACGAAGGCTCATTCATTTTAATGGGCTCATAGATTTATGCTCCAGTTAAATTGGGTTTTACGTAAACTTGCTTAATGACACCAAAGAAGAAAAAATATGAATAAATGACAAATAAAAATACTCATATTTCCATTAAACATATTTTTAATAAAAATAAAAAAAAATATTTTTAAAAAATAAATTTGGGTTTAGTAAGCACTAACTCTACATGAATATATATATATTTAAAAAATACAAACTCAAGTACACAATGTGTGTTAATATGGATCATATTTAGTATATTAGCTTACATTCCTTTTTAATATATGAATTATTAATTTTAAACATGATTAAGGCAAATTAATAATTTTGAAAACCATACTTATGAGGTGGGCTCTTTTATGTTAGTTTTCAAGCTAAAGTGCTTTTTATTTTTGTTATGAAATTACGGTAGAATTAACGTACATTCGACAATTAATTTCTTATTTGATTAATAGGATGAGATATTATGTTCCTTAAACAATATATTAGGAGTTTAGCTTTGAGTTGTGAACGAAAAAAATTAGATAAAAAAATGATCTCTATCATGAGCCTCTAGTATTAAATTTGAATTAGTGGGTTAATGTGTTAGATTTTAATAGAGATGACAACGTGATCCCAATTTAACATAGTTTTCATATCTCACATTTTTTCAAAATAAAATATTAATTTATTCAATTTAATAACATAAAAATAAAATTAAAGTAAAATTTAATTTAATACCATAGTTCTAGTAACTTAAACATTAATTTTTCACATATAGTTTTATTACACCTAATAAATAATATGTAAATACATAAAAATATATTTTCATAATTATCATGGAACGGACAGGTTCTTTTTAAATTTAAATTCGACCCGAATCAATTAAATCTAAGAAAAAAGCCTCAACTCAATATAAAGTTTAAATCATATCACGATCAGATCAAAATTTATTGGATATGTTTTTTTAATAATATGTGATGATTATAGGGAAGTATTTGTTTATAATCTTATTTGGTCATTGACAATGCACATATACCCTACAGATGTAACTGCTTGACAACGCACACATACCATACAAAAACAACTGTATGAACCCAAAACGTAAAAAAAAAACAATACTCCCTTTAGCTTCTTAGATCACTCGATAAATTAAAACTCATTGAATATGTATTTTATCATGAATAGGTGGGATAATAAGGGTGTGTTTGGTTTGGGGAATGTGAGATTCTCATGGGAATGAAATCAATATTTTCCTGTTTGATTGGCTGGGAATGTCATGCCTGGTAATCTTACATTACCAATAGTGGATTTTTTTGGGTATATTACAGGGAATGTCATTACCTCCATTTCCTTAGGTATTGTTGGATTACCGACGTTTTGAACTAAAATGCCCTTAAAAAAATTCTTTCAAAAATATCCTTATTTTGTCACTAAATAATAAAAATTCTACAAAGGTTAAATTACAAATTTATCCTTAAACTATTTTAGATTTACAAAAAAAAATCTATAATTAAAATTTTATATAAAGTTCAGGGGTTAAAATAAAATTTTACTCTTTCATTAAACATTTTTATATTTTCAATTTTGTAAAATATTATATAAATTTTATGAATTTAATTTTTTTAAAGAAAATATATAAATATTTTTCAACTTGTTAAAAAAATAAATATATAATAAAGACAATTTTGTTAAATATACATTCCAATAATCTTTTATTCTTTTAACCAAACACGGTAATCTTATTCCTGCTAAATCAACCAAACATAAAATACAACATTCTCAATAATCTTATTCCCTGATAATCTTTTATTTACACTAATAATTTTATATTCCGTAAATAAAACGCACCTAATAGTAGCATGCATCTATCTCTCGTGAGGCAGCGGGTCTTATCATGTCATAATCTCTGTTTTTAATATGATTGAGAAAAGAAAACGCCTTCCATATATTAAGGGAATGTCTCATGAAAGGCGGGTTAATATACGGCTAATATACAGCATTACCGGATACATTAAAATGTATTTAATAAATTCGGTTTAGCGGTACCTATTATGTTGACAACTAAAAATGTTTTAGGTAGAAAATATAAAAAACTATTAAAAAATTTGGTAACCGGTAAACTTTAGTTATCGGTAAGTATCTATCATTTTTATAAAAGTGTCCATACGTTTAACATATCAAGTAAATTTTACCGGTTTTGTCATAATGAATCTGGTTTTGTCATATTTTTACCTGTTATATTGTAAATTATCTATCCTTTTTATAAAAGTGTTCATACTTATTTCACTGTGAAAATATATTTATTATTATCTTTAGTTAATATTGTTAAATTTAAAATCTAAATAATATTTTATAAAATATCAAAACAATCAAATAATTTTTTGTGTAAATGAAATTATTAAATTAATATTGTAGGTGGAAAACATGAAACACTATTAAAAAAATTGAAACATAAATTACATAACTTTCAAAAAAGTATATATCATTTTTATAAAAGTGTCCATACTTATTTCACTGTTGAAAACATATTTATTATTATATTTGGTTAATATTGTTAAATTTAAATTCTAAATAATATTTTATAAAATATCAAAACAATCAAATAATATTTTGTGTAAATTAAATTATTAAATTAATATTGTAGGTGGAAAACATGAAACACTATTAAATAAATTGAAACATAAATTACATAACTTTAAAAGCAGTTTTAAATCCTATAAAGTGTCGATACTTTTAAAAAATGTATCGATCCAAAACGATATACCAGGTAAAAATATGATAAAACCGATAACAAAATGATAAAACCGGTAAATTTAAAAGTGTCGATACTTTATATAAGGATCGACACTTTGTGAATTTAAAAGAGAAGTAGTTATAGCGCCTATAATGTGTCGATACTTTAAAAAAATATATCGATCCACAACGATATAACAGGTAAAAATATGATAAAACCGGTATCAAAATGATAAAACCGGTAAAATGATACCAGATATATTGAAAGTGTCGATACTTTCGTAAGTACGTGTAATAAATTATCGACACTTTCAAAGAAATAAGTAATTATCCTTTCGAAAGTATCGACACCTGACATAAAAGTATCGACACTTTTGTATTTGTATCGATTAAATATAAATAACATATCCGATGAAAATATAAAGGCCATAGCTAAATATCCTCTGAAAAAAGATAGAACGGACGAGTTTTTGAAATCGAAGCGTAATTGTTGCTGCATTTCAGAAGGCGTTTCTAAAGCGAAGTTTGTTTGTTTGTTGCTGCAGTCGAATCGAAAAGTATGTTGTCGAAACCCTAATTTTTTATTATTACAGTAATCGCGATAGGGTTTTTATGTGTTGTTTGGGGTTTTGGAGTAAGGAAGCATTTGGGACCGATTGCAGGTAAAAATAGATATTCAAGGAAAAATATAAATGTCGATACTTTTATTAAATATTATAGGTAGAAAATGATATTATAGGTTGTATAAATGTGCCGACACATTTTGGTGTGGCCATTCAAATTCTTTTGAAGAAAACTGTTTTACCACAAGAGTAGTTATCTATATTTGTATATTGAATAAAGTGTATGTAACAAAATAATTTGATTTGCGTAAACTGATATATGAAGGAAAAATGGAGTCAATGGGTTGGAAAATTGTTGGTGGAGCAGATGACTTTGAAATTGAGGCCGAGACTCGAAAGCAACCAAAGGGTGGATATATGTACTTCTAGTAAGTATCAATGTCATTTTGTTATTATTGTTGAAATGGTAATTGGATTAAAGTATCGATAAACTTTAAATTGATTACAAATTTTAAATGTTAACAGTATGGCTGAATGCAAAAGGATGAAGGGAGATGGCACACAGAGCGGTTCGGTATGTAAAATGAAATTGACATTGAGTAGTATTAGTATTTAGTGTTAATGTATTGATTAAGAAACGTTTATGTTTAATATTAGGTGAAAAAAGATGTGAGGTCCAAATGGAATTCAATGAGTGATGCTGAAAAGGAACCTTACATCACACAGTCAAGGAATGATAGTAAAGAATACAAAGAACGGAGGAAAGCACATGAAAATAAGGTATTCATTAAACTTGTAAATACGTTGATACAAAATATATAAGAACTATAACATTATATATTGTTAAAAAATGTAGGAAGTGTCGACAAGATGTAGCATTAAAAGGGTGAATTTATTAATTAAACACCTTAAGGAGAAGGGTCGGTTGAATGTGCTGGGAGAAATAGGTTTTGGATCGTTGATCGGAGTAAGGGATCGACCTGTTCGGAGGGAATTGTGTCGATCCTTGATGGCACAATTTGACGTCAGTCAATGTATGGCTAAGTATGGTGATTATTCATTCCCTCTGGGGGTATCGACTGCTGCAGCCGTCTTGGGGGTACAAAATAAAGGCAAAAGTGTTATAGAAGTCTGTAGGAGTAAGAACTGGAAAGCACTTGCCTCCAAATATGGTTTGAATCATAAGGTGACATATGCTGAAGTTGAAGAGGATATCAAAAGTGGATCTTACTGGGGGGATGAGCTGAAGGCCCGAGTTCTATTGTACATTGTCGGGATATTTCTTTGTCCAACGGGTGATACGTCAACGAACAAGGAATATATGAAGCTCATTTGCGATGAAGGCTTGAAGGGTGAATTCAATTGGGCTGAATATATCCATTCGAGATTGATTGAATCAATAATCACCTTTAAAAAGGGCAGCCAGAGATACCTCAAAGGGTGCATAGCAATCTTAGAGGTAAATGAGTTGAATCACTTTTTTGTGTTTTTATATAAAATATAAATTTTATTATAAATGCAGGTTGCACAGTTCGATTTTTGGTCGGGCTGTG
Organism: Hibiscus syriacus; assembly: GCF_006381635.1. NCBI lineage: Eukaryota > Viridiplantae > Streptophyta > Magnoliopsida > Malvales > Malvaceae > Hibiscus > Hibiscus syriacus. The sequence continues at coordinate 2,261,522 of NW_024063008.1, forward strand.
AGGCAGTGCCAGCTTATGAAAGAACCGGAATGGCACGCATCCGTGCATGGGGGAAGGAAGATGTGGTTAGAGTGATGGTGAAGTTGAAGTTGGATAGAGGGAAGAAGCAAGAAATGGTAATAAATGTAATTAAATAATATTAAGAATATAATCAATGTCTTAATATTGTAATTTAATTTTGAAGGTTATTGGCAAGGATGTAGAGGAGGCAGTGGAGGCAGATGAGAAGAAAGGAGGGATGGTTGTATTGGGGGATGACGGTGAGTGGGACGACGGTGAGGGAAAACATAGTAACTTCGACATTTTGATGTCTGAATTGGCTGATATCAAAAAAATCCAATTTGAAATCATGCAAAGACAATTAAGAGTCGAAGAGAAACTTGATCGAGTCGTAGAGAAACTCGAGAGAGTCGAAGATACAGTTGAGAGGCATAAGGGGGTAGTTGAAGGAAAAATAGATGGAGTGGTGAAAGAAGTAGATGTGTTGAGGGGTGAAGTGGTGAAATAAGTTGGGGTGTTAAGGGGTGATATTAAGATGGTGACGGGAGAAAAATTTGAGGGAGTGGTGAAGGAGGTTGTGGATTTGAGGAGTGAACTTACGGGGGTGAAGGGGGTGGTTGGTAAATACTCGGATGAAGGAGCTCAATTGAAGGGTGAAATAAAAGAGATGAAGAGCTATGTAGAAAAAAAGTACGATGAACTGAAAAAATATGAAGAAGAAAAGAGGGAGGAGGAAGAAGAAGAGATGAAAGAAATGAGGAGGAAGGAAGTCGATGTCATTTATACACCGGAGAGTGTTATAGCAGCAGTTTTGGATTCGGAATGTCCTGCACCCCAGAAGAAGAAGCAGAAGGTAAGTTTAATAAAAGAATACTTAATTTGATTTTTATTATGTTGTTGTGACAAAAATTTGTATGCAAAATTGTAGGTTGAAAAAGCGGATATTCCAAGCGGAATTGATGACATCGAAGCTGCAATTTGTGATTATTTATGGAATAGCGAGTTAGAATCGGGGTAAGTGAAATATATTGTTTTGTGAGTGATATTTAAATATTTCATGACAACATATTAATCCTAATGATTCATACAGATATTCTGTAATCTCAATGGGAAATCAATTCGTTACTGTATACGACGTTGCAACGTTGAAGCCTACGGAATGGGTTGGCGGTGTGGTAAGTAGAAAGTAGAAAATGTTAAAACTTATTGAATATGTCCTGATTGTGTAATTAATTTTGTTAGGTTATCGATTTGCTCGCCTGGACCATATGCTACGATTCTCAAAAGTCACTCCGGAGGATTGGCTACCTTCCATACCTCTTAGTGGTGAGTTAAATTAATAAATATTGAAAAGTAGTGTTATAGACGGTAAATTAATAATGTTTGTTGCGTAATTACAGCAACAGGCGTTGGATGCCAACAACAAAGAAAGTGTTGAGAGTATTTCTACCTTCTGGGGTGTCATATTGGATAACTATGTGAAATTCACCGACTGTGAGAAGGTAAGACACCATACCAATTGCAAATGATGTTTTCGGATATAGAATGTTGAATTTTGTCAAATTGGGTGTGAAATTTGTTGCAGATCATGATCACAATAAACTACCATAATTTACATTGGTATCTGTTGGTGTTGGATATGGTAGATCGTGTTGTAACAATATATGATAGTATGTTTACAACTGAAGCAGCTAAACAGAGAGTGAAGGATGCTAAGAGATTGGTATGTATGTATGTATGAAAGGACATTATGTAAATTATAATGCATAATTTTTTTGGTGCATAACTTCTTCTATTTTAATGCAGATTAAAATATTAGATTCTTATAATAAGAAACGCATTTGGGTTGAGTCCTGTGGATCTCTAGGAAAGTATCCCTTGAAAAATTTCAAATTTGTGGAGCATAAGAAGAATAAGCAATTGAATGGTTATGAGATGTTATCACAAATAGAAAGCTAAATTTATGCAGTATTCATCATAATTGACATGTGTGGTTTTCAAATTTTGTAACAGATATGATTGCGGCATGTATGTGATGATGTAGATGGAATCGATCGGTTCTACAGGGGCAACTGGTGATTTTGTAAGTGGATAGAAAAAATCGTTTGTGGTAAAATTGTTAAAAGTCGTAGATTGAATGCTGTAGTTGACAATACTTAACGTTCTGACAATTTGAATATAGGTTGTTGGAGACTGGGATCGATCGCGAATATTAAACGATCTCGTAAGCCACAATCAAAATGAACGAAGACAGGAGATAACAAAAGCTGCAATATTACATAAGAATAACAAAAGGATGCAATGATGTAAATGTAGGGTTAATTTTGTATAAGATTTATAATTTTGTATACGATTTATATTTTTGTATGTGAATATAATTATGAATGAGATGAGAAAAGTTAGCAGTATGTTGTTGTACATGTTTCTTATACACATTAAGGGTCATGTTGATACTTTGAAGTAAAAGGCAAATTTACAATATGGCCAACAGGGTGCACCCATAAAGTGTCGATCCATATATAAAAAGTGTCAATCCCAAAAACATCGAAAACCAAAAGTATAATGTAATATGTAATTTTTCAATCTAACCGGTACAAGTCTACCGGTTTTATGAGAGAATATGTCTAAATAATATGTCGACACTAATATAGTTTGTGTCGATATTTTTTGTTCAGAATGAATGTAAAACAGGGTGCACCTATAAAGTGTCGATCCATATATAAAAAGTGTCGATCCCAAAATCATCGAACCCAAAAGTATAATGTAATATGTAATTTTTCAATCTAACCGGTACAATTATACCGGTTTTATGAGAGAATATGTCTAAATAATGTGTTGACACTAATATAGTTTGTGTCGATATTTTTTTTCCAGAATGAATGGAAAACAGGGTGCACCCATAAAGTGTCGATCCATATATAAAAAGTGTCGATCCCAAAATCATCGAACCCAAAAGTATAATGTAATATGTAATTTTTCAATCTAACTGGTACAATTATACCGGTTTTATGAGAGAATATGTCTAAATAATGTGTCGACACTAATATAGTTTGTGTCGATATTTTTTTTCCAGAATGAATGGAAAACAGGGTGCACCCATAAAGTGTCGATCCATATATAAAAAGTGTCGATCCCAAAATCATCGAACCCAAAAGTATAATGTAATATGTAATTTTTCAATCTAACCGGTACAATTATACCGGTTTTATGAGATAATATGTATAAATAATGTGTCGACACTAATATAGTTTGTGTCGATATTTTTTTTCCAGAATGAATGGAAAACAGGGTGCACCCATAAAGTGTCGATCCATATATAAAAAGTGTCGATCCCAAAATCATCGAACCCAAAAGTATAATGTAATATGTAATTTTTCAATCTAACCGGTACAAGTATACCGGTTTTATGAGAGAATATGTCTAAATAATGTGTCGACACGTTATAGTTTGTGTCGATACTAATTTAAATATCAAGTGTTTTTCCACCGCTTACGATATATAGTACTCTTAATCGAGAAACCCTAAACATAAAGGCAAGCAGGCAGATCTTCCTCTTTCTTCTACCGTTATCATAAGTGACGATCAGATATTCAGGTAAATTTATCGATATTTTATGGGTTTGATTGATTTCTATATTGGAGTTTTTATCCTGAATGTGTTTGTGTTCCATTGTAATAGGGGTAGCATCCAACCAAAATGGCTCCAAAACGTCAGCGTCAGAAGCGAGGTCTTTCTCAAAGCTCTTCTCAACCCAGTTCTTCTCAACCACCTCCTTCTGTAACAAACGATTCTTCTGAGGAAATCAGGTCCTTCGAAACTCTGAACTTTAGATCCGACATGGAGAAACAAAGATGGCAGACGAGTTTTAAAGTAAGGAAGATTCGTCCCGAACGTGTCATTGACCTGGGTTTCTTGTTTGATGATAAATATGCATTTAGTTTTAAATCCACATTTACATCTTGGGGTTGGCTTGAATTCCTTGGTGTAGAACCAAGATATTATCCCAACCTAGTTAGAGTCTTCTACAACAATGCTTCCTTACAGCACGAGCCTAATAAGACTAATATAATAGGAATTAATACACATGTCATGGGGAAGGATATATATATATCTCCAGAAACTATTGCAGAGGGTTTAGGTGTAGCGAATACAGGGGATTCAGATGAAAATGGTGTAGATTGATCTACAATTAAACGGGTTACTAGAAATAGCCCAATACACCTCGATGTAGAGTCGAGAGTGTTTCACAAAATGCTCACATGGTATATCCGGCCTAGTGGGGGAAAACATTCAACGCTTCGAGACAGCGATTATTGGTGGATAGCAAAGTATAAATCCAAAACGGCTCCAAACATTGCAAAACTCATATTTAATACAATTGTATATATGATCACAAAGGGAGCAACAATTTCAACTACACTACCATATGGATGTGTCATCACCCATCTGTTGAAGAAGAAGGAAGTTGATTTTTCGCATGACGCCCCTGTTCGATTAACCCGCAAGATTGACATGGTATTTATTAAAAAAGCGGGATATGATTTTGTTGAAAAACTCGGTTGGAAGCGTGTCAAGGAGGTCGGATTAGATCAAGAGAGGGAGGAAATGGACCCCGTTGGCCATGAAGAAGAGCAACCAAGTGGAGACGCAATGATGGAAGAAGCTCCAGTTGCAGAGGATGTCACAATTAAGACCGTGATGGAATACATGGTCAATTTTCGAGAGCATATTGATTCCCTTGTGAGTGGAATGCGATCCGATATTTCATCATTGCAACGTGAAGTCTCCATGTTGCGTAACGAATTACGTCAATGACATCAAACGAGTTAGGTAATTCATTATCTATGTTTCTTAACATTTACACGTTCTGAACTTTATTTTATTTTCTTTTAACAGATGTGGACAACCAAGCGGTCGCAGAAGATGAAGCTGACGATGAAGATGACGATGATGATGACGATGAAGCTGGCGATGAAGATGATGACGATGATGATGATGATGATGAAGATGATGATCCAAACAAGTATATCGTGTCTGCAACGCCGCCTTCAAGAAAACTTTTAATTTTTGATCTCAATAGTGTCCTTGCCTACATCCCAAGACTGCCGGCATGTTTTAATTCTATTCTTTTGTATCCATTATTTTAACATATAAGCGTAGAACTTTAATCTCATTTTCTTCATGTTGTAGATGTTGTCCTCAGAAGAGGATTATTTGAATTTATGCAATTTTGTGTCGACAATTTTGTTGTTGCCCTTTGGTCTTCAAAGATGAGGTTAGAACATGTTTGAGGCAATTGAATTACTGTAGTCAAAATCGTTAATATACATTTGAATGTTAACATTCAAACTTGATTACAATCTCAGGCATAACGTCGACCGTGTACTTGAGAAACTACCTGTATTTTCCGAGCATTTTCTATTCGTGTGGGTAAGATGAATGTCATTACAGTTTGTTGACTTTTCGTTGTATATGATTCCTACATATTTATGTTCGACTGTTTGTGAACAGGATCAAAAAAAATGCAAAACATACGATTCTGTTACCTACTGTAAAGATCTCAATGATGTTTGGAACGCGTGTCCAGATTTTAACGAGCTAAATACACTTTTGGTCGATGATTCAGCGGAAAAAATGATTTATAATCCGGTAAGTTGCATTTATGCAATATGTTTTTCCAGTTGAACAGGTGTTCAGACATTGATTATTTTAACAACTTATGTGTTTATATAGAAATACAATTACATATGTCCACATACCTTTGACGCTGCTTCCCATTCGAACGACAAAGCTCTAGGTATGACACAAATTTATTCATGCTTATGCGAATTTAATTTATTGTTAGTAAAATTGCACCTCATTAGTTTGATAATTGAAATTATTTATGTTTGTCCTCAGAAAAAGGCGGAAACATACGAGAGTATTTGGAAAATTTGTTGAAGGCCTCTAATGTTCCGGACTTCGTTAGAAACAACCCTTTTTCATCGGATTAATTTTGTTTGTCGGTACATTATTTGAACATTCTTGTGTATTTATATTTTGGTGTGATTATATTGTGTGTATATTTTCATTAATTATTCCATATTTGCTTCTATGTGTACATATACATTTGAGTGTCTATACTTTTTTTAATATATTGTAAAGTATCTATCCTTTTTATAAAAGTGTCTATACTTTTTCCACTGTGGAAAACATTAATTTAAGGTTATCTTTTGAGTGAGTTTTAAGATATTAATTTAGTAATTATAGGTGTCTAATGATTTATTTTTTACGTTACGGTATATATTATTATTAAATTAAAAATTCTTAATATTATTTTATAAAATATCAAAACAATCAACTAATTTTTTGTGCAAATGAAATTATTAAATTAATATTGTAGGTGGAAAACATGAAACATACTTAAAAAAATTGAAACATAAATTACATATCTTTAAAAAAAAGTATCGATCCTTTTTATAAAAAGTATGGACACTTTCAACATATTATAATAAAATAGGTAAATTTGCAATGCTATCGGTATAAATATACCGGTTTTATGCGCGAATAGGTCTACAACCTATATCAACACTTTTTAATATTGTGTCGGTACTTTATGTCCATATTGGAAGAAAAATGTGTCGATACGATTTAAAAAAGTATCGACATTTACACATCGGAACCCAGATTTATAATGTAATAGATAATTTTGTAATATAACCGGTATAAATATACCGGTTTTATGAGCGAATAGGTCTACAACCTATATCGACACTTTATAATATTGTGTCGGTACTTTATGTCCAGATTGGAAGAAAAATGTGTCGATACCATTTAAAAAAGTGTCGGTAATTTTAAGTAACGCGGTTTTTCTTCCTTCATTCAAAATATTTATATGTACATACAATAGGAGTCATGTTGATACTTACGATATATTATATGGAGATCGTTGTCATTCCATTCCCTCTTAGAAAAAATCAGTTGATGTAGGTTGTGTGCTTGTACTCAAACTGAGCTTGACTTGAGGACATGTTAGTTTGTTATGCCCCTCACCGTTGCAGTACCCACATCGCCTAATTTTCTTCTCGACCTTGTTCTTCGACACTTCTTTTCGCTTGCGTTGTTTTCGTTGAGGGTCACGAACATTGTTTACTACAATGCTCTGGTTGACTGAATGATTCAAACCAAACGAGTTTTCTAATTCTTCTATTAGTTTTTTCATCTCATCTCTTGCGGTTTTGAAAGACTCGTCTGTCTTTGATGTAATGTAGCATAACCTACTTGACGTTGAACGTAGAGCAGCGAACCTTGCCATTTGCATCACTTCTGGAGACACATTCAAATCAACATAGCTGGGTGCAGAAGCCTTCGCATCATTAGTCCACCTACTTTGAATCAAAGTCCCGGGCAAATATGTGTAGTCCAATTGCTTCAAAATGTGAAGTTGATGGCGACACGGAAGTCCAACGGTCTCGAATTTTTTGCAGGAGCAAATTAGAGTTTTCGTACGAGAATCAAAACTAATTTCAAATTTTCTATTTTTTTCTGCGTACTTTGACAAAATATAATGTTGACATTCATCTGATAAGGACTTAATCTCTGCCTCAATCCGGTACAATGTCTCCCGTATAAGTTCATCTTGGAACACACGAAAAGATTCGCGGGTAAAAATCGCAGCGGCATGGCTTTCAAGGTCGACCAGTTTTGTGATCTGGAAGGGCTTCGTATGGGAACTTAAGTAATCCGCTTTCAACTCGTTCATACACATTCTACTAATTCCATCTTCAATTGCACGAACAACATCTAAATATGTCTTCTTGTGTTTCAGTGCAATAGCTAGTGAAGCATTCATAGACTCGCACCTTTGTGTTGAGCGAATATTGGCAAAGAAATAACCGGTTAGATATGCTTGTGCCCATAAGTGTCGTGTATTTCCCTTCTCAATCACCCATGGATGCTTTTGGACGTTGAATTCTGAAACAATCGAACGCCATTGAATATCAAATTCCTTGGTTGTCCACCAGGAAGCCATGTATTTTGAGAATGCTGCTGTAAACTTTGGGTCACCAATGTTAGCTTGTGCATTGCGAGAAAGATGCCAAGAACATAATCTGTGCTTAGCATAAGGGATAACAGATTTGATAGCCCTCTGCATTGCCCTATCCCCATCGGTTACAACGGAAATAAGTGATTTATTCATCATGGCTTCTAAAAAATTCTGTAGCACCCACTCGAAAGATTGAGACGTCTCGTCAGCGATTATGGCAGTGGTAAACACAATTGTGTTATGGTGATGATTGACACCAACAATAGGCATAATTGGTCGACTATACAAATTATCTTTGTACGTTGTGTCGAACGCAATTACATCACCGAAGCATGTGTAATCCGATCTCGATGTAGAATCCGACCAAATAAGATTATACAATACCCCCGATTCGTCTACCGAGTATGTCATAAAAAACCCGGGATCATCATGTTTCTTATAATCAAAGTAGGCAATAAGCGCATTCACATCCCCATCGACGATTTCCTTTGCTTTACCTCTTTGAAGTGCATTGTAGAGGTCTTTATGTGTAAATCCAACATTATGATAGCCCCCTGCCTGCTGCGTTAAATAGTTCATTACTTGTGACGTGCCAACACCGACCTCTTTCAATGTTGTTGCCTCATCGATATCAGCCTTACTTACAGCTCTATTAGAACGCATAAATGGTGTCATAGCAGATGTGCACAATGCATGATTATGTTTCTGATCAGACTTACTTATAACCCACTGATCGTTTGTATTTGTTGCTGTAACTACGACTCTAGCTTTACATCCCGTTCTTGTGACTGGCGTATGAGCACGTTGACGATCAACAGTATTGACTTTTGATACTCGAAACCCTTCTTTGGAACAACAAAATTCTTGTGTCTTCACATTCCCTTCCACGTCAAGCCGTGTTGTTCCCTTACGTGCACTAAACCCAGGTTCCCGTGCGAATCCCTTGTAAAAGTGCCAAGCTTGATCACGTGAATAGAAGAGCTGACCAACCAATATGTCAGATTCATCAACATTATGTACTTCATGGCATTCCTCGGTTGGCTTAACATTGTCTACATCAGTATTATCCATGGCAAAAATTTTGTTGTGCAAGTTCAGTGCTCCAGGAGTTGATGGAGATGTAAGCAAAGGTTCATTTTGAACATGTTTCAGTCATGCTGCTTTCAATAGGATGTGGCATTGGTAGTGGTAGTTAAAGGGTGGGTACAACATTAAATTCGCAGTACATATTTAGGTATGTACAATAACTACAAGTATATATTATCATTAAATTTAAGTATGTACAATAACTACATATTTAGGTATGTTTGTTAACTACATATTTAGGTATATACATCTTTTGAGTGAGTTTTAAGATATTAATTTAGTAATTATAGGCGTCTAATGATTTATTTTTTATGTTACGGTATATATTAATATTAAATTAAAAACAATAAACATATATATTACATATTTATTATTATCTTTGGTTAATGTTGTTAAATTTAAATTATAAATATTATTTTATAAAATATCAAAACAATCAAATAATTTTTTGTGTAAATGAAATTATTAAATTAATATTGTAGGTGGAAAACATGAAACACTGTTAAAAAAATTGAAACATAAATTACATAACTTTTAAAAAAGTATCGATCCTTTTTATAAAAAGTATGGACACTTTCAATATAATAGGTAAACATATGATGTAATAGGTAGCGCTTATATAATGTAATAGGTATCGTTTATATAATGTAATAGGTAGTGGTTATATTGTAAAGTGTCTATCCTTTTTATAAAAGTGTCCATATTTTTTTCACTGTGGAAAACATTAATTTAAGGTTATCTTTTGAGTGAGTTTTAAGATATTAATTTAGTAATTATAGGCGTCTAATGATTTATTTTTTACGTTACGATATATATTATTATTAAATTAAATATTCTAAATAATATTTTATAAAATATCAAAAAATCAAATAATTTTTTGTGCAAATGAAATTATTAAATTAATATTGTAGGTGGAAAACATGAAACACTGTTAAAAAAATTGAAACATAAATTACATAACTTTTAAAAAAAGTATCGATCCTTTTTATAAAAAGTATGGACACTTTCAATATAATAGGTAAAAATATGATGTAATAGGTAGCGCTTATATAATGTAATAGGTATCGTTTATATAATGTAATAGGTAGTGGTTATATTGTAAAGTGTCTATCCTTTTTATAAAAGTGTCCATACTTTTTTCACTGTGGAAAATATTAATTTAAGGTTATCTTTTGAGTGAGTTTTAAGATATTAATTTAGTAATTATAGGCGTCTAATGATTTATTTTTACGTTACGATATATATTATTATTAAATTAAAAATTCTAAATAATATTTTATAAAATATCAAATAATCAAATAATTTTTTGTGCAAATGAAATTATTAAATTAATATTGTAGGTGGAAAACATGAAACACTATTAAAAAAATTGAAACATAAATTACATAACTTTAAAAGAAGTATCGATCCTTTTTATAAAAAGTATGGACACTTTCAATATAATATAATGTAATAGGTAAATTTGCAATACTATCGGTATAAATATACCGGTTTACTTATAAAATAGGTAAATATAAGCGCTACCTATTACATTATATAAGCGCTACCTAGTATGTTATTGTACTTTATAATATTTCCGGTTAAATAATATAACATAACCGGTATAAATTTTAACCGGTCAATTGTTTAACCGATCACGCCATATATTAACCGTTTTTTAGGCGTCGCACCGCATAACTACCCCACATGATCCACCCTGGCCCCAATACAATCCCCATTACCCAATCATCATCAGATCAGGAGAAACCCCCAGCTACGTTTTCTTACACGTCATCGAGACAGGCCGACAACGGTAGCACCAAACAAGACATATAGCTGCCGCCAACTGGACGGTAGGGAGGGCTCAATTGTGGTCCTGACCTCCCGGGCTAGCTATATCTACACACCTCTATAGCGCAAAACATATATGGACCTTGACGATGTGCGTATGTACGTACCCAATCTACCGTCTTTCATTGTTATTGCTTTTCTCTCTCCCACCATATGCTTTAAAACCCTTTCACCAGTACCGTATGAGATGTGCAATTAACCAGCAGTTCATAATGAAACTATATATATTACAAATATATACACAATTCAGAGTCTGTTCTACCTTTTTCGGGTTTCTTGCATTCACATTCCCCATCTCTCTGCATCAAGCTATGATATGGTCCAAACTCAGTAGGTGTTGTCATAGCATCTACCGTCTCCAGGATTATTTTGTATTTTATACATATAGTTAATAGGAAAAAATGGGTTATAACTATTACAAACTTTTCATTCTTTTTTATTTCAACGTAAAACTATAGTCGATAAGAGATTGATTCGATATCTAATTAATTCTTTGTCTCCATAGGGGTAGAGGAGCACTAAATGGTGATGAAAAATAATGGGTTCTCTCATTCTCTCGGTATTGACAAAAGATATCATAATAACCTTTGAATTTGATGTTTGACGTAGAATCATTATAACTACTCATAAGTTGACATTATAAATTAATATAGTTAGTTGATAGTAGATTTAACTATGATAGTGACGTGAACATGACATAAGTTATGTTCAGAGATTGCGACTTTTCAAGAGATGGTAAGTGTTTGAGACTCTTTATGTAAAAATATTTTCTTGAGTTCTAATTACAAAAAGTTTTTTCAAAAACTTTTAAAATACAAAATTAATACATAAAATATATTCAATAAAGATACAATACATTTGGATACAATAATATAAAGTGAATCTTCCTAGCTTACAAAAAAAATCCATACTGATGTACATTAGTGCTACATCGAACACACATGTTCTAATTAATTATTAGAATAGATAAGAACAAATTTTGAAGGAATATAATAATACAAGAGGGTAGAGCAATTTACTTAAACTCGAGATTAAAGTAATGAAACGCTTGCATAAAATATATTTAGTGTTTACCATTACAAGGCTGGCTGGCTTGTCTTGAAAATATAGCTCAAGTTGGGGGAGTAATTTTTCATTTTTTATTGTAAAAAATAAATAAAAAATTATAAATGGAATAATTAGTCAATCATATTCCTAAAAGCATATTCCACTTACAGCGTTGATATGTTCAATCTTTGACAAAATTCAAACTAACCAACGTCACCATAATCAGGTGAGGTGACGGAAGCATCCCCTTGAGTACCTATTGTTATTTTTTCCCCTAATTTCAAGTCTTCGTTCTGATTAATTCAGATCAACTCACGTCACACATCTGATTTTAGTGGGTGAGTTAACCAACAAAATTTTTCTGCATATAACTCAAACTCAAGACCTTATTTAAGCGTTATCAAACTACTTATCAATTGAACCAAGTCTTGTTGGTTGAGTACCTATTATTAATATATGGACATTAATATATGATTAATTTAATATTTATTTCATACAAAATATTTAAATTTTATAAATTGTATAATTTTATCTATTTAAATGATATATATCATATTTAGAATGTAGAGTTTAAGAGATTTAGATATTAGTTTACGTTTAAGATTAAAATAGATAAAGTTATATAAAATAAATATTGCACAGCTATATATCAAATAATTTTTTATATTATAAATATATAAATGTATTTGGGTTCATATAATAATATACTAGCATATAGGGCTTAATATAATACATATAGTTTGCTTGTATTAAAGCTTTGGGGATGGGAATTGTAAATTTTTAAACAAATTAGAAATGATGAAGATGTTGCACTAAAATGGAAGTGGTACCTATCTGTGTATATCAATGAATTGCATCCACCAGATTTAATCAAAATATTTAATTCTTCCCCCTCATAATTTCCCAATGCTTTGATCCCTAACTTTCTACACATTTCAATCTCATCCTAGATTATGACTTTCATTCTGAATTGATCTCAAACATTTGAATATTCTAAATTCACCCCCAAACCATAGCCTTATTTTAAATCAATCTTCAAATTTTTGAACATTCGAATTACGTCCTCAAAATCATTAAAAAGTTAATGGATGAAATTGGAACATTCAAAAGTTTGAGGGCTAATATAGAATGAGGGTCATATTTTGAGGTTGAATTTTAAAAAATAAAAAAATATAGAGATCAATTTAAAATGAGAATCATAATTTACAAATAAAATTAAAATATTAAAAAAATTAAAGGTTAATTTAAAACAAAAACCACAACTTTAAAACATATAATATAATTAACACAATAAATTTTTAACACGTGTCATAAAAATATACATATTATTATAATATTCTTTAATACATGTCATAAACCAATGTATATTATGGATTATCTAGATTAGAATACGGTAATAAGCTCCCACGAGATTATTATTATAATATTCTTCTAATGTTACGTTTTAGAATTTTTAAAAATCACATTAGAAATTTAAATTTAAATATTAAAAATATTTAATATATTTTAATTTATATAAAATTAAACCATGCATTCCACGGAAATACAATTAATTCATTACTACTATTAATATTAACATTATTAATCAAAGACCCTTTTAGCATAAATCCAGAAAGAGACAAGCATTATCAACTACAAAATCACAATTAAAAAAAATGGCCCAATACAATTACGGAAAGGGAAGGGTATTTCACCATAATCTATCGTATTTCAACTCGACCTAATTTTATAACATCGAATTATTATTTTTGAAAATATGAGTTTAGGTCAAGTTTTTCTTTAACTAGAGATAAGGTCAGGCCGAGTTAAGTTTAGATTTAGAGTGAAAAATTCTCGATTTGATCCAAAAATAATAGTATAATTGATCTTTATATATTTAAAGATAATTGATATAATACTCTTGTATCTATATATTTCAATTAGATCACTATTTTATTTAATAAAAATGGGAATATATTATGGTCGAGTGCGGTGTTTTATCTTAAGAATCAAGTTAAATTTTAGATCAGGTGAAACTTCCCTAAATTCGAATTGAGTCAGTGACAAGTGAAAAAAAATATTATATTCAAGTTGAGTTGGGATAAACTAAAAATGATTCAATATGATTCATGACCATCTTTAAATATAATTCTTTTTTTAAATAAAAAATAGAATTAATTATGGTAGAATCATAGGAAGCTCGTGCTCTCGAAAACAGCTGTCTTTATAGGGTTATATACCCCACAAGAACATAGAAATTAATATGCATACCACCCAGGATTATGACAGTGACAAGCCAACATGAACCCAATCAGATACTACACGAGGTCTCTCATTTCTCATCTAAATAATATACTCTCTTCATCACATAATTTGTGTCATATTAACTATACACATAGTTTTAAGAGATATATATATAATCAATAAAAATATAAAATTATATTTAAAAAATAATTGATAGATTTATTTTAGTAAGTGTAAAAAAGTGGGATATATAAGGATAAATAAAGAAATAAAAATGTTGTTGTTTGTTAATTTTTTAATAAGACATTTTAAATAAAATAATTAAAAAATACATCTAGTGGGATAAAAGAAATAATAAATATATAGAGGGAACTTAAGGTTCCATTTCTGTAAGAGTATATATATATAATATAGTATTAAAAATATTATGTATTTATGTTTTTTAAAGAAATATTTGACTAAAAATAACACAAATCAACTTACATCAGTAGTTAAATGAATAGATGTAGTTCTTAGAGGTCATGGATTCGAGTACCAACGATTGTAAGGGTGATTGAACATTCATTGTCAAATGGTTGAGAGTAATTAGAGCAAATACTATTTTGTAATCACCTTTAGCTTAATCAAAAAGAAAAACATTTGACTAAAATTATACTTAACTGGCCAATAAAATTAACAATAATTTATTTTTTAAAATATATTGGATTTCCTTTTTTTTAGATAGAGAATTATGATTCCTTTTAACTTAATGAAAAATAATTTTAGTTTTTTATTATATGATATCAAAATTAATTGTAACGTTTGTTCAAATAATTATTTTGATTTATGACTTCTAGAAGATTTTAGCCTTCAACATTTTAATTTTTTTTTAATAAAATGCATATGTTAGATGAAAAGCTTAGTTGACTAATGATCAACATATATTATTGACATGATATTTCTACATGTACTAAATTATTGACATGATATGTACCATATCCAAGAAGATGACTTAGGACATGATATGTAACCTAAAATGATGTTGTGACATATGCTACATCATTCAAGATGATAATGTGACATTTGCCACTTCATCCATGATGATAATTAACTTAGAGATTAATTTAAAGTAAAAATTATAATTTAAATACATGCAATGTAATTAATTTTTATTATTAAATAAGATAATATTTATGTATTTGGACATATTAGAACAATTGGAAGAAAGTATTATCTTTTGTAATTTAGTGTATATTCAGGGTCAGTTTAACATTGTTTTTGGAAAATGACTTTTAAAAATGTTGGAGAAAAGAACATTTAAAAGTGAATCTCAAAAGTACAGTTTAAATTTTAACTATTTGATATTGTTATCAAAGAGTACTTTTAATAAGATAAAATGTCACTTTTAATATTATATTGTAAATTAAAAATAGATTAATTTAAATTATTTTAAATTTATTAATATTTTAATATATAAAAATATCAAATTAAATTATAAAAATATAAATATAATAAAAACATAAAATAAATTTAAAAGTTTTTTTATTAGGCAAAACGTAATTAGATATAATTAATATATAATTTATAAAAACAATTGAATTTTAAATTTTTTTCTGTATGAAGGAGTGGAGCCCATGCATCATAATAAGGGTAAAAGCATAATTTGCTTCTAAACGGAAATTTAAACAGGAAACATTAAAAAACTCAGTTGTTATGGTTGATTTAAAACCACCGTTGTAAAATGGTTTTACCTTTAAATTTTATCCATTTGGTAATAATTTTGATTTCAAACCTAGGCAGCATTACCAAACGAACCATTACTTTACTAATTAAAATCTATTAATTTCATTAACTAAACATAATAATTACAAATAATTGAACCTAAAATTAATAATTGTTTGGCTTTTCGAAGAAAGTCTCGGACTAAAAACATTCATGCATAAGACTTAGACATTATAAAGTGATTTAGGAAAAAAGAAAGTGGGAAAAAAAGAGGAGGTATTACTGCAGTTCCTAACCTGTGAAGGTTCGAGGGAGGCGCGGCCTTTGGAAAATACAATAACACCGCCAAATAAACCTATTTCCTTCTCTTTCACTCTCTTGTTCCAAGGTCAACAGGTAGTTGAGCTTGCAATGTATATGTGTTCAAATGTCTAGTCTTCAACCCTGATGGCACAGTTTCTGCCTTTGTTTGATTTTTCAACCTCAAATAGCCCTAAATCTCTCCACATTTTTCTTTCTTTCTTGTTAGGCTTCTTCTCTTGATTTTTCCTCCTCACCTTCGTTGTCCACTTCCCCGAAAACAAGTCACAATTGGTGCCGTGTAAGCCATGGATCTTGAGTCATCTGACAGACAAGTGTTGGAAGGAAAACAGATGGGTAATAATGGTAAGCTTCCTTTTTCATACTCTTCATCTTCTCCTCGGAACAAAACACAGCTATCTCCTCTTGGAAACTCCGCACGGGAGCCTCATCAGATTCACGACAACCACCACCAAAGGAGTTCCGACTGGTTAGGCAACACGTACGACGCTGAAGAGGATAAGGAAGAAACCATCACGGCCTCTGCAAGTGAAGCTAATTCTGCAGTCATGGACTCAGATTCAACGCTTGAGCTTAGGACTAGTGCAAGTGACAACATCGATAAAGAACACTTGTTCGACAAAGTAGTCACTCCAAGCGATGTGGGGAAACTCAACCGGCTTGTTATCCCAAAACAACACGCTGAGAAGTATTTCCCGTTCGATTATTCCACGAACGAGAAAGGTCTAGTTTTGAATTTCGAGGACAGAAATGGGAAGCCGTGGAGATTCAGGTACTCTTATTGGAATAGTAGCCAAAGCTATGTTATAACCAAAGGGTGGAGCCGTTTTGTCAAGGATAAGAAACTAGATGCCGGCGATATAGTTTCTTTCCAGAGAGGAGTCGGTGAGTTGGGTAAAGATCGTCTTTTTATTGATTGGAGACGGAGACCTGATGCAGCGGAGACGCAGGTGTCTTTCCTTCCCCATCATCAGCAACACCATTTCCCCTTGCACCGCTCCATCCCATGGAGTCCATTGCTAATGCGACGGCCACCACCTGGAAGAGAAGATCACTTGCACTTGTCACAGATACACCCTCTTAACCAACATAGCTACTACGGAGGTTACGTGGTTTCGGCAGCCCCACAAATGGAAATGGGAATGATGGAGTGGCAACAGCAAGGTGGAGTTGTAGAGCCGGTTGCGTTCGATTCGGTGCCGGTGGTCCCAGGCAAGGCAGCAGCCAAGAGGTTAAGGCTTTTCGGGGTGAACATGGATGTGATATCCACAACTACCTTAGAAAACGCTACAATGGCATCGCAGCCTCTTCAACGCTCTTCATCGTCTCAGCATCCTCTCCAATTAAGGCTCTACAATGGCACCCCACTGTCCCCCTCTGAGTTTCTTAACCCCGACAAAGGGAAGGCTTCCGTGTCCTTGGACTTAGATACCTGACCACAAGCTATATATTTGGCATAAAGTTTCTTCAACACCAAGGATTTAAATTGTGACTGAAACACCATTGCATTTATCGCGTTTTACTTTTGCTCTCTTTTGGTCTAGGTTGTTGTGCTTGTTGGGCACGCCCGCAGGTTTTGCAGGGGATTTTAAAAGGTATAACAGGCACACACACTATCAACTCTCTTGGAAAATGCAGATGCCATCATATGCAAATATAAATTTTTGTAATTCTTTTTGTAGTATAGTTATCTGGTTAGCCTTCACTGCATGCTTTCCATTTTCTTCTTCTCAATATCACAAATATTATGACTGCAAGTTGCATATTGGCTGCCATAATTGATTGAACAGTTTTCTACTTTGTTTACTGCAAATAGCTTGGAATCGTAGACAGAAAAGACCAAAATACAAGATGTGTGAATCAAATCCCGTGCTGGTATAGTACCAAAGAAACAAAACATATTTGCTCTATACCTCCACGAGACTGAAGAAATTAATTAGTTTATCCTTAAAATGGGGTTTCAGAGTTTATCTCTGGTGCTGATATATGGTAATGAACCATATAATTACAAGCTTTCGGGAGAATTTCAGTTTTCTCATAACAACGTTAAGAGAGTATGCATTCAAGTTAATATGTTGATAGCATATATCTCTCCACTTTCTCAACACATCTATATGATAGTTAATGAAGTAAAATTTTCAGACTTTCTCTTCTTAGTTTTCTCATTCTCAAAACCCTAAATGAAAACATTATTTAATAACAGTCGCATTCTTTTATTCCAGTTAGAAAAGACTAGTGAATACTTTTGCACACAGCTTCTTTATTTTATACTATTTTTTTAGTTTGGTTATTGAATTATTTTTGTAATCCCTAAAATTTAGTCCAAACATATTCAAACAAGACATGATTCTTGTTAGGTATGGCTCATAAATATACCGGTAAAGAGGACATGGGATGGAGCGGAGTGAGTGAAGCGAACGCAACGAACATCAACTGTCCTTACGAAGAAAGTCTTGTAGTGGGGTTAGGATTATGTGGGTTTGGTACGGTACAAGGGTTAATTTTGTAATTATGTACCAGGTTTATCTATTATAAATAGAGATGTAACCTAAACCTATGAGATATTGAATAAAACTTCTAGCGCCGCCTAGGCACCGAGGACGTAAGCACAATGTTGAACCTCTTTAAAATTCTTGTGTTCTTTCGTTTTTCTTTACCCGATTCATCAACAATTGGTATCAGATGTCAGGAGCAAAATTCGAAGTTGCGAAATTCGATGGTCAGGGTAACTTCGGATTATGGCAAACAAGGGTGAAGGATCTGTTGGCGCAACAAGGGATCCTGAAGGCTTTGCGACCTACAAAGTCGACGTCAATGGAGGAGGAAGATTGGGAAAAATTGCAACAGCGAGCGGCAGGAACCATACGGTTATGTTTGGTGGACGAGGTTATGTATCACGTCATGCATCTTTCGTATCCAGATGAAATTTGGAAGAAGTTGGAAAGTCAGTTTATGTCGAAATCCTTAACGACTAAACTGTATCTAAAGTAGTGTATGTATGGGTTGAAGATGCAGGACGATCATGATTTGGCGCAACACGTGAATGTCTTCAATCAAATCGTTTCTGATTTGGCTCGGCTTGATGTGAAAATTGAGGATTAAGACAAAGCGATGATTTTATTATGTTTGATGCCTTCCTCTTACGAAAACATGGTGACTACTCTTACATATGGGAAAGAGACTATCAAAGTTGAAGAGATTACTGTAGCCTTGTTGGCTCACAACTAGCGGAAGCAGAATGCAGGGGAAAGCTCTCAAGCTGATAGCTTATATGTCAAGGGTAATCGAGACTGTGGACGGAAGCCAGAGAAGGCAAGGTCTGGGAAGCAGAATTCGAGATCCAAATCCAGGGACAAGAAGACAATTCACTGTTACAAGTGCAAGGAGGCGGGACATATGAAGCGAGACTGTTCGAAGTTGAAAAAGCAGGCTGATGAGAAGCATGATGACTCATCCAAGTCTGTGAATGTGGTCGAGGATGACAATTCTGATTGCAGTGAGGGTGATATGCTCTCTATTTCAACGACTCAATTGACGGATGTTGGATTCTTGATTCTGGATGTTCTTATCACATCACGCCAAATAGGGAATGGTTTTCGACATACAGGTCGGTTAATTCTGGTTCTGTATGTTTGGGTGATGATCGATATTGCAATATTGTTGGTATTGGTGAGGTCAGAATTAAGATGTATGATGGCTCTGTTCGGACGTTGAGTGGTGTTCGACATACCTCTGATTTGAAGAAGAATTTGATTTCTTTGGGCACTTTGTACAAAAATGGTTTTATCCCTAAGGCTGATGAGGATAAGGAAACCATTCGGATTATTAAAGGAGCTTTGACTGTGATGAAAGGAAAGACGACTGCAGGGAATATTTACAGATTGTTAGGGAGTACCGTTGTAGGTGGAGTTCATTTTGTTGAGTCCTGTGATGATACAACCAAACTGTGACATATGCGTCTTGCTCATCTTAGTGAACGTGGTATGGCTGAATTACATAAAAGAAATATGTTACATGGTGTTAAAAGTTGTAAGCTCGACTTTTGCAAGTATTGTGTTCTTGGTAAACATACTAAAGTTTGTTTTAAGACTGCAAAGCACACAACTGAAAGGATTCTTGATTATGTGCATTCTGATGTATGAGGGCCTTCCACGACATCGTCTTTGGGTGGATCTAGGTATTATGTTACCTTTATTGACGGTTTTTCATGGAAAGTTTGGGTGTATTTTTTGAAACAGAAGTCTGATGTTTTTGAGAAGTTCAAGCTGTGGAAAGCTGAGGTAGAAAACCAAACAGAATGAAAAATTAAGTGTTTGCGGTCTGACAATGGTACTGAGTACACAGATTCACAGTTTCTACACTTCTATAAGGAGTATGGGATCAAGAGTCATTTTACAATGCACAAGACACCACAACAGAATGATGTTGCGGAACAGATGAACAAGTCATTGAATAAAAGAGCCAGACGCTTGCGGTTGAATGCGGGGCTTCCCAAACACTTCTGGGTTGAGGCTGTTAACATGGCGTGTTATCTTATCAATAGATCGCCAAGGGCATCATTGGCTGGGAAAGTTTCAGAAGAGGAATGAACTGGTCATGATGTTACTTTTGATCACTTACGGATTTTTGGTTGTCCTGCTTATGTGCATGTATCTACTGATGAGAGATCCAATCTTGATGCAAAATCGAAGGAGTGCATTTTTCTGGGTTACAAGAAAGGTGTCAAAGGATTCAAGTTATGGGACCCAATTGTGGAGAAAATTATGATCAGTAGAGATGTTGTTTTTTATGAACAACCCATGTTACAGCAGAAGAAAGACACGACAGTGGTAGATTTCGAGCAGTTTTTAGTTGAGAAAACAGAAACCTCTCAACCGACTTCTGGTGGTTCCGCTATGGATGATTTGCAGGATTATAGTCTCATGAGAGACAGGGTGAGACGGACTAATATAAAGCCTCCGAACATATTGGGTTTTGAAGACTTGGTCTCTTTTACACTTACTGTTAGCAGTGATGATCTGGTTACTTTTAATGATGCAGTTACTAGTCAGGATAACGACAAGTGGATGACTTTCATGATTGAGGAGATGGAGTCTTTGAATCACAATCGTACATGGGAGTTAGTTCGCCTTTCTGAGGATAAGAAACCAATTGGTTGCAAATGGGTGTATAAGAAGAAACCAACAGTAATAGAAAAAGAGGAGGAGAAGTTCAAGGCTCATTTGGTAGCAAAGGATTTTTCACAATAGAAAGGAGTTGATTATGATGAAATTTTTTCTCATGTGGTCAGGCACACTTCAATCCGAGCAGTACTTGCATTGGTGGCTAGTTTGGATTTGCATTTAGAGCAGATGGATGTAAAAACTGCTTTTCTGCATGGTGATTTAGAGGAGCAAATCTACATACGACAGCTTGAAGGTTTCACTCAACCTGGAAACGAGCATTTAGTTTGCAGATTGAAGAAATCTTTGTATGGGTTATAGCAGTCTCCGAGATAGTGGTACAAACTGTTTGACTCCTATATGATCAAGATTGGCTACAAGCGATGTGAGTATGATTGTTGTGTCTATGTTAAGAGCCTTGATGATGGTTCTTTTATTTTTCTGTTACTATACGTTGATGATATGTTAATTGCTGTGAAGAACATGGATGATGTTATCGGTTTGAAAACTTTATTGAGTCAGGAATTTAATATGAAAGATTTAGGTGCTGCAAAGAAAATTCTTGGAATGGAAATTTGCAGGGACAAAGACTCAAGGAAAATGTGGTTATCTCAACGGGGTTATGTTGAGAAAATGCTAGAAAAGTTTGCGATGAGCAGTGCAAAACCAGTTAGCACTCCATTGGCGAATCACTTTAAGCTCTCATCAGAACAGTGCCCTAAGACATATAAGGAAGCTGAAGATATGGCAAAGGTTTCGTATTCTAATGTTGTTGGTTGCTTGATGTATGCAATGGTATGTACTCGTCCTGATTTAGCTTATGTTGTTAGTCAAGTTTGTAAGTACATGTCTAAACCTGGTAAGCAACATTGGGAAGCAGTCAAGTGGATCTTTCGGTACTTAAAGGGTACTGTGGGACATGGAATTGTTTTTGGTAGTCAGCAGGATAATCATTTGGTTGTAGGATATGTGGATTTAGACTATGCAGGTGACTTGGATAATAGAAGATCTACGACAGGGTATGTCTTTACTCTTGGTGGAGGGCCTATTTGTTGGAAGTCTACTGTACAATCTGTTGTGGCACTATCTACAACTGAAACTGAATACATGGCAGCGGCTGAAGTTGCAAAAGAAACTTTATGGCTTACTGGTCTAGTGAAGGAGTTGGGTGTTCAACAATGTGGAGTTCAATTGCTTTGCGACAATCAAAGTATTATTCACTTGGCTAAGAATCACGTATATCGTGCTAGAACTAAGCATATTGATGTACGTTTTCACAAGATCAGAGAGTTGGTTGCATCTGGAGGGATTTTGTTTCAGAAGGTACATACTAATGAGAATGTCACTGATATGTTCACTAAGCCAGTTACAACAGACAAGTTCAAGCATTGCTTGGACTTGTTGAATGTTTCGAGTTGTTAAAGAAGTAAGGTAACCCAACCCACATTGAATGTCTCCTAAGGGGCAGGATATTTGCCAAGGTGGAGATTTGTTAGGTATGACTGATAAATATACCGGTAAAGAGGACAGGGGATGGAGCGGAGTGAGCGAAGCGAACGCAGCGAACATCAACTGTCCTTACGAAGAAAGTCTCGTAGTGGGGTTACGATTATGTGGGTTGGGTACGGTACAAGGGTTAATTTTGTAATTATGTATCAGGTTTATATATTATAAATAGAGATGTAACCTAAACCTATGAGATATTGAATAAAACTTCTAGCGCCGCCTAGGCACCGAGGACGTAAGCACATTGTTGAACCTCGTTAAAATTCTTGTGTTCTTTCATTTTTCTTTACCCGATTCATCAACAATTCTGATACAACTAAATGTAAACGTGATTGTCAAAATTCAGTTATAACATCTAGACCAACTTTTATGTATTATATATTTTTTTAACAAATTCATCACTGATTTCAAGATTTTTTTTATTTTGGTCAGGAAAATATTACCACCTTTTCACTTTGTTCAACGAACAATTTTTTTTTTGGACAAATTCATCACTAATTTTATGTTTTTTAATTATTTAAAAATATATTGATAAATATTAAATTAGGGCTCCAAATTTTAGTTTATTTTGATTTTCCCTCTCTCATTTTCTATACTTAATCATACTTTGTCTCATCGTTTTTTATGATTAATTGCACTTTGCCCCCTTGAGTTGGAACCATGATTCCATCCCTGTAGTTAGGGATGGTGATGGTTTAGTTCAGACTAGTTTTTTGACCCCGAACACAATTTGAGTATTATACCTCTTTATCCGTCACTTGATCCAGATTTAGATAGGTTCCATCCGACCTGATTTTTAGGCTAGAAATTAATATCCGACATGACAAAAATATTTATATAAAAAATTATTATCTTTATTCATTAAAATAACAACTTAATTAAAAAAATATAAAAATATTATTATAATTATTTTTAAATATATAAAAATAAATATATTAATATCTCTGTTATTAACAGCTCACATTTTTTTAATAAATTAATATCCACTAATAAAATTATAAAATATAATAAATTTCTATATAAACAAATATTTAGATTAAACAAATCAGCACGTCAATTCATTTTTATTTCAGTTGCTCAGCACTCTGACAAGCCACTCCCAAATTTGCGGTGCGGATCGATCTCACTCTTCTGTTTTGTTCACTTACATGGATACTTAGGACAACACAGACACCCTTTGTTATTCACATGTTTACGTGTTCATGTTAGATTGAGCCCCTTTCCTGAAATAACCATAGAAAGAATAGCATCTAGAACCTATGGTGGT
This sequence comes from Hibiscus syriacus, assembly GCF_006381635.1. Lineage (NCBI taxonomy): Eukaryota > Viridiplantae > Streptophyta > Magnoliopsida > Malvales > Malvaceae > Hibiscus > Hibiscus syriacus. Next base: position 2,285,691 of record NW_024063008.1, read on the forward strand.
AGGTTATGGTGGTACGCTGAAAGTGGCAATCCAACAGAAACAGCAGCAGGAGGCAAAAAAGAGACCCCTCCATTACTGGCATTATTCGCAGGGCTGCTGTTACTGTTTATAAATGCTGCCGATGAAACAAACATCCAACGGGACAGCCGTAACCACATCTAAAATGTATGTCTCTTCTCACTCAAGATCCTAGCGTGCTTATTGCTTATGTAATTAATTACATGATCGGAGATGCTATCATGCAGGAAAAAAAGTACAAAATTAAAGGAGTGGGGGGTAAACTATTAAACAGCACAAGCTTCCATTTCATAATATAATATAATAACTTTCTGTTTATCATGACAAAGCATTAACGGTGACAGTGAAAAGGCAGTGGCAGGCAGCCGATCCCATAAAACAACCGCAGTTATTAAGTACGATTGTCGAACTAAAAGCTGACATAAATGGATCATGAAGTTGCGTGTGTTACAGCTCTGAAATGCCACACATAATGAGTTCCAACTACATTCGTTCAGCAGTCATTAGCTTAGGGATAAAACCCACCACGTAAGCAGATCAAAACGCTTTTGAGATGCAATGGGCTAATTGCGATTAAAACACCCAGTTTAGCATTTTTACAAAGAACCAAGATCTTAAGAATGTTACAAAAGTTGCAAGGATTTAGCTACAATCTTGGGGTGCTTTCCTTCTGCTTCATTAGCTAGCTTTTCTGTCTCGTATTTAGCTCAGAATTGGTCGGCTATACCTTTTTAAGGTTATGACTTTAAATCCATCTTTGAACTAAGTCTGGTTGCTCGCAGATCATGTGTCACTTACTCCCTTACATTTATCACCTATGCACAAGATATACTCCTTCCACCAGCACTTTGATTCATCAACCCCACGATTTATATTCGAGATCCGACACTAAATAACCTCTACACAGCTGCCAAAATCGTGAACATTAGTTATAAGCATATAGTCCTCCGGATACACCAGTATGAAAATGTAAAAGTAAAAGAAGGTAGTGTTGAAACGGAAATCATTTCAGGCTTGAGGTAAAGGAAATAACCTTTATTTTGATCAGCACTTGTCTGGATCCGGTTTCATGTGGAAGCCATGTTCTTGATAATATAAAGCTGTTTTAGCCTCGAGCCATAGTTTCCTATAAAATAAGGCTTCTGGTGGCATTTCATGCTCTGTCGAATGAACTACTTTTGGGTCCTTCCGGGTGACCTGAATCTTGTATGGAGAATAGAAACCTTTCCAGTTAATTGCAATGAATTCAGTAACAAATTATCACCTCATTGGTCTTCTTGAAACTTTAATCGTCATTACTTTGATAAAAGTGCATAACATCCTACTACTTAACATAAGAGCAGATGTCTTATGCATTTTCTGTTGATGTAATACAACTTCCATCATAACCTAGTTAAAGCCATAGGAAGAGACTGTTTACATGTCCTGTAATAGCAAACGACTAATTCATATAGAGGCAGCAAGGGGATCATTATCATTCTATCACAAAAAAAAACTCGTTTATTATTTGATAGAGCATGAAACATCATCAGAAGAATAGTTTATTATATTATATAAACATGCCCAGCGAAAAATACACACACTAAACAGACGCAATCAGGTTGGAATTATTATCATAAGACGAGAACGGGAAAAAGATATCAAGTACCATATCTTATGGTGATCAGCTGCTTGCCTCTTACCATATAAAGTGCACATGTGACATGGTTCGGGACTTCTAGCTCTTTCACCAGCCTGATTTCCGATGACAATATAAAGTTTATTGATTATATTCAGAATTTTATCATATTCATGCTCACTCATTGAACCTAAGCAAATGAATAATTCTGCAGAAGCATCTCCGACAAATATTGGATTGTATTAATCAGTAAGTTAGCATCAAGTTTGGGAGGTGTAGACTTGAGCGGCTCTTGAAATCTTTCAGTTAAATCTGAAGAAACACCATCTCCAGCGGAATGTGAATTCAGGTCAATTTCTGTTGTAGGGAATAAGATGCTAGAATTTTGCCCAGTATGTACAATGTCCATAACACTGTCCAAAGCATTACATGTTGCATCAGCAATACCCTCCATGCCACCAGCAACCTTTTCAAGCCGACTTTCAGGGGCAACATACTCTAACTCTTCCCCAAGATATGGCTCAAGACAGCAAGAATTGACCGCTGAATTTCTAAATGATTTGTAAGGAGTGACATACTCCTCTCTTGAGTCACAGACTTCAGAAGACCAAAACGTTCCTATATCATTGATTTCTTCTTCTGGACATGTGCCCGCTTTATTAGAACCCCTTGATCCATCTTCTCTTGATGAAGAAATAACAGCTAATGCTCCAATATTCTCGGTATACGGAAAGCTATCTCCATGACATTCCTTCTGATGGTAATCAACTTCTTGTTTAGAATTTCCAGGGGCAAACACAGGCGCCAGAGGATTTAAACTGTTACGTGCCACTTTTTCATTCTTAGAATGTTCTAATTTCAGACACACTGAAACTCTGGATGAAGATTGTCCCTTACAATCTTCTGAATTGACAGGGACTGAATCTCTAAGTGGAGAATGATAAGCCTGGGTTCCTTTCCAGCAAGGTGAATCTACATCAGAATCATCACTGTTGGCAGACCATTTGTCATCAGGTATACCTGCTTTCGCACCATGTTGTTCTACTCTCGAGTCTTCATGATCATTGGGACAAGCAATTTGAAGCTTGGATTTTGCCATAATGTAAGGATTTTTAGTCTCATTGTGAACAGGTTCAAGATCTCTCTTTTCACCTTTTTTTGTTGGGACTCGGTCTTGGCAAGCCACGTTGCCTAGAGGACTCCGCATTATATCACTACCAATCATGTCAGGTACAACATGCCCAAAATAGGAATCCGTGTTGCTTACTGTATAAGTGCCACCATAACCATAAGGAACATTCTCCAATGAAACAGGATTAACAATTGGAGCATTGTAACCAGCACCTTATGGTTTGAAAGTTTCAGCTGAATAAGATATACACTCTGGATCAGATGAAACCAGAGTTTCTGGTGCACAAGAAGCAAGACGTGGAAAGCATATCTCATTGTTAATAATAGCTGAATCACAATGACTCAAAGTCGGTAATGGCGCCGAGTATGACAGTTGACTTTGGTTATTTTGAGGTCTTGCAGAAAAGGACACATCCGATGATATTGGATATGATTTTGTTATACATTTGTTCAACAAATTTACTTTTGAATTAGCCGGTCGAAAAACACCAATTTCAGTATGTAATTTATCCACATCTACTGGTCTAAATTGATTATCTTTTCCGACGACCACACAGCCTTTTTCATGCAAAACAGAAAGTGTTTTACTAACAAGTTTTGATCCTTCAATAGCAGTACCTGGACAAAACCGTTAACAGTTTCAGCCCAAATTGCATGGTAGCCAGCAAAAGCATAAATTTATTGAAATATGCTTCTTTTTTAAGTCAACTTAGCACCTACAAGTAACCTTCATTCCATCCAAGAAGAACAAAACCCTGGGATTCATAATTTATATAAACATCTATTTCTTTAGAAGATAAACTCTTAAAGTAACTAAATTTATCAATAATAGAAAATGAATTAATTAGTTAGGTACAGAAACGAAAATGTGCAAGAAATAAAAACTACCTTGCTCAAGAGGTTTATAGCAGGACAACGAAACACCGGTTGCAATCTGATAGTTTTTGCGAGGAACTTCATGTAACCCTTGTTGATTTGTAGCAGTTCCCTGAACTGCACTCTCGGGGCCGACATTGCCTTAGCTTAAGGAAATAGGAGTGAAACGGGTTTGAACTGGAGAATCCACCAACGGGTGGCTTGTGAAACAAGAATTGAGTTCAAAGTCGAGATCATTAACAAAAGGGAAAGTAGTAATTGCAGTAGAGTCAGAGTGATAGGCATAGTGGCCACGGTGACGTTGATCACACAAATTCAGGTAGGGAAAGGGTTGATCAAGACTAGAGGTAGACGAAGGCGCAGAGGCAAGTAAAGGGTCAAAAGATTCATGGACCTTGAAAGGGTTATTGTTGGTGAATGGACAAGCCAAAGGAGACAAACGAGACGAGGATGATGGGATTGAATGCACATTACTGGCTTTACTTCTCTCACTCATCATTCTCCACAAAAGGAACCAAAACCTGTTCCAATTTTCAACATTTATAGACACAAAACAGAACCTAAGTCATATGCCAATAATAAGTTGGCATAATAATCCTATTCCTGGTCTTATAACATAATTTTGAAAAACATTAATGGGTGAACTATTTCATATTTCATACCTTGGAAACTAAAGTTTGAAGCTGAAAGATTTCTTCTTCTTCTTCTTCTTCTTAAATTGTTAGGTTTTTCACCGCAGACATGGGAAGAACAGTGGGAGGCTCTTCATCTTCCATACGACTTTTATTTGAACACAGCTTCTTTAATAAGTCATTGACCAATTATACACTAACACGTAGGGTCATCCCTCGCTCTTTTTCTTATTTCTGATTTTACCCCCTTAACTTTCCCCTTTTTTCCTTTTTAAATCTATAATTTAATTTTGTACCCATTTTATCTTACTACCAATGCATAGAATAATAATTACTTTTAAACTACAAAAATGGCGTTTAATTAATTTCTCAAAAGAGAAATAAATATTGTGATTTTATGTAAATAGGAAGAGATGGGGGATTCAAATGTAATTAACACCAAAAAATGGGGCATATTGCATTTTCCAGTAGATAATAGAATAATTGTTGGCTTTCTTGGAAACTGGAAACGTGAAAGAACCACTGAACCAAACAATAAAAGGAGGGAGAAAGAAAGAAAGAATCGCGCAGATCAAATTATCAATTATCAAATCAATTTTTATTTAAAATTATTTAATACTCTGTGTCTTAATATTTTTTGTTATAAAACTTCATTATTACAGTGTCCTCTAGCCATTATAGTTTTTTTAATTGTTTTTTTGTAGTGTAATGCATGAATATTATTAAATTAATTAATTATATTTTGGAGGGATTAAAAAATTTCAATTATTGGTATAAGATAATTTATACTGATATATTTATACGAATAGACGTATCACCTAACAAAGTGCACATGAAACATGCCTTTGACACTTGTAACTTTGTAACAACTTTGATTGATATGGAATAATATTAGGAGCGTGTTTGACTTTTGGAATGTAAAATTGTTTTTAAAAATAAGATTTTTAGAATATAATATTACTTATAGTCTCTGTTTTGAAAATCGGATCGGATCGGTCGGTTCAACCGGTTTAATCGGAAATCGTTGCTTAGTCCGGTTCAATCTAAACCGGTTGAATCGTTATTAGTGAACCGATCAGAACTGCTGAACCGTTCGAACCGGACCGGCTGAAAACCAGAAAAAACCGGGATTTTTGTTTTTTAAAAAAAAAATTAAACCAAATAACATCGTTTGTTAAACGAGCCAAGTCGAACTCGAGTATTGCTGAGCTCGACTCGAACTTGAAAACTTTAAAAGTAAGCTCAACTCAACTCAAACTCACAAGCTAAAAGTTTTCAAGTTCAACTCAAACTCGAAATATAATATTGAAACTTAAACTCAAAAAGGTTTGAACTCAAAAAAAATTAGAAGATCGCTTGAAACCTAAAATTCGAGCTTGATTGAAGTGAAAGAATAGTTCACTCAATGCTCACCAAAAGGCTCCATGATTTTGAATGTCAAATTACCTCTATTATTTATAGAAGTTAGTTGTGATGCGCTTCTATGTTTCTTAGCAATGTGAGATTGTTTTGTTCTCATATTTTTACTCTTTAGACTTTTGGGATGCTCTTCTATGTTTCTTAGCCATGTGAGATTGTTTTAAAAAAAAAAATTAAACCAAACAATATCATTTTGTTATGATTTTTTTAACCCCAAATTTATTTTTTAATTATAGTTATATAATTACATTTATTATTTAATATGTTTTACCTTAAATATTATGTTGTAGTTAATTTGAATCATTTTGTTTCACTTGATTTTATGGTTTTTAACTTATATATGTTATGACTTGCTTTGAATATGACTTGTGATATAAAAAATTATTTTTTTATTAAATATTTTTGGTATTTTTATTTAATTTTTTAAATAATTATGACGTCGTCCGGTTCTTCCGACCGGTCGGACCAGTTCGACCGGTTGAACCAGTAAACCGATAGCATGACCGATTCGCTAACCGGTCCGGTTCTGAAAACCATGCTTATAGTATTACTGGAGTATTTTATTATATTATTTGATTTATTTGACAAGAATATGAGATAATAATATTTAATTAATGGAATATAAGATTACTTTAATATATATTTTAATGTATATGGAAAACATATAAGCATACATAACTATGCTGCGACGACTCGTAATAACGTTCAAAACACACACTCTTAAGCGATACTTATGTTGTAAAGATAGATATTAGTAATATAATAATTATATCCTCTTGTGCCTTTTATTTCTTCTTGTTTTCTTGTGAGCGAGAGCAGACTAAATTAATATTATTTTTAAGACTATGATAAATTATTTTAAATAAATGTATTTGTTTTATAATTTATGTTGAAATTTGTACTCTTGATTTTCATTTATCTACATTTATAGTGAATTTATATTTTTCTTATATATAAAGATAAATAAAACCAAACCACACTTTTATCTCTTATATGTATTTTATTTAATTTTAATCTCGTTTTTTATTTACTCTTTGCTTTAACCGGAAAACTGTCGAATGATCACAAATGCCTTAATGAACCAGACTCGGATATACACCAATTGAGTATACTCACTACAATATGAACATCGAATAACTTATCTTTTTAATTTGCAAATAATATTTTACAGGCATGATCATCGCGGTGAATGGATGTGGTATTGATTTATTACTATTAGTTTTGTTTTACATGAGAGAGCAGGCATTGACATTGTCATCGTTGAACAAGTTACTGACCTTGTCGTCTCCACGAATAGTAACAGGAATGTTACCATGCCTGTGTCCGAGGTTGTATCCATGCCGGTAATAGTTGTAACTCTCTCTGTACTCGTTGGTCGTCTTTGAAATACTCGGCGGTGGTGGTGAAGTACAGAGGAGGGTTAGGATAAGGCCAGAATTCTGCCCTCTTCCCCGCCCTCCTCACTCGTTTCAGCACCTTGTTCCGATCGATGTACCCGATCACCGTCACCTTCTCCATTTCTGTGTCCACTTCCACTGAATCGACCCCTAGCATGCATTAATGTTCTCAACCATTAACAATGATCCTATGGAACAATGATGGTCATCGGATATAAGAATTAATCAGTATACCTCTAAGCTTGTAAATCGCGTTTTTTACTACTCTCTCGCAACCGTTGCAGCACATCCTGACTTTGAGGTCCACAGTCAGTAAAATCAAGCAAAGATTATGAGCTTAACAGTGGTGATGGTACAATTTAAGCTGTCACAATCGTAAGCAGTTCATTCTTTCTAATTGTAATTGGTGATTTTAGAGAGAGTGACGAGTTGAGGATGATGAGTGGAATGTAGCTTCGAGAGAGAATTTCTCCTCTGTTTTGCATGAGAGGTTTATATAATGCCAGATTTAGAGTAATGATGACAGTTTATAAATTGATAGGACGAACATATATGATCGATTGACAGTGAATTCGACTATAACAGAAACAATAATGAATGGATTAATTAAGCTTTAATCAAGGCAAAGGGACGAAGGCAAACCTGCAGTGAAAGTGGTCGCCCCTTGGCCTTATGCATCCTGTGGTAATGGACGTAGCTGACGTTCTTTTTGTTGTTGTCTCGATAACCAAAAAAACAGTAAGCGATGGTAGATACGATAGAACCAAATGCTTTCGTTATTATTTTCGCCTTTAGAGACAAGTCCGTCAAGTTTATAAAGAGAAGAAAAAGGAAGAAAAAAACTGAAGAAAGACGAAGACGAAGACAAACCCAACCGTTTTCCAGCTCTAGAAGATATTCCCTCTATTACATATGTATGAAGAATTTATAAAACGAAGTACCCTTTTGGAGGGAATGGTATGAAGTGTGATGTTAATGCTTGAAACGTGGGTCAAGCCAATATGATTATTGCTGACACACCCGGATTGGTTTTGGGATAAATTAGTAGGGAAAGCCAGGTTTTGATGCAAAGTGAACATATATACCTACAATCTTGTCTTTCCCACCATCTAGAAAGCTTAATTGGCAGAGTTTAATTCCCTTACAAGTTATATATGTTTTTACATTTTTCATGCAATCCTAGGGAAAATGTACCCTTTGCACTTTGTATTATGGAAAATGTCACCTTCTAGGATTAAAATTCTGAAATTTTATTTGTTTTTCTTCTAGCAATTATAGCCGATAAATGGATAAAAGATGATGTTAACAATTGATTGGTATAATAGGATGAGATATTAGATTCTTTAAGTAAAATTAAAAGTTCTTAACATTGTTAATGGAACAAACTGAATTGAGAAAGTTAATCTCAAAATGAATATTATATAATACCCGATTTGAATTAGTCAATTAATTAAATATCAATAGTTATACAGACGTTAACTACGGTTTGCAAGGGGACATGTACCAAATTATCAGATAAAAGTAGGGCTACCTTAGGTGTAATCATATCAATAGTTTGTGCTACTCCGAGCCTACTGGCTACTTGCAATACACTATGCGCCAATGTAGTTTATCCTGGACAACTTTTGACCACTAAACTGTTCACAGAACTCGATGTTTTCTTTTGTATATTTCTACGAGTTGGTGACAATTAGGTGATTATGATTGGGAGCATAATCTGCTTAAAAGAAAATATAACTTTCCCCGCCATTAATCAATCAAAAAGCTTATAAGGATTTCAACTAAGATTATCAGCACTGGAATATATTATCAACCAAATCATCTACACTAAAATTTTGAAAATGTCAAGGTAAAGATCGTTGGTAACAGAATATTCTCTTCCCTACCTATTACACATTAAGACAACTCTCTAAGCCAGTGGTAAAATTTAAGGCCATATCATACAAAGTACATTCCCCTATTCTTCATACAATATACTCTACACATAGGGCACAATTAACATAACCTGATCGTATTTCCTACAAGATTCAACAGGAAAGCGATCTACTTACCTACCTACCTACAGCCTGTTTCAACATCATCAAGAAGTCAAGATCAAAGTTATCCCCATATCCCCACGACAAGTGCAAACAAGACTGTGAAGATGAAAACGCTGAAAACACGAGTTAAAGGGAAGCTTGAGTAAGGAAGAGCAGTAACTGCCTTTAAATGCACCGATGGGCCCTTTTGGCTGCCACCGTTCTGCTTCACCCTCTGCCTTTGCAGTGTAAAAGATTCATCAGCAATATCCCTGCTGCCATCAAACTTGAGCGACTTGTTCTCTTTATCCGACTCTTCAGGGCTAGAAGTTTGTCCTGTAGCTTCAGCTTTAGTGACCTGCATCAAAGAATCGAAAGATATTGTTCACTTTCAGAAATGTACTTCAGTATATACTAGTATTATTATACTTTTACCTTTTCCAAAACAAAATGGATGATAAACAGGTAAACACTACTAAAAATTAGCTTTTCCTAGTTAATCTACCTTCTGCCTTGGTTCTGTACTAGATTCATCAGCAATATCCCTGCTGCCATCAAACTTGTGTAACTCGTTCTCTGACTCATCAGAGCTAGAAGCTTGGCCTGTAGCTTCAGCTTCTGTGACCTGCACTCAAATCATTGAAAGATATTGTTCGTTTTGAGAAATGTAGTTCAGTATATACTAATATTATACTTAATCATTGCCAAAACAAAATGGAAGGTACACGGTAAACACAGTGCTAAAAAATAACTTTTCCTAGTTAATCAACCTTCTGCCTTGGTGTTGTACTAGATTCATCAACAATATCCCCGCTGCCATCAAACTTGAGAAACTCATCCCCTTTATCCAACTCATCAGAGCTAGAAGTCTCATAAGAGCTAGAAGTTTCGCCTGTAGCTTCAACTTCTGTGACCTGCGTTCAAATCATTGAAAGATATTGTTCACTTTGATAAAAGTACTTTAGTATATACTAATATACTTTGACCTTTGCCAAAACAAAATGGAAGTACACGGTAAACACAGTGCTAAGAAACAGCTTTTCCCAGTTAATCTACCTTCTGCCTTGGTTTTGTAATAGATTCATCAACAATATCCCCGCTGCCATCAAACTTGAGTATCTCGTCCTCTTTCTCCAACTCATCAGTGCTAGAAGTATCATAAGAGCTAGAAGTTTGACCTGTAGCTTCAGCTTCTGTGACCTGCATTCAAATCATTGAAAGATATAGTTCATTTTTTTAAATATACTTAAGCATGCTAATATGATACTTTGACCTCTGCCAAAACAAAATGGAATGTACAGTATATACAGCGCTAAAAATAACTTTTCCTAGTTAATCTCTCTACCTCAAGACTTGGTTTTGTATTAGATTCATCAGCAATATCCCCACTGCCATCAAACTTGAGTAACTCATCCTCTTTCTCCGACTCATCAGAGCTAGAAGTCTCATAAGAGCTAGAAGTTTGTCCAATAGCTTCAGCTTCTGTGACCTGCATTCAAAGCATTGAAAGATATTGTTCAAATTTTGAAATGTACTTCAGTATACCAAAACAAAATGTAAGGTAAGATAAATACAGCTCTAAAAATTAGCTTTTCCTAGTTACTCTACCTCAGTTAGAGCAGATTGAACTTCTTCTTCACTGAGGCCAGGACTTGTCATTTTCTCACCAACGCCACAGCCTGCAGAACAATTCGCTGGTCCAGTAGGAAGTTTCATTTGCAAGCGTATTCTTCTTGGAGCAGTGCCATGATTTGCAATATTCTTCTCTGACTCATCAGAACTAGAAGTCTCCCCTGCAGCTTCAGGTTCTGTGACCTGCAATCAAAGCATTGAAAGATATTGTCAAGCTTGAGAAATGTACTTCAGTATACTAATATTATACCTTGTCCTTCCGCAAATGAAAATGGAAAGTAAGATAAGCAATATATCAACAGCGCTTAGAATTAACTTTTCATAGTTACTCTACCTCGGTTAGAGCAGATTGAACTTCTTCTTCTTCAGTGAAGCCAGCACTTGTTATTTTCCCATAATTGACACAGCCTACAGAACCTTTCATTGGCCCAGTAGAAAATGTCATATCCAACCGTATTCTTCTTGAAGCAGTGCCTTGATTTACAATCTCTGAATTTGGTCGTTGCTGAGGTCCACGGGTCCTAGTCTTGATTCCAGTTCCAAGAGTTCCAGTGTTCATTCCAATACCACCACTATTCACGTTATTCTTCAGACTGGTTAATTGTTGCAAATGATTGATATAACCCATTGGAGAATCAGCAAATGAAGTTCCATGGCCAACAGAATCATTTCCAAAGCCACCGATATTTCTGGTTCTAAACTCTTGGTTAAAATGTGTTGTTTGAGTAAGGATAGATTCATACGAAGCTTGCATTTGCAGTGCTTGCTTGTTATCCATATGCCCACCAAGCCACCTTTGAGCTCCAACCTCTGTATCAAACTGGTAAAGAAGTTGAAAATATATATAAAAAAAGAGTTAGAACCCAACAGTAAACTAAATCCAAGTGCCTAAAAAGTGAAAAATAGATAGAAAAAAGGATGCTGAAACCGACACAAAGCTAAAAAATCTAAAGAAACAAACCCCTAAAACGCTACATACATATGAACATAAAAGCTACTAGCAAGTTATTTCTTTACCTGTAATTGTGGCATTTCAGTGTTTGTGTCAGTGAATATGCCATTTTCTTTGAGATATGATGTTTCTGGTTGTGTTGCCTTTGAGATGAATGAATTATCAAACAAGGGCATCTCTGTTCCGGCAACCGAGTTCTTCTGAGAGCTTGACTCTCCACAGGAGTCATAATGGTTATTTAAGACATCATCCAACAAAGAGAATGATACATCTTGTGCGCTTGTCCCATCGTTGAAATGAAATCCATTTTGATCATGGCCAAATTCATTAGCATAAGGAGAGTAAATGCAGTGTGGCAGATCTTCAAACAAATGCGAGTTCATTGGTGGTGAAAAGACTTTGTAGTCAAGTTCACCATAATTGGGTTCATACAAATTTGAATTGCCTTCCAGAAAGGGACATTTCTGTGTTAAAAAGCAAGAAAACAGTCACTCACCAAGAATCACAATATAGTCAAAGATAAATCAATGATTAATACAACAATCCCAAACCATAGATAAAATTATCCACTTCACACCTCCACTACAGTTTCTTCTGTTGCATGATCATCTGCATTAGAAGTCATATGACTATTGCAGCTGCTGGTATCACCTGTTACTTGATCATTTTGCATAAAGTTATCAGGCTTTTGAGATTGTGTCACAGTTGACACAGTATCCTGCAGAAAATCCGATGAAGAATCATCGGGAGAAGATTTTATAATGGCAGGAGAATATCCCGTTTGTTCCAGTTCATCATACTTCGCAGCATCATTCTTCTCTTCTACTTTATGAAACAACCGAAATAGAACAAAAGCAGTCTGCACCCCAAAAAAAAAGGTCCAGGTCATACAACCATTCCTCAACTTTTTCTCCCTGGCTTTTCAATCAAACAAATATACTAATAAAAGCAAAAAATTTAAGTTCATGAAAATAGTTGCACCAACTTGAACTAAAAACACGAGTAAGAAAATAAAAAGAAAACCTGGCCAGGGGCAGTGCCATCAAGGTCCTTGGTAGTGGGGCGGTATTCGTGCATGATCCAGTTAGTACGCTCACCCTTGGGAGCACGACCCTTGTAGAAAACAAGGGTCTTCTTCATCCCGATATGCGACTTTTTAGACTTGATAGTTCGATCTTTCCCCGTGGCTTTCCAATACCCTTTATCCGTTGCTCTGTTGGAACGGTGGCCGTTGGGGTACTTCCTGTCACGAGGACAGAAAAAGAACCACTCCGGATCGTCCGATTTTATCACCGACAGTCCTGAATTTAATTCAAACATCCCAAAATTTAAAAATAAAATTGATCAAATTTCGAACTATAAAATATCTCCCCGCATACTCTGAGGAATATCAAAAAGGAATATATGTAGGCTTTCCCGAAATTTCCAGTTTTAGAAAACAGGAATAAATCTTCTAAACTATATATATATATTACAAGCGTTGAGGAATAACTCGGGCTAAAGGTATCAAAGATTCAGAACAATTATTCACCGAATAAATTCTGCTGCTTCTTTTTATTTCCCCGGAAAAACTAAAATAAAAGGAAAGAGATAAAAAAAATACCAGGCAAATCCCAGGGCTCCCATTTGCAGACATCAATTTCAGGAATGACCTGAACCTCGGAATGACGACCGTTGATCTTCAACCTAAGGTAGTGATTGATGAGCTCCTCGTCGGTCGGCCTAAATCTAAATCCTAAAGGCAAAGCTCCCATCGTCAAAACCGCCATCACTCAGACCTCAAAAACTCTAATACCAACTAGTTTTCAAAAACCATAAAAACAATAACACGTCCGACTATCTTCCACTGTAAGTAAACTCGTCCGACTTCTTCGATTACTTAGCCGAGGCTACTTTTCTTTTGGTTTTAGTTGTTGTCGTTATTTGGGTAATCTCCTGCAGTTAAGGAGGAATGGACTCAGATGCCCCGTCCAAATATAGGCAATCACATGCTTCCGAAGCCTTTCGTGTCGCTTTCTCTTTCGTGGGATAGACTAATCATTGAAGCGCGCGTATCGCAGGGGAAAGAGCTGCGTCGCATACTATAACAACCAAATGTTGATCTTTTGGTAACCGAGTAAAAGTGTAGCACTACGTAGTCCAATTACCAGAAGACCCCTAATGAATGAAGAAAGGAGAAAGCAATGGAACACTGTGCTTAGCTTATCCCGCAAGACTCTTCTTCATAGCGTCAAAAAAGTAATCTCAGTAGTGCTACGCTTTTTGATTTTGCTTTCTTTTTCCTTTTCTGGCTTTCAAATTTGATTAAAGTAAAAAAAAAAACAATGAACAGTCTCCTCGTGCGCTAGGCCACGCCTCTGCCTTTGAATTTGTGTATTTCTTTATTATTTGATTTCATTTAGAGGTGGTGGTGGTTTTCAGGTCATTGCACTTGAGCTACCGTCATTGTCTTTGAAATTATATGATGTAACCAACATTTAAAAAGTTTATTATAAGAATATTAATTAATAAATTCAAAACATGCAAGTAGGTTGAATTGAAGTAGACGATGATTTCTAACTTGGATGCTCGAAAAAGATTACATCCCTACATTGTCCTCAACGGCTCAACCATTATTTTATCTATTATTACCTAGGGTAAATTGCACATTTACAATTATTTTTTATTTTAGTACTCAAATTTTATTTTATTTTAAAATTATATTTAATATTTAGTTTATGTTTCATTGTGGGATTACATTTAATAATAATATTTATGTATTGTCATAAAATAATATCACATCATCATTAAAAAAATAACATCAAAAGTTCTGTCAATTTTATAATGATTGTATAATAAATTAAAACATAAACTAAACATTAAGTATAATTTAAAAAAATAAAATTTTAATATCAAAATAAAATAAAAGTAATAATTTAAATATTAAATATGTAATTTATACGATTATCTAATACAAGATTAGAGATGCCAATTGAATAAGATTGGTGTAGAATGTTCCTCTCGGTAAAAAAAATTCATCTTTATTCTCTGCCACGTAACTCGTTGCGGATATAAAATTTAAAATCATTCCCATGCTTTGACCCGTAAGACTAAAACTATCATGCCTTACTCTCCACATAGATCTCCAGACCCACCTAATCTCAGTATATATGTCTCACAACCTATTTAAATTCGGAATATATGGTAGTATTTTGTTAAGTCTTTCAACTATTAAAAATTGTAAAATTATATTTTGATTATAGGATATTATTTTATTGAGTTTCGATTATTAAAAGTTAACAAATAGTTACTTGACTATTTAGTATATTCCAAACTCGTCATTTTTCGTTAAAATTTTGAAAACAGTCTTCGCTGAATATTAACATGTTGATTGAGATATAATAATTTTTGAGATTCTGATATCATATTTTATCATATCTCATTCATCAAGTTAACATTCAACTCAGATTGCCTCTAATTTTTTTTTAACAAAAATGACGATTTTAGAACATACTAAATTATCAGGTGACCATTTCATAACTTTTAATAGTCAGAGAACTCAACAAAATAACACGCTATAGTTAAATGATCATTTTATAGCTTTTAATAATCTATGAACTCAATAAAACATCACCTATAAACGAGAGATCATTTCTGTACTTTACCTTTATTTATAAGTATCATCTAAATAAATATAAATCAAGTTTTTGTTTATCCGGACTCCTCATGTGACGTTCCAACTCTCGTCATTTAAAGAAAAAAATAAATCGTTAGGTTGACCTTTAAATTGGTAAATTTAAATATAACTCCGATAAAAGTTTAAAAAAAATATAGAAAATAAAGTCCTGGTGCGGGACGAGATCAATACATGTCAAACTCAAGTTTAGGGGTGTTCAGATATAATTTAATCCAAAAAAATAATCGAAAATTGATTTAAAAAATTAATAATCGAAAAAAATTAAAATTAATTTAGTGTGTTTGATTTTTTTAAAAAAACCGATTGATTCGGTTTTAATTTAAAAATTCGGAACCGATCCAAACCTAACAAACTCTTACAATGCTTTTGTATTTTGTCCCCCACCACTGCTTTTATCCTTCTCTATGTTGGGCTCAACCAACATTGTCTAATATTATAATTGCAGTATGTCAAAATCATTTGGATTTTGTGCATGAAATGGCCCACCAATGAACTAAAAAAAGGAGTATTTAGGGGGATTCTTGCTGCTTGCTTGCACCGTTCAGTAAACTGTAATTTTTTTTAGTTCTGCAACTGCTAGCAGCCAACACACATCAGTTAGTGTATTTCTGTGATTTTTATTTCTAATTATGTTTCATTTTTCTTTGGTTGGTGACCATTCAAATAAAGGAAGAAGCCGATTTTTTTTATGAAAAAATTTCAAGAATTATTTTGAAAAATTAGAATTCAAAAATCGCACAAATTAAAATCGAATCAAATCGCACTTAATTGGATCGGATCGGATTTTTTTAGAAACATCCAAACCGATCCATCGGATGAATTTTTAGCCAAAAACTGATCCAACCCGACCGCGAATAACCCTACTCACGCCCTGTGTTTTAAAAAGCGTGCCTGAGGCGCTAGGCGAGGCGTTTAAAAGAAAGCCTCCGACCACCAAGGCGGCGACGAGTACATGAGGCGGCGATTCAGTCGTCGGAGACGGCGAGAGACAACGAGGCGATGCTTTTAGCGATTCACGTATAATGATTGCATGACTCTTCCGGTGTAGACGTGGTAGTTGTTCTGGTAGTCATAGAAGGGCCGATGGCGGTGTCGTTCTAATAACTTTCATTGGTACCAGAAAACTCTGCCGGAACTGATGTTGTTGTTGATGGTGAATGGACAGAGACCCGGCGACGTTGTTTGGCAGAATCATCTGAACAGAACCTCCACCAGCAGTGGTTCCCCCGCCTTCTGACTCGTCATCATCTTCATCATCGTTTACATTTTCTTCAGAACTTTCATCAGCTCCATCTTCTCTGTTACTTTTCAATCTATCCCCTCTTCTTCTCTTACTCGCTCTACTCAAGCGATCTCTTTCTCTTTCCCGTTCCATATCTCGCTCTCTATCCCGTTCCCGTTCCCTTTCCCGCTCTCTATCATATTCTTGTTCCCTTTCTCGATCTCTTCTTCTCTTTCTCTGCCCTTCTCTCCCTCTTCTCCTTATCTTTCTCTTTCCTCTTTTTGTGCTCTAAATGTCATATTCTTTTCGCTATTTCACCCTCAATGAAACCCACTCCAAGCCTTGGTGAACAGCCACGATCACTGATTACCAAAAATTGACCGAATTTGAACCGTTCATTCCTCGACAGATCCAACGATTCACATTGGGCTTAAACCAACATGGAAAGACCTCAACCGTTGATTAATTATCTCTTCTCTCCCTTAACCTTTTTCTAAATTATTCCCTATTTGCAACGTGTCATATTTAAAGATTAAATTGTGTTTGAGGTATGATTATAAAATATTTACAAATGTTTTGTAAAATTAAGCGCCTCGCGTACGTGAATCCCTCGTCTCAAAGCGCCTAAAAAATTGAAGCTTTCAGGTAGCTAATCGCCCTGGAGCACCTAGCGCCTTTTAAAACACAGCTCACGCCTATCTCATTTCTCAAGACAATTTTTATTTCTATCCTCACCCCACCACCCGTGAAACATGTACCTATCTCCGCCCAATTGGATACAAAATGGGACGAATCCTAGCGAACCTGTCCCACTTATTTTTAGGGTGTTAAAAAATACTCGACTCGTTGAGCCGATTAAAAAATATCATATATTTATAATAAAAAATATCTAATTTTTCAAGTTCAATACTTGACCCGCTATTTTCTCGGATTTTCGGGTTGAGCCCAAGTCACAAGATATCTTTAACTGGATATCTGCAGACCGAATACCCGGTTTCTTATATATTTTTTATTTTATATTAGATTTTTTTATTCCTAATTCTCAAATTATTTCACCCTAATATTTTAAATTCCTAATTTATTAAACTATTTAACTATAACATTATAAATTATTAATTTTTAAATTATTTCTCCATAACAATCTAAATCATTTCTTTTAACTTCAAAACATTTTAAATTTTATTTTATTTTTTAATTTTATTTTTAATAAGTTTTATCTTTTAATTATATAATTTAAATTTTTAAATTTTATGAGTATATTTGTAGTATACTTTTAAATTTAGATTTTTTCTATGTAATTTTTTTTAAAATAATATAATTTAAAGAAGAAAAAAAAATATGAAACGAGTACCCGTGGCTCGAAAATACGGGTACCCGTAAATCTTAATAAGCTGGGACACGGTCCAGCATTTTGGTATCCGAAAATTCCGGATACTTACCGAGTTTTGAACAACCCTACTTACATCCCTAACATGAATGGTGATGATCAATTGTACAATGGAAATAAAATTATAATAATAATAATAATAAATCGGATCTCAACCCTAAACTCAACTATGAGCAAACATAATCATAAAATCACAAACTATTTTCTTTCTAAAATAATGAAGAATTAGAACTAATTAATCTGGGGATTCCAACCAATTGCCAATTCAACCTTCAATATAATCAGGCTCCACTTAAAGTCAAAAGGATGCATCTTCCGTAAAAAGCAGTGGACATGGAATTTTGATATGCTTTTATTCCTATTCCGTTACAAAATATGAAAGATCCACCGTGTGGATCCAGAATAACAGCCTTTGATTTCAACATAGTTATTAATAATCAAGGAAATATAGTTACTCATCTCGAAAACTTGAAACCCTGGCATACATATCCAAACCAAATGTTTCATGTCCAATTTGACTGTAAATTCTCAAACCATTCAAGGGGAATGTTACAAACTGTGTTATGGTGTATAAATGTGAGTGGTAACAATAATGGTGCCCTCGCAGAGTAGTATGCTGAACTTTATATACGCAAATAAAAAGAACCACGTAATTGGCTAGTAGACTCAAATTTTACTATATACAGGTTTACCTACAAAGCAGGATGATGCCCAAGAGCCACATTTGCTTCTACCCTTTGCACGGCTCTCCTAATACTCCACTCGTGGCAGAATTCAAGGGCAAGTCGAAGGGCAGTTCCAAGTCCTAGTACAACAATAACACCTGTACAATGTCTCTTCAAGTTATGACATCAAGCATACGAGGCAAAGCTACTTCCTAAGAATGTTAACAGGCTTGGGGAGAATGCGAGTGAGGTGTGCATACCAATTATGATGTTAACAGGCAGTACAGAGACACCAAGAGTAACGGATATAAACACATCCAACATTAAACCAACAATAAGGATTGAGAATGCCACCCATAGTGGACTAAAACAACCCTGCCATAAAGAATGATTTGATACAAAATTAACACAAACAGGAAAAATTTTCTCAAGAATAATACTATCTACTAGTTATCCACTTACCCTTTGACGTTCATGTGGGGTAAAGCTTGGATCAACCCTCCAAACCCAGTAATTTGTCTGCATCATGAAACACATTTAAGAATCGATCTAGACACGAGGATAGGATGATATAAATAAACCCCAAAATATAATATATACGCTTCAGCACCAGTTTTCTCTGCTTGCTTTGGACTATCACTCAATATCATCACTTAATAGTAAACACCACCAAATTATTTACTCAACTTCGTTTTAATTTTCAGCTTTAAATTTGGTTAACGAAACCTCTTCCTGCAATTGACCCCCAGCCCAACCCCAAGATAATATTGAATGTCTAGCATCTTGTATGCCAAACCAAATAATACAAGCAAAGTCATCCTCAGGTTTATATTGCTAGCCCTTTCACTTAAGCACAGAATACTTACACTGGGCTGGGACTCTGGAGCTGATACATTTACAGCTACAGCTCTGCATGACAATAGTAAATAAAATCATGTATCAGTTACAAATAAGCTAAGTTTAAAGCATGGTATCAAATTTGTATAATTACTGGCATATTTCGCATTTGTTGGATCCTTTTGTACGAAACCACATGTCAATACAAGATCGATGGGCTTTTGCAAGACCCCCCTTACATTGGCAACCAAGATCTATAAGACCTTCTTCCTTGTCCTGTTGACAAACTCTGAAAAAACATACAAATAGGAATTAGTTACAGCATTCGATACTACAGATTGTTTTCATGATTAATAGCAGAAAAACAAGTTGAAGGCTAGAGGTAACAATCATAATGGAATGTATATTTAAGATTGCTGGCTTACCAGCCAATTGAGTACTAGCTTAGATGGCACATGCATACTACATTGCTAGTGATAGGCTTTGGAGGTTGCACATTCGAGAGAGCTTAGCAGTTAAGGTCCTCCTCAGGAGGATTACTTAGATAGGGTTAGGGTGGATTAAAAAAGTGGGAAAAATTTTTTGTTGACGGACCACAATATATATAAAGACAATCTGAATGAGACATCTTCTCAACCTAATCCTAAGGGTCTAATGTCACCAAAACCTTTATGCAGCACATTCTTTTGCCAAATTATAACGAAACAGTACAATAAAACAACGCTCATTATTGTATAGCATGTTTAGAAAGTATAAAGAGAACTAAGACTACCACCTTCTGGGCTAAGTGAAATGCTTGGGGCAATTAACATAAACAGATAAAGATTTCATCCTTGTGACCAGGGTTTCAAATCGCGGTCGTGGTCGCGTTTTCGGTTATTTCGGATTTACCGTGATTGCGGCCGTCGCGGACGCTATTGCGGCCATCGCGGGTAACTCGGACGGCGGCGAAACCGCTATATCGCGGCCGAAATCGTGGTCGCGGACCGTTTTTTAAAACCCTGCTTGGGACTTCAACGACCATGGCTAACAGATACTCAAGCCTATGTAATGATCTACACTCTTACTAGGAGTCCATCCAATCCAGAAAAGTCAAAAATTGGAACAAAATTTCAAAAGAAGCATGATAAATGAGGATACAGAATGTATGAATGACTGGTAGAAGATGAAAAAAAGCGTATAACATACCTGCATTCCACGTCGGAACTAATGCTCCTCGAAAAAAAACCCTTTTGAGGAGCCACACGAGGTAATTCATCCATAATACAGTCCATATCTTTTGATAATTGAGCTACTGGCTGCTGAGTTACATGAGACTCACCCTTCGTTACCACGATGGTTAACAATGTCGGACTGGCCTCACAGGTCGAATCCTTAACAGAGCGTGCCAGCTTTTCCTCCTGAGGCAACACCAGGTTGTTTCCCTGCTTCTCAAGATCAGGTTCAGGTAAATTACTGGAGTTGTAACTAGCTCTAGTGCTAGTCTCATTTGAATCTTCATTCTGCATCTGATTATAATTTACAGCGTTTATACTACCCCCGTGTGGTCCAAAAAGATTTAATTCCGTGAAGTTCCCCAGCACCCTCACTGCTGATTTCATAAACATAAAAAAAACAACCATCAAAACAGCCAGCCAGTCAATCAAAACCCTAGGGATTAATTATTAACAAGTAAAATTGCAAAACGCCAGCCTTAAACCCTTCAAACTATGCTTAAAACAGAATACAAAAGACAGTTCCGTAGTTCTATTACTTCGATTCTAGACTAGAAACTATGAAAACGAAACCAAGCAATCAGAGGTAACCTGCTAACAAGATGCACTGCATAAAATTCCTGTTTAAAATTTGCTCAGAGGAAAAAAAATATCGGTATGCGGTGACCAAAAAACAAGCATGTACAGAAAGGAGTAAAAGAGGTGATGAAATTTCTTTTATAGAAAAGTGAGGAGCGTGTACCTGAAGAATGTTTGCTTCCTTTCAACCACTGATGAGTTTGCTGCAAGTCGAGAGTTGAGCAAACAACAGCAACAATATAAGGAAAAAGAAGAAGAAGAAGAAGAAGAAGAAGAAAATGGGAGAGAAACTAAAATGAGAGATTAAATAGAGACGACAGTAATTTTTATTTCCCATCCCTCCATACTTTTATGAATTAAATAACGACGAATTGGGTTAACTAACAGACGAAGAATCTTTTGTTTAAGAGCTCAACGCCACGGAATAAGGTGGACCGTAGCCGACTCCCTTCCTTTCGTGTACGAGTATCTCTAAAATATGAGAATTGAGATTTTCCTGTTTGTTTGACGTTTCTTTTTTCTCCTCTAAAAAAACTCTATTCAACATATTGTTATTTTTCTTTGATATTTTAGTTAAAAAAAAAATAGGCCACTCCAAAACAAATAGTAATCTATTTCAATTTTTGAAATATTATCGATGCATAGTACAATCCTTTGGAAGCTTTAATAATTAAATATTATATTTTTAATATAATATTATTATAAAATATTTGAGATTTTTAATATTATTTTATTAACTATTGCACAAACCTGTGAAGCGTTTTTTCAAGACCCATTAAATAAAGAAGCAAACAAAATCTCAGACATTTTATAATAATAATAATATCATGAAAACATTAGATTTGATTGTTCAAGATTTTAACTGATTGTACAATTAAAAGATAATAATTTTCGTTATATTATAAAAGAAATAGGCAGAAAATAGGTTTCCATATAGAAAAGTTTTATTTTGGATCACCCACTGACCATTCCATGTTTGTTTGCTAAGTTATATTAGTGGCTGAAAATGACAATGAAAAAGCTGGTATTGTGTCTTATTACGAAGGGCAAGTAAGTTTGGTACACGAGGGGAATCCAGGGTGCTTATCATCCCCGTCACGTCTTTGCCAATTTAGTACTAAATGTTGGGCAATGGGCATGTTAAGCCTTGGATGCAGTATGTATTATTGGCATTGAGACAGCCATTAATGATATGCATGAAGGTGGGACAACCTTAATTAGGTATCAATTATCATTACCAACCTTGAAGAAGTGGAGGGCTGAGACTTCTCACCACATTAAACAAGTTAATTTGAAGACTAACACTAAGCAGTAGGTATAATGTTCAACTCTGCACTTCTTTATTATCAAATTACAAATTTCATCCCTTAACTTACTCCTCACTCCTATTTTAATTACTAAAATTTAAAATTTATTCTTATTCTGGTCACTCATTTATTAAATACTTAATGGCATTACGATTGTACATTTTCCTTTTATAATTTATGAAGTGTCCTCATTTTTTTTTTCATTTTTATGAAGAAAAAAAAATCGTAGTTTTGAATTTTATTTACTTTGTCGATGATGAAACATCTTCTTCTAAATCCATCGATGGGATGGTGGAGAAGGGGAAATTGAACTATATATCTTGATTCCACGTTGATCGGATGATTTTCTTTTATAATTTATGAAGTGTCCTCATTTTTTTTTTCATTTTTATGAAGAAAACAAATAGTAGTTTTGAATTTTATTTGCTTTGTCGATGATGAAACATCTTCTTCTAAATCCATCGATGGGATGGTGGAGAAGGGGGAATTGAACTATATATTTTGATTACACGTTGATCGGATGATGGATATTATAGATTAAAGTGATTTCATGTTTTTAGGCTTTAGGGTTGAGTTTTATATTGATTTTGGAAAAATCCAAACTGATAGAATGGTAGGAAACAATAAAACGAAATTATCGATATCTTGAGTGATCAAAGAAGGAACTGATAATGATAATTATAGTGTCAGTGTGATAGATGAGAATGACACATGGATTCCACACCTTGATTATCAAAATAGGAATAAATCAATAACAAGAAAGTTGAATAATAAAAATCGTCATACAAGATAAAAAAAAATGTAAGAATTTATATTTTTAATTTAATTTTAATGCAGAAACGCATACAAGATTGATGATTCACGTACATAGTAAACGCCAACCCAGGCCCAGTGAGGTCTTTAAAGGCCCAGCCGATGAGTCATAAGAACACAGCCATCTTCAATGGTTGCAGCAAGCCAGCAACAGGTGGAATGACAGCTTTGACAATGCCTATTATCACCAGAATGATTCTTCCCCTTCAAATCTCTTGAATGAAAATTAAAAAGGTTAAAGAGCGTGACAATAACAAAAGTGTGTGTGTGTGTGTGTGTATATATATATATATATCTGTAGAAGCTTAACCATTTTTCAAGTAATCCTTCTGCTTTAATCTGGGAATAAATTAAAATCCTTGAATTGCCATAGAAGGCACTTCTTTATTCCATATCAAACACTACAGTTTTGGCCCTGCGGCTATTCTTATATGTAAATGTTTTTCAGTTTCAGCTCCAACCCAACTCGCATTTGCCTGTATTTGCCTATCTCTTCCTTCTCAAACCTTAACTTTGTTTGTTCTTTGTGTTGCTAAATAATGCCTCTGGAATCAAGCAAGATTGGCCAGTCATCTGGTGAAGGAGATAAGCATAGAGTACTTGACAAAGAAATCAAAGACATGGTCTCCGCCATAACTCGTCGTGTATGCGGTGTTCATAAACCGGGATCGAGCCAGGGTGGAGATGATGATGGTGTGAGGATTATCACACTTGCAGGAAGCAATGCGGGGGCAACAATGCGAAGTGAGTTGGATGAGAAATCCAGCAGCCCGCATGGGATTTCACTTTGCGAGCCTGACACACTCAGTACCTACGTGAACAGCAATTTCCAAGCCGTTAACAACTCAATGATGCTTGGCAGCAGCTACAACACCAATGATCCCGGTGTCCATTTGGACATCTCGGATGTCGCCGAACATGAAGGCAAGAAGTCAGATGATAAGCACAGGAGGGGAAAGAAAATAGAGAAGGATTCCGCCAAAACCGAACATTCCGTTTAAGGAACAAAAAATCGCAGCTATAACATGGTTCAAAAGTGCTGAAAAGAAGTCGTCTAAGTCAGTATACATTGCATACAATAAATCTCTGTATTGCTTTACTTTATATCCAAGATTATGTTTGCTAGACAACATGTAAAAGGTAAAGACTAAGGGAATCTGTGTATTCCCTTTTTTACTTTAACCATGGTCTAGGGTGTCATCCAAGATTATGTTTGCTAGACAACATGTAAAAGGTAAAGACTAAGGGAATCTGTGTATTCCCATAGTGTAACTATGCTTCTTTCCGAATTATGTGTTTTATTATATACCGTTTTGATGTTTTCTGCATTCTTGTTAACCATGGTCTAGGGTGTCAACCTTATAATAATTGTGTGAACTTTCAAGTTCATACTCCTCTTTTTGTGTCTTTAATTGCAAGAAGCAGATCCAATCTGATGATTTATCTTCTTTGCACACCACCTGTAATCATAAGGGTCTATCAGATACCACATGGTCTATGGTATCCCGGTCTGCAATCTGGATCCAATCGAACCGAAGAATGGCAAGTTTAGATCGTTCATTTATAGGAGCACTATTGCTGCATTATTTATAACCATGAAAGCTGCCATCATATATAAGCTTAATTCAACATACTTAGGAGTCTTAAACTGATTAATAAGCATACAGCTCTTGTGCCGGAGAAAACAAATTTGATGAAACGGTACATCTGAAATATTCGGAACTAAGGTTGCTAAACAAAAGTTTGGTTTTTCCATGTGAAACCGACTTTGGAGGTGAAACTGAAAGCACATCAGATCAAACAATGGAGTTCAAATTTTAATGTTACTCTGTCGCACTGTTTTATCATGAACCTCATTCTCCATATGGTATATGCCATAAGGTTGTTATATGTTACCATGAACCTCATTCTCAATTTTCATTGATGAACTTTGCATATCATAGTCTCACAGTCCTGGAAACAAGGGTGCATCCATCACAAAATTGTTAAAAAAGTAAATTTTTTCTTGATTTCTTTGTTGCGGAACAATCGAACGAGAGATGTTGAAACATATTTGGTGGTATTTAATCAAGAGGGTTATTCGAATACCACGTGAATGAACTTAAAGTTAGGCGGCAAAACGCTACTTGCTCTCATGACAACTTGAATCACAAGAAACTGTAATGACTGGTAACTGAGCCTCTTGTTCCCTAATCTCTTTGGCTTGTTGAGCAATTTTTGATATACAGTTCTGCATCTCTCTGTTCTTGCCCCAAAGAAGAACATACAGTCCGACAATGACAACTATAGAACCCAACAAACTGTTCATCGGAGTGGCGGGGAAGAAAGTTAGCGGTGGGTATACATCAGCTTGTAAGTATATAAGCAAATGTATTAATTAGGTAGGACATAGGATAATTAATTAACCTCCCAAGATTGAGTTGTTCATGAAGGATGGGGATGTCAAACATGGCTGCCATTATCTGAACGAGAGGACTGAAGGCTGCAGTGAAGACCGGACCCCTCTTCTTGACACACCACGCCATGCCGACAAATGACAACCCTGACCCTATCATTCCCTGCATAAACAAAACAATAGTGGGATAAACAAAGAAGAAACTCATGAGTTGGACATCAAAATCTTATGAAAAATGCTCCAACAAGCTTTTTTTCTTTGTGGCCAACATTTCTATTTAGCTATTTAAATCCTTGGAAGCCATGGTTTTCAAGTGGCCCTTCAACAGACACTAATGTGGTGTGTACTATTTCTGCAACCAGGCAATACAAAATTACAAGATAGATGCGTAGAATTGAAGTTGGAATCTATGCCTCTCTTTTTTGTAAATTTTAATTGAATGGCAACAAGGGAAAAAGATGTTTTGGAAAAAGGAAAAGATTTGCAATGCTGGCCTAGCCTACACGACAGCATATACCTAGGCCACCCTTCCCTACTCCTCAACCAAAAATATGCTGTTGGGTAACCATCTATGTTTCTCGAACTCTTTATTTTACTGAAAATATGCATATCCGATACATATTCGACGGTTGAGCATACTTGTGTCGGAGGCATATCTATATTCGGCACTAATACCCGATTTGAGAACATAATTTAAAGCTCACCCTGTTATAAACTTCCTAGAATTAGTCATCCATTTTTTGGACATTTACACCAAGAAGAGCATTCTTACTGCATAGAGGACAGTTATGATTTCAGCTTTTCCCTTCAGTGCCCACATGGAAAGGTCCCTGTTTATAAGCAAGCTTAAGGCAGCTGACTGAATTGCACCGAAGAACGACATGATTGCAGTGCTGGAGAATTGGCAAGGATATCTTCTTCCAACGTATGATTGAATGATAAACCATGAAGACCACAACAGTGTTCCCACTATAAGAGCTAAGCAACCGATGGTCCACCTTTCTGCCCTCCTAGAAGAGCTCAGCTTGACAGCATTTGAGACGGTCGGAGCCATGGCATATGAGTGTGGGTGTTTGAATAAAGGCCTTCCTTTATAAAGTGTTAATAGCAAGGCACCTCCTACACAAATCACCGAGCCGAGTATTTTCCCTCTCCCGCTGTTGCTTCTGAGGTTCACCGTTTCAATCCTGCAGTATAAAGAAGTGACACCAGAGAGTATTGGTAACAAAAGTTTGCACAAGAACATGGTACCATTACAAACAAGGGGTGATTAGCATCGATACCGAAATGGTAATGCCATTATAAATGTGGTCACTGGCACCATGTTGATGAAAGCGCATGCGAATGTAGCGGATGTGTATTGAATTCCAAGAAGAAAGAAGTATTGCGTTAGTGAGGCCCTATAAGGAATCAACAAGTTAGATGTGCCTTTCATGATACTATCAAAGCTAGATGGAGATTCACGCATGTATAGTTGAATATAAACTAACCCCACGATTGCAATGCAGAAGAGGTAACATAAAATGCGTGGAGTGAGCTTAGGTCTGCTGTTCCTGCAAGCAATCTTAGTGCTGAAACTAATGACAAAGGAGGGCTAAAGCTAAAAAAACACACTTAAAAGGAAAGGTAATGGGAATAATGGAGAGTGGAGAGAGCTTCCTATACCTTTCCCAAAAGTATCCAATGGGGGCCAAGAAAATTGTAGAGATTGACAGCCGGAATGTTATGAGAACCAAATGGTTCATCCCATCATCAAGGACTTTCTTAAGAAGAATATTCACCACCGCAAAAGAAAAATCAACTGCTATCATCACAATAAAAGGGTACCATTCATTACAACTTTTCAATTCAGCCATTGAATCCATCACCAGCAGTCGAAAGAGCCGAGGTAAGGACTGGGACGGGGCGGTGCAAGCTCTCTCTCTCAGTCTGTTTGTTAAAAAAATTTCTTAGCAGTGCAACTGATATAGATAGACAAACATATGTAGAGCTCTAAATAAATGGAGTCTAGAATAAGTGGGAAGAAAGCAAGATTAAATTCTTCAAATCACATCAATGCTTTAAGCAACCAACTTTAGCAATAGTTTAATAAAATTATTCTCGTCCTTTTTTCACTTTCTTTTGACTGAACCTACTGGAGATTAGCTTGGAATCCCTTCGCAGGCCCTGGCAATATATCGAAAAGCATCTATGCATGTCGACCGGCTTTTCGTTTTCATATATTTCTTCAAACCCTATTGAATAAGATTGCTCATTTTCTGCATACCATTCAAGATTTTTCCATCAGAAATATTACAGAACACATATAATTTCATCGTATAGGGGCATAATCTGCATTCTGATTAGGGGTGTAGGAGAGATTGATACTCTTTATGCATGGCATCAAATAATTAATCTTTGAAACATGACAAAGAAGCATCCCCAGATCCTACAACTTGGGAAACAAGAACAATATGTCAAATCTTTTGCACCACTGTAGTTGAGGAGATGGTGATATGTGCAAGAACTGATGCACCCTTTGATTTATTGAAGTGAAACAAATCTAATTATTTCCTCTTTGAACCTTTTTCATTTTCCAGTTTCATCAATCCAGATGCTCAGTTTCAAGCCATTGATTATCACCTTACACAAGTCAACTTAATTAAAAAGCTTTTTTTCTCGATTAAGGATAAACATCTCTACCCTTGTTAGTCCAATCTCCACAGATTGTTCCCAGAGAGTCTCAGCTAAGTTTCCATCTTTGTGTATTTGAATATTTGGCATTTGTTCCACTTAATGCTCTAAAAGGAATGTTCATCACTGCATTTAGTTTTTAATCATTCTGCACGTTGAAATTAATGAATTGCACATGCGCCATAACTTAAAGCAGCCATTAGAATAACATTTTGTAAATTATCAAATATGCTTCAGCCTTCATATTAGGCAACTGCGTTAATCTGCAGATTGGAGGATTATATCATCATACTCATATCTAAATATATTTCGAAAATATGAAATACGAAGAGTTCGAATAACACAGATTTGATTACTATGAATACTGTCATTTCCTCCCTCCTACTTTCCTTAAATTATGCAGGGATTGAGAAAGGGACATGGATTCCAGATGCTAAAAACAACAACTTTGCAGTGACCACGACCACTCGTTTATCATCTTTAGAATGAGTCATCTAAGAAAGTGCCCCTACCATCTCTTTTTAACTATCTTATGCTATGGAATAACATAAAAAGATGTTTGGGAAATAGCAAAAACTCCTTGTCCACTCGTTCGCCCCCCACAGACATTCTCTAGCAACTTTGAAAATATCAGGGACGATTTTGACTACATTTATTCCTAAACTATTGGCAAAAGTGTTTCAAAATTCTTCTCCTTTTCTCTCTGCTCCATAGCTTTCATTATTAAGTGTCGCCACTGGTTTTAAATTTAATATACCGATGTTGTCGACGGACTTATGCAAGGGAAGGTAAGGAATAATTAACTGGTGAATGCTGTTGTACAATTTATAATATAGAAAATGAATGAATTGTAGTATTGATCTCATGATGAATCTGCAGCGGTTGGCCGATATCAATCAAGCAGAGAGGAAACAAACAGGTAGGGATCCCAAGGTGGAGATATTAAACAGGCCAACTTGGAGTTCAGTCTGCCTACTCCACCGGGAGTGAAATCGGGCAGTCAAATGGTCACTTTGACAGCACTTATTACTGGATTATAATAAACTTTCCAAAAAACGTGCTTGATAGGATGTAGAACGTCATCGTTTATAAATTCTATAATTTTTTTTCCTTTTCGATATGGATTCATATCCTCACTTCTCCAGGCTGTGACACTTATCATAGATGACGCTTGGCTTTGGACAGGTTGATGCCATTGAACCCCAATTTGATGCAATCACTAAAATACTAGCAGGGAAGAAAACATTGTCATGAATTCTAATGTATGTTTTGAGATTCTAGAGTATAATTGGAATCACTTTGTAGTATAGGATGTAAATTAATGATGGTAAACTATATGTTTAGTCACCAAACTTTCATAATGTTTTTATTTTGAACATTTAACTTTCATTTTTTGTTCTTTTTATATTGTCTGGTTCTTAATTTTTAATTTGATTAATATTTTTTGGGTAAATTTGTGAAAAAAAATCTCAAATTCATTTTTTTAGACTCTCTTTTATTCATAACGTTAAAATATTTTCGAATGGTGGAGAGGTCGAGAACAAGGAGAAGAGAAATATATTTTGATTTCATATTGATCAGATGAAAGATGTTACAAATTAAATTAATATAAACTAAAAAGAAGAAAGAGTGAGAGAACTGAGAATATTTTGGTAGAGTTACATTACAAATGATGTCCGACGATAAATAAAGAGTGATGAAGGAAGTTTGGGATGAGATTAGACCAAAAGGGCAGAAAGTTCCATGGCATAAACTTATTTGGTTTCCAATGCATATCCCGAAGCATTGCTTAATCGTTTGGATGGCTCTACAGGACAGATTACAGACCAGAGACCGCCTACAACGAATGGGAATTAGCACTGATACAGCATGTGTAAACTGCAACTTATCTCACGAGACAAGAAACCACCTATTTTCTGAGTGTTCACTAGCCGTCTTCTTATGGAATTCTGTTTTGACATTGAATGGAATGAATCCTACAAACTTATCATGGGAAGAAACGGTTGCTACAGCAAGCACTTCATGGAAAGGGAAATCTCTTATCACCTTCATTTTAAAGATAGCTTGGTCTGCTTTTATCTATACTATATGGCAGGAAAGAAATCAGCGAATTTTCCAACATCGGTCAAGATCTGCTGAAATTTTGCTAACCGAAATCATTGATGCTGTTCGGTTTTGTCTTAGGGGAAAAAATATCAATAGGCTAGATAGTACTAATCTTAACCTTTGTAATGCTTGGGGTTTATAGCTCTGCCATTCACTATCTTTGTTTAGGTGTGCATAGTTTCTTTTTTGTATTGATTGGTTGAATGATTTGTAGCAAAACTTTGTTGTTTGGATAATAAAATTCTACTTATCCAAAAAAAAAAGGTTGAAACTTTTTGACCAATTTTATAAAATGAAATGGCCTAAACTCGACAACGTTTTGGTGTTTCCATTAAACATTTAACGGTTGAGTGATCGAAACCATCGACTTGAAAGTTTAGAAATAATATTGAAAATTTGAAAAGTTAAATAACCAAAAGAAAAACACGTTGAAGGTTAGGTGGCTAAACATGTAGTATATCCATTAATGAATCAAGTCACATGATGATTTCAAGCCCAAAAGGAAGCCCAAAACCCTAAGGACTTGATTTAGATGTTAGATATTGTATAGAGAGGCATTTAAAAGGCTTAGGGTTTTATCAAAGCTTCTTCCTCTACTCGAAGCCGTCAAAGAGAGAGTGAAGGGGAAGAGTGTCAGAGAGCCAGAAAAATGAAGACCATACTTTCATCAGAGACAATGGACATCCCCGATGGGGTTAACATCAAGGTGAAGGCCAAGATGATAGAGGTTGAGGGCCCCAGGGGTAAGCTCACCCGCAACTTCAAGCACCTCAACCTCGACTTCCATCTCACCAAGGACGAGGAGACAGGCAAGCGCAAGCTCAGGATCGAGGCTTGGTTCGGTACAAGGAAAACCAGCGCCGCCATCCGCACCGCCCTCAGCCACATCGAGAATCTCATCACCGGCGTTACCAAGGGCTACCGTTACAAGATGAGGTTCGTCTACGCTCACTTTCCCATCAACGCCTCCATTACTAACGGAAACAAGTCCATCGAGATCCGTAACTTCCTCGGCGAGAAGAAGGTCACCCATCTCTCTCCCATTCCTTCCTCTATTTAAAATCTTTTACTGCATGTTTATTACGAATCCAACACTGATTATTGCTGTAGATTCATTTAAGCTTCTATTTTCCCCCTTTGAACAGCCAATCTCTATTTCTTGACTTGATTTTAGGTTTTGAGGTTTCTTATATTAATGTATGGTTTTCTATTACAGCTTTTTGAAATGACATATTCCCATCAGCTTCCCTAGTTGTCATTTTGGATACCTGATAACTTAATAAAACTACTATGTTGTATAGCTTGCTTTAATTTTATTATAGAACCGATCCATGTGTGAGTCTCTTGCTTAATGTCAACACCGTTTATTGAAGCTTGAAATTCATATCGACTTTGTTTGCTGATGTATAGAAATGGGCAATCATCATTTTTTATTCCTTTTCAACCTAGAATGTTTAATGTTATAGTTCAAGGGTTAAAGAACCATGTTTACTCTGGAATTATCTTTCTATTATTGATTCTCTTGCTTAATGTCAACACCGTTTATTGAAACTTGAAATCCTTATCGACTTTGTTTGCTGATGTATAGAAATAGGCAACCATCGTTTTTTTTTTCTTTTTCACCCTAAAATGTTATTGTTCAAGGGTTAAGGAACCATGTTTACTCTGGAATTGTCTCTCTATTAATGATTGATGTTCGAGATGTCTGATGTTTCTTTGATATTATTTATATATTTATGTTCTTCTGTTGGTGAAACATTAGGTGCGTAAGGTGGATATGTTGGAAGGTGTTTCCATTATTCGATCCGAGAAGGTTAAGGATGAGATCGTTTTGGATGGTAATGATATCGAACTTGTGTCGCGATCAGCAGCTTTGATAAATCAGGTACTCTCTCGTGCACCCTATGCTAATATTTCCCAATGTTCCATAACCTGACTGTTTAAACCTTCATTTTGAACAGAAATGTCATGTGAAGAACAAGGATATTAGGAAGTTCCTTGATGGTATCTATGTCAGCGAAAAGGGCAGGATCGCCGAAGAGGAATGATTATTATCTCGAGTTGTAGTTTTGGGGTACGGTACATTTCAATGTCATGGTAATATATGGTACCTTTTCCTGGACTACAGATGAAGGGTACAAGGATGTTATCTTTATCAAAAAATTTATTTTGTGTTGGGTCTTTGTTATGAAGTGGGTGAAGATATGATGGGAAAGTAAATGAGCTTTTTACCAAAAAATTTAACGAAGAAAATGGTCTTTTAGAATTCAACAATAACTGTATTGATCAAAACTCAAAACCGACATAACAATTAAAACAGTTTATCTTCAGTGGCAATATTAATGTGCCATTATTCAGCAAATATTTGAAGTGGATGCCACCATGCAAGATCAATGCGGTACGTTCAGTGTATTTCAAGTTCTCGATGTCGATGACAAAGCGGTACTTAACATCCCTCTTTACCACCCTTTCAAGAGCTTGAGTTGCATATTGGATTGGTATCTGATTTTGCGTAAAAAATATCTTAAATCGGTTTTGGAAAAAATCGGTTTTTTTAAACCGGATAGTATAACCGGTTTGGGGAAAAATTAGGCGACCGGATTTTTTACCGGTTTGAAAAAAAAACCAGATAAAAAATCAGTTTTTTATCCGGAAAAAAATCCGGTATGTGGTTTAAAAATCCGGTCTGGGGTTAAAAAAATTAGATGATCGCATTTTTTACCGGATTAAAAATTGGTTATTTTTAAAAAACCGGTTTTTTTCAAATCGGTTACATCATCCGGCCCTCCAAATCGGTTATGATCCGAACCGATTTTTTTATAAATCGAGTTTTTAGTTTGGTGAAAAAACCAGATCGATTTTTATCCGATCTAGATCGAATTTAAATCCGGCTATGTGCATCTCTACCTGCCAACAAAAAGGTCAATTCAAGCAACATAGTTTTACAATTAATCAAGCGAGAATAAGTATGGATGGTCATTGGTTGAGTTGGGTTTTGACCCATCCGAATTGAATTCGAAAAATTAATTTCATAGCCTTCTCTTTTCATAGCCTTCTTCTGGAGATAGTCTGGTCTTTCGTATTCATTAGACCTAACTCAACTCAAAGTTTAGGAAGGTTTCATCTGACTTAAAGCTTGATTTGATTTTTAGATCAAAACGTGTATTTGACCTGACCTAATATATATGGGATAGGATTATGTTTTATAATGTAAAATTAAATAATTTTACATAAATTTAGGATCATTAGATGAGTACAAATTGATGGTTGGAAAATATTAACTAGAAAAGAAAACAAAAAGTTAATCTCAATCATCTATTTTGACTCATCCAATAGTCATCTCTAAGAACAATCTAATTAGATCAAATTGAAACCTATTGGGTTCGGATAAAACAGCCATCCCTAAGAACAAGGAAATCAACACAGAATATCAAATACTGGTCTATACCCAGATTAAGGCTTGCAGGGCTGAATCTGACTTCACTTGGGAACCCAACAAGGGCATAAACACCAGTAGGCTTCAGAAGTGACAAGCAGGGATCATATGGATGATTGCCAGATGCAGTGTCAATTATAAAGTCCAATGATATTGATAGGACCTGCACAAAAACCCATAAGATCCAGTAAGGCCAATGGTTATGAATTTATTATAAATATGGACTTCTAAGATGTTATAACTCCTTAATCTTCTACCCTCATCTAGGGATGTAAAATCAGGTAATCGGACATGTTTCAGTCGGATTTTGGTAGGTCGGGTGAAATCGGATACATGTCAACTCAGGTTGATTTGATACCAGATTCAGATCGGGTTCAGGTCATGTCAAATCAGTTCGGGTTATTTCAGGTTAATTTGACATCAGATCTAGATCGGGTTCAGGCCGGGTCATTTTCAGTTCGGATCGATGTCAGTTCAAGTAAAAACAATTCAGGTCCAAAGCATATAAAGACCAGGTTAATTCAGGTTTGGGTGGACTTCAGTCGGATCTCGTTCAAATCGGGTCACATCATTGACAGATAAAATTTAGGTCGGATGTTTATCGGATACGGATTGAGTTCAGGTCGGGTCGTTTTTATTTTTTGGATTAATTATTTTGTCATCTTTCGTGATTGTTGAATTGCAAGTTGTAATTGTATATGATTTCGAGTAATTTAAAAGAAAAATAAATATTCATAGATCAATTTTGTAAAAAATATAAATTTAATGAAAAAATTGAAGAAATGTAAAATTACAAATAAAATCTTTAAATATAAATTGAACAACAAACATATGTAAGGGATTAAATTGAAATAAATTTAAAATATGAGGTTTAAATTAATATAAAAAATGACTAAATTAAACACATTTAAAAAAGTATGGGCCAGTTACAAAAATATAAATAAATAACAACTAACAATGGAAGATGCAAATATAAATTTAAGGACTAAATTGAATACATATAAAAGTGAAAGACTTAAAATTGAAATAAATTAAAAAACACAAAAGGATTAAATCGAAATAAATGCAAAATGTGAAGAAATAATGAAAAATATAGTAAATTGCATTCATTTAAAAAACTGAAAAAATATTATATATATATATAATATATATATATATATATATATAAGTTTATATATAAACTATATTTATATTATAAACTATATAATTATTATAAGCTATATATAAATTATGTTTATGTGAACTATATATATAAACTATCTATGTATAAACTATAAAAAATATATAGTTTATAAAATATTATTTATATTAATATAGTATATATATATATATGTATGTATATAAACTATATATGTATAAACTATATAAAATATATAGTTTATATATTATAATTTATATTAATATAGTATATATATGTATGTATAACTAATAAAGTAATATATAGAATATATATATATATATTATATATATTAAAGAAATACTATGCATAAACTATATAAAGTAATAAATTATATAGTTTATAAAATCCCTAAACTCTAAAACATAAACCCTAAATCCTAAACTTTATAAACTATATATGTATAGACACATTTGATAATTCATATATAGTTTATATAAACAATAGTTTATATAAATTATATATGTAACATTAACCTATAGTCTATAAACAATAGTTAATATATGTAACTTATAGTATATGTACATATGTAAACTATATATGTAACTTATAGTACATTTATGTATAAACCATGTATAGTATAGTATAGTATAGTATATATATATAAACTAGATAAAGTAAAATTTATATAGTTTATAGAAACGATATGCATAAACTACATAAATTAATAAAGTATATATAGTTTACAAAAACCCTAAACCCTAAACATAAACAATAGTTAATATATGTAATGTAACCTATAGTATATGTATACATGTAAACTATAGTCTATATATGTAATTTATAGTACATGTATCATGTATGTATAAACTATGTATAGTATATATAAACTATGTATATATATAACCTATAGTATATGTATATATACAATCTATTTATATGTTATATAAACTATATATGTAACCTATAGTTTATAATCAATAGTTTATATTAGTGTACTATATAGTTTATACTTTATAACCTATAGTATATAATTTATAAACTATATTTTATATTAATGTACTATATAGTTTATATTAATGTTAATTATATTAACTATAATTTATATTAATATAGTATATAGTTTATAAACTATATTATATTAATATTAATTATATTAACTATAGTTTATAAACTATACTATGTAATTTATAACATATAGTTTATATTAATATTAATGTTATAGACTATATTTTATATTAATATTAATTATAAATTATAAACTATATTTTATTAAAATAAGTTAATAGTAATATTAATTATATTAATATTAATTATAATATATAATTATTATAATATTAATTATAAATAGTGAATTAATAAAAATTATATAGGGATGAAATTGAAATAATTTAAAATATAACGATTAAATTGAATCATTAATGTTGGACTAAATTGAATAAAATCAAAAAATTTAGACAACGCTACAATGCCAAAAGAAATTAAAAACACGCGGATCCAAAATACCCGACCCGAACGGATCACTATATAAGGTTAGATTTTTTGTTTTTTCCTCATTTTCAACTTCCTATTCATTTCTCTCATTTTGCTCTCTCTCTCTCTCTCTAGCTCTCCGCTTCTCTCAAATTCTCTGTCTTCTCTCTAAAAGTTCATCTGTGTTCTTCATTTTTCTTTAAAAACACCTTGTTTTGATCTTCAAAAACACCAAATCCAAAAAAATTTATGTTTTTTTTTATCAAACACTCAAAATTTCATCCTTGTTCATCTGAAACCCCTCATTTGATCTTCATAAACACCAAAACCCATAAGTTTTCTTGTTTTTTCGATCAAACACCCAAACTTTTCTCCCTTGTTCATCCGTTTTCATCCCAGTTCATATTTGTTCTTCACAAAAACCGTTTGTTGATCTTCACAAACACCATACCACATACCACTTCATGTTTTTTTAGATCAAACCTCTCGTTGATCCTTACAAACACCTAAACCCTTATATCATTTTGTTTTCTTCGATCAAACCCAAACCTGTTCATCTTCTGTCACCCAACCCTAACTTGAACCCAAACCCTAAACTAAAACCCTAACCCTAACCTTAACCTAAAACTAAACCTGAACCCTAACCCCAACCCAACCCTAACCCAAACTGAACCCGAACCCGAATATGAACCTGAACCTGAATCCCAAACCCGAACCCAAACCCAAATTCAAATCCAAAACCCTAATCCAAATTCCAACCCGAACCTAAAAAACCCTAACAGAGCATCTTCACTTACTGTCTCTGTTGATATTTAAATCCCTTTTTTTTCAAGGGTTTCATGGACAGCTTTTCTTACGAGTTGAATGGTCTAGGTATGTTATTGTTTGATATTGCATCATTTTGTTTTTGATTTTAATATTGTTTATTAATATATTATTAATTTCTTTTGTAGGAGAAAACCCAACATATCAGAATGAAGGGCATTCTGAAGGAGGTAAATAAACTGTTTAATTTGTAGCTAATGTTGATTTGTTTTTGTTGTTGGTTGTTCATTCGGATTGCTTTTATAAGGTTGTTAGATGCCTTTATTTACAGTTTAAATAAACTGTTTAATTTTTAGCTACTGTTGATTTGTTTGTGTTGTTGGTTGTTCATTCGGATTATTTTTATAAGGTTGTTATCTGCCTTTATTTACAGTTTAAATAAATTGTTTAATTTGTAGCTACTGTTGGTTGTTCATTCGAATTGCTTTTATAAGGTTGGTTCCTAACTCTAATTTTTTTGCAAGGGGATATAAATGATGTACTATCCGAAGCAGTTGATTTAAATAAATCCTCTAAGAGGAAGTCCACTGGTTCATTCGAATTTGGGAGAAGAACCTCTGCTGTTTGGGACCACTACATATTCACCAAAGCTGATGATGGTTATGTTTATGCCGAGTGTAAGTATTGCAAATTGAAAAGGTATAAAACTTATTTTTATATTTGTACATCTAACCCTAAAAGACATATTGAGAAATGCCAAGCATATAAGGATTTTCTTACTGAAAATCCAGATAGTGTAGCTTCTTTTAATCAAAACAAATACTGTGAATTGTTTTATGATGTTATTCTGTGTCATGGTTATGCATATAGTATAGTTGAGCATGATAAACTTAGGGTTTTACATCAATACCTTAATTCTTCTGTTAAGGATATATCTAGGTATATTGTTACTAAGTATTGCATGTTGGAGCATGAAAAGTATAAAAAATTACTACTTGATTCAATGCATTATGTCTCAATTCGTGTTTGTTTTACATGTGATGCTTGGTATGCTTGCACTTCATATTCTTATTTTGCCCTTACTGCTCATTATGTTGATAATAACTAGAAACTTTAGTCTAAAATACTTAATTTTCGTTGTTTTCCTCCTTATCATGATGCTGAGTCTATTTTTAAGTTTGTGAAAAAGATGATATGTGAATGGGGTCTTGAAAAAAAAGCATTTACCATTACACTTAATAATGCTTCAAATGATAGAATGGTTAAAAGACTGAAAGATGATTTGAATGTCCTTTATCCTCTTCCTTGTAATGGTAAGTACTTCCATATAAGGTGTGATGCCCACATTTTGAACTTGATAGTTCAAAAAGACTTGAAGGTAATTGATTCTTCTGTTAATAAATTATGTCATATTGTTAAGTTTATTGATTCTTCTGACTCTCGACTTTGTGCCTTTGAATTAGCTGTTAAAGACTGTGATTATTCTTTCTCTGGTAAGTTAGTATTGGATGTTCCTACTCGTTGGGATTCGACTTACTTGATGATTCATAGGGCACTTGAGGCTAGATTAGGGATTAACTTATTTGTTAATAGGGAAAATGAGTTGGATATCATTACTGATTATGAATGGGAAACAATTCAAACAATCTGTGATTTTCTTGAGCCTTTTTATGAAATTACTACTCTATTCTATGGTTCTAAGTATCCCACTTCTAACTTGTATTTGGCTAACGTTGTTGCAATTGAGAAATTATTGTGTGATGCTCATAATGATCCTTGTGAAGGTATTTCTGCAATGACAGGACCCATGCTTGAACTTTATGATAAATATTAGTATAATCACTCTATGATTCTGTCTTTTGTTATTTTACTTGATCCTCGATATAAATTACAACTACTTAAGGAGTTGTACAGTGTTCTTTATGTTAAGGATGAGGTTCAACGGAGGGTAAGTCTCATTTATGATGAGTTTCTTGAGTTATATGTATTTTATTCAAAAAATGCACATTGTGTTTCTTCTTCTTCTTCTTCTGTCTAAAGTAACACATCCTTGGACAGAAGTGGCTCAAGTTCCAATCAGCCTCGAACATTTAGAAAATCAAATTTATTTCAGGTTAGTTAATTTAATTTCTAGTTGAAATTTAACTTATTTATTTCTTGTTTTTATTACTAATTTATTGTCTTTTGTTTTTTTAGAATTTTGATGCCAATTTAGCTACTTCAAGGAGTGGACGATCTGATGTTTACTCATACATCAGTTTGCCCCTTGTCCCTCATAGTGGAGAATCAGACTTTGATATTTTGGAGTATTGGAAAAATCAACGTGTTTCATATCCTGTACTTTCTCGCATGGCGAAAGATATATTGGCTATTCTAATTATTGCAATTGCATATGAATTGTCCTTTAGTATGGGGGTAGAATTTTGACCAAATTAAGAGCTTCACTCTTACCAAAAAAATGTTTAGATTTTTGTTACAACCCGTAATTGGTTGTATGGTTTCGATCCGGAGGATAAGGATGAAGACTACCTTACTCTGGTTAATGACTCTGCTATGTAAAGGTATGATGTAACACCCTTAACTCATATCCAACCCGAATACAAGTCCGAGGTGTCACATTGACTTTTCAAACTTTGACTCTTATAGAAAATCACGGGAATTTTTAAAACTTTTATTAAAACGAAATACATTAATTTACATAAAACCATAAAATACAAAATCTATCAGAGTATTCGTAATTAACACTTATTACATGCCCACATTCTATACATAACCAAGTACATACTTTTTCAATTACTTCTGATCTGATCTCTTAGTAGTATTGATGTCCGTGCTACTTCTATTTCCACTTTTCCTGATTCTTTGTACCTACGTGTAAATCACTTACACGCTAAGTCATAGACTTAGTGAGGCAATAAATGAATATGCAACAATAAACTTATGAATGTTCATACTTACCATTGGATCATGACATTTCAAGATGCATGTATCTATCACACGATAACATATATAATCATATAATGCATATACGAAACTTACCTTCTTGGATCACTTTCACTTTAAATTGGTATTTCAATTGCATTGCCCATGTATATTATTGAGAATAGAGGTATATGAGTGCATTGAGGTTGTGCACTAATGCTGTCACCACAGCTCGTATCAATTCCCTCATGGGGCACCGAACCTTAGTTCAGTATTCGTCCCGAAAGACCACGATCTAGAGGTCACAATATAAACTGTTCATATGTGCCTTTAAACATATGTAAACTGTTCATATGTGCCTTTAAACATATATAAACTGTTCATATGTGCCTTTAAACATATGTAAACTGTTCATATATGCCTTTAAACATATATAAACTGTTCATATGTGCCTTTAAACATATGTAAACTGTTCATATGTGCCTTTAAACATATGTAAACTGTTCATATGTGCCTTTAAACATATGTAAATTGTTCATATGTGCCTTTAAACATATGTAAACTATTCATATGTGCCTTTAAACATATGTAAACTGTTCATATGTGCCTTTAAACATATGTAAACCCTCAACTCTTGGCATGCCAACTACACCTATAGTTCTCATATCGTATACTATGGGCATTATTCTTATACCTTTCATATCACTTGTTCTTTCTCTTCTGTCACATACCACATGTATGTGTAATTATATATTTCATATCATATCACATGTATCACAAGTGCATACATTCACGTAGATCATGTAGCTCATATAACTTAATTCATATCATGTTCTCATATCACATATCATATCACCATAATTATCATGTATGCATGTTCACAATCATTGTATTATAAAAATCAACATAAGGATTAGACTTATCACAAGTCTTATTCCATTATACTATACATATAGTATGCACTTACCTTAGCTTTGCTTTGATTCGATTCTAATCCTTTGATCGTTCCGGAATAAGCTTACTTTTAGTATCTACATAATCACGCATGGATCTATATAAGTATTATAACTAATATACTCTAATGGTTCACTCTTTAGACTAAGAGAAAAGTCAATTTCATCTTTTAATGAAAGTATGCATCGATGCACTACTGATGCATCGGTGCATAAAAGGTATTCGATGTAGTAATATTGCTGGGATGCATCGATGCACTCCTTATGCATCGATGCACTAATTGCATTCGATGTTTCATTATTAATGGGATGCATCGATGCACTACTTATGCATCGATGCATGAATTGCATTCGATGTATTTATTTTAAAAGAGTGCATCGATGCACTACCAATGCATCGATACACCTTCAAACAAATTTATGGGTTTTAACCTTGATGCATCGATGCACTATGAATGTGCATCGGTGCACTCTGCCCAAAATCCTCTTTTTGAACCCGAAAGTTCATTCATTTGGATTAAATCCTTCATGGTTAATCCCCTTTTCATTCTTAACTCTAGTACACATCCTTAAACCAATTTATACTCATTTATTTCATCTTAAACCTCAAAATCCTATCTTTCATATGTAATTCAATAATTACATCAATTTTGCAACATGTTTCAAATCCAATTCTATTACTTCATATCTCTTACTTAGATTGATAACAAGTCAAATCCAACTTTCAATTCTTGTTATGAACTCTATTCCAATATTTCATTCAAGAACCTCTAATCTTTAATCTTCTCTATCTCCTTTATCTTTTGATCTTAAGATAACTTAAGCTTTCCTTAAGCTTAGTTATCATCTAATGATCAAAACTCAATCTTAAACTTAACAAATAATTAAGTAGAAGACTCACCTTTGAGCTTGGAGATACGGGAGGAGAGGAAGAAGAATGAGAAGTTCTGGAGAAATATATCCCTATATGCTTATCTCTTAATAAAGAGATAAGATAATTATCTTTTAGAAAAAAAGACCATTTTACCCATTAATTCATTCAATAATTACTAAAACTTTTAGGATTTATCTCCAGATAAATCATTGAACTAATCCATTCTTCTATTTTAACCACTAAATTCTGAAACTTTACCATTTAGTCACTAACCCATAGATTGGGATGTTACATATGATATAATTGCTTTCTATTTTATTTTAATCTCAATATTTCAAACTGTTTATTAATTATTTTAATTTTAATTTTTAGGGTGTTAACGTTAAGTGAAACCATTGTAATTTACGATTCAGTCTTGTTTCTTCCATTTACAGGTAACTTTTACGTAATTAATTACTTATTGTATTTATTATGTTTAACAATATCTCAAAACAAATTTTAATTGATGATTTTGTTTTTTTGTAGGATGCTTCTGTCCAAAGTAACACATTCTGATTTTGCTTGATATTAATTTTATTTTCATAAACAATGTTGAATGTTTGATTATGTAAGGGTTTGGTAAAGTCGGAAATGTTTGGCACTGTTGGCCATCGTATTCCCTTTGGCTTTACCGCTGATTAAATGTTTGTTTAATGTAGAAAATATACCTGCTGTTACTGCTTCCTACTGTCTGCTGCTTCATGCTGCTTGTTTCCTGTTGTTACCTTGTATTTTATTTTGTTGGTCTAACTTAAATAGATTGTTGAAACTGTCATTTTTTTCTTCAAAATAGCTACTCATGTTAAATTATGTTGGTAGCTTTAAAAGTTGGCCGTAATTTAACAATGTTGGTAGCTATTTCGATATAAAAGCTCGATGAAGAAATTTCTGGTAGCAAAGTTAGGTTTTTAGCCTTATAACATTTTTGTTATAAGATCTAAGAGCTTAATTTTTTTTCTTCTTTTTATTGTTTTGACTCAAATGTTATTCAAATTTTATATTAAATGTTATTTAAATTATCATTATCAATTAATTTTATATCTTATATTATTTTTCATTTATGTTATAATTGTTAGATATTTTTTTGTACCAAAATTAAACGGTATAGTTTATATTTATATTTTAGATAATTAATCACGTTCAATACTAATATTCATTTATTATCAAATTAATTATCATTTTATTACCAAAATTATTTATATTAATAATGTAAACAATTAATATATATTACATAATAAATACTGTAATTATTAATATTATTTTTTCTTTATATAAATTAAACTATATAATTTATATAAATTAAACTATATTAATTTTTCTTTGCATTATTAATAATGTTTTATCTAATTTATATTTAAATAATTTTATATAATAGGTCTATTTATTAATTTAATTGTCATAATAAATATTTTATTATAACATTTAAAAAATAATCATATTAATTTTTTAATTACATCATAAGTTAAAAAAGTCATAATTTTATTAAAATCTTATAATTTTGTCAATGATAATATATAACTTAGGTAAATATCAGATTAGGTCATTAACAAGTCGGATCATTTATAGGTCAAATTAAAAATAGGTCAGGTTAAAAACAGGTCGGGTTAAAAACAGGTCAGGTTAAAAACAGGTTGGGTAATACCAGTTATTTACCAGGTCAATCTCGGGTTCGGGTTTATATCAGTCGGATGCAGTTCGAGTTCGGGTATCATATTTTCGGTTCAATTCAGGTTCATGTCGTTCTCAGGTCGTATGCAGGTCGGGTTCGGATCCACAATTTCCAGGTCCAAATCGGGTTCAGGTCAATACCAGTTCCGACTCGAGTCGGTTTCGAATCGCCACAGTGCATGTCAAAAACAATTTTGACTCGAGTCGGTTTCAATCAATTTTGTAGGTCAGAACAGTTTTTTACAACCCTACCCTCATCTGCCGATGATCAGAAGAGACGACGAATTTGTCTGCACCAAGCAGGTTCAGGGCCTCCTCTTTCTTAGATATGCTTGTGCTAAGGACCGTTACATTCAACCCAAAAGCCTTACCAAACTTCACTGCCATGTGACCGAGACCGCCGAGCCCAATCACTCCTAAAGATTTGCCGGGTTGGTTCATGTTATGGAGGATCATTGGTGTATAAACAGTGACTCCAGCACAAAGCAGAGGTGCTGCTGAAGCCAAAGGATAGTCGTTTGGTATTTTAAAGCAGTACCTGTGTGATTCAACAAAAAAGTTAACAATTTTATCATTCCTAGATTTTTCACCATGGCTGTGGAGCATTAAACTTGCAGAAAATATGTTAAATTCAGGGCAGTGATGTAACTTGGTGATAGAGTTTGGGAGTTAACTTAAAGTTTTAAAAAATTTAGAGGTTTAAATT
This sequence comes from Hibiscus syriacus, assembly GCF_006381635.1. NCBI lineage: Eukaryota > Viridiplantae > Streptophyta > Magnoliopsida > Malvales > Malvaceae > Hibiscus > Hibiscus syriacus. The sequence goes on from NW_024063008.1 coordinate 2,330,211, forward strand.
GATTTTTTTTTAATTTTAAAGGGTTTAATTTACATTTTTTAAAAAAAAATTAGGATCTAACTAAAGTTTTTAAAATTTTAAGAGGCTTAATAAGAATTTTAAAAAATTATGGGATAGGTTCAACTAAGAAGGAATGTACGGTTTAAGCAAAAGAAGGAAGAAGAAGAAGAAGAAGCTTACCCTTTGTTTTGATTAAACTCCAGTATACAAAGTCAAGCCCAACGAAAACGAATCGTTTTCTGTTTCCTCTTCTCCAAAACACTATTTAACGACCATCGAAAGGCGGCAAACGCGCATTTGTCTAAGTCAAAGACATAAGTACTTTTAAAAGGTTGAACATGCACGAACCAAACAGTTTGTAGACGCTAAACCATCGAAAGAGGCATGAAACTTGCCTGCAAGTGGCAGGGATTTACAGCGATTAATTTTTGCAATTACACCAAAACCATGTAAAAATTCTCTCAAGTTTTCTAATTACGCAACAAGATACAGTTATCTTCACCAATCAACCAAACTTGATAAACAACTTCCTCCTTTGGTGATTCTTAGTTTCCTCTTTATCAACACAACATGTTCAAACAACTTTCTCCTTCCGTGATTCTTAGGTGGCGTTTGATTGGATGGAATCTCTTGGAATTAGTAGAATTAGAATCTAATTACATCACTTTCTCATGTTTGGTTCAAGTTTTCCAAGAGAATTGTATTCTCTCATGACTTCAACTTTCCATCAAATGAGGGAAAGTGAATTACATCCAAGAATGGATGTAATTCAATTCCATTGTTAAAGGGAATTGAAATTTGATCATACTACTCTCATCAATCTTTTAGTAACTTATTTATATATTGAATAAAAATATTTTTTTATTATTTCAGGTAGAGTTTCTAATTTATATATTCGGGTCGAATCGGATGAAACTTTATTTTGGTCGGGTCGGGTCGGTTTTTTTAAGTGCGATATTCGGGTCGGGTCGAGTTCGGGTTTAAGGTGAAAATATCCGACCCGAAAATATATATAATTGTCCTTATATATTTAGGAATGATTACAATAATATCCCTCTATATATTTTTTTCAATTAAGTCACTCTTTTTATTGAATAAAAATATTTTTTTATTATTTCGGGTCAGGTCGGATTTCTAATTCATATATTCGGGTCGGGTCGAGTGAAACTTTATTTTGTTCGGGTTGAAATTTTTAAGTGTGATATTCGGGTCGAGTCGGGTCGGGTTTTTTTAAGTGTGATATTCGGGTCGGGTCGGGTTCGGGTTTAGGGTGAAAAAAATCGGACCAACCCGAAAAAATATATAATTTTATCTTATATATTTAGGAATAATTACAATAATACCCCTTTATATATAATTTTTTTTCAATTAAGTCAATGTTTTTATTGAATAAAAATAATTTTTTTTATTTTGTGTTGCGTCAGGTTTCTAATTCATATATTGAATAAAAATAATTTTTGATATATTTTTTGGTAACTAATTAACATACTCCAATTGAAATGTATCAAAATATTGTTATATCTTTTGATAACTTATTAATATATTTTGATTGAGATGATTTTAACTTATGATGTTTATTAACATAATTTTTATAATTTATTGAAATAAATAATTAATCAATAAAATGAAAATTTAATATTTTTTAATTTTTTATAATATATTATTACATGTAAGTTATAAAATAAACTAAAATAAAGCAAAAAAATAAGAAGAACAATTATGTCATTTTACATTACTGAAATCAAATTCATCTAACATGTCTGTGAACCAAACAGAATATGAAATTGGATTCTAATTCCATTTCCTGCCAACCAAACAGAATATGAAATTGGATTCTAATTCCTGACAGATTCCAATTCCTTCACAGATTCCAATTCCTGACAGATTTCAATTCCTGACAGATTTCAATTCCTAATAGATTCCAATTCCTTCACAGATTCTAATTCCCTCATAAACATTCCAACGAACCAAACGCCATCTTAGTTTCCTCTCTATCACATTTGTGTCCCTTTTAAGAAGGCTTCTTGGTTTGCAGTTCAAGCTCTGGGACGATTTCTAATTGGTCAGTCCGAGCTTCATCAGGCAGCGAACAGTGCAAAAATTTCTTGTTCGACCCAACTCGGTTGCAAAACAATTTTAACAATTTTTCCCCCTTATCCATTTGAGCATTATTTTCATGATCCACCAATACCAGCTTCCTGTCATTCGAATGAAGGGCACCATAGTTAGAAACAAGAAGCTTGTATAAATATGCAGAATAAGCATAGCCTTATATTCTCTCCTTATTAGTAAAGCTTTTCCCTTCTTTCATTGAAACATCAAGTCGACACAATAAATGCAACGCAGAATCTTGGTAAACCAGCAAGATCATCCAAGTAGAAACCATAAACCCGAGCAGGACGCCGGATACAAGAAGATTGTATAAATATGCAGAATAAGCATAACCTTCTATTCTCTCCTAATTAGAAAAGCTTTTGCCTTCTTTCATCGAAATATCAAGTCGACACAACAAATGCAATGCAGAATCTTGGTAAACCAGCACGACTAACGCCCAAGTAGAAACCATTAACCTGAAAAATAATAAGGTAACGTTTGGTTCTTGAAAAAAATTATTATTAGAGAATAATTTTTTCGAATCATATATATGTATTTGATTTAAGAGTATTTCTTTTAGGAATAATAAAACATTCTCTACAAGTATTTTTTGATTTTTTTTTGGAAATGTCATCCCCTTCTTTCTTAGATATATTAGGCAATTCATTCTCTTTAGGAAATGAATGCCTTTAAAATAACAAATCTATTTCAAAACAATTATTAATTTTGTGTATTATACTCATATAAATCTCTTTTCAATACTTATTATAAAATAATATGATGTGTATAAAATAAAATAAAATAAAATTAAAATTTTAAATTTTTATTTTATTTTATTTTATTTTAACTATTAATTATTTATGTGTTTAACTAAATTTTGTTTTTATATGTGTTTTAGTGTCTTTATTTCTTAGTTAACATAAAAATGTTTTCTAAATTATATTTTTATTGACTTTGTCAAATAAATATAATATTTTATTGTACAATTGATACGTATAGCATAAACAAATTTAAAAAAAAAATACATATATAAACACATATTTATATTAATATCTAATTATAATCACTTATTCGATTAAAAAAGATATCATTATTTAATTGAATAAATTCGATTTTATATGAAGACACTCAATTCCGTCTTTTATTAATACTATTATATTATATAATCATATCATATAATTATACATATATATATATATATATATATATATATATATAATATTATTAATTTTATTCGGTATATTTGTGCAGGCCCGATATATCAAATAAAATAGCCTGTTGCACATGGCCCAACAAGACCCAAGTCTCACGTAAGCAGCAAGTTTCCAGAACCCTAGCTCCACGCCTCGTTCCAGCGTCGTTTCCCCCCATTTGAAGTTCCCACAGCCGCACGTCTCGCCCAACAACCCGTATCATTAGGCGCAGAGATCTCGGTCATCACCAACATATCAACAAACCAACTAGCATTAGAATCCTAGTTCTAATAGGATACTAAAAATAGGTTTTTTCGTATTATAAATAACACATGTAATCATCCATTTGAGGGGATTCAAGATACGGAAATACACACAAAAATACGGAAATCACGAGAGCACACACAAGCAACTGTAGCAAAAAACAGAGATTTGGGTGAAGGGGTTCGAAAAGAATAAAAATTTTGAAAACAAGAGAGCTTACCTTCGATTTTCGGCGACGGTAGCTCCGGTGGCCAGGCGATAAAACCGAACGGTCAACTGAAGGAGAAGCCCGAGGAGAACAACATACCTCAGAACAGAAACGATACAATGGCGAAATAACCAGATCGGAACAGTGGAAACTTGAACGATATTTGATTTTTTCGTGGAGTTGAAGGCCATATCTCGCAAAACCAATACCAGATCCGAGCTACTGGTGTTAAGACGAACCTTCACTTTTATTTTGGCACCAAATGACCACCAGAGACTATCAGGGGGTGATGGTCCTCCCTTCCTCCCTTTCCCGGTGAAATGTTTCTTCCTCTCTGTTTTCTTTACTAAGAAAAGAAATGAGCACTTTAAAATTATTTTGGTGTCTTGTATGTGCACAGTATAATGCAGGGGTCATTTGTGTATGAAGCCATTCTAGTTTTTAATTGCATTTTGGTTCTATTTGGGTTACTTTCATACTACTTGAGCCTTTTATTTCATCTGTATATTTTCGTCCTTATGCTTTTTTACTTTTTAGACCGAATTATCCCTATTTATTTGATCGAGTATTTCACAATCTATTCAATTTACACTTATCTTTTAGAACTATTATTTCGTTTATTTAGTGTCTGCATGATTTATTTTACCATTTGTAAATTGTAATACACATCTATTCTCATTTTTTATGTTAATATATTGTGCATAGGGCAGTACACCTACACCTGTATTAGGATTTCTTTACCAGCCATATCCCATCTTGAATTACGTGCATGATATGTACATATATATATTAACTTTAGTATTTCTTTTCCTTATTTCTTTTAATGTTTATATATATATATATATATATTTTGTTTTTTTATTTCTTGAGACTAAATGATTTTATTCATTTTTTTTTCACTCTTAACATATTTATTGTTATTTATTTATTTATTTAATTTTTTCTTTTTAATTTTTTGATATTTCTTTTATTTTCTAACATATTTTTGATTTTTTCAGTAATAATTTTAATTGATCAAAGGTAGGTAATTTGAATGTTTTAAATCCTAATTTAAATTTGAATTTTCGCAACTAAGACAACCGGTAAATTAATTGGTACCGAAAGGGCGGTTCAAGGGTGCTAATCCTTCCTTGACCGTAACCGACTCCCGAACCCAACACATTTCTGGTAAAACGCAGATCAGGTAAGACATAGGGTATCCGATCAACCCATTTATTTTAAAATAAATGATCGGTGGTGACTCCAATCCACATTTTTCAAGTCGAAGCCCAATTCCGGGGCCCAACCGAAAGACGGTTGCGACAGCTTGGCGACTCTGCTGGGGACAAGTAAGTGAGTCAGGCCATAATTAATTTTTGTTGTATTTTTTAGCAAAAATTACAAGTTTAATTTTAATTTATTTATTCGATTCCAATATTATCTTGGATTATTTTTTTTCAAGTAAATAGTTGTACTAACCCGTTTTTAATGATTTCAGCCCTTAAAGATTTTTCGTCTAAGGCTCTATACCCGAGCTCCGAACCCTATTTAAGTGGGGGTGAAAGCGACGCCTTCGTGTGAATTTATTCACCGTGCGGGCCTAGCAAGTAGCCTTCGGGATTCATATACCTTATGTCTTCGTGAATTATTCTCCGTATGGGCATAAGGGAATGTTTCCTCTCGAGTTTAACTTAGTCTACACAAGCCTGTGATGGGTTTAGGACTAAGGGTCTGGTAAGCCCAAGGGGGCACCAGCAAGGAGAACTCGGGTACCGTGTTTTAGAACCTAAACTGGGAGACTTTGAAGGAGTTAGAGCCCACCCCAAAACCTCATTTCAAAACCCTAGGATGCCGGAATTATTTCCTGCTTTACTTTCTGTTCAAAGCATGTTAACTAGAAATTTATGCGGTTAGGACTTGTTCAAAATCAACTTGCGGGATAAAGATCATGTTCGGGTAGGATAAATACATGTGGGGTAGATATCATGTGGGGTAGGACTTTTATTTCATGATTGTTTTTTTATTTTCACCTCACTAACCTTTTTCATTTTGCTCTCTTTTATTTTGTTTCATCATTTGCATCATTTAAAAGTTATTGATCCACCAAAAACGTGTTTGTTAAAACATAATAATTTGCATTAATTGACAAAGGGGTTGTAATACAATAGGTGAAAACGTAGGGGTCCGGCTATGGTCAGAAAAGACTCAGAAAGAAAAGGACAAACATAAATAATTTGCATTAATTGACAAAGGGGTTGTAATACAATAGGTGAAAAACGTAGGGGTCCGGCTATGGTCAGAAAAGACTCAGAAAGAAAATGAGGACAACCTGCAAGAAAACTATGTGTCACATTCGATCAAGAAGACATGACGCCCATAATCAAATACATCAAAAGTTAAAGAAAACTATGTGTCACATTCGATCAAGAAGACATGACGCCCATAATCAAATACATCAAAAGTTAAACTTTTCAAATGGGTTGACAAAGGTTGGCAGGGGCAAGACGAGGAAAAAGGTTACTAACCTCGAGTGTTCATTCAAAGATGACAAAAAACAAGATGGCAAAACGATAGCTGAATTGGAAGTCATTGCGACAAATTCAAGAAACAAGCAAATGAACTTCGGATAATCCCTTTGATGGAGGATTTCAATGGAGTTTCCGATTCATCAAGGATGAAAGCCGAGATGCAGTCATTCGATACTTTTGGGAAACAAGTACAAAAAACAGCTCGTACTTGCACGGTTTAGCCAGAAAAGTCGGAGCGGTTCGGCAAGGTATTCGACTTGTGACACACGAAGGCAGAAGACTAGTCAACTTGTTTCGGGGTCTAGAGGATTTAGTCCGGATGTACCTTTAAATATGTTTATTGTCTCTTAAAAGATAAAACACTTTTGTCCCAATAAAGATTTTTTATAATAACAGGTGCATTTTTTGGATCAATGCCTCGAACATTTCATGCATCATGCATTCAGACATATTGTGCATTTTGTTATTTTTCTTTACATTCGCAATATTTTTCCCTTTTTTTTAACATTCACATGTCTCATAAAAAATGAGAACATTTTGATCCTATGATATATAAGGAGCTTTACCAACAGTTGTTTCACGCACACGTGGTGTCACCATATCCAGAGAAATCCCCCGTACCCCAGGTAGTATGATGAGAACGCTCATTGCGAAAATCATAGCGGAGTTCCAGGGCGCACTATCAAGAATTACTCCACAATCAAGAGAATCATACATAAAATACGTAACAAGAATCGGATTGACTTCAACAACTTGGGGGCATCCAAGTGAGGAAGACCATTTCATCATTTGAGACATTTTGTTTGAATTTGTTTTTCATTTTTTTCCTCAAGTTTTTGTAAGGACTTTTAAATAAATTTATGTTACTTTAAAGATGTTAAACAATGAATCACATTTGCAAACTTGCAATTATTTGAATATCATATGAATTAAGAAACTCTGAAATGGTTCTGTCGTAACCGGTTTTCGTCCGGGCACGAAATATTTATTTGACGGAAAAATTGATGTGAATAAATGGTTTTTGAAAATAATTTGGGAGTCGCCATCAGCCTTTTGGGTCAGGTAGGTCGAATACCTAAAAATTATTTTCTTTAAAAGAGTTTTAAGAAACATCAAAAAAAATGAACTGATCTGCGTTTATAACCAAAAATTCGTTTCTTTTTAATAGTAAAAAGGATTCGTGGTCGGTTACGTTTAGGGAAGGATTAGCACCCCTAACGCCCAAAATGGTACTTTTAATTATAAATTGTCTATTATTAAAAATAAAAAATTCAAAATATATTTAATTTATAATCCTATTATTTCAAAATTATAAAAAAATATTTATTTATTTAAAAATATCGGAAAAGAATTTCTAGGTCTTAAGACAGTTCTTTTCTTTGATATTAATAAATATTAATTTAAATAAAATTAAATAATAATTTTTATAATATTTAATTTAAAATACTAGAATAGGATATCCAGTGTATTAAGACTGCCCTTTTTCGATATGAAAAATAAATGTTAAAATAATTTATTGAAAAATAATATTTATTTATTATATATGTTTATGATACATAATAATAATGAAAATATTTAAATATATAAACAAGTAAAATTAAAATAATAAAATACAATTACAACTATATATTTAAAAGCAATAAAATAAATAAAAAAGAACATTTAAAATAAGTGACTAATTATAGTAAAATTAAAATTAAAAACCTAATTAATTAATCAAATTATAGGGATTAAACATGCTATTTTCTTATTTTATTAATTTAATGACTAAAATAAAACTTATCTAAATTCGAATATAAGATTAAAATAAATTAAAAATATAAACTCGGGATTAAAATATTAATTATTAAAATTAAGGGATTAAATATGTTATTTACCCTAAATAGATTTTAATATAAAGGACTAAAATAAATAAAACTAAAATTTAAAGATCAAATTAAAAGGATTATAAATTCGATTTAGTGACTAAATGTAAAGTTTACAAATTAAAGGATATCGAACAGGATTTAACTATTAATAATTACACAAATACCCTCCCCAAAATGACGTCGTTTGGGAAGGGCTATTTAATGCCCAAACGGGGCCCAAAGGGCCAGCTCTTTCATTCTCAGCTTTTCATTCTTCTCTAACTGAGAGAATGAAAAAAAAGCTCTCCCTTCTCTCTAGCTTCCCTCACCGGAGGGAAGCCGGTCACCGGACGGCAACCGTCTGCCGCCGTGACCTCACCGCCGGCCACCGCATCCGGTGGCCGGAAAATTTTATTTTTACACCATTAGATAGATCGGACCGTCCTAAGGACGGTTCCGGTGCTCTTTTCTCCTAAATGGCTCCTGATTGGAGCGAATCTAAAGAAGTACCTTCGGTTTTCGAAGGTTTTGGTGACTTTTGAAGGGGTCCGGTGGCTTCCTCGGTAAGTTCCTTTCTTTTCTTTTCCTTTCTGTTTTGGTTTTTGCTGGTTGTGGGATGTTGCTCTCTGTTTTCTATCTCTCTCTGTCTCTGTTGTGGTTTTTTCTTCTTTGCAGGTTGGGTGATGGCTTTATAGCCATCACTGGCACTCGTCTCAGACCGGTCCGAAGAGCGGATTTCGGTGAGTCACCGAACTATGTGGTGACTCACCGCTAGAGTAGCAACGTGGGTGACCATCTGGGTCTTCTGGAGGCTTCGATGGGGTGGCATGGTAGCAGAGGCGGCTGGAAGCTGGACCGTTGGCTGAGGCGGCTGGAATTTTCAGAAAACCCTAAAAGGGTTAGGGTTTCTCGGTCGGGTTGGGTTTGGGCTTCAGGATTTGTAAATGGGCTTCTATTTTGGGCTTGTAATATTAAATAATATATATTAATAATAATAATTATTATTATAATAATAATAATAATAATAATAATAATAATAATAATAATAACATTAAAATGAAAAAAATGAATATCTTCAGCTGCCCCTCTTTGCTTATTCTTAATAAGAATAGAGCAAAGACGAAAAGATAATAAGTTTTTTTCATTTGACTTCACTTGATTAGTATGGAGATGTTGAATAAATTCTTCTCTTTCTTTCAGATGAGTTCTTCTCATTATGAACTTTCCGCTGGGGATGATGTTGACCTCTTTCTTTTTGTGATAGAGTCATTCAAAAGGTTGAATAAGCTCTTCTTATTATGAACTTCTTCTTCTCATGATGAGTTCTTCTCATTATGAATTTCTCTGGGAAAACTGACCCATCAAGTGATGGATTTGAGCAAAAAGCTGAACAAATTCTTCTCATTATGAACTTCTTCTTCCTTCTTTAGATGAGTTCTTCTCATTATGAACTCGAACTGGAAAAGATAATGCATCAATTGATAGATTTGAGCAAAAGGTTGAACAAATTCTTCTCATTATGAACTTCTTCATCCTTCTTCAGATGAGTTCTTCTCATTATGAACTCGAACTGGAAAAGATAATCCATCAAGTGATAGATTTGAGCAAAAGGTTGAACAAATTCTTCTCATTATGAACTTCTTCATCCTTCTTCAGATGAGTTCTTCTCATTATGAACTCGAACTGGAAAAGATAATCCATCAGGATAGATTGAGCAAAAGGTTGAACAAATTCTTCTCATTATGAACTTCTTCATCCTTCTTCAAGTAATGAGTTCTTCTCATTATGAACTTCCTCTGGAAAAGCTGATCCATCAAGTGATGAATTTAAATTTTTGCTAAAATCTTTGAAATTCCTGTCAAAATTCAACATGGATGAGAATGAATGAAAATGCACCTATTTTTGCAAATGCCTAAATATGATGCATGATTGTTAAGTTATTTGATTTCAGATTGGTGAACTGAATATTTCTTCAGTTGTAGAAACCCAATAAATCTTTCTTCTTCATATCAGAGAATCTATCATCTTTGACAAATGTAGATATAATGTCACAAAATCTCTTGAGAATAAAACTCAATAGTATAGGCTCCTGAAAAGCTTGCCTGCATGTGACATGTTGATTCTGATAACAACTCATCTGATTATGAAATGACCTTTCAAGATGATTTCACAAATATCGATAGTTCTTTTAATACCGTGAAATCTTGAATTTTGATTCTGATGAGGATAATAAACTGTTATACTTGACAAAAATGGGATTCTCAGAGGCTAAAGATTCAATAGCCATGGAGAGATGTGGTTCAGATTCATCAATTGCAGAATTGACAAATTTTATATGTGCTGCTCGAATGGCTAAGGCTGCTGACGCATTTCTTCCAGTAAAAGATGGGAAGCCATTATGCAATGATCCCAATTACAAGAAAAGGCGAAACTTGGGCTATGATTTTTGGGAAAGGAATAAGCAAAAGAAGCTTGAAAAGAAACTTCTTAATGAAAATGATCATGCAATTCATCTTTTAATTCCAATGATTGGTTCTGGGTTTTATATCAAATCAGATCAGATAACTCAAAGAACACTTCCAGAAGATGCTATTGGGTCTCCTTATTTCTACTATGAGCAAATTCATCTTTTAAATCCAATGATTGGTTTTGGGGTTCATACCAAACCAGATCAGATAACTCAAAGCACACTTCCAGAAGATGCTATGAGCAAATTCATCTTCCAAATTCAATAATTGTTTTACCAAACCAGATCAGATAACTCAAAGAACACTTCCAGAAGATGCTATGAGCACATTCATCTTTCAAATTCAATGATTGGTTTTACCAAACCAGATCAGATAACTCAAAGAACACTTCCAGAAGATGCTATGAGCACATTCCTCTTTTCAGCTAATGTTTGGACTGGGATATCACAGTACTTATTAGATGTAAAGCCATAATTTGTAGATTCGAAACATTTTCATGCTACTACACTGAAAAGGGCTATATTCATAATTCTGCCAATTAAGAACATATTTTCTCTTTATTCTGCTTCCTCCATGTGCTGATGCTTTTCCATTGACAAAGAAATGATGGCCTTCCTGGGATCCAAGAACAAAGTTGAACTGTTTATAAACATGTACAGGAAGTGCCAAATTGATAGAAAGGATCTGTAAGGCTCTTGAAGCTTATGACAATGAATCACATTCGAATGTCCAAAAGTATGTTCTTGATGAGTGCTGAAAATGGAATCTAGTATGGGTTGGAAGGAATAAAGTTGCTCCACTTGGATCTGATGAGGTGGAAATGCTTCTAGGTTTCTCTAAAAACCATGCACAATAATCTGTATAGAGACATGTTCCATGGTGGTATCAATGTCCTGTCTCTTTTCTCTGGGATTAATGATGCAGAAGTTGCCTTTTACTATCTTGGCATACTTTTGAAAGCAGATGTGCAATAACTGAATGATGATCGATTGGAGCAATTGATGAGTAGATTTGTCGAATTCGACCTTATTGTCGGTTGTATCCAGCATAACAACCTTATTGTTCATGGCTTTAAGATGGTGATGATTTGCTTAATTTGTATTCCATGCTTTTAAAAGGTATTAACATAAAGTGATATTCAGAAATCTTTAAATTATTTCAAAATTATGTTAATTCAATAAAAGAATAAATTGAATTTTCGAAAATAAATTGAATCTCAAATAAATTGAACTTGAAATAGATAGAATTGTATTCAAAGTTATGTCAAGCATAAGAATGATAAAAATTCAAATGTCTCAACAAATTATTAGCATAAGTATTTCTAAATTAATCAAGTTGACACAATTTAGAGAAATGATGTAAGCTTTTGTCTGGAAGATCTCAAACGTTGTCGAAATGCTTGTAGATGTGAAGTTTCTTCCAAACTGTCAAAATCTTAAGAGGGTTCAATTGCCAGATGCCTAATATCAACCTGCATTTGAGCCGTCTTTTTAGGTTTTCAACTCAAATCCTTCATTTGGTTACAAGATGCCCTTTGCGGGTTTTCACCTTGACCCCTCTTTTTCTTTTTTCTTTTTTTTCTTATTATTATTATTTTCTTCATTAAGCATAATATTTCTTGACAGAATCTGAATTTATTGGATTTCTCAGAATTTTTCCATCCATTTCTGCCAAGATCGACGCTCCTCCGGAAAAGGCCTTTTTCACAACGTATGGCCCTTCCCAATTAGGCATCCATTTCCCACGGAAATCTTTATGTATAGGCAAAATCTTTTTTAGTACTAGATCACCCTCTTGGAATTCTCTTGGATGTACTTTTTTGTCATGAGACTTCATCATCCGTTTCTGATACATCTGTCCATGGCAAATAGCTTTCAATCTTTTCTCCTCAATAAGGTTCAATTGATCAAATCTAGCTTGAATCCATTCAGATTCATCCAATTTTATTTCTCTCAATATTCGAAGTGATGGAATCTCAACTTCAATTGGTAAGACTGCTTCCATCCCGTAGACTAAAGAAAACGGTGTTGCCCCAGTAGATGTTCGAACAGTAGTTCGGTATGCATATAAAGCAAAAGGTAACTTCTCGTGCCAATCTTTGTAAGTTTCAGTGGTCTTTGTAATGATTCTCTTGATGTTCTTGTTTGCTGCTTCAACTTCCCCATTCATATTTGGACGATATGCCACTGAGTTTGCATGTTTGATCTTAAACTGTGCACAAAGTTCGGTCATCATTTTGTTGTTCAGGTTCAGAGCATTATCTGTAATGATCCTTTCTGGTAGACCATATCGGCAAACTATCTCTTTCTTTATGAATTTGCAGACTGTGGACCTCTTAATATTGGTATATGAAGCAGCTTCAACCCATTTGGTAAAATAATCAATTGCCACAAGGATGAAGCAATGTCCATTCGATGCTTTTGGTGTGATTGCTCTAATGACATCTATTCCCCACATAGAAAATGGCCAGGGTGCTGTCATTACATGTAAAGGAGATGGGGGTACATGAATCTTGTCTGCATATATCTGGCATTTATGACATTTCCTTGCATAATCAATACAATCTGTGTGCATGGTAGCCCAATAATATCCATATCTCATTATTTTTCTGGCCATGGAAAGACCATTTGCATGTGTTCCACATATTCCACTGTGTACCTCTTCAATGATGCTTTTAGCTTCGCTGGTATTTAAACACCTCAATAGCATTTGATCATTGCTTCTTCTATACATAATCTCGCCATCAAGAAAATATCCAGCAACCATTCTTCTCAAGGTTCTTTTATCAATTTCCGATGCATTTGGTGGATAACTTTGATTTTTGATATATTGCAGAATATCATGATACCATGGTTTACCATCTACCTCTTCTTCCACGCTATAACAATGTGCAGGAATTTCATATACTTGCATTTTGATTGGCATCATGTCAACTTTCTTAGTTGTCTGAAACATAGCAGCTAATGTAGCCAAAGCGTCTGCCATTTGATTTTCTTCTCTAGGGAGATAATTGAAGGTGACTTTCTCAAATTCTTTCACTAATTTGAGGGTAAAATTTCGATATTCCAACAATTTAGGATCTTTTGTTTCCCATTCTCCTAGCAATTGATACACCACTAACGATGAATCTCCATATATTTTTGAGACATTTGATTTTTCTTTCTATAACTGCTTTCAATCCCATGACACAAGCTTCATATTCCGCCATGTTATTGGTGCAAAAGAACTCCAGTCTACTTGTAAAGGGATAAAAAACATTTTCTGGAGAAATTAACACTGCCTCGATTCCTCGTCCCAAAGCATTGGATGCTCCGTCAAAGTAAAGCTTCCAAGATGCATATGCATCATTTGTTCTGACTTCTTCATTCATGGATATACACAACAAATCTTCATCAGGAAAATTGAAACTCAAAGGCTGATAATCATTTGATACACGACTGGCCAGAAAATCAGCTATGACACTTCCTTTTATCGCTTTTTGGTTGACATATACAATATCAAACTCAGATAATAACATCTGCCATCTAGCCATTCTGCCTGTCAAAGCTGGTGATTCCATTAAGAATTTCAAAGGATCAAGTTTTGATATCAGCCAAGTAGTATGGTATAACATATATTGTCTGAGTCTTCGAGTAGCCCACACCAAGGCACAACATAATTTTTTGTATTGGTGGATATCGAATTTCACAATCAGTAAATTTCTTGCTCAGATAATAAATAGCTTTTTCTTTTCTTCCAGATTCATCATGCTGTCCTAGTACACATCCCATCGAATTTTCGAAGACCGTCAAGTAGAGAATTAATGGTCTATCAGGCATTGGTGATACTAAAATTGGGGCATTGGATAAATATTTCTTAATAATATCCAAAGTTTCTTAACATTCTTCATTCCAGACTTCAGGATTGTTCTTTTGAAGTAATTTGAACACTGGATCACATTTGTCAGTTAATTGAGAAATGAACCGAGATATATAATTTAATCTTCCCAAAAAGCCTCGAACTTCTTTTTTGTATTGGGTGGTGGAAGATCTTGAATTGCTTTTACTTTATCTGGATCAATCTCGATTCCTTTTTTGCTGACCACAAATCCCAAAAGTTTCCCGGAAGTTACCCCAAAAGTGCATTTTGTGGGGTTGAGCTTTAATTGATACTTCCTCAATCTCTGGAAAAGCTTTCTCAGGTTTTGAATATGTTCTTCTTCAGTTCGGGATTTGGCAATCATGTCATCTACATATACTTCAATCTCTTTGTGCATCATGTCATGAAACAAAGTTACCATGTCTCTTTGATATGTTGCCCCTGCATTTTTCAATCCAAATGGCATCACTTTATAACAGAATGTGCCCCACATGGTTACAAATGTTGTTTTTTCCATGTCTTCAGGATTCATTTTTATCTGATTATATCCTGAAAAACCATCCATGAATGAAAACCATGCATGTCATGCAGTATTGTCAACCAATGTGTCTATGTGGGGTAATGGAAAGCTATCTTTCGGACTAGCTTTGTTAAGATCTCTGTAATCTACACACATTTGAACTTTCCCATTTTTCTTTGGTACAGGAACAATGTTGGCTACCCATTCTGGGTATTTAGCTGCCTGTAGGAAACCTGCATTGATCTGTTTCATCACTTCTTCTTTGATTTGCAACAACATTTCTGTCCTCATTCGTCTGAGCTTTTGTTGGACCGGTTTATATTCTGGATTGATTGGAAGCTTGTGTATCACTATATCTGTGCTTAAACCAGGCATGTCTTGATAAGACCAGGCAAAGATATCTTTGAACTCTTGAAGGAGATTTGTCAATTCTTGTTTTATCTGGACTGTCAGAGTAGTACCAATTTTCACCTCTTTCATTTCTTCATCTGTTCCCAAATTCACAGTCTCAATCTCTTCTTTGTGGGGTAGAATTTGTTTGTCTTCTTTTTCTACCAATCTTAATAGTTCAGTAGGAACATCACATTCCAGTTCATCCTCACACCCATTGATTTCTTCCAGATATATAGGTTGCTCTAAATTTATCTCTTGATTAAATTTAGGAATGAACATGCTATTAACATGTTGACACCTGCAAATTTAAGTCGGACATATTTCCGAAAGAATATAGTAAATTTATGAAATAAATAAATGTATAAATGTAAGAAAATGTAAAGAATGATTGCCATCTGAAAATTTTAAAGAAAATTTCTTATATTTAACATAATTTCTTTTACAAGATAAAAAAAGTTTTCATACTTTTGAGCTAAACATAAAGATTAGTTCTGAATATTACTCTGCGTTAATATTAAAAACTATAGGAAGATCTTCAGTGGTCCAATTGTTAAGTGTTTCTCCAGGAAAACATGGGCGAATCCTATCCAAGTATTTGCCAGTCTTGTTGTCATTCATGATCATGTTGATAAATAATCCATTCATAGCTTCTTCAACTATGTCTTGATCTTTCGTCAACTTTTCTTCTTTAAAGGCTTCAACAAGCTGCTGTTCTACATTAATTGTTCCCCCTGATCTGAATGTGGTCTTCAATTGTGGGAAAGACATGTGTTTCCAAAGGATTTCTTCCCCTTTCAATTTTGCCTTTCTGTCTTCACATCTTCTTTTCATCTCTTTGTTCTTTTGCTGAAAATTGGGCTTAAATCCAAGCCCAAAATGATCTTTCTTCATCTTTATACTAACAGGAACTGAAATCCCTTGAAGATTCTTTCCTAAACCTTTCCCAGCTTTAGCTCTGATGCCTAAAGTTTTTCGTACCGTCATCTTGGTGCAATCAGATAATCTGGGATATGGAATTTTGCTTCTTTCTGCAATAAAGGTTGCATTGACAAATTCAAGAGCTCGGAAAGAGCATTCAAGAGCATCATCATTGGTTTCGATATATGGAACATCACTTGTTATAGACGCAATGATTTCTTCTTCAGCTCTTATGCATATTAGTTGTCCATCAACAACAAATTTCAATTTCTGATGTAATGAAGAAGGAACGGCTCCTGCTGAATGAATCCATGGCCTCCCTAATAAACAATTATATGTAGGGTGGATGTCCGTCACCACAAAGTCAATATTGTACACGACTGGTCCAATTAACAACGATATTTCCATTTTCCCGAGAACCTCTTTTTGAGTACCATCAAAGGCTCGTACCACATTCTGATAGCTCTTCATGTGTGATTGATCCACAGTCATTCTTTGAAGTGTGACTAGAGGCATCAAGTTGAGAGCGGATCCATTGTCAATCAATACTCCTGGCAACACATGACCATGACAATGTGTTGTGATATTCAAAGCTTTTACTGACCCCATTCCGCCTTCAGGTATTTCATCATCTGTGAATGTTATGTAATTGTCAGCGGCTATATGTCCCACAATTCTGTCAAGTTTATTGAGGGATATATCTTCAGGGATAAATGTTTGATTAAGAATTTTCATCAAAGAATTTCTATGTGCTTCTGAATTCATCAATAGATCAAGAATAGAAATTCTCGCTTGTTGTTTGTGTAGTTGTTCAACCACACTATACTCACTATGTTTCAAGAATTTCAAAAATTCTTGAGCTTGTTTTTCTGTCACAGGCTCATTGAATGCTGGAGGGGATTCATCATCAAATACCTTCTGAGGTATTACCATGGCTTTTCCTTTTGCTTTCACTTGTTCTGAAGCATTAGATGTTTCGGGAGAGTAACATCTCCCACTTCTTGTAAAGAACCCGACTTCGCTCACTGCTTCAGACGTCGATGTTGTATCCAAATTCTGTATTTTCTCTTTTGTTTTTTCTAGAGAAACAGATCCTCCTACCATTGAAACATTGGTAGTATAATTCCAAGGTACCCTGCGGGTATCTTTGTATGGAAATGGTAGAGGAGTGATGATAACTA
This sequence comes from Hibiscus syriacus, assembly GCF_006381635.1. Taxonomy (NCBI): domain Eukaryota; kingdom Viridiplantae; phylum Streptophyta; class Magnoliopsida; order Malvales; family Malvaceae; genus Hibiscus; species Hibiscus syriacus. The sequence continues at coordinate 2,347,662 of NW_024063008.1, forward strand.
CTTTTGGCTTTATTGGTGCAGGAATCGCCGTAGATGATTTCACATTAATGATCACAGGATCATTTATTCTTTGATTAGGTTTAGAATCCTCTGATGAGCAAACATCATCTTCTTTTTTCCCTGGTTCTTCTTCAAAGAATTCTATTTCTCTGTTGTTCATCAATTTTTGCACCAAATCCCTAAACTCAGGACATAGTTGAATTTTATGCCCTTTCTCTTGATGATATTCACAATAATTCTTGCCTTCATTCTGTTTTGGCCTGAATTGTTGTGGAATTATACCGGCTAAAGAGAGTTGTTGGAATACCCAAACAAAAGGAGATTTAATTTCAGAAATGTCAATTTTTGCTTTCTTTCTGTTCTCTTCCTGAATTGTATTCACGTTTTTATCTCCATGATTTGGCAATGGATGATTTGATGCAGATGGTGTATTGAATTCCAACTTTCCAGTGTTGATCAAATTTTGAACCACCCTTTTGAATGCCAAACAGTTTTCAATAGAATGACCCGTAATTCCTTCATGGTAAACACAGTGTGCCTTTGTATCATACCAATGAGGGAATGGTGGTTGCATAAGAACCAAAGGATAGGGCCGTATGACATCTGCTTTTAACAGCGAATCATAGATCTCCGCATATGGTACTGGTAAAGGTGTAAAAGACAACCTTTCATTTTCCTTTCGAGATCCTCTGGACTCTGCTCGATTAGTGTTTGTTTCCTCTTTCTTAACCCTTGGCTGGGTTATTGTAACACTTTTCGATGAATCCTTGTTGTAAGAGTTTGCATTGTTAACTTCATTCTCTTTTTTCCGGTACATAGGTCTTTTGGAACTAGACCCCTCATTTGATTCAATTTTGCCACTTTTCAAGACATTTTCAATGAGTTCTCCAGAAATGACCAAATCTGCAAAATTTCTGGTTGCATTCCCCATTAGATGATTTAAATAAGGAGCTTTCAATGTATGGACAAATATTACTGTGGCCTCTTTTTCTGACAAAGGTGGTTGAACTTGGGCTGCTGTATCACGCCATCTCTGGGCATACTGTCTGAACGTTTCATTATTATTTTTCTCTAAATTTTGGAGAGTCCATCTATCAGGAACCATGTCTGTTACGTGGCGGTACTGCTCTAAGAATGCTTTAGCCAAATCTTTCCAGGATCTAATGTTGGCTTTGGTCAATTGAGTATACCATTTTAAAGCTGGTCCTGTCAAACTATCCTGAAAGCAGTGAATTAACAATTTCTCATCTTTCACATATCCTGCCATTCTGCGACAAAACATAGTAATGTGGGATGAAGGGCATGCAGTACCGTCATATTTATCAAATTCAGGAGCTTTGAACTTGATGGGGAGGATTAAGTCTGGAACCAAACTCAACTCACTAGCGTCAAACCCATAAAATGATTCAGTTATTTCCACGGATTTCATTCGTTCTTCTAAGCTTTTGATCTGTCTGGTCAATTCTTCATTTATTTTTTCTTTTTCATTCAGCTCATTCAAATCTGGGATTAAATGCTCAGTATTAAGATCCCCTATTTTCACATCTGATATAAGCGGATTTTTGCTTGAAGATGCAGGATCCACTTGTTGATTTTCATGTGGTTTGGCTTCTTGTAATGCAGATGTACGAGCATTGATTTATATAGGTGTAGTACCAGAATGATAAATTGGTTCTGGTGGAAAACCTAGAGGATACATAGGTTCTTGGTCGAAAGATACAGGATTTTCATGCATTTTTCCAATGATAGCCTGTCTTTTAAACATGTCCTCTATTTTCTGCATCATGCTGTCTTGTGAATTTGCAATATTGGCTTCAATTTTCTCCAGCTTCATTCTCATTTCTGCTTGTTCTTTATTATGATGTTCCTCAATACGTTGTATTTTATCCTCCATAATTCTCTTAGTAGCTTGTCTAGTACCGTAGTGATGTTGTATTTCTCTTTTGGCCAGAATAACTGCGATTGAAAAATCTTTTAATATTATTTTTTTCAGATTTTAATTCATAATTTTATCTTAATAAATAAAATAAAAATTATTATTCATAAAGAAAATTATGAAATGAATGATGAATGTATGCAAAATGTATGTATGCAAAAAGGTATTGATCCCAAAAAGTTAACTGTCATAGAACAACTTTCATCGGCATACAAAAGTTTCTTTATAATAATTCATAACTACAGATAAGGCATAGCTTTCCTATTAAGCTCTATAATTTCTTTCATTAACCATGACACCTTCTTTCCGCACTTAGAAATTGGATCAACGTGATGCTCAATTATTTTGGCTTCAACAGCTAGTTCCCCAACATATCTAACAACTTCGCTCATTTGTACCATGGCCTCGAACACCATATTACTTCTTTCTTCACTTCTTTCAACATAGAAATCAGTTGACTTTTGCCATTGTTCATTCGTTCCTTCAAGAGTTTGCTCTAACTCAGTGGTTCTGACTTGACAATTGTGCAGAATTTTTTCAAGATCTCTAATGCGTCTTCGCAGTGAAGCACTTTCTTCATTACTTTCTTTGAGATCATTAGGTCCTAGACGAACCTTTTCTTGAAACAATGATTCTTCAAGTTGCAAAATGTAAGCATTAAACTCTGCATTTTTGTTTCTAGAATGATCCAGATCTTCTTCAAGTTTTGTTCATGCTTCTTGCGTTCTTTGATTAAGCTTCTGGATTTGAACATTCTTGTTTCTGCATTTTTGCATCCAATTGCTAGCCACTTCTTGCTCCACCTCAAGTTTGGTGTTGAAATTCTTTCTTTCTAGCTCCCATTTTTCTTTTTCAACATTGAATTCTTCAATCTGTTGGCCCCTGACTTCAAGTTCAGCAATCAGCTGGTTCATTTCAGATTCAAATCCCTGGAACATGATATTTTTCTCACCTTCAAATCTATCAAAGATGTCATTCTTCATTTCTTCTAAATCTTTGGCTCGATCCCTTTCTCTTTGCATTTCATTCATGATCTCGCGGTGTTCAGCCTTATGTTTTATAATTCGCTCTCTTCTGTCGACCTCAAAATCTTCCATTTTTTGCTTTCCTTTCTCAAGGCTTTTGAGTAGACGGATATTCTTTCCTTTCAGATCTTCAACTCGACTTTTCTCGATGTTCAATTCTCTGCTCATCTGTACTGTTGATTGGCTTGGTCCTGATGCTTTCCGGGATTTATATAACTCTTGGTAATTTTTCTTTAATGTTCTAAATTCACTATCAACTTTTTCTTTGTTTTCTCTCAACATTGCACATTGTGATGAATGAAAGTCAATATCAACACCCAACATAACTTTATCTCGTCTCATTTGCTCTAATTCTCTTGACCATCCTTCTTTTTCTGCTTCAAACTCAGCTCTCAGGATTTCAATCTCTGATGGAACCACCTTAATGCGGTCTTCCATAGAGATATCCTCATTTTGATCTGGTAGAGGAATATTTTCATTTTTCCTGACATATATCCATTCCTCATAATCAGGAGTTAGCATTTCTTTTGCTGCTTTAGCTCAGATATAAAAAGTTGTTTTCCAAGCTATAATGGCTTCCATGATATTTCTTTTATAATTTTTGCTGTGGAATGCGAACTCAGATGAATGTAATCCAGCGGTGACAGGTACAAATTGACGACCTTCATATTGTCTTATGACCAGAAGTGGTGCATATCCAATTCCTCCCCATAATTCGAGCAGCATTATCCAATTGTAATCACCACATTTGTAAAAGAATTCCCTTTGGATTTGCCACGGGGCTCGCCAAACAATGTCATTGCTTTGCAGATTTCGAAAGGCATTAATCCACATATCTTTCTTAATTTCTTTCGGCCATTCCTGCTCCAGAAATTCTTTTAATGGTGAATAATCCGTATTAAAGCGTCGGTATGAAACCTTTTTTGTCCTCCAGAAATGACTACGGATCCAAACATATAACAACTGGGTACACCCTGAGAATCGTCCACCTCCTAGCTTTCTATAAGCATTTAACGATCTGAAGGTCTCTGCTAGGATTGCAGAAGCAGGATTAATCTTTTTCGGTAGCTGTTCAAACAAATCTACCACTGCAGCTTCAACATATCCCAATACTTTTGGGAAGATGACCATACCATACATACCCAGAGCAAATAGATCGAATCGTACTTTAATATCTGGATGACTCTGAATAAGTTCTTTAATGTTGGTCCAAGCAATGCCTTCGCTTTCGCCTTTTTGTTTTGTACGGGATGCCACCCATTCTTCTCGTACACCGGCAATCTTTGCTAATTTAACTCGAAAGGGTTGAGTTTTAATTGACTTTGAATATATTCGATTCTCCAAAGCCCCTTCGATATGTAACAAAGTTGTGTACTCTTCAATAGTAGGGACCAAGTCCTCTTTATTGAGAGTGAAGCAATTGTATCCTGGATTCCAAAATTGAATTAGGGCTCTGAGTAATTCATCATCAACTTCAACATAGAGCAAATATGGGATGTCTCCGTAAGTCTGATAAAACTGCAATTTTTTGTTTGAATCCCAACTTTCCCAAATACTTCGCAAATCCTGCATATCATTTCTTTTTAGCGAAACTGAAGCATAACTGGCCAAGTCAGATACATAATCATCCTGCAGACTGTCTCCTTCTTGTCTTTGTAAGTCCTCAGCCCACTGTCTTACTTCTGAGTTTAGAATTACTTGATTTGAACACTTTTTATCCATGGATGAAGGCTTTCCAATGAGACAATTAACACAAGGATCAATGCCTTTTATCCTGTATGATGCTATACAAACAGAAAAAATAAAGAACACACAAAAAGAAATGAATTAGTTTACATAATAAAGAAATTTAATAATAACATTTACCTAAATATTTTTATTTAAACATGCTTTTTCTAAATTTAAATAATTTAAATATACATGTAATTTAATCAGTAAAGAAAATAAATAAATTAACAGGAAAGTTAGAATTCATTTCTCCTGTGTGTACACCTATTTTGGACAAAATTTCGGCATGACTTCGGATCGGAAGAGTTTCTAGGGTTTATTATATGCAGGGTTTTAGATCTAAGAATAAAGGTACCCGAATTGTCCTTGTTAGTGCCCCCTTGGGTTGCTAACCCTCAATCATAGTCCATCACAGACTAAAATGGATCGAGTTCAATTCGAGGGGATACATTTCTCTATGCCTGACACGGAGAATAAATTCTCACGAAAACATAGAGTATATGAACCCCGAAAGTTACTTGCTAGGTCTGACACGGAGAATAAATTCTCACGAAGACGTCGCTTTCACTCCCACTTAAAAGGGACAAACTCAATTATAGAGCTTTATGTTATGCAATGCAAGTGTTGTGTGTGAGGAGAAATGTTCAAACCTTTGACAGAAAAATAAATAATGAAATAAAATACTTGCAAATAAAATGAAACATATAAATATTATGAAAATAATAAGTAAATATAAAAATTTTGAAAAGAAAGAATTAAAAATTAAATATATGAACTTTTAATTTTTAATTAATAGAGACAATTTATAATTGATTTTAAAGTTTGACCGGTCCCCAGCGGAGTCGCCAAGCTGTCGTAACCGGTTTTCGTTCGGGCACGAAATATTTATTTGACGAAAAAATTGATGTGAATAAATGGTTTTTGAAAATAATTTGGGAGTCGCCATCAGCCTTTTGGGTCAGGTAGGTCGAATACCTAAAAATTATTTTCTTTAAAAGAGTTTTAAGAAAACATCAAAAAAAAAATGAACTGATCTGCGTTTATAACCAAAAATTCGTTCTTTTTAATAGTAAAAAAGGATTCGTGGTGATTTACGTTTAGGGAAGGATTAGCACCCCTATAACGCCCAAAATTGGTACTTTTTAATTATAAATTGTCTCTATTATTAAAAATAAAAAAATTCAAAATATATTTAATTTATAATCCTATTATTTCAAAATTATAAAAAAATATTTATTTATTTAAAAATATCGGAAAAGGACTTCTAGGTGTCTTAAGACAGTTCTTTTCTTTGATATTAATAAATATTAATTTAAATAAAATTAAATAATAACTTTTATAATATTTAATTTTAAAATACCAGAATAGGACATCCAGTTGTATTAAGACTGCCCTTTTCTTCGATATTGAAAAATAAATGTTAAAAATAATTTATTGAAAAATAAATATTTATTTATTATATATGTTTATGACTACATAATAATAATGAAAATATTTAAATATATAAACAAGTAAAATTAAAATAATAAAAATACAATTACAACTATATATTTAAAAGCAATAAAATAAATAAAAGAACATTTAAAATAAGTGACTAAATTATAGTAAAATTAAAATTAAAAACCTAATTCATAATTAATCAAAATTATAGGGATTAAACATGCTATTTTCTTATTTTATTAATTTAATTACTAAAATAAAACTTATCTAAAATTCGAATATAAGATTAAAATAAATTAAAAATATAAACTCGGGATTAAAATATTAATTATTAAAATTAAGGGATTAAATATGTTATTTACCCTAAATAGATTATTTTAATATAAAGGACTAAAATAAATAAAACTAAAATTTAAAGATCAAATTAAAAGGATTATAAATTCGATTTAGTGACTAAAATGTAAAGTTTACAAATTAAAGGGATAGCGGACAGGATTTAACTATTAATAATTACACAAATAGCCCTCCCCAAAATGACGTCGTTTGGGAAGGGCTATTTAATGCCCAAAACGGCTGGCCCGAAGGGCCAGCTCTTTCATTCTCAGCTTTTCATTCTCTCTCTAACTGAGAGAATGAAAAAAAAGCTCTCCCTTCTCTCTAGCTTCCCTCACCGGAGGGAAGCCGGTCACCGGACGGCAACCGTCTGCCGCCGTGACCCTCACCGCCGGCCACCGCATCCGGTGGCCGAAAAATTTTATTTTTTACACCATTAGATAGATCGGACCGTCCTAAGGACGGTTCCGGTGCTCTTTTCTCCTAAATGGCTCCTGATCGGAGCGAATCTAAAGAAGTACCTTCGGTTTCCGAAGGTTTTGGTGACTTTTGAAGGGGTCCGGTGGCTTCCTCGGTAAGTTCCTTTCTTTTCTTTTCCTTTCTGTTTTGGTTTTTGCTGGTTGTGGGATGTTGCTCTCTGTTTTCTATCTCTCTCTGTCTCTGTTGTGGTTTTTTCTTCTTTGCAGGTTGGGTGATGGCTTTATAGCCATCACCGGCACTCGTCTCAGACCGGTCCGAAGAGCGGATTTCGGTGAGTCACCGAACTATGTGGTGACTCACCGCTAGAGTAGCAACGTGGGTGACCATCTGGGTCTTCTGGAGGCTTCGATGGGGTGGCATGGTAGCAGAGGCGGCTGGAAGCTGGACCGTTGGCTGAGGCGGCTGGAATTTTCAGAAAACCCTAAAAGGGTTAGGGTTTCTCGATCGGGTTGGGTTTGGGCTTCAGGATTTGTAAATGGGCTTCTATATTGGGCTTGTAATATTAAATAATATATATTAATAATAATAATAATTATTATTATTATAATTATAATAATAATAATTATAATAATAATAATAACATTAAAATGAAAAAAATGAATATCTTCAGGTTCAAAGTTACATATCTGTGACGAAGTAACATGATTTAAAACAAGGAATTTGACTTTACCCAGAATATACACTCAAACACCGTACCCTGCTCTTGTAATTAATCAATATAACATTTTCCTTTCATAAGGTGCGGACAACATGGGGCATCCTTTTGCATAGAACATTATTATACTTTTTATTTAAGACGTTCAGTGATGATAATGATCTTCACAGATGGAATAGTCGAGTAAGTGAATCTAGTTTAGGTCAGTTGCTTGAAAATTAAACTTTAAAGATGAAATTTTTTACTTTCAACAAACACCTAGACTATAACAGGTTCTTCTTGACAATCTTAAGAAATTTAATCCGTAAAACTGAGCTATTCCACTAAGGCAATTGGTTATAGAGGAAACTCGAAAGCCCTGGCTTTATGAATAGATGTCATTCAAACCATGACATTGCTCGGACACTTGGCAATTCGGTGTTTGCTCCACTACTTTTGTCAGGCCGAAGACTTTGTGATGAGATGAACCATTCAGTTAACTTGATAAAAATGATTATAATAATAAGTTGTCCCTCTAAAGCAATTGGTTAAACGCCCCGGCTTTATGGATTCAGCTAGCCAGATAATGGTAAATTAAATCGAATTTGTCTAAGCGTAAAGTTTCGGTAAAATGGACTAAGGGAATTAAGGAACACCTGTTATAGTCAATTTCACACGAGCACTCAAGAATTTCATTTTTAGACCGATATTTTTGCACTGCCTTCGTTAGAGGAGCCTACAAAGCTTGAACAAATGGAAGATTTCAGATGACCGAAATAAAAGGTCTAGTAATTAATAATGCTAGTTGCGTCATTTTGTCCACACCCAATTGAAATACCAAAGCATGTTGCGATATTTAAAAAATGACATTTTGGGTTACCAAAACCTTAGAAAGGAGGCCAACCTAAGGCCAACTCATCCATTTGAACATTTGTCAAAGATTTGTAACTCTGAAAGCATTAAAAGAGCTCTTGATTCCTTTGATATTTTTTGAACTCACATTTACAATTTGATTCAATTGCGAACAATATTTTACAACATTTTTATCATGTCTCTCTCCTAAAACAAGAAAAAGGAGAAAAACATTTTCAAGCAGAACAGTCTCAGATATGAAAGGTATGTAAAGCCAAAGCTCGGGAAGCAAATGGGGCACGATCCATTCCAAGGACCTGATTGACAGACAAAGCATGAGACTTCATCCAGAATATAACACATAATTCATCCATATTGCATGCATATTAAACATACTTAGGTGCATCACATTCATCATTTTAGCATACACGTTTTTGCAGCTTTTAGAGTCAAATTTCAACTTCACAACGAAGGATATTGGACTCCAGATAACGCAAGTTCAACTTCACGACGAAGGGACCGCTGGTTGTCAATAAACAACTTCCCAATTTCAGAGCCAATTTCAACTTCACAGCGAATGATATTGGACTCCAGACAACGCAAGTTCAACTTCACGACGAAGGGACCGCTGGTTGTCAACAAACATTTCTCAATTTCAGAGCCAGTTTTAACTTCACAACGAAGGATATTGGACTCCAGACAACGTAAGTTCAACTTCACGACGAAGGGACCGCTGGTTGTCAACAACCATTTCTCAATTTCAGAGCCAGTTTCAACTTCACAACGAAGGATATTGGACTCCAGACAACGTAAGTTCAACTTCACGACGAAGGGACCGCTGGTTGTCAACAACCATTTCTCAATTTCAGAGCCAATTTCAACTTCACAACGAAGGATATTGGACTCCAGACAACGTAAGTTCAACTTCACGACGAAGGGACCACTGGTTGTCAACAACCATTTCTCAATTTCAGAGCCAGTTTCAACTTCACAACGAAGGATATTGGACTCCAGACAACGTAAGTTCAACTTCACAACGAAGAGACCGCTGGTTGTCAACAACCATTTCTCAATTTCAGAGCCAATTTCAACTTCACAACGAAGGATATTGGACTCCAGACAACGTAAGTTCAACTTCACGACGAAGGGACCGCTGGTTGTCAACAACCATTTCTCAATTTCAGAGCCAATTTCAACTTCACAACGAAGGATATTGGACTCCAGACAACGCAAGTTCAACTTCACGACGAAGGGACCGCTGGTTGTCAACAAACATTTCTCAATTTCAGAGCCAATTTCAACTTCACAACGAAGGATATTGGACTCCCGACAACGCAAGTTCAACTTCACGACGAAGGGACCGCTGGTTGTCAACAACCATTTCTCAATTTCAGAGCCAATTTCAACTTCGCAACGAAGGATATTAGACTCGAGACAGCACAAGCTCAACTTCACAGCGAAGGGGCGGCTGACTGCCAACAAATTTCCCAGTTCCAGAACCCGCGATTTCAACTTCACGACGAAGGGAATCGTGCACACAAGCAGCATCCATCTCCAGATTTGGATTTTAACTTCACGGCAAAGGATATCCAGCTCAATGAAGGAGTCCTATGTAACACAGCCATACCCAAAGTCTCCAGGACAAGTTTTTCACCTTTACAACGAAGTATCCTGAGCCGAAAGATGATCCAGGAGCTGCTGATCAGGGCTTCGAGTTCGATTTCAACTTCACGAAGAAGGATTTCGTACTCAGAATTTTCCAGTTTCGACTCGAACTCACGACGAGAGAGTCATTTCATATTCCAGTTCATACTGACAAAACTAGTCTTAACATCGGATTTCAACTCTGCGGCAGAGGATATTCGATATAGACGAAATTTGTGTCCTTTGATCTTTGCTCTATTCTCGTTACACGATAATGAGCAAAGAGGGGCAGCTGAAGACACTCAATTCCGTCTTTTATTAATACTATTATATTATATAATCATATCATATAATTATACATATATATATATATATAATATTATTAATTTTATTCGGTATATTTGTGCAGGCCCGATATATCAAATAAAATAGCCTGTTGCACATGGCCCAACAAGACCCAAGTCTCACGTAAGCAGCAAGTTTCCAGAACCCTAGCTCCACGCCTTGTTCCAGCGTCGTTTCCCCCCATTTGAAGTTTCCACAGCCGCACGTCTCGCCCAACAACCCGTATCATTAGGCGCAGAGATCTCGGTCATCACCAACATATCAACAAACCAACTAGCATTAGAATCCTAGTTCTAATAGGATACTAAAAATAGGTTTTTTCGTATTATAAATAACACATGTAATCATCCATTTGAGGGGGGATTCAAGATACGGAAATACACACAAAAATACTGGAAATCACGAGAGCACACACAAGCAACTGGTAGCAAAAAACAGAGATTTGGGTGAAGGGGACGTTCGAAAAGAATAAAAAATTTTGAAAACAAGAGAGAGCTTACCTTCGGATTTTCGGCGACGGTAGCTCCGGTGGCCAGGCGATAAAACCGAACGGTCAACTGAAGGAGAAGCCCGAGGAGAACAACATACCTCAGAACAGAAACGATACAACGACGAAATAACCAGATCGGAACAGTGGAAACTTGAACGATATTTGATTTTTTCGTGGAGTTGAAGGCCATATCTCGTAAAACCAATACCAGATCCGAGCTACTGGTGTTAAGACGGACCTTCACTTTTATTTTGGCACCAAATGACCACCAGAGACTATCAGGGGGTGATGGTCCTCCCTTCCTCCCTTTCCTGGTGAAATGTTTCTTCCTCTCTGTTTTCTTTACTAAGAGAAAGAAATGAGCACTTTAAAATTATTTTGGTGTCTTGTATGTGCACAGGTATTAATGCAGGGGTCATTTGTGTATGAAGCCATTCTAGTTTTTAATTGCATTTTGGTTCTATTTTGGGTTACTTTCATACTACTTTGAGCCTTTTATTTCATCTGTATTATATTTTCGTCCTTATGCTTTTTTACTTTTTAGACCGAATTATCCCTATTTATTTTGATCGAGTAATTTCACAATCTATTCAATTTACACTTACCTTTTAGAACTTATTATTTCGTTTATTTTAGTGTCTGCAGGATTTATTTTACCATTTGTAAATTGTAATACACATGTCTATTCTCATTTTTTATGTTAATATATTGTGCATAGGGCAGTACACCTACACCTGTATTAGGATTTCTTTACCAGCCATATCCCATCTTGAATTACGTGCATGATATGTACATATATATATTAACTTTAGTATTTCTTTTCCTTATTTCTTTTAATGTTTATATATATATATATATATATATATATATATATTTGTTTTTTTATTTCTTGAGACTAAATGATTTTATTCATTTTTTTTTCACTCTTAACATATTTATTGTTATTTATTTATTTATTTAATTTTTTCTTTTTTGATATTTCTTTTATTTTACCATCTAACATATTTTTGACTTTTTTCAGTAATAATTTCAATCGATCAAAGGTAGGTAATTTGAATTGAATGTTTTAAATCCTAATTTAAATTTGAATTTTCGCAACTAAGACAACCGGTAAATTAATTGGTACCGAAAGGGCGGTTCAAGGGTGCTAATCCTTCCTTGACCGTAACCGACTCCCGAACCCAACACATTTATGGTAAAACGCAGATCATGTAAGACATAGGGTATCCGATCAACCCATTTATTTTAAAATAAATGATCGGTGGCGACTCCAATCCACATTTTTCAAATCGAAGCTCAATTCCGGAACTCAACCGAAAGACGGTTGCGACATTATAGAATCAGGTAATGGTGGATGGATATTGGCGATGAAATCTTGTATATGTGGCAACGACTTGAAAAAGGTTATGTTAATCATTAATTCACATGTCACGTCACTGTTCCATCACTCATCATATGAAGATGAAATATTGTATAATGTACACTATATAAGTAATAGTAGATTAATTAATTAATTAATTAATTAATACACACAAGCACAGAGAGGCGGGGGCAGCTTAATCAAATCTTTTAAGTTTCTGCCACTACTTCTATGCTGGTAATGTATTTTTGGTCCATAGTAGTTACGGGTTGACAGATTTGTTTTCCATTATGCATAATTCTGTGCATTTATAATTTAGGTATTATCCACAAACCAAACTATCTTGATTAAGAAATATATTGTTATTTTTTGAAGTTTTTAGGTTCAACGTTATTATTAAATGGTTGAAATCCTTGAACATATATTACATCGTATTCATTTCAATTTTATCAAAGAAATAACTTTGGGTTGTATTTTTTTTAGTAAAAGATGAGATAATAAATGATATTTAAAAGAGTCAATTGTATTACATGTACTTAAATTATGATTCACTTTATAAATTGATTTTTAATTTTTAAGGGTAAAAATATATAAATGGTCATTGATTATAGGATATTATTTTGTTGAGTCCCTCAACTATTAAAAATTATTAAAAATAGTCCTCGACTATAGGGTACTATTTTGTTGAGTCCAACGACTATTAAAAGTTACAAAATGGTCACCCCACTATTCATATGTTCCAAACTCATTCTTTACTATTAAAAAATGGCGGATGTTTGAGATGGACGTTAAGTTGTTAATTGATATATGATAAAATATGATCTTAGAACCGTTTGATTTGTATTTTATAGATCGACTCTCTGTTTACATTATGTCGTTGAGATAGTGTATGAAACATTATGCCTTCGAGTCAGTGCTTGATAGCGACGACAGTGCCAATAGATATTAAAATATGATTTTTTCATATCACAGTCAATAGGTTAACGTCAAACTCAAACAATCGTCAGTTTTTTAATGTAAAAGGACGAGTTTAGAATATATGAATAATTTGATTATCATTTTATAACTTTTAATAGTTGGGGAACCCTACAAAAAATGGCATATAGTTGGATGACTATTTTGTAACTTTTAATAGTCAAGGGACTCAACAAGTTAATATCTTATATTGGGGGACCATTTGTGTACTTTGCCCTTTCTTTAATATTTTGATTTCATCCTCAAACTACGACTCTCATTTTAAATCAGTCCTCAAAATTTTTAAAATTTCAATTTTCTCCCTCAAACCATGACCTACAATCTAAATTGAACCCCAAAATTTTAAACATTTCAATTTCATCCCAAACTATAGTTATATGTTAATCACATTCTCTATTAATAAAATCGCTAGGACAAACTATATTATTAGATGTTTGAAGAAAAATAACATTTAAGTTAAATTATAGTTGAAACTAATTACATAGTTGGATGGATTTGGGATTAAATTGAAATATTCAAAAGTTTAGGGATTAATTTAGAGTGAGGATTATAGTTTAAGGATGAAATTGAAATGTTCAAAAGTTTAGGGATTAATTTAGAATGAGAATATAGTTTAGGAATGAAACTAAAATATTCAAAGTTTGATGATCAATTTAAAATGAGAGCAATAATTTAAGAACATGTGATACAATTTATTGAATTATTATCTTGATATTAAAAAAATTGTAAAATTAATTTTTGGACTTAATCAAATTTGTCAAAATTTCTCAAAAATAGTTCAAAGTCTCAATCAACTTGAAAATTAGTTTTAAATGTTTTCCAACTTAGTCAAATCTTTTCAAAAACATATTCGACCATTTTCATGCTTAAGTCAAGTTTCCAACGTATTTTGGCTCAAAGGATCAATTTCCTTGTTAAATGATCGATCCCTTAGATTCTAGTAGCCCCCTCAACAAAAGATCGATCCCCTCAATAAAAGATCAATCCCTTCACCAAAGGATCGATCTATTGATGAAAATGATCGATCTCTTCCCTTAAAGGACCAATCGTTTTCTTGCAATGGTCGAATTATTTGAAAAAAGATCGATCCTTTTCACCAAAGTATCGATCCTTTCTACATTAAATGTTGTTTTTGGTTATAGGTAATGGTTATAATGATCCCCAACATGCTCCAAATGATTGTAATGAATAAAATCAAAGTCAAAGCATCTCAAGGATATCAAGAATCATATTGTATCTATCTACCAACATCAAAGTGTTCTGGTGTGCTTAATTTTCACATCTTTTTATTGTAACACACTTGTGAGCTACATTATTTAACTTGCTCAAGTGTGATTTGGGTGAGATCTAAATTGTGTAAACATATTTTTCTTGTGAGGTTTTTTCTTTTGTTTGCTTCATTTGCAATTACTCTTTGCAATAGTGTGTAAATCAAGGTTTTTATATAAATCTTGAAGTGTTTGTAAGATTACACATTGTCCTTAAAGGTAAGTAAATCTAGTTGATTTGAGAAATTTTCAATGTGTATACTAAGACAGTGAATGTAGACTTGACTTAGAAGTCGGACCACTCTAAATTGTTGTGCAAAATTTTTATTTTTCGATTGCTTCTACAACATATTTTTAAAGGTCATTTCACTCTCCCACTTAGCGTATTTCAATTGTTCGAAAGAGTTAACACAATTAACTCTATTTAAAACGAAATACTCATATGTATTTTGATACTATTTTATTGGTTGATATTTGATAAAGTTAAAGAACAAGATGCTATTAGAGTAGAGTTATTAACTTTATGAATAATGGCTAATGGGCTGTATTCATTTACATGATGATTAGTAGATGATTGTGAGCTTAATTAGAGAGATTTCACATCAAAAATCCAAAATTTCATCAAATGAATATTTCTCATTCCAAATAAAGGAGGGACAGCCTAAAAATGTATTAGTGGAGATGACATGTAGGAAAAGGGAAAGAGGGGGACAAATATTAGTAGGGCATGCACATGGTTCATGTTCACTTGTCTCAGTTTCCATGTGCTTACCCTAATCAAAAGCTATGTTAAACGGAATGGCATGATTACTTAGTGGGAGATTTGATGCTTCATCAATGTATTAATGGTTCACATTTAGAATGGCATGATTACTTAGTGGGAGATTTGATGCTTCATCAATGTATTAATGGTTCACATTTAGAGTTAAAAAGCCAATTTGAATTTTAAATGTTAGTTTATTTTGATCAAATTTGAATTATACCCTACTCAATCACTGTAGAATGTATATATAACTTCAATCCATATTTTTTTTCATAATAAATTTCCTTTTTTTCTATTTAATCTATTAATTTTACATTTTATTCAATTTGATCCTTTGACTCTATAGCTGTTTACAAATTATTTTCTCATTAATTTTTTGACTCTTTTATATTATCATCAGTATTTTAACCTCAAAATCACTTATTTAAAAAAAAAAACAACACTATAAATGTAGTATGTGATTTTAGATGATATTTGATTTATTAAATAGCATTACAAATCTTATTTACACATATAGAACAGAATATAAAGAACTATATATATAGTTAAATGAAATTGTTTAAATTGAAATCAAACAATATTATAACATTATAAATAAGCATAACCAAATTCGAACCAAAAATAAAACAAATGTATTCAATTTGACACAAATTTAATTTCATAAAGAATCTATTTAAATAATAAAACTATACTCGTCAATTTGACTAATCCAAAAATTTTCCACTTGTTAATCCAGAGGTCGTGGAGTATTTTTTTTATCATTGAATTTACCTATAAACATATATTATATCGAAAAAGAATAAGAAATATGATTATGGATGCATAAATCTTAACCTAAATCTTATTTTTCTATTAATTTTAGGTTAGTAAAAGATAGTATCTATCTAAAGATAATCCTATGTCATTTGAAATTTAGACCTCGCCATTCTTAATATTCGAACTCAAAACCATTAAAAATAACAACGATTCATTTATTACTCATACAGTTTCGTTCATGCTAATTAACCTAAATCTTAAGACGTGAATAAAGGAAGACATTGGAGAGCAGTAGAGTATACGAAAGGGCATATGTTTAGTTAATTAGACGTGTAAATGTAGCCACCAACCGAAGCCACCTATATTTTGCCACCCACACCACATGCGCTGATGTGGAACTACAGCTTACAGTAGTTTTTTTTAATCAATATAAAAATATCATTATTAATTCATGATATGTATTGTTATGGATCACCCCCACTTAGCTGTGCAGGGCCAGGCAACGTCATTAATACTATACGTATTGATATACCTAAATATTATAATGTACAATTATTGCTTTTATAAAAACAGTGGCACGTGCAGTAAGTCGACAAAGATGGATGGAAAATGAAAAAAGGCAAATGCGAGAAAACAAGTGGGGGGAAGTCTGTGGTGGCAGTAAAATTACATGCACATGGTTGGGGCATATCTATCTTCGCCTTCAATCATCATCAAATATTTCTTATCTTCTCCATTTTATTTATTTATTTTAATTTTCCGAATCATATTCGAATCAATCTCAAATTTAACCTTTCTATAGTTATTTTTTCAGAGATGTGATAATCTTGGACACTTCCTTTATTATCCCTGAATCTTAATACATGAGACTCATATGAGTGTATATATATTGAATGTTATGAGATGATTTTGAGATAATTTATTCAAATTTTTCTTAATATATTAACAACATACATGTAACCTACGAATGTAATTCTTCGAATTAAAATCATATAAAGAAAATAATATTTCTTTTGTGATTGAGACCGCTCAGTGAGTTTATATCTTAAACGGATATCAGTAATAGGTTATGATTACTATTAATGCATAGCAGTAGTTGGTTATTAATATTGCTTTCAGTTCGTTAAGATTGTTTCCTTTTGAATATTTCAATCTTTTTCTATTTATTTTTAATTCTTTTGGGGTTTAGGGTGAGGATGATGATGGATGAAAACAACAATACCCTTTGCTAAAACTGGATACAGATCAAGAACATGATGACAAAAGAAAACTGATTGCAAGGAAAAGGAAGAATTTTTTAAGAGTTAAACCCTGGAATAAATATGATTCTTACATGAATTTCTTAACTTAAACCAGACAAAGTAGGAGAGATCTGTCTGCACTGCATCCATGCACGCTTCTGTAATCTCTTTATGCTTAGTTTGGGGGTGGTGATGCTGCTGCTGCTGGAAATTTACCCAAAGCTTATTTCTTCTTTCTCGAATCTCGATACAATCTCTCATCCCGGATTCCTTCGAAACGGGATTCTTATTCACCAATAAATCAATAAATGGACCATGAAATACAATTGCAACTGCGTCTGCCGATGTCAGCTACTTCGAAGAAAACAATGAAGATGGCGATTTATTGAAGGTAATTTGAATTTGAAAGGAAGGGTAAGTGGGAGAATGAAATAACTGTGGACACATGGTACATTTTTCTCTTGTGATGAATGGTGTAGGGAGCTGCCATTGTTATTGGACCATGGTAAAAAAGGAGGGTGCGCCTGCCCCATTCCCTCCTCCATTAGGAGCGCTTGAATTCTGTCTCTGAAATTCTATCTTATAACCCATCTTTCGCTCTTCTTCCGATTCCTCATCTTCGTCTTCGTCATCTTCATCTACCTCGTCATCCATGTTATCGCTATCAGCTTCATCTACCTCGTCATCCATGTTATCGCTATCAGCTTCATGAATCTTGTCATATCCATCCACCAACAAGGATTGTCCTTGATGGTGTTGTCGTTGTTGCTGCAACTGCAACCCCTCCCCTTGCTCCTCCATCAGCTCCCTCACAATGTCTACTGGCTTCAATGCCAGCCCAACAAATTCATCAATAGCATCAAATGAAATGCTTTATCAAAATCCAATGGTAATTAATTATGACTATAAACAAGCAGGTGCGCAAAATAAATTTACCTTCTTTGCACCTTCACTGTTTCCTTCTCCATGGGGATTAGCATCAGCAGTAGGTCTAGTTTCGTTTTCGAATTGTGGTTGGGCTGCCGTGCTTGGTGGGGGGTCTTTAGTGTCTTGATTCTGCCGCGACGTTTCTTCTTCAGCTCTGTTGTGGTCACTAAAGCTGCCACTGCTAGTCCCACCTCCAAGTATTTTCTTACGGTAAAGGGCATCGAGCTGGTGAAAATAGGGACATGTTTTGGCATCCTCGGGACGTTTTTTGTTACTTTCTTTGACCCTTTTGAAGTACTTGTTGATGTTCTCCCATTTTTCCTTGCATCGTTTGGCGCTTCTCTTGTACCCCATCCTGGACATACCAGCGGAGATTTCTTCCCAAAAGGGGCCTTTTGGCCCAGCCTCCTGGTACCTGGCTTCAAGCCCGCTCCTAAGGTTTATAAGTGCAAGAACTTCAGCTTTAGGCCATCTAGACGACGCAGGTTCCATGCTCCCGCTCGCACCAATCTCCTGGGGTGGCACCTGCTGCTCCGGGATAGCCATTACTACCTCAGAAGAAATCGCCTGTTGTTGATGCTGATGTTGAACAACTTGTGCCTGCTGCTGCTGGTGTTGAATGTGCAATGCATGTGGCGGTGGTTGTTGTTGTTGCTGCTGCTGCTGGTGTTGAATGTGCAATGCATGTGACAGCTGTTGTTGTTGTGGCTGCTGCTGCGGTAACGACGGTGGCTGATGCGACGGTGTAGCTACTGTAGGAATAAGGGCCTCTGGTTGTGTTGGTGGAGGCGGGGGTGGAGCAGCGGGTATAGTAACAGTTGTTGTTGGTAACTGTATGGTCTGATTAGTAATCTTCTGAAGAAAGGAAATAATGGCAGCATCCCTTGAAGCAGCAATGGCACGTTCTTGAGCCATGAGTTCATGTTCGCGAGCTAACCTTGCCATCTCTTGTCTTTTCCAAGCTTCTTCTCTCACCGTCCTATCTTGCTCTCTCTTCTCTATGGCTTCCAAAAACCTTTGCTGCATGGCTTCTTGTTTCTGCATGACTTGTTTCATCAGATCCTCGAAGAATTCCATCTTCCTCCTCGTCGTACTACCGCCGCCTCGAGAAGACGATCTTTTGCGTTTACGGCTAGTGCCAGCCATGCTCGACGGTTCTCCTCCAACTCCAGCTTCATCTTCTTCGTCATCATCATCGTCAAAGCCTTGAGAAAAAGTAGAGCTATTAGAAGAGAAGCTAATACCAAATGGAACGGCTGTGGTGGTGGTGACAATAGGAGGTGCTGGCGCCGGGACTGGAGCTGACACTTGCATCGGAACTGGCGCAGAAGCGGATCCAGGAATGGATAGAAAAGAAGAAGACATTGGTGTAGCCGTTGTGGGTGGAATTCTGGCAGAATAAATAGGCATGGGGATCCCAACTGAAACAGGAGCCACGTCCAAGCTAGCGGCAGCGGCGGTGGCAGGTGTGACGGGTATCGAGACGTTGGGAGGAGCAGTGGCGGAAGTTGTATGAAGAGCCTCTAGCTGGCTGAAAAACTTATAACTCTTACCATCTTGACGTCCAGCTCGAGCTTCTTTTGTTCGCTTGTAGTACTTGTGGACGTTCTCGAACTTTTCCCTACACTTTTTGGCACTCCTTTTGTAACCCAGCTCCGCCAGCTTCCTGCAAACCACACCTATAGCTTATTATTATTATTTCACATGATCATCTGAACCAGACCTTTTGCCAGAAAGCCGAAGGAGATGAAACAATGAATGAAGCCTCGTAATAATCTTCTTGCTCGAATGAACATTGAACAACAAATTATACATATATATACGAAAATGCATCTGTACTTTCCACAGTCATAATCAATGATTAACCTTTTATTATTGATGTGAAAATGAAGAGAAAACCCAAATAGAAAAAGAAAGGAATAAAAAGAGCTGACTGATGAAGTGAATGAAGGTGGAGATTGTGGGAGGCTCTCCCTTTCATGGTGTTTAAGAATTTGTTTTCTTTTTAAAAAAGAATTCCTCTCGGGATTGGGTTAGAGTAGTTGCAGTGGATCTGGTCCATTTCTTAATTGTAAGAAAGAAGATGCCGCCAGCTCGTGAGTCGTGATGGAAACAGACAGAAGCCATGCGCGTGCGTGCAGATTGAGAGAGAGAGAGAAATGAAAGGGAAAAAAACGCCATTCCCATGAGTATTTCAGCAAGAGCAACGCTTGTTATGAATTCATGCTTGCTGATGATGATGACGACGATGATGGTTATAATTCTTTTTACCGGTTGTTGAATTTACTTGTGTTTAAAAGAAAAAGGAAAACGACTATGTTATTGGGTTTTACTTTACCTTGAAACATCTTCCCAAAGGGGGCCCTTGACAGAGGCATCACGGAAAGTAGCATCCATATCTGATCTAATCTTGAGAAGAGCCAGAGTCTCTTGACCTGGCCACCGGTTACCACTTGCAGCACCACTTCCTCCTCCTCCACGATCGCCTAACCCCAACTCATCTCCGCCGCCAACACTTGCTAGCCTCATGAACTCATCTAAATTCCCACCACCAGCTGGCGGTCTACTACTTATAGGTGATGCCGCTTCCACTAACTGCTCCGACGCCTCGCTTACTGCACCAATCGTTGGAGCACCACTCATCTCCCCGTATTGAACTTGCTGCTTTCCTCCTCCTCCACTACCACCTTCTTGCTGCATCTCCCTTTAATTTAATCGTATCGTCGATGAAGCCAGTTGGCAAAATCAGGAAAAATATTCTTCTTCTTTGTGTGTTATCAATGGTGCATCAAGATCTTCTTCTCCTCCCCCTCATCAATGGCAGTATACAGAATTCAGTTGAATTGTATAGCCCAAACCCAAATCTCCTCCCTCGACCTCCACGCAGCTGCGATGCTGTCTGTGTATGTTGAAAAAACAAAGAGAAAATGGGAGGGGGACTAATAATTGAAACGATAAAGAGAAGTTAAACAAAACAGTAAGTATGGGGTGATGTTAAATACGATTCAAGATTTCATTTTTATCTCTAAAAGGAAAAGCAAAGGAGAAAGCGAAGACAACTGGAAAGATTGGAAGGCAGGAAGAGTATTCCTACGAGTTAGTGCATCCCTTATAAAGTAAAAAGCTTGTCTCTGGGAAAATTAAAGAAGGAAATAACAGAAGGGCGTAATCATTAACAGCAACAGCTGCACTCTGCAACTTTTACGCAGAATAAAAAGCAAAGAGAAAGAGAGAGAAATTGAAGATAAAAAATGGATGGAGATTGAGGATGATTAAGAGAGAGATTGAGATAGAATAAGATGATGAATAAAGAAGACGGTGAAATGATAAAAACAGGCGCGCGAGAGAGGAAAGAGCTTTGTTGTCAGCCGCTTTCACTTTGCACCTAATAATTGTTAAAAATCACTTTTTGCCCCCATTATTTGTTCTACTTTTAATTTTAACTTTTATTACTCAATGCTTCTTATGCATCAATCCATAGGAATTAATTTTTATTTATTAGACTTAATATAATATTATTACAATTTGTTACGAATATTAGAAAAATAATAATGAACAAATTTCTTACTTTCATTAATAAAAAAATATTATTTTTGTTATTTGTTGTTGTATTTTTGTAAGGGTAAATTAAAATTTCATCACTCAACTTCATTTTACTTCTATTTTGATCATTAAAATTTTAAAAATTTTAAATATATTCACTGAATTTTTTATGCTCATACTTTAATCATTTTTTGTGTTAAATTTAATCGGAAGTAAAAGAGTGATAAGACAATAGATGTGTTGATGGGAGCTTATTTTTGTTGACATGATATCCATGTCATTTTTCTTTTCTTTTTTTATTTACTTTTTCCAATAATGAAAATTTTACAACTTCATCTTTACCTTACACCGGAGTTGCAATTACTATTAACTGACATCTTTTTCGATCACTTAAGATATTGATGAACTCGTTTTATTTTCTATAATTCTATCTATTTATATTTTACTTAAATCATTCTAAAATTCACGAAATCCAACCCCAAGCTCAAAACTCATAAAATCATAAATAATTTTGATCTATAATATCCACCATCTTATCGTTGTGAAATCAAGATATACAACTCATTTCCCACCATCTCCCCACTGTTATGATTTGAAAGAAAATAAAGGAAATTTGAAACTAGAGATTTTTTTATAAAAGAGAGAGAATTTTAAGACCATTTTATAAATTTTAAAAGAAAAATATTCAGTCATAACCTCATTACGTATTTAACGATGATTAAAATATGAGCAATTTAAAAATTTAGTGAGTAAATTAAGAAAATAAACTTTATAGACCAAAATAAGAGTGAAAATAAAACTTAGTGATTAAACCTATGATTTACCCTTTTTAAAACAAAGAAATAGATCTACCAAGGGACAGTGGCAAACTGGCAATGGTTCAAAAGACATTTTTCTAAAAAGAATGTATATTTATTTTACATTAAGTTAAACAAAACTTGTGGGACCGGTGTTACTAAGTTGCATGTGATAGGGGCCATTGCTTTTTATAATTAACAATTAATTAATAACAAAATTAAGAATCCCCTCAAGGATCTGCCTACACCCTGTTCCCATTTAAGTACGTGAACCCCAAATATCTGCATAATTATTTGCTGGTAAGAACTAATCTCCATCCTTAAGCTACCTTTATGTTTATTTATTTAGAGGAATAATTAATTATATTATTATTCTTATTATAAAGAATGTAATAATTTGGGGGGAAATAGGGATAGGACAGCATCACATTGGCACAGCTGTCAGAGGGACCCGCATTTTATAAGGCGCTAAGGTAAGAACGTGCGTTGCGTTCTCCCCCATTTGCCGCCCATTTGCCTTTACCCCATCACTCCTCCCCTTATTACAGATCACCCCATATTACACATATTCCTTTTTATATATACATATTTATAATTTGAATCTAAATTTATCACTTAATTTGTTTCCATGTTCACTTTATTTATTTATTTATTAATTTTTTGATTTTTTATTATCTTGATAATTCTAATATTAAATATTTAAGACGTTAGGACTGAATATCTATCTTTTAAAAATAATAAAATGACTCCAATTTTTTTTTTTTCATTTTTTGTTAAAGACTCTTGATTCCATATTCTCTTTGATTTCTTGATGATGAAACATCTTCTTTCAAATATTGACGGTGGAAAGATACAGAAAACAGAAACAAATTGTATATTTTGATTCTATGTTTATCATACGATGGATATGTAGGTTAGAGTGGTTTGGGAATTTGTGAGTTTTGGATTTGGTTGAGTTTCACGATTTTAAAGTGAATTTGAAAAACATAAAATAATAGATTGATAAGAGACGATGAGACGAGTTTCATTGATGTTTTAGATGACGGGAGAAAATGTCAGAGAATGATAATTTCAATATCAACACAATAAATAGATAAAACTATAAAAAATTTATTTTTAGAGGAAAAAAAATGATATGGATGACACATGAATATCGTGTTGACAAAAAAATTAAATCATACTATATTACTATTACGTCATTCTTCTATATCTAATTTAATGCTAAAATTTTCAAATTTTAGTTTTAAAAATAAAAATATGAACAAAATGCTGTGCTTAAATTTATCTTTAAAATTCAACCTGTTTACTAATTATATTTATATTTGAATTTTTTTTACCCATTTTCTTTTTTATTTTAATATTATCAGTGATTGTAGTTTACAAATAGTGTTTTGTGATTATTTAAGGGTTTTTTATTACATCATAGATTCCCGGTGTGGGAAGTGGTGAGTTTTTATTTGACGCCATTGCCAGTACATCTGAATCAGAGGTGTCCCCTTCTTTAATTAATTATTATTAACTTCCAATTTTTTTAATTAGGGATAGGCCGAAACCAATGTGAAATCAATCAGATGAATTGGAAAGTTAAGGCTGTAGGCTTCTTCTAGTAGCTTCTTGCCGGCGACTCAAGAAGCAAGCACGTCTCTCCCAGTCATGTTAGGTTTGTGTGATTGAAATTAGGGTTTGAAATTGCCTGGGTAAATTAGAATATGATTATTGCTCTAAAATTGAATTAGGGTTTTGAGAAAACGACAGTTCATGTCTTTCGAAGAAACCATGGCGTATGTCAACTGTCGATGCGTTGTTAATCCAAAGGTGATGTAAACTGTGCTTTCAACGTCTTTAAACCACACAATAGCACGATGAAAACTAAGGGTGAACTGCAAGTTTTCATCCCTCTACTTTGATTATATTCTTGTTTCGGTCATTAAACTTTAAAAAAAAATTATTTGATCATTCAATTCGGTCACTCTACCGACTACCGTTAGTTATTTTTACAGTGTTATGACAAGTCATCTAACTTTTTAGAATCATGAAACAGACCTACAATTTATTTTAAATTTATGAAAATACCTCTGAAATCTTCTTTTTTGAATATTTAATCTAACTTTTTGGATTCCCTTTGACTTTTTGATGGTTGGAGCATCTTCTTTCAGATCACAAAAATAGAGAGGTGGAGAAGGAGGAGACAAACAATATGTCATGATTTCACAGTAATCAAACAATGGAGATTGTAAATCATGGCCATCTTCCTCTGACTTTGGGTTGAGTTTTAAAGAGATTTTGATAAAATCTAATCTCATAGGGTGACAAGGGACGATAAGATGTGTTCGTTAGTGTCTAAAGTGATCGGAAAATATGTTAGAGAACAACAATATTAACTACGATGTAAGGTGAGGATGGAACTCTAAAAGTTTAATTTTTTTTGACAAGGAGATAAAATAGAAAACTAAAGTAATTACAAAAATGAGGTGGCTTCCACATTAGCAAAAAGGATACGCCGCATCACCCTATCGTTTCTGATTTAACGTTTGAGCGATTAAAATGAAGTAACTCGAGAGATGAATGATCAAAATGAAATTGTTTAAGATTTAATGACTAAAATAAAAATATGATCAAAGTTGAACAACGAGAAATATAGCTTAACTAAAAAAATCAATCAATCGCATTTTGCATTAAATGTTTTACTTGTCAGATCCGATAAATCGTTACCATTTACATTTGCAAGCACGCAATTTAATTCTTTTTACAAAACAATATGTAGATTATAGGTGCTCAATGAGTTAAGCAAAGCAGTTTGAACTTGATTAGTCAAAATTCGGTTAAAGTTCGATTCGAGTTGACTCAACTCAAATTTGAACTCAGTTCGAGATTTTTTAACAAAATCCAACTCGATCCGATAAGTTCGCGAGATAATTTTTGATTAAATTTATTAATTTATGTTTATATTAACTTCTATATAACATTAGTAAATTTTACCTACAATTAAAAAATAATGTAAAAATTTCGGTAAGTTTAACGAGCAATTATTCAAGCAACGAGCTTAACGAATAACGAGTTCAACAACAAGTTTTTTAATGAGCACGAGTCGAGCAAAATTTTAACGAGCTTAATGAGCAAAGAGTCAAGTCGAACAACAAATTTTTTTAACGAGCACAAATTGAACACTGCTTAAAATTCGGTTAAAGTTCGATTCGAGTTGGCTCAACTCAAATTTGAACTCAATTCGAGATTTTTTAACAAAGTCTAACTCGATTCATAAGTTCGCGAGCAACTCGTTAATTTTTTAGTAATCATCTTAAAAAATTACTAATTTAATATGTAATAAGAAAAGATGATAAATTACTAATATATTATTTTTTTAGTAAACAATAAAAGATATTAAATTATTAATCAATAATTATTATTTTACTACACCCAAAATCAAATTCTAATTATTATCTTGAAAGTTTAAACTTTAAAATTACTTTATACACTCTTTTGATAATTTTTGATTAAATTTATTAATTTATATTTATATTAAGTTCTATATAACATTAGTAGATTTTACCTACAATTAAAAAATAATGTAAAAATTTCGGTTAGTTTAACGAGCAATGATGCGAGCAACGAGCTTAACGAATAACGAGTTCAGCAACAAGTTTTCTAATGAACACGAGTCGAGCAAAATTTTAACGAGCTTAATGAACAACGAGTCAAGTCAAACAACAAAAAATTTTAACGAACACAAATTGAACACTGTTTAACTCGCAATCGATTTACTCAATAAACACCCCTAATATAAATCATGTACGTTTATCTTGTGTAATTTAACGACGCTTTACAGTGTTGTAGAATTTAAAAAAAAAAAAACTTTATGATCGTGAATAGAAAAATTATTTTCATAAAGAAATACATAAAAAGATTAAATGTATGGAAACGTCACATACAAACCCAATACATTTATTTTAATCATTTTTAAGTAGATTATAGTCGCATTATGTATGATATGCTATTTTCACTTAATATAAAAATATATTTAAATTATATCCTTTTTTTTATATAAATGTCTAAATTTTTTCTATCAATATATATACAAATTTTATCATCTTAAGTATCTAATCCGTAAGATCATTAAAAAAAAGTATGATATCTAATACGCGTTATATTTATAAAATTTTAAATTTTTTATTCAATAAAACCTTAAAATTTGGATATTTAAAAAAATATCCAAAAAACTTTCTTAAATCTACAAAAATTCAAAACCCAAACATCAATTGCTGTCGTCGCTGCTCTAATTGCCCCATGGACGAACATCCACTCCAATTGTTATCGCCCCAATCCCTTTGGTCAACCGTAACAGTCGACCACTTTACTACTTTTAACTTCTGATTTGGGAAAGGGAGGGACAACGCAAGGATGATGAGGGGAATTAGTTTTTTTTTTCTAAAAAAAAGAAATATTTTTTAAATAAATTTTTTAATTTAGAAGTAAAAATTTTAAAAAAATATAAACACAACACGAATTAAATAATATTTTTTAACGTCTATTACTTTAAAACATTAGATATCTATACTGATAAAAAATGACATCTAAATCATAAAATTTAGAATTTTTAATATTAAGCCTATGCTTTATTATATATCCAACATTTGCATTCCGTTACGTCCAAAAATTTAATGTGTTGACACCGATCCAAATCCACTTTCTGGGGTTCATAAGCTCCGGTGACAAAGTCAAACAGACTCTCAATCAAGCAAATTCGAGCTAAGCCGGAGGACCGTATCGTCAGACAAGCGATGCTCGGAGAAAGTTCATTCACTTAGTAGAAAGTGGAAAGGAAGAAACAATGACAAGTAAAAGGTCATATCAGCATCACCAAATGCCATGTCGGGTAAAGTCGAGGGGAAGGCTTAAATTTTTTGGGTCGGGGCAGCTAAAAAAGCACCCCGCCCCACCCGGTGACCATCCCCAAACACAGTCGAGTCCATTTTGGTTTTGGCCACCTAAGCTTTTTACCTAAATTCAGTAAGAGAGCTCAAAGCTGGCAGACGGAGTACTGATCCCACGTGAGACCCAAAATGTTGCAAAAGAATTCATTTTACTGAATGCTAAATTCAGACGGGTCCACATCTGTTTTCCTCTAAAACAAAACAAAACAAAAAAATCCTGTATATATACACACCAAACAGATCATCAACCAGATGTACAGCAAAAAAGAAGAAAAGGTACAAGAAAAAGAGGAATAGTCCGATTAATGCCCCAAATTTCACAAAACTACTTTCATCAGAATGCCAGATCATGCATGTAACACACCACTGAAAGATACAACTGCATCATCCATTGAATCAACGTTGATGACCTAAGGAATAACATTAGTGAGAGAGACAGACATCCCCAGTTTCACCTTCCACCCATGTTCCTAATTTCAACGATCAACAACAATCATCAATCATGAAAATAAAAATGCCCCTAGGAGTCCAGAAGAACCACAATCAAAAGCAGGACTCATATTTGAAAAACCACAATCAAAAGCTATAGAATAAAATAAAACGGAACTATCTGCTCATGT
Source organism: Hibiscus syriacus (assembly GCF_006381635.1). NCBI lineage: Eukaryota > Viridiplantae > Streptophyta > Magnoliopsida > Malvales > Malvaceae > Hibiscus > Hibiscus syriacus. The sequence goes on from NW_024063008.1 coordinate 2,375,750, forward strand.
TAAAAAGACAAGTAAACTACGGAAAGGGAGAATGAAAGGGGCACACTTGGTGGAGTAGAGTGACTAAAACTTGTAGGCTATACCTAAATATTAAGTCAATATGGCTTGCATTTAATAGTTAGCTACAATTAACAAAACCGTGCTGAGTAGCTAACCACAAACAAGCCATGCTCTTTGCAAAGTCAAGCTCAAGATTCATATGCATACAATTTGAAATAGAGGAAATTAAAACTAGTTTGCTGATATACTTTGTTCAAACTGTTTTAGTATAAGATCGATCCTCTTTAACAAACTTCATATTCCTCCCTTTCCAGAACTAGTCCTGCAATCACAAAATTGTTTACATGAACACCTAGATTGGAAAGTTGGTTTATTCCAGACAATCATCTCTTTTCAATTATGCAAGGTCAACCAAAAACTATGAAAATTATCAAAATAGTACACAACTCTCAGAATCTTGAGGCAAATCGAACATAAAATTAACTAATTTAATCTCTGATATCCACAAATAACGATCAGTTTCACTACATCATCAAGCACAAATGTTAGCCATCAGTAAATGATGAGTTACCTTCTGAACAAAAATGAAGGCAAGAATTGAATGACTGAGCTGATATAGGGAAGTAAAAAATAAGACAAATGCCCACTGTCAATATCAAGGAACAGCCCAAAAGCTTCCATGCAGCTAAAAAAGCATAAAGCACAAAATAGCTTGAGGTCTATCTTGAGCCTGAATACATACTCGACAGCATCCCTTGATCATTCACACAGAATCAGTAAACGAACTGAGAGCTCCCTTCTCGCACTGGCTAACTGTTAATCGAAGGACTTCATCACCAGTATTGTTTACCTTGCAACATAACCGACGCGGCACCTGCCAGAGTACATTGAAACCATCATGAGAGTGGAAAGACCTTAAACTACAAAAGGGGAATAACTTAGGAAAACACATATGAGAACATGACGCACCAGATGCCAATTCTCTCCAAGAGGATACCCCAAAACCTGGATGTTCTGAACATATTGCAACGGAGGGGAATGCGGAAAGCAGAAAACCTTTCTTTTCAGATCATTTTTGGCTTTGGCCCGGGCATAAGAACCCAATGTAGCATTGCCATCTTTCATTACATCTTTGAGAAAAAACAGAACTGGCTTTTTGCAAACAGATTTGAATGATTTCCTAGTGTCGTGATCAAATTCTTGCGGATTTCCTAATTTATTCCAGGCAACATAGGTATGCTCTGAACGTTCTAACTCACGAGGTAGCACAATATTTGGGAACACTTGAACAACATAACCAAGTGAAACTGAAAAGGTGAGATGTCGTTCATGATCATAACAGATTGATCGTTGCAGAAAGCTCCTGGGTTCAATTTTCATAGCTTTTGTAAAAAGTTTTAAACTGCCCAACCTACTCAATCCGGGATAAAATGGATCCACATATTCAACATGGTGAATTGAAACGAATGGTGCAATTGGATGAGAAGATAAAAGGCCATGCGCATTTCCTCTAATATCCCACTATCAAAACAAAAATTCAATGAGTTTACCATATTTAACTATATCAATTAGCAGAATTTCTAATATTTTATTGTCTGATTACCTGGTGAAAACCATGTTCTCTAGTTAGAGGAACACCGAGTTCAGTGATGCAAGCGTGTAGACGATCATCGCTTCCATAAAGCTTCGGGTACCTCTCAATGCAATCGTCATGAAAATTAGAGAGAGCCTCTGCAAGAGGATAACTGATGGCGATTCCGCCACCACCAAATGCCATGGAGTGGCTGAAGTATGCATTGGCGGAGTGACTTTCTGAGGGTGTTCCGATGTACATCATCTCGGAATGATCGTATTTGTTCAAGATCGCCACCAGATTGTCGACATTGAAAACAGTTGTCGTCGTCTCCTAAAACAAACCAGCGGACGTCGGGCAGACAGAGACTAAAGGATTCCGTTAAAATGCGGGAGATTCGGAGTCCGGAGGGGTGACCCGTTGGGTTAGTGTAACGGAAACCAGAGATGTCCTCAGAAACCATGATCGGTGGAAGCGAATCGTCCGTTTCTTCAGGTCGAACCTGCTCTTCTAACCAGACGTGACCTCGCATTTCCAAAGGTCGCCACCATAGCCGAACTATCTCTTTCCGTTGCTTCCATAGATGGGAGGATCCTGCTATACCGAAAACGATGTCGTTTACCGAAAGCTCTCGTTTTCGATTTCCACGCTCCGAGAGGCTGCGGTTACGAAGAGAGGCTTGCGGCGATTCAAACCGAGGAGAAAGAGGAGGAATCGGCAGCCGATTGGGAGAAGAGGACCAAGGAATGGAACCGGAGAGTGAATGAGGGCTACCTTCCCAGTACTTGAAACGACGCCAACGATGAGTGGTGGTGGTGCTGGAGAAAACAAGAGAGAGCCAGGCAATAGTGGAGAAAACGAAGGCGGCCACCGCAACGAAGGCAGTACCCGTACGGCTTTGACGCCAACGACGACATCGGGTCTTAGGGAGTCGTGAAGATCGGTCATTATGGCAAGGCAGCATCATGAAGTAGAGTGACCCCACCCTCAACGCTCATTTCTGCCGCCGCCTCTTGATCAAAACGGCAAGATTAGAAGAAGAGCAAAAGCGTTCACTTAGTTGAAGGGTTTCAAGATTTGGTAAAAAAAAGAAACTTGCAGACTTGAAAGGGCAGTTTTGAATCTAAAGGAAGAACCAAACCAAACCAAACCAAACCAAACCGGGGGTTTTCTTATCTCTCTCTTCCGCACTTTACTATGCTTTATAATAATTATGCCTATTTTGAAAATTCGAACAAAGAATAGTATACGGGAAGAAAGGTTAAGGTGTACTTATACCGGCTAAGATCTCCTGCGCTGAATTAACATTTTCCAAACAACCTCGAAATATTCTCATCTTGGAATTGAATTTGTTCTTGTTTTATTATCTTATTCTTATCTGGACTAGGTGTAACGATGTTAGTAATTGTCAAATTCCAACAAGAAAGTTGTCTGATTTGGTTTTTTCCGTTGGGAAAAAACAGTTCCCACCCTTTCAAATTCGAATTTTTCAACGGGATTACCCTGCGATGCGATCAATGGGCCCCATCTCCCCTCAGACACTGCCAAGACACGCATCTAGAATATATCCCCCATCTCGGCTCTTGTGACAAACCCTTCTTCCTTACCCATTTTTAAATATTTTTCTTCAATATCTTTACATAAATCCCATCATCGACCTTTTTAAAAAAATATAAATCCTTATTCTTTAATAAAAATATTAATTACAAGTGATACTTATATGGTAATTTTGAGGGGATAATGCTTTGGATTGATATAAGGTGGTAGAGAAATTAGTTAGTAAAATAATGTGAATGTTATATTCATACAATTAAAAAATTATTATAATAAACATTTTGATTAAAGAAATAATATTTTTACCCATGTATAAACAAATTCACTTTTTTTCATTATATCATCTAAGAAATCTTGCCCATCATTCCTTTTGAATATAAACCTGTCATCGAGCTTCAGGATTTGGAGTTTGCTGCTGCTTTTACTCGTTTTCTGGGCGAAGTCACGTGGTTGGGGTTATGACATGTTGAATGTGTAGTCGAATGCATTCAATTTCAAACCAATCAAAGCCCTAATTTTAATATAGAGAAGCCTGTTATGTTTTATGAGAGGGCCAGCAAGTTCTAGCCCATTCTAGAATACCATACTAACCCCATGCATCGCACCGTATATATAACAATATTTTAAATAATAAAAAATATATAATTTTACTCCTCTAAAAGTACAACACAATTAATACATGCACTTTTGTATATTGTTGATAACAAAATACATAAATACTCATTAGTATGTTATGTGAGATTCATGTACTCGTTTGATACATGGTTTGCATTAATTTTTCCAATGTAAAGCTCTTTTAGCTTTGCATTAATTTGGAATCATTAGATTGGTGAAGATAAATTAATAAGATCAATTCTTTTTTTTTCTTTAATAAATATATTCTTATTTTTTATTATTAATCTAAGTCAATTGTTTTCATTAATCCAACTATATTAAAACTGAAAAAAAAAGTATTGTCTAATAAAATCCTATCTTTATATATATATCAATTCGGCCCTATTTTTTGTGTGGGGTTGGATTTGTGGAAGAGTATGAAGGCAACCGCGATCTCTTTGTAGCGATTTGATTGGTCAACGTAACACACTGTCGTGCTGAGGAAGTCGCTTTTGATATGAAAGGTGTTTTCTTAGGGTAAACTACAATGATGGCCCCCTAAATTTTTAAGATACTATCATTTTGGTCATTAAAATCGAAAAACTTCCATTTGAGGCACTAATTCCTTAAACGATATGAGTATAACATCCTTCCTCATGTCACCTGACCCTACTCGAATTTAGAAAAGTTAAATCCAGCCTGAAACTGGACTCAACTTTTAAGAAAAAATTTATACACCCCTTAAAGTCGTTGGTTTCAATCCACACTCAAGCATTATGTAATTTTTCATGTCACAATATAAGCTAAATAAAATATTCTTCCAATCATGGTTTTCGATTTCAGTGACCAAAGTGAAAGTGTTTTAAAAGATCAATGACCACTGTCATACTTTTCCCATTATTTTACCTAAAATTTTTGGTCGAGCTACTTCATTTGTTGGTTAACTAATTTGAATTAAATGCTACAAATGACTATTATGAAAATAACCCTTTCAAAGTAGTTTTCTTTGGTAACAGTATTAGAGTTCAAACTTTTAATATTATATAAATGATTTAATGTATTATTTCACTAAACTAATTAATTATTGACATAAATAAATGATAATTAATTAAGGTAAACAAAATTCTATTTGACTTAAAAGATGGTATCTATATTTTTTAATTTTGATTTATTATAATCAACTTAATTTGAAAAATTCAAAATAATAGAAAAAACAACAAATTAAAACAATTTCGTTTTGATGTTTAACTAAGTAATTTGATTTTTTTTTATGATTTAGTCTCTAGTTTTCTTGCTTCTACTATTCGTCCTTTGTATTAATTTGATTTTTGATCAAATCTGAACCACCCGCTCTTAAACCACTGCAGAATATACGTATAACTTTATTTTTTTTCAATTTAATCCCTTGACTTTATATTTTATTTATTTTGATCATTTGAATTTTTTTTATAAATTATTTATTCTCATTAATCCATTGACTCCCTTATACTCCCATTAATAACGTGTCCTCATGATCCCAAATAATATAAATTATAATTATTTTGATTTATTAAATAACATTTCAAGTTTTAGTTACACATGTGATAAAGAATATGACAAATATAGACGTATACCACAAATGATTATAAAGAGTCATTTAAATTGAAATTAATCAATACCATAACATTATTAACAATTATATTTATATTTGAACATAAACTAACAAATATTTTCGATTTGATTCAATTATACTCGAATTTTTTTAATAAAGTTTAGATGATAAAATAATATTCATAAACTCGATCAATTCAATTTTTCTCCCTCAATTAGATAAATACTCAACCTTACTCTTAATTGCACATCAAAATCATTATAGAAGACAACTTACCAACTTATTGAGGGAAATTAATATGACCCTTCTCCGGTGCGACCATTGACATAATAAATAATGTGTAGACAAATATGTTATTGTACAGAAACAATATAAAAGGGCATGGGTTGTTAGATTGATAATGACTTTTATGTGAAATTGACAAATTAGTTGTTGAACAAGTGATTTTATATGGACATGTCTGGTTAAAGTTTGCAAACAATTTCACATGTAGTTTTGGTAGGTGAATCTACTAACGGAATTTTCTGTATATACAAGGACTCGAACTCAAGACTTTGATAAAATATTAAACTACTTATCACTTGAATCAACTTCGTTGGTAATTACGTATTTTAATAATCATAATTGATGAGTTAAACCTCACATCTCAAATTTCAACTTATATTAAGAATTTTCTATCAAGTATTTGATTTTTGGGGTTTGGTTAATAAAATTTTCATAAATATTACTTATATGTTAATTTAAAGAATTTTTATTTATTTTTCATAATTATTTAAATTTAAAATTAAATACAAATATTATGTAATTTATATGTAACATCAATTTCATAAAAAACGAGGGAATCATCCTTACATCTTGTCTTGTTGTTGGCAGACCACTTTCTTCTTACTTAATAAATAAATTAATAAAGAAAAAGAAGTAAATAAAATAAAGAGAATTCTCAACCTTAAATCCGATTAAAGATTTATAATTGATCTACCTGTATAATTTTATAATAACCATTTAATTTAATATAACTATATTTTTATATATTAGAAAAGGACTTTTATTTCGTATATTATATGTCAAGGAGAAAATTCTAAAAAAACAAGATTTAAATGTATCTTATGTTATTTTTAGAGATTTTAGATCAAGAAGATATTTGTTATTCATATAAGTTTTGAATTTGAGTATATTGTTTGTAAGAATATTTGCATTTATTATTAAATAATTGAAAATTTTCATTATCAACTTCGTCGTTTGAACCAAAACATCTCAAATTAAAATAGTCTCATTCTTAATACGAAAATCTTTCGCAAGTTCCAACTAATAGAGTTCTTAACCTTGATAGTACGAAAATCATTCGACTTAAGCATTTAATATCTAAATCCCACTTAAAATTCTTTTTTCATGTCAATGTACGAATAATAATCCATTGAACAATCCTATACAATATACTATGTTTGTATAGCCGGTCGGTCCAACACGAACGCAAATGGCATATTAGGATAGAAAAGAAGAATCTATGTGTCTTTTCGAGGAGGCGTCCAATATCTATCCTCTTGTCTCTTTGTCTCTCACTCTCGAATAGTCAGGTCTTAGATCGGAATATTAAATCGAGGGTTGTCGGATTATGCCCGTCCCCATGGCTACATGTTTCACTACTGACAAATGTAAGGTCACAAGGCAATGGATTTTATGTGTTTCCAAAGTCTGCTGGTACCGGCGGCGTTGTCGTCTTATCCCCTCCATTTTCTTATTACTACCAACCCTCACTCTTCCCTCTCCGCTCACTGTATCCGCCGCTTCTAGTGACCCGCCGACCCAATCTCACGTTCCCCCTCAAATCGACATCCTTGTCACACTCACTCTTGTCTTCGTTCTAGTCTTGTTGTTTGCCATGGGGTTCTTGTTCAAATTTCTGAGCTTCAGGAAACTCCAACGAGGTAAGCCCACGTCGGAAACTCAACCTGATCAAGACGAGGGAAAAGATTCAGTCGTCGCCGGTGAAGGGTTTGTCAGGAAATTCAAGTGGGAGGAGATTAAGGATGCCACTGGGGATTTCTCAGTTGTAATCGGTCAAGGAGGGTTTAGCAATGTCTACTTGGCTAACTTGTCTGGTTCGAAACAAGGAGCAGTTAAGGTCCACGTCGGAAGTGATCGACTAAACCAAATGTTCAAACAAGAACTGGATATCTTGCTCCGTCTCCGTCACGAAAACATCGTCAAGCTTCTCGGTTACTCCGATGATCTAGGTGAGTCTTTTGCTTTACTCTTCGAAAAAAAAAATATTCTTTTTTGATTAATCGGAAACCTTTTATTCAATTTTCAGAAGAAGTGGCCCTGGTGTTTGAGTACCACGACAACATCGTCAAGCTTCTCGGTTACTCCGATGATCTAGGTGAGTCTTTTGCTTTACTCTTCGAAAAAAAAAATATTCTTTTTTGATTAATCGGAAACCTTTTAATTCAATTTTCAGAAGAAGTGGCCCTGGTGTTTGAGTACGTTCCTAATGGAAACTTACAAGAAAAGTTACACGACAGGAATAAGGAAGTACTTCCATGGCAGACCCGCACGGCCATAGCTTACCAACTTGCTCAAGCAATCGAATTCCTACACGAAAAGTGCAGCCTCCAGATAGTTCATGGCGACATCAAAGCTTCCAACATCTTGTTGGACGAGCATTTCAACTGCAAACTCTGCGATTTTGGGTCGGCGAAGATGGGTTTTTCGTCGACGGTGATGCCACCGTCTTGTTCGGGGATGAAGCAAGTGATGATCGGGTCACCTGGTTATACCGACCCTCATTACTTAAGAACTGGGTTCGCCTCCAAAAAGAACGATGTTTACAGTTTGGGTGTTATCATACTGGAACTCGTTACCGGGATGGAAGCTTTTTGTCCTGAAAAGGGACTGTTAACATCAATATTGGCACCCAAATTAGGAGCCGCCGGCGAAGTTGCGACGGTGGTGGATCCACGTTTGGGTGGAGAGTTCGAGTTGGAAGAAGCCAAGGCTATGGGCTCAATCGCTGCACGTTGTCTTCACCAGTCTCCCACGGTTAGGCCTTCGGCTTCTCAAATCACACAATTAATGAAGGAGAAAATCGTTTCCATCAACTTCTCGGATTGCCACAAATAACTAAACGATGGTGACATCGTCGTTGATCGGAGCGTTTTCCGGTTTCAAAATTGACATTAATGAAGGTAGATTTTGCGTAGTAAAAAACAATCAGGGCTTGTCCTGGTCGGTGGGGAATGTGTCGAAATATAAAATTATGTAATTGTAAAATGATTTTCGTATTGGAAAGGTGAATGTATTGTATTAATTATATAGTTTGATTCTTTATTTTTTCTGCCCATCTTGAAAATGACAAAACCAGAGCCTTCTTTTTGTATTCTTGCTTTGCAAATACTAACATACCACGGTGCTGTGGACAGTGTGACCGGGACGTTCCGCTCCTAACTCCTTACGGAAACGTGTAAATATTTATTTTAAGATAAGGCAGAGATTTGATAAATCTCGTTACCAATACGAAATATTTCTTTCCAAAAACAGAAAGAAAGGTATTTTATATAGAGAAAATAACCTCAGTGACCAAAAATCCCATATAATATACGATTTTAACCAATTTTTTTTCGGATTTGCCAAAATGACCAACAAAATCGCAATGCGATCGCTAATTCGCAACGCGATCTCCATTATCGCAAATTCGCGTTGCATTTTCGCAATGCGATAGTTGAAAATCGCGTTGCGATGGTCTACAGTATCGTTGCGATTTTCCCAATTCGCAATGCGAATAAGTAAATCGCAACGCGAATTGGGAAAATCGCAATGCGAATAAGTAAATCGCAACGCGAATTGGGAAAATCGCAATGCGATACTGACTATCGCAATGCGATAATAAAAAATCGCAACGAGATACTTACTTTCGCAACGCGATAATACATAATCGCAATACGATTTTCAAAGCGCCATTAGTATCCTGGCCAAGTATTTTATTTTTAAATTCCAAACATGAATATTAATATATTGGAACACTGAACTGTCCACAGTATATCCCGTAATCGCAACTCATAACCTAAAACCTAAAATCACAACTCAGTCCCATCTCCATCTCTCACTCTCTCACCCATCTCTGACGAAATCCGTCCCCATCTCCGGCGAAATCCGTCTATCTAATCTCTCAGAGCCACCCTCACAATCAAAATGGAAAATCAACCAATCAACCAACAGGGTTAGTTTTTTTAATTATTTTCTTTTTGAAATTTTTTATTATTATTAGGTTTTTCATATGAAATTGATGATAAGTTTACTGGTAATTTCAATAATATTAACCATTTCACTTAGATTGCTTATTAAATCAACCAAGAATCGCAACGCGAATGCAAATCGTAACGCGATTTAGTTTCGCGTTGCGATTCTCTCGCGATAGTCATTTTTGTTGCGATTTTCATTTTCAGAAACTATTCTTCTTCTGCAAATTGAAACTTGAATGAATTGCATTACTTCAACCAAAAAACAAAGACAAATACGAAATTCACAGTGTTGCATATTTAAGTTTGAAGAATAAACTACTACTATTTATGTTTATTATTGTTTTTGGTATATCTTCACAGTGTAGTTTTTGGTATATCTAATTTAGTATGTTTATTGTTTTTGTAGAACTTTTATTCGCTCAATTGACCTTGAGAAATAAATTCAGCCTGGCCAAACAATTGCGTCGAAACTTTCACCTGCACAAAGAAAAATGTTTGAGGATACATGCTCGGGCCATGGCTGAAAGTACAACATCCCGGTGGAGATGCGATGTTGACACACCTGTTTCTTCAAACCATGACTAGCGATCTACCAGAGACTACAACGTTGTGATGAGAGATATGGTTTGATTTTCCACCGGCGTATACGTGTTTTGGGCGGGAGGAGTTTTTGCTTAATCACCGGTCTACGCTTCGGACACGATGATGTAGATCGGTACACTAGACACATTACCCGCCCATCATGGCTATCCCGGGTTTTTCCTGAGCTGGAGAGGCCGAGTCTACACGTAGAAGACTGACAAGATTTTTGAATAATAAAGATGGTTTTACCTCGGATGGATGACGTCGATGTTGTCCGAGTATGCCTTCTAATTCTTTTGCATGCCGACTTTTTAGGCAGAGAGGCCAGACAACCTATTCCAATCTAATCAAATTGGTAGAAGACCTAAATGCTGGAACCTGTTTCCGTGGGGCCGTATTTATGGAAAGCTACATGGAATAAGTTATCGTCTGCCTTGGATGATCGAAAACGTTTGCATGGCGATGGTTCCAAATACACTTTGACAGGCTTTATTTGGGCCTTTAAGGTAAGAATTTTGATATGATGTTTCCAAAATTATAAGTATTATTTAACAATTACTAATGTTTGTTATTATATTGTTTGTAGATTTGGATATTTGAGGCCTTTCCCGCCATGAAGACATATGCAATAAAAACTTCAATGATATTCCCAGGGCTATTTCCTGGAAGAGGAAACGGACCTTGCAATGGGAAGATTTACTACGGTATACGACAATAAATAATGTAAGTTAACATAAATACTACCATATGTTTATAAACAAGTTATTACTAGTACACGTTAACTTTGTTTGAGCTTTTATATTGTTGGAGGCCAACACTCCTCTACAGAGGCTGACACCCACGGAAGCTGAGCTTGCCACTGATTGGTGCAAGCTAGTAAGCGTTTTTTTGATGGAACAGTTGATGAGCAGCCTCCACTTCGGAGCCATCACCTCGCCCAGAGCTATCACCTCACCCAGAGCCATCATCTGATCGACCCGGCTATACACCTCCACACGACAGCCATCACCTCTTCTGTCACATCATCGAGCCTCTTCTCCACCATCACCGCAAGATAGGACGGCAAGATGCCACGACGTTTATCTCCCTGTTCTCCACCTCAACGGGATGAGTTAGGGGAGTTACGTGATGAGGTCAATGCCTTGCGTGAGGAGGTCGGTACTTTAAGCAAAGACGATGGTGCATGGCGTGTTGAGGTGTCTACATTACGCGGTGAGGTAGCCGCTCTACGTGAGATGGTAGCATCGTTGCAGAATGGTTCATACTCTACGCAACGAGGTAAGTTTAGATTTTTCATACTCGTAATTCATTCGGTTGCTGCCCAATACTGCTAAACTATTTTTGTTAGTATTTGTTTTTGGTTTGTTTTTGTCTTTTGGTTGAAGTAATGCAATCCATTCAAGTTTCAATTTGCAGAAGAAGAATAGTTTACTTTCGCAACACGAAAATGACTATCGCAACGCGGAAATGGCTATCGCAATGCGAAATGAAAATCGCAACGACAAAATCGCAATGCGAAATGAAATCGCAACGAAAAAATCGCAACGCGAAATGAAAATCGCAATGCGATTTGTGTTTCGCGTTGCGATTTTGTCGTTGCGATTTCATTTCGCGTTGCGATTTTGTCGTTGCGATTTTCATTTCGCATTGCGATAGCCATTTCCGCGTTGCGATAGTCATTTCGCGTTGCGATTTTAAGTTTCGTGTTGCGAAGTAAACTATTCTTCTTCTGGAATGTTTATATATGTTGTCCTTTTAACGTTGCGATAGTCATTTCGCGTTGCGATTTTAAGTTTCGTGTTGCGAAAGTAAACTATTCTTCTTCTGGAATGTTTATATATGTTGTCCTTTTAAATGTTTATATAAGTGCTTACTTCTGGAATGTTATCTGAGCATTTTGTGAACTATGATAGAATAATGATTTGGGTGAATACAATGCTAGTTTGAAACATATTTGTCTTTGTTTAATATCATGTCTGTTTATTTACTGATTTATGTATTAATTTTTTTTAGCGGCCCGATAAGGTGGATGCTTTACGTCGGGTTTTCCTTGCACGACGGAGTTCACGCATCAGACGGCGTGGACGTGCTATTACGTCTCCGTTCACCCCAATAGTGGGAAGACTCCGCAAGAAGAAGCCCGACTCACCGGTCATCCCTCAAGAGTCCCCTTCAATCGTTCAAGAGGCCTCTATTCTCCCTCAAGATTCCCCCCCCACCGTTCAAGAGGCCACTGTCATCGTTGAAGAGGTCCCTCCCACCATTCCAGAGCCCGATTCACATGGGGTAATATATCGAAGTATTGAGAAACCCCCACCGGTTCCAGACATGATGGATGAGAGTTGGCTCTCGTATGAGTTACCGGCTAGTACCCTTCCGGTATCTGAAGTGGAGATGAGACAACTACCGGAAACAATTGTGGATAATACCCTTGGGCTAAGACCGCAGTTGATTTTTCTACATGAGCGGAGCCAAGGTGTTAAACTGACATCAGCAAACTCAACGATGAAATGTTTTTGTTGCTTGATCGGTCTTGGTGGGGTGTGCTATTAGGGGTTGAAGACAGTGGCTATTGGATGGGGAGGTAAGACTATTGTCTTATATATGATTTTGATTAATTTGTTTAAAAATTAATGTAATTCACTAATATATGTATTTTTTTGTAAAACATCATATCAATGCTGGGTGTCACGTCTACTGACGGCTTTTCACGCAGTTCACTTGAAGAATCAACGAGATGAATCATTTTTGTTGGGAAATGGACAAGCTAAACTTTATCCTGCATGGTGGGAGGTCGATAAGGTTAGTGTTTATTTTTTAAATTTTTTAAAGGTGTCATAAATAAGTGCGCAAATAAATGAATTATTACTTATCGCAGGTGTTTATCCCTGTTTTGGAACGTCGTCACTGGCTTCTCGTCCAACTTCAGCTCCCATCCCTGAAGATAATAGTGTATGACAGCATGATCAATTACATATCACTGTCTGATTTGAGAGATATTTTCAAGGGATGGAGCTCTCATTTGGCTAAATTCTTGGATGGGATTAAGTATTGGAGTCATTCTGGACACAAGAAGCCAAAGAAGTTCAATGTCACAGTTGTCAGAGACGAGACCGCGCCACAGCAATCGCCGGGAGCCAGAGGGGATTGTGGTCCTATTCGAGACGCTGCCTACCTGCATCCGCGTTATGAAAGTGTCCATGTTAATTGGTAAGTCAAATGCAAGTTTTGTTAACATATACTCCTTTTGGTTTGAAAATGTTTGGTTAAGTACCTAGAATTCAATAATTTGCTGTTTGTAGGTTTTAGATGTGTAGGAAGTCTTGTTTGAGCAAATGTTTGGTTTCTGCAGGTTAATCCTTAAGTGAGCTGCGTGAAATGGATGTACGGGGTCACAAAGTTGTTGATTCATTGATTCATTATGAAGAAATAAGAATTATTATTATTTTTTGATTGTTTAATTGATTTGTAAAAGATGATTTGTAAATCTTGATTTGTTTAATTGATGTGTACATAATTTGTGTTGAAATGTAATAGTTGATTTGTTGATTTTCAATATGCTTTATGTGAAGGCAAAACAGACTATCGCAACGCGAAATGGCTATCGTAACGAGAAAATCGCATTGCGAAATGAAAATCGCAATGCGAAATGAAAATCGCAACGAGAAAATCGCAATGCGATTTTCATTTCGCATTGCGATTTCTCGTTGCGATAACCATTTTCGCGTTGCGATAGCCATTTTCGCGTTGCGATAGTCAAATGAATGTCTAATAAGTGATGGCAACTGAACATATCATAGCAATGTTCAAACTCAAGTTACTAATACATGCCTAACTGAAAATGTAAAAGTGCACACATAAAATACACATAATGCAAGTTTTGTTAACATATACTCCTTTTGGTTTGAAAATGTTTGGTTAAGTACCTAGAATTCAATAATAATTGTTAAAAGTTTATGCATGTTAATCCTCGTTGCCTTTTTCATTTCGCATTGCGATTCTATCGTTGCGATTTGCATTTCGCATTGCGATGGTCAAATGATTGCCTTTCGCAACGCGTTCTGACTTTCGCAACGATAATACAGAATCGCAATGCGAGTTTTCAAAGTTCGCAACAGGTTTTAGTTTCGTAAGCCAAATTTTAGTGTATATATATACGCAGCAGCAACACTCATAACCTAAATCCCTAAATCGCAACTCATTCCATCTCCATCTATCACTCTCTCCGGCGACATTCATTCCAATATCCAACGACATCCTTCCCCATCCGGCAACAGGTCTTAGTTTCGCATCTCGTTTGTTTAGTTACAACCATGAACATCTAATGTTGATCATGTTTGGATAGATTTGGAAGGTCATGGGAGAATGTTCATGGTGTTTTACAATATATGCCTTTACCCATGAATCTTCAACTAAAACTGTCATTAAAGAAGTTAACTTATGAAACCCTAATATTACGTGTTTCAAAGAAATTGAATTTAGAGCCCCTAAGTGGATTTAGGCTATCTTATCAGAGAAAGTAAAGTTTATTTGTTAACCGACAATGAAGATGTTGAACGATTCATTGCTTACATTAATGTTTCAAGTGATGATGTTACATTGTATGTTGTTGAACCTAGAAGTAGTATTGTTGGGTCAGTAGCGGGTAGTAATCAACTAAGTGGGTCAAAAAACCCACAGCCTTTCTCTAATCCAAATCCAAATCAACTTTCAGCACCAAATTCCGGTTTTCGTATTGACCAATTAGACGATGATGAGCCAAGAGAAAAAATTGTGAGTACTAGTCAGTATTCGAAATTTTGGTCATACCCGGACTTTGATATTGGTCAATACACGGATTTTGATGATGTTTCAGAAGAAACAGACCCTGCGTGTAATGATTTTGATATTGGTCAATACCCGAATTTTGATGATGAACACCTGTTGCCGAGGAAGATGTTGTTGATGATAATGGAGGAAGTTACGACTGTGAATGAACATGTTGAACATCCATTCTGTAATTCATATAATCCTGAAGAAGAAAAAGAAGAAGAAAAAGTCCCCGAAGAAAAGAAAATGCCACGGGAGTATAACTGGAATATGCCAGAATTACTTCAGTTACCGGAAGAAGAGTTGGCAAAAAAAGCAGTTGATTGTTACACAAAGTTATTCGTATCAAGAAAGATTATTGTTTTGATACAAAGGAAGACTTGAAGATAGCTTTGTATACGAAATGTGTGGAAGATGGCTATCAACTAAAAGTTAACAAATCAAGCAAAGATCGTTTCGAAACAAGGTGTACGATTGACAAAAACTGTACGTGGCGTATGATTGCAAAGAGGATAAAAGATTGCGCAATGTTTCAAGTTAGGACTTTTATTGATAAACATACGTGTTCAAGAACCCAAGTTTTTCCTCACCATAGACAGGCAAACAAAAAGGTGTTGGGTGGTTTTCTGGCTGAGTTAATGTTTTTGAATGGCAGGGTATATCGGGACATGAAATTATGACTGACATGAATGCTCGGTTCAAGATTAGTATATCATATTCTCAAGCTTGGAGAGCCAAATGTTATGCCTTGGAATTGTTGAGGGGGTCGCCAGAAGCATCGTTTGCCCAACTGCCGGCTTATTGTCACAATTTAAAGCTGAAAAATCCTGGGTCGGTAACTCATATCAAAACAGATAGAGATGGACGCTTTGTTGCTGTTTATCGCCATTGGTGCTACGGTTAGTAAATCAATATAATTCTGTTGACTCATTTCTGTTAGTTACATGCATTTCACATTTAAATGATTATATTTCTTGTGTATATTATTTTGTAGATTCGTTCGTTTATTACTTGCATGCGCCCAGTTATTATAGTTGACGGAGCACATTTGAAAGGTCGATACCTTGGAGTAAACTTATTAGCAGTAGCCATGGATGCTAACAATGGGATATTGCCAATAGCTTACGGGGTTGGCAAATCTGAACCTCTGATTCATGGACATGGTTTATGGGGCATCTTAGGGATTACATAGGTCCTATAGCAATCTGACAATCATATCCGATAGGGCAAACTCAATTGACAACGCTGTTAGAAGGTGTTTCCCAGATGCTTTTCATGGACTTTGTGGTGTTCATTTGTATATAAATCTAAAATCAAGGTCTGCTGGTATAAAAAAGCACAAATGGACATACTGGAAGGCTGTAAAGGCTTATCGGGAAGTGGATTTCAATAAGCATATAAACTGTTTAAGACGTGTTTTGCCTCAGTGTGCTCAAACACTAGAAGATCGGGTTTGAAAGATGGTCAAGAGTACATCAACTTGGATCAAGATATGGTTTCATGACGTCTAATAGTGCAGAATCAATTAACGCTCTAAGTCGTCATTCCCGGAAAATTACCATTACTATGTTAATGGAGTTTTTTCGAGCCTCTATTCAACAGTGGTACTACAAGAAAAAAACCATGCAGGTATTATTTATTTGAATTCGTAACTTATCATATTTTACTAAGTATTATTTATTTAAATTTACAGGAACATTGGAACATCGTGTTACACCATGGACTGAAAAAAAGATAACGACGTGTTGTGAAGTCAACGTCATGGAGAGTTGAACCATGTTCAAACACTTTGTTTGAAGTACTGGATAATAACTTAAATGGGCTTGTCGATCTAAATGCAAGGACGTGTAGTTGTATGAAATGGAAAACATCTGGTTATCCATGTGGCCATGTTATAAAAGTTGCTCTTCATCTAAACCAAGATGATTCAAGCACATACGCTATGGATTGCTACACTACAGAAGTATATCGACAGACTTATGCCGAGATTGTCTACCCTATTTCACATCCTTCTAAGTGGGACATACCAGATGACTTACAAACAGTTTTGCCACCAGCCATGGACAGAAGGCTACCTGGCCGACCAAAAAGTCACGATCGTATACCGTCTAAGGGTGAAGAGAAGAAGAGATCGACATGTAGTCGGTGCAAGGAAAGTGGTCATACAAGGTTGACATGTGGATCACCAGTGCCATCACAATCATCTTTTCCTCTACCAAATATGGATCATCATCAAAATCCAAAGCTCATATGGTGTCAAGAAAAAGGCAATCAAAATCGCAATCATCTTTAAAATCCCAATCACAACTGGCTTCACCTTTTGGGACTGTTAACTTAGGTGATTTTTAAATGCAAACGTTGTTTATTATGTAGATTTTGTGTGAACTTTTAACATTTTCAGTTAGGGTTATTAGTAACTTGAGTTTGAAAATTGCTATGATCTGTTCCAGTTGTTATCACTTAATAGGCAATCATCTTAATGTCCATCGCAACGCGGAAATACTATCGCAATGCGAATGAAAATCGCAACGAGAGAATCGCAATGCGAAATGAAAATCGCAACGCTAATTTCGCAATGCGAAATGAAAATCGCAACGAGGGAATCGCAATGCGAAATGAAAATCGCAACGCGAATTAATTTCGCGTTGCGATTTTCATTTTCGCGTTGCGATTCTCTCGTTGCGATTTTCATTTCGCATTGCGATAGTACTTTTTGCCTTCAACATAATGCAGATTGAAATCAACAAAATCAACCATTACATTTCAATCAATTAAACAAGCACAAATAAGAATTATGTTAACATCAATTAAACAAATCAACTTTTACAAATCACCTTTTACAAATCAATTAAACAATCAAAAAATAAGCAATAATTATTAGAGAAAATAACACTTCTACTATTGAATCAACTTTTGCAGCCATACATCATTTTCACGCAGCTCACTTCTGAGATTAACTTGCATAAACCAAACATTTGCTCAAACAACACTTTCTACACATTTAAAACCTACAAACAGCAAATTATTGAATTCTAGGTACTTAACCAAACATTTTTAAACCACAAGCCTATAAACATACCAATTGTTTATGGACATTTTTATAACGCGGATGCAGGTAGGCAGCGTCTCGTATATATCGATCTAGCCATATAATGTCGAAACCACAAGCCTACTGCAGCTCTATCTATATCGGTGGGAGGTAGATACTTTATACTTCCTGTGATCAAACGGTCCAACGCCAAGCATACAAGAGGACCACAATCCCCTCTGGGTCCTTTCGTTTGTTGTGGTGCGGTCTCGTCTCTGCTAACTGTAATATTGAGCTTCTTTGGCTTCTTGTTTCCAGAACGAGTCCATAATTTATCGCATCCAAGTATTTAGCCAAATAAGAGCTCCATCCCTTAATAATATCTCTTAAATCAGCCAATGATATGTAATTTATCATGCTGTCATATACTATTGCCTTAAGGGATGGGATCTGAAGCTCGACGAGAAGCCAATGGTTACGTTCCAAAACAGGGATAAACACCTGCAATCATAAGTAAAATTCATTCATTTGCGCACTTATTTATGATACCTTTAAACTCAATCTAAAATAAACACTAACCTTATCGACCTCCCACCATGCAGGATAAAGTTTAGCTTGTCCATTGCCCAACGCAAATGATTCATCTCGTTGATTCTTCAAGTGAACGGCGTTAAAAGACGTCGACATAATTGTATACCGTGTATTTCTTTTATTTTCCTTAAGTTTCCTAATTATTAAAGACGTGACACCCACGCATCGATATGCTGTTTTACAAAAAAACATATATTAGTAACTTACATAAATTTACAAAAAAAAATCAAATGAAAATATAAGAAAAATATAAGACTTACCCCTCCATCGAAATAGCCATTGTCTTCGACCCCTAATAATACGCCCCACCAAGACCGATCAAGCAACAAATAGATATCATCATTGAGCTTGCATATGTCAGTGAAACACCCCTGGCTTCGCTCATGTAGATAAAAATCAACTGCGGTCTTAGCCCAAAGGGTGTTATCCAGAATTGTGTCCGGTAGTTGTTTCCTCTCCTCTTCAGATACCGGTATGGTACTGGCCGGTAACTCATACGAGAGCCAACTTGAATCCATCATGTCCGGCACGTCAGAGGTTTCTCAAGAATCCTACATATGACGCCATGTGAATCGGGCTCTTGAATGGTGGGAGGGACTCAACCGATGACAGTGGCCTCTTGAACGGTGGGAGGGGACTCTCGAGGATGGGGCCTCTTCAACGATAGGAGTGGACTCTTGAGGGATGATAGGCGAGTCGGGCTTCTTCTTGCGGTGTCTTCGCACTATTGGGGTATACGGAGACTTAATAGCACGTGCACGCCGTCTGATGCGTGAACTCTGTCGTGCAAGAAAAACTCGACGTAAAGCATCCACCTTATCGGTCCGCTAAATAAAAATACAAATATAAGTAAATAAACAGACATGATATTTAAACAGTGAAAACAAAGATAAATATATTTCAAACTTTCAACCAAAAGACAAAACAAAGACAAATACTAACTTCACAGTGTTAAAGTAAAAAGTTTAGCAGTTTTGGCAGCAACCGAATAAATTTACTAAGCAATCTAAGTGAAATGGTTAATTTAAGTGAAATTACGAGTAAATTTATCATCAAGTTAAATAAAATCTTAAACTTACCTCGTTGCGTAGAGTATGAACCTCATTCTGTAACGATACTACCATCTCACGTAGAGCGGCAACCTCACCACGTAAAGTAGACACCTCCACGTCATGCACCATCGTTATCGCGTAGAGTACCGATCTCCTCACGCAAGGCATTGACCTCATCACGTAACTCCCTTGACTCATCCCGTGGAGGTGGAGAACAGGGAGATAGAAGTCGTGGCATCTTTGTCGGTCGCCTATCATGAGGTGATGGTGGAGAAGAGACTCGATGATGTGACGGGATAGGTGATGGCTCTCGTTGTAGAGGTGTATAGTCGGGTCGATCAGGTGATGGCTCTGGGTGAGGTGATGGCTCTCGAAGTGGAGGAAGTGGAGGCTGCTCATCATTCGTGCCATCAAAAAAACGCTGACTAGCTTGCCACCAATCAGTGGCAAGCTCAGCCTCCGTGGGTGTCAGTCTCATTAATGGAGTGTTGGCCTCTTAAAAATAAAAACTAAAACAAAGTTAAACGTCTACTATTAATAACTTGTTTATATATGATAGTATTTGTGTTAACTTACATTATTTATTGTCGCATATGGTATTAAGTCTTCCCAATCCAACATACGTTTCCTCTTCCAGGAAATAGCCCTAGGAATATCATCTGAGGATTTTAATGCATATGTCCGCATGCTGGGGAAAGCCTCGAATATCCAAATCTACAAACATATAATAACAAACATTATTAATTGTTAAATAATTAATTATAATTTTGAAAACATTATATAGAAATTCTTACCTTAAAGGCCCAAACAAAGCCTGACAAAGTGTATTTCGACCCATCGCCCCGCAAACTTTTGCGGTCATCAAAGGCAGACGACAACTTAGTCCAGGTAGCTTTCCATATATACGAACCCCACGGAAATAGATTCCATGCATTTAGGTCCTCTACCAATAATATTAGCTCCTGAGGAATAGGTTGTCTGTCCTCTCTGCCTAAAAAGCCGGCATACAAAAGTAGTATAAGGCATACTCAGACAACATCGACGTCATTCATCCGAGTAAAACCATCTTTCTTATTAAACAATTTCTTCATGTCGTCGACGTGTAAGTTCGGCTTCTCTATTGACTCATCAGGAAAAACCTTGGATAACCATGATGGGCGGGTGATATGACGAGTGTACCGGCCTACATCATCGTGTCCGAATCGTAGACCAGTGATTAAGCAGAACTCCTTCCGCCCAAAACAAGTATACACCGGTGGAAAATGAAACCATCTCTTCTTCACCACGTATACTGTCGGGTAGATCGCTAGTCATGGTCTGAAGCCACAAATGGGTCAAACTAGCATCTCCACCCGGATGCTGTACTCTCAGCCATGGCCCGAAGCAGGTTTCTTCAAACAATTTTCTTTGTGCAGTTGAAAGCTTCGAAGTAATTGTAGTGGCTAGGCTAACTTTATTCCTTAATGTCAATGAAGCCGAAAAAAATTTCTACAAAAAAACAATAAACATACCAAGTTAGATATACCAAAAATTACACTGTCAAGATATACCAAAAATAAAACAATAAACATAAATAGTAGTTTATTCTTGAAACTAAAATTTGCAACACTGTTTTTGTCTTTTGGTTGAAATGAAAATCACAACGAGATAATGAGAATCGCAACGCGAAAATGACTATCGCAACGAGAGAATCGCAACGCGAAATGACTATCGCGACCAGACAATCGCAACGCGAAATGAAAATCGCAACCGCGAAATAAAAATTGCAACGCGAAATGAAAATCGCAACGCGAAATGAAAATCGCAATGCGATTTTGGTTTCGCGTTGCGATTTTTATTTCGCGTTGCGATAGTTATTTCCGCGTTGCGATTTTCATTCTCGAAACTATTCTTCTTCTGCATTACTTCAACCAAAAGACAAAGCAAAGACAAATACTAACTTCACAGGCTAAACAGTTTAGCAGTATTGGCAGCAATCGAATGAATTTAATAAGAAATCTAAGTGAAATGGTTAATCTATTATTGAAATTACCAGTAAACTTATCATCAATCTCAATATGAAAAACCTAAAATAATGCAAAAATTTCAAAATAAAAATAAAAAAAACTAACCCTCGGAGGTTGATTTTCCATTTCTGAATGATTGTGAGGGATTTTTGACTGTGAATGGTTGTGAGGGATTTCGCCGGCGATGGGGACGGAAATCTTCGGAGATGGGGACGGATTTCGCCGTAGAGAGTGAGAGATGGAGATGGGACTGAGTGTTGTGTTTTTGGGTTTGAGGTTATGAGTTGCGATTACTGTGGACGGTTCATTTTCCGATTTATTAAGAAAAAATTCGTGTTTGGAATTTGAAAAAAAATACGCGTTAATACGAATGGCACTATGTAAATCGCGTTGCGAAAGTCAGAATCGCGTTGCGAAAGTCAGTATCTCGTTGCGATTTTGTATTATCGCATTGCGATAGTAAGTATCGCATTGCGATTTTCCCAATTCGCATTGCGATTTTCCCAATTCGCGTTGCGATTTACTTATTTGCATTGCGAATTGGGAAAATCGCAACGATACTGTAGACCATCGCAACGTGATTTTCAACTATCGCATTGCGAAAATGCAACGCGAATTTGCGATAATGGAGATCACGTTGCGAATTAGCGATCGCATTGCGATTTTGTTGGTCATTTTGGCAAATCCGGAAAAAGTTGGTTAAAATCGTATATTATATGGGATTTTTGGTCACTGAGGTTATTTTCTCTTTTATATATCTTAATTAAAACTACTTTTCTAATATAGAAATTTATATAAAAAAATTATTAAAGAATCTATTGTTAGTATAATTTTTTGTAACACCCAAAAACCGATGTAGGTGACTCGATCTGATCTAAAATGTCACATTTGGGCCACTAAAACAACCCACATAAAAAGTCCAGGAAAAATTAAAATATCTGTTAAAACGCTTAAAATAATAAAATAATTTATGATTAAAAAAGCAAGTTCAGAAAACCATTAATGTATTATAGACATAATTAAAATCATACAAGTTCATACTCAGTATAAAAATCAAATGTGACATATATGCCCCCTAATTACACTTATATCGTACTTTTCAACCTAAGCAAAAGAAACTCCCATTACATATGTCGATATATGCACTGAATCAATTTTTTAAACGTGAAAATGAGAGTAAAAGAGTGAGATTTGGGAAGCTCAGTAATACAGAACTACCGAGTGATGCTGAAGGCATGCAGATAAATGGAAAATCATAAATTTTCCTTATTGATTCAACCGTCTACAGGTTTTCAGGATGAGCTATGGTTCCACTGATATTTCTTCAAGTAAAAGACATGAAGATTTCAGTTCAGAGGAAATATTCAGAGAACCAAATTCAGGAGATCGGAATAGGATGTCTAGTGTGTTCCAACAAAACAGAGTAATGTATATAGATCTTTTAAAAACGTTAGTATTTTAAAACATATTTTTAAAACCACAGTAATGCCTTCCAATCGAACACCTTTATGCAGTTTCCCCAGAACTGCATCCATACCCTAAGCACACAGTAAATGAGTCACCCTAAGGGAGTAGTTTGGGGCTTATGGCCCTACCCAAGGGTCTCCTTAGGCCCGTAAGGAATTACCAGCTTTATCGGTCTGAACCTATATAAGGAATTATCAGTTTAACCAAGCTGCACCTGCATACTCCAGCCTACCCATACAGTCCCCAGTAGAAATCAAATTTAACATTACCCTATAATATCAAAACCATGATCCAGTAGTATATTGTAAAAATGATGTAACATCCTCAATACCGGGTTAGTGACTAGATTAAAAATTTTCAAAAATTGGTGATTAAAGTGGGATAATTGAATAGTTCAATGACTTATTTGAAGATATTTTATGCATCATTGTTAGTAATTATTAAATGAAGTAAAGGGCAAAATGGTTATTTGACATGAAAGAATTTTATTTTCCTTTATAAGATAAGGAAGCCCACGTGGAAGAGAAAAGAAGACAAAACAAACTTCTAGAGTTCTCTTCTTCTTCAACCGTGAGTCACCATAGCAAAGGTGAGTTTTGTGGTTAGTTGATTATTTGTTGAAATTAAAGTTGGTTTATGATTATTGGATGATAATTAAGCTTAAGGAAAGCTTAAGTTATCTTTAAAATAAAGGATGATAGAGTTACGAGAGATAAAGTAAAAGGAGTTTTTAAGTGAATTCTTGAAATAAAAGGAGTTAATAGACTTTGAAGTTGAATTTGACTTATCATTAGTGGAATTAAAAGATATGAAGTGTTATAAGCGGATTTAGAACATGTTGAAAATTGAGCATGATTCTTGAATTTCATAAAGAAAAGAGGATATTGAGGTTAAAGATGAGATAGATGAATATTAACGAGGCTCAATATGTATAGATAAGTTTTAAAGTATAAGGAGAGGTTAATAAGTAGAATTTGAGGACAAAGTAAGACATTTTCGTGCTAAAAATGGAATTTATGGGTTGTGTGCATCGATGCATCTTCAATGTGTATCGATGCACTCTCAAATAAATAAACATCGAATACAATTAGTGCATCGATGCATAAGGAGTGCATCGATGCATCCCCTTAAAATGAAAATATCGAATGTAATTTGTGTACCTATGCATTGATAGTGCATCGATGCACATGTTAAGGAATGCATCGATACACTTTAGAATGTACTGATACACTTCAAGGGGAAATAGAATTAGACCTTTCTTTTAGTCTAAGAAATGATAGATTAGAATACATCAATTACATACTGATATGTATCAATATATAAATATGTAGATATCGAGCATGAACAAGTTCCAGGATGACCATCAAGTTAAGATTTGATCGGAAGAAAGGAAATCATAAAAGGGGATTGGAACTTAGTGAGGCCAAGGTGAGTGCATATTAGTGATATGTAATGTTTACTGGAAATTTGACTTGCGATAAGTCTATTTCTTAGAGTAATATGCATGAAGTCATGAACATAAGAATAGTTTGATATGATTATATGTGTTATATGTTGATATGCTTTGTATATGATACATGATTTATGTAAAATATTATTATGTGATAATGGAAGATCATAAAATAAGATATGTAAAGATATACTTGTAAGAAACAAGCTATGTAGGTATATGTTACTGACAGAATAATTAAGCCTAGGTTTATTGTGATACATAAGAATGAAATGTAACTGCATATAAGTGATAAGTCATGGAGATATGTGACTATGAGAATATTTAAGAGAAGAAAATATAATAAATTAAGAGACTCTACAAAAATAATATATAAATTAGGGGATATAACATAAAGATGATACGAACTTCTGGATAAGCATTGTAGGAAAGAGTGGTATATTTAAAAGGAAACTATGATATAGGAAGTATAAAACGAAGAACTATAAAACCCTATGAGAAGGTTATGAGAGTTATGTGAAACTAAATTAAATGGATATAATAAACTCGTATTTAAATAATATGAGATAAGTGATAAGAGTTATATGTTATTGTACAGGTTAGTATAATAAACCATGTACGGGTACAACAGGAAAATGAGATAAAGATAAATAGCTTTACCTATAGGATTTATAAGATTAGATGCTGGTATGATAACATGAAAAGTGAACCAAGTTCTATGATATTGATATATGTGAGTATAAAAGTACAAACCATAATTTATATGATATGAATAAGTTATTATAGGTACATGATGTCTGTCATGAGATATGATCTATGTAATTACAAGAGAAATGATATTTGACTATATGAGTATATATATATATATATGTGAATGATATGAAAATGAACTACGTGACTATGTGTGATCTTATGAAAATGTGACAATGAGCTATGTGAAAGAACTATAAGATTATGTGTATATGTGATATGAATATGGCAATGTGTGATAACATAAATATTAATGCCCATGTTATGTGTCATGAGAGCTAGAGGTATAGTTGGCATGCCAAGAGTCGAGGGTCTATGTGGTCCTTCGGGACATATATGTTTTCCTTGGAACATGTGTGATGTCTTTTGAGACACATACTTGATCCTTAGCATATATATATATATGATTCTTAAGGAATTTTCTACGTGGTCCTTAGGGACATTTTATATGGCACTTCAGTGCAATTCTACGCGACACTTCAGTGTAATTCTACTTGGCACTTTGGTGTATTTATACGAGCTTTGGTGACAGCATTAGTGCACAACCTCTAGAGACTCACATATCTATAGTTCTCACATATGTACATGGGCTAATCAAGAGATAATAAAAAATATATGTTATGATATGATAAATTTTATAGCAAGGACATGATGAGGTATAAGTATAATATATGATTAAGAAGGTTAAGTATATGTGCTATGTGATTAAGAAGGTTAAGTATATTAGATAATCTAATATGATTTATATGATGATGTTTGTATTGCTTGGTTAATTGAATCATATGTTGAGTAAAAAAATAGATATAAGAGGATATAATTATAAGATATAAATGATAAGAATATTGATAATGGGATAAGGTTAAAGATGAAGATAATGTGTGATATGTATATGTGTATAGTATGTTATATATAATGTTATATTGTTTTGATGTGGCATTATAAGATGATATGTCCATGCATGTATAAATAGTTAGAGTTCTTTTATAATTTAATGCCTCACTAAGTCATAGACTTAGCGTGTGATTGTTTCACACGTAGGTTACAGAAACGAGAAGAGAAGTTAAGAGAAGCAAGACATGTTAGTATATTCCTTACGAATATCAGATCAGAAACATATGGAGTATATGTATTTTGTGTTATAAAACTTAGTTGGAATGTAGTTACAAGATTTGGATTGAATATGCTCTGATTGGTTTGTAAAACGATTTGATTATATTTATTTCTAAAAATTACTCACTTTTTTCAAATGATGAATTTAAGATTTTGGTGGATTTGTAAAGAAAAGAGTTTTGAAAAGTCAATGTGACACATCATGTAACACCCTCAACTCATACCCGACCCGGATATGAGTCCAGATGTCACATTGACTAAACAAAACCATACTCTAAAAAAAACCGATAAAACATTTGAACTTATATTATTAAAATACAATAATATACATATGTTAATACAAGTTTATCAAAATACTCAGAGCATACACAACTTAACATTCTATTACATGCCAACATTGATTTACATAACAAAATGACATACTATTAAGTTGCTTCTGATCTGATAGTTGCAGGAGTAATGTTGTCCAGCTGCTTAACCTTGATCGTCTACTTTCTCAGATCCTACATGTGAAACACTCACACGCTAAGTCATCGACTTAGTGAGGCAATATAATAATAATGATAACAAAGAAATGTAATGGAAATGCCATAATTAAATAAAATGAGATGAAATCAAATGCTTAACCATGCAGTTTATATCACCATGTTCTTTACCTGTAAGAATAATATATTAACATTCGTGAATTCATATTAATAAGATTATTGGCCCATGATACCATACTGAGAACCTAAGGTATGTGAGTACTGTGAGGTTGTGCACTATGCTGTCACCACAGCTCGTATAAATGCACCGAAGTATCATGTAGAATTGCACCGAAGTGCCGCGTAGAATTACACCGTAGTGCCATATAAGATTGTCCCTAAGGACCATGTAGAAAATTTCCTTAAGAATCATATACATATACCAAGGATCAAGTATGTGTCTTAAAAGACCTAACACATGTTCCAAAGAATATATATATATCCCGAAGGACCGCGTAGACCCTCTACTCTTAGCATGCCAACTATACCTATAGTTCTCATCTACATAACATGGGCTTTCACCATTCCCATAATTTATATTGTATAGACATATAATTTCCATACCTTTATCACATAAACATATCATGTTCCATCATTGTATTACGTAGCTTATATAACCTTTCCTGCATATTCATGTCACTTAATGCATATAATATGAATTCATGTCATGTATCATAATATGAAATGCAATCATGTATCAAAATATTGAATCTAGACTTATCACAAGTCTGGAACTGAATAGAATACATATTCATGCTATGCATATGCACTCACCTATATTTCCTTGTTTTTTCCTCCATCGATCCTACGAGGCAATTGTTCTGGAACTTGTTTAGGCTCGGTATCTACAGAGTAATTCATTGATGCTAATCAGTATACTAATTAATGTGTTCTAAACTATCATTTCTTGGGCAAAAAGAAAAGCCATTTTTATCTTTTAATGAAGGTATGCATCGATGCACCACACCATGCATCGATACATAAATCCTATTCGATGTTTATATTTAAGGGGGTGCATCGATGCACTCCTTATGCATCGATTGATTGATGGCATTCGATGTTTGTATTTTAAAAGAGTGCATCAATGCACTTCATGTGCATCGATACACCTTGAACAATTTCTGGGATTTATCCTTGATGCATCGGTGCACATTGAATGTGCATCGATGCACATAGCCCAGAAACGTCATTTTAAGCACGAAAATCTCTTTATAATCTTCCCGACACTTTATATTTCACTTCCTTTTATATCCCTAACTTGCATACACTTACTTAAACTAATTATTATCCATTCAATACCTTTAAAACTTAGAAATCCAATTCTCCATATAAAATTTAAGAATTTACTCAATTTCCAACATGTTCTAAATCGAATTCTGACACTTCATATCCTTAATTAGCTTGATGACAAGTCAAATCCCACTTCTAATTCTTATTATGAACTATAATCCAAGATTTTACTTTTCTACTTCCTTTCTTTAATCCTTCCTAACCCCATCATCTTATGGTTTTAAGATAACCTAAGCTTTCCTTAAACTTAGTTATCATCTAATGATCAATAAGCAACCTTAAATTCATCAAGAATTTGATTAACAAGAAAACTCACCTTTAGCTTGGTCTCACGGGGAAGAAGAAGAATGAAGAATAAGATAAATATGGAAACTTTGGTTCTCTTCAATAGCTTCCACGTGGTTTATTAAATAACCCCAAGTAATATTTAATTATTTCTCTTGCTAAAAGACTCATTTGCCCTCTTAATTTCCCTTTTTTGCTTATCCATCCTTCATAACACATTCCCATTAAATCTTTCAACTATTCAATTTATCTACTTTGGTCACTAAATTTTAAAATTTCACAATTTGATCACTAACCCGGTATGGAGGATGTTACAAATCTCTCTCCCTTAAGAAAATTCGTCATCGAATTTTCATTGCACGAACAGACGAGGATATTGAAATCGCATATCTTCTTCACGTTCCCACGTGACTTCCTCTACTTTGTGATTCCTCCAAAGAACTTTGACCAACGAAACCGATTTATTTCTCAATTGTTTAACTTCGTGAGCCAAAATTTGTATTAGTTCCTCTTCATAGGTCAAATCAGGTTGAACTTTCACTTGTTCTGGTGCAACAACATGAGAAGGGTCGGACCTGTATCTTCGTAACATGGATACATGAAAAACATTATGGATTTTCTCCATTTCTGGTGGCAAAGATAACTGATATGCTACTGGTCCTATTCTTTTAACAACTTCATATGGCCCGATGAATCTAGGACTTAGTTTTCCTTTCCAACCAAATCGTAATACTTTTTTCCATGGTGATACCTTCAGAAATACTTTATCCCCAACTTCAAATTCAATCTCCTTTCTTTTAAGATCCGAATAGGACTTTTGCCGATCAAATGCCACCTTTAGGTTATGCTGAATTTCCCGAACTTTCTCTTCCATATCTTGAATCAAATCTGGACCAAGTACACTTTGATCTTTGAGCTTAAACCAGTTTAATGGCGTACAACACTTCCTCCTATATAACGCCTCATAAGGTGCCATTTTAATATTGGGCTGATAACTATTGTTGTAAGTGAACTCCGCCAGTGGTAAGTATTTTTCCCACGACCCTTTAAACTCAATGACACATGCTCGCAACATATCTTCCAATATTTGAATTGTTCTTTCTGATTGTCCGCCTGTCTGAGGGTGAAAAATTGTGCTACAATTTAAACGAGTCCCCAACTCTCCATGTAAGGATTTCCAGAATCTCGAGGTGAATCGAGGATCTCGATCAGAAACTATAGAAACATGTACTCCATGCAATCTAATAATTTCTCTAATATACAGCTCCGAATACTTTTCCATAGAGAAATCTGTTCTGACAGGAAGAAAATGTGTTGACTTGGTTAATCGGTCAATAATTACCCAAATTGAATCTCTTTTGTTTGGAGTCAGGGGTAACCCCGAAACAAAATCCATTATGACATTTTCCCACTTCCATTGTGGAATGGAAAGTGGTTGCAACAATCCAGACGGAACTTGATGTTCGACTTTGACTTGTTGACATGTTAAGCACTTGGACACAAATTCAGTAATGCTTCGTTTCATCCCTGGCCACCGATACCGATCTTTTAAATCCATATACATCTTAGTTCCACCCGGGTGTATCGTCAATGGACTGCAATGAGCCTCTGTCAATAAATTTTTCTTCAACTTTTCATAATCGGGTATCACAATTCTTCCTTTAAAATACAAATTTCTATCCGACTTAACCTCAAAGTCTTTAATCTATTTGCTCTTTACTTGATCAATTCTTTTCAAACACCTTTCATCTTTACTTTGCAATTCTCTTATTCGTTCCAACCATGTTGGTTTAAATTTTAACTCTGCACATAGACTACCGTCTCCAGTTAAAGATAACCTTGCATCTATAGCTCGTAAAGTTGCAAACGTCTTTATACTCAAAGCATCTGCTACCACGTTAGCCTTTCCGGGATGATAGTCAATTATTATATCATAATCTCTCAAAAACTCAACCCATCTCCTTTGTCTCAAATTAAGCTCTTTTTGAGTCATCAGGTATTTCAAGCTCTTATGATCCGTATACAAATAACATCGTTCTCCATACAGATAATGACGCCAAATCTTAAGAGCGAACACCACTGCAGCCATTTCTAAATCATGGGTGGGGTAATTCTTTTCATGTGGTTTTAACTGCCTCGATGCATACGCTACTACCTTCCCTTCTTGCATTAATACACAACCCATCCCGCTGTGGGACGCGTCACTGTATACGACAAAATGCTTACCAAATTCTGGTTGAACCAATACAAGAGTTTCTATCAGAATTCATTTTAAAGCTTCAAAACTTTCTTGATATTCAGAAGTCCAAACAAACGGTACATTCTTTCTCATCAGCTTCGTTAAATGCAGCACTATCATCGAAAAATTCTTAACAAATCTTCGATAATAACCGACAAGTCCAATAAAACTCCGAACTTTGGATACATTCTTGGGAACTTCCTAGTCCATTATAGCTTTAACCTTTTAAGGGTCCACTCTAATCCCATCTTCCGAGATCACATGCCCCAAGAAAATTACTTCATTTAGCCAAAATTCACATTTGGACAATTTCGCATAAAGCTTCTTATCCTTGAGAATTTGCAAAACTATCCTTAGATGTGTGATGTACTCTTCAATGGATTTCGAATACACCAGTATGTCATCAATAAAGACAACAACAAACTGGTCCAAATAGGGCTGAAAAATCCTGTTCATGAGATCCGTGAAAGCAGCAGGTGTATTCGTTACTCCGAATGGCATTACAATGAATTCATAATGACTATATCTCATTCTGAAAACCGTCTTCGGAATATCTTTCTCCTGAATCTTCAATTGGTGATAACCCGAACGTAGATCAATATTCAAAAATACTGAAGCTCCTTTTAACTAATCAAACAAGTCATCAATGCGCGAAAGGGGATACTTATTCTTGATGGTCACTTTATTAAGCTGTCGATAATCAATACAAAGACGCATTGATTCATCCTTCTTCTTAACAAATAACACCGGGGCTCCCCAAGGCGACACACTTGGTCGAATAAATCCCTTTTCTAACAACTCTTGCAATTGATTCTTTAACTCTTGCAATTCTTTCGGAGCCATCCGATAAGGTGTCATTGCAATCGGAGCTGTACTCGACATTACTTCAATTTGAAATTCTACCTCTCTATTTGTAGACATTACTGATATTATATTTGCTAAAGGATTAAATATTTCACTGATCACACTTATTTCTGTTCCTCCTGGACTTTTTAGGGTTACTTTTTTCGATCTGCAATTAACATCTCCATAGTAACAAAACAACCAATCCATTCCCAGAATCACTTCAAACTCGTCAAAGGGTAATTCCATCAGATTAGCAGGGAATTCAATTCCCTGAATCTTTATGGGACACCCTTTACAAACTTTGTTCACCCGAGCACTATGGCCTAAAGGATTAGCTATTATAATCTCATTACTCGTAGCTTCTAAGGGAATCCTCAATTCATTTACTAACTTACTCGTAATGTAAGAATAATTAGAGCACGGATCAATCAGTACCAATACTAATTTATCGTGCGGTTGACCAAACTTCAGGTTGAGTAGAGGATTCAGACTGATTCTTTCCTCTGCCTCTTTCTTGTCCTCTCTGTGAGGCAGAACCAACTCTTTCAGATGGTGCAGGCTCACCAACCATCAACGGACAATCCCAGATAAAATGTCTGACATCTCCGCATCATAAACAAGTCTCAGCAGCCATCCGACAAACCCCAAAATAGTTTTTCTCACAATGTTGACACTGTCTTGCTTGACCTTGATTAGATCTTCCAGCACCAGATCCTACTGACTGTGTCTATCTAGGTCTTTCCTGACTTGTTCCCCTAGCAGATGATGCAACTGATTCTGATCTAGCTTGTGATCGAAATCTTGAATCTCTTCCTCTTTTTGGTGGTGCTGAGCTAGAAGAAGCACCCATCCTCTTTGATGTCTGAACTCTTGAGTCCCAAAATCTCTCATTCTGAGCTCTTTCAAGAGCTTTGGCACGATTGATCACCTCTTGGAACGAGGATAAATTCAATACTATTAGCATTTCTTTCAATCTAGGGCATAAGCCCTCCACAAACCATTCACAAGCCTCTATTTCAGTAGGCACAAGCTCAGATGCAAACCTACTCAGCTTGTTGAACTTACATTCGTATTCATATACAGAGCAGTTCATCTGTTTCAAGTTCAAAAACTCTTGCTTCATCTGCCGAATAAATTGATCTCCAATGTACTTGTTTTTAAACTCATCTAAGAACAAAGACCAAGTCAATTGGTTACTTGACATCCTCATGGTGACGTTCGTCCACCATATCCTCACCTGACCCCTCAGTAAAGAGACAGTTCCATCTAGCTTCTCCACTTGAGAGAAGTGAAGACCATCCAACATGATTTTCAAATCATTTAACCAATGATCCACCGCAACCGGACCTTTCTCGGCTTCTCCCTTAAATTCGGGAGCTCCTAAACCTCTCAACTCTTTTGCTACATTCATTCCTTGAGTTGGTGGGGCAAGAGGTTGAAGACGCGTCAGAATAACATCCAACATCCTGACGAAAGTGTCTTAATCTTGTACAGGCACTCCCTGAGATGCCTGTCCTTATCCTTGCCTAGCCAGGGCAAGTGAATTACTACTTTCAGCAGGCCTATCTTCTCCCGCTTCACTTCAGGAGCTACTATGTCCGGACATTTAATAAAATAAACACATTGTTCTATTAGCAAAACAACATACTCATACTATACCAGATCAGAAGTTCTCACTATTTGTTGGTATGTATTCCATTTAAATACTCTATAGACTTTGGTTTATGCCTAGAATCGGCTAAACCATAGCTTTGATACCATTAAATAAAACACCCTCAACTCATACCCGACCCGGATATGAGTCCAGGATGTCACATTGACTAAACAAAATCATACTCTAAAAAAACTGATAAAACATTTGAACTTATATTATTAAAATACAATAATATACATATGTTAATATAAGTTTATCAAAATACTCAGAGCATACACAATTTAACATTCTATTACATGCCAACATTGATTTACATAACAAAATGGCATACTATTAAGTTGCTTCTGATCTGATAGTTGCATGAGAAATGTTGTCCAGCTGCTTAACCTTGATCGTCTACTTTCTCGGATCCTACATGTGAAACACTCACACGCTAAGTCATCGACTTAGTGTAGAAATATAATAATAATGATAACAAAGAAATGTAATGGAGATGCCATAATTAAATGAAATAAGATGAAATCAAATGCTTAACCATGCAGTTTATATCATGTTCTTTACATGTAAGAATAATATATTAACATTCGTGAATTCATATTAATAAAATTATTGGCCCATGATACCATACTGAGAACCTAAGGCATGTGAGTACTGTGAGATTGTGCACTATGCTGTCACCACAGCTCGTATAAATGTACCGAAGTGCCACGTAGAATTGCACCGAAGTGCTGCGTAGAATTACACCGTAGTGCTATATAAGATTGTCCCTAAGGACCACATAGAAAATTTCCTTAAGAATCATATACATATGCCAAAGATCAAGTATGTGTCTTAAAAGACCTCACACATGTTCCAAAGAATACATATATATCCCGAAGGACCGCGTAGACCCTCAACTATACATATAGTTCTCATCTACATAACATGGGCTTTCACTATTCCCATAATTTATATTGTATAGACATATAATTTCCATACCTTTATCACATAAATATATCATGTTCCATCATTGTATCACATAGCTTATATAACCTTTCCTGCATATTCATGTCACTTAATGCATATAATATGAATTCATTTCATGTATCATAATATGAAATGCGATCATGTATCAAAATATTGAATCTAGACTTATCACAAGTCTAGAACTGAATAGAATACATATTCATGTTATACATACGCACTCACCTATATTTCCTTGCTTTTTCCTCGATCGATCCTACGAGGCAATTGTTCTGGAACTTGTTTAGGCTCGGTATTTATAGAGTAATTCATTGATGCTAATCAGTATACTAATTAATGTATTCTAAACTATCATTTCTTGGGCAAAAAGAAAAGCCATTTTCATCTTTTAATGAAGGTATGCATAGATGCACCACACCATGCATCAATGCATAAATCCTATTCGATGTTTATATTTAAGGGGGTGCATCGATGCACTCCTTATGCATCGATGCATTGATGGCATTCGATGTTTGTATTTTAAAAGAGTGCATCAATGCACTTCATGTGCATCGATACACCTTGAACAATTTTTTAGATTTATCCTTGATGCATCGGTGCACATTGAATGTGCATCGATGCACATCCCAGAAACGTCATTTTAAGCATGAAAATCTCTTTATAATCTTCTCTACACTTTATATTTCACTTCCTTTTATATCCCTAACTTGCATACACTTACTTAAACTAATTATTATCCATTTGATACCTTTAAAACTTAGAAATCCAATTCTCCATATACAATTTAAGAATTTCATTCAATTTCCAACATGTTCTAAATCGAATTCTGACACTTCATATCCTTTAATTAGCTTGATGACAAGTCAAATCCCACTTAGAATTCTTATTATGAACTCTAATCCAAGATTTTACTTTTCTACTTTCTTTCTTTAATCCTTCCTAACCCCATCATCTTATGGTTTTAAGATAACCTAAGCTTTCCTTAAACTTAGTTATCATCTAATGATCAATAAGCAACCTTAAATTCATCAAGAATTTGATTAACAAGAAAACTGACCTTTAGCTTGGTCTCACGGGGAAGAAGAAGAATGAAGAAGAAGAGAAATCTAGAAACTTTGGTTCTCTCCAATAGCTTTCACGTGGTTTATTAAATAACCCCAAGTAATATTTAATTATTTCTCTTGCTAAAAGACTCATTTGCCCTCTTAATTTTCCTTCTTTGCTTATCCATCCTACATAACACATTCTCATTAAATATTTCAACTATTCAATTTATCTACTTTGGTCACTAAATTTTAAAATTTCACAATTTGATCACTAACTCGGTATGGAGGATGTTACACCTCAGACCCGGATCTGGGTCGGATACGGGTTGAGGGTGTTACAAATATTCATGTAGTTATTTAAATCACATGAATTTCCTCCACCCATGCACCATATGCAATTCTATGATTTACCTAAGTGAATGCCTTGGGGCCTGAGAGCCCACCCAATAAAGTTTCTCGAGGCATCAGAGTTTACCCAAGGGTCACCTTAGGTCCGTAAGGAATTACTAGCTCGATCAGTCTGAACCTATATAAGGAATTACCAATTTGACTGAGTTGAACC
This sequence comes from Hibiscus syriacus, assembly GCF_006381635.1. Classification (NCBI taxonomy): domain Eukaryota; kingdom Viridiplantae; phylum Streptophyta; class Magnoliopsida; order Malvales; family Malvaceae; genus Hibiscus; species Hibiscus syriacus. The sequence goes on from NW_024063008.1 coordinate 2,411,554, forward strand.
TCAATACTTCATCCTACCCAGATAATGTCCCAATAAAACAGTTCAAGTAGTAATCAGTAGATCATATGATCTATAAATCAGGAACAATTATATTTTCCAATGAAAACATGTAATTAGTAAATTAGTAAATCATAAATTTAGGTGAAACACATTTCAAAATAGATAAAACAGTCAAGTAGTAAATAGGGAACACACTAGGATCAAATTATTTTCCGGAGGTACTTAACAATTATCAAGTGGGGGGAACATGGAACTTCTGCAAACTGATTAAATTTCATAAACAATACCCCTATAAAAATGGGGTTTGATAGCTGACATATTCATTAGTCATTCGGGAAGTGATTATCAAGATCTTATAGTATTTATATATTTTTCGGAGGCATTTGATCGTTATCAAGAAGGAAAAGCGTATAACTATTGTAGATTGGACGGAATTCAGAATCGAGGTCCTATAAAAAGGTTCGTTCATTAACAGATCTAATCAACCTTCCGAAATTGATATTTCAAAAATTCAATTAAGATTCGAGTGTATTAAAAAAATACTTAGGAACCTTTACATTAGAATTTTTGAAGACCTAGAGATAACATGAGTGTTTTCATTATTCAGGAAATTATGGGTATTTCGAACATTTTAATTTATTATGGCTTCTTAGTAACTTAATCTAATAAAGGTAAAACGGTAGTTTGCATTATTATGAATTTATATCCCATTATCATAACTTCGAGTCAAATCGTATTAATCAATCTCTACCCTGTAAAACTTGTCAATAAACCAGACTAATATACTTCATGAATAATCACTTTTTAATATTGATTACACTGGTAGAACTGGTCACTTTCAGAATCACCCCTGAATGAAACTAGAGGAGACGATAAGGAATTCGATGATATTATATTTTTCTGTGATGTATCAGTATCAAGAATACCAATATACTTGAGTTATACTACATAATCTTTAGGGATGATACAACATGAGTTTATTGGTGTTTTTAAAATTTATCCAAAGACACTTACTTATTCCAAGTTGCTAGGATATTTAAGTCACTTCAACACTCAAGGTTACTTCAGTCATCTTGAAGTTCAAGGTATTTTTAATCCTTTTAGGGTTTAAGGGTATTTCAGTTATTTGATTATAGGAGATTATTTTAGTTAATTCGCAGTTCGATTCTATTTCAATAATTCCTTTCAATCCAAACATATACATTTTTTAGATAATTGGTCAATTATGTCCTTTCTGGGTCATTTTCACCTTCATGGGAGATCTTGGTCGTTTTACACTACAAAGTCGGTTTACACTACAAGGGCATTTTGGTCAAATTACAATTCAAGGGTATTCTAGTCTTTTCCTTCTGTCCAGTCTTTCCATTTAATTCAATTTTTTTCCGAATAATTCAAACATGAATAATACTTCCAATATTTTAATCTTTAGGTGGTTGCTGATAAATCAATAATTATAAGTCTTGTATCTTCTCAAAAGTTAGGATTCGATTATCAGTGACTATCCGAGCATATCGGGAATTTAGCAGGTGAATCAATATTTTGTCGGATTAATTACGAATTCAGAGGGTACTTTTATTATTAGGGTTAGTCCGGACCATTTTTACTTCTTAAGGGTAATCTCGTAATTTCTTAATCTTGTATTTCCAGCATTTAACCTTTAAAGAAATTAATCAGAGTTTTGGATCATGAGGTTAATTTATTTACTAACTAATCCCTGAACTTAGAATTATTTCTGATTGGTTTACCGATTTCTTTTGTGAATGCCTTTATTCCATATTCAGTTTGAGTCCAATGATAATTAAATACACCTAATTAACCAATCATTTACATTCATGCATTTACCAATTATCAATGAGTTCTGAAAAACATACAAAAGGTATTAGAGAATTACCTTGATTTTCATACTCCACCGATCGAACATTTAAACTCCATTCGATCACTCTCGAACTTGAATCCAACGTCCAATAATATCTCGGATACATATAAATAGAAATTACATCAGAAATGAGGCTTAATTGAGGAAAATGGATCGAATCGAAAAGTAAAATGCTAAAAAATAGCTTATCGGATTTGAATTTGGGGAAATAGACTTCGGATTCGAACTCATGACATCAAAAAACATAAAATATTGTTTTTTTAAAAAATTATGACTTTTTGGGTCAACATCAATGGTCAACTATGGTCAAAGTCAACGGTCAACGAGTTAACTAGGACGAGTTGACTTAACTTGACCAGTTCGGGTTGATTCGGTCGGGTCAAATAGACCCGGTTCAGAGCGGATTGGGTCGGTCCAGACTAACTGGACCGGTTTAAAAGGCTTCCCTGAAGCGTGGAAGAGCCCCACGCATAAGCAGCGATACATGCCTGTGGCGATAGGGTAAGGGATGATCATTGAATACTCCAAACATATCCAAATATCGAATACGACCCAATTCGACATCAAACAAGTCAAAACCACGATGAAATTAACAAAAAACGATCAAAGATTACCCCCAACGACGGATGATGAATGTACAATGATCATCGACGGTTTTGGTTGGGTTTTGATCGGAATTGACCGGGGAACACAACGCTGACTAGAGTGAGGCTCACAGGCGGTTAGAACGGCCTAAATCGAGGAGAAAAATGGCGGTGATGCAATGGGTTTCCTCCCTTCGATTAACGATGCTCGACGATTGATTGGGGTCGTTGACGGTTGGGGACTAATCGTCGGAGGTCGTCGGTTCGATTGGTGGCAACGGAGCACGACAATGATGGTCGGATTAGAGCGAATCCTAGTGGATAGGTGGTAGTTAAGGTTAGGTAGAGAATTTGGAGATAAATTTGAGGTTTTTGCTTGCTCGACCAAGAGTTTTTTTTTTCAATTTTAGTTATATAAGTGGGTTAAAATAATTAAATAATATATTTATTAAAAATAAACATAAATAGTGCCCTAGCATAATGGCTAAGGCATAGGTGTCCATGACCTTAGGGTTACAGTTCAACACCCCCACAGCCACCCCCAAGCCCTTTTTTTTTTTGTTTTTGATGTCAGATGAGTTATAGTTAAATTATGATATTAGTCCCTGAACTCTCTACATAATCAAAATTAACCCAAAAAATTTTAAAATTATTTATTTTAATCCCTTAATTAAATTAAATAAATAAATTATATTATAAATGTAGTATTTTGGTGTGACATTTTTTTCTGAAAAATATTGTTAGTATAAATTTATACAAGAGGTTATATGAATAAAAAAAATTAATTTATTAAATATTATGTCGGTTGTATCACGAACTCATCAAGTGACTTCAATAATTAAGGAAATGTTGTTCTCTTTAAAAATCTTGTATTTAAACAACTATGTTTGTATAATGAATTCAAAATGATCAAAAGTCTAAGGATCAACATAAAATAAGAATCATACTTTAAGGATAAAATTAAAATATTTAAAAATAAATTCGCATTGAATATCAATAATAAAATTAATATCATTTAAAATATTAACATTGCTCTAAAAGTAATTAACATCCTTTAAAAGGAAATTAACATCCACATAAAATAATATTTTTATAGAAATTTTTTTAACTTCTAATAACATAAATTAAAATTTTTAAATTAATCTTTATCTTTACATTACTCGAATCTAAATTATTTAATTAATAAGTCGATAATTATAAAAAAATAAATACAGGTTCTATTTAATTTATTTTTTTTCTAATGGAGTGTTTATATACTCAATGTCCAAGTATTAATTTACATAAATATAAATCTAAAAATTAAAAATATTTGAGATCATCCTAAAAATATAAAAAAAAATAATTAAAATAATTTGACAAATTGGAAGGCTAAAAATGTCATTAAACTCATTTATTTCCTTAATAAGTTCTTTCGTAATATAGATATTCGAACAAAAAAAGGTAATTTAAGAGTACAACTGAGAACCGATTCTCATGGCATCATTCTATTCAAAATTCATTGGTACTCAACCCCAGAACTTTAATAGGATGCCCTTCCCACCTCCATCGACAGTGTCTCCAAAAATGGCAAGCTGACAGTTGAATTCGATTCGAACAAACCAAGCTGCTCGAGCAGTTTCTTGAGCAGTTGGCCAACTACATACGAGATGCCGGACGCCGTAATCCCGAGGCCAATGTAATAAGACACGGATCGGATGTAAGTTCTACGTGGTCTTCTAACATGGCCTTTCCCAAGTGCAAGCAAAAAGATGCATATTAAAGAAGCGCCAGCCACTGCTGCGAGCTTGAGGTCTTTATCATCACTTTTACGGAACAAGAAGCCGTAGACAACAGGAGGAACCAACCCGAAAACGAGGTATGATAAGATAGCTACAACCGCATGCATTGCAAAATTCTGTCTCCGCCCCAACATCACTCGATACCGGTCTTCCTCGACATCGGAAGCTCCACCAACACGAGGTTGGTCATTTTTCAGTTCTCTAAGCTGAAAAGTTAAATAGTAAGCAGAGTGCCAGAAATGAGAAAGACAAGGGTCTGACTGTGAACATGCATATTGAAGAATGAAAACAAGAGCCTAGGAGTTAACAAGTCCTATACTGCTCTTATCGGCAGGGACTTTTGAAGTTGAATCCGAATACAGGTCTGATCTTCGGTACAACATTCATGGATTGGCAATAAATTTATTAAAAAGTATTCATTACATGTTAACAGACAACTTCCAGTTTTACCATGCATCATTAGAACCAAGTAATCTTATTCACCAAGGGGGTAACTCACATTATGAAAAATGATCACAAGTCCTCCAATCAGATTTGCCACTCCCAAAGCCAAAACATTCACTGCAATATCGAAGCAAAAACTTGTGTGACACATATGTTGCGATCAAGGAACCGGAGTCATCATAGAGTTAGATTTGCCATTTGATGTAATCTAGAGAAGGGAAAAAGAGAGGAAACTTACATGTAGCAGCACCCGCACCAGCTGCAGAAGACACAACACCTAAACTTGTGATTGATTCAACTAATCCACCGTAGACAATGCTTTTCAGAATTTCCCATTCATGAAGCTCACCAGCGTCGGAACCTCTACATTCAGTTTCCGTTGTTCTTTGAGACGAAGGTGCCACATCCGTCCCAGGGTGTAATGTTGGCTCAAGTAGCCCAGTTTCAATATCCTTTATCTCATTACCTGCATCATATTGCAATGGCAGACAACGCGGAAAAGTTGGAACTTCAACAAATCTAACATTCGACACATTGCATTACAATAACAATCAAGTATACAAGTCGATTCATGTGAGAAAGCAATCTTTTTTCAGTTTAAAAGAAAGAACTTAAGAAGCTAAACATTCAATTAAAGGGAACAGACAAAGTGTGAATTGGTTATTCTATGATAGCAAGCAAGCACAAATTTATGTATGAATTGAAAACATAAGATTGCTATGAATAACATTAAGCTTAAAAGTTCTGTTTCGTATGTTGAGAAAGAGCAGGTTCCATCAAGTGATCAACATTACCAAATGCATAGGAGCTTTTGGTGTGTATCTAATAATAGATGCCACTTTTGCTTAAAGCAAATATGCAAATATGAAAAGGAGTGCTTAGCAGTAAAATCATTTTATGGAAACGCAGCCCTACAATATGCTCATACAAACAATTCTCTGCAACATGTCAACAACTGGCTTCTTCTCAGTAGAGTCGGCTATCATCTTGTCAAGTAGAGTGTTGTTTGTCGAAGAAAATATATCACTTTTTCCAGGTTCTTTGGGTTTTATAGCCGCACCATCAATATATCCCTTGTCGATAAGTGATGGGGTTAACACTGCAGCACTTAGTGCTGATATGGCATGACCAGCTTGAACAGGTGAAGATTCTAATATTCCATGTGAAGCACAAATAGACAGCTATTAGTAAGAATGATATGATGGTGATAGCCAAGATAGTCAAGGGCTTTCATCTAGGAAAGCTGACAAGAAAATGAGAGATGAAACAGAAAAGACCATCACTAACATAAGACATTGTAACTTTGAATCCTGGGGTTCCTCAAAAACACCTACTTCAACTCATTCAAAAAGGCTCTGCTGAAAACAAACAATTAGAACCACCAGACAGGAAAATCCTAACACAAAAATTCCTAGGCAATCTGAAACCTGCCAAGAAACTATAAATACCATAACCCATTAAGCTTCAAAATCATCCCAAATCATTCTAGCTTTCTCTCAATACTAGAGAATTTAGAGAGTTTTCTTGAGAGTTGTTTTCTTTTTTTTATCAAGAGAGAATTGTTACTGTTTTTTCCTTGTTAGATTGAGAGAAGTAATAATTCATATTTTCTCATAGTGAAATTCTTCTATCTTTACCCGTGGTTTTTACCCTATATTATTTAAGGGTTTTCCACGTAAAATTTGTGTATTTTTTATCTTTATTTTTATTTTCTCAAATTATCAGATACGATTTTGTTCTATCCGATAGCCGTATTTCGATACAATTGGTATCAAGAGCCAGATCTGAGTGTGTAATATTTACTTATTGTCTTTGTGGTTGCCACCAAAAGGTGGATCCTCCAACATAAGAAAATAAAAAGATATTACTCATTCTTTGAAGGTTCCAGAGAACTATTCACGATAGTGAAATAGTGGGAGCTATCCGTAATAAGAGCTATGACAACGAAATTTGATATTGAAAAGTTCAATGGGAGAAATTTCTCATTGTGGAAATTGAAGATAAAGGTCATCCTGAGGAAAGACAGTTGTCTAGCAGCTATCAGTAAAAGGTCGGTAGATTTCACAGATGACAACAAATAGATCGAAATGGATGGGAATGCCATGAAAAACTTTCATCTAGCATTAGCAGATGAAGTATTGTTAAACATCGAGGAGAAGGAGACAACTAGAATGATATGGGATCATCTCACCAAATTGTATTGATGGAGTAAAGGGATATCGCTTGTGGGATCTCACTGCCTGCAAAGTGATCATCAACAGGGATGTTATCTTTGTAGAAGATAAACTACAAAGAAAATAAGAAGATGGTAGTGCTGAAAAGTCAGAGACTACACAAATACATGTGGAAAATGAGGTTGAACAAGAAGATTTTTCTGAAGCAGAATCAGCACATGATGAACAAGAACCATAGAGCTTTGAAGCTCCAACAACTCGTCAATCAGATCGTATGAAAAGGCGTCCCAATTGACGCTCAAATTATATTATAGAATGAAATATTGCATACTACCTTTTAACAAAGGACGGTGAGCCATCAACATTCCAGGAGGCAATAAACAGCTCAGATACTTCACTGTGGATGATGGCGATGCAAGAAGAAATTGAAGCCCTTCATAAAAATAATACATGGGACCTTGTGTCACTACCACAAGGAAGGAAGCCAATTGGTAACAAATGGGTCTTCAAAATCAAGCAAAATGGTAACGATCAAGTTAAGAGGTATCGTGCAAGACAGGTGGTCAAAGGAGGTTGAACAAGGAGATTTTTCTTAAGCAGAACCAGCACATGATGAACAAGAACCAGAGAGTTCTGAAGCTCCAACAACTCGTCAATCAAATTGTATGAAAAAACATCCCAATTGGCGCTCAAATTATGTTATAGAAGGAAATATTGCATACTGTCTTTTAAAAAAGGACAGTGAGCCATCAACATTCCATGAGGCAATAAACAACTCAGATGCTTCACTGTGGATGATGGCGATGCAAGAAGAAATTGAAGCTCTTCAGGAAAATAATACATGAGACCTTGTGTCACTACCACAAGGAAGGAAGCCATTGGTAACAAATGGGTCTTCAAAATCAAGCACAAATGGTAAAGATCAAGTTGAGAGGTATCGTGCAGGACTGGTGGTCAAAGGATATGTTCAAAAAGAAGGTATTTATTTCAATAAAATATTTTCTCCTAGGTTCGATTAACAACAGTTCGAGTAGTCTTGGCAATGTGTGCTACATTGAACTTACATCTAGAACAGTTAGATGCTAAAACAACTTTTTTTCATGAAAATCTTAAAGAAGAGATTTACATGCTCAAACCTAAAGGTTTTGAAGAAAAAGAAAAGAAAAACTTGGTTTGCAGGTTGAAAAAATTTATGTACGGTCTAAAGTAAGAGCCGAGGTGTTGGTATAAAAGATTTGATTCCTTCATTATGTGTCTTGGATACAACATAATTAATACAGACCCTTGTGCTTATTTCAAGAGGTTTGGTGATAACGATTTTGTTATATTACTGTTGTATGTGCAGATTGTATGAAAAGACATCCCAATTGGCGCTCAAATTATGTTATAGAAGGAAATATTGCATACTGTCTTTTAACAGATGACAGTGAGCCATCAACATTCCAAGAGGCAATAAACAACTCAGATACTTCACTGTGGATGATAGCGATGCAAGAAGAAATTGAAGCTCTTCAGGAAAATAATACACGAGACATTGTGTCACTACTACAAGGAAGGAAGCCATTGGTAACAAATGGGTCTTCAAAATCAAGCAAAATGGTAACGATCAAGTTGAGAGGTATCGTGCAGGACTGGTGATCAAAGGATATGCTCAAAAAGAAGGTATTGATTTCAATGAAATATTTTCTCTCATGGTTCAATTAACAACAGTTCGAGTAGTCTTGGCAATGTGTGCTACATTGAACTTACATCTAGAGCAGTTAGATGTTAAAACAACTTTTTTTCATGTAAATCTTGAAAAAGAGATTTACATGCTCAAACCTGAAGGTTTTGAAGAAAAAGAAAAGAAAAACTTGATTTGCAGGTTGAAAAAATTTTTGTACGGTCTAAAGTAAGAGCCGAGGTGTTGGTATAAGAGATTTGATTCCTTCATATGTGTCTTGGATACAACAGAATTAATGCAAACCCTTGTGCTTATTTCAAGAAGTTTGGTGATAACAATTTTGATATATTACTGTTGTATGTGGATAACATGTTAGTTGCAGGACCCAACAAAGATCATATTGAAGAATTGAAGGCACAACTGGCTAGGGAATTTGAAATGAAGAACTTGGGATCAGCAAACAAGATTCTAGGGATGCAAATTCACCGAGACAAAAGTAATAAGAAGATTTGGCTTTCACAAAAGAATTACTTGAAGAATATCTTGTCACGATTCAACATGCAAGATTGTAAGCCAATTTCTACCCCTCTTCCTATTAACTTCAAATTTTCGTCCAATATGAGTCCTAGCAGTAAAGAAGAGAGGATAGAGATGTCTCGAGTGCCGTATGCATCGGCAGTGGGAAGTTTAATGTTTGCTATGATATGCACAAGACCAGACATTGCACAAACAGTGGGAGTGGTTAGTCGATACATGGCGAATCCAGGCAAAGAGCATTAGAATACAACAAAGAGGTACAAGGTAGAAATAATGGTGTGAAGATATGATTGTTCCAATCAAATCTTCAAGTGAGAAATTGTTGAAAATTCTGCACCGAAAGTACATGAAATTTGTCAAAAAATGATGCACCAATTGAAGTAAAAAATGGGGGCACCGAAAAGGGGTTGTAAATTGTTGAATTTTGACATGATAAATCATAAATTTAACCCCTGTACTTTAGAATATTTATAAGATTAGTCTTTAAGCTTAACTATAAATACCCTAACCTATTAAACTTGAAAACCATCCCAAATCATTATAGTTTTCTCCTAATACTAGAGAATTTAGAGAGAGTTTTCTTGAGAGTTATTTTCTCCTTTTTATCAAGAGAGAATTGTTATTGTTTTCTTTTTGTTAAATCGAGAGAATTTATAATTCCTATTTTCTCATAGTAAAATTTTTTTATATTTGCTCGTGGTTTTTTCCCTATATTATTTAGGGGTTTTCCACGTAAAATTTGTGTTTTTTTTATCTTCATTTTTATTTACTCAAATTATCAGATACAATTTTACTTTATCCGATAGCCGTATTCCGCTACAAATAATAATTGTAAAGTTAACCATACCTTTCCCAACAGTTACTTTGCTCTTAGATGCAAAAATAGAGGAAATCCAATTTGTTCTATCTGTAGTTATCTTTTGAGGGCTTTGCTTGCTGATGTTCTGGTTTATGCCCTGTGGACTTCTTGCATTTTCACCACGACTTATCTTTTGAGGGCCTGATTTATCTTCATTCCAGCTAATAGGTTGAGGTTTTTGTGCATCTTCATTATGATTTGTATGTTGAGGACTACTGATGTCCACATCATGAGTTCTTTTTTGAGGACTTTGTGCGTCTTCATCGTGGCTTACTTGTTGAGGAGTTTCTGCATTTCCATTCTGGAGTACAACTTTAGAGATTTCTATTTTTTCCTGCAGGCTTATCACTTGAGGACTTTGTGTATTCTCACTTAGATTTACTCTTTGTGGAGTTTGTGTGTTCTCACTCAGGTTTGTTTCTTGGGCACTTCCTGTGTGTTCTTTTTGCCTTATCTCAGGTGTGGTCTGTATGTTTTCCCTTTGTCTAATCTCTTGTGTGCTTTGTGAGTGTTCAGTTCGTCTCCCCCATCTGAAGAACTCTAACATCTTGAAACAACCATTTCCTTCAAGATTTAAAGAATGAAATTAGGTTTCATGCCCATAAAACACCCTAAATAGTAATGATCTGAAACTTGCCAAGTTAAAAATATATGTATACATTTGATTTGGAATTCATACCAAGGAACTAACAAGTAACATAAAAACATGCATCAAAATGGACATTGCATGCATGAGAGGTTACCACTGTATGCACTATGCATAAAGTTGTTTCTGCTCTAATGATCAGTAAGATAATTAGATTATCATGTGAAATAAGTAACAGAATACCTATAGGAATGAAAAGGCTGAAGCATGATAAGCAGCTGAATGCTTCTTGTTTTTGTTCTTGTTCTCTACCATCATTTTGCTCATCTGGTGCTGCTACTGGACTAACATTTGGATGGATTTCAGGTGTGTCGTCACTGCCACCTAAGCCTGCAGAATTAGGAATCGGGTCCAGCTTGCTACCACGCTTTGGTCTGTGGCGTATTGAAAATTTTGGCCTTCTTCTAAGGATAACCTTTTTTGTGATGCAGGAATTGCAATTTGGGCAGTACAAATGATGTGTATTTTGTTTATCTAAAACCCTTTCAACATCTAAGTCCACTAAGTCCTCTTCGATTTCTTCGAATAAGTCAATGTCGGCCTCTACTTTGGTTCCATTCTCAAAATGCTTGAAACTTCCATTTGCTTCACGTAAATGTTCAACTGGTGCAGGTCTCAAGCCAAAATCGTTCTTATCGTCAGAATTTTTCACCATTTGATTATTGATTTCCATGCTCGGAAATTTTGTAATTTCAGATTGCTTTTCATTGATGAAAGTTCCATTTGCTTCATGTAAATGTTCAACTGGTGCAGGCGTCGAACCAAAATCTTTCTTATCCTCGGAATTTTTCACCATTTGATGATCGATTTCCGTGCTCTGGAGCTCTGTAATTTCAGATTGCTTTTCATTGATGGATTCAGTGCCTGCAACCAGGAAGCAAACAAGCACTTTGTTATGCAACTGTCATCTAGCATTTTTTTCTATAGAAAACATTTCAATTTGAACCAAGTTGTCTCCTGATAATATGCCGTGATTTATTTAAATATCTAAGACCTGCAACTGATCAATGGAATATTAGAATTAAAACCCAAACTCAATATTTTACAGATCGAAAGTGAAGTATGAACATATCTAAACACAACAGAATTTCAGAGGTCAAGTTTGAATCTGGTCAGCATTTTCAATGGACACGAAGCTAACATCAACAAGCAATAATGAAAGGAAACAGCTACCCACAAATCACTACAATAATCCATTGACAAGGTTCAATCTAAGGCGACTTGATCAGCTGGCAACTGCTACTAATCTAGGCATCTACTGGCCTTCAGTTTCTAAACCCCGCTGATTTAATGTTTTGGTACTCATTGGCAAGTGCAAGTACCCCTCACCCTCAGGATCTAGGACATTAAGTATGCAAGAATCTCCAATTTGATGGGACCAATTTCAATGGCGACATTTCCATATTCCTTCAGCCACATACAATGATAAACAATGGCATTTGTATTAACAAACAGATAATGAGAGAGGATTATGATTGTGAAACAAGTAGGGGAATAAAATAAATACAAAACGAGAAAAATGGTGAATAAAAGCAAATATTGAGAGTCGGTGTCAGTCATTTGCAAGAAGAGCCAAAGAAATGAAAATTTGGTGGTCCTTCTCAACTTTCACATGATATTTGAGCACAAAGTTGCTGATAATGGCAGGATGGCCTTGTTTTTTTTTTTTTTTTGTAATGCACAATTGCACAGAGCAGTAAGCAAAAAAGGGTCAACATTGAAGAAGGTAAAAACTGAACGGGGGAAGAACAAGAAGGGATTCACCAAGATCACACAGTAAAGAAAAAGAAAAAAAATCTAAAAGTTGGGTAGCTAAGTTCAAACATACTGACAACCATTATGAGATATTTGGGTACCTTGGAGTTTGTCAAAGTAAACGCTGTTTCCACCGCCTTCCCCATTCACAACTTGGTCGGCTTCCCCATTCTCGCCGCCGCATGCAGTTACTTGTGCATCTTCTTTTTCTTCCACTTCTTGGTCAGGAATTTCAGGGGTAGTTCCATTGGTAGGGGCAGGCTGAAGCTCACCTTCAGCACTGGTAGCAGTAGCTCCGACTCCACTGGGTGGATGCCTTGAGCTTGAACGCCTTGCTAAAAGGTCCACGCCCGCCTCTTCTTCTTCTTCTTCTTCCTCTTGGTCTAGCCATAAAGTTTCGTTGGGCAACTTTGGGTCAAATTGTTGTTGCTCCATGTCCATGTTTGACTTCCAAATCTTCACTGGTAGACCCCCACACCCACTATTCACCTCAGCCACTTGTATAGCTGGAATTTGGCAAAAGTATCATCTGTGCCCACCATCATATAGCAGAGAGAAAAAAGAAATACTACTAATATACAATGTATTTGGAAGGATTCATTGGGCAAATAATAAAAAAAACTAAATAAATATAAATGTTGAAAAATCAATATGGAATTTAAGTCATTTATTATATTGTTTTTGAAACTTGTTATATCATCCTAATAATTTTATAAAATATAATAAATAGTTAAAATTTGTCGTGTTCTTATGATGAGTTTTATATAATTTTTATCAAATATACATGACGAGTTGTTATTTTAAATATATTTTATGAACCTTGTCTTATTATAAAAGTATGACGAGTTTTACTTATACTATAATAAATGATCTAGATTTGAAAATAATTTTCTATATCTTTATTTTTCAAATTTTTATTTCACACTCACAATATTTCTAAAATTTAAGCGTGTTTAAAATGTAGTTTACTATTAAAGGAGAAAAATAAAAATTGCACCTTGCAAAATCGAATTACGAAACTGTTCTGATCTATGGTTATTACTTCCTTCGTCACATTAAATTTGTCTCTTTATTAACCCTTTAAAAGTTAACATTTTTAAATTTTAATCATGATTATTTTAATTATTTTAAAAAATTAAATTTTATAAAATATATATTTAAAAACTAATTGTTCAAAGATTTATAATATATAATTAATTTTAAATAATAATGAGTCAAAGTTAAAAAAATCACTATAAATTGATAAATAAATGACAGATTTAATACAAAAAAAAAGTATTTCAAAAGGGCTCAATTGTCTCTTAAAGTATATAACTTTTATTGAGTTGTATTTAAAAATATTTTTTAAAAGTTCTATTTTTCAATATTAATAAATTGTTTATATTTAATATATTAATTCCTCGATAAAAAAATAACACTCCTGATTTATTAAGAAAAAACTAGAAAAACTAATATACAATCAAAACTAATTAAAACTAAGTCTAAGAAAGAAACCCGTCCCACCATTGAACTATAAATTAAAATTATTATATAATAGATAATTAATATTTAAATTAAATTGAGATTAAAATTTACTGTATTTAATATATTTTTAAGTTAATTTAAATAAATATATTAATTTCATCCAATAAAAAATGATATTATTAATTTTATCAAATTAAATTGAGTTTTATTCACTAATTTGAATTTATTTGAACAACTCAAAAGTAAAAGATAATTATTTATTGATTTAAATCGAGTTTTGTTCACCAAATTAATTACAAATAGTTTTGCGTTTTATTCAATTCATTGCTTAAAACAAGATTGTTTAAATTAAGGTCTAGATTTAATTTAATTTTTCTAAAATTTTGACACATGAATATTTCAAGGTTAATATCATAGATATACTGATAATTTTTAGATTTATTTTTATATTAAAATTATTTTTAAATTATATATTAGTCCCTTGTTTTTTAATTAGTATATTTCATGTCCAAATTAGTATTTAAGAATATATATATATATTATATAATGATGAGTTTAGATTTTTTTAATGTAATTAATTAAATAAATAATATAACATCCTCGAATTACAAACTATTTTTTTAGTTTGATGATGATAAAATCTCTAAAAATAATTATTTTATTAATTTTAAATGTTAATATTCGTAACCTTAAATTTTGGCTCCTTAGATTGAACAATTATTGTAGACACTCGTTTTTGTCCGGGTTTAAAAAACATTTTATTATATTATATTATATTATTTATTATTATTATTAATATTTTTATTTTTATTTTTTATAGGTCCCATGTTCAACCCATCATTCCAACAAACAACCCACTATCCCACCATTACCACCCACCTTACACGTTTTCTTCATTTTTTCTCTCAAAAGGAAAGTGGAAATCTAGATAGGGGTCACGTGAATATTAGTTTCTTCTCTCTTTGGTTATAAAAGGCTCTTAGCTTTTAATATTTAGGGGGAAGCATTTCGTGGGAAAAAAATGGAGAGGGAAGTCAATTCACCACTGATCTTTCGACACTTTTCTGAGTTTCTCTATACATTTTCGTAGTTTTCTTCTTCTTCCAACGGCTGCCATGGTTTTAAGTTCATACTCGAACTGGGAAACTGATTTCTAGCGCACTAACGATGAAACAATTCAAGCTGATCATCAACAACAATACTGGGATTCATTTGAGCTGCATTTTGGTTTCATTGATCCTTACATTGAACTAAACAACAGTTTTCTTCAACCATAAAAAGCTCGAGAAATCTTCAGGAGGTTCTGAAATGGCCCCGAAGAGAGGTGGAAAGGTAGTTGTGCCAGCAAAAACCAAGATAAGGTTGTCAATCCATTGTTTGAGAAGCGTCCAAAACAGTTCGGTATTGGAGGGGCTTTGCCACCGAAGAAGAATTTGCATCGTTTTGTGAAGTGGCCTAAGGTTGTTCATATTCAAAGGAAAAAGAGGATCCTTGTGTAGAAAGATGGAGGTCCCCTACTGCATTGTCAATGGAAATCACGTTTGGGATGATTGTTCACAGGAAAATTGTTTCCGTCTTATGCTTAACAACGGTTAAGAAAGAGGATGAGTTGGACTTCACCAAATCCTCGAGGCCATCAGGGGATACTTTAATCGATCGAAGGTAAGTGATTTGAATCGAGTTTTTAAATTTAAATTTAAATTTTCGACATAAAGACAATCGACAAATTAATCGGTACCGAAAGGGAAGTTCAAGGGTACTAATCCTTAATTGACCGTAACTGACTCCCGAATCCGGCACATTTCTGGTAAAACGTTGATCAGGTAAAATGGTGTCCGATCCACCTAAATGTTTTTAAAGTGATCGGTGGTGACTCTAACCCATTTAATTCAAGTCGAAGCCTAATTCCGGGGCCCAACTGAAATACGGTTCCAACAGCTTGGCGACTCTGCTGGGGACAGGTAAGTGAGTCAAGCTAGAATTAATTTCCGGTTGTCTTTTATGCGAAAATAGTAAATTTTAATTTTAATTTATTTATTCAATTACAATTATTTATCTTTGATTATTTTTCAAATAAATAGTTGTACTGACATCTTTTCAATGATTTCAGAGATTTTTTTGAAAGATTTCTATCTCAGGCTCTATACCCGAGCTCCAAACCCTATTTAAGTGAGGGTGAAAGTGAAGCATTCATGTGAATTTATTCACCGTGAGGGCCTAGCAAGTAGCCTTCGGGATTCATACACCTTATGTCTTCGTGTGAATTTATTCACCGTGCGGGCATAAGGGAATGTGTCCTCTCGAGTTTAACTTAGTCCGCACAAGCCTGTGATGGGTTTAGGACTAAGGGTCTGGCAAGCCCAAGGGGGCACCGGCAAGGAGAACTCGGGTACCGTTTTTTAGAACCTAAACCAGAAGACTATGGAGAATTAGATCCTACCCCAAATCCTCATTTCAAACCCTAGGATGCATGATTTATTTCCTGCTTTACTTTTTGTTAAAAGCATGCGAACTAGACAAATATACGTTTAGGATTTGTTTGAAATTAGCATGCGGGATAGAGATCATGTCCGGGTAGGAATAATAAGTATGTGGGGTAGGATTTTTCATTTTTTATTGTTTTGATTTACCTCACTAATTTTTTTTTATTTTTTGTTCTCTTTCATTTTGTTCTCATCATTTGCATCATTTAAAAGAGGTGTTGATCCACTAAAAACATGTTTGTTAAACATGAATAATCTGCATTAATGGAAAAAGGGGTTGTAATACAAGAGATGAAAACGTAAAGGACAATCTACAAGGCGACTATGTGTCATATTCAATCCAGAAGACGTGGTGCCCACAATTGAAGAGTATATCACTATGCTACATTATAAAGGACTCAGAATGAACCAGGTCTACATCAAGCACAATGAAAGTCTATCTTTAAAGAACTGACTGCAAAGATTGCAGGGGCAAGACGAGGAAAATGTTACTGACCCGGACGCTCTTTTCAAAAACTACGAGAACAAGATGGCGAAACCCTAGCTGAGCTGAATTCCATTGCTGACGAATTCAAGAAGTAAGCTTCAGATAGTTTCTATCGATGGAGGGCTCCAATGGTGTTGTCGTTAGGGAACAGACTCATCAGAGAGTGGAAGTCAAAGGTGCAGTCCTTCGAGACTTTTTTTGGGGCAAACAACTTGTCATTTGCAATATTCATCTGAAGAAGCCAGAGCGGTACAACAAGTTATTCAACCGGTGACAGACGAAGGCAGAAGAATAGTCAACATATCAGAAGCTGTCAGGATATTTTTGTCTCTTAAAAGACAAAACACTTTTGTCTCCAATAAGGATTATTTCTAATAACAGACACAATTATTGGATCAATGCCTTGAACATTGCATGTATCATGCATTCCTGCATATTTCGCATTACTTTTCTCTTTTTTATTACATTCACATGTCTAATAAAAAATGAGAACATTTCGATCCTATTACATATAAGGAGCTTTACCAATAGTTGTTTGATGCACATGTGGTGTCACCATATCCAGAGAAATCCATGAAGCCCCTGTACCCCAAGTTGTATTATGAGAATGCTCATTGCGAATATCATAACGGTGTCCCAGGGCGCACTATCAATAAATACTCCACATTCAAGAGAATCGTATATAAAATACATAACAAGAATTGGATCGACTTCAAGAACTCGGGGGCATCCAAGTAAGGGAGATCATTTCATCATTTGAGGCATTCTGTTTGAATTTGTTTTTTTCTTTTTTTTTTCTTTCTCAAGTTTTTGTAAGGACTTTTAAAGAAATTTATTTTACTTTAAAGATGTTAAACAATTAATCACATTTGAAAACTTGCAATTCTTTGAATATCATTTGAATTAAGAAACTCTGTAAATAGTTCAAAATTACAGATCTTTGACGAAGTAACATGACTTAAAATAAAGACTTTGACCTTACCCGGAATATACACTCAAACACCGTACCCTTCTCTTGCAATTAACCAATGTAACATTTTCCTTTCATAAGGTATGGACAACATGGGGCATCATTTACATATGATAATTACTATACTTTTTGTTTAAGACGTTCAATGATGATAATTATCTTTACAGATGGAATAATCAAGTAGGCAAATCTAGTTTAGGTCAATTACTTGGAAGTTGAACTTTAAAGATGAGATTTCTTGACATCCAAAAACACCTAGACTATAACATGTTCTTCTTGACAATCTTAAGAAATTAAATACGTAAAACTGAGCTATTTCACTAAGGCAATTGGTTATAGAGGAAACTTGAAAGCCCTGGCCTTATGAGTAGATTACGTTCAAACCATGACATTGCTCGAACACTTGGCAATTCGGTGTTTG
Organism: Hibiscus syriacus; assembly: GCF_006381635.1. Lineage (NCBI taxonomy): Eukaryota > Viridiplantae > Streptophyta > Magnoliopsida > Malvales > Malvaceae > Hibiscus > Hibiscus syriacus. The sequence continues at coordinate 2,429,695 of NW_024063008.1, forward strand.
CACCACTGCTATTGTTCGGTTGAAGACTTTGTGATGAGATGAACCCTTCGGTTAACCTGATAAAAGTGATTATAATATTAAGTTTTCCCTCTAAAGCAATTGGTTAAACACCTTGGCTTTATGGATTCAGCTAGCCAGATAACGACAAGTTAAATCAAATTTATCTAAGCAAGAAATTTTCGGTAATGATGGACTAAGGGAGTTAATGAACACCTGTTATAGTCAAATTCACACGAGCACTCAAGAATTTCGTTTTTAGACCGATATTTCTGCATTACCTTCGTTAGAGGAGCTTACAAAACTTGAACAAATGGGAGATTTCAGAGAACCGAAATAAAAGGTCTAGTAATTAGTTGTGCTAGTTGCGTCATTTTGTCCGCATTCAATTAAAATGCCAAGCCAAAAAAACATGTTGCAATAACAAAAAAATGACCTTTTCATGGATGAAACATTAGGTCAACCTAAAGTCAACTCATCCATTTGAACATTTGTCAAAGAGGTATAACTCTGAAAGCATTAAAAGAGCTATTGATTCCTTTGATATACTTTGAACTCATGTTTACAATTTGATTCAATAAAGAAGCAATATTTTACAACATTTTTATTCTTTTCCCTTCTAAAACGAGAAAGGAGAAAAACATTTTCAAACAAGACAATCTCAAATATGAAAGGTCTGTAAAGCCAAAGCTCGAGAAACAAATGGGGCACGAACGATTCCAAGGACCAGATTGGCAGACAAAACACGGGACTCTAATCCAAGAGATAAAACATAACTCATTCATATTGCATATATCTTAGACATACCTAAGAGCATTATATTAATCATTTTTAGCATACATAATTTTTTGCAGTTTTTTAGTCAATTTTCAACTTCAAGACGAAAGTACTCGATCCAAAAGCACATTCAAAAGTTGATGGTAGTTGCTCAACTTCACAGCGAAGGGGTGACTGTCAACAAACAACTTTTCAGTTTCATTCAGAGTCAATTTCAACTTCATAGCGAAGGATATTAGACTCGAGACAACACAAGCTCAACTTCACAGCGAAGGGGCAACTGACTGTCAACAAACAACTTTTCAGTTTCATTCAGAGTCAATTTCAACTTCACAGCGAAGGATATTAGACTCAAAATGACACAATTTTATTAAGAGTAGATTTTAACTTCACGACGAAGGATATCTAGCTCGCAGCAAAACTTCACAATAAAGGGGTCATCCACGGTTTTAACTTCACGGCAAAGGGAATCATGTCCACCCGCACGTCTACGATTTCAACTCCAAGACTGAGGATATCGTGTCATTTGAGGCTCAACTTCATGACGAAGAGGCTTCCTAGTTTCAGAACCAATTTCAACTTCACGGCGGAGGATATTGGACTCGAAATAATACAACTTATTTGGATTTCAACTTCACGACGAAGGATATCCAATTTCAAGCTCAACTTCACGACGAAGGGGCCACCCGCGGTTTCAACTTCACGACGAAGGGAATCATGTATACAAGCAGCATACATCTCTAGATTGGATTTCAACTTCACGAAAAAGGATATCTAACTTAAATAATAAGTGTCTGTCAACAAACTTTCCAGTTTCAGAGTCAATTTCAACTTCACAACGAAGGATATTGGCCTCGGAACATCACAACTTACATTGGATTTCAACTTCACGACGAAGGATATCCAATTCAAGGCTCAACTTCACAACGAATGGGTCATCCACGGTTTCAACTTCACGACGAAGGGAATCATGCTCACTAGCAACATTCATCTTTAGATTTGATTTCAACTTCACGAAGAAGGATATCCAATTCAAGGCTCAACTTCACAACGAAGGTTCCATCCGCGGTTTCAACTGCACGACGAAGGGAATTGTACCCACCAGCAATATTCATCTTCAAGAACAAGCAAATTATCAATCACCTTTGAGATTGTTTTTCTCGAAACAAGGGGTCATTTCGCTTGAGACTAATTTAGTCAAAACAAAGTTTTGTCTCTCTTGAGACAGTTTCTCTTGAAACAAATTTTGTCTATCTTGAGACATTTTCCCTTGAAACAAATTTTGTCTCTCTTGAGACAGTTTCCCTTGAAGCAAAATCTTTGAATACATCTTCCTTGAAACAAATTTCGTCTCTCTTGAGACAGTTTCTTTTGGAACTAAGTTTTGTCTCTCTTGAGACAGTTTCTCTTGAAACAAATTTTGTCTCTCTTAAGTTAGTTTCACTTGAAACAAAGTTTTGTCTCTCTTGAGATAGTTTCTCTTGAAACAAAAAAAAACCTTTGAAAATATTTCTCTTGAAACACCAAACCTTCAAGTTTGACTAAGCTCATCTCCAAGACACATCATTTGCAGTATAGCTCAAGGCTAGAAGGGATATCTGCCACCGAAAGACCTTCGAGTTCGATTACACTCAGCTCAAAGGAACATCATTTGTAGCATAGCTTAAATCGAGAAAGGCTATCTGTCACAAAAAAACTGAAGAGTTTGATTTCATTCAGCTCGATGACAGCGAGGAACTACTTTCTGGAAGAATTTTCAAGCCGAAATCTTTCAATCGAGAAGAAGACAAAGGCCCAATTCCAGGAAGCCCAATCACATTTGAGAGGACCGGACAAAAACTGTTTGTCTTTTTTTCGTCTTTGCCATATTCTTGTTAACACAAAAATGTGCAAAGATGGGCAGCTGTAGACACTCGTTTTTGTTCGGGTCTAAAAAACATTATATTATATTATATTATATTATATTATATTATATTATATTATATTATATTATATTATATTATATTATATATATATATTATATTATATTATATATTATATTATATTATATATTATATTATATATATATATTATATTATTATATATATATTATATTATATTATTATATTATATTATATTATATTATATTATATTATATTATATTATATATTATATTATATTATATTATATATATTATATTATATTATATTATATTATATTATATTATATTATATTATATTATATTATATTATATTATTTATTATTATTATTATTATTATTATTATTTTTATTATTTTTTATAGGTCTCATGTTCAACCCACCATTCCAACAAACAACCCACTACCCCACTATTACCACCCACCTTGCACGTTTTCTTCATTTTTTCTCTCAAAAGGAAAGTGGAAATCTAGATAGGGGGCCACATGAATATTAGATTCTTTTCTCTTTGGTTATAAAAGGCTCTTAGCTTTTAATATTTAGGGGGAAGCATTTCGTGGGAAAAAATAGAGAGGGAAGCCAATTCACCACTGAATCTTTCGACACTTTTTTGAGTTTCTCTATACATTTTCGTAGTTTTCTTCTTCTTCCAACGGCTGCCATGGTTTTAAGTTCATACTCGAACTGGGAAACTGATTTCCAGCGCACTAACGATGAAACAGTTCAAGCTGATCATCAACAACAATATTGGGATCCATTCGAGCTGCATTTTGGTTTCATTGATCCTTACATTGAACTAAACAACAGTTTTCTTCAACCACAAAAAGCTCGAGAAATCTTCAGGATGTTCTGAAATGTCCCCGAAGAGAGGTGGAAAGATAGTTGTGCCAGCAAAAACCAAGATAAGGTTGTTAATCCATTGTTTGAGAAGCGTCCAAAACAGTTCGGTATTGGAGGGGCTTTGCCACCGAAGAAGGATTTGCATCGTTTTGTGAAGTTGCCTAAGGTTGTTCATATTCAAAGGAAAAAGAGGATCCTTGTGCAGAAAGATTGAGGTCCCCTACTGTATTGTCAATGGAAAATCACGTTTGGGATGATTGTTCACAGGAAAATTGATTCCGTCTTATGCTTAACAACGGTTAAGAATGAGGATGAGTTGGACTTCACCAAATCCTTGAGGCCATCAGGGGATACTTTAATCGATCAAATGTAAGTAATTTGAATCGAGTTTTTAAATTTAAATTTAAATTTTCGCCATAAAGACAATCGGCAAATTAATTGGTACCGAAAGGGCGGTTCAAGGGTGTTAATCCTTCCTTGACCATAACCGACTCCCGAACTCGACACATTTCTGGTAAAACGTTGATCAGGTAAGATGGTGTCCGATCTACCTAAATATTTTTAAAGTGATCGGTGGCGACTCTAACCCATTTAATTCAAGTCGAAGCCTAATTCCGGGATCCAACTAAAAGACGGTTCCGACAATTATCAATTTCGAAAAATTAACAACACTAAATTACGTATCAAATTGGAAAACAAGGGAACTCAGAGTCTTGCATGTATGATGAATAAGTGGGTACTCGAGTTTTCGGGTACCCGTATATCGAGATGATAAAAAATACAGCTCGTGTCTTGATCTGTGAATACTATATACCAGTTATTCAGGTGTCTCTAAAAATTAAATATATACACTTTCAGGTCCTAGATACTCGATTTATAATTATGTTTTGTTTTCAAATTATATTATTTAAAAGAATCAAACGAAAAAACATAAAACTTAAAAGCCTGATACATCTAAACATAAAATTTAAAAATTTAAATTACAAAATCAAAAAGACATTTAAAAAACAATTTTAAAATATTAAGAAAAATAAATAATTTTTAAAAAATAATTTACAATATTAGCGTGGAATGATTTGAGAAATTAAAATTTTAAAGTAAAGTAATTTAGAAATAAAAAATAGAAAATCTAATCAAAAATAAAAATAAATAAAATAAGGAAGAGTCGTGAGTCTAGGACGAGTCGATATAATTTGTGACTCAATCGTAAAAATCAGTGAGCAAAATACTCGATTAAAAAAAACAAAAAATCCAATTGTTTCATTTAAATCGAGAAATCAATAAATTATATATAATTTTAAGCACCCACTATACTTATACCCATCATTAATATAGCAGAGAGAAATTAAATATTTACTACACAAAGGATGTTGTGATGTAGTTTACTAATAAAGGAGAAATTAAAAAACTTTGGTAAACTAGCTTGATGTGGAAAGATGAGTTCAAGAACAGTGTCTGATATACTTTATTATTTTGGATAAATTATACCTAGTCATTCAATTTTAGTGTTATCTTGTTTTAGTCAATAACTTATAAATTGTTTCAAATTTGCTCCTAAATTTTTAAATTAATTTTTTTATTAATAAACTGTTAAACTATTAACAAAATCGTAGCATCTTAGATGTTGATGTATGCTGACTGTTAAATCACATCATCTTATCACTGTTAATAGTAATCGAAGGAGTTGATAGTTTTTTCAGGAAAAAAATTCATATCACTGTTGATTTAACGATTCAACGATTTGAAATATTAATTCGAAAAAGTTAGTGATAAAAGTAAAATAATTCATAATATTGTGACTGAAATGAGATAGTGGTTAATGGTTTAGTTGATCCTGTTATTTTCCACCCGCCCGCCCGCCCGCATCGCTTTCACACCTCATTTATGCTTTACAACTGTGACAACAACAATGCGGCACGATAGCCATCTTGGCAGTGCCGTTCACTCACATTTTTTTTAATGCAGTTGATCCAGATCCTCAATTATGAGTCGTTGGATTCTGCAACGCCCTATGTAGTCCGGCCCCACGCGCTGTATATTGCCAGGTTTTCAGCCCTCCGTTTTCTGTCTTTGCGTTCATTATGATATCCTTTCTTATTAAAAAATTATGTTATCTTTTTCATATTAATAATTTAATAAACATATGGAAATCGTGAATTAGATCTTGATTTGGGATAGAATTAAGATTTTAGAATTTTTGAGGCATTAGTTTCAAATATTTGGTTAAATTAGGGAATAATTTTGGGAAAAACAAAAAAGATATTGTTTAGAATTAATTAGGAAAATAAAGTTATTATTGTAGAAGTGAATCATCACTTTCTTTATGTGATATTATAAAAGTGAATAATTCTAAAATAGATGTCAAACATTGATATCCCACTGATTATTGATAAAATATGATGACAACTCTAATTTTCACCATTATAATGATTATATTTCTTTAATTGATTTTAGACCATTCCCATTTTTATTATAATAATTAGTTTAAATTCTTTAATTGATTCTGGACCATTCCCAACGATGAAATTTTAATAATTGCTTTTATTTAATTATAATAATTTATTTAAATTGTAATTACCCTAGCTTAAAAAATAGACATATGAACAACAACCAGCAATAATGCACCGTTCAGCTAAATGGTCATAAATTCTAGGAGTGGACTTTTGTTATTGCACCGTTCAACCAAATCTGACCACATTTAAGATCTCTGTTTTATTATTTTTATTATTTTTTTGAAACATATTATCATATATAATAATATTGTTTTATATTCAATGTGTTGAATATACAAACATGGTAGGTTTATAAAAAAAATTAGTTGACCCTATTCCAATGTGTAATGGGATAAGGGGGAGGTAGGATAGTAGGTTGCCCTCAACATCAGGTTGAGAACAGCTTCCGTGGGAGACCTCCAGCAGTCAGAATTATGAATTGCCCATCGTGACACTCGATCTCACGACCACAAGGTTAAGAGACTTGCGCTCTACCACAAGGTTTATCATAGGTTTAATATGACGAATGTAGTAATCAGATATTTTTTTGGTAAAATAATTATCTGATATTTATTATGGTATTATTACTTCAAAAGTATATCTATTTATATACACTCTTTGGAGTAAGGGGGCAGATGAAAGAAGGTATATACGAATCTATTATACATTTACTTAATAAGGATAATATATTTGATGAAAAACAAGTGTGAAAGTTAAAATGAGATAAAATATTTAGGAATTATTATGAGATAAGCGTATAAGTTTAGAGATAGAGATCAAATGTATAATATATATATATATATATTATCTAATACATAAGTTACCTAAATTTTAATTTATATAATTTTATATATTTTAACGCTTATGGTGTCCTGTTTAGGGCTTATAATATTTGTTTTAGAATTTATGACAATATTTAAAATTAAATATGTAAACTGTGTATAAAAAAAATTATACGAACGGTGTATCAAATAATAACTCTATATATAGAGAGAAAAGAGATAAAATTTATTGACACATGGTGAAATTTTTAAATTCTATATGTTTTTACATCATCGGATGAGTGAAAATGAATGTATAATATTAACGGTAGAAAATTAAATTTTTTTCGTAGCAAAATAAATTAACTTTAATTTAAAAGATTCGATCTCAATCATTATTTCACTTAATCTAATGATATAAAAGAAATATAAAATTTAAAATATTTACTTCATGTAATTAGATATTAACTAATTTTTCACTGTTAATCTGAGTGGTCCAGTTTTTTACTATTATTAGATCATTGAATGAATGAAAATGAATGTATGATATATATAATCCATTGACATAATGTAACCATTTTAAATTTTATATATTGTTTAGATCGGTGAACGAATGAAAATGAATGATTGGAACTATCAATAAGAAATACTGTTTATTAATGAAAGATATATATTATTTTTAGTTTAAAATATTTTTTAATGAAAAATGTATAATGAATGATACTGTTGAGAATAAAAACACTGAAATCGTCAAAATTCAATCCATTAAACTATCAAAGGTTTGGGTTTCTTTGTTTTGAAGACAAAGGACAGATGTCATATGATATTGCCAGGCTTGATTTCCACGACAAATCCAGTTTTTTAGTATTATTTATGTTTCAACACTGTAATATTTATGTATTAAGAATAAATCTTTGTCTATTATTCGATAATAGAAAAGTAAATCCTCTGCTAATAATTTCATTAACAACCGTCACAATTCACATGATTACGTTTGTTCTCTCATATTCATTTTTTTAATAGTATTTATTTAAAAGATATAACAAAACATATTCATGTTTGTATGGATGATGATATTTACAGTCCACACGAATGATGCGTATATTAAACTGCTCAAAAATATTTTATTGAAATTTATTTATTAATATAATATTATCTATTTTTTTATCACATCAATAAAAATATGATAAATAATAATTTATTTTTGATTAAATTAAAGGTGATTACAAAGTAATATATGTTTTAAGTACTCTCGATCTTTTGACAATGAACGCTCAATCACCCCTACAGTCGTCGGTGCTCGAACCCATGACCTCTAAGAATAATAATGATTCCTTTAGTCACTGAGATAAATTGATTCATGCATAAATTAATACACCTAATTTCGTCCGTTTTAATTAATAATATTATGTTATATGATATTACAAATTACATTATATAATTATATATTCATTATTTATTTTATTACATCTACATGCCCAAAATGACATGTGACCCATTACACAAATCACAACCCATCATCCAGAAGCCCAAATAGTGACCAACAAGTAACCCGAACCACTGAAGCCCGACAGACAGACCCGAATCCAATAGGGCCTGAACCCTAACTTATTAGGGTTTCAAAACCCTAACCCACACTTTGCTTCCAGCCGTTTCTCACCCATCTCACCAGCGTCGCTCGGTCAACCGCCGTTCTTCTCGGCAACAACCACAACGTGATGTTGTGGGACTCCAAACAACCAACAAACATGCAACAACATTTTAGTTTGATTAGGTCTCTATAATCGAGCCTAAAAAAGGATTTTTTTATTACTATAAATTGATGTAAATCGAACACACTCACGCACAAGATTACAGCGAGAAATCGCAAGTAATATGAAAACAAAAATAGTGAGAGACCAAGGCATTTGATACTTGTATTTCGAAAGAGAAATAAACTTAAAAGGTATATTTTGTTTTACCTTTTTTCTGATTCGATTTCCTTGCTTGTCTTTGTTCTCGATTTGTAAAACCTAAAAGCCGAAGAACGACCGATGATCGGAGGGGAGGGCTCGAGAGTTTCAAACTTAAATCTAGCCCTCCCCGAGGCTAATTTTCAAAAAAAGGTTCGGTTTTTTGAGATGGGGAGGGGAAAAGCTTTCGAAAAAAAATAATTTTTCGCCGCCGATGAACGGCGGCATGCGAGGCGATGGGCCATCGAAAACTGGGTTTCGCGGTGGGTATTCTTCGTTCTTGAAGAACATAAAGAACACATCGAAAAAATTCAGAGAAAAGTTTGGGGGTGGTTTTGATTTTGTTTGGGTTAAATGAAAAATAATTTGGGTGTTTAAGAGTTTGGGTTATATACAACCCGATTGGACCGACCCAACCCGAGCGAATCCCTCTAGGGAATTCACGTGTTTTTATTTAAAAATGGGGTAATCCCAGTTCCGGTCCCCTTATTTTTTAAAACCTTTATTTTGATTTATTTAATTCAATTTAACCCCGATTCTTTCTTAAATTAACCCCCAATTTTACTGTTATTTTAATTTAGTCCCTTATTGTTTGTATACATATTCCATTTTTTTATTTTTATATATTATTTTCTGGTTTCTATTTTTCTTTATTTTTTAGAATATATATATATATATATTATTTTTATTTATTTTTCTATTTTATTAATATTCTAATATATATATATATATTATTTATTCTTTTTAATATTATCATATATATATATATATATATATATTATTTTTACTATTATTTCCTTTTTTTGTTTCTTTTTGTAATTTTTTCCTTTATATTTTTATATATTTTTTTAATTTTTACCTTTATTTCATTTGTTTTTATTTCTTTTATATTGATTTTATTTATTTACTTATTTTTTCTTCTTGTTTATTTCTTTATTTATTATATATATATATATATATATATATATTATTTTTACTATTATTTTCTTTATTTATTTTGTTTGTAATTATTTTTTATTTTTATTTCTTTTTTATCTTTTTTTATTTATTTTACTTACTTTTTTATATTTACTTTATCTTTTTTACTCTTTTTTATCTTATCTTTTTTATTTCATTTATTTTTTTATTTTTTCATTTTAAATTTTCATTTTAAATTTTTATTATCTTATTTTTTTTTATCTAACACGTTTCTTGACTTCTTAAGGGTACACTTTTAAATCAATCAGAGGTAAGTAATTTGAATCGTTAGTTTACCTTTTACTTTAACTTATCATTTTCTTAATTAAAGGAAATTGGGAATTAATTAGTACCGAAAGGGCAGTTCAAGGATGCTAACCCTTCCTTGACTGTAACCGACTCCTGAATCCGACATATCTTTGGTAAGATGCAGATCATATAAGAAATAAGGTATCCAATCAACCCATTTGTTCTTAAAATAAATGATCGGTGGGGACTCTAACCATTCCATTCAAGTCAAATTCTAATTCTGGACCCACCCAAAAGACGATTTCGACAATAAATAAGAATTTATTAAATGTTTTCGGTGGTTAAAAGAAATATTATTTTTCTTAAAAGATTTAGATTTAAACATTTATGTTGTGGGATGTATACATTATTAATGATTAATTTTTTAAATTTATATTATATTATAATTATTTTAAGTTATTTAAAAGTATAAATATAATAATTTTTTGAGTGTAAACAACGAATCTTTATCTCGCATATAAAAGGTTTTTTTTATTAATGATATATTATCTGAATAATATTTACATGTATAATAAAAAATGTATTATTTAAATAAAAAGACCAACTTTTTGGGACATGGAATCTTCAGTTGGTATTTCTATACAAATCTTAAAAATTAAGGGTAAATATAGAAACGATCCTTTGAATATATGATAATTTTTTATTGAGTTATCGATTATAAAATACTATTAAATAATTGTTTGATTTTAGAAAATAACAAATTAATTATCTTTTACCAAAAAAATAAATTAAAAATAACATGAAAACTAACATAATATTAAACTTTTACGTTTTATTTTAAATTAACCATATTTTTTTAAAAAATTAACCCTATATTAAACTAACATAATTGTTTGATTTGTGGTTCTCGATGATCTTTCAATAGCTTAATCATCTCTTGTGGTTCGTTTGCCTATGCAGTCATATTTGCTTATATATATTTTTTGTTCGAGTATTTTGGTTTGGTTTTTAACGTTTTCCATATATATCATTATATGATCTAAAGTGGCTAGTTCAATATTATAAAAAAAATATTTAAATTATATATTTAGTTTCAATGATAGTTGTGAGCTCTTATTATAATTTTGGATATTCACTTTTTAATAAGACTAACGGCTCTTATTTCAAAAAAACTGTTTAACAATTCTTACCGGTTTAAACAGAAATACTCCTATAATAAATGAATTGTTTTAAAATTATCCTTTCCTTTATTCATTTTAACTTTGTGATAAATCTTTTCCTTTATTTCTTTCTTTCTTCAGCATATAATTAATTCATCCTCTTGAGTATGAGATTTATAGTTTATTCATATTTTTTAAAATTTTAATTGCTAAAGTCTTTGAATGCATTATAAGTAATATTTATGATTTAATAAATTATATTATATTGATACAAATCTTAATATATTTTCAGATATATATTGTGAAATTTAATGCTAACTAGAACTAAAAGAATATAATATATTTACCTTTTATCCTATGAGTTTATTTTTTAAAATTTATAAAATAAAATATATAAATTCTATAAATTTTGATTTTATAAATAAAAATATATAAATTAAAAATAATGAAATAATATATTTTCTATAATTTTTTATATAATTTTTTTATTTTAATATTAAGAATTCAGTTTGTTAAAAAGAATATATATCGCACAGATAAATTGGTAAAATATACATTATAACAATCTTATAATCCCCTAATCAAACATTGTAATCTTATATTCTTATCAAATAAATCATATTATATTTAAATAATTTTATTTATAGAGATAATATTACATTCCATGAAGCAAACCACCTCTAAATTATTTTGAGCTTTCTCATCTCTAATGTAACACCAGGGGTAGATGCACTTGAATCTATAAGATGTCAAATACACACTTATTATTTTAGATAAATTTGGCGGAGACCATTCAAGAGTCCAACTTATTATCTAACAAAATCATTAAAACTGGGAAAACCAAAGATCAATCTACATGCTGTGATTGTTTGAAATCATAGAAGATTTAATAAAGGGTTTTCTTGTTTGGGTATTGATGGAGGAAACTACAAGAAAAAGAAGAAGCTCGTGAGAATGGATTATTGGGAGAAAAAACTGGTCCGACAGTGATGGATTCCTTGAAGCTCCATTAGAAAAGGAGGGTGAAAGAGATTATAACGTGAATAGTAGTAGTAAACGAAATGGATTTTGAAGATAAATTCAATTACTTCAAAGTATCAAGAAAAGAGGATAAAAGGAAATGGAGAAATCAACCCCTGCTTTTTACTTGCAAATCCAAGAGTAATTTGGGATTTCATTTTCAATAATGCTAATGTGTTCTTCTCTTAAAGAAGACTCTTATGGACCATATTAGGGGAATTGATTAAGGAAATGGGTTGAAAGTTATATTTAACACTAAAGTCGTTGATAGGTGAAATCAATTTTGACAAATTTACGAGTCAATTTGTGTTCTAATGACCAACTCAATTGTAGCAACTATTTAAAATATATACATAATGCGTACTTTTTAAGCTAAAATGATGCATTAGCGGCTGTTGTATTCAGCACCAGTTGCCAGCCGTATGATCATATCTTCAATCCAGAGCTACTTCATTCCCTCTTTCCGAACAGCCTGCGTTCCACTCTTCGATAGTAGTAGATCTTTCATTTCTCTGTAGCTGTTGAGCTCCTCAAGCGCATCCGCTGTTTTACGTGGCAGAAAAAATCCAGAAGCCATACCGACACCTCCATCGTATTCAGTCTTTAATGAATGAGTCGAATAACAACTCGAGTCTTGCCGGAGAGGCGGTGCCGTTCTGAGCAAGTGAACAAGAATGCCAACAGCAGCATCTTGTGATTTCTTTCCTACCAGATTTGACTGTGCAGTAAATTCTGAAGCTTTTTTGCTCTCTGTGTTTTGACTGTAATCACCCATTGCAGGCACAGAAATAAGTACACAAAATGTTAAGCTAAAAGAGAAAGATCAAATCTTACATCAAACTCTAACAACAGACAAATAAGGTAACCTTAAGAACAGGAAAAGTCCCATGATGAATCGATTTCGATCAGTCAGAAGAGAAGCAAAGCTAAACTATTAAAGAGATAAATTGCCTATTGGCTATATGACATATTAATATTAATCAGGCTCACGGATTCTGAACTTTAACCTACTTGTACACTTCCAGTTTCCTTCTTGTTTTAAGCATGTTTACTTGCCTTAACCATGCTTTAAAAATGAAACCTTTATCTTTACCAATATAATATTATCAGATAAATTCTACCCTTTAGTTGCATCTATGACTAGAAACAGATAAATTTGAGATGTATGTACCTGGATGAATCAGATACATCAACATCATCAACATCGAAAGGGCAAGAGAATTCACAATCATCCATGTCATCCTGGAAAGATAACCTACTAGAGCTTCTAGAGAATCCAATACGAGGTGAGCCACTAGAAGATAGCAATCCTGAGAATCGACCCGAGTCATCTTTACTATCTCTAACCACCTGAGAAGCAAATTAGTACTGGCCTCATCAGCACAAACAAAGATACAATGTTTTCTAAAAGTGTAAAACTTTCAAGTAGCAGGGAACAGAAATTTAAGACTACCTTTGGTGCGGAATAAAGATTTGACAAGCCAGAAGGAGACTCTCCAGCCCGTAGAGCTTCTATTTTCCTGTATGATCGAATCCCAGATGGAGATTCTTGAGATGAGGCATCATGCTTTGAGCTTCTAGGAGACAAAGGGGGAAGGGAATGCCTACTTGGATCGGAAGAGTTAGGAGAAAGATATCTAGTACTCCTGCCAGTTAGTGGAAGTGGAATGGTTACGGGGGCAGTCTCAGAACAATGACGAGTAAGCAAAGGATTAGCACCAGTTAAGTATGTTGGAGTTGATGGGGAAGCAGATGGTGAGAATGGGGGTGATAGCTTATACTCATCATAAGCAGTAGCCTGTTGTAGAGTTGACACTCTATGATTTTGAATTCTATTACCAAATAAATCAGCAGGTGGAGATGAAATATCATATGGTTTGCAAGATGTACGATACGCAGGTGGAGATCCTGCAAGAGATTGAGTTTTTGTAGGAGGGATTCCTCTATGAAAGCCACTAGACCAGCTGTGTGGACGTTGAAATGGAATTGAAGATGGAGACCGCAGTCCTCTGGATGGGAAGGATATAGCATGAGCACCCCTCTCTGATGAAGGAAAGGATCTCATAGGATCCGTGGTAGGGCTACCAACATAGTCTGTTATAATCTTTGGAGGCAAAGACACCAAAGGTTCGAGGTTGAAATCAGATAGAGTTGTACGGTAGGTCACCGACACACATAAGCAGCCTGGAGGAGCCTCAACAGGAGTAAAATTATATTCTTTCATTCCATCCTCCTCTTCCCTAGAGAATGGATGACTAAACGATGAAACCTTGTAAATAAGATCGAAATTATACGTTTGACTCAACAAACTTAGCTGCCTAAAGATTCTATATGCAGGGAGAAGCCTCATTTGCGAGTAAAGAGATCGCAAAAGTAAGATGCATTTCTTATAAATCTTCTTATAAGAAACAGCAGCCTCAGCACCACTAGGAGTGGCAAAAACCCGAGGGCAATCGTATTGAACAACCCATCTTTCGATAACAGTCTCAGTCGAAGGGCCAGCAGCTGCAGCCGACGGAGCATAGAGGTTGTCCACTGATGAGGAACAAGGACCATGGCGAACCAGTATTATGTCGATTACCATAGGATCCAATAGATTCCTAAGGGAGAAATTGAGATTCTCCAGAGCCGGAGGACGATCTCCTAAAACTAAATTGAACCATTTGTCGGTCTTCCTCACCCGAGAAAGAGAAAGCGATTCTTGCTGTTGGTGGTGAAGAGAAGGGACCCTGGACTCCAAAATAACGTGCAATATCTTGGAACGAAATTGGGAAACAATTTGTTCCAATTTCCCAGGTTCTCGATCCATTTCCATGGCAAGCTGTCAGTCCATCCCCAAACAAACAGACAAGTATTGCGACGTATCAAGAAAAAAGGCTGTAATTAATAAACGACAATGAAATTGGAGAAAGGAACCTCCTTTTCAAATCTCAACTCTGACCCACCAACGAACACTGATGATCAGAACCATTCATACATTACCCATTAAAGGATACAGGAATTTGAAGAAAAAAAATTACCTGCAAATCTGCAAAAAGGGCAAAGGGATCCCTAAGATAGACAATGGGAGTAAGGGAAGAATAAATGGTATAAGAAAAGAGAATTTACTTACTAGTTTGAAAGGGGAAGATGATTGACCATTGGCGTGCGCGAGATTTGCAGACAAAGCTAAAGGAGACGTGACCAATGGCAATTATTGATGGGCATCTAACCCGAATCCGATCCGATCTTGTCGAATTTTTTTAAAAAAATTTCGAGTTTAGGTCGGTTTTTTTTATGTGGTGTTCGGGTCGGATCGAGATCGGATTTAGGGTGAAAAAAATTCGACCTGACCCTGGAAAAATATATAATTTTATCTTATATATTTAGAAATAATTACAATAATATCCCTTTATATATATTTTTTTTTCAATTTAATCACTATTTTTACTGAATAAAAATATTTTTTTTATTATTTTAGGTCGGGTCGGGTGAAAAACTAATTTTGTCGGATCACGGGTGGAAGTCCCCTTCTTCTCAAATCGAATCGGGTAGACCAAAAACCCGACCCAACCCGACCTATGCCCATCCCTAATGGCAATGGCGTAAAACTCAAAGAAGGATGACACTTTACAATAGGATTTGACAATGAAGAAACAAAATCTCCTAAACCATCTACGGAACTAAAATAAATAAATTTGTTCTTAGTCGTAGTAGTATTATTATAGCGTATAAAAACGAATCTATTATTGTTACGAAAATGATTAATAAATTTGATGATCGTTATCCTAATTTTAGTCTCTTTTTTTCTTTTTATATTTTTAATTACCTGCGTATAAGCAATTCGGGATATATATTTTTAATTTAAAAACCTTAATCCAATCATCATCATCCAAACTGTATTCATCTTTTTATTAAATATTTTTTTAATCAAATCAAGTGTTTAAATTAAAATCAAAATTTTAGGCCCAACCATTTAATTTTGCCATTAAGATAATAAGCATGAGAAAATATCAAGTAGTAAAAAGTTTCAAAGAATCTAAAACTTATTTTAAAATTTTAATTTTGTTTTGGGAGTTAAATTTATAAATATTTTTTAAGAAGTAATTATTTTTAAATTTTTTATCACATTATCTTAATGTTGGAATTAATAATTAGACTCAAAGTGATTATAGATTAATAGTTTAGATAGAGAAAACAACGAGATGAGACGAGCAAAATCTTTTAATGTTCTAATCTCTCCTTTAGAAATGACAACTAAGATCCCACCTCAACCCGCCCCAAGTATTTTTATGTTCTACTCGACCTAACCAATCTGAAGTTAAATGTGAATACTCGTCTCCGTCCCGTTCCGAGTTAAATTTATTTTTTTAATTTTTTTTCTTAAAATCAAAACATACATTTTCAGAAAATATTTATTTTTCAAGAAAATACCAAAATTACTGCACTCATGTCTCAAGCTCGTGCGCATGGCATCTTATAACAAGAATTGAAACTAATTAAATCATTTAAAGCTAGGGGAAACTTGTTTAAAGAATTCTAAACAACCATGTTTATCCAAATTGGTTGCTAAGAACAGCAAGAAATAAAAAGGAGAAATCATTTCGTTGGAGAAGATACGAACCACTCCCATTTCTGGACGATGAAATGGTTTGGCGATATTAGCTCACCATCGTCTCCCTTGCTTCTCTTTAAACTCTGGGTCCCTGTAGACAAATATTAAACCAGAAGGTGAGAAGGTAGCTAGTGGTCAAGGGCCATGCATTATCACCTACATGGAAGATAGAATCAAACCTCTGGATATGATCAAGAATAAGGAGCCGGGGTCCAGGTGGTATTTTCACATCTCTAAGTGCACTGAAACACAACATGTCGATTTAAAGGCAATCAGAGCATACATACACAGTTCATAAACTATTAATTTGAAAGTTGAATCGAGATATAATCCAACTGCTTGCCTATCGGTGAGCAAAGGCAACGTGTTATCTGTTAACAAGCCTCTCTTGAAATTCTTCTCGTAGTTCTGCAGGCCGAGACTACTTAACATGGATCTTGTTCTGGAATAGTACACATCCTCAGCAGGTGGTTGAGAAAACTTTTGCCCCAACTGTATAATTAATCACAAAACAGTGGTGGTTCGATATGAAACTGCAGCCTCTAGTAGAGCAATATTTCAAAGCAGTATCCATTAAGAATATTCAACAGTTGGAAGGGGAAATTTAAGCTCATGGGATATAGGCACTCTCAAGAACAATTGATTCTAAAATTCCGGCACACCATGCTAACAGCTCTTTCGGGTTTATGCTAGCTCCATCTTGTTCATAGCAAGCGAAGCAATTAATAACCAGATACTAAACAAAACATTGATCTCAGTGAGGTTAATGCGATTATAAATCACCTGGAAAAGACCGCCTTGAACAAGAGCAAAAAAAAGACCAGATGTAGCTGCATTTGCAATCTGATTTGGGCCACCCATACCGCTCACTAAGGAAAACATGGCCCCGGAACCAAAAGCCGCCACCATGCTGCAACATAAAGTACTTTATCTAAAACAACCGTGTAAAACCTAGAGTATAATGATCATCCAATACAAGATAAAAGAAGAAGCCAACAATTCTTTATTCAGAAACAAACTTGGGTCATCTATACAATCTTCAGATTGTCACACATAACTATCCAATAATTCTCTCCACATGTAATATAACAATTCTAATTTATGATGGGCTTAGTAGAGATACTGAATCAGATTACTCCCTGGAAAGCAGGATGTAAAAGTGAGTGAGATCGAATCTAGCAAAGCAAATGTTAGAAGAAAACGAGTGCATATTTTTTCCGAGAAAGCAGCTCCAAGCTTCAAAATTGATGAAATAAGCTAGTTCAATATGACAAAAGTTTCAATAATTGTCCTCTCTTTAACAACACAAAACAATACATAATCAACTAATCTCCTTTTCAACTGTTACCGGTTAAAACAGGTCCTTTATAGCAGTCAGCAACTAGTATCTTTTATGGGGTTATGGAGCTAAGAACCAATGACTAGTTCCAGTATCCTCTAGCTACAAAACAACAGAAAGAAATCAACGGAGATAAAGAAAACTGTGATGAAAAAGGTTAACCTAGATTGGACATCCTCCTTCCCTCTCAATCTTTTCATAACACAAGATATTCCGGCGTTGACGCCGGTCATCACCGCAAAATTTCGAGCTTGTACCAAGGGACCTCCTGATAGAGCCTGTAATCAAGTAAACAACTACCATATATCAATAAAATCAATTCACAGATCAATAATTCGACCCTGTTTAAGAAAAACCATTCAGTGATTCAAAACTGTAACTAATGCTTGTTTGGGATATGGTAATTACAGTTCTGCAAATAGAATCAAGAGAAAGGGGGAAAGAGCAGGACCTGGGCTTGCTTGAGAGAAGCCATGGCTTGAGGGTCGAGGGAAGCCTTAGGAGTTGGAAGAGAGGCATCGTTGGTGAGGGTACCCATGAAAGCACCGATGGCAGCGCCCTGAGCGGCGCTGGTGGTGGTAACCACGGCGGCCTCGACGGGTAAGGACTGCTTGGCTAACCATCCCCTGAAACTGTTCTCCAATTCCTTGAACTTTGCTTGCAACTGTTCAAGTGGGTTTTGTTGTGGCATCACCACCATTCCTTGCTCTTTTCCTCGCTCCATTTCTGTAGAATTTTTGCATACAGTTTGATGCTCAAAGGATAGAAGGGGAGAGTGTAATTGTTGGTGTGCTGCCGCTGGAAATGGATATAGATATGTGCACATATATTTGGTAGTACAGCAATGTCATGGACCGGGTCGACCCTAACATTTGTTCACCCGAATCAATCCGTAAATTTCTTTTACTGTTTAAGATTGAGTTAATTTCATCACACGTCTTCAAACTATGAGCATCTTTCTAAATGGATTCCTAAACTTTTAAATGTTACAATTTAATCCTAAAACTATGATACTCATTCTAAATTAGTACTTAAACTTTTGAACATTCCAATTTCATCCTCAAACCCTAAACCCTAAACTATAATGCTCATTCTAAATAGTCCTAACTCTTTTTTTTGAAACATTTTAGCCTCTAAAATTTTATTTTAAGACAAAATACTTCTAATGTTCCACTAAATAGTCACTTTGTTTTTTTTTTCTTGAGCATTTTACTCCCCAACATTTCATTTTAGAATAAAAGACCCCTATTTTGGAACGTTAATTTCTTATTAAGTAACGGTTCATCCACAGAAGAATCTTTTTGCCCCCAAAATGAAGCATTAGGATCTAAAATACTCAAAAAATGAATTAAAATAACCATTTTAACAAATGATAGGGTTAATTTTGACATTATACCTAATTTTATTAATAAAAAATATTACTAACATATACATATAGTTTGAAATGAAATTGAGAATTCAAAGATTTAGAGACCATTTTAAAATGAAGATCATATTTTTTTAATGAAATTGAAACATTTAAAATGTTCGAGGATCTAATCAAGAATGAGAAAAATAATTTGATGACAAAGTTAAAATTTTAAGACCAAATTGAAATGATCATAATTTAGAGATCATTTTAAAATGAAGATCATAATTTGTTAATAAAACTAAAACACTTAAAAAGTTAGAGAATTTATTTCAGAATGAGAATCATAATTTGATGACGAATTTAAAATTTTAAGACCAACTTGAAATGATGATCATAATTTAAGTACGTGTTATGCAATTAATTTAATATTACATATCACATAACTCAATTTAAATATGTATAGAAAAATACTACGAATATATATAATTAATTATATAAAAAAAAGCCAATAGCAGAAATTTTGCTACTTGTGCAAGGGCCGAAGTTGCAACAATTATGCTCAGCAGAAAACGGGAAAGAAACATGGAGATTGGTTCTTTAAACCAATTGACAATGAACGCATATGCACCCAGTAGACAAAAACTTGAAGATCTCAGTTCGGCAAAAACCGAACCACTTCACCGGCAATTTGGTTAGCCTACAATTTAATTTGCAGAGACAAGCACAAGCCGCCTTCTGATAAGCACAACCTGATGCTCACAGGCCCATGAATGGCAGCCTCAGTTCTTCGCTGGTTCCAAAGTAGAGACCAAAAGTTTCAAGCAATCTGAGATGGCAGCATGTAAACTTAAAATCAAGCAATTAAACACGCAAGAGCATCAATAATCAACTTGCCTTTTAACTCCATTTTCGGTTGGTAAACCGTGTTCAGACCCCAAAAATATTCAGAAAAGCGACATCATAAACTCATGTTGGCAACCAGACAAATTGGTTTACTCTCCCCGCGAAGATGCAAAAACAGGCAACTGATACCAGTCAGCACATAGCAGTTTCCGAGAGATGAACTCAAACGGTATACGTCTACCTGGTCGCTGTCTGAAAATGGCAATGATACGTTTGGCTAGTGTAAGGCTGAATCACCTTGCAATCTACGGGAAGTCCCCAGCAGGACGCAAGCATAACACGGCACATTTACATTGGTTTGGCCATCCAACACAAGGAATGAAAATTTTCACCTGCATAAGAATGATTGAAAATAAGGAAGTCAGACATTTCCATTCAAGAAACCTAGAAAAGGAAAAGAAGATATATTCAAGATTGCAAAAGCATATTTAAACTTCCCGAAATTGCACACTTTCGAACCCTGCAAAATCAACACATACTTCAGGATCTTATAGAAGAAATCAACAAGGACAAAACGAGAGTAAAATAAATTAGAAAATATAGAACACATGACAAATAGTCATGTCATTTCTCTTCAACCTGCAATCAACTAGTAAACCAACAAGGCAACAAGTTATAAAAGCACTTCAAAATGTACCTAAAAACCATGAAAATATAGAACACATAACAAATAGCCATACATCCATAAATGGACATGTATGAATATAAAAACAATTCAACTCCTATTAAGAACCTAGAATCACCCTGTATCGGTTCAAAATTGGTGAACCCGAGTATAAGAAGAGTTAGAAAGAAACTAAATTAAACTCAAGTTTCACAACGAAGCTAGGAGGAACTAAATAGCATTAGGCAAAATAAACAATAAAAGTGTTCTTTTTCCCTACAGGCCGGTATCGTCCACCGACATCAAAGTCAATTATCCATTTATCCATATTTGTCCCATGAGAATCAAATCTGAATAAGTTTCAATGGAACACTTAAAGGGAAACAACATATAGGAGTCTTTAAGGTTAATAATAGGATACTTTATATGTAACGTAAACTCTAATCTAATCTAGCTTGTATCCATGCCATCTCCAACTTGGCTGCAGATCGGACTCACAGCAGAGAAAGATCTCTCCAAAGGAGAAGGATGGAACTGTGCATCACGTCTGCGCTTAAAACCGCAGCTATCAGAGGGCGGGGAATTGTCGGCATTGAGCTTCCTCCTGACGCCTCTGACCGCTTGTTCCTCGGCTTGAGTGAGGGGAAAGACCTGGCGGCTCGCCCGGCAAAGGGAACTATGGTTATCATACAAAATTCTCTGGTTACAGTTCTTGTCACAGATGTGTGTGATCCCTGTTAGTTTGCATCGATACATGTTGCCACAAACATGTTCATTTTGACATTTCCAATCGCATTTGTGAACAGGAATAGGACCATCACGGTCCAGAATAGTAGACATATAAATAACATTAGCAGGGGCAGCAGCCATGGTTTTGCCGTATACCTCCATTGCCTTTGAGACCGGAGAGTCTTCTTTCAAGATGAAGAATCCGCACCAAATGTTCTTCTGCAGAGCCGAACAGAATATCAAAAAACGGGTCAACTCTCATCTCTTGCTAGCGAATTGCTGCTACTATCTTTTTGGATCAAAATTCTTCACTCAAACGACTCAACCAGCTAAAGATCAAAGTTTTGAATAACTGGTCTTTTGTTTCGATTATCAAAGAAATAAAAACACAGAGCCCATCACGGAAATAACCGCCAACAAACAAGATCAAATTGCAAACAGATCTAAACATGGAAACAAAATAATTACCCAAGCTCCAACACTAAAAAAGCACACAACTTTAAGGAAAAAGAACAGCAAGAGATGAAAGAAAAAAACTCACCTGGAACCGGAAAAGTGAAAGCAAGCAACAAACAAGAAGAAACCTCTCGCTTGAAGAAGAAGCTGCAGCAACCTACAAAGAAGAAGAAAGAGAAGGGGCAAGGTGAAAACATATGGAGAAAACAAGGGAAGAGGGAGGGGTATATATAGAGAAAAATGGGATAAGTGGAATATGGGATTGGACAAAAGAAGGGCCGAAGAGTGGGGTTGAGTTGACGCGGCGCACCCTTACTTAAAGCAAGGGTAAATTGTACTAATAGTCACAAAACTATTAGTTCACTTTTGTTTTATTAATTAAAATCGAAAAAGTTTCATTTCAATCACTAGCTCGAAATGGTAAGTCCACCATATCATCTTTTTTTTTTTGAACAATTCTTATCTAGAGAATGAAGAAAAACAATATTAATTGAGAATTTTTAACTATCTCTTTTAAAGATAGTTAACGTCATCGTGATAGTTTAGCACTTCAATAATCAAAATATAAAACTTTATTAATGATGGTAACTATGATGCAATTTTTTCGATTTGAAGAAAGATGATACACAATGGAGTGACGTTAGGTTTTGGTGTGGGTGAAGGACATGAAATTCAAATGCCATACAAATTTACATGCAGATGTAATGTAATGTATTGCATGAAGAATCCAAGACTCTCCGTTAAAATAACCACTCCTCACTTAAATACTGTAACGTGTCTAACGCTTCTTTGCCTCGTCTTTTGTCGCCTTCTTCCCCACTTCCCTCTTCTTTTAATTTTTGTAGGGTTAATCCCTTCTTGCGCCCTCAAATTATTGTCTACATTTCAAATCGGTACTTATACTTCAAAATATTTTAACCGAGTGTTCAAAGCATCCATATTTTAGAGTTGACCGGATCATTTTATCAACTCAAATAGTTCTGAGATCAGATTTTTATCATATCCAAATTAGAAGGTTAATGTTCAACTTAGACGGCTGCCAATATTTTAACTGAAAATGACGAGTTTGGAACATATAAATAGGCAGTGACTATTTATAACTTTTAATAGTCGATGGACTCAATAAAATAATGTCTTATAATCGATGGACTATTTTGTAATATTTGAGTCAAAAGACTCAATAAAGTAGCTCCCTGTAGTTAGAAGACCATTTGTGTATTTTACCCTTTTATTTATTATCATTGAAAGCATAAAAGAAACCAAGTCCACGTGGCTTAATGTATGGGCCTATTTAACTGCTATATTTGGGCTAACATTCGTTTCCTTTGCCTTACAACCCACCGCAAATAGCCTGCAATGGATAACAACACGTTGCCTGCAGAAAACAAGGTATCCGTTTCACACATATATATATGGTAGGATATAGTGTAACGCATAATTTACTATTAGTTTAAGATTATTAGATAAATATAAATAGATAATTAAAATAAATAATTGAAAATAAGATGTTTTTCACAAATAAAAAAATAATAACGTGAATACATAAAATTTTAATTTAAACCAACTATTAACTTTCATCTAGTAAACATAAATCAATATAAAATTAAAGAGATTTATATAATGTAAGCAGATTTTACCCTATAAATATATCATGTTAATTTAGTCCCTCCTAATTAGGGAGAAACATGGGATTGAGACTAATTAACTATATAAATGATCATTAATATTTGAATAAGTTTATTTTTTCTCAATAATGTTTTAAAATTAACGATTTGATTACTAATGTTATCGATTTATAACAAATTAATCACTCAATCGTTAACCGTCATTATTAGAGTAATGAAATGTTAATGTGACACATTGGTATAACTTTTTTGACGTTATTCATGAGATCATTTTGACCGGCTCTCTCCTCTTCTTTTTCAACTCACTATTTCTCTTCTTTCTACAAATCTATCATTGTCAAACCCTTAAACTTCTTTTTTTCCCTTCATACCCTCCAATCATAAACTGCAACTCTTTCCACCTCCGTTCATGGCCACCGAATCGTCGCCTCTCTCAATTCCTGCAGGATAAAAGAAACACGGGCTGATCAGCCATTTGTATGCAATCAGAGAACCAACTGCTGGTACCATACGTGAATTGCGCAATGATTTTGGTGATCCCTTTGAAAAGATCCAAGAGTAATTTTTCCACATGTTATAATGTATGCTTAATGCATCTGTCTTCGATAGGTTTCTCCCGAGGAAAATTCGATATGCAAGGACAGGACTAGTGGAAAATCGCGAAGCTGAGGATCTGGGATACACATCAAAAGCAATGCTAAATCCCTTGCATTGTTCTTTGAAGGACTTCCTATAAAGATTGGATTCCAAACAACTCGTGATTGATCCAAGAAGTTGAAAGAGGCACGTTTGGCCCATCATCTGGCTCAGTAACAACTCATGTTGGTCGTTAAGAAGCAAATTGAGGGTGCTGCAATATTCAGGGGACATCCTGATATAGTTCATTACATATTTATTGAGAGGTGTGAACAGCACCAGCAGGGAAGGGGTATAACGATCCATTAGAACAAATAGCAGCTTGAAATGCCTCAAATGCTGCTATTGAAGAGTCACCCAATCTCTCATGGAACAGAAGAACTAGCCTCTTCCCAGAACAATGTATCCATGTCTCGGAGAACATCTGCCAATGTCTCATACATGCAAGCAAACGAAGCAGCTTTTCAGGTTTATGAGGCTACAAAAACGGCTTGCAGTGCTGAAATCCTCAGATTCAATCAATCCAATTGTGTGGGATGACATTGTATGCCAAGTGTCAACCTATATATTTATTTATATATGTCCATCGTTTATACCTTGAAATTTAACCTTCATCTTTTAGTGCAGCCCATCCTGACAATTATCTTCATGGACCATGTCCATTTATTCATCTTATTTTCAGTTTTTCACACAAACATATATATATATATATATATATATATATATATATATATATATATAAATAAAAATATTAAAAAGATCAAACTAACTGTACTAGCACGTGCTTAGCAATACATATTTGAACGACAAGAGTAGCAAGCAAACCCAGAGGATGTTTCCAGATTGATTTTTACAGTATCCTTTTGGGGAAAGAAAGGGAGTTAAGCAGATTACCATATTCTGTGTTAAGGTTAGAATAGTTATCTACGCCGGGATAGCTCCTTTTTTTCTTGCTTACAGGTAGACGAACTAAACGTCTAAGGTATCGTTAATAGATATATGCAGGTAGAGATGATAAAAAAAAATGGCAAAGTGCAGTTACGAGAACGCGTCAGCCATGTGTGGCTTATAAATTATGGTGAAAAGAGAGGAAAAGGAAGAAGGTGCATGTATAAAAATATAGAATGGCAGTAGCTACCGCCCCGTGCTAGAATTCAGTCGGCAGTCAAAGTGAAAAAATAAGTAAAGAAAATGAGGCCGAACGGCATGATGCAATATAGAATGATTATGGAGGAGGAGAGGCTCCGGTGCGGCTGATGGGTCGGAGTCAAAAGGCGACAGCTAAGAGAAGGAAGGTGATGGGTGGGCGGCCAAGTGCTGTTTCATCTCCATTCTGCGCTCCACGTAAGACTCCCACTTTACTGCTCCAACCTCGGTTTCTCTCTCCCCACTACATCGATTCTCGCGTGTAACAAATATGGTCAACATTTATTAATTACTCGTATAAATGTAATAATAAACGGGTAAAATATTCTTTTCACTGTTTAACTTTTAGTATATTCATGTTTTGGATAGTAAACTTTAAAAACATTTATTTTAATCATTAAACTTTCAAATTACACCTATTTTTTTATCATTCACGTATTAAATGAAAAACAATGTAATGACATGATCTACTTTATGCTGATGTTTACGGATTTGCAAGTCACCTGTTGGGCAAGCTATTTTGTTCTTTTTTCTTTTCTTTCTACTTTGTTTCCTTTTATATTCTTTCCACAAAAATAAAAATTCTTAAAGTTTCATCCCATGTCATAATGATATAAGAACGATAATTTTTTTCCAATCATTTAAAATATCGGTAAATTTATTTCATCATTCTTTATTATTGTATCAATTTTTTTAAAATCTATTTAAAATTTACGAAATTCAATCTAAAAATTCATAAAATCTCAAATCACTCTGATTTATAATCTTTATCATCCAATCAATGTGAAATCATGATATATAGTTCGTATCTTCTTCCTAGCCCCACTGTTTATATTTGGAAGCAGACATTCCATCATCAAGAAATCAAAGAGAACTTAAAATTAATATTTTTTTTAAAAAAGATAGTTTTGGAAAAAAATATAATATTTTTAAAATAAAAATCAAATCATAACACTATTAAATAATAAAAAGAAGACTGAAAAAAATGGATCAATTCAAAATTTTAATGATTAAATTACAAATTTTAAAATATAGTGACCAAAAAAAATTGAAGATAAAGTTGAATGATGGAAATTTGTAGTTTATCCGAAAATTGTAAAATAAGAATCCTACAACACGCTGTCTATTTAAACACATCTCATCTCTTCACATTTCCTGTCATATACGCGAGCACACTGCAAAAACAGTAACGCAAAAAACCTTTTGTCTTTTAGGTTTTGAAGAACAGCCATCCATTTAGCCAAGAGCCTCGATAGATGAACCCCATCCCTATATTGGCCTGTGTATGATTATGGAGAAACAATATTTGGATTTCATACTCGTCCCAATGGGGATTCTTTTCATGCTGGCTTACCATCTTTGGCTTCTCTATCGAATCTTAAACCATCCCACCAGGACTGTCATCGGCGTCAACGCCATCAACCGCGGTTTTTGGGTTCAAGCTATGATGGAGGTTGGTCTTTTTTTTCTTCTTTTCTTTTCTTTCTCAAAATCTTGATTTTCCTTATATAGATAGGATGTTTATGCAGGACGCGTCAAAAAATGGGGTTTTGGCGGTGCAAACGCTGAGGAACAACATAATGGCATCCACCCTATTGGCATCGACGGCGATCATGTTGAGTTCCCTTATCGCTGTCTTGATGACGAGCGGGAGCGCCAATAGATCGTCCTGGTTCATATTTGGAAACACAAGCGACCTTGCATTCTCGATCAAGTTTTTCTCGATATTGTGTTGCTTCTTGGTTGCCTTTTTGCTCAACTTACAGTCTATAAGGTATTACAGCCATGCAAGCATCCTCATCAACGTGCCTGTAAAAAAGATGTCTCACCAGCACCGCCACCACCACCACCACCTGACGGCCGAGTATGTGGCCAACACCGTGAATAGAGGCAGCTATTTTTGGTCCCTAGGACTCCGAGCTTTCTACTTCTCTTTCCCCCTCTTTTTGTGGATCTTCGGACCCCTTCCTATGTTCTTCTGTTGCATTGCCCTCGTTTTCATGCTGTATTTCCTCGATGTCAACTTTCAATTCGGGTGGGCCGTTGGGACCGTCGATGACGACGGCCTCAACCACGACGAGGAATCAGGCGGTACATGAAACAAAAGCAACGGTGGGGGTGGCGTTGATTCGTTCAACCAAAGTTGAATGGAATTGCATTTCTCATCAACAGGGAGACAAGTGTTGTTAACAATGGCGAGAGGTTTTCTACAAAAATCATCTGGTAACGAAAAATGTATTGAAGGAGAATTGTCCATAAACAGGAAATGGAAACTGAAAGCTTACATTTTTCTTTGAATTTCCTTTTCTCACCAATGGCTTTTAATGTTAAGAAATCAACAAAAAGGGTATTGCGTGGAGTTCATCAACAGTTTCTCTTTATCAGAAAGATATGTACTTCAACTCCGAAGTTGATAAAATACCGTATGTTACTCCATTTTTAAAGAAGCAAAAACAAAGCTCAAGTCAAATGATAACAAAGAACTAAAATGCTCAAGTGGAATACTCCACGAACCACTGCTTGTCCTTCTACAGAATTTTAATTCTCCAACTTGGGGATGTCAAGTTGCACATCAGGCAGAATATTCTGACTGCACATCTAAAGGTAAAAAATGCCTTTATTTTAAACATAGTTTCAATGCAACGAGAGAGAGCACTCCCAATGCTACAACTTACTTGGGATCGAGCGAGATCGACTTCGTGCTCGTAACGTCCGCACTGCAGTTATGTATTCTGCTTATTAAGTTATTTCCTGAATTTAATAAAGCTGTGCATCAAAGTTGGATGATCAGTACATGCTGTAGTTCGGCTAGCTAGCATTGTTTTCTCACATTAAATAGTTACAAAGAATGTTGCTTTCCTGCAAACTTTAAGGGGCCCATCATGAAATTTGTCATACTTTAAAAAAAATGTAAACTTTAAACTCAAAACCTTAAATTCAAAAAAAAAAAAAATACTTCGGATTTTATTTATCTAGTACGAAAGCCGATCTGAGCTGCCAAGAATGTAACATATAGACTCTCCACCATGATATGCTTATAGCTGTTTCTTGAAATAGCATAATCACTCTATCACTTCCAAACATTTACAAAATGGTTCTTTCTTTTGATATGGTGGACAATTATGATTTTTATGTGAACAAACTTTCCAATATAATGCAAAGCCTCCTCATGCAATGACCTGCTTGCAAGAGGGACTTTGTATAGACTACGAGAAGCAGACCAAACACGACGGAGAGTCGAATAGTTGGAGGATGCGCATATTCGGAATTTGTAAGCAGAAAATCAATTTGAGATCAACATGGAAAGAATCATATTTAATGTGGTTTGATCCCGATTGCATACATTCACCGACGACAGACAAATCCGTTATAAATATAGAGATTACAAAGAGTTTAGACATCAACCAAACACTATAAACAAGCCCCAAATAAACCCCCTTTTTTAAGCTCCTAATGTTTAACCCGATGTTTTACCAACTCACATCCCTAAAAAAAACCCATATCTCATACAATGGAAATTACACCCGTTTCATAATTCAAAAGGTTAGAACTCACTCTATAATTATGGAACTTATTACTTGATCAACAAGAAATCTTTGTTCTACAAGATTTCTTTACAAATACAAATATTCTCTCTTCAACAAATAGTACAATACCAAAATCCAAATCAGTTGTCAATTAGAATTTAGGTCAGTATCTAACAACACATTTGTTTTACGAAGAGACTGCATTTCTTAAGGATATGTTCCTACATTCAGGTGTCTTCAATAATGATTTCTTTTAGTTCAATGCTATTGTATAAAGAATTATGAACGAAAAGATTATGGACAACTGAGAAAATCAATGAAACAGTGTCTGTAAAAGTTAGGTACCTATCAGCATACTATTCTTTCCATTCATCTCTGAACTTCAGTTACTTTTAGCTTCAGCTTCATGTTACCAGCTTGAACTACTATTTCTTCTTTGTGTGTGTCTACTTTTAAAACTGTTGCTCTCTTGCCAAGTGATGAAACATGCACCGAATCACCAACCTTAGGAAGCTCGGTAATTTGTTCTGTATCATAAAGGCCAAAGGAACATTTACTAATAAAAACAGAATGACCTTTTTAATGGTCTAAGCTTAATAGAGACATTCCAGCACAAGGAGTTTAAAAGATACATAAGCAACCATTCCTACTCGGCACAAGAAAACTTCATCTGCTCATAAATGATACCTGATTGTGGTTTCTTAATAACTTGAATAGAGGACGAACTTGGATTGGTAGTCTGCAGCTTAGTTTCAACTTCCACAGCATGCTTGTATTGATTTGCTAGTGTACGCTTGCTTGCTTTACTGAGTTGAGATTGTTTCATGGCAGATGTACGAAGCTGCTGTACCTTTTTGTGAAGGGTAGATCGAGCAACTGCAGCAGCCTCAGATAGTTCTCGCATCTTCTTATATCTTTGTTGAGCAACAACCTCTTGGAGCTTTCTTCTGTTGAGCAATAGCTTTTCATGAAGATCTCTCGACAGCCTGTAATCACAAGCAGAATCCAGACATTATATAGAGCATCAACTAGCTTGCAATACATGTTTACAACTCCTTCAAAGACATTATATTTTCCATAGTTATTGGCCTATCACATGGGGGAAAATGGACCTTAGATGTTTCCTCCTCAAGTCAGAACAGTTAATAGCAAACATGAAAAAGGGCATTATATTTTCATTTCTCATACTTGCCAATTTCAATCGTGTATTGTCTAAAAGGAATTATTGCTTTAAAATCCACCATCCAATATCATTGCTTTAAAACAATGTACAAGCAAAATGCCTTCACCAGATAATGCTCAGCCTTAAATAAATTCCAGTAGTAGACCAGCCAAAAGACGCTCTCTGGAACAGTTACAGATATAATTGGACATTAGCAAAAATGGCTGCAATTAGTAGGAGGATATAGAAGGAAATCAAAGTGCTTCAATCAAAGATATATTAGGACAGTTACTCTGTATTAAGAAAATTCATAAAAGCAGATTAGAATATAGCTTTTATAGATGCCGAGCAAGTAATTAAGGTAACAACTAATTATTAAATAAAAAAGTCACGTGTTAGTGAGAGTAGCTCCAGCTTCTCTCTAACCTAGGTGTTTTCAAATTTCAAACTCGAGCCCAGGCGTCTTTGAATATTTTTCTTCTCCTCCTCCGACATCCACCTGTTGTCCGCCGTCGTCGTCCGCAACCCGCCGCCGCCGCCAGCCGTCCGCCGACACACTCCGATCACCGTTTGAAGCCGTTTTGTTCTGGGAAGATCGCCGGCTTACGGTGAGTTCATTTATGGTCTTAGATTTGCGATAGAGTCATTCTATCAACGCAGATCTCAACGAAGTCCACTGCCGACTAAAGCCGCTTCCCGCCGTCCGAGCATGACACCGCCTCTCCACTGGGCACAGCGTCTTCTAACGACCAGAACTAGTGAACTGGTTCGGCAAGATATTACCGTCCTCCATCTTTCTGCTTTTTTCCTGATTTCACCATGGATCCACAACCCCCGTCTCAGACCAGGTGAACTCGAGAGCTCTCTGCATCAGCTGCGGTAGGTGCAGCCTCTGTGAGTCACACTAGTACTCCCTCTGGATTCGATGGTGCAGCCATTTCTTCATATTCCAGTAAAGAAAAACGTGACAGGAAGATTGAAAAGGAGAGGACAAAGCTTCGGAAACGGAATAGGCGAGCTTTCACCAGACGCATGCTGGCCGGATTGAGGAAATACGGTAATTTCCCTCTTCCCGTGCGCTCTGATATGAATGATGTTCTGGCAGCCTTGGCCCGAGAGGCAGGTTGGACAGTTGAGCCGGACGACACTACCTACAGGCACTCTCCTTCCCACCAAAATCAGCAAAATGTAAGAGTTGTTTCTGCGAGGTTGGGTGAACAGCTTCTTTCAACCAGTTCTCTGGAAAAATGTTCTGGTAAAGGAACATTAGATTTGCAATCACCTGCTGTTAGGATTGATTATAGTGGTATGTCTCCTTCGCAAGGTGGGAATGATAGGACTGAGAGGCTTTCGTTAGTTGAAGCAACACCCGTTCTTTCTGCTGCTGTTGTAGATCACATTGGAACCAGGGGGATAACCACGAAGGGGCAGTTCAAAGATAAATCTTCAGAAGTAACGAGAAGGAGAATAAATGGATTTCAAAATTGGAGGAAGGATGGTCATACAAATGGTAGTAATGGGTGTAGAAGTGGATGCGTTACGCTATTCATTGAGAACCTGCCGGAGAAGTTACATTGGAAGAGACTTGGATTTATTTTTGGCACACACGGTCAAGTTATTGATGCCTTCATTCCTAAAAACAGGAACTCGAATGGGGTTCGCTTTGGGTTTATTCGCTATGCTACAATTGAAGAAGCAAGGATAACGATTTCAATGATGAATGGTAATCTTATTTATGGCAGTAAAATTAGAGTCTCTTTGGCTAAATATAAACCCCGACAGTCTTACTGGCGAAAGTCCTCGACAGTTGTTCAACGTAAGTTTGGGTCGGAAGATATTTCGAGGATTAAACACTGTGAAGTTGAGGGCGTTGTGGATGAAGATAAACTTGACGTGTTGAGTAACTGTCTTGTGGGGTGGTGCAAGAAATTTATCAAGATTGATAATCTTGCTAACCAAATACAAGCCAAAGGACTAGTTGGTTTCACGCTAATGAGAGCTACTGGTAATGTAGTTCTATTGGTTTTTCAAGACTCTGTTTTGTTGAGAAGCGTGAAGGATGATAAGTTAGAGCTTCTAGCAGAGTGGTTTTCCAGAGTGGAAACTTGGTCGGAGAGCCTAGTGGTGGTGTGTCGTCGTGTGTGGGTAGTTTGCGAAGGTATTCCTTTCCATGCTTGGAATTGGGATACCTTCAAAAACATTGCAACTAAGTGGGGCAAGTTAATATCAGTCGACAACAGTTGTGAGTTTCCAACGTCTTTTGATCGAGCTAAATTTCAAATACTCGCGAAGGCCCAAGGGAGAATTGATGAGATGTTGGAGTTGAAGGTCGGTGCAAATTTATTCAATATATTGGTGCATGAAGTTGAGCCTTCTTTCAAACCTAATTCTTGGGTCCCTGAAGATTGCGATGTTTCACTAGAGCTTGTTCCTCCAATTGGGTCGTGACTTTTTTGGCAGTTGCATTCAGAGGCGTTTTTTTTAGTTTGTGGTTGTAATTATTGGTTTTTATTTTGCTATGTTATCTTTCATCTTCAGGTGTATTTCAGAAATAGGGTTATTGTCTTAGGGGCTTTTTGTTCGAAGCTGAAAGATTTTTAGGTGATATGGTTTTTGTAATGGCTTTTATTCCCGTATGAGGGTTCGGTGTTACCATATGTACTTGGTATTATGTTTAATAAAATATGAGGCACTCTTTTCTTCCTTCCAATGTTCTTCAACATACTTCTAAGTATCTGGAAGAATACGAAGGGAGTTTTTAATGAAACCTCCAACTTCTATAAAAAAAAAAGACTAATTATTGAGAGCCGATATCCTCATAGCCTTTTAAAATTTAAATAGTTGGGCATTATTAGATTTGAAGCTCATGCTTTCACTCCCAGTAATCAATTTTTAAAAAAGTATACATACATTAGATGATGCCGGGACTCATTGATATGCTCTTGGAATTTTTGCTTGAATGTTTCCATATCCATTATTACCTGCAGTAAGAAATGAACTGATTATGTAGGAAGTAGGATGAAAGAGAGTTCAATACTAATTCTTTTTGATAAAAATATGGGAGGCCTCGTCAAAAATCCCAGTCATAACCTGAAAACTACATTTGTAGCTTGACGGACATTGGAAGGAGGAAAATAGTGCCTCAAAATTTGTTAATAATTTATTAATGAAACTTACAAAAAAAACTAGTACAAACAAACAGTACCCACCAGAATACATAACCTGACCAAAAACATAAAATATACACTACAACAATCAACATAAAACCTAGAACTAAACATAAATCCCCCGACCTACAACACAATTCTCAATTAAATAGTATATACAAGCCCTAAAACAGTAGTTTTCAGCTGCCATAAAATCAAGGTGATCATACAACTGTGCAACTATACAATAGTACCTTCAATATAGCAAAATACAAAATAATAGTTGCTCAATCCACAAGTTGATACTAACAGATATCATGACTTAACTAATAACAAGCATATTATAACCGAACCCAATTACCTCGTCAATCTCTGCACTAGCAGCACCATATAATTCACGAGCATCATCAACAATTATGCTTGGTACTCCCAATCTTTCAGCTATATTAATCGCATTTGATCGACCTAAAAAATGTTACACTGCCTTGGTCAGTAAGCCACAGCAAGTATCGTACAAGAGGATGATTAATAACCAGCAACTCATCTGTTGCAAAACTTGTCTTTGAAACTTTTTGGAGTTGGAAAGTTAACTGGCAGAAAGCATTCCAAGAATCAAGCAATTGATTGTTGTCACATAATTAAGACTGAATACCTGGTACTCCCCAGAGAATTTTGTAAGTTGGCTTCAAATTCTCTTCATCAAATTCCATGCAAGCATTTTCAAAAGCATCATTACTGCAAACATAGTATAACATCAAGAATTTGGTGCATCAGCACAATCCTTATTATAGATGCAAGAGCCAAAAGATAGGTAACAGAAGATCTTTTATATGAATGAGTTGAAACTTCAATAATCATAAAACATTACCTGATAAAGATTGCATTTCCTTCAAAAGGTTGAAGTGCCAATAAACTGAAGTAAGCAGTACAAGTATTACATCTTTAGCTAGCAACTATATACCTGTATTTCAAAGTTTTAAGTTCGCCATGATGCGTTGTAGCTATTGTCAGCAATGCCCCACTTTTAGCAAAAGATTCTAGCAGAGACATTCCTAGTGCTGCTCCTTCAAGGGGATTAGTTCCAGCACCAACCTAGCAGACACGGAATGGGGGAAAATCCGTTTTAGATTTGTTTGTAACTGAAACACTTTTCTTCTTTTCAACCTCACTTTTAATTGAGGCAAGTAATTACAAGATGCTTAATTGAAACATACTTCATCTAGTAGCACCAGTGATCGGCTTGTAGATTTTGATTGGATTTCCTGCAACATGAAAAATGTGTCGAGGAATTATTAACCAGAGCATTGTGTATGTGTAGTATTTAATCCCCAAAACTTGAGTATTTGTAGTTGGAAACTAAAATCCTGAACTTAAGGAATGAATCAAAGTCTCCAAGCAATTAATCTTAGGAATGATGTCCAAATGGTTTGAAGTCTATGAAGATGACTTTGTTGGTGTAAAATGCTGAACATTTACATTACAGCCAGTCATACATTTTAAAGTGTCCAAGAAACTATTGGCTCATCTCAAACAAGCAAGAAAATTTATAGAAAGTATATCATTCATTCATTCTTACACTAATTTGTTTCAAGTGTCCAGAGAATGTAGATAATGACTGAGACAAAGACTGCTCATCGCCAATATCAGCAAAAACACTATCAAACCAAGGAACTTTAGCAGATTCTGAAGATAAAACATGAAGACCTGCAGTATAACAGAAACTAGGATAAGGTTATGCCGTAAAGGGTGAAAATAACCAACCAAAATAATATAACAGATAAATCAAATGAAATTACTGATCACTGAAATTATATCAATATTCATCATAAGCATTAAGAGAAGACCCGGTTAAAGTGGAAAACTTGATCTATGGTTTGAAACATTATTATGGAAGTTCATTTTTGTTTCACAAGCATTTCACTACCCTTGATTAACTTGGAAAACATACAAGTAAACACAACTGCTGTATAAGCAAAAAGCTTAGAATGAGAAAAGGCCAATGTGTTTATTTACTTGGCATAAATACAAGTTAACATAACTGGCATGTAAGCAAAAAGCTT
Source organism: Hibiscus syriacus (assembly GCF_006381635.1). Classification (NCBI taxonomy): domain Eukaryota; kingdom Viridiplantae; phylum Streptophyta; class Magnoliopsida; order Malvales; family Malvaceae; genus Hibiscus; species Hibiscus syriacus. Next base: position 2,465,095 of record NW_024063008.1, read on the forward strand.
AGAATGAGAAAAAGCCAAAATGTAAATAACACAACCATGGAGCATTATTATAATTCTTATGCCTCCATTCAGTTTTTCATGATCATACATGAGTCATTAAAGAAAAAGGTAAACCTGATTTTGCCATCATAGCAGCCAATCCGATTGTCTTTAAGCATATAGTTTTACCACCAGTATTAGGGCCAGTTATGACCAGCACTCTGGTCTTCTGAGAAATAAGAAAATCAACTGGTACAGGGGGAGCTTCTTCTAGTGCTCTAACCTGGAACCAAGGGAATAATCATTTTGTAACTGAGCACTGAAAATATTATTAAGCCACTGATTAAACTAACAGCTGATGGATAATATTGAGTTATTAACTAGTTACCTGCTTTTGCAAGGATGAAAGATCTATTTCTGCTGCTCCTTTCACTGTCATATTCTCTGCCTGAAGTTTTCTTCTCCTAATTTCCTACGGCAAAAGGCAGTAAGAATAGAAGAAGGGATAACTGCAAAACTGGAATGAAGCTAACAACTTTAAACGAGAGAGTTGCTTGAGCAAAATTTAGTAACTGTAACTATTTCCTGTGCCAATTATTGTAGATAAACAGCAATTTTAAACACCACCGAGGACCCAAGAATAGCAAGAAAAAAAAATCAATTTTCATAAGCTTATATGAAATTTACAACCCTAGAGTGCTTTAAGGCAAAGGAAATGTTTAGGACAACAAAAGTTAGCAATATGTTACTTACAGCAGCAGCATTGCGGACATTCTTCCGAGCTGTGCTCAGCTTTTGCCTATGCTGCTGAAGTAATAAAGGATGATAAGCCCTATGCAGATAGAAAATCCATTCCTTTTTTGGATCTGGTGGCTGTGACGTTTTGTCCTTTGATCTGTCGGATTCAGCTGTTAAAGGTTCATTGATGTCTTCTGGAAGGAATATATTGGGATATGTCCCTCCATATGAAAGACTATAAGTTGCACGAGCATAAATCTAGATGTCAAGAAAAAGAAACAGTATAAAAATAGAATAATCAACAAGTAAAAACAAATTATTATTTCATAAAAAGGAAAAGAGTGTTACAAAATCTAGTGCAGAAAATTATTTTGAAACTCTTGTATTGGTGAAGTAGAACTATGAAAGGTTCCACATTGCAAGGACCTACTAAGTATGGCAGGTTCCACAATGCAAGGCTCATCTTTCCACATTTGTACGGACCTAATAGGTCTTCTGTACAGGTGGTACTGTGCATGCAGACATATCTTCAAGCCTTTTTTCCCTTTCTTTTTTCCAACTTGAAGGTAGCACAAGGAGAAGACATTCATCACAAACTAAACTAGCGTAGCTATGATATTCCTAAATCTCTTTAAGGCTTCAATTATCAGAAAAAAAAATCCATAACTAAACCTTTCTAGGAATCTTTTCTTTTCACCTTTTCCATAAGAAAATTATAATTCAAGAAGTTGCAATAAATCGCCTACCATATCCAATTGAATCGCAGTTGTCAAGCTCTTTTCCATTTCGTCAAGATCCATTTGTATCTACATAGATGGTAGTAACAGAAACACACAATGATACATAAACTGGATAAGAAAGTAATTTCACACATTAAGGTAAGCAACCTTTTCTGTCACCATTGAGAGCACATCTGCCTCAGCTTTTGCTACTAATGCTCTTGCTTGCTGTAACTCATCATTCAAAGGAACAGCTGCAAATGGCTCTATTATACTTCCTGAACCACTAGAACCATTTATATTGTTTCAAGAACATGGTATTAAAAGGTAAGCTCCAATCAACAGCTCATGAGCATCAAAGCAATACAAAAAGATCTGACCTTCAAATTTATTTTAGAATCGAACCAGGTGGAAAAATCAGGAAATGCTACAGTTTTAGAATTTGAATTAGCTATAGTAGAACAAACCGAACCACTTCATCCTATAATCTTCTTATATGTCAGTTGTTTGTCTCAAAAAATAAATGGCATGTGCATTTTCTTAAACAATTTTGCTGGTGAAGAAATTTCTAAGTAGCATGGTCAACTTTCTATCATAAATACTGAAGGTTAAGCTACATTTTCTTTTATTCAAGTTTTACAATTAATAAGGATGTGAGAAAAAGGAAAAGTAATAGTTTTTGTTAGGGTTTTCAACTTGATTCATCATATAGAAACGAACTGCAGGTCCTGATTAGGAACCTTGAAACCTACTTGTTGAATCGGTTAATGAAAGTATCATCCTTTCATCCAAATGGGGTTTGCCAATGTTTTCATGTGCCTCCATAATACAAATTTTACAGTGGCATGGCCCTGCTAAGCAGTAGCCTCTAACACACAAGATACAGAACTGGGCTAAACCTTCTCATATCAAACATAGACATAATAGCATAAGCTGATAGTGGAATTAAGCAACAATTTTATGCACCTGGACAATAGAAGACCCTTCAAACTTGTCGGTTGATCAGTCTCTGATCTTATACACCATCTACCATCAACACTGCTGGCCGCCTTAACCAATAACACAGTTGTAATTAGGATAACAGCCTTATTTCCATACAGATTGATAAAGAATATGTTGGTTATCAAATGCATCTTACCATAAGGGCTGATTCTTTTGTTTCATTCCTAATTAGAGTGTCCATTAATTGATGCAACTGAACAGGCAAGAAACTACACAGTTAAAATATCAAAGTGGGGGAAAATCTTTGAGCCAATATTATAATTAACAGAAGATTATGTGAAGGCAACACTTGAAAAGCAGTAATAGTAGATTTGCACCCTGATAAACAAAAAACTAGCACATATAAAAGCATTCCTTGAGCATGGAAAGGAGTGATTTGAATACTAGAAATACAGAACCTAGGTAGAGGTGGACCAAACTTGATATAATTTGAAGTACTGAAGAACCTCATGCCTCAAAATCTCCTAAAGTGCAAGACATTAATTGAGATGAATGAAGGTAAAAGGATTCATGTAGCCTACTACATAGACAAAGAAGCATGGGTTAAGGGCTTAAGGCTAAGCCAAGTTTAATAATATTTATATCTCATTCAATCAGCAAGATGTTTGAATTGTACTTTTCTTTAATTTCCCGTTATTTCTGAAGGCGCTGTTGGGAACAGCCAAGCAAGGACGGGGTAACAACTGAGTTCTTTTACCAATGGTGCCTAAGAAGAAAAATCAAGAAATTTCACCTTTCTTTCAAGTGTTCGGACTTGATCACGAGCTTTTCTAAGGGCAGGACTCTGAAAAAGAACAAGTTTTAAGGTAGAATGAGACCAATGGCATGGGATTTAATAAATAAAAAAAACTTCTTTCCCTATATTTAATTTCCCGGATGAAATATTGAGGCAAAAGGAACAAACCGCAGAGTCTTTAACAGAGCCATCTTCATCTATAACTCGCTGAATCAACTTGATTACTGATCTATTTACAACCAGTTGAGTAATCTGTAAACAATACCGCCAAATATTCAACATGCATTTAATAAAAGTTTGAAATTGTTCTTATCTATATTTATAAATTAAAAAAACAAAAAAATATTTATTTAGTCTTGGAAAAGAGAAAAAGAGCGTAAATCTAAATGCCGCATACGCAGTTGGAAGAGTACTAAAAGGCTAAGCATTTGAAGGGCAGATTTACCATTTCACTGAGAGGCATGAATTGTTTATACCAATGAGAGTCTTGCTTGATTGCAGCTTTTAAACTAAGCTGCAAAGCTTCGACAAACTGTAGTAGAGATAGAAGAGCCATTGCTTCATTTGCATCTAAAGGTAAACGCCTCCGTGCATGTTTGATGGCAGCTTCAACCTTTTTAGATACAAAAACACAAACACTTGGAAGAGTCATGAAAGGGCAGAAATAAATTTAAAAAACAAGAAGAAAGTGAAGAAATATTACGAGAGCAAGGTCGACGGAAGTCAAGTCCAAGTTAAAAGAATCATGGTTGTGCATTTGGATCGCAGCATCAGTTTCTTGTAAAAGCCTCAAACTGTCATGGAACGTTTGATTGAGGGCCAAAAGCTGGGCCTATCAAATTCTCAATCGTCATTCCACCCGAAAGAGAAAGGGAAAAAAACACACATCGGGTTTTATATAAAAGGAAGAGAAAAAAATTAAAAAAAAAAACCTTCGTTGCTTGACGACCCAAGGATGTGCGGGCAAAAGAGGAAACCGATTGACAGAGTTTATCCCATTCTAAAACCCTGAGAGAATCGTACTTGACTCCGGACTGATTATCATGGTGTTCCCTCGAGCATGATACTTTGAAATAAACATTCCTCCTCTGGATTATACTGATTGGGCAACCGAAGATGGTGCCCGCCGCTGCAAAGAGTGGCGGCGGCATGCTCTTCACCTGTTACAAATGGCGGGAGGATGCGGATTAGGATTTAACGGCCTCCCTAACTCCTGCTCCGAAGTCCGAAGATTGCTTCATTTTTATCCGTCGTTATGATTTTTTATTTTTTGGATAAACTACACTCTTAACCACTGAATTATGATATATTTTCATTTAACTATTGATCTTTCATTTTTTTATCAATTAAACTTCTTAATTATTTAAAATATCTCAATCAAATTAATTATCATTAGGGGTGTGCAAGTCCGGGTACCCGACAACATCTGGGTCGGTTCTCGGCCCATGTCCCGACCCGGATGTTGCGGGTACCCTATACCCGATTTTTTTTATTTTCAAATTATTAATTTAAAAAAAATATACACAAATTTAAATGTTCGAAACTTCGAATTACATACTCCAACATCCGAACATAAAATTTAAAAGTTTGAAATACAAAGTCTAATAATTCATAATATAAATAATCTATTATATTATATATATATATATATATAATAAAAAAATAAAAACTAATCGGGTACTCGGGTAACCGGGAAAACACAATTTTGTGACCCTGGTCCGACTCGGCCGGATAATTTTTTTAAAAAAATTACCCGGATTTTTTAAGTTCGGGACGGTAGGTCGGGTATTTTTGCACACCCCTAATTATCATTATCATTTGATGGAGGAACTAAGATAATAATTAATAAAATTGATATAATTATATATTTAATCCTCATTATTTACATATTTTATCAATTTAATTTTAATTTTAATTTAAAATCTTTCAATTATATAATAACACATGAAACATATATAATTATAAATTAAGTATTAAATTTGTTTCAATGGTATAAGTACTCCACTACTTTTCAATTGGCTTTGAACGCCAATAAAGAATGAATATTACATAGTGACAATAATTATGAATTACATAGTGACAATAATTATGAATTACAATCCGGCTTTCAATTGCCACAAATTAATCATAAGAACAATGCGAGATATAACGCGGATCATCACGAACCCGGTTATAGGCTCAGCTATTCCTCCTTGTTTTCATTGCTTTTAGCTTCTTCCCCGCTCGATTCTTGATCAACTTCAGCCTTCTTTACCGGCTCCACCGCGTCATCATCATCCTTTGAAGAAATCGGTTCACCACCACCACCAGCCTCTGGTTCATCAGAAGACAAGGGTTGAGCCTCAACCTTCGGTTCAGAAACTTCCACCGAAGTTTCCTCGGTCTTGTTCTCACCTCCATCAGTATTGTCCTGCCAAAAACACACAACTTTTTTTTAACTGTTGTAAATCATGCAATGCAGTAAAATAGAAATTAAAGGTGGTGATGTTTAGTTACATGATCACCGGTCTCAGGTTGAGATTTCTTGGACTTCACTGGAGGTTCGGCAGATTTGCTGAACTCCTTAGGTTTGGTCGCGCAGCCACCCATTACCGGTCAGGAACTTCCGGGGATGATTGAGCGAGTACCTCGAGGTAGTGGTCGGATTGTACAACACTGTTAAGGTTTAAGAAATTGAAGCAATACGAGAGGTAATATAATAGGTATATGGGATTCTAATAATCAGGAGAGTTTCTCGGCATATAGATTCATCACCGTAGTTTTTCCAGGCGGCTTTCATGGCGGGGTGAGGGTAAGAAATGGATATTGGTTGGAGTTTGTTGTGACAGTTACCTCGATGGAAATTCATAGCAACCACCACCTCAGGTCCCTGTTGTATGGTTAAAGCCCTTCTTATACACCAAAAATGGAGATGAAGGATACGGATGGTAATGAGTTAGATCGGGTAAGACTGAAATTTTAACATATTCGAAATAGACTTGAGTATTACATCTTTTTATCCACCATCCGACTCAAATTTAAGGAAGTTTTATGTGACTCGAAATCCAACCCAATTTTTAGGGTAAAACTCAACCCAATACAAATATATATACATAATTCTCATTTTTATTAGGTCAAATAAGAAACTAATTTAAAAAATATATATAAAAATAAGTATTAGAACTATTATTCTTAAATATATATAAATGTTAATTACATTATTATTTTTTAGTTAAATCGGGTTGAGTTAGATCGGGTATTTTCACCCTAAACTAAAATCTAACCTAATGTTATCTTTCAAAAAATCCGACCCGACCTAGACTTGAATTAATAAAAAAAACCTCTCACTTTATAAGGTCGGGTAGATTTAGAATCCTTCGTATTCGAGTTAAATACCCATCCCTAATGAAAGTGATTACAAAGTCGGTTGAATCCCATTATAATTTTGTATTCATCATAAGAATAAAAATTGATGTGTTTCACTGTCGATTTTTAAAGAGTTTTACATTGGTTTAGAATAATTGGATGTGTGTAAATTAATTACTAGATTATTCAATTTTTTACATAAAAATCTCTTTATTTTTAACTTTTATTCTCGATAATTAATTTATACTTACCTCATGATCTTAAAACAATATAAAAACTAAAACAAATTACATTGACTAGTTAGATCCTACCTCTTCTACTATACTATACATTTGGAAGGGATAATATTCGAACCCTGGACAAAGGAATATCAATGCCATTTAATTACTTATAAACTAAAAACTATTGGACAATTAAATATGCTCAAACCCACGTGTTTATATATGTTACAATAATATCAATACTAATAACAATTAATCGAACTAAAACTCAAAATCAACATTCATGTTATTTAATAATATACAATAATCATAATTTAATATAAATTTATAACATATTTGGAAATGAATCACTAAACATTCAATACCTCAATCCACTTTGGTTATTTAGGATTTTATATTTATTATTTTTATTATAATATATTAAATAATAAGATTTAAAATACTTTTTAAAGTTTTTTTCTCTTAATTTATACGAGTAGATGTTATGAATTAATCATATATTAATATAGTTGAAAAAACCCCGAAAAAATCTTTGTTTAAATATCGATAGAGATTATTAAAATAATTATTTTACTATTTCAAACCTTGATATAATTTACAACTTAATGGAAGCAAATTATAAATTAGTTGTTAACAAAGTATTAAGGGGATTTTAAAAAGCAACTAATACAGAATGGAAAACCTGTAAAAAAATCTTTGTTTAATATCGATAGAGATTATTAAAATAATTATTTTACTATTTCAAACCTTGATATAATTTACAACTTAATGGAAGCAAATTATAAATTAGTTGTTAACAAAGTATTAAGGGGATTTTAAAAAGCAACTAATACAGAATGGAAAACCTGTAAACTTACCGCAAGGGACAGCTAAGAACAGAAGCAAAAGGTTTATGAAAACTAAAGATATCATTCTCGTAATTCTTGGCCATTAACGCTGATTATAACATAAACTGAACAGCTTCCACGGCCTCGGTTTTCACTCTGTCTTAGTAATTATAGTACTCTCACCAACTTAATACGTTAAAAACAGAAGGGTCATTACTGTTTTATAAAGTTTTATCCTTTTAGGTTTTGACGACCAAGATTCTCATTCCTTTTCCTTGTTTTCCATTTTATATACATGAAAACTGTGTTGATTTCTTCAAGATTTTGCTTTCTCTGAATCGGGAAACCACGAAAACACCAAGGGAGCTTCCCGTTTTGCAGCTACCGAAAGGGGAAGCTCGGCTTTGGTTATTTATATATTCTTACCGGTTCTCTTGACTGACAGAAGAACTCACCAATCATCGAACATGGCGGTGTTGTTTCTGATCCCGTTCAGTGAACATGCATTGTTGCTGTTGTTGTCTCTGCTGCTGCTCGTTCCATTGTCTTCTTCCTCCAGTTTTCGGCCACAAAATCCATTCTCGGCCATACGGTTGTCTTCCGAAGCCAATCCGTGCGCCCGTTCGAAGCTGCCTGATTCGTGTCCCGTTAACTGCTTCATGGCGGACCCTGTTTGCGGAGACGACGGAATTACCTACTGGTGTGGGTGTGCCGATGCTTATTGCGCGGGGGCTAAAGTTGCGAAGATAGGATTTTGTGAGGTAGGTAGCAATGGTGGAAGTGGTGGAAAGGTGTCATTCCCCGGTCAAGCACTGCTTTTGGTGCATATAGTTTGGCTCATTCTTCTGGGATTCGCTGTTTTCTTAGGCCTCATATGAATGCTTGTTCTTCCTCAAACCAGAACGAGGGCTCTTTTTAAATCCTCAACTTTTTAGTGGTAATTGGTGCAGAGTACAGACATATGCCTTCGTTGATTTAAGTAAGCTTTAGATCTTTCATCTCGTGGCCATCATCTTACTCACTTCCATCTCTTTTCGGTTGCATTTGAATATGATCATATCGATAATGATCATATCGACTACTATAATATATCGATGCTCATTTTCGAGCATCGAACAGATATTTGGATTTGTACCAACAACTTGATCCTTACACATATCAATTTGTCTGTGTTGATTTGTATTTGCATGCATGAGAATTTTATACGAAGAAGAATCTTGATAAAAAAAATTGAAAAGAGTTTTAACTAGTATATATGGGACTATATAACCACAAGCATAAGAAATTAAATCAAATGAAAAATGCTTATATTTAACAACGCAGGTGATTCTTGAAATTTTAAGAACGTTATAACTAGTATCAAAGTAGTCTCCATACACAGAAACACAATCTGGTTTCAAGCAATAGGATTTTAATAAAATCAGTTTCTATTCTTTTTTCTTGGGGCTCTGGAGTGAAAATCCCGGTTGACCATCATGACGCATGTCTCTTGCTTCCATTGATCTAGAAGATTCCAAGGTTTCAACTTCGGGCTCTGCAGAAGGAGCATCCTTTGTGCTTTTGGGTAGCTCATGGGAAACGTTTATGTGAGAACCATCTGCAGAAGCGTTTTTGACCAGGCTTTTGTACAAGGTGAGAGCTTGGGCAATCATGCTTGCAGGATTTGCAGTAGAACTAGGAAGCAACATTGTTGTGCCCTAACAAATAAGAAGAAAGGACAAGTTCAAGTAGGAAGAAAGAATGACTAAATATTGATAACATATACCGGCAACATATGTATGCTATCTCCCTTTTACCTCCTTGGCAATATTACTGAATGCTTGAACATACTGCTCTGCTCTTGTCTACAAATGTCTTCAGCCTTTCGAATTCATGATTCATATAACACTCCGATCAGAAATGCTACATATAATAAGCATAAAGGGTGTTATTCCTTTGAACAACAAAATCTGCTTGGGCAGCACCTCATGTTCAACTAGGGTTTTCTCTCTCCCTCTCTCTGACTGATAATTTTTCTCCTAGTGCGTTTAAAATACAAGGGATAGACTGAATATCTCATAGTTGTACAAACAAGTGAACCTAGCTTCAACTGGAAGAAAAGAAAAGAAAAACCTGTACGTCTTCAGTACGTTCCCTATATCAGCAAAATCTAGACAACTAATGACCATCAAGTCATTACACAAGTGCAAACGCCAGGAATGGAAGTTTTGCGACTCTTAGGCATAGAGTATTTAACATTTATAAGTATCACAATGATCCCAACACGTTTTCCAATCCCATCACAGGAAATACAAGATACCATAAAAGTAGACAGAGAAATCTTATTTGAATCCTGTAATAGTGTAATAGTTTCAGGAATGATTAAAAAGTTGAGGCACCTAATATGCACACAGACACACACAATGACAATGATGGAAGAATCTCACCTCAACTCCCCCATTTTCCTTTAAGGACTGAGACACCAATGCAATTCCTTTAGCTGTAGCTTGGGCTCTAGCAAGGATGGCCTCAGCTTCACCTGATAAATGCATTTGTAAAGAAGGAAATTTTGAAGACACTAAGAGAATAATCAAAAGGGACAAGGACAATAAAAAAATTGTTACTTGATCAGTTTGTTCTGTCCATATGATAAATAATCAAAATTAATCTCCCACATCAATTTCAATTACAAAATGTCGTAACCGGTTTTCGCCCGGCTACGAAATTTTTACTTGGCGTGAAAAGTGATGTGTGAATAAATGGTTTTTTAAAAATGTTTTGGGAGTCGCCATCGGCCTTTTGGATCAGGTAGGTCGAATACCTAAAAATTATCTTTTAAAAGAGTTTTTAAGAAAACATCAGTTAAATAAACTGGTCTGCGTTTAACCAAAAATTCGTTCTTTTTAATAATAAAAAGGATTCGTGGTCGATTACGTTTGGGGAAGGATTAACACCCCCACAATGCCCAAAATTAGTACTTATTAATTATAAATTGTCTCTATTATTAGAAATTTAAATATTCAAAGATGTATTTAATTTATAATTCTGTTATTTCAAAATAATTTTATTTTTATAAATAAGATATTTATTTATTTAGAAATATCAGAAAAAGACTTCTAGGTGCTTTAAGACAGCTCTTTTCGTAGAATTAAAAAAATTAATAAAACATTTATCTAAAAATAAAAAAAATAGATTAATATATATAATTTATAAAAGTAAAATATTTATTTATTTAAAAATATCATAAAATGGACATCTAGTTGCTTTAAGACTGTCATTTCTTAATATTGAAAAATAAATATATTAAAATATTATTTTTTAAAAGTAATTTATAAATTAAATTTACAAATAGGATTTTAATAAAAAACAAATAAATAAATAAATGAATATGACTAAATAATAATAATAACAATAATGATTAAAGTAATAATTTAACATATTGAAATTGAAATGATAATAATATAAATAAATTGCAATTAAACATATAAATAAATAAACAATGACAAAAAAAGAAAACTAAAATTATAGGATTAAAATAAGATATATAAATTAATAGACAAAATGAAATTATAAAAAAACAGTGACAAATATAAATATAAAACCTAAAGATCCTAATTTGAATTATTAAAAAAGATATGTACTAATAGTGTAATTTAGCCTCAATATTAATTACTCGGGTTAAAATAAATTTTATTAAAATTACCAGGGACTAAATAAAGTATTTACCATAAATATGTAAATATAATAATAGTGACTAAATTATAAATTAAATAAAATTATAAAGCCGAATTGAAATAATTAGAAGTTGATTTTAGTGACTGAAATAGAAAGTTACAAAACTAGGATGGCTACACGCGTGATTCTTCCCAGTTGGAAATTACATAGAAGTCCCTCCCTAAAACGACGTAGTTTTGAGGAGGGTATAAATAGACCTTAAATAGCCTAAAATTCACAAAATTCCTCATTTCTTCATTTTGCGAGAGAAGCTCTCACTTCTCTCTAAACTTAGCCATCGGTCGGCCATCGTCGGTCACCGGCCGGTTACCACCGGTTACTAATTATGGAAGTTTTGCGACTCGAGGCATAGAGTATTTAACTTTATAAGTATCACAATGATCCCAACACGTTTTCCAATCCCATCACAGGAAATACAAGATACCATAAAAGTAGACGGAGAAATCTTATTTGAATCCTGTAATAGTTTCAGGAATGATTAAAAAGAGGCACCTAATATGCACACAGACACGCACATGACAATGATGGAAGAATCTCACCTCAACTCCCCCATTTTCTTTAAGGACTGAGACACCAAGGCAATTCCTTTAGCTGTAGCTTGGGCTCTAGCAAGGATGGCCTCAGCTTCACCTGATAAATGCATTTGTAAAGAAGGAAATTTTGAAGACACTAAGAGAATAATCAAAAGGGACAAGGACAATAAAAAAATGTTACTTGATCAGTTTGTTCTGTCCATATGATAAATAATCAAAATTAATCTCCCACATCAATTTCAATTACAAAATGTCGTAACCGGTTTTCGCCCGGGTACGAAATTTTTACTTGGCGGGAAAAGTGATGTGTGAATAAATGGTTTTTTAAAAATGTTTTGGGAGTCGCCATCGGCCTTTTGGATCAGGTAGGTCGAATACCTAAAAATTATCTTTTAAAAGAGTTTTTAAGAAAACATCAGTTAAAAGATAAACTGGTCTGCGTTTTAACCAAAAATTCGTTCTTTTTAATAAAAAAAAGGATTCGTGGTCGATTACGTTTGGGGAAGGATTAACACCCCCACAATGCCCAAATTAGTACTTATTAATTATAAATTGTCTCTATTATTAGAAATTTAAATATTCAAAGATGTATTAATTTATAATTCTGTTATTCAAAATAATTTTATTTTTATAAATAAGATATTTATTTATTTAGAAATACCAGAAAAAGACTTCTAGGTGCTTTAAGACAGCTCTTTTCGTAGAATTAAAAAAATTAATAAAACATTTATCTAAAAATAAAAAAATAGATTAATATATATAATTTATAAAAGTAAAATATTTATTTATTTAAAAATATCATAAAATGGACATCTAGTTGCTTTAAGACTGTCATTTCTTAATATTGAAAAATAAATATATATTAAAATATTATTTTTTAAAAGTAATTTATAAAATTAAATTTACAAATAGGATTTTAATAAAAAACAAATAAAATAAATAAACGAATATGACTAAATAATAATAATAACAATAATGATTAAAGTAATAATTTAAACATATTGAAATTGAAATGATAATAATAAAATAAATTGCAATTAAACATATAAATAAAAAATGACAAAAAAAGAAAACTAAAATTATAGGATTAAAATATAAGATATATAAATTAATAGACAAATGAAAATTATATAAAAAAACAGTGATAATATATAAAATAAAACCTAAAGATCCTAATTTGAATTATTAAAAAAGATATGTACTAATAGTGTAATTTAGCCTCAATATTAATTATTCGGGTTAAAATAAATTTTATTAAAATTACCAGGGACTAAATAAAGTATTTACCATAAATATGTAAATATAATAATAGTGACTAAATTATAAATTAAATAAAATTATAAAGCCGAATTGAAATAATTAGAAGTTGATTTTAGTGACTGAAATAGAAAGTTACAAAACTAGGATAGCTACACGCGTGATTCTTCCCAGTTGGAAATTACATAGAAGTCCATCCCTAAAACGACGTAGTTTTGAGGAGGGTATAAATAGACCTTAAATAGCCTAAAATTCACAAAAGTCCTCATTTCTTCATTCTGCGAGAGAAGCTCTCACTTCTCTCTAAACTTAGCCATCGGTCGGCCATCGTCGGTCACCGGCCGGTTACCACCGGTTACTATTCCGATCACCGCCGATCACTATTCCAGCCACCGATCACTATTCACGGTGGTCGAAAAAATATAAAAAACCCCCAAATCGTAGATCGAAACACCTTAAAGCCGAATCCGACCTCTGTTTTTCCTAAAAACTCCTAGAATTATGGAAGTTTTGCGACTCGAGGCATAGAGTATTTAACATTTATAAGTATCACAATGATCCCAACACGTTTTCCAATCCCATCACAGGAAATACAAGATACCATAAAAGTAGACGGAGAAATCTTATTTGAATCCTGTAATAGTTTCAGGAATGATTAAAAAGTTGAGGCACCTAATATGCACACAGACACACACAATGACAATGATGGAAGAATCTCACCTCAACTCCCCCATTTTCCTTTAAGGACTGAGACACCAAGGCAATTCCTTTAGCTGTAGCTTGGGCTCTAGCAAGGATGGCCTCAGCTTCACCTGATAAATGCATTTGTAAAGAAGGAAATTTTGAAGACACTAAGAGAATAATCAAAAGGGACAAGGACAATAAAAAAATTGTTACTTGATCAGTTTGTTCTGTCCATATGATAAATAATCAAATTAATCTCCCACATCAATTTCAATTACAAAATGTCGTAACCGGTTTTCGCCCGGGTACGAAATTTTTACTTGGCGGGAAAAGTGATGTGTGAATAAATGGTTTTTTAAAAATGTTTTGGGAGTCGCCATCGGCCTTTTGGGTCAGGTAGGTCGAATACCTAAAAATTATCTTTTAAAAGAGTTTTTAAGAAAACATCAGTTAAAAGATAAACTGGTCTGCGTTTTAACCAAAAATTAGTTCTTTTTAATAATAAAAAAGGATTCGTGGTCGATTACGTTTGGGGAAGGATTAACACCCCCACAATGCCCAAAATTAGTACTTATTAATTATAAATTGTCTCTATTATTAGAAATTTAAATATTCAAAGATGTATTTAATTTATAATTCTGTTATTTCAAAATAATTTTATTTTTATAAATAAGATATTTATTTATTTAGAAATACCAGAAAAAGACTTCTAGGTGCTTTAAGACAGCTCTTTTCGTAGAATTAAAAAAATTAATAAAACATTTATCTAAAAATAAAAAAATAGATTAATATATATAATTTATAAAAGTAAAATATTTATTTATTTAAAAATATCAGAAAATGGACATCTAGTTGCTTTAAGACTGTAATTTCTTAATATTGAAAAATAAATATATATTAAAATATTATTTTTTAATAGTAATTTATAAAATTAAATTTACAAATAGGATTTTAATAAAAAACAAATAAAATAAATAAATGAATATGACTAAATAAAATAATAACAATAATGATTAAAGTAATAATTTAAACATATTGAAATTGAAATGATAATAATATAAATAAATTGCAATTAAACATATAAATAAATAAAACAATGACAAAAAAAGAAAACTAAAATTATAGGATTAAAATATAGATATATAAATTAATAGACAAAATGAAAATTATATAAAAAAACAGTGACAATATATAAAATATAAAACCTAAAGATCCTAATTTGAATTATTAAAAAAGATATGTACTAATAGTGTAATTTAGCCTCAATATTAATTACTCGGGTTAAAATAAATTTATTAAAATTACCAGGGACTAAATAAAGTATTTACCATAATATGTAAATAATAATAGTGACTAAATTATAAATTAAATAAAATTATAAAGCCGAATTGAAATAATTAGAAGTTGATTTTAGTGACTGAAATAGAAAGTTACAAAACTAGGATGGCTACACGCGTGATTCTTCCCAGTTGGAAATTACATAGAAGTCCCTCCCTAAAACGACGTAGTTTTGAGGAGGGTATAAATAGACCTTAAATAGCCTAAAATTCACAAAATTCCTCATTTCTTCATTTTGCGAGAGAAGCTCTCACTTCTCTCTAACCTTAGCCATCGGTCGGCCATCGTCGGTCACCGGCCGGTTACCACCGGTTACTATTCCGATCACCGCCGATCACTATTCCAGCCACCGATCACTATTCACGGTGGTCGAAAAATATAAAAATACCCCCAAATCGTAGATCGAAACACCTTAAAGCCGAATCCGACCTCTGTTTTTCCTAAAAACTCCTAGAATTATGGAAGTTTTGCGACTCGAGGCATAGAGTATTTAACATTTATAAGTATCACAATGATCCCAACACGTTTTCCAATCCCATCACAGGAAATACAAGATACCATAAAAGTAGACGGAGAAATCTTATTTGAATCCTGTAATAGTTTCAGGAATGATTAAAAAGTTGAGGCACCTAATATGCACACAGACACGCACAATGACAATGATGGAAGAATCTCACCTCAACTCCCCCATTTTCCTTTAAGGACTGAGACACCAAGGCAATTCCTTTAGCTGTAGCTTGGGCTCTAGCAAGGATGGCCTCAGCTTCACCTGATAAATGCATTTGTAAAGAAGGAAATTTTGAAGACACTAAGAGAATAATCAAAAGGGACAAGGACAATAAAAAAATTGTTACTTGATCAGTTTGTTCTGTCCATATGATAAATAATCAAAATTAATCTCCCACATCAATTTCAATTACAAAATGTCGTAACCGGTTTTCGCCCGGGTACGAAATTTTTACTTGGCGGGAAAAGTGATGTGTGAATAAATGGGTTTTTAAAAATGTTTTGGGAGTCGCCATCGGCCTTTTGGATCAGGAGGTCGAATACCTAAAAATTATCTATTAAAAGAGTTTTTAAGAAAACATCAGTTAAAAGATAAACTGGTGTGCGTTTTAACCAAAAATTCGTTCTTTTTAATAATAAAAAAGGATTCGTGGTCGATTACGTTTGGGGAAGGATTAACACCCCCACAATGCCCAAAATTAGTACTTATTAATTATAAATTGTCTCTATTATTAGAAATTTAAATATTCAAAGATGTATTTAATTTATAATTCTGTTATTTCAAAATAATTTATTTTAATAAATAAGATATTTATTTATTTAGAAATACCAGAAAAAGACTTCTAGGTGCTTTAAGACAGCTCTTTTCGTAGAATTAAAAAAAATAATAAAACATTTATCTAAAAATAAAAAATAGATTAATATATATAATTTATAAAAGTAAAATATTTATTTATTTAAAAATATCAGAAAATGGACATCTAGTTGCTTTAAGACTGTAATTTCTTAATATTGAAAAATAAATATATATTAAAATATTATTTTTTAAAAGTAATTTATAAAATTAAATTTACAAATAGGATTTTAATAAAAAACAAATAAAATAAAACAATGAATATGACTAAATAATAATAATAACAATAATGATTAAAGTAATAATTTAAACATATTGAAATTGAAATGATAATAATATAAAATAAATTGCAATTAAACATATAAATAAATAAAACAATGACAAAAAAAGAAAACTAAAATTATAGGATTAAAATATAAGATATATAGATTAATAGACAAAATGAAAATTATATAAAAAAACAGTGACAAATATATAAAATATAAAACCTAAAGATCCTAATTTGAATTATTAAAAAAGATATGTACTAATAGTGTAATTTAGCCTCAATATTAATTATTCGGGTTAAAATAAATTTTATTAAAATTACCAGGGACTAAATAAAGTATTTACCATAAATATGTAAATATAATAATAGTGACTAAATTATAAATTAAATAAAATTATAAAGCCGAATTGAAATAATTAGAAGTTGATTTTAGTGACTGAAATAGAAAGTTACAAAACTAGGATGGCTACACGCGTGATTCTTCCCAGTTGGAAATTACATAGAAGTCCCTCCCTAAAACGACGTAGTTTTGAGGAGGGTATAAATAGACCTTAAATAGCCTAAAATTCACAAAATTCCTCATTTCTTCATTTTGCGAGAGAAGCTCTCACTTCTCTCTAACCTTAGCCATCGGTCGGCCATCGTCGGTCACCGGCCGGTTACCACCGGTTACTATTCCGATCACCGCCGATCACTATTCCAGCCACCGATCACTATTCACGGTGGTCGAAAAATATAAAAATACCCCCAAATCGTAGATCGAAACACCTTAAAGCCGAATCCGACCTCTGTTTTTCCTAAAAACTCCTAGAATTATGGAAGTTTTGCGACTCGAGGCATAGAGTATTTAACATTTATAAGTATCACAATGATCCCAACACGTTTTCCAATCCCATCACAGGAAATACAAGATACCATAAAAGTAGACGGAGAAATCTTATTTGAATCCTGTAATAGTTTCAGGAATGATTAAAAAGTTGAGGCACCTAATATGCACACAGACACGCACAATGACAATGATGGAAGAATCTCACCTCAACTCCCCCATTTTCCTTTAAGGACTGAGACACCAAGGCAATTCCTTTAGCTGTAGCTTGGGCTCTAGCAAGGATGGCCTCAGCTTCACCTGATAAATGCATTTGTAAAGAAGGAAATTTTGAAGACAATAAGAGAATAATCAAAAGGGACAAGGACAATAAAAAAATTGTTACTTGATCAGTTTGTTCTGTCCATATGATAAATAATCAAAATTAATCTCCCACATCAATTTCAATTACAAAAATGTCGTAACCGGTTTTCGCCCGGGTACGAAATTTTTACTTGGCGGGAAAAGTGATGTGTGAATAAATGGGTTTTTAAAAATGTTTTGGGAGTCGCCATCGGCCTTTTGGATCAGGAGGTCGAATACCTAAAAATTATCTATTAAAAGAGTTTTTAAGAAAACATCAGTTAAAAGATAAACTGGTGTGCGTTTTAACCAAAAATTCGTTCTTTTTAATAATAAAAAAAGGATTCGTGGTCGATTACGTTTGGGGAAGGATTAACACCCCCACAATGCCCAAAATTAGTACTTATTAATTATAAATTGTCTCTATTATTAGAAATTTAAATATTCAAAGATGTATTTAATTTATAATTCTGTTATTTCAAAATAATTTATTTTAATAAATAAGATATTTATTTATTTAGAAATACCAGAAAAAGACTTCTAGGTGCTTTAAGACAGCTCTTTTCGTAGAATTAAAAAAAATAATAAAACATTTATCTAAAAATAAAAAATAGATTAATATATATAATTTATAAAAGTAAAATATTTATTTATTTAAAAATATCAGAAAATGGACATCTAGTTGCTTTAAGACTGTAATTTCTTAATATTGAAAAATAAATATATATTAAAATATTATTTTTTAAAAGTAATTTATAAAATTAAATTTACAAATAGGATTTTAATAAAAAACAAATAAAATAAAACAATGAATATGACTAAATAATAATAATAACAATAATGATTAAAGTAATAATTTAAACATATTGAAATTGAAATGATAATAATATAAAATAAATTGCAATTAAACATATAAATAAATAAAACAATGACAAAAAAAGAAAACTAAAATTATAGGATTAAAATATAAGATATATAGATTAATAGACAAAATGAAAATTATATAAAAAAACAGTGACAAATATATAAAATATAAAACCTAAAGATCCTAATTTGAATTATTAAAAAAGATATGTACTAATAGTGTAATTTAGCCTCAATATTAATTATTCGGGTTAAAATAAATTTTATTAAAATTACCAGGGACTAAATAAAGTATTTACCATAAATATGTAAATATAATAATAGTGACTAAATTATAAATTAAATAAAATTATAAAGCCGAATTGAAATAATTAGAAGTTGATTTTAGTGACTGAAATAGAAAGTTACAAAACTAGGATGGCTACACGCGTGATTCTTCCCAGTTGGAAATTACATAGAAGTCCCTCCCTAAAACGACGTAGTTTTGAGGAGGGTATAAATAGACCTTAAATAGCCTAAAATTCACAAAATTCCTCATTTCTTCATTTTGCGAGAGAAGCTCTCACTTCTCTCTAAACTTAGCCATCGGTCGGCCATCGTCGGTCACCGGCCGGTTACCACCGGTTACTATTCCAATCACCGCCGATCACTATTCCAGCCACCGATCACTATTCACGGTGGTCGAAAAATATAAAAATACCCCCAAATCGTAGATCGAAACACCTTAAAGCCGAATCCGACCTCTGTTTTTCCTAAAAACTCCTAGAATTATGGAAGTTTTGCGACTCGAGGCATAGAGTATTTAACATTTATAAGTATCACAATGATCCCAACACGTTTTCCAATCCCATCACAGGAAATACAAGATACCATAAAAGTAGACGGAGAAATCTTATTTGAATCCTGTAATAGTTTCAGGAATGATTAAAAAGTTGAGGCACCTAATATGCACACAGACACGCACAATGACAATGATGGAAGAATCTCACCTCAACTCCCCCATTTTCCTTTAAGGACTGAGACACCAAGGCAATTCCTTTAGCTGTAGCTTGGGCTCTAGCAAGGATGGCCTCAGCTTCACCTGATAAATGCATTTGTAAAGAAGGAAATTTTGAAGACAATAAGAGAATAATCAAAAGGGACAAGGACAATAAAAAAATTGTTACTTGATCAGTTTGTTCTGTCCATATGATAAATAATCAAAATTAATCTCCCACATCAATTTCAATTACAAAATGTCGTAACCGGTTTTTGCCCGGGTACGAAATTTTTACTTGGCGGGAAAAGTGATGTGTGAATAAATGGGTTTTTAAAAATGTTTTGGGAGTCGCCATCGGCCTTTTGGATCAGGTAGGTCGAATACCTAAAAATTATCTATTAAAAGAGTTTTTAAGAAAACATCAGTTAAAAGATAAACTGGTGTGCGTTTTAACCAAAAATTCGTTCTTTTTAATAATAAAAAAGGATTCGTGGTCGATTACGTTTGGGGAAGGATTAACACCCCCACAATGCCCAAAATTAGTACTTATTAATTATAAATTGTCTCTATTATTAGAAATTTAAATATTCAAAGATGTATTTAATTTATAATTCTGTTATTTCAAAATAATTTTATTTTTATAAATAAGATATTTATTTATTTAGAAATACCAGAAAAAGACTTCTAGGTGCTTTAAGACAGCTCTTTTCGTAGAATTAAAAAAATTAATAAAACATTTCTATCTAAAAAAAAAAATAGATTAATAATATAATTTATAAAAGTAAAATATTTATTTATTTAAAAATAACAGAAAATGGACATCTAGTTGCTTTAAGACTGTCATTTCTTAATATTGAAAAATAAATATATATTAAAATATTATTTTTTAAAAGTAATTTATAAAATTAAATTTACAAATAGGATTTAATAAAAAAAAAATAAAAAAAATAAATGAATATGACTAAATAATAATAATAACAATAATGATTAAAGTAATAATTTAAACATATTGAAATTGAAATGATAATAATAAAAAATAAATTGCAATTAAACATATAAATAAATAAAACAATGACAAAAAAGAAAACTAAAATTATAGGATTAAAATATAAGATATATAAATTAATAGACAAAATGAAAATTATATAAAAAAAACAGTGACAAATATATAAAATATAAAACCTAAAGATCCTAATTTGAATTATTAAAAAAGATATGTACTAATAGTGTAATTTAGCCTCAATATTAATTATTCGGGTTAAAATAAATTTTATTAAAATTACCAGGGACTAAATAAAGTATTTACCATAAATATGTAAATATAATAATAGTGACTAAATTATAAATTAAATAAAATTATAAAGCCGAATTGAAATAATTAGAAGTTGATTTTAGTGACTGAAATAGAAAGTTACAAAACTAGGATGGCTACACGCGTGATTCTTCCCAGTTGGAAATTACATAGAAGTCCCTCCCTAAAACGACGTAGTTTTGAGGAGGGTATAAATAGACCTTAAATAGCCTAAAATTCACAAAATTCCTCATTTCTTCATTTTGCGAGAGAAGCTCTCACTTCTCTCTAAACTTAGCCATCGGTCGGCCATCGTCGGTCACCGGCCGGTTACCATCGGTTACTATTCTGATCACCTCCGATCACTATTCCAGCCACCGATCACTATTCACGGTGGTCGAAAAATATAAAAATACCCCCAAATCGTAGATCGAAACACCTTAAAGCCGAATCTAACCTCTGTTTTTCCTAAAAACTCCTAGAATTATGGAAGTTTTGCGACTCGAGGCATAGAGTATTTAACATTTATAAGTATCACATTGATCTCAACACGTTTTCGAATCCCATCACAGGAAATACAAGATACCATAAAAGTAGACGGAGAAATCTTATTTGAATCCTGTAATAGTTTCAGGAATGATTAAAAAGTTGAGGCACCTAATATGCACACAGACACGTACAATGACAATGATGGAAGAATCTCACCTCAACTCCCCCATTTTCCTTTAAGGACTGAGACACCAAGGCAATTCCTTTAGCTGTAGCTTGGGCTCTAGCAAGGATGGCCTCAGCTTCACCTGATAAATGCATTTGTAAAGAAGGAAATTTTGAAGACAATAAGAGAATAATCAAAAGGGACAAGGACAATAAAAAAATTGTTACTTGATCAGTTTGTTCTGTCCATATGATAAATAATCAAAATTAATCTCCCACATCAATTTCAATTACAAAATGTCGTAACCGGTTTTTGCCCGGGTACGAAATTTTTACTTGGCGGGAAAAGTGATGTGTGAATAAATGGGTTTTTAAAAATGTTTTGGGAGTCGCCATCGGCCTTTTGGATCAGGTAGGTCGAATACCTAAAAATTATCTATTAAAAGAGTTTTTAAGAAAACATCAGTTAAAAGATAAACTGGTGTGCGTTTTAACCAAAAATTCGTTCTTTTTAATAATAAAAAAGGATTCGTGGTCGATTACGTTTGGGGAAGGATTAACACCCCCACAATGCCCAAAATTAGTACTTATTAATTATAAATTGTCTCTATTATTAGAAATTTAAATATTCAAAGATGTATTTAATTTATAATTCTGTTATTTCAAAATAATTTTATTTTTATAAATAAGATATTTATTTATTTAGAAATACCAGAAAAAGACTTCTAGGTGCTTTAAGACAGCTCTTTTCGTAGAATTAAAAAAATTAATAAAACATTTATCTAAAAATAAAAAAATAGATTAATATATATAATTTATAAAAGTAAAATATTTATTTATTTAAAAATATCAGAAAATGGACATCTAGTTGCTTTAAGACTGTCATTTCTTAATATTGAAAAATAAATATATATTAAAATATTATTTTTTAAAAGTAATTTATAAAATTAAATTTACAAATAGGATTTTAATAAAAAAAAATAAAAAAAATAAATGAATATGACTAAATAATAATAATAACAATAATGATTAAAGTAATAATTTAAACATATTGAAATTGAAATGATAATAATAAAAAATAAATTGCAATTAAACATATAAATAAATAAAACAATGACAAAAAAAGAAAACTAAAATTATAGGATTAAAATATAAGATATATAAATTAATAGACAAAATGAAAATTATATAAAAAAAACAGTGACAAATATATAAAATATAAAACCTAAAGATCCTAATTTGAATTATTAAAAAAGATATGTACTAATAGTGTAATTTAGCCTCAATATTAATTATTCGGGTTAAAATAAATTTTATTAAAATTACCAGGGACTAAATAAAGTATTTACCATAAATATGTAAATATAATAATAGTGACTAAATTATAAATTAAATAAAATTATAAAGCCGAATTGAAATAATTAGAAGTTGATTTTAGTGACTGAAATAGAAAGTTACAAAACTAGGATGGCTACACGCGTGATTCTTCCCAGTTGGAAATTACATAGAAGTCCCTCCCTAAAACGACGTAGTTTTGAGGAGGGTATAAATAGACCTTAAATAGCCTAAAATTCACAAAATTCCTCATTTCTTCATTTTGCGAGAGAAGCTCTCACTTCTCTCTAAACTTAGCCATCGGTCGGCCATCGTCGGTCACCGGCCGGTTACCATCGGTTACTATTCTGATCACCTCCGATCACTATTCCAGCCACCGATCACTATTCACGGTGGTCGAAAAATATAAAAATACCCCCAAATCGTAGATCGAAACACCTTAAAGCCGAATCTAACCTCTGTTTTTCCTAAAAACTCCTAGAATTATGGAAGTTTTGCGACTCGAGGCATAGAGTATTTAACATTTATAAGTATCACATTGATCCCAACACGTTTTCGAATCCCATCACAGGAAATACAAGATACCATAAAAGTAGACGGAGAAATCTTATTTGAATCCTGTAATAGTTTCAGGAATGATTAAAAAGTTGAGGCACCTAATATGCACACAGACACGTACAATGACAATGATGGAAGAATCTCACCTCAACTCCCCCATTTTCCTTTAAGGACTGAGACACCAAGGCAATTCCTTTAGCTGTAGCTTGGGCTCTAGCAAGGATGGCCTCAGCTTCACCTGATAAATGCATTTGTAAAGAAGGAAATTTTGAAGACAATAAGAGAATAATCAAAAGGGACAAGGACAATAAAAAATTGTTACTTGATCAGTTTGTTCTGTCCATATGATAAATAATCAAAATTAATCTCCCACATCAATTTCAATTACAAAATGTCGTAACCGGTTTTCGCCCGGGTACGAAATTTTTACTTGGCGGGAAAAGTGATGTGTGAATAAATGGTTTTTTAAAAATGTTTTAGGAGTCGCCATCGGCCTTTTGGATCAAGTAGGTCGAATACCTAAAAATTATCTTTTAAATGAGTTTTTAAGAAAACATCAGTTAAAAGATAAACTGGTGTGCGTTTTAACCAAAAATTCGTTCTTTTTAATAATAAAAAAGGATTCGTGGTCGATTACGTTTGGGGAAAGATTTACACCCTCACAATGCCCAAAATTAGTACTTATTAATTATAAATTGTCTCTATTATTAGAAATTTAAATATTCAAAGATGTATTTAATTTATAATTCTGTTATTTCAAAATAATTTTATTTTTATAAATAAGATATTTATTTATTTAGAAATACCAGAAAAAGACTTCTAGTGCTTTAAGACAGCTCTTTTCGTAGAATTAAAAAAAATAATAAAACATTTATCTTAAAATAAAAAAATAGATTAATATATATAATTTATAAAAGTAAAATATTTATTTATTTAAAAATATCAGAAAAATTGACATCTGGTTCCTTTAAGACTGTCATTTCTTAATATTGAAAAATAAATATATATTAAAATATTATTTTTTAAAAGTAATTTTTAAAATTAAATTTACAAATAGGATTTTAATAAAAAACAAATAAAATAAATAAATGAATATGACGAAATAATAATAATAACAATAATGATTAAAGTAATAATTTAAACATATTGAAATTGAAATGATAATAATATAAAATAAATTGCAATTAAACATATAAATAAATAAAACAATGACAAAAAAAGAAAACTAAAATTATAGGATTAAAATATAAGATATATAAATTAATAGACAAAATGAAAATTATATAAAAAAACAGTGACAAATATATAAAATATAAAACCTAAAGATCCTAATTTGAATTATTAAAAAAGATATGTACTAAGAGTGTAATTTAGCCTCAATATTAATTATTCGGGTTAAAATAAATTTTATTAAAATTACCAGGGACTAAATAAAGTATTTACCATGAATATGTAAGTATAATAATAGTGACTAAATTATAAATAAAATAAAATTATAAAGCCGAATTGAAATAATTAGAAGTTGATTTTAGTGACTGAAATAGAAAGTTACAAAACTAGGATGGCTACACGCGTGATTCTTCCCAGTTGGAAATTACATAGAAGTCCCTCCCTAAAACGACGTAGTTTTGAGGAGGGTATAAATAGACCTTAAATAGCCTAAAATTCACAAAATTCCTCATTTCTTCATTTTGCGAGAGAAGCTCTCACTTCTCTCTAAACTTAGCCATCGGTCGGCCATCGTCGGTCACCGGCCGGTTACCACCGGTTACTATTCCGATCACCGCCGATCACTATTCCAACCACCGATCACTATTCACGGTGGTCGAAAAATATAAAAATACCCCCAAATCGTAGATCGAAACACCTTAAAGCCGAATCCGACCTCTGTTTTTCCTAAAAACTCCTAGAATTATGGAAGTTTTGCGACTCGAGGCATAGAGTATTTAACATTTATAAGTATCACAATGATCCCAACACGTTTTCCAATCCCATCACAGGAAATACAAGATACCATAAAAGTAGACGGAGAAATCTTATTTGAATCCTGTAATAGTTTCAGGAATGATTAAAAAGTTGAGGCACCTAATATGCACACAGACACACACAATGACAATGATGGAAGAATCTCACCTCAACTCCCCCATTTTCCTTTAAGGACTGAGACACCAAGGCAATTCCTTTAGCTGTAGCTTGGGCTCTAGCAAGGATGGCCTCAGCTTCACCTGATAAATGCATTTGTAAATAAGGAAATTTTGAAGACACTAAGAGAATAATCAAAAGGGACAAGGACAATAAAAATATTGTTACTTGATCAGTTTGTTCTGTCCATATGATAAATAATCAAAATTAATCTCCCACATCAATTTCAATTACAAAATGTCGTAACCGGTTTTCGCCCGGGTACGAAATTTTTACTTGGCGGGAAAAGTGATGTGTGAATAAATGGTTTTTTAAAAATGTTTTGGGAGTCGCCATCGGCCTTTTGGATCAGGTAGGTCGAATACCTAAAAATTATCTTTTAAAAGAGTTTTTAAGAAAACATCAGTTAAAAGATAAACTGGTGTGCGTTTTAACCAAAAATTCGTTCTTTTTAATAATAAAAAAAGATTCGTGGTCGATTACGTTTGGGAAAGGATTAACACACCCACAATGCCCAAAATTAGTACTTATTAATTATAAATTGTCTCTATTATTAGAAATTTAAATATTCAAAGATGTATTTAATTTATAATTCTGTTATTTCAAAATAATTTTATTTTTATAAATAAGATATTTATTTATTTAGAAATACCAGAAAAAGACTTCTAGGTGCTTTAAGACAGCTCTTTTCGTAGTATTAAAAAAATTAATAAAACATTTATCTAAAAATAAAAAAAATAGATTAATATATATAATTTATAAAAGTAAAATATTTATTTATTTAAAAATATCAGAAAATGGACATCTAGTTGCTTTAAGACTGTCTTTTCTTAATATTGAAAAATAAATATATATTAAAATATTATTTTTAAAAGTAATTTATAAAATTAAATTTACAAATAGGATTTTAATAAAAAAAACAAATAAATAAATAAATGAATATGACTAAATAATAATAATAACAATAATGATTAAAGTAATAATTTAAACATATTGAAATTGAAATGATAATATAAATTAAATTGCTATTAAACATATAAATAAATAAAACAATGACAAAAAAAGAAAACTAAAATTATAGGATTAAAATATAAGATATATAAATTAATAGACAAAATGAAAATTATATAAAAAAATAGTGACAAATATATAAAATATAAAACCTAAAGATCCTAATTTGAATTATTAAAAAAGATATGTACTAAGAGTGTAATTTAGCCTCAATATTAATTATTCGGGTTAAAATAAATTTTATTAAAATTACCAGGGACTAAATAAAGTATTTACCATGAATATGTAAGTATAATAATAGTGACTAAATTATAAATAAAATAAAATTATAAAGCCGAATTGAAATAATTAGAAGTTGATTTTAGTGACTGAAATAGAAAGTTACAAAACTAGGATGGCTACACGCGTGATTCTTCCCAGTTCGAAATTACATAGAAGTCCCTCCCTAAAACGATGTAGTTTTGAGGAGGGTATAAATAGACCTTAAATAGCCTAAATTTCACAAAATTCCTCATTTCTTCATTTTGCGAGAGAAGCTCTCACTTCTCTCTAAACTTAGCCATCGGTCGGCCATCGTCGGTCACCGGCCGGTTACCACCGGTTACTATTCCGATCACCGCCGATCACTATTCCAACCACCGATCACTATTCACGGTGGTCGAAAAATATAAAAATACCCCCAAATCGTAGATCGAAACACCTTAAAGCCGAATCCGACCTCTGTTTTTCCTAAAAACTCCTAGAATTATGGAAGTTTTGCGACTCGAGGCATAGAGTATTTAACATTTATAAGTATCACAATGATCCCAACACGTTTTCCAATCCCATCACAGGAAATACAAGATACCATAAAACTAGACGGAGAAATCTTATTTGAATCCTGTAATAGTTTCAGGAATGATTAAAAAGTTGAGGCACCTAATATGCACACAGACACACACAATGACAATGATGGAAGAATCTCACCTCAACTCCCCCATTTTCCTTTAAGGACTGAGACACCAAGGCAATTCCTTTAGCTGTAGCTTGGGCTCTAGCAAGGATGGCCTCAGCTTCACCTGATAAATGCATTTGTAAATAAGGAAATTTTGAAGACACTAAGAGAATAATCAAAAGGGACAAGGACAATAAAAATATTGTTACTTGATCAGTTTGTTCTGTCCATATGATAAATAATCAAAATTAATCTCCCACATCAATTTCAATTACAAAATGTCGTAACCGGTTTTCGCCCGGGTACGAAATTTTTACTTGGCGGGAAAAGTGATGTGTGAATAAATGGTTTTTTAAAAATGTTTTGGGAGTCGCCATCGGCCTTTTGGATCAGGTAGGTCGAATACCTAAAAATTATCTTTTAAAAGAGTTTTTAAGAAAACATCAGTTAAAAGATAAACTGGTCTGCGTTTTAACCAAAAATTCGTTCTTTTTAATAATAAAAAAAGATTCATGGTCGATTACGTTTGGGGAAGGATTAACACCCCCACAATGCCCAAAATTAGTACTTATTAATTATAAATTGTCTCTATTATTAGAAATTTAAATATTCAAAGATGTATTTAATTTATAATTCTGTTATTTCAAAATAATTTTATTTTTATAAATAAGATATTTATTTATTTAGAAATACCAGAAAAAGACTTCTAGGTGCTTTAAGACAACTCTTTTCGTAGTATTAAAAAAATTAATAAAACATTTATCTAAAAATAAAAAAATAGATTAATATATATAATTTATAAAAGTAAAATATTTATTTATTTAAAAATATCAGAAAATGAACATCTAGTTGCTTTAAGACTGTCTTTTCTTAATATTGAAAAATAAATATATATTAAAATATTATTTTTTAAAAGTAATTTTTAAAATTAAATTTACAAATAGGATTTTAATAAAAACAAATAAAATAAATAAATGAATATGACTAATAATAAT
Organism: Hibiscus syriacus; assembly: GCF_006381635.1. Taxonomy (NCBI): domain Eukaryota; kingdom Viridiplantae; phylum Streptophyta; class Magnoliopsida; order Malvales; family Malvaceae; genus Hibiscus; species Hibiscus syriacus. The sequence continues at coordinate 2,493,747 of NW_024063008.1, forward strand.
AATAACAATAATGATTAAAGTAATAATTTAAACATATTGAAATTGAAATGATAATAATATAAATTAAATTGCTATTAAACATATAAATAAATAAAACAATGACAAAAAAAAGAAAACTAAAATTATAGGATTAAAATATAAGATATATAAATTAATAGACAAAATGAAAATTATATAAAAAAATAGTGACAAATATAAAATATAAAACCTAAAGATCCTAATTTGAATTATTAAAAAGATATGTACTAAGAGTGTAATTTAGCCTCAATATTAATTATTCGGGTTAAAAAAATTTTATTAAAATTACCAGGGACTAAATAAAGTATTTACCATGAATATGTAAGTATAATAATAGTGACTAAATTATAAATAAAATAAAATTATAAAGCCGAATTGAAATAATTAGAAGTTGATTTTAGTGACTGAAATAGAAAGTTACAAAACTAGGATGGCTACACGCGTGATTCTTCCCAGTTCGAAATTACATAGAAGTCCCTCCCTAAAACGATGTAGTTTTGAGGAGGGTATAATAGACCTTAAATAGCCTAAATTTCACAAAATTCCTCATTTCTTCATTTTGCGAGAGAAGCTCTCACTTCTCTCTAAACTTAGCCATCGGTCGGCCATCGTCGGTCACCGGCCAGTTACCGTCGGTTACTATTCCGATCACCGCCGATCACTATTCCAGCCACCGATCACTATTCACGGTGGTCGAAAAATATAAAAATACCCCCAAATCGTAGATCGAAACACCCAAAAGCGAATCCGACCTCCGTTTTTCCTAAAAACTCCTAGAATTATGGAAGTTTTGCGACTCTTAGGCATAGAGTATTTAACATTTATAAGTATCACAATGATCCCAACACGTTTTCCAATCCCATCACAGGAAATACAAGATACCATAAAAGTAGACGGAGAAATCTGATTTGAATCCTATAATAGTTTCAGAAATGATTAAAAAGTTGAGGCACCTAATATGCACACAGACACACACAATGACAATGATGGAAGAATCTCACCTCAACTCCCCCATTTTCCTTTAAGGACTGAGACACCAAGGCAATTCCTTTAGCTGTAGCTTGGGCTCTAGCAAGGATGGCCTCAGCTTCACCTGATAAATGCATTTGTAAAGAAGGAAATTTTGAAGACACTAAGAGAATAATAAAAAGGGACAAGGACAATAAAAAATTGTTACTTGATCAGTTTGTTCTGTCCATATGATAAATAATCAAAATTAATCTCCCACATCAATTTCAATTACAAAATGTCGTAACCGGTTTTCGCCCGGGTACGAAATTTTACTTGGCGGGAAAAGTGATGTGTCAATAAATGGTTTTTTAAAAATGTTTTGGGAGTCGCCATCAGCCTTTTGGATCAGGTAGGTCGAATACCTAAAAATTATCTTTTAAAAGAGTTTTTAAGAAAACATCAGTTAAAAGATAAACTGGTCTGCGTTTTAACCAAAAATTCGTTCTTTTAATAATAAAAAGGATTCGTGGTCGATTACGTTTGGGGAAGGATTAACACCCCCACAATGCCCAAAATTAGTACTTATTAATTATAAATTGTCTCTATTATTAGAAATTTAAATATTCAAAGATGTATTTAATTTATAATTCTGTTATTTCAAAATAATTTTATTTTTATAAATAAGATATTTATTTATTTAGAAATACCAGAAAAAGTCTTCTAGGTGCTTTAAGACAGCTCTTTTCGTAGTATTAAAAAATTAATAAAACATTTATCTAAAATAAAAAATAGATTAATATATATAATTTATAAAAGTAAAATATTTATTATTTAAAATATCAGAAAATGAAATCTAGTTGCTTTAAGACTGTCATTTCTTAATATTGAAAAATAAATATATTAAAAATTATTTTTTAAATGTAATTTATAAAATTAAATTTACAAATAGGATTTTAATAAAAAAACAAATAAAATAAATAAATGAATATGACTAAATAATAATAATAACAATAATGATTAAAGTTATAATTTAAACATATTGAAATTGAAATGATAATAATATAAAATAAATTGCAATTAAACATATAAATAAATAAAACAATGACAAAAATAAGAAAACTAAAATTATAGGATTAAAATATAAGATATATAAATTAATAGACAAAATGAAAATTATATAAAAAAATAGTGACAAATATAAAATATAAAACCTAAAGATCCTAATTTGAATTATTAAAAAAGATATGTACTAATAGTGTAATTTAGCCTCAATATTAATTATTCGGGTTAAAATAAATTTTATTAAAATTACCAGGGACTAAATAAAGTATTTACCATAAATATGTAAATATAATAATAGTGACTAAATTATAAATTAAATAAAATTATAAAGCCGAATTGAAATAATTAGAAGTTGACTTTAGTGACTGAAATAGAAAGTTACAAAACTAGGATGGCTACACGCGTGATTCTTCCCAGTTCGAAATTACATAGAAGTCCCTCCCTAAAACGATGTAGTTTTGAGGAGGGTATAAATAGACCTTAAATAGCCTAAATTTCACAAAATTCCTCATTTCTTCATTTTGCGAGAGAAGCTCTCACTTCTCTCTAAACTTAGCCATCGGTCGGCCATCGTCGGTCACCGGCCAGTTACCGTCGGTTACTATTCCGATCACCGCCGATCACTATTCCAGCCACCGATCACTATTCACGGTGGTCGAAAAATATAAAAATACCCCCAAATCGTAGATCGAAACACCTTAAAGCCGAATCCGACCTCTGTTTTTCCTAAAAACTCCTAGAATTATGGAAGTTTTGCGACTCGAGGCATAGAGTATTTAACATTTATAAGTATCACAATGATCCCAACACGTTTTCCAATCCCATCACAGGAAATACAAGATACCATAAAACTAGACGGAGAAATCTTATTTGAATCCTGTAATAGTTTCAGGAATGATTAAAAAGTTGAGGCACCTAATATGCACACAGACACACACAATGACAATGATGGAAGAATCTCACCTCAACTCCCCCATTTTCCTTTAAGGACTGAGACACCAAGGCAATTCCTTTAGCTGTAGCTTGGGCTCTAGCAAGGATGGCCTCAGCTTCACCTGATAAATGCATTTGTAAATAAGGAAATTTTGAAGACACTAAGAGAATAATCAAAAGGGACAAGGACAATAAAAAAATTGTTACTTGATCAGTTTGTTCTGTCCATATGATAAATAATCAAAATTAATCTCCCACATCAATTTCAATTACAAAATGTCGTAACCGGTTTTCGCCCGGGTACGAAATTTTTACTTGGCGGGAAAAGTGATGTGTCAATAAATGGTTTTTTAAAAATGTTTTGGGAGTCGCCATCAGCCTTTTGGATCAGGTAGGTCGAATACCTAAAAATTATCTTTTAAAAGAGTTTTTAAGAAAACATCAGTTAAAAGATAAACTGGTCTGCGTTTTAACCAAAAATTCGTTCTTTTTAATAATAAAAAAGGATTCGTGGTCGATTACGTTTGGGGAAGGATTAACACCCCCACAATGCCCAAAATTAGTACTTATTAATTATAAATTGTCTCTATTATTAGAAATTTAAATATTCAAAGATGTATTTAATTTATAATTCTGTTATTTCAAAATAATTTTATTTTTATAAATAAGATATTATTTATTTAGAAATACCAGAAAAAGTCTTCTAGGTGCTTTAAGACAGCTCTTTTCGTAGTATTAAAAAAATTAATAAAACATTTATCTAAAAATAAAAAAATAGATTAATATATATAATTTATAAAAGTAAAATATTTATTTATTTAAAAATATCAGAAAATGAACATCTAGTTGCTTTAAGACTGTCATTTCTTAATATTGAAAATAAATATATAAAATATTATTTTTTAAATGTAATTTATAAAATTAAATTTACAAATAGGATTTTAATAAAAAACAAATAAAATAAATAAATGAATATGACTAATAATAATAACAATAATGATTAAAGTTATAATTTAAACATATTGAAATTGAAATGATAATAATAAAATAAATTGCAATTAAACATATAAATAAATAAACAATGACAAAAAAGAAAACTAAAATTATAGGATTAAAATATAAGATATATGACAAAATGAAAATTATATAAAAAAAATAGTGACAAATATATAAATATAAAACCTAAAGATCCTAATTTGAATTATTAAAAAAGATATGTACTAATAGTGTAATTTAGCCTCAATATTAATTATTCAGGTTAAAATAAATTTATTAAAATTACCAGGGACTAAATAAAGTATTACCATAAATATGTAAATATAATAATAGTGACTAAATTATAAATTAAATAAAATTATAAAGCCGAATTGAAATAATTAGAAGTTGACTTTAGTGACTGAAATAGAAAGTTACAAAACTAGGATGGCTACACGCGTGATTCTTCCCAGTTGGAAATTACATAGAAGTCACTCCCTAAAACGACGTAGTTTTGAGGAGGGTATAAATAGACCTTAAATAGCCTAAAATTCACAAAATTCCTCATTTCTTCATTCTGCGAGAGAAGCTCTCACTTCTCTCTAAACTTAGCCATCGGTCGGCCATCGTCGGTCACCGGCCGGTTACCATCGGTTACTATTCCAATCACCGCCGATCACTATTCCAACCACCGATCACTATTCACGGTGGTCGAAAAATATAAAAATACCCCCAAATCGTAGATCGAAACACCTTAAAGCCGAATCCGACCTCTGTTTTTCCTAAAAACTCCTAGAATTATGGAAGTTTTGCGACTCGAGGCATAGAGTATTTAACATTTATAAGTATCACAATGATCCCAACACGTTTTCCAATCCCATCACAGGAAATACAAGATACCATAAAACTAGACGGAGAAATCTTATTTGAATCCTGTAATAGTTTCAGGAATGATTAAAAAGTTGAGGCACCTAATATGCACACAGACACACACAATGACAATGATGGAAGAATCTCACCTCAACTCCCCCATTTTCCTTTAAGGACTGAGACACCAAGGCAATTCCTTTAGCTGTAGCTTGGGCTCTAGCAAGGATGGCCTCAGCTTCACCTGATAAATGCATTTGTAAATAAGGAAATTTTGAAGACACTAAGAGAATAATCAAAAGGGACAAGGACAATAAAAATATTGTTACTTGATCAGTTTGTTCTGTCCATATGATAAATAATCAAAATTAATCTCCCACATCAATTTCAATTACAAAATGTCGTAACCGGTTTTCGCCCGGGTACGAAATTTTACTTGGCGGGAAAAGTGATGTGTGAATAAATGGTTTTTAAAAATGTTTTGGGAGTCGCCATCGGCCTTTTGGATCAGGTAGGTCGAATACCTAAAAATTATCTTTTAAAAGAGTTTTTAAGAAAACATCAGTTAAAAGATAAACTGGTGTGCGTTTTAACCAAAAATTCGTTCTTTTTAATAATAAAAAAAGATTCGTGGTCGATTACGTTTGGGGAAGGATTAACACACCCACAATGCCCAAAATTAGTACTTATTAATTATAAATTGTCTCTATTATTAGAAATTTAAATATTCAAAGATGTATTTAATTTATAATTCTGTTATTTCAAAATAATTTTATTTTTATAAATAAGATATTTATTTATTTAGAAATACCAGAAAAAGACTTCTAGGTGCTTTAAGACAGCTCTTTTCGTAGTATTAAAAAAATTAATAAAACATTTATCTAAAAATAAAAAAAATAGATTAATATATATAATTTATAAAAGTAAAATATTTATTTATTTAAAAATATCAGAAAATGGACATCTAGTTGCTTTAAGACTGTCTTTTCTTAATATTGAAAAATAAATATATATTAAAATATTATTTTTTAAAAGTAATTTATAAAATTAAATTTACAAATAGGATTTTAATAAAAAACAAATAAAATAAATAAATGAATATGACTAAATAATAATAATAACAATAATGATTAAAGTAATAATTTAAACATATTGAAATTGAAATGATAATAATATAAATTAAATTGCTATTAAACATATAAATAAATAAAACAATGACAAAAAAAGAAAACTAAAATTATAGGATTAAAATATAAGATATAAATTAATAGACAAAATGAAAATTATATAAAAAATAGTGACAAATATATAAAATATAAAACCTAAAGATCCTAATTTGAATTATTAAAAAAGATATGTACTAAGAGTGTAATTTAGCCTCAATATTAATTATTCGGGTTAAAATAAATTTTATTAAAATTACCAGGGACTAAATAAAGTATTTACCATGAATATGTAAGTATAATAATAGTGACTAAATTATAAATAAAATAAAATTATAAAGCCGAATTGAAATAATTAGAAGTTGATTTTAGTGACTGAAATAGAAAGTTACAAAACTAGGATGGCTACACGCGTGATTCTTCCTAGTTCGAAATTACATAGAAGTCCCTCCCTAAAACGATGTAGTTTTGAGGAGGGTATAAATAGACCTTAAATAGCCTAAATTTCACAAAATTCCTCATTTCTTCATTTTGCGAGAGAAGCTCTCACTTCTCTCTAAACTTAGCCATCGGTCGGCCATCGTCGGTCACCGGCCGGTTACCACCGGTTACTATTCCGATCACCGCCGATCACTATTCCAACCACCGATCACTATTCACAGTGGTCGAAAAATATAAAAATACCCCCAAATCGTAGATCGAAAACACCCAAAAGCTGAATCCGACCTCCGTTTTTCCTAAAAACTCCTAGAATTATGGAAGTTTTGCGACTCTTAGGCATAGAGTATTTAACATTTATAAGTATCACAATGATCCCAACACGTTTTCCAATCCCATCACAGGAAATACAAGATACCATAAAACTAGACGGAGAAATCTTATTTGAATCCTGTAATAGTTTCATGAATGATTAAAAAGTTGAGGCACCTAATATGCACACAGACACACACAATGACAATGATGGAAGAATCTCACCTCAACTCCCCCATTTTCCTTTAAGGACTGAGACACCAAGGCAATTCCTTTAGCTGTAGCTTGGGCTCTAGCAAGGATGGCCTCAGCTTCACCTGATAAATGCATTTGTAAAGAAGGAAATTTTGAAGACACTAAGAGAATAATAAAAAGGGACAAGGACAATAAAAAAATTGTTACTTGATCAGTTTGTTCTGTCCATATGATAAATAATCAAAATTAATCTCCCACATCAATTTCAATTACAAAATGTCGTAACCAGTTTTCGCCCGGGTACGAAATTTTTACTTGGCGGGAAAAGTGATGTGTCAATAAATGGTTTTTTAAAAATGTTTTGGGAGTCGCCATCAGCCTTTTGGATCAGGTAGGTCGAATACCTAAAAATTATCTTTTAAAAGAGTTTTTAAGAAAACATCAGTTAAAAGATAAACTGGTGTGCGTTTTAACCAAAAATTCGTTCTTTTTAATAATAAAAAAAGATTCGTGGTCGATTACGTTTGGGAAAGGATTAACACACCCACAATGCCCAAAATTAGTACTTATTAATTATAAATTGTCTCTATTATTAGAAATTTAAATATTCAAAGATGTATTTAATTTATAATTCTGTTATTTCAAAATAATTTTATTTTTATAAATAAGATATTTATTTATTTAGAAATACCAGAAAAAGACTTCTAGGTGCTTTAAGACAACTCTTTTCGTAGTATTAAAAAAATTAATAAAACATTTATCTAAAAATAAAAAAATAGATTAATATATATAATTTATAAAAGTAAAATATTTATTTATTTAAAAATATCAGAAAATGAACATCTAGTTGCTTTAAGACTGTCTTTTCTTAATATTGAAAAATAAATATATATTAAAATATTATTTTTTAAAAGTAATTTATAAAATTAAATTTACAAATAGGATTTTAATAAAAAACAAATAAAATAAATAAATGAATATGACTAAATAATAATAATAACAATAATGATTAAAGTAATAATTTAAACATATTGAAATTGAAATGATAATAATATAAATTAAATTGCTATTAAACATATAAATAAATAAAACAATGACAAAAAAAGAAAACTAAAATTATAGGATTAAAATATAAGATATATAAATTAATAGACAAAATGAAAATTATATAAAAAAATAGTGACAAATATATAAAATATAAAACCTAAAGATCCTAATTTGAATTATTAAAAAAGATATGTACTAAGAGTGTAATTTAGCCTCAATATTAATTATTCGGGTTAAAATAAATTTTATTAAAATTACCAGGGACTAAATAAAGTATTTACCATGAATATGTAAGTATAATAATAGTGACTAAATTATAAATAAAATAAAATTATAAAGCCGAATTGAAATAATTAGAAGTTGATTTTAGTGACTGAAATAGAAAGTTACAAAACTAGGATGGCTACACGCGTGATTCTTCCCAGTTCGAAATTACATAGAAGTCCCTCCCTAAAACGATGTAGTTTTGAGGAGGGTATAAATAGACCTTAAATAGCCTAAATTTCACAAAATTCCTCATTTCTTCATTTTGCGAGAGAAGCTCTCACTTCTCTCTAAACTTAGCCATCGGTCGGCCATCGTCGGTCACCAGCCAGTTACCGTCGGTTACTATTCCGATCACCGCCGATCACTATTCCAGCCACCGATCACTATTCACGGTGGTCGAAAAATATAAAAATACCCCCAAATCGTAGATCGAAACACCCAAAAGCTGAATCCGACCTCCGTTTTTCCTAAAAACTCCTAGAATTATGGAAGTTTTGCGACTCTTAGGCATAGAGTATTTAACATTTATAAGTATCACAATGATCCCAACACGTTTTCCAATCCCATCACAGGAAATACAAGATACCATAAAAGTAGACGGAGAAATCTGATTTGAATCCTATAATAGTTTCAGAAATGATTAAAAAGTTGAGGCACCTAATATGCACACAGACACACACAATGACAATGATGGAAGAATCTCACCTCAACTCCCCCATTTTCCTTTAAGGACTGAGACACCAAGGCAATTCCTTTAGCTGTAGCTTGGGCTCTAGCAAGGATGGCCTCAGCTTCACCTGATAAATGCATTTGTAAAGAAGGAAATTTTGAAGACACTAAGAGAATAATCAAAAGGGACAAGGACAATAAAAATATTGTTACTTGATCAGTTTGTTCTGTCCATATGATAAATAATCAAAATTAATCTCCCACATCAATTTCAATTACAAAATGTCGTAACCAGTTTTCGCCCGGGTACGAAATTTTTACTTGGCGGGAAAAGTGATGTGTCAATAAATGGTTTTTTAAAAATGTTTTGGGAGTCGCCATCAGCCTTTTGGATCAGGTAGGTCGAATACCTAAAAATTATCTTTTAAAAGAGTTTTTAAGAAAACATCAGTTAAAAGATAAACTGGTCTGCGTTTTAACCAAAAATTCGTTCTTTTTAATAATAAAAAAGGATTCGTGGTCGATTACGTTTGGGGAAGGATTAACACCCCCACAATGCCCAAAATTAGTACTTATTAATTATAAATTGTCTCTATTATTAGAAATTTAAATATTCAAAGATGTATTTAATTTATAATTCTGTTATTTCAAAATAATTTTATTTTTATAAATAAGATATTTATTTATTTAGAAATACCAGAAAAAGTCTTCTAGGTGCTTTAAGACAGCTCTTTTCGTAGTATTAAAAAAATTAATAAAACATTTATCTAAAAATAAAAAAATAGATTAATATATATAATTTATAAAAGTAAAATATTTATTTATTTAAAAATATCAGAAAATGAACATCTAGTTGCTTTAAGACTGTCATTTCTTAATATTGAAAAATAAATATATATTAAAATATTATTTTTTAAATGTAATTTATAAAATTAAATTTACAAATAGGATTTTAATAAAAAAACAAATAAAATAAATAAATGAATATGACTAAATAATAATAATAACAATAATGATTAAAGTTATAATTTAAACATATTGAAATTGAAATGATAATAATATAAAATAAATTGCAATTAAACATATAAATAAATAAAACAATGACAAAAATAAGAAAACTAAAATTATAGGATTAAAATATAAGATATATAAATTAATAGACAAAATGAAAATTATATAAAAAAAATAGTGACAAATATATAAAATATAAAACCTAAAGATCCTAATTTGAATTATTAAAAAAGATATGTACTAATAGTGTAATTTAGCCTCAATATTAATTATTCGGGTTAAAATAAATTTTATTACAATTACCAGGGACTAAATAAAGTATTTACCATAAATATATAAGTATAATAATTGTGACTAAATTATAAATTAAATAAAATTATAAAGCCGAATTGAAATAATTAGAAGTTGACTTTAGTGACTGAAATAGAAAGTTACAAAACTAGGATGGCTACACGCGTGATTCTTCCCAGTTGGAAATTGCATAGAAGTCCCTCCCTAAAACGACGTAGTTTTGAGAAGGGTATAAATAGACCTTAAATAGCCTAAAATTCACAAAATTCCTCATTTCTTCATTCTGCGAGAGAAGCTCTCACTTCTCTCTAAACTTAGCCATCGGTCGGCCATCGCCGGTCACCGGTCGGTTACTGCCAGTTACTATTCCGACCACCACCGATCACTATTCACGGTGGTCAAAAAATATAAAAATACCCCCAAATCGTAGATCGAAACACCCTAAAGCCGAATCCGACCTCCGTTTTTCCTAAAAACTCTTAGAATTATGGAAGTTTTGCGACTCTTAGACATAGAGTATTTAACATTTATAAGGATCACAATGATCCCAACACGTTTTCCAATCCCATCACAGGAAATACAAGATACCATAAAAGTAGACGGAGAAATCTGATTTGAATCCTATAATAGTTTCAGAAATGATTAAAAAGTTGAGGCACCTAATATGCACACAGACACACACAATGACAATGATGGAAGAATCTCACCTCAACTCCCCCATTTTCCTTTAAGGACTGAGACACCAAGGCAATTCCTTTAGCTGTAGCTTGGGCTCTAGCAAGGATGGCCTCAGCTTCACCTGATAAATGCATTTGTAAAGAAGGAAATTTTGAAGACACTAAGAGAATAATCAAAAGGGACAAGGACAATAAAAAAATTGTTACTTGATCAGTTTGTTCTGTCCATATGATAAATAATCAAAATTAATCTCCCACATCAATTTCAATTACAAAATGTCGTAACCGGTTTTCGTCCGGGTACGAAATTTTTACTTGGCGGGAAAAGTGATGTGTGAATAAATGGTTTTTTAAAAATGTTTTGGGAGTCGCCATCGGCCTTTTGGATCAGGTAGGTCGAATATCTAACAATTATCTTTTAAAAGAGTTTTTAAGAAAACATCAGTTAAAAGATAAACTGGTCTGCGTTTTAACCAAAAATTCGTTCTTTTTAATAATAAAAAAGGATTCGTGGTCGATTACGTTTGGGGAGGATTAACACCCCCACAATGCTCAAAATTAGTACTTATTAATTATAAATTGTCTCTATTATTAGAAATTTAAATATTCAAAGATGTATTTAATTTATAATTCTGTTATTTCAAAATAATTTTATTTTTATAAAGAAGATATTTATTTATTTAGAAATACCAGAAAAAGAATTCTAGGTGTTTAAGATAACTCTTTTCGTAGTATTAAAAAAATTAATAAAACATTTATCTAAAAATAAAAAAATAGATTAATATATATAATTTATAAAAGTAAAATATTTATTTATTTAAAAATATCAGAAAATGGACATCTAGTTGCTTTAAGACTGTCATTTCTTAATATTGAAAAATAAATATATATTAAAATATTATTTTTTAAAAGTAATTTATAAAATTAAATTTACAAATAGGATTTTAATAAAAAAAATAAAATAAATAAATGAATATGACTAAATAATAATAATAACAACAATGATTAAAGTAATAATTTAAACATATTAAAATTGAAATGATAATAATATAAATTAAATTGCAATTAAACTTATAAATAAATAAAACAATGACAAAAAAAAGAAAACTAAAATTATAGGATTAAAATATAAGATATAAAAATTAATAGACAAAATGAAAATTATATAAAAAAACAGTGACAAATATATAAAATATAAAACCTAAAGATCCTAATTTGAATTATTAAAAAAGATATGTACTAGGAGTGTAATTTAGCCTCAATATTAATTATTCGGGTTAAAATAAATTTTATTACAATTACCAGGGACTAAATAAAGTATTTACCATAAATATATAAGTATAATAATTGTGACTAAATTATAAATTAAATAAAATTATAAAGCCGAATTGAAATAATTAGAAGTTGATTTTAGTGACTGAAATAGAAAGTTACAAAACTAGGATGGCTACACGCGTGATTCTTCCCAGTTGGAAATTGCATAGAAGTCCCTCCCTAAAACGACGTAGTTTTGAGAAGGGTATAAATAGACCTTAAATAGCCTAAAATTCACAAAATTCCTCATTTCTTCATTTTGCGAGAGAAGCTCTCACTTCTCTCTAAACTTAGCCATCGGTCGGCCATCGCCGGTCACCGGTCGGTTACTGCCAGTTACTATTCCGACCACCACCGATCACTATTCACGGTGGTCAAAAAATATAAAAATACCCCCAAATCGTAGATCGAAACACCCTAAAGCCGAATCCGACCTCCGTTTTTCCTAAAAACTCCTAGAATTATGGAAGTTTTGCCACTCTTAGGCATAGAGTATTTAACATTTATAAGTATCACAATGATCCCAACACGTTTTCCAATCCCATCACAGGAAATACAAGATACCATAAAAGTAGACGGAGAAATCTTATTTGAATCCTGTAATAGTTTCAGGAATGATTAAAAAGTTGAGGCACCTAATATGCACACATGCACACACAATGACAATGATGGAAGAATCTCAACTCAACTCCCCCATTTTCCTTTAAGGACTGAGACACCAAGGCAATTCCTTTAGCTGTAGCTTGGGCTCTAGCAAGGATGGCCTCAGCTTCACCTGATAAATGCATTTGTAAAGAAGGAAATTTTGAAGACACTAAGAGAATAATCAAAAGGGACAAGGACAATAAAAAAAAATTTTACTTGATCAGTTTGTTCTGTCCATATGATAAATAATCAAAATTAATCTCCCACATCAATTTCAATTACAAAATGTCGTAACCGGTTTTCGCCCGGGTACGAAATTTTTACTTGGCGGGAAAAGTGATGTGTGAATAAATGGATTTTTAAAAATGTTTTGGGAGTCGCCATCGGCCTTTTGGATCAGGCAGGTCAAATACCTAAAAATTATATTTTAAAAGAGTTTTTAAGAAAACATCAGTTAAAAGATAAACTGGTATGTGTTTTAACCAAAAATTCATTCTTTTTAATAATAAAAAAGGATTCGTGGTCGATTACGTTTGGGGAAGGATTAACACCCGCACAATGCTCAAAATTAGTACTTATTAATTATAAATTGTCTCTATTATTAGAAATTTAAATATTCAAATATGTATTTAATTTATAATTCTGTTATTTCAAAATAATTTTATTTTTATAAATAAAATATTTATTTATTTAGAAATTCCAAAAAAAGACTTCTAGGTACTTTAAGACAACTCTTTTCGTAGTATTAAAAAAATTAATAAAACATTTATCTAAAAATAAAAAAAAGATTAATATATATAATTTATAAAAGTAAAATATTTATTTATTTAAAAATATCAGAAAATGAACATCTAGTTGCTTTAAGACTGTCTTTTTTTAATATTGAAAAATAAATATATATTAAAATATTATTTTTTAAAAGTAATTTATAAAATTAAATTTACAAATAGGATTTTAATAAAAAAACAACTAAAATAAATAAATGAATATGACTAAATAATAATAATAACAATAACGATTTAAGTAATAATTTAAACATATTGAAATTGAAATGATAATAATATAAATTAAATTGCAATTAAACATATAAATAAATAAAGCAATGAAAAAAAAAAGAAAACTAAAATTATAGGATTAAAATATAAGATATATAAATTAATAGACAAAATGAAAATTATATAAAAAAAACAGTGACAAATATATAAAATATAAAACCTAAAGATCCTAATTTGAATTATTAAAAAAGATATGTACTAACAGTGTAATTTAGCCTCAATATTAATTATTCGGGTTAAAATAAATTTTATTAAAATTACCAGGGACTAAATAAAGTATTTACCATAAATATGTAAGTATAATAATAGTGACTAAATTATAAATTAAATAAAATTATAAAGCCGAATTGAAATAATTAGAAGTTGATTTTAGTGACTGAAATAGAAAGTTACAAAACTAGGATGGCTACACGCGTGATTCTTCCCAGTTGGAAATTACATAGAAGTCCCTCCCTAAAACGATGTAGTTTTAAGTAGGGTATAAATAGACCTTAAATAGCCTAAAATTCACAAAATTCCTAAAATCTTCATTTTGTGAGAGAAACTCTCACTTCTCTCTAAACTTAGCCATCGGTCGGCCATCGCCGGTCACCGGCCGATAACTCCGGTTACTATTCCGACCACCGCCGATCACTATTCCAGGCACCGATCAGTATTCACGGTGGTCGAAAAATATAAAAATACCCCCAAATCGTAGATCGAAACACCCTAAAGCCGAATCCGACCTCCGTTTTTCCTAAAAACTCCTAGAATTTTCTAGATCTAAATTTATACCTTTGATATTTTGGTTTTCCGATGACCGTTGTAAGCTCTCTCCTTCCTTTTCCTTTCGGTTTTTTACTGCTGGTGGTAGATTGGTTCTATTGCTTCTTTCCTCTTTTTTTTCTTTTTCTTTGTATGTAAATCGAGTCCTTTTATAGGGCTCGTTGAGGTTCTTCTCAGTGGATCTATCATAGGAGGGTCCTTGGTGAGTCACCAGATTGCGATGTGTACGGCTCTCCTTGAGTCTTCTAGAGGCTTTGGTGGCGTGGATGTCATGGGAGCGACTGGTTGGGGAACATAACGGCAGAGTGGTTGAATGGAGGCGGCGGAGCAGATGGAAAGGTGAGGCGACGCCAAAATTATCACCCTAGGGTTTCAGCCAGATCCATTTTGGGCCATTAGATCTAGAGAGATCCAACGGATGAGATTGATGGCGACTGGAAATAGGGATGAAACCCTAGCTTCATCTAGATCGGGTCTGTTAGACTTCCTTTGTAATTTGGGCTCCGGGTTATTGTATTTGGCCTGATTTGTAATAAAATTATTTATTAAATAATAATATTAAAATAATAATAATAATAATATGAGACAAAAACTTAGTGTTCACAGCTGTCCCTTTTTGCTCATTCTTGTGTTAACAAGAATAGAGCAAAGACGAAAAAACAATAAGTTTTTGTCCAGTTGACTTTTCTTGATTAAGACGGAAATGTTGAATAAATTCTTCTTATTATGAACTTCTTCTTCTTTGGGACTAGTTCATCTCATTATGAACTCTTCCACTATGGATAACAATTTATCTCCTTCTGTGATGTAATCTAGCAAAAAGTTGAACAAATTCTTCTCATTATGAACTTCTTCTTCTTTTTCAAATGAGTTCTTCTCATTATGAACTCCTTCTGGAAATGTTGATCTCCGAAAGAGGGGTTGTTAGTTCGGCTTCATATGTGATGAATTAAGGCAAGATTGAACAAATTCTTCTCATTATGAACTTCTTCTCCTTCTTCAGATGAGTTCTTCTTATTATGAACTTTTTCTGGAAATGTTGATGCTGATATATCTCTTTTTGTGATAGAGTCATGCAAAAAGTTGAACAAATTCTTCTTATTATGAACTTATTCTTCCTCTTCAGATGAGTTCTTCTCATTATGGACACTTATGGAAATTTTAATGTTGATCTATCTCTTTCTTTGATAGAATCGAGTAAAAGGTTGAACAAATTCTTCTCATTATGAACTTCTTCTTCCTCTTCAGATGAGTTCTTCTCATTAAGAACACTTCTGGAAATTTTGATGTTGATCTATCTCTTTCTTTGATAGAATTGAGTAAAAGGTTAAACAAATTCTTCTCATTATGAACTTCTTTTTCCTCTTCAGATGAGTTCTTCTTATTATGAACTCTTCCGGAAATGTTGAACCATCGATTGATGAATTCAAGCAAAAGGTTGAACAAGTTCTTCTCATTATGAACTTCTTCTTCCTTCTTCATATGAGTTCTTCTCATTTTGAACACTTCTGGAAATGTTGGTGTTGATCTATCTCCTTTTGGGATAGAATCGAGCAAAAGGTTGAATAAGTTCTTCTCATTATGAACTTCTCATTCCTCTTCAGATGAGTTCTTCTCATTATGAACTTCCTCTGGAAATGTTGGTCCATCGAGTGATGGAAATTTCTGTTTTTAGTGAAACTGTCTCAAGCGAGACAAATCTTGTTTTAAGAAAAACAATCTCAAGTGAGATAAATTGTTGTTTCGAGTGAAACTGTCTCAAGCAAGATGCAGTTTGTTTTAAGAAAAACAATCTCAAGTGAGATAAATTACTATTTGAAAACATCCTGCACTGAAGGTCTTATGGAATAGCCCTGAGGTTTTATCATCTTGCACTGTAGGTCTTACAGATGACCCGGAGGCTTTAAAAACATCAAAAAGCTCCTAAAGGCTTTTTGAAAACATCATGCACTGTAGGTCTTATGGATGACCCGCTTTGAAAACATCATGCACTGAAGGGCTTACAGATGTGGGAAATAGTTTACTAAGTAAAAAACTATGAAAATCATTTTCTTACTATTCAACAATTTCATTTTTATAAAAGATTAAATGAGAAACTTTGGAAATCCTTTTCTTATTGAAATAATTTGTTGATTGAGTAACATGCCCAAAAATAATACTTCTTCTTTGAATTACGTCCATCTATTCTTCAGATGTTTGCGTGATTCCTGCATTTGAGGTTTTTAATTCTACCTTCTTGTAAGGTATTTTTCATCATGAATCTTCTTTTTCATACGAAAACCTATAAAACCTTATGTTTGAATGTAATTAAATGTAGCAATGTAATGCATTTTCTATTATGCAAATGAAGTAATTATGAATGCATGAATGTTTATGCAATCTTCATTTGACTTCAAAGTGGTGAACTCGGTCTTCCTTCACTTCATCATTTATTGTCAGGGTTACCTTTGGATATCAGTGTAGCAACCTATGCCATAAAGCTGAAGAACCATTTGATCAACTTGTATATTTGTGTCTCCTTTGTCTCATGAAAGTCTTTGAAGAAATTTATGGAACTCTTGTCGTAGTCAGAAATATGACCTTGATGCTCCATTATTGTCTTTGATAACATCGGCTTTCTTCATTTGGACTTGTGTAGAAATCCAATAAAGCGTTCATCTTTGAAAAGAGAATCTATCATCTTTAAAGAGTGTATATGTAGATATGTCTGACTCAGCAGGGATTAATTAGGGGAGTAAAGTCTGTTCTAATTTGACTTTTGAAACACATCACAAGGAGGATTTATCCTAATTCCTTTCATGTCTTCACATCTAATCAGATCTCGAACAAGGCAACTTGGACTATATCATGTCGAGATGCTTAACAACAACCTGTCGTTCAACCTTAGTTGGATCCACTAGTTTCTTGTTGTTAAAATTTCTGCTTCCCTACCGGGGAAAGAAATCTTCATCATATCTCACTTCTGACCTTGGGGTTGAAGAAGTCAAACTTTATTTCAGATCAATAAATGAAAACATCATAGGATAGCAACATTAGTTCATCACCATAATCACTGGTTCGTAAAACATATGACAATACATTCATCTTTTCTCGTGGCTTCTGCCCGGATTTTCGTAAAGCTTTTGACAACTCATTCATCATTTTCTATGGTTTCTGCACAGATTTCTGTTCAATGAAGCTCTTTGCACAATATTCAAAGCTTTTGTATGATGTCACAAGACCACTTGAGAAAAAAACTCAGTGGGAATAGAAGTGATATGTTGGTGTGTTTTATGACCAAAAAGTTGGTTAAATTCACAAAATATGTTAATGTTGAATTGAATAAGAGATACCAACCGATCTTGATATCATCTTGAGCAAGGCAAGTGTGATATTGATCACGTTTTCTTCCGTAATAAGCATTGTAGGAAGTAGAAACACATCAACTATAGAATCCATGTATAGAAGGAAGTTCATGGAATTCTTGTTGTTGTAGATGAAACGCACATGATAAACCAAATAGATGAAAACTCAGTTCATCCTGACTGGCAATGATAACCCCAGTAACAACGGGAAAGGGCAATATACGTAAGCTGAGCCTTTTTATTCAATGTCATCAAGTAAGTGAAATTGATGTGAAAAATGACTTTGTAACCTCAACAACATGATTGAAACTAACTGCCAGGAATCTCAAAGAAATATTTCCAATCATCACCGACACACAGAATACAGAATTCAAAGCCGAGATTTTGAGGAACTGAACCCTAGATCGAATGGTCTGCCTGAGGACCATCTTTATTCATGCAATCGTGATGTAGCTTAACAAATAGCACGTTGTCATGTGACACATGGTTAAGAAGATTGGGTATTTGAAACCATACTTGTTGAGTAAATATTTGTTCAACATCAGGACCCTAATACAACTGTTTGATGAATGAAGCAATTATGTATAGTCAGCTCGACTGCCATTGCTTCTCCATTTTCATTCTTCATACTTTTCTGTCTCATTGGAAATATTTGCTCAAGTCAATGATCTTGACTCATGATGATATGGGCCTTCAGCATGCCCCAAGATTTGCTGATATGAATGTTCAAAATACATCAACACTCCTTATTTTAATTGAAATGGGGATTTCACCATGCCCCAGCATTGACTAATACAAACGTTCAAAATGTGTCAATATTCCTGATTATGATTGAAATGGGCTTTCAGCATGCTCCATCATTTGCTTCTTGTTAATCTGAACCTCCAAAAATGCCCAAATATTCTATTGCCATGAGCTTTCAAAATGTCCCAACATTTTATTTATGGTTGAAATGGATCTGTCTGAATTGGGCCTTCGAAATGCCCCCAACCTTCTACTTCAGATTCACTTTCAATGTTTGTTTGATTTCAATATTATGATCCCCATGAGTTTCAATTTTGACAATGCATTGTTGTGGGTACTTACAGCTTTGTTCGTGCCTCAAATCTGTTTATCTTGAATACTCTCATTCTGGTGTCATTAAACAGCAGTTGTAAAGTAATTTGAGGAATTTTCTTCATGTTGTCACAAACTTAAGAAATACTCAATCATTCTGACGGAAATGTATGAGATATGTGTCTCTTCTGAATGATGTGCCCATTTTTTGGATCTAGAGGGATCTAGTCGGACAGAGTGGTATAATCACTTGGTAATTCATTCCAGACTGACACAGTGAACCTTGTTTTCAGTAAGGCTATTTCTGGAATATACTTTTCTGTGGGAGAGAAACCAATTTATGTGAACAATAATCTTACTTTGATGCAATAGCAATACTATATATACAGTGGTACAGGTTCTTGAAAAGTCCACACTCATACAACATGTTGATTCTGTTAACTACTCATCTGATTATGAAGCAATCTTTCAGGATGATTTCATAGATATTGATAGTTCTTCTGATACCGAAGAAATCCTGAATTCTTATTCTGAAGAGGAGAATAAACTGTTATACTTGCCGAAAATGGGGTACTCAAAGGCTGAGGCTTCAATAGCCATAGAGAGATGTGGCCTGGATTCATCAATTCCAGAGTTGACAGATTTTATATGTGCTACTCAAATGGCTAAGGCTGCTGACGTACTTCTTCCGGTAGAAGATAGGAAACCATTATGCAATAACCCCAATTACAAGCAAAAGTAAAACTCGAGCTATGATTTTTGGAAAAGGAAGAAGCAGAGGAAACTTGAAAAGAAGCTTTTTAATGAAGGCGATCATGCAATTCATCTTCTAAATCCAATGATTGGTTTTGGGGTTTCTACTAAACCAGATCAGATAACTCAAAGAACACTTCTAGAAGATGCTATTAGGCCTCCTTATTTCTACTACGAGAACGTGGTACTTGTTCTAGTTGGTGTTTGGACCGAAATGTCACGGTACTTATACGATGTAGAGCCATAATTTGTAGATTCAAAGTATTTTTGTGCTTCTGCACGAAAAGTGGGCTATATTCATAATCTACCAATTAAGAACAGATTCCCTCTAATTTCGCTTCCTCCATGCATCATACATGATGTTTTTCTATTGAAAACAATAAATGGTGGCCTTCTTGGGATCCAAGAACAAAGTTGAACTGTTTTACAAACATGTACAGGAAGTGCCAAATTGACAGAAATGATCTGTAAGGCTCTTGAAGCTTATGACAATGAGCCACCTTCGAGTGTCCAGAAGTATGTTCTTGATGAATACCGAAAAGGGAATCTGGTATGGGTTGGAAGGAATAAAATTGTTCCACTTAAACCTGATGAGGTGGAAATGCTTCTAGGTTTCCCTTAAAAACCATACACGAGGAAGAGGATCTGCTAGAGACATGTTCCCCGGTGGTATCAATGTTCTGTCTCTTTTCTCTGGAATCAGTGATGGAGAGGTTCTCTTTTACTATCTTGGCATATCCTTGAAATGCGCAAGAACTGAATGGTGATCGGTTGGAACAATTAATAAATAGATTTGGATGATTCGAATTTGTTGTCGGTGACATCCAGTGTAACAATCTTACCGGAAGAAATAAACATCATCGGGATGAACTAGAAGATTTTTGTTGGTGCATTTTCTTGCAATGACTGCTACAGTGACTGGCTCTTCTGCTACTTCAAGATAGACACCTCCATATCTCATTCTTCCCAAACTATGGAATTTTTTAGTTGAAATGGGTTTTCAGTATGTCCCTTTAGTACAAGGTAATCATTCTTGATGAGTTGTTGATAATGTCACAAGAAAGGGCATTACAAATTCAATTCTCCAGACTTTTTGGCTTCTTGGACCACTTTCTTTCAAGAATGTGAAATGATTCATCTTTTTGGCATCACTTTCTTTTTCTACAATAAAGGTAGAACATGCAACTTGCTTCAAGGACCTTCCTCATTTGAGACTGTCCTGTTTGAAAATGTTTTTTCTCCTTTCTTTATCGAAGAATGAAAGAATTTTGTAAAATATTACCTATTATAGGTTCACAATAGAATAAAATCATAAGACATGAAATTAATGAATATCAAATAAATCAACTACTCTTTTAAATCATTCAAAAATCATAGTTCTATGGCAAGTGTCAAAATTATTGACTGATTTAAGGTGTAGGTTGATTCTGGTAAAGTAGGGTTTCTCAGGTTAGTCCAGCATATATGTCTATTTGGGCTTTCATTAACATGAAGAAATAGTTGTTATGCTTATCTGGTAGAGATACTTCTTGTTGTTATGCTTATCTCGTAGGAATACTTCATGTTTCTAGACTCTCAGGAACATCTTTGGGATGTGTGGTGCTTTATTAAGAGCTTAAGATCATCTCTTATGTCGTTGTTGCACCATTTAATATTCAAGCCACCTTTTCAAGTTTTTAACTCGAATCCTCCTTTGGTTTCAAGATGTTATTCAAAATTTACATCTTGAACCCCCCTTTTATCATTTTTCATATCATGCATTGAATATTTTTAAAACCAAATTTTGCAAATAAAAATCAATCTTGAAAGGCGGAATGAATTATGAAGATATTCTCTTTTAATTAGATGCCTCCAATCTTGCTTTTCTTGACTTGGATCTGCTCTGCTGGGGATTTTTCCATAAGATTCATTCATCTCCAGTATTTCTTGCGTTTCTTGTTGAATATGAATCTTTGAACTAATTGTACTTGATCAACCTTGTAACTTGAGGCTCTATGAGTCGCCTATTTTGATTCAATTTTTTCTTTTTTTCCTTCCTTCTTTTTTTCTTTTTTTCTTTTTCCTTTTTTTTATTTTTTCTCTTCTTCAAGTATAATATTTCTTGACAGAATCTGAGTTTATTTGGTTTCTCAGAACTTTCCCATCCATTTATGCCAAAATCAATGCTCCTCCGGAAAAGACCCATTTTTTTACAACATATGACCCTTCCTAATTAGGCATCCATTTCCCATGGAAATCTTTATGAATAGGCAAGATCTCTTTTTTTTAAGAAAAACTAGATCACTCTCTTGGAACTCTCACGGATGTACTTTCTTGTTTGATCTTTCATCATCCATTTCTGATGCATCTACCTATAGTAAATAGCTTTCAATCTCTTCTCATCAATAAGGTTTAATTGATCAAATCGAGCTTGAATCCCTTCAACCTCCTCCAATTTTACCTCCTTCAATATACAAAGTGGTGGGATCTTAACTTAAATCGGTAAAGATGAACAATAAGGTATTGCCCCAGTGATGTTCGAATAATATTTTGATATGCATATAAGGCAAAAGGTAGCTTCTCGTGCCAATCCTTGTAAGTTTCAGTGGTCTTTGTAATGATCCTCTTAACGTTCTTATTTGCTCCTTCAACTGCCCCATTCATCTTTGGGCGATATGTCAATGAGTTTACATGTTTAAACTGTGCACAAAGTTCAGTCGTCTCATACATAGAAGTCTTTGTAAAAAGAGGTATCTCCAGGGGGATGAATATTCAAGATTAACTTTTATTTACATGAAAACAATGTAATTAATGCATGATATATTTATTTAAATCAATCCCCTTTTTCTTCTTTGAGTATGCCCTAATCACTCGAAATTATCTTCAATAAATTGATCCATGATGCCTCATCTCGTCTCTTCTTGCAGGAAAATTCACAGATAATTTGAAAGTTTGGTTTTTTTGAAGTTTTTTTGGTTTATGATGGTTTTGTATTTGGAAGGACAAAAGTGTGACTTATGAAGTCATGCATATGGTGGAAGGTAGTATCATAAACCAGTAAACATCTGGAGTTGGTCTCTCAAAAGTAGGTAGAGACATTTTTTCAGAGTCTCAAATAATTGTAGTGTTAGGATTTGGTTTTGGTAAGGGTTAAGTAATTGGCGTTGAATGGGATATACAAGATATAATTTTACCACTTGCCAAAGATTTATAATTCTTGAAAAATTAAAAGAATATTTAATCTATTTGATACTTAAGAATTTCAAGATTAAAACTTAATTCCTTGTTCATAACCATAAAAGCAATAAAAATTTATTTATTGTACAAAAGGCGGAGAAAAGGAACAAAAAACAAGTTCAAACAAGATGCTAAAAATGAAAGGTACTATAGTGGTAGATATCAACTTCCACTTGTTTATTTATCATGCCTCATTATAATGTTGGGTGTGTAATAGGACTAAGGTTTTTGTCCTCATTTGCCCTCCATTTCTTGATCATCTTTTGTGTCAACTTCTTTAGATAAACCCTCAAATACACAAATCTTTGTTTCTTCCTGATCAGTCTCCATCATCATCTTTTCCTTCCCCGAGTGGAAATTGGGCTCAATTTTAATTCAGAACAGCTTCCTTTGGTGATGACAATTTTGTTCTGATTCTGAATACATATTGCATTTGTGATTGGAGTAGTATTCACCATACTCTTTATATTGGCCACTGCTTCACTTGTCCTCAGAAAATCTGATACAAATATTTGGGGTTTCTTCAGAGTTATATTTTTCCCATTCATTATTAAACTTGTGGGTCAGTCTCGAATTACCTTTCTTTTCATTTCTTTCTCATTTTTTAGCATCAGAGAAGTATCAGGAGTTGAATCTGTCATGCATACTTCATATTCCTCAATTTTTCCCTTTTTCTTTTCAATAACTTCTGTTGTATGATCTTCATTTACCTTGACCTTGTTAACTTTATTTTGGGGTTTAAATCCCAATTGTTTGATCAAAATGGACTGACTGTTAACATCCACTCTTATGATTTTAAGAACTAAAAGGTCTTGAACTTGTCGTTTGAAGTTACCGCAATTCTTGATGGAGTGTCATCGGATTCCAACATGATATTCACAAAAGACTTTCTCATTATACCATATCGGGTAAGGAGGCAACAAAGGCTTAGCCTGACATGGGCCAATAAGATGGGCTTTGAGTAACTCAGGATATAACTTGCTGTATGAAACTGAAGGAAACTTGGGTAGAATTTCCCCTGACATCATTGTCACATTACAATTATTTACTTTGCTTTCTTGTGACTGACGATCTAGATGTTTGCTTTATTTAGTTTTCTTCAATGGCACTAAAATTTCTTCCATGCTTCGTTTCAACTTGATCTTTGTCGCATTTTCTGGGGTCATACCCGATTTTTGGAGATTTATTGAATTTCCATATTCCCTGACAAAGTTCTGGTCATTTACTTCCATTGTATCAACTACACCATTCATAATCCTATTCAAATCTTTCACAACAGGATCCTCTAAGGGTTTCTCTCCATGGATTACAATATTCACCAGGTCCATCAATTTGGTCAGTTGTTCATTTGAATTATCCTGGAACTTTTTTACTTGATCAGTCATCTTTTGTTGTGTCTCGATAAATTGCTCTTGCAGTTTCTCGATTATACCAACCCTTGCTAAAATCTCATTCATGGCGATTATCCTTTTTTAGGAAGACCAAGTTAACTCCACTTGATTTCAAAAATTCTATCATGGAATTCTCCACGAATTATTCCAGTTGTCATGATTAAATGCATGTAAAATAGTTTGAAATAAAATGTAATTATGCAAATATGCAAATTCAAAAATGAAAATATAAATATAAACATAAAAATGAAAAAAAAATGCAAAATGCAAATGTAAATGTAAATGTAAATGTAAATGTAAATGTAAATGTAAATGTAAATGTAAATATGTGAATGTAACAATAAAAATGCAAATTGTGCAATACAAAAGCAAACATAAAAGTATAAATGAAAACACAAAGATGCAAAATGCAAATGCACGTATGAAAATGTGCTACTCAAGAGTGATCATCTTAGAACATATTTCATTGAACACAAAAGTTTACGTGCATCAAACAAAACTTTACATATAGGGGACAGCTTTCAATCCTAACTTCAACAAAACTTTACATATAGGAGATAGCTTTCCCATTGTCTTTTCTAAAGCCAAGTTACTCTATCAGCTTATGGGCCATATTGCTTGTCTGGACTGCAGCTTCTTCCGTGACACTCTCTTTCATCTTCTGTATCAGTTCTCGAAATTGCTCATTTTCCCTTGTAAGAGAACCTTTCTGTCCAAGAAGCTCTTGGATTAGATCTTCATATATGTTGCAATTCTTTTTCAGTTTGGTAACCCCTGTTATCCACTCTTCTGGGGTGTTTCCTATGCTTGCATTTCGAAAGGCTTGACTGATATTTTGGAAATCTGCATGCATGGTTTCTACTTCTGTGCTCAATTTCTTGTTTTGGTCATTCAAGTCCTTCAAATAACATGCTTGAGCTTCATAAAAACCTCCTCTACTTTGAATGCCCTGACTGATGCTCTTACCATAAACTACTTTTGGTATCAATCTGGCAAGATCTTTATGGAGTACTTTTGGTATTAATATAACAAGATCTTTGTGTGCATTGCTCGCTTCTATCCTCAGAGTTTCCTCAGGATGTCTTTCCTTGGTCGTATCATATTTTTGTCCATTTACGATTTCCTTCCAATTTGATGAACAATCTTTCAAGTCAACACCTTTTGGTTATGCCATGATTATGCAATGCAGACAAAAGAAATCAATATAAACAAATTAGAGTAATGTAACATGCATGGAAAAATAAGAAGAAAAAAGAGAATAATTAGTACAAATTAATGAAAAGAAAAATTGTATCTATCAAGGTATAACTCCTAACCTCATGCTTTCTAGTTCCATGCTTTGTTTGGAAAAATTAACCTAACTGCGTGATTTCTAGTTCACATGCATTTATTTAGGAAAAATGAAATAAATTAAAAGCTAAAGCTTATTTCTCCTTTGTGTAAACCTATGGACAGAGGTTCAGTACTGTCTTAAATTGGGTGAACTTCTAAGGTTTATTATATGCAGGGTTTCGGTTCTAAGAGTAAAGGTACTCGAACTGTCCTTGTTGGTGCCCTCTTGGGCTGCCAAACCCTTAACCTAGACCATTACAGACTTAAGTGGATTGAGTTCAATTCGAGGGGACACATTTCTTTATGCCTGACATGGAGAATAAATTCTCACGAAGACATAGAGCATATGAATCCCGAAAGCTACTTGCTAGGTCTGACACGGAGAATAAATTCTCACGAAGACGTCGCTTTCACTCCCATTTAAAAGGGACAAACTTAATTATAAACTTATGTTATGCAATGTACGTGTTGTGTGTGAGGAGAAATATTCAAACATCTGACAAACAAATAAATAATGAAATTTAATACTTGAAAATAAAATAAAATAAAAATATTAATAAAAAAATAATATACATATAAATATTATGAAAATAATAAGTATACATAAAAATTTTGAAAAGAAAGAATTATAAATTAAATATATGAATTTTTAATTTCTAATTAATAGAGATGATTTATAATTGATTTTAAAGCTTGACAAAATCCCCAGCGGAGTCGCCAAGCTGTCGTAACCGGTTTTCGCCCGGGCACGAAATTTTTACTTAACGGAAAAAGTGATGTGTGAATAAATGGTTTTTTTAAAATGTTTTGGGAGTCGCCATCGGCCTTTTGGATCAAGTAGGTCGAATACCTAAAAATTATCTTTTAAAAGAGTTTTTAAGAAAACACCAGTTAAAAGATAAACTGATCTGCGTTTTAACCAAAAATTCATTCTTTTTAATAATAAAAAGGGATTCGTGGTCGATTACATTTGGAGAATGATTAACACCCCCACAACGCCCAAAATTGGTACTTATTAATTATAAATTGTCTTTATTATTAAAAATTTAAATATTCAAAGATGTATTTAATTTATAATCCTGTTATTTCAAAAAAAATTTATTTTTATAAATAAGATATTTATTTATTTAGAAATACCAGAAAAAAAACTTCTATGTGCTTTAAGACAGCTCTTTTCTTAATATTAAAAAATTAATAAAATATTTATCTAAAAATAAAAAATAGATTAATATATATAATTTATAAAAGTAAAATATTTATTTATTTAAAAATATCAGAAAATGGACATCCAGTTTCTTTAAGACTGTCATTTCTTAATATTGAAAAATAAATATATATTAAAATATTATTTTTTAAAAGTAATTTATAAAATTAAATTTACAAATAGGATTTTAATAAAAGCAAATAAAATAAATAAATGAATATGACTGAATAATAATAATAAAAATAATGATTAAAGTAATAATTTAAACATATTGAAATTGAAATGATAATAATATAAATTAAATTGCAATTAAACATATAAAAAATGACAAAAAAAAAAGAAAACTAAAATTATAGGATTAAAATATAAGATATATAAATTAATAGACAAAATGGAAATTATATAAAAAAAACAGTGACAAATATATAAAATATAAAACCTAAAGATCCTAATTTGAATTATTAAAAAAGATATGTACTAACAGTGTAATTTAGCCTCAATATTAATTATCCCGGTTAAAATAAATTTTATTAAAATTACCAGGGACTAAATAAAGTATTTACCATAAATATGTAAGTATAATAATAGTGACTAAATTATAAATTAAATAAAACTATAAAGCCGAATTGAAATAATCAGAAGTTGATTTTAGTGACTGAAATAAAAAGTTACAAAACTAGGATGACTACACACGTGATTCTTCCCAGATGGAAATTACACAGAAGTCCCTCCCCAAAACGACGTAGTTTTGAGGAGGGTATAAATAGACTTTAGATAGCCTAAAATTCCTCATTTCTTCATTTTGCTTCTCTCTCTAAAGGGAGAGAAGCTCTCACTTCTCTCTAAACTTGGCCACCGCCGGTCACCGACTAGTTACTATTCTGACCACCGTAGATCACTATTCCATCCACCGGTCACAATTCACGATGGTCGAAAAATATAAAAATACCCCCAAATCGTAGATAAAAACACCCTAAAGCCGAATCCGGCATCTGTTTTTCCTAAAAACTCCTAAAATTTTTTAGATCTAAATTTATACCTTCGATATTTTGGTTTTTCGATGACCGTGGTAAGCTCTCTCCTTCCTTTTCTTTTCGATTTTTACTGCTGGTGGTAAATTGGTTCTCTTGCTTCTTTCCTCTCTTTTTTCTTTTTCTTTTTCTTTGCATGTAAATCGAGTCCTTTTATAGGGCTCGTTGAGGTTCTTCTCGGTGGATCTATCATAGGAGGGTCCTTGGTGAGTCACCAGATTGCGATGTATGCGACTCTCCTTGAGTCTTCTAGAGGCTTTGGTGGCGTGGATGTCATGGCAGCGGCTGTTTGGGGAACATAACGGCGTAGTGGTTGAATGGAGGCGGCGGAGCAGTTGGAAATGTGAGGCGGCGCCGAAATTATCACCCTAGGGTTTCTGCCATATCCATTTTGGGCCGTGGGATCTCTCCAGATCCAACGGATAAGATTGATGGCGGCTGGAGATAGGGATGAAACCCTAGCTGCATCTGGATCGGGTCTGTTGGGCTTCCTTTGTAATTTTTGGGCTCCGGGTTATTGTATTTGGCCTGATTTATAATAAAATTATTTATTAAATAATAATAATAATAATAATAATAATAATAAATGAGACAAAAACTTAGTGTTTACACAATACATTTAAAGTCCCACAATTTTTTAACATTATGAGTGCTTACAAGTTGATGATCACTAACCTTGTGCTCGGTTAATCTGATCCATTCTTGCAGCTTCAGATGCTAATATCACAGCATTTTTCCTACCGTCAGCAATATTTATGTCAGCCTGTCTTTCTCCTGTTAAAGTTAACTTTTATGAATAGACCATTCTGTCTAAACCATCTATTAAATGAGAAGATGTTATAGTGCAATTATATACTACCTTACGCTGAAAAGCAAAATAACTACTACTGCTGCATTACCTTCAGATTCAAGAACTTGAGCTCTCCTTTTACGCTCCGCTTCTGCTTGCATCTCCATAGCTGCCCTCACTCCACGTGGTGGAGATATATCCCCTGGGTTGAAAGGGAAGTGAAATATAAATGATGTATGTGAACATAAAGAATTCCGGAAAGAAAATATTGGCCAACCCACACTCACTTATCTCATAACGGAGACATTGAAGGCCCCAGTCTTTTGCAGCAACATTGATGGACTCCTGCAACCCTCATGTCATATCAAAAGAATCAGCATCCTTTCCCCTAAAGAGGGGGTGGGGATTTTGAGACTTCTATGATGCAAAGGAAGTATAAGATTAATAAGGTATCAGTCCAACTTTTTCTGCACCATCATAATCACTAGTCATTGGAAAATTATCAGAGATATTGAACAAACTAACTAAAAGAAATATAGCACATCAGCCATAAACTTATCAGAGCAGGCACAACAACTTTGACACAGATGTTAATTATGAACATCTTGTCGTCCTAGGGGAAAATCTGTATATACAGTTGAGCAAATGGAAAATAGAGTAGTTATTCACAATCCCTCCTCTCAAATGCCGTCACAAATTAAATAGAGAGCCTTCGCCATTTCCTACTTATCACATTATTGATATAGAACCAGAATTGTTTATAAACCCAATTCATCTTTTCTCGGTTTGATTCGTCTGATTTAGTAAGTTAAATTTCAAGAAGAAATAAAAATCAAAGAAAGAAAACGAACCACAATCTTTTCGTTGAGAGTATCTCTCTCTTCGAAGGTCTTGTCGAGGGTAATTTTACCAAATTCGCTACGCATGGTAGTTTGAGCGAGCTGAATGACGGCATAGATTGGGTTCTCAACGCCATAAGAGGCCAGCTTGGGGTTCACAATCTGCAGAGTTTCAAAGCAAATTATAGACCAAAAGGTTTCAAAGATTGAGCAAGAGGGCAAAGAAGGGGTGGGAAGTGGAATGCCTTGACATACAGAACGCCATCAATGAGAATGCTGACATTGTCTTTGGTAATAGCGGATTGGTCCCGGATTGGAATAGCCTCTTCCTTGAGGGCAATTCGATCCACGAATGGGATAAGGAAATGTATTCCAGACGGCAGCGTTTTCAAGTATTTCCCGAACCTTTCTATCACGTAGGCTTTTTTCTACGGTACGATGCGGATTCCCCAGTTTAATGGAGGTGCAGCCTCGTACCTAAAAGAATTGAACAAAAAGGTGATCTCTTGGTTTCAAGAATAGAGTATAATTATAGAAATTTTAAAATACTTCATGCCAGGATCACGACCGGTGCGAAGGAAGCGGACGGTGGTGGTTAACGGCGGCGAAGAGGGACGCGGAGTGGAAGAAGAAGAATGCTGGCGGATAACGGTAGTTGAGAAGGATGCTTGTTGGAGATATCTAAGAGTCCTGACGGCGTTGTTCAGGGAATTCACTCTCCAAATTTTACCCATTCCAATGTTGGGCTATTTATTTGGTTTTTCCCCCGGAATCGGATCGGTTTCCGTTCGTTTTATTGTTCCCGAATCAAGACATGTAAAGCCCTAGTAAAACCTTTCACCTGATATGTGAAGTCAATGCCATTTTCCGGCGAGTCTCTGTTCTTTGTCCCGTGAACATTGATTGGGCCGGGCTTTCTTCCACTTTCCCTTAAGCCCAAACTACAATAAGCATTTATTTAACTATATACATTAAAAGAAATAAAATATCAAATTATTTTATATTATGTTAGTGGATCTTAATCTTTATTTATATATGTGTGTGATATCTAAACGAAAAATGGTGCAATGTCGTGCATATATTATTTTGATTTTGATTTAATATTTATTTTTAGGATATTCATATTTTAATCATTAAATATAATTGATATTAAAATTTTCATTATAACTTATTCATGTTCTTAAGTGTCTTTTGATTATTCAAATTTAATGAAAAAAAAAAAACCTCAAAAACCTTATAGAAAATCATAAAAAATAATTTAAAATATATTAAAGTTTTTTTCTCAAATGATCCTTAAACTATAAATTATTTTTAATTTGGTATTTCATGTGTCATCCTTTAATTGATTGAAATGATTACACTATCTTTCAATATGTTATATAAAAGAGACAAAAGTAATGACGAAATAAAATTTTGAGGGACATTTTTTTATCAAAAAGTTTTAGGTGCCAGATGAGAATTCGAGTATAGTTTTAAGGGCTCAAGATAATGACGAAATAAAAGTTTTAACGGGTCACTTTTGATAAAAACAACTTTAAGAGTAAAAATAAGAATTTTGGTATAATTTAGAGGTCAATTTAATCATTAAACCTTTATTAAAATACACCAACAATTTATACTATTGCGTGTAGTGTATTTTGGCTTTAATAAATTTAAAATGATTAAAAAGGTCTATACACGTTAAAAATACAATATGAATGGTTATTTTTGTAATAATTAAAAAGATATTATTGATTTTGTAATATATTTATATAGTATTTATTAATAAAATGTAATAATCAAGATATTTTAATTGCATTAATTTAAGGATAATAACCCTAATAAAATCATATTATTGCAAAATCCACTTGCGATAGAACTGGAGCTCTAAATTTCTAGATAATAATAAAAATCCTATTTTATCCGAGGCAAAGTATTCATTGATTTGAACTTTAGTAATTGAAAAAAATTCAAATTGGCTTTAAAGCAATAATAAAATCCTATTTTACCTATTAAGAATATTTGTTTATAAATATTTGCGTTGGATTAAACTTTTAAATTTTCTTATTTTTATCCTCTCTTTAATGACGTTAAATTAAATTTAGAAATTTTCAAAATAATAGGTATGCAATTTCTTTTCAGAGGAGGCCTAGTACATTCGTTCATGAGGTTGGATATGTAATTTTGTCTTAAAAATTAGGTTGCATTTCGAATTAGGTGTAGCTTTTCTAAAACCATGTCGAATTAAGTGACGAGTGAAAAATATTATACTCAAACTAAATTTGAGTGAGTTAAAAATTCAACTCGATACGCGACTATGTCTAACCATATCATAGATTAAATTCGAGTCATTTAACTGACTGCAGCTTATAAAGTTATAGTTTTCCTTTCTAGTATAACCAAAAAACAATGGCTTTTCTCGCATTTCTAATGCACGAGCATCTCCATGCTAGTTTCAAAAGTGTAGCAATGGTAAATACCATACTGGTACAGCGACGAAGAGCCATTGGGCTATGAAAATACAATAAAACAAAAAGGCAGATTTGGTGCCAGCTCTAGTACTCTTTTTTGGCTGCTGAATCATTTCCAAATTGAGGAAAAGAGGCTCCAACACCAGCTGTTCCAAGCTATCCGACTGATTTTCTCAGGAAAATTCCATTCTCAACTTTCCATGTGGTCACCACTCGTTCATATGTTGCATCCCCAAAAAGATTTGATTGATTTCATTATCTGCACTACATTTTCACGACATTATATACATCTATCTAGTTTTTCTTTTTGTCCGAATCTTCAAATTTCTAGCGATTTACAGTTTAATAGACAATAAATGCTTTTGGTGGACCTGAGTAGGCTTCGCCGTATGGGGGACATGTAGGTAAATCAAAAAAGCTAAGAAAACGCCATTATTAACAGAAAGTTTCTGAGTTTATTTCCCCAGAATGTTAATTCACTGTGTAAAGAGTGGATTACTTGTTTCGCTTAAAGATGTCTTTTATGAAATATGCCAATGACTGCCACACAGTTCTCTGACTCGTAATATATATGCCATGGCATCTGTTTCAGACTCTTTCTCTGCATTTATTTCTTCTCTCCTGTAGACCCGCGTCGGGCCTTGTTCTTGACTCTTCTTCTTTTTATTGGGAATCAGAAACAAAAACTGGTGACACTGACAACCGTTCCCCGCTCTCTGTTTTGAGTTCAATTTTAGACTTTTAGTCGTTTTCCCTCTCTTTCAGTCGCTATTTATATCAAGAATTTTTCAGTAGGAGGAGGACCGGCGATGGCGATGGTGGCAACAATGAAGAGATGGTTGGGTTGGTCCCAGATGGTGGCCAGCATGTTGGCCGTGCAAGTCTTCGCGACCGGGCAACAGCTGCTCTCTAAAGTTATACTGAATCAAGGAACCTTCATCTTTTCATTCATGGCTTACCGGCATTTGGTCGCCGCTCTCTGCGTCGCTCCTTTTGCTTTCTTCCTCGAAAGGTTTGTTCTTCATTTCCACCATCATATTCCATGAGTTACATGTTATTGTCTTGTTCCACTTATCGGTCCGCCATGGTTGCAGAGCTGATTCAAAGAAGCTGGCCTGGTCGACATGGTTCTGGCTCTTCATCAATGCCTTAACCGGGTAAGCTGCTGGTTTATTCCCTGTTTAATCTTTTCGTATGATCTGGGAACTCTCTCTTACCTTTTTCAATATGGTATAATTAAGGTCAATATAGTAGTTAGGCTTTGCTTTCTCATATTGATTTAGAAACTGTACAATCATTTTACATGATAAAACTTGTTAGCTACAGAGCTTTATATAAGCAAAAAATAAAGTAAGAATTCGAGAATCTGTGTTGATTTGGTCCAACACAGGAACCCATCATTTCATATCGATTTCTGATGACTGGAAAGGGCTGGTAGGAGATCACCATCAACTTCCATATCCGCCTTTTTTTCCAGAAAAGCATAAATTAGGCATTCCTTTCCTTTTTCCCTTTGCCAAAGCCATACAAATTAGAAAACATATGCTTATCTGAATCACATGGACGAAGATGTGAAGAATACGTAATATTGATTGTGGATCAGGATGAATTCGATATCGTAGGCAAGCGTGTTATATAATCTTAGTTCGGTTGGTATCGTTGTTGTTGTTGTTGTAACATCTTCAAGACTAGATTCGAATATGAGCCACGTGGCTAGTTTTTAATCATCTGCCGAAAGATGAAAAAGAAACCTAAAGATATGAAATTCATGAACAAATCTTGAACTTTGCATAAATGTACTTTAGTAATTGAATTAAAGCGATAAAGAATACGAGCAATAGTAAAGATGACCTAAAAAGCTTAAAATGCTTCCAACTTTCCCTTCAGCCAATCAAAAACGAATTCAAGTTCAACACAAACAACTTTCTGCTTAACTCAAAGATCATGCAGGATAACAATGGCGATGGGACTGTTTTATTATGGTCTTCGAGACACAACAGCAACATATTCCACCAACTTCCTCAACGTAATTCCCATTGTCACCTTTGTCTTCTCCATCCTTTTACGGTAATGAATCGTTTAAAAAATCTGGTCTTTGCTATTGCATATTGAAGGAACAGTGTGTGAAACTGTACAACATTGTGTGTTTTGCAGAATGGAGAAGCTGGGACTAGACAGCAAAGCAGGGAAGATTAAGACAATGGGTGCAATTATATGTGTCGGGGGAGCACTGACGACGAGTCTTTATAAAGGAAAATCGTTCGATCTCATTCACGATCACCGCCATTTTCACTCACCTGCTGCCATCGAGGACTCAAGCTCGAACTGGACTCGAGGAACTTTCATGCTTGTTGGTAGCTGCTTGTGTTACGCCATTTGGTACATATTGCAGGTATGAATTGGTATCAGCTACATGTTACAATGTCACCCCTACTAAGTCCATTTTTCCTTCAATTTTGTTCATTAGAGTTTACCAACTTCAAACAGGTGAAGCTGCTCCGAGTGTTTCCGTCAAGATACCGCGCAACGCTGATAACATGCATCATGGCGTCGGTCCAATCAGCAGCAATTGGCCTGTGTTTAGACAGGCGTGAGGCTGCTTGGAGATTAGAGTGGAACCTGCAACTAGTAACCATAGTTTACTCGGTAAAGTAATGGCTCTATTACATTTCATAAAGTTTTTGGTTACACACTCATACTTCAAATCTATGATTTTGGTTGTCCAGGGAGCACTAAGTACGGCAGCAACGTTCTGCCTACTGACATGGGCGATTGCGAAGCGAGGCCCTACTTATGCCCCGATGTTCAACCCACTGTCCCTAATATTCGTTGCTGTATCGGAAGCTCTGTTACTCGGAGAACCGATGAGACTCGGAATGTATGTTCTTCTGCAAAGCCAAATTCCCTAGACATACACATATACTGCATACAGCATACGCATCTTTTTTAACATGCATGCACTCACATTATTACTGCAATGGATTGGCGATTTCAGCGTGGTAGGCACGATTATGATCATAGTTGGTTTGTACTCGTTCTTGTGGGGAAGAAAGAAGGAAAAGGAATCGTTGGACGAGGCAAATGCGGGAGACGAAGCATCGCCGATACCCATTCCGGGATCTGAAGATATGCAGTTGAAGACCTTTGAAGCATCACCTGTTAGTGTTAAAAGCGTTTATGCTGCCATGGAAGAAGGAGGTGTAAAAGATAAGGTCCTGAAATCAGTAGGAGCCTCATTTTTGTAAAGGTCTAATTCAATACTCGGAAAAATATTATAACCAACCTTAATTAAGAAACTAGGAAACTAGCTAGGCTCTCGAATTTCTGAAATATTTGACCAATAAATTCGCAGGGTCTATATTCTACATGATATATTATTCCAACTCCATTTATTAGACAATTATGATTTTATAATATCGTGTCTCAATTCATGACATATTTGTATAATTATATAAAATAACACTATTAAAAAAAAAGTATTGTGCTTGTGACAAAGGACGAAATTATATAAAGGGTTACCGATTACAGCAATTTGTCATTATCATATATGATTTTCCCCCCTATTCAGTTGTTAGAGGTCCATATTCCTTTTGTCCCATGCACGCATATGTGTCCTTGTGATGGGATAATTAGCAAATCACATGATTCGACAATCGGCACTACACTTTAATAATGCAAAATAATTAGTCGTGTGCTTTCTTTTCAGTCAGCTACCTTATTTCCATCATTGATCTCCCCCGTATAATTATATTCAAGGCTCAGTTATGTTAATAGTCACTGATGTACGACATAATCACTAATACTAGTTAATAACAAGATGATTCTCATTTAATTAATGACGTGATATATTAATAAAAAAATTGATACTTAATTTAATTCTTAAATTATTGATAAAACATCAATGAAATCGTTAAATAAATTTTTTGATTCGTTATTCTCTTTTTAACTGAAACTTTTTCTTTTCATTTCCCGCAAATTAATAAATATTTTCGTCGGAGTTATAACGTCGTTTCACTTAAAATCTCGTCGTTAAATGAAAACTCTTGGACTCTTCATTCTTTTTTATGGGTAGGTACCACTCGACTTCAATTTAGTCCCTCCCTTCCTTCTCATTGTAGCTAGTTTCATGGTTCATGTATTCATACATGAAATTGGTGCAGACACTATATTTTACTGATAGCTTTCATTTGATGGTAGGGTTTTGGCTGGAAAATGACGACGTCGTAGTTTTGACGAAGATGATTGTTGGTTTGTGGGGGGAATGAACTAAAAATTTTGTTGAAAGGACCTAGTTGATATTTTAGTAAAAGTTGAAGAATTAAATTAGATATTAATCTATATATGTTTCATTTCATCAATTTAACAGAAGCCGACGATGGGATTATTTTGTTATAAATCGATAATGTTAGTAATCATAAGGTAACTTTTAAAACTTTAGTGATGAAAACATAAACATACACAAACATTAATGATTACTATTGTAATTTACTCTATTTTAATTTTAATTTCAATCTACATTTGTTATTTTGTAAAAATAAAAGAGATATATTGCAAAGCAATAAGAAAATTGATTAAAGTGGGTATATTGTGTATTAATTTGGGTTGACACCATTTAATTTTTAGTATTTAAAATATAATTATAAATTATTTTTATTATTATTGTATGAATTAATTTTTTATTTTTTATTTTCATTTTAAGATTTATGTTCAAAATATTATGATTTTCTCTCTAATAAAATCTTTCAAGTTCGAATTTAGATTGTATTCTTAAAAATATAATATACATAATTATTACACCTAACAAATCGAGAGTTTTAAAAATCAATTAATAATATGCATTTATATAATAAAAATATAATTTATCATAATACTTGTCAATTTTAAATTTACTACTAATAAATAATTGTGCGTTCGTGCAACCAACAAGCAGTTGATATAGCGAGATGATGTACTAGATTCTCTTAAGTAAGGTCGAGAATTTGAACTCTAACATTTGCGAATAGAATAAATTAAATTATAAAGGTCGTCTTCACCGCTACAGTATCAAATTTTGATCGTATACCGTGATTGTTTTAAAAAAAACTGCTCGTGCAATTATGGAGATATTGTTATGAATTAGAATCATGGATTTGGAAAAGCAAGTGATGGGTGGTTAAGAGTACTTGCTTTATACTCAATCATGCAAGCAGATTGTACTAACACCCCCATGCAAACACCCGCTCAGATAGGGAAACAGAATTTATGTCTAGAAATTGAATTTATAAAATTTTGAAAAAATAAATTTAAAATAATTTAAGAAGATAAAAATAAGTTGTTAATAAACAACATAAAAAATATTTAAAATATATAAAAATATAATTTTTTAAGAGGACGACTTATCTGATCCATCTCGTTGATCCATCACTGCACCCGCTTCATAACCATATTATATCCCTTAAAGTTGACATTTTTCTCCATTAGCATTTCTTTTTGTTGAAAAGGGGAAAAAGAAATTCAAATGGGTCAATCTCAACAATCTCATAGTTTCTAAACCAACAATGTTTTCTCTTGCCGGAACGGTCTTTCGGACGGGCCCGAAATTGGGTTTCGACTTAAATAAATGAGTTAGAGTTGCTATCGATCATTTAAAAAATATTTAGATTGATCGGACACCATCTATCATGATCTGCGTTTTACCAAAAATGTATCAGATTCGGGAGTCGGTTACAGTAAAGGAAGGATTAGCACTCTTGAACTGCCCTTTCGGTATCATTTAATTTGTCGGTTGTCTCAATTGCGAAAATTTAAATTAAAATTAAAATACTCGATTCAAATCATTTATATTTGATTAGTTAAAAATTTTCCTAAAAAAGAAAGTAAAAAATATTAGATTAAAAAAATAAATACTAAATAAATTAAAGAGAAAAAAATAAATTAAGAGAATAAATGTTAAAAAAATGTGTAACCTATGGTACACTTAAGAAATGTGACCATATCTCCATCATTTTATGTTGCACATATTCCTTAGTAGGTCCCTCACGTGAAAAAGGCAACCACAAGCTCAGAAAGTGCACCACTGTTCACAAATTTGTTGAGCTCATATTTATATATGTAATCCATTTGCATGTTTCTGATAAAAATGGGTACCCAGCTGCAGTCCTCGCTTTTCTCCAAGGGCACAATATTCTTCATCCAAGCTCTCGTAAATGCCAGAAATAATCCTTCAAAGAAGTCGCTCCAAGAAAAATAAACACAATGCTAGCAGAAAGTAGGAGCCCATGCAAGCAATCAATAAAAATGATTGTGGTTGAAATATGGCTTACGAATAAACTCTGAGCTTCACTGTAACTCCGGACAAAAGCCAACTGCCATATCCAAAAGGTAATGAAATGTATAATGAGTAGCCAAACTGAAAGTACAAAACTAAGGCGCAAAACGAACTGCAGAACATGACAAGCTTTCATTGCCATCCCAACCACAAACTCCCGAAAAAGAAGCCTTGTTGGAGCATTATCAGCGTACACAGGAGAGAAAAAAATGCATGCTTGCAAACCTCGCATTGGCGAGCATTACTGTGAATCAACCATTGAAGAAGGCAATCCTGGTGAACAAATTTGATACTGCCGCGCTACACGCGCAAGGGTATCGAAGCGGATTCTCTACATCGCCCGGGTTCCTGCAGATCCTGCAAACGTCTTCCTCTTTCAAATCAGTATCGAACTGAATATGCGAATCTAAGTTCGAACTCGAGAGAGAATGGTCCGACGAAGAGGGCGGAGTAGCTTGTTTCGGCGGTTTCACGACAGAGTCATCGCTGGACGTAGATTTGAGACTCTGATCAAAGAAATGCAGGAGGATGGGACCCAGACTCTATTCAAAGAGGCAATAACACCTCTCTCTCTCTCTCTTTAATTCTTTTTTTGCTTTATTATTGTTTTTTTACTGAATACCTGCCTCATTTATAATTGAATGTGGCTTTGTTTTTTGTGATTGGTAGTGGGTTTAGTGGAGTAGGTGGTTTGTTAGTGGTGGGGTAGTGAAAATGGTTGAGATACGTAGGGGTTGGTGTTTGAATGGGTTGAGTACTGAGTTTGGGTCAGATTCGGATTCGGGTCTTAGGTGTGTACTACTGGGCTTATAACTGGGCTGGAGTAGGCCTGCAATGTAATTTAATTTTATTAACAATAATAATAATAATAATAATATTTTTTTTGACCCGGACAAAAACAGGTGTCTACAGTTGCCTCTCTTTGCACATCTTTGTGTTAACAAGAATAGGGCAAAGACGAAAAAGACAACTAGTTTTGTCTGATTTTTTTTTGGTTTTGGAAACTTGATAGTGTTTGATTTGGGGAATGACACTGCTCATAGGTGATATAGAGGTCTGGTCGTCTAAGGGTGACACTAAGTCGATCCATTGGGCACGATATCCTTCTTCATGAAGTTGAAATCATGGGTGACTATTTTGTTGTGAAGTTGAGTTGAACTGTAAAATCCTGAGCACGATATCCTTCGTCGTGAAGTTGAAATCGTAGACCTTTTGAGGGCGATAACCCTCGTTGTGACGCTGAAACTACCTCAAAGTATTAGGAAGTAGCTCCTAGATTGTCTTCTATCCCAACATACTTTGTTATGGAGTTGAAATTTGACCTGAATGAAACAGGTTTTTCATTGTTGTGGCACATATGACTCATTCTTCGTGAAGTTGGGTCAATCTTTTGGGTACAATATCCTTCATTGTGAAGTTGAAATCGTAGGTTTGATGACAGATAACTCTTCTCGTCTTTGAGTTGTGTTGCACTGGGCTGGGGAATGAATCCATGTTTTTACAGATGACTTTAAGTCGATCCGTTGGACACGATATCCTTCGTTGTGAAGTTGAAATCATGGATGGCTTCTTGAGCTTTGAATTGGATATCCTTCGTTGTGAAGTTGAAATCCAATCTAGATATAGATACTACTTATGGGCACAATATATTTCGTCGTGAAGTTGAAATCGTGGATGGCTCATTCATTGTGAAGTTGAGCTTTGAATTGGATATCCTTCGTTATGAAGTTGAAATATAATCTAGAGATGGACGCTGCTTGTGGGCACGATATCCTTCGTCGTGAAGTTGAAATCGTGGATGACTCATTCGTTGTGAAGTTGAGCTTTGAATTGGATATCATTCGTTGTGAAGTTGAAATTAAAGGGTTATTTCACCAAATTGGTTTTGAGTTGGATATCCTTCGTCGTGAAGTTGAAATCTAATCTTGAGTAAGTTTCACCAAATTGACTTTGAGTTGGATATCCTTCGTTGTGAAGTTGAAATCCAAGAATTGTTTCACCAAATTGGCTTTGAGTTGGCTATCCTTCGTTGTGAAGTTGAAATCTAATCTTTTGTATGTTGCATCGCTTCGAGTTTAATATCCTTCGTTGTAAAGTTGAAATTGACTCTGAATGAAACTGGAAAGTTGTTTGTTGACAGACAACTTTTCTCGGCTTAAGTTGTGCTTTAAATTTCCTCTAAATGAAGGACGACCCCTTTCACGGGTCTAAACCGATCATAGTTCTTTAAATGGCTCCCCTTTATGGGAAAGCCAAATGGTATATTTTGTCAGTCAAATATCCTCTTTCATGGAGTTGAAATCTGGCTGGAAAATGTCAACTGGAAACTAGTTACTCGTCGTTGAGTTAAGCTGAACTGGATCCGTTCCGAATTGATTCTCGAACCTGTCTGAATTTGATTTTTATATATGTCGGTCTTTCAATAGGTCAAATTGGTTGAGGTGTAGCTTCTCGCTGCTGAGTTAAGCAACCACCATCAATTTCTGAAGGTGTTTTTGAATCGAATATCTTTTGCATTGAAGTCAAAACTTGACTCTAAAGTTGCAAAAATTATGTATGTGAAAAAGAAATGATAAATGTAATACTCTTAAGTATGTCTAAGATGTATGCAAAATGAATTAGTTCTTATTTTATCTCTTAGATTGAGCTTTATTATTAGTCTTCTTGTTCCTGCATATGGAGAAAAGACCTTCAAAAGATCTTGTCGTTCACATCTGGATGTTGAATCCCCAAAGATACCCCAATATTCAATATTGAATCTCCAAAGATGCCCAAACATTTGATGATTCAAAGATGCCCTCATCGTTCCTCATCTATTGCTTCAACACTGATTTTGAAGCAAAAGCTTTATGTCTGAGAGTCACATGTCAAATACCAAGATCCACTCTAGAGAGATTGTCTTGTTTGAAAAGTGTTTTTATTCTTATTTTATTTTCGAGATCTGAAAATATCAATTAGAAGAGTTTTGAAAAATGTTTGATCAAAAGTTTTAAAAATATTTCCCATTTCTCGGTTTCATAATTGAGATGAATCATAAAACTAGAGTTCATTGGATATCAAAAAATTAATTACATGGTTAATCCTTCAATAAATTATAGTTATTTGACAAGTGTCAAGATCAAAGCTATCTTTGGGAAATGGTTAAGTAAGGAAAGGATAAAAAAAAGTCTCAGGTTATTGTGTTTGGTCAAAGGTTTGGCATTTTTGTTTATTTGATGCTCAATGGTTTGATGGGGTAGCTTGTATGCTCCTTTACTGTAAGTGTTCTCTGACTCCCAACTTTCATGGTCGCACTCAGATTGTGCGATGTTTTATCAAGGAATTTGTATATTCGAGCCACCTTTTCAGGTTTTTAACTCGAATCCTCCTTTGGTTTCAAGGCATAATCAGAATCTACGTCTTGAACCCCCTTGTTATTTTTCTCTATCATGCATTAAAGATTTTAGAAAAAAAAATTGTAAATAAAGATTAATCCTGATGGACGGGATGGAATCTAAAGATAATCTCTTCTGTTTAGAAATCCATGTATGATTAGAAGGGACTTTTAAGGCACGTAATGTAGGCCATGGTTCATGGTTATGAAAGAAAAGGATAAATAGGCCTAAACAAGTGTTTCAAGGTATTGAACCAATGATCAATTCATTCTGATGCCTTCAATCATGCCTTGCTCAATTTGAATATGCTAATATGTGTTACTCTTGATTTTCTCTGGATGCTCCATGATCTTCGAGTGAAATGATTGTTCTTGATCAATCTCATAATTTGAATCTCGATACGTCATTTGAATCGAGAAAATCTTTGCATATGCTTATTGTCTTCTTTTTCCTTCACTTTTTTCTTTGTTTTTGTTTTTGTTTTTTATTTTCTCTTTGTTTTTTTTTTTTGTTTTTTTCTTTCTCTTTTTGTTCTGATTAGATCTTCGCACTTGACATTTGGTTCACCTTTTGGTATCTTCTTTGGATTGATGTCTTCACTCATGTGAGCAGATTTCTTCCATCTTGCCCTCTAGTGTGGAGGGTGATCCTTAGTTAGGGTTGAATCAGAAGAAAAATATAATATATGCTCAAAAGGGAACAACAAGGGATATATATATATATACATATATAGATAAATGAAACAAAGTCGTTCATCATCTCATACACAAAAGTCCTCACAGAAGAGGTATCCCCAGAGGGATAGATTTTTAAGATTAATTGTATTCACATGAAAACAGTGTAATTAATGCATGATAGAATTATTTCAAATGAATTATTCTTTATGCTTCTTGCTCCCAACATGTCTCAATGTTAAGGCTCCCTGCGAGATGCCCCAAGTTGTGTCTTATAAGAACGCTCATGTTCAAATGAACAACTCAATGCCTTAGGTTTTAATGGTATAAAAATGTTAATTTTGAGTCTAAAAAGACAATAGTGTGACTTTATTAACTCAAAGAAAGGTATGGGTATGAATCTTTGTGTATCTAAAAGATAAAATCAATGTTCAAAAGTTTCAAATGGTGGTAATGTCAAAATATGGTCTTTTGGGAATGACCATGAGTTATTTTGGGTAAAGAATCAAAGTATTTTATTTTGGGGTTTTAGACAAGATAAGAAAGGTCTAATCTTTCCATATGTCAAAAATCCATGATTCTTGAAGAATTAAAAGAATATTTAATTTATTCGATATTCAAATAACTAAAGATTAAAACTCGTTCAATTATTTCACCTTAGAAGGTAACATAAATTCGGTCGTTTAAAAAATTAAGCGAATATGAAAGATCAAAATGTGTTCAAACAAAACAATGCTCTTAGTGCAAATGGTAGATGCAATGCCCCCTTATTCGATTGTCCATGCCCCTGAATCCATCATGTTTTGGATCTTGCGCTTCAGTGTCTTACAGTTCTTATAGGAATGTCTAGAGCTTCCTATGTGGTAACTGCACACAGCTTCAACATCATAGCCCTTAGGACATGGGGTCTCTTTTCTCATATAATACTGGCAGGCTCAGTCCTACACCTAGCTGATCAAACTTCCACCGTACTGATTTTAGTTTTTTCTTTGTTCAAATCTTGCTTCCATGTGGTGTCACGTGTTTAGGACCACTTCATCGAATCCTCCATGACTTAATTTCATGTTTATGAAAATGCTTAAAAATGAAATGTAGATGCAAAATGCAAAAATACATGAAATGTTCGAATCATTGATCTGAAAGCATGTCTGTTATTATAAATAATCTTTATTAGAACAAAAGTGATATTTCTTAAGAGACAAAAACATCCTTAAGGTACATTCTGACTAAGTCTTCTAGACCTAAAACATGTTGACTAGTCTCCTGCATTCGTCTGTCACTGGTCGAATACCCTGTCGAGCCGCTCCGGCTTCTCTAGCTTAAACCGTGCAAGTGACGAGCTGATTTTTGTACTTGTTCCCAGAAGTATCGAATGACTACATGTCTGGCTTTCATCATTTGTTGAACTTGTTCTCTAACGTAAACGCCATTGAAATCCTCCATCAAAGGGATTATCTGAAGTTCATTTGATTATTTCTTGAATTTGTCAACAATGGCCTCCAATTCAGCTATCATTTTGCCATGTTGTCTTTGAAAGGACTCTCCAGGTCAGTAACATTTTTTCGTCTTGCTCCTGCAACCTTTGCCAACCCATTTTTGAAAAGTTGAATTTTGATGTACTTGATTATGGGCACCATGTCTTTTTGATTGAATGTGACACCTAATTGCCTTGCAGATTGTCCTTTGCATTTTTCATCTCTTGTATTACAACATCTTTGTCCATTAATACAAATTATTTATGTTTAACGAACACATTTTTGTGGATCAACACCTCTTGCATTATGTTATGACAATGCAAATGCAATATAAAGAAGGCATGGAAAATAACACAAATAAAAGAATGGAGATAAGTTAGTGTACACAAACAAAAGAAGTGAAATTAGTTAGTACATGTAAGACAATTGATACAAATAAAAATGTCATTCAAAGATGAATATAACATCTACCCGTCATGATATCTACCTGAACATGCTTTAATTAAATAACATTCCTACCCGGACATGCTATCTACCCAAAATGATTTTTCAAGAAATTAATCATAACCGCATATTTGTCTAGTTCGCATGCTTTGAACAAAAAGTAAAATAGGAGATAATTCAAGCACCCTAGGTTTTGAAATGGAGTTTCGGGGTGGACTCTAGCTCCTTGTCTACCGGTTTAGGTTTCAAAGAAGGTACCCGAGTTCTCCTTGCTGGTGCCCCCTCGGGCTTGTCAGACCCTTAGTCCTAAGCTCATTACAAGCTTATATGGACTAAATTAAACTTGAGAGGATACATTCCATTATGCCCATATAGAGAATAAATTCATACGAAGACATAAGGTATATGAATCCCGAAGGTTACTTGCTAGGCCCATACAGAGAATAAATTCTCACGAAAGCGTCACTTTCACCCCACTTAAAAAAATGGGTTTGGGGCTCA
The DNA here is from genome assembly GCF_006381635.1 of Hibiscus syriacus. NCBI lineage: Eukaryota > Viridiplantae > Streptophyta > Magnoliopsida > Malvales > Malvaceae > Hibiscus > Hibiscus syriacus. The sequence continues at coordinate 2,538,583 of NW_024063008.1, forward strand.
AGTATATAGCCTGAGATGAAAAATTTTGAAAATCTAAAATCATTGAAAAAATGTCAGTACAACTATTTACTTGAAAATAATCAAAGGTAAATAATTAAAATTGAATAAATAAATTTAATTTAAATTTATTATTTTCGCTCAAAAAGACAAACGAAAATTAATTTCGGTCTGACTTACTTACCTGTCCCCAGCAGAGTCGACAAGCTGTCGGAACCGTCTTTCGGGCGGGTCTGGAATTGGCCTTCGACTTAAATAAATGAGTTAGAGTCGCCACCGATCATTTAAAAAATATTTAGGTTGATCGGATACCATCTTACCTGATCTGTGTTTTACCAGAAATGTGTCAGATTCGGGAGTCAGTTACAGTCAAGGAATGATTAACACCCTTGAACTGCCCTTTCGGTACCATTTAATTTGTTGGTTGTCTTAATTGCGAAAATTAAAATTAAAAATACTCGATTCAAATCATTTACCTTTGATTAGTTAAAATTATCCACACAAAAAAAAAGTAAACAATGTTAGATTAAAAAATACTAAATAAATTAAAGAGAAAAAAAATAAATTAAGAGAAAAAATGTTAAAAAATGTTAAAAAAATGTGTAACATATGGTACACTTAAGATACGTGGCCATATCTCCATCATTTTATGTTGCACATATTCCTTGGTATGTCCCTCACGTGAAAAGCAACCACAAGCTCAGAAAGTGCTTCACAAATTTGTTGAGCTCATCTTCATATATGTAATCCATTTGCATGTTTTTTACAAAAATGGGTGCCCAGCTGCAGTCATTGCTTTTCTCCAAGGGCACATCATTCTTCATCCAAGCTCTCGTAAATGCCGGAAATAATTCCTCAAAGAATTGGCTCCAAGAAAAATAAACACAATGCTAGCAGAAAGTAGGAGCCCATGCAAGTAATCAGTAAAAATAATTGTGGTTGAAATATGGCTTACGAATAAACTCTGAGGTTCACTGTAACTCTGGACAAAATCCAACTGCCATATCCAAAAGGTAATGAAAGGTATAATGAGGAGTCAAACTGAAAGTACAAAACTAAGGCGCAAAACGAACTGCAGAACATGACAAGCTTTCATTGACATCCCAACCACAAACTGTAACACCCCCAACCTGAATCCGATCTGGATCTGAGTCTGAGGTGTCACATTGACTTTTTAAAACATTTACTTGTATAAAATAGTGAGTAATTTAAAAACTTTTATAACATATAACTTATTCAAAATGTTTACAGAACTATTCAGAGCTTATATAATTCAAATCTTTTAAATACATGCATACTAGACTTTTATATCATAAAATACATTTAAATCGTCTATTTTCTGATCTGAAACTTTATAAGGAAAAATACTGACCTGACTTGTACCTCAACAATCCATAAGCTTGTAAGAACCTGCGTGTGAAACACTCACACGCTAAGTCTATGACTTAGTGAGACGAATAAATATATAATGTAAACTCTAACTTGTAATCATGCAGGAACAAATATTATGATCATATCATACACATCATATCAAATCATCTCACTCATATGCTTTTCATATAGTAATTACATACATATCATCATTTATGTTTTGATCCTGCTCATATACTATTATACTTCATATCTCTTATTTCTTATTCATATGATCTCTTACATTCATATTCTCTAACTTATAACAAATTCTTATATCATCATATATAAGTCATTTATACTCACTCACATATACATCAACATCTATTAATGTAACAGATACAATAACCCATATCACACATATATCATATCATGCAATTCATATACATATATCACATACATTGATTTCACAATTATCTCTTTATTAGCCCATGTACACATGTGAGAACTATAGATATGTGAGTCTATAGAGGTTGTGCACTAATGTTGTCACCACAACTCGTATAAATGCACCAAAGTGCCACGTAGAATTGCACCGTAGTGCCACGTAGAATTGCACCGTAGTGCCGCGTAGAAATGCACCGAAGTGCCATATAAGGTTGTCCCTAAGGACCTCGTAGAAAATTCCTTAAGAATCATATACATATACCAAGGATCAAGTATGTGTCTCAAAAGACCTCACACATATTCCAAAGAATACATATATGTCCCGAAAGACCGCGTAGACCCTCGACTCTTGGCATGCCAACTATACCCCTAGCTCTCATGACACATAACATGGGCACTATTATCATGGCATTTCATATTCACACATTCCTAACACTTATCTCTTATCGCATATCTGATCTCTTATAATCATGTAATCACATAGCTCGTGTCATTTCTTGTGAAATCATACATATCATGTAAGACATATCAGACATGTACACACAAATCACTTCCATATAATTCACATGATTTATTATCTCGTAGATCATATCACATTTTCATAATTTCTATCAACTTTTCATGTAATTTCAAATTTCTTGTATCCTATTCTTATGACTTCTCATAGATATATATATTATTTATAAACTTGTATTCCCATGATTTATAATATTCTCTTAATCAAATATCTCATATTTAGTAACATATATCATATAGGTATATAATAACTTATATAATTTCCTATAGCTTATGCTTTCTTTTCTTATATTCACCTAAATCATGTAACCTATGTCATATTTATAAACACATATCACTTCTATTATTCCTCTTATATATTAATATAATCTCTTTACTTAGTTCTGTTCCACATAGCTCCTATAATTTTCTCATATGCCTTCATAGATATGTACCATCTACCTCATACCTTTGTTTCATTTAAGCCCATGAAATTTTTACCATATAACTTATTTTACTTATTCATATAATCACTTATGTCCATGCATCCTAACTTAATTATTATTTTCATAGAGTTTTATAACCCTTCTCATGTACTCACTTATACCATATAGTATAATTTATACTTGGTCCTCTTATGCTCACATATTCATTTCCTTCCTTATGTCTTTCTCGCATAACTTATCACATATGCAAGTCTTCTAATAAATTATCATCAAAAGTTCCTAATATATATATATTATTCTCGTATTGTTCTATAGGTCAATGCTATTTAAATTATTCCACTTTTCCTTTCATCCCTTAAGTTGATTATACTAATTCTCTTATATCTAAATCAAGTAATTTATATCTTGTTTCATGTCTTATGCCACATTCTCTTGTTATCACATAAGTAATTTGTATTTTACATAGTTCATGATCCTATAACTTATATCCCCGTTTCATATAGCTCGTATAACATTTTTCCTAAATCATTGTCATATAACACAGATCATATAAATTCATATCACATAACATGTAATACAAACAAAACATATTCACGAAATATCAAGCATAATTATACTTCTAATCATACAGTAATATATTCAAAATATTGGAAACAAACTTGTCGTAAGTCCAATTTCCATATACAATACACATATTCTAATAATACACACTCACCTTGGCCTCACTAAGTTCCAATCCAATTTATAATTTCCTCTCTTGCGATCGAATCATAACTTGATAATCGTTCCGGGACTTTTTCGTGCTCGATATCTATACAATCATTCATTAATACATATTAGTATCCAATTGATATACACTAATCTATCATTTCTTAGACCAAAAGAAATGTCTATTTTAATTTCCCCTTGAAGTGCATCGATGCATTCTTTAACATGTGCATCGATGCACTACCCATGCATCGATACACAAATTACCTTCGATGTTTTCATTTTAAAAGGGATGCATCGATGCACTCCTTATGCATCGATGCACCAATTGCATTCGATGTTTCTTCTTTAAAGAGTGCATCGATGCACGCACATTCAATGTGCATCGATACACCTTGCCCAGAATTTGCATTTTAAGCCCGAAAATCCATTTAATTCAACTCAAATGCTTCATATTTCATCCTCTTTCAAATTCCTAACTTATATATACATGTTTAAACTCATTTATATTCATTTACCTCTTCTTGAACCTTAATATTCTCTCCTATTTATTAACTTCAAGAATCATACCAGATTTTCAACATGTTTTAAAACTCATTTTATCACTTCATATCTCTCAATTTAACCCTTGACAAGTCAAATTCAACTTCAAAATCTATTAACTCCTTCTATTTCACTAATTCACTTAAAAACTCTTCATATGTGATCCTTCATAACTCATCCATTTTGAAGTTTCAACATACTTTCATCTCTAAATAATCTTTCTTAACACCCCAAGAATCAAAACTAAGCTTAAAACTTAAGAATTAACCAACTGAAATTAAGCTTACCTTTGCTTGAGCTCTCACGTGGAGGAGAAAGAAGAAGGGAGAAGAGTTTTCCAGATAACTCTCCCTACAAGCTTATCTCTTTATTAAGAGATAAGATAATTATCTTTAGATAACAAAGACCATTTTGCCCTTAATCTCCTTTAAAAATTACTAATAACTTTCAAGAAATATCTCCACATAAATCATTGAATTATTCTACTTTTCTACTTTTATCCCCAAATTCCTAAATTTTACAATTTAGTCACTAACCCAATATTAAAGATGTTACACAAAACTCCCGAAAAGGAAGCCTTGCTGGAGCATTATCAGCGTACACAGGAGAGAGAGAGAGAGAAATTCATGCTTGCAAACCTCATATTGGCGAGCATTACTGTGATTCAGTCATTGAATAAGGCAATCCTGATTAATAAATTTGACATTGTCGCTACACGCGTAAGGGTATCGAAGCGGATTCTCTACATCTCCCGGTTCCAGCAAATCCTGCAAACGTCTTCATCTTCAAAATTAGTATTGAACTGAATATGCGAATCCGAGTTTGAACTCGAGAGAGAATGGTCCGGCGAGGAGGGCGGAGTAGCTTGCTTCGGCGATTTCACAACGGAGTCATCGCTGGACGTAGATTTGAAACTATGATCAAAGAAATGCTGGAGGATAGGACCCAAACTCTTATCATAGAGGCCATAGCAGTTCTCTCTCTCTCTTCAAATCCTTTTTTGCTTTGTTATTGCTTTTTTTACTGAATGTCTACCTCATTTATAGTTGAATGTGGCTTTGTTTTTTGTGATTGGTAGTAGGGATGGCAACGGGCCGGGTTCGGGCCGGGTATTGGTCCCCCCGTCCCCGTTTAAAAAATCGGTACCCGTCCCCGTTTAAAAAACCATAGGGATTTAAACGGGGATCCCCGTCGGGTAATCGGGGAAAACCGCGGGGAAACGGGTATCCCCGTTTAGCATAAACGGTTATTTAAACGGGTATTGGGCCGGGTATTTGGTTGGTATTGGGCCGGGAATCGGGCCGGGTATATATATATATTTAAATTAAATATATATTTTTTATTTAAATTAAATTTATTAATATTATATATATATATATAATTATTTTTAATATTTATCAGGTCGGGTATCGAGGCGGGTAATCGGGGGGATTACCAAACCCGTCCCCGTCCCCGTTTATCATCCCCGAACCCGACCCGTTTAATTCGGTTTTCGGTTTTCCCCGTCGGGTTCGGATTTTTTTGCCATCCCTAATTGGTAGTGGGTTTAGTGGAGTATGTGGTTTTTTAGTGGTGGGGTAGTGAAAATGGTTGAGATACGTGGGGGTTGGAGTTTGAATGGGTTGAGTGCTGGGTTTTGGTCGGATTCGGGTCTTGCAATTGGGTCTTGGGTGTGTACTGTTGGGCTTGTAAATGGGCTGGTAGTAGGCCTGCAAAATGTAATTTAATTTTATTAATAATAATAACAACAACAACAACAATAATAATAATATTTTTTTGACCCGGACAAAAACGGATGCCTACACCTCTCTTCTTTATTTTGATGAGGTTTTGGGGTTAATAACATAGTATGAGATATTTTTTTATTTTATGATGAATAATTAAACACCAGCTAATTTTTAGGGTGAATATTTAATATAATAACGATGTATAATTTTATACATAACTAATGAATCAAATGATGATATATTGTAAATAATAAATTTAAAACAAGTTTAATTTTAAAAATCATATAATGATGTGTCAATAATTAGTGTCGTAAGAGAATCCATGTTAACAGAGATGAGTATAAGATTGAATTCAACGATTTCCGACCTGATCTTATATGATTGATTTTTTAAACAAAGTCAAACTCGAAGAAATTCTTTTAGAGGATAAGATTAGGTCAAATTTAAAGTGAAAAATATTTGATCCGACATTACCCAAGATAATAGTGTAATTATCTTTTATATACTTAGATATAATTACAATAATATTTCTCTCACCATATTTTTTTAATTATTTTCCTATTTTATAAAATAAAATGAAAATTATATATATATATATATATATGTGTGTGTGTGTGTGTGTGTTAGGTAGGGATACAAATTTTACTCCAAAAAGCAGGTTGAGTTTCATTTGAAATGAAATTCCTATTAATCCGGATCATGTCGGACTGGCAAAAAAACATGGCCCATGCACATCACAATATTTGAACAATGTGTAGGCAAATTTCGTGAGATAATGGTGTGGAAAAAAATCGTGAGATAATGTTATTGGAGAATTAATTGCTGAGATAGGGTATTTGCTATAAGAAGAGCATTGGTCGCCAGGTACTCCGGGCGACCAAGCCGTTCGAGCGTTGGAGGTTGCCAAGTATGCCTTCTTTGAGAATGATGAAGGCTCGATCTCTAAGCTGGAAAGCCTGGAGAAAAGTTTTCACCCGATCTTATTCTTTCTAGTTAAGGATTGGTATTATATATGAGAATGCATGCATGCATGCATTTCCAAAGTAAGGGAAGTGTAAATTTGATATCTTAAGCGTTTCCTCCCTCACTTTTGTAAATAAATTGCTGGGTTCAAGATCATTTTCGGCTCTATCAATTTCTCACGGAAACTTAGTACCCAAAATGTCCAATGAATTAAAGCATCTTGGTGACCTATAAATAGCAATCCTTTTAACCAAATTCATTCAACTCATTCCAACACAAAATTTCTTTGGCCGGAAAATTTTTGCAGCCATGATTCATGAACACCAGATCACCCCTAGACATGAACATTACGGTTGCATGGTTGACCTCTTTGGCCGTCCAAATCTCTTTAGATAAACTGTTGAGACAATGCCTTTTGCATCCAATGTTGTCATTTTGGGATCCCTCATGGCTGCTTGTCGAATTCATGGCGATACTGAATTAGGATAAATTGCTCTGCCTAAAAGCTACTTGAGCTTGAGCCAGATCATCATGGAGCTCTTGTGCTACTACCAAATATTTATGCCAAAGGAAGAAAATGCAAGAGCTTGGGGATTTGAGGCAACTAATGAATGAAAGAGGTATTTATAAGGAAAGGGGATGTAGTAGGATTGAATTGGACAATGAGGTGCATGAGTTTTAGTGGCAGATAGGGATCACCGACAAGCAGATGAGATATATAAAAAGATTCATGTATTTATACAGTGTCGAATTTAAAAATATTTTTTTACGATAAACACATATATTAAAATATACATTCTTGTTCGACTTGTCGAAAGGTTGGTTTTAAAATATCGTTCTGTTAAAAAATCAAGACAGCTAGCTTTTCCCAAATATTTTAAGATCATCTTAGCTTCAGCAGCAAGTCAAGATGAAAATGAAGGGAAAGGAACTAAAATAAACATGGTTTCCTTATCTTTAATATGATTACAGTTACCCACCTTATGGCTTACACCTTCCCCTTCACTCAAGTTGGATACCATAACAGGTTTCAGTTTCAGAAAATCCCAGATTTTCTGCATCTACCATCTTTGTTTCTGAAGCTCGGATGATTGTCGTATTGGGATTTGTCCAGTTTTCAATTAAACCACTCCGGTTGTCGTTTCTCTAATTGTCTCAAAAATTCCAATAATGTTCAGCCCCTCAAACGACAATGACATTCAACAGCATTATCACCTCACATCATATGATATTATATACTTTACTTTCAAGATAAGAAACTAATCAAGATGGTTTAACCCCATTTTTCTTCAACTATAAATAGCTGTGATGATGTTGGGTTGCAATGAATCAAAAAGATCATCTGGTAGAGATGATTAAGATGAGTCCAAGTAAGCCAACTCTAGTCTTTGTTATGTTGGCTGTGATTTTGCTTTTCCAGAGTGTTCATTCTCAGCTTCGAGTCGGATTTTACAAAGATACATGTAGCTCAGTAGAATTTATCGTCAAAGAAGAAGTGACGAAAGCGATTGTTAAAGATAGAGGACTAGATGCTGCTTTGATGAGAATGCATTTCCATGATTGCTTTGTTAGGGTGAGTGAGCACTATAGCCATTGAATCTTTCTTTACAAAATTAGATTCATTGATCAGCTTGATCTGTATCATAGGGTTGTGATGCGTCGGTACTCCTCGACTCGACTCCATCCGGCACTGCAGAGAAAGACTCCTTTGCCAATAACCCGAGTTTACGAGGCTATGAAGTCATAGACAGAGCAAAGGGTAGATTGGAAGCTGTATGCAAAGGAATAGTTTCCTGCGCTGATATAGTTGCATTTGCAGCTAGGGACAGCATAGAGATGGTAACCACATATGCTTTCATTGTTTAAGCAACTAAAATTCTTGACACTTATTTATCGAATGTTCGCGCAGGCCGGAGGACTCGGCTATGATGTCCCTGCAGGTAGAAGAGACGGTAGAATATCACTAGCCTCGGAGATCATCGGAAATCTACCGCCCCCGACGTTTAACGTCAACCAATTGACGCAGATGTTTGCCAATAAAGGCTTCACACAAGAGGAAATGGTCACACTCTCAGGAGGACACACACTTGGGCGGTCTCACTGCAGTTCATTCAGTGACAGATTGTACAATTTCAGTGGAACATCGATGCAGGACCCGAGTTTAGATCCGAAGTATGCAGCCAAGTTGAAGCAGCAATGCCCTCAAGGTAGCACGGATCCTAGCACAGTGGTGCCGATGACTTCGACTCCTAGCATCGCGGACGCAGGCTACTACGCCGACATTCTAGCCAACAGGGGCTTGTTTACATCGGACCACACGCTGCTTACAAGCCAAGCTACGGCGAACCAAGTGGTGGAGAATGCAAGGAATTCGATCAAGTGGAAGGCCAAATTTGCAGCTGCGATGGGGAAGATGGGGCAGCTTGATGTCTTGACAGGAACCGCAGGAGAGATTCGAACCAACTGTAGGGTGATCAACAGCTAGAGAGATTGATTATTAGTTATCATAAAGTTCGATGGAATTTGAGTGAATTTCAAGTTTTTTTTAGAAAAAGCTAAATGTGATGTGACATAATTTTCAATAGTGAAATGGAAATGTTTGATTGAGAAACTTTTTTACATTTCAGACTTTGATAAACCTAAAGCATGTCGGATGGTGAAATAGATTATCAAGGAAAATGACATCCATATTATCATTTATCAGATAATAAAATGAATACGTTTCGACTTTGAATATTTCAGTGACACACAGTCAAGAGGGACACTTTGGATATTTTCATTTAGGGTAAATTACATAAATCATCACTCTATTCTCTTCGCGATCATGTTTTAATCACTCGACTTTGTATTGTTCTTGCTCTAGTTTCCTGTGGTTAAATAGTTAAAGGTGTTATGACATGACATACGACACCAAAATTATGTTATTTTAGAAAAATCAAATTTACATTAAAAATGGTGTCGTTTTAGATCTTATTTAATTTTTTTTTCTTTTATTCATCGGTTCTCATTGATAGCAATCGATGAGAGCCAAAATCTCTCACCAAATTTGTTTCGCTCTCTTGAACGTGAATTGGGTGTCAATTTAAACAAAGAAAAAAAAACGTTGTTCTTTTGTTAGATGAAATCTGAAAGAGTATGTTGCTTTCGTCTCAAGAGTGGCCTCTTCATTGTTGGATCCTCAAATAGAGATTTCGATCGGTCAAGATACACCAAAATCAAAGATAAATGAGAAGATTTGTGACGGCTTCATAGCATCTAAGATTGCGGTTGTAGTTTTTATTGTTCCGTTTTGATGTCAAGTTTAAGAAGAGCAAAGCTTAAACTTGACAAGAGTTGGCTTGTTTGGTGATGATAAGGGTGACTAGGTTTGGGTCTTAAAAAAAGGAGAGAAGTGGTTTAGAGGCGTTGAACTGTGGTTTTTAGAGTTTGGAGAAGGAAGGCTATAAAGATTTCAATGAGCATGAGGCCCAACAGTTCTACATTAGAATCGATGAAGTGAGTTGACGGTAATGTCATTAGAAGGGATGAATTGTTCTGGTATCTAAAGAAAAGGACGTAAACGTGGAGGATCTAAGGGAAATGGAAGAGGTGAGTGCTTGGCTGTTTTAGAGAGAGAAAGAAATGGCCAAAGAATGAGGGAAGTGGGAGGACCTAAACCCTGAAATGTTGGCTCTAATACTGGTCAGAATCCCGGCTGAGCAGAGGGTGGCAGCCGCCTCTTTGGTCTGTGCAAGTCCTGGATGTCATGTGCGTTGGGTCCATTCTGCTGGTCTGAAATTGACATCCATGACTGGTGTTACAGCCTCCATCTCGCTGTTGAATACGTTTATTCTGCCAGCAGGAAGCTCGCACGTCACAGCAAGGGCGAAAGGCACCTCTCTGCCTTCAGCCTTGGTGACGCTGACTTCGTTATCACTGCTAACCAGTACTGCCATTCATTACTCTCATTTCCCATCTTCCTACGTTTTCCTTATGAAAAAATTTCATGACTTCAAAATTTTTGGGCAAGGATTGCCCATGAGTGAAGTGAATGACAAGATAGTGGTAAAGTTTGCAGAATCAATTTCATCAAGTATTTGCATCTCTAATGTCCTCAAAAATCAAACCATACATGAAATCATTTGCTCCAAATTATCTACTGCAAAAATTGCAACAAACCAGAGTCCCAGAAATGGGCAAAAAATGCTTTAGAAATGGGCAAGGAAACAATCAGTTGCAAATACACTGATAATGAGTTCCGAGAAAATTATATAAATTTCAAGTGAAACAATGAAAGGGTAATCTAAACCACCGCCACTGCTAGTTCTAGTTCCAAGCACTCATCGACAGTCTACCAAGTTGAACAATAAGACTGACAGATACTACCTAAGTGGTAAGCTCCATAATAGCACTCACAATGTCACCATTGGTACTCTTGAGAGCCTTGACAGCCTTGGCCCTTGAAACCCCAGCCTGTGTCATGACCAAATCAATGTCCCTGGGCTCTACACCAGTCTCATCAACCTCTTCTTCTTCCTCATCAGCCGGTGCTCCAGCAGCCGTAGTAAAAGTGTCTGGTTTTGCAGTCAAAGAGCCCATGTCTGGCACCCTGAACTGCTGGGCAGCTTGTGTCTGTAGCTGAGAGCTCAAATCCTCTATCTTAGCCTCACCAAAAATGACATAGGTCTCGGAATTTGGGCTCTTGAAGACATCAGGTTTCGAAATGAAAAACAGTACCTGAATTCAAGTGAAACTAGGTTATATTACCATTCATCAAAGTAGCGACTATTTGAATTGAAAAAAAACCGTTGAAATCATACATTTTTGGTTCTCTTTATGGTGACCCTGCTTACACCAGTGACAGGCTTCATGCCTAGCTTTAACATGGCCTTTCGACTCTTCTTCTCACTTCTGCTCTGCTTAGAACTTCCATTAGCACCTGCAATCAATATTTGAAGCAAGCTATAAGGGCTGCATAGAAATAACCATGCAACTAACTCGGATAAGGCGATAAGCAAATAATAAAAACAGCATAAATAGAATCGATGACATTCATTGCCACTAACGAATCAATTATCTATTCTACAATATAAAGCATTGCTAGATATTGTATGCAAACAAGGTTGCAAAAACCATAAAACATCTAATTCCCATGACTCTGAATAGCAAGCTTAAACCATGCGGGACAAAACCAGATTATCGAGGAGTAGATAGTTGGGGAACATTAAGCATAAACCAACGGATCAAAGGACAGAACTTTAACCATGCAATTCTCGAAAGAGGTGGACAATTTACAAAAGTTTCCTTCACAAGGAATACACTCAAACTGAATATCTAAGCATATATACATGCCAAATTCCAAAAAAAAAACTTTCAGCAAATTTTCCATTAGTCCATAAACTACCATTAGAAATAAAGATAATAACATCTTCAATACAGAAATGAGAGCAAAGTAACAAGGGAAAAGTAAAAAAAGGGAGAAACCTTGGGCATCATCTTCCTTATCATCGTCATCTTCCTCATCGTCCTCATCGTCGTCGTCATGTTCTTTCTCATCTTCCTTAACATCTTCAACCACAGCCTCCTCGCTCTGTAAGCCAAACCATGTTAACAATCGTTTTAAGAAAACAAAAAGGGGTTAAATAAGGGGGAAACCTGAAGCTGCTGCTTGGGTTCCTCAGTAGAAGGAACCTCCTCGGGCTCAGGCTTAACGGCTTCAACCACAGCTGCTGGCGACATCCTTTTCGAAATATAGGGTTTACCAGACTAGGGGAAAAGAAATTTGGATAAAAATTCAGAAGCGTCCACGGTGCACAGACAATCGAGGGTTAACCTTCTTATAGAATTATGGGTTGTGCTGCTGGTGAAGAGGGTTTTGAGGATCCCTTCTGCTCTTCTGGACAGTTGATGCTAGGCCTAAAAACAACATACCCAAGCCCACACTTTGAAATTAAACGGCGAAATGTCCAGTATTGCTATCTATGAAATTTCATGTAAGATGATGGTTAACACAAATATCACCTCGTTGATTTTCAAATAATTTAGGCAAAAAGGTATATAAAGCTAATGTAATTTTTGAAAAAATCAATATAGTCATCAAATTATTTTAAAAAAAAAAAGTTAAATGGTTCTTTGATTAAGGTTTTCATCATTGATCATTATGAGATGCTAACGTGACGGTCTACAGGGACGGTCTACATGATTGATGTGTTAAATTATTTTTTTATTGAATCCGAGGGTCATATTGATTTATTTTAAATTCAATGACTTATTTAATTTTATAAGAAAGTATTTTAAATTTAAAATTTTAAAAGTACAAATATACAAATAATAAAATATAAAATAAATTTTGTGCATGATGAACGAGTTTAGATTTATATAAATAAAAATTAGGTTGAATTTGAGGTAAATAATAATATATTTTAATTTTTTAGTAATTTAATTTTTATTTTTGGTATTTTATTATATTTATTTTTTAAATACTTTTTAAATTTAAAATTTAAAATATTTTTATTTAAAAAAATAAGGCCCTAAATTAAAAAAACTTATTTTTTCCTCAAACTCAATAAAAAAATCAATTTAGCACATTTATGTCACCGTGGATTGTCACGTCAATACCATGAAATATCATATTAACATCGTAACGGTCAAATAGAGAAATTGTTGGTCAATGAGCCACATTGGGTTTTTTTTTCTAAGTTTGAGATTCACATTAAATGTAAAAATAGTTCGAGGACCATACTAATTTTCTTTTAAGTACACAAACCTCTCAAGTATCTTTTTGTTAGTAATTTAATTGAACATAAAATGCATTACAAGAGAGTTTTGATACAAAATATAATTTATGTTAATCAGTAATATAAATAAATATTTAATTTATAAAATTATTTTGAATAAACAAATTAAATTAACATTGTTATATCATCTAAAGTCCAGATAATAATTGTTTTGTTTTAACTATCAAAGTGTGTTGGCTCTCAATATCAAATTTCGGTGCCCACCTTATCTGGAAAAAAAATGTGTGTGTATCAAAGATGCTTATAAGTCAGATCAAAGTATACTTATGTGTGAGATTAAACACCATATTCCAACCCGAAACTTTTAAATTTTATGTTTGTACGTGGTTTAACCCAATTCATTTTAGGTTTGTCGTTACTTTAAAAGATATTTATGCTATTTTAAATTTTATAGATTTAATTTAATGTTAAACGTGAGTAATTCGATGTTTTTAATGTTTATACTATAATATTATCTATTCTTATAGATTTAATTTGTATGTGATATAAATGAGATTATGTGTATTTTTTGGAAATCTCTAACTCATATCGTAATTCAAGATTTCCTTGTCCATTATTCACCCAATCATTTGGACGTTAGATCCAATGCTTAAATCATATTTCGTCTAAAGAAAAACTATGAAGAATTAATTAAAATTAACACTAAATATTTTACGGGAGATCTCTACCAAATCATCGATATGACTATCGAAATCGTGAACACTAAGTCTCATATCAAATACATGTTTCAAATGTTGGAGTGTCCTAACAATATTGTAACAATTATCAAGTAATTTAATAATATTGTATGAAAATATACTCAATTCATCAAATGTTAAATAATTAATTAGTATAAATGTAATATTTAGTATAAATGTAATATTTTAGAGATTATGAAAATTTTGTCAAGTATAACAATTATAGACAAAGCCCGTATGTTCATTAGGTTATAAATGTGAAAGGAATAACTAATGGGCAAATGGGGTTAAAAGGTCGCAGTCATTATTGATATATTGTCACGTATAATGAGAGATAGGTTGTGGAGTTGGTGGGGGGAGTTTGGTGAACTATAAATTCAAAAAAAAATATAATTAATCTTAGGAATTTATTTATCTAAGTTTATCTTATAACAAATAAAAAAACAAATATATTTTGAATCATTATTTCTTTTCAATTTTTAATTCGAATTGGTTGGAACAAACAAATTTCATATCCAATTTAGACTAAACTCTCCGAGATTTCACGTAAAATTCAACCAATTTAGACTAAATTTCATATATTCTGCCTTATATATATATGCAAGTAAAATTCAAATTTAAACTCTTATAAATATAAATAAATTAATTAAAAATATCACATAAAATTATCCAATTTCATAACGAATATTTTAATATTTTCACACATAGGATCTATGTAACCCTCTCAGACCGATGCAGGTAACCCGATCCGATCTGAAGTGTCACATTAGGGCCACCGGAGTGACCCACTGTAAAAATAGCGGAAAATTTAAAACTTTTAATAAAACATGTACTTATAAAATGATTTATCAGTATACAAAACTAAAACAGATTTTCAGACTCGTATATAAAACAAAATACAATTACATGCCCCCTAATCACTTGTACCATACTCTGCAAACAACGTCGGACGAACTCTCTTACTGAAGTCGATAGCTGCACTAATACAATTCTTTTAACCTGCAATGTTGAGTAATAGAGTGAGCTTCGAAAAGCTCAGTAATATAGAACTACCAGATGATGCTGAAGATCGTGCATATACAAATCACATTATATTTCCTTATTGGTTCCGAACATCTATAGATTTTATGATGAGCGGAGATCCTACTGATATTTCAGGGGTAACGGATAATGAGTTTTCAGTTCAGATAAGTATTTCGAAAGACTAAGTTCAGGAGATCAGAATAGATTATCTAGTGTGTTCCCATAAAACCAGAGAAGAAATACAGATCTTTTCTTTTTAAACAGTAGTAGTTTAAAAACATATTTTTATTCAAAAATCATATTAATCCCTCCAACCAAACGCTCCATAATGTGTAGGTTCCCCATAACCATACACCCACATACACACTAAGTAAGGACTTACCCTGAGCACAAAGCAGATGAGCCAACAGTAACTGTAACTTCCTCCAACAACACCCTCCCATAAAACATTTATCAAAAATCATATTATTCACTCCAACCAACACTCCATAATGTGTAGGATCCACAGAACCTTACACCCACATGCACTTCTACTAAATTCCATGATTCCATAAATCAGGAACAATTCATATTTTCCATTGAAAACAGGAAACCATATAACACATTTCAGGTAACCATAATTCATAAACCAGTAAATTCCATTATTTCATAAATCATGTACAATTCATATTTTTCGATGAAAATGTAATCGGAGATCACATACCATGTTGCCATGGTTCATAAACGAGTAAATCAATACTTTCGTTAAACTCATTTGAAACATATAAAAATGTCATGTAGTACATGTGGAACACACTAGAGGATCAAAATATTTATCTGATATTCTTCAGAGATACTGGATAATCTTATTGGGCAGAGAAACAAGGATCTTCAGTTTACCGATAGAATGTCGGAATTTAGAATCACTATAGGAATAGTTCAATAACTAACGGAATCATCAGTTAGTCAGAATATAACTTGAGCTGATAAGGAAAAAATGAAGATTCAGGACATTTACAGTCGACGTCGATTTATCGAATTATTGAAATAACTCAAGTTTAACAACTCCCAAAACTAATGCATGTTGCCCAGTCCATTCGTTGTTCTACCAGGTATTCACTCTTTAATACCAACAATTATTGTCCATAAATCAACTTTTGAGTCATCATTAAACATATCTTAAGGAGACGAACAGATATTCTAATGGTCGTTATTTCCTTTTCATGCTTTCACGATACCATGAAATGTTGATATACTTGATTTGTGGTTCATAATCCATAGGGATGATACATCATGTAAGTTCATCCGAATTTTCAGGCTTATCCTAATCATTTACTTAATCCTCAGTCATTGAGGTTACTTAGTTCATTTAGCATTCAAGTCCATTCCAGTTACTTCGGGATTTTCCAGAGTAATTCAAACGTTCCTGAATTTCAGAAGATACATATTGTACTTCCAATCCATTCAATTTGGTCTTCGCGGTTGATTTGTCGAAAAAAACGTCCACTTCTTAGTACTGAATGCGATCTAGAGCTGAGCTGAATACTTCCAAAATTATCATCGAGCCAAACTTGAGAAGACGAACACGCATTCAAGTAATATCTATGCCATTCAGGTATTGACATAGCTTTAGAGTTGATCTACTCACTTAAATTGTGTCCCATTACTTTTAAGGGTAGTACAACACCTATGTTTATTTGAATTCCTTATTAGTCCAACACCTCTACTTAGTCTAGGTCATAAGGGTATTTTAGTCATTTTGGTGCTCAGTTTTATTCCATTTATTTCAGAGCTTGGGGATATCCAATCATTCCTGAGTTTGGTGATATTCTTGGTCATTTCCATACCAGGGGTATTTTGGTCATTTTATAGATCCCTTGTATTACAATCATTTCCTTCCATCTGATCTTATTATTAAATTCAAACTTATCATTACCTCAATCCTTTCAAACAATTCTGACAAAAGAGCACCATTGATAAATCATTCTTCAGGTATTTACTTATAACTCAGATATTTCGGGTCAAGTGCCTTCTCAAATTTTACAAACGTAATATTAGGAATTTTTCTGCACTAAGTCAGGATCTTAACAATCAAATACATACTTAATCGAGTTAAATACGAATTCTCAAAGTACTTTCTCATTCAGGGTCAACTCGGACTATTTTACCTCTCAAGGGCATTTTCGTAATTTATTAACCAGATAATTTCGGTATTAACTCTTAACAAAAATAATATAATTTAGAGATCCTATGATTAATTGCTTTCCCGAACATTCTCTGATCTTGAAATGATTCCCTTAACAGACTCCTAGATTCTTGTTCAAATTCTTTCTGTTTAAAAACTGGTTATCTATATTTTCCAAGCAAAACTAGAATTTCTTATGTACATCAGTAGTTTCATCAGATCAAAAACTTCTTATCCAACTTCTATAGTCAAATCTTGTCTTTTTATAATATAAAGGTATTTTCGTAATTTTTACCTTGCCAGAGTATTCTCATAATTTCCCATCCAAGTACCTTTAACATTTGACCTTTGACGAAATAAATTATAAGATACAGATCCAGGTTGGTTTCTTTATTACCAAACACAGAACTTGAAATTTAGTTCTAATAATTCCTCAATTTCTTATAAAAGTCATATGAACCATAATCAGTTACCAAATTTCTACTATATTTGGATAGAGTGTAGAAATTAATTAACTACACAAATGAGACCAACATTATCTTATTCATGCATTTACCAATATTCACATGTTCCATAAAGCATAAAGAGGTAGTAAAGTATTACCTCAATTTTCGTGCCATACTGATCATTTAAAATCTATTTGAACGTCCTCGATCTTAAAATCAACTTTCAATAATCCCTCGGATACAAAGCAACCAAATGTATGTCAAAAACTGAACTTAACTGAGAAGCCAACTTGAATCCGAATGTAAAATATGGAAAACGGCTTACCTGGTGCGAATTTGGCAAAACGAACTTCAGATTCAGTCCCAGGAAGTTGAAGAGAATCCAAAATATGTTTTTTTTTCAGTTATATTCAAATACGCTGCCAGGACCTCATTTTTTTCTCGAATTTGAACTCATTATATTTTATTTCGAGCTTTCAATTTTTCTCTCACGTACCCGGACCATCAATTATACGAATTCGATTCCAAATAATTTCCTCTCCATAAAAATAATTTATTAGAATCTAAATAATAATAATTTTAGGACCCAATTGGTAAATCTAAAACTTGTGGAGCCAATATAATATCTATTTACTAAAATTAGGTACTAAATTAAATTAAATTAAATTATCATGGCTTGATCAAGACTACATCATAACTAGAGAACAAGTTTAGAACTTTACAAAAAATGGATGGCTGAAATTGTGGTTTGCCCATCTTCCTTTTTATTATCTACCACCCACGTGAATTTCAAAAGTAAGTATGAAACCACTTCATCGGTAAGCTCCTGCGCTGCTCTTAAGTACTTTGATTCCAAGACCACGCTCTGAGCACCGGAAATCCCATCCGAAATGACGAAACTGACGACGGCGAGTTTCCCCATTTTCTCACGTCATCCGCCAATGACATCGTTGGAACTTATGGTTGTTGCCTAGGCAACAACACCAGCCAATGAAACCTCGTCCGTGCATCGTGGAGCCCACCCGTGTTATCCGTTGCTGCCGACACAACCTGAGGAGGATGGCTACTTTCCGTAGAATTCTGATGATCAAGGGTACTTAAAGTTCCCCATAAGTTAGAGTGGAAATCGGGGACTAAACCATGAAGAGGCCATGGACGGTGGGCATCATTGGAATCAACCAATCTGGTGGAAGCCGACGGTTGTGTTTAGAGAGGCAGACCGAGGAAGCGGTGATGGTTGTTAGGCGATGGCGCTTGAGGTAAACTTGTGGGGTTCAAGAAGAACTTGTTAGTGGATGTGGCGGCTGTTTCGTGTATATCGGAGCAGTGAACATAGTTGGGGTTCATGAGATAGAATGTTTGCATCCCATCGGCAACTTGGAATTCCGAGCTTCCATGAAAGTACGTCGCCATCCCAAAACAATCGAACATTTACCAGTTTACAGAACTGAAGAACTTTAGCATTTTAGGCTTTAAGTGTAGTGATTTTCCTAAACGATTTACAGAGAGATCGAAGCAGACAAAGCGAAAGCATTAACTCTTGATGCAAACGTGAATGGCGAAGATGAATTAGAAGCCGGTAATGCTGCCAATTAAGTGGAATCATAAGGTTACCTGCTCTTTATTTTATGGATATTTTAGTTCCATTGACAATGACTCCCATATTTTTTTTCAATTATGGAATGCTAACCCAACAATTTGACCACTTCTACCTACTATATCCTTCTTAATTTGTTAAATAATATAATAATATGATAAAATAATTATTTGTCAACCAACTCCATATCATTTCATATATTTAAACTGAAAAAAAAATCTAACCTCATCAATTGGGGTTTGACAATCTAGAAGGATCATTTATTTTGGGTCCACCCACCATATTCCCTGCACATTATTGCATATTAATGTGAGAGGAGGTTGGTGAAAGTAAAAGTAATTAAATTATACTTCTTTTTTAAAAAATGCAGGACCTTGTTAAAAATTTCTTCTTACAGGTGAGTTGAAGTTTGAAGCTTTAGGATGATGTTCAGTACTAGAGGTAGAAGTATGGAGAGTGGTCGTCGGACTTGAAATGACATAGAATATCGGTTTACGAAAAGTTATGATAGAGACAGACAGTAAAAAAGTATTCAAACAGGTGCATTGATGGATAAAGTATCACGTATGATACCAAGTGTCGTCTGATTAATTCAGTAAAAGTAGCAATTATATTTTGACCGAATTTTGAGAAACGAAACGGAATTAACGGATTGACAAAGATGGCATGAAACCTACCATAGGGATTCCACAACTTTGAAGACCCTCCAACGGAAATAGAAAACTTATTAATGAACAATAGAAGAAACATAGTAAACTAGCTTAGATCTTTTCTACTTTTGTGTACTAAAAAAATCGACATGAACGGCCTTCAAACGCTTCAATCAAGTGACAAACCAACCCAACCGCATCAAAGGCACTACAATATAGCAAACCCCCAACTAGAATCAAAGCAAAGTATCTGCTCACAAATACGATAGCCATTAGTCACAGCCTAACTAATGGCATTATCCTTTCCACGTAAACACCAACATAAATGAAAACACACCAATACTAAAATTCTGATTTAACCCTGCTACCCTCCAAAGGATCAAATCTCGAAGAAGGCATAACATATCAACCAATACCTGCTTTTGCAATTGTATCCCTCACAGGACCAGGCTTCCGAGCATTCACTATCATTTTGCTTTCAGTACATTTTTTAAATATTTATTTAAATAATATAGAATAAGTATATAAAATATACTCCAATTATTATTTTACTAATTATACCATAATATAATTATAAAACAATTTAATTTTCTATTTCAAAACCTTTTTCTATCTATATTTAATGGGTTGAATGTAATTAGCTTTATAACACATACGTGAATCACTAACCTACGTATACGCGTGAATCAGGGATGGATTGTAGGGTAGGAGGGTAGTTGTCTTCCTGAAATTTTTAAATTCTCTTATATTTAATTATTTTTATATACTTTCTATCGATGATTTGGTTTTGCCTCTAAAATATCAAGCGGTTCACTTAGGTTTTGAGTTCAATACTCATTAAGAGTAAAATTTTCTCCCTAGATAGTAATTTTTCCAAAAAATATATCTTCTATTAAAAATATTATTTTGATTATAATATTCCTAAAACATAATAATAAATTAAATAGATATATTTACGTGTACAATTATTTCTATTTTCAATCCTTATCTAATAATTAAATATTGTAATTAAGACTTTAAAAAAATTAAGCCTTCTTAATTTTGAAGTAAGAATCCCATACCAAGTGAGGATCAATAGTTGGCATTAATTAATTAACTAAACCAACATAAACCTAACTTCATGTGATTTTGAAGTAAGAATCCCATACCAAGTGAGGATCAATAGTTGCCATTAATTAATTAACTAAACCAACATAAACCTAACTTCATGTGATTTTGAAGTAAGAATCCCATACCAAGTGAGGATCAATAGTTGCCATTAATTAATTAACTAAACCAACATAAACCTAACTTCATGGTCACTTGGTTATGGTGACTTTTGATTGTTCGTCAATCTAATCTCACTACTACATCGGTAATTGAAAGTATTTTTATTATTTTTTTATTAAAATAAAATTTAAATTATTTTAAAAAACGCACACTAATATCTAACTGTTTATCAACTAATTTAAATCGAATACTATATAATCTTATTATGGGAACGATCTTTTAACTCATTTGCTCTATGCACAATATCAAAATTCAAACACTAATTGTACTTAAAATATCTAATACCTTATTTTATTAAAACAACTGATTTTTCTTAAAAATTAAATTAATTGATATCAGATTTAGGACTAAAATGTTACTCGGGGGGTGGGGGGACTGTAATTTCGTACATTTGTCAAAATATTTAGAAATTACCATTAGAAGAAGATAACTGACAATTCATAGAGAAAGGTGGGTCAGTAGTAGAGTGGTAATTGAGTTAAAAAGCGAGGTTGTTGAGACAAAACATTATATATTACACCCTCTTGTGTGTCTCATCTTCATCCTCACCAATCTCTGCTTTCTTCTGTTCATAGTTTAACACAATGAGTTCAACAGGTGAAACCCAGATGACTCCGACCCAAGTCTCGGATGAGGAAACCAACTTGTTCGCCATGCAACTGGCCAGTGCATCGGTCCTACCCATGGTCCTCAAGTCAGTCATCGAGCTCTACCTCCTAGAGATCATGGCCAAAGCTGGTCCCGGTGCTTTCCTTTCCCCAAAGGAAGTGGCTTGACAGCTCCCCACCACCAACCCCGATGCTCCTGTTATGCTCGACCGCATCTTGTGCCTCCTCGCCAGCTACTCCATCCTCACCTGCTCCTTGCGCAACCTTCCCGATGGCAAACTCGAGAGACTTTATGGCGTCGGCCCTGTCTGCAAATTCTTGACCAAGAATGAAGATGGTGTCTCTATTTCCGCCCTCAGACTCATGAACCAAGACAAGGTCCTCATGGAGGGCTGGTAAGATTTTACTTTAAATTTATCTGTGAGTTTGATTCTGAT